>NC_138761.1:6215871-8615871 GCF_965113315.1 Podarcis vaucheri
GGACATGAAATTAATTTTGCAGATTCCAAATTGCTCTTTAACATGGAACATCACCACAAGAGAATAATCATGGAAGCCATCGAGATAGAGAAACACCCTCACAACATGAACAAGCATGACGACACGTCCCGCCTGCCAGACATCTGGAAATTAGCCCTCCCCACAAAAACCGACACCAGAACCAGAGGCACACAGAACGCCGTCACCAATCAACCACACCAGACCCAAACCCAGACCCTCTCCACAGACATATTACAGACTCCATCCAGTAGCCAAACTATAGTGGCACCTCCGGATGCTGCACCCCCCTGCAATCCCTACACAGATCTGGCTGGCACAAGGCACAAAACCATAGCTCGCCCCTATACACGAAGCCAAGCCAGAGCACAACTAAATGCAGCACAGCCATCTTCTCAGAAAAACTCTTCACAAGCTCAAGAGGTCAAGACATGAAAGCTTTAGCAACTAATCTACACTTAATGACCCACCCAGTGATATTCAGAATATCACTCATGAAATCACCCAAGATATCCCTCAAGTAATTAAGGAACAAAAGAAGAAAAGGCACACTAATCTAGGAACTTCCTCTCTGCCCAGAACGTTGGAGGCCATACACCACACCCCTCAACAGTATTTATAGGAACTCAAACACCAGACTCTGCTCTGTTCCAGTAACAAGAAGCCGAAAGCACCAGCCTGAAGATGACGAGTGAGACCTCGTCGAAACGTCGCACAGACACCCCGACTCTTACACGGGAAGACACCCGAAGACACCAAAACCTGCATATATATATATATATATATATATATATTTGCTTTCGTAGATTTTCACGGGTACAGGAATGTAGGTTTTGGTGTCTTCGGGTGTCTTCCCGTGTAAGAGTCGGGGTGTCTGGGCGACGTTTCGACGAGGTCTCACTCGTCATCTTCAGGCTGGTGCTTTCGGCTTCATGAAAGAAACAGGACACGAAATTAATTTTGCAGATTCCAAATTGCTCTTTAACATGGAACATCACCACAAGAGAATAATCATGGAAGCCATCGAGATAGAGAAACACCCTCACAACATGAACAAGCGTGACGACACGTCCCGCCTGCCTGACATCTGGAAATTAGCCCTCCCCACAAAAACCGACACCAGAACCAGAGGCACACAGAACGCCGTCACCAATCAACCACACCAGACCCAAACCCAGACCCTCTCCACAGACATACTACAGACTCCATCCAGTAGCCAAACTATAGTGGCACCTCCGGATGCTGCACCCCCCTGCAATCCCTACACAGATCTGGCTGGCACAAGGCACAAAATTACAGCTCGCCCCTATACACGAAGCCAAGCCAGAGCACAACTAAATGCAGCACAGCCATCTTCTCAGAAAAACTCTTCACAAGCTCAAGAGGTCAAGACACGAAAGCTTTAGCAACTAATCAACACTTAATGACCCACCCAGTGATATTCAGAATATCACTCATGAAATCACCCAAGATATCCCTCAAGTAATTAAGGAACAAAAGAAGAAAAGGCACACTAATCTAGGAACTTCCTCTCTGCCCAGAACGTTGGAGGCTATACACCACACCCCTCAACAGTATTTATAGGAACTCAAACACCAGACTCTGCTCTGTTCCAGTAACAAGAAGCCGAAAGCACCAGCCTGAAGATGACGAGTGAGACCTCGTCGAAACGTCGCACAGACACCCCGACTCTTACACGGGAAGACACCCGAAGACACCAAAACCTGCATTCCTGTACCCGTGAAAATCTACGAAAGCATATATATATATATATATACACACACACACACACACACACACACACACACCACACACACACACACACACACACATATATATATACACATATATACACACAAACACACATATATATCTATATCTATATCTATATCTATCTATATAGATAGATAGATATATAGGTATAGGTATAGGTATAGGTATAGATATAGATATAGATATATACACACAGAGACACACACACACACACACACACACACACACATAATATATTTTATATCTTACACCCACCCACACCAATATACACGCACATTCACTCACAGTCACATTCACACGCACAACGGCCAATTCAAAGCAAACCCTCGCCTTGCCTCGCCCGATTATGACGGAGCAGGATTTGATACCGGAACCGCCTCGCTGCGGGGCCGAGTTTCCAGCCGGCACCTTCCCTCCCGCGGCCTATTTCCGGTAAGGGCAAAAAGAGAGAGAGAAACGCACTGAAGAGAGGTGGGGAAGGAGAAAAGCGAAGGACCCGGAGGCAACTTCCGCGCTTCTCAGTTGCCTCCCCTCCTTGGTCGCCGGGGAGCGTCCCGTGGGGGCGAGGCGGCCCTGCCCCCTCCGCCACTCCGCCTCCGGGCAGCGCCGGCCCCGCCTCCCGGCTGTTTCGTGTGTATTTCATTATTATCGCTGTTATTATTAATATCACTATTCCTCTCCTCATTTCTCCTCTCCTCATTTCCTCTCCCCCTCCCCCTCCCCAAAATAACGGCCAACCGCCTCAACATCCGGGTACCGGCGGGGAGCTCTTCCTGTCTCCTGGAGCCTCTATAGGGGAGGCAGAGGAAGGAAGGAGGGTTGGTTGGGGGCAAAGGAAAAGGGGTCCCCCCCCCTAGACTGGGAGAAAGGCGGGCTGTGTATATATATATACCTCTATCTCTACAATATTGCATATATTGCGTGTGGCATCCAGACTATTATTATTATTATTATTATTTTAAAAAACAGCCTTTTGTTGCCAGTCCCCCCCAAATATTCCTCCACTATGGAGTCCAAGACCCCCCTCTGACAGCTGGGGGCCCAGCCCCCCAACCTCCTTCCCCTCTCCAAAAGGTGGGTATTGATTCTTTAATTCTTTCTCTCTCTCCATTCCCCCCCCCCACTTCCTCACCTCAACAAGTTCTTCTGAGAATAGGGGGGGGGTTCCCCTCCCCACAGCCCTGTGATTTATAGGGGGGGTAGGGTTGGTCGGTTATTGGTTTGTTTTCATTGCACTTTTGGCGTTCTCGTTTTGCGTGTCGCGGGCGAAGGGCGGCGTGCAGTTTGAATAAATAGCAATAGAGTCATAATTGCTCCCATTTCTGATTCCATGAGCTGGGCAGGAGTGGGTGGGGTGTTAACTCCCCATCTTGAAGTCGTGGTGGGTGGGTAGGTGGGAGGTGATTACCCTTTTCTGTTGTTAGGAGCGGGGAGTTCAGCCGCCTCCCCCTCCCCTGGGTGTGTGGGGTATATGTGTGGAGGGGGGAACCATTCTCAGGTAATTAGACCCCCCCCCCACTGAATTGGGATCTCTTTTCTACACAAGGTCTTCCCTGGCTTCTGTGTTAGGGGAGCGTGGGTTATTCTGCACCTGTTATCCATGCCTAGGAGCTGGAAATGGATCCACTTCTGGTGGTTTGTGGATGGGAGGGTCCGAGTGGGTGGGTTTGAGGTGTTCTGACCATACCAGGTGCTGTGATTTTAGTCAGGGGTGGGAGGGCAAGACCTTTGAATTCTCTCCAAAAGTCCTTAAGGCCCTTAATAACGTGTTAAGACTTCTGCTTTACATCCTTTTGCACATTTGCACCTGGAGAGAGCTGTGATTGTGACATCCCCAGATACCTGCCTTTCATTAGCACCTTGGTTTGTGACATCTTCCCCACCCACTCCCCAGAGAGCTTTCCTCTTTCCTAAAACTTCTCCCATACCTTGTAAGTTATCCTGCCCCTTCCTCAAAACACCCTTAATATTTGCTATTCTTTTCTAAGCTAGAAATGGTTCATGATTTCTCATGTCTTCCCCCAACCAGTAAGAAATTGGATCCTGCCGCGATGACCTCTGCTGGGCCGCTAACTCTCAGCTAGTGCCGTGATCTTGAAGCTTGTGGCCTCCTGTGGAAGCTACCAAGAATTTTGGGTTATATCGTGCTGGAAGATTCGAGTTGGCACCGGTTTGCTTACAGGAACGTTGTGCTGGAGCTGAGGGAAACATGGAGTTTGCTGAGCTCATCAAGACGCCACGGGCCGACAATGTGGTCCTTCACCGCCCCTTCTACCCGGCAGTGGAGGGGACGCTGTGCTTGACAGGCCATCACCTCATCTTCTCCTCGCGGCGGCAAGACAATGTTGAGGAACTGTGGCTTCTGCATTCCAACATTGATTCCATTGAAAAACGGTGAGGGAGCTTTTATCTTTGCGTTGCAGGCAGTTAACGGAGGAGGAAAATGAGCTGCGTACTGCAGAAGAAACATGTAATTTTCATTCAACATTTGAATTTGTAAGAAAAAAGCATTTGGAGACAGCATGGTGGGCAAGGAAAGCACATATACACTCAGGTCATTATTGTATGCTTCCCAAAGGCATCTGGTTGGCCACTGCGAGAACAGGATGCTGGACTTAATGGGCCATTGGCCTGATCCAGCAGCAAGTTCTTCTTATGTCCTTATGAGTTTGTCCCACAAAGCCCTACATAAACTGCCCCCAGGTGACCCCATTCCATACTGCCTGACTTTTGAGAGAAGTGAGGTTACAGGGAACCAGACAGAGAGCCTTCTCGGTAGTGGCTCCCGCCCTGTGGAACGCCCTCCCTTCAGATGTGAAGGAAATAAGCAGCTATCTTATCTTTAAAAGACATCTGAAGGCAGCCCTGTTTAGGGAATTTCTTAATATTTAATGCTCTATTGTTTTTAACATTCAATTGGGAGCTGCCCAGAGTGGCTGGGGAAACTCAGCCAGATGGGCAGGGTATAAATAAATTATTATTATTAATATTGTTGTTATTATTATTATTATATTTGGGAGATGCTGTCCTCCTGTCCTGCCATCATCTGTAGCTTGTTTGGCTGGAACTCAAGACAAAAAAGGGCCTTCTCAGCGGTTCCTCTCAAGTTCTGGATCTTCTTAAGAACGTAAGAGCCCCACTGGATCAGGCTAAAGGCCCCCTGTTCTCACAGCAGCCAACCTGCAGCTTGCCAACTCCTCATAGAATCAGTTTTTTAGGGTTCCTGCAGGCATTCCTCCTTTTTGCAGGAATTCTAGGGCTAGACTGTCCTAGGCAGAAGGCTGTCCAGCCACTGCTTAGGGACCTCTAGTGAAGGTGAGCCCATCATCTCACTAGCCAATTTCTGCTCTATAATTACCTTCTGCTGGTTCGATTATTCAGACAGGTCTCCAGTCTCATAAGCTGTTTTTTATGGCCACTGTAAAGTTTTATTAGTGTGTTCCAGCCTGCCTTGTCCCCCCCCCTATTATGTATATTTTCTTTTTCTGTTGCCTTCAACACTGTTTGCTGGGATAATCATTTTTTACAGAACACTGAAGAAATGTATCTATGTACTCAACACCATTCCAAACAACCCAGTTTAATTATTCTCCATTTTACTGAGAGAGGAGGGGTTGCCGGGGCTGACCACCTAAGTATTACTGAGCTGACATTTAGACATAAGGAATGTACAGATCTTATTGGACAGCGACAGTGGCTACATGCCAGTGTCGTGCTATCCCATGGAAATGAACGTGGGTGTAAACATGCCTGGTTTTGTGCGGGGTCTTAACCAAGGATGGAATCATAGAATTATAGGGGATCATCTCATCTTTGTTGTTGTTGTTTAGTCATTTAGTCATGTCCGACTCTTTGTGACCCCATGGACCAGAGCACGCCAGGCACTCCTGTCTTCCACTGCCTCCCCCAGTTTGGTCACACTCATGCTGGTAGTTTCGAGAACACTGTCCCACCATCTCGTCCTCTGTCGTCCCCTTCTCCTTATGCCCGCCATCTTTCCCAACATCAGGGTCTTTTCCAGGGAGTCTTCTCTTCTTCTGAGGTGGCCAGAGTATTGGAGCCTCAGCTTCAGGATCTGTCCTTCCAGTGAACACTCAGGGCTGATTTTCTTGAGAATGGAGAGGTTTGATCTTCTTGTAGTCCATGGGACTCTCAAGAGTCTCCTCCAGCACCATAATTCAAAAGCATCAATTATTCGGCGATGAGCTTTCTTTATGGTCCAGCTCTCACTTCCATACATCACTACTGGGAAAACTCATCTTATCTAACCCCTAGCAATACAGGAATATGTCCTGTATGGGGATCGAACCTGTGACCTTGGCATTATCAGAACCATGCTCTAACCAACTGAGCTATCCTGGCGTAAGGAACATAGAAAGCTGTCTAGTACAGAGTCGGACCACTGGTCCAACGTATTATGTACGTTGACGGGCAGTGGCTCTCCTGGATTTTGAAAGGGCAGCCTTTCAGCCCTATCAAGATGCCAGGGATTGAGGCTGGCACATTCTGTGTGCAGAACAGATGCACTACCACTGAGCTGCAGCCCTTCTGCAAGAATGATTGATGGCATGACTTGGCATGCTTGTAATATTTCCCTTAACTGAGTGGGCGGATGCCCTGCCCTGCCAACGCATATGCCTCAGAACTGGATTTTTTTTTCCAGTTGTGGTCAGGAAGAACTTTTGCCCTAGTCAGATTAGCTAAGGATCGGTTTTATCCTTTTGACTTTTCCTGCTGGTTAGGAGTGGGGAAGCTGCCACCCTTCAGATGTTGTTGGACTCCCAACTCCCATCTGCCCCAGCCAGCACGGCCGATGGGAATTGTAGCCCTGCATTGTTGTCTGGAAGGCCACAGGTGCCCCACCTCTGCTACAGTTCACGATTCTGAGAAAGACTCAACCTCTGCCTTTAAACAAGGGAAAGGTCTGCTCATACTAAACTGAATTTTGCTTTATGGCTGTCAGTTTTTATATTTGCACCCTGGAGGGCAGGCCTCTGGGGATTAATCATCATATCTAAACTGCTGGGTCAGACTACAAGGCACATCTAGTTCAGCAACTTGCTTCCTGGAGCAGCTGGCCAATTGCCCACAGGGAGCCCACAAGTAGGGCTTGAAGGCAGTGGGCCTGTCTATTTGCATTGCCCCACTCCTGTTATTTCGTGGTATACTGCCCGTGAGCATGGAGGCTCTACTTAGCTCCCTTAACTTGTAGGCACAAGGAGACCTAATTGACCTCCATGAATGTGCTTGATCTTTCTTTCAAACACCGTTTCCGTAAGGCTCGTGGGCACATTGGGATTTTTAAGTGAGCGCCTTTGGATTTTTAAGTGGGTGCCTTAGGCACCATACTTCTTGTAGCTTAATTCTTCCCCTGCCTCAGATTAATTCCCACCCCCAAAGGAGAGACAGACAGAACGTGCGTGTGGACACACTTCACTTTCCAAGGGATCTGGCTAAAAGTCGGATCAAGTAGAATTAATCTGAGCCTTGAGAAGCGCCTAAGAGGAAGTGGGGAAGAGCGTCAATCTTCCAACTTCCTAGTTCAACTGTAGGGACTTTCCAGAGGAGGCAAGGGTGACCACCCCTCACCATCTCATGGCCAAGAGGGGCGGCAAGTGGCAGTGCCGGGGGGAGGTCAGAGGCTTTGTGGGCATCAGGAGAAGCCTGCAAGAGGTATCATTGCACCCACGGCCACCACATTAGCAACCCCTGCCGTAAGGTAATTTTGCAGAAGAACTACCTTCCTTTTGTTTGTCCTGAGCCCACTGCTACTCAGAATGAGGCTGTAAGCTAGATGCAGGTGGGTGGGACCATACTTTGGGAAAGGCATTGAAGTTTATACGGTTTGGGTCCCTCCTCCGCCTTTGTCTCCATGACTTCTCCCCTGCCGTTTTCAAAATCCCGAGCGAGTAAGAGGCAATTTGCTCGCAAGGGTTCGGCGTTGCTTTTCTCCCGGTAGCCTGGTAGAGAAAGACGAGCTGCAATCTGCGGAGCCTTCATTTTTGTTCTCGCATCCTACTCTCTGGCACGCGTTCCTTTCTTCCAAACTAAAGAGCAGCAAGCAGTTTGGAACAGGGTTGAAATGGGACAATTAACCTGCTTGCCCTCCTGCCAGGCTCTTTTGCAATTTCCTTGAATGCGAGTAAATGGGGAACTGGCGCAGCGGAGTCTCTCCTTGTAAGGGCAGCAGTGGCTGGTTGATCTATTTAAAAATATTACCAGGGCCGTTTGGCAGTTCACAGGATTACTTGGAAGGGCGTTAACATCCCATAGTGGCTGGCTTGTCACTTCTGTGGAGTTGTGTGGCCTGGCTGAAGGCAGAGAGGGGAAGTAGCTCAGGGAGTAGTGCATCTGCTCTGCATTCATAATAATAATAATTATTATTATTATTATTATTTACACCCCGCCCATCTGGCTGGGCTTCCCCAGCCACTCTGGGCGGCATCCAAAAAAATATTAAAATACCATAATACATCAAACATTAAAAGCTTCCCTAAACAGGGCTGCCTTCAGATGTCTTCTAAAAGTCTGGTAGTTGTTGTTCTCTTTGACATCTGGAGGGAGGGCGTTCCACAGGGAAGGCGCCACTACCGAGAAGGCCCTCTGCCTGGTTCCCTGTAACCTCACTTCTCGCAGTGAGGGAACCGCCAGAAGGCCCTCGGTGCTGGACCTCAGTGTCCGGGTAGAACGATGGGGGTGGAAACGCTCCTTCAGATATACTGGACCGAGGCCGTTTAGGGCTTTGAAGGTCAGCACCAACACTTTGAATTGTGCTCGGAAACGTACTGGGAGCCAATGTAGGTCTTTCAGGACCGGTGTTATGTGGTCTCTGCGGCCACTCCCAGTCACCAGTGTAGCTGCCACATTCTGGATTAGTTGTAGTTTCCAGGTCACCTTCAAAGGTAGCCCCACCTAGAGTGCATTGCAGTAGTTCAAGCGGGAGATAACCAGAGCATGCACCACTCTGGCGAGGCAGTCCGCAAGCAGATAGAGTCTCAGCCTGCGTACCAGATGGAGCTGGTAAACAGCTGCCCTGGACACAGATTTGACCTGTGCCTCCATGGACAGCTGTGAGTCCAAAATGACTCCCAGGCTGCGCACCTGGTCCTTCAGGGGGCACAGTTACCCCATTCAGAAGGTTTAATCAAGGCTTAGGCAAATTTGGCCCTCCAGATGTTTTGGGACTATAACCCCCATCATCCCTGACCACTGGTCCTGTTAGCTAGGGGTGATGGGAGTTGTAGTCCCAAAACATCTGGAGGGCTGAGTTTGCTTATGCTGGTTTAATCTCCGGCATCTCCACTTTGGGCTGGGAAATGATCTCCATCTGAGACCCTGGAGAGCTGCTGCTGGTCAGAGTAGACCACACTGACCAATGGCTTGACTCTGTATAAGGCAGCTTCCTGTGTCCCTTATACAGAGGCTGCATCCACATTGTACATTTAAAATGCCGCAATTCCACTTTATAAACAGTCACAGCTTCCCCCAAAGAACTCTGGGAGCTGTAGTTTGTTCAGGTTGCCAAGAGTTGTTCAGGGACCCCTTTATCCCCATCACAGAGTTACATTCCCAGCGTTCCCTGGGAAGAGGGATTCCCACTGTGGCAATTGTAGTCCTGGGAGGGGAGCAGTGTGTTTTGAGGATGTGGCCTGGGTTTGAACTGTACGTATTTCCCTAGAAAAGGTTTTAAAAAGAACATTATTTATGTACCACTCGTTGCGTTTCCTTCTCACACCTCCCCAAAGACAGCAGTTTTCAGTAAATCAAAATGCATGCTGTAAAAGTCATAAGGTAACTGGAATACACCTCCCATGGGCCCCTGTGGAAGAGCATTCCTGCTGAGATACGACAGGCGCTTGCTGTCTGAACCTTCTGGAAACCACAGAAGACGTATTTGTTCCAATAGGCATTCCCAGCTGGATAACCAGGTCCCTGCCATGGGTGTCTCTTTTGTATTTTGTATTTTTATTAATTAGATCACAAGACTCTTAATCTCAGGGTTGTAGGTTTGAGACAAAAAGATTCCTGCCTTACAAGGGGTTGGATTAGATGACCCTCGTGGTCCCTTCCAATTCCGCTCCCCTCCCCCCAAACTGTTCAGCGGCTACAGATGTCACTTTGTGTACCTGTCTTAGTTGCCTCTGGGTAAATAACTGGAATGAGGTGGAAGACAAACACCCTTCCTGTTACTCAAGCTTGGCTAGAACATCAGTAAATCGTTGCTGGGTTTTGTAGTATTAACACGTGTTCTGCAGGAAATAAGCAAAAAACTGCCAGTGTAAACACAACACTCCCCTTGTTATCAGGTTTCCTCCCTGATAAGATGTCTGAAGCAACAGAGAGAGGCTCAGCTGTTTGCAGGAAGGGAGAACGCTGCCTTTTACTGAATTGAAGCTTTGGCCCATTTAGCTCAATATTGTCCACACTGGCTGGTAGCAGCTCTCCAGGGTTTCAGGAAGGCCTTACGTGGAGATACCCAGGACCTTCTTCATATTAGGCAGATGACACTGAGCAGCATCCTCCTGAGTGGGGAAACTGTTTCCTATTGAGGAAGCATGTGTGCTACATGCAGGATAGGGTCAAAAGTTTTAAGAATCCTTGCATTAGACCAAAGGATTGCTTAGACCTGACAGTGCATAATGTAACCCGCAAATCCCTGGCTGACCTCATCCACTCCTGCTAATTTGGTGCGTCTGCGCCAATGACTTAGCAGTCCCTCGCCATGGAAACCCTGATCTTTTATGTCTGGCCCTGCATGTCTGACTCTCCCTAATCCTTGCTGGTTGCTTGATTGAGCTTAACCTGATCACAACTGTGATCCGCTTTCCTCTTTTTAAGCCTACTTCACTTTCTCTGCTTCTAATGCTTCACACTGACGGGATCGGAGTCCTCCTCATTCCAGTTTTCTATATAAGCAAGGGCTCTTCTGTGCATGTCCTGCAGAGTCCTGTGTCACTGCAGTCTCTCTCCTTTCTGCACCACCGTCAAATTATAATACCAAGCTCCTAGCCCTCATGGTTTGGGAGGGAAATCTATGTCTTAGGTAAGTGAAGGAACCAAAGAGACACGTAGGCAGGCTCTGCAGAGGCGAAGGATGGAGCTTCATATTTATTTATTTGCATACCACTTAATTGTAAAAACCTCTAAGCAGGTTACAGAATGTTTAATGTTTTGGGCAGTGGTGGTTGGAATACTTGCAGGAGCGAACCAGCAGGTGTGGGGAAAGCTAAGCAACCCCCTTCCCACTTGACAATTCTCCTTTACGAATCACATCCCACCCCTTGCTAAGATCACTTGCAGTTCTGTTCTTACCATTTTTCAAACCAGCTACTTCTGCGCATTAAATGAAGGGCGTGTTAGCAGCTACATTGTGATGGGTTATAATCTCTTGTTGGTTGCGCTGCTTGCTGTTGAATGCAGCGGGTTCGCTGTAAGCGGCTGCCTTTGCAGGCTTGCAGAGCATCCTTGCATCCTCCTCTTAAACGCACCTGCCTTTTGTGTTGCTGCAGTTTTGTTGGCACCATCGGCACCATCATCATCAAATGCAAAGACCTGCGGATTATCCAGCTTGACATCCCCGGCATGGAGGAGTCTTTGAACATAGCTGGCTCCATTGAGGTAAGCTGATCCGCAGAAGTTGAGAGAACATGGCAAAAACCTGACCCGGTTTTTCAGGAGTCAGAGGCTAAGGTGGTGCTCAGTTCCATAAGAACAGTGGGAATCAAGAAATAAAAGTGCAAGGATGTTTGTGTAAAAATAGCATATATCTGAAGAGTTGGGAGATGTTCTGTTTGCTTATCAAAACGCGGGGATCATCTCATTCCATATTCACAGATATAGTCCCCCATCTCGAAGGGTAGCTCTGATGGGCCGAAACCTCACTCTCACCTGCAGCCTTAGTCATTGGCTGAGCTGCTGTGATGTCATGGAATGTTTGCGAACATTCCTCTAAGGCAGCAGTTCTCAACCTGTAGGTCCCCCGATGTTGTTGGACTACAACTCCCATCATCCCTGAGCTCTGGCCTTGCTAGCTAGGGGTGATGGGAGTTGTAGTTCATCAACATCTGGGGACCCACAGGTTGAGAAAGACTGCTCTAAGGGGAAAGCTGTCATCACTGGAATGTTGATAAACGGCGAACCATCAGAAAGGCAAGAGGAAAAGTCAGTCTGGCTGGGCAAAGAAACTCAAGGAGGAGGAGGAGGGCTTCATAAGTGTTCAGGACATAACACACCTCCCGTAATCCCCATTATTCAGACTGGGCTGCTCTAAGGTGCAGCTTCATTCTCTGTGCACCTCCTACTCGTGATGGCTGCACCACTCCCAGCTCTACATTTCTCTGTGACATTCTGAATGCAGGATATTGTAAGGTGATGTGGTGTCCATAACTAGGATATGGTAGGCACTTCTAGTAACCAAGCAAAAGAAAAGTGGCAAAGGGCAGACCTGTTCTTTCCTGTACCCTGTGCACCATGTACTGGGATAGCCTGCATGTAGCCAGTTCATCAGGCCTCCCATCCCCGCAGCCATTCCAGCAGATTGCCTTAGGGGGAGAGATGGGAAGCCGAGCTTACCCCTTTGCCAAAAGCCCAGCTTCGCTGTGCAGCTCCTTCCCCTAGTCATTATAAGAACAACTGTTTAGAAATAATGCCCGAGTTTTTATTCTGGTTTTCCTCTTCCCTCCTTGGCCCTTTCCCCTTGTGTGCCATGCTTTTTCTCTGCTTGTAAGCCGACGTGGATTAAACCACAGAGCCTAGGACTTGCCATCAGAAGGTCAGCAGTTCAGATCCCCGCGACGGGGTGAGCTCCCGTTGCTTGGTCCCAGCTCTTGCCAACCTAGCAGTTCAAAAGCACATCAAAGTGCAAGTAGATAAATAGGTACCGCTCCAGCGGGAAGGTAAACGGCGTTTCCGTGCGCTGCTCTGGTTCGCCAGAAGCGGCTTAGTCATGCTGGCCACCTGACCCGGAAGCTGTATGCCGGCTCTCTCGGCCAATAAAGCGAGATGAGCGCCACAACCCCAGAGTCAGCCACGACTGGACCTAACAGTCAGGGGTCCCTTTGCCTTTAAGCAGACACCCACCAGTCTTGTTTTATGTGATTGTATGTGTCTGGGAGCCTTTTTGGCCAAAGAGCGTCGTACAGATGCTTTAAATAAATAATAAACAGCTGCTGTGGAAGCAAAATGCTTCTAAGGGGCCGAGACCCACTGAACCTTCAGGATCGTTCAATAAAATTATGTCTCTGCATATCTGTGTTTTCTGTCCCGCAGGCACTGTCCACCTTGGATTCCATCACCCTGATGTATCCTTTCTTTTACCGGCCCATGTTTGAAGTCATCGAGGATGGCTGGCACTCCTTCTTGCCGGAACGGGAATTTGAGCTTCTCAGTTCAGTTGTAAGTCCCTGTTCTTGGAGCAATGCCTCTCCTGCTGCGCTTAGGGAGAGGGAACTTGCATAAAATGGGAACTTGTAGTGGGAATGGGGAGGGGATGTGGTTCTCCACGGAATGAGCAGTACAATTTGGAGGGGAAATCACTTCCAAACAACCCTGGGGAAGACCATTCAGCTCATGAGGTGCAGAGTGAAAACCCCACCCCGTCTCCCCTTCTGGTACAGTGTTTTTTGTTGCAGCCTTGTAAGACTTCTCGCGCCCTCAGGCTGGAAAAGCTTCCCCAGCCCTGGATTAAATAAATACAGCTTGTGTTTGGCATTGACCTCTGCACTTGCGGGATTGCAGAATCTGCCAGTCTCCTCCCTGCCCGTGTGTGTCTGATTTTACACACCAGCTTTGTTTAAAGCTCTGTAAAGTGGCTGCCTTGTAGGGTGCTAAATTATGTAGCAGCGCTGAGAGGCGGGGAAGGCCAATCGACAAGATGTCTCTTGAAGAGGCAGCTAAGTGGGTGGGTATGTGCACGATTAGGAGGAAAAATGAGTCAGGAAAACCGTGTTGCAAAGAGGCTGCTCTTAGCCGGCTGAGCATCCTTGGGGACTTTTGTCTGCTCCTGAAATCTGATGGCTTAAAGCCACAGTAGTTTACTATTATTTCTGATCCCCAACCTCTGGAAATCCCATTACATTACCTTCACCCTTAGTTAACCATGACTTTTCTTTTTCTTTTCTTTTTTAATATGATATTTATTGAAAATTCTTGAAATTACAAAGAAAAAACAAAGCAGAAAAAGAAAATAGAAAAAACTAAGAAAAAGCAAACCACCTCAAACAATACAAATTCAAAAAACAAAAATACACCACAAACAAACAAAAATAAATCCATCATTCTCAAATCCTCAACTCTCATTACCTTCTTTCTTTGACCTCCTCCCTTTTTTTGTATCCTGGTTAATAATTATGCAGCAAATCCTTTCCATATTTCATAGTATTCTGTCATTACGTTACCTTAATCTATTTTCATCTTATCTTATAGAGAACCTTAAAAACTTAAAACTTAAATCTTATTTTTACCGACTTCTCACAACTATAATATTCTTACCTAATTCTTTAAACATTTTTACTAGAGCCAAATAATTTTGTTCCAACATTTTTCTAACATTCATCAATTTTATAAAACAATCCTGATAATAAAAAGAGAAATAAAAACAATCCAGTCTTCATCCAGCATCCCTTCCTCCTGGTCCCGGGTTTTGTCAGTCCTTTTTATCCCATCGATCTAGCGCATTAACCTGGCAACCTTATATCCGAGGCCCTTAAATCTCTTCCATGTCCCTTCCACAGCTCTTCTTCATATTCTCCTTTCACTCGTGGGAACTCCAGCTTGGTGATGTTTTTGACCCTTTTCAACAAATCAGCCCCTTTTCCATAGTCCAGACTCAATTCCATGTGGTATTTAAGAAGATGTTTCAGAATCCCTCCGAAATTGAGAGCCCCCACAGCTCCAAACATCTCACAGCCCATTGCCAGACTCGGAAAGTCCAAACATCCTTGCATCGGGGGGTCTATCCAACCCCCCATTTCCAGACCAATCCAAACTTTATCTTTCCAAATCTGGCTTTTTCCAAGTTCATTTGTCAAATCCAAAAGCTCTTGTTCCTGCAAGGCCGCAGCTCCCTCCATCTCTGGCACCCAAGATTCAGCAACATCCTCTTCTCTCATCTGCTCTGTCAGGACACACTCCTGATCTAATTCCTGGGTGGGCTCTCCGGCAACGGCTGTGCGGCTTCGCTCCACGGAAATAGCAGTTGACTCACAGCACCACGCCATTTCCCCCTCTTCACTTCGGAGCCCATTAGTGGGTTCCTTTGCGGGTTGGGGGGCGCTAAGGGTGCCCGCCGAGTCCCATGGTCACAGGCTTCATCCGCCTGTGATTTTTAGCTGGGTCCCCGCTTCGCCGTAGCGGAAAAGACCCGTTTCACGCAGAGCTAGTCCCTCCAGTTCAGTCCGCCATTGCCGATGGCGCCACCCCGGAAGTTGAGTTAACCATGGTTTTTCTCCCCTCCAGACAAACGAATGGCGGTTGAGCTACATCAACAAAGATTTCTCCGTCTGCCCCTCTTACCCGCCCATCGTCACTGTCCCCAAATCGATTGACGACGAATCCCTCTGGAAAGTTTCCACCTTCCGCCACGGTGGGCGCTTCCCGGTCCTCAGCTATTACCATAAGAAAAATGGGATGGTGAGTTGGTCGAGGTGGTTGAGTTTCAACTGCAAACATATACTTGTTTCCTGGATGTGCACATTCTCAGATCTTGACCTTGAGGGCAAATATTAAATCCTCCTTCCCCATCCCTTTGAAAACGAGTGCGTAGGTTGCGCTACATTTTTGGCATTTTGACCTAAAATTGCGCCCTGAGTGTGCATGCCAACTTTCATCCCGCTACCTTTGTGTTCAGGGGAGATGGGGCGCACGTTTGCAAAATAACTTCTGCCAAGCAGTTGGGTTGGCAAGGTAAATGGAAATCCTTGCTTTCCCATGCCAAGGATTCCTGACACCCATTTTGGCTTTGGGCCAAGCGGACGTTCTTCTTCAAGTGAGGTGTCAGATCTGTGGGCCAGTGGAAGACTCAGCTGAGGCGTGGCCTGCTCACTAGAAACCATTTGCCCTTCCTAGGTGATGATGCGCAGCAGCCAGCCGCTCACCGGTACCAATGGGAGGCGCTGCAAGGAGGACGAGAAGCTGATCAACGCCACGCTGAGAGCCGGCAAGCGGGGCTACATCATTGACACACGCTCTCTGAGCGTCGCTCAGCAAGCCCGGGCCAAAGGGGGAGGCTTTGAGCAGGAAGCCCACTATCCCCAGTGGCGAAGGATCCACAAGTCCATTGAGAGGTGGGTTGATGAGTGAGGCGTGGTATGAAGGACCTTGTGAGGTTGTTGCTAAGCTCTAAGACAGGGGTGGGGAGCCTGTGGCCTCCCAGATGGTAAACATAAGAATCAGGTCAATGGTTTATCTAGTTCAAGCATCCTCCCCTCACAGATATCTGTATCTACTCAGATATCTCTTATGGGAACTTGCCTTCTTGGAAGGCCTGTTGGAACAAAAATGTCTCTAGTCATTTCCAGAAAATGCAGACAGTGGGTGTGTGCTGTATCTCAACAGGAATGCTATTCCACACAGAAAGTCCTGCTCTGAGTTACCACAGATATGGCTTCTGATTTCTTTGGAACTTGCAGGAGAAATTCTCCTACAGACCTGGAGCCCATTGCAGAATCACTGCAGGTTAAAGCTAAAGGTAAAGGATGCCTGGATGGTTAAGTCCAGTCAAAGGTGACTATGGGGTTGCGGCGCTCATCTCGCTTTCAGGCTGAGGGAGCCGGCGTTTGACCACAGATAGCTTTCCGGGTCATGTGGCCAGCAGGACTGTACCGCTTCTGGCGCAATGGAACACCATGACAAAAACCAGAGCGCACGGAAATGCCATTTACCTTCCCGCTATTTACCTATTTATCTACTTGCACTGGTGTGCTTTTAAATTGCTAGGTTGGCAGGAGCTGGGACAGAGCTCACCCCGTTGTGGGGATTCGAACCGCCCACCTTCTGATCGGCAAGCCCAAGAGGCTCAGTGGTTTAGACACAGCACCACCCGCATCCCTTAGAACAGGCATAGGCAAACTTGGGCCTCCAGATGTTTTGGGACTACAATTCCCATCATCCCTGACCACCGGTCCTGTTAGCTAGGGATCATGGGAGTTGTAGTCCTAAATCATCTGGAGGGCCGAGTTTGCCTATGCCTGCCTTTAGAATCACTGCATGAGGCTTAAGGAGATTCAAAGGTGGTGTATGTGTGCACTCCACTTTGAGCTCTTTGGAGAAAGGCTGGGGTAGCAAAATTTTAAGGTGGGATATTTTACAGTCCAATGCTTGCACAGGGCCAGTGAACTCAACTAGAGTGGGTTGTCTCTGGTCTACCGAGTTCGTAAAGCAGCCTGTGATGATATCGCAAACACATTTATTTCTCTGTTCGAGGTAGCTGAGAGTACAAAATCTGAAAGTTCAGATCCACTGGGCACCAAAAGAATCATGGCAGCATTCCATGTGAACCTCCTTCCCAAAGGATTGCGTCTGATGTCTCTTATTTGACTGGCTTCAAATTTTTGTAAATTGACAGGCAGTGTGGTGTCTAGGCAACTTCAGCTGCCTGATTGTACATTGCCTGATTGCACTGTGGTGTGGAATTGTATTTTTTTAAAAAAAAAAAAAACAGAAACAAAACCCACTTTGTTAGTATGGCACACTGAGAATTTGGGCTCTCGTTTTTGCTTAAATCAAGCTTCCAGTCCTTAGAACCAGAGGATGCTTTTGCAGGGTTTCAGATAGTGGTTGAGGGAAGCTCTGCACAAAATAGAAAGTAACAGGGGCCTCTTCATTACTGGATTCCCATGGCCCCAAGAAATATGAATATTTTTGCACGGGCTTGAGAATGACTGGCTTATGTAAAAAACCCCTCATACAGTCAAACCTTGGTCCTCGAACAGCTCTGTTTTCAGACATTTTGGTTCCCGAACGCCGAAAACCCGGAAGTAATTGCTCCGGTTTTCGAATGTTCCTTGGAACTCGAACGTCCAACACAGCTTTTGCTTGAGTGCAAGAAGCTCTTGCAACCAATCGGAAGCCACACCTCAGTTGTTGAATGTTTCGGAAGTCAAATGGTCTTCCGGAACGGATTACGTTCAACAGCCAAGGTTTGACTGTACTAGTTTTGTTTCGGTTGATTTTGGAAGAGTTAATCTAGCACTGCAGATCTGGTTATTTCTGTATATTTTTTGTTTGCAAACACTGCCCTTAGCCTCCCAGCAGGAATTTTTAGATTCTGAAAAGTTGATGCCAGGTTCTTCACTTGTGAAGTAATAATATTTCTAAAAGTATAGAAGATAAAATTATTTCTAAATAAAATCACATTTTGTGCAGAGATGCAGTTTCACTCTTGGAGAAGATGAGTGAGGGCATTTTAAAAACCAGTTTTGCAAATTAAAAACAGGAAGGAAAAATATAAAACAAAACTAATGCAAAATTAATAAAATTTTGGGTGCATATAGAAATTACGCAATTCTTGGTTTATATCTTTTTAAAAAGATTGCCCATTCTTAATTGCAACATTTTCTTTTCTATTTAAAGAAAGGAACTATCCCCGATAAGTTTCCTCAAGTGTGTGTGTAGAGGGGAGAGAATTATCCTCTTTTGTGTTTGGATTGCTGGCAGCCGTCTGGGTTTGGGGTTTTCTTGGTTATAGTTTTGGGAGAAGCACCTTCGTGGACTCCTCTTAATTGGTTTCATCCTAGTAAGCGTGTCCAGTAAAGGAGAGCTCCGAAATCCATTTCCACTGAAGGTTCCTGTCAGCTTCCTTTTAAATCCTGCCCCGTAAGCCTTCGTGCCTTACAGTTCATTGCCCCTGTTTCTTGCTGCTGCAGCTGACAAACCTTGAGTTCACCAAGGTTTGCTTCTCTCAATTAAGATCCTTCCTGCTCTGCTTTCTTGTCCTCTCCTCCATCTCCCCCTTCTGCCCTGTGGGCATCCAATCAAAGGACATTAAGTGTCCCAATTCATAACCAATTAAATGTCCTGTGACCAGTCCCTGGACGCAGGAGAGAGGAGGTGGCTTTAGACCTCCGGGCAGAAGTTACAAACCCGTGCTCAGCCATGGAACGTGCTGGGTCGACTGGATGCAGTGGTCTCTGTCTAAACCACAGGCCATTGGCTTAAGGGGGGGTGTCACCCACAAAAGCCAAAATTCTATGATTTTTATTTTTATTTATTAAATCTGTATACTGCTTTTGTAGACCCCAGGATGTTGCACAACATAAAATTGCAATATAAAAAAGACAAGATGCATAATAAAAATAAGAACAAAAGCAAACCAGTAATTCCACCCCCCCTTCCAAAACACATTTAAAAGGGCGTCAGACATCAGTCAGCCAAAGGCCTGGCTGAATGGGAATGTTCTTGCCTAGCGCCTAAAGGCGTATAAGGAAGGCACCAGTTGAACCTCCCTGGGGAGAGCATTCCACAAACAGAGCCACCGCAGAAAAGGCCCTTTTTGTTTTGCTGATTTGTATCAGTTACATAAAATGAAGTGTAATTGCATGCTTCTGCTTGTATTTGCGTAATACAAGCTTCTGCCAGTCAAGGGGAGGTGCCGGGCATTCTGTCCCTTATAAATCCCCCTTATGCGGAGCGCCTTGAGGACTAGTAGCTAAGATTGTCAGGTTGATGAATCTGCTGCCCAGTCCCCAATTTGTCTGCATGTGTGATGTGAATGTGAACCTAGCCAAAGCTCAGCCCCACGGATTGTCACGGTGTTTATTCTCACTGCCATGAAATACTTTTTCGAACGATCTGTTATAAAGGCCTAATGGGTCTGCAAAGAGGGTATTCTAAGCCCAGGCCGTTGCACATCTTCCTTCCCCGAAATCCCTCCTTGACCACCCCTTTCTTGTGAAGTCTTTGACCCTCCAGCCCCAAGTCAACGTTGTTGTTGTTGTTTAGTCGTTTAGTCGTGTCCGACTCTTCGCTACCCGTGGACCAGAGCATGCCAGGCACTGCCTCCCGCAGTTTGGTCAAACCCATGCTGGTAGCTTCGAGAACACTGTCCCACCATCTCGTCCTCTGCCGTCCCCTTCCCCTTGTGCCCTCCATCTTTCCCAACATCAGGGTCTTTTCCAGGGAGTCTTCTCTTCTCATGAGGTGGCCAAAGTAGTGGAGCCTCAGCTTCATGATCTGTCTTTCCAATGAGCACTCAGGGCTGATTTCCTTCAGAATGGAGTGGTTTGATCTTCTTGCAGTCCATGGGACCCTCAAGAGTCTCCTCCAACACCAGAATTCAAAAGCATCAATTCTTCGGCGATCAGCCATCTTTATGGTCCAGCTCTCACTTCCGTACATCACTACTGGGAAAACCGTAGCTTTAACTATATGGACCTTTACATCCTCTAGCTAATAAGAATAAGTGCACGCAACAAATAATTGCATCTTTGTAGTGCACGCCACACCTCACATGCCCTCTTCCAAGATTCTTCCCTTCCCGTTGCTGGGGGGTGTATTGGGAGGGAAGACCCATTGCGACCGCCAGGATCCCATCTGGTTTGCTGTGTTTCCACGTGGGCGTTGGAGACTGTTGCCCCTTGGAAGTGGTAGGGCAGAAGGCAAGGAGACTGGCAGTTGATGAAGCCAGAGCTGACTAAGACTTGTTGTGTCCCCATCCTCCACCTCATCATCATCATCATCATCATCATCATAATTTATTTATATCCTGCCCTCCCCAGCCAAAGCCGGGCTCAGAGCAGCTAACAACAGTAAAAATAACACAGTTTACGTAAAATCACAATCAATTAATTGAAATACATTCCAAAATCAGTTCATTCTAAAATCAATTCAAAATCAAATTAATGGCAACCATTGGGCTACAGTGCTATGAGGATTACAGAAGGAGGGGGTCAGACTGCGCCTTGGCCAAAGGCCTGGTGGAACAGCTCTGTCTTGCAGGCCCTGCGGAAATATGTCAAGTCCCACAGGGCCCTAGTCTCTTGCGACAGAGCATTCCACCAGATCGGGGCCATGACCGAAAAAGCCCTGTCTCAGTTCTGCAAAGGCAACACTGAGCCAGGGGAAGAGGAAGCTGCCAGGCAGTTCTACCCTCTTAGACTTGTTGTCAATAAGAAGGCAGGCTGAGATTAGTTGGGCAGCGCCCCTTTCGTCCTAATAGACAAACCACTGATGTGTATTATATATGTGCATTCGCACGCAGAATCAAAGGTAAGCATAGTCCCCAGACACAAACAGCAAGGCCATGCTTTGGCCGATGCCATGGCACAATTCAGTGTTAGCTCCACTTGGGGATAAGCTGTGGCATTGCTGTCGTTGTTCTGCACACTGCTATCCAGCCTGCCTCCAGCTCTTGTCCTGCTTGCTTCCTTTCTGTAAATTCAGTGCGTAGATAAGATGGTATTGCGTAGATAAGATGGAGTTAGTAGACCAGTGACCAAAGCCAGGTAGTATAGATCAGGGTGTACTTGGAAAACGCAGAGTTGCCGCAGAGTCATTCCCTGGGCTCTTTCTGCTCCATCTGATGTCAGCCCTGTAGGTCAGAGGGAGCAGGTCTCGAACCAAAGCTGTTTTGCTATAACAAGGAAGGCCATAGATCCCTGGGGCATTTCAGCCCTCCAGGTACAACCAGATCCCTCTGCAGGCTCATTGTGGTCATTCTTGTTCCTTCACCCGGTACAACATTCCCCACAGGTACAACATTCTGCAAGAGAGCCTCATCAAGCTGGTGGAGGCCTGCAATGACCAGTCGCACAACATGGACCGCTGGCTGAGCAAACTGGAGGCTTCCAACTGGCTGACTCACATCAAGGAGATCCTGACCACTGCCTGCTTGGCTGCTCAGTGCATCGACAGGTGGGACCCACCTTCCGGTTATCTATTTATTTCTTTGCAGGTTTACTAGCAGCATCACTGTCACCAAAGCGGTATGCAGTAAGATAAGATCCAGGAGGTCGCAGGCCCATTAAACGTAAAAAAACCCACACGCTTCTACAATTGCAAAATTTTTATTCCGTAAAATGATTGGGTCACACTTCGGGGAGAGCGTTTTCAAACAAAAAAGGGCTTCAGTGGTTGCCTGAATATCAAAACGCTAGGTGCTTGTCTAACTTAGGTTTGCAACTGATTCCAGAAGGCTGGAGATGCAACACTAAAAGCCCCATTTCTGGTGCATACTCTAAAAATGCACATGGGGAGCATGCCGTACGCTTAGCAGTGCCCCGTTTGAGGAGTGCAGTTGCTAGGCAGGGATGTATAAGGTGTCCAGTCCTCAGGTCTGAATTTGTTTGGGGCTTTCGAGATGAACTGCAGTTTAACGGAATGAGCCGCTCCAAACAGCTTTGCTTGTTTTAGGAAACTCGCTGGTGGTTACGGCCCCTGTTGTTTTTCTCGAAGAAACTGATATCCAGAGGTACGCTGGAATGTGGAGGCTCTGCCCACCTATTGTGGCCAACAGCCCTTGAGAAACCAAAACGTCTCCTCAATAAATTTGGCTAACAGCCATTGGGGGTTGTTATTCTGGGGCATCCAGTAAGATCTTGCCCACCTCTGGCCTCCAGAAGATTTCCTGCCAGAGAACATGGACCTTAGGCTGAAAAAGTGTTTCCGCCCCTGCAGAGTGTTGTCTATGCCTATGCTGTTTGCCTCCCTTTTTCAACGTTCCTCTGGCTCCTTCCTAGGGAGGGAGCATCTGTCCTGGTCCATGGGACTGAAGGCACAGATTCGACACTACAGGTGACCTCGCTGGCTCAGATCATCCTAGATCCCAGATGCAGGACCATCCGCGGTTTTGAAGCTCTGGTTGAGAGGGAGTGGCTGCAGGTAAGAGCTGACGAATTGCTAGCTCCTGGATGTGGTGAGGAGCCCACAGTAAGAAGTACACTGCCCAGAATGTTGTTGTTTAATCATTTAATTGTGTCCGACTCTTCGTGACCCCCTGGACCAGAGCATGCCAGGCCCTCCTGTCTTCCACTGCCTCCCGCAGTTTGGTCAAACTCATGCTGGTAGCTTCGAGAACACTGTCCCACCACCTCGTCCTCTGCCGTCCCCTTCTCCTTGTGCCCTCCATCTTTCCCAACATCAGGGTCTTTTCCAGGGAGTCTTCTCTTCTCATGAGGTGGCCAAAGTATTGGAGCCTCAGCTTCACGATCTGTCCTTCCAGTGAGTACTCAGGGCTGATTTCCTTCAGAATGGAGAGGTTTGATCTTCTTGCAGTCCATGGGACTCTCAAGAGATTATTTATGCGAAACCTAAAAGACGCAAGTGTCAACACCGATCCTTTGGGGACTCCACAATTGGGAGAAGAGTCCATTTATCCCCACGCTGGGCTTCCTTCTTCTTAACCAGCCCCTAATCCCGAAGAGTTATTGGCGTTTGAATTTAACATGCCACAGTCACCTCCCTCCTGCCCGCTTGGCAGCTTTGTGCTTGACTGTACCCCTCCGGTGCATTCGCTCGTGGTGAGATGTGCTGCGACATTTCTTGCAAAACAATCACCGGCTGGAAAACCGCGGCCTGCATCCCTGCGCTGGCCCTCCTTTCCGAGCAACTGCCGACTCGCGGCAGTCAGCTCGAAGCGCCTCGCTTTTTGCCCCTTGTAACAAAACATTAAGCGACCTGCACGAGACGCATCCATGCACGTCTGGGTTGAAGTTTTAATCTGTCAAAACAGAGGCTTGTAAGGGGAAACGACTCGGATGCATATAAGCGCACGTTTAGCTAGCAAGTGCACGACCTGTTTCATAAATTGAAAAGACGTGGGGGGGGCACAGCAGGGAGCTACTAGTGTATGGACAGGAAGCGCTAACTGCAGAAGACTGTCAAGAAAAACCCGACAGCAGGATCAGATCAAAGGTTCAGCTAGTCCAGCGTCCCATTGCCACCCAGTGGCCAACCAGATGCCCTGATGAAAACCTGAATGCAGCAGGACTCTTCACCACTTGGCACTCCTAGTAGTTGGCATCCATTGTGGCTAGTAGCCATTGTCGACATGCGGAGAGCCGGGAGGCTAGCTGACAAGTCCCAGCTGTGCCGTCTCTATCCATCAGCCCGTGCTCCGACGTAAATCAGCAACCCGGACTTCAGAAGCCAGGGCACATTATTAGCAGAGTGTGCTGCGCACACAGAATAAGCGTGAGGCTTGTGAAGTCATACATTAACTACAGATTTATTAAACATAAATCAGAACAAAGAAACATGTCGTCTCAGAGAGAACAGCAAACGCTACACACAAACGGAAGTTCCCAGCAAGCTGTGCTGGAATGTAAACAGACATGTGACATGCAAAAATCTCATGCCTGTTCCTTAAGGTGGAATGGAAATGTCAACAGCAGGAGGGTGTGGGGGACTCCCTGGTCCTGAATGGGGTAACTGTGCCCCTGAAGGACCAGGTGTGCAGCCTAGGAATCATTTTGGACTCGCAGCTGTCCATGGAGGTGCAGGTCAATTCTGTGTCCAGGACAGCTGTTTATCAGCTCCATCTGGTACGCAGGCTGAGACCCTATCTGCCCGCAGACTGTCTCCCCAGAGTGGTGCATGCTCTGGTTATCTCCCGCTTGGACTACTGCAACGCGCTCTATGTGGGGCTACCTTTGAAGGTGACCCGGAAACTACAACTAATCCAGAATGCGGCAGCTAGACTGGTGACTGGGAGTGGCCGCCGAGACCATATAACACCGGTCTTGAAAGACCTACACTGGCTCCCAGTACGTTTCCGAGCTAAACGGCCTCGTCTCAGTATACCTGAAGGAGCGTCTCCACCCCCATTGTTCTGCCCAGACACTGAGGTCCAGTGCTGAGGGCCTTCTGGCGGTTCCCTCACTGCGAGAAGCCAAGTTACAGGGAACCAGGCAGAGGGCCTTCTCGGTAGTAGCAACTGCCCTGTGGAACGCCCTTCCACCAGATGTCAAATAGAAAAATAACTACCAAACTTTTAGAAGACATCTGAAGGCAGCCCTGTTCAGGGAAGCTTTTAATGTTTAATAGGTTATTGTATTTTAGTGACTGGTTGGAAGCCACCCAGAGTGGCTGGGAAAACCCAGCCAGATGGGCGGGGTATAAAAAATAAATTATTATTATTATTACATCCATGAATTTGCCTAATCCTTCTTCCAAAGCCATCCTAGTTATTGGACATGACTGCATCAAGCTGGAGCGAGTTCCACTCTTTAAGTAGCTCCAGCTGTCAGCTGTCTCTGGAATGTTCACAAAGGGGGGGGGTGAACTAAGATCCCTTCCTGTTTGATCCCCAGTAGTTGATGTTCTGTGGTACACTGCTTCTTGCTCTGGAGGTTCCACTTAGCTGTCACCGTCCCTTATGACTTTGAACAAACCTTACAAATATTCCCACTTCTGGGGCATTGTTCCATCAAGGGTGATATCCAACGAAGTCACTCTACTAGCAGAAGGACTTCTGGCCACAGCATCAAACTCCTCCAATCCGTTCCACACATGCACCTCTTAAATCTATTCTGGTTGTTCACCCAGTTCTGCAGAGCAGATCTGTGGAGGGTGCAGGGAGAGAGGGAGGAGAAGTTCCATGATGGAAGCAGAAATCCTTGCACTTCTAGCAGAATGACTGTGGCCACTTTAAGGATCAGCCATCACATAACCCCTTAGTTCCCGTATCCTATAAATAAGCCTGCAATGGGAATAAATGCACATTCTTCCTCCAGTTACTCATGAATCCATACCTTGCCTCTGTTTGCTCCCCGGACTTAAATTGTAAGCTCCTTGTGGGACTTAACCCATTACTTATGCATAGAATATCCTCTCTGCAGCCCAGCAAAAAGACTTACTATACGGTGCCTCTTTCCATCAGAATTCTTTGTTTTTTACGCTTGCCATGTTGTTGTCGTTGTCGTTTAGTCGTGTCTGCCTCTTCGTGACCCCCTGGACCAGAGCACGCCAGGCCCTCCTGTCTTCCACTGCCTCCCGCAGTTTGGCCAAACTCATGCTGGTAGCTTCGAGAACACTGTCCAACCATCTCGTCCTCTGTCGTCCCCTTCTCCTTCTGCCCTCCATCTTTCCCAACATCAGGGTCTTTTCCAGGGAGTCTTCTCTTCTCATGAGGTGGCCAAAGTATTGGAGCCTCAGCTTCACGATCTGTCCTTCCAGTGAGCACTCAGGGCTAATTTCCTTAAGAATGGATTGGTTTGATCTTCTTGCAGTCCATGGGACTCTCAAGAGTCTCCTCCAGCACCAGAATTCAAAAGCATCAATTCTTTGGCGATCAGCCTTCTTTATAGTCCAGCTCTCACTTCCATACATCACTACTGGGAAAACCATAGCTTTAGCTATATGCACCTTTGTTTGAATAACTCAGAGAAGCTATGAGCTACACCATGCAGGGCCACCCAAGACAGACAGGTCATAGTGGAGAGTTTTGACCAAAGGTGATCCACCTGGAGCAGGAACCGGCAAGCCACTCCAGTATCCCTGCCAAGAAAACTCCATGGACAAAGACAACAGGCTTGCTATGTTACAGATATTTAAAATAACTCTTTCCTAGCTGTGCCATTTGCTCTGCCTAACAGAAGACCCTCTCTCTATTTTTTTTTTTTTATTTTTTTGCCCCTGCAGGCCGGCCACCCATTCCAGCAGCGCTGTGCCCAGTCCGCCTACTCCAACAGCAAGCAGAAGTGGGAGGCCCCCGTCTTCCTTCTCTTCCTGGACTGCGTCTGGCAGATCCTCCGCCAGTTCCCTTGCTCCTTCGAGTTCAACTACCACTTCCTGATCATGCTCTTTGAGCATTCGTATGCCTCCCAGTTCGGCACTTTCCTGGGCAACAATGAAAGCGAAAGGTAGGTGAGCTTTTCGCTTCTGGGGTTCCCCGAGGCAAAGAGGGAGGGCTGTCGGCATCCTAGGCAGTCTCAGTTGCGCTCTGCATCATGGATGTGAAAACACAAAGGGATGTAGGGGTCTAGGCAGTCTCAGTTGAACTGTGCAATATGGATGAGGCGCATAATGAGGAATCTACAAGCCTCTTGGCAGTGGCATAAAAGGCAATCAATAAGTCAATACAGTGGTACCTCGGGTTACAGACGCTTCAGGTTACAGACTCCGCTAACCCAGAAATAGTACCTTGGGTTAAGAACTTTGCTTCAGGATGAGAACAAAAATTGTGCAGTGGCGGCAGCAGGAGGCCCCATTAGCTAAAGTGGTGCTTCAGGTTAAGAATAGCTTCAGGTTAAGAACGGACCTGTGGAACGAATTAAGTGCTTAACCCGAGGTACCACTGTAATTATGATCATCACTGATTTATTAATCAATTGCTTACATACAGTAATCTTCCTTTTTTTAAAAAAATGAGCTTCTGAGCTAGTTTCGAGTTTTGCTTTGTAGGATATCGGGCGACTAGTAGGTAGTGAACCGCCGAGTGGTATACAAATGAAATAAATAATCATAGCAGTGTGTGGGCCTGGATTTTTGTGCAAACCCTCCGTGTTTATATCTCAGAGGTGACCTTGAACTGTGTAATAACCTGCTAATCCACATGCGCTTAAGTTTCCCACCACAAGGGGGAAGCCGTACATCATGTTACTGGGTAGTGTTGCTGAAACATCACGTTTATTTGCACAGAGTAGCAAAGAGGCGCATTTTCTAAATTTCTACATTTGCAAAACGGGCTTTACTGGCTTGCTCTTCATTGGCCCCTGCAAGAGTTCCTTCACACCTGCCTTTGGCTTATTCAGGAGCACGTGATCTACTGTTTTCCCCGGGGTCAGGGTTGGTATCCAGAGTTTCACTTGGTGTCCCCTTGATTCTCTGTGCCTCTACCTCATCTGCTGCTCAGTTAGATAATGCTGGGAAGTTGTTAGTTTCCATGGGAATTAAGGCAAAGGCAGCATGAAGGTCTCTTGTGTGTGAAAGACATCCATCTTCCTCTAGGTTGTTTGCAAATTTGCAGAGAAATTAGAGGAAAGATTTGGCAACAAGCAGGTGACTCCCATGTTTTCTGAACCCTCAGGCTTGACTTAGTGAAGGGAGTTGATGTTTTTTATGCTCAAAAGACATGTGGCTGACGGCTGGTCTCTTTGCCAGGTGTAAGCTCAAGCTGCCCCAGAAGACGATGTCCCTGTGGTCCTGGGTGAATCGGCCAGAAGAGCTCAACAGATTCAAGAACCCCCTCTTTGAGGCCAACAGCCTGGTCATCTGGCCTTCTGTGGCACCGCAGAGCCTGCAGCTCTGGGAAGGTAGGTCGTAGAGAGGTTCTTTGATCTGGTGCAATTTGCGGATGCCCAGGTGGTGGCAGTGGCTGGCAGCAAGTTCTGCCTGCTTAGACTGGTGTGCTAGCTGCCCCCTTTCTTTGTGAAAGGAAGATATTCCTGGCCATAGTCGGGCACCCGTGCCTTAACATCATCACAGAAACATCTACCTTTGGTCATTCCCTGAGTTGATGAGGCTCGTTTGACAACAGTGAGAAACCGAGTCTTTTGTGTCATCGGCCCAGTCCTCTGGAACTCTCTGCCACTAGATATTCAGCAGGTGCCTTCTGTTCCTGCTTTTAAACACCTGCTTAAAACTCGTCTATCCTGCCAGGCCTATGCAGGCAGTTAATAATACACAACGGTTCATTGATGTCTATTTTAAGCTTTTTGTGGTTTTATTGTTCGCTTTTGTTGCTTTAAACGGCTCCATTATGTGTGGTTTTTTTAATGACACAGTAGTATACAAATATTTTTATAAATAAATGTAAATAAATAAGATGCCAGCATGTTGCCCCTGGGCACTAGTGTGCCTGCCTTTGCCCACCCAGGGGCATTCATTGGATGCCAGGATTAGATGCCCACCCAGCCTTCTGTTCTGAACGGTGTAGAGGTGCAAAGCGCTTCTCACTTCAATGATTGCCTCCTCTTGGAGTCACATTCCCGTACATTCACCACCAGAGGTTCTGCTCCATTTCCTCCTCTCATCACAGGTTTGCCAACAGGGCACAGCATGTTTCAATGATTACGTGGCCTTTATTTTCTAGGACTGCGAGAGAAAAGTTGCATGACCTTTTCACCCTCTGCTAGCGGGAAAACCAGCTGTGCAAAGGGGATTTTGAGCAGATAAAGTGCCTGGGAGGACATTGTGGTTAGAGTGTTCAGGCTATGACCGGGGAGACCCGAATTCAAATTCCCAATCAGCCATAATGTTCGCTGGGTGACCTTTCACCAATCACTGTCTCTCACCCTTACAGGGTTATTGTTAATGGCGAAATGTGGATGAAAGGGGATTTATAGATCACCATTTGCACAGGTGGCTTACGATAAAAACTGGTCAAGAAGAATACATCAAAAAAGCCACAATCCATTAAAACACACACAAAAATCACTAAATGCCATTTGTTAATAGCAGTAGCAATCTGGTCTCCTGAAATAAAATTACTTTCCCAAGTACAGTGGTACCTTGGGTTACATATGCTTCAGGTTACATACGCTACAGGTTACATACGCTTCAGGTTGCAGACTCCGCTAACCCAGAAATAGTGCTTCAGGTTAAGAATTTTGCTTCAGGATGAGAACAGAAATCATGCTCCAGTGGCACGGCAGCAGCAGGAGGCCCCATTAGCTAAAGTGGTGCTTCAGGTTAAGAATAGTTTCAGGTTAAGTATGGACCTCCGGAATGAATTAAGTACTTAACCTGAGGTACCACTGTATTGCTGTTGTATACTCAAAGAAATTGACATGTGAAAGAGTGCCACTCAGAAAGGAGGCATGTAAATGTTGAAATATACATTTATTAAAAAACCAGAAGCCCTTTTACAGTGGTACTTTGGGTTAAGTACTTAATTCGTTCCGGAGGTCCGTTGTTAATCTGAAACTGTTCTTAACCTGAAGCACCACTTTAGCTAATGGGACCTCCTGCTGCCACAGCGCCGCCAGAACACGATTTCTGTTCTCATCCTGAAGCAAAGTTCTTAACCCGAGGTACTATTTCTGGGTTAGCGGAGTCTGTAACCTGAAGCGTATGTAACTTGAAGCATATGTAACCTGAAGTACCACTATACAGGAAACTAAGCCCACTATAGTCTCCAACCTTTTTCCCCTTTTTTGTTTTGGTCTTCATCTTAAAAACTACCCCCTTTTGGTCTTCCAGATTGCTGTTTCTACATCTTACCTATTTTTTGTGTCCCCCAGTTGCTTCCATTCCCTCACCCCTGTGCCCCAAGACACAGTGCAAAGACTTTTAAGCTCACGGTCGAAAGTTTCGGCACGTTCCATTTCTTTTATAGTTGTTTTGATTTTGTGTGGAGTGCCCTTCCTGGGTGGATGGAGCAGCCAAGTAATTTCGTTGTCCCCGAGAGGGGGCAATGACAATAAAGATATTATTATTATTATTATTATTATTATTATTATTATTATGTTATTCCATATCTCTCACTTGTCTGAGACACACACAAAAAAATCTCTCCCACACCAGGTGTCTTCCTCCGCTGGAACCGGTCGTCCAAATTCCTGGATGAATCCTATGAAGAAATGATCAACATCATCAAGTACAATAAGGAGCTGCAGGTGAAAGTCAACCTGCTGAGGCGGCAGCTGGCCGAGCTGGAGACGGACGACACCACGCAGGAAGACGGGGTGCCGGAGAGCCCCTGAGGCTGCGCCAGGCTCCCTGCCGCGGGCCAGATTGTCCTCCTTTCTCTGTCGGGCAAGTCGCCCCCACACACTATAAAGCACTAAACCCTCCAAGACTTGCATGCGCTCGAGCTCCTTTCTGGTGCAGTCGAGTCGAACATTCCTCCCCCTCCACACACCCTCCGTTGTCTTTATTATTATTATTATTATTGCATCTCAGTTCCTCACTTGACACTATTTTCTCCCCCTCTCTCACCTCCCCCCTCCTGTTTTGGAATGGCGCCATTTCTCTTTTGTTTACAGGAGAAGACTCTTGATTTAATTCAGCTGACTGTCCTCTCCCGGCGGCTCTTGCCGCCTCTAATAAATGGTGTGTACAGTTCCAGTGTCAGCGCTAGCCGCTCCCAAACCTCATCCCCCCACGTGGCATTCAGCAGGGGGTGCCTTTTGGTCTTTTGGCTTGAGAGAGGTTTCATTCATTCAGGACTTGGCGGGCGTCTTGCGCTCTTTGCGTGGCCTGAGAAAGGCTGTCTTGATGACGCGTCTATCCTGCTTCTCCCAAGCACATGGGTTTTAGTTTTTTATTTTGTTCCTGGGCTAGACAACATGCTTCAGCTTCATCCCAAATCCAAATAGCATCTTTCCGTGCTTGGCATTGAGGCACACAGACGGTAAACGTGGAGAGGATCTCTCGCAAAAGGCGGGGACTCCTTTCCACCACTTTCCTTGGGTGCCTCCTACACCATCCTGACATCTTAGCTTGGATAGCTGAATGGGTTCAAGATAAAGTGTATGGCAGAGCCCTTTAAGGACTGTACCACTTCACGGTATTGGGAGGGGCGGTGTTATTGGAAGGTTGCCCATTGTGTTTGGGGGAGAGTTTGTTCTTAAGCCCTGCATGTGGAAAGTGAGAATGGCTTGCCAGCTTTCAATAAACGCATGAGCGGAGAAGACCAAAGACCCACCTCATCCAGCGTCCTGTTTTCTCGCAGCCTGATGCCTCCAGGAAGCTCCCAAGGAGGAGGTGAGCAGCCCTTCCTGCTGTTCTCCCAAAGCAAGTGACATTCAGAATCCTCCTTCCTTGCTTCCCACGGGCCCCTGGGTGGCCACTGAGAACAGGATGTGGGACTAGATGGGCCATTGACCTGGTCCATCGGGCTCTTACATTCTTACAGGATAGGTGCTAAGCAAATCATTCCTCGAGTGCAGCTTTGGATATCAGCTTACATTGCAGAACTCCCCCGCATGCCTCCTGAATCTTTCCTAGGGGTTCCCCCAAGCCTTGGGATCCAATTTAGGAAAGGCTCCAGGAGGGCGGTTCCTGTTGCACAAGCAGGATCCTTTCTCCAAAGGGACAGGGCAGCTGAGCAACCCCCAGGGAATGTTTCTGCTGCGGAGGAAACCTCCATACTGATGGTCCTCTCGCTTGCTCCCAGGAGCAGCTGACCTACCTGCCTCAAGCCAGCCTTCACCAACCTGTTGCCCTCTGGATGTTTTGGACTCCCATCATACCCCCTAGGAATTGTAGTTCTGGAGGGCACAAAGGGTTTGTGGATGCTGGTGAGGATCTCAGCTCTGAGGATCAAGCAGGCATCCCATGTAGGAAGAAGCATGCCAAGACCATAGCTCCATAATCTCCCGAAATTGATTGTTGCCTATGTTATTTAATAGGAAGAAAACGGAGGTTAAGCCATGATGGCAAGTGTGCTTTGCAAAGCCTTATCCTAATGCCATGAAATCTTAAGACTTGCTCTGTGGGCCATGAAGCCCAGGATTCAAAAGCTTCCAAGTGGAGTAACGGAATTCCAGCCAGCCAAACTGAACAGGGAAGCCCCTGTGTTTGCTGTCTGGGATAGACTCTGAATAGGATAGATTCTGAATATCTGCTAGGCTTGCCGTTCCCAGCTGGCCGTCTGTATTCAGCTTAGCTCGCACGTGCAGTCAGTTCGGTGTGGATTGAGCTCTCCTCTCTGATCCTGTGGATCTAAGGCCTGCTCATGGAGTCAGGATCTCCAGATAACCATCTCCTCTGCTGTCTGTGTCTTTGCACCTGCTCATCCTTTGGCAATGGGTGACTAACGCTTGGTGTGGCCGCTGCCGTCGCGTCTTATTGTGGAACCTCGAGTGAGTCAAAGCCTTTTGGAGAACGTTGCTGTGCTTTTTGGCTGTGCGGTTTGAATATATATATCTATATTATAGCTCCTCCTGTGGCTTAAAATCTTTGCCACCCTTTTCAGGTGGCTGTGGCCTAGATGCTTTTTTCTGACTACCATCTATACAGCTGTTTTGCCTCCTAGTATTGAAATGCTTTTACGGCCTGCTTCCACCCCACTTCCTGCAGACTCCCGATCTCGTAACCCTCTCCTCCTCTCATACGGCCCCTCCTCATCTGAAGCGATGTGAAATTCCTCAAGCCCCCTCTCTGGATAGTTGCCTCCTCTTGCCATGGGTCCCAGCCAAACTGACAACTCTCGCTTCCCTCACAGAACCAGGACACCAAAGGTTTGCTGGGCAGCTGAACACGTCGCCGCATCAGCTCAGCCATTTGCTGTCAGGGCTTCCCTCCCACCCCAACAGATGCAAAAGATGATTGGATCTGACACGAGGCGCTTTTGCGAAACCGGTGCTTCACTGCCAACCAATATTTTTATGGTGCTGAAATACAGGTTCCGCTGTGACTTACTGAGCTTGGCAAAGTGTTTCCTGGAGAGGTTACAACTTGTTCCTCTTTAGAACTTGCCGCTGCCCGGGAGGGCAGGTATTCTAAATCTGGAATAGGCAATCAACAGTTGTTACCTGACTTGCATATCTCCCCCATTCTGTCTCTTGGTGGGGGGAGGGGAGGAATCCCTGCACTTAGGGACAGTGTCATTGCCATTCCCAATAGCACACATTTCTGCAAGCACATCCTAACCAGCTACAGCCCCTGTCGGTGCTTGCAATGAACACTCCATCCCAGGAGTGTTCATCCCAGGTCTTTTGGCATGGACAGAGCGCTGGGCGGAGAGGCAGGGATTTCTTTTATCTGGGTTGGTGCAAGGATAAGGCAGTCCTACCTTCCCCCAAGCCGCAGGGGGGAGCTCAGAGCTACTGGGCACCCTCCAAGTCTTTGACAATGTGGCTTTGCATCACATTGCAGTGTAAAAGGGGCAGACCTGGTTGAAAATGCGCCGTGTTAGTGGTTTGCTTTCCAGGGGAAAGAGTAAAATCTCAGGGTAAAAGGATGCTCAGTTTGAGTGCATTTGCTGTTAGCTTCAGCTTGTGTTCTCTTCCGTTAGACATCCCCACCCCAAGGATGGGGGTTCCTGTGACTTTCCAGGGGGACTCCCCAAGCCCCATTAGCTCTAGCCAGCATGTCCAGTGGTTGGAGGTGAAGGGAGCTGTAACCCAACAACCTTTGGAGAGCCATAGGCTCCTTGCCCCTGCCCTAGATGCATCCTAGCTCTGTCCCCACTCTGCTTCAGCCCTAATCTATGGAGCCTCATCCTTATGTTCCCAGTCTCTAAGTTTTGGGCAATAAACTGGAGGAGAATTGGAAGCCCTTATAGACACAGGTTTCTTCAGATTGTATAAATCTTTCGCCTTTTACTTACAGACACAGTTCAGTTTCTGGAGGCCTAAGGAAGATCAAACCTAATTCCAGAGCTGGTTTCAGTTTCAGTCCCTTCTCAAATTTGCCTGGTTTTGAAATAGTTCTTCTTCTTCTTCTTCTTCTTCTTCTTCTTCTTCTTCTTCTTCTTCTTCTTCGTGCTTATTCTTAAAGGATTTTTTAAAAGCTCGTTCATAATCCTTGAAAGGCTGGCACTGTATGGTTCTTAATCTCGATTGCACTGTTTGAAAACAGCTAATCTTTTGGTGCTTTTAATTTTTTTAAGTATCTCGTTAAAGGGAGTTGTACATACAGTCTGTAATATTATTATTATTTTATTTTTATTATTTCATGTTGTTTGCTTGGTTTTGAAACTGTTTGGTGAATGTTGCCAGCTGAAGCATTAATCATGTTGATTCCAGTTGTTAGACGCCCATGTGAAGTTTCATTGGGGCAAAGGATCTTGGGATTGCCCTGGACTCCCCTGAAGGCATCTTTTCCAAGTGCATTTCTACACTACAAAGAATTCTGGGAATTGTAGTCCTGGGAGATGGTTGGGAATTCTTCCAGGTGTATTCCAAAAAGCCTTCACAGAATCACAATTCCTAATGATTGGACCTGTCGTAAATCCCCTCTCCCATTTTTATTTTTCTGTATACATACATAGGTGTTGGTTGAAAATTGGTGTGAGGACACCAAAATCTGCTTGCCTACTTGTTTTTGTAAGTGATTATTTTTCACCCAGTTAAAGCAGTAATGCTGCATTTTCTTTCTTTCTTTCTTTGATGCTGTTGCAACGGGTGACATGAAATTATGCTACTGATAATTTTTTCTCTCAAGTTCACTACTGTACCAAGAATGATACTCAGCTATGTTTGCTCATAGTAGGCCCACTGAAATGAATGAGCACAGCCAAGTTAAGACCATTAATTTCAATAGGTCTGCTCTTGAGTAAAGCATAGCTTAACGCCACCCCAAATCTTCAACCTATTTCTGATGAGTTATGGGCTCAGTGAGTTACTGTGAAAACAGAGAAAAGCTATTTTTGAGTAGTTGGATTCCTAACTGTCTAGCTGTACATCTCCCTCCTTGAATGCTTACATCTGAAGAAATTGGTGAGCTTGCTGTGATTGATAGGTGTCAGATTCTCGTCATGTTGCAGATGTGTTCCTGTCCCGATTTCCACTTTGTCGAGTCCCCCTCTTTAAATGTTTTGAAGTTACGGCTTCATCCTGGCATTCAAGAAGACTCTGCTACCTTGATTTTTGAAATTAGCACGCGTTTAGGAAACAACTCGTTGGATCAATCCATATTCTTCTGAACCTCTGATGTTCCACAGTAAGAGGCCCAGGTATCTGCTTACTTTTCAAGTACTTGGCATTGTGATGTGCCCTTGCTGGACATAGAATCCCCCCCACACACACACACCCAATAATTAATGTGCTTAGCAGAAATGCTTGAGAGCTTTAAATTTGGCCCACGTTGCTTTGCTATGGTTGTATCAGCTGGATACATCCCTGCTGGTGTGGCTAACGCTTGAAATTGTGTGAGGTTGCACAAGCGCCCAGACCTGAATGTTGATGGAGAACTCACCAAATTCACTGCGTCGCCAACTGTACTTTGCCAGAGGAAGATCAGGATAGCAGAGGAGGAAGGCAAGGTCTCACATTGGGTTCCTGGGGCCAGGGAAGAAGGAAAGACTTGGGCAATGATGGAGCCAAGCACTTTTTTCACTTGTGTCCATGGATGATATGAGTTATAGACTTAGTGAGTTACTGTGAAAACAGAGAAAAGGGATGCCTGCTGAAAGCTTTGCTCGAGGCTTCCCAAACTCCTGGTGCCAGTCCTCTTAAATTTGGGAGCTTGTGCAACCTTCAAAACGCAAAGCCTTTTAAGTAGTCCTACTTGCCAGAGCATGAGCCAGACGGAAACCTATAGCTACCCCTGCTACCCATACCTCCAGCCAATGTCTCCCATATCTTAATTATTCTGTTGGATGCTCTTGAGAAAGGTAGAATGTAGGAAGCCATGGTCGACCTTCCAAAGGGAAACACTTTTGTCGTAGATTGTTTGCATCGAACGCTGAACATTTCTGATTGTACCCAAGCTTTACTGTTTCCCGTGCGGCTTGGGGTGCCTGGATGTAGTGACCCTGCCCTTCAGCGGCACAAAGGACAGCCCCACAAGTGTGTACACAGTTTGCCAAAAATGACTTGATTTTGCACGTTGGGAGTTGAATTCAGTAGTGGGCATTGCACCTTTACAGGGAGGGCTGCAGTTTGATTGTATTTGGGACTGAGCGTTTTCTTGAATGTGGCAATCTTGTTTTCAAGTGCACTACTGTTTATTGTCTCCTCCATCTCTGATATTTAATGTCATACTGGCGGCTTGATGCTTTCTTAAGCCTTGCAAAAGAAAAAAAAGAAAAAGCAGTGCTTTTCTTTATAAAGCAGGAAAACTCCAGTATATTAGCAGATCTTTGTGCAGTGGAGTAGAACCATTGTAGCCTACTGTACCACACCGTGTCTGTTAACTATTTACAAACTAAGTTGTAACTGCATCTCATTCCTAAATGTGGGCCTTCTGCTGCTTCCGAGTTTTCATTTTTCAAGCGAACCAAACCTGGGAGCATCTGGGGGAAATCGTGCGCTCGCATGCTGGAGAATGTTTGCCGTTTTCTGTACAGAATCTGGAAACGCTGTTACACGGCCTTTTGTCAGAGAGGGGAATAAATTTTAAAAAGAGAGTGGGGAAGGGGTTGAAGTTTATTCGTCTGTTTTAGGAAAGCTGCAGTGGAAAAATAGCTATCAACTTTGCTTTTAGATTTGTGGGTGTAGCGTAAATGATCTCAATTAAAATATTTAAAGACTTTTTTTGCTACACTTGTATCTTTCTTGTCTGCCTTTCCAGTGTCATTTATTTTACGAAATTTGTGAGGAATTCGCACTCAAACTGATTTACGCATGCAGATTAGATCATTGTGTTACCAACTCCTGGAGATTGACTCCCTCCCTCCACACACTTTCTAAATATATCCTGCCTTCTGGGAGAAACCATTTGGATCAGTATTTTTATACTCCTTTTCAGCCATAACTGTCTCTAAGCCAGGCATAGGCAAACTCAGCCCTCCAGATGTTTTTGGCCTACTACTCCCACCATCCCTAGCTAACAGGACCAGTGGTCAGGGATGATGGGAATTGTAGTCCCAAAAAATCTGGAGGGTCGAGTTTGCCTGTGCCTGCTCTAAGCGGTTCACATCAACATCAACAAGGCCATAAGTATAGGTAGGGTTGCCATATTTCAGAAACTAAAAACCAGGACACCATGAAAGTTGTTGAGCTTTTTTTCCTAGCACTATTGTGCTTTTTAAGGAAATCAATGGGAAATCCAGACATATGGCAACCCTAGTAATATTGCCCCCAACAGTAATGGATCCAGAATACCAGGTGCTGACTCTGGCATTCAATAATGGCACCTTTTGGCTCCTGCCTCTGCACCCCTGAAAGGTGGTGGTAACAAAAGCCAATATTGGGGGCAGATGATGCTCAGAGTCCTCTCCTAAGCCCAACAAATGTTCCTCAAGCTGCTATGAGCAAGAGAGAAAGAGCTATGAATCAGGAAGTCCCTGGTTCCAAATCTCAGTACAACCATGAACTCAGTAGTGGTGTAGGAGAGCTCAAAAAAACAACATCATTGGCAACCAATGCACTCCTTTGCTTTTGGATAGTACATGGGTAAAAGAGGCCCCGACCATTAGGTCCAGACGTGGCTGACTCTGGGGTTGCGGCGCTCATCTCGCTTTACTGGCCGAGGAAGCCAGCGTACAGCTTCCAGGTCATGTGGCCAGCATGACTAAGCCGCTTCTGGCGAACCAGAGCAGTGCACGGAAACACCGTTTACCTTCCCGCTGGAGCAGTACCTATTTATCTACTTGCACTTTGATGTGCTTTTGAACTGCTAGGTTGGCAGGAGCAGGGACCGAGCAACGGGAGCTCACCCCGTCATGTTCCCTCTCTTTCCAGTTTCCATAAAAAAATTCCTTCCAGTAGCACCTTAAAGACCAACTAAGTTAGTTCTTGGTATGAGCTTTCGTGTGCATGCACACTTCTTCAGATACATTGAAACAGAAGTTACCAGATCCTTCTATATAGTGAGAAGGTGGGGAGGGGTATTACTCAGAAGGGTGGTGGGAATGGGAGATTGGCAGATAGCCGAGATCAGATAGCTAAGATCACCACCCTTCTGAGTAATACCCCTCCCCACCTTCTCACTATATAGAAGGGTCTGGCAACTTCTGTTTCAGTGTATCTGAAGAAGTGTGCTTGCACACAAAAGCTCATACCAAGAACTAACTTAGTTGGTCTTTAAGGTGCTACTGGAAGGAATTTTTTTATTTTGACTATGGCAGACCAACACGGCTACCTATCTGTAACAGTGCTATCAAGTTCAGCACAGCATGGTGGACTGTGTACTCTTTGACCTGCATAGCAATATACCTTCAGCATGCGCTTCTCTTTCCGGAAATAAACATACCCCACCAAGTCTCTCCATTCCACCAGGTTTGTGTTACACTCATATCACCAAAATCTACCTTGAAACCAAGCATTCCAGCTCACTCATTTTGGCTTATCGGTTTCTAGGATTTTGCACAGTAGAACCTATACTGTGCATGATGTGTTGTTTCCCAATGTCTCTACCACCTGTGCTTTTGCTCCTGAGCGTAAGCATCTGGGAAGTGTGGTCTTTTCCAAAGACAATTCTCCATCTTGGTGGAAGGGAGTATGGGAGAAACAAAAGCAAGCGATCGAAACAAATGCAGCGATGGTGCAAGAGCAAGCCCCAAAGCATCTGTGTCGGGAAATGCAGCGGCGTTCCTTTATGGTACTGGCTTGGTTTCAAGCTGAACTTTCTTCCCTCATCCCCAAAAGAGAATTTGTCTGTGCAAATAAAGAAGTTGGTAGACCTGCTGACTCCCACTTCAAAAGTGACAACTGACTAGATCAGTAAGGTCATGTAAAAAGATAAAATAGTATTGGAAAATGATTCATAATGAATTGAAAAAAAATGTTTAAAATTACTTTCTCAAAAAACCTAGAGTCCTTTCTGTTGGGGGTAACTCGGACTGAAATCCCCAGGTGTCAGAAAAGGTTATTTATTTAGGTATGCAACAACTGCGGCCTGCATTTTGTTAGCCCAGAAATGGAAAGTGAGTGAGGTCCCAACTAAAGAAGATTGGCAACTTAAATTGACAGAATATCCACAACTTGCAGACTTAACATATAGAATAAGAGAGCAAGAAGACCATATGTTTAAAGAAGATTGGAAAACGTTTATTGAATATATGGAAAATAGCTGTGTACAGCTCAAAATGCTGGCAACATTAAGACAAATTCAACAGTGTAAGTAATCTTTGATGGATGTAATAACGGCAAACCAATTGGAATAGTTTTTGTAAAATATGTGGGGATGGAAGAGATGCAAAATGAACCATGGAAAGAGAAGAAGGAGAGTCACTGATATGTATGTAAAATGTTTATTTGAAATCATAAAACAAAATTTAATAATACTATATATATATATATATATATATATATATATATATATATATATATGCTTTCGTAGATTTTCACGGGTACAGGAATGCAGGTTTTGGTGTCTTCGGGTGTCTTCCCGTGTAAAAGTCGGGGTGTCAGTGCGACGTTTCGACGAGGTCTCACTCGTCATCTTCAGGCTGGTGCTTTCGGCTTCTTGTTACTGGAACAGAGCAGAATCTGGTGTTTGAGTTCCTATAAATACTGTTCTGCACGTATCGCAGAACACAAGAATGCCGTCAAAAAAGAAGAAAAAACTTCCTCTCTTTTCCAACACATGAAAGAAACAGGACATGAAATTAATTTTGCAGATTCCAAATTGCTCTTTAACATGGAACATCACCACAAGAGAATAATCATGGAAGCCATCGAGATAGAGAAACACCCTCACAACATGAACAAGCGTGACGACACGTCCCGCCTGCCAGACATCTGGAAATTAGCCCTCCCCACAAAAACCGACACCAGAACCAGAGGCACACAGAACGCCGTCACCAATCAACCACACCAGACCCAAACCCAGACCCTCTCCACAGACATATTACAGACTCCATCCAGTAGCCAAACTATAGTGGCACCTCCGGATGCTGCACCCCCCTGCAATCCCTACACAGATCTGGCTGGCACAAGGCACAAAACCATAGCTCGCCCCTATACACGAAGCCAAGCCAGAGCACAACTAAATGCAGCACAGCCATCTTCTCAGAAAAACTCTTCACAAGCTCAAGAGGTCAAGACACGAAAGCTTTAGCAACTAATCTACACTTAATGACCCACCCAGTGGTATTCAGAATATCACTCATGAAATCACTCAAGATATCCCTCAAGTAATTAAGATATCCCTCAAGTAATTAAGGAACAAAAGAAGAAAAGGCACACTAATCTAGGAACTTCCTCTCTGCCCAGAACGTTGGAGGCTATACACCACACCCCTCAACAGTATTTATAGGAACTCAAACACCAGATTCTGCTCTGTTCCAGTAACAAGAAGCCGAAAGCACCAGCCTGAAGATGACGAGTGAGACCTCGTCGAAACGTCGCACAGACACCCCGACTCTTACACGGGAAGACACCCGAAGACACCAAAACCTGCAGAAACCGCCAGAAGGCTCTCGGCATGGGACCTCAGTGTCCGGGTTGAACAATTTGGTTGGAGAGGCTCCTTCAGGTATACTGGGCCAAAGGCTATTAAGGGCTTTAAAGGTCAACACCAACACTTTGAATTGTGCTCGGAAACATACTGGGAGCCAATGTAGGTCTTTCAGGACCAACGTTATATGGTCTTGGCAGCCACTCCCAGTCACCAGTCTGGCTGCCACATTATGGATTAGTTATAGTTTCCAGGTCACCTTCAAAGGTAGCCCCACATAGAGTGCATTGCAGTAGTTCAAGCGGGAGATAACTAGAGCATGCACCACTCTGGGGAGACAGTCCTCTGACAGATAGGGTCTCAGGCTGCGTACCAGATGGAGCTGGTAGACAGCTGCCCTGGACACAGAATTGACCTGCACCTCCATGGACAGCTGTGAGTCCAAAATGACTCCCAGGCTGTGCACCTGGTCCTTCAGGGGCACAGTTACCCCATTCAGGACCAGGGAGTTGCCCACACCCGCCCACCACCCACAGCTGTCAACTTTCAGATTTGAAAATAAGGGTCAGCACCCTTGAAAATAAGAGATCAGCAGCCTCACCTGTCCTGCAGACAGTCTACGGAATATCTAACAATCCGGGATAGCAGCGGGAAACGGCGTTGGAATAAGGGAATTTCCCACAAAAAAAGGGAAGGTTGACAGCTATGCCGCCATCAGCCCTTGTCTTTATGAGAACCCAAGCCTGTGTCTGGAACATAGGAAGCAGCCTCCTACCAAGTCATACCACTGGCCCACCGAGGTTAGTATTGTCTACACCGGGGGTCGGCAACCTGCGGCTCCAGAGCCGCATGCGGCTCTTTAAAGCCTTTGCTGCGGCTCCGGGGCGTTGGCGAGGGGAGGAGGCGAGGGGCGGAGGTGACCAGCCTGCCGCCCGGCGGGCGGGGCGCCGTAAAGAAGAGCGCCCCCCTCGCCAGGCAGACATCCGCAGCGTGGGGAGCGTTGCCGGACTTCCCGGCAAGGCTCCCCACGCTGCGGATAGCAGCCTGCCGCCCCACAGGCATCGGCCAGCCCCACAAGCTCGGGGGACAGCAGGGAGGCGAAGCGCCGCCATCCCGCTGTTCCTCGACCTGGTTCGGTTTCCCCGACCTGCTTTTGGGGGGGAAATAAAGGGAAATTTTTTCCCCTTTATTTCCCCCCCAAAAAACTAGGTGCGTCCTATGGGACGGAGCGTCCTATGGGGCGAAAAATACGGTATTTTTATAATGACGAATGCCTCATTATTAATTATTATTTACATCAGGCACTGATTATGATTTATGGTACACTGGGGCCCTGATTAATTTTCTATGGCATTTTGGGGCATTGATTATTGGGCATAGCAAGTCGCGGTCGCGTGGAATTTGTGCTTTGTGACCGTTTGAAGTGGGGTTTTTTTCTTGGGAGGCTGGGCGGCACGAAGAGAGGGATTATTTTTATAATGATGAGGATGACATTGGGCACTCATTATGAATTATTATTTACATCAGGCACTGATTATGATTTATGGTTCACTGGGGCCCTGGTTAATTTTCTTTGGCATTTTGTGGCATTGATTATGCAGTCGCGGTCGCGTGGAATTCCGCGTGGAGTTAGTTGCCTGAAGCCCCTTTTTAGTTGCTTGAAGCCCCTTTTTAAACTTAAGCAGGTGAAAGTTTGGTGAATTGCTGCCAAGGAGTGTGGTGGAGTCTCCTTCTTTGGAGGTCTTTAAGCAGAGGCTTGACAACCATATGTCAGGAGTGCTTTGATGGTGTTTCCTGCTTGGCAGGGGGTTGGACTCGATGGCCCTTGTGGTCTCTTCCACATATGTATGTGAGCAGGTCTTCTCCAACATGAACTATATTAAAAACAAGCACCGATCACGCCTCACAGATGACAGCTTGCAAGCCTGTGTGAAAATGAAGGTGACGTCTTACAGCCCTGATGTGCAGACACTGAGCACTGAGGTTCAGGAGCAAAAGTCCCATTAACCTGGTTACCTGGTTGTAAATTAAATATTTTAATTAGCTATTAATTTGTCCTTTTTTCTTGAGATTGACAGCTGACTGCACGATCCTGTATATATAGCATTAAGGCCAGAAACAATATATGTAGTGTTATATTTGTTTTAAATGTTGCAATGTTTTTGCGGCTCCCAGTTGTTGTTGTTTTTTCGGAAACGGGTCCAAGTGGCTCTTTTTGTCTTAAAGGTTGCAGACCCCTGGTCTACACAGACCTGCTCTCTGGTATTTGGGCAGGGGTCTTTTCCAACCTTGCCTGGAGATGCCTAGGACTGAGCCTAGGAGTTTTTTTGCATGGGAAGTGGATGATCTGCCACTGGGCTATGGCCCTCCCCTGAGCTGTGAACATTTTCTGCATTTGGTGGGGAGGGGGAAATGATATTCAATGGTTAGCGATGAGAGCAGGTTTTAAGGTACAGTCATACCTCGGGTTACAGACGCTTCAGGTGGCGCAATTTCGGGTTGTGCACTGCGCCGAACCCAGAAGTACCAAAATGGGTTACTTCTGGGGTTTGGCGCTTTGCACATGTGCAGAAGCGCCGAATTGCAACCCACGCATGCGCACAAGTGGTGCAGTGGGTTGCGAACATGCTTGGATCATGAACCGCATGGATCATGTTCGCAACCTGAGCATCCACTGTAGTCTGGAAAAGTGTGCCTTTGTAACACATATCTTCCATATTTCTGTGTGTAAGAGGGAGTAGGACCTGTATTCTCTGCGTCCAGAACACTGCTATTCTTCCATCTCATCAACAAACCATTAGGTCTATGAAATTTGGAAAATACTACTTGGCACAGAATTGTATATCCTCTACTGTTTTGTTGCCCGTGCAAAGTCAGTTCCAGGCAGGTCTGAAATAAAAATGGGTAGAGAGGAGAATTAATTAGCTCTGAGAAAAGGTTTTTAATTCCTCCCCTAAAACAAGGAGAGAAAAATAGCAGCAAGCCTAGCGAAGGCGTAAAGCGACTGCCTTCTGGAACGATTCTGCAATGTTTCCTTTTGTCTAGTTCAAAAGGCTCGTTAAGATAATTCCTGTTTTTGCTTCTGGCTCTCAGACTTGCTTTTCCTCCTAGCCAATGCAAGTCATTACTTCCTCCCCTTGAAGGGAAAATCGGGACATGTGAACTCTTGCACCGCCTTGAATTGCGGGAGCATCTCTTATCGGACAAATCTAGTTTGCATTGCCCTTTTTGGGTGAAGAAGGTGGCAACGCCCAACATCTTCCCATAGGGTGTGTGAGAACCTCAGAGCTTGTGAAGGCTTCATTTGCAAAGGCTTTTATTTATTACTCATTTGCAGCAACTTCCCAGGGTGGTAGCAGTGTTAGGCTGCATCAGCACCATATATTTATAGTATTTTAATGCCAATTTAAACAGTCATGGCTTCCCCCAAAGAATTCTGGGAGTCATGGTGTGTTAAGAGTGCGGAGAGTTGTTAGGAGGACTCCTAAATTCCCCTCACCGAGCTATAATTCCCAAGCGTGGTTCAACATTCAATCCCTCTTCACAACACTGGAAATTGTAGCTTTCTGAAGGGAATAGGGTTCTCTTAAGAACTCTCAGCACTCTTGACAAACAACAATTCCCATAATTCTTTGGATGAAGCTTTATTCATGTCTATGCTATGGCCATTTGAACTGCCAACTGTAAGTAAATGAATTGCCCTTTCCTGATCTTTCTTTGATATACTGTACCCAAATAATACAATTTGGGAGTCATCTGGGATCTCCCTCTTTCTCTCACACACATAGAGACTAAAGTTGATATCTTCTAGTGATTGAAATTGCTTTTAGCAGTGAAAAGCAGGCTATACCTGTGTGTGTGTGTGTGTGTGTGTGTGTGTGTGTATACACAGTGGTACCTTGGGTTACATACACTTCAGGTTACATACGCTTCAGGTTACAGACTCCGCTAACCCAGAAATAGTACGTCAGGTTAAGAACTTTGCTTCAGGATGAAAACAGAAATTGTGCTCCGGCGGCGCAGCAGCAGCGGGAAGCCCCATTAGCTAAAGTGGTGCTTCAGGTTAAGAACAGTTTCAGGTTAAGAACGGACCTCCGGAACGAATTAAGTACTTAACCCGAGGTACCACTGTATGTGTGTGTGTGTAATATGGTACAGTGGACGCTCGGGTTGCAAACGTGATCCATGCGGGAGGCATGTTCACAACCCGCATCGTTCGCAACCCGCAGCACCCTGTCTGTGCACGCGCGATTCGGCACTTCTGCGCATGAGCAAAGCGTGACTTAGCGCTTCTGCTCATGCGCGAGCCCTGAAACCCGGAAGTAACCCGTTCCGGTACTTCCGGGTTCGGCGCAGTGCGCAACCCAAAAACACACGACCTGAAGCGTCTGTAACCCGAGGTATGACTGTATTCTTAATTACATATATAGGCCTGGCTGAATAGATAGGTTTTCAGGTGGTTAAAAGGAGGAACAGATGGTGCCTGTTGAAGCACCAGTGGCAGAGAGTTCTACAAGACTTGCCTGATGACACCAAAGGCTTTGTTCCTTGTTGTGAAATGAGCCTCACCAACTTGGAAAATGACCAGAGGCGCTCTTGCAGATAATCTCAGTGTTCGGTCTTTTAAGATCACACCTGCCATGATGCACAGTGCTTTCTGCCCCCGATCTTACTATATACGCAAAGCATTTCTAAACTGCTGCATATTTAAAATATCAAAGCATCATACAAAAGTACAAACATAAAACAGTGTGATAAAAGCAGAAATCTTGTATCAACAGATATTTCTGTAATCTGCATGCATACATGCATAATTAGGTTGCATTCCTAGCCCCGCTTTCCCAAGAGTAGGCTAAATACCAAACTCTGGGATTTAATTGTGAGCAGACATGGTCAGGACTGCACTTGTTAATCAGTTTCAACTAATCAGATTCATTTAAGATTTCTTTAATTGAGTGACAGCTCTGCCAAGACCTCGCCCTCTGTTAGATGAGGGTGATGCCTCATGCTTCTAATGACACATTCGTCTCCAAAAGCCTCTTGCCACAATAAATCTCCTATTTTATTATTAATACAGATTCTGCTATAGTCTTCAAAGTGCTGGAAAATACTGCTTTTTTCTTCTTATATTGCTCAGGAAGTATTTAACAGCTCAGTTCTGCAGATGTCTGATTAGAAGGCAGTGCGATAAGTTAACATTTGGCCTCTCCCTCATGTTTCCACACTTTTGCAATAGAGGGTTAATCATACTGTTCTGTGTCACAGGATCTCTGTACGGCTTACAACAATGTTTGTGAAGCAATCCCGGTGCTCTGAATTGCTGCATCAGTGCGAAGTATTGTATCCATCCCTGGATGCAAAACTCAAAAGGAAAATGTGCTGAGATAAGAAGCCGCTGGCTCTCTCTACTGGTTTCCCTTTTGTGTGTGTGTGTGTGTGTGTGTGTGTGTGTTTTGTATTGTATTATGCTAGTGTCGTTTCTGATGGATGAGGTAGGGTGTTTGCATGTGTGGTCACATCTGGAAAAATACGCTACTTTCTTCCCATTTGCTTTTAACCTTTTATTGTTTGGGCGCTCACCTCCCACCCCACAAAACGTGATGATGAGACAAGCACTAAGGCAGGCATAGGCAAACTTGGGCCCTCCAAATGTTTTGGGACTACAATTCCCATCATCCTCAGCTAACAGGACCAGTGGTCAGGGATGGATGGGAGTTGTAGTCCCAAAACATCTGGAGGGCAGATGCTTGCACTAAGATGTCTAAACTATGGGACAATACAGAAATGTTAATCTGAGAGGAGTAGGAAGAATAGGAGGAGAAGGCTGCTGGATTGGGTCCAAAGCCCATCTCGTCTACCACCCCATGTGGCTCAGGACCCTTATTCGCTGAGGACCGCCTGCAGTAGCGAAGTGTGGGCTGCCAGGGCAGGGCAAGTATTGCATCCCTTAAGGCAGTGTTTCTCAACCTTGGGTCCCCAAATGTTGTTGGACTACAACTCCCATCACCCCTGACCACTGGTCCTGCTAACTAGGAATCATGGGAGTTATAGGCCAAATAATAATAATAATTTATTACTTATACCCCACTCATCTGGCCGGGCCTCCCCAGCCACTCTGGGCGGCTTCCAACAAAATATTAAAATACAGTAATGCATCAAACATTAAAAGCTTCCCTAAACAGGGCTGCCTTCAGATGTCTTCTGAAAGTCTGGTAGTTGTTTTTCTCTTTGACATCTGGTGGGAGGGCGTTCCACAGGGCGGGTGCCACTACTGAGAAGGCCTGAGAAGGTTCCCTGTAACTTGGCTTCTCGCAGTGAGGGAACTGCCAGAAGGCCCTCAGAGCTGGACCTCAGTGTCCGGGTAGAACGATGGGGGTGGAGACGCTCCTTCAGGTATACTGGACCGAGGCCATTTAGGGCTTTCAAGGTCAGCACCAACACTTTGAATTAATAATAATAATAATAATAATAATAATAATAATAAGTAATAATAATTTATTATTTATACCCCGCCCATCTGGCTGGGTTTCCCCGGCCACTCTGGGCGGCTTCCAAAAGAATATTAAAATACTGTGATACATCAAACATCAAAAGCTTCCCTAAACAGGGCTGCCTTCAGATGTCTTCTAAAAGTCTGGTAGTTGTTGTTCTCTTTGACATCTGGTGGGAGGGCGTTCCACAGGGAGGGCGCCACTACTGAGAAGGCCCTCTGCCTGGTTCCCTGTAGCTTGGCTTGTTGTGCTCGGAAACGTCCTGGGAGCCAATGTAGGTCTTTCAAGACCGGTGTTATGTGGTCTTGGTGGCCTCTCCCAGTCACCAGTCTAGCTGCTGCAAAAACATCTGGGGACCCAAGGTTGAGAAAGGCTGCCTATTGCAGCCCTTAACCGGAGCATCCATGCAGTGCTGCTGCTGGACAGCTGTGGAGCAGTGGTGGGGCACATGTGTGAGAGAGCCCCACCGCCTGCCTGCCTCCCCTGCATGGCCAATAGATACAAGGGCCCATCTCCTGCCAGCTCCTGTTTAGGTAAGGTACATGGGATGGACAGCGCCTCCTGTTAAGGAAGCAACTGTAGAGGCATGCCCCTAAAAAATTCTGGGGCAATTGCCTGGGGCAATTGCCATGGTAACACGCCCCCCCCCATGCCTCTGACTGACTCTCCATATATGATCCAACCTGCGATTGTCACCTGAGGTCCTTCTTCATGTTGCCATTCCACAGGAGGTATGGAGGGTGGCAGCTCAAGAACCGGCCTTTTCTGTAGTGTCCCTGTCCAGGGAGGCTCACCTGGCACTCATCATTATCTTCAAGCTTGAGGTGGAAACTGTTAGAATTCCTGCTGCATGACTGCAGTCATGGGATTGTTGTCTATCACATGACGGTGTACGTTTTGACTCCACAGAGTGGGAAGTGACGGAGACAGGATATTTCTCTCTTTTTTTTATAAAATTTTAATTGGTTTTACAAAGTTTTTATAAACACAAACAAATAAACAAACACACAAACAAACATGTATAATTTCATATCCTTTCCCCCCCTTAAACCTTACTTCGTCGACTTCCCCATACCTCCCCTTTCTACATCCCAATTTCCAAAATTATTTCAGCAAATCCTAACACTTAATTTTATCGAATTTTTCCCTTATTCTTTTCTTTTACTTAATCTTTAACAGCTGTAACCCCCATTTTCCCCTAAAACCTCGACATTTTAACATTCATTAATTTTGCAATGTTTCTTAAGATAAATTTTGAATTTCTTCCAATCTTCTTCCACCGTCTCTTTCCCCTGGTCACGGATTCTGCCGGTCATTTCAGCCAGTCCCATATAGTCTATGACCTTCATCTGCCATTCTTCCAGAGTGGGTAGAGACAGGATATTTCTCTTACTGTGTTCCGTGAAGTGGGACTATTGTCCTTTGTTTTTTTCTCTTTGCTATCTGATGCTAGAGAGAGAGGGAGCCATGTTGCAGTGCTCCGTGTGTGTTTATATGTAAATAAAGTAGATTAACCAAAATGCTGAGTTGCTGAGGTCTGTTACGCAAACTACGAAGACTCTGCGGATCCCTAAGTGTGCCGGTGTCTGTTGGCATCGGTCGCTGTGATGTTTGGGCTGAGGAAAGCTTTTGAAGCTCCCGAACGATCGACCAGGAGGGAGAGAACATGCCAGTCGGGCATGTATCTCTGCCAGGGTCCTACTCAAGAGATCTTCTTCATCTGTGTGAAATCTGGTTCTTGCTTATTGGCAGTTGATAAACTGGATCTTTCTGGCAAATACAGCAATTGGTGCAGTAACAATATACAAGACCGTTTTTCAAAGCAACAGAGTATGCTAACCAGGAAGAATATTTAGAAAGCCGTGCATGGCAAAATGCTCTTGGACCTGTACTATGATGCCTGAAGTCTTAGCTTTCTTTAAGGGCCCAACAAAGTGTTAGGAGCTCAAATTTCAACACTGGTAGAAGTTTTGCTTTCAATACGAAAGTTCTTGTATCCAGGTTTTTTTCTTCCTGTTGCTCAAGTTGTACATTACGGGTACTTGGATATTTCCTGTCTCTTTTGAGGCAATCAAATACCAGCATGATGCGGGATGATGCCATTGCAGATCCTAATAGCTAAACAAAAAGGATAGCTCTGATTCTTTGCTTTCTCTTTCAACATTACAACTGCTATGCCTCTCTTTCAACCTTCAACTAGAAAAAACTAATTGCACAAGGTTCCTGTTTCCAAGAAATGGATCCTTTCTGGGAAAGTTGTTGGCACTGTGGATTCCTGTTCTTCTGGGTTCCTTTTGGTTTCTGTTCTTTGCAAACTCCCCCACCTGCCCATCAAAAAGTAGGCCCAGATCCAGCATCAGCTCCCAGCTCCTCACCTGTTCACAAAAGTTCACCACAAGTCCTATGTTTATATTAGCATGGCATTTATATGGTTTGTGACATTTCAATGGTTTGCAACAGTATGGTTTGTAACATCTGCAGAAGCATTAAATTGGTAGCAGCTGCATTCGACTCAGTCAATAAAGCATGAGACTCAATCCCAGGGTTGTGGGTTCGATTCCCATGTTGGGTGAAAGATTCCTGTATTGCAGGGGGTTGGACTAGATGGCCCCTGAGGTCCCTTCCAACTCTACAAATCTGTGATTCTGTGATCTGCGCTGGCCCAGAAAGTCTCTCTTGCAGAAAGGTGCAGAGAATCTGATTCTGGCAGCTGCTCTCAAAAGGAGTGGCCTCAGAGATCATTCTGAACCAGCCCCACAGAGTTCTGTCCTGGGCCCTGTCCTGGCGTGCTCTGGTCCAGGGGGTCACAAGGAGTTGGACACGACTAAACGACTAAACAACAACAACACCTGGCTTCGTACCTTGGGTTACTGACGCTTCAGGTTTCAGACGCTTCAGGTTACAGACTCCGTTGACCCAGAAATAGTACCTCGGCTTAAGAACTTTGCTTTAGGATGAGATCAGAAATCGTGTGGTGGCAGCAGGAGGCCCCATTAGCTAAAGTGGTGCTTCAGGTTAAGAACAGTTTCAGGTTAAGAATGGACCTCCAGAATGAATTAAGTTCTTAACCCGAGGTACTACTTGTGAAAAGGATCTAGGAGCCTTAGTAGACCACAAGCTTAACATGAGTCAACAGTGTGATGCAGCAGCAAAAAAGGCTAATTCTACTGTAGATGTTCAAGGGTCTGGAAACCAAACCTTACGAGGAACGGTTGAGGGAGTTGGGGATGGGAAAGGAGACTGGGAGGAGATATGAAAGCCATCTTCAAATATTGCAAGGGCTATCGCTTCTCGGCCTTTTGGCTAAGATCAAGTGCAAATATCGCAAGGGATGCCTCATGCAGGATGGAGCAATTTTTGTTTTACTCCTGCTCCAGAGGGTAGGACCAGAAGCAATGGCTTCAAGTTACAAGGAAGGAGATTCCCATCTGTCAGGACTTTTCCATCATTGCAGGGGGTCGACTAGATGACCCTTTGTGGGTGAGGGGCGTGTCCTTCCTAAATGCTGAGCTTCTGCGTTGTAAGAAATGCTAAACTTGGATCCGCTTCCCCTATTACTCCTTGTCTGGCACCCACCCGAGCAGCATCCCTTTCCTTTCCATGTATTCCTGCCTTTATAAACCTTCACAAATGACGTCATGAGAAGGCGCTGACGCGGCAGGTGCGGGGGTGACGTCACACCCGCTCCGGCCTTCGCTTTAAGCTGCGCAGCCTCCGGCCAGGCCGCCGCCAAGCGGTTTCCATAGTAACCCCGCGCGGCTCGGCAGTTTGCCGGCCCGGCGCCCCTCATTGGCCGAGGCCGCTTTGCCTCCGCTACGTCGAGGGAGGCGCGGCGGGGGAGGGAGGCGGCGGCCCGACTCCAGCCTATCAGGAGGCGGGAGCCGGAGGGCGGGGCGCCGCGAGCCGGCGCTAGGCTATATAAGGGCAGGTGCCGGAGCCGTTGCGTCAGGTGGGTCGTGAGGCGGCGGCGGAGGAGCGGGAAGGATTTGGTCGCGTGTGAGGGGGGGAAATAAAAAGAAAGAAAGCAAGCAGGTGAGTGTGGGAGCGCGTATTTTTTTCCTCAGAACCGTCCTTTGTCCTCCTTTCTCTCCCTTTATTTTATTTTATTTTATTTTATTTTATTTTAGTTATGGCGGTTCGCAACAGAAAAATAAAATAAAAACGAGAACACAATAAAACAAAAACCGAATACTCGAGTTTTCAAAATACCTTATTTTCTTAACCATCGACGTGGTGGGACCCCAGAGGCTCCACCTCAATTAATTTTAAGGGGTTTTTTTTTGGGGGGGGGGAGTTAGGAGAGGGTCTGCTCTGCTTACCATCAAGCCTCCACTGTCTCCTGGGCATTTATTGGATACATTTATGTATTTTTTTAAAAAAAACCATGCACACACAGAACAAGAATGCATTTTGAATGTATACGTTATACTTGACTTCTGTAATGTTTCATCCTGGGTTGTTTTGTTAGGTGCTTTAATGTAGGTTGTAAACTGCTTTGATGCTGGGGTTTTGTTTTGTTTTTAATTAGAAGTGGTATGGACATGAAATTAATAATAATTGTAAAGTATTTCTAGGGTGGCTAACAACAAAGATCAGAATAAAGTGGTAAGTTTCAAAAAGGAAAGAACAAAGGGTTTTTGTTTTCTTGGCTGGCTTTTTTGTGGTGTAATCTTATTAAACTCCTCTTTGTTTTTTCCTCCCAATAGAATGACTAAGATTTTTCAGCAATCTCAATCTCTCTGTCTCAGCAGCAAATGTACTGAAATAGCATTTTATTTAAATTTACTATCTATGCTGTTTTGTTTTGTTTGAAAAATCTTAGCCTTCCCTTAAAAACAACAACAAACCCCTTTCTTCCCTGATGTATGTGTCCAGGTGGCATTTTATTTTATCTTCTAGGCCGCTTTATTTTGGTTATTATTTTTAAGCAGACCTATCTTGCTTGCTGAATAGCACTCCCAGCCCTTCATGTTGCAATCCTTCTTATTCCTGGTGCTTTACAGAGCAGAGGAAAAAAGTGTGGGTCCCTGCCCTGAGGTGCTCAGTCTTGAAAATTTATTATTTTGGGAGCTGGAGGTGGCAGAAGGCATGCGTGTTCCATTAACATTTAAAACAATTATTTTCCCCCAAAGAATATTGGGGAACTGTAGTTTCTCTCTCAGAGCTGCAGTTCCCAGCACCCTTAAACTAAAGTTCCCAGAACTCATGTGCTTTAAATGTATGTTGTGGATCTGGCTTTAGGCTCTGTTACAGTAGGGGGTGAGGCTTAAGCCAGAGGCTTAGAAGAATATTCATACCAAATCAACAGCGAGATAACTGTAAAGTGCAGAAACACTGTGCAAGTGCATGCTAGCCCTTATTTTCCCTGCCCCATGATAGACCCTCCCAGACAGGAGCTTCTCTCTCTCCCTCTCCTGTACCAGTCACTGAAAGTCCGTCTGCCACTTTTGCAGGGCCACAGGTGCCCCATGAGGGACGCGGGTGGCGCTGTGGTCTAAACCACAGAGCCTAGGGCTTGCCGATCAGAAGGTTGGCGGTTTGAATCCCTGCAACAGGGTGAGCTCCCATTCCTCGTTCCCTGCTCCTGCCAACCTAAGCAGTTCGAAAGCACGTCAGAGTGCAAGTAGATAAATAGATACCGCTCCAGTGGGAAGGTAAACGGTGTTTCCGTGCGCTGCTCTGGTTTGCCAGAAGCGGCTTAGTCATGTTGGCCACATGACCCAGAAGCTGTACGCCGGCTCCCTCGGCCAATAAAGCGAGATGAGCGCCGCAACCCCAGAGTCGTTCGCGACTGGACTTAACAGTCAGGAGTCCCTTTACCTTTTATGGTGTCCCAGAAGGGGAGACACCAAATCGATACATTTGAGGTGACCCCCACAGACACCAGTGTTTTGCAGCATGCTCAGTTTCTCTCTTCCCATCCTGAAACACACTCTTGGGCTGAGTAGAATCTGTTTGCCTACCTCTACACAGCAGCAGTTAATGAGGACTGACCCATGCACCAAATTGCTGTTAAATTAGTGCAAAAAGTTAAAAGGTCTCAGAGGGTAGTTTAAAGGGCAAAGGGTAACCTGTTTTAAGTTCACTTCCTTTTTCTCGATAACCTGGCGGCCAAGATGTTTTGTTATCACCACCTGCATCATGCCTGACTTTGTCTCTCCCCATCCTGAGGTCCACCTGGTCCACCTCTGCACACGGGCAGCTAAGTAGCACCATCCCATGTGGTCAAATTGCTGGTATGCTTGTACAGAGAAAAAGTCTTACATATTGGCTGCAGATGTGAAGGGCAGAAAGTAAGATGTGTGAAGCTCACCTCCCTTTGAAACCTTTGGCTAATTTATTTCCCTTGCTGCTGTGAGTCCTGCCTTCCTAGCTGGATGCATGGACTAGTCCTTGCTCACATTCTCCTCCTCCTCCTCCATAGCAGCCAGCTCTTGAAAGATGAGGCTGCAGGAAATCTAGTGTTGTCTTTGCTGGGGAGGGAACTGGTCCAGGGATGTGAGAGTACATTTGAAGGCATGCTTACCCAAAAGCTTTTCTCACCTCCAAGAGCCTTTTAAGCTGGTGTGTGTGTGTGTGTGTGTGTGTGTGTGTGTGTGTGTGTAAGTGCCCATGGGTCCCCTTGGAGCTTTAAGAATTCAATGGAGTCAGGGGCTTGGGCACAGGTCTCATACATTCCCCTCAGCTGGACTCTTCTCCTGTACTGCCCCAGGCTGAAGGCAGGGAAGCAGTAAAGGTAAAGGGACCCCTGACCATTAGGTCCAGAGTTGACCGACTCTGGGGTTGTGGCGCTCATCTCGCTTTATTGGCCGAGGGAGCTGGCGTACAGCTTCCGGGTCATGTGGCCAGCATGACTAAGCCGCTTCTGGCAAACCAGAGCAGCGCACGGAAACATCGTTTACCTTCCCGCCAGTAGATACCTATTTATCTACTTGCACTTCTTTGACATGCTTTTGAACTGCTAGGTTGGCAGAAGCAGGGACCGAGCAACGAGAGCTCACCCCGTCACGGGGATTCGAACTGCTGACCTTCTGATCGGCAAGTCCTAGGCTCCGTGGTTTAACCCACAGCGCCACCCGCGTCAACTTCTTTCCCTATACAGTAGTCTAAACTTGATCAATAAGGGTTGCCTGCATGGTGCTTTTTGGTGCTTTCTGCTGCTGAGGCAGCATGATCACAGGAGAGCAATGTATATGTGTAGCCTGTAGTCTGTTTGGGCATTTTGGGAAAGCTATTGCTTTTTCTCTTCCTGTTTTTTTTTTTAAAAGAAAGAAAGGAAACCACCTTTATTTCCCCCTGGCCTATTTGGGCACCCAGTGTAGAAAGAGGATTATTTCTGTAATACTATTCCGTTTACACAATACCTTACAATTTTCATCTCGTGTCCTCAAGGTGAGGTGAGGCAATGACTTAACAAGGCCACGAAGGTCACTCCTCATGTTGGTGAAACTTTTGTTTTCAGAAGGAGTTGCATAATGCTAATACCAACTTTCCTCATCTACTCCCCCCCCCCCCAACTGCAAACATATGCCTTAAGAATCTAGGGCAAATTGTATCTTCCCAATTAGAATATTTAGAGTGCAGGTGCAGAGGAGAGGGAGTTTTCTTCTTACATTCCAGAGTTTGCCATTAAAATGTGCAAAAAATTAAAAATGTGTATACTGTAGTTAATTGTCTTGAAATCCCACTTTATCAAGTTGCTAGTTAATAATTTAAGTTACGCTCATTTTAATAGAATGAGGGCACAACCACCTTTCTCTGGATTGCATTCAACGTGGCATCCTGTTGTGCTGTAGGAGGCTGATGCCTTTAATGGAAATGTGAGGCGGCAACTGTCTGTCCCAAGAGACAATGGGAGAGTGCACCAATGGGGATGAAGTCAAACTGTTGGAAGGGAGGGACATGTTTTGTTGCAGCTGGGGCAGATCAAGGTGTCCAGTTGTGCTGCTGCAGATGCACCATGGCGTTTCTTCTCTCTGCAATCATCCCTGCGGTCACTTCTCCTAGTCCCTGCCGTGGATGCACAACCTGACTGTCTGTCTCCAGGCACTGCGGTTGTCTGCAAGGGATTCCCACACAGCAGGGTTGATGCTGCTTCATGTCATGTTTGCAGACATCTTTATAACACAGAGTTGGTCTGCCAACAGGCCTACTACCTGAAGCCAGCTCCCTGCAGAGCATGTCATAGAATCATAGAGTTGGAAGAGACCACAAGGGCCATCGAGTCCAACCCCCTGCCAAGCAGGAAACACCATCAGAGCACTCCTGACATATGGTTGTCAAGCCTCTGCTTAAAGACCTCCAAAGAAGGAGACTCCACCACACTCCTTGGCAGCAAATTCCACTGTCGAACAGCTCTTACTGTCAGGAAGTTCTTCCTAATGTTTAGGTGGAATCTTCTTTCTTGTAGTTTGGATCCATTGCTCTGTGTCCGCTTCTCTGGAGCAGCAGAAAACAACCTTTCTCCCTCCTCTGTATGACATCCTTTTATATATTTGAACATGGCTATCATATCACCCCTTAACCTCCTCTTCTCCAGGCTAAACATGTCCTTGGGGATTCTGCCACCTTCCGTTCTGTGTACATGACTAAGCCAGTGAAGACCTTTTGAGATAGAAGTGCGAATGTTCTGGGAATGTGGGCTTAAAAAGAGAAAACAAACTATGCTTGATTTTGCACTTTGCAAAAGTTCTGCAAAGTTCAGGTATCAAATTGCGTAGAAATTAATGGCAAAGGTGCTGCCTGCCGCCTTCCAGAAATAAAACGCATCACGGTCTGCATTTCATTTCAGTGCCACTTAATGTTGAATTCCAACGTTTGTCTTTCACTTTCCTCTGAACTTCTATTTCGTCAGCATTTTTCAAAAAAAGTCCTTGCACGTGTTGCTGCAGCAGCACTCCATTCCTGCAGTAGCCGAAGAGGCAATGGGAGACCCATAAATCGTCCACTAACTGTGCTGCAGGCAGTGCATAGTAACTGCTGCACAAGCTATATTGCTCAATGCAGTGTGTGAGCCAGAGGTTAACCTAGCACTTAGCTGTCATGAGCTAAGAGTTATGGGTTGTAATTTAAGAGCGCCTTGAAATCAAAATGGGCATTGCAGTTGTTAAAAGCAATTCCAGGAAAGGAACTTGCTGTAATAGACCTAGAGACATAAAAGTGAGAATCTGCGTAAACATGGGAGTGACGTTGCACACTGTTCAGTGCTGCCAAGAAGTTAAAAATGAAATCCTCTTATTAAATGGATAATACGTCTAGTCTAAAATTGCCTTGAAACAATAATGACATGGGTAAAAGGTAAAGGACCACTGGACGGTTAAGCCCAGTCAAAGGCAACTATGAGGTGCAGCACTCATCTCAATTCAGACCAAGGAAGCCGGCGTTTGTCCACAGCTTTCCGGGTCATGTGGCCAGCATGACTAAACTGCTTCTGGCGCAACAGGACATGACGAATGCCAGAGAGCATGGAAATGCCGTTTACTTTCCCACCACAGCAATACCTATTTATCTATTTGCACTGGTATGCTTTCAAACTGCTAGATTGGCAGGAGCTGGGAAAGAGCAATGGGAGCTCACCCCGTTGTGCAGATTTGAACCCCTAACCTTCCATTCGGCAAACCCATGAAGCTCTGGTTTAGACCTCAGCGCCACCCGCTCCCCTGAATAATGTAGGGTACAATTCAGCCCAAGTAAATACTTTTGAATCTCATTGATTGCAGTTGGGAAGAGTTAATTTGTAGTATTTTTGATAAAGAAATCCCCACACAGTCCCCATGCAGGATTTGTTCATAAAAATAAAAGGGTGGTGCACAAAATATTTTATTTTGCTTGAGGAAAAAGCCATTGAACAACGTTCTTGCATTCTCTGATCATTTACAGCATGTTGGGTGGGGTGGGTTTTGCAACACTTCTCTATCAATTAAGGAGAAAAGAAATTGCATTTGGAAATTATATTTCCCTTGTAAAAGAACATAGAAGAGAAGGTTGGCTACTGTCCACTGTCATCCCTATGTCTCTGCAAGTGGAATGAAATGCATCCTGTCAGTTCCTCTCCACTCCTCCTCCTCTAAATTTTTTGATCCCCAGGAAGTGCAAAATATGGAGATTCCAAGGACTACTAGAAAATGGAAAAGGGCAGTAAAGCAGAGGGGGAAACAGCTCTTTAAGGTCCCAGGGATTCCTGTTGCCTGGTATGAATACAATTCATCAATCACTGCATTGGCTTCACTCATTGGCTAAAAGCATGGATAGGTGGGAGCAGCCAGGTTGGGTCGTTTCACCAAAATAATAATAATAATAATAATAATAATAATAATAATAATAATAATAGAAGAGTGCTTGCACAATTTGCTTAATTTTCCTTCTAGGGGGGCTTTTTTTTTTTAATGATAGCTCAGAGTTTGAATCCTCTGTGGACACTGGCAGGTGCAGTGTTGGTGACTTCTGCTCAGTAGCAGAGTCTGCACAAATTGCGAACTTCTTCCTGACTGCCAATCCATTCGTAGCAGAAATGGCACTGTCCAGGCACAAGAGGGAGGTATTGGCAAGTTCAGGGGAGCCCTGATGCTTGCAGAAATAGCAAGCGGAATGGGAAAAGGTGGAAACCCCTAACAGGAGACACCTCCCAAAACAACTCAGCGAGCACTGAACATACTATGTGTGAGAGGACGGGGGTTTTTTTTTGGGGGGGGGATGCCAGATGGGGAGTTGGATATCTGGATACCTGAAACGGAGTGCTTTACACTGCAGCATTTTGTTGCAGGACTAACTTGCAGTTTTCTAATGCTGAAAACTTTGGGTGTGAATATTGTCCCTTTGGATGGCTTCTCCAAATAGCAGTGTGTTTAACTTTAATTGGACAGCTATTAAGTACATCAGTGAAAGAATTATGGTAGTTTGATATAGCATAATCTCTAGTTTTCCCATTTTGTTCACTGGAATCTACAGCTCTTAAAAGCTTCAATTCAGCTTACCTAAGGACCAAACTACAGGGTACATTAAGTTACTCTTCATAAAAGCATGCTTGTTGCTACCAGTTTTCTTCTGTAGAAAACCAGCTGGTGGGTCATAGCCCAGTTCCTCAGTTTTCTTTAGAGGCCTTCTATTGATTTCATGCTTCAAATTGCTACCCTCTCCCCTAAATTTGTTAATTACAGCAAAAGAAGACCTTCAGGGTCCCTAACTCTCTCTGAATAGCCTTATTGTTGCTGAATGAACCTGAGGTCTGCCAATTTATGCAAAATGTTCTTGATTTCTGTGTGCGTAGCAGGTGCCTAGGTTACGTTATCACTCTGGAGATCTGTCACGCTGCAGCCAGAGAGTATTACTTCTATTACCTATCTGCCAGCAGTAAGGCTTACATAACTTTGTTTTTAGAAGATAGGAAACTGCCTGGTACTGATGAGTCACACCATTGGTCCATCAAGTTTGTGTTAATAAATTTAAATAAGTGTAAAAAAAAATGCCCCACCATTCATACTTTGTGATCCATCTTATATTCTTATATATATAGTGTGTGTGTGTGTGTGTGTGTGTGTGTGTGTGTGTGTGTGTGTTTGTTTGTTTAGGGACGCTTTTAATACTGGATGAATCATTGTATTTTAATATTCTGCTGGAAGCCACCCAGAGTGGCTGGGGAAAGCCAGCCAGATGGGTGGGGTATAAATAATAAATTATTATTATTAAATAATAATTATCACCATCATCATCATCATTTCAGACTAAACCTTAGAGGCTTTTTAGTTTACCAGTTGTGTAAATTGAAGTACTATTGGAGAGTTTTTAATCTTTATTTTTAAGCCAAACAAACCCAGTTTATAGTACCATTACTTCAGTTTCCATTAAAACAATAGTCGGCAGGTGTTAATTTAGGATAAAGTATTAATCCAGTGAACCAGGCAAGCAGGCCCTGTATTATTAGAAAAGCAGCATTGCTGTTGCTTCTTGTCTTCAAAGTTCTGTACCCATTGTGTGGTGACGCTATTTTTAAATCAAACAACCTGGATTATGATGTGTGTTTTGTGCTGATACCATGTGTTCTCTCACACACCCTTTTTCTGTGTAATGGACAACTCCCACTCTTTCAAGAACTCCAATTGGCTTGACGGAGAGAGGCTGTGCCCTATAAATGTCTCTCCCCTCTTCTTTTCCTTTTTGCTTTGCAAAGCCACTGGCAAAAAAGGGGAAGGTAAGCTGAGGAAAAAAATATTATTGTATTGGGAAGAAGGAAGACACTGTTTAAATATTTGCTTTTTAGAATTTTTTTTCCAGTTGCATTTAGAATAAATGAATTATCTCTAGTTTGATGGCTTCTCTTAGATGCTAAATGGGACCCAGTCAGTATAATTTTAATAACCAGACACAGATATCATTTTTCCTTCATGTGCTAAGGCTTAGCACTATTACTGATCTACATGAAAAGTAGTTTCCGTCAGTTGGTGATGTGAGGATTTATGTAAGTTCCGAGAGTATAATGTGTGTTCTTGTATTCATGTATATCAACTTTAGAAGGTGTGTAGCTTTCAACCTTATTGAAGCACTTTAATGCCCTTTTCTATCTAATCATTTAATACCCCAGTATAATGTAATCAATTATGAACAGTGTGAGTGTCAAGAATGGATTTCTGACTGGATGCTGAGAATTTGCCATCATTAGCTCTTGTCCTCTCCAAGGTCCCAGGGCAGGATACAACAATTAAAACAGAATGCTAAAAACAGTTTAAACAACACAGAAACAAAGCAGGTCCTAAAAATATGAAGCTCAGGTATCAAAAGCTAGAGTAAAGAGATGTGTAGGATCTTAGGTCAGTAGGGCATTAGAACTCTGCTTTTTACAACAAAGAAAAACATGGGATAAGAGCAACCTTTCTTGAAAGTCACATTCAGAGGCATAATGGATGGAAATTAGACTTCCAGGACACCCGGTGCACAAAAAGACGAGCAACATTCTGATAAGGCTGGAAAATCTGGAGTCGTTGTGCAAGTGCTTTGCATATACAGAAAAAGAAACCAGTATGCATTTGCAAACAGATGAAGGAGGTCAAATGATCAATTTCTTTTAACAGCTGAGGGTACTAAGGTACAGTGGTGCCTCGCAAGACGAAAAGAATCCGTTCTGTGATTCTCTTCGTCTAGCGGTTTTTTCGTCTTGCGAAGCAAGCCCATTGAAGGATTAGCGCTATTAGCCGCTTTTAGCGTCTTATCTGCTGATCGGATCAGCTGATAAGCGGCTTAGCGGCTTAGAAAAAGGGGGGGGGAGGGAAAAAAACCAGCAGGAATTCGCAAGACATTGTCGTCTTGCGAAGCAAGCCCATAGGAAATTCGTTTTGCGAAGCACCTCCAAAACGGAAAACTCTTTCGTCTAGCGAGTTTTCCGTCTTGCGAGGCATTCGTCTTGCGGGGCACCACTGTACTTCTAGACTGGCCATCTAGCTAGATGGAACACTTGTTGACTAGGTAAAGGTAAAAAGGTAAAGGTTATTTTTTAAATGTGTCAATAAGTGTGTTGTCTGGCCTTCTACCTCCCCACCCCCACAATGTATGTGTCTCGCTAATTTATTTCTGGCTGAGCTTTATCAACTGTAAGTTTTGAGCAGTTATTAAAGTGAAGTTAGGCTGAGCAAGATTCTACTTTGTGGTTGGGGGTTGTACAGGAAAATGGTATATATTTTGTAATAGGTGTGTTCTCTCTAATCAAATCCCTATTTCTTTGCACGGTTGTGAGGGAAGGTACTATTCAGAGAGAGTTAGGGACCCTGAAGGTCGTCTTTTGCATGACCCTGCAGTCAGATTTCTTAACCCCTCTGCACTAGATTTATAGACAACAGGTGTAGCTAGGACCTTGCTGATTCTGACTGCCTTCAAGAAGCTGTAACATTAGGTAGCAAGCCAGCAGGAATGGTACTTAATACTGTGTTGTGCGTGCGTTTGTTACTTGGAAGTTTCAAAAGTATGCCTCATGCTGAACAGGAATTTATGATAGAAATATGATTAGTATGCAATATGATTTCTATTTTTACTGCAGTGATGTATTATGATTTTTTTTTTAAAAAGTGTCTACGCTATTATATTACATCAGTGAAGATTTATTATTGGTCTTCATTCTGGTCTTAACATTATAGTGTTCTCTTACAATCAAAGTTAATCTTAGCTGATTCATAAAATCATAGAATTGTAGAGTTGGAAGGGACCACAAGGGTCATCTAGTCTAACCCCTGCAATGCAGGAATCTTTTGCCCAATATGGAGCTCAAACCCACAACCCTGAGATTAAGAGTCTCATGCTCTACTGAGTTAAGTAGGGTGTGCAGAACATGATGGTTGTGGAAAAGCATGGTACAAATTTAATGTAGTCCCTGAAATAATATGTTCTTCTGTAGCATCTGTTCATTTCAATGGGTCTTGTGCAAGAGAAATTCATTGCATGCCGTGTTGTTAATATAGTGTAGATCAGAGCTTTCCAAACTGCGTGTCGCGACACATTAATGTGCTGGCTGCAGTGTGTAGGTGTGTTGCACAAATGCTCCCCGTGCTCTTCCCAGGGCTGGAAAGAGGTTAGCTTAACCTGTGGTTTGCTAGTAAAACTGAATCACTGTGTGGCGAAATGATGCATGTGTAAAAAGTGCGTCACCAACATGAAAAAATTTGGAAAGCCCTCGTGTCGACTTTGACCGTGTAGCCCAGCAGGCATGACAATTTAGCTGTCAGAATTGACAATTTGTTTTATAATAAACAGTTATAACAAGGGAGTCCCCTCAAGCAAATTGCCATATTGGGATAGCAAATTTTTGCTGGCCCAGTGTTGATTCAGGCACTTCCCTTTCTGACAGTGGCATGCCAGTGTTCTGAGCGCATAGTAAACTGTGTTGCAGAGTTGAACTGTTCCAGCTGCAAGAGTATTGTCTGTGACTTGCAGCATTTTCCTATGGTTTCCTGGAAAGACTCTTATGTGAAGATGCAAAGCACATGCTAAGAACATAAGAGCTGCCATCTTGGATCAGAACCAAAAGCCCATCTAGTTCTGCAGTCTGTTCCTGTGGGAAGTCAACAAGCAGGACCTGAATGCAGTAACACTCTCCCTAACAACTGTTATTCTGAGACATGCTGCCTTCAATACAGGACATAGATCAGGCATCCCCAACCTGCGGCCCTCCAGATGTTTTGGCCTACAACTCCCATGATCCCTAGCTAGCAGGGCCAGTGGTCAGGGATGTTGGGAATTGTGGTCCAAAACATCTGGAGGGCCGAAGGTTGGGGATGTCTGACATAGATACTAGCCATGACTGCTGTGTACTATTGACCCTCAGCTCTACCACTGAGCGTACAGTGGTACCTTGGGTTACATACACTTCAGGTTACATACACTTCAGGTTACAGACTCTGCTAACCCAGAAATAGTACCTCGGGTTAAGAACAGAAATCGTGCTCTGGTGGCGCAGCGGCAGCAGGAGGCCCCATTGGCTAAAGTGGTGCTTCAGGTTAAGAACAGTTTCAGGTTAAGAACGGACCGCCAGAACGAATTAAGTACTTAACCTGAGGTACCGCTGTATATGAGTACTCCCATTGTAGCTAATGAATTGTTGGGTAATTCAGGCAGAGCTGGTTTTTCTGAAGTGCTTATAAAAAATGACTGCTGGTGGAACCTCTTATTAGTGACCGTGAAATTTCCTTTTCTTCCAACAGCCTTGAAAAATGCCAGCCATGAGGAGCTTGAGCCGAGCTGTCAAGCAGGTGCTGCAGAAACCTGGCTGTGGCTGTCAAGTTGCTGTTGTGCCGGTTAGGTGTCTTGGTTTCTCACCACGTCAGGTAGCCTCAGACGCCAGCTTTCACTCAGTGTCGTTCTCTGAATCGGACCATCCACGGGTGTTAATTACAGGTCAGTCTGCTGTTAAGCAGTACTCCGCAGTTGATTTCCTCTGTTCTGTTTGTATTTCTTTGTATCAGGCCACATGTATTGATATTCATCTGATTATATGTAAATACTGGTTTAGAGAAACACTGTGGACCCTCTTGGAGCCCTTATCCGCTTGTACACATAGGCCTGTCCATTCTACCTCACTCCAGACCACTGAGAACAGGAGCATTGCTCCAAATGTAGCCCTGGAAAAAGAGGGTTCAGCTTCCATCTGATTATTGTAGATGATGGATCATCTGCCACTTCTTTCTTGAGCCAAAGCCCTCTTGAGATGTCAACGTTTCGTGAGATAGTAATTTTGAAGTTTGAGGATTAGTACGCTACAGATCATACTTGTGCAGGTCAAAATCACTAAACTAAATAACCCATCTGTATCTTCCTTTGATAGCTTCTGTTAATTGAGTTTATGTCTAAGGTTCTCAGTCTCTGCAGAACATAAAGTATTTTTATTTGTGATGTTATAAGGCATAACATTTCAGGTGTTGTAAACATTTAATCTTGTTTTGTAGGGGGACTTGGCCAACTTGGAGTAGGACTTGCTAAGCTCTTGAGGTAAGCTGTAATTTCGATTTACAACTAGAAGTTCTGGTGCCCTTTTTGAAGATATAGGTTAAGATTTCCCATGAATGATCACATTTACTTGCAGTTAGAAGGTGAAAATCAGGCACATCTCATTCACAATCCTAAAGTTGTGCCTGGGGGAAGAAAAGCAGGGAGGCAATGGAGATTGCTTTGTACACTGATCTGGGTTGATCACAAAACTTGAATCCATATGCCATCGGCTGATGTTTTCTGATGCAAGAGGGTTGTCGATGCTGCTATTTCAGAGTGTAGGAACTTTGGGCTAGAAGGCACAGCACCTAGAAAAACTAGTTCTGTTCAAAGAACCTATCGTGCTAATTAAAATGATTTCAGGAGAGCTGTTCTGAGTCTAATCTTTCTGTCTTCTCTAGAAAACGCTTTGGAAAGAACAATGTAATCCTATCAGATATTAGGAAGCCTCCTGATAATGTCTTTCATAGCGGTAAGTGACCAGATTATGATGAGAGAGCTACACTGAGCCACACTATGATTACATTCCAGCAGCAGTGATCCTCTTTGGCAAAGGATCTTGAAAACTTAGTTATATGCTAGATCTCACCTTCCTGTTTCTTCCAGTTCACCTGAATTTGCTGACCTAAACTTCATTGTTAATAAAAAATAGGCATTTGGCATATTAAAATAATGGTATATGTATTTTGAGAGAATCTTTGCCCAACAGTTTTCGTATTTTCCATAAAACAAAGCCAACATGTATGCAGTATAGCTAGAAAGGGTTTGTGTGATGCTAGTGCAACAGCAATTGAATTGACTCGCTTATTTCTGTGTGAACATAAATGGTAAACGAACCAAAGGACACCTGTACATTAAATGTATGCCATATCTAATCATGCTGAACAGGCAACAGTGTGATGTTCTGCTTTGAAGAGAGGCAGTCGAGTTGAAAAGTGGAATGAAGGGACATCCTAATTTGTGGTGTACTCACTCATTCCACTGCTGCTTTTGGTTCACAGGGTATTACAGTACTTCAAAACCTTGTAAATCCTGTTTGACAGTAGCCAATGGCAGGAAAAATAAATGAGTTTGTATTCCAGTGGAAAACAATGTTTTTATCACTCTTTTACCTTTCTTAAAAGCTATTGTCTGGTTCCAGCTTAGGGCATATTGTTAACCTTTATCATAGTGACCCCAGGCATGTAAGAAAATCCCGTGTGGTATTCCATGTATGCAGCTCTATATTTTAACCAACTCTTCAGTGTTTATACAAGCAGTATTGACTGACCAACTTAGTGCTAGCTATAGATTCCTTGCATGCTTATCACAGCACACTAAAAAATGAAGTAACCAGTTTAACCAAGCTACTAGTTTTGTAAATGGTGTGGTGGGAAACTTTTTCCTCATATGCCTGATACATTTTTCTCTAAATCTCGCCATGCAGTTTGCCTTGTCAGTGGTATTTTCCTGGTACAGAAGGAAACTGATCAAAGCAAAAATATCCTCCAAATGGACGCTCAAACAAAGCAAAATGCTTGCATCAAATGAGATCTGGCTCTGTGAACAGTGCATAGCTTTTCAAGAGCTGGAGATGCTGTAGTTAAGTCGTCCTTAGCTTTGTTGCGCATGCACTCAGCTTTTTTTATACTTTGAAAGTCTCTGGCGAAATCAGTTTTGCAGTTCTTGTGGTGTTTCAAACAGCGCCTTGGTCAACTGAAACGAGTGTCAAATTTGGCCTTGCTGCTATGCAGTAGATGTATGTATGTTTGGGGGTGACTGCAATGTACACCTGCTGATTAATGTGCACAACTGATGGCGCACAACATCATGGTCAAAACATTTTTGCACCTGTTTGTAATGGATCATTCTGTATGTACATGAAAGGATGCACACACTTGTGTATGAAGTTTGTTACACATGCAGTGTTCTGCAGAGAACATGAGAATGGAATTCCTTGAGATTCTGTTTTCCATCAACAGGCTTTTGTCCAAAAGGCAGGTGACCCTCTCCAGTTTGTAGGTTCTTACGCTGCCTCTTACCTTCATGCTTTCACCTTCCTCCTCCTCTTAGGTCCTTTCATCTACTCTGACATTTTGGACTACAAGAACCTCCGTGAGATAGTGGTGAACAACCGGATTACGTGGCTGTTTCATTACAGCGCTTTGCTCAGTGCCGTTGGAGAAGCCAATGTCCCTTTGGCAAGATCTGTGAATATCACTGGTAGATGTCAGCCTGCTTCATATTGTTTGTTTAGCTGTCCCTGCCTCCCTCTGGGGAGTGTTAACGCTTGGTTTCAAGCCTGATAACTCTGTTTGCTGTTCCCAGGATTGCACAACATTCTTGATATTGCAGCTGAGCACAGCTTGAGACTCTTTGTCCCCAGCACAATTGGAGCATTTGGACCCACGTCCCCTAGGAACCCAACTCCCGATCTCTGCATCCAGAGGCCAAGGACAATCTACGGTGTTTCCAAAGTTCATGCTGAGCTCATGGGAGAAGTAAGAGTTGCCCTTTCCTTATGCAGATGCCTCCAGCCCCCTTCAATATGTGGTGGTGGTTCCCCTTTCATGAGCATTTGTCTGTGGTGTTGTGGATGGACAGCAAATGCTGCTAAAAGCGCAGAACATTGCTTAAAGTTGCTTAAATGAATTTCTTGTATTTTGTTTCTAAGTTACCTGTACCAATGGCATTTTAACCCAAGAGAATTCATCAAATGCCAGTACAGTCGTACCTTGGATCTTAAAGGCCTTGGCTCCCAAACAAATCAAAACCTGGAAGTGACTGTTCCGGTTTTCGTAAGCTGTACATCCTCCGCGCTTTTTGATTGGCTGCAGGAAGTTCCTGCAGCCAATTGGAAGCCGCGCTTTGGTTTCCAAATGTTTTGGAAATCGAACAGACTTCCTGAACAGATTCCATTCGACTTCCAAGGTACGACTGTATGTAAAGGTGACATGCACTGTGGAACATTCCCTCTCTCCTCCCACTCCATAAAATCTGGACTGACACTCTTCACTTTTCAGGCCTTTTTCCATTCTATGAGAGAGAATGTAAACAACAAACTCTTGTATTACCAATGACACTAGCAATGTTTATGAAGGTACATGAGGCCACCACCTTGCTGAAGTTAAGCAGGTCTGGCTCTGGTTGGTTTGTGGATGGACCGCCTGCCTGAGAACCGCATGTACATGCAAGTCCCGCTTTCTGGACACAATGCGTTCCCAGTAAATGGTTCGCTAGGCACGTGTTTGCATAGCAAGCTGACGATTTCTAATATTTCCTATGGGAACATTTCTAATCCGTGATTTGTCCAGTCTCTCTCCCCGCTCCCTCCATGGTTTCTTCCTGAAATGGCTGCAGCCAAACAGCAAAGAAGAGATAAGGGAAAAACTGATTAGTCCGATCTCTCTGCATGGTTGCTTCCCTCCCATATGGCTGCCACAATTTAGCATAACATAAACAAGTAAGAAAGTGAGAAAACTCCATCAGCTCTGATAACTGAATCTGTGGTGTGCATAGCGAGGTTTAGGTGCCAGTTCTTCACGTTGGATAATTGCTTTTTCACATCGTGAGCATTCGGAAAGTGGGACCTGCATGTACGCTGCTTTGGGTTCCTTGATGGAGGAAAGGCAGGGATATAAATTTAATTAATTAAACAAAAATAGCTGATAGGTTGTGAAATGCTATCATCAGCCACAACTAATCTCTCAGTTTTGAAGGTGCCACAAGACTTTGTTGCAGCAAACGTCCCTTGTTTTGCTCCTAAAATCAGCCTGTTTCCCTAATTTCCTCTATAAACCTTTTAAGAAGCCACTAACACCAGGTAGCTAGAGTTGCTACTGTAGAAGAATTAGTAGCTAATTGTATCTTTTCTTTCCTTGTTCAGTATTACCATTACAGGTATGGACTAGACTTCCGGTGCCTAAGATACCCTGGTATTATCTCAGCTGATTCCCAGCCTGGTGGGGGAACAACTGGTAAGTTAGCCTATAAAGTTAGCCTATAAAATACAATAGTGATACTAAGAGGGAGGGGGAAATGGGGGTCTTGCCTTAGATCATGGCAGAACATTTCATGTGCCATAGGAGAAGGGAACGATGGAGGGAATAGGTATCTCTCACACATAAACACTCCAGCCGTTGTTTATCATCCTTTGTTTCTTTCTCTAGTGCAGGAATAGCCAGTGTGATACCTTCCGTGGATTCCAACTCCCATTGGCCCCAGCCAGCATGGTCAGTGGCCAGAGTTAATGGGAAGTGTAGTCCACAATATCTGGAGGTCCTCATGTTAATAATAATAATAATAATAATAATAATAATAATAATAATAATAATTAATAATGTATTCCCCCATCCATCTGGCTAGACCTCCTCAGCCACTCTGGGCAGCTCCCAACAGAATATTAAAAACACAATAAAAGATCAAACATTTAAAATGTCCCTAAACAGGGCTGCCTTCAGATGTCTTCTAAAAGTCAGATAGTTTACTTCCTTGATCCTTGACATCTGGTGGGAGAGCGTTCCACAGGGCGCGGGTGCCACTGCCGAGAAGGCCCTCTGCCTGGTTATCCTTGCCCTAGTCGGTAACTTTACTTGTTCTTCTCAACTGTTAGGGGAAACTGGTATGTAAGGGAAGATGAACATCAAGGAGAGAGAGGCATTAAGTGTTAGTATTTCAGCTCACAGTCAGAGGTAACTGGCCTCCCCCAGGCAATTAAGCTGGATACTTAATGACCTCTCCGCTGCGTCTCCCGGCAGGCAAGGTCATAAACCAGGCAATTCTCCTCGTCAGTCAGACGTGAAGAACACACCCTCTGCTACTCTGTTTCTCTCTCCCTCCCTGCATTCTCCCCGGGGAGGTGAAATGAGACAGACAGGAGTCCTATTTACATGTTTTATTCCTGTCATTCAGCAGTACATAGAAATGCGACTGCACCCTTCAGACTCCATCAGAAGAGTCACAACTCCTCCCCTGTACTTCCAGCACAGGTCACATGACACTCTGAGCTAACATCTGGTGCTCAGTACAGAGAATAGGCTCCACCTTTTCCCCAACAGTACACTGGAAGACAACAACATCCTGTTTTGCATTCCAGCCATCTGGAGCTGGCTTTTGCCTTGGTGCTTTTTCCTGACATCCAGCAGCTCCTTCTTCACTGTGTGTGACAGAGATGGCCGTCTACTTGGATGGCTTTACAGTAGACAAATTCATGCAGGTGACTGCTGCCAGTGGCTACTAGCCACGATGGCTATGCTTTGCTTCTACAGATGGAGGCAGAATGCATCCGAATACAAGTTATTGGAAACAGCAGGAAGAAAGGGTGCTCTTATTGCTTGGGTCCTGCTTGCCAGCTTCCTGTAGGTATCTGGCCAGCTACTGTTGTTGTTGTTTAGTCATTTAATCATGTCCAACTCTTCGTGACCCCATGGACCAGAGCATGCCAGGCACTCCTGTCCTCCACTGCCTCCCGCAGTTTGGTCAAACTCATGTTGGTAGCTTCGAGAACACTGTCCCACCATCTCGTCCTCTGTCGTCCCCTTCTCCTTGTGCCCTCCATCTTTCCCAGCATCAGGGTCTTTTCCAGGGAGTCTTCTCTTCTCATGAAGTGGCGAAAGTATTGGAGCCTCAGCTTCAGGATGTGTCCTTCCAGTGAGCACTCAGGGCTGATTTCCTTCAGAATGGATCGGTTTGATATTCTTGCAGTCCATGGGACTCTCAAGAGTCTCCTCCAGCACCATAATTCAAAAGCATCAATTCTTCGGCGATCAGCCTTCTTTATGGTCCAGCTCTCACTTCCATATATCACTACTGGGAAAACCATAGCTTTAACTAGATGGACCTTTGTCGGCAAGCTGATGTCTCTGCTTTTTAAGATGCTATCTAGGTTTGCCAGCTACTGTAAGATGGGCTAGTGGCCTCATCCGAAAGGCTCTTTTTATATTCTTACAGCTGCATTACCAGTTAGCATAGTTTAACTTTCCTCGTCTCCAGATTATGCCGTCCAAATCTTCCACGATGCGATGAAGACGGGCAAGTTCCAGTGCAACCTCAAACCAGACACCCGCCTCCCAATGATGTACATTGATGACTGCCTGAGAGCTACCTTGGAGATCATGGAAGCCCCCGCTGAAGGTCTGAGCATGAGGACATACAACATCAGCGCTTTGAGTTTTACTCCCGAGGAGCTGGTTCAAGAGGTCCAGAAGCATATTCCAGAACTTGAAGTTTCCTACAAAGTAGATGCTGTCAGACAAGCCATAGGTCAGTACTGGGCTCTGATCTTTCACTGCAATGTGTGTTCATCTTGTTGCTGGGTCTTAAAATAGGCTTGATGTAGTTGGGTCTGGGTGTTCCTCTTGGCTCTATCCCATTGTTCATAATAATAATAATAATAATAATAATAATAATAATTTATTTATACCTCGCCCATCTGGCTGGGCTTCCCCAGCCACTCTGGGCGGCTTCCAACAAAGTACTAAAATACAGTAGTCTGTTAAACAATAAAAGGTTCCCTAAAGAGGGCTGCCTTCAGATATCTTCTAAAAGTCTGGTAGTTCTTCTCTTTGACATCTAGTAGGAGGGCGCTCCACAGGGCGGGTGCCACTACTGAGAAGGCCCTCTGCCTGGTTCCCTGTAACTTGGCTTCTTGCAGTGAGGGAACCTCCAGAAGGCCCTCGGCGCTATACCTCAGTGTCCGGGCAAAACGATGGGGATGGAGACGCTCCTTCATATGAATGGCACCGGACTTTGGGCCAAGGCATGATAGATGTAACTAGCCATCACTAACCTGGTGCCTTCCAGAACTTTTGGACTATAGCTTCCATTGGCCCCAGCCAACATGGCTGTAACCCACAACGTCTGAAGGCCGTCAGGTTGGTTAAGGCTGATCTAAGTAGTACTTAAAAGTTGCGAAGTGAAGGTGGGGGACTTGGATAGCAAGGCTGCGCCTGGAAAAACACTTTTCAGCTGGTAGACTCCTGTCAGTTGGCATACAGTTGGCTCGGCAGATCCAAAGGTCTGACTTTGTATAACGAGAGGAGTCTTACAGGTGGATTATGTCAGATTTTATCCATAGTGAGCAATGTAGGAGTCAGAGCAATCAGAGGAGCATTCATTCCCCTGCTAAGAAGAGTTGGTGGGTGGTGTTCTGCAGAGGTCTGGTGCTATATAGGCAATGGGGATGCTCAAATTTGCTCTTGGGAGACAGGAAAGCATTAAAAGATGTACTGGGGTGTGTGGGAAGCAGAGCCTCAAAATGGTACGGCAAAAACCACTGGGTTTTATAAAATAGTAAAATGCCATCATAAAATGGGCAACACATTCCAGTGAAAACCTTGCAGGGCCACCAGAATCTTGTCTTCCTCCCCGCACCCCAAAGGCAACATCTCTCAGTTAATGCCAGGTGAAAATTGCTTTACCTTGGGCCAAGTGGGGAAATGTGTGCATTTAAACCTAGGCAGAAGCTTTTCCTACTTCATGGAAGAGGTGACATTCAAATGAAGGAGGGGAGGCTGTGTTCCATAGACATTTACCATCACAAACAGACCTACAAATACCTTGTATATAATATATAGATCCCAGTGAAAGAAGGAAACTCCTCCCTTTGGAACATTATTTTTTGGTAAAGAGATGAGAGAAGATTTATGCCCTCTCCCCTCCCTGATGCTTTCCTGTTTCAAAACTTCTCCCTCCTGAAGCTGCTGTTCCTTTTCTTTTTTCTTTTAGAAGTAGAAAAGCAAACCTGGGGGTTTTTTTGGGGGGGGATGGGGAGAGCCACTGAAGTTATTGAATTAAGCATAAAGCAAGGAGGAATTTGCTTATGACACAATCTGTTATGTCTTTCCCCCTTGTGCTATAGCTGACAGCTGGCCGATGATTTTTGACGACAGCAATGCTCGCCAAGATTGGGGATGGAAACACGATTATGATCTACCAGACCTGGTGAACACCATGTTCACCTTCCTCGACTCGACCCGCTCCATTTCCAGGGTTGCCCAGGTCAACTGACTCTCCAGGTGTGATGCAGTCTCAAGTGATCAGCTGGCAAGACCTGGCCAGAGCCATACTGAGTGTTCATCTGTTTTGAAGTCTTGAAGCAGCACAGCACCGGAATATACCATCTTCTAGGAAGGCTTGCTCATGTCTCCGTTCATCTTTCTTCCTGTTTGTCCCCCATCTCCTGTGCACCCACATAGATAATTTCAAAAGCACTTGTGGATGCTCTGTAGCTCCTGGGTTTCACAGAAAAACATCATTCCTGTCTCCTAATGTGCAACTTGATTGCCACAGGCTCCAACAAATGTTCACAGGGACAGTCTCCTCTCCCTCTTGAGTATCTCTTCCATGTCATAAAATACTTGGCTTAGTTACTGGATGATATTCTGTGGAATTGTATTCACATAGAGATATTACAGTCTCTCACTATCTGCACTTTCTGGAAACAACTGGGGATATTTCTGTTCTGATAGGCTTTACTTTGTCCTGTTTTCACCTTGTTTTAAATGTGTTTGCATTCTTGACTTTTAAATTATTTTATGTGCACATCTCCTTGAGACCTTATTCCAGGTTGCAGTTGATACATTGATTGAGGGTATTGAGGATGACATATACAGTGTGGTCTTAACCCTGAAGCTGCTACGATAATGGGAATAGACAGCGGGTGATCATTATGGGCAGAATGGACTCAATCTATGAGGTGAACAGGTCATCTGTGGGGCTCACCTTAAGCACACATTGCTGGTCAGCTGAGTGTCCAGTTGTGTTGATCATGGGGTGCAATCTTAAAATAAACAAATCTGCCCTTGCAAAATAAAGAACAATGTTTATTCACTTCATCTTTTGGATAACACGGCTGCGGGTATAGGATGGTATACAGATTTAAGTGATAGTAATAATAATAATGGCTGATGCCAACTCCAGGTGTTCTAGGCTGATGCAGATTATCTTCGCCATTTAGGGATGAAGATTTCCTTGAGAGCTAGAAATATAGTTATATTAGCATCTTTCACTTGACAATCCTTTTGGACCATGTCTGTAGGCTTGATATTTTAGACACTCAAAATATGGGGTGGGGAGAAGCTGGCCTGGGAGAGGCATTTTTAACTCAACTGCATGTATTATCTTTCTCTCTTGCCCCTGCCACTGGTTCAGGGACAATATGTTTCTGGATAGAAGTTGCCAGGAAGCAGCAGCAGGAGCAGCAGCAGGAAAGGGCTATCTCTAACTTGTAGGCTTTGGGGTCATCTGCTTGACTACTGTGGAAAGTAAGATGCTGGACCACACAGATATGTTTGGCCTGATCCAGCAGGCTTCCTGCATTCAGCATCTTCATATAAGAAGTACATAATGACACATGGGTTATCTACTGCAACCTCCTCTCCCTTTCTCAGTTAGGTACCAGGATACACTTCTTTCATTCGTTTCTTACCCAAAATACTTTCATCTGAAAAAACTGTTGCCATGTTCAGATTTTGCCCATAATATTTACCGTTCCAAGAGAAATTTGAACTTCTGGTCAATTCTTTGTTGCCAAACAGTTCAGACTTACAAGATTTGGCCCAGTGGGTCTTACAAAGTTGAACTTGATCAAATGCGTTTTAGGGCTCCTCAAGATCTCAAGGAGTAACTCGCCAGCACCTGTCATTCTTGTTTTGCTTTCTCCATTTCCTTTAACTATGTTCAATGAACAATATAAATAAGAAGCAGTAATTCATGACCAAAATGTTTCCCAGTGTCCTTTATCCTGTAATGATGAGAGGGGAATAAGAGGAGGTGTCAAGAAGTCAAACATACCATCATGATCTATGTTAAGATTTGGGCTGTAGATGCAGTTACTATTTATATGAAGACACATTTAAGAGGGTTCTGTCATTTGGGTTTTGCCTCCAATGTGCAGTGCAACTAAATCCTGTTAGTTTACAGCTTGATGTATTTAGTTGGAAGTAAGCAAACCACCTCATTCTGCATCTTTCTAAGTTCTGCAGTTTTGTTTTAACAAAAATAAATTCCTATTTCTGAGAAGAGCTTTGCTACTTGGCTTCTGTATCACTCATGTGCCAGTTTTTAGGATTTTGTCTTCTCTCTCCACCGCCCCCCCCCCATCTATTGTAAGACATCAATAATGGTTACTTGAATAAAATCCTAAATGCAAAGGTGACTGTGTTTGCTTCTATTTACCCTGCAACCCAGATGTTAACTAGAGTCACCTGCTACCAGTCCTGTCTGCATTATTTAATTTCTATAGCTGCCCATAGGAGAATATTCTCTTGGTGTTTTATAAGCAGAGCAATGCTAAATTACAATATATTGAAATCAAAACAGGAATAACTTCCTGATAGGAAGAGCTGCTCAACATGGAGTGGACTCCCTCTGAAGGTACTGGACTCTACTTCTTTGGAGGCTTTTAAACAAGTTGGATGGGTATCTGTCAGGGGCCCTTCAGCTGCGATTGCAGGGGGTCAGACTAGATGACCCTTGGCGCCCCTTGCATCACATCTAGTATATTCATGACTACAGACTTTACATATTGGTCCTCAGCAAATCCAGTGTGGCTGCCTGCTGGGAAAGGCTTACCTGGGTCAGGTGTTCAGGCAGAGTAATAATAATTTATTATTTATACCCCGCCCATCTGGCTGGGTTTCCCCAGCCACTCTGGGCGGCTTCCCAACAGAATACAGTGGTACCTCTGTTGCGAATGGTATCCGTTCTGGAGGCCCGTTCGCAACATGAAAAGAGTGCAACCTGCAGCGGCGAGTGTCTGCATGCACGGTTTGCGATTTGCTGCTTCTGCACATGCGTGTGATGCCATTTTGCACTTCTGCACATGCACGAGCGGCGAAACCCGGAAGTAACCCTTTCCAGTACTTCCATGTTGCCGTGGGATGTAACCTGAAAGAACGTAATATGAAGCAAATGTAACATGAGGTATGACTGTATTAAAATCACAAAATGTCAAACATTAAAAACTTCTCTAAACAGGGCTGCCTTCGGATGTCTTCTAAAAGTCAGATAGTTGTTTATCTCCTTGACACCTGATGGGAAGGCGATCCACAGGGCGGAAGCTACTACCAAGAAGGCCCTCTGCCTGGTTCCCTATCACCTTGCTTCTCGCAGTGAGGGAACTGCCAGAAGGCCCTTGGAGCTGGACCTCAGTATCTGGGCTGAACGATGGGGGGTGGAGACGCTCCATCAGGTATACTGGGCTGAGGCCGTTTAGGGCTTTAAAGGTCAGCACCAGCCCTTTGAATTTTGTCAGCAGAATGAATTATATTTGTATATCACACTTTGAATTGTGCTCAGAAACATTGGAAGTGCGTTCCATGCTCCCATACTATATATAACGTCTCCACACTTGATTTCTCATTTGAAACATTTTTATTTTTGTGGTTTTTTTATAGTCCTTCATCCCTAACTTTAGGGGAACAGCACTTTAAAGGCTAAAAGCTTTGGTGCAGTAGCATCATTTGTGGTAATTCACCAAAATTTAGATGGTAATACATTTGGTAGCCTTTAGAGTACTACTGGACTATTGCCCCATTCCTGCTACTCTTTTGATACGGTAAAGGTAAAGGTATCCCTGACCATTAGGTCCAGTTGTGACTGACTCTGGGGTTGCGGCGCTCATCTCGCTTTATTGGCCAAGGGAGCCGGCATACAGCTTACGGGTCATGTGGCCAGCATGACTAAGCTGCTTCTGGCGAACCAGAGCAGCGCATGGAAACACCATTTTCCTTCCCGCTGGAGCGATACCTATTTATCTACTTGCACTTTGATGTGCTTTCGAACTGCTAGGTTGGCAGCAGCAGGGACCGAGCAATGGGAGCTCACCCCGTCACGGGGATTCAAACCGCTGGCCTTCTGATCAGCAAGTCCTAGGTTCTGTGGTTTAACCCACAGCGCCACCTGTGTCCCTTTTTGACACAGTACCAGGAATAATTTACCCAATACCGTGAGGTGAGCTTGTGGCAGAAAGGGGGAATTTTAAGTTTGCTTTCTAGATCTGGGAGGCTGACTTAGGTATGAAAAGAAATTGTGAGCCCCAGAAATAAATGACATGAGCATGCACAGAGTGCACCTGTCTGACCAAATCTCAGTACTGTATCTATTAGGATGATACCACAACATCCATGGCTGTCTCCCCCCAAAAATAGCTTTGAGGATATCGTTGAGGATCTCACCCCCTGTACTGTTCTAGGGGTTCCCTGACCTTCCAGAGCAGATTTTTTTTTTTTGGGGGGGGGGGGCTAGGCCAGAGGGAAACCCTACTGTGCTAGCACCAGTCCTTGTGCTGGTTTTTGCTGATGGAATGCGGTAGCTGAATCTGGCCCATCAAAATTAATGGACACTACCACTGTAATTGATTTCAGTGGGTCTGCTCTGAGCAACAGCTAGTTGAACACCACCTTCTGTGGCTAGCCAATAAATTTCTTTCCAAGTAAGTCAGACAAGAATATCTCCTGTTGGTTGTATAGTCTGGATAAGAGCAGCACTACAGGGTCAGACTGAAAGTCCATCTAAACCAATTTTCTGATACCCAGTGCGGTCAGCCATTCCTGAAGCCGCAAAATGGTTTCCTTTCCAAATGAGTATTGCGTTGCTATGGAGAGGAGCTATGTGACTGTTGGTGGCGGTGAGACATTGGTTTGCTCAGAATTCCAGCCTCGTAGTTGCATCATCAGTTCAGAAGAACTGGAGTCTGAGAACATTTCTGTGTCCAGAGTTTGGGAACGACGAAAGCCAGGTGGTTTCTGGTAAGTTTTTGTTATGTAGGACTGCTGTTTTCTAATAGCTAAAAACATGCCAAGGATGTGGCTATTCAGTGACACTGTCTTCATAAAGGACCAGGGATGTGGAGAAAACCGCATGATTCACCTTTCCCCTGTATCTGTAGCATCTGGAAACAGCCCAGTCTGTTTTGGATCTGCTGTATGTAACTCCAGTTCATTATTCAGATCTGAATCTGATCTGTTAAACCCAAAACTCTGTTTTGACCACATTGACTACAACGGGGAATCTAAAAATGGCTATTTTCCATAAGTGGGTGAAATTTGCAGGCAAAGAGTGGATCAAGACTGCCAGATTTGAGGCAGAATCCAAGGGAGTTTGGTTAAGTAACTTTTGGTTATTATTATTTTTAAAAAACAGGAATGTATTTATTTTCTGCCAGAATAGGCCACCACTTCTGAGCGGATAATGCAGAAACCGATAGTTTTGGGAAGGCCAAATCTAGGGAAGTCTTTGTTAAAATGAGATCTTTAAAATACAGTGGTGCCTCGCAAGACGAAAAGAATCCGTTCTGTGATTCTCTTCGTCTAGCGGTTTTTCGTCTTGCGAAGCAAGCCCATTGACGGATTAGCGGATTAGCGCTATTAGCGCTATTAGCGGCTTTTAGCGGCTTATCTGCTGATCGGATCAGCTGATAAGCGGTTTAGCGGCTTAGAAAAGGGGGGGGAACCCGCAGGAACTCGCAAGGCATTGTCGTCTTGCAAAGCAAGCCCATAGGAAAATCGTTTTGCGAAGCACCTCCAAAACGGAAAACTATTTCGTCTAGCGAGTTTTCAGTCTTGCGAGGCATTCGTCTTGTGGGGCACCACTGTATGGTGCTTAAAATATGAACTGAACTGAATTTCCCCCTGTCCCTTATAGGTACACTGTGCCTATGTCCCAAGTCACTTTTTGCCGCATTAAAACTGGAGGCACACATTCCTCATCCACCCAATGAGGGTAACTCCAAAAGCAGGTTTTAACAAAATCATTAGATTAATGTGCACCTTGGGACCAAAGGAGTTTGCAAGGAACATAGCCAGTATTGTGTGATCTTTTCTGTGTTTAGACAATGGCAGATAACCTTCTGCAGGAGACCATTTACCAGCTGCAGAGAGACTGGGACTGGTGAGTGTGCACCCTTCCTGATGCGCTGTTATTGATCAGGGGATACAATATAAAGGTGGGTTCTAGACCTTTGAGCTGTGGAATTGGACGCACATAATACAGTTTGCAGGTGTGCCTGTCGCACAGATGCTCTAAATCCCTCTGTTGATACTCCAATGGACTTATTTGTAACCCATCTATTTTGGCAGCTTCTCTCTTGCTGCTTCCTTCTGCTAGGGACAGTCCCTATTGGCTAGTTCCCGGTAAGTCACAAAATTTAATTTTGTGTTATGGGGTGATTGGGGGACTCTCAGTGACAACCAATTGTGTGCAGGGTGTGTGTTCAAACACCCTTAACTCTACCAGTTTAAGTCTAGCTTTAAAGACCAGCTGAATCAAAATAACTTCAGAGACGTACACCCGAGCCATTCTCAAAATACAGCAATAATCCTGTGCCGTTCTCCTTAACATGAATTCCTGTGGGAAAAAGAGCACAGGGAGCCTTTCTAATGTTTTGAGGAAGGCAATTAGACTCTGGTCCATCACATGCAGAAATGAGTGGCCTGCATGGGGATTCACAACTGGGCCTTATTTATTTATTTTGAATATTTATTGAATTTCATAACAATTAATGGTACAAATCTCATTCACCATGATATTTACAATTATTCTCCCTCCCCTCCTCTGGACTTCCCTCAACTCCCCCTCTGCTGAGTTATTTAGTTTTATCTATCGTATCTTGCTTTTCTTACACAAAAATAAAATCCGTTATCATTTATCTGAAATATCTGTTACTGAAATGAACTTGTGAAAGTTTATTCAAATCCTGCCAGTGAATCCAGTCCATTCTGTTGTTTCTGCAAATAAACTATAAATGGTTCCCAGACTCTTTTGAAGTCTTTTTGTCCTTCTCTTGTAGATTGTTAGCTTAGCCAGTGTGGTGTAGCGGTTAAGAGCGGTAGATTCATAATCTGGTGAACCGGGTTCGCTTCCCTGCTCCTCCACATGCAGCTGTTGGGTGACCTTGGGCTAGTCACACTTCTCTGAAGTCTCTCAGCCCCACTCATCTCACAGAGTGTTTGTTGTGGGGGAGGAAGGGAAAGGAGAATGTTAGCCGCTTTGAGACTCCTTTGGGTAGTGATAAAGCGGGATATCAAATCCAAATTCTTCTTCTTCTTCTTCTTCTTCTTCTTCTTCTTCTTCTTCTTCTTCTTCTTCTTCAAGCTAACACAACTGGGCCTTATGATTTCAGCACATCTGGGTGCAAATCTGTTCATGGAAGCACTATGGATCAAAACTGCTTTCTCCACAGTGGAGGGAACACTCCATTCTAAAGGGAATTTTGTCCTCTGCAGAAATCCCCAAGGGGCTCATTGTAACTGCCAATTGGTGATTGAAGCAACAGCCCCCTCTTGGAATTTTGACAGGTGTCAGTCATCTGGTGTCATGATGTCAGGTGATTGACAGGTGTTGTGGTCCCTTTCACCTCCGAGAGTTGGCCCATGGGAGGATGGGGAGGGAAGAGAAGAATCTGACCCGACAGCTGGATCCAGTCCCCCCTGCCCCATATACACAATGAGGGATTCTGTATGCACACACACAAACACCTCCCGCAAAGGATTTCTGGGACTCCATTGTTTATGGATTTCCCACCCACCAAATGCACAAGGAAACTCACTTAGACTGCAATACGTTACACACTACTTTCAAAGTAAGTCTAAATTGAACTCGTTTGGGATTAGAGGGCATGAAAGTGTCATTTCATCCAAATCCTTGTGTCTTCTTTGGTGAGCCCTCGTAGCCAAGTAAGATTGTCTTCCATGAACACGGTCTTAACAGTGAGTCCATCAGTGACTGTGGAGGCCAATTCTGGATCCACACGTCCTTCCACAGTGGGGACATTGGTTTCTGGGCAGGAGTTGATCACGGTGAGGGTTTGCCAAGCGTGCCTTCCTCTTAGCATGATTCTCCCTTGTCCTGAGTTTGAGTGTCTTCAAAGACCAGGACACCTTTGGGAAAGGCTGTTCTCCAATGAGCACTCGCAGGCTAGTGTTTCCCAGTTTTCGGTGTTTATACTACATTTTTTAAAAATTGCCTTGAGAGAGTCTTTAAACCTCTTTTGCTGACCACCAGCATTACGCTTTCCATTTTTAAGTTCGGAATAGGGTAGTTGCTTTGGAAGACGATAATCAGGCATCCAATCCAACGAAGTTGATGTTGAAGAATCACTGCTTTGATACTGGTGATCTTTGCTTCTTCGAGTGCACTGGCATTAGTTCTCCTGTCTTCATAAGTGATGTGTAATTTTTTGGGACACACCGTTGATGGAATCTTTCGAGGAATTGGGGATGGTGTTTATAAGTTTAAAAATGGCATTTAAAATCCTTGTGTATGAGGGTCCTAATGTCTCCTTTTCATTCTTATCTTTCCTTCTCCAGTCAGCTATTTGAAAAAATGGAAAGTGCGGTGAGTAGAGAAATCTCTTGGTGTCTGACCTGGGCTGCAGGGAATTGTCTGAATTGTTAATGCACTGCAGGTTGTGATAAGAACAGGTGGGAGGGAATGCCCAAATTGGAGGAAGATTGGGAGGGGCAGGATCTGTGTTTCATTTGCCAGGCCCTAGGGGTTCCTTGCGATGTCACAAACCTTAGACACTCAAGGGAACCTTCTCTGTTTCTTCTCCTTTCACCCCAGAACTGGCCCTACTAAACCTCTTCCAAGATGACAAAATTAACATTTTCTTGTATGCGACAACAGCAGCGAGAATGTTGATAGCCAATAATTGGAAAGGAAATTATGTTCCAATCAAAGAAGAATGGTTGAATAAATGATGCGAATACTTGGAATTAGCAAAGTTGACTGATTTGATAAGACAAAAACCAAAAAATGTAATCCAGTAGCAATGGAAATGACTACGTAGATAAAGATTAAATGTAAGGTATTGGTTGTGTATAGAATAGATTTATGAAAGATTTAGAAAACATTGATTAGAATATGTGAGATTGTGAGAAAATACAGAATAACAGATACAATCTTGCTTAAAATGTATATAGGAAGTGCAGTGTAAGCGACGGAAGTCAATCAATGAAATTTTATTATTATTTTCATATTGAGATATTTGTAGAATAAACTTGGAAGAAATTCTTCCAACTTTTCTTCTTCTTCTTTCTCTTTATTTTTTCTTCTTTTTTCTTTTCTTCTTCTTTTCTCTTTTGTTCCTTTTTCAAATATATGTGCTTATTTGAAATATATATGTATGTATTTATTTGCAATATTTTGCTTATATTTTGTAACAATTATGTTAAATAATTTTTTTAAAAAAAATATCTTCCGAGATAATAATGCCCACTCTCATCACAAAGAGCTCATAACTCACTTACTCTCACCAGCCAGAAACACCATAGCCAGACATTGGAGAGACCTATCAGGAGTAAGCATGGGCCAATGGTACCAAATAGTATGGGAAACAGCCTTATTAGAAAAAAAAACTAACCAATAAACTGAAACTGACACGGGGACAAATGGAAGAAGACGCCTTCACCCCAGCATGGCTCCCCTTTATCACATACACAGCCCAATAAGACAACGACAAGAATCCGCCAACAGCATACGAATCAATCTGGCTAACCTGATTCAAAAACACCCACCCACCCCACTCACACATGAAAACAAAGTTTCTTCTCCCTTCTAAATCAATATTCTGTTTCCTGGCAGCCACTTTTCGGGGGGTGAAATAGGGGACGTATCTTAGTCATGTGAGATAAATGACTGCGGCTTTCAAAATGATAAACTGCGGTGGGGGGGGGGGGAATACCGTATTTTAAGCTCTATAAGACGCACCAGACCACAAGACGCACCTAGTTTTTGGAGGAGGAAAACAAGAAAAAAAAAATTCTGAATCTCAGAAGCCAGAACAGCAAGAGGGATCACTGCGCAGTGAAAGCAGCAATCCCTCTTGCTGTTCTGGCTTCTGGGATAGCTGCGCAGCCTGCATTCGCTCCATAAGACGCACACACATTTCCCCTTACTTTTTAGGAGGGAAAAAGTGAGTCTTATAGAGCAAAACCCACTCTCAGGTTTCCAGCTCTCCCTCATTTCCTGTTTAGACTACAATTCGCTTCTAAAAAGCATTCCAGATATAGAATTCTGAATCATGCAGAGTCCATCTTTTAAGGGTTGGGTGTTTTGTGGTTTTTTTGGCAATTTTGACTGCTGAATAATGTATTTCTTATGAATCTAGGATTGATGGTGACTTACTCATGTGGCTAATTGTCCCTCTCTCCCCGCCGCTGCCTCCTCCAAATCCAGTTGCTTGAATTCACCCCTTTGAAGGTTGAAATGGAAAATGCTCCACCAACTTTCCAGGCAAGTGTCTTGCCCTTTCTGGGGATTTTTTAAAAAAATATACTTTGAAATGCAGAAAGATGACTTAATAGCTGCAACCTCTTGCCCGCCTCCACCTGGACAAATCTTAGAATCATCTAGTCCAGCCCCCTTCAATGCAGGAATCTCAGCTAAAGCATCCATGATAGATGGCCATCCAAACTCTGCTTGAAAACTTCCAAGGAAGGAGAGTCCACCACCTCCCGAGGAAGCCCATTCCACTGCTGAACAGCTCTTACCCTCAGAAAGTTTTTCCATGTGTTTAGTTGGAATCTCCTTTCTTGTAACTTGAAGCCATTGGTTTGAGTCCTATCCTCAAAAGCAGGAGAAAACAAGCTTGTTCCCTCTTCCATGTGACAGCCCTTGAGATTTTTGAGGATGGCTATCACATCTCCACTCAGTCTCCTCTTTTCCGGCCTAAACATACCCAACTCCTCCTACTGATCCTCATAGGTCTTGATTTCCAGGTCTCTTTTAACTTCCAGACATCTTTTAACAGTTTCCAAGAATAATTCAAAGTGTTGGTCATGATCTTTAAAGCCCCAAATGGCCTCGGCCCAGTATACATGAAAGAGCATCTCCACCTCCAGCGTGCAGTCTGGACACTGAGGTCCAGCTCTGAGGGCTTTCTGGTGCTTCCCTCCCTGCAAGAAGTGAAACCACAGGGAACCAGGCAGAGGGCCTTCTTGGTAGTGGCGCCTGTTCTGTGGAACACCCTCCCATCAGATGTTAATGAAAAAAACAACTATCTGACACTTAGAAGACATCTGAAGGCAGCCCTGTTTAGGGAAGCTTTTAATGTTTAATGCTGTATTGTGTTTTTAATATTCTGGTGGGAGCCCCCAGAGTGGCTGGGGAAACCCAGCCAGATGGGTGGAGTATAAATAAATTGTTATTATTATTATTATTCTCTAGTCAGGCCCAGACACACTTTACCAGGGGTCACCAAGGTGCTGCCAGGATCCCTTTTGGCCTCCATGAAAGGTCTCACTGAATACCCCCTCAAAAATCCACAGTGCCTGAGAGACTGTTTGCTCTTCCCATTCAATTCCTGTTTACACTGACTTGGCATCTCTTCCACTTGGCCCTCTAGATGTTTTGGGACTGCAACTCCCATCATCCCTGACCACGGGTCCTGTTAGCTAGGCATGATGGGAGTTGTAGTCCCAAAACATCTGCAGGGCCGAGTTTGCCTATGCCTGTCTTACACTGAACACACACCCCTTCCAAGTCCCCATTTTCTTTGAATCCAGGACTGGACATCCATGTTCTTCTTCTGAACAGAGGAGGGGTACAAAGAGCTTCTCCCCATTAGCAAGTTCAGCAGTGGCTGAATGCAGGGAAACCCAGCTAGATGGGCAGGGTATAAATAACTTACTACTACTACTAAGGGACGTGGGTGGCGCTGTGGGTTAAACCACAGAGCCTAGGGCTTGCCGATCAGAAGGTCGGTGGTTTGAATCCCAACCTAGCAGTTCGAAAGCATGTCAAAGAAGTTCAAGTAGATAAATAGGTACCGCTCTGGCAGGAAGGTAAACGGTGTTTCCATGCGCTGCTCTGGTTCACCAGAAGCGGCTTAGTCATGCTGGCCACATGACCCGGAAGCTATACGCCGGCTCCCTCGGCCAATAAAGCGAGATGAGCACTGCAACCCCAGAGTTGGCCATGACTGGACCTAACGGTCAGGGGTCCCTTTACCTTTACATTTACTATTGTTGTTGTTGTTATTTATTATGTGTTATAGCATGCACTCATGGTATCTGTGTCAGGACTGTCCCCCACAATGCTTTCACAAAATTTCACATCTATCCAGTGAGCTGCACACAAAGTTTACCAAACCCCTGCTCCGGGTGGAATTTGGTGGTGAGGAAGAATAAAGCCTACAGACACTAGGTGTCATGTGTCAAACAGGAAAGCAGGCAGTGGAGTATTTGCCATAAAGGTTTATTGGTTTTGGATTTTTCTCCCCTAGAACCTTCAAGGTGCCGGACCTGAGGAAGGAGCTGTTGAAGATAGAGAGGCAAAAGGCAACCGAGACAGTTGAATGGACACTGAACGCTGCCATTCTTTTGTCAGAGCAAGGAATGAAGGGCTCTCGGCGATGCCTTAGCAAATGCAGGCGGCTGTTTTCTTGAAATTTAAATTTGTTGTGGCAGATTGTTATTAAAAGGGAGTGCTTTTGTTGTTTCCATTGTGCTGCCTTTCCTTTAAAAAAACCTGTGTGTATTGCAGAATCCCGACCCTGGGGCTGATATCTTGAGACAGGTGAAGGTGTGCTTTCTGCTTTTAAGAGCAAAATAAGAGTGTTCCTTTTCCCCCAAGTGGGATTTAATGCAGTATGTAATGTACTTTCTCCTGAGATCCCAAATGTGCTTCTTCTTTTTGCTTATCCCGCAGTAAGGGGAGCACATTCTAGATAGGTTCAGAGTCTCTCTAATATGTTCATGGCTGCCTCCAAAGACTTTTTGCAGTAAAATGCACTGGAAAGGGTGGGAACACAGGAGCAAACTCCCCACCCCCCAAAAAGAATTACTGGGTATTGCCATTCAAATGGTATGTGTGTGCTTTGTCATGTGATCAGTTATGTGAGGTGGGGTGTTATGTACTGAGTTGAATAGGATCCAAACTGCAGCAGTCTGATTGGTCCTAGAACAATAGGATTCAGAATGCAGCAGTCTGATTGGTCCTAGAACAATGCAGCAGTATGATTGGTCGGCAGGAGCCACCCAACCCAGCTCCAGATAGAAGTGAATCCACAACCTGATTGGCCTACAGGAGAATTCCGGAATTAGCCAATCACGTGCAGCCCATTATGTAAATAATGTATACAAAGCAGATACTTTGAGGGGACTTTCATTCCCTCCTCACTACTATGAGCTGAAGAAAGAGCATGAAATCCACTCTCGACTCTGAGTATATTTCATGGGGCTTACCTGGACCCTCCAATACTTTATTCAAGTTGGCACCCCCCTGGGGGGGGAATAACCATTGCTTGGTGCAACATCATCTAACATCTCCAAAACACCAGGATGAACTTCCAGTCCATAGCTGTGGTCATCTAACATCTCTGCAACAGTATCTTGCCATTTGCTCGATAAACAGGATATCTAGAAGTGATCTAAGAAGAAGAGATGAGTGAACTCTTGTTGAATTGAACTGGATTTCCCCCCCCCCTCCTGGGTTTTTTTTTTTTAAGGGGGGTGGTTGAACTCAGGGAAACAAAAAACCCCCAAACCAATCTGTGGTCTTAGAAAAATACTGACCCCTGCCAAACCACCCAAACACATTCCTCTCTTCCCTGGCATGAACCACACAATATGTCCATTGCACAGAACATAAGAATAGCTTGCTGGATCAGTAGAATGGCCCAACTATTTCTTTTTTTTTTTAATCATAGAATCTTAAGAGTTGGAAGGGACCCCACGGGTCATCTAGTCCAACCCCCTGCAATGAAGGGATCTCAGCTAGAGCATTGATGACAGATGCCCATCTAACCTCTGTTTATAAACCTCCAAGGAAGGAGAGTCCACCACCTCGGTTCCACTGCCGAACAGCTGCTAGAAAGTTTTTCCGAATGTTTAGTCAGAATCTCCTTCCTTGTAACTTGAGGCCATTGGTTCGAGTCCTACCCTCCAGAGCAGGAGAAAACAAGCATGCTCCATCCTCCATGTGGAAGCCCTTGAGATATTTGAAGATGGCTATCCTATCAGCTCTCGGTCTCCTCCAGGCTAAACATACCCAGCTCCTCCAACTGATCCTCATAAGGCTTAGTTTCCAGGCCCTTGATCATCTTGGTTGCCTTCCTCTGCACATGTTCCAGCTTGTCAACATCCTTCCTAAATTGTGGTGCCCAAAATTGGACACAGTATTCCAAGTGTGGTCTGACTAAGGCAGAATAGAGTAGTACTATTAGCCTACTTCCTTTGATCTGGACACTAGATTTCTGTTGATGCATCCTAGAATAGTGCTAGCTTTTTTTGCTGCTGCATCACACTGCTGACTCATGTTAAGCTTGTGGTCCACCAAGACCCCTAGATCCTTTTACATGTACTGCTAGTAAGCCAGGTGTCCCCCATCCTATATTTGTGCACCTAGTTCTTCCTACATTTGTCCCTATTCAAATTCATTTTGTTAGCTTGCTCCCAGTTCTCCAGTCTGTTGAGGTCATATTGAATCTGGATTCTGCCTTCATTAGCTCCCCCTCCCAGTTTGCCGTCATCTGCAAATTTGATAAGCATTGTCTCAATTCCCTCATCCGAGTTATTTATAAAGACTTTGAACAACCAGGACAGGGCCCAGGACAGAACTCTGTGGGACTGGTTTAGAATGATCTCTGAGGCCACTCCTTTTGAGAGCAGCTGCCAGAATCAGATTCTCTGCACCTTTCTGCAAGAGAGACTCTCTGGGCCATCACAGATCACAGAATCACAGATTTGTAGAGTTGGAAGGTACTACAGGGGCCATCTAGTCCAACCCCCTGAAATGCAGGAATCTTTCACTCAAAATGGGAATCGAACCCATGACCCAAGTGTCATGCTTTATTGACTGAGATGAATGCTGCTGCTACCAATTTAATGCTTCTGCAGATGTTACAAACCATACTGTTGCAAACCATTGAAATGTCACAAACCATATAAATACCATGCTAATCTAAACATAGGACTTGTGGTGAACTTTTGTGAACAGGTGAGGAGCTGGGGGCTGATGCTGGATCTGGGCCTACTTTTTGATGGGCAGGTGGGGGAGTTTGCAAAGAACAGAAACCAAAAGGAACCCAGAAGAACAGGAATCCACAGTGCAGGCAACTTGTCCAGAAAGCATCCATTTCTTGGAAACAGGAACCTTGTGCAATTTGTTTTTTCTAGTTGAAGGTTGAAAGAGAGGCATAGCAGTTTTAGCGTTGAAAGAGAAAGCAAAGAATCAAAGCTATCCTTTTTTGTTTAGCTATTAGGATCTGCAATGGCTTCATCCAACATCATGCTGGTATTTGATTGCCTCAAAAGAGACAGGAAATATCCAAGTACCCGTAATGTACAACTTGAGCAACAGGAAGAAAAAAACTTTATGCATGGTTTATTTCTAAGGATTGTGGCCTTAGAACAGCTGGCAGAACAGAACAGTTCAATATAAAATATTCCCCTCGTGAACTATCTGTGACCCTCGTGAACTATCTGCGACCTGGGTACAAGCTCCAATCGCATACATGACCTAGATGGAGCAGAGTATATTTGCAGAAAAGATTGGAGCACCAATTGGTGTATTTGCCAACAGAGGTGGTTTATTAACCTCCAGGAAGCAAAAACCATAAAATACAGAACAAATATCCAGCCCTGAATCAAATTAACTCTGTACAAAACTTGGCAAAACATAAAAAAGGCCCAGCATGTTCTTAAAGGTCTTTAGCAAGCCACAATATATCAGCATTGCAGGTCCCTGTCTGGTTTTACTGGAAACAGCAAACCCTCCCAGTGCTCCAATTTTCCAGGGACAGTCCCAGATTTACAGAAGCCGTTCCTGTTTCTGATTTGATCCCAGAATGTCCCGCTTTTCCTTAGGACATCCCTATTTTCATGGGAGAAATTTTGGAGGGTATAAAGTTATGTGACTCCCGAGCCAAGGAGATAAGCAACGATACAACCTTTAGAAGACATCTGAAGGCAGGCCTGTATAGGGAAGGTTTTTAACATTTAATGTTTCATTATATTTTTATATATGTCGAAAGCCACTCAGAATGGCTGGGGCAAGCCAGTCAGATGGGTGGATGATGATGATGATGATGATTTGAATAGGGTGTCCCTATCTTCATCAAAAAAACTAAGATCATGGCCACTAGTCCCATCACCTCCTGGTAAATAGTAGGGGAAGAAATGGAGGAGGTGAGAGGTTTTACTTTCTTGGGCTCCATGATCACTGCAGATGGTGTCAGCAGTCACGAAATTAAAAGACGCCTGCTTCTTGGGAGAAGAGCAATGACAAACCTAGACAGCATCTTAAAAAGCAGAGACATCAGCTTGCCCACAAAGGTCCATATAGTTAAAGCTATGGTTTTCTCAGTAGTGATGTATGGAAGTGAGAGCTGGACCATAAAGAAGGCTGATCGGCAAAGAATTGATGCTTTTGAATTCTGGTGCTGGAGGAGACTCTTGAGAGTCCCATGGACTGCAAGAAGATCAAACCTCTCCATACTGAAGGAAATCAGCCCTGAGTGCTCAATGGAAGGGCAGATCCTTAAGCTGAGGCTCCAATACTTTGACCACCTCATGAGAAGAGAAGACTCCCTGGAAAAGACCCTGATGTTGGGAAAGATGGAGGGCACAAGGAGAAGGGGACAACAGAGGACGAGATGGTGGGACAGTGTTCTTGAAGCTACCAGCATGAGTTTGACCAAACTGCGGGAGGCAGTGGAAGACAGGAGTGCCTGGCGTGCTCTGGTCCATGGGGTCATGAAGAGTCGGACATGACTAAATGACTAAACAACAACAATCTTCATCGGAGAAATTACTTAGGGTATGGAGCAGTCTTCCAAAGTACTGATACCTCTATCCCTAAAAGACTTCATTTGCTTTTCTTCAGGCACAAGAGCCAGTGTGGTGTAGTAGTTAAGAGCGGTAGATTCGTAATCTGGGGAACCGGGTTCGCGTCTCCGCTCCTCCACATGCAGCTGCTGGCTGACCTTGTGACTTCTTTGAAGCCTCTCAGCCCAACTAACCTCACAGAGTGTTTTTTGTGGGGGAAGAATGGAAAGGAGAATGTTAGCCGCTTTGAGACTCCTTCGGGTAGTGGTAAAGCGGGATATCAAATCCAAACTCTTCTTCTTCTTCCCATCTCTCCAGCCTTTGTATCCTTCCAGTGCATAACTTCCCTCTCCTCCTACTTGCCTTCCCAGTCCAGGAAGGAGAATCCAGGCTGTTTGCACCAATAGCTCAGCTGATGCAGCTCACACCCCTGCCTGGGCTGGATTTCCCCGGCAGGGCTGGGTTTCTGGGACTCAGGTTACACCAGTTCCCGACAGACGGTGAAGGGGTCAGGGGCACAGCTGCATGGCAGGTCAAGCTAGTAAATAACCCCCCCAGGAGTCTTTGCTTGACAGGCCACGCTCTGTGTCTTTGCAGGCAGCCCAAGCGCAGGTCATGCAACAGTCATGGCTCTTCTCCTTGCCAGCTTGGATATATGAGTCTGGCTTTCTTCCTGCTTCTTTAGAAAGAATGCCTCCACAAAGTCCTGAGCAAGGCGGGGCCGCTGGCCCACCCAAAACCACTCTGGCCTAACCGGAATCGGAGATAAGAAGAAGTTTGGGCAAGCAGCCAGACCTGGAGGTGTCTCCAAGGCCAGCGAAAAGCACTGAGCTGAGCCACTGAGCATGCCTTTTTATACCCGAGAGAAATAGAAAATGATGCACGTCATGGAAACAGTGGTGGATCTGCATTTTTTAGGTCCTGAAGCCTGAACTGTCACAGACCCTCCAAGCGTCCCAGAATCAGTGCCGGATTTACGTATGAGCTAAAAAAGCTATAGCTTAGGGCCCTACTCTCTTGGGGCCCCCCCAAAAAAATAAAGGAAAAAAACACCTGGATGTACATTTCCAAAATACAGTGGTACCTCGGGTTACATTCGCTTCAGGTTACAGACGCTTCAGGTTACAGACTCCACTAACCGAGAAATAGTACCTCGGGTAAGAACTTTGCTTCAGGATGAGAACAGAAATCGGGCTCCGGTGGCACGGCAACAGCAGGAGGCCCCATTAGCTAAAGTGGTGCTTCAGGTTAAGAAGTTTCAGGTTAAGAATGGACCTCCGGAACGAATTAAGTACTTAACCTGAAGTACCACTGTATAAGATAAAAAACAAATAAAATAAAACCTACATACAGCAACAGTGTTTTGTGTTGCGTAGGCTCCTATGATGTAAGTCAGTCATGTCCAAAGTCCCGCCCAGGAGCCAAATTCGGCTTGCTGGTTGGTTTAATACGGCCCCACAGCTCGCACAGCTGCCCACCGTGCGTCTTGCGGTGCTTGCGCAGTCACGCGGCGATTGGATCAAACCAGCGGGTTTGCCACACGTGCATCCTGAAGTTTACGTAACCAGAGGGTTACGTAAATGGAGGTACGACTGTATATGTTAGTACCAACACCTTGAACTTGGCCCAGTAGATTGGTGGCGTGTGCGAATCCCGCGAGCAGGGTGTTATATGCTGAGGATAGTCTCCTGAACACATCTTGTTTGGCAGGGCGAAAGGCTGAATTATGGTGTTGTGGGCTTGAGAGGGGTGGTTTTGGTGTTGTTGTTTTTTTGTATAAGGCTGCAATTGTTGGAGGTTGTGGGCATTTGTACACTTCAGTCCTGTGATAATTCTTTGTGGGTAGAAAATGTATGTTGTTTCAAAGGCCAAGATATCGAACCGGTCAGGCTGTTTGGGTGGTGCCGTGTGGAAGGGATTGGAAATAAATAATCCTGCATTTCAGGGTCCCAAGCAGCTCTATCATTTTGTGATTCTATCCCCCCCCCCCCAATTTTTAAAAATAGTTTTCACAAAATTATAAACAAACAAACAAACAAACAAAAATCAAAACCTTATTAAAATTAGGCTTATTAACATTATTAAGTGGCTTCCTCGCTCTCTCTTGGTTGGTTCAATGCATATCCTTTTAACGGTTTTCCAAATCAATGTTCTTATAAACCTAACTTAATCTCTTAACATCATTCTATCTTTTCAATTCAGGATTAAACATATTAATCCATCACTTAACTTATATAAAATCCTAGGCCGATCTAGGATTTGCAAGCTATTTCCAATTAGTTTAACTTAACATATTTAACTAAATAGTCATTAAATCTCATCCATTCTTCTTGGTACTCCTCCTCCTTCTGGTCACGGACTCTCCAGGTCAGGTCAGCTAGCTCCGAAAAGTCCATCATCTCCATCTGCCATTCTTCTACAGTTGGTAGTTCTTGCGTTTTCCACTTCTTAGCTGACCATTTTGTGATTCTAAGCAACCTAGCTCGTCCATTCTGCTGGCATTTTGAAGTGGTGCTGCCCACTGAATTAACAAATCTGTTCTGAAAATCTCGATTCAACCCCCGGCCCCCGTTTGAAACAGATCGCGGGGGCTAGTTTTGCAAGCAGGTTTTGACATGTCTGTGAAGAAATGTCCTCCACCTTGGCTCATTACGAGCATTGTTAACCCATATTGACTCTTTGTCCCCAGTGACCTGGGCTCTGTTATTTTGCAACTGTGGGCATTACCCTTCTCGAGTTTTGCAACGCTTTCTCCAAATACTGCAATGTCAAAAATTACAAAATCGATGAGCTCTGGAGCTGTTGCAGCCCAAAATCAAGGTTGCTGTTTGGTTCGTCTCCCATGCCCAAGGTCTGCCACATTTTCGGAAGCACTATAGCTCATTGGTAGAGCATCAAGTTTGTGTACAGGAGGCACATCTCTGATAGGGATGGGAATCTTCCTGATCTGAAACTCTGGAGAGCTTGCTGCCAGACAAAACTGATATAGGTGGACCACTGGCTCCTAATAATAATAATAATAATAATAATAATAATAATAATAATAATTGGATAATGCACACAGTGACTTGAGATCTCGATCACATGCAGTCTGTAGTCCGCTGGCAGTAGAAGAAGAAGAGAAGAAGAGTTTGGATTTGATATCCCGCTTTATCACTACCCGAAGGAGTCTCAAAGCGGCTAACATTCTCCTTTCCCTTCCTCCCCCACAACATGTGTGAGGTGAGTGGGGCTGAGAGACTTCAGGGAAGTGTGACTAGCTCAAGGTCACCCAGCAGCTGCATGTGGAGGAGCGGAGACGCGAACCTGGTTCCCCAGATTATGAGACTACCGCTCTTAACCACTATACCACACTGGCTCTTAACTGCAGTGTTGGATGGCAGGTTGAGAGGAGTTCCCTACCAGGACAGACTTTGCTCGTGTGCTCAAGACATCGATTCCATAAAACATATTTTGTTGCACTGTGCAAAATATGAGCAAGCCAGGGCTGAACTGATCTTACCCTTGCTGGTACCTTTCCTGGGAAAACCAGAGGCTCACTATGTCAGGTTCCTGTTGGAAGACTGGACAAACGCTAGAACAATAGCAGTGGCGAAGTTTTTATTGGTGTATTATAAAATCAGGAAACCTCCTTATAAGATTTGTCAATGCAAATCTGAGGTACACCTGTAGGTGGATTATCTAAGCCAAATTTCCTTAATCGGGGTTCCAAATATATCGTCCTGCATCTGTGCCCCACCTTGTCCCAAATACCAGCCAACACTGCTGGATCTTGTGGCAGTCCAACTCCAGGAGAAACACATTTAAGAAATGGAAGAAAGGGAAAATCAAGAAGGAGGAGTATACACAAGCAGCCGAAAGTCGCAGAGTACAGGCCAGTCGGGCCCAAGCTGAGAATGAGCTCAGGCTTGCAACAGAGGCTGCAGCACTTGCCCATTTGTGTCTGTGTATTAATGTTGACTTGTTTTTCGAGGACAGCTTCCTCTGCTAATGTTGAGTTGTGGGTGAACATATCAGACAACACAGCGATTCTTCAAACGGCTCTTGTTTATTCACAGGCCAGAACAGAACAGAACTGAAGGGTTCAGCCAGCCTGCTTATATAGAGCTGTACTACAAAGCAACAGTAGCAACTTTCTGTAACTATCCAATCACCGAATGTCACTTTCAACCCCTTATTTGCATATGTGGACCTGAGTGAAAACTATCTACAGTATCCCCCTGCTGGCCCAGGGTGAGAACTTCAGTACATAACAGCTAAGCTTTTTGCTGTTTGTATTTTAGCTGTAAGCTGCTTTGAATCTTTGTCAGGGCGGCGGCGGGGGGTGGGGAGAGGCAGGCTATAAATAAATAAATATGATGATGATGATATATGCATATTGATGCACACTTTCCATAACTGCCTGCATTTTGTTTTACACATTGTATGGTAGGGCTTGCCGATCAGAAGGTCAGCAGTTCGAATCCCCGTGACGGGGTGAGCTTGTGTTGCTCCTGCCAACCTAGCAGTTCAAAAGCACATCAAGTGCAAGTAGATAAATAGGTACCACTCCAGCGGGAAGGTAAATGGCGTTTCCATGTGCTGCTCTGGTTCGCCAGAAGCAGCTTAGTCATGCTGGCCACATGACCCAGAAGCTGTACGCCGGCTCCCTCGACCGATAAAGCGAGATGAGCGCCGCAACCCCAGAGCCATCTGCGACTGGACCTAACGGTCAGGGGTCCCTTTACCTTTATGGTTGGAGAAATGTGCCACAAAATTCAGAGAACTGTGAATTTTGAAAGTTGGCTGTGTTTCCCTCCGTCCATATGTTTGTTTCAGGAAGTGCCAGTTAGGTTGGTTCTCCTTTAAAACCAAATCAAATTTCTTCTTCCTCCCTCCCATAGAAACCAACTCCTAGGGACTGAGTTCCCTTTGCCCCTCCTCCCAATAAAATGTTTTAGGGGCCCACCCCCAAGTTGATGTGCATTGGCATTCAAATTGTGTTTGGGACGGGTTTCATCAGTATGCGGATGATACCCAGCTCTACCTCTCTTTCAAATCGGAACCAGTGAAGGCGATGAAGGTCCTGTATGAGTATCTGGAGGCGGTTGGAGGATGGATGGCGGCTAATGGATTGAGGTTGAATCCTGACAAGACAGAAGTACTCTTTTTGGGGGACAGGAGGTGGGCAGGTGTGGAGGACTCCTTGGTCCTGAATGGAGTAACTGTGCCCCTGAAGGACCAGATGCGCAGCCTAGGAGTCATTTTGGAATCACAGCTGTCCATGGAGGCACAGGTCAATTCTGTGTCCAGGGCAGTTGTCTACCAGCTCCATCTGGTATGCAGAATGAGACCCTTCCTGCCCATGCACTGTCTCACCAGAGTGGTACATGCTCTGGTTATCTCTTGCTTGGACTACTGCAATGTGCTCTACGTGGGGCTACCTTTGAAGGTGACCCAGAGACTACAACTAATCCAGAATGCAGCAGCTAGACTGGAGACTGGGAGCGGCCGCCGAGACCATATAACCAGGTCTTGAAAGACCTACACTGGCTCCCAGTACGTTTCCGAGGACAATTCAAAGTGTTGGTGCTGACCTTTAAAGCCCTAAACGGCCTTGGCCCAGTATACCTGAAGGAGCGTCTCCACCCCCATCATTCTGCCCGGACACTGAGGTCCAGCTCCGATTGCCTTCTGGCGGTTCCCTCACTGAGAGAAGCCAAGTTACAGGGAACCAGGCAGAGGGCCTTCTCGGTAGTGGCGCCTTCCCTGTGGAACGCCCTCCCACCAGATGTCAAAGAGAAAAATAACTACCAAACATCTGAAGGCAGCCCTGTTTAGGGAAGCTTTTAATGTTTAATAGGTTATTGTATTTTAATGTTTTGTTGGAAGCTGCCCAGAGTGGCTGGGGAAACCCAGCCAGATGGGCGGGGTATACATAATAAATTATTATTATTATTATTATTATTATTATTATTATTATTATTATTAATGTTGTTGTTGTTGTTGTTGTTGTTGTTGTTGTTGTTGTTGTTATTATTATTATTATTATTTGTGCATGCTGCGTATTGTGATCAATTATGTTACCTGCCTCCCCCATATATTATTCCGGCTGGCCTCCTTGCTCCCTGACGTTCCTTCCTTCTCATTTTCTCTTTCCTCATCCTAACCCAGGCTTCCTCAACCTTGGCCCTCCAGATGTTTTTGGCCTACAACTCCCATGATCCCTCGCTAACAGGACCAGTGGTCAGGGATGATGGGAATTGTAGTCTCAAAACATCTGGAGGGCCAAGGTTGAGGAAGCCTGTCCTAACTGCAGCTCAGCCTTCCTCATTGGACTGTTTTGGGGATCCTCTCCCTGTTATGTACTGAGTTGAATAGGATCCAAAATGCAGCAGTCTGATTGGTCCTAGAACAAGGCAGCAGAATGATTGGTCCACAGGAGCCACCCAATCCAGCTCCAGGTGGAAGTGAATCTGCAACCTGATTGGAGTACAGGAGAATCCCGGAATTAGCCAATCATGTGGGGCCCATTGTGTAAATAATGTATATTATTTTTGGGGAACATTCATTCTTCCTCACCCCTATGGGCTGAATAAAGAGCATGAAATCCACTCTCGACTCCGAGTATATTTCACTCCCCCTTTTAGGCTTTCCCCCCTCATTACATTTTGGACTTCCGCACAACCCTGCCTCATAACACCTCCTTCTTATAGCTGTAAGGTGGCATTTGGGATAGATAACCAACAGCACTCAGGACTGAAAACTTCAAACCAAGGAGACAAATCTCTTGAATTTGCTTTTATTGCAAGGGAACAAGCTCATATTCTCATTGTACATGTTGCAAAAGCCCCTTCATTTTGAGCCAGATTCTCTGGTGAATAAATGGAAGGGATCTCCAGCTGGGAGGTGATACAAGATCCAGTAGCTCTCCAAGTCAAGGGAACATCTCCCATTTTTCAAAGGATCCTGGGTCAGCAGGCAGCAACTAGTCTTCTATCACATTGGACTTAAAAGCAAACAACAACAATTATTTCAATTTCATTGCCAAGTCACAATCTTTGAGACACGGAAAAAGCGAAGGAAGCAATGTTGGCCCATCAGAAACGTACTAAAACATCACTGGGTAACTTTGTCAATCTCAGTTTCTCACTTTCACCATTTTAAGTTCAGTTCTCGCCATCGGTATGCAAATTTTGTTTTTAAAAAGTTCCTCGTGAACTTTCGCAAGCCTTGTGATGTTAACTGGGCCACCAATCGTGCAATTAAAAGACGACATGTATAGTGCAACGTGCCTTTCATACTCTGAGCAGCTAACAAGTTACGTACTTGATACACTGTGCGTAACTAATGGGATATGCAAATAGCACTCATTGGTCCATTAAACTGAAATTGCATGTATTTCGTAAGCTGTCTTGGTTATGCTTAGCACAACCAGTGCCTGTTCAATTAACACATTACATAATTAAGGTAATTATAAATCTAGCAAGCTGCATAATCAGTAATTCCCTTCAAGAACAACAATGAAAGTGTACATGCTTCTGAATTATTTTTTTGTCTTCTAGATTTGGGAAGAAATAGAATGATTGTTATAAGTCGAAGGAAGGAAGGAAGGAAGTTTTTGTATGGATCAAGTTTTTTGGTACTGGAGAGGAATTTAAATGGAAAAATTGAATGGATTTTAACAGAGGATAAATGCTAAATTAGAGGATGCTAAACTTGAATCCGATGTAAAAATTATAAAGCGCTCAAGAAGATAACAGTGCAGGGCAGAATAAATGGGCAATTAATATTGAAAGGTAACGTAAAAAACTTGGAGACAAGAATAAATAACTTGTCATTGTTTTATGTTTTATTTATATAGCAGGGGTCCCAACTCACCTTCACACGAAGTAAAAACCACACACCAATTCCTTAAAAGACTTAACTGGGAGATATGGATAATAAGTGTAAACAATATAGGATTCCCATCGTAGGTATAAAAGAAAAAGGAGAAGGTTACTTTTAATCTTCTTAAGACCTTAAAGGCCTTTGGGATTTACTTTGTTTTGTTTTTTTAATTAGAACCCCAAGATCCACTGAGCAAAAGTCTGCAGATTCCGAGCTAACTTTTGCCTACTTCTGGGCATCCACGAAGACGATGGATATGGTATTTGAGACTCCTTAGTTGTGGAACAACTGATTCGTTCAAAATTGGGAAAGGAGTACGACAAGGCTGTATATTGTCTCCCTGCTTATTTAACTTATATGCAGAATTCATCATGCGAAAGGCTGGGCTGGATGAATCCCTAGCCGAAATTAAGATTGCCGGAAGAAATATCAACAACCTCAGATATGCAGATGAGACAACCTTGATGGCAGAAAGTGAGGAGGAATTAAAGAACCCTGATGTTGGGAAAGATGGAGGGCACAAGGAGAAGGGGACGACAGAGGACGAGATGGTTGGATAGTGTTCTCGAAGCCACCAGCATGAGTTTGACCAAACTGCGGGAGGCAGTGGAAGACAGGAGTGCCTGGTGTGCTCTGGTCCAGGAGGTCACTTCCATACATTACTACTGGGAAAGCCATAGCTTTAACTATACGGACCTTTGTTGGCAAGGTGATGTCTCTGCTTTTTAAGATGCTGTCTATATTCGTCATTGCTTTTCATTGTTGGGAAAGGAGAAGGGGACGAAAGAGGACGAGATGGTGGGACAGTGTTCTCGAAGCTACCAGTATGAGTTTGACCAAACTGCGGGAGGCAGTGGAAGACAGGAGTGCCTGGCGTGCTCTGGTCCATGGGGCCACGAAGAGTCGGACATGACTAAACGACTAAACAACAACAACAAGTTGTGCTAACCTTGGTCACACCCACAAAGCACATTCAAAGAAATCTTATGCCCCTGTTACTGTGATGGCTTCCTGGGATCCAGAGTTTGTTAAAGGAGCTGGCACTCTGTGAGGGGCCCTGTAATAACTCTCAGCACCCTTAACGAATAACAACAACAACAACAATAATAATAATGCGAAACCACCCCCTCAAAAATCAAATGGCAGACCAAATTGTTAGAATATCTGCAGTTAGCAAGGATAACCGGGTTAGTGAGAGGAAACTCGATAGAAGATGTTAATAAAGAATGGATAGTAATAAAAGACTATCTCAAAGGTTACTGTGATAACAAAAGCTTTATGGCAGATACTGAATGAGTCTTGTAACATAAGGTAATATCGGAGGAAACCAGAATAAAAAAGGAGAAAAATATTTTCAAGAAACTGTAAAAAAATTAATCTTAAAAAAGTACAATGGATATAGTTGGAAGGTTCTCCCCCCCCCTGTAAATAATATCATATTCTATCTCTTTTCCTATTTGTTTTCTCTTTTCTCTTTTCTTCTTCTTCTATATTCTTTTGTATATTTATAATTTATAATGTCTGAAATGTAATGTTTGATATTGTATGTATTTTAAGATTTCTGTATAATAAAGGTTGATTTAAAGAAAAAGAAAAAGAAATTTCCCTAAACAGGGCAGCCTTCAGATGTCTTCTAAGAGTAAGATAGTTGTTGATTTCCTTGACATCTGATGGGAGGGCGTTCCACAGGGCGGGCGCCACCACCGAGAAGGCCCTCTGCCTGGTTCCCAGAGTTCTGGACATGTGTGTTGTTGATGTGACCTAGATGTGTACAACTGGAATGCGGTCTCCACCCAGTGTTGCCTATGTCTCTTGGGTGTGAAAGGCCTGAGCGGCACCTTTAACCATGTTGTTTGGGCATCTATTGAATTCCCCTTTCAGCAAAGCCTTCCAGGTGAAGATCTTTATCTCAGCCTGCACCTGCAACAGGAGCATTTTGAACCAGTGACATCAGCTGAGTGTTGCGACAGGTGTGGGAACCAAACAGTCGACTGATTCCAGTGTTCGCATGCTCCTTGAGTTCTGCAAAGGCAACGTGACAGAGGATAGCCAGGGCTGGCCTCTGGACTGGGCGCAAGGAAGAAAGCAGACTGGTGGGGATTTGTCGAATTCAGACTGAGCTTAGTGGGACATTGCCCCATTTGCTCCAATAGGCTAGCCTCCACTTTTTTAAAAAAATAATAATCATGGAATAGTTTTTAAACATTTGCATTGTTTTTGTATGGGGAATTGTCCTTGGTTTTTACAAATGCGACAGATATATGGAGATAAATACACTAGCGGAGACATCACCTTGCCAACAAAGATCCGTATAGTTAAAGCTATGGTTTTCCCAGTAGTGATGTATGGAAGTGAGAGCTAGGCCATAAAGAAGGCTGCTTGCCAAAGAATGGATGCTTTTGAATTATGGTGCTGGAGGAGACTCTTGAGAGTCCCATGGACTGCAAGAAGATCAAACCGATCCATTCTGAAGGAAATCAGTCCTGAGTACTCACTGGAAGGACAGATCCTGAAGCTGAGACTCCAAGACTTTGGCCACCTCATGAGAAGAGAAGACTTCCTGGAAAAGACCCTGATGTTGGGAAAGATGGAGGGCACAAGGAGAAGGGGACGACAGAGGACGAGATGGTGGGACAGTGTTCTTGAAGCTACCAGCATGAGTTTGACCAAACTGCGGGAGGCAGTGGAAGACAGGAGTGCCTGGCGTGCTCTGGTCCAGGGGGTCATGAAGAGTCGGACACGACTAAACGACCAAACAACAAGAATATACTAGCGGCCAAAATTGTGGAAACCTTTTGGGGAAAAGTGTATTTCTGAGGAAGTGTATTTGTGATGGCTCATAAGACCACTTTTGGGAGGAGTAATACCATAAAATTATATATCAATGGAAAGATAATTTAATGAAGAATGCAATGCAATAAAGTTGGTTCAATTATCTGTATTCTATCAGAGGTTATAGCTAAATAACCACAAAAAGGAAGCACAAATTGTTTAGGTTGATTTGCAGTCGCTTTCCTTCATTTGAATGTAGCCAATGAGCAGGAGTGTTTAGAGAGCCAATCAGGTGTTATGAGCCATCAAACCTCGGAAACACACATTCCCCAAAAGGTTTCCACAATTTTGGCCCCTAGTGTAGCCATAGGATTGCCTACCCAAGTTGCACAGTTAACCTAAATAAGCATTGCACTGTAAGTCATTTTCATCTTTTATCCATAGAAGCTCTGGAGAATGGCTTTTTGATGTGCAAACTATAAATCTTATAACAAAGCATACAAATACGCTTAACATACAAATTATAGTAAACATGCAAAAAAATGTATAGTTAACTCTAGCAAGCATCTAGAACCTTTTGTTATTGCTCCTCTCCTGCACACAAAGGTATCAGAGATACATAATTAAGCTGCTTTCTCAGTTCAGTAGATCCCTTAGGCTGAATCCAGATTGGCAAATTACTGCTCAAGTAAAATACCAACTTAAAAACACCGGGGAGGGTAAGTCGGAGGTCATCATGTATACTGAGATAGAAATCAGTTTAGTCCAGTAATATACTCTGGATTTCATGGTGACTTTCACTGTGGAAATAAAAAAATTCCTTCCAGTAGCACCTTAAAGACCAACTAAGTTAGTTCTTGGTATGAGCTTTCGTGTGCATGCACACTTCTTCAGATACACACGAAAGCTCATACCAAGAACTAACTTAGTTGGTCTTTAAGATGCTACTGGAAGGAATTTTTTTATTTTGACTATGGCAGACCAACACGGCTACCTATCTGTAACTTCACTGTGGAAGGTTGTACAGAGTTTCATTTAAGCTCTGATCTGGACATCTGCAATTTGGAGTACTGGAGGTGGTGGGCGGGGAACCAAATGTGTTTCCTAGGAAGCGAGTTCCATTAAATTTGATGGAAATGATGGACTCGTGCTTAGGATGGCAGCTCAAATCAGGGGATTCTTACAGGGGCAAAATTAGGCTTTATTTCACCCGGGGCAAAGACCCAGTTTGGCACGCCCCACAAACATTTGCGTACACACACAAACACAGGCTGAGAACCTCACCGGCACCCCTCAGAGGCTTCACCTGCGGCAAAAAACCCCAACACCCCCCCCAGCTAACTGCCCCACAGCTTTGGCTCTGTCTTCCCAGCATGCTCAGTTCAGAAGGTGCTGGGGAGGGAAGAACCCCAGCAACTTGTATGACCTCTCCTTTGGCAAGCTGAAGTTACCTTTTGCAACATTTCCTCAGGATTCCACATTTCCCGATCTGAAGCATGGGAGACGGACACCTGATAAGTTTGCAAGCGCCGTTGGCTTCATAGCATTGCCGTCTGGTGTGTGGTTTGAAAAAGGCAAATCCTGCGGAAAGTGGGGGGGGGGAGAGAGAGAGAGAGAGAGAGAGATCGAGAGAGAGAGAGATCACTGTCCACTGCATAAGACGCACCTGACCATAAGACGCACCTAGTTTTTAGAGGAGGAAAGGGGGAAAGCCCTGGTTTTTGAGGATCAGCTCAAAGTTGTTGAGCTTACCTTGCAAAGGGAAAAAATCCTGTTTTTATAGGGTTCAACTCACAGTTCTGCAGCTTCTTAAGGAAAGGGAGCCATTTCTACAGTTTCCAGACAGATAATCTAATCAGCCAGTCTCATGTCGTTGGGAAAACAAACAGCCTCCTTCTGCAGAACATTCAGCAATGGAGGCCGGGGCCGGAAAGGGAGCCAGTGATCGACCGCACATTCGCGCCATAAGACGCACAGACATTTCCCCTTACTTTTTAGGAGGAAAAAAGTGCGTCTTATGGAGCGAAAAAGACGGTAAATTAGGAAGAGGCACAAGTTCTCAGGCTTTATGAGAGGAGTGTGGAACCCCAGAAACATCTGGATACTGCTGCGTTCCAACTTCCCAGAAAGCCACTGCTGTTCAGTTTCCAGTCTTTCCTAACCTTGTGCTCCCAGAAGTTGTTGGACTACAATTCCCATCGTCCCTGACCACTGGACCTAGCTGTCTGGGAAACCTTGGAGGCTTTTAAGCAAAGGTTGGGTGGCCATCTCTTTTAGAGGCTTTATCTGAGATTCCTGCATTTCATGGGGGTTGGACTGGATGATGATGAAGAAGAGGAGTTTGGATTTGATATCCTGCTTTATCACTACCCTAAGGAGTCTCAAAGTGGCTAACATTCTCTTTTCCCTTCTTCCCCCACAACAAACACTCTGTGAGGTGAGTGGGGCTAAGAGACTTCAGAGAAGTTTGACTAGCCCAAGGTCACCCAGCAGCTGCATGTGGAGGAGCGGGGACGCGAACCCGGTTCCCCAGATTACGAGTCCACCACTCTTAACCACTACACCACACTGACCCTTGGGTCCCTTCCAACTCTACGATTCTATCCTTCTATGGCAGAAAAGCTAGAGAGAAATGCTCCTTTCCTTTGCGAGGAAATAGAACATCTCAATTCCTTTCTCCCTTCCACTCGGCTATTGGCTGAGCAGCCCCTTTCTCCCTTCTTTACTCTCCATCCCTTACCTGAGGAAGCCAGGAGCAGCACAGACAAAACAGCCCAGAACAGGTGAAGGATCTTCATGGCTCCGTTGGGGTGGACTGATGCAGCGAAGGTGAATGCAGCGTTACAAGCCAGACGGGTGTCCAGCGTTTATTGGAGGAGGGCTGGGCTGCCCGTATTTGTACTCTCCTTGGGAACTGGTTCCCTCTTCCTGGCTTGGAAAGTCCAGCATGCCATCACCATGACCTGAGACAAGGTGCGGCCGCTGTCCAACCCATAAGCACACTGGCTTAACCAGGCAGAGATGTGGGGATAAGTGGTTTTGTCCTGTTGCAAGACCTGGCAGAGATGCAAAACCCAGATCAAATCATTGGAGGTGAATCTCCCTCTGAATACCAGAGAGAGGGAAGAGAAAGAAAGGGGGAAGAGAGAGAATGACGGAGTTCCTGGAAAATAAAGGTATCGGTGATTGTTGTTGTTGTTTAGTCGTTTAGTCGTGTCCGACTCTTCGTGACCCCCTGGACCAGAGCACGCCAGGCACTTCTGTCCTCCACTGCCTCCCGCAGTTTGATCAAACTCATGCTAGTAGATTCAAGAACACCATCCAACCATCTCGTTCTCTGTCGTCCCCTTCTCCTTGTGCCCTCCATCTTTCCCAACATCAGGGTCTTTTCCAGGGAGTCCTCTCTTCTCATGAGGTGGCCAAAGTATTGGAGCCTCAGCTTCACGATCTGTCCTTCCAGTGAGCACTCAGGGCTGATTTCCTTCAGAATGGAGAGGTTTGATCTTCTTGCAGTCCATGGGACTCTCAAGAAGTAATCGGTGATTACTAAACCATAATTACTGCTGTTTTTGCTATTGCATGCAAATCAATCTCTGTGTGCTAAGAGATTCCAAAATTTATCCAGGGTTCAGCTTCTCTGGAATGAAGACCGAAGGAGACTGTGGTGTCATTAGGATCTATGGTTTTATTTTCACATATGTGCAACATATATGTATACAGTGGTACCTCTGCTTAAGAACTTAACTCATTCCAGAGGTCCATTCTTAACCTGAAAGTGTTCTTAACCTGAGGTACCACTTTAGCTAATGGGGCCTCCCACTGGCGCCGCGCGATTTCTGTTCTCATCCTGAAGCAAAGTTCTTAACCCGAGGTACTATTTCTGGGTTAGCGGAGTCTGTAACCTGAAGCATCTGTAAACTGAAGCATCTGTAACCCAAGGTACCACTGCACGATGGAGGAGCTTTGGGTTTCAGCACACAGCAAGACCAGCCTCTGTGTCTCCAGCTTCCAGAATCAGCCAGCGCACGCTCTCTCTGACACACAGAGCTCCCATGGGGTCATGAAGAGTCGGACACGACTAAACAACAACAACTGTTACAGGTTACTTTGTATTATATAAAGCAGCCAGCTAGGCTGCAGTGAGTCTGACTCCAAGAACAGTTCTAACTGCTGTAATAAAGAGCTGTGAATCTAACAGACCTGTGTCCTTCGTCCATCTTTCCCACTATTTTACAGATTGTTTCCAGAAAGTGCCATATCTCAAGAGGAATGCTATTTCACAGGACGGAGCCAGCCACACTAAAAGCCCTGCTCTGAGTTCCCATGGAGCTGGCTTCTGATATCTTTGGAATTTGCTGGAGAAGCTCTCCTGTGGGCTGCAGCAACTTACTGGATATATAAAGGATGCTGTTGTTGTTTAGTCGTGTCTGACTCTTCGTGACCCCATGGACCAGAGCACGCCAGGCACTCCTGTCTTCCACTGCCTCCCGCAGTTTGGTCAAACTCATGCTGCTAGCTTCGAGAACAGTGTCCAACCATCTCATCCTCTGCCGTCGCCTTCTCCTTGTGCCCTCCATCTTTCCCAACATCAGGGCCTTTTCCAGGGAGTCTTCTCTCCTCATGAGGTGGCCAAAGTATTGGAGCCTCAGCTTCACATGTAAAGGATAATCTCTGATATAACCTTAAAGGTAAAGGGACCCCTGACCATTAGGTCCAGTCGTGACCGACTCTGGGGTTGCGGCGCTCATCTCACTTTATTGGTGTATAGCCGGCATATAGCTTCCGGGTCATGTGGCTAGCATGACTAAGCTGCTTCTGGTGAACCAGAGCAGCGCGCAGAAACATCGTTTACCTTATTATTCCTCAGTAAGAATTGTAAATCTTTAAGCTGCTTCTTTTTCATGCTTAGCACAGAAAATAAAATCACACCACAGAGCTCCCGCCAGTGTGGTGTAGTGGTTAAGAGCGGTAGTCTCGTAATCTGGTGAACCGGGTTTGCTTCCCTGCTCCTCCACATGCAGCTGCTGGGTGACCTTGGGCTAGTCACACTTCTTTGAAGTCTCTCAGCCCCACTCACCTCACAGAGTGTTTGTTGTGGGGGAGGAAGGGAAAGGAGAATGTTAGCCGCTTTGAGACTCCTGAAGGGGAGTGAAAAGCGGGATATCAAATCCAAACTCTTCTTCTTTTCTTCTTCTTCTCTCTTCCTCTTCTTCTTCTTCTTCCCCTTCTGTTTACAGAAATGCATCCACCAAAGTGAAAACTTTTCCTTCCTTCCTTCCCCCAATTCTTCTTTTTCTGAAAGTGAGCATATGATGCCACCACCTGGAAGGAAGGCAAAACTACACAATACTGCTAGGGCAATTTGAATTATTATTATTATTGTTTTGAATACTTTTTAAATTAAATTTTCACTTTAACCAAACAAGAGTAAATTCCCACATTCATTTGTACAACTCTCCCCCCCCCGCTCTACCGAGCAATGACTTCCCTCCCTCCCGCCAACAGTTTTCTATTTCCAATCTACATCTCACAGTTTCCTCTTTATTCAAATCCATCTCGTAAGATTTATTTTAATCCTGCTAGTGTCTTCAAACTTCTACAGTTCTGGTTTAAATAGTCAATGAATTTACTCCAGACTCTTTGGATTTTTTAAAATAACTTTTTTATTCAAAATTTAAACAAAACATATTATCCAGAAACATATCATCCTTATTCCCCCCCCCCGTTTTTCCTCCCTCCCCCTCCCTCTCCCCACAGAACCCTCCCACCCCCACCCCCGACTTTCCTCAGTTCCAGTCTTTGATTTCTCTAAAAATGCTGTTTTCTGCATGTTACACAGTTGTATAGATCCTCAAACAATTTAAGTAATAATTATCAATAAAATATGTTAGAGCCCAATGCTAAGAATTTGTCTAGAATGTATAACTTGTTGCTGAAATGGAATACACAAGATGAAACCGTTAAATCAGCTATGATCAAGTGGGCACAGGACATTGGTCATAACATCATGTTTGCTGACTGGGAACAGTTGTGGACCACCGGTTTGAAATTTACGGCATGTAATGCCTTAAAGGAAAATATTATGAAAATGATCTATAGGTGGTACATGACCCCAGTCAAGCTAGCAAAAATCTACCATTTGCCTGATAATAAGTGTTGGAAGTGTAAGGAAACTGAAGGTACCTTTTATCACCTTTGGTGGACGTGCCCGAAGATTAAGGTTTTCTGAGAAATGATATATAATGAAATGAAAAAGGTACTTAAATGTACTTTCCCTAAGAAACCAGAGGCCTTTCTCTTGGGCATTGTTGGCCAATTGGTGCTAAAGAAAGATAGAACTTTTTTAATGTACGCTACCACAGCAGCAAGAGTACTCATCGCAAAGCATTGGAAGACTCAAGATCTACCCACTCTGGAAGAATGGCAGATGAAGGTGATAGACTATATGGGACTGGCTGAAATGACTGGCAGAATCCGTGACCAGGGGAAAGAGACGGCGGAGGAAGATTGGAAGAAATTCAAAATTTATCTTAAGAAACACTGTAAAATTAATGAATGCTAAAATGTCGATGTTTTTGGAAAAAAGGGGATTACAGCTGTAAAAGTTAAGTAAAAGAAAAGAATAAGGGAAAAATCTGATAAAACTAAGGGCTAGGATTTGCTGAAATAGGTTTGGAAATTGGGATGTAGAAAGGGGAGGTATGGGGAAGTCGGTGAAGTAAGGTTTAAGAAAAAAGGATATGAAATTACACATGTTCGTTTGTGTGTTTGCTTGTTTGTTTTTGTGTATTGTTTGTGTCTATAAAAACTGTGAAAAACCAATAAAAAATTTATTTAAAAAAAATAATTATCAATAAAATATCTGTGAATGTTTATTCAAAACCAGCCAAGTAGTCCAGATCGCTTTGTTGCATCTTCAAATACTTTGTAAAGGGTTCCCATTCATCTTTAAAGTCACAGTTATCCTTGTCCTGTAGCTTATATGTCAGTTTTGCCAATTCTGCATAGTCCATCAATTTTTCTTGCCATGATTCTTTAGTTGGGGTTTCTTCAGTCTTCCATCCTTATGCTATTAAAACTCTTGCGGCCGTTGTCACATACATGAAGATGTTTTTCAGCTTTTTTGGCAGATATTTCCCTACAAACCCTAATAAAAATGCTTCAGGTTTTTTAACAAATGTTAAATGGAACATTTTCTTCAATTCATTGTATATCATTTCCCAATTTTTAAAAATTACCTTAGAATCCCGCCACATATGATAAAATGTCCCCTCCTTTTCCTTACACTTCCGACATATATTTGAACTAGTTTTGTACATTTCCCCTGACTGCACTGGTGTTGTGTACCATCTGTACATCATCATGTAATTCTCCTTCAATAGGGAACAATCTGTACATTTTAAATCAGTTTTCCATAATTCTCCCCAATCTTCCATCATAATGTTGTGACCTACATCTTGTGCCCATTTAATCATAACTGATTTTACCTCTTCATCTTTTGTCTCCCATTCTAATAATATGCTGTATGCGGCCTTCAGTAATTTCACTTTCCCTTCGATCACTTCCGTTTGAAACCTAGATCTTGTATACCTAAATCCTTTCTTACTGTCTTCTTTATGCGTTTCATATAGTTGTCGATAATGCAACCAACTCTGAAAGTGGTCTTTGATCTCATCATAATCTCTTAATTTCCATTTTCCATCATGTTCCTTTAATAAATCAACATATGTGAGCCATTTTCCTTTCTTTTCCAAGCGGTTTGAGCAGTAATGCTTCATGTGGTGAAAACCACCACGGGGTCTTTTGTTCCAAGAGGTCTTTGTATCTCTCCCACACTCTCATTAGTGATTTCCTGATTATATGGTTGTAAAAACTTCTATGAACCTTCCCTTTCCCGTACCCTAAGTATGTGTGCCAGCCGAATCTGTAATTTCCAATTTTGGGCCAATAAAGTTCTCACCGCGGTTGTTGCATACATAAATAATCTTTGATCCACCATTGCAATTTCCTCTCCCATCAAGCCACTAAGCCTAGCAGGAAAGCTTCCGGCTTTTCGGGAAAGGTATATTTAAAAATCTTTTTCAATTCATTATAAATTAATTCCCAAAATAATTTTGTTTTCTCACATATGATAAAGGTCTCCATCTTTCTCTTTACATTTCCAGCATAATTTATTACTCATCCTTGAGAGCAGTACATGTGAAAAGGATCTAGGAGTCTTGGTTGACCATAAACTTGACATGAGCAAACAGTGTGACGCGGCAGCTAAAAAAGCCAATGCAATTCTGGGCTGCATCAATAGGAGTATAGCATCTAGATCAAGGGAAGTAATAGTGCCACTGTATTCTGCTCTGGTCAGACCTCACCTGGAGTACTGTGTCCAGTTCTGGGCACCACAGTTCAAGAAGGACACTGACAAACTGGAACGTGTCCAGAGGAGGGCAACCAAAATGGTCAAAGGCCTGGAAACGATGTCTTATGAGGAACGGCCAAGGGAGCTGGGCATGTTTAGCCTGGAGAAGAGGAGGTTAAGGGGTGATATGATAGCCATGTTCAACTATATAAAAGGATGTCACATAGAGGAGGGAGAAAGGTTGTTTTCTGCTGCTCCAGAGAAGCGGACACGGAGCAATGGATCCAAACTACAAGAAAGAAGATTCCACCTAAACATTAGGAAGAACTTCCTGACAGTAAGAGCTGTTCGACAGTGGAATTTGCTGCCAAGGCGTGTGGTGGAGTCTCCTACTTTGGAGGTCTTTAAGCAGAGGCTTGACAACCATATGTCAGGAGTGTTCTGATGGTGTTTCCTGCTTGGCAGGGGGTTGGACTCGATGGCCCTTGTGGTCTCTTCCAACTCTATGATTCTATGATCCTGTACATTTTAGCCAGCTTAACCAGTGTTAAGTACCATCGGTACATCATTTTCATTACATTCTCTTTTAAGGTGGCACATGCTGTAAATTTTAGACTCTCATTCCACAACCTCAACCATGCTCTACCCAACTGAGCTGTCCAGGCTGCTTATCTATTGCCTTTGCAGTCTACCTTTCCCCCATTGTGCTCCTGCAGAGCCTAGGACTTGCCAATCAGAAGGTCAGTGGTTCGAATCCCCGTGACGGGGTGAGCTCCTGTTGCTCGGTCCCTGCTCCTGCCAACCTAGCACTTTGAAAGCACATCAAAGTGCAAGTAGATAAATAAGTACCACTCCGGCGGGAAGGTAAACGGCGTTTCTGTGCACTGCTCTGGTTCACCAGAAGCGGCTTAGTCATGCTGGCCACATGACCCGGAAGCTGAACGCCAGCTCCCTCGGCCAATAAAGCGAGATGAGCGCCACAACCCCAGAGTCGGCCACGACTGGACCTAATGGTCAGGGGTCCATTTACATTTACTATTAAAAAAAGAAACTTGGAAATAGAGGGAACCACGCCTTTTAATTTGCTTTTATTGCAAAGGAGAAGCTCGTGTACTCATTAAAAATGTTGCAAAGGCTTCCTTTTTTTGGTTCAGATGCTCTGGTGAATAAGCAGAAGGCGTCTCCAGTCAGGGATGAAACAGGATCCAGTGGCTTTCGAAAGGAGGAAGCACCTCTCGTTTTTCACAGATTCCTGGGTAATCAGGCAGCACTCAACAGCATACGTACTTACTTAAAAACAAAGAAAAAGAAAACCCAAGGGTTAGTTCATAGCAAAGAACTTCATAGCAAAGCCACAACGGTTGACACATGGAAAAACAAAGGAAGTCATGTTGGTGCATAGGGTAAGGTGAAGGTAAAGGACCCCTGGACGGTTAAGTCCAGCCAGAGGCGACTCTGGGGTTGCAGCGCTCATTCTCGCTTTCAGGCTGAGGGAGCCGGCGTTTGTCCACAGACAGCTTTTCTGGGTCATGTGGCCAGCAGGACTAAACTGCTTCTGGTGCAACGGGACACCATGACGGAAACCAGAGCGCATGGAAATGCCGTTTACCTTCCCACCACAGCGGTAGCTATTTATCTACTTGCGCTAGTATGCTTTCGAACTGCTAGGTTGGCATAAGAACCCATCGTTTGGTACGGATGGGTGACGGTCAATTTCAGCTCCACATTTTCCCAATGTTAAGTTCAGATCTTCATCTCAGTTTGCAATTTATTATTATTATTATTTAAACGCCTCAAGAAAATTCGTCGGGATTTTAGTGCAAATTTCTCCCACTGTGTTTGCATGCAAGTTTGCCTCTTTGTGTACACCTCTCCACTCCTGTGCACTTTTGCACACGTTACGTGACTAAGGAACGGTGCTGCAAAATTCAGAGAAGTGTGAAATTCAAAGGATGGCTGTGTTTCAGTTTGTGTATTGCTTTGGACATTGGGAGTTAGGTAGGTTGCACCTTGGGTCTAAAAGAAATGGAAGAGGGAGAATTTAGGAGACTATTTAAATAATAAAACTATTTTCCATTATAAACTCATTATAAAGAATTATAAAGCCATTATAAATAATGCATGCAAACACACTTACCTTACCAAAGATTGTCAGCAGGTAAATAAATGTATGGCTAATTCTGGCAAGCATCATAAACACTTTTCTTCAATTATCCTCCCATTCACAAAAGATTATCAGAGTTAGTCATAATAAAACTACTTTCTTAGTTCAGCAAAAAATCCTTAGCCAAAATCCCAGATGGCAGAATTGCTGCTTGTGTAAAATCTGCAGTACTAACTTAAAAGCACCGGGGAGGCAGAAGGAGGTAATCTTCAACACTGATACTGAACTGAAATAGAAATCCTCATTGACTCGATTTTAGGAAATATTGTACAAGATTTTATTTAAGCTCTGACCTGGACTTCAGAGATTAGGAATGCTGGGTAAAACCCCCAATATGTTTCCTTGGGGAGAAGTGAGGTTACAGGGAACCAGGCAGAGGGCCTACTCAGTGGTGGCACCTGCCCTGTGGAACGCCCTCTCATCAGATGTCAAGGAGATAAACAACTATCTGACTTTTAGAAGGCATCTGAAGGCAGCCCTGTTTAGGGAAGCTTTTAATGTTTGATGACTATTGTATTTTAATATTTTGTTGGAAGCCGCCCAGAGTGGCTGGGGAAATTATTATTAAGTTTAACTAGCAAAGGTGATTAAGATGGCAGCCTGTTGTCTCTCAAATCCAATGAGTGCTGGGAGTGAGGCAGGGCAGAGGTGTTATTTTAGTCCAACAACCTTCGAGAACTTTTCTTTGGTGAGCTGTAGAGACATCACCTTGTAAAGCAGAGACATCACCTTGCCAACAAAGGTCCGTATAGTTAAAGCTGTGGTTTTCCCAGCAGTGATGTATGGAAGTGAGAGCTGGACCATCAAGAAGGCTGATCGCCGAAGAATTGATGCTTTTGAATTATGGTGCTGGAGGAGACTCTTGAGAGTCCCATGGACTGCAAGAAGATCAAACCTCTCCATTCTGAAGGAAATCAGCCCTGAGGGCTCACTGGAAGGACAGATCCTGAAGCTGAGGCTCCAATACTTTAGCCACCTCATGAGAAGAGAAGACTCCTTGGAAAAGACCCTGATGTTGGGAAAGATGGAGAAGGGGATGATGGAGGACGAGACGGTGGGACAGTGTTCTCGAAGCTACCAGCATGAGTTTGACCAAACTGTGGGAGGCAGTGGAAGACAGGAGTGCCTGGTGTGCTCTGGTCCAGGGGGTCACGAAGAGTTGGACATGACTAAACAACTAAACAACAACAAGAAGTTACCTTTTGCAACATGTCATGCGGTTTTTGCACACTCCAATCTTAAACATCTTCTTGGGACAGAAGGAATAGAGGCATTCTGCACGAGCAGCCCGGCATTGTAGATTATTATGCACTATGTACCTTGCATATCCTGCATAAATGGGGGGAGTGGGAGAATATCACTGTCTACTTTGGAGAGTAAAGCAAATTCAGATGAGGAGGAAAGGGAGGCAGAAGTTCAACGGCTTTAGAAGGTGAGGTGAGGCAAAAATTTATCATTTGCCTAATAATAAGTGTTGGAAATGTAAAGAGACTGAAGGTACCTTTTATCACCTTTGGTGGACATGCCCGAAGATTAAGGCCTTCTGGGAAATGATTTATAATGAAATGAAAAAGGTACTTAAATGTACTTTCTTGAAAAAACCAGAGGCCTTTCTCTTGGGCATTGTCGGCCAATTGGTGTCAAAGAGGGATAGAACTTTCTTTATGTATGCTACAACAAAGAGCATACATAAAGAGGGATAGAACTTTCTTTATGTATGCTACAACAGCAGCAAGAATACTCATCGCAAAGTATTGGAAGACACAAGATCTACCCACTCTGGAAGAATGGCAGATGAAGGTGATGGACTATATGACATTGGCTGAGATGACAGGCAGAATCCGTGATCAGGGAAAAGAGACGGCGGAAGAAGAATGGAGAAAATTTAAAAGCTATCTTAAGGACTATTATAAACTTGATGAATGCTAGAATGTTGAGGTTTTCAGGAATAAAGGGATACAGTGATATAAGGCCAGAATACAGAAAAGACTAAGATGACAGAGGTTGGAAAGGAACAATTAGGAGTTGCTATAAAATTATGGAAGGGACGCGGGTGGCGCTGTGGGTTAAAGCCTCAGCGCCTAGGGCTTGCCGATCGAAAGGTCGGCAGTTCGAATCCCCGCGGCGGGGTGCGCTCCCGTCGTTCGGTCCCAGCGCCTGCCAACCTAGCAGTTCGAAAGCACGTAGATAAATAGGTACCGCTTACCAGCGGGAAGGTAAACGGCGTTCCGTGTGCTGCGCTGGCTCGCCAGATGCAGCTTTGTCACGCTGGCCACGTGACCCGGAAGTGTCTCCGGACAGCGCTGGCCCCCGGCCAATAGATGTGAGATGGGCGCACAAACCCCAGAGTCTGTCAAGACTGGCCCGTTCGGGCAGGGGTACCTTTACCTTTACCTTTATAAAATTATGGACATTGGGATGCAGAAAGGGGGGGTATGGGGGAGTCCCGGAAAAGAGGTTTATGAAAAAAATGTTATGAAATTATACGTGTTTGTATGTCTTTTTAGGTGTTTGTTTGTCTTTAAAAATTTTGTAAAACCAATAAAAATTTTTTTTTTTAAAAAAAATAGAAGGTGAGGTGAGGAATCCCGTGCCCCTCTGAGTGTTCTGGCAGTACCATTACCCCAAAACCATTGGCCGCAGATGTTCACCACGGTCCCCAGCCTCCCACTTTACAATCAGTTCATCATAAATGGGACAATCAAGAATGTCTTCATAGTACAGGCTGCTTCCTTCATGGTTCCAGCCAGCTACGCTCTCATCCAGGATAACTTCATTCCAATCTCCCTCCTCCCAGTTTTTTACACACACACACACACACACACACACACACACACACTCTGCTGGATTTACATATAGGCTAACTAAGATATAGCTTAGGGCCCCATTCTCTTGCCCCCCCCCCAAAAAAAAAAATTAAAGGAAAGAAACCTGGACATATATTTCCAAACTATAAGATAAAAAAAGAAATAGAGTAAAACCTACATCCAGCAACAGTGTTTTGTGTTGTGTAGGCTCCTATGATGTAAGTCATGGGCACTGACCGCTAGCCTGCTCCCTAAAATATCACTGGTTTGCTCCTTTCTATAGATAGGGTGCCTACATTCTGCATGGACTGGTTGCAGGACAACATGTAGCATACAGCTGCAGACTGTAGTGCAGCACAATTGAATGTAGGTCAAGCTGTTTTACTAGTTATCTAATATTAAAATACATATTTTGTTATGTGCAAATGGCTTTAGATACCTATTACGTCCATAGCTTACCATATAGCATATATTCAACCCAAAAAACAGCTGCAATTTGTTGTTGACAAAGGACAGTTGGACATATAAAGGGCCCCATTACTTTCAGTAGCTTAGGGACTCATCAAACCTAAATCTGGCCCTACACACACCCCCACACACCAATCAGCCTCATTAGACAGTGGGTTTATTTTTGGGTGGCGTTGGGTGGTTCCCTAAGGTTTGGCAAACGTTACGTTGCTCCCAGGTCTTGCTAATATGTTACTTGCGTGCATGGACGGTGCTGTTTTGGCCAAAGCACCAGAATTGGGACAATTTCAGGGATGGGCTGGATGAGGACAGCGGCGGAGGAACCCTCTCTGGCACCCGGGGTGAGGCAAACTGCTCAGCAGCGCATGTGCAGCATCCGTACGGACTGTGCACGTTCTCTCCATCCCTTACCTGAGGCAGCCGGGAGCAGCAAACACAGGGCAGCCAAGCACAGCGGAAGGATCTTCATGGCTGCGTTAGGATGGGTTGAAGCAGTGAGGCTTGATGCACAACTAGAAACCAGAAGGTTGCCAGGGGACGGCTGGGCTTTCGGCAGTTGTAAGCTCCTGGAGAAGGTGCTTCTGGGCTCTCTTTTGCAACGTCCAGCAAGTCGTCCCATGCTTTAAAGGAAGGTGGGGCTGTTGTTCCAGATAGAAGCACAATGTGCTCTCCAAAATGAGATGTAGGGATAAGAGGTTTAGGCCTGTGGCGAGACTGGGAGGATGTGAAGCCAGGAAAAAGCTGAGTTACTGAATACATCCTGGTAGATTCATGGATGATTTGCAATCAGTAGATAAGGACCTCTGACTCTCAGTTGTTCCACAGGGCAGCAAGACGTCACCATTCTCCCTGCTCTGCTGCTTCTTCAAGTCTAAATGTTATGCCTTTGACAAAGAAGGTAAGCTTTTACAGAGTTACGATTAAATACAATAAACTCTGCTTACAGAGATGGGAGACACAGAGGCATACCAACAAACGAACGTGTTTGCATTAGGGGATGTCCTGAAGTAGAGGACCTCATGCATTATATCTTGCGCTGCCCCTTATATAATGAAGCAAGATAAAGATTATTAGCACCTATAATGACAAGGTCCCCTGGCCAGAACCCCTCTGACATGATTTTATATCTCCTCGCAGACATAGATGTGACCTGGCGTGAAGCACTCTTTGCAAGTGCTGCTAGGAAAATTAGAGCAAATTATATAGCCAAGGTAGCCACCAACTGTAAAGGAGATGAATTTATTTGACCCTATCTACATCAAGCTATATTCTATCTTTATCACTAAACTCCAAATATAATTGCACATTGTATTAATTAACATTATTTTTTAATATATTAGTGGCCATGTGATAATTTTAGCTTATAAATTTTATTGTTTAATGTCTTAACTTGTATATTAAGGTACTTTTATAGCTCTTTTGAGAGTAGGTAATGTTTTGATGATATAAATGTTTTAGGTTTTTTTGTATCAATCCAGTATATTTTCTTTTAATTGTTGAATGATTCTGTGTACATTGTGGCACCCTTTGGCTATGTGCAATAAAACTGACTGACTGACTGACTGATAAAGAAGGTGTGGTTTTTGGGGAGGGGTAACCAGGAGACGATCTTTGTGTTGATCTCCATTCAGTTCTGGTACTCAAAACAAATTCCTGGGCTTTCGCTATGTACATTAGTGGCTTGTAAAACATCGAGAGGGAAATGGAAGTGCCTGATCACCTCATCTGTCTCCTGAGAAATCTCTATGTGGGACAAGAAGCTACAGTTAGAACTGGATATGGAACAACTGATTGGTTCAAAATAGGGAAAGGAGTACGACAAGGCTGTATATTGTCTCCCTGTTTATTTAACTTACATGCAGAATTCATCATGCGAAAGGCTGGGCTGGATGAATCCCAAACTGGAATTAAGATTGCCAGAAGAAATATCAACAATCATGTTTCAATTGGATGTACTGCCATTCTGTTTCACTGGTTAATCCGTACAAAAAAAGTCTTTGATTGTGTTATGTATTAAGATTAGCTGCAGTTCTCACTCAGGGCCACCAGTATGCAAATGAAGGATTGAGAACTGTCGCTCACTGATTGGTTAGCTAGTTGGGAGTTGTTACTGTTACAAGTCCCCTGACACAACCTTGATGGCAGAAAGTGAGGAGGAATTAAAGAACCTTTTAATGAGGGTGAAAGAGGAGAACACAAAATATGGTCTGAAGCTCAACATAAAAAAACTAAGATCATGGCCACTGGGCCCATCACCTCCTGGCAAATAGAAGGGGAAGAAATGGAGGCAGTGAGAGATTTTACCTTCTTGGGCTCCATGATCAGTGCAGATGGTGACAGCAGTCACGAAATTAAAAGACGCCTGCTTCTTGGGAGAAAAGCGATGACAAACCTAGACAGCATCTTAAAAAGCAGAGACATCACCTTGCCAACAAAGGTCTGTATAGTTAAAGCTATGGTTTTCCCAGTAGTGATGTATGGAAGTGAGAGCTGGACCATAAAGGAGACTGATCGCCGAAGAACTGATGCTTTTGAATTCTGGTGCTGGAGGAGACTCTTGAGAGTCCCATGGACTGCAAGAAGATCAAACCTATCCATTCTGAAGGAAATCAGCCCTGAGTGCTCACTGGAAGGACAGATAGTGAAGCTGAGGCTCCAATACTTTGGACACCTCATGAGAAGAGAAAACTCCCTGGAAAAGATCCTGATGTTGGGAAAGATGGAGGGCACTAGGAGAAGGGGACGACAGAGGATGAGATGGTTGGACAGTGTTCTCGAAACTACCAGCACGAGTTTGACCAGATTGCAGTAGGCAGTGGAAGACAGGAGTGCCTGGTGTGCTTTGGTCCATGGGGCCATGAAGAGTCGGACACGACTAAATGACACAACAACAACAACAAAAACATCAAGATGGCTGTCCCTCACGCAGAGACACCCCGTGTGTTGCATTTCAAGTCATATTCTTATGTTGCTCAACAGGCCTGAGAGGGTATGGGCACGTCTTTGCTGAATGCCCATTACCTGATTTGTTTCCCTGCACCAAGCTCCAATTTACTGAAGCTGTCACACAACCATAGGATTGTAGAGTTGGAAGGGACCATGAGGTTCAATGCAGCAATATGCAGCTGTCCATTACAGGGATCGAACCTACAACCTTGGCATTATCAGCACCAGTAGTGGGGTCACAGGGGCAGCTGCCTCAGGAGCAAACTTGTTAGGCGCGCCAAATTTTGACATCTGGTGCTGCCTCAATACACCTGTGCGCTTCCGCCACTGGGCTCTGCTGAAAACAGCTTCTCCATGCGAACCAGGAAGTGACCTCTCCAGACAGAGAAATGACAGTGTGGTATAGTGGTTAAGAGCGGTAGACTCGTAATCTGGGGAACCGGGTTCGCGTCTCCGCTCCTCCACATGCAGCTGTTGGGTGACCTTGGGCTAGTCACACTTCTCTGAAGTCTCTCAGCCCCACTCACCTCACAGAGAGGGAGAGATTTTTTTTTTCTTGTTCTCCTTCTCTAAAGCTAGGTGCGTCTTATGGCCGAGTGCGTCTTATAGAGCGAAAAATACGGTAGTCCAGTTGCTGCTTGGCTCCGGGAGAACAAATAAGAATGATATTGAGCAGTGAACTTGGAAGTAACAAAATTATGGGAGTCTGGCAGCTGGGAGTCTGGCTATGCCAGCTTACCAAGGACAACTTGCCCTCATATAGGCTTGTTATCTAGGTGAACATAAATCACAGACTACAATTCTCCTTTCTTTAGTACATAGGTGTGGCATTCATAAGGAGCCCCCGGTCATCTCACGGACTATTGACCCGTACATCACTAATCCACTGCCACCAGTCTCAGTCAGGTTCTTAAGTTTAAAAAGAAGAGTGTAGTTTATTGCAAACACAAATAAACTTTAATTGCATTCTAAACGTTGCTACTCTTCTTAGTCTTATTTTATCCTGAGAGCCAGTGTGGTGTAGTGGTTAAGAGTGGTAGTCTCGTAATCTGGGGAACCAGGTTCGCGTCTCCGCTCCTCCACATGCAGCTGCTGGGTGACCTTGGGCCAGTCACACTTCTCTGAAGTCTCTCTGCCTCACTCACCTCACAGAGTGTTTGTTGTGGGGGAGGAAGGGAAAGGAGAATGTTAGCCGCTTTGAGACTCCTTCGGGTAGTGATAAAGTGGGATATCAAATCCAAACTCCTCCTCCTCCTCTTCTTCTTCTTCCTCCTCCTCCTCTTCTTCTGTCTCTATCTCTTCTACCTCCCCTCACACAAGAACCAACTGCACTGTCTCTCTATTTCCAACTGCTTTTCCAACTGCCTTTCCCAACCAACCAACCAACCAACCAACCAACCAACCCACTAAAACCAACTACCCACCCTAAACCTCAGGCTAAGCCCTTTTATAAACAGGCAGGCTCCGACTCTGGCTTTTCTATTGGTCTACCTATTAACTCTTTCTCTCCCCCCCCGTACAGACATTTTCAAACGAACGGACAAACGCCACAGTAGGCTTCAAAACTTTAGAAGCGAGGGGCTCTAGAAGAGCTGGACACAAGTCAAGTTGCAGGCTGGACATCCAGACAGTTGTATCCAATGGGTGTTTTGCCAGCTACCCTCTGCTGATGTTTGCAGCTTTTTGACTGGATTTTATATGAATTCTTTGTCTGTATATCCTATAAAAGGTCCAGGGGGTAACACCCCCTCTCTGTTCATCCTTTGTGGAAATGACCACACTGAACCTATTTACTGCAGTAAATAAACTTTTGAGTAGTTAATGGTACTAGTGCGGCAGCAGATTTGCCCTGCAACACTGAGAGGAAGGGCGTCCTTATTATTTCAGTTTACCTCACTTGCCACCCCTGCAAAACCCAGGTCCAGTGAGGCCATGGGCAGAGATTAAAGATGATAATCTCTGAAATTCAAACCCTATAGGCCAAAGCAAGAGAAAGCAATTATGGACTTTATAATAGCCATTTTCCAGCAAGAATGGCAGTAGGCCAGGGCTGAATGTAGGAAAACAACAGCAACAAACAAGGACCCTTTGCCAATATTTCACTGAGGTTGCCTCCAGATTTTCACCACTATTGTGCATGAGGGATTTGCGCGCATACAGGAAAGTTAGGTTTGCATGTTTAAAGTGGGCTGAAACGATCTGTTGCCCTAGTGCAACATATTCACTGCAAGAGAAACCCAGACCTTTTTGCAGTTAGAAAAGTAATGGGGAAATGCACAAAAAATGGGATTAATGGGGAAACATATATTCTTCATGCAAGCAATTCTGAACGAATGCAAGGCGAATGTGCATTGTAGAATGTGCAACCTCCTCATGAACAAATTGAAACTAATGCTCAATAAAGGCCAGATATTAGGCCCCTCCAGAAATCCTTCTTATTGTGCAGGCGAAGCAGATAAATGTACAAATTTGTTTGAAGACACTGGAAGCAATCAGCATCCGTTTTGCATCTATACCGCAGAGTTGCCAGCCTCTGGTATTTTGAAAATGTAACAAGGGAGAAGGCCTTCACAAATCTACTTGGAAGCACAGCAGGAGTGAGTGAGCAGGGCACTGAACAACACAGCTCATGTTGGACTTGTGTTCGACCGAGCTACTCCTCCAGTCAAGTCCTCCAACGTGATTAACGACCTGAGCCTTTGATGAGGCTCCAGGCACATTCCCTCATTACGTAGAGTATACAGCAGCAGCAGAAGATGAGATGTGAGCTACATGCTAGGAGTTTTAGTTCTAACTACACAGACATAAAAGAAACATACATCCTCTCTCTGTGAAAGCAGAGAGGCAACTGGAACAAAGAAACCAGGAAACCAGTAATATCAACATCTGTCTCCCGTGAGACTTCCAACAGCCTGGAGTCTCTGGAATATAAACAGAGCCTTGGGAATGATGTAAAGCCATTGCCACAGCATCCTCCGTAGATCTCTTTGCCTTGTACGCAAACTGGTAAGGGTCAAGTCCTACTGGCAGACAAGATATGATATGGTTCCTTACCCACTTTTGCTTTCCTGATAGCCCTCTTCAAGTTCGCTCTTTCTATACCATACGGTACCCGGTACCCAGTTCTAAAAGCAGAGTTTCTGGCCTTCAAGAATCTCCTAACCTCTCCTGTCATCCAGGGCTTCCTATTCGGATACAACTTAAAATACTTTTCCCTGGTGCATTTCCTGTGCCAAATCTAATATAATCCAGGACCGTTGATGTAGAAGTTTCTAGATCTTGATGGTCGAACATACTCCAATCGGTCTCCTGGAAACAGTCCTGCAACTGCTGAGAGGCTCCCTCAGGCCACAGAGTAACCATCCATGTTTGTAGCTGGCCTTGTTTCCTGAGGGGTGTGTACACTGGTGTCAGAAGCAGGGACACATGATCTGAACCACCGAGGTGCGCCTCATATTCCCGGCTGATGTTCATATACACCTTGTCAAGAGTATTTTCTCCCCTTATTGCACACTCAATGTGCTGATGGGATTTTGGGAGTACTGCCCTCACATCTGTGTGAGTGAAGTCCCCCACGATAATCCGCGCTGCCTCAGGGTATCTGCTCAATGTAGCATTGATGTTTTCATGCATACTACTCATGGCCCTGCAGGCATTTGCAGTTGGTGCTACATAAAAAAAACTGCAGAGATAGTGCAGGATAGTGCACACCCCGGAAATGATCTCTTTCAGCTTCTGCCTTCTGGAAGAAGGTACAGGGTTATAAAGACTAGGACTAGCCACCTGAGAAACAGTTTCTATCCAAATGTGATTTTGGTTTTAGATGCAGTGTAAGGTAGTCTCCATGAGAGTATATTGTATTTAATTATGAGGTATCAGAGTTTTTAGGGGGCTGACCAGGTTGGGATAGCAGGCTTGTTGGTTTATGAATGTCTGATGTACATTTTTTTCAATTTCGTTGTTCTCTATGGGTCAATGACAATAAAGATTATCGTATTGTATTGAGACTCATCTGGAAAGGGCCATATCATGTTCCTTTCCCCACTTGCCAGGAGTCTGAGCTCCATTTGGGGCTCCTCCTTCCGCACCCCAAGGTTCCCCCAAAGCCTTGGGGAAGGAAACTGAGGCAGGGTCTACTTGCTCCCCAGGGCCCTGCAGGGGATTCAGGGTGGGGGCCCTGTCTCTTCCTCTGGCCATGGCACCCGCAGGAAGCCTTGGAAGAAAGGCAGGAGACCCTCAGCAGAGAACAGCCAAGTCCAGTTCTTCTCCGCAATGGCTACCTCTTCTGAGAGCTCCCTCTCCTTCTTGCCTGGGCTGCACTGGGAGGACCCCAGTTCAGCCAGTTCCCTAGAGTCCTAGTTTCCTGCTTGGCAGGGGGTTGGACTCGATGGCCCTTGTGGTCTCTTCCAACTCTATGATTCTATGAGTCCCCCCCACTGCCTCCTGAGACCTGCAGGGAACAGGAGTGGGAGCGACTTTTCCTGTTCAACTACTGCCTGAGGGGGAGGAACTGAAGTCTTGGCCCATTTGGGGGGCAAGTGAGGGCCATCCAGAAAGGGCTCCTGGGACCCTAAGGGGCCAGAAGGGGAGTCTCCAGCCTCGTCTACAGAACAGCCCTCTTTCCCCTAGGCCTGCAGGTGGAGCCCTTCTCCGCTTGCCTGGCATCTCCCAACGGAGAGGCCTCCTCTGTGGTGCCATCATGGCGAGGAGAGAGGCTGCCCTGCGGAGGCCAAGCCATCATGGCAGGAAGGCGGCTGAGAACCAAAGGTGCCGCCCTCCTTCATTCGGGAGGAGAGACCCTGTTATGTAGTGTAGTTTCACCCTGGGCCAACAGGGGGATACTGTATATAGTTTTCACTCAGGTCTGTAGATAGATTTCACTCAGGTCCGCGTCCGTTATTTTAGGCGGGAACTCTGAGCTGTTGTGGTTACAATGTTGACAGCCGGCTGACTATAAATACAGGCCGGCTGAGCTGTTCACTGTCAGTTTATTTCCAGCTTACCAGAATAAAAGAGCTACTTGAAGAAATCGCTGTGCCGACTGCTATGTCAACCCACAACTTAACACTGGCGACGAGGATGGGATGGATGGACATCAGAGCACAGCCAGATGCGGCCAGCCTCTGAACTGAGCTGAATCACAGAGCGAAATCACTGAGCGAAATCACTGGGCAGAACCAATTCAGAGCTGACTGTTCTGGCTGGAGCACTGTGTTCCATCCATCGCCCTTCACGCCGGCATCGGAATCATGGCTTCACTTGTGCCTCTACCGCCGTTTGCGCCAGCATCTGAATCATGGGACTCCTACCTCGCTCGGTTCGACTGCTACCTCCAAGCCAACGAGCTGACAGCAGTATCAAAGGATCGGAAGCGGGGCCTATTCCTCAGCCTCTGTGGGCCTGAGGTGTTTGAGACGGCCCGAGCATTGGTTGCGCCTGAAGCAGTCCAGGAAACACCATGGGACACGATCCAAGAGAAGCTCCGCAGCCACTACGCACCAAAGCCGTCCAAGATTGCTGCCCGCCATGCGTTCTACCACCGGAACCAGGCAGAGGGGGAGTCAATCAACAACTACACCACCGCCCTGCGACAGGCTGCAATGCACTGTGAGTTCCGAGACTTAGACGATGCCCTGATGGATCGAATCGTCTGCGGGGTCCGGGACATCCATCTGCAACGGCGTCTCCTAGCCAAGCCAGACCTCACGCTACAGAAAGCCATTGAGGAGGCTGTGGCCTCAGAAGCTGCTGAACGCTCCGCTCAGGAGATCCGCAAGTCCAGCAGCCCGCGTCTTGCTAGGGAGCCAGTTCCGGTGCATCATGAAGAGGCCAGCAGTGATGAGGCATCCTCCAGTGAAGACGATGATGTGCACCAGACAAAGCGGGAGCGCAGGAAGTTCCAACAGAACTCCAAGGGCCAACCGGAATGTGCTGGCTGCGGAGGCAACCATTCCCGCGCCAAGTGTCGATTCAGAGACGCCATCTGTAGGAAGTGTTCCAGAAGGGGCCACATCGCTAAGGTCTGCCGATCGGCTCTGTCTGACACCCCCCCTTCATCGACTCGCAAGTCCAAGTCTTCACTCCAGTCTGCCAAGGAAAGTTGTTTCGCTCTCACCAACTGCCGCTGCCCGTCTGGAACCACGATTGGCCAAACCGACTCGTCGACGCGACGCAAGCTGAACGTCACGGTGCTCATTGAAGGAGCTCCATGTGACATGGAGATCGACACCGGGTCTGCCCTGTCCATCGTGTCATGGAGCACCCTCAAAAGACTGGTACCCAGAGTGTCCAAAAGGCAACTCGACTCTCACCGCGTACACCTGAGAGACTACCAGGGAAACGACATTCCCGTGGTAGGCGTTGGCCGGTTCCGGATCGCCTTCAAGGATTTTTCGGGCCTGCTCCGGTTGGTGGTGGTCGAAGGTCAGCGGCCAAGCCTCCTAGGGCTAGACTGGTTTGATGCCCTCGGCCTGGAAATCACCGGCATCAACTGCATCTCTAACGCAGAAACTGAGGGTCTGGTCAAGGACTTTGCAGAGGTTTTTGACGGCACCTTGGGGCAATATACAGGTACGCCCATCTCCTTTAGCCTTGATCCACAAGTCGCCCCCATCAAGCTAAAGCCACGCCGGGTTCCCTTTGCTCTCAAGGCTAAGGTGGACGAACAACTGGACAAACTGATCGCCCAAGGAGTTTTGGAGCCGGTTGACCACGCAAAGTGGGAAACCCCCATCGTCACGCCTGTCAAGCCAGATGGGTCGGTGAGAATCTGCGCTGACTACAAGTGCACGATTAACAAGGCACTTCAGCAGCACGCTTATCCGGTTCCTGTTGTCCACCACCTGCTGCATTCCCTGGGTGAGGGTAAGGTCTTCGCTAAGCTGGACCTTGCCCAAGCCTATCAACAACTGCCTGTCGATGATGCCACTGCTGAGGCCCAGACGATCGTCACCCACCGGGGGGCATTCCATTGCCGCCGGTTGCAGTTCGGGGTGAGTGTGGCTCCTGGCATCTTCCAAAGCCTTATGGAGCGTCTCCTGCAAGGGCTTCCGGGCGTGGTACCATATTTTGATGACGTCTTGGTGTCTGCAGACTCACACCAGCAGCTGTTCGAGCGCCTCCGTGCCGTGCTGACCAGGTTCCAGGAGGCCGGGCTCAAGGTAAAGAGGGAGAAGTGCCAGATTGCCGTTTCACAGGTAGAGTTCCTGGGCTATCTTATCGATGCCTCCGGCCTTCATCCAACCACATCCAAGATCCGCGCTATCCAGCAGGCCCCCACCCCAAAGAACAAAACGGAGTTGCAGGCATTCCTGGGGCTGCTGAACTTTTATAACATGTTCCTGCCCCACAAAGCCACAGTGGCTGAGCCTCTTCACCGACTCCTTAGCACTAAGACGCCTTGGGCCTGGGGTCATCGGGAGACGGCGGCCTTCAACGCGGTCAAGGCTCTCCTTTCTTCAGACAGTGTGCTGGTACAGTACAGTGAATCCAGGCCGCTGGTCCTTGCCTGCGACGCCTCACCTTTTGGCATCGGTGCTGTCCTTAGTCACTGTTTTCCAGATGGAAGAGAAGCACCGCTCGCCTACTTTTCCAGGACACTATCTCCGACGGAACGGAATTACAGCCAGCTCGACAAGGAGGCATTGGCACTTGTGGCTGGAGTGAAGAGGTTCCATGAATACCTCTATGGCAGGACTTTTGACCTCATCACTGACCACAAGCCACTCCTGGGCCTCCTCGCCGGTGATCGTCCAACTCCACCGGTCCTCTCACCACGCATGCTGCGATGGACTGTTTTCCTGGCTGCCTACCACTACCGGCTCATCCATCGCCCGGGGGAATCGATGGGCCATGCCGACGCCCTCAGCCGTTGCCCTCTTCCAGCATTTGTGGAAGACCCGGCTCCAGCTTCATCGCTCCTTCTGATTGAGGATCTTCCGACAGCGCCTGTATCGGCTGCCACTGTGGCCTCCACGTCTGCCCAGGATCGCACCATCAGCCGGGTGCTCAACTGGGTGTGGAGGGGGTGGCCACAAGGGCCTTTTGCATCGGAGTTCCAGCCCTTCGCAACCAGACAACATGAACTCTCAGCTCATCGCGGCTGTCTACTGTGGGGAGACCGCGTCGTGATTCCCCAGGGACTCCGTCAGCGCATCCTGGAGGCTCTGCACGTTGGCCACCCGGGAATTGTCAAAATGAAGGCGTTGGCTCGGTGTTACGTCTGGTGGCCTAATATGAACGATGCCATCACTGCCTGGGTGTCCGCCTGTCAAGCGTGCCAAGAGTCGAGGCCTGCACCACCGGCAGCTAAGGGACACACCTGGGAGACGCCAAAGACACCCTGGTCGAGGGTGCACATCGATCTGGCTGGCCCCTTTCACGGCCGGACCTTTATGGTAGTGGTGGACGCCTATTCCAAATGGCTGGAGGTCGCCCTGATGCCCTCCACCACTACCGAAGCTGTCATCCGGGTGCTGCGAGGCCTGTTTGCAACGCATGGGTGTCCTGATGTCCTGGTCTCTGACAACGGACCGCAGTTCACGGCAGGCACGTTTGAGCGGTATCTTTTGGGACTGGGCATCCGCCATGCCCTAACGGCACCTTTTCATCCATCCAGCAACAGGCAAGCGGAAAGAATGGTGCGCTCGACAAAAGAGGCACTGGCGCGCCTGGACCGGGGAGACTGGCATGAGCGGGTCGCCGAATACTTGTTCGTGCAACACATCACCCCTCATGCGGCCACAGGGAGGAGCCCTGCTGAACTGCTTATGGGCCGCCGCCTCAGGTCACCGCTCGACCGGCTACACCCAGACTTTGTCGTGGCTGAACCCCCAGGCTATGCCAACGCACCACGGTCATTTGTCCCAGGAAACCAGGTCTTTGCCCGGAACTATGTGGGGGACATCCCTTGGGTGCCAGCCACAGTAGTGGGAGTCACTGGACCTCGCTCATACCAGGTGGCACTCGAAGACGGACGCTTGTGGCGACGGCACATAGACCAGCTTAGGCGCAGGGTTGGCGACTTGGACACTACCGAGGTGCCCCCAACTGCGCTTGCGGCTCCAGAAGAGACACGTACAGATGGCGAGGCCCCACCTACACCTCCCTCGCAAACTGCCAGCGTGGAGCCGAACCAAGCCGTTTCAGAACAGACTCAGACCACTCCAGTTGCGGAGGCTCCACCCACAGCAGCGGATCCAGGGGAGTTGGTTCCAACGCCACCTAGGGTCGCACCACAGCCTCAGCGAGAACTGTGTGGCCCTCCGGACTTGGCTACCAGTCCCCGGCGGTCTGGCAGAGTTTCCAAGCGCCCAACTTATTTAAAGGACTATGTTGTTGGACAGGTATCACTGTTGGTCTAAGTAGGGGAAATGGAACCGATATGCTTTTGTGCCTAATTGAACCATTACGCGTAGTGCTGTATATAAGGAAACCATTACGATTGTAACTAACGCCTTATCTCGGTGGGGAGGGGTGTTATGTAGTGTAGTTTCACCCTGGGCCAACAGGGGGATACTGTATATAGTTTTCACTCAGGTCTGTAGATAGTTTTCACTCAGGTCCGCGTCCGTTATTTTAGGCGGGAACTCTGAGCTGTTATGGTTACAATGTTGACAGCCGGCTGACTATAAATACAGGCCGGCTGAGCTGTTCGCTGTCAGTTTATTTCCAGCTTACCAGAATAAAAGAGCTACTTGAAGAAATCGCTGTGCCGACTGCTATGTCAACCCACAACTTAACAGACCCCGAGAGCGTGGGACCCCCGAGGCCCACAGGGGTGCCATGGCGTCTCTGGGAGCGGCTGGGACCTCTGGAAGAAACAAAATGGCGTTCCCGCCTATTTTGGAAAAGGGCGGGAAACGCCTTCTCCTGGCCCTGCCGCCTCCCTGGGCTCCTAAACGGCCTGCCTGGGCCTGGGGGGAATCCAGCTGCCCCCAAACAATGAGGGGAAAGAGGAACAGGAAGAGAGGGAAGGAGAAATGAAGGATAAGCTGGGCGGGGGAGCAGCCATGAGGGAAACTCAGGGGGAAAACTCCCTCAGGAAAGGAGAGGAGGCGGCCCAGGGGAATCTGAAAGGGGATTGGCCAGCTGTCCACTGGAGAGGCTTCTGATTGGTCCAGCCCTGCTCTGGGGTGGGAAATAGGGTCTCCTGCCTCCATGTAGTTCTGGGAGTCCAGTAGAAACTGGTTTTCTGGCAGGACACGCAGGGAAAGGATGGCAGGGGTCCCTCTTGCTTTGAACTGGAGTCTGGTACCCTCTCTCCACCATCCTGGTCTTCCCGTTTCCCCCAATCATTATTATTGATTTGCCCCCCTGAGCAGCCCGAGCCCCCCCCCCCGGGCTTCCACACCTGCGCCCCCCCCCAAGGATCGCAGGTGCGTTTCATTTCTCGCCTGGGACACTTCCTCCTCCGTCTCTTTTCCTGGAATGAAAAGCGGCTGCAGAAGCAGAAAAATCCACTTGGGGGCGGGGATTATTTTTGGGAGGGGAGGGGTCTCCCGGCTGGGAAGCCCCCCCCCCCCGCTGAGCTGGAGGGTGTTTTTTGGAGGGGTGTCTTGAGGGAGCCATTTCTGAGCCCAAGGCACCTCCCGCCACTAGGCAGCCCTTCGCCTCTTCTCCCTCCCATCCTTTCCGTGGGATCCAGGAGCCTCTATGTTGGGGGAGAGCCAAGGAACCCCCCCCCCCGTCTCCCTTGCAGTTAGTCAGCTTGGATGTGGGCTCCTTGGGGCAGAGTCCTTGACCCAGAGGGAGAAAAAGGGGGGGAAGGGGGCAGCTCCTAGAGCGCAGGCGCAGAAGCAGGAAAACTGAAGGCAGGGAGAAGGAGCGGCGCGCTAGGCTTTGTAAGGGTTAAATGGAGCAGAGCTGGATTCCTAGAGAGGACGGGAAGTGAAGGGGAGGGGGCAAGGTCCTCCAGAGCAGAAGCCCCTCCCTCCCCGCTTTCTTCCCTTTCCTTTGCAAAAGCTTCCTTGGTGCCCCTCCTGGAATCCGGTGAGTCACCTCTCTCTTCCCCGTGAGGGTGCAATGGGGAGAAGGGGGTCCCAGGGATGCAGGGAGGGGGCATGGGGGTCGCTGTTCATATCATGCATGGTGGGGAGTGACCCCCAAGTCAGGGAGCTGAGGGTCCTCCCTTGTCCTCTGCCAAGCTAGGGAGGGGCCACTTCGCAGGAGGTCTGCTGCCCTGTTCTTCCCTGGGATCCAGATACTGCCTTCCTTTTGGGGGAGGGGACTTTGGGTCAAGAAAATAAACCCCCTTCAGATGGAGGGAAAAGTCACATTTGTGAACAAAGGCTGCAGCCAGACGGGAACATTTGCACATGGGGGGGGGGCACAGGGAGAAGAAAAGCCCTTCTGCATCTGCAGCAGCACAACCGGACCACTTCCTCTGTCCCAGATGCAAATGCAACAACACATGTCTCTCCCCCAGATCTCACTCCCAAAGACACACTCTTCCATGGTCTCCTAAGACAGATGGATGCCAACCAACCAACATTCCCTCCCCTCCCCCTCCTGGTGCCCCTTGAAGTTGGCTTGAGGGCATTGGGAGGGTCCACCCCACCAGATGAAGAGAGAGGAGGTCTTTCCATCTGGAAAATGGGAATGCTTGCAAAGATTTACTTGAAAATGATTGCCATATAGATAATAAAATTATTATTTTATGGAATTGCCCCACTTACACAAAGATTAATACCCATCATTTAAATACACAAGAAAATTGTTACAGAAATGAACAGAGCAATGTGTAGACGATCATCTTTATGCTCCCTTTTTCTCTTAGGGTCCAGTGTGCTTTGAAGACGTAGCTGTTCCTTTCACAGAGGAGGACTGGGCTTTCCTGGATCCTGACAAGACAGCTTTGCAGAAGGAATTCAAGGAGGAGAATCGTGGGATCGTGGCCTCTGGTAAGGCTCCCTGCTGGATCATAAGATCACTTTTGAAATTCCATACAGATCTCTGAAGGACAAACCTCCTCTATTTTGAGGGAGCCCAATAGCGCCACCTACAGCATCTGAGATGTTAACACATCCACAACTCTCCTGGAATGGAAAACTCTCAATAGGAGATGTATTTCCTGTTCTTTCTGGGAATATTTTTCCACCAGTCCTGCCTTTTCAAACCATGATGAGGCTGGTCTGAGCTGCCCAGGCCTTCTTCAATGTAGGCTTCAGAGATCTTAGGGACGTGGAGGTACATCCTGTCAATTTTCTCTTTCCCTTTCTGCATCTCTCTGTTTTTGGTTGAGCAAAGAAATGACTGAGCTTGGAGCTGGAGCGGATTCCATGACTGAGCCAAATTAAATCCATCCCTGGAAAGAGCCTGGCTTTTTGAATGTCCAGTTCCCATAAATAAGTTAGCTAATACCAGCCAAAAAAGGCAGTAACTCCCTTCCCTTCTTCCTCTGTCACAAGTATTTATTTTCATTGTTCAGTCATTTCAGGCTCAATTTCTTCCTCAGGCTAGGATTATTATTATTATTAATGATAATACTGCCATATGACAGCAGATTGTAGGTAGTGATTTGGAAAGTAAGAAGAAAGGAGACAACAAGATAATCCACACAATGGAGAACCCATAGAAATATTCAGAGTGTGGAGAGAACTTTAGTCAGAGCTCCCAGTACACTTCCCATCAAGGAAAGCTCTTCATTCAGAAGGAGAGCCTCACTTCACAAGAAAGAACTAACGGGGGGAAGAAATTAGTGCTTGAAATGTGGAAGGCTTCCTTCGCAGCTCCACCCACAATTTCCATGAGATACTTCATAAAGGGGAGTGTTTGGAAAAAGCTTCATACAGGTCAGAAACCATATCAGTGCTTGGAATGTAGAAAGAGTTTCATTCAGTTGGTGAATCTAATTTTCCATGAAATATTTCCTGCAGGGGACTGTTTAGAATGTGGAAAAAGCTTCACCTAGGAAACCAGTCTCAATTTCTATTAAATAAAACACAGCAGTGATAATCATAGAGAGCCAGTGTGGTGTAGTGGTTAAGAGCAGTAGTCTCGTAATCTGGGGAACCGGGTTCGCGTCTCCGCTCCTCCACATGCAGCTGCTGGGTGACCTTGGGCCAGTCACACTTCTGTGAAGTCTCTCAGCCCCACTCACCTCACAGAGTGTTTGTTGTGGGGGAGGAAGGGAAAGGAGATTGTTAGTCGCTTTGAAACTCCTGAAGGGGAGTGAAAGGCGGGATATCAAATCCAAACTCTTCTTCTTCTTCTTCATAGAATTTTAGAAAATGGTATAAGGCATATGGTATAACTAGTTTTAGGAAACTTCATGAAGAATTAAGGGGAAAGATAGCATTGACCTGGAGTAGTAAGAAAATTTATGGTCTCTCCCCGAGTGCCAGGGGCCCTCCTCCAAAAAGAGCTTTTTTTGTTGGAATTATTTCATTTTTTCCAATTTTTGGCAATTAATTGGCAATTAATGTTCTCACTGCCACTGTGGCGTAAAGAAATGCTTCCTTATTTTCTTTTGGTATATCTGCATCCAATATTCCCAATAAAAAGGCTTCTGTTCTGGGCGCAAAATTTTGTTCAAATGTTTTCTTTAGTTCTTCATACACCGTATCCCAGAAGCCCTTGATTTTATCACATAGCCACCACATATGCAGAAGTGTCCCCTCTACTCGGTTACACCTCCAACATGATTTTGATTTTCTTTTATACATTTTACATATCTTGGTTGGTGTTAAATACCATCTATAAAACATCTTTATCAAATTTTCTATTATTGCCTCACAAGCCGTAAAATTCCAACTCTCCTTCCATAATTTTTCCCATGATGTTAATTGAATAGGTTTACCTAAATCCATATCCCATTTGATCATTACTGCCTTTACCTGTTCATTCACATCCTCTCACTCCAATAAGGTTCAATACATTTTAGAAACTACTTTTTTGTTTTGTTTTGTTTTGTTTTGTAATAATTCTTCATCCAATACTGAAATTGCAAAACCCTTTTTCTTGTCAGCTTTGAAGACCTCATTTATTTGGTGATACTGGACCCACCCTGTTAGGTGGTGTTTATTTCCACCCTCAGTTTGGTCAGACTCATGCTGGTAGCTTCGAGAACACTGTCCCACCATCTCGTCCTCTGTCGCCCCTTCTCCTTGTGCCCTCCATCTTTCCCAGTATCAGGATCTTTTCCAGGGAGTCTTCTCTTCTCATGAGGTGGCCAAAGTACAGTATTGGAGCCTCAGCTTCAGGATCTGTCTGTCCTTCCAGTGAGCACTCAGGGCTGATTTCCTTCAGAATGGAGAGGTTTGATCTTCTTGCAGTCCATGGGACTCTCAAGAGTCCCATCCAGCACCAGAATTCAAAAGCATCAATTCTTCGGCGATCAGCCTTCTTTATGGTCCAGCTCTCACTTCCATACATCACGACTGGGAAAACCATAGCTTTAACTATACGGACCTTTGTTGGCAAGGTGATGTCTCTGCTTTTTAAGATGCTGTCTAGGTTTGTCATTGCTTTTCTCCCAAGAAGCAGGCGCCTTTTAATTTCGTGACTGCTGTCACCATCTGCAGTGATCAGGGAGCCCAAGAAAGTAAATTGTCTCACTGCCTCCATTTCTTCCCCTTCTATTTGCCAGGAGGTGATGGGCCCAGTGGCCATGATCTTCGTTTTTTTGATGTTGAGCTTCAGACCATATTTTGCGCTCTCCTCTTTCACCCTCATTAAAAGGTTCTTTAATTCCTCCTCACTTTCTGCCATCAAGGTTGTGATATTTCTTCCAGCAATCTTAATTCTGGTTTGGGATTCATCCCGCCCAGCCCTTCGCATGATGAATTCTGCATGTAAGTTAAATAAACAGGGAGACAATAAACAGCCTTATCGTACTCGTTTCCCAATTTTAAACTAATCAATACTTGCATATCCAGTTCTAACTGTAGCTTCTTGTCCCACATAGAGATTTCTCAGGAGACAGATGAGATGATCAGGCACTCCCATCTCTTTAAGAACTTGCCATAGTTTGCTGTGGTCGACACAATCAAATCCTTTTACGAAGTCAATGAAGTAGAAGTAGATGTTTTCCTGGAACTCTCTAGCTTTCTCCATAATCCAGCGCATGTTTGCAATTTGGTCTCTGGTTCCTCTGCCCCTTCAAAGTTTTCAGTCCACATACTGCTCAAGCCTGCCTTGTAGAATTTTAAGCATAACCTTGCTTGCGTGTGAAATGAGTGCAATTGTGCGGTAGTTGGAGCATTCTTTGGCAGTTTTCCAAACTTGCTGGCATATTGAGTGTAGCACCTTAACAGCATCATCTTTTAAAATTTTAAACAGTTCAGCTGGAATACCATCACTTCCACTGGCCTTGTTATTTGCAGTGCTTTCTAAGGCCCCTTTGACTTCACTCTCCAGGATGTCTGGCTCAAGGTCAGCAACCACACTACCTGGGGTGTACGAGACATCCATATCTTTCTGGTATAATTCCTCTGTGTATTCTTGCCACCTCTTCTTGATGTCTTCTGCTTTTGTTAGGTCCTTTCCACTTTTGTCCTTTATTATGGTAATCTTTGTACGATCTTTCATATCTCCAATTTTATTGAACAGATCTCTGGTTTTTCCCATTCTATTGTTTTCCTCTATTTCTTTTCATTGCTCGTTTAAGAAGGCCTTCTTGTCTCTCCTTGCTATTCTTTGGAAATCTGTATTCAACTTCTTGTAGGTCTGCCTTGGATTCATATCAAGATCATTCTATCATTTTTGAGATTGCATCCCAGTGCAGCTTTTGCCACTCTTTTCTTGACCATGAGGGCCACTCCATTTCTTTTACGGGATTCTTGCCCACAGTAATAGTTATGATGGTCATCTAAACTGATTTTGCCCATCCTTGTCCAATTTAGTTCACTATGCCCAGGATGTCAATATTTATTTTTGCCATCTCATTTTTGACCACATCCAGCTTACCTTTCAACTTTGGCCCAGCTGCTTCATCAGCTCTGAATCTACTTGGGTGTAATCCTTGACGCCTCCCTTTCCATGGAGGCGCAAGTTACAGCAACAGCCAAGGTGACATTTTTCCACCTTCGCCGCATCAAGCAGTTGGTCCCTTACCTTTCCTGCCCTGACCTGGCCACAGTGATCCATGCGATGGTCACCTCCAGGCTTGACTACTGTAATTTGCTCTATGCGGGTCTGCCTTTGAAGCTGTCCTAGAAACTCCAGTGGGTGCAGAATGCTGCAGTGAGGCTCCTCACGGGGTCTATGCCAAGGGAGCATATTCACCCTGTGCTTTTCAAACTGCACTGGCTCCCGGTGGAGTACAGGGTCAGATTTAAGGTGCTGCTTTTGACCTTTAAAGCCCTTCACAGCCTAGGACCCTCGTACCTATGGGACCGCCTCTCCCGGTGTGCCCCACGGAGAGCCTCAAGGTCCATAAATAGCAACACTCTAGTGGTCCCGGGCCCTAAGGAAGTTAGATTAGCTTCAACCAGAGCCAGGGCCTTTTCAACTCTGGCTCCGACCTGGTTGCATGCTCTGCCTCATGAGACCAGGTCCCTGCAGGATCTGATTCCTTTCCGCAGGGCCTGTAAGACAGAGTTGATCCACCTGGCCTTTGGCTTAGAATCAGTTTGATTCCCTCCCCCTCTTTCTCTTTCCTTTCTCCTCCTATGAAGAGACTGCATCCTAATGTTTTAATGTTGTATCTGAATCTTTTAAATTGTATTTTAATCAACTTTTTATTATTGGTTGTTAGCCTCCCTGAGCCCAGTCTTGGCTGGGGAGGGGGGTATAAATAAAAAATTATTACTATTATTATTATATGTTAACGTCACAGGACGATATGGACGGTTGACCTGGTCAGGTTGTCTCCTGCATCGCTCCCCACAACTTCTGAGCGTTCCCTCCCAGGGACCTCCGAGAAATCTGGTGAGTTCCAGGAGAGTGGAGAGGGGGACATGGATGGATGGAAGGTGAAGAGGGAAAGCTCTCTGGCCAGAAATGAGATAAAGCAGGGATTTTGCTGTGGGTGGGGCCCCCAACATATTGGGAGGCTTCCCCTCCAGCCAGAAAATCCCTGCAGGGCCTCCGAGACTGCCTTTGCTTCTTCCTCTCTCCCAGGACCCTGCAGCTTCTTTTGGCTCCTTGACTTCTCAGGAAGGATGACAGACACAGATCCTTCAAAGCTAGTGAGGATGGAAGGGGAAAGATGGACGGTTGACCTGGTCAGGTTGTCTCCTGCATCCCTCCTCTCAACCACTGAGCGTTCCCTCCCAGGGACCTCCGAGAGATCTGGTGAGTTCCAGGAGAGTGGAGATGGGGACATGGGTGGATGGAGCCAGAGAGGTATAGGGGATTACTCAGCTAGGGGGTGGGGGGAGGCAGGCAGGCAAGCAGATAGAGATGGAGAAGGGGAACACCTTTTCGGGCTCCCCCACCTGCCTGCCTTCCTGCCTGCTCCTTTGTCATCTGCAGGCAATTTGAGCTAGGAATAGGTCACAGCTCCCCAGCCACCACAGCTCTCAAAAGGTCTAAAACCAGTTCTGTGATCTGAATGCCCTGCCAATGTCAGACAACTCCTGACAGTAAGAGCTGTTCGACAGTGGAATTTGCTGCCAAGGAGTGTGGTGGAGTCTCCTTCTTTGGAGGTCTTTAAGCAGAGGCTTGACAACCATATGTCAGGAGTGCTCTGATGGTGTTTCCTGCTTGGCAGGGGGTTGGACTCGATGGCCCTTGTGGTCTCTTCCAACTCTAGGATTCTATGGTTCTATGATTCTAACTCACTGATCCCGCTTTGCAGTTTGAATGCAGATGGGGCCTCTGTGTGTTGTCTTTTTCCCTTTGGAATAACTTTTTATTTGCTTTTAAAAACAAGGAACATAGGACTAATAAATGATACAAATACGTAGACTAAGTCTTCGCATGCCATTTGCATATCAAAAATAGCAGAATAATTTTGCAGGATTATTTTTAACATACGGTTCATCATTTGTGGTCGGTGTATTAGTTCTGGGTTCATGAATTGGTTTGAACTGAGTTATAGTCACTTTTCCTCTTCTGTTGCTAATGAAACAATACAGAGTTGGTCTCCTCATGGACATGGGAGGGGTGTTCAAAGAGAAGAAAGCGATTTATGTATAAATTTAAATTTAGACCAACCAGATTGAGGGAACAGCTGACGGGGAGTGTTCAGGTGAAGATGTTGCTGTTTGTTTCACAGACAAGGTGTGGACGTTCCATACATACCTGTATGTGATGAACTTCAACTCTTTGGCTGGAGACCAACAGCATCTGGGATTCTAACATCTCCCACTGTGAACCCAGAATGGAGGGATATCAACTGTTTCCTCTGTGAATGTTCTTCGTCTAGTCATGCCTTTTAAAACAGTGACCAGGATTCTCTGAACCACCCAGGCCTTAAATGCCGGCTTCAGAGTTTTTAGGGAAGTTGATGTAAATTCTGTCAGGCTTGTTGTTTTTGCTTCTGTTTGCATTTGATTGAGCAAAGAGATGACTGACCTTGGAGATGGAGTGGATTCCAGGATTGAGCAAGATCCATTCCAGATAAAAGCCAAGCAATATGTCAGTAAATACCAGCCAACAAAGGCAGTGAAAACTATAGAAAGGCCCCACATCTAACTATTTTTAGTTCTTCCTCTATCACAAGCATTCATTAACTTTGTTCAATGATCTGGAGCTCCATTTCTTCTTGAGGCTCTAATTCGCTTCTCTCTTCATTGCAGATGGTGATGAACTGGAAGGGAAGAACAAGGGGGAGCACAACAGAATCCACATAGTGGAGAAGTCATATAAATATTCAGAGTGTGGAGAGAACATCCGTCAGAGCTCCCAGTCCACCTCCCGTCAAAGAAAGAGCTTCGTTCAGAGGGATAGCCTTACTTCACACGAAAGAGCACAGAGTAGGGAGAAACCCTATCAGTGCTTGGAATGTGGGAAGAGCTTTAATCAAAGCACACATCTCACTTCCCATCAAAGAATTCATACAGGGGAGAAACCCTATCACTGCTTGGAATGTGGAAAGAGCTTCACTAATAGTTCCCATCTCACTTGCCATCGCAGAATTCATACAGGGGAGAAACCCTATCAGTGCTTGGAATGTGGAATGAACTTCAGTCAAAGGGCCAAACTCACTTTGCATCACAGAATTCATACAGGAGAAAAACCCTATCGGTGCTTTGAATGCGGGAAGAGCTTCGGGAAGGGGGACAAACTCACTTTGCATCAAAGAACTCATACAGGGGAGAAACCCTATCAGTGCTTCGAATGCGGGAAGAGCTTCAGGCGGAAAGACACTCTCATTTCCCATCAAAGAGTTCATAGAGGGCAGAAACCGTATCACTGCTTGGAATGTGGAAAGAGCTTCAGTCAGAAGGCGAATCTCACGTTCCATCAAAGAATTCATACAGGGGAGAAACCCTATCACTGCTTCGAATGTGGAAAGAGCTTCAGTCAGAAGGTGAATCTCACTTCCCATCAAAGAATCCATACAGGAGAGAAACCCTATCAGTGCTTGCAGTGTGGAAAGAGCTTCAGTCAGAGCCACAGTCTCACTTCACATCAAAGAATACATACAGGAGAGAAACCCTATCAGTGCTTTGAATGTGGAAAGAACTTCCGGAAGTGGACACAGCTCACTTTGCATCACAAAATTCATACAGGGGAGAAACCCTATCAGTGCTTGGAATGTGGAAAGAGCTTCACTAATAGCTCCGATCTCACTTGCCATCACAGAATTCATACAGGGGAGAAACCCTATCAGTGCTTGAAATGTGGAAAGAGCTTCAGAAGTAGTTCCCATCTCACTTGCCATCAAAGAATTCACACAGTGGGGAAACCAAAAAAGAGCAATAAAAGAAAAAATATTAAACAACCCTTACAAAATACAATTGTATAGAAAAGAGAAAGGGGGGGATATAAACTAAAAATACTGTTTATGACATTTGTATCATTTATATCATATCATTCGTCAGCACATAGAAAGGCAGGCTCCCCTACTTCTCCCCTGTGTGACTCCCTCTTCCCCCGTATCCCAACCAGAGAGATCCTTCCTTCCCTGCGTTCCTTGCAGGTCCCTCAGACCTCCAACTGTCCTCTTCCTATGTGTGTCCTCCTAAATTCAAAATAAAGGAATCAATATAAAATATTAAAAATGCTAAAAGAAAGATGATGATGATCATTTATTGATCATTTAGTGGAATGGTTTGATAGAAAATTTAATATCCACCTGCACAAACACGGTGGAAGTCCCAGGTCTAATAGTTTGGGCACCAATCTATGTGGAAGAATAGTATTAACTGTAGAAAGTCTACAAATAACAATCTCACATAGTTCCCTTTCTTCTCCAAATGAGTCAGGACAGGATGTAAAGCAATTGCCACAGCATCCTCCGTGGATCTCTTTGCCTTGTATGCAAACTGCTAAGGGTCAAGTCCTACTGTCAGACAAGATATGATATGGTTCTTTACCCACTTTTGCTTTCCTGATACCCCTTTTCAAGTTCGCTCTTTGTATACCATACGGTATCCGGTCCCCAGTTCTACAAGCAGAGTTTCTGGCCTTGCAAGAATCTCCTAACCTCTCCCATCATCCAGGGCTTCCTATTCGGATACAACTTAACATACCTTTCCCTGATGCATTTCCTGTGCCGAATCTAATATAATCCAGGACTGTTGATGTAGAAGTTTCTAGATCTTGATGGTCGAACATATTCCAATCGTTCTCCTGGAAACAGTCCTGCAACTGCTGAGAGGCTCCCTTTGGCCACAGAGTAACCATCCGTGTTTATAGCTGGCCTTGTTTCCTGAGGGGTGTGTACACTGGTGTCAGAAGCAGGGACACATGATCTGAACCACCGAGGTGCGCCTCATAGACTTTATCTCCCTGGCAGTATCCCAACAGCAGGTTATGGGCCCTGATTCACAGCGCTTACAGGAGAGTAAGACTGTGGCAGACTGCGTTGAAAGGTATGTGGATGAAAAGTGAAAGCAAGGCTTTTCTGTTTGCCGCGGAAAGAGCTCTGTTTCTCATGGGAACCAAGGTCATCGCCTTTGCAGAGGCCGAAAGGGCAAAGGTAAACAGAGGCAGATGCCTGCAGATGGCCAGAAGCAGAAGGGGGGTGAAGAACCCACGCCAGTGAAAAACAAGGTTTTGTTTCCTGGCACAGCTTCACCAAAGGCTAAAGGCAAGTCTGATGGCCAGGAGCAGGGGGGCAAGCTGCAAAAGCCCATGCCAGTGGAAAACAAGGATTTGTTTGCTGGCACAGCTTCACCAAAGGCTAAAGGCACGTCTGATGGCCAGGAGCAGGGGGGCAAGCTGCAAAAGCCCACGCTGGTGGAAAACAAGGTTTTGCTTGCCAGAAAGACTGCTCCGACGGCCAAGGCCAGGTTTGTTGTTGATTCTGGTGCCATCGCCATGTCGCGAAAGACCGCCACCTATTTATCTCCTTCAAACCTCAAGAAGGTGAGATCCACCTGGCTGATGGAAAGACGTTGCAAATCGCAGGAGAAGGGACTGTGAGACTGGGAAGTCTGCGTACAACCATCAAAGATGTACTTTATGTTCCAGGCGCTGCAGGCAACTTGCTCAGTGTCCCACAGCTTACTGGGCGTGGTTTTGAGATTTCCTTCAAGAGGAGCGTTTGTGTCATCAGAAAAGGCAAAGAGGACATTTTGCATGCAAAGTTTATGGATGGATTGTTCTGTACAACTTATGATGACAAAGGTGCTGTTGTGTCTAATGTTGATTCTTGTTGTGTTGCACAAACTAACAAAAGTTCTTCATGCAGGATGCATTCACGATGCACACAGAAGGTTTTGTCACCTCTCTTGGAAGGCACTGGCCAAGATGCCAGTGATGGTTGAGGGTTTGACCATCAAACCCTGTAAGTTTCACATGAAATGTGTATCTTGTGCAGAGAACAAGGTGAAGGTTGCTCCAAAAGGCAAGGAGTCTAGCAGGCAGGCTTCCAAACCCTACCAGCTAGTGCATGCAACCTGGTAGGTCCACTTGCGCCCTCTCTGGGAGGAGCAAGGTACTTCATGGTTCTAATTGATTCTTTTTCCAGGTACATTCATGTGTTTATGCTCGAGCAGAAATCGCAAGCGTTTCCGAAGTTCAAGGCATTCTGTGCTTGCTTGGAGAATGTTCATGGTAAACGTATTGGCTGTCTCTTTACTGATCGGGGCGGGGAGTTCACTTATCAGCAGTTTGACGCTTTCCTGACTGAGAAGGGAATTCAGCATGAATTGTCAACGCCTAGATCGCCATGGATGAATGGGCTTGCGGAGTGAGCAAATCAGACGTTGCTGCAAGGAATGAAAACCTTGTTGCATGATGCCAATCTCCCTGATAGGTTTTGGGGGGAGGCTCTGTCAAATTTTGCTTACACTTTTAATCGCAGATTGTCATCACCTATTGGTTGTACCCCCTATGAGAAGATGTTTGGTAAGAAACCCAACATCAAGCACACGGGAATCTTTGGTTCTGACATGTGGGTACATACCCCACAAAGCAACAAGCTTGGGAAGCGTGGGGTACATGGTTTGTTCATGGGGTACGAAAAAGGTGCATATAGGGTATGGATGACTAACTCTATTAAGTTCACAAGGAGTGTTGAGTACAATCCTAAGTGGGGGGAAATGTGGGAATTTTCCAGAGTTACCCAGAGGAGGATGAAGGTGATGTCAAGGAAGCAGCTAAAGCTGAGGAAGCTGCTGAGGATGATGATGATGATGATCAGAGTTTGGATTCCAGCTCATTGGGCGGCGCTGCTGCTGATGTCAGTGACAGTGATGACACAGCAGACTACAAGACTGCAAAGGCCTCAGTCAGACCATCTGATGCGTCTGACAATGAACTGGAAGAACCACTGTTCACCATTGGTCACTTTTCTCCTAAGAAAGAGATGAGTCCAGAAGACTTGCGTCTAGTACGCAGATCTGAGAGGGCCACAAGGGCAGACTTCCAAAGAGATTTGCTGATGAGTTTGCTAAGACAGCAACTTCTGTTCTTAGTAGCTCAGAGAAGGTGTGGGAACCTTCAAGCTTCAAAGAGGTTCAGGAGTTAACCTCTAAAGATGCTGAGCCTTGGCTTAATGCCATGAAGGCTGAAGTTGATTCCTTGAACAGGAACCAAACTTGGGAACTGGTACCGGTAGTCCCAGGGATGAGACTGGTTGGCAGCAAATGGGTCTTCAAGGCCAAGACAGACCAGAATGGTAAGGTTGTCAGACACAAAGCCAGATTGTTTGTCAGAGGTTTTTCACAGGTACCAGGACAGGATTACCACGAGACCTACTCACCCACCATCAAATATGAGAGCATTTGGCTGGTGCTCAAGATCGCTGCGGAGGAGAAACTGCATGTTTCCCATCATGACATTAATACAGCTTTTATGTACGGGATTTTGAACGAGGAGCTGTTTATGCTTCCACCAGACGGGATGCAGACACAGAAGGGAATGGTCTGTAAACTGCGGAAATCCTTATATGGTCTCAAGCAGAGTGCCAGGTGTTGGAACACAAAACTCACTGAGACATTGCTTTCTCTAGGCTTTCACCAGGGCAAAGCTGATCTGTGTGTATTTGTCAAGGAGGAGGGGCAAAACAAACTCTATTGTTTATGTTACAGATAAACATAAACATTATGTTACAGACTTGTACATTGACTGCTTCCGCCACAGAATCCAAACAGATGTGACCAGAAAACACCATCGCTTACAACAAAATCTAAACCATGCTGAAAGGAGAGGCATAGATAATCTTTTTTTTGGTCTTTAAGGTGCTACTGGAAGGATTTTTTTTGTATTGTTTATGTTTTGTTGATGATCTTCTGATGTTTTGGAAGAATCAGGCTTTGTACCAAAGCACCCTAGCTCAGCAGAAGGAGCACTTTGACATGAAGGATCTTGGTGAGGTATCCAACTATCTTTCTCTGCAGGTGGAGAGGGACCAAGCAGGTAATTTTCTGGTACACCAAACACAGAAAATTGCTGATGTATTAACCAGGTTGAATTGGGTTGAGGCAAACCCAGCAGACACACCGATTGTGACAGGTTACCAGGTAGACAGTACTGCTGAAGCGTTTTCTGACACAACACTGTACAGATGCATTCTAGGGAAGTTGAATTTCATTGCCAGATGTTCAAGACCTGACATAGCTGTAAGCTGTAACCTGCTTAGCAGACATGCCAACAATCCTACTGTTCAGGATTGGAAAGCTCTGAAGCGCATAGCCCGCTATTTGAAAGGGACTATGCACTACAGGCTGAGGTTCACCAGTCAGAAGACTGGAGGTCTTGAAATCTTTGCAGATGCGAGTTTTGGAAGTGACACCACAGATGGTACGAGCACTTCTGGGGTATGCTACATGTACAACCACTGCCTGTTTGACTGGTTGTGCAAGAAGCAGACGACAGTGAGCCTACGTTCCTGTGAAGCAGAACTCAATGCTCTGTCATTTTCACTCATGGATTGTGAATGGTTGATGTAACTGTTTAAGGACATCAGAGTGTCTGTAAAATGTCCTGTACAAGTGTATCAAGACAATAGATCGTGTTTGTTGTGACGTGGGGTTTGTGATTTCAGCTCTCTTGGCATAATATGCTGGAGACAGTTCTCTAGTAACACTCCTTTATTAAAGCAAACAAGACTGAGGTCTGAGGAGGGGAAAGCTACATTTATAGGGACAGGGGACTAGCTAGAAAGGATACATTTTGGAGGGAACAATATCAGGCAATCAGAGTCCTGCCTTTTGGAGGAAACCAATAAGACAGAGGATCCAAATACAGCAGCTTAAATGAACCAATAGTAGCTGTACCCTCTGGAACCAAAAGGCAGTTACTTTACCCTAATGCAAATACAGACAATAATAATACAGATATAAAATCCTTTGACTCAATACACAACAGTGTTTGGCTTTGCTGAACTCAGAGAGTTGCAAGCAAAGAACCAAGTACTTGCAGACTAAGCAACATCGTGCAAGAGAGTGTATTCAGAAAGGACTCATTCAGGTGTCCTACATGCCAGGAAATGAAATTCCTGCTGATCTGTTGTCTAAGGTTGTTAACAGAGAACAACTAAAGGTTTACATACAAAGGTTACAATTGAGTGAACCACAGGTACTACAGGTTACACGGAAAGGGGGAGGATGTTAGGATATTTCCGTTCCACCTTAAAAGGGAGCAGGCTGTGAGTCACAGAGCCTGCGTATTTCCTGTTCACAGGATGTTTGTGTTTGCTATTGCTTTCGTTCTCTCTCTCTGTCGAAGACACTGACGCAAACAGTCAGTTCTTTCTTTGTTCTGATCAACGCTGAATAAAAGCTTGTAAATAATGCTCTCCTGAGTGCGACTTCTGGCTGTGCATTATCTGCTGATAAAAGGTGTGTATGAGCCCTGTAATGAGGCAAAATATTTCAGGAAACTCGTGTCACTAAGCGTTCATACTGCGTGACTACGGGAGATCGATGGATCGTCCGGCAGCCGGCTTGGGGGCCATGATGGACTTTATCTCCCTGGCAGTATCCCAACAGTGTACACTGGTGTCAGAAGCAGGGACACATGATCTGAACCACCGAGGTGCGCCTCATTCCCGGCTGATGTTCGTATACACCTTCTCAAGAGTATTTTCTCCCCTTTTTGCACACTCAATGTGCTGATGGGATTTTGGGAGTACTGCCCTCACATCTGTGTGAGTGAAGTCCCCCACAATAATCTGCGCTGCCTCAGGGTATCTGCTCAATGTAGCATTGATGTTTTCATGCATACTACTCATGGCCCTGCAGGCATTTGCAGTTGGTGCTACATAAAAAAAACTGCAGAGATAGTGCAGGATAGTGCACACCCCGGAAATGATCTCTTTCAGCTTCTGCCTTCTGGAAGAAGGTACAGGGTTATAAAGACTAGGACTAGCCACCTGAGAAACAGTTTCTATCCAACTGTGATTTTGGTTTTAGATGCAGTGTAAGGTAGTCTCCATGAGAGTATATTGTATTTAATTATGGGGTATCAGAGTTTTTAGGGGGCTGACCAGGTTGGGATAGCAGGCTTGTTGGTTTTTGAATGTCTGATGTACATTTTTCAATTTCGTTGTTCTGTATGGGACAATGACAATAAAGATTATCGTATTGTATTGAGACTCATCTGGAAAGGGCCATATCATGTTCCTTTCCCCACTTGCCAGGAGTCTGAGCTCCATTTGGGGCTCCTCCTTCCGCACCCCAAGGTTCCCCCAAAGCCTTGGGGAAGGAAACTGAGGCAGGCTCTACTCGCTCCCCAGGGCCCTGCAGGGGATTCAGGGTGGGGGCCCTGTCTCTTCCTCTGGCCATGGCACCCGCAGGAAGCCTTGGAAGAAAGGCAGGAGACCCTCAGCAGAGAACAGCCAAGTCCGGTTCTTGCCCGCAATGGCTTCCTCTTCTGAGGCTGAGTCTGGGCTGGACTGGGAGGACCCCAGTTCAGCCAGTTCCCTAAAGTCCCCCCACTGCCTCCTGAGACCCACAGGGATCAGGAGTGGGAGCGACTTTTCCTCTTCAACTACTGACTGAGGGGGAGGAACAGATGTCTTGGCCCATTTGGGGGGCAAGTGAGGGCCATCCAGAAAGGACTCCTGGGACCCCAAGGGGCTAGAAGGGGAGTCTCCAGCCTCGTCTACGGAACAGCCCTCTTTCCCCTAGGCCTGCAGGTGGAGCCCTTCTCCTAGCACTGACTCTTGGGGTGACCAAGGATGCTGCTCCAGGGGTCAAACTCCCCTGAGGGAACCCTCCACCTTTGAGGGGATAAAGCCCTTACTACTACTACTACTACTACTGTTATTCTCCTCCTCCTTGGGCCTCTGAAACAGAGGGCCTTTCCCTCCTGGCCCCCTGGCGGATCCCTCAAGGCCGCTTGCCTGGTGTCTCCCAATGGAGAGGCCTCCTCCGTGGGGCCAACATGGTGAGGAGAGAGGCTGCCCTGCGGAGGCCAAGCCATCATGGCAGGAAGGCGGCTGAGGGCCAAAGGTGCCGCCCTCCTTCATTCGGGAGGAGAGACCCCGAGAGCGTGGGACCCCCGAGGCCCACAGGGGAGCCATGGCGTCTCTGGGAGCGCCTGGGGCCTCTGGAAGAAACAAAATGGTGTTCCCGCCTATTTCGGAAAAGAGCGAGAAACGCCTTCTCCTGGCCCTGCCGCCTCCCTGGGCTCCTCCTGGGCCTGTCTGGCCATGGGGGGGGTGGGGTAATCCAGCTGCCCCAAACAGTGGGGGGGGGGGAGGTACAAGAAAAAGATGAAGGAGAAATCTAGGAGGACTTGGGAGGGGAGCAGCCATGAGGGAAACTTGGGGGGGGGAACTCCCTCAGGAAACCGGGCGAAGGAGAGGAGGAAGCCCAGGGGAATCTGAAAGGGGATTGGTCTCTTTTCCTGGGATGAAAAGCGGCTGCAGAAGCAGAAAAATCCACTTGACCGGGGGGGGGGGGATGATTTTCGGGAGGGGAGGGGTCTCCTGAGCTGGAGGGTGTTTTTTGAGGGGTGTCTCAATATTCCTCAATGTGATGCATTTTTGTAGGTCATGTTCATGAATACTTTATATGCGTTTTCTTTTGATACATCTCATGGTTGGAGAAGCAAATCGCCAGATTCGAAGCAGCACTGATTTTGAATGGAAGATGTGCTTTGCCTCGCATCTTGCTTCAAAAAGTGAGAATTTGGTAGGTTTACTTTTAAATGTGAACTGAATCGAATCTCTTCTCTCTCCCTCTCATTCCTTCTTTCCCATTTTTGCATCTCAGTCCTTATTGTACTGTTTTGGTGGGCCCTCTCATTTTCTAGGCTTCTTTTCTAAACACATCTTGCGCTTCTGCACAACCATGCATGCTGGCACCTCCTTCTCATGAGTATAAGGTACCATCCTGGCTTCATAAGCAATGACACTGAAAATCAGTAATAGATGGACTGGGGATTTTAAGTTTGCTTTTATTCCAAGAGACAAGCTCATATAATCACTGAAAATGTTAGAAGGACTTGTTTTGATGTTGAAGAAGGAGACTCTAGCTGGACATCAAACAGGATCTAGTGAATTTCATAGTGAGGGGACACCTCTGATTTTTTTAAGGGATCCTGGGTAATCAAGCAGTGATCAGTTCTTGAGTTTGCCTAAAAATCAAGCGAAAATTACAAGAGTTACTTCTGTTTCAGCAGCACTCAGAAAACTATGAAATTGAAGGGGAAAGGGGGGGGGGACGACCTTGTAGACAAGAATGAATATCCTGTCATGGTTTTACATCTTTATTTAGGATCTAGCTCAGCTTGGCACTGAACAATAGCAACAAGTGAAAACTCACTTAATGGAAAAAAGGAATATAATAAAATATTATATGTCCATAATATAAGCAGGTAAAATATAGCTAGCATTATAGATCTAAAAGAAAAGGAAGAAGGAAGAATTTAAGTGATTCTTCAGAACATTCATTTCCCATAATGAACTCAGGTCAGAATGTTTCACATACTTGGAACTAAGTCCTAAACTCAGTGAGGCTTACTTCTGAGTAGATATGCCTAGGGCTGTTCTGTCACATTCTAATGAACAAATGACATATTCCAATAACGAGGTCAGCTTTGAGAATGTACAAAAGAAGAAACACTCAAGAGATATTCACATGAGGGTTTTTTTTAGAATTCATCATCAAAGGAATTAGTGATGGGAGGAATATGCAGAAACCCAGGGATGAAAATTGAATTCCACCTTCCCACAACCAGTTCTGTTGTTATGGAAACACAGAGAATGACATCTTTCTTTTTTTATTAATGGATATGCTAATGAGCTGAGGACTTCAATGTATATGGGAGTTTCCTTTAAAACTAAATGTTACATATATGCATTGTTTCTATTTATGGAATTGTCGTTGGTTTCACAAAAGCACTAAATAAATGGAAATACACTAGGTATAGAATTGCATCTACATGCTACCCATGTGGGCTTGTACAGGATTACACTACAAGTCATTTCACCCTCTTATCGTATTATGGACGCTGTCCCATGGAAAGCCTTCGATATCTGCAAGCAATAAATCTTACAAGAATGCACACAAATAGACATACTGTATGAAATGTTGTAAGCCTGTAAAGAAATGTATGGTTAAGTCTAGTAAGCATCTTACAAACTGTCTTAAGTGATTCTCCCCTGCACAAAATGTGACCTGAGTTATATGTGATATAAAGTGCTTTCTGTGTTCAGCAGGTCCCTCAGCCGAAATCCAAGGTGGCCAATTACTGCTCAAGTAAGTTATTAACTTATAAAGACCAGGAAGGGCAGAAGGAGGTCAACATGAATACTCATACTTGAATTCAGAGTAATGGAAAGAAGAAATGTGTTTCCTTAGGAATATCTAAGCCCCATTTTGTTTCATGGGAGACAAATCATTAGTAAAGGATGAATTATTGGTAAAGGAGGGCAGTCTGAAGTCCCCCATATCAGAGGATCCTTGACATACTAAGTCTAGGGGCTTTGGGAGTGGAACAGGTTGTGTGTGAGATTATGGTTTTTTTTTTTTGGGGGGAGCCGACATTACCTTTTGCAACATCCCTTCACACTCCCCTGGCAGTTTCCCAACATCCACAACTTCCAATCTTAACCTTTGTGGGTGCAACCACCATTCATTTTATAGCAATCCTTGCTGCCCTCTGGTCTTTCCTGGGCAAATCCTGTAGAAAGGGAGGGGGGAGAGAAAATCATTGTCCACAGGGAAGCGGAGAGTAAATTCAGAATAGGAGGAAAGGGAGGCAAAGGTTCACAGACTGTAGAACAGGAGCAGGGAGTCTACCTTTTTGTTGTAATTTAAGCAAACTAGATCAAGGAGTAAAGACAGCAAAAACCAATCTGTTTGAGAACTGAATCTGATCCCCGATAATCTTCTTTATTTCAGTGAAAAACTTTAGGCAAAATGGCAGCCCCAGTGTGCACTCCAGCCACACGTGGAAATAAGTACCCTTGTTCCTGTATCTCCTCCAGCACAAAGCAGAGGAGCTGGAAGTGACACAGAAACCTCGATAGGAGCACGATACCTTGTCAAACGCATTTTTAAAGCCAATTCATGTGTCTGAACAAATACCGTCTTAAAAAGAGGCACTCTCCATAGCCCCACTCCCATTTTCCTTCATCAATATTCTCCTTCTTCCATGTAGATTTCTAACTGGTCAAATCTCCTAACTTAATATTGACTAAGGCTTTTTACATAGCTGCTTTAAATTCTTTCCTGGAGGAGCCTATTTTAAAAAAATACATCCTCTCCCGGAGTAAAGGTGTGCTTGGCATGCATATGGACCATAAAATCATAGAGAATATCCACAACCTGATGAAATTGGAACCACTCAATTGGTATTTCTTGAGTCAACATTTATAGTTTTTTTTGTGGGGGGGGGAGATTTGAAATAAAAAATCCCTCATTGTTGGGTTGGGTTTTTTTGTGTGCAAACCAATTAGAGGAGAAGTTTTCAACCTTTATGGGTCAACGGCTCCCTTGACCAACTGCATTCTTTCGTGGAACCCCTGTGGGGATCAGGAGCCCAGATATGTCACCCCTTGCCTGTGGAGCTGGCAGCCCCATACCCCTTTTCAAACCCTCTCTTGTGGAGTGTTCCCTCCGTCTCTTCTCCCCTCTCCTTGGGAGTGCTCTAGGCAGCTCCAGCTGCTGCCCCCAAGAGAAGGGCGTTCTCCCACTGCCCCACAGGGGCCCGGGAAGCAACCCCTGGTCAGCCCCAGAGGCACCATTCACCTGGGGAGCTTGCAGCCAGGGCTGCTGCAACAAACAGCTGTGCAAGCCTTTAGGAGGCAGAGACACAAGAGGGCATCAGAGGAGGGAGGGAAGGAAAAAGGGACAGAGGCCAATGTTGCGCAAGGCACCCCTGACCATCATTTGAGGTGCTATGGCACACTGATTGAAAACCAGTGAATTACAGGGTTTAGAGTAGCATGTGAACATTGCAAAAGGGAATGAAATAAATAAATAAAAGGACTAGGGTGGAAACTCCTCTCTAGGAGCTGATGTGTGTGCATAGTCTCAGGAAGCCAAAATCTGGTTTACCATGAAGTGTGAAGCAGGGCTAGATGCCACAGAATTTCCTTGCTACTTAGATGTACACAGCTTCAATATTGCAAACTTTGCTGTGAGTTTGCAAAATCCCAGTTTGCCTCTTCTTAAACAGTCTCCCAGTGCTGCTGGGTTAAAATTTGTGAGCTTCTCTCAAAACATTCGAATATACAGTCATACCTAGGGTTACAGATGCTTCGGGTTGCGCGATTTCGGGTTGCACACTGCGCCGAACCTAGAAGTACCAGAATGGGTCACTTCTGGGTTTTGGTGTTTGCGCATGCACAGAGGCGCTAAATCGTGCTTTGCGCATGCGCAGAAGTACCAAATCACAACCCGCGCATGCGCAGACACAACGCTATGGGTAGTGAATGCTGCGGGTTGCAAACGTGCTTCCAGCACGGATCACGTTCACAACCCAAGTGTCCACTGTATATACTAGGCAGAACCTGAACTGAATAGAAATCTCCTTGTCCATTCTTTCTCTTCATCCCTTACCTGAAAAAGCCAGCAGCAGCACACACAGAGCAGCCCAGAACAGGTGAAGTATCTTCATGGCTTAGGGAGGATGAGAGGATGCAGAGAGGCTCAACGCACGGCTACAAGGCAGAATGTTGTCAGGATTAGGAGGGATGAACTTTCCGTATTTGTAGCCCCTTGGGAAGCTGTTTCCTCCCACTACTCTGCAATCTCTAGCAAGACATCACCATGCCCTAAAGGAACGTGGGCTTCTAGCCAAGTCATAAGCACAGTGTGCCCTCAAGAATGAGATGGAGAGATGATGAAGTTCAGGCCTGTGGCAAGACCTGGAGGATGCAGAACCAGGAAAAAGCACTCACCTGAGACATTGAGTACCGATTGGTAGATTTATGGATGATTTGCAATAGTTTGAGCTGTCTCTCAATTGTTTAACAGGGCAACAAAAAGTCTCTATCCTCCCTGCTCTTTCCGATCTAGATGATAGATAACGAAAGCTTGGAGGGTAACCAGGAGTGAGGTTTTGCGTGGAAGGACAATGAGCCCATTCACAGTTCTGGCACTGAAAAGAAATCCCTGGGCTTGGGCTACGCACACATTAGTGGCTTGAAATGCAGTGAGGTCATCACTGCCCCTCCCACCTGTTTGAAGAACATCAAAAGAGCCTGCTGGATCAGGCCAGGGCCTCATCCAGTCCAGCATTCAGTTCCCAAAGTGGCCAACATGATGCCTTTGGGACACTAGCAATCAGGATTTGAGCACAAGAGGGGGCCCCCAGCCATCTGTGGATTGCACCCACTGGTATCCAGTGTTGGGCTGTGTGTGTGTGTTTATCATCCACACTTACTAATCTTGCTTTCTGTCAGGGGACTGCCGTCAGAACAGGAGAGGGAGGCAGGGGGGCCGTTGGGATACAGAGAGCCTCCGAAACTCCCGAGGAGCAGTTCCTTTTTCAGCGGTGGGAAAAGTCACACCTCCAGTGGAGAAGAGAGGGAAAGGGCCAGCCAAGCGAGGAAAGGGCTCAAGGATGCTGCTGAGAGCCCCAGCGCATCACCTCTCCAGGCTGGCCAGGAGGGACGCACACCACTTTCGTTGCCCAGCTTGCGCAGAGGGGTGAAACGCAAAGAGGGGAGGCGGAGGCTTGGGGTGCCGAAGTTCTTATGCTGGGGGAGAAGCCAGAAGGGGCCACTCCTGGCTTTTGCAAGTGACTAAGACGGACATGAACTTTGTGGTTCTGCATTGTAAATAGTTTGCGCAATAAAATCTGTAAAAGCCAGGTCAGAGTCCTGCCTGGTTACTCACGAGTAACCACCACCAGCATCTGACACTTTCTGTTTGCGCCAGGGAAGCTTCAGCAACGCTGTCTAGTGCACCAATGTGAAACAGTTGTTGTTTCAGGCAGAGTTGTTTTACTTGGCACACAGAGAGCAAGAACTCAGTAGAGCACGAGTCTCTTAAGCTCAGAGTTGTGGGTTTGAGCCCAGCCTTGGGCAAAAAAGGTTCCTGCATTGCAGGAGGTTGGGCTCGATGACCACCAGTGTCCCTTCCAACTCTACCATTCTATGATTCTGTGAATGCTTTCCACCAGTTTTCTGAGGACACACTTGAATCTAACCGGCCTCTACTTTCCTAAATCACCCTTGGATAACTTTGGGAAGATTAGCGTGGCATGGTCACTTTGCAGTCCTCTGCTATGGTGGATGAACCATGGTGCAAATTACATGTTTTGGTTTGAAGATCAGCAATTTCATATTTGAGTTCTTTGAAAGCTCTTGGGTAGATGCCATCCAGACCTGCTGATGTGTCAGTTTTTATTTTGTCTATTAGTCCTGGAAATTCATCTCTTGTCACCACTGTCTTAGTTCTCCTTAGTTGGAGAACAGCATCACAAGATTTGGAGAAGTACCGGTTTTGTAAGAATAAAAAAAGGTAAAGGACCCCTGACAGTTAAGTCCAGTTTCAATTCACATGTTGCTTTGTATTGGTTTTCTTTAAAATGTGAACTGAATAGAATTTTTTTCTCTCTCCCTCTGATTCCCTCCTTCCCACTTTTGCTCATTCCTCCTCCTCCTCCTCATTATGTTCTCACTCCTCCTCACTGGACTGTTTTTTTGGGGGGGGAGGGGGGAGGGGGATCCTCTCCCCTTTTAGACTTCTTTTCTAAAGACATGCTGTTATTCTGCACCAACATGTCTGCTGAGACCTCTTCCTCATGAGAATAATGTATCATTTTGACTTCATAAGCAATGACACCTAGACTCGAAATTCAGAAACACAGGGAAAGGGACTTTTTAATTTGCTTTTAGTGCAAGGGAGAAGTTCATCTTAATATGCAGAATCTTGCAAGGCTTCTTCTTTTGATCTGGATGCTTTGGTGAAGAAGCAGGTGGAGACTGAAGTAGGATCCAGGGGCAATCTCACTTTACGAGGTTAAGGTCTGAAAAGCAAAAGAAAATGTACCGTATTTTTCACTCCATAAGATGCACCAGACCATAAGACGCACCTAGTTTTTGGAGGAGGAAAACAAGAAAAAAAATATTCTGAATCCCAGAAGCCAGAACAGCAAGAGGGATTGCTGTGAAGCGAAAGCAGCAATCCCTCTTGCTGTTCTGGTTTCTGGGATAGCTGCGCAGCCTGCATTCGCTCCATAAGATGCACACACATTTCCCTTTACTTTTTAGAAGGGAAAAAGTGAGTCTTACAGAGCAAAAAATACAGTATATAAGATTTACTTCTGTTTCACCTGGAATCAGATGCCAATGCCCCGTTTTCCTTAAAAGGTTTAGAGCAGGGTCAGCAAATGTTTTCAGCAGGGGGCCAGTCCACTGTCCCTCTGACCTTGTGGGGGGGCCGGACTATTTTTTTTTGGGGGGGGGGGAGAGAAATGAACAAATTCCTATGCCTTATAAATAACCCAGAGATGCATTTTAAATAAAAGGACACATTCTACTCCTGTAAAAACATGCTGATTCCCAGACCATCCGCGGGCCAGATTTAGAAGGCGATTGGGCCGGATCCAGCCCCCGGGCCTTAGTTTGCCTATCCATGGTTTAGAATGTTGCAAAAACCAGATGTGCTTCCTTGGGAGTAAGCCCCATTGTGTTTCATAGAAAGGACTCATTAATAAAGGTACTGAGAATCCCTCAGCCTGAAGTCCCTCAGATCAGAGACTACAGATCAGACAGTCTACGGGGTTTGGGCAGTGGGACAGGGGTGGGTGAAAGAGAGATGATGCTTATGTCAGTGAGCTTGTCTGAACACTTTTCTTTGGTGAGTGGAGGTTACCTTTTGCAACATTTCTTTTCTTCGTTGCATTTTCCAATCTCAGTCCAGTATTTGGGACATCCATTTCCAACACATTCAGCACCCTCTATTTTAACACATTGCCTCCCTGTCGTTGGTGCATTCTGTGTGAATCCTAAGCAAAGGGAGAAAAAAAGTTCGTGGACCAATGTGGAGAGCAAAGTAGAATCAGAACGGGGAAAAAGGGGAGCACAAGTTCACAGTCTTTCAAAGTGGTTTGGGGAACCAACACTCTTGTAACTTATGCCAATCAGATCTAGTCCAGCCCTTTGAAACATGATGGTGGCGGCGCATTTGGAGTGAGATTACTCTTCTCCCTTTGGCTCATCTGTCTCATGCAACTCCAGCCTTCACACAGTTTTATGGTGAGGATGAAGCATTTTCTGGTCCACCCCAGGCAGCCAAATGTCCAAGGCAAGCACTGCTCCCTGGTGCTGCTGGGTTAGAATTACTGCTATTCTTTTATTAAGAAACCAGAGGCCTTTCTACTTGGAATAATAGGTTTGGAATTGCCCAAGAAAGATGTTAGATTGTTTTTGTATGCCCCAACTGCAGCTAGAATTTTGTTGGCCAAAAACTGGAAATCACAGGGGGCCACCAGGGGGCGCATTGGAAGATGGCCGACAATACCACCTCTCCGGCTCACACGAGGTAATTAAGAGGCTGATATGGGAGTATGCAGCCTCCCTGTTGCCCCAAGGACATGGGGAACACTGCCTTTGCCTGCTGTGGCCATAAATCACCCCCAGATTCGAAAGAAGGGGGTGAGGGCACTAGGCACAAAGCCCTCGGATGGGTCCGGCTCTCCCAGACGCTGTCTCTAATCGCGCACTGGCTGCATCAGCTCGAAATAAACAATTAGAAAAGAAGCAAATGCACATACTTCAAGTGAAGATCGGGAGTAAAAGTCTGCTAATTAAAGGGATCTCTGGAATGTGGAGCGACGGGCTGGATTCAACAATAAATCAAGAAGAAGACCCATCAGAAGATTGGTATGTAGGAACGAGACTGAAAAGGGGGGGGACTTTTCTTTTTTTGTCTTATGTGAGTATCTAATAACCCTCCCCCCTAAGAAAGAATCGTTGCAATTTACTGATCACAAGCAGGAGGATAAGAACTGTGTGGAAATTAATTACTAATCAAAGATATGGCTTGCGGAACATCGAGAAAGGAAAGAAGGTTCTCTGTGACGCAGTTAGAAAAAGCGGCTGTTATGGCAGACCTGTCCGCAGGGGGAATGAGGGGGAGGAGGACTATGGCTCGTAACTATATCAGAATGTGAGTGCGGCCTGGCAGGCCACCTGAGAAAATTTATGAGAGCGGCAGGTCTGTGGAAAACAGGACAGACTGTGGGAAATGTTTTGTACAGAGTGTTGAAATAATGTCTGTTTATTTTGATATAGCTCTTGGGTGAATGTAAAAGCCACACAGGATATAACGTTTGTTTTCAACCCGCTTGTGGAAACTACCAGAGATCACAAAGAAAAGAAAGGAATATATGATAACAACAAGAAGATGAGGAAAACAACAAAGAGAAGATTGAATAGAACTGTGATTATTATTTGGACAGAACTATGTAATTAAAGTAACAGCAAGAGAGATGTTTGGATCCCGTTCGAAGCTGGAAGTTTGGGTATCCCCAACAAAAGTTTAAAAATTTGCCTATGTAATGTGGAACTGATGTGATTTGGAATTAATGTGATCTGATTGGCCTGTTAATAAAAAATATTTTCTAAAAAAAACACCTGGAAATCACAAGAAGTACCAACAGTGGAGGAATGGCAGATGAAGATGATGGATTTTTCGGAGCTAGCTGACCTGACCGGAAGAGTCTGCGACCAGAAGGAGGAGGAGGAGTATCAAGATGAATGGAAGAAATTCAAAGACTATTTAGTTAAATATGTTAAGATAACTTAAATAGAATTACTTGTGAGTATCAGATTGGCCTAGGATTTAAATATGTGATGTTGTAGAATACTATGGATAAAAGTTAAAATGAAAGAAAAAAAGATGTTAATGGACTAAGTAAATTTTATATGAACTCAGTTTTGGAAAACTGCTGCAATGATTTATATGGAAACTCAGCCAGGGGAATTCAAGGAAGTCACCTAACAATGATAAGAAAAATGGAATTTTTACAGTCAGGATATCTGTTTGTTTGTTTTCTTTTTGATGTTTTCTTTTTTATGTTTGTGGATATGTTTGTTATAAATTTGGAAAATTAATAAAAAAGATTTGGAAAAAAATATTGAATTACTGCTATTATTTTTCCCTGTGCAGACCCAGAGTGCAACAGCACTCTCTCTTTCCTTCTTTCCCTCCATCCTTTACCTGAAGTAGTCAGCAGCAGCACAGACAGGACAGCTAAGCACAGGTGAAGGATCTTCATGGCTCAGTCAGAATGGACGGATGCAGAGAGGCTGCAAGTCAGAAGGTTGTTAGGTTGGCAAGGCTGAGCTATTTGTAGGGTCCTGGGGGAGCTGCTTCCTCCCACTTCTTTGTGAAGTCCAACAGGTCGCCACCATGCCCTGACGGAAGGTGGCACTGCTGGACTTTGCAGAGCACAGTGTCCTCTCTAGAATGAGACAACGAGATATAGAGATAAGAAGCTTTGGCCTCATACAAGACCTCAAAGATGGAACACCAGGAAAAAGCACCCAGCTGTGCCACTGAGTACCTACTGGTCTATGCATGGCTGCTTTGCAGTAGCTTGATAAGGGCCTCTGAATCTCAATTGTTTAACAGGGCAGCAAAGAGAGCCCACCCTCCCTGCTCTACTGCCCTTTCCATCTTGATAGCTTGAGGGTCACCAGAAGTGAATTTTTGAGTGGAAAGACCGTGAGCTCCATTTGAAAACAAATTCCTGGGCTTGGGCTGCGTACACTTTAATGGACCGGAAAGCAGTGAGTTTGCTCCCCCACTCCCCCAATGTGCATTCAGTGTTGGAGGTGCTGACCTTTAAAACCCTAAATGGCCTCGGTCTCCACCCCCATCATCCAGCCCAGACACTGAGGTCCAGCGCCGAGGGCCTTCTGGCGGTTCCCTCACTGCAAGAAGTGAGGTTACGGGGAACCAGGCAGAGGGCCTTCTTGGTAGTGGCGCCTGCCCTGTGGAATGCCCTCCCACCAGATGTCAAAGAAATAAACAACTATTTTACTTTTAAAAGACAACTGAAGGAGGCCCTGTTTAGGGAAGTTTTTAATGTCTGATGCTGTATTGTTTTTAATATTCAGGTGGAAGCTGCCCAGAGTGGCTGGGGAAACCCAGTCAAATGGGCAGGGAATAAATTATTATTATTATTATTATTATTATTATTATTATTATTATTATTTATTCAGGACATAGGATGAGCTTGCTGGATCAGGCCAGTGGCCCATCTACTGCAGCATCCTGTTCTTGCAGTGGCCAAACTGCAAGCAGGATTCGAACATTGTGTGTAAATAAATATGTTGTTTAGCTCTACGATGTATCACACGTCTTGCTGTGTTATGCCAGAAGTTTAAGTGTGCATGTATCATTTTATATATTTTGCCGGAGCACCCTGGAGAAGAAGGGAAATGACTTTTCCATTGCTGCGCATACCAGAGGATGCTTGGACAGCAAGGGCTGCAGGGACACCCCAGGGTGTTTCCCAACATGCCACACATCCTGGACATATCTGGGATTCAACAACCAGAATGCTCAAAAAGTGGTTAAAATGTCCGGGGAAACTCTGGCGCATGGGAACCCATGTCAGAAATACTGATTTCTTTCTTACTAGGAAGCATGAGGAAAGGAATCAGAAAAAAAAACTATTGGTACTATAATGCCATTATACAAATCTATAATGTGTCTTTGGCCACATATGATAATACTTTGGCCACCTCATGAGAAGAGAAGACTCCCTGGAAAAGACCCTGATGTTGGGAAAGATTGAGGGCACAAGGACAAGGGGACGACAGAGGATGAGATGGTGGGACAGTGTTCTCGAAGCTGCAAACATGAGTCTGCGCGAGGCAGTGGAAGACAGAAGTGTCTGGCGTGCTCTGGTCCATGGGGTCACGAAGAGTCAGACACGACAAAACGACTAAACAACAACATGATGTGTCTGCATTTGGAATACTGTGTACAGTTCTCCTCACCTGAAAAAGGGTATCGAATAGTTGGGAAAAGTTTGGAAAAGGGCAACCAAAACAATGAAAGGAATGGAGCAACTTCTGTATGAAGAAAGGTTGCAGCATCTATAGCTTAGAGGAAAGTTGCATGCAGCAGTTTGATACGGGCCTTTGAATCTCAATTGTTTAAGAGAACAGCACAGAGTGTCCATTCTCCATGGTCTGCTGTCCCTTCCATCTAAACTTTATGCCTCAGATAAAGAAAGCTTGGAGGGTAACCAAGAGTGAATTTTTCTATGGAAGCACCATTAGCTCCATTCTGTTCTGGTACTGAAAACAATTTCCTGGGCTTGGGCTACGTACACATTAATAAGCTGAAAAGCAGTGAGGTTCTCACCATGGACAACCCAATGCCTTCTATGAAATGGATGCTGATTGCTTTGATGGTAACCCTCCCAATAACTGAATTCTTCCTAAGGTGCTTGCTTGATGTCCTTGATCATTGCGATTGCCCTTTTCTGAATCTTTTCCAACTCCACAATATCCTTTTACAGGAGTGTTGGCCAGAACTGCACACAGTGATCCAAATGCACGATTTTGTATAACAGTTTTGCATGAGCATTTGTAGTTGTAGGATCTCAGGACAGTTCACTGTATAAAAGTCTAAGAGGAAAACACAAAACACATTTCAAATTCCACTTGGAAACTAATTGGCAGCCGGGGCAGGATCGGTATAATATGCTCCAACTGTTTTGTAATGGTGAGCAATCTGGGGGCTGAATTCTGCACCAGACGAAGATTCTGCACCGTCTTCAGAGACAGCGCTTTGTATAAGTTGTTGCAGAGATGTGAGGATCCCCCAGAACTGTCCAATGAGGAGGACTTAGATACAATGAATAGAAAGAAGAATGAGAGAAAATGGGAAGGGGAAAATAGAAGAAAAGGAGAAGAAATTATGCTCCATTCACATTTAAAAATAAACCAATTTAATCGTCACTTTCCCAAACCATATGTGGACTGAAACGCATCCATCCTTCAAAGTCTACCCATCAAAAATGTGTTATATTAGGGAATACTATTTTGCAAAAGAAACAGGGAAATGTTTGTTTTAGGCAAAATGGCCGCTGAAAATATTTCTGTGAAAATGTGGAGAACTCGGATTAAGATTGGAAAAACGAGAAAGTGAGGGAAAGGGGGTTCAATGGAGGATCCCGGAGGCAAGTGGTGGTTGGTTAGCTAAAACAGAGAACAAAAGAAACTTCAGTAAAGAACTTTTTGGAAATGATATATAATGAGATGAAAAAGATATTGAAATATACATTTTTTAAAAAAAACCAGAAGCATTTTTACTTGGTATTATAGGCCAGGACATTAACAGACAAGATATTAAATTGTTTTTATATGCAACAAATGCTGCAAGAGTATTGTTAGCCCAGAAATGGAAACAAGAATAAATTCCGACGAAAGAAGAATGGCAGACGAAATTAATGGACTATGCAGAATTGGACAAAATGACAGGAAGGATTTTAAACCTGCGGTACCAGAGATTTACAGAAGATTGGAAGAAGTATATGAATTATTTGAAGAGCAACTGTAATCAACAAATTACGCTAGTCAGACTACAAGAAGTTTTGTAAGGAGAAATATACGAAGTGTTACAAAGTAGAAAAAGATAGAGATATTGGGTATGAGTTTGAAATGTAATAGGGAAGATAAGAAATGCATATTGAGAGATTAGATTGGAAAATTTTCAGACAGGATTGATGGAAGTCAAAAATTTGAAAAATATGTAAAAGTATGTTTAATTACTGTTGAAAATGAAATGTTGAAAAAACTAATTAAAAAATTATATATAAAAAAAGAAAGGGGGAATAAAGAACAAAAGAAACTTCACCAGCAACAATTTATCTTAGTTATGAAATTGATATGTAGCACTTCTTAGGGACGCGGGTGGCGCTGTGGGTAAAACCTCAGTGCCTAGGACCTGCTGATCGAAAGGTTGGCGGTTCGAATCCCTGCGGCAGGGTGAGCTCCCGTTGTTCGGTCCCAGCTCCTGCCCACCTAGCAGTTCGAAAGCACCCCTAAGTGCAAGTAGATAAATAGGTACCGCTTTCTAGCGGGAAGGTAAACGGTGTTTCTGTGTGTGGCGCTGGTGCTGGCTTGCCAGCTGCAGCTTCGTCACGCTGCCACGTGACCCGGAAGTGTCTTCCGACGTTGCTGGCTCCTGGCCTCTTAAGCGAGATGAGCGCGCAACCCTATAGTCGGACATGACTGGCCCGTACAGGCAGGGGTACCTTTACCTTTACTTCTTCCAAAGGGGCCAAAGTCTACAAACCCATTTTCTTCTGAGAATTTACAGGGGTGTACAAGCGCTGGCAGGTCTAGTTACTAAAGAGCCTTTATTTGTGGCATATTCTGGCTCGTATAACTGCCAATTGGATCTTTGGGTGTAGGGCAAAATCCTGCCTTTGGGTCATGTGCATAGGCGCCGACTCCATGGGGCTTGAGGGGGCCCGAGCCCCCTCAAAAATTCGTTTGGGGGGGCTCAGCCCCCCCAATAATCTCGGGCGGCGGTGGGCGCGTCCGCGGCTTTTATAGGGCGCCCTGTCTCCTTGGCAACCCCATTGAGCAGCGCCGGCTCCCCCGGGAGGGCCATCCCCCCGCGCCGCCGATCGCCAACACCGCCGACGCTGTGGCTGCCCGAGCCCGAGCCTGAGCCTGAGCCCGAGCCGAAGCCCGAGCCTGAGCCGAAGCCCGAACCCGAGCCCGTCAGTCAGTCAGGAAGGAAGGAAGGAGAAATGGGGAGGGAGACGAGGGAGGAAAATTGCGCGCAGGGTGAAGAAAGGAGAAGGGCGAACGAGACGAGCTTCCAACCCAAAAAAGGGCTGGAAGACTGGGAGGATGAAGGATCGGGAAAGAAAGCGACGCCTTCCCCGCCCGCGACGTCGCCCGCTTGTCATTGGCAGCGCAGCAGGCGCCCAGAGGGGCTGGGCACCGGCGCAGGGCCCCTCCACAGCCGCGGAGGACAGCTGCGCGGCTAGCAAGGTGCGCCGCGTAGAGCGCGGCCCTTGTGTGGCCCGGTGGCCAGGCAAGCTCGGGCGGGGACCCCCATGCGAATGTAAGACGGGAGAAGAGGGCAGAGCAAAGGGGGTCCCTTCCCCAACCTCCGGCTCTGAGACTTCCCTGCGCCCCAGAAAAGCGAAAGGATTTTCTCTTCTTCTTTTTTTATAAATATTTTATTAAGTTTTCAAATACAAAGTTAGAAACATACACTGAAGAAAAAAGTAAAAGAACAAGAAAAAGAAAAGAAGAAAAAGAAGAAAAGAAAACCAACCATGCAACACATTTTTTATATAACTAACTGGACTTCCTCGCATCTCCCTTACCCTGCATTCTTTATAATAAAGATATCAGCAAATTATTACCTTGTTTCGTACCTTATTTTGTACTTTTCAAATACTATACCTCTAAATTTAACATACCTTTCATCAGTTACTTATATCTTAAATTAAACATAGTATTACCTTAGATTTTGACCTTTTCTTACTTAAAATATAATTTCCTGTTTCCCAAATCTAATTGCTGAAGCTATAGTTTCCGAATCGTGTAAATTTTTAACATTCATACAACTTATATTGTTTTTGTAAATAGTCCTTAAATTTTTTCCAGTCCTCTTCCGTTGTTTCTTCTCCCAAATCTCGGATTCTGCCAGTCATTTCAGCCAGTTCCATGTAGTCCATCAATTGCGTCTGCCACTCTTCCAGTGTGGGCAAATCTTGTGTCTTCCAATATTTTGCGATAAGTATTCTTGCTGCTGTAGTTGCATACATAAAGAAAGTTCTATCCTTCTTTAACACTTTCTGGCCAACAATGCCCAAGAGGAAGGCCTCTGGTTTCTTGGGAAAGGTATACTTAAATACCTTTTTTAACTCATTATAGATCATTTCCCAGAAGGCCTTCACTTTTGGAAAAGTCCACCAGAGGTGAAAGAATGTCCCTTCAGCCTCCTTACATTTCCAACATTTATTATCAGACAGGTGATATATTTTTGCAAGCTTGACTGGGGTCATGTACCACCTATAAATCATTTTCATAATATTTTCCTTCAAGGCATTACATGCCGTGAATTTCATTCCGGTGGTCCATAACCTTTCCCAGTCCTCAAACATGATGTTATACCCAATATCCTGAGCCCATTTTATCATGGCTGATTTGACTGTCTCATCCTGAGTGATTTTCTCTTCAACCTGCCCTCCATCCTCTTGCAGAAAACTCTTTGCCTGCCCTGCCCGTATCTCGTTTTTGCTTTTTAATTCCACACACGCACCCTTCGGACTTCGTGGCAATCGGGCGCGCGGGTGCGTTTCCTAAGAGAGTGAGGACCCCCGCCTCCTCCCCACCTGCTCCCTCACCAGCCAGCCAGCCACGCGCCCTAGCCGGAGAGCCCCGGCCGTCCCCGTCGCGCAATCGGCTGGATCTCCCTTCAGCAGGCCATGCTCACAACTCGGCCCAGGGACCCCCAGCAGCGGATCTCCGGCTCAGCTGAAGAATCCGGCAACAAGCCCCCTCCTCCCCAATCGCTCCGCCGAAATACGCTCCAAAACCCCCCAGATAGGCCGCCGGCCGCCAAGTCTAGTGGCGCCCTGAGCGAGGGTCTCTCCCCAACACCGCCACCTCGAACTGCGTTCTCCCGGCTACCCGAGCGAACCAGCGGCAGGACCCCGGTATGGGCCCCCCCAATATTTTTTATAAGTCGGCGCCCCTGGTCATGTGACTTGCCAATGAGCGCAGCACAGAAGATGCATGTCCCAGTTTTGCGTCTCCAAAAATTGGACATTATGAGGTCACTGCGCTCTGCTGAGTCCTTTGGCATGTCCTCCCCGGAACAAGATGTAGACATGAAGAGATAAAAGGCCTTGGCCTGTGGAAAGATGTGAAGCATGCATAACCGGGGGGGGGGGGAGCACCCAGTTGAGTCACTGAGTACCTCCTGGGAGATTCCTTGCTGATTTGCAGTAGATCAATAAGGTCTTCTGACTCCCAGATGTTCAGCAGTGCAGCCAAAAGTAGCCATTCTCCCTGCTCTGTTGCTCCTTCTATTCCACGTTATATGCCTAAAAATAAAGGTAAGCTGTGATGGATGGGTAACCATGAGGAACCATGAGGAAAGGAATCAAAAATAAAACTACTGGTACTATAATGCCATTATACAAATCTATGAAGTGTCTGCATTTGGAATAATGTGTACAGTTCTCCTCACCTGAAAAAGGGTATCAAATAGTTGGAAAAAGTTTGGAAAAGGGCAACCAAAACAATGAAAGGAATGGAGCAACTTCTGTATGAAGAAAGGTTGCAGCATCTATAGCTTAGAGGAAAGTTGAAGATTATAGGGGCAGAAATCGCATGGAAAATGCTTATGCTGTTTATGTATGAAAAGGTGAGTTAGAGGTGAAATGTTGTTTAGTCTTTCAGTCGTGTCCAACTCTTTGTGACCCCATGGACCAGAGAACACCAGGCACTCCTGTCTTCAAGAGGTGAAATGATAGAAGTTAGTGAAGCTATGCTGGCAATGGGAAAAGGGGATAGAGAAACATTTTTCTCCCTCTCTCATAACACTAGAAGTCCTGAAGGTCCATGGTCATGGTCCAGAAGACTCTTCCTACTGTCTTAGGTTCTTAGGGTTCGGAGGGCTGAGCTTCCCATACTTGTTGGCTCCTTGGGAAGCTGTGGTGGACATCATGGCTATGGCAGATTAAGAGAAAAGGAAGAGATTATGCATGGGGTTGAGGGTTGAGTGAAGTTTCCCTCCCTTTCCTCGCCATGTTCATATATAATGCTGAGCTGAATCACAGCTTACAAGGAGCACATGAATATCATGGTGCCTTTGGAGGAGACTGCTCTCCTCCATTTGGCTGTTCTCTTTGATGTAATCCCAGCCATGACTGGACTTCATGATGGTGGTGCACAATTTTTGGTTCATCCCAGGCAGCCAAACATCTTGAGCCAGTACTGCTTCTTAGTGCTGATGGGTTAAAATTCCTGACGTGGTTTCAAACAGTTAACTATCTTCCCGCCTCCCCCATGCAGACGCTGAGTGCAATAGTACCAAGGAAAGGCACCTGAGTTTTTCCCCATCTCCTTTTGCAAATATTACAGCCTCTTCTTATCTTCTAGTGTTGTAGCCCTTGCTCAGATATACTTAACATGTAGGGCTGATGTTGTTGTTGTTTAGTCTTTTAGTCGTGTCCGACTCTTCGTAATCCCATGGACCATAGCACACCAGGCACTCCTGTCTTCCACTGTCTCCCGCAGTTTGGTGAGACTCATGTTTGTAGCTTCGAGAACACTATCCAACCACCTCGCCCTCTGTCGTCCCCTTCTCCTTGTGCCCTCTATCTTTCCCAACATCAGGGTCTTTTCCAGGGAGTCTTCTCTTCTCATGACGTGGCCAAAGTATTGGAGCCTCAGCTTCACGATCTGTCCTTCCAGTGAGCACTCAGGGCTGATTTCCTTAAGAATGGATGCGTTTGGTCATCTTGCAGTCCATGGGACTCTCAAGAGTCTCCTCCAGCACCATAATTCAAAAGCATCAATTCTTCGGCGATCAGCCTTCTTTATGGTCCAGCTTTCACTTCCATACATCACTACTGGGAAAACCATAGCTTTTACTATACGGACCTTTGTTGGCAAGGTGATGTCTCTACTTTTTAAGATGCTGTCTAGGTTTGTCATTGCTTTTCTCCCAAGAAGCAGGCGTTTTTTTTATTTCGTGGCTGCTGTCACCAATAAAAGTTTTATTATCCCTTTACCTTTATCTAATAGTTATTATTGTTTCTTATTGGTAGAAGGCTATGTTAATTTAGGCTTCTTTGTTTTGCTGTCTGTATAATTTTTTTTTTAAGCCAATAAAAGAAGAAGAAGAAGATGACTCTTGGGCCCCTTCCAACTCTACCGTTCTATGATTCTATGATCTCAGGATTCCAGTAAAAACCAGTGAAGATCCCACAAGGCTGAAGTTGGCCCACACCTTCTCTAGATGTTCTGACCTCCATCTGGTGCTTCTGAAGGGGGCTTGACATCAGTGAATGGCTTTCTGGGAGGATGAGGGTTCCTGCTTCTTTCCATTCAACTCTCTTTCCATTTTTCCTGACATTCTGTCACAACCAGCTGCCTGGCCTAGGGAGGACATGGGAGAATGTTCTCTGCTGTGGTTGGCAGCTCATTGCAAAAGACATGCACAGAGGGATTTGAAAACCAGGCCCATTTATTATGGAGGTGAAAAGCAATGCATAAAAGAGGAACATTGTTCGGAGGGCAAGAGATGAATTAATAAAGACAACCACAAAAATGCAAACTCTATAGGTCAAAGCAAGAGAAAGCAATTGTCATCTTTAATGGTGATTTCTACCCAATAATGCCAGTCAGACAGGGCTAAATGTATGTCCTCTTCTCTCCCCCCTAAAAAAAAACAAAACAATGAACTGTTCTGTCAATATTTCACTGATTAAAAAAAAAAAGGATCTTCCACTCTGTCAGTATTTTCCAGGAGGGATTGATTTTGTAAACCACTTTGATTTTTTCTGCACTCAATTTAAATATAATTAAGTGTATATGGAAACTTTAGGTTTGCACATTGGTTTGCACTCAATTAAAAAATAATTAAGTGTATATAGAAACTTTAGGTTTGCACATTGAAAGTGGGTAAAACACATTATTGCACTAGTTTAACAAATCCACTATAAGGGAAACCCACAATTTTTAGGACAGTGACTGCAGGCAAGAAAATCCAAATGAACGGAGGATGAATGCTCACGGCTGTATAACCTCCCAGAGAACAAATTATGACTAATGCTCAATAAAGGCTGCATAAAATGCCCCTCCAGAAATCATTTTTATTGTGTTCAGGGGGCCAGGAGAACCCCAGAAGAGCATGGGGTCAGAATAATAATAATAATAATAATAATAATAATAATAATAATAATAATAATTTATTTATATCCCGCCCTCCCCAGCCAAAGCCAGAGGAGAGGGGCATTTTTTTCCTACCACTTGATTGCATGTCTTCCCGTTAATCATATGTTTTGTACATGTTCACATCACTTTCCTGACAGCCAAAAGTTCAGGGTTGGAATTCAATTTTGTACTCTTCCAACCGTTCTGTTTGACTGGGTTGCTTCAGACACATATAAAAACATATTAAAACCTTAAACAGTAAAAACAACAACAAAACCCTTTCCTATGCAGATCTGCCTTCAGATGTCTTCAAAAGGTTGTAGAGTTACTTGTCTCCTTAGCTAAGGGGTTGCGTAACTCTATAAAAAGGTAAAGGTAAAGGGACCCCTGACCATTAGGTCCAGTCGTGACCGACTCTGGGGTTGCGGCGCTCATCTCGCTTTATTGGCCAAGGGAGCCAGCGTGTAGCTTCCGGGTCATGTGGCCAGCATGACTAAGCCACTTCTGGCGAACGAGAGCAGCACACGGAAACGCTGTTTACCTTCCCGCCGGAGCGGTACCTATTTATCTACTTGCCCTTTGATGTGCTTTCGAACTGCTAGGTTGGCAGGAGCTGGGACCAAGCAACGGGAGCTCACCCCGTCGCAGGGATTCGAACCGCCGACCTTCTGCTTGGCAAGTCCTAGGCTCTGTGGTTTAACCCACAGCACCACCTGCGTAACTCCATACCCTCCCACATTTCTAAGATAAAAAGAGAGACCTCCTAAGGAAAAGCAGGACATTCTGGATGGCTTTTGTAAATCCTGGGCTGTCTGTCCCTGGAAAATAGCAGCCCTTGGAGGGCATGCAGATTGATTGATGCTTTCGTCAATAGTGACTGCAATTTTGTAAATTGTATAGCAGCTTGCTGTATTTTTTAATGAAATTGTTTAAATAAAGAAGTACTAAATATATTCACTGAGGATCCGGCTAACGCAAGCCACTAGGATGAGGGAGGTTGGCTTATGCTATCATAAGGACAGGAAGGCGTTAATGTTCACCTTGTTGTTCATGTTAAAAATATAGGACTTCCAACAGAGTACCACACAATGAACAGGGAGACCTGCGAGATCTCCTCTTTTTAAATAAATAAATAAATAAATAAATAAATAAGTGAAATACATCCACCAAAGGGAAACATTTTCCTTCCTTCCTTCCTTCCTTCCTTCCTTCCTTCCTTCCTTCCTTCCTTCCTTCCTTCCCTGATGCCTTTCTCTGCTGCATGTTTGTATAAAATTTTGCATAAGATGCATCTTTTTGTGAAGCAATATTCGTTAATAGGATGCTGGGGCAGAATGGCTGAGACAACCCAGTCAGATAAATAGTATAAATAGTAACAATTGTTGTTATTATACTTATTATTATTATTGCCATATTCATGCCCACTTTCACCAACTATATGCATTATTATATATAGATGATATAAGGTTAGAGTACTGCATTGCAGAATTAGGAGAAATGTGAGCTAAAAATCAGAAGCAGAGGCAATGTGGCTTTTTAATTTGCTTTTATTGCGAGGGAGAAGCACATACAACCAATGAGAGTATTGCAAAGGCTTCCTCTTTCTGATCTGGATGCTTTGCTGGAGAAGGAGGAGACTCCAACTGGGGATGCAGCAGGATCCAGTTGCTCTCAAAGTAAGGGAGCATCTCCCAATTTTCAAAGGGTCCTGTGTAAGCTGGCATCAATGTTTAGGGACACTTAAAAACAAGCAAACAAAAACAAGAGCAAAAAACCCCCAGTTACTTCCATATCACCTGGAATCTGATGTCAAAATTACAATCATAGAAAGGAAGGCTGAGGAACTCGGAAGAATGTTAAACGATAGAACAGGGAATTGATGAGCCAAAACAAGTTAGACTAAGAATGCAACAGCATAGGTCCCAGATCATTTTGATGCCGAGTAGGTAAAATAATGAGGTAAAATAAAATATGCATCATAGGTCTAAAGGATGATGTAGAAACAAGATTTAGGACATAATATACAAATGGAAGACTGGGGAAAATTATGGAAAGCGAACTTAACATTTGCTGATTGTACACTGTTGAAAGAGAATTTGAGTAGTACCTCGGGTTACATACGCTTCAGGTTACAGACTCCACTAACCCAGAAATAGTGCTTCAGGTTAAGAACTTTGCTTCAGAATGAGAACAGAAATTGTGCTCCAGCGGCACAGCAGCAGCAAGAGGCCCCATTAGCTAAAGTGGTGCTTCAGGTTAAGAACAGTTTCAGGTTAAGAACAGACCTCCAGAACGAATTAAGTACTTACCCGAGGTACCACTGTATATGAAAATGATGTACAGATGGTATATCACTGCTGTAAAAATGGCTAAAATGTATAGAACATGCTCCAATAAGTTTTGGAAGTGTAAAGAAAAGGAAGGCACATTTATTCATATGTGGTGGAATTGTAAAATAACCAAAAACTTTGGGAAAATGATTTATAACTGTCAGGGAACTGCCATCGGAAGGAAGGGAGGTGAAAGGTCTCACACAGGTTGGGAGAGACTCAGCAGCTGAAGAGGGAACCAGTAGGGGGAGAGGAGGTGAGCTGAGGGAAAGGGAGCTAGAGGGATGGCTCAGAGACACCTCCAGCGAAAACAGTGGGGAGGTTTCAGGACCTCCTGTAGGGACACCCACTCCTCGCCGGAAACTGTCACGCAGAGAGTCCAGAAGACGTGTTTCTGTTAAGGAGCTTTTATGTTGGAAACGATTCCGAAAGCAACCACTGTCGGAATCTGCTAGCGACTGACGGAGCCATGTTTAAGGGGCTCCGTTACAGACAGAGGTTTGCAAGTTTGACCAAACTCTGAGGGACTTGGATTTTACGCACAAGCAGCTCATTGTTCCATCACAGCATTCCGACAGTCTCCGTGAGCAGCTTGTGCAGGAGAAGGCATCATGAGCAACCCAGCCGGAACCAGAGAAGCAGGAGCTGGAGCGGGTCCAAGCCTGGAAGAAAGGTACCGGGCGTTGGAGGTCCAGCTAGCGCTGCAGACGGCGAGGCTCGAGGAGAGGAGGGCTCAAGATGCAGAGAAGGGGAAAACCACCCCGCTCGCCAGAACTTTGCCAGGATTGGTGCAGAAGTTTTTTTGGGGGGGGAGCCCAAGGACTATCATGCCTTTAGGACAGAGATGCAATATGCCCTTGATCTGCAGTTTGATGACTTTCCCGATGAGGAATCGCGAGTGGCTTCTGTGATTGGGCATCTCGAAAAGGGGGCGAAAGACTGGGTGAGGCCCCTGATGGCAACGAATAATGACATCCTGAAGGACACGAGGAAGTTTTTTCGTGCCATGGATCTTATGTTTGCCAGCGATATTGAGCTAAGGGAGTTCATTGACAAGAACCTGAAGAGAGGGTTCATCAGAGAGTCCAGGGCGGTGGGGGGCAGCCCAGTGTTTTTTGTGGACAAAAAAAACACGGTCAAACCTAGACTTGTAGTGGATTTCAGGGCCTTAAATGCAGTGTCAGAACCAGTGACTTTCCCGATGCCCAGAATTGATGACATTTTGACAAGGGTCAGGAAGGGAAAGATTTTTACTAAACTGGACCTGAGGGGGGCGTACAACCTGATACGAATAAGGAAGGGGGGTGAATGGAAAACCACCATGTTCACCCCTTTGGGGGCATTTGAATATTTAGTTATGCCCTTCGGCCTACAAGCAGGCTCCGCGTGCTTTCAATCGTTTATGAACCACGTCCTGGGGCCTTTGCTTTACAAGAATTGTGTGGCCTTCTTAGATGACGTGTTAGTATATTCAGAGAATGAGGAGCAGCATGTAAAAGACGTCAGGGAAGTGTTGGGCAGACTGCAAGCCAATCAGCTGTGGGTGAAGCTAGAGAAGTGTCAGTTTCATGCCAAGGAGGTGGAATTCCTGGGGTACCGCTTGTCGGACAAGGGATTGGCCATGGATCCTGGCAAGGTTCAAGTGGTACTGGAATGGAAAACACCGAAAACAAGGAAGGATGTGCAAAGATTCCTTGGATTTGGAAACTTCTATCGGAAGTTCATCAGAAATTTTGCCCACTTGATGGCTCCCATCACGGACTGTCTCAGCAGTAAGAGGAAATTCGTTTGGACGGCGGAGGCGGAGCGAGCTTTTGAGGAACTGAAAAGGGCGTTCGCTTCGGAAGAACAGCTCCTGCATGTGGATTTACAAAAACCGATGCGAGTGGAAACGGACGCATCAGAGCGGGCTGTGGGTTCGGTGCTTCTGCAGCCTGGGAAGGAGAAGTCGGAGTGGAGACCGTGTGCCTTTTTTCCGCGAAAGCTGAACAAATCCGAGAGGAACTACACGGTGTATGACCGCGAACTACTAGCCATTCATGAAGCATTCAGGAGATGGAGGCACAATTGGGGCACAACATAAGGTGCAAGTGTGCACGGACCACAAGAACTTAGAGTATTGGAGAATGGCACGAGTGCTCAACCAACGGCAAGTGAGATGGGCCCAGGAGTTCTCCAAATTCCACTTTGAAATTTGTTATGTGCCAGGTCCAGAAAATGTTAGGGCGGACACTCTCTCACGCAAACCTGAATATTTGGAAGGGGAGGGGGCACCTGAAGAGAGACATGTCATCCCAGAGGACCGCTGGGTGTGTGGGGCAGCATTGGTGGGGCAAAGAGAACTGGTAGAGGAAACAGAGAATGATGAATACGCCCAGAATAAGCTCAGAGGTCTTAGGGGTGAGGGAGAGTAACCAGGGGGTTTCGAGGAAAGAAATGGAGCTTTGTATTACAAAGGGGCACTGTACATCCCCGAAGGAGACTTAAGGGGGAGGGTACTCAAGCAGTTGCACGACAGCCCCACGGCGGGGCATTTTGGACAACACAAAACCATGTGGTTGGTCACCAGGGAATTTTGGTGGCCTAAGGTGAGGGAAGATGTACGGGAGTATGTAAGAGGGTGTGAGCAATGCCAGCGAGCCAAAGGGGAGAGGAGGGCACCGGCGGGGCTATTAGAACCCTTACCAACCCCAGAACGACCTTGGGAGGCAGTGTCGATAGATTTTATGACTGATCTGCCGAAGTCCAAGGGGAAAACAGCCACCATGGTGGTGGTAGACCTACTAACAAAGATGTGCCACTTTGTAGCCTGCTCGCATGCAGTCACGGCGGAAGAGACAGCGAAGTTATTTGTAGAACACATTTTTAGGTTGCACGGGGTGCCATTGAGGGTGGTCTCAGACAGAGGAAAACAATTTACTTCCAGGTTCTGGAGGAAGCTCATGAGCTTAATGCAGGTGGAGGTCAACTTTTCGACTGCCCGGCACCCTGAAACCACGGAAAGAGCAAACGGTGTCCTCCAGCAATACCTGAGGTGTTATGTCAATGACAGAGAGAATGACTGGGTAGAAAAGTTGGCGCTGGCGGAATTTGCCTACAACAATGCAGAGAATGTGTCCACAGGGATGAGCCCCTTCTTGGCTAATTATGGGTGTCATCCCAGGGCATTCCCAGGGGGAGGAGGGGAGAGATGGAGCATCCCGGCAGCCGAGCATTTTGTAGAAGAAATGGAAGCAATCCATCGTCAGCTCCAACTCAACTTAGAAAGGGCGAAGGAAGAATATAAGAGGCAGGCAGACAAGAACCGAAGGGAAGGTGAAACCATAAGGGTGGGAGATCGGGTGTGGCTGTCAACCCAAGGGTTGCCGTTCAAAGGAGGTTGTAAGAAATTAAGACCCAGGAGATTGGGTCCCTTTGAGGTCATTCAACAACTCAACCCAGTGGATTTCAGGCTCTGGTTACCCAACCACATGAAACTGCACCCAGTATTTCACAGGTCGTTACTGTCACCGTATGAGGGGGGACGAGAAGGGATGTCCACTCTGGGACCGGTCATAGAAGAAAGGGAATGCAGCAGCCATGTGGCAGAAATCCTCGACGCCAGGTGGAAGGGGGATCAGGTGGAGTATTTGGTAGCGTGGGAATGAGAACCGGAGTCAGAAAACACTTGGGTAATGGCAGAAGATATCAATGACGAGGTATTGATAGAAACGTTCCATCAAAGGTTCCCAAGGAAACCTCAGCCTGTGGAGAGGTTCCGGAGGGAATACTTTGGGACCACCGATGAGGAGGAGGAGTTGGAGGGATTCACGGACTCGGAAGGGGAAGGGGAGATGGACTCTGAGGAGGAGGAGTACTTCGAGACCAGGAACCGCAACAGGTGGAGAGAAGTGTTCGAGACATTGGAAGATGAAGGAAGTTCCTTCCGGGGTTTTGCCTCCTCACCGCCCATAGAGGAGGGGGCGGGAGGGGGTGAAGGGGGCCCTGGAGGGGAGGTGGATGTCAGGGAACTGCCATCGGAAGGAAGGGAGGTGAAAGGGCTCACACAGGTTGGGAGAGACTCAGCAGCTGAAGAGGGAACCAGTAGGGGGAGAGGAGGTGAGCTGAGGGAAAGGGAGCTGGAGGGATGGCTCAGAGACACCTCCAGCGAAAACAGTGGGGAGGTTTCAGGACCTCCTGTAGGGACACCCACTCCTCGCCGGAAACTGTCACGCAGAGAGTCCAGAAGACGTGTTTCCGTTAAGGAGCTTTTATGTTGGAAACGATTCCGAAAGCAACCACTGTCGGAATCTGCTAGCGACTGATGGAGCCATATTTAAGGGGCTCCGTTACAGACAGAGGTTTGCAAGTTTGACCAAACTCTGAGGGACTTGGATTTTACGCACAAGCAGCTCATTGTCCCATCACAATAACCAAATGAAAAAAAAATGTTTAAGATGACATCTGTTAAAAAACCAGAAGCTTTCTTGCTAGGCATTACAGGTCAAGACTTGCCAAAAGAGTGGAAGATGCGATTGCCAAAAGAGTGGAAGATGCGATTCGTGTACGTTACAACAGTGGTACGTTACAACAGTGAGTGGAAGATGCGATTCGTGTACGTTACAACAGTGGTACGTTACAACAGTGGCTAGGATTTTACCAGCCCAGAAATGGAAAGATGACAAGATACCAACTAAAGAAGAATGGCAAGAAAAACTTGATGGAATATGCTGGCGAAGTTGACTGGGAAACTTAGAGATAAGGACAATAGAGACTGGGAATCATTTATGCTCTGCCTACAGAAAAACTGCAAAGAAGTGGACTCGCTAGCAGGGTTCGATTTAACACTTACAATTAATAACATAGAAATTAAGATGTACAAACGGGAAAATAATAAAGTGTAAGTGGAAATATGAAAATAAGTATGGTATGAAAATGTTAAGAATATAATAATATTTAAGTTCATCTCCGGCCCCTTGTTTGAGCTCTTTTTACCTCTTGCAACATATCTTTTTCATGTTGCACATTCCATCTTGAATCATTCCTTTGGGACACTTGTTAGATTTGCAAGTGCTGCCTCTCTTATAGCAATCTGGTCCAAGATTTGGGTCTTCCTCAGCAAATCCTTTGCAAAAGGAGAAACAAAAAAGATCCCTGTCCATTGCAAATTCAGAAGTGGAGGTAAGGGAAGGGAAACTTCAGGATGGGAAACATTATGTTGGATATGCAAAAAAGATACAGGATCATATTTCTGTATGTGGTGAAATTGTGAGGTTATCCGTGAATTTTGGAACAACATTTACAGTGAATTTAAAAAGTATTCAAATTTACATTTCTAAAAAACCCCAGAAATTTTTCTATCAGGAATACCAGTCGAGTCGGCCATGACTGGACCTAATGGTCAGGGGTCCCTTTACCTTTACCTTTACCTTTAACAAGGTCTTCGGATCCCCAGTTGTTAGGGCAGCAAAAAGCATTTGCCCTCCCTGCTCTTCTGCTCCTTCCATTCCAGATTACAGTGGTACCCCGCAAGACGAACGCCTCGCGAGATGAAAAACTCGCAAAACGAATGGTTTTTTCGTTTTCGAGTTGCCTCGCAAGACGAATTTCCCTATGGGCTTGCTTCGCAAAACGAAGCTTGCCCCGGGGACAGCGGGTCTTCTCTTTTGAAGCAAGGGGCGGCGGGGAGAAGCGATCTTCTCCCCACCGCCCCTTGCTTCAAAAGAGGTCCGGGGACAGCGGGAAGCGCTTCCCGCTGCCCCCGGACCTCTTTTGAAGCAAGGGGCTGCGGGGAGATCGCTTCTCCCGGTGCTCCGAAGCCGGGCGGGGGGGAGGGAACACCTGCCAACACCGCCCCGCTTCGGAACGCTGCTCCGAAGCGGGGCAGGGGGGAGGGAACACCTGCCCCCGCCGCCGGGCTCTGGAGCACTGCTCCGAAGCTGGGCGGGGGGCGGGAACACCTTCTGAAGGCGGGTGGGGGGGCGAAAGTCTTTGTCCCCCCCTGCCTGCCTTCCCAGGGGCTTTTAAATCGCCCCGGACAGCGGAGAAGTCCTCCGCTGTCCCGGGCGATTTTAAAATGCCGCCCGCCAGCATTTTAAGATCGCCCGGACAGCGGAGAAGTCCTCCGCTGTCCCGGGGTTTTTTAAAATGCTGGGGGTGGGAAGAAAAGCCCTTGCCCCCCCCCAGCCTTCAGACGAGGTCCGGGGACAGTCTGTCTGAAGGCGGTTTCCCTAGGAACGCATTAATTGATTTTCAATGCATTCCTATGGGAAACCGTGCATCGCAAGACGAAAAACTCGCAAGACGAAGAGACTTGCGGAACGAATTAATTTCATCTTGCGAGGCACCACTGTATATGTCTATAACACTGGGGTAGGGCAAGGGTTAACCAGTGTTTCTTTTTCCTATGGAAGGACCATAAGTTCCATTCAGTTCTGATAGTGAAAACAAATTCCTGGCATCGGGCTATTACACTTTAGCAGCCTGAAACGCAGCAAGGTCATCTCTCTCCCTACCTAAAACAGAAGAACGCAAGAAGAGCTTGCTGGATCAGATCATAGTCCATCTAGTCCAGGCTCTGTTTCTGCAGTTGGAAGCAGCAATGCTTGCTATCACTGCTTGCTATCACCATGCCCTGAAGGACAGTGGGGTTGCTGACCCAGCTATAAGCACACTGTGCTTCCCAGAACAAGAAGGAGAGATGTCAGGATTAGAGGTTTTGGCGTGTAAAGAGGTCTTATGGATGCAAAACAAGGAAAAAGTACTCAGTACACCCTCCAGGTTGTACTCAATGACCCATCTGAGTCACTGAGTACATCCTGGTAGATTCATGGTTGATGAACACCAATATGGACTTCTGACTCCCAACGGCTTAATGGGGCAGCAAGAAGCCTCTGTCTTGCCTGCTCAGCTGCCCCTGCCATTCTAAGTTGCATGCCTACCATAGATGAAAGCTTGTTGGGTTATGTCAGGCTTCCGGGAAAATGGTTCCTCCCTCCCTTTGGCCGTGGATAAGCAGAACAAAGCAAAAATAGTCTCTTACCAGTTAAAGAGAATTTAATGTTCACAGTGAATGAATGAAGACTCCATTTTCGGAGGAAAGGTGCTTCCAGTTAAGGTTTCCACCCACTTCCCCCTGAGCCACCCCCGTCACTTCCTCATCTGGCAACGTGATCTCGCGACCATTTGGCCTTCTGTGTAGCTACCTTCTCTGCTCTCCTTGACCTTGGACTGAGCGCTTGGACACTTTCCAGCGAAAGGGAGTCTGTTAATTCTCTTTCTCCCCTTCTTCTTCTTCTCCTGGCTGTTCCCCACTCAGTTCTGCCCAGCTGTTGTCTTCCAAACTATGTCCCTCTGCAAACCACTGCTCCAAATCTATACTGCTCCACTGCTCCTGGGCAGCTTCAGGATCCTGATTAGGAGCAGGGGGAGGGGGAGGCTCCCACTATTCCTCATCAGAGTAGCTCTCCTCAGCCTGGTCCCTAACAGGAGTGGTCATTTGTGTGGAATCTCTTTTTCTTTTTCTCCACCCCTTACATGAAGCCAACAGCAGCAGAGATAGGACAGCCCAGAACAGGACCTTCATGGCTTGGTGATGATGGACTGATAGAGCGAGGCTCAATGTTGGGCTACAAGGCAGATGGTCGTTGGGGTTGGAAGCACTGAGCTTCCCATATTTGTAGCCCCTTAGGAAGCTGTTTCCTCCCACTTCTCAGCAAAGTCTAGCAAGTCATCGCCATGCCCTAAAGGAAGGTGGGGCCACTAGCCAAGCCATAAGCACAGTGTGTCCCCTAGAATGAGAAGGAGAGATGAGAGGTTTTGGCCTGTGGCGAGACCTGGAGGATGCAGAAACAGGAAACAGCACCCAACTGAGACACTGAGTACGTCCTGCTGGATCCATGGCTGATATGCAGCAGTTTGATACGGGCCTTTGAATCTCAATTGTTTAAGAGAACAGCACAGAGTGTCCATCCTCCATGGTCTGCTGTCCCTTCCATCTAAACTTTATGCCTCAGATAAAGAAAGCTTGGAGGGTAACCAAGAGTGAATTTTTCTATGGAAGGACCATTAGCTCCATTATGTTCTGGTACTGAAAACAATTTCCTGGGCTTGGGCTACGTACACATTAATAAGCTGAAAAGCAGTGAGGTTCTCACCATGGACAACCCAATGCCTTCTATGAAATGGATGCTGATTGCTTTGGTGGTAACTCTCCCAATAATCAATTCTTCCTAAGGTGGTTGCTTGATGTCCTTGATCATTGCGATTGCCCTTTTCTGCACCCTTTCCAACTCCACAATATCCTTTTACAGGAGTTTTGGCCAGAACTGCACACAGTGATCCAAATTCATGTTTTTGTATAATAGCCTGGCAGGAGCATTTGTAGTTGTAGGATCTCAGGATGGTTCACTGTATAAAAGTCTAAGAGGAGAACACAAAACACATTTCACATTCCACTTGGAAACTAATTGGCAGCTGGGGCAGGATCAGTTTAATATGCTCAAACTATTTTATCCTGGTGAACAATCTGGGGGCTGAATTCTGCAACAAATGAAGATTCTGCGCCATCTTCAGAGGCAGGGCTTTGTATAAGCTGTTGCAGAGATGTGAGGATCCCCCAGAACAGTCCAATGAGGAGGACTAAAGAGCCTTTATTTGAGGCATATCTTAGCTCACATACCTGCCAAGTGCATTTTTGGGTTTAAGGCATGATCTTGCCCCTCAAAAAGTGCCTTTGTGGGCGGGGGGGGGGAGAGTGAGGCATGGGTCATGTGACTTGCCAATGAGCACAGCATGGAAGATGCATCTCCCGGTGTTGCGTCTTCAAAAATTGGACATTACGAGCTCACTGCACTCTGCTGAGCCTTTGGCAAGTCCTCCCCGGAACAAGATGTAGATATGAAGAAATAAGAGGTCTTGGCTGCTGGCAAGATGCAGAGGATGCAAAACCAGGAAAAAAGCACCCAGCTGAGTCACTGAGTACTTCCTGTTAGATCCATGGCTGATTTGTAGTAGGCCAACAAGGACTTCAGGGACGCAGGTGGCGCTGTGGGTTAAACCACAGAGCCTAGGACTTGCCGATCAGAAGGTTGGTGGTTTGAATACCCGCAACGGGATGAGCTCCCGTTGCGCGGTCCCTGCTCCTGCCCACCTAGCAGTACGAAAGCATGTCAAAGTGCAAGTAGACAAATAGGTACCACTCTGGCGGGAAGGTAAACGGCGTTTCCGTGCGCTGCTCTGGTTCACCAGAAAGCGGCTTAGTCATGCTGGCCACATGACCCGGAAGCTGTACGCCAGCTCCCTCGGCCAATAAAGCGAGATGTATGTCCTTTCCCACCCCCCACCTCAAAAAAAAGCAATTAACTGCTCTGTCAATATTTCACTGATTAAAAAAAAAAGGAGGTTTCTTCCATTCTGTCAGTATTTTCTAGGAGGGATTGATTTTGTAAACTACTTTGATTTTTTCTACACTCAATTTAAAAATAATTAAGCGTATATAGAAACTTTAGGTTTGCACATTGGTTTGCACTCAATTACAAAATAATTAAGTGTATATAGAAACTTTAGGTTTGCACATTGAAAGTGGGTAAAACACATTATTGCACTAGTTTAACAAATCCACTATAAGGGAAACCCACAATTTTAAGGACAGTGACTGCAGGCAAGAAAATCCAAATGAACGGAGGATGAATGCTCATGGTTGTATAACCTCCCAGAGAACAAATTATGACTAATGCTCAATAAAGGCTGCATAAAATGCCCCTCCAGAAATCATTTTTATTGTGTTCAGGGGGCCAGGAGAACCCCAGAAGAGCATGGGGTCAGAAGAAGAGGAGAGGGGCATTTTTTTCCAACCAGTTGATTGCATGTCTTCCCATTAATCATATGTTTTGTACATGTTCCCATCACTTTCCTAACAGCAAAAAGTTCAGCGTTGAAATTCAATCTTATACTCTTCCAACCGTTCTGTTTGACTGGGTTGCCCCAGACAAGTATAAAACATAATAAAACCATAAACAGTTAAAAAACCAACAACTTTCCTATGCAGATCTGCCTTCAGGTGTCTTCAAAGGCTTGTAGAGTTACTTATCTCCTTAGCTCGGGGGTTGTGTAACTCCATACACTCCCACATTTCTATGATAAAAAGAGAGACCTCCTAAGGAAAAGCAGGACTTTCTGGGATCAAATCAGAAACCAGGACGGCTTTTGTAAATCCTGGGCTGTCCCTGGAAAATAGCAACACTTGGAGGACATGCAGATTGATTGATGCTTTCGTCAATAGTAACTGCAATTTTGCTTTCATCAAAGCGGCTGTAAATTTGTAAATTGTATAGCAGCTTGCTGTATTTTTTAATGTAATTTTTAAAATAAAGAAGTAATAAATAGATTCACTGAGGATCCGGCTAACGCAAGCCACTAGGATGAGGGAGGTTGGCTTATGCTATCATAAAGACAGTAAGTCATTTTGGACTCACAGCTGTCCATGGAGGCGCAGGTCAACTCTGTATCCAGGGCAGTTGTCTACCAGCTCCATCTAGTACGCAGGCTGAGACCCTACCTGCCAGCAGACTGTCTCGCCAGAGTGGTGCATGCTCTGGTTATCTCATGCTTAGACTACTGCAATGCGCTCTACGTGGGGCTACCATTGAAGGTGACCCGGAAACTACAACTAATCCAGAATGTGGCAGCTAGACTGGTGACTGGGAGCGGCCGCAGAGACCATATAACACCGGTCTTGAAAGACCTACATTGGCTCCCAGTCCATTTCAGAGCACAATTCAAAGTGTTGGTGTTGACCTTTAAAGCCCTAAACGGCCTCAGCCCAGTAGACCTGAAGGAGCGTCTCTACCCCTATTGTTCTGCCTGGACTCTGAGTTCCAGTGCCGAGGGCCTTCTGGCGGATCCCTCATTGTGAGAAGCAAAGCTACAGGGAACCAGGCAGAGGGCCTTCTCAATAGTGGTGCCCGCCCTGTGGAATGCCCTCCCATCAGATGTCAAAGAGATAAACAACTACCTAACATTTAGAAGACATCTGAAGGCAGCCATGTTCAGGGAAGTTTTAATGTATTTTAAATCTTTGTTGGAAGCTGCCCAGACTGGGTGTGGTACAAATAATAAATTATTATTATTATTATTATTATTATTATTATTATTATTATCAAAAATAATAATGTTCACCTTGTTGTTCAGGTTAAAAATATAGAACTTACAACAGAGTACCACACAATGAACACTGAGACCTGCGAGATCTCCTCTTTAAAAATAAATAAATAAGTGAAATGCATCCACCAAAGGGAAACATTTTCCTTCCTTCCTTCCTTCCTTCCTTCCTTCCTTCCTTCCCTGATGCCTTTTTCTGCTGCATGTTTTTTATAAAATTTTGCATAAGATGCATATTTTTGTGAAACAATATTTGTTAATAGGATGCTGGGGAAGAATGGCTGAGACAACCCAGTCAGATAAATAGTATAAATAGTAACAATTGTTGTTATTATACTTATTATTATTGCCATATTCATGCCCACCTTCACCAACTATACACATTGTTATATATATACGTAATACAAGTTTAGAGTACTACATTGCAGAATTAGGAGAAATGTGAGCTAAAAATCAGAAGCAGAGGCAATGTGGCTTTTTAATTTGCTTTTATTGCAAGGGAGAAGCACATACAACCAATGAGAATATTGCAAAGGCTTCCTCTTTCTGATCTGGATGCTTTGCTGGAGAAGGAGGAGACTCCAGCTGGGGATGCAGCAGGATCCAGTTGCTCTCAAAGTAAGGGAGCATCTCCCAATTTTCAAAGGGTCCTGTGTAAGCTGGCATCAATGCTTAAGGAGCACTTAAAAACAAGCAAACAAAAACAAGAACAAAAACCCCCAAGTTACTTCCATATCACCTGGAATCTGTCAAAATTACAATCATAGAAAGGAAGGCTGAGGAACTCGGAAGAATGTTAAACGATAGAACAGGGAATTGATGAGCCAAAACAAGTTAGACTAAGAATGCAACAGCATAGGTCCCAGATCATTTTGATGCCGAGTAGGTAAAATAAGTAGGTAAAATAAAATATGCATCATAGGTCTAAAGGATGATGTAGAAACAAGATTTAGGACATAATATACAAATGGAAGACTGGGGAAAATTATGGAAAGCAAACTTAACATTTGCTGATTGTATATTGTTGAAAGAGAATTACAGTGGTACCTTGGGTTACATACGCTTCAGGTTACAGACTCCACTAACCCAGAAATAGTGCTTCAGGTCAAGAACTTTGCTTCAGGATGAGAACAGAAATTGTGCTCCAGCGGCACAGCAGCAGCAAGAGGCCCCATTAGCTAAAGTGGTGTTTCAGGTTAAGAACAGTTTCAGGTTAAGAACAGACCTCCAGAACGAATTAAGTACTTAACCCGAGGTACCACTGTATATGAAAATGATGTACAGATGGTATATCACTGCTGTAAAAATGGCTAAAATGTATAGAACAGGCTCCAATAAGTTTCGGAAGTGTAAAGAAAAGGAAAGCACATTTATTCATATGTGGTGGAACTGTAAAATAACCAAAAACTTTGGGGAAATGATTTATAACCAAATGAAAAAAAAATGTTTGAGATAACATCTGTTAAAAAACCAGAAGCTTTCTTGCTAGGCATTGCACGTCAAGACTTGCCAAAAGAGTGAAAGATGCGATTCGTGTACGTTACAACAGTGGCTAGGATTTTACCAGCCCAAAAATGGAAAGATGACAAGATACCAACTAAAGAAGAATGGCAAGAAAAACTGATGGAATATGCTGGCGAAGTTGACTGGGAAACTTAGAGATAAGGACAATAGAGACTGGGAATCACTTATGCTCTGCCTACAGAAAAACTGCAAAGAAGTGGACTCGCTAGCAGGGTTCGATTTAACACTTACAATTAATAACATAGATATTAAGATGTACAAACTGGAAAATAATAAAGTGTAAGTGGAAATATGAAAATAAGTATGGTATGAAAATGTTAAGAATATAATAATATTTAAGTTCATCTCCGGCCCCTTGTTTGAGCTCTTTTTACCTCTTGCAACATATCTTTCTCATGTTGCACATTCCATCTTGAATCATTCCTTTGGGACACTTGTTAGATTTGCAAGTGCTGCCTCTCTTATAGCAATCTGGTCCAAGATTTGGGTCTTCCTCGGCAAATCCTTTGCAAAAGGAGAAACAAAAAAGATCCCTGTCCATTGCAAATTCAGAAGTGGAGGTAAGGGAAGGGAAACTTCAGGATGGGAAACATTATGTTGGATATGCAAAAAAGATACAGGATCATATTTCTGTATGTGGTGAAATTGTGAGGTGATCTGTGAATTTTGGAACAACATTTACAGTGAATTTTAAAAAAAAAACTATTCAAATTTACATTTCTAAAAAAATCCAGAAATTTTTCTATTAGGAATACTACCGATGGAAATAATAATAATAATAATAATAATAATAATAATAATAATAATAATAATAATAGTAATAATAAAGACCATTGTTTATGTACGCAGTTACAGCAGCCAGAATAACAGTGGCAAGAAATTGGAAAAATGAAACCTTACCAACGATCACAGAGTGGCAAATTCTTAAGATAGAATACCTGCAACTAGAAAAATTGACTGGAAAACTTAGAGGAATGTCAAACCAAAAGGTATTTAGGGAATGTTAAATATATAAAGAATACTTGAAAACTTACTGCACGGACAATAAGATACTTGCAGAAATAGAGTGATACTGACAACCAAGAATTATTCAAAATGTAATAGTGGATTATATGTCTATATACAAAATAAAATAATATAAATCTGTACAAGGGATACAGATAACATAAGTAGTAAAGGTGAAGGGTAAAGGGACCCCTGACCATTAGGTCCAGTCGTGACCGACTCTGGGGTTGCGGCAGTCATCTCGCTTTATTGGCCGGCATACAGCTTCTGGGTCATGTGGCCAGCATGACTAAGCTGCTTCTGGCGAACCAGAGCAGTGCACAGAAATGCTGTTTACCTTCCCGCTGGAGCTGTACCTATTTATCTACTTGCACTTTGACGTGCTTTTGAAGTGCTAGGTGGGCAGGAGCTGGGACCGAGCAATGGGAGCCCACCCTATCGAGGGGATTCAAACCGGCAAGTCCTAGGTTTCGGGAAGCTTTTAATGTTTGATGTATTATAGTATTTTAATATTCTTTTTGAAGCCGCCCAGAGTGGCTGGGGAAGCCCAGCCAGATGGGCGGGGTATACCGTATTTTTCGCACTATTGGACACACCGGTCCATAGGACGCACCTAGATTTGGGGGGGAAATAAAGGCAAAAAAAAAAATTATTCCCCCCCGCCAGGCGCGGGGCTGGGGCGGGGGAAGCCCGAGCTTCCCCCTGCCCCAGAACGGGACCCAGAGCCATGCCGAAGCTGCGCGCAGCTTTGGCATCGCTCTGGGAGCTTGCGCACCGACCCCTCTCGCTCTCCAGGCTTCAGCGAAAGCCTGCAATCGCACCATAGGACGCACACACATTTCCCCTTCATTTAACCCACAGTGCCACCCGCGTCCCTACATAAGTAGTATAATGAGAATTATTGGAAGTTTTAATCTTTTAATTTGTGGGCGTTTCCGTGCACTCTGGCACTTGTCACGGTGTTGCGTTGTGCCAGAAGCAGTTTAGTTATGCTGGTCACATGACCCGGAAAGCTGTCTGTGGACAAACGCCGGCTTTTTTTGGAAACGGATCAGAGACTTCATTGCACAATTAAATTAAATTTAGAAAGAACTATGGGGACGCGGGTGGCGCTGTGGGTTAAACCACAGAGCCTAGGACTTGCTGATTGAAAGGTCAGCAGTTTGAATCCCAGCGGTGGGGTGAGCTCCCGTCGTTCAGTCCCAGCTCCTGCCAACCTAGCAGTTCGAAAGCACCCCTAAGTGCAAGTGGATAAATAGGGACCACTTTCTAGTGGGAAGGTAAACGGTGTTTCCGTGTGCAGCGCTGGTGCTGGTTCGCCGGATGCAGCTTCGTCACGCTGGCCACATGACCCGGAAGTGTCTTCGGACAGTGCCGGCTCCTGACCTCTTGAGCGAGATGAGCACGCAACCCTAGAGTCGGTCACGACTGACCCTGATAGGCAGGGGTACCTTTACCTTTACTAGAAAGAACTAGGAAAGAGCAAAATGTCTGCAAGCTCCTCTCTGGGAGCTGGTGTGTATGTATGGTCCCAGAAATCCAAAATCTGTGACCTGTCAATCATGACTAAATGTGTATCTTTACGCATAAATCAGCACATGCACATTTCCTGCAAACCTGTGTCCTCTTTTGCCCCTTTTCCTGGTCAGGCTTCATTGTTATGTTAGCTTTTCCTATGCAGAACATAAGCGGAACAGCATTCGCCCTCCTTCCTCTCCATTCCTTACCTGAAGCAGTCAGCAGCAGCAAAGACAGGACAGCCCAGAACAGGTGAAGGATCTTCATGGCTCAGTGAGGATGGATGGATGCAGAAAGGCTCACTGCAGGGCTACAAGGGCAAAGGTTGTCAGGGTTGGGAGAGCTGAGCTTCCCATATTTGTAGGATCCTTGGGAAACTGTTTACTCCCACTTCCTTAAGAAGTCCAGCAAGTTGTCACCATGCCCTGAAGGAAGATGGGGCTGCAAATCCCACCCTAAGCACAGTGTGTTTCTTGAAATGATATGGAGAGATGCAGAGATTAGATGTTTTGGCCCGTGGTAAGACCTAGAGGGTGCAAAACCAGGAAAAAGCACCCAGCCAAGTCACTGAGTACATCCTGGTAGATTCATGGCTGATTTATTGACCCCCAATTGTTTAACAAGGCAGCAGAAAGTCTCCGTCCGCCCTGCTCTGCTGCTCCTTCCATTCTATTTTATATGCCTAAAACAAAGGAAGGCTTGTTGGGTCATCAGGGATGGAAGGACCATGAGCCCCATTCAGCTTGGCACTGAAAACAAATTCTTGGGCTTGGGCTATGTAAACACAGATGGCCTGAAATGCAGCAAAATTCCCCTTCCCATGTGCTTTAAGACCATAAGAAAAACCTGCCACTCAGGCCAATGATCTACAGTCATACCTCGGGTTACGAACGCTGTGGGTTGCGTGTTTTCGGGTTGTGGACCGCACCGAACCCAGAAATACCGGAATGGGTTACCTCCGGGTTTCTGCACTTATGCATGTGCAGAAGCGCAAAATGATGTCATGCACATGCTCAGAAGAGCCGGATCGCGTCATGCGCATGCGCAGATGCAGCACTTCAGGCTACGAACGTTGTGGGTTGCAAACATGCCTCCCGCACAGGACACGTTCGCAACCGGAGGTATGACTGTATATCTTTGTGGTTTTTCTATTGTAATTTCACATTGTGAACAGCCCTGCATTAAAGAAGCGAAGAGTTGGAAGGGACGATGAGGATCATTCATTCTTCTTTCTTGTAGTTTGGATCCATTGCTCCGTGTCTGCTTTTCTGCTGCTCCAGAGAAGCGGACACAGAGCAATGGATCCAAACTACAAGAAAGAAGATTCCACCTAAACATTAGGAAGAACTTCCTGACAGTAAGAGCTGTTTGACAGTGGAATTTGCTGCCAAGGAGTGTGGTGGAGTCTCCTTCTTTGGAGGTCTTTAAGCAGAGGCTTGACAACCATATGTCAGGAGTGCTCTGATGGCGTTTCCTGCTTGGCAGGGGGTTGGACTCGATGGCCCTTGTGGTCTATTCCAACTCTATGATTCTATGATTCTATGATTCTATCATCTAGTCCAAGCCCCCGCAAGGCAGGAAAATGCATACAGGGATTGAACCTGCTCACTTTATCCATGCTGTCCCCCAAGACCAAGCTGTCCAGTTCACCCGTCCATGGCTGGGAGGTGTCCGGCACTGGCATGCAAACACTTGAATACTGTCATAGAATTGCAGATTTGGAAGGGACCAGGAGGAGCATCGAGTCCAACCTGCTGCAATGCAGCAATCCTTCACCCAATGTGGGCTCAAACCCTCAAGACCCTGAGATTAAGAGCCTTATGCTCTACCAATTGTCTTCAAGTGTAGGTTGGGATTATTAAAAGGGGGTCCCTGGAGTGAAGACATAGAAGGCCACTGGGAAAGCAAACTCTCAGAATAATGCATTAGGCTATTTGGGAGAGTTAAAAATGGAGGCCCCTTCACTCTTGAGAGTCCCATGGACTGCAAGAAGATCAAACCTCTCCATTCTGCAGGAAATCAGCCCTGAGGGCTCACTGGAAGGACAGATCCTGAAGCTGAGGCTCCAAGACTTTGGCCACCTCATGAGAAGAGAAGACTCCCTGGAAAAGACCCTGATGTTGGGAAAGATGGAGGGCACAAGGAGAAGGGGACGACAGAGGACGAGATGGTGGGACAGTGTTCTCGAAGCTACCAGCATGAATTTGACTAAACTGCGGGAGGCAGTGGAAGACAGGAGTGCCTGGTGTGCTCTGGACTATGGGGTCATGAAGAGTCGGACACGACTAAACAACTAAACAACAAAAATGGAGGATGTTTTGCAGGGGAGGAGGGAAAATGGGTGTCCTTCCTTGGGCTATGTTATACACATGATTTAAAGGTAGGTGGGGAGAGAGTGCCCATTCTCTCTGCAGAACCACAACTTGCCATTATTCATAGAATTATGGACACAGAGAGCCAACAGGACTGCTTGAGGTCCCCTGATTACATAATTGAAGAACACAAGAGAGATGTTGCTGTCCCAGCAGCATACCTCCATTTCCTCGTATCCAAAAATGTAAGAAGGGTCTTTAACTCTTGCCAGAAGTTCGGCTCTGCCCTCGCCAGTTCTGGAAGGATCTTTTGGAAAATTCCAGAACTCTCAGAGACTTTGCGCCTGCCCGTTAGGGGAAATAGGAAGCCCTGAACACTTATTTTTTAGATGTCCCTTTTACGATGAGGCACGTAGAGATACCATCGACCCCCATCTGGTGAGGCTTGCTGACCTTCAGGACAAGCCTAAACTCATTTTTCTCCTCTTAGGCAAAAATTACAAGATGACTCGGATGGTCGCCAGATTCAGTACACAGATTTGTAGGCGTAGAACACCCCGCCCCCCCCGGGAGCAAATCGATCTCTAGGGAAACTGCCGTAGTCGGCCTCTTGGGTGTCCCAGGGGCAATCTGCATGTTAGTTTAACCTTAGGTCTTTTTGTGTTCATGCAACTATTTTAATTTTAATCTATGAGCTGTTATTGTATATTGTTTTAAATGTCTATTTCACTCTTGTGAAAGCAGCCTCAGTTGTGCTTCTGAGCTGGTCTTTGACCGTAATAATATATTATTATTACAGTCATAACTCATGCTACGTTTGCTTCAGGTTGCACATTTTCAGGTTGCATCCCCTGGCGACCTGGAAGTACCGGAAAGGGTTACTTCTTGATTTGGCCGCTCGCACATGCACAGACATGAAAAATGACGTCGCAGGCATGCACAGAAGCTGCGAATCACGACCTGCAACCCTCCGGAATGGATCCCATTCGCAACCAGAAGTACCACTGTATTATTATTGTCTTCAGTTGGGCACTCATGTCTTCAGTCTTCAGTCGGGCACTCATGTTTTGACTTGTTGTACATTGGCCTGCTACACCTGTGCCCCTGCACTCACAATGCATAGTTCTGTGGCACCTCCATATTGATTTTTATAGATTTTGTGATCTACATGCCAGGTTCCAAAGCAGAGCCTCCCCAGCTCCCACCTTCAATCAGTTTTAAAGCTTTTTTGTTATAAGCACCAGCAGTCTATTTCCATTCTGTTTGAGACCAACCCCAGAAAGAGCACAACATGCCTGTCGCCTACCAGAGGTACCACCTCTCCCCTAGCACCCCATCCATCCAATGTATTTACAAGTCTGTCAATCAAGATGTCTGACAACACCTGATAAATGCCCACCCTGGGACATTCTTTGAAATGGTGAATACCTTGACTCCAGGATGCCTTATCAAGGGCATGTTTCATTCATACATAGATATCTGCTCTTTTAACAAGTCTGCTCAGATAGTTCATCCATACTTGCTAAACCAGTTTCACAGAAAAGAGGCCAGGAAGAATTTCCTGCTGTGTGAATGGAGGGGCTTCTGGGGTCCATTAACAGCTAAACATGGCTTTGATCTTGCTGGCCATACTATTTCAGACATGTGGTTTCAGACATGGGCATTTCCCTTGTGCACTTATGGAAGTGCATGCATTTATGACGCCTTAGATTTCTTAAACCATAATCCCAGCTCTAACCACAGTGTAACCAGCTGAACTATTGGCACTATTTAGAACTTCGAACCCAGATAATGGAAAATTGGCAACCAGTGCATCTCTGAACAGTGTAACATGTTGTCCCTAGTAGCTGATCCTGTTTGCAGTCTGACTGCTGCTTTCTGCACTAGTATCAAATACCAGTTTTATCAACTCTGCCTGAGTCTCCAGGTTTCTAAGTTTAGCCTCATGCAAAAACCAAAAGATAACCCGTGGTGGTTATAGTATAGTTACCAGATTTTTTTCAATGAATCCGGGGACACTTTCTTTCTTTTTCTTTTTTCTTTTGAAGCTGAGTAGCAACAGGGAGTCAGTAGTGGTGATGGTGAGGCAAAAGACCCTGGGCCAAAGCACACATGCATATTTTATAAAAGTGCAAAGCCCTTCTTTCGCACCCTGTGAAACATAAATGCTCTGAGTTTTTAAAAAGCTGGGCAATGGCTGCCCGCCCGCGGCTCCTGAGACTCCCTCGATCTCCTTCCCCCTTTCGCCTTTGTTTTGACTGATCAGGGGAGGCTCGGGAGTCGCAGGAGGGCAGCCATTGCCCAGTTTTTTAAAAACTTGGAGCATTTATGTTTCACAGGGTGCGAAAGAAGCGCTTTGCTCCTTGCCTGGCAGAAAAACCGTGCACCTTGCGCTTGTGCTGGGCAACGGCTGCCTGCCCGTGACTCCTGATCCTCCCCTGATCTGTCAAAACAAAGGGGAAAGGGGCAGGAGATCTGTACCGCCGGATGTCCCTGGTTCCCCCTTGGCAGTGGCAGTGGCGACGGCAGCAAGCAGTTCCTGAAGCCAGTCAGAGCCAACTGCCGTACCAGGCTCGCTGCAGCTGCCACATTTCCCGGGGACAGATTTGCAAATCTGGGGACATTCTAGTTCATTATCCTCATTGTGGCTCAACGGACTGTTTTGGGGGGACCCTTTCGCCTTCTAGCATTCTTTTCTAAAGATCTGCTTTGCTTCTGCACAACCATGCTGGTCTCATGAGTAAAGGTAAAGGTAAAGGGACCACTGACCATTAGGTCCAATCGTGGCCGTCTCTGGGGTTGCGGCGCTCATCTCGCTTTACTGGCCGAGGGAGCCGGCGTACAGCTTCCGGGTCATGTGGCCACCATGACTAAACCTCTTCTGGTGAACCAGAGCAGCACACGGAAACGCCGTTTACCTTCCTGCCAGAGTGGTACCTATTTATCTACTTGCACTTTGACCTGCTTTCAGACTGCTAGGTTGGCAGAATGAGGGACCAAGCAACGGGAGCTCACCCCGTCGCGGGGATTCGAACCGCTGACCTGATCGGCAAGTCCTAGGCTCTGTGGTTTAACCCACAGTGCCACCCACGGCTCATGAGTGCAAGGTGCTATTTTTGCTGCATAAGCAAGGACTCATACCTGAAAACTGGAAAGAGAGGGAATGGGGTTTTTTAATTTGCTTTTATTGCAAGGGGCAAGCTGGTATAATCATGGAACATTTTACGATGGCTTATTCTTTCGATCCAGATGTTTTGGTGAAGAAGCAGAAGGCATCTCTCTCTCTCTCTTTTTTTTTTTTTTGGCTGATAATTTTTTTTTGGTATTATACATATATACATATAAACTTATACAAAATCCAATACTTAAATTGCACAAAATATATTCATTCCATAAGTCATAAATACATTTATTTTAGGCTCTGCCGAGCCTTGGACTTCCTTCCACTCCTTTGGTAAGTATCAAATAAACTTTATATTCACGTATTTTATCTCTTTTACATAATAGCCTTTTACTGTTAGAGTTATTTCCAGTCCCGCTAGTGTCATTTAAAGTTTGGTCCCGATATATATCCAATATTTAACCCAGCTGGCATGAAGTTTCTGTTCATCTTGATCTCTTATTCTCCCAGTTATTCTAGCGAGCTCGGCAGCAGAAGGCATCTCTAGCTGGGGATGAAGCAGCAATCCAGTGGCTTTTAAAAGATCCCGGGTAAGCAGGACTCCTCCATCAGTCTAAACTGTTTGAAAACAAAGCAAAATATACAGCAGTTATTTCCATTTCACCTGGAATCAGATGTCAAAATGATGAAGATAGGAAGGCGGAGCATTGCAGGGAATGAATGAGCTAAGGCAATCAACAATAAGTATTGAAGGGAAATGTAAACTCCTTTGGACAAGAATAAAGATCTTGCCATGGTTTTTGTATATATTTCCATTGTTCTAGTGCATGTCCCAGCTCGTCTGAGAACTGAACAGCAACAATAAATGACGAATGAAGGAAAATGGAAGATATAGGCAATATAAACAGGCAAAAGAAAAGAAAAGGGAGACATGCCTAGGACTCTACTGTCAGATTCTGATGAACAAATGAGGACAGATTCCAGTTACAGAATCAACTCTGAGACTGTACAAACTCTTTAGAGATATTAACGTGAGTTTTCAGAATGAAGGATCAAATGAGTAAGTTATCTGTAGAATATGGGGAAATCCTAGTACTAAATTTGAGTTGGACCTTTCCTCGTTTACTCTGTGGGAAAGCAAAGAATGGCACCATGATTTAATTGATATGTTAATGAGCTGAGGAATGCAACGCATATGGCAATTCCATTAGTCCTACATGTTAAGTATATCTGAGCAAGGGCTACAACACTAGAAGATAAGAAGAGGTTGTAATATTTGCAAAAGGAGATGAGGAAAAACTCAGGTGTGTTTCATTGGCTGTAAGTCCCATTGTGGTTCACAGAAATGAGTCATTAGTCAAGTGATTGTGGAGAGAAGATTGAAGACCCTGAAATCAGAGGCTCCTTGACATGCTCAGCCTGGAGGGTTTGGGCCGTGGATGCTATTTGTGAGATTACGCTTACCTCTGGCACGTTGTTCAATCTCTTGTTTGGGGAACCAAGATTACTTCTTTTTACAACACCTTAGGCTACTCCATCTCCCGCACATTCCAATCCGAGTCTTGGGGAAACATGTCACTAGTAGGCAACTACCCCCTTTAGCTTTGCATTCTTCCTCAGTCTGTGGTGACTCCTGGGATTCCTGTTCTGTTTCCTGGGGTTCCTCACTCTGTGCTGTCTCCTTACAAAATCCTGCACAAAGAGAGAGAGAAAATATCACTGTGCACTGCAGAGAGCAAAATAGAATCATAGAATCATAGAATCATAGAATCATAGAATCATAGAATGATAGAGTTGGAAGAGACCACAAGGGCCATCAAGTCCAACCCCCTGCCAAGCAGGAAACACCATCAGAGCACTCCTGACATATGGTTGTCAAGCCTCTGCTTAAAGACCTCCAAAGTAGGAGACTCCACCACACTCCTTGGCAGCAAATTCCACTGTCGAACAGCTCTTACTGTCAGGAAGTTCTTCCTAATGTTTAGGTGGAATCTTCTTTCTTGTAGTTTGGATCCATTGCTCCGTGTCCGCTTCTCTGGAGCAGCAGAAAACAACCTTTCTCCCTCCTCTATGTGACATCCTTTTATATATTTGAACATGGCTATCATATCACCCCTTAACCTCCTCTTCTCCAGGCTAAACATGCCCAGCTCCCTTAACTGTTCAACATAAGGCATCGTTTCCAGGCCTTTGACCATTTTGGTTGCCCTCCTCTGGACACGTTCCAGTTTGTCAGTGTCCTTCTTGAATTGTGGTGCCCAGAACTGGACACAGTACTCCAGGTGAGGTCTGACCAGAGCAGAATACAGTGGCACTATTACTTCCCTTGATCTAGATGCTATACTCCTATTGATGCATCCCAGAATTGCATTGGCTTTTTTAGCTGCCACGTCACACTGTTGGCTCATGTCAAGTTTGTGGTCAACCAAGACTCCTAGATCCTTTTCACATGTACTGCTCTCAAGCCAGGTGTCACCCATCTTGTATTTGTGCCTCTCATTTTTTTTGCCCAAGTGCAATACTTTACATCTATCCCTGTTAAAATTCATCTTGTTTGTTTTTGCCCAGTTCTCTAATCTGTCAAGGTCGTTTTGAAGTGTGATCCTGTCCTCTGGGGTGTTAGCCACCCCTCCCAGTTTGGTGTCATCTGCAAATTTGATCAGGATGCCCTTGAGTCCATCATCCATAATAATGTTACAGGTTTGCAGGGGGCAAAGAAAATTCAGAAGAGGAAGGAAAAGGGGGTACAGGTTCTTGGCACCTCAAGGTACAGTGGCATTCCAGCTCCGAACTCCAACCTTTCGCCACACATGTAGTCAGGGCAAGAGTCAGAGGCCGGTCAGCAAAAAAAAGCAGTTTTCAGTGAAGTTTACATTTTATTGAAAGAATCGGCATACAACTCAGTCACACATCCCAGTAGGTCTTGTCGCTACTGAGCAGTTACTAGGACTGAAGGGCCCTGCCTTCCACTCCTTCTAAGGCTCCTCCTCTTTCAAACATTTCCCAAGCACTCTCTAAAGTCATCTGCCCACCTCTGACCTCTGTTCTGCTTTTCTCATTGTCCGGCACGTTCTTGGGGACCAGTGGGGAGGGGAGCTTGTCACAACTGGAGAGAAAGACTCCCGGCATTCTTCAGCAGCCTCTAGATCAGTCTGCTTCAGCCTTGGAGTCTGAACTGCTTCCTGCCACAGGTTCCTCCTGCTCACTAAACCCTGATGCCCCTTTGGTACACTGCACCTCCTCCCAATCTTCTCCCTCTGACCTCTCCTCAGTATCCCACCACCAATCCCCATTATCTGAGCTTTCTTCCTCTGGGATTTGCATTTGGGGGTTTCCAGCTGTCACCTCAACACCACTCCTCCTCGTCCAGCCAGACCCTGACACATGTTGTCCATCCCTGCTTAGGAATCCACAGAAATAGGACCTTCAAGAATATTGCAACACGTTATACGTAGGCTGCCTCAGAAGACAGTTTGGAAACTTTAGCTGATGTAGAATTTGGTGGCTTGGTTGCTCAACTGGCCAAGAGGGCCCAAGCATATTACACCATTCCTGGCCCAACTGCACTGGCTACCCGTTAATTTCCAGCTGCAATTCAATGTTCTGGTTTTGACTTATGAAGGCTTAAATGGCTCAGGGTTGCAATACATCCAGGTCTGCCTCTCTCCCAGCGGTTCCCAACCTGTGGGTCCCCAGATGTTGTTGGACTACAACTCCCATCATCCCTGAGCTCTGGCCTTGCTAGCTAGGGGTGATGTGAGTCGTAGTTCAACAACACCTGGAGACCCACAGGTTGATAAAGGCTGTTCCAGACCCTGTGATTACCATCTGAGGCCCTTCTTCATTTGCACCCTCCACGAGAGGTCTGGAGGGTGGTAACACGAGATTGGGCTTTTATCTGCTGGTCCCTGTTTGTGGAATGCTCTCCTCAAGGAGGCACACCTGGAGCCATCATTGCATATATTTGTGCATCAAGCCAATGCTTTCCTTTGTAACCAGGCCTTTGACCTTGAACTAACAAATTTGATAATACAATAAAATAAGGAAGTGTTTATAGTTTTGAGTAGTGCTCTCCTCTCCATTCCATTCTCCCTCCCCAGTTTTATACCCCCCCACACCCCTTTACAGACCTCTTTAGGATATGGGATTGTTTGAAGGGGGCTGTCCCTAACATTTACTGAGGTTTCCCCTGCCCTAAAGCTTCTTGGAACTACTGCAAATCTTAAGGTGCTCCTCAAGTCTTGTTGATATGTCGCTCTTCTGCTTGTGTGCTGTTGCTTTGAACAATGCAGGGAATTCAGCACTTGAGCTCTCCAGTAAGGATCTGCAAATGTTTAGCTGAAATCTAAACTCCTGTAACTTAAGCCAGTTATAGATCTAATTTCTCACTGGGCAGCAGAAAGCAAACATTTCCACCCTTTCATGGAGCGGACCAACATCAACCCAGTATCTCCAGGCTGTGGCTCTTTCCCTGAGAGCCACAGTCAGTTGGTATAGACAGTATTAAGCTAGGTGGACTAGTGGCAGAAGGGTTAAAATACTGAGCTGTTCTCAAAACCTTTGAATAGTGCTGTTTCCCAGCCCCACTATGCAGGACCTGAAGACAACTGCCTTCTTCTGTATCACTTAGCAGACGTAGCCAGGAGCAGCAAACACAGAATAGCCAAACATAGCTGGAGGATCTTCATGGCTCTGTTAGGATAGACGGTCTAGTGAGACTGGGTGCAGGGCCACAGGCCAGAAGGTTGTCAGGTGAGAGCCGAGTGATCCATATTTGTAGGATCTTTGGGAAGCTGTTTCCTACCACTTCCTTGCAAAGTCCAGGAAGTCGTCACCATGCCCTGAAGGAAAGTAGGGCTGCTGGTTCAGCAATCAGCACACTGTCTTCCCCAGAATGACATGTAGAGATGGAAAGATTAGAGGTTTTGGCCCATTGTGAGACGTGGAGGACACTAAGACCGGAACAAGCACCCAGATGAGTCATTGAGCACCAGTGTACTGGAAGAGCCAGTGTACTGGAAGAGGCAAAGGTCACCAGTGTGATCGCCAAAAATAGGAAACACTGGGCTGTGAGCACTCCAATTGGAGAACAGTCAACTCCCTCCTGGAAACCAGTGTCCCCACTGTGGAAGGACATGTGTATCCAGAATTGGCCTCCACCATCACTGACGGTCTCACTGTTAATACTGTGTTTATGGAAGATGTAGGATATATTGCTGTTTTAATGGCATTCTTTGCTTTTAAAACTGTGTGTTGCTTACAGATTTTTAAAATGTTAACTGGTTTATAAATGCTTTCAAATCAATTCAGGTTTACTGTTATCAAAGTGACCATGATGTTGCAAATTGTTTACTGTCATGCTTGGTTGTTGTTTTTTTTAGATCTCTAGAAAGATTTTTAATAATCTCAACGGCCTTGGCCCAAGTATACCTGAAGGAGCTTCTCCACCCTCTGCATTCAGCTATTCACCTTGTTTAGAACCTCAAGCCTGGATTATAGAAAATTGGCAACCAGTGCATCTCTGAGGAGCGTAACATGTTGTCCCCAGTAGCTGCTCCTGTGTGACGTCTGGCTGCTGATTTCTACTAGTTTTATCAATACTGTTTACAAGGTTTAGCCTCACGCAAAACCCAAAACATAACCTGTGGTGGTTATAGGGTATATGCTGGGGGAGTTGCCACACCTCCCTTCCCATTTTGTCATATTTCACTATCCTCATTGTGGCTCAACAGACTGTTTTGGGAGAATCCTTTCTCCTATTAGGGTTCTTTTCTACAGATCTGCTTTGCTTCTGCACAGCCGTGCTGGTTGAAACTTCTGTCTCATGAGGACAAGGTGCTATTTTGGCAGCATAAGCAAGGACAGATAACTGGAAACTGGAAAGAGAGGAAACGTGGTTTTTTAATTTGCTTTTATTGCAAGGGGCAAGCTGGTATAATCATGGAACATTTTGCGATGGCTTATTCTTTCGATCCAGATGCAGGGAATTCAGCAGTTGAGCTCTCCAGTAAGGATCTGCAAATGTTTAGCTGAAATCTAAACTCCTGTAACTTAAGCCAGTTATAGATCTAATTTCTCACTGGGCAGCAGAAAGCAAACATTTCCAGCCTTTCATGGAGCAGACCAGCATCAACCCAGTATCTCCAGGCTGTGGCTCTTTCCCTGAGAGCCACTGTCTGTTTATATAAACAGTATTAAGTTAGGTGGACCAGTGGCAGAAGGGTTAAAATACTGAGCTGCTCTCAAAACCTTTGAATAGTGCTGTTTCCCAGCCCCACTATGCAGGACCTGAAGACAACTGCCTTCTTCTGTATCACTTACCAGACGTAGCCAGCAGCAGCAAAGACAGAATAGCCAAACATAGCTGGAGGATCTTCATGGCTCTGTTAGGATAGACGGTGCAGTGAGACTCGGTGCAGGGCCACAGGCCAGAAGGTTGTCAGGGGAGAGACGAGTGATCCATATTTGCAAAGTCCAGGAAGTCGTCACCATGCCCTGAAGGAAAGTAGGGCTGCTGGTTCAGCTATCAGCACACTGTCTTCCCCAGAATGACATGTAGAGATGGAAAGATTAGAGGTTTTGGCCCATTGTGAGACGTGGAGGACGCTAAGACTAGAACAAGCACCCAGATGAGTCATTGAGCTCCAGTGTACTGGAAGAGGCAAAGGTCACCAGTGTGATCGCCAAAAATGGGAAACACTGGGCTGTGAGCACTCCAATTGGAGAACAGCCTTTTTCAAAGGTATCATGGTCTTTTAAGAAGCACAAACTCAGGACAAAGGGAATAAATGTGCTACGAGGAAGGCACGCTTGGCAAACCCTCACCATGATGAACTCCCACCTGGAAACCAGTGTCCCCACTGTGGAAGGACATGTGGATCCAGAACTGGCCTCCACCATCACTGACGGTCTCACTGTTAATACTGTGTTTATGGAAGATGTAGGATATATTGCTGTTTTAATGGCATTCTTTGCTTTTAATATTGTGTGCTGCTTACAGATTTTTAAAATGTTAACTGGTTTATAAATGCTTTCAAATCGACTTCCGGAGGCGGCGCGAAACAGCAATGGCGGTCCTCTTCGGTCTCTGAAGAGGGGCTCCGCAGAAAAGGGTCGTCCGCTGCGGCACAGCGGAGACCCATTAAGAAAAACCACGGGCAGAGCGAGCCCGTGGCCGTGGGACTCGGTGGGCACCAGGAGCGACCCCAAAAGCGAAGAAGGGACCCCGTAAGGGGCTCCGGAAGCGTGGAAGGGGGAGCGGTGCTGTGAGTTCATCGCTCTTTCTGCGGGAGTGCGGCTGCTGATGAGCGCCGACCTTTCTTCTTGAAACATCAGGCTCCAAACTACTTACTCGTGAGTAAGGATTTAATTTGTTTCGGGACTAAAAGCTTTAAAATTGGGCTGAAAGCGGGAGATGATAAACAGGAAGTCCGTCTTCCGGCAGTGTTTAAAGATCAAAGGCAAAGAACTTGACAAGCGGGAAGCAGTTTAAAAAGGATTATAACTTTGGGACTATCGTGTGTTAACGGAATTGGTTTACAAGAGGGAAAAGAGAAGACTTTTATGGTTAAGTGCATTGGATTTTAAATGGGACTTTCCTCCCTTTTTTGGATTACAAAAATTAAGACACCAAACCTCGGACTGACAGGAGAAAAGAGAGCTGTCATTGCGGAAACTGTATTTAAAATAGAAACTGTTGCGGTTGAGTGCTACTGGTAAGACTGTTAAGAAACTGTTATTGGCACCTTTTTTCTGAGACTTTGTGGCAACTTAGGAAGTGCTTTGTAAGTTAAAAGAAGTGTATAAAGGACTTTTGGTAAACTGTTTGGGATTGCAGGGACTTTAATGGCGGATAAATTACTTTCCTTTCTTTGAACCACAATACTCCCCCTAGTGGAGTTTTGGATTTACAAACGCTTGGGAACAAAAATTTGTTTTGACTTTCTGCTGCTTTGTTATCTACACTTTGGAGCTGGCTTTCCCATGGGACAGTACACAATTTGACCTTGACTCATAGACAGGTGTGGGATGAGTGGCCAACCGAAAACAAGATCTGCAAAAACGAAAGCAAGACAAGCCCAACTTGTGCAAACAACTTTGACTACTCAGTCACGTAGATCATCTGTCCCGGCTGTTTTGGAAGTACAAGAAAAGGAAGCTGAGCAGCCAGCATCAGAGGATATGGCTGAAGGAGGATCTGATACCTTCCTAAAACAAATGTTAGAACAATTCGCAATCTTGAACAAGAAGGTGGACGACCAATCGGCAAAAATTGATCAAGCCACATCCTCAATTACAAAATTGTCAGACCAAGTTGCACAACATACACAAGCAATTGGGAATCTTAAGGAAGCAACTGTGGAAAACCGGAAACTGGCTGAGGCAGCCAATGAAAAAGCAGAACAAGCAAATCAGAAAGTTGAGGCTATAAAAGGGGAGGTAAGGCCGCTTCACAAGCACATCAGTGACCAGCAGGCCTACCTGTCTATGGTGGAATTGAGAAATCGGGAAAACAATTTGAGATTAAGAGCTATCCCAGAGCTTGAACAACAATACTTGATTGCTTATCTGACAGCAGAATTTTCTAAGTTCTGGGGGATAGTAGAAGACAAAGATTTCAAAATCACAACTGCATTTAGATTGGGAAGAGTTGCGAGGAAGGACAGGCCCAGAGACTGTTTGATTATTTTGAGATCCAAGCAGGAGAGAGACAAAATACTAGGTTTGCATTTTGAGAAATCACTTGATATTCAAGGCAAAAGAGCAGAAATTTACAGAGATATACCAAAGCAACTTTTGGACCTCAGAACTACATACGCAGACTTGGCAAGACTGCTGAGAGGTAACGTGATTCCTTATAGGTGGGAGTTCCCCCAAGGTTTATCTTTCAACTTTAAAGGAAAGAAAGTTAAAATTAAAACAACAGAAGACAACCAGAAGTTCCTGCATGACCACGGAGAAGACCTTCAGAAGGGAGCAGCAGCTCCTTGGCCACTGCAACCGCCTGGAATAGTACTGACACCTACACCCTCGGGTTCAGAAGAAAAGGAAGACCCCTCATCTTAGGTACAACAGATTGATTCAGGATGTCTCTGCAGCTGTATAGCTGGAACATAAATGGAGGAAATTCCCCGGAAAAAAGGAAAAAGATCTTTCATATCTTGAAAAAAGAACATTTGGACATTATCTGCTTGCAGGAAACGCATGTGACTAGACTCCACAGGAAAGTATTAATTAATAAAAGACTAGGCCAAGAATTTATATCATCAGACAGAGTTAAAAAAAGAGGCGTAGTGATTTATGCAAAGGAGAACTTGTCACCGAAATTTTTGTTTAAAGATGAGCAAGGAAGAATTTTGGCAATTGAAATACAAACACAGGGAGAAAAATTTTTGATATTAGGAATTTATGCTCCAAACGAGGGGAAATCAGAATTTTACAAGAAGCTGCATGAGATAATGCTGGACTATCTGGACTATACCAACATCATCATGATGGGTGATATGAATGGGGTGGTTTCTACTCACATGGATAAGTCACAAAATCAAAATCTAACTAAAGACGGAAGACTGCCTAAGACCTTTTTTGAACTAACCGACAATATGGACTTAATTGACATTTGGAGGACAAGGAACCCCTTAGGTAAAGAAGGAACATTCTTTTCTGAGGCTCACCTGTCATGGACAAGAATTGATCAAATATGGACAACTAGAGAGCTGGCACCAAAGATTAGAAAAGTGGAAATCTGCCCCAGAACTTGCTCCGACCATAACGCCTTGAAAATGGAATTGAGACTTACTCCAATCGGTTCCTTCAGATGGAAAATGAATGACACCCTACTAAGAGATCAGGAGATTGTGAAGAAGGCCCAAAAAACTTTAAAAGACTATTTTGAAATTAATTTGAACACCTCGGTGGAAAAGAGAACAATCTGGGACGCAGGTAAAGCAGTAATGAGAGGGTTTCTGATACAACAGAATACGATCAAGAAAAAACTCTGGAATGGAAAAAAGGACAAGATATTGGAGATGATAAGAGATGGAGAGAAAAAATTGAGGCTAAAACCAAAATCAAAAGAGGTTCTAAGAGAAATTAAATTCCACCAAGCACAATATGTGAAATTGATAAATCAAGAAGTGGAATGGAAAATTAAACAAATGAAACAAAGATCATTTGAATCGGCTAATAAATGTGGAAAACTGCTAGCATGGCAGTTGAAAAAGAGACAAAAACTGAACTTTGTTACCAATCTAGAAGTTGAAGGGAGAAATATTCAGAAACCAGAAGAAATCAGAAAGTGTTTCCAGAAATATTTCAAGAAACTTTATACGCAAGGGCCTCAGGAAGTGTCTGAGATGGATCAATTTTTAAAAGTTAACGGCCTACCAAAACTATCTCAGGAGAAGAGAACAATCTTGAACCATAGAATAACACAACAGGAAATTGAGGGTGCCATTCAGAACATGCAACTAGGAAAATCTTCAGGCCCAGATGGACTTACCTCCAAGTACTATAAGACATTAAAAGATTATTTGATACAACCACTAATGGAGGTTTGTAATCAGATTATGGAGGGGAGGAGGGCACCGGAAACGTGGAAAGAAACCTTCATCACATTGATACCTAAACTGGAAACTGAAAAGACCCAACTTAAGAACTACCGTCCCATCTCACTCCTAAATGTGGATTATAAATTTTTTGCAAATATTTTGGCAAGTAGACTTAAAAAGGTGTTAAATGAAGTAATTCACAAGGACCAGGCAGGCTTTCTCCCAGGTAGACATTTGTTTGATAATACCAGGAACATTATTGATATTTTGGAACTTTTGCAAACCAACATTAATACTAAGGCAGTGTTAATTTTTATTGATGCGGAGAAGGCCTTTGACAACATCTCTTGGAAGTTTATGAAGAAAAATTTGGAAGGGATGGGAGTGGGACGGGGGTTTGAAAATGGTATAGAAGCAATTTACTCAGAACAAAAAGCTAAGTTGATAGTGAACAATGTGGTGACAGAAGAGTTCAAAATTGAAAAAGGAACACGACAGGGGTGCCCTCTTTCCCCCCTGTTATTCATCTCAGTCCTGGAGGTGCTTTTGAACATGATTAGGGAGGACCGGTTGGTGCAAGGAGTACAGATCGGAGTGAAACAATATAAACTGAAAGCTTTTGCAGATGACTTGGTTTTAACACTACAGGAGCCAGAACCCAGTACAAAAAGAGTTCTAGAACTGATTCATGAGTTTGGCCGGGTGGTGGGATTTAAGTTGAACAAGCAAAAAACTAAAGTTTTTGGGGAAAACCTGACACCTTTAGAAACAGATGAGTTTCAGAAGGAAACAGTTAAATGTGGTTAAAAAAGTGAAATACCTGGGGGTCAACTTGTCTTCCAAAAACTTGAATTTATTTAAAGATAATTATGAAAAATGTTGGGCAGAAGTTAAAAAGGATTTAGAAATTTGGTCAAGACTGAAACTTTCCTTGTTGGGTCGAATTGCAGCTATAAAGATGAATGTATTGCCAAAGATGTTGTTCTTGTTTCAAACCCTACAGATCGTGGACAGAGTGGAGTGTTTTGGAAAGTGGCAGAAGGATATCTCAAAGTTTGTTTGGCAGGGCAAAAAGCCCCGAATAAAGTTTAAAATACTAACTGATGCAAAGGAAAGAGGGGGGTTTGCCCTGCCAGACTTAAGGTTATATTATGAAGCTGCAGCCTTCTGCTGGATGAAGGATTGGTTACTCTTAGAGAACACTGATGTCCTAGATCTGGAAGGTTTTAATAATTCTTTGGGATGGCATGCATATTTGTGGTACGACAAGGTAAAGACTCATAAAATGTTCAAAAACCATATTATGGTCTGGATAAAATACAAAGACTTATTAGAAGGCAAGACCCCGAGGTGGTTATCACCAGTGGAGGCCAAGGCTCGAAAAACCCCCAATATGGAGGCCGGCTGGCCGACATATGGGGAAATAATAGAAAAAATTGGAGACAATTGGAGGTTGCAGAGCTATGAAAAACTAAAGAATAAGGTGCAAGATTGGTTTCATTATGCACAAATCCAAGAGGTTTTTAAGTTGGATAAAAAAACAGGATTCCAGGTGGAAAAATCGAAACTAGAGACAGAACTGTTAGAACCAAAGACTAAGGTACTTTCGAGAATGTATAGCTTGCTGCTTAAATGGAACACTCAGGACGAGACAGTCAAATCAGCCATGATAAAATGGGCTCAAGACATTGGGTACAATATTATGTTTGAGGACTGGGAAAGGCTATGGACCACCGGTATCAAATTTACGGCATGTAATGCCTTGAAAGAAAATATTATGAAAATGATATACAGGTGGTACATGACCCCAGTCAAGCTTGTTAAGATATACCATTTGTCTGATAATAAATGTTGGAAATGTAAGGAGGCTGAAGGGACATTCTTTCACCTCTGGTGGACTTGTCCAAAAGTGAAGGCCTTTTGGGAAATGATCTACAATGAATTAAAAAAGGTGTTCAAGTACACCTTCCCTAAGAAACCGGAGGCCTTCCTTCTGGTCATTGATGGCCAGAGGGTGTTAAAGAAGGATAGAACTTTTTTTATGTATGCAACTACAGCAGCAAGAATTCTCATCGCAAAATATTGGAAGACACAAGATTTACCCACACTGGAAGAATGGCAGATGCAATTGATGGACTATATGGAGTTGGCCGAAATGACTGCCAGGATCCGAGATTTGGGAGAAGAAGCAATGGAGGAGGACTGGAAAAAATTTAAAGATTATTTACAAAAAATTTATAAGTTATATGAGTGCTAAGATTTCACATGATTTGGAAAATTTAGCTCCAGCAATAAGATTTGTTGGTATGGGAAATTAAGTTATGTTAATGAGACAATTAATGTTTAAAATAATATCACATATGATTCCAGAGTAAATTGACAATAAGTATTTTAAACTTAAAATATAATTAGTTGAAAGTACAAAAGAATGCATGAAACAAGGTTACAATTTGCTGATATTTTTATTGTAAAGAACACACGGTGTGGAAGACGTGGGGAAGTCCGGGTGGATATGAAAAAATGTTTTGAAAAGATGAATTTCTTCTTTTTTCCCTTCTTTTTTCTTTTCTGTTATTTCTTTGTATATCTGACTTTGTATCTTTATCTAGAAAAAACGTAATAATTTTTTTTTTAAAATAAATAAATAAATGCTTTCAAATCAATTCAGGTTTGATTTTATCAAAGTGACTCTAGTGTTGCAAATTGTTTACTGTCATGCTTGGTTGCTGTTTTTTTTAAAGGAAACCACTGTCTAGAAAGATTTTTAATAATCTCAACGGCCTTGGCCCAAGTATACCTGAAGGAGCTTCTCCACCCTCTTCATTCAGCTATTCACCTTGTTTAGAACCTCAAGCCTGGATTATAGAAAATTGGCCACCAGTGCATCTCTGAGCAGCGTAACATGTTGTCCCCAGTAGCTGCTTCTGTGTGGCGTCTGGCTGCTGATTTCTACTAGTTTTATCAATACTGTTTGCAAGGTTTAGCCTCACGCAAAACCCAAAACATAACCTGTGGTGGTTATAGGGTATATGCTGGGGGAGTTGCCACACCTCCCTTCCCATTTTGTCATATTTCACTATCCTCATTGTGGCTCAACAGACTGTTTTGGGAGAATCCTTTCTCCTATTAGGGTTCTTTTCTACAGATCTGCTTTGCTTCTGCACAATCGTGCTGGTTGAAACCTCTGTCTCATGAGGACAAGGTGCTATTTTGGCTGCATAAGCAAGGACGGATAACTGGAAACTGGAAAGAGAGGGAACGTGGTTTTTTAATTTGCTTTTATTGCAAGGGGCAAGCTGGTATAATCATGGAACATTTTGCGGTGGCTTATTCTTTCGATCCAAATGCTTTGGTGAAGAAGCAGTAGGCGTTTCTAGCTGGGGATGAAGCAGCATTCTACGTGGCTCTTAAAGGATCCTGGGTAAGCAGACCTCCTCCGTCAGTCTAACCTGTTTGAAAACAAAGCAAAATATACAGCAGTTATTTCCATTTCACCTGGAATCAGATGTCAAAATGATGAAGATAGGAAGGCAGAGCATTGCAGGCAATGAATGAGCTAAGGCAATCAACAATAAGTATTGAAAGGAAATATAAACTCCTTTGGACAAGAACAAATACGTTTCTGAGCACAAATCAAAGTGTCGGTGCTGACCTTTAAGGCCCTAAACGGCCTTGGCCCAGTATACCTGGAGGAGCTTCTCCACCCTCATCATTCAGCCTGGACACTGAGGTCCAGCGGCGAGGGCCTTCTGTTTTTTTTTTATAATAATTTTTTATTACATTTTTTACAGAAATAACAGAACAATCAAAGAATAAAAAGAAAAGACAAGAAGAAAGGAAATAAAAAAGAAAAGAAACACGACCACTTCAATGACTTATTTCAAATTTCCATTGGACTTCCCCCGTCCCCCGCACAATGCATTCTTAACAATAAATTTATCAGCAAATTATACCCTTATTTCGTGTATTTCTTTATATTTTCAATTGCAATTTAGATTTAAATCTCTTGGTCACCATATACTCTAAAAATATACCATAATATCGTTTTTACCCATTTAAATCTTGGTTCTTTCATAAATCTTATCAAATTTCATAAATATTCAAGTTTCATTACTGGAGCTAAGTTCCCAATCATACGACATCTTATGTTTCATATAACTTATAATACTTTTGCAAATAGTCTTTAAATTTTTTCCAGTCCTCCTCCATTGCTTCTTCTCCCAAGTCCCGGATCCTTGCAGTCATCTCGGCTAGTTCCATGTAGTTCATCAATTGCGAGTGCCAGTCCTCCAGTGTGGGCAAATCTTGGGTCTTCCAATGCTTGGCGATAAGAATTCTTGCTGCTGTTGTAGCGTACATAAAAAAGGTTCTATCCTTTTTAAACACCTTCTGGCCGACAATGCCCAGAAGGAAGGCCTCTGGTTTCTTGGGAAAGGTGTACTTAAACACCTTTTTTAACTCATTGTAGATCGTTTCCCAGAAGGCCTTCAGTCTTGGGCAAGTCCACCAGAGGTGAAAGAATGTCCCCTCAGCTTCCTTGCATTTCCAACATTTGTTATCGGACAAATGGTAAATCTTAGCTAGCTTAACCGGGGTCATGTACCACCTGTATACCATCTTCATAATGTTTTCTTTCAAAGCATTACATGCAGTAAATTTCATACCGGTGGTCCATAACCTTTCCCAGTCTTCAGACATAATATTATAACCAATGTCCTGGGCCCATTTTATCATTGCTGATTTAACTGTCTCATCCTGAGTGTTCCATTTAAGCAGCAAGTTATACATTCTCGATAATAACTTGGTCTTTGGTTCAAGCAATTCTGTCTCAAGTTTCGATTTTTCCACCTGGAAACCTGTTTTTTTGTCTAACTTAAAAACCTCATTAATTTGGGCATAATGCAGCCAATTTTGCACCTTATCCTTTAGTTTTTCAAAGCTCTGCAGTCTCCAATTACCTCCAATATTTTCTATTATTTCCCAATATTTCGGCCAGTATGCCTCCATATTGGTTGTTTTCCGAGCTTTGGCCTCTATTGGTGAAATCCACCTCGGAGTTTTACTCTCCAATAAGTCTTTATATTTTTTCCAGACCATATATATTGCTTTTCTGACAATATGGTTTTTAAACATTCCATATGATTTACCCTTGTCATACCACAAATACGCATGCCAACCTAACGAATTGTTAAAGCCTTCCAGATCTAGGACATCAGTGTTTTCTAGTAAAATCCAATCTTTCATCCAGCAGAAGGCCGCCGCTTCATAATATAACCTTAAGTCCGGCAGGGCAAACCCCCCTCTCTCTTTTGCATCAGTTAATATTTTGAACTTTATTCGGGGCTTTTTGCCCTGCCAGACAAACCTAGAAATATCCTTCTGCCACTTTCCAAAGCATTCCACTCTGTCCACAATCTGCAGGGCCTGAAACAAAAACAACATCTTTGGCAAAACGTTCATCTTTATAGCTGCAATTCGGCCTAACAAGGATAATTTCAGTCTTGACCAAATTTCTAAATCTTTTTTAACTTCTAGCCAACATTTCTCATAATTGTCTTTAAATAAATTCAAATTCTTAGAAGACAAATTCACCCCCAGGTATTTCACTTTTTTAACAATGTTTAGTTCTGTCTCTTTCTGAAACCCTTCTGTTTCCATAGCCGTCAGATTTTTCCCTAACACCTTAGTTTTTTGCTTGTTCAGCTTAAAACCCGCCACCCGACCAAATTTCTGGATCAGATCCAAAACTCTTTTTGTACTGGGTTCTGGCTCCTGTAGTGTTAAAACCAGATCATCTGCAAATGCTTTCAGTTTATATTGTTTCGCTCCGACCCGTATTCCTTGTACCTGCCGATCCTCCCTTATCATGTTCAGCAAAACCTCCAGGACCGAAATAAACAATAAAGGGGATAGGGGGCACCCCTGGCGTGTTCCTTTTTCAATATGAAGTTCTTCTGTCACCACATTGTTCACTATCAACTTAGCTTTTTGTTCAGAATAGATTGCCTCTATTCCATTCTCAAACCCCCTTCCCACTCCCATCCCTTCCAAGTTTTTCTTCATAAATTTCCAAGAAATATTGTCAAAGGCCTTCTCCGCATCAATAAAAATTAACACTGCTTTGGTGTTAATATTTGTTTGTAAAAGTTCCAGAATATCGATAATATTCCTGGTGTTGTCAAACAAATGTCTACCTGGGAGAAAGCCTGCTTGGTCCTTATGGATTACTTCATTTAATACTTTTTTAAATCTGTTAGCCAAAACATCCGCAAATATTTTGTAATCCACGTTTAGGAGTGAGATGGGGCGGTAGTTCTTAAGTTGAGTCTTTTCAGTTTCCACTTTAGGTATCAGTGTGATGAATGCTTCTTTCCACGTATCTGGTGCCTTCCCTCCCCCCATAATCTGGTTGCAAACCTCCTCTAGTGGTTGTATCAAATAGTCTTTTAACGTCCTATAATACTTGGAGGTGAGTCCATCCGGTCCTGGAGATTTGCCTAACTGCATATTCTGAATGGCATCCTCAATTTCCTGTTGTGTTATTTTGCAATTCAAGATTGATCTCTTCTCTTGAGATAGTTCTGGAAGGCCATTTTCTTTCAAAAATTGTTCTATCTCGGCTACATCCTCGGATCCTTGTGTGTATAGTTTTTTAAAATATTTCTGGAAGCACTTTCTAATTTCTCCGGGTTTCTGGATGTTCTTTCCTTCAACTTCTAGATTGGTAACATAATTTAATTTTTGTCTCTTTTTCAACTGCCAAGCTAGCAGTTTCCCACATTTATTTGCCGACTCAAATGATCTTTGTTTCATTTGTTTAATTCTCCATTCCACTTCTTGGTTGATCAGTTGCGCATATTGTGACTGGTGGAATTTAATTTCTCTTAGAGTCTCTTTTGATTTTGGATTCAATCTTAATTTTTTCTCACCGTCTCTTATCTTCTCCAATATCTTGTCTTTTTTACCATTCCAGAGTTTTTTCTTAATCGTATTCTGTTGTATCAGAAACCCTCTCATAACAGCTTTACTCGCGTCCCAGATTGTTCTTTTTTCCACCGAGGTATTTAAGTTGATTTCAAAATAGTCCTTTAAAGCTTTTTGGGCCTTCTTTACAATCTCTTGATCTCTTAGCAGGTTGTCATTCATTTTCCATCTGAAGGAATCGGCAGTAGTAAATCTCATTTCCATTTTCAAAGCGTTATGGTCGGAGCAAGTCTTTGGGCAGATTTCTATTTTTGTAGTCTTAGGTGCCAGCCCTCTAGTTGTCCAAATTTGGTCGATTCTTGTCCATGACAGGTGGGCTTCAGAAAAGAAAGTTCCTTCTTTACCTAGGGGGTTTCTCGTCCTCCATAGATCGATTAAATCCATATTGTCAATTAGTTCAAAGAAAGTTTTTGGTAGTCTTCCATCTTTAGTCAAGTTCTGATTCTGTGACTTATCCATCAAAGTAGAGACAACCCCATTCATATCTCCCATCATAATGATGTTGGAATAGTCCAGATAGTCCAATAATGTCTCATGCAGCTTCTTATAAAATTCTGATTTCCCCTCATTTGGTGCATAAATTCCCAATATCAAAACTTTTTCTCCTTGGGTCGAAATTTCAATAGCCAGGATTCTTCCTTGTTCATCTTTAAACAAAAATTTTGGTGAAAGATTCTCTTTGGCGTAAATCACCACGCCTCTCTTCTTTACTCTGTCTGATGAGATAAATTCTTGGCCTAATCTTTTATTTGTTAACACCTTCCTGTGTAGCCTGGTCACATGTGTTTCTTGCAAACAAATTATATCCAAATTCTCTTTCTTTAAAATATGGAAGATCCTTTTGCGTTTTTCAGGGGAATTCGCGCCATTAATGTTCCAACTATACAGCTGCAGAGACATCTTGTGTCAATCTGTTGTTACTCTTGTTGGGTATCTTCTTTTTTGTCCGAATCCGAGGGTGGTAACTCTTTTCCTGACTCTGGTGGTGGCCAAATAGCTGCCGCTCCTTTCTGTAAGTCTTCTCCGTGATCGTGTAGAAACTTCTGGCTATCCTCTTTCGTTTTGATTTTTATCTTCTTTCCTTTGTATTTAAATGAAAGACCTTGTGGAAACTCCCACCTGTAAGGTATTCCGTTACCTCTCAAAAGTCCAGCTAGGTCCGTATAGTTAGCTCTTAGATCCAGTAATTGTTTAGGAATATCCTTGTAAATTTGTGCTCTTCTGTCCTGGATCACAAGTGCTTTGTTGAAATGTAAATCAAGTAGCTTGTCTCTCTCCTGTTTAGTCCTTAAAATAATCAAACAGTCTCTAGGCCTGTCCTTCCCGGCAACTCTTCCCAATCTAAATGCAGTCGTTATTTTGAAGTCTGTATCTTGATTTATACCCCAGAATTTGGAAAATTCTGCCGTTAAGAAACCAGTCAAATCCTCTTTCTCAATCTCTGGGATAGAGCGTAATCTCAAATTATTTTCCCTGTTTCGCAATTCCACCAAAGACAGGTAGGCCTGCTGGTCCGTAATATGTTTGTGGAGCGGCCTTACCTCTCCTTTCAGTTCCTCCACTCCTTTGGCTGCAGCCTCTGCTTTCCCAATCGCAGCCTCCGCCAATTTTCGATTTTCAGATGTTACGTCGTTTAGATTACCAATATCTTGTGAGTGTTTAGCCACCTGTTCTGAAAGTTTGGTAATTGAGGATGTGGCTAAGTCAATTTTTGCAGTTTGATCATCCACTTTTTTATTCAAAATTGCGAATTGTTGTAGCATTTCCTCTAACAAAGTGTTAGATCCTCCAGATGCCATATCCTCGCCTGTTAATTGTTCAGCTTCTTCAGCTGGAGTTGTTGGCGAGGGTGCAGTCTGTAAAACAGCAGGGACCGAAGATCTACGTCCCTGAGAAAACAGGGTTGTTTGTGTCAATTTGCCTTTCCCTGCCTTCGACGCAGCTCTTGTTTTCACTCTGTCACTCATTCCACACCTGTCTTAGGATTCAAGGTCAAACTGTCAAAAGTTTCATGAGAAAGACAGGCCTTGGAGTAAACAACCAAACCACAGAGAGACAAAGCAAAGTTGGTTCCCAGAAAGTTGTAAATCCCAAACTCCACTAGAGGGAGTGATGTTACAGTTCAGGAAAGAAGAAACAAAGTTTCAGTCGCCATTAAAGTTCCTTCAGTTAAGTAAATTAACAATAATCCTTGGAAAAGACCTTTTCCCTCTGGCAGGGCTCTCACAATGTTGCCACAAGTTTCTTAAAAGGTGCAAGGTACAGTTGTTTAATTGTATCCAACAGTAATGCCTCTAAATATCCATTTCAGGTTGTAAATGTATCCGCAAAGTAGCCTTTTGTCCCGCTGCAAGTCCGGAGACTGGGGGTTTTAAAGTCTTTAAAGTTTTTAAAGGTCTAGCAGAGGAGAAAGTCCCCAAATAAGGTACAGAAAATAACAAGAAAATAAGAGTAACTTGCCTCCTTCAATTTCCGACTTCTCTGGACGTATGATGTCTCTCACTTTAAAACCTCTCTGTGCTGCTTCCAGCTTGTCAGATCTTTGCCTTTGATCACTAAGCATCGTCGGGAGACGGACTTCCTTTTTCTCGTCTCCCGCTTTCAGCCGAATTCATAAATTTGTAATCCAATTTTGAGTAAGTCTTACTCACGAGTAGTTGATTTGTAATCCAATGTAGAAGGAAGAAAGGTCGGCGCTCATCAGTAACAGCCGCGCGGCTTCACTCCCGCAGAAAGAGCGATGAATCCACAGCACCGCTTCCCCTCCGCGCTTCCGGAACCCCTTACGGGGTCCCTTCTTCGTTTCGGGGGTCGCTCTTGGTGCCCGCCGGATCCCACGGCCACGAGCTCACTCTGCTCGTGGTTTTTCTTAGTGGGTCGTCGCTTTGCCGCAGCGAACGACCCTTTCCTGCGGAGCCCCTCTTCGCGGCGCAAAGAGGACCGCCATTACTTGCTTCGCGCCGCCTCCGGAAGAGCAGCGGCGAGGGCCTTCTGGAGGTTCCCTCCCTGCAAGAAGTGAGGTTACAGGGAACCAGGCAGAGGGCCTTCTCGGTAGTGGCACTCACCCTGTGGAATGCCCTCCCATCAGATATCAAGGAAATAAACAACTATCTGACTTTTAGAAGAGATCTGAAGTCAACCCTATTTAAAGAAGTGTTTATCTTTGATGTTTCATCGTGTTTTTAATAATCGGTTGGGAGCCACCCCCAGTGGCTAGGGAAAACCAGCCAGATGGGCGAGGTATAAATAACAAATTGTTATTCCAGTTACAGAATCAAGTCTGAGACTGTACAAACTCTTTAGAGATATTGACATGAGTTTTCAGAATGAAGGATGAAAAGAGTTAGTTATGTGCGGAGAGGACTTCCAGAAGAGCGTGCACAGTGTTGGGTCGGAGTTTGAGCTGTGAGCTGCTTGAGACAGACTCAGCACCTGGAGAGGCGAAGCAGGAGCAACAGGAGGCGTAAGTTGCCCCTACCCGGGTGGATTTCCTGGGAGCAGAGGCTCAGCAGCGAAAAAAGGGGGTTTCCCCACACTAGAATTGGACTTTAAGACACTTTAAAAAAGAAGAAATTTAGGGGAGAACCTCTGCACAAAGGAGCGACACCGCCCTCCGGTGCCTTCGCTTCCAGACCCCATGAGCTAGTGCTGGACTCTCCAGTAAGATATTGACACAAATTCAAGGAGCATCCCCCCCCCCAATTTATACAGTGAGAAAGGGGTTATCTAAGCCCCAACAATACATCAGAAACAAACAAAGGGGGGGGGGACTAACAAACAGATAAAATTAAGAAGTTGCAAGTGGAATGCTAAAAGGGGGTCATCCCTCACAACAGAAATTAACGCTGCAGAACCGGCAGTGCAGTAGAGATCTTGAGGAGCTTCTCTGCACTCCCAAAATAACACAGTCAACCCAAGAAGTGTCACTGGAGTTTGGAGCGGGGGAACGGTTTAGTTCAGCTAAACAGACGACAGAAATTAAGGAGAGCTCTTGACCAGAGACTTGCAGAGATCTGGAGACGCGAGGAGAAGGCTGGAGGAGTGAGTCAGCAGATTGAGTGAGGTGGGTGGTGGCCATTACTGAAAGACTACACTGGAAAAGACTTTAAAGAGCCGCTTTAACACCAGAGAAAGATAGAGTGAGGAACGGCTGGAAGAGTGATATAGCGGCTACTAGTAGAAGTAAAAGACATAACAGCCAAGAGACATAGTACTCAAGAATAGTAGGAAGAGCGACACAGCGGTCACTAGTGGAAGGAAAAGATACAATAGCCAAGAGGAAAAGTAATAGCCATACCCGCAACGCCAATATTTCCTTAAATGAACTGTAAAGCATAAACATCAAAGGGGAAATTTAAAATTCCAAATATTTCCAGCATAAAGGTAAAATTAATTACCCATGAAAATTAGATCCAATTAAACTTCCCACAGGGGAACTCCCAATAGCTTTAATCTATAGATTATATAGATTCTATAGATAATATATAGAATCTGAGGCGGAGAAGCGGAATCGAAAGACAAGTGAACTCAATCTCAAAACAACCAGCCATCCAAAAATACCCAAATACCCAAATGGGTTCAAAGAAAACGCAATCAACAATTGGCCAAACTTTAATTGCCAGCCAAGCAAGGAGAACTTCGATGGCGGAAGGTGAAGCAAGTATGGATGTAAAGGATTTGATTATTGCCATGCAGAAAGACTTAGGGGACAGAATAAACTCAGAATAAACTCAGAATAAACTCAGAATAAACTCAGAATAGCTCATCTCAGCTATCTGCCAATCTCCCATTCCCACCACCCTTCTGAGTAATACCCCTCCCCACCTTCTCACTATGTAGAAGGATCTGGCAACTTCTGTTTCAGTGTATCTGAAGAAGTGTGCATGCACATGAAAGCTCATACCAAGAACTAACTTAGTTGGTCTTTAAGGTGCTACTGGAAGGAATTGTTTTATTTTGAAAAAACCCCAAGACAAAAACTAGGGGGAAATAGAGGACCTAAGGAAGATGCGGGAGGCGATTTGGGGCGAATTGGCTGTCCTTGAGTTGAGACAAAAGGAAATGATTCTCTGCCTGAGAGGAATACCAGAGAGCCAGGATGAGGATATTTCGACAAAATTGTTAAAAGCCCTGGCGGACTGGTTGGGGGTTCAGGAGGAGGACTTATCACTTGATATTGATAAAATATTCAGGATAAAACTGCATATAAGAGGAATTAACCTAGGAACTCGATACTACAAAATTAAAGCCTTTGCCAATGATGTAATCGTAACCACTGAAAATCCAGTGGAAAGTATCCAAAAAATGCTTGCACAACTGGAAGAATTTGGGAAGGTCTCTGGGTTCAAACTGAGTAAAGGAAAATTCAAATTATTAACGAAAAATTTACGTAAGTTGGAACAAGAGGAACTGGAATACAACAGGTTTAAAGGTAGCCAATAAGGTAAATTATTTGGGGGTTTGGATCACCAATAAGAATATAAACTTATATAAGGACAATTATGAGAAGAAGTGGAAGGAAATAAAAAAAGAATTAGAGACTTGGGGATAAAAGAACCAAAGGATTTGACAAAAAAAATCCTATCTGGATCAGGATATTTTATATAATAATCAAAAGACACTTTCTAAAATGTACAAACTACTTTTGAATTGGGAAAGAAAGGAGGAAGATATCAAAGAAATTACAGTAAAATGGGAGAGGGACCTGGGACATACGATCAAACCCAATATTTGGAATGAATTATGGACTCAAAATATAAAATTCACTGCTTGTTTCCTTATAAGGGAAAATCTTATGAAAATGTACTATAGGTGGTACCTGACCCCTGTAAAACTTGCAAAAATAAATAAATCAAATAATAACAAGTGCTGGCGATGTAAGGAACAGATAGAAACATACAACCATATGTGGTGTTCCTGTCTAGAGATACAAAGAATTTGGAACATGATTTATAAGGAGATAAAGAGATTAATAAAAACTACATTTAGCAAGAAACCGGAAGAATTTTTACTAGGAATGGTTTCAGATAATATTCCCAAAAACAAAACTAGGCTATTTATGTATGCAACGTCAGCAGCAAGGGTTATAGTGGCAAAACACTGGAAAGATAAAAATACACCCACTAAAGAGGAATGGGTAGTCAAATTGTGCGAGTACTTGGAGCTCGCAATGCTGACAGATGCAATAAGAGATAAACCTAAAAAATTGGTGAAAGAAGAATGGGAATGTTTAAATAATTATTTAGGGGACAAGGGCTCAGCAAGAAAGATCTGGCTATGTTTAGAATGATATCGCATAGAGGAGACTTCCGGAGGCGGCGCGAAACGGGCAATGGCGGTCCTCTTCAGTCTCTGAAGAGGGGCTCCGCAGGAAAGGATTGTTCGCTACGGCACAGCGACGATCCACCAAGAAAAACCACGAGCAGAGTGAGCTCGTGGCCGTGGGACTTGGCGGGCACCTGGAGCGACCCCCAAAACGAAGAAGGGACCCCGTAAGGGGCTCCGGAAGCGCGGAGGGGAAGCGGTGCTGAGAGTACATCGCTCTTTCTGCGGGAGCGAAGCCGCGCGGCTGTTGCTGATGAGCGCCGACCTTTCTTCCTTAAGCATTGGACTCTAAATCATCTACTCGTGAGTAAGAAGGGTTTTAATTCGGAACTGCAAATTGGAAATTTGGCTGAAAGCGGGAGACGAGAAAAAGGAAGTCCGTCTCCCGGTAGCGCTTAGAGATCAAAGGCAAAGGAACAGACAAGCTGGAAGCAACAGAAAGGGATTTTAAAACGGGAAGTATCATGCGTCTGGCGGAGCTAGCAACTGAAAGGAAAGGCAAGCCTTCTTGTTTTCTTTATGTTACTGTGTTGATTTAACTTGGAGACCTTCTCCTCTTGTGGATTTTAAAAACTTTAAAAAACCCAGTCCCGGACTGGCAGGGGGGAAAGGGTTTTTGCGGATACATTTATAAAGTTGAAATGGATACATAGAGGCATCACTGGAAGATACAATTAAGCAACTGTATCTTGCACCTTCAGATGGGACTATCGTGGTAACATTGAAAGGGCTCTGCAAGTGGAAAACAGTTTTTAAGGATTATTGTTAACTTATCCAGCTGCAGGAACTTTAATGGCGATTAAAGCTTTATTCCTTCTTTCCTGAACTGTAACAATACTCCCTCTAGTGGAGTTTGGGATTTACAAATTCCTGAGAACTAACTTTGTTTTGGCTCTCTGCGGTTTGGTTATCTACTTCGAGGCCTGTCTTTCCCATGGAACATTTGACAGTTTGACCTTGAATCCAAAGACAGGTGTGGAATGAGTGGCCCTCCAAAAACAAGAGCTGCGTCGAAAGCAGGGAAAGGCCAACTTGTACAAACAACTTTGATTTCCCAGGCTCGCAGATCCTCAGTCCCTGCTGTTTTACAGGGAGCTGTACCTTCAACAACAGCTCCATCCAAGGAAGTTGAACAGCCAACAACTGAGGATATGGCAGCAGGGGGATCTGGCACCCTTCTAGATGAAATGCTACAACAATTTGCAATTTTAAATAAGAAGGTTGATGACCAAACAGCAAAAATTGACTTAGCCACATCTTCAGTCACCAAACTATCTGAACAAGTGGCTAAGCATTCACAAGAAATCGGGAATTTAAAGGACGCCACATCTGAGAATCTGAAACTGGCCGAGGCTGCAAACGAAAAAGCTGATCAAGCAATCCAGAAAGTGGACGAATTGAAAGGAGAGGTAAGGCCACTACATAAACATATTAGCGATCAGCAGGCCTATCTGTCTATGGTGGAACTGAAAAACAGGGAAAATAATTTAAGATTACGCTCCATCCCAGAGATTGAGAAAGAGGATCTGACCGGCTTTTTGACAACATAATTCTCAAAATTATGGGGCATAAAGGAAGATACAGACTTTAAAATAACAACTGCATTTAGATTGGGAAGAGTCGCCAGGAAAGACAGGCCCAGAGACTGTTTGATCATCTTAAGGACCAAGCAGGAGAGAGACAAATTACTTGACCTACACTTCAATAAAGCACTCGAGATCCAGGACAGAAGAGCGGAAATTTACAAGGATATCCCTAAACAATTACTGGATCTCAGATCTAACTACACTGATCTAGCTGGACTTCTGAGAAGTAACGGGATACCTTACAGGTGGGAGTTTCCACAAGGCCTATCATTCAACTACAAAGGAAAGAAGGTTAAAATCAAAATGAAAGAGGACAGCCAGAAGTTTCTACATGACCACGGAGAAGACCTGCAGAAGGGAGTAGCAGTTCCTTGGCCTCCACCAGAATCTGGAAAAGAACCAGCACCCTCGGATTTGGACAAAAAAGAAGACGCCCCATAAAGAGCAACAACAGATTGATGCAGGATGTCTCTGCAGCTGTACAGTTGGAATATTAATGGCGCAAATTCCCCGGAAAAACGCAAAAGGATTTTTCATATTTTGAAGAAAGAACATTTGGATATAATCTGCCTGCAAGAAACTCATGTGACCAGGCTCCATAGGAAAGTGTTAATAAACAAAAGATTAGGCCAAGAATTTATTTCATCAGACAGAGTTAAAAAGAGAGGCGTGGTGATCTACGCAAAGGAGAATCTATTACCAAAATTTTTGTTTAAAGACGAACAAGGAAGAATCCTGGCAATTGAAATACAAACCCAAGGAGAAAAAGTTTTGATACTAGGAATCTACGCACCAAATGAGGGGAAATCAGAATTTTACAAGAAGCTACATGAGACATTACTGGACTATCTGGACTACTCTAACATCATTATGATGGGAGACATGAATGGGGTGGTCTCTACCTATATGGATAAGTCACAGAACCAGAACTTGACCAAGGATGGAAGACTACCAAAAACTTTTTTTGAACTAACTGACAATAAGGATTTGATTGATCTATGGAGGACGAGAAACCCCTTAGGTAAAGAAGGAACTTTCTTTTCTGAGGCTCACCTGTCATGGACAAGAATCGACCAAATTTGGACAACTAGAGGGCTGGCACCTAAGACTACAAGAGTGGAAATCTGCCCAAAGACCTGCTCCGACCACAACGCTTTGAAAATGGAAATGAGATTTACTACTGCCGACTCCTTCAGATGGAAAATGAATGACAACCTGTTAAGAGATCAAGAGATTGTAAAGAAGGCCCAAAAAGCTTTAAAGGACTATTTTGAAATTAACCTGAACACCTCGGTGGAAAAAAGAATAATCTGGGACGCAAGTAAAGCTGTTATGAGAGGGTTTCTGATACAACAGAACACGATTAAGAAAAAACTTTGGAACGGGAAAAAGGACAAGATATTAGAGAAGATAACAGATGGAGAGAAAAAATTAAGATTGAATCCAAAATCAAAAGAGACTTTAAGAGAAATTAAATTCCACCAGTCACAATATACGAAATTGATTAACCAAGAAGTGGAATGGAAAATTAAACAAATGAAACAAAGATCCTTTGAATCTGCGAATAAATGTGGGAAACTGCTAGCTTGGCAGTTGAAAAAGAGACAAAAATTAAATTATGTTACCAACCTAGAAGTTGAAGGGAAAAATATTCAGAAACCGGGAGAAATTAGAAAGTGTTTCCAGAAATACTTCAAAAAACTGTACACCCAAGGGTCTGAGGAAGTGACTGAGATAGAACAATTCTTGAAAGACAATGGCCTACCAGAACTATCCCAAGAGAAGAGATCAATCTTGAATTGTAAAATAACACAACAGGAAATTGAGGATGCCATTCAGAATATGCAGCTAGGCAAATCTCCAGGCCCTGATGGACTCACCTCCAAGTATTATAGGACGTTAAAAGACTATTTGATACAACCACTAATGGAGGTTTGCAACCAGATCATGGGGGGAGGGAGGGCACCAGAAACGTGGAAAGAAGCATTCATCACACTGATACCTAAAGTGGAAACTGAAAAGACTCAACTTAAGAACTACCGCCCCATCTCACTCCTAAACGTGGATTACAAAATATTTGCAGACATTTTGGCAAATAGATTTAAAAAAGTACTAAATGAAGTAATTCATAAGGACCAAGCAGGCTTTCTCCCAGGTAGACATTTGTTTGACAACACTAGGAATATTATCGATATTCTGGAACTTTTACAAACAAATATTAACACTAAAGCAGTGCTAATTTTTATTGACGCGGAGAAGGCCTTTGACAACATTTCTTGGAAATTTATGAAGAAAAACTTGGAAGGGATGGGAGTGGGACGGGGGTTTGAGAATGGAATAGAAGCAATCTATTCAGAACAAAAGGCTAAGTTGATAGTGAACAATGTGGTGACAGAGGGGTTTAATATTGAAAAAGGAACACGACAGGGGTGCCCCCTATCCCCTCTATTATTTATTTCGGTCCTGGAGGTGTTGCTGAACATGATAAGGAAGGATCGGCAGGTACAAGGAATACGGGTCGGAGCGAAACAATATAAACTGAAAGCATTTGCAGATGACTTGGTCTTAACATTACAGGAGCCAGAATCTAGTACAAAAAGAGTTTTGGAATTGATTCAGAAATTTGGTCGGGTGGCGGGTTTTAAGCTGAACAAACAAAAAACTAAGGTGTTAGGGAAAAACTTGACAGCTACTGAAACAGAGGGGTTTCAGAAGGAAACAGAACTAAACATTGTCAAAAAAGTGAAATACCTGGGGGTCAATCTGTCTTCTAAGAATTTGAATTTATTTAAAGATAATTATGAGAAATGTTGGTCAGAAGTTAAAAAAGATCTAGAAATTTGGTCAAGACTGAAACTATCCTTGTTAGGCCGAATTGCAGCTATAAAAATGAACGTTTTGCCAAAAATGTTGTTTTTGTTTCAAGCCCTGCAGATTGTGGACAGAGTGGAATGTTTTGGAAAGTGGCAGAAGGATATTTCTAAATTTGTCTGGCAGGGCAAAAAGCCCCGAATAAAGTTTAAAATACTAACTGATGCAAAGGAGAGAGGGGGGTTTGCCCTGCCAGACTTAAGGTTATACTATGAAGCTGCGGCCTTCTGCTGGATGAAAGATTGGATTCTGTTAGAAAACACTGATGTCCTAGATCTGGAAGGCTTTAATAATTCGCTAGGTTGGCATGCATATTTGTGGTATGACAAGGCAAAAACATACGGAATGTTTAAAAACCATATTGTCAGAAAAGCAATATTTATGGTCTGGAAAAAATACAAAGACTTATTGGAAAGCAAAACTCCGAGGTGGGTATCACCAATAGATGCCAAGGCTCGGAAAAAACCTAATATGGAGGCCGGCTGGCCGAAATATTGGGAAATAATAGAAAACATTGGAGGTAATTGGAGGTTGCAGAGCTTTGAAAAACTAAAAGGTAAGGTGCAAAATTGGCTACATTATGCCCAAATTAATGAGGTCTTTAAGCTAGACAAAAAAATAGGATTCCAGGTGGAAAAATCGAGTTGTTAGAACCAAAGACCAAGTTATTGTCGAGAATGTATAACTTGCTGCTTAAATGGAACACTCAGGACGAGACAGTTAAATCAGCCATGATAAAATGGGCTCAGGACATTGGTTATAATATCATGTCTGAAGACTGGGAGAGGTTATGGACCACCGGTATGAAGTTTACCGCATGTAATGCTCTGAAAGAAAATATTATGAAAATGGTATACAGGTGGTACATGACCCCGGTCAAGCTGGCTAAGATATACCATTTGTCCGATAATAAATGTTGGAAATGTAAGGAGGCTGAGGGGACATTCTTTCACCTTTGGTGGACTTGTCCAAGAGTGAAGGCCTTCTGGGAAATGATTTATAACGAGTTAAAAAAGGTGTTTAAGTACACCTTCCCTAAGAAACCGGAGGCCTTCCTTCTGGGCATTGTCGGCCAGAAGGTGTTAAAGAAGGATAGAACTTTTTTCATGTATGCTACCACAGCAGCAAGAATCCTCATCGCTAAGCATTGGAAGACTCAAGATTTGCCCACACTGGAAGATTGGCAGACGCAATTGATGAACTACATGGAACTAGCCGAGATGACTGCCAGGATCCGAGATATGGGAGAAGAAGCAATGGAGGAGGACTGGAAAAAATTTAAGGACTATTTGCAAAAGTATTATAAGTTATATGAACTTTAAGATGCCGCATGACTTGGAAGGTTAGCCCCAGCAACGAGAGTGGATTATATATGAAATTGGATAATATTTTTGAAAGAATCAAAGTTTAAATGGGTAAAAACGACAATATGCTATATTTTTAGAGTAAATGGAAAATAAGGGACTTAAACTTAAACTGTAATTGAAAGTACAAAGAAACAAATGAAACAAGGGTATAATTTGCTGATAATTTTATTGTTAAGAACGCACTATGCGGGAGATGTGGGGAAGTTCGATAGAAATCTGGAATAAGTTGCTGAAATGGTTTGATTTTCTTCTTTTTCTTTTTTTATCTTCTATGCTCTTTCTTTTTTCTGTTTTATCTGTAATTGGAAAAAATGTAATAAAAATTATTAAAAAAAATAGAATGATATCGCATAGAGAAATGTTCCCTGATACCAAGATGAGGGATTCCTTTGGAATGCAGATAGAGTTAGTTAATTGATAAGAATAATGATCTGTTGTGAGCTTGACGGAAGTGTACAATAGATGAGCTTTCCTGCTTTGGCTCATCTTCCTTTTTCTTTTTCTTTTTTTCTTCTTTTTTCCTTTCTTTTATCTTTCCCATAGTTGCTTATGTTCTGTGTCATGTACTTCGATATTTTTTGTAATTTTTTTAGTCCCCCCCCCATTACTATTAAGGAATTTTCCTTTGTAATTTTGGTTGTCTATATTTATATGTACCTGTTTACATGTACCTGTTTAAAGCAAAATGAAAGTTTTTAAAAAAGAGTTAGTTATGTGAGGAATATGGGGAAATCCTGGTACTAAATTTGAGTCGGACCTTTCCTCTTTTACTCTATGGGAAAGCAAAGAGTGGCACCATGATTTAAATGATATGTTAATGAGTTGTGGAATGTAAGGCATATAGCAATTCCATTAGTCCTACATGTTACGTATATCTGAGCAAGGGCTACAACCCTAGAAGATAAGAAGAGGCTGCAGTATTTGCAAAAGGATATGGGGCAAAACCCAGGTGTGTTTCCTTGGCTGTAAGTCCCATTTTGGTTCACAGAAATGAGTCATTAGTCAAGCGACTGTGGAGAGAAGATTGAAGACCCTGAAATCAGAGGCTCCCTGACATGCTCAGCCTGGAGGGTTCGGGCCCTGGATGCTGTTTGTGAGATTACGCTTACCTCTGGCAGGTTCTTCAATCTCTTGTTTGGGGAACCGAGATTACTTATTTTTACAACACTTGAACCTCAGCAACCCCCCGCAGCTTCCGATCTTAGTCATGTGGAGACATGTCAGAGGTATGCAACGCCCCCCTGCAGCTTTGCATTCTTCCTTAGTCTGTGGCGACTCCTGGGGTTCTTGACTCTGTTCTGTCTCCTGGGGTTTCTCACTCTGTGCTGTCTCCTTAGAAAATCCTGCACAAAGAGAGAGAGAAAATATCACTGTACACTACAGGGACCAAAATAAAGTTACAGGTTTTCAGCGGGTAAAGAAAATTCAGAAAAGGAAGAAAAAGGGGGTACACTTCATTGGCAACTCAGGGTACAGTGACACTCCAACTCCCACCTCCAGTCATTGGCCACACATGTTGTCTGGGCTGGAGTCAGATGCCGGTCATCACAAAGAAACAGTTGTCAGTGAAGTATACTTTTTATTCAAGGAATCAGAATACAGTTCAGTCACACGTCCCAGTAGGTCCTGAGCCTACTGAGAAGTTAGCAGGACTGAAGGTCCCTGCCTTCCACTCCTTCTAAGGTTTCTCCTCTTCTAAACATTTTCCAAGCCCTCTCTAAAGCCATCTGCCCATCTCTGATCTTTGTTCTGCTTTTCTCATTGTCCTGCACATTCTTGGAGACCAGTAAGGAGGGGAGCTTGTTGCAACTGGAGAGAAAGACTTCTGGCATTCTTCAGCAGCCTCTTCACCACCACCTCTTGTCTGCTTCAGCCTTGGAGTCTGAACTGCTCCCTGCCACAGGTTCCTCCTGCTCTCTAAACCCTATTGCCCCTTCGGCATCCTGCACATCATCCCAATCTTCTCCCTCTGAACTCTCCTGAGTGTCCCACCACTAATCCCTGGGCTGTGAGCCTTCCTCCTCTGGGATTTCCAAATGTTTAATGTTCTGAATAGTCCTCTCCTCTCCATTCCATTCTCCCACCCCAGTTTTACAAACAAAGACACCTGTATAGACCTCATTAGGATATGGAATTATTTGGAGAGGGCTTCCCCTAACATTTTGTGTGGTTTTCCCTGCCCTAAAGATTCTTGGAACTACTGCAAATCTTAAGGTGCTCCTCAACCCTTGTTGATATGTCTCTCTGCTGCATGAGTGCTGTTGCTTTAAACAATGCAGGATATCCAGCACTTGAACTTTCCAGTAAGGATCTACAAATGTTCAGCTGAAATCCACACTCCCATAAATAAAGCCAGTTAGATCTGATTTCTCCCTCCAGGGCAGCAGAAAGCAAACATTTCCAGTCTTTCATGGAGCAGACCAGCATCAACCCAGTATCTCCAGGCTGTGGCTCTTTCCTTGAGAGCCACAGTCAGTTGGTATAGACAGTATTAAGCTAGGTGGACTAGTGGCAGAAGGGTTAAAAGTACTGAGCTGTTCTCAAAACCATTGAATAGTGCTGTTTCCCAGCCCCACTATGCAGGACCTGAAGACAACTGCCTTCTTCTGTATCACTTACCAGACGTAGCCAGGAGCAGCAAACACAGAATAGCCAAACATAGCTGGAGGATCTTCATGGCTCTGTTAGGATAGACGGTGCAGTGAGACTGGGTGCAGGGCCACAGGCCAGAAGGTTGTCAGGAGAGAGACGAGTGATCCATACTTGTAGGATCCTTGGGAAGCTGTTTCCTCCCACTTCCTTGCAAAGTCCAGCAAGTCGTCACCATGCCCTGAAGGAAAGTGGGGTTGCTGGTTCAGCCATCAGCACACTGTCTTCCCCAGAATGACATGTAGAGATGGAAAGATTAGAGGTTTTGGCCCATTGTGAGACCTGGAGGCACAAAGACTAGAAGAAGCACCCAGATGAGTCACTGAGCACCTACTGTTAGAACAAAAGCCTGTGTACTGGAAGAGGCAAAGGTCACCAGTGTCAAAGCAATGATTCTTCAAAATCAACATCATTGGTCATGTATCTGAAGAAGTGTGCATGCACACGAAAGCTCATACCAAGAACTAACTTAGTTGGTCTTTAAGGTGCTACTGGAAGGATTTTTTTTATTTTGACTATGGCAGACCAACACGGCTACCTATCTACTACTGGAATCATTGGTCATGTTGTTCATTTGCTTGATTAGTGGTCAACAAAAGAGGTTTAAAGATTCTCTGAAGGCAAATCTTAAAAAAAGTAGTATAAACACCGAAAAATGGGAAACACTGGGCTGTGAGCACTCCAATTGGAGAACAGCCTTTATTAAAGGTATCATGGTCTTTGAAGACGCTCGAACCTAGGACAAAGAGGAAGGCACGCTTGGCAAATCCTCACCATGATGAAATCCTGCCCGGAAACCATTGTCCCCACTGTGGAAGGACATGTGGATCCAGAATTGGCCTGCATAATCACTGACGGACTCACTGTTAAGACCGTGTTTATGGAAGACAATCTTACTTGGCTATGAGTGATTGCCAAAAAAGGAGAATATTGTAAGATCGATCCATGACTGATTTGCTATAGACCAATAAGGACCTTTCAGTCTCAATTGTTTAATGGGACAGCAAAAAGCCTTTTGCCTCTCTGCTCCCCCTTCTATTCTAAATTATATGCCTAAAATAAAGGAAAGCTTGGGAGGAACCAGGAGTGGGATTTTTGTGTCGAAATACAATGAACTCCACTCACTTCAGATACCGAAACCCAATTCCTGGGGGTGGGTTATGTTCACATGAGCCCCTTGAAGCACCTTGGAACACAGTGGCATTACGTCTTTGGTTGGCACCCGGGGCAGGACCAGCGGCTGCACAGAGGGTGGGCAAAACATAATGTGCCAGCCCAACCCTTGCCACTTCTGCTGGGGGGGCTTGGCGCACAGAGGTTTCATGGGGCCATGCTGCAATGCTCTTGCCCACACAGACAGCAGCCCAGTTGGCCAACATGAACCTTGGCGTGCACAGCCTTTCAGCGCTTGCTGGGCGGCCCTTCAGTGAAGCACCCAGGGACAAGGCGGCAATGCCAGGTCGGGCTCCAGAGACCCCTGGCTGCAGGCAGGGCAGGGAGAATTAAGAGGGGGTGCCTAGGTCTCGCCTCATCAAAATCATGCACCCAGGGCTACGGTCCCCCTGGCCTTCCCCACTCTACACCCCTGCTCCAACCACTACCCCTTCATTCAGAACACAAGCCCACTCACCCCTTTGTGTGTGGCGACATTGCGGGACAGAGGAGGCTTATCTTGTTTTTTTTAATAAAATTTTTATTGGTTTTTCACAGTTTTTATAAACACAAACATTACACAATAAAAACAAACAAACACATAAACAAACATGTATAATTTCACATCCTTTTTTCTTAAACCTTACTTCACCGACTTCCCCATCCCTCCCCTTTCTGCATCCCAATTTCCAAATTTGTTTCAGCAAATCCTACCCCTTGATTTTATCAGATTTTCCCTTATTCTTTACCTTTACTTAATCTTTTACAGCTGTAATCCCGTTTTTTCAAAAACCTCAACATTTTAACATTCATTAATTTTACAATGTTTCTTGAGATAAATTTTAAATTTCTCCCAGTCTTCATCCGCCGTCTCTTTCCCCTGGTCACGGATTCTGCGGGTCATTTCCGCCAGTCCCATGTAGTCTATCACCTTCATTTGCCATTCTTCCAGAGTGGGTAAATCTTGTGTCTTCCAATACTTTGTGATGAGTATTCTTGCTGCTGTTGTGGCATACATAAAAAAAGTTCTATCTTTCTTTGGCACCCCTTGGCCGACAATGCCCAAGAGAAAGGCCTCTGGTTTCTTAGGGAAAGTACATTTAAGTACCTTTTTCATTTCATTATATATCATTTCCCAGAAAGCCTTGATCTTCGGGCACGTCCACCAAAGGTGGAAGAAAGTACCTTCAGATTCCAGAGGAGGCTTATCTTGGCCCCCAATGTGGGAATTCAATCTGCTATGCCCTTCTTGATAGCCATAGGAGGCTTTAAGCCCCTCCACCCATCAGGAACCAAATCTTAGCCTACTTTGGCAAATGTGGCTGCAGGCTGTGCCAGGGGCAGTGCTGATAGAACCGCCATTGGGCTTCTCTCCTATACACCCCTTGCCCATTTAAGCAGCCAGCAACTGAGGCTCAGCTTGCTTGTTATTGCGCTGGGCTGACTTTACCTTGGCTACGGTGGTTGCCATTGTTCAAGGGGCCTGGTAGGAAATTGCCCACCAGGGTATGGACATGCCCAAGGATTAAGACATTCTGGGAGATGATTTATAATGAAATGAAAAAGGTATTCAAATATACCTTCCTGAAGAAACCAGAGGCCTTTCTCCTGAGCATGGTCGGCCAATTGGTGTCAAAGAAGGATAGAACTTTCTTTATGTATGCAACAACAGCAGCAAGGATACTTATCGCAAAATATTGGAAGACACAAGATTTACCCACCCGGGAAGAATGGCAGATGAAGTTGATGGACTATATGGAACTGGCGGAAATGACTGGCAGAATCCGAGACCAGGGAGAAGAGTCGGTGGAAGAAGATTGGAAAAAATTATTTACAGAAATACTGTAAAATTAATGAATGTTAGAAAAATGTTGGAATGAAGTTACATGGCTTTAGTGGAAACGTTATAAGGAATTAAGTATAAATAGATTAATAGAGTATTAAAGGGAAAAAATAAGGTTAGAATGAGCTAAGATAATTATAGGATAGAAAACAGAGGAAGATGGAAAGGAATTGCTGAAATAATTAACAGAACTGGAATACAAAAAGGGAGGTGTGAGGAGGTCGTGGAAATAAGTGAATGAAAGATGGGATAATGAAATTGTTTGATTTATTTTATTGTTTTTGTTTTGTTTTGTTAGTTTATTGTATTGTATTGTATTGTATTGTATTGTATTGTCTTTTTAGTGTTTAAATTTGTGGAAAAGTAATTATTATTATTATTATTATTATTATTATTATTATTATTATTATTATTAAAGGAAATTGCCCACCAGGGTAATTGGCAATGACCCAGTGGTTTTGCCTACCTTTACAGCACTTATCACAACTGGTTGGGCATTGGGGAAATCCTTTGTGCTGGACGGAGGGGAGGTTGTAGTCTCTGTTAGGATATTTCCGTTCCACCTTAAAAGGGAGCAGGCTTTGTGAGTCAGAGTCTGCCTATTTCCTGTTTCCACAGGATGTTTCTGTTGTGTCTTTTGTTTTCTCTCTCTGCGTCTGGAGACACTGAAGCAGGCAGTCATGTTTTTCTTTGTTCTGATCAACGCTGAATAAAACTTGTAAATAATGCTCTCCTGAGTGCGACTTTTGCTGTGCATTATCTGCTGATAGAGAGCGTGCATCAGCTCTAGAAGATGGCAAGAAATTTCTGGAGCTCATGTAGCTAATTGCTGATACTGCGTGTCTACGGGAGATCGATGGATCGTCCGGCAGCCGGCTTGGGGGCCATGATGGACTTTGTCTCCCTGGCAGTATCCCAACAGTCACCACCTGCCACTCCAAATGCTGGGGTATCCCATTAAAGGGATCCGGGGGGAGTAGCCATGTCCGTGTGCCTAGGCAGGGCCAAGGCTGAAGGCACTCTCCCAAACGGTGGTCCCTGCAGGGGTCACCCTATTCTTAGGAACCCCCGCCAGGATTGACCATGCATCCCTTCCAGTGGGTGAGCCAGAAGTATTTTGATTGCCCCATGCCTAAGGCATACCTCTTTCATCTGTATCTAGTAAAGTTGTGGCCTGTTTTGACCCAAAGTCCAGTCTTATTGGTTTCTTATTATACAGGTTGGGGTATGGGAAGTTCGATGCCTGGTCCTGCAGGAGGAGTCTACTGGATCTGGCCATCTAGCATTCTATTCTCGCAGTGGTCCACCAGATGCCTGCAGGAAGCCAGGATTTGAGCGCAAGAGCACTCCCCACCAACTGTGGCTTCCAGCAACTGGAATTCAGAAGTATTGCTCTCTCCAGCTGTGGAGACAGAGCACAGCCATCAGGGATAACTGCTCTCATTAGCCCTCTCCTCCACGAAGGTTGCAGGTTCAGTCCCTGGCATTTTCAGGTAGGGTTTGGAGAGACCCCTCTCTGAAACCCTGCAGAGATGCTGACAGTCAGCTTAGACAGCAGAGTCGTACCTTGCATCTCGAATGCCTTGCTACTCAAATGTTTTGGCTCCCAAACTCCACAAACCTGGAAGTGAGTGTTCCAGTTTGTGAACATTCTTTGGAACCTGAACATCTGACACGGCTTCCGTGGCTTCTGATACAGTACAGGAAGCTCCTGAAGTATACCAGAAGGAGCATCTCCACCCTCTTCGTTCAGCTATTGACCTTGTTTAGAAACTCGAACCTGGATAATAGAAAATTGGCAACCTGTGCATCTCTGAGCAGCGTAACATGTTGTCCCCAGTAGCTGCTTCTGTGTGGCATCTGGCTGCTGATTTCTACTAGTTTTATCAACACTGTTTACAAGGTTTAGCCTCACGCAAAAACCAGAACATAACCCATGGTGGTTATAGGGTATATTATTGGGGAGGGGTTGCCACACCTCCCTTCCCATTTTGTCATAGTTCATTATCCTCATTGTGGCTCAACAGACTCTTTTGGGAGAATCCTTTCTCCTTCTCAGGTTCTTTTCTACAGATCTGCTCTGCTTCTGCACAATCGTGCTGGTTGAAACTTCTGTCTCATGAGGACAAGGTGCTATTTTGGCTGCATAAGCAAGGACACATACCTGAAAACAGGAAAGAGAGGGAACGTGGTTTTTTAATTTGCTTTTATTGCAAGGGGCAAGCTGGTATAATCATGGAACATTTTGCGATGGCTTATTCTTTCGATCCACATGTTTTGGTGAAGAAGCAGAAGGCGTTTCTAGCTGGGGATGAAGCAGCAATCCAGTGGCTCTTAAAAGATCCTGGGTAAGCAGACCTCCTCCATGAGTCTAACCTATTTGAAAACAAAGCAAAATATAAAGCAGTTATTTCCATTTCACCTGGAATCAGATGTCAAAATGATGAAGATAGGAAGGCAGAGCATTGCAGGCAATGAATGAGCTAAGGCAATCAACAATAAGTATTGAAAGGAAATATAAACTCCTTTGGACAAGAACAAATACGTTTCTGAGCACAAATCAAAGTGTCTGTGCTGACCTTTAAGGCCCTAAACGGCCTTGGCCCAGTATACCTGAAGGAGCATCTCCACCCTCATCATTCAGCCCGGATACTGAGGTCCAGCGCCAAGGGCCTTCTGGAGATTCCCTCCCTGCAAGAAGTGAGGTTACAGGGAACCAGGCAGAGGGCCTTCTCAGTGGTGGCGCCCGCCCTGTGGAACGCCCTCCCAACAGATGACAAGGAAATAAACAACTATCTGACTTTTAGAAGACATCTGAAGGCTGCCCTGTTTAGGGAAGTTTTTATGTTTGATGTTTCATCGTGTTTTTAACAATGGGTTGGGAGCCACCCACAGTGGTTTGGGAAACCCCGCCAGATGGGCGAGGTATAAATAACAAATTGTTGTTGTTTGCTGTTTTCTTGTCATGGTTTTCTGTATATATTTGTATTGTTCTAGAGAAGATCCCCAGCTCATCTGAGAACTGAACAACAGCAGAAAATGACGAATGAAGGAAAATGGAAGATATAGGCAATATAAACAGGCAAAAGAAAAGAAAAGTGAGGCATGCCTAGGACTCTACTGTCAGATTCTGGTGAACAAATGAGGACAGATTCCAGTTACAGAATCAAGTCTGAAACTGTTCAAACTCTTTAGAGATATTGACATGAGTTTTCAGAATGAAGGATGAAAAGAGTTAGTTATGTGAGGAATATGGGGAAATCCCGGTACTAAATTTGAGTTGGACCTTTTCTCTTTTGCTCTATGGGAAAGCAAAGAATGGCACCATGATTTAAATGATATGTTAATAAGTTGCGGAATGTAAGGCATATGGCAATTCCATCAGCCCTACAAGGCCAGTTGAAGTGATGATATTCCAGCTAAACTATTTAAATTTTTAAAAAATGATGCTGTTAAGGTTTTACACTCAATATGCTAGCAAGTTTGGAAAACTCACCCGTGGCCAGAGGATTGGAGAAGATCCCAGTCCCAAAGAAGGGAAGTGCCAAATAATGCTCCAACTACCGCACAATTGCAGTCATTTCACACGCTAGCAAGGTTATGCTTAAAATTCTACAAAGCAGGCTTAAGCAGTATGTGGACCAAGAACTTCCAGAAGTGCAAGCTGGATTTCGAAGGGGCAGAGGAACCAGAGACCAAATTGCAAACATGCGCTGGATTATGGAGAAAGCCAGAGAGTTCCAGAAAAAATCTACTTCTGCTTCATTGACTATGCAAAAGCCTTTGACTGTGTTGACCACAGCAAACTATGGCAAGTTCTTAAAGAAATGGGAGTGCCTGATTACCTCATCTGTCTCCTGAGAAATCTCTATGTGGGACCAGAAGCTACAGTTAGAACTTGATATGGAACAACTGATTGGTTCAAAATTGGCAAAGGAGTACGACAAGGCTGTATATTGTCTCCCTGCTTATTTAACTTATATGCAGAATTCATCATGCGAAAGGCTGGGCTGGATGAATCCCAAGCTGGAATTAAGATTGCCGGAAGAAATATTAACAATCTCAGATATGCAGATGATACAACCTTGATGGCAGAAACTGAGGGGGAATTCAAGAACCTTTTAATGAGGGTGAAAATGGAGAGTGCAAAATATGGTCTGAAGCTCAAAATCAAAAAAACTGGTCCCATCACCTCCTGGCAAATAGAAGGGGAAGAAATGGAGGCAGTGAGAGATTTTACTTTCTTGGGGATCCATGATCACTGCAGATGGTGACAGCAGTCACGAAATTAAAAGACGCTTGCTTCTTGGGAGAAAAGCAATGACAAACCTAGACAGCATGCTAAAAAACAGAGACATCACCTTGCCAACAAAGGTCCGTATAGTTAAAGCTATGGTTTCCCCAGTAGTGATGTATGGAAGTGAGAGCTGGACCATAAAGAAGGCTGATCGCCGAAGAATTGATGCTTTTGAATTATGGTGCTGGAGAAGACTCTTGAGAGTCCCATGGACTGCAAGAAGATCAAACCTCTCCATTCTGAAGGAAATCAGCCCTGAGTGCTCACTGGAAGGACAGATCCTGAAGCTGAGGCTCCAATACTTTGGCCACCTCATGAGAAGAGAAGACTCCCTGGAAAAGACCCTGATGTTGGGAAAGATGGAGGGCACAAGGAGAAGGGGACGACAGAGGACGAGATGGTGGGACAGTGTTCTCGAAGCTACAAACATGAGTCTGACCAAACTGCGGGAGACAGTGGAAGACAGGAGTGCCTGGCGTGCTTTGGTCCATGGGATCAGGAAGAGTCGGACACGACCAAAAGACTAAACAACAACATCAGCCCTACATGTTAAGTATATCTGAGCAAGGGCTACAACACTAGAAGATAAGAAGAGGCTGTAATATTTGCAAAAGGAGATGGGGAAAAACCCAGGTGCATTTCCTTGGCTGTAAGTCCCATTGTGGTTCACAGAAATGAGTCATTAGTCAAGTGATTGTGGAGAAAAGATTGAAAACCCTGAAATCAGAGGCTGCTTGACATGCTCAGCCTGGAGGGTTTGGGCTGTGGATGCTGTTTGTGAGATTATGCTTACCTTTGGCAGGTTCTTCAATCTCTCGTTTGGGGAACCGAGATTACTTCTTTTTACAACACTTCATGTTCACCCACCCCTTGCATTTTCCAATCTGAGTCATGTGGAGACACGTCAGAGGTAGGCAAAGACCCCCTTCAGCATTGCATTCTTCTCTAGTCTGTGGTGGCTTCTGGGGTTCTTGACTCTGTGGTGTCTCCTGGGCTTCTTGACTCTGTGCTGTCTCCTTAGAAAATCCTGCACAATGAGAGAGAGAAAATATCACTGTACACTGCGGAGAGCAAAATGTTATAGTTTAGAAAGGCTGTTCCATATGAACCAGCCCAGACCCTGTGATCACCATCTGAGGCCCTTCTTCATTTGCACCCTCCATGAGAGGTCTGGAGGGTGGTAACATGGGACTGGGCTTTTATCTGCTGGTCCGTGTTTGTGGAATGCTCTCCCCAAGGAGGCACACCTGGAGCCATCATTACATATATATGTGCACCAAGCCAAAGCTTTCCTTTATAACCAGGCCTTTGACCTTGAACTAACAAATTTGATAATATAATAAAATAAGGAAGTGTTTATAGTTTTGAGTAGTGCTCTCCTCTCCATTCCATTTTCCCTCCCCAGTTTTACACCCACCCAACCACCCACACTCCTTTACAGACCTCTTTAGGATATGGGATTATTTGAAGGGGGCTGTCCCTAACATTTACTGAGGTTTTCCCTGCCCTAAAGCTTCTTGGAGCTGCTGCAAATCTTAAGGTGCTCCTCAACCCTTGTTGATATGTCTCTCTGCTGCATGAGTGCTGTTGCTTTAAACAATGCAGGATATCCAGCACTTGAGCTCCCCAGTAAGGATCTACAAATGTTTAGCTGAAATCTAAACTCCTGTAACTTAAGCCAGTTATAGATCTAATTTCTCACTGGGCAGCAGAAAGCAAACATTTCCACCCTTTCATGGAGCAGACCAGCATCAACCCAGTATCTGCAGGCTGTGGCTCTTTCCCTGAGAGCCACTGTCTGTTTATATAAACAGTATTAAGTTAGGTGGACCAGTGGCAGAAGGGTTAAAAGGACTGAGCTGTTCTCAAAACCTTTGAATAGTGCGGTTTCCCAGCCCCAATATGCAGGACCTGAAGACAACTGCCTTCTTCTGTATCACTTACCAGATGTAGCCAGCAGCAGCAAAGACGGAATAGCCAAACATATCTGGAGGATCTTCATGGCTCTGTTAGGATAGACGGTGCAGGGCCACAGGCCAGCAGGTTGTCAGGGGAGAGCCTATTGATACATATTTGTAGGATCCTTGGCGAACTCTTTCCTCCCACTTCCTTGCAAAGTCCAGCAGTCACCATGCCCTGAAGGATAGTGAGGCTGCATGTTCTGCCATCAGCACACTGTCTTCCCCAGAATAACATGTAGAGATGGCCCATTGTGAGACCTGGAGGTTGCAAAGATGGGAAGAACCACCCAGATGAGTTATTGAGTACCTACTTTTAGAACAAAAGCCTGTGTACTGGAAGAGGCAAAGGTCACCAGTGTCAAAGCAATGATTCTTCAAGATCAACATCATTGGACTGGTCATGTTGTTCAGCTGCTTGATTAGTGGTCAACAAAAGATGTTTAAAGATTCTCTGAAGGCAAATCCAAAAAAAAGTAGTATAAATACCAAAAAAGGGGAAACACTGGTCTGTGAGCACTCCAATTGGTGAATAGCCTTTATCAAATGTATTATGGTCTTCAAAGACGCTCGAACTCAGTGTGGTAGCCTGGTAGATGAAGGGAACGCAGTGGATGTAGCCCACCTTGATTTCAGCAAGGCATTCGACAAGGTGCCCCATGATATTCTTGTAAAGAAGCTGGTAAAATGCGGTCTTGACTATGCTACCACTCAGTGGATTTGTAACTGGCTGACTGACCGAACCCAAAGGGTGCTCATCAATGGTTCCTCTTCATCCTGGAGAAGAGTTACTAGTGGGGTGCCACAGGGTTCTGTCTTGGGCCCGGTCTTATTCAACATCTTTATCAACGACTTGGATGATGGACTCAAGGGCATCCTGATCAAATTTGCAGATGACACCAAACTGGGAGGGGTGGCTAACACCCCAGAGGACAGGATCACACTTCAAAACGACCTTGACAGATTAGAGAACTGGGCAAAAACAAACAAGATGAACTTTAACAGGGAGAAATGTAAAGTATTGCACTTGGGCAAAAAAAAATGAGAGGCACAAATACAAGATGGGTGACACCTGGCTTGAGAACAGTACATGTGAAAAGGATCTAGGAGTCTTGGTTGACCACAAACTTGACATGAGCCAACAGTGTGATGCGGCAGCTAAAAAAGCCAATGCAATTCTGGGCTGCATCAATAGGAGTATAGCATCTAGATCAAGGGAAGTAATAGTGCCACTGTATTCTGCTCTGGTCAGACCTCACCTGGAGTACTGTGTCCAGTTCTGGGCACCACAGTTCAAGAAGGACACTGACAAACTGGAACGTGTCCAGAGGAGGGCAACCAAAATGGTCAAAGGCCTGGAAACGATGCCTTATGAGGAACGGCTAAGGGAGCTGGGCATGTTTAGCCTGGAGAAGAGGAGGTTAAGGGGTGATATGATAGCCATGTTCAAATATATAAAAGGATGTCACATAGAGGAGGGAGAAACGTTGTTTTCTGCTGCTCCAGAGAAGCAGACACGGAGCAATGGATCCAAACTACAAGAAAGAAGATTCCACCTAAACATTAGGAAGAACTTCCTGACAGTAAGAGCTGTTCGACAGTGGAATTTGCTGCCAAGGAGTGTGGTGGAGTCTCCTACTTTGGAGGTCTTTAAGCAGAGGCTTGACAACCATATGTCAGGAGTGCTCTGATGGTGTTTCCTGCTTGGCAGGGGGTTGGACTCGATGGCCCTTGTGGTCTCTTCCAACTCTATGATTCTATGATTCTATGATTCAGGACAAAGGGAAGAAACATGCTATGAAGAAGGCACGCTTGGCAAACCCTCACCATGATCAACTCCCACCTGGAAACCTATGTCCCCACTCTGAAAGGACATGTGGATCAGAACTGGCCTCCACAATCACTGACAGACTCACTGTTAATACCGTGTTTATGGAAGACAATCTTACTTGGCTATGAGTGATCACCAAAGAGGGAGGAGGAGGAGGAGGAGGAGGCTGTTAGATCCATGACTGAATTGCAATAGGCCAATAAGGACCTTTCACTCTCAATTGTTTAATGGGGCAGCAAAAAGCCTTTTGCCTCTCCGCTCCCCCTTCTATTCTAAATTATATCCCTAAAATAAAGGAAAGCTTGGGAGGAACCAGGAGTGGGATTTTTGTGTCAAAAGACAATGAACTCCACTCACTTCAGATACTGAAACCCAATTCCTGGGGGTGGGTTATGTTCACATGAGCCCCTTGAAGCACCTTGGAACACAGTGGCATTACGTCTTTGGTTGGCACCCGGGGCAGGACCAGCGGCTGCACAGAGGGTGGACAAAACATAATGTGCCAGCCCAACCCTTGCCACTTCTGCTGGGAGGGCTTGGAGCACAGAGGTTTCATGGGGCAATGCTGCAATGCTCTTGCCCACAACAGCCCAGTCGACCACCACGAACCTTGACATACACATCCTTCCAGCACTTGCTGGGCAGCCTTTCAGTGAAGCACACAGAGGCAAGGTGACAAGGCCAGGTCAGGCTCCAGAACCCAAAGACCCCTGACTGCAGGCAGGGTAGGGCAGGGCAGGGAGAATTGCTTGGTTCTCACCTCCTCAAAATCATCCATCCACCCAGGGCTACATTCTCCCTGGCCTTCCCCACTCTACACCCCTGCTCCAACCACTATCCATTCATTCAGAACACAAGCCCGCTCACCCCTTTGTGTGCAGCAGCATTGCGGGAAAGCGAAGTGAAAGGTCGTTATTAGTCTATTTCAAATCAGCCATGGATCTAATAGTCTTCTTCTTCTTTGGCGATCACTCATAGCCGAGTAAAATTGTCTTCCATAAACTCGGTATTAACAGTGGAGGCCAATTCTGGATCCACATATCTTTATACAGTGGGGACATAGGTTTCCAGGTGGGAGTTGATCATGGTGAGGGTTTGCCAACGTGCCTTCCTCTTAGCATGTTTCTTCCCTTTGTCCTGAGTTCGTGCTTCTTTAAAGACCATGATACCTTTGGGAAAGGCTGTTCTCCAACTGGAGCGCTCGCAGGCCAGTGTTTCCCAATTTTTGGTGTTTACACTACATTTTTTTTAGATTTGCCTTGAGAGAGTCTTTAAACCTCTTTTGTTGTCCACCAGCATTACACTTTCCATGTTTAAGTTGGGAATAGAGTAGTTGCTTTGGAAGATGATAATTAAGCACAACAACATGACCAGTCCAATGATACTGATGTGGAAGAATCATTGCTTTTGACACTGGTCACTCATGAGACAGAGGTTTCAACCAGCATGGCTGTGCAGAAGCAAAGCAGATCTTTAGAAAAGAACCCTAGAAGGCAGAAGGATCCCCCAAAACAGTCTGTTGAGCCACAATGAGGATAACGAAATATAACAAAATGGGAAGGGAAGTGTGGCAACCCCCTCCCCAGTAATATACCCTATAACCACCACGGGGTATGTTTTGGTTTTTGCGTGAGGCTAAACCTTATAAACAGAGTTGATAAAACTAGTAGAAATCAGCAGCCAGATGTCACACAGGAGCAGCTACTAGGGACAACATGTTACGCTGCTCAGAGATGCACTGGTTGCCAATTTTCTATTATCCGGGCTTGAGGTTCTAAACAAGGTCAATAGCTGAATGAAAAGGGTGGAGAAGCTCCTTCAGGTATACTGGGCCAAGGCCGTTGAGATTATTAAAAATCTTTCTAGACAGTGGTTTTCTTTTAAAAAAACAACAACCAAGCATGACAGTAAACAATTTGCAACATTATGGTCACTTTGATAACAGTAAACCTGAATTGATTTGAAAGCATTTATAAACCAGTTAACATTTTAAAAATCTGTAAGCAGCACACAGTTTTAAAAGCAAAGAATGCCATTAAAACAGCAATACACCCTACATATTCCATAAACACAGTACTAACAGTGAGACCGTCAGTGATGGTGGAGGCCAGTTCTGGATCCACATGTCCTTCCACAGTGGGGACACTGCACTGGTTTCCAGGTGGGAGTTCATCATGGTGAGGGTTTGCCAAGCGTGTCTTCCTCGTAGCATGTTTCTTCCCTTTGTCCTGAGTTTGAGTGTCTTCAAAGACCATGATACCTTTGATAAAGGCTGTTCTCCAATTGGAGTGCTCACAGCCCAGTGTGTCCCATTTTTCTGTGTTTATACTACTTTTTCTTAGATTTGCCTTCAGAGAATCTTTAAACCTCTTTTGTTGACCACTAATCAAGCAGCTGAACAACATGACCAGTCCAATGATGCTGATCTTAAAGAATCATTCCTTTGACACTGGTGACCTTTGCCTCTTCCAGTACACAGGCTTTAGTTCTAACAGTAGTTGCTCAGTGACTCATCTGGGTGCTTCTTCCTGTCTTTGCGTCCTCCGGGTCTTACAATGGGCCAAAACCTCCAATCTTTCCATCTCTACATGTCATTCTGGGGAAGACAGTGTGCTGATGGCTGAACCAGCAGCCCCACTTTCCTTCAGGGCATGGTGACGACTTGCTAGACTTTGCAAGGAAGTGGGAGGAAACAGCTTCCCAAGTATCCTACAAATATGGATCACTCGTCTCTCCCCTGACAACCTTCTGGCCTGTGGCCCTGCACCCAGTCTCACTGCACCGTCTATCCTAACAGAGCCATGAAGATCCTCCAGCTATGTTTGGCTATTCTGTCTTTGCTGCTGCTGGCTACGCCTGGTAAGTGATACAGAAGAAGGCAGTTGTCTTCAGGTCCTGCATAGTGGGGCTGGGAAACAGCACTATTCAAAGGTTTTGAGAACAGCTCAGTCCTTTTAACCCTTCTGCCACTGGTCCACCTAGCTTAATACTGTTTATACCAACAGACAGTGGCTCTCAAGGAAAGAGCCACAGCCTGGAGATATTGGGTTGATGCTGGTCTGCTCCATGAAAGGCTGGAAATGTTTCCTTTCTGCTGCCCTGGAGGGAGAAATTAGATCTAACTGGCTTAAGTTACAGGAGTTTAGATTTCAGCTAAACATTTGTAGATCCTTACTGGAGAGCTCAAGTGCTGGATTCCCTGCATTGTTCAAAGCAACAGCACTCAAGCAGAAGAGCGACATATCAACAAGGGTTGAGGAGCAGCTTAAGATTTGCAGCAGCTCCAAGAAGCTTTAGGGCAGGGAAAACCTCAGTAAATGTTAGGGACAGCCCCCTTCAAATAATCCCATATCCTAAAGAGGTCTGTAAAGGGGTGGGTGTGGGTGGGTGTGGGTGTAAAATTGGGGAGGGAAAATGGAATGGAGAGGAGAGCACTACTCAAAACTATAAACACTTCCTTATTTTACTGTATTATCAAATTTGTTAGTTCAAGGTCAAAAGACTGGTTACAAAGGAAAGCATTGGCTTGGTGCACATATATATGTAATGATGGCTCCAGGTGTGCCTCCTTGGGGAGAGCATTCTACAAACAGGGACCAGCAGATAAAAGCCCAGTCCCCTCAGATGGTGATCACAGGGTCTGGGCCGGTTCCTCTGGAACAGATTTCTCAACCTGTGGGTCTCCAGATGTTGTTGAACTACGACTCACATCACCCCTAGCTAGCAAGGCCAGAGCTCAGGGAAGATGGGAGTTGTAGTCCAACAACATCTGGGGACCCACAGATTGAGAACCGCTGGGAGAGAGGCAGACCTGGCGGTACTGCAACCCCGAGCCATTTAAGCCTCATAAGTCAAAACCAGAACATTGAATTGCAGCTGGAAATTAACGGGTAGCCAGTGCAGTTGGGCCAGGAATGGTGTAATATGCTTGGGCCCTCTTGGCCAGTTGAGCAACCAGGCCACCAAATTCAACATCAGCTAAAGTTTCCAAACTGTCTTCTGAGGCAGCCTACATATAACGTGTTGCAATATTATTGAAGGTCCCAGTTCTATGGATTCCAAACAGGGTTGGAGAACATGTGTCAGGGACTGGCTGGACGAGGAGGAGTGGTGTTGAGGTGACAGCTTGGAACCCACAAATGGAAATCCCAGAGGAAGAAAGCTCAGATCATGGGAGTTGGTGGTGGGATACTGAGGAGAGGTCAGAGGGAGAAGATTAGGAGGAGGTGCAGTGTACCAAAGGGGCAACAGGGTTTAGTGAGCAGGAGAAACCTGTGACAGGGAGCAGTTCAGACTCCAAGGCTGAAGCAGAGGAGGGGTCGTGGTGAAGAGGTTGCTGAAGAATGCTGGGATTCTTTGTCTCAAGCTGTGACAAGCTCCCCTCCTCATTGGTCTCCAAGAAGGTGCAGGACAATGAGTATGGCAAATGGTTGAAGGAACATCGAGGTGGGAGTTGGAATGCCACTGTATCCTGATGTGCCAATGAACTTGTACCCCCTTTTTCTTCCTCTTCTGAATTTTCTTTTTTAAAAAAAATAATATTTATTAATTTTCAACAATTTAAACACAACACTACAAAAAACAAAAAAACCCCACAATACAACAATACAATACAGTACAAAAAACACTACACAACACTAACACAAACAATTAACAAAACAAAACAAAAACCATTCAAAACACAATCCAATTTCAATATCTTATCTTTCATTCACATGTTTCCACGACCTCCTCACACCTCCCTTTTTGTCTTCCACTTCTATTAATTGTTTCAGCAATTCCTCTCCATTTTCCTCTATTTTCTATCCTATAATTATCTTAACACATTCTAACTTTATTTTCCCCTTTAATACCGTATTAATCTATCTATACCTAATTCCTTATAACATTTCTACTAAAGCCATATAACTTCATTCCAACATTTTTCTAACATTCATTAATTTTACAGTATTTCTGTAAGTAGTCTTTAAACTTTTTCCAATCTTCTTCCACCGATTCTTCTCCCTAGTCTCGGATTCTGCCAGTCATTTCCGCCAATTTCATGTAGTCCATCACCTCTTCTGAATTTTCTTTGCCTCCTGAAAACCCATAAGATTACTTTTCTCTCTGCAGTGTACAGTGATATTTTCTCTCTCTCTCTCTTTGTGCAGGATTTGCCCAGGAGACACCACAGAGTAGGGAAGCATGCAAGGCTCAGGGTGGTACTTGCTTACCTCAAACGTGCGTCAATTTTCCTGAGATTGGAAGCTGCGGGGGGAAGATTAAGTGTTGCAAAGAAAAGTAATCTCGGTTTGGCAAACAAGAGATCAAACATATTGCCAGAGGTAAGCGTAATCTCACAAACAGCATCCACGGCCCAAACCCTCCAGGCTGAGCATGTCAGGGAGCCTCTGATTTCAGGGTCTTCAGGCTTCTCTCCACAGTCGCTTGACTAATGACTCATTTCTGTGAACCACAATGGGACTGACAGCCAAGGAAACGCACCTGGGTTTTTCCCCATATCCTTTTGCAATTACTACAGCCTCTTCTTATCTTCTAGTGTTGTAGCTCTTGCTCAGATATACATAAAATGTAGGGCAAATGGAATTGCCATATGCCTTACATTTAACAACTCATTAACATATCATTTAAATCATGGTGCCATTCTTTGCTTTCCCATAGAGTAAAAGAGGAAAGGTCCAACTCAAATTTAGTACCAGGATTTCCCCATATTCCTCACATAACTAACTCTTTTCATCCTTCATTCTGAAAACTCATGTCAATATCTCTAAAGAGTTTGAACAGTTTCAGACTTGATTCTGTAACTGGAATCTGTCCTCATTTGTTCATCAGAATCTGACAGTAGAGTCCTAGGCATGCCTCACTTTTCTTTCCTTTTGCCTGTTTATATTGCCTATATCTTCCATTTTCCTTCATTCGTCATTTTCTGTTGTTGTTCAGTTCTCAGATGAGCTGGGGATCTTCTCTAGAACAATACAAATATATAAAGAAAACCATGACAAGAAAACAGCAAACAACAACAATTTGTTATTTATACCTCGCCCATCTGGCGGGGTTTCCCAAACCACTCTGGGTGGCTCCCAACCGATTATTAAAAACACGATGAAACATCAAACATAAAAACTTCCCTAAACAGGGCAGCCTTCAGATGTCTTCTAAAAGTCAGATAGTTGCTTATTTCCTTGTCATCTGTTGGGAGGGTGTTCTACAGGGTGGGCGCCACCACCGAGAAGGCCCTCTGCCTGGTTCCCTGTAACCTCACTTCTTGCAGGGAGGGAATCTCCAGAAGGCCCTCGGCGCTGGACCTCAGTGTCCAGGCTGAATGATGAGGGTGGATATGCTCCTTCAGGTCTACTGGGCCAAGGCCGTTTAGGGCCTTAAAGGTCAGCACCGACACTTTGAATTCTGCTCAGAAACTTATTTGTTCTTGTCCAAAGGAGTTTACATTTCCCTGAAATACTTGTTATTGATTGCCTTAGCTCATTCATTCCCTGCAATGCTCCACCTTCCTATGTTCATCATTTTGACATCTGATTCCAGGTGAAATGGAAATAACTGCTTTATATTTTGCTTTGTTTTCAAACAGGTTAGACTGATGGAGGAGGTCTGCTTACCCAGGATCCTTTAAGAGCCACGTAGAATGCTGCTTCATCCCCAGCTAGAAACGCCTTCTGCCTCTTCACCAAAGCATCTGGATCGAAAGAATAAGCCATTGCAAAATGTTCCATGATTATACCAGCTTGTCCCTTACAATAAAAGCAAATTAAAAAACCACGTTCCCTCTCTTTCCAGTTTCCAGTTATCCGTCCTTGCTTATGCAGCCAAAATAGCACCTTGTCCTCATGAGACAGAAGTTTCAACCAGCACGATTGTGCAGAAGCAAAGCAGATCTGTAGAAAAGAACCCTAATAGGAGAAAGGATTCTCCCAAAACAGTCTGTTGAGCCACAATGAGGATAGTGAAATATGACAAAATGGGAAGGGGTGTGTGGCAACTCCCCCAGCATATACCCTATAACCACCACAGGTTATGTTTTGGTTTTTCCGTGAGGCTAAAGCTTGTAAACATTATTGATAAAACTAGTAGAAATCAGCAGCCAGACGCCACACAGAAGCAGCTACTGGGGACAACATGTTACGCTGCTCAGAGATGCACTGGTTGCCAATTTTCTATAATCCGGGCTTCAGGTTCTAAACAAGGTGAATAGCTGAATGAGGAGGGTGGAGAAGCTCCTTCAGGTATACTGGGCTGAGGCCATTGAGATTATTAAAAATCTTTCTAGACAGCGTGCAGAATGCTGGAGAAGAGGAGGAACCGGGGAGGTAGCAGGTGGAAGGGGCTGAGGTTAAAGGGTGCATTTGCAGTGCTGTGGATGAGCAAGATGGAACACTGGGATGAAAGAAAGGGGTTGTGGGTCAGGGGGATGGAGATTTTGGGGGGTAGTAATGTCTGTGGCAAGTGGCTGAGGGAGGTTGAATGGAAAGACTGGAATGCAAGGAGAGTGTTTATAACACTTCTAGGCAATGCTTAGCTATATGGACTCAATATGAGGTAGCTTCCTATCTTCTAAAACACACACCCTACCTCTGGCCTCCTTTGGAAAAAGATGGCGGGTCTCAAACACCCAGAGATGGAAACCCTCCCATAGTAACTTGATATATTTCAGAAGTCATTGCTGGAAAGGATATTAAAGGCAGCCTGGTCCAACCTTCAGCTCAGGGAAGAATCTCCAGCACAGGTTGGAACTGCAGCATCCTTAAGAGATAACTATTCAGCCTCTGATTATACCTCTTGGGCTTCCCGATGAGGTCAGCGGTTCAAATCCCCGTGACAAGGGGAGCTCCCATTGCTCCGCCCCAGCTCTTGCCAACCTAGGAGCTCGAAAGCACACCAGTGCAAGTAGATAAATAGGTACCGCTGTGACGGGAAGGTAAACGGCGTTTCTGTGCTCTCTGGTTTCGGTCACAGTGTTCCGTTGCACCAAAAGCAGTTTAGTTATGCTGGCCACATGACTCGGAAAGCTGTCTGCGGACAAACGCCGGCTCCCTCAGCCTGAAAGCGAGATGAGAGCTGCAACCCCATAGTCGCCTTTGACTGGACTTAACCATCCAGAGGTCCTTTACCTTTTACCTTTTACCTATACCTCTAGTAGGGAAGACCTCCGACATCAGACTGATCAACACAAAACCACCTTGCATGTAGAATAGTAGCTTTCAGAAAGGAAGGCTACAGAATGATGGGAACTGTAGCCACTTTGGCTACTCCAGGTTTTGGATGTCTTGAAAAACACTAAAGCATTCTGCAGCAGCCAATTATCTGTTTTTCTCTTTGGCTTGATGGTATCCTCATCTCTGGATTAATTTGTAGTTTGCTTCATCTTCAAAGTGCCTAATGTACACTATGAGCCTATTCATTTTTTCAGTTTGTGTTTTAAATCTCTCAACTTTTTTGTTGTTCCTACACCGTACATTCCTGCTCTATTGCTTGTTTTAAATACTTCTATTTAAAAATTAAAAAAAACCCCTCCACATTGTCCTAAGAGCCAGTGTGGTGTAGTGGTTAAGAGCGGTAGTCATGTAATCTGGGAAACCGGGTTCGTGTCTCCGCTCCTCCACATGCAGCTGCTGGGTGACCTTGGGCCAGTCACACTTCTGTGAAGTCTCTCAGCCCCACTCACCTCACAGAGTGTTTGTTGTGGGGAGGAAGGGAAAGGAGAATGTTAGCCGCTTTGAGACTCCTGAAGGGGAGTGAAAGGCGGGATATCAAATCCAAACTCTTCTTCTTCTTCTTCTAAGATAGGTAGGCAGTTTTTGTTTTGTAAGAATGAGGAAATGCTGAAAGAGGCAACTTGAAACTGTCCTTAACGTTTGTGGTCCATAACTGGGATGCTGTCTTTGTGCAAACTGCTCTGACTGACAGACTGTAGCAATACCTTTCCAACGGCCTTTGATTTCGGCAAGATTCCCTTCAACCGCTCCCAGTGTCACAACGTCCTACAAATATCGAAAGCTCCGTCTTGCCCTGGAAACCTTTGAGACTTGGCCTTGCTTGTAACACTGCATCCAGCTTTCCTGCATTTCTCCATCCCAGCTGAGTCATGAAGATCCTCCAATTGTGCCTGGCAGTTCTCTCTTTGCTGCTCCTGTCTTCCTCAGGTAAGGGAGAGGGACACTTGTCAGCCAATGGGAAGGGTAAGAGGAATCAAGATGTCCTTCTGTGGCCCTGTAAAGCGAACAAGCGTTTCCCTCTAACATTTATAGCATAGAAGGAAACTGGCTTGGGCCTTCCATTAGAAAGTTTCCCCAGAAGCTGAGTGCTGCACCCTGCACTGCAACTCCCATTGCACACTTTCGCAGAACTGTAGCAGCTTGTGTTCCATTTCAAGATTTGTAAACTATTAAAATATCATAATACATCAAACATTAAAAGTTTCTCTAAACAGGGCTGCCTTCAGATGTCTTCTAAAAGTCTGGTAGTTGCTGTTCTCTTTGACGTCTGGTGGGAGGGTGTTCCACAGGCCGGGCACCACTACCAAGAAGGCCCTCTGCCTGGTTCCCTGAGATTTGCTTCTCGCAGTGAGGGAACTGCCACAAGGCCCTCAACGCTGGACCTCAGTGTCCGGGGTGGAGACACTCCTTCAGATATACTGGACCGAGGCCGTTCAGGGCTTTAGAAGTCAGCACCAACATTTTGAATTGTGCTTGGAAACGTACTGGGAGCCAATGTAGGTGTTTCAAGACCAGTGTTATGTGATCTCGGCGGCCGCCCCCAGTCACCAGTCTAGCTGCGGCATTCTGGATTAGTTGTAGTTATACATATATTTCATACATACATAGATAACTACATATACTATGTAGTTATTCGTAGATTTCAGTTGAACATTAGAAAAACCTTCTTGATGGTAAGAGCAGCTGTGGTGGACTCTCGCTCACTGAAGAGCCATCTGTTGGGGGACGCTCACATTCTGGATTCTGCATTGTCAATGCCCTCCATCATCTCCTATAAACCAATAGGAAACTCACTTGGAATCCTGGTTTCAGTGAAGGCAAACCGACACCATCCTTGCACAAAAGGGATGCTTTGGGGGGGACCTCAAGCACAGCAGATATTCAAAAAAAATCTTAAGGGTGAGGGACTCAGGAAACCTTCTCCCACCCAAAAAATTAGCCTGCAGACTAATGAGGCCCATTGTCTATTTGTGGGGGTGGGGACTGGAGAGGAGGGCGCATGGAATGGTGTACCATGGATGAAGCCATGGCCAGCTGAGACCATGAAAAGGAGCGCTCTGAACTATAAGCACTTTGTTGAAGGTCCCATTTCTGATGAAGTGATTCTAAAGCAGGAATGGGGAGCAACTTCAGCTAATGGCTCAACATCCAGAGAGTCAAGGAATCCCCCATTCCTGAACTTGTGCCTCCCTTTCTTCCTCTTCTGAATTTCCTCTCCTCTCCCCAGTGGACAGTAACCTATTTTTCTTCCTCTGTGTAGGATCTGCCCAGCTAACACCAGGGAATAGTCAACAATGCGGTGGTGTTTGCAGATTTGGAGGTTGTATCTATCCCTTCATTCAGAGGGGGAGATGTGGATTTCTGAGGATATGTTGCGTAAGGTAACTTCAGCTCACCAGACAAGAGATCAAATGAGTAGCCAGAATATAAGTGTCATCAAAGTTTTTTTGATGCTTGCTAGACTTAACCGGACATTTCTTTAGATGTCTGAAGGCAGCCCTGTTTAGGGAAGTGTTGAATGTTTAATAGAATATTTTATTTTAATATTTTGTTGCAAGCCACCCAGAGTGGCTGGGGAAATCCAGCCAGATGGGCCGAGTATGAAGATATTATTATTATTATTATTATTATTATTATTATTATTATTATTATTATGTTGTATAAAGTATGCATGTTTGCATGCATTATTGTTGGCCCATCAAGAAGACTTCCCCCAGGGCAACTTCCAAATGGCAATAAAATTTGATCCACAAAGGGATAAAATATTAAAATGGTTCGTAGTGCAAATGCTGCCTCCGAAATGGGAGTAACTCTGGTATTTTTGCATTTCCTGATTTCTCAGGGAGGAATGATTGCTGCCTGCTTACTCAGGATCCCTTGAAAAATGGGAGATGTTCCCTCACCTTGAGAGCCACTGGATCCTGCTTAATCCCTTGCTGGAGACGCCTTCTGCTTATTCCCCAAAGCATCCAGATAAAAATTAATAAATGAAGACTTCAGAAAAATTCCATCAATTGTATGAGCTTGTTCCTTGTAATAAAAGCAAAATAAAACACTCCATCCCCTCTGTTTCCTATTTTCAGGTATGAGTGCTGTTGCTTTTGAAGCCAAAATGGCACATTTCACCTATGGGGAGGAATCCCCCCAAACAGCTCCAAGAGAAGGACTGAATGACAAGGAGGAGAAGAAAGGAGGAGGGAATGGGAATTAAGGAGAAGCAATTTTATTCAGTTCACTTTTAAAGGCATTCCAACATTATTTGCACTTTCTGAAGCAATAGGAGAACTGAAACAGAATGTGAATACAGTGGTACCTCAGGTTAAATACTTAATTCGTTCTGGAGGTCCCTACTTAACCTGAAACTGTTCTTAACCTGAAGTACTACTTTATCTAATGGGGCCTCCTGCTGCTGCCGTACTGCTGGAGCATGATTTCTGTTCTCTTCCTGAAGCAAAGTTCTTAACCTGAAGCACTATTTCAGGGTTAGCGGAATCTGTAACCTGAAGTGTATGTAACCTGAATCGTATGTAGCCTGAGGTACCACTGTACTATGTGCTCTGAATTTTTCAGTGCAGTTCTCCAACCACACAACTTGGGGGGAAATGCATGCAATTGGGGAAAGTGTGTCTAAGTATGCATATATTAATGAAAACAAGAATGCATTATATCAGGGAATGTTTCTATATTGGGGAATATTTAGTTGCAGAAATATGTATTTTGGGCAAAATTTCATACAAACAGGAAATTGCCACTGAAATGTTGATTTTTTTATTAAAAAATGCAAGTTTATGTGGAAATGCGGAGAACTGGATTTAAGACTGGAAAAATGAGAAGCCGAGACAAACCACAAGGGAGAGATTCTCCCATTCCTAGAAGGAAGAGATGAAAGGGAAAGTCCTAGAGACGGACATGGCTGGCTTGTTGAAGCAGAGAATAAAGGCACTGCTCCATAGCAACATTTTATTTTGCATGTTGGTCATGAAATCTCTAACCCACTGTTCGTCTCTTATATATGATGGAGTATGGAGAAATGCTTGGAAAATGTTCTTGCTTTCTGTTTCTTTACACTTCCAAGCCACAGTTTCTGGGTTCTCCAGTAAAGATAAAGGTAAAGGGACCCCTGACCATTAGGCCTAGTTGTGGCTGACTCTGGGGTTCCGGCGCTCATTTTGCATTATTGGCTGAGGGAGCCGGCGTTCAGCTTATGGGTTATGTGGCCAGCATGACTAAGCAGCTTCTGGCGAACCAGAGCAGCGCACAGAAATGCCGTTTACCTTCCCGCCGGAGTGGTACCTATTTATCTACTTGCACTTTGATGTGCTTTCGAACTGCTAGGTTGGCAGGAGCTAGGACTGAGCAACGGGAGCTCACCCCATCATGGGGATTCGAACCACCGACCTTCTGATCAGCAAGTCCTAGGCTCTGTGATTTAACCCACAGCGCCACCCACGTCCCGGGTTCTCCAGTACGGACTGACAAAGACTTCCTTGGCCCACGGTAGATGATAGCCAGCTTGCTGATATTTGTAGTTTTGCCTTCCTTCCAAGAGGTGGAGGCAGAGACTCGCTTTCCTTTGCGAAAAAGTCAGAAGCAGAAGGAAAGGAAAGGTTCTCCTTTGGTGGGTGCATTTCAGTAAACAGAAAAAAAGAGAGAAAGAGACACAGGGACAGAGAGAAAGCAGGGGAGCTCTGGGGTCTGGTTTTATTCTCTGTGTTACTCAGAGATGTTTAACTTAAACAACAATGAGTCTTTTAAAGGCTTGAGTTCTTAATATGGCATAAGCCAGGCTTCCCCAAGCTAGTGGCCGGGTTGGGCCTTATCATCCAGGAATTTATTTATTTATATAATAATAATTTTATAATAATTTATTCTTTATACCCGGCCCATCACACTAGATTTTTCCCAGCCACTATTGGCGGCTCCCAACAGAATATTTAAAATATGATAAAAGACCAGACATTAAAAGCTTCCCTAAACAGAGCTGCCTTCAGATGTCTTCTAAAAGTCAGATAGTTCTTTATTTCCTTGACATCTGACGGGACGGCGTTCCATAGGTTGGACACCACCACTGAGAAGGCCCTCTGCCTGGTTCCCTGCAACCTTGCTTCTCGCAGGGAGGGAACCGCCAGAAGGCCCTCGGAGCTGGGCCTCAGTGTCCAGGCTGAATGATGGGGGTGGAGACGCTCCTTCAGGTATACTGGGACAAGGCCATTTATATTATTAAAAGTGCAGGTAGGTAGCCGTGTTGGTCGGCCGGAGTCGAAACAAAATATAAAAATTTCTTCCAGTAGCACCTTAGAGACCAACTAAGTTTGTCGCTGGATTGAGCTTTCGTGTGCATGTACACTTCTTCAGATAGAAGAAGACACTTCTTCAGTATCTGAAGAAGTGTGCATGCACACGAAAGCTCATACCAATGACAAACTTAGTTGGTCTCTAAGGTGCTATTGGAAATATTTTTTTATTTTGTTTATATTATTAAAACAGTGGTTTGTTTTAAGAAAACAGCAACAACCAAGCAACACAGTAAACAATTTACAACATTAGAGTGACTTTGATAAAAGCAAACCTGAATTGATTTGAAAGCATTTATAAACCACTTAACATTTTTAAAATCTGTAAGCAGCACACAATATTCCAAACAACTAATGCCATTAAAACAGCAAAACATCCCAGAACCAATTAAGTACCAGTATAAAAAGATCTTTGGTGTGTGTGTGGGGGGGGTGAAATTAAATGAAACAAAGCAAAGCAAAACAAAACAAAATCCTGGGATTCCAGGAGAGAAAAAAGTTTTTTTTAAAAAAACACAAACACCTCAAAGCTGAATTACAAATATGTGAAAAACAAGGGGAAAATGAGAAAAATCAGTCAAATGAGGGGACCCCATAAAACGTTGTCTTATGTGAACAATTTCAACGTAATCCATGGATTGACTGTGCAGCCAACCATTTGATTTAATCTCATGGTATTTTTTAAAAAGCATTTTACAAGAACAATTTATCTGATAAACCAGAATTTCGGCATCTTGCCAAAGATATTATTGTTCTTTGTTGCCTACCTTAAGATGGTTAAACAATGGTACCTTTTTACGATGAAAATTACTTACTAGTTCTATTGTGTTGTCAGGGAGCATAGGAACAAAGGACACTGGTCATTTCGGATCGGTCTATCTAACTAACTCAGTACAGTTCTACCTTGTTGTCATACTAAATCCATTCCGGAAGTCCGTTCAACTTCCAAAACATTCGGAAACCAAGTTGCGGAAGCATATCAACCTACCCTCACTTGCTTCTCTCCCAAGACCTCATTGACACACTGTTTTCTCAGAGCATCCTCATCCCACTCCTGCCTTTAGAACCTTAGGAAAGCAGCCAATGAAATCAGAGTGACGCTGACTTACAATTTTATTCTATAGTAAGAGATAGAGCGATATCCTGTACCTCCTGTGAAGTATGACCTTTCCTCCTGACCCCATCTTATCTTCACAACAACTTCAAGGGTAATAATAATAATAATAATAATAATAATAATAATAATAATAATTTTATTCCTTGCATCCCACCCATCCGACCAGGTTGCCCCAGGCTCTTGGGGCGGCTTCCAACAAATGTATTGCACCATTCCCCCACTGAGCTCAAGGCACTGTATGTGGCTGATCCCCAGCTGATATCCTCACAATGTTCTGGCTTGGGTGAGAGATGGCGACTGTCCCAAGGTCCCCCCAATGTGCTTCATGGCTGGGCAGAGATAGTAACCTGGATCTCTGCAGCCCTCGCTTCTCATCACCATGACACAGTAGCTCTGGTAGAGAATGTGCATGGTCCAAAGTCATCTAGCAAGTTTCATGGCCATGTGTGGATTAGAACACAGGCCTTCCTGGTCTAAAGCACCCTGGCCATAGATCACCATGCCCTTGGGATCTCTGGAAAGTATAAATATAGTACATTAAAGTCCTAATAAAAACTCGAAAAAGAAAAAGAAAAAAACTGGAAGGAGAGGGAACAGGACTTTTTAATTTGCTTTTATTGAAAGGGGCAAGCTGTTATAATCATGGAACATTTTGTGGTGACTTATTCTTTTGATCCAGATGTTTTGGTGAAGAAGCAGAAGGTGTCTCTAACTGGGGATCAAGTGGCAATCCAGTGGCTCTTAAAAGATCCTGGGTAAGCAGACCTCCTCCATCAGTCTAACCTGTTTGGAAACAAAACAAAATATACAGTTATTTCCATCACACCTGGAATCAGATGTCAAAATGTTGAATATAGGAAGGTGTAGCACTGCGGGGAATGAATGAGCTAAGGCAATCAACAATAAGTATTGAAGGGAAATGTAAACTCCTGTGGACAAGAATAAAGATCTTGTCATGGTTTTATGTATATATTTCCATTGTTCTAGTGCATGTCCAGCTCGTCTGAGAACTGAACAACACTACAAATGACAAATGAAGGAAAATGGAAGACATAGACAATATAAACAGGTAAAAGAAAAGAAAAGAAAAGGGAGACATGCCTAGGACTCTACTGTCAGATTCCGATGAACAAATGAGGACAGATTCCAGTTACAGAATCAACTCTGAGTCTGAACAAACTCTTTAGAGATATTAACATGAGTGGAACAAGCTCCCATCAGATGTCAAGGAGATAAACAACTATCTGATGTTTGGAAGACATTTGAAGGCAGCCCTGTTCTGGAAGTTTATAATAACTGATGTTTTAATGTATTTTTAATCTTTTATTGGAAGCCACCCAGAGTGGCTGGGGAATAAATTATTATTATTATTATTATTATTATTATTATTATTATTATTATTTAAGAGGAGGATTACAGAGATCTTCCTTAGTTAAAAAGAGAACCAAAAGAAGGCAAAATTACAGTGGTACCTCAAGTTACAAACGCTTCAGGTTACAAACTCCGCTAACCTGGAAGAGTTACCTCAAGTTGAGAACTTTGCCCCAGGATGAGAACAGAAATCGTGTGCCAGTGGCGCAGCAGCAGATAGATGCCCCATTAGCGAAAGAACGCCTCTAGTTGAGAACAGTTTCAGGTTAAGAACAGACCTCCGGAACGAATTAAGTTCGTAACTCGAGGTACCACTGTACAGATCTAAAAGAAAAGGGAGACATGCCTAGGACCAGTGCTTTTTTGTGGGGTGGGGTCGCAGGGGTACAGGTACCCCTAAACATTTTTGTTGACATGCTTTCTGCAAAGAAGCAAAGCCTCTTCCAGCCACAGGAAGAGGCTTCTTGGGATCTGGCGTGATTGTCTATGCCATTTCCATTGGCTCCTCCAGCAGCAACAGCAAAGACAGGAGGGGGGGAGAGGCGCAGCCCGGGTTTCCTTGCTGCTATGGAAACCAATCACAAAGCAGAGCCTTCCCAGCCACACGCTGGTAGCTCCTCTCCTCTTCCCTCAAGGCCCATTCGCGCTTGGAAAACTCCGCAGGGCTGCCCTGGAAACACCATGTAGATGCAGCTATAGACGCATTTTTAAAATATAGATTGAAAGATTCAGCACCGCGACAACAGCCGCGAGAGTTCGAATAGCACAAGGATGGAAGACTGTAGAAACCCCAACTAAAGAATCATGGCAAGAAAAATTGACGGATTATGCAGAACTGGCAAAACTGACATATAAGCTACGGGACAAGGATAACTGTGATTTTAAAGATGAGTGGGAACTCTTTACAAAGTATCTGAAGACGCAACAAAGCAAACTGGACTCCTTGGCTGGCTTTGAATAAATTATCACAAACTTTTTATTGATAATAATCAGCTAAATAGTTTGAGGGTCTATACAACTTTGTAACATGCAGAAAACAGCATTCTCAGAGAAACCAAAGACTGGAACTGAGGGAAGCTGGGGGCGTGTTGGTGGGTGGGTTTTTGGGGGGGGAGGGAGGAAAAATGGGGGGGGATAAGGATGATATGTTTTTGGATAATATGTTTTGTTTTAATTTTGAATAAAAAAAATTAAAAAAAGAAAAGAAAGAAAGATACAGCGCCAGATACAGCGCCTCACACACACAAAAAAGTCGTAGCAAAGGCAAGGTGCTCATACTGTTTTTGCATGTGGGTTTTATTAGCGTTTTGAAAGGCCCTAGACTCGTTATATGTGAGCTGTCAGCTGTGTAATATGAGGTCATGCATGTCCATTTACTGTATTTATTTCCCTCTATTTGACCTATAAAATGGTGATTTTCTTGAGTCAACATGAGACTACCCATAAACATTTTTTTAAGGAAAAACAAACCGCACGGCCTAGGACTCTACTGTCAGATTCTAATGAACAAATGATGGCAGATCCCAATTACAGAATCAACTCTGAGACTGTAAAAACTCTTTAGAGATATTAACATGAGTTTTCAAAATGTTCAAAAGAGTTAGTTGTGTGAGGAATATGGGGAAATCCTAGTACTAAATTTGCGTTGGACCTTGAAGCAAAGAATGGCACCATGATTTAAATGATATGTTAATGAAGTGAGGAATGCAATGCATATGGCAATTTCATTAGCCCTAAATGTTAAGTATATCTGAGCAAGGGCTACAACACTAGAAGATAAGAAGAGGCTGTAGTATCTGCAAAAGGATATGGGGCAAAACCCTGGTGTGTTTCCTTGGCTGTAACTCACATTGTGGTTCACAGAAATGAGTCATTAGTCAAGCTTCTGTGGCTTCTTCTGTGGAGAGAAGCCTGAAGATCCTGAAATCAGAGGCTCCTTGACATGCTCAGCCCGGAGGGTTTGGGCCGTGGATGCTATTTGTGAAATTACGCTTATCTCTCATAGCTTGTTTGATCTCTTGTTTGGCAAAACGAGATTACTTTTTGCAACACTTCATCCTCCCCTCACAGCTTCCGATCTCAGTAAGATGGAGACACGTCACAAGTATGCATTTACCACCTTCAGCCTTGCATGCTTCCTTACTCTGTGGTGTCTCCCAGGCAAATCCTGCACAAAGAGAGAGAGAAAATATCACCGTTCACTGCAAGAGAGCAAAGTAAGGTTATGAGTTTCCAGGGGGCAAAGAAAAATCAGAAGAGGAAGGAAAAGGGGGTTCAAGTTCACTGGCAACTCAGGGTACATTCCAGCTCCCAACTCCAACCATTGACCACACATATTGTCTGAGCTGGAGTCAGATGCCGGTCATCACAAAGAAACAGTTGTCAGTGAAGTTTAATTTTTGTTCAAGGAATCGGCATACAGCTCAAGTCACACGTCCCAGTAGCTCTTGTCCCAACTGAGCAGTTACCAGGACTGAAGCTCCCTGTCTTCCACTCCTTCTAAGGCTCCTCCTCTTCCAAACATTTCCCAAGCCTTATCTAAAGTCGTCTGCCCACCTCTGACCTCTGTTCTGCTTTTATCAGTGCCCTGCACATTCTTGGGGACCAGAGGTCAGGGGATCTTGTCACAACCGGAAAGGGAGACTCCAGGCATTCTTCAGCAGCCTCTTCACCACCACCCCTCCTCTGCTTTGGAGTCTGAACTGCTCCCTGCCACAGGTTCCTCCTGCTCACTAAACCCTGTTGCCCCTTTGGCACACTGCACCTCCTCCCAATCTTCTCCCTCTGAACTCTCCTCAGTGTCCCACCACCAATCCCCGTTATCTGAGCTTTCTTCCTCTGGGATTTGCATTTGGGGGTTCCCAGCTGTCACCTCAACACCACTCCTCCTCGTCCAGCCAGTCCCTGACACATGTTCTCCATCCCTGCTTTGGAATCCATAGAAATGGCACCTTCAAGATTACTGCAACACATTATACGTAGGCTGCCTCCAAAGACAGTTTGGAAACTAACTGATGCAGAATTTGCTGATCTGGTTGCTCGCCTGGCCAAGACGGCCCAAGCATATTATACCATTCTTGGCCCAACTGCACTGGCTACCAGTTAATTTCCAGCCCCAATTCAATGTTCAGGTTTTGACTTATGAAGCCTTAAATGGCTCAGGGCTTCAAGACCTCAAGGTCTGCCTCTCTCCAGATGAACCAGCCCAAACACTGTGATCATCATCTAAGGCCCTTCTTCATTTGCCCCCTCCATGTGAGGTCTGGAGGGTGGTAACACGAGAATGACCCTTTCTGTGGTGCCTCCCTGTTTGTGGAATGCTCTCCCCAAGGAGGATCACCTGGAGTCATCATTGCATATATTTGTGCAACAAGCCAAAGCTTTCCTTTATAACCAGGCCTTTGACCTTGAACTAACAAATTCAATAATAAAACAAAATAAGGAAGTGTTTATAGTTCTGAGTAGTGTTCTCCTCTCCATTCCATTCTCCCACCCCAGTTTCTCTCTCTCTCTCTCTCTCTCTCTCTCTCTCTCACACACACACACACACACACACACAAACACACAGAACCGTCAGTTAGTTTACACAGTATTAAGCTAGGTGGACTTGGTAGAAAGCAGAAGGGTTAAAATACTGAGCTGTTCTCAAAACCTTTGAATAGTGCTGTTTCCCAGCCCCAATATGCAGGACCTGAAGACAGCTGCCTTCTTCTGTATCACTTACCAGACGTAGCCAGCAGCAGCAAAGACAGAATAGCCAAACATAGCTGGAGGATCTTCATGGCTCTGTTAGGATAGACGGTGCAGTGAGACTGGGTGCAGGGCTACAGGCCAGAAGGTTGTCAGGGGAGAGACGAGTAATTCATATTTGTAGGATCTTTGGGAAGCTGTTTCCTCCCACTTCCTTGCAAAGTCCAGCAAGTCGTCACTATGCCCTGAAGGAAAGTAGGGCTGCTGGTTCAGCAATCAGCACACTGTCTTCCCCAGAATGACATGTAGAGATGGAAAGATTAGAGGTTTGGGCCCATTGTGAGACGTGGAGGACGCTAAAACCGGAAGAAGCACCCAGGTGAGTCACTGAGCACCTGCTGTTAGAACAAAAGCCAGTTTACTGGAAGAGGCAAAGGTCACCAGTGTGATCGCCGAAAAATGGGAAACACTGGGCTGTGAGCACTCCAAGTAGGATCTTCATGGCTCTCTTAGGATAGACGGTAGAGGGCCACAGGCCAAAAGGTTGTCAGGGGAGAGCAGAGTAATTCATATTTGTAGGATCTTTGGGATGCTGTTTCCTCCCACTTCCTTGCAAAGTCCAGCAAGTCATCACCATGCCCTGAAGGAAAGTAGGGCTGCTGGTTCAGCCATCAGCACACTGTCTTCCCCAGAATGACATGTAGAGATGGAAAGATTAGCGGTTTTGGCCTGTTTTGAGACCTGGAGGATGCTAAGACCGGAAGAAGCCCCCTGATGAGTCACCGAGCACCTACTGTTAGAACTAAAGCCAGTGTGATCACCAAAAATTGTGAAACACTTGGCTGTGAGCACTCCAATGGGAGAACAGCCTTTACCAAAGGCCTCATGGGCTTTGAAAACTCTTAAACGCATGCCTAAAATAAAGTTATGCTTGTGGGAACCTGGGGGGGGGGGACCAGGGGCTGCACAGATGGTGAACAAAACATGATGTGCCAACCCAACCATTGCCACTTCTGCGGGTGGGCTTGGGGCACAGAGGTTTAATGGGGCCACTCTGCAATGTCTGCCAATGTAGAGGGCATTCCAGTCGGCTGACATGACCCTTGGCACACACACCCTTCCAGTGCTGGCCAGGCAGCCATTCAGTGAGGCGCCCAGGGTCAAGGCAACAAGGCCAGACTGCGTTCTGGAGCCTAGAGACCCGCAGCTGCAGGCAGGTTGGGGATCCTTACATGGGGGTGCCTGGCTCTCCCCTCCTCAAATTTATGCACCCAGGGCTATGGCCCCCCTGGCCTTCCCCACTCTACAGACCTGCTCCAACCACTACCCATTCATTCAGAACACAAGCCCACTCTGTCAGACTTGTGTTCAACCGAGCTGGAAAAGCTCATCCTCCGGTCAAGTCCTCCGAAATGTCCTCCGACGATGATTAACGACCTGAGCCTTTGATAAGGCTCTAGGCATGTTCCCCATTCAGTAGAGTATCAAAGCAGCAGAAGAGACGAGAAATATGAGCTACATTACTAGGTTTTATTTCAAACTACACAGACAGAAAAGAAATAAAACATCCTCTCTCTGTGAAAATCAGAGAGCGACTGGATACAAAGAAACAGGAAACCAGTAATATCAACATCTGTCTCCTGTGAGACTTCCAACAGTCTGGGATGTCTGGAATGCAAAACAGAGTCTTGTGACTCCAAGCACTGCACAGTGGCAACACACAGAAACCTAACACACTCACCCCTTTGTGTGAGGCGGCACTGAGGGACAGAGGAGGCTTATCTTGGTCCTCAACATGGGAATTCAATCTGCTATGCCCTTCTTGATAGGCAGAGGAGGCTTGAACCCCCTACGCCCATCAGGAACCGAATCTTAGCTTGCCTTGGCAAATGGGGCTGCAGGCTGTGCCAGGGGCGGCGCTGATGGAGCCGAAAGTGGGCTTCCCTCAGATCCACCCTTGCCCATTTAAGCAGCCAGTACCTGGAGCTCGGTCTGTTTGTTCCTCCACCAGGTTTCCCCATCCGCCCACCCTCAGTTTAAGCTGATACTCAATGACTTTGCTATGGCTATGGTGGTTGCCGTCCTTCTAGGAGCCGGGTAGGAAATTGCCCACCAGGGTAATTGGCGCTGACCTCGTGGTTTCGCCTAGCTCATAGCAATCATCACAACTGGTTGGACATTGGGGGGGGGGAGGTTGTAGTCTCCGCCTGCCCCTTCAAATGCTGGGGTATCCCATTAAAGGGATCCGGGGGAGTGGCCATGTCCGTGTGGTCAGGGGGGCCAGGGCCAAAAGCATTCTCTCAAACAGCTGTCCCTGCAGGGGTCACCCTATTGGATGTAAGTCTTAGGAACTCCAGCCTGGACTGACCACACGTCACTTCTGGCCGGCCCAAGCCAAACCTCTTTCATCTGTATTCAGTAACGTTGTGGCCTGTTTTGACCCCATACCCATTCTTAATGGTCTCTTATTTTTTTTTAAAAAAAATTATTCAAAGTTATAACAAAACATATTTTCCAAAAACATATCCTTATTCCCCCCCCCATTTTCCCTCCCCCCTCCCCCCACAAAACCCATCTCCCCACCCCACCCCCCGACTTCCCTCAGTACCAGTCTTTGGTTTCTCCAATAATGCTATTTTCTGCATGTTACAGAGTTGTATTAATCCTCCAACTATTTAGCTAATTATTATCAGTAAAATAATAATAATAATAAAATTGTGGATGTTTATTCAAAACCTGCCAAGGAGTCTACTTCGTTTTGTTGCGTCTTCAAATACTTTGTGAAAGGTTCCCATTCATCCTTAAAGTCACAGTTATCCTTGTCCCATAGCTTATGTGTCAATTTTATAAATGCTTTTAAAATCAATTCAAGTTTGCTTTTATCAAAGTGACTCTAATGTAAATTGTTTACTTTCATGCTGGGTTTTTCAAAAAAATTAAAAAGCAAACCACTGTCTAGAAATATTTTTAATAACAAACAAACAAAAACAAATTCCTGGATGATAAGGCCCAACCCGGCCACTAGCTTGGGGAAGCCTGGCTTATGCCATATCAAGAACTCAAGCCTTTAAAAGACTCATTGTTGTTTAAGTTAAACATCTCTGAGTAACACAGAGAATAAAACCAGACCCCAGAGCTCCCCTGCTTTCTCTCTGTCCCTGTCTCTCTTTCTCTCTTTTTTTCTGTTTACTGAAATGCACCCACCAAAGGAGAACCTTTCCTTTCCTTCTGCTTCTGCCTTTTTCGCAAAGGAAAGCGAGTCTCTGCCTCCACCTCTTGGAAGGAAGGCAAAACTACAAATATCAGCAAGCTGGCTATCATCTACCTTGGGCCAAGGAAGTCTTTGTCAGTCCGTAAGGGAGAACCCGGGACGCGGGTGGCGCTGTGGGTTAAACCACAGAGCCTAGGACTTGCTGATCAGAAGGTCGGTGGTTCGAATCCCCATGATGGGGTGAGCTCCTGTTGCTCGGTCCCTGCTCCTGCCAACCTAGCAGTTCAAAAGCACGCCAAAGTGCAAGTAGATAAATAGGTACCACTCCGGCGGGAAAGTAAACGGCATTTCCGTGCGCTGCTCTGGTTCGCCAGAAGCTGCTTAGTCATGCTGGCCACATGACCCGGAAGCTGAACGCCGGCTCCCTCAGCCAATAAAGCGAAATGAGCGTCGCAACCCCAGAGTCGGCCACGACTAGACCTAATGGTCAGGGGTCCCCTTACCTTTATCTTTACTGGAGAATCCAGAAACTGTGGCTTGGAAGTGTAAAGAAACAGAAAGCAAGAACATTTTCCAAGCATTGGGAGAGACTCCACTGTTTGATTCCTACTTTCTCCATATCCAAGCGTATATAAGAGAAGAGAGTGGGTTAGAGATTTCATGACCAACATGCAAAATAAAATGTTGCTATGGGGAAATGCCTTTGTTCTCTGCTTCAACAAGCCAGCCATGTCCGTCTCTAGGACTTTCCCTTTCATCCCTTCCTTCTAGGAATGGGAGAATCTCTCCCTTGTGGTTTCTCTCGGCTTCTCATTTTTCCAGTCTTAAATCCAGTTCTCCACATTTCTACATAAATTTATGTTTTTTAAATAAAAATAAATAAATCAACATTTCAGTGGCAATTTCCTCTTTGTATGAAACTTTGCCCCAAATACATATTTCTGCAAATAAATATTCCGCAATATAGAAACATTCCCTGATATAATGCATTCTTGTTTTCATTAATATATGCATAATTAGGCACACTTTCCCCAATTGTACGCATTTCCCCCCAAGTTGTTTGGTTGGAGAACTGCACTGAAAAATTCAGAGCACAGAGTACAGTGGTACCTCAGGCTACATACGATTCAGGTTACATACCCTTTAGCTTACAGACTCCGATAACCCAGAAATAGTGCTTCAGGTTAAGAACTTTGCTTCAGGAAGAGAACAGAAATCGTGCTCCAGTGGTACGGCAGCAGCAGGAGGCCCCATTAGATAAAGTAGTGCTTCAAGTTAAGAACAGCTTCAGGTTAAGTAGGGACCTGCAGAATGAATTAAGTACTTAACCTGAGGTACCACTGTATTCACATTCTGTTTCAGTTCACCTGTTGCTTCAGAAAATGCAAATAATGTTGAATTGCCTTTAAAAGTGAACTGAATAAAACTGCTTCTCCTTAATTCCCATTCCCTCCTCCTTTCTTCTCCTCCTTGTCATTCAGTCCTTCTCTTGGAGCTGTTTGGGGGGATTCCTCCCCATAGGTGAAATGTGCCATTTTGGCTTCAAAAGCAACAGCACTCATACCTGAAAATAGGAAACAGAGGGGATGGAGTGTTTTATTTTGCTTTTATTACAAGGAACAAGCTCATACAAATGATGGAATTTTTCTGAAGTCTTCATTTATTAATTTTTATCTGGATGCTTTGGGGAATAAGCAGAAGGCGTCTCCAGCAAGGATTAAGCAGGATCCAGTGGCTCTCAAGGTGAGGGAACATCTCCCATTTTTCAAAGGATCCTGGGTAAGGAGGCAGCAATCATTCCTTCCTGAGATATCTGGAAAAGAAAAATACCAGAATTACTCCCATTTCACCTAGAATCAGATGTCGAAATCGAAAAGAGAGTAAAGGAAGGTGAAGCACTCAGAAGAATATGAACTGATGGTATGGGGAATCAATGAGCGAAAAGAATTACAGGAAAGTACTGAAAGGAAATGGGTGGCACTGTGGGTTAAACCACAGAGCCTAGGGCTTGCCGACCAGAAGGTCGGCGGTTCGAATCCCCGCAACGGGGTGAGCTCCCATTGCTCGGTCCCTGCTCCTGCCAACCTAGCAGTTTGAAAGCACATCAAAGTTCAAGTAGATAAATAGGTACCACTCCAGCGGGAAGGCAAATGGCGTTGCCGTGCATTGCTCTGGTTTGCCAGAAGCGGCTTAGTCCTGCTGGCCACATGACCCGGAAGCTGTACGCCGGCTCCCTCGGCCAATAAAGAGAGATGAGAGCCGCAACCCCAGAGTATCGGTCACCACTGGACCTAATGGTCAGGGGTCCCTTTACCTTTACTGACAATGAACTTTGAGACAAGAAGATATTGTATTGGTTTTTTGGTATCTATTGCACGGACAGGTGGAGACCCCCCCCCCCGACCCTGGGCAACACTCGCGTGGAATAATGACTCAAGACAACGTGTTATGGGATTAAAATTTGGTCACAACTTTATGAAAACTTCAGATGTAGGGTGACCTTGGCTTAAGCATTGGGCATTTATCCCTCCCAGTCCCTGGCTGGGGATCTGGGGAATATCAGGGTTATCCAGAATATGGGGGGATTGGGCTGGCTCTGGAGAACGTCTGTTCAAGCAGAGAGCCCGCCCCCCCCCCATTTTGCCACTGTCACAGGGGAGAGCAATGACAACCTCTCGGCATATGGGCAATGCCTCCCCTCAAACAACCCCTTTAATGGGGAACCCTGGGATCACCGCCGCAAGGGGGGGGCGTGGGTCATTGCTTCAGCCCCCCTCCCCCATTTAGGGAAGATAGACTAAAGGATTCCACCCAAGGCCTGAAACAGCCAAAGTTGTGACGTTTTGCTACGGGGAAGGCAAAACCTGCCAATGCAGGAAAAATCATTTCCGGCCCTTCAACAGCGACCCTGGCGTAGCAGCACCTGCGTACCTGTGAAGAAGAGGTTAACCTGCAAAAGAAGGCTTAAGTAAGTGTTATGTACTGAGTTGAATAGGATCCAAACTGCAGCAGTCTGATTGGTCCTAGAAAAATAGGATTCAGAATGCAGCAGTCTGATTGGTCCTAGAACAATGCATCAGTATGATTGGTTGGCAGAAACCACCCAATCATGCTCCAGATAGAAACCTGATTGGCTTACAGTAGAATTCCGGAATTAGCCAATCATGTGCAGCCCATTGTGTAAATAATGTATATAAAGCAGATACTTTGAGGGGACATCCATTCATTCCTCCTCACCACTGTGAGCTGAATAAAGAGCATGAAATCACTTTGCGACTCTGAGTATATTTCAGTAAGGGAGGGCAGGGTGGGAGAAGCTCTGAAGCCGACTGAGAACTCCCAGGTAAGTTCCGCCCACTGTTGTGTGGGCTGGTGGATCCCTCCCCTTACCTGGCCAACTCTATCCTGGGAACCCCCCCCCCCAGCTGGGATTGGGTAACTGAGAGGTAGCAAAGGTAGGCAGCTACCTCCAGGTGTCCAGCCTGGGGGGGGCATATCCAGGCTCTACTACCACATGGGATTGGGGGGGCCGACTGTGTGCAACTGCGGAAAAGGCACCCCCCCATTTTGGTGTTGGGAGCGGCCATATATATAGCGCAGGACAGGTCCCACCTCAACTTGACACAATAGCAAAACAGAACTGAATGGGAAGTGGAAAATTGAAGATAAGGGAATTAAAGGGGAAGGGTAAAGGGCCCCCTGACCATTAGGTCCAGTCGTGACCGACTCTGGGGTTGCAGCGCTCATCTAGCTTTATTGGCCGAGGGAGCCGGCGTACAGCTTCCGGGTCATGTGGCCAGCATGACTAAGCCTCTTCTGGCGAACCAGAGCAGCGCACGGAAACGCCGTTTACCTTCCCACCGGAGTGGTACCTATTTATTTACTTGCACTTTGATGTGCTTTCAAACTGCTAGGTTGGCTGGAGCAGGGACCGAGGAACGGGAGCTCACCCCGCTGCAGGGATTCGAACCGCCGACCTTCTGATTGGCAAGCCCTAGGCCAGGGGTCTGCAACCTTTAAGACAAAAAGAGCCACTTGGACCCGTTTCCGAAGAAAAAAAACCTGGGAGCCGCAAAACCATTACGATATTTAAAACAAATATATCTCTGGAGCCGCAATCTGACAGCGGGCGGGAAGGTGACGTCAGGACGGTGCGTGACTAACGCACGCACCGCCCCCATGCAACGTCACAGCCAGTACAGCGCCTGCCATAGTGGGGAGTGTCGGGGCGCACAATGCGCCTCCTCCCCTCGCTAGTATCCACCCCGGAGCCACGGCAAAGGTGTAAAAGAGCCACATGCGGCTCCGGAGCCGCGGGTTGCAGACCCCTGCCCTAGGCTCTGTGGTTTAACCGACAGCGCCACCCACGTCCCGCTATATGGGCATTGGGAGTAGGTAAAATAGAATTAGGATCATAGGCCTAAAAGAAAAAGTAGAAGGGGAAGTTTTAGGATGTTATTTCCAAGATTTCCTAGTGGTATAAACTCAATATACTATGCCAGCACCCCGCACTGGTTGCAGATAAGAAATTGGGCAGGTGGGGTTGGAAGATTGAGGTTAGTGGGACAGGCATCCATTTCCTCCAATAGACGGGCTTCCACAGTCTTTTAGCTGTTTTTTTAAATCTGGGGAATTGTTTTTAAATGTTTGTATTATTTTTATATATGGCATTATCTTGGCTTTGCAAATGGGCTGGATCTATGGAGCTATATAGGATCTACTGCCAGAGGCAGCACTTGCTCCATGAACAACTTTTAATATTTTATCCCTTTATGTATAGAATTTTATTGCCATTTGGAAGTTGCGCTGGGGGAAGTCTTTTTGATGGACCAATTATAAATCTTAGAATAATACCGTAAACATAATGATGATGATGATGATGATGATGATAATTAATAATAATAATTTATTTATACCCCACCCATCTGGCTGGGTTTCCCCAGCAGCCACTCTGGGTGGCTTCCAACAAAATATTAAAATAAAATAATCTATTAAACATTAAAAGCTTCCCTAAACAGGGCTGCCTTCAGACATCTAAAGAAACTTCTGGTTAAGTCTAGCAAGCATCAAAAAAGCTTTGATGAAACTTATATCCTGGCTACTCATTTGATCTCTTGTCTGGTAAGCTGAAGTTACCTTATGCAACATCTCCTCAGCCATCCACATTTCCCAAACTGAATGTTGGGTGAGCGACACTTTCTAAATCTGCAAACACCACCGGAGGCTCTGCATTGATGACCATTAACTGGTGATAGCTGGGCAGATCCTACACAGAGGAAGAAAAATAGGTTACTGTCCACTGGGGAGAGGAGAGGAAATTCAGAAGATGAAGAAAGGGAGGCACAAGTTCAGGAATGGGGGATTCCTTGACTCTCTGGATGTTGGGGGGTTCCACGCCCAGCACCTCTCAGCCATTAGCTGAAGTTGCTCCCCATTCCTGCTTTAGAACCACTTCATCAGAAATGGGACCTTCAACGAAGTGCTTATAGTTCAGAGTGCTCCTTTTCATGGTCTCAGCTGGCCATGGCTTCATCCATGGTACACCATTCCATGCGCCCTCCTCTCCAGTCCCCACCCCCACAAATAGACAGTGGGCCTCATTAGTCTGCAGGCTAATTTTTTGGGTGGGAGAAGGTTTCCTGAGTCCCTCACCCTTAATATTTTTTTGAATATCTGCTGTGCTTGAGGTCCCCCCCCCAAGCATCCCTTTTGTGCAAGGATGGCGTTGTTTTGCCTTCATGGAAACCAGGATTCCGAGTTTCCTGTTACTTTATAGGAGATGATGGAGGACATCACTGGGTCATCTACTCCACCCTGTGACCAATGCAGAGAATCCAGAACATGAGCATCCCCCAACAGATGGCTCTTCAGTGAGCGAGAGCCCACCACAGCTGCTCTTACCATGAAGAAGGTTTTTCTAATGTTCAACTGAAACCTATGTATAACTTGATCCAAATAGTCCTGCCCCCTGGGGCAGCAGAGAGCAAGTATTTTCCCTCTTCAGTGGAGCAGCCAAGCATCAACTCATCATCTCCAAGGAGGGTTTGGAGAGACACTTGCCTAACACTCCAAAGAGCCACTGCCAGTCTGTGTAGACTGTATTGATCCAGGTAGACCACTGACTGGGCCATGCCTCTGTCTGAAATTTAGCTAGAAGGCCACCAGTGCTTGTTCAAGCAAGTATCTTCTGGCTGTCAGTATCCACTAAAGAAACATCTCTAGCTAATTTTAGTTATTTAAAAGCATTTGTAAGCTGCTTAATGGTTTAGAAATCTTGAAACGGACCACAAGCTACTACAGTTCTGCGCAAGTGTGCAATGGGAGTTGCAGTGCATGGTGCAGGGTGCAGCTTCTGGGGAAACCCATTTCTGATGGAAGGACCAAGCCATTTTCCTTCTATGGTATAAAAGTTAGAGAGAAACGCTTGTTCCCTTTGCAGGGCCACAGAACAATGTCTTGATTCCTCTTCCCCTTCCCATTGGCTGACAAGTGTCCCTCTCCCTTACCTGAGGAAGACAGGAGCAGCAAAGAGAGAACTGCCAGGCACAGCTGGAGGATCTTCATGACCCAGCTGGGATGGAGCAATGTGGGAAAGCTGGATGCAGTCTTACAAGCAAGGCCAAGTCTCAAAGGTTTCCAGGGCAAGACAGAGCTTTCGATATTTATAGGATCCTTGGGACGTTGTGACACCGGGAGCGGTTGAAGGGAATCTTGCCGAAATCAAAGGCCGTTGGAAAGGTATTGCTACAGTCTGTCAGTCAGAGCAGTTTGCACAAAGACAGCATCCCAGCTACAGACCACAAACGTTAAGGACAGTTTCAAGTTGCCTCTTTCCTCTCTCAGCATTGCCTCATTCTTACAAAACAAAAACTGCCTACCTTTCTTAGGACAATGTGGAGGTTTTGTTAATTTTTAAATAGAAGTATTTAAAACAAGCAATAGAGCAGGAATGTACAGTGTAGCAACAACAAAAAAGTTGGGAGATTTAAAACACAAACTGAAAAAATGAATAGGCTCACAGTGTACATTAGACACCTTGAAGATGAAGCAAAGGGGGTTTCAAACTACAAATTAATCCAAAGATTAGGATACCATCAAGCCAAAGAGAAAAACAGATAATTGGCTGCTGCAGGATGCTTTAGTGTTTTTCAAGACATCCAAAACCTGGAGTAGCCAATGTGGCTGCAGTTCCCATCATTCTGTAGCCTTCCTTTCTGAAAGCTACTATTCTACATGCAAGGAGGTTTCGTGTTGACAGTGGATCAATCTGATGTGGGAGGTCTTCTCTACTAGAGGTATAGGTAAAAGGTAAAAGGTAAAGGACCTCTGGACTGTTAAGTCCAGTCAAAGGCGACTATGGGGTTATGGCGCTCATCTCGCTTTCAGGCTGAGGGAGCGGGTGTTTGCCCACAGACAGCTTTCTGGGTCATGTGGCCAACATAACTAAACTGCTTTTGGTGCAACGGAACACTGTGACTGAAACCAGACAGCACAGAAACGCCGTTTACCTTCCCGTCGCAGCGGTACCTATTTACCTACTTGCACTGGTGTGCTTTCGTGCTGCTAGGTTGGCAAGAGCTAGGGCAGAGCAATGGGAGCTTCCCTCGTCACGGGGATTTGAACCGCTGACCTCATCGGGAAGCCCAAGAGGTATAATCAGAGGCTGAATAATTATCTCTTAAGGATGCTGCAGTTCCAACCTGTGCTGGAGATTCTTCCCTGATCTTAAGGTTGGACCAGGCTGCCTCCAATATCCTTTCCAGCAATGAGTTCTGAAATATATCAAGTTACTATGGGAGGATTTCCATCTCTGGGTGTTTGAGACCCGCTATCTTTTTCCAAAGGAGGCCAGAGGTAGGGTGTGCGTTTTAGAACATAGGAAGCTACCCCATATTGAGTCCATTTAGCTAAGCATTGCCTAAAAGTGTCATAAACACTCTCCTTCCGTTCCAGTCTTTCCTTTCAACCTCCCCCAGCCACTTACCACAGACATGACTACCCTCCAGAATCTCCCTGACGCACAATCTAGTTTCTTTCATCCCAGTGCTCCATCTTGCTTATCCACAGCACTGCAAATGCACCCTTTACCCCCAGCCCCTTCCCCCTCCTACCTCCCCAGTTCCTCCTCTTCTGCAGCATTCTGCCCTACGTCACCAACATTGGGGACCTAACATTACCACACACCTCTCTCCCCCACCCGTCCCTCCAAATGCCCCCTAGTGAGGTCCACCTGCCCTCCCAAGTTCCTTCTCTTTTCCTTCTGCTAATCACCAGAGGGCTAAAAAGCCTGTAGCAACCTACCCTCATTTGCTTCTCTCCCAAGACCGCATTGACACACTGTTTTCTCAGAGCATCCTCATCCCACTCCTGCCTTTAGAACCTTAGGAAAGCAGCCAATGAAAACAGAGTGACGCAGACTTACAATTTTATTCTATAGTAAGAGATACAGATATACTCCTATGAAGGATGCCCTCTCCTACTGACTCCATTTTAAGTTCACAACAACTTCATGAGATAAACCTAATTACTACTTCTACTTCTACTACTTAATTATTTGTATCCCACCCATCTGATTGCGTTGCCCCAGCCTCTCAGGGCAGCTTCCAACAAATTTATTGCACCTTTCCTCCAATGGGCTCTAGGCACTGTACGTGGCTGATCCACAGCTGATATCCTTACAACAACAGAGTGTGATGGCTCACAGCTGATATCCTTACAACAACAGAGTGTGCTGGCTGAGTTGAGAGATGGTGACTATCCCAAGGTCACCCCAATGTGCTTAATGGCTGGGCAGAGATTGCAACCTGGATCTCTGCAGCCCTCGCTTCTCATCGCCATGACACAGTAGCTCTGGTAGAGAATGTGCGTCGTCCAAAGTTATCTAGTAAGTTACATGGCCCATGTGTGGATTAGAACTCAGGCCTTCCTGAGAAACCAGAGGCCTTTCTCCTGGGCATAGTTGGCCAATCGGTGTTAAAGAAGGATAGAACTTTTTTTTATGTATGCTACAGCAGCAGCAAGAATTCTGATCGCAAAGCATTGGAAGACACAAGACCTACCCACTCTGGAAGAATGGCAAATGCAATTAATAGACTACATGGAAATGGCGGAAATGACTGGCAGAATCCGAGACCAGGGAGAAGAGTTGGTGGAAGAAGATCGGAGGAAATTTAAAATTTATTTACAGAAACATTGCAAAATTTTTGAATGCTGATGACGTTGAAATGAATTGAAGGGGTTTTAGCAACAAGGTAAAATGTAAGATGGGATTGATAATAGAGAAACTAAATTGGATATGAATTTGCTGAACCAATTTTAAAAAAGGGATACAAAAAAGGGAGGCGTGAGGAAGTCAGGAAAATAAGTTAACTAAAGATGAGAGACTAAAAAAGAGGGAGTTTTGTTTTTTCTTTATGTGTTTTTCTTTTTTCTTTCTTTTTTCCTTTCTTTTTGTGTTTAATGTTTGTATTTTTGTATTTTGACTTTGTATTTCTTTGTTTTTGTATTTTTTTGAATTCTTTCACTGATAAAACTTAATAAAATATTAATAATAATAATAAAAAATAGAACTCAGACCTTCCTGGTCTAAAGCACCCTTGCCATAGATCACCATGCCCTTGTGATGTAATGGAATAAACATTGCAGTGTTCCTATGTGGGGTGTGTCGTTGGAGATCCCTTGGAAATTTCAGCTGCTTCAACCTGGTGGCCTTCAGCTGTGATGGACTGCAGCTGCCTTCAGCCCCAGCCAGCATGGCCTGGAGTCAGAGATAATGGTTGCTGTAAGGTAAAGGTAAAGGGACCCCTGACCATTAGGTCCAGTCGTGGCCGACTCTGGGGTTGCAGCGCTCATCTCGCTTTATTGGCCGAGGGAGCTGGCGTACAGCTTCCAGGTCATGTGGCCAGCATGACTAAGCCGCTTCTGGCGAACCAGAGCAGCGCACAGAAATGCTGTTTACCTTCCCACCGGAGCAGTACCTATTTATCTACTTGCACTTTGACGTGCTTTCGAACTGCTAGGTTGGCAGGAGCAGGGACCGAGCAAGAGGAGCTCACCCCGTCGCTGGGATTCGAACCGCCGACCTTCTGATCGGCAAGTTCTAGGCTCTGTGGTTTAACTCACAGCGCCACCCGCGTCCCTAATGGTTGCTGTAGTGCAACAAAAAAAATTATGGAGAGTGCACCAGGTTGGCAAAGACAAAAATGTCAAGAGGGTATTATTTTGGGTCGACATCTAAATTAGCAAAGGATTTCTTGGAGTTGATATATAATGAAATGAAGAAAATGCTTTAAAAGACCAGAAATCATCTTATTAGGAATATTAGGTATGGATGTCCCCACATATTTATTTCTCTACACAACCAAGGCAGCACAAATGGTTTACACTCAGAAATAGAGAGAGAAAATAATACCAACAGAGGAGGAGTGGCAGGTGAAAATGATGGAATATATGGAATTAACAACAACCTAACTAACAGAATAAGGGCTCAGGAAGATGAAATCTTTAAGGAAGGATAAAAAATGTTTTCAGAATAACTGAACAATTATCTTAAATCAGTTAAAAGTTTAGCAGGGTTGGAGTAAATTCAGTAGATTCAAGTACTGAAGTTATAAGGAGCAAGGAGAAAAATGAAACATAAAGAGTAATTAGAATATGCAGATGTAATGCATAAATAAATGAAATCGTGGAAGAGGAGAAGGGACATGGTTATATTGATTGATTGATATGAAAAAAATTGTAATGGAAAGTATCAATAAAAATATTACATTAAAGTCCTAATAAAACTCAAAAAAGAAAAATGTGGGTATTGTTCAGGAGTTGTTGCTGGGGCAAGATTTATCTTTGGAGGGGCTTTTTTTGTCCTTAATTTGGGTTCAATTCTTCTTTCTCTATTGCCAGAACTTACTGTCAATTTTCTGTGGAGATTTGTTAATATGAACTGTTTCCATTGTTTCGTTTAAATTTTGCAATGCCCTGTAACTGTTAGTGTAGTCTGCAAAACGGCTGGATGTTGCAAGGAACTTTGATCACACCAATAAGGGACGATTATCCCCTGTGGATTTGTCTAATTCCTTTTTAAAGGCATCCAAGCTGGTGGTCATCACAGTGACTTGTGGCAATGAATGAAGTGCTGTGACTATTCACTGGATGAAAATGGACTTCCCTTGGTCTGTCCTGAAGCCCCCACCATTCCCCAACATCTAGCTTCATTCAGTCCCCATTGTGTTCTAATATTATGGGGGAGGGAGAACACATTATGAGAGAGGGGTGCTCAGTCTTCCTCATTGGCCTATTTTTGGGGGTCCTCCCTCCCTCCCTTCAGGGTTTGCCTTCTACTGATGGCAAGGTAATATTATTCAAGCAAAGACACCCATGCCTGAAAACCAGACATTGAGTTTTTGAATTTGCTTTTATTGCAAGGAATAATCTCATATACTCAATGTGCAAGCTCATCGTGATGCTTGGGTGAAGAGGGTTAGAGCTGCCGGGGAGTGGGCCACAGCCAACAGAATGGCTGGGGCAGGTTCCACGGTGTGTGTGTGTGTGTGCGCTCTGAAACACCTGATCTTGGTGATCACAGGTAGTAGGAGGAGTTATGCTAAGACCAGACCATGTCATTACTGAGGAGGCAGGTTTAGTCATTGTTTGAAGACTATTCCTGCCTCCGGGTCTGGTCTTGACTGGATGGATACTGGAATCAATAAGGGAGACCCACATGACCTGAAGGTGCTGCTGTGCAATGCCAGGTCAATGATGAATAAGACCACTACCATCCACAACCTGATTGTGGATGGAGGACTTGACCTGGCATGTGTAACAGAGACTTGGTTGGATGAAGCAGATGGGCCTGTCCTTGCCACTGCTTGTCCACCAGGTTTGTCTTACGCACAGCAACCCAGGTCATGTGGGCGGGGAGGGGGGTTGCAGTGATTTTTAGGAAGTCACTAGTTTACACCAGGCACCCTATTGGGAAGACCAAGTTTTCTGAGTTCATGTTTTGGAAGTTGGGCAATAGGAGCAGTACAGGATTCCTTTTGATGTACCGACCTCCCCACTGCACCTAGGATTCCCTGCCTGAGCTGCTTCAGGTCGTGGCGGATGTGCTACTGGAGACACCTAGTTTGGTTGTCCATGGGGATTTCAACATACAGATCTGCTGCACTTATGTTTCAGAAGGAGATAGCTTAGATCAAATGAAAAGGGCAATCTTCACCTGTCTCCTCCTCCTCCTCTTCCTAACTCATCACCACCATATCTCTCAGACACCTTTTTCAAACAGGACTCGTATTTTAATACTGGAGGGGCTGTGCTTCTCTGCTCCCTCCACCTGCCATGTCCACCCTGCACCCCATAATAATTGGCCAGCCTGTCCTTCCCTTTCTCCTTTCCACCCTAGAAGATGACAAATCCCCCTTTCTCCTTCCCAACCCTGTTTCTGAAGCCGCTTCACTCTTCTGTTTAAAACCCTCTGGGGTCGCTGTCAGTATGGCTGTAGCTTGGGGGAGATGGCATCTCCAGATCAGAAACATCCAAAGGGCAATGGGTTGGGGTCTAGCCCTGGTACTTTCATGCCAAAGGTGCTTGGATCTGAATGTGGGATACCTTACATGGAATATATGGGACTGAATCCTGAGCTATTTAAACAAGATGGAGAGGGGACGTTTTGTGCCTCTGCACAACCATGCCTACTGAAACCTCCTTCTCATACAAGAAGTGAGGCATGCATGGCTTATAAGTTATAGAGAAACTAAAGCCTGTAATTGTAGTCATCAGAGACTCAAGGACTACCCAGAATAAAAGGCTCTATATTGCATCAAAAAAACTTTCCTACTAATTAGACGCTACATGCACCAAATTTCTTGAGAGACTTGTGGAAGAGACAAATCTATAGAACTTTCTTTATGTATGCCACTACAGCAGCAAGAATACTTATTGCACAGTATTGGAAGACACAAGACCTACCCACTCTGGAAGAATGGCAGATGAAGGTGATGGACTATATGGAACTGGCGGAAATGACTGGCAGAATCCGAGACCAGGGAGAAGAGTCGGTGGAAGAAGATTGGAAGAAATTTAAAGACTATCTACAGAAATATTGTAAAATTAATGAAGGTTAGAATGATGTTAGAATGAAATTAGGTGGTTTAAGCAGTAATGCTATAAAGGTGTATGTAAAAATGGATTGAAAACAGGTGAAAATTCAAAGTTATAGTATATTAAGTTAAAGGATTAAGAGAAAATAAAGAGGGAAAGAAATTGCTGAATTAACTAACTGAATTGGAATACAAAAAAGGGAGGTATGAGGAGGTCAGGGAAACAAGGATATGAATGTAAGGTATCGAAAGATTGAAGTATTTTTTAAAGTGTTTTTTATTTTTCTATTCTGTATTTTGTTTTTGTTTTTTTGTATTTTTACTTCTGTCTTTTGTTTTTTTTTGTTTTTTCCTTGTCTTTATTCATGTAATTCTTCTTTCTGAAATTTTAATAAATATCATTTTTTTTAAAAAAGGAAGAGACAAATCTAAATTTTATTTTAAAAAACGTATTCCGTAAAATTTGTAGTAGTAGTAATAATAATAATAATAATTAATAATCCCTGTGCTGAAGCTGGGCTCAGAGCGGCTAATAACAGTAAAATTATACAGCATTCTAAAATCAATTCATTGTAAAATCAGTTCAAATCAAATTAATGGCAACCATTGGGCTAGAGTTCTGTGAGGATTACCAAAGGAGGGGGTCAGACTGTGCTTTGGCCAAAGGCCTGGTGGAACAGCTCTGTCTTGCAGGCCCTGCGGAAAGATGTCAAGTCCCGCAGGGCCCTAGTCTCTTGGGACAGAGTGCTCCACCAGATCGGGGCCACAGCTGAAAAAGCCCTGGCTCTGGTTGAGGCCAGACTAACCTCCCTGTGGCCCAGGACCACCAAGGTGCTTTTGTTTGAAGACCTTAAGGTCCTCCGTGGGACATACCAGGAAAGGTGGTCCCATAGGTATGAGGTTCCTGGGCCGTATAGAGCTTTAAAGGTTAAAATTCCATAAAATCCAACGAAACTGAGAAAAAAAGAGGCTACCTTTGGTTGTCCTTACCACTTTTACATGCAATGCAGTTTTCCATATATTGCTGCACCTTAATGGTCAATATGTGAACCAAAGGAGAGCCATCCGTTGAAAGGCAGTTCTCCCTCCAAGTAATGTGTTTATAAAATGTACAGGAAAAAGAATAACTTCATGAAAATAGCATGAAAATATGGGTTATATTAGGGGAAATTGCATAGCAATGATGGGCGTAATGGGGAAAATTCAGCAACACAGTGCATATTTCCATTAATACACACACTTTTGTTGGAAATTTTGTCAGATATATACATTTTTATGCAAAGAATTCCCACTAAAGAGATTTCCACTAAAGAAACATCTCTAGTGAGAAAAGTGAGCTTCCTTTGCAAGGCCACAGAAGAGCAACTGTACTCCTCTCCTTCTTCCACCCCATAATAGGCTGGCAGGTGTCCCTCTGTCTTCTTCCTCTCCATCCCTTACCTGGGCAAGCCAGGAGCAGCAAAGAGAGAAGTCCCAAGCACAGGTGAAGGATCTTCAGGGCTCAGGATGAGTTGACGTGGCAAAGCTGAATTCCAGCTTGTAGGCCAATTGGAGCCCCAAAGCTTGCCAAGAGAGGGCAGGGAGGGAGAGAGAGATTAAAGAATTGTAATTTCATTGGGACATTGTGACTTAGGCTGACGTGGAAGAGAACATGGCCAAAATCACACGCCTCTCCCTTCAGTCTGGCAGTCATAGCAGTTTTCACCGAAGTGAGATCCCAGTTACAGATCACAAACATTCCTTTCCCTTTTCAACCTAGAAGATGACCAAGTCCCCTTTCCCCTTCCCACCCCTGTTTCTGAAGCCGTTTCCCCTACCCCGTCCAGCAACACTCAAGGCTGCAATCCTCCTTTAATTTACCTGGGCGCATGCCCCATGGAAACCAACAGGAGTTCCTTCTGAGTGGGCCTGTTTTAGGACTGCACTTTAAGATGCCACAACCAGAGATGGCACTCCTGCCTAAACCACTGTCCATACAAATACTCTCCTTAAGTCACGTAAGCCAAGCAGGGTCCCAGGGACGGCAGCAAGGCCACCAGGAGGAGAGGGCCAGGGAGGTGCAGCCAGTCAAGGCAACGACCTTAAACATCTTGGGAGACCTTCTTGGCTGTGAGTCCTGGAAGCTCTGCTGCTTGCTCACAGGCCTTTTCCCACCTGGGTTGATTCAGCCCAGCTGCTAGTTACTCTGCAAAGTCCCAGAGCAAAAGTCTGCAACCTCAGATTCTTTTTTTATTTATTTTAGTAAAGGAGTTTTGAACGGAATGTGGGACACTTTGCATGGAATACATGGGACCGAATCCTCAGATGTTCAAGCAGTGGCGTAGCGTGGGGGGTGCAAGGGGGGCAGGCCGCACCGGGTGCAACATCTGGGGGGGGGCGCGCTCGCTGCCTCCCGAGTCGCCGAAGAGCCTCGGGCGCAGGCTGTAGCGGAGCCGCATGTCTCGCGGAACCGACGAGCTGTGCGCGCGTCCGGGCTGAAGGCGCCCGGCAGGCAGCGGCTCTCAGCGCTCGCCGCGGAGGACGCGCCAGGCAGCCCCTCCTCACAGCCCCGCCTCCGCTGCTGCTGCTGCTGGGCCGTTGCATTTTCCTCACCTCTCTGCCCCCCTCCTCCTCCGGGCAAGCGGCGTCGTTTGGGCAGCAGCGCCAGCGGCAACTCGCAGGTTAGGGGTTAGGGGGGGCCGCAAATTACGTGCCTTGCCCCGGGTTAGGGGGCGCAAATTACTTGCGTTGCCCCGGGTGCTGACAACTCATGCTACGCTGCTGTGTTCAAGCAAGGTGGGGTGGAGAAGATCACACTGAGCAAATGCCCAGCAGCTATTTAAGCTTCAGGATGGACAATGATAGTGATCCCTTATCCACTGAGAAAAACATTGGATGAAACTGCATATTAATCTAAGCATGCAAATAAAGTGTGATTTAAGGATTTGAGCAAGAGGAACTGGCAAAACCTCACAGAGTAAAACAACCAAAGACAGGGCTGATTCTGGAATGAAATTCGTAACCTGAGGTACCACTGTATACTGGAATCATATAAATTATCATCAACCTGTACATATAATTTGGAAAACTTTAGGATGCTTGTCATGATTAACTATTGATTAGTCTGCATGTTTACAGTAATTAGCTCACAAGTCACCTCTATTCAATGTCAGAAGTAGAACTTTGAGGGAATTTCTGGAGAAGAACCTGGCACGAACATCGAAGGAACCAGGTGGCGCTGTTCATAAAAAAAGCGAAATACTGCTGAATTGAGGATGTGTCGTCTGGATATAGGAAGGTGAACAAAATAATGTTGACAAACCGCTATCCTCTACCACAGATTGGGGATTTGTTGGAAAGGATGAGGCCAGCGAAAGTCTTCACAAAGTTGGATTTGAGGGGGGAGTATAACTCAATTTGAATCAGAGAGGGAGGTGAGTGGAAAACTATATTTTCCACCAGGTATGGCAGCTTCAAGTTTTTTGTCATGCCCTTTGCATTCCAGTCAGGAGTAGCAACGTTCCAAGATTTCATCAGCTACATACTCAGAGTCCTGGTAGACTGTTTTGATAACAATTTGATTTATTCAGAGAATCAAGAACAGCATATACATCCTATGAAAGATGTGCTTCAGAGGTGGCGAGAACACTGGCTGTATGCAAAGTTGGAAAAATGACAGTTCCACGTTCAACAGTAGATTTCCCGACATTTCTCCCCCTGTTTGTTGATTCATCCTTAGAGTGGTGTGGTTCCTCCACTCTCAGCGGACCTCTGAATCTCTTTGTTGTTTAGGCTGATACACCTTAGCTTTCACCCTGTTTTACATCTTCCTCCTCCTCACACTTCTCTCTCTTGGACTTTAGGATTAGAAGTCACCTCCAAACTCTGCGCTAGGAGATCAAAGGAGAAACAGGACAGCCAGAGCACAGATGGGCAAGAGAGACCAGCAGGCTGTGGCCTTCAGAGCAGGACACAAGGGGGAAGTGTTGGGAACACTGAATTAAAGTTGCGATTCTTGGAAGAAGAGAAACAGATGGAGTCTCCCCATTGCTTTCTCCATATAGGGACCCTTGCTGTTCTTAAGAAATCCTCCCAAATTCCTTCCATGAAAACAGGGACATCCTGTTTTATTATGAATAATTATTTTACTATTTATACCCCACCCATCTTAAGTGTACTCAGGATGTCTGCAGAACTCCAGAAACATACTTTTTAGTTCCTTTATTTCAGATCCTATAGTTTATTGTAATTTGTTCAGTTTGTGTGTTTTTGAATGATTTAAGACCACATTTCGTATGTTGTGATTATGTCGCCCCCCCCCATCTTGCAAGCCATCTTAAGCATGGTATGAACTATGGAAAGGCAGCACTCCAATAAAACTATGTCTGGAGGTATACAGTGGTAAATTGGTTCTCAAACGCCTTGGTAGCCAAACAACTTGGAAACTAAACACTGCAAACCCAAAAATAAGTGTTCCAATTTGTAAACGTTTTTCGGAAGCTGAATATGCTCCATTTTGAGTGTTACGCTTGCATTACGAGTGTTATGCTGAGGAACGTCTGTTTTTCCTATTTATTTTTCCTTTTTGTTTTTGTGGCTCTTTTTTGTATTGTTTTTCTGACTGTTTGGAACTCAGTTCAGCCACTGATTGATTGTTTGCGGGTTTGCAGTACATTGTTGATTGTTTTCACTTTATGGGTCAATGGTCTCATTAGATAGTAAAATTCATGTTAAATTGATGTTTTAGGGGTTGTTTTTAAAAGTCTGGAATTTCTATTTCTATGGGAAAGCGCACCTTAGTTTTGGAACGCTTTGGTTTTGGAACACACTTTTGGAACGGATTAAGTTTGAGAACCAAGGTACCACTGTATAGCCATTCAGCTAAGTACCCACCATTCACATCTTAAAAGAGTGAGCTCTGTTGCCATAGAGAGGAATGGATGAGCATTCTCTTATCTCACCCAACTGGAAGCCATGGGATCCTAGGATGAAGAATTCTTCCTGGTAGGCACATGTGCATGCAATTATGCCTAATATACTGTAATGAGCTAGTTTCTGTAAAAGCCTGGGCTACTTCCCATCCTGTAATCCTGTGGCTGGAGGGGCCTAGAATCTATAAGAGGAAACTTCCAGATCTGGTCTGGTCAGTTTAATAACCCCAAAATTCAGAGACCTGTGAATTTGGAAGGATGACTATATTTCAATTGGCATACTTTTTAAATGGACGCAACTCAGTTTGATTACTATTTAAAGGGAAACTGAACAGAATTTCTTCTCCATCTTGTACCACCCTCCATATTTTGTCACTCTTCATTTTCCACATTTCCACATTGTGGCCCAGTCCTCCTCACTAAACTATTTTGAGGGATCCTCATCCCCTTTTAGTCTTCCTTTCTAATGCTGTTTTGGGCCTCTCCACAAACCATGCCTGCTGACACCTCCTTCTCATGGACGTAAGGTGCCATTTTGGCTTCACTAGCAAGAACACTCATGCTTAGAAATGAAAAACAGAGGGAAAAGGCTTTTGGATCTGCTTTTATTGCAAGGCACAAGCTCATGTAAGCCTTGAAAATGTTGCTTTTTCAATCTGGATGCTTTGGAGAAGAAGTCCCTAACTGGGGATGAAGCGGGATCCAGCGGCTCTCAAAGAGAGGGAGCATCTTCCACTTTTCAAAGGCATCTATCACTCCTCCTGTCTAAAACATAGCAACCAGCAACAAAAAGACAACAGTTAACTCGGTTTCATAGCAAAGTGACCATGTTTGAGACAGGAAAACACAAAGCAAGGCATGTTGGACCACAAGAAAGATTTCATGATAATAAGCCATTGGGTAGGAATAGGTCTGTTTCATTTTTTTATTTCCAGAAACTATGAATTACATAGATTCCCCTTTCAATGAGAACTGAATCCTATCTCTTGCCCATCCTTACCCTAGGGGGACTTTCTTTTCTAGGTACAATTAAATAGGGCACAGAATAGTGAGGGGGCTTTCAAGGTCTCCAATACAGTGTATCTGAAGTGTATCTGAAGAAGTGTGCATGCACACGAAAGCTTATACCAAGAACTAACTTAGTTGGTCTTTAAGGTGCTACAGGAAGGAATTTTTTTATTTTGACTATGGCAGACCAACACGGCTACCCATCTGTAACAAGGTCTCCAATATTCTCCTGCAGACTGGATGTTATGCACCGCAGGGATTTGTTGTCTTTGTGGCCCTGAGGAAGAGTTCTGGGGAAACAGGAAGCTTGCTCACAATTTTGTGACAATGTTTTGAGAAACACGGGAGAACTGGCACCCTGGGGTTCATTCCGTCCAGTTGCTAATTTCTCTGCCAGGACCCAAGACAAAAGTCTACTGCCTCAGGTTCTTTCTTTAAAAGATAAAATAATAATGAATCTGCTTGGAATTGAAAGTGGGAGATTTGCATGGAATGTATGGGATGTGAAACTGAGGTAATCTTATATGGTGGAGGGCAGGACACCACACAGAGTAAGTGCCCAGCATCTGTTAAAGCTGCAGAATAGACATCCCTTAGGCACTGAGATAAACAATGAATGAAGGTGCACAACAAATTAAATGTGCCCATCCGTTGTGGTTTAGGGATTTGGCAAAGGAGATCTGGCATAAGCTCAGAGGGCAAAGGGGCCAAAGACAGCTGGACCAGCCATGAGGCAGGTGAGGACCCTGCTTCTGCTGGCAGAAGCCCCTCAGACTATAAACCCATTGGTGCCCCTCCTGCCCCGCTGGTTCTGCTTATGGTGAAAGAACTCAGCACAATCTTGCTTAAAATGGGCGACAATAGAAGTGACGCTTTTGTGCCTGCAATCAACAGGGTATGGTGTGTGTCAGCGGCAGATCAGGCCATGGCAGGAGGAGCAGGTAGATGGGCTTAGGAGCCGTGCTGGCGGAATGGCAAAGCAGCAATTACCATTTTGCATCAAGCGGCAAAATGGGATGTACCACCCTTGGCTGATTCTGGCATAGGTATTTTTATTTTTATTTTTGCAATGGAGCAATTGAGCTTGCAGGCAAAGGATGATCAGTTTAGGGGACGCTGCATTGGGTACTTAAAGTGATCAATCCAGGGAGTAATGGGAGAGGGGTAGGAGGTGTAATTCTCTTTTGGTAAGCTGAAATTACCTTTGGCAACAGGGAGAATTATAAATACACCTTCCAATCCTTTTATAATTATTGGGACAACGTGTAGGGTAGCAAGTACCATTGGCATTATGGCATTGCCTTCTATTCTTTGGTTCCTGGTACTGTGCAGATCCTGTGCAAAAAGAGAAACAAACATAAGTGGGGAGAAGGAAGTTAAATCACAATAGAATGAAAGAGAGGAACAACTGCACAGCCCTTTGAACAGGAGTGGCTCTGTGACGCTCTGGGTGCTGTGGCATCCCAACTCCTACCCCCACCCCCACCTCTGCCACTGGCCACTGGTGTTTACCACCCTTGCTACATTCACAAGGAGAAATGGTAAATGTGCTTATCCAGATATTTGCTCATGAGTGGAGGGTGTCAGTCCACGAAACACGACAGCAAGAAGTGAGGCACACATGGCTTATAAGTTATAGAGAAACTAAAGCCTGGAACTGAAGCCATCAGAGCCCCTAGGACTACCCAGAATAAAAGGCTCTATATTACATCAAGAAACATTTCCCCACTAATTAGATACTATATACCCCAAATTTATTGGCAGACTTGTGGAAGAGACAAATCAAAATTTTATTTTGTAAAACATATTCCATAAATTTGCATAGAATTCCATAAAATCTAACCAAACTGAGCAAAGAAGAGGCTCCTTTTGTTTTTCCTTACCAGTTTTACATGCAAAGCCATTTTCCATATATTAAAAAAAAGGTAAAGGACTGTTTTGACAGTTAATTCCAGTTGCAGACAACTCTGGGGTTGTGCGCTCATCCCACTTTACAAGCTGAGGGAGCCGGCGTTTGACCACAGACAGCTTCCGGGTCACATGGCCAGCATGACTAAGCTGTTTACCTTCCCGCCAGAGTGGTACCTATTTATCTACTTGCACTTGATGTGCTTTCGAATTGTTAGGTTGGCAGGACCAGGGACCGAGCAATGGGAGCTCACCCCGTCGCTGGGATTCAAACCGCCAACCTTCTGATCGGCAAGCCCAAGAGGCTCAGTGGTTTAAACCACAGGGCCACCCATGTCCTTTTTCCCTTATAATACTGTGCCATAATGAAGACAACATGTGAACATCAAAGCACAGCCGTCCTCTGAAAGTCAGCTCTCCCTCCAAGTAATGTGTTTAAAAAATGTACCTGAAAAAGTGTGATTTCATGACAATAGCATGAAAATATAGGTTATAATAGGGGAAATTGCATAGCAGTTATGGGCATAATGGGGGAAATTCAGCAACACAGTGCATATTTTCCCTAGTAGACACGCTTTGGTAGGCAATTTTGTCGGATATATACATTTTTTATGCAAAGAATTCCCACTAAAGAGATTACCACTAAAGAAACATCTCTAGCAAGAAAAGTGAGCTTCCTTTGCAAGGCCACAGAAGAGCAACTGTACTCCTCTCCCTCCTCCACCCCATAATAGGCTGGCAGGTGTCCCTCTGTCTTCTTCCTCTCCATCCCTTACCTGGGGAAGCCAGGAGCAGCAAACAGAGAACTGCCAAGCACAGGTGAAGGATCTTCATGGCTCAGGATGAATTGTGGTGGCAAAGCCAGCTTTTCAGTCAAATGGAGCCCCAAAGCTTGCCAAGAGAGGGCTGGGAGGGAGAAGTAGATTGCATAATTTTAATTTCTTTGGGACATTGTGACTTAGGCTGACGTGGACAAGAATGTTGACAAAATCACGTGCCGCTGCAAAGGCATTCCTGCATTCTGTCAGTCATACCAGTTTCCACAGAAGATCACAAACATTTAGGATGTTCTGTATTCATGTTTCAGAGGGAGATAGCTTAAATCAAATGAAACATTTATGAGGAGGATGCAATGCCCCATATAGGCAGTGCTAGGGGGATGTATCCCTCAGGTAAATAACTCACCCCTCACCTGTCCCCATCAGATTGCTGGACCCTTGCGGTTACGTGAAGGAAGGGCAGTTTTCACATGCTCGCCTCCTACAATGATTATTCTTAGTAGTAGCCCGTGCTCCCCCCCCCTAAAAAATGTTTAGGGTTACTCTCATTTTCCTACTCATGTTGAAATACTGCTCCTCAGTCTGGCCAAACTTTGATTCACAAAATGTTTAGGGGTATGCGTTACCCCTGCATCCCCCCCCCCCCCGGAAATAGCACTGGTAGTAGTAATAGCTTCAAACAGTTCTTCCAAAAAAAAGAGATTCAAGTCCACTGATTGAAGAGGTTGAGTGGGACATGCAAGGCAAGGAGATTTCAAAGGTGAAATGATGGACTCTTTGCTTACTTGAAGGAAAGGCGATCTTCACATGCACCCTTGTCCTTCTTTTCATTCTTGCAATCATCATCATCATCATCATCCTTTTTCGCAAACACCTTTTTCTAACTAGACTCAAAGCAACTTACAAAAATATTTTCAAACATGAGGGGCAAGGAATATATGGAACCTAATCCTCAGCTAACGGATGTGGGTGTCGCTGTGGTCTAAACCACTGAGCCTTGGGCTTGCCAATCAAAATGTTGGCAATTCAAGGTCTAAGATTTACTGCATGTACAACTATAAAAGAAAATGTGATGAAAATTATGTATCGATGGTATGTAACTCCGGTGAAACTAGCAAAAATGTATAAGACAAGTAATAAATGTTGGAAATGTAAAGAAAAAGAAGGTACATTTTATCATATGTGGTGGGAATGTAAGAAGGTAAAAAGCTTTTGGGAAATGGTATATAATGAATTGAAGAAAATGTTGAAATATACATTTGTTAAGAAACCAGAAGCATTTTTATTAGGCATTACAGGCAATGAGATAAACAAGAAAGAAAAGAAGTTATTTTTATATGCAGTGACAATAGCAAGAATACTGATGGCCCAGAAATGGAAACAGGAGGAGCTATCTACGATAGAAGAATGGAGAACAAAAATGATGGACTATGCAGAATTGGATAGAATGACAGGCAGGATCCGAAATCGACGAGATCAAAGATTTACAGAAGATTGGGGAAAATTTATTGAATATTTGCAAAAACTAAGTGATAATCAGATTACGTTTGTAAGTTTTAATGAAGCTCTGTGATGGGAAAATGTCAAAATAAGTATTTAAAAAATGGATGGAATTTACAGTAATAATATAAACAATAAGGTGGAAATGTGCGAAAAGTAAAAATATGAAGGATTTGCAGACAAATTGAGGGAAGTCAAAAAAGAGAAATAAGATGTATGGAGTGTATAATTTTGTTTTGTATTTGAAAACATATATATAAGCCCTTCACGGCCTAGGACCCTCGTACCTACTGGACCGCCTCGCCTGGTATGCCCCACGGAGAGCCTCATGGTCCATAAATAACAACACCCTAGTGGTCCCAGGCCCTAAGGAAGTTAGATTGGCTTCAACCAGAGCCAGGGCCTTTTCAGCACTGGCCCCAACTTGGTGGAACGCTCTGTCTCATGAGACCAGGGCCCTTCAGGATCTGATTTCTTTCCGCAGGGCCTGTAAGACAGAGTTGTTCCGCCTGGCCTTTGGCTTGGAGCCAATTTGATTCCCTCCCCCCCCCATTTTCTTTTTTCTTTTCCTTCTCCTGCAATGAGGCTACATTTTAATATTTTAATGATCCATTATTTTAATGTTGTATTTTATTTTTGTTTTTAAGTTGTAATCATTCATCTTGTTTTTATTATTGCTTGTAAGCCGCTCTGAGCCCGGCCTTGGCTGGGGAGGGCGGGGTATATATATATATATATAAAATGTTGGCAATTCAAATCCCCATTACAGGGTGAGCACCCCTTGTTCAGTCCCAGCTCCTGGCAACCTAGCAGTTCGAAAGCACGTCAAAGTGCAAGTAGATAAATAGGTACCGCTCCGGCTTAAAGGTAAATGGTGTTTCTGTGTGCTGCTCTGATGTCGCCAGAAGCGGCTTAGTCATGCTGGGCACATGACCCAGAAAAACTGTCTGCGGACCAACATCGGCTCCCTCGGCCAGTAATGCGAGATGACCGCCGCAACCCCAGAGTCGCCCGCGACTGGACTTAAACAGTTCTTCCAACTTCAAACAGTTCAAACAGCTTCAAAAGGGGGGGGGGAGATTCAAGTCCACTGATTGAAGAGGTTGAGTGGGACATGCAGGGCAAGGAGATTTCAAAGGTGAAATGATGGACTCTTTGCTTACTTGAAGGAAGGGCAATCTTCACATGCTCTCTTGTCCTTTTTCTCATTCTTGCAATCATCACCATCATCATCCTTTTTCCTTTTTTAACTAGACTTAACTGTCAGGGGTCCTTTACATTTACCTTTTAATCCTCAGCTATTCAAACAAGATGGAGGGGAGAAGATCACAGTGAGCAAATGCCCAGCAGCTATTGAAGTTTTAGGATGGACAGTTATGGTGATCCCTTTCCACTGAGATAAACAATAGATGAAACTGAATATTAATCTAAACAATCAAATACCATGTGATTTAAGGATTAGACCATGTGGATCTGGCAAAACCTCACAGAGCAAAGCAACCAAAGACAGGGCTGATCCCAGAGCCTTGAGGCAGGTGAGGACGCTGCTCCAGGTGGCAGAAGCCCCCAACCAGGCACAATGCCCATGGGTGCCCCTCCTGCCCTGCTGCTTCTGCCAGTGGAGGAGAAGCACCAGCATCATCAGCACTGATTTTGGAAAATATCACGGCCATTTGGGGCAGTACGGGAAGTGCCGCCCTAGGCTGATTCTGCCATAGGTGTCTTTTGCAATTGACAAGGTATGAAAACAACTGGCTGTGCAACCAATTAAGCTTGCAATCAAAGGACGATGTATTCAGGGACCACTTAAGTAATTGACACTTTGTGTAAGGAATGGAACAGGTAGCTAGTACTCACTGCTCTATCAAAATGACATTCTGTGTAATAAAAAGGTTGCATTAGAGATACTTTGTACTGCCAGTGGTTGTTTAATTAATGAAAAACCTAATTAAGACAACTGTAAATCTTGCAGGCTGTATAATTAACCTACATAATGACTATAATGAGTTTTGTTTTGGTTATTTCTGTTTCTGAAGGAATAGAATGGCTCTAAGACATGGATGGGAAGATGGAGGGAGGAGAGATGAGTTTGTATCGATGCAGTTTTTACATAATGGAGGAAATAATAAAGGTTTAATGGAAAACTCAAATGGATATAGCAGAAAAATGCTATATTAAAGGAGGTTAAACTGGAATCAGATAAATGATCATCAACTTGTAAAGAAACCTGTTGTTCATGTTAGCAGGCATCATAAATGTTTTACGTAATGAAACTATTTTCTCAGTTCACTGGCTCCCTTTGCCTAAATCCGAGAAGGGATGTTCATTTAGGGTGGTAGCCTAAAGCTACTCAGATCAGAGGCTCCTGAAAATGATTGATCCAAAAAATGCTACAAGAGGGGCATGGTGCGGGGAGGAGAAATGATACTTTCCTCTGGACACTTGTTTGATTCTCATTCGCCAAGCAGAAGTTCCCTTCTGCAACAATTATACAGTGGTGGACAGCTCCCAATGTCAGTGAAGACAGCAGGACATCATCAACAGGAGGCAGATATAATCGGTTTGTAACAGGCCAAATACTGTGTAGAGGGAGAACAAATACCATGGTCCACAAGTGAAAGGAAAGTTCATTCAGAAGAGCATGAAATGGAGGCACAACTTCATAGGCCCTCCTAAAATAAATCTTGGCTGGACCCTTGCGGTTACCTGAACGAAGAGCACCTTTCACAACAATAATTGGCCAGCCTGTCCTTTTCCTTCTCCTTTCCACCGTAGAGGATGACTAAGCCATTTACTTAATTACTTACTTACTTAAGGTAAAGGGACCCCTGACCATTACGTCCAGTCGTGGCCGACTCTGGGGCTGTGGCGCTCATCTCGCTTTATTGGCCGAGGGAGGTGGCATACAGCTTCCGGGTCATGTGGCCAGCATGACTAAGCCGCTTCTGGCAAACCAGAGCAGTGCACGGAAACACCGTTTACCTTTCCACCAGAGTGGTACCTATTTATCTACTTTTCTTTGACGTGCTTTCGAACTGCTAGGTTGGCAGGAGCAGGGACCGAGCAACGGGAGCTCATCCCGTTGCAGGGATTCGAACCACCGACCTTCTGATCAGCGAAGCCAAGATAACAAAGAGAAAGAGAGCTCAAAGTCTGTTCTGGTAGAGGGTTTAGGCTCATGGTCAGAGGAAGTAGAGCTTGGAGGGTTAGAGAGAAAACCCATAGCAGACCTTTGGGACCAGAGTCTTGAGAGAAGCCTAGCCAGAAAGAACAGTACTGAGAGGAAATTTCCTGTATTTTGTTAATTTATTGATAATTCTCACTCACACAATATGCCACCCAAAAAGATAAGAAACCCTGTGAGGGAAACAACTTATGAAAGCTCTGAAGGAGAGGAGAATGGAAATCCTCAGAGAGTAGAGCAGAGTTTAGAAAATGTAACTAATATCAAACCTGAGGCAGGAGATCCAAAATTCACTGAAGGATTTGTAAAATGGAAGTTAGAACAAGAATATAAATTGGAATTAGAAAAGATTAGATCTGCACAAGAAATAGAAAGAATTAAAGCTGAGAGCGAAAGACTTAAGGCTGAGAAGGAGAGTGAAAGACTTAAGGCTGAGCAGGAGAGCGAAAGAATTAGGGCTGAAAGTGAGAGGGAAAGAATGCAATTTCAGTTGGAAATGAGGAAACTGGAATTAGCAGCTATGGAGAATCAAAATAATAGTAATAACACCAGTAGTCCAACTCAAGTGAAGGTAGATTTAAAGCGCTTTCCTGAGTTTAAGGAAAAAGATTGCCCTGAGGCTTTCATTATATCATTTGAAAGAGCTTGTCAAGACTTTCAAGTGAAAGATGAGGACAAGATGACGATCCTTAGAGCCAGGATCAGTGAGTGGGTCATTAGCTGTAATTTATTCTCAAATGTCGGAGACCGATTAAAATATCTTATAAAGGAAAGACACCCTCAATCACTTCAAGAAGCCGCTAACCTAGCTGACCAAATAAACGAAATAAGGGACCATAGGTTTAATGAACCGAGTTTTGGCGGGAAAGTGTGGGGGACTAATGTAGCACCCTGCTTGTGGTTAACGCTTAGCTGGAATGAAATATTCAACGCAGCAACAGAGAAATTAAAATAATAATTTATTTGTCAGACAAATAAATGAGAGGCACAGTGGTATATGGTTACCAAGCTCTGGCCTGCCCTCCTGCCATTATGGCCAGCACTTATATTCCCTTAATCCAGCCCCCTTTGCTCCTCCTGTGGCTGCCTCTGTTCAATCAGCCTGGTTGAATTTCCTATTGGCTGATTGCTATAACCAATTCTAAAAGATACACCCATATCCTCCTGTCCTTATATGGAACACAAAGAGCTATATATTGTTACATCTATAAATGACAAATAAGTAGTAATATATCTTACATGTGTCTCAACAAGGAATCTTAATTACCAGCTCACCTCTTGCCTTCCTTGCCCTCCAAAACAGATGGTTAATAATTTTAAAATTTTATCTTGAACAGATGTCAGAGACCTTGGGTTCATATTCTCATGCATCATCAATGAAATATCTCCTTTTGGAGGTCTTTAAACAAAGGTCTGACAGCCATTTGTCATGAGGGCTCGATTGGCGTCTCCTGTCTGACAGGGGGGCTAGGCTGATGGCTGACTTAATTACAACTCTTACAACTATATGAAATCTAGCATTTCTTAAATCCTTTGCATAATTACATTTAAGCCAGCATATTTCATACATTATCATAGATAGCTTTTTAGAAGGATAAACTTCCTCAAAGTAAAAAGGAAGAAACAGTTTACAGCCTCAAAGTAAAATAGGAAAAAAGCCTCTTCCCCTGTTTACACTCCCCCCCTTCTCTAGCCAGTTGCTTTGTTTTCCATGTGCTCTTGGCCTTTTGTCCTGTGGCTCATGGTTAACGGTTTTATTTTACTATTTACCCATTCCTAATTATGTTTGGTCTCTGCCTTTTTTATCTTCTGTAACATGTAGGGTCAGTGTCCTCACTCAGTCTGTAATTCCAGCTTTTACGACTTTGAGAATTGTTTTCTGCTATAAATCAAGGGGCCCCTTTGTCTAGGAGGAAAACATTGCCAGTGTTTTCTTAAGCAGCTGGTCTGCCTGGCATGAAACTTTTGAAAATCTAAGCCCATTTAATTTAGGAACCTGATCAAGATATAAGCCAATATATGCCTTGATTAAAAATGCAGTCTATATTCAGATGCCACACTAACAGAAATAAATTCCAACGAGCAAAGGGAAACCCCTCTTCAGAGAAAGACAAGGGAGATAGGCCATTGTCAAAAGGGCAAAATGACAAGGCCCAAGCCAACGCCAGTCTCACTGAGGAGAAAGGATGGAAAACAAACTATACAAATCCCAAAGAAGTTCAATGCTGGGGATGTGGAAAATTTGGCCACAAAAGATTTAATTGTAGATCTGGAAGAGAAAAGTCTGGTAATATAAGCCCTCAGAGAAGAACCTTTTGCATCCAAGAAGCTGAGGAGAGCCAAGCTAGTCAGGACAGGCCGAAGCCTGCTGAAGTAGTGGAGGCTAAAGTGGCACATTGCTATGCTATAAAACAAGATAATCTTCTTTTTAAAAATGCTGAGGAAGATATTTGGATTGATGGGAAGAGATTTCTGGGGTTAAAAGACACCGGGTCTCAAGTCACTACTGTCCACCCAGAGATCATATTTTGTCCCACCAAAATAATTCCAGGGAAAGTTATGAAATTAAAAGGAATTTCTAAACACCCTGAGGTATTACCAGTTGCAGAAATCCATATTAAATTCCAAGATTGGTCAGGGAAGTGGCAGGTTGCTCTTTCTGAGGAGATTCCTACTACTGTGCTGATCGGATGGGATCTCTTAGAGCATGCACAGAGTTCTTTTGCAGTTACTCTCTCCAAGGGGGTTCAACAGTCACCCGATGCTGAGGGGAATGCTACTGTTGCCCAAGGAGACAGAGCTGAGGAACAGAACTCTGAGGGGAGAAAACCAAGCCCTGCTAGTCCCTTTTGTAAAAAGCCAAAAACATAGTTTTGCCCAAGAACAGAAAGAAGATGCTGATTTCGTTAATTGTTTTGAGGCAGACAAATCAGATGAAGCCGATATAACATGCTGGGAAGGGAGAGGGGAGCAATTATGCAATCTACAAGAAATAAAGATAGCTCCTACATTAACCCTTAATCAGCAGGTGGAGGTTAAGCAGATCCTACAAGATTATAAAGACATTTTCAGTAACACTCCAGGTAGAGCTATAAAGGAGTTATACATCATATCGACACTGGGGATGCTAAGCCTATTGCTGTCAACCCCTACAGAATAACTGGAGAGTATGTGGGGAAAGTTAGCAATGAGGTAAGGGCGACGCTGAAGGCAGGGATGATAACCCCTTCGGAAAGCCGCTGGGCAGCACCCATAGTGTTATTAGACAAACCTGATGGATCTATCAGATTTTGCCTGGATTATAGGAAGCTGAACGGTGCCACTAAAGCGGATGCATATCCAATGCCCCATTTAGATGACCTGATCGAAGCTATAGGCCAGTGTCATTACATCACCTGCCTAGACTTGACAAAGGGGTACTATCAAGTAGAAATGGATCCCAGGGACCAGGAGAAAACTGTGTTCAGAAGTCCCTTAGGGCTGTTTGAGTTTAAAGTAATGCCCTTTGGCTTAAAGAATGCGCCAGCAACTTTTCAGCGATTGGTGGACAAAATCCTGAACGGATTAAGAGAGTTCACAGTTGCTTATTTGGACGATATGGCTGTGTACAGTCCAACTTGGGAGAGACACAAAGAGCACTTAGGGATGGTGCTACAGCGAATTAAAGAGGCGGGCTTGACCATCAAAGCTAGCAAATGCCAGATAGGGGTCTCGACTATTCAATACCTGGGACACATGGTGGGAGGAGGAGTGATGAAACTTTTAGAGACAAAGGTAGAAGCCATTTCCAACTGGCCTACCCCTACCTCCAAGAAGAAAGTCAGAGCTTTCCTAGGACTAGCCGGTTATTATCGCAAATTTATTCCAAAATTTAACGAAATAGCAGTGCCTTTATCTGACCTAACGCGGAAGAAGGAGCCAGACATGGTTAACTGGACAGCAGCATGTCAGCGGGCGTTTGACGCCTTAAAAAGCGCCTTGACATCACATCCAGTCCTTGTTGCTCCTGATTATGATCGTGAGTTCACCGTCTTCACCGATGCATCTAATGCCGGGATCGGGGCCGTGCTGTGCCAACAGGGAGAGAAGGACGACATGCATCCCATCACCTTCATAAGCAAGAAACTACTGCCAAGGGAAAGACATTATTCGACCATCGAAAAGGAATGCCTTGCCATCGTGTGGGCATTACAGAAACTGAAGCCGTACATCTGGGGCCGAACTTTCACTTTATGTACTGACCATTCACCCTTGCTGTGGCTGAGAACCATGAGGACCAACGGTAAGCTGATGAGGTGGGACCTATCACTGCAAGACTTTAATTTTACGGTTAAAAATGTGAAAGGGACCCTGAACACCGTTGCAGACGCCTTATCCAGAAGACCTGCAATTGAAAGTTAAGTGAATGCTTAAGATGTAACAGGCTTTTGTATATATGTATATTTTACCAGAACCCAGTGTTTGATGTACAAATGTTAGGTGTGAAGTGAAGGGTGAAATGACAGGTTAGGAAATGTTTATTTGCCATAAAGATGTACTGCTGATTGATCAGGAGAATAACTAGGTTAAGTTATCCCTCCTGAGTCAATCTTCTTAAGGGGGGAGGAATGTGGCGTTTGCCTCCTAGGATGGGTCATAGGAAAGGGTTAAAATGGGTGTGATGTGATTGGCCAGTGAGAATTCAAGGGGGGAGTAAAAGTTAGAGTGGGAGGCTTTGAAAGTCAGTTGAGGTTTGGGAGTTGAAGAAGGAAGAGGGAGGATTAGTTTTGGGTTGGCAGAGATGTATTGTGAGAGGAATTGTCAGGTGGAGTCAGATAGATAGTTGGGAATAATCAGTTTGGAGTGGTTAGGAACTAAGATTAAGAAACTGACAAGAGAAAAATAAACTGAAACCATACGCTTGTTCCTGCATTTAAAAATAAACTTGATTATTTGTTAATGTTAACAACTGTCTGGACTCCGTGTGTCCCCATGAGAAGCGGGGTGGTGGCAGCGAAGAAAGCAATCACAGTGGTGGCACAGGGTCAACAGACCATCAAACGTCCAGGGGCCCTGTGTGGTTGCCACAGTAATTAAGTAAGTAAATGGCTTAGTCATCCTCTATGGTGTAAAGGAGAAGGGAAAGGACAGGCTAGCCAATTATTGTTGTGAAAGGTGCCTTTCCTTCAGGTAACCACAAGGGTCCAGCAATGTGATGGGAACAGGTGAGGGGTGAGTTATTTACCTGAGGGATACATCCCCCTGGCACTGCCTATTCTCCTCATAAACTTTTTGTTTGATCCAAGCGATCTCCTTGTGAAACATGAATGCAGCAGATCTGAATGTTTGCGATCTGTAGTTGGGATCCTACTTCTGTGGAAACTGCTATGACTACCAGATTTCAGCAATATCTTCCCAGAAGCATGTGACTTTGGCAACATTCTCCTCCATGTCAGCCTAAGTCAAAATCTTCCAAACAAATTTAAAATATGGGAAGCATAGGTGCAGCCAAGATTTATTTTAGGGGGGTCGGCTATGAAGTTGTGCCTCCGTTTCGTCCTCTTATGAATGAACTTTCCTTTTACTTGTGGACCATGGTATTTGTTCTTCCTCTACACAGCATATGGCCTATCACAAACTGATTGTATCTGCCTCCCATTCATTTGTTCTGCTGTCTTCACTGACATTGGGAGCTGTCCACCACTGTATAATTGTTGCAGAAGGGAACTTCAGCTTAGCAAAGGAGAATCAAACAAGTGTCCAGAGGAAAGTATTATTTCTTCTCCCCGCACCATGCCCCTCTTGTGGCATTTCTTGGATCAATCATTTTCAGGAGCCTCTGATCTGAGTAGCTTTAGGCTACCACCCTAAATGGACATCCCTTCTTGGATTTAGGCAAAGGGAGCCAGTGAACTGAGAAAATAGTTTCATTACGTAAAACTTTTATGATGCCTGCTAACATGAACCATAGGTTTCTTTACAAGTTGATGATCATTTATCTGATTCCAGTTTAACCTCCTTTAATATAGCATTTTTCTGCTATATCCATTTGTTTTCCATTAAACCTTTATTATTTCCTCTATTATGTAAAAACTGCATCAATACAAACTCATCTCTCCTCCCTTCCTCTTCCCTCCATTCTGTGTCTTAGAGCCATTTTATCCCATCAGAAACAGAAATAAGCAGATGTCATAATAAGGTTTTTCATTAATTAAACAACCACTGGCAGTACAAAGTATTTCTAATGCAACCTTTTTATTACACAGAATGTCATTTTGATAGAGCAGTGAGTACCAGCTACCTGTTCCATTCGTTACACAAAGCACCAGTTACTTAAGTGGTCCCTGAATACATGGTACTTTGATTGCAAGCTTAATTGGTTGCACAGCCAGTTGTTTCCATACTTTGTCCATTGCAAAAGACACCTATGGCAGAATCAGGTTAGGGTGGCACATCCCTTATTCCCCCAAATGGCTGTGAACTTTTCCAAGATCAGTGCTGATGATACTGGTGCTTCTCCTCCACTGGCAGAAGCATCAGGGCAGGAGGGGCATCCATGGGCATTGTGCCTGGTTGGGGGCTTCTGCAAGCTTAATTGGTTGCTTTGCTCTGTGAGGTTTTGCCAATTCTTCTTGGTCGAATTCTTCAATCACATGGTATTTGATTGTTTAGATCAATATGCAGTTTCATCTATTGTTTATCTCAGTGGAAAGGGATTACCATAACTGTCCATCCTAAAACTTCAATAGCTGCTGGACATTTGCTCAGTGTGATTTTCTCCCCTCCATCTTGTTTGAATAGCTGAGGGTTTCTTATATTTTTCTTATATTTTTGGGTGGCATATTGTGTGAGTGAGAATTATCAATTAATTAACAAAATATGGGAAATTTCCTCTCAGTACTGTTCTTTCTGGCTAGGCTTCTCGCAAGACTCTGGTCCCAAAGGTCTGCTATGGGTTTTCTCTCTAACCCTTCAAGCTCTACTTCCTCTGACCATGAACCTAAACCCTCTACCAGAACCGACTTTGAGCTCTCTTTCTCTTTGTTATCTTGGCTTCGCTGATCAGAAGGTCGGTGGTTCGAATCCCTGCAACGGGGTGAGCTCCCATTGCTCGGTCCTTGCTCCTGCCAACCTAGCATTTCTAAAGCACGTCAAAGAAAAGTAGATAACTAGGTACCACTCTGGCTGAAAGGTAAACGGTGTTTCCGTGCGCTGCTCTGGTTTGCCAGAAGCGGCTTAGTCATGCGTGCCACATGACCCGGAAGCTCTATGCCGCCTCCCTCGGCCAATAAAGCGAGATGAGCGCCACAACCCCAGAGTTGGCCACGACTGGACGTAATGGTCAGGGGTCCCTTTACCTTAAGTAAGTAAGTAATTAAGTAAATGGCTTAGTCATCCTCTACGGTGGAAAGGAGAAGGAAAAGGACAGGCTGGCCAATTATTGTTGTGAAAGGTGCTCTTCGTTCAGGTAACCGCAAGGGTCCAGCCAAGATTTATTTTAGGAGGGCCTATGAAGTTGTGCCTCCATTTCATGCTCTTCTGAATGAACTTTCCTTTCACTTGTGGACCATGGTATTTGTTCTCCCTCTACACAGTATTTGGCCTGTTACAAACCGATTATATCTGCCTCCTGTTGATGATGTCCTGCTGTCTTTCTTCACAGACATTGGGAGCTGTCCACCACTGTATAATTGTTGCAGAAGGGAACTTCTGCTTGGCGAATGAGAATCAAACAAGTGTCCAGAGGAAAGTATCATTTCTCCTCCCCGCACCATGCCCCTCTTGTAGCATTTTTTGGATCAATCATTTTCAGGAGCCTCTGATCTGAGTAGCTTTAGGCTACCACCCTAAATGAACATCCCTTCACGGATTTAGGCAAAGGGAGCCAGTGAACTGAGAAAATAGTTTCATTACGTAAAACTTGGAAAACTTTTATGATGCCTGCTAACATGAACAACAGGTTTCTTTACAAGTTGATGATCATTTATCTGATTCCAGTTTAACCTCCTTTAATATAGCATTTTTCTGCTATATCCATTTGAGTTTTCCATTAAACCTTTATTATTTCCTCCATTATGTAAAAACTGCATCGATACAAACTCATCTCTCCTCCCTCCATCTTCCCATCCATGTCTTAGAGCCATTCTATTCCTTCAGAAACAGAAATAACCAAAACAAAACTCATTATAGTCATTATGTAGGTTAATTATAGAGCCTGCAAGATTTACAGTTGTCTTAATTAGGTTTTTCATTAATTAAACAACCACTGGCAGTACAAAGTATCTCTAATGCAACCTTTTTATTACACAGAATGTCATTTTCATAGAGCAGTGAGTACTAGCTACCTGTTCCATTCCTTACACAAAGTGTCAATTACTTAAGTGGTCCCTGAATACATCGTCCTTTGACTGCAAGCTTAATTGGTTGCACAGCCAGTTGTTTTCATACCTTGTCAATTGCAAAAGACACCTATGGCAGAATCAGCCTAGGGCGGCACTTCCCGTACTGCCCCAAATGGCCGTGATATTTTCCAAAATCAGTGCTGATGATGCTGGTGCTTCTCCTCCACTGGCAGAAGCAGCAGGGCAGGAGGGGCACCCATGGGCATTGTGCCTGGTTGGGGGCTTCTGCCACCTGGAGCAGCATCCTCACCTGCCTCAAGGCTCTGGGATCAGCCCTGTCTTTGGTTGCTTTGCTCTGTGAGGTTTTGCCAGATCCACATGGTCTAATCCTTAAATCACATGGTATTTGATTGTTTAGATTAATATTCAGTTTCATCTATTGTTTATCTCAGTGGAAAGGGATCACCATAACTGTCCATCCTAAAACTTCAATAGCTGCTGGGCATTTGCTCACTGTGATCTTCTCCCCTCCATCTTGTTTGAATAGCTGAGGGTTAAAAGGTAAAGGACCCAGTCCAGTCGCGAACGACCCTGGAGTTGCTGAGCTCACCTTGCTTTACTGGCTGAGGGAGCCTACATTTGTCCACAGACAGTTTTTCAATGTCATGTGGCTAGCATGACTAAGCCGCTTCTGGCGAAATCAGAACAGTGCACACAAACACCTTTTAATTTCCTGCAGGAGCAGTACCTATTTATCTACTTGCATTTTTTGGTGTGCTTTCGAACTGCTAGGTTGCCAGGAGCTGGGACCGAACAACGGGAGCTCACCATGTAACGGGGATTTGAACTGCCGACGTTTTGATTGGCAAGCCCAAGGCTCAGTGGTTTAGACCACAGCGCACCCATGTCTGTTAGCTGAGGATTAGGTTGCATATATTCCTTGCAAAGGGATCCATATTCAGGTTCAAGCACCTTGCACATGAAAGCACCAGGCCTGAGCATGAAAGCTCAAATGAAACCTCAAAGCAGAGAAGGTTAACTCATCGGCCTTTGGATGTTTCTGATCTGGAGATCACATCACCCCTGATCTTTAGTCACAAATAACAGCGACTCCAAGGAGCGCAGGACAGAAGAGTGAAGCAGCTTCAGAAACAGGGGTTGGAAGGGGGAAAGGGGGCTTAGTCATCTCCTAGGGTGGAAAGGAGAAAGGAAAGGACAGGTTGGCCAATTATGATGGGGTGCAGAGTGGAACATGGCAAGTGGAGCAAGCAGAGAAGCAGAGCCCCTCATGTTTGAAAATATTTTTGTAAGTTGCTTTGAGTCTAGTTAGAAAAAGGTGTTTGCGAAAAAGGATGATGATGATGATTGCAAGAATGAGAACAAGGACAAGAGAGCATGTGAAGATTGCCTTGACTTCAAGTAAGCAAAGAGTCCATCATTTCAACTTTGAAATCTCCTTGCCCTGCATGTCCCACTCAACCTCTTCAATCGGTGGACTTGAATCTTTCTTTTTCTTTTTGGAAGAACTGTTTGAAGCTATTACTACTCCGCAGTGCAATTTCATGGGGGGATTTAGGGGTAACGCATACCCCTAAACATTTTGTGAATCTAAATTTGGCCAGATTAAGAATAATCATTGTGGGAGGTGAGCATGTGAAAAGTCCCCTTCCTTCACGTAACCGCAAGGGTCCAGCAATGTGGTGGGGACAGGTGAGGGGTGAGTTATTTACCTGAGGGATACATCCCCCTAGCACTGCCTATGTGGGGCATTGCATCCTCCTCATAAATGTTTCATTTGATTTAAGCTATCTCCCTCTGAAACATGAATACAGAACATCGTGAATGTTTGTGATCTTGTGTGGAAACTGCTATGACTGACAGAATGCAGGAATGCCTTTGCAGAGGCACGTGATTTTGGCAACATTCTTGTCCACGTCAGCCTAAGTCACAACGTCCCCAAAAAAATTCATTTATGCAATCTGCTTCTCCCTCCCAGCCCTCTCTTGGCAAGCTTTGGGGCTCCATTTGGCTTAAAAGCTGGCTTTGCCTGGCTTTGTCACCACAATTCATCCTGAGCCATGAAGATCCTTCACCTGTGCTTGGCAGTTCTCTCTTTGCTGCTCCTGGCTTCCCCAGGTAAGGGATGGAGAGGAAGAAGACAGAGGGACACCTGCCAGCCTATTATGGGGTGGAAGAGGGAGAGGAGTACAGTTGCTGTTCTGTGGCCTTGCAAAGGAAGCTCACTTTTCTTGCTAGAGATATTTCTTTAGTGGTAAAATTAGCATAAAAATGTATATATCAGACAAAACTGCTTACCAAAGTGTGTCTATTAGGGGATAGATGCACTGTGTTGGTGAATTTCCCCATTATGCCCATAATTGCTATGCAATTTGCCCTGTTATAACCTATATTTTCATGCTATTGTCATGAAATTACACTTTTTCATGTACATTTTTAAAATACATTACTTGGAGGGAGAGCTGCCTTTCAGAGGACGGCTGTGCTTTGATGTTCACATGTTGACTTCATTATGGCAGAGTAATATAAGGAAAAGGGGACATGAGTGGCCCTGTGGTTTAAACTACTGAGCCTCTTGGGCTTGCTGATCAGAAGGTTGGCGGTTTGAATCCCCACGACGGGGTGAGCTCCCGTTGCTCGGTCCCTGGTCCTGCCAACCTAGCAATTCGAAAGCACATCAAGTGCAAGTAGATAAATAGGGACAGCTCTGGCGGGAAGGGAAACGGCGTTTCCGTGTGCTGCTCTGGTTCACCAGAAGCAGCTTAGTCATGCTGGCCACGTGACCCGGAAGCTGTCTATGGTCAAACGCCGGCTCCCAGAGTTGTCTGCAACTGGAATTAACTGTCAAAACAGTCCTTTACCTTTTTATTAATATATGGAAAATGGCATCGCATGTAAAACTGGTAAGGAAAAAGAAAAGGAGCCTCTTCTTTTCTCAGTTTGGTAAGATTTTATGCAATTCTATGCAAATTTATGGAATACGTTTTAGAAAATAAAATTTTGATTTGTCTCTTCCACAGGTCTGCCAATAAATTTGGGGTATAAAGTTTCTAATTAGTGGAAAATGTTTCTTGATGTAATATAGAGCCTTTTATTCTGGGTAGTCCTAGGGGCTCTGATGGCTTCAGTTCCAGGCTTTAGTTTCTCTATAACGTATAAGCCATGTGTGCCTCACTTCTTGCTGTCGTGTTTCGTGGACTGACACCCTCCACTCATGAGCAAATATCTGGAGAAGCACATTTACCATTTCTCCTTGTGAATGTAGCAAGGGTGGTAAACACCAGGGGCCAGTGGCAAGGGGTGGGGTGGGGGGTAGGAGTTGGGATGCCACAGCACCCAGAGCGTCACAGAGCCACTCCTGTTCAAAGGGCTGTGCAGTTGTTCCTCTCTTTCATTCTATTGTGATTTAACTTCCTTCTCCCCACTTTTGTTTGTTTCTCTCTTTGCACAGGATCTGCACAAAACCAGGAACCTCAGAATATTTGGGATTGCTATCATAAGGCCAATGGTTTTTGCTCACCTCAAGGTTGTCCTAATAATTCTAAAAAGATTGGAAGGTGTGCTCCTAGAATTCCATGTTGCGACCGGTAATTTCAGCTTACCAAAAGGTAATTTCAGCTTACCCATTACCCCCTGGATTGATCATTTTAAGTACCCAATGCAGCGTCCCCTAAACTGATCATCCTTTGCCTGCAAGCTCAATTCCCCCATTGCAAAAATAAATATAAAAATACCTATGCCAGAATCAGCCAAGGGTGGCACATCCCATATTGCCGCTTGATGCAAAATGATAATTTCTGCTTTGCCATTCTGCCAGCACGGCTCCTAAGCCCATCTACCTGCTCCTCCTGCCATGGACTGATCTGCCGCTGACACACACCATACCCTGTTGGTTGCAGACACAGAAGCGGCACTACCATTGTTGCCCATTTTAAGCAAGATTGTGCTGAGTTCTTTCGCCACAGGCAGAACCAGCGGGGCAGGAGGGGCACCAATGGGTTTGTTGTCTGGGGGGCTTCTGCCAGCAGAAGCAGGGTCCTCACCTGCCTCATGGCTGGTCCAGCTGTCTTTGGCCCCTTTGCCCTGTGACCTTATGCCAGATCTCCTTTGCCAAATCCCTAAACCACACCAGAGGGGCACATTTAATTTGTTGTGCGGCTTCATCCATTGTTTATCTCAGTGCCTAAGGGATGTCTATTCTGCAGCTTTAACAGATGTTGTGCACTTACTCTGTGTGGTGTCCTGCCCTCCACCGTCTAAGATTACCTCAGTATCACATCCCATACATTCCATGCAAATCTCCCACTTTCAGTTCCAAGCAGATTCATTCTTATTTTATCTTTTAATTAAAGAACTTGAGGCAGTAGACTTTTGTCTTGGGTGTATACAGAGAAATTAGCAACTGGACTGAATGAACCCAAGGGTGTCCGTTCTCTTGTGTTTCTCAAAACACTCCCACAAAATGGGGTGCAAGCTTCCTGTTAACCCTGAACTCTTCTTCAGGGCCACAAAGACAACAAATCCCTGTCGTGCATAACATCCAGTCTGCAGGAGAATATTGGAGACCTTGCAAGCTCACTCACTATTCTGTGCCCTATTTAATTGTACCTAGAAAAGAAAGTCCCCCAGGGGTAAGGATGGGCAAGAGATTGGATTCAATTCTCATTGAAAGGGGAATCTATGTAATTCATAGCTTCTGGAAATGAAAAACTGAAACAGACGTATCCCTAACCAATGGTTTATTATCAGGAAAACTTTCTTGTGGTTCAACATGCCTTGCTTTGTATTTTTGTGTCTCAAACATGGTCACTTTGCTATGAAACCGAGTTAACTGTTGTCTTTTTGTTGCTGGTTTCTATGTTTTAGACGGGAGGAGTGATAGATGCCTTTGGAAAATGGAAGATGCTCCCTCTCTTTGAGAGCTGCTGGATCCCGCTTCATCCCCAGTTAGGGACTTCTTCTCCAAAGCATCCAGATTGAAAAAGCAACATTTTCAAGGCTTACCTGAGCTTGTGCCTTGCAATAAAAGCAGATCCAAAAGCCTTTTCCCTCTGTTTTTCATTTCTAAGCATGAGTGCTATTGCTAGTGAAGCCAAAATGGCACCTTACATCCATGAGAAGGAGGTGTCAGCAAGCATGGTTTGTGGAGAGGCCCAAAACGCCATAAGAAAGGAAGACTAAAAGGGGATGAGGATCTCTCTATACAGTCTAGTGAGTAGGACTGGGCCACAATGTGGAAAATGAAAAGTGGTAAAATATGGAGGGTGGAATGGAAGGGAGAAGAAGAAGTTTCCTTTTAAATAGGAACCAATCTGAGTTGTACTCTTTGAAAAAGTATGCCAGTTGAAATTTAGTCATCCTTCCAAATTCACAGGTCTCTGAATTTTGGGGTTATTGAACTGACCAGACCAGATCTGGAAGTTTCCTCTTATAGATTCTAGGATTACAGGATGGGAAGTAGCCCTGGCTTTTACAGAAACTAGCCCCACAAAGCCCACTCATTACAGTATGTTGGGCATAATTGCATGCACATGTGCCTACCTGGAAGAATTCTTCATCCTAGGATCCCATGGCTTCCAGTTGGGTGAGATAAGAGAATGCACATCCATTCCTCTCGATGGCAACAGAGCTCACTCTTTTAAGATGTAAATGGTGGGTACTTAGCTGAATGGCTATATACCTCCAGACATAATTTTATGGGAGTGGTGCCTTTCCATAGTTCATACCATGCTTGAGGTGGCTTGCAAGATGGAAAATAATAATAATTACAACATAAAAATTTAGTCTTAAATCATTCAAAAACACACAAACTGAACAAATTAGACATAATTTATAGGATCCGAAATAAAGACACTAAAAGGTTTGCTTCTGGAGATCTGCAGACATCCTGACTACACTTAAGATGGGTGGGGTATAAATACAGTGGTGTAGCCTTATTAGACTTTTCTGACTGGTGGGCTCTGTGTTGCTCCCGGACAGGAGGAAGGATGTCAAATGACACCGAGGGTTGGTTCAGAGAAAGAGTTCTTTATTTCTGCTCTCCGGAAAAGCAGAAAGGCACTTGCGTGGTCAGTCCACAGCAAGTCCAAAGAAATGAGAAATTTCATGCAGTATATATATCCTCCTGGCACCCTCTCCCTCCTTCCCCAGGAATCCAACCACGTCAGCCTATACACGCAGGTTGACATCACATATGTTCCTGCTCCGGTATTTTTAACCATAAAAGGGTATTCCTTCCTGTACTTCTGATCATAAAAGGGTATTTCTGTTCTTCTACTCTTGGAGCAAGGGGTCACCAACTCCAAGAACACACTCTGGCACTGTTCCCGGACTAGGTCTGTGCATCTTTGTGCTCTTTGTGGTCAGGATGTAAGATAAGGCCCAGAGTGTCATCCCTGTTCCACTCTGGAATGGACAAAGCCATCCGTCATTACCAGCCTTCATAGACTGATAAGGGAGAGAACTTTGAGCACTTGTTTATACAGCTGGGATTTGGCTCAAGAGCTCAAGTTAAAGCATTTTAGCTAAGGTAAAATAGGGATTTTGGTGCAGTTTCAAACTGCCTGCACTGTCAGTTTTGGGTTTGGGAAACCCATTCCTTCAATGGTACCTCTAGTTACAAACTTAATTATTTCTGGCGATCCATTCTTAACCTGAAACTGTTCTTAACTAGAGGTGTGCTTTCGCTAATGGGGCCTCTTGCTGCCGCTGCGCTGCCGGCACACGATTTCCATTCTCATCCCGGGGCAAAGTTCTCAACGCGTGGTAACTCTTCCAGGTTAGCGAAGTTTGTAACCAGAAATGTTTCTAACCTGAGGCGTTTGTAACTGGAGGTACCACTGTAGTAAAATTATTATTCATAATAAAACAGGATGTCCCTATTTTCATGGAAGGAATTTGGGAGGATTTCTTGAGAACAGCAAGGGACCCTATATGGAGAAAGCAATGGGGAGACTCCATCTGTTTCTCTTCTTCCAAGAATCACAACTATAATTCAGTGTCCCCAACTCTTCCCCCTTGTGTCCTGCCCTGAAGGCCACAGCCTGCTGGCCTCTCTTGCCCATCTGTGCTGTGGCTGGCCTGTTTCTCCTTTGATCTCCTAGTGTAGAGTTTGGAGGTGACTTCTAATCCTAAAGTCCAAGAGAGAAGTGTGAAGAGGAGCAGGAAGATGTAAAACAGGGTGAAAGCTAAGATGTATCAGCCTAAACAACAAAGAGATTCAGAGGTCCACTGAGAGTAGAGGAAGCACACCACTCTAAGGGTGAATCTACACACAGAGGCAGAATTGTCGGGATATCTACTGTTGAGAAGTGAGGCATGCATGGCTTATGAGTTATAGAGAAACTAAAGCCTGTAATTGTACTCATCAGAGACTCAAGGACTACCCAGAAAAAAGGCTCTTTATTGCATCAAAAAACCTTTCCCACTAATTAGACGCTACATGCGCCAAATTTCTTGAGAGAATTGTGGAAGAGACAAATCTAAATATTATTTTTAAAAACATATTCCACAGAGAGGTTAGGCTGGCCCGATTTTGGGTTCCGCCAGATTTTGTGCTGCGTTAAATTTGACAGAAGGAGCCTGTTGCTTTAACATCTCTAACCATGGTGTAGCTATTTGACACCTGGCAACAGAAAGAGAGAAAGTAACCCATGTTCCTGTCTCTACCTGGAACGGATGGGACATGTCTTGGTTGACTGAGTGGCTTAGAGGACTTGTAATGATGTTAATGGACTAATCTTGCTTCTTTTCTGCTCCTGTATACCCTGCTTAAATGCAATGCTTGCAAAATATGATGAGTAAAATGATGTCACGAATGATTCGGCCCCAGATTATAACACTGACATGAGAATACCAGCCAGTGCCTTGGGACGAGCCATAAGGCTGTCCAAAAGAAGAGGAGGGAATGAAGGAATGGGTTTCTGTGTAGTAAGTTTAAAACTGACTCAACCCCCCCCCCCTTTTTGTTTTTTCAAAAGAGAGCACTTTTAAAACTTGAGCTGTTGAGCAAAAACATAAACAAGCTCTCTCCTTTATCAGTCACGGCAAGGGATGGACTTGGCTCTCTAAGGGAACAAAGAAAACACGTCAGAACTTTATCTTGTGTGCTGACCACAAAATACGCGCAAGACCAACGTCCGGGAAAAACACCCAAAGCGTGTTCCTGGAGATTATGACATCTTCCCAGACAAGAGTAGGAAGAGGAAGATCCTTTTATGGTTGAGAGTACCAGAGCAGGAACATATGTGATGTCAACCTGCGTATACAAGTTGACGTGGCTGGGGAAGGGGGAGAGGATGCCTGGAGGATATATATACACTGCATGAAACTTGTCATTTCTTTGGACTTACTGTGGACTTGATCACGCAAGTGCCTTCTGCTATCCAGAGACCAAAATAAGCTCTTTCTTTGAATAAACTCGGTGTCATTTGACTTCCTTTCTCCTTTCCCGGAGCAACGCAGACCCAGTCGGGAAACTCCAATAAGGCAACACTGGCTGTATGCCAAATTGGAAAAATGACAGTTTCACGTCTCAACAGTAGATTTCCCGACATTTCTCCCCCTGTTTGTTGACTCACCCTTAGAGTGGTGTGGTTCCTCCCCTCTCATGGACCTCTGAATCTCTTTGTTGTTTAGGCTGATACACCTTAGCTTTCATCCTGTTTTACAACTTCCTCCTCCTCACACTTCTCTCTCTTGGAGTTTTGCTCCATTTTGAGTGTTACGCTTACATTACGAGTGTTATGCTGAGGACTGTCTTTTTTTCCTATTTATTTTGCCTTTTTGTTTTTGAGGCACTTTTTTGGAATTGTTTTTCTGACTGTTTGGAACACAGTTCAGCTACTGATTGATTGATTGTGCGTTGGCAGCACACTGTTGATTGTTTTCACTTTATGAAACAATGCTCTCATTAGATAGTAAAATTCATGTTAAATTGATGTTTTAGGGGTTGTTTTTAAAAGTCTGGAATGGATTGATCCATTTTGCATTCATTTCTATGGGAAAGCGCACCTTAGTTTTGGAACGCATTTCCGGAACGGATTAAGTTATATGTATAGCCATTCAGCTAAATACCCACCATTTAAATCTTAAAAGAGTGAGCTCTGTTGCCATAGAGAGGAATGGATGTGCATTCTCTTATCTCACCTGACTGGATGCCATGGGATCCTAGGATGAAGAATTATTCCTGGTAGGCACATGTGCATGCAATTATGCCTAATATACTGTAATGAGTGGGCTTTGTGGAGTTAGTTTCTGTAAAAGCCTGGGCTACTTCCCATCCTGTAATTCTGTGGCTGGAGGGGCCGAGAATCTATAAGAGGAAATTTCCAGATCTGGTCTGGTCAGTTTAATAACCCCAAAATTCAAAGACCTGTGAATTTGGAAGGATGACTATATTTCAATTGGCATACTTTTTCAAAGAGTGCAACTCAGTTTGGTTACCATTTAAAGGGAAACTGAACAGAATTTCTTCTCCCTCTCATTCCACCCTCCATATTTTGTCACTCTTCATTTTCCACATTGTGGTCCAGTCCTACTCACTAGACTGTTTTGAGAGATCCTCACCCCCTTTTAGTTTTCCTTTGTAATGACGTCTTAGGCCTCTGCACAACCATGCCTGCTGAAACCTACGTCTCATTGATGTAAGGTGCCCTTTTGGCTTCACTAGCAAGAACACTCATGCTTAGAAATGAAAAACAGAGGGGGAAAGGCTTTTGGATCTGCTTTTATTGCAAGGCACAAGCTCAGGTAAGCCTTGAAAATGTTGCTTTTTCAATCTGGATGCTTTGGAGAAGAAGTCCCTAGCTGGGGATCAAGCGGGATCCAGTGGCTCTCAAAGAGAGGGAGCATCTTCCACTTTTCAAAGGCATCTATCACTCCTCCCGTCTAAAATGTAGAAACCAGCAACAAAAAGACAACAGTTAACTCAGTTTCATAGGAAAGCGATCATGCTTGAGACACGAAAACACAAAGCAAGGCATGTTGGACCACAAGAAAGATTTCATGATAATAAGCCATTGGGTAGGGATAGGTCTGTTTCAGTTTTTCATTTCCAGTAACTATGAATTAAATAGATTCACCTTTCAATGAGAATTGAATCCAATCTCTTGCCCATCCTTACCCCTGGGGGACTTTCTTTTCTAGGTACAATTAAATATGTCACAGAATAGTGAGGGGGCTTGCAAGGTCTCCAATATTCTCCTGCAGACTGGATGTTATGCACCGCAGGGATTTGTTGTCTTTGTGGCCCTGAGGAAGAGTTCAGGGTTAACAGGAAGCTTCTCACAGTATTGTGACAATGTTTTGAGAAACAGGAGAGATACTGGCACCCTGGGATTCCTTCAGTCCAGTTGCTAATTTCTCTGCCAGGACCCAAGACAAAAGTCTACTGCCTCAGGTTCTTTCTTTAAAAGATAAAATAAGAATGAAGCTGCTTGGAGTTGAAAGTGGGAGATTTGCATGGAATGTATGGCATGTGATACTGAGGTAATCTTAGACGGGGGAGGGCAGGACATCACACAGAGTAAGTGCACAGCATCTGTTAAAGCTGCAGAATAGACATCTCTTAGGCACTGAGATAAACAATGGATGAAGCTGCACAACAAATTAAATGTGCCCATCTGGTGTGGTTTAGGGATTTGGCAAAGGAGATCTGGCATAAGCTCACAGGGCAAAGGGGCCAAAGACAGCTAGACCAGCCATGAGGCAGGGAGGACCCTGCTTCTGGTGGCAGAAGCCCCTCAGACAACAAACCCATTATTGCCCCTCCTGCCCCGCTGGTTCTGCCTGTGGTGAAAGAACTCAGCACCATCTTGCTTAAAATGGGCAACAATGGTAGTGCCGCTTCTGTGTCTGCAACCAACAGGGTATGGTGTGTGTCAGCGGCAGATCAGGACATGGCAGGAGGAGCAGGTAGATGGGCTTAGGAGCCGTGCTGGCAGAATGGCAAAGCAGCAATTACCATTTTGCATCAAGCGGCAAAATGGGATGTGCCATGCTTGACTGATTCTGGCATAGGTATTTTTATTTTTATTTTTGCAATGGAGCAATTGAGCTTGCAGGCAAAGGATGATCAGTTTAGGGAACTCTGCATTGGGTACTTAAAGTGATCAATCCAGGGAGTAATGGGAGAAGGGTAGGAGGTGTAATTCTCTTTTGGTAAGCTGAAATTACCTTTGGCAACAGAAATAAGTATAAAAACACCTTCCAATCCTTTTATAATTATTGGGACAACGTATAGGGAAGCAAATACCACTGGCATTATAGCATTGCCTAGCATTCTGAGGTTCCTGGTTTTGCGCAGATCCTGTGCAAAGAGAGAAACAAACAAAAGTGGGGAGAAGGAAGTTAAATCACAATAGAATGAAAGAGAGGAACAACTCCACAGCCCTTTGAACAGGAGTGGCTCTGTGACGCTCTGGGTGCTGTGGCATCCCAACTCCTACCCCCCACCCCACCCCTTGCCACTGGCCATTGGTGTTTACCACCCTTGCTACATTCACAAGGAGAAATGGTAAATGTGCTTATCCAGATATTTGCTCATGAGTGGAGGGTGTCAGTCCACGAAACACGACAGCAAGAAGTGAGGCACACATGGCTTATACGTTATAGAGAATCTAAAGCCTGGAACTGAAGCCACCAGAGCCCGTAGGACTGCCCAGAATAAAAGGCTCTATATTACATCAAGAAACATTTCCCCACTAATTAGAAACTTTATACCCCAAATTTATTGGCAGACCTGTGGAAGAGACAAATCAAAAGTTAAAATTCTAAAACGTATTCCATAAATTTGCATAGAATTGCATAAAATCTAACCAAACTGAGAAAAGATGAGGCTGCTTTTGTTTTTCCTTACCAGTTTTACATGCGATGCCATTTTCCATATATTAATAAAAAGGTAAAGGACTGTTTTGACAGTTAATTCCAGTTGCAGACAACTCTGGGAGCCGGCGTTTGACCACAGACAGCTTCCGGGTCACGTGGCCAGCATGACTAAGCTGCTTCTGGTGAACCAGAGCAGCACACGGAAACGCCGTTTCCCTTCCTGCCGGAGCTGTACCTATTTATCTACTTGCACTTTTGAATTGCTAGGTTGGCAGGACCAGGGACCGAGCAATGGGAGCTCACCCCGTCGTGGGGATTCAAACCACCAACCTTTTGATCAGCCAGCCCAAAAGGCTCAGTAGTTTAAACCACAGGGCCACTCATGTCCCCTTTTACTTATATTACTCTGCCATAATGAAGTCAACATGTGAACATCAAAGCACAGCCATCTTCTGAAAGGCAGCTCTCCCTCCAAGTAATGTATTTTAAAAATGTTCATGAAAAAGTGTAATTTCATGACAACAGCATGAAAATATAGGTTATAACAGGGCAAATTGCATAGCAATTATGGGCATAATGGGGGAAATTCAGCAACACAGTGCATATATCCCCTAATAGACACACTTTGGTAGGCTGTTTTGTCTGATATATACATTTTTATGCTAATTTTACCACTAAAGAAATGTCTCTAGCAAGAAAAGTGAGCTTCCTTTGCAAGGCCACAGAACAGCAACTGTACTCCTCTCCCTCTTCCACCCCATAATAGGCTGGCAGGTGTCCCTCTGCCTTCTTCCTCTCCATCCCTTACCTGGGGAAGCCAGGAGCAGCAAAGAGAGAACTGCCAAGCACAGGTGAAGGATCTTCATGGCTCAGGATGAATTGTGGTGGCAAAGCCAGGCAAAGCCAGCTTTTAAGCCAAATGGAGCCCCAAAGCTTGCCAAGAGAGGGCTGGGAGGGAGAAGCAGATTGCATAAATGAATTTTTTTGGGGACGTTGTGACTTAGGCTGACGTGGACAAGAATGTTGCCAAAATCACGTGCCTCTGCAAAGGCATTCCTGCATTCTGTCAGTCATAGCAGTTTCCACACAAGATCACAAACATTCACGATGTTCTGTATTCATGTTTCAGAGGGAGATAGCTTAAATCAAATGAAACATTTATGAGGAGGATGCAATGCCCCACATAGGCAGTGCTAGGGGGATGTATCCCTCAGGTAAATAACTCACCCCTCACCTGTCCCCACCACATTGCTGGACCCTTGCGGTTACGTGAAGGAAGGGGACTTTTCACATGCTCACCTCCCACAATGATTATTCTTAATCTGGCCAAATTTAGATTCACAAAATGTTTAGGGGTATGCGTTACCCCTAAATCCCCCCATGAAATTGCACTGCGGAGTAGTAATAGCTTCAAACAGTTCTTCCAAAAAGAAAAAGAAAGATTCAAGTCCACCGATTGAAGAGGTTGAGTGGGACATGCAGGGCAAGGAGATTTCAAAGTTGAAATGATGGACTCTTTGCTTACTTGAAGTCAAGGCAATCTTCACATGCTCTCTTGTCCTTGTTCTCATTCTTGCAATCATCATCATCATCCTTTTTCGCAAACACCTTTTTCTAACTAGACTCAAAGCAACTTACAAAAATATTTTCAAACATGAGGGGCTCTGCTTCTCTGCTTGCTCCACCTGCCATGTTCCACTCTGCACCCCATCATAATTGGCCAACCTGTCCTTTCCTTTCTCCTTTCCACCCTAGAATATGACTAAGCCCCCTTTCCCCCTTCCAACCCCTGTTTCTGAAGCTGCTTCACTCTTCTGTCCTGCGCTCCTTGGAGTCGCTGTTATTTGTGACTAAAGATCAGGGGTGATGTGATCTCCAGATCAGAAACATCCAAAGGCCGATGAGTTAACCTTCTCTGCTTTGAGGTTTCATTTGAGCTTTCATGCTCAGGCCTGGTGCTTTCATGTGCAAGGTGCTTGAACCTGAATATGGATCCCTTTGCAAGGAATATATGCAACCTAATCCTCAGCTAATGGATGTGGGTGGCGCTGTGGTCTAAACCAGTGTTTCCCAACCACTGTTCCGCGGCACACTAGTGTGCCGCGAGATGTTGCCTGGTGTGCCGCGGGAAAAATTAAAAAATTTGAAAGATTTTTTTTTTAAAGTCAAATTTTCGATTGGGGCGCTGTCACTAGATGACCCCTGGGGTTCCCTCCCTCCCTCCCGCTCTGCGCCTCCCTCCTCCTCCTCCTCCTCCTCCTCCTCCTCCTCCGGCGAGGCCCTTCGTGGCTCTCGGCCAAGGCTTGGCGGCTGCCACTCACTCACTCGCTCGCCCACCCGTCCCTCCATCCCTGCACCCGGCCTCTCCCCCTCCGTCCCCGGCACGGGGGCTGCCGGGATCCGTAGTCCCCTCGCCCTTGGGCTCCGCGCCCGCGCGGGGTGCGCGAACTACGTTTCCCAGCGTGGCCTGGCGGGCCGGGCGTTTTGTTTGAAGCGCTCTTCGCCCGGCCATGGAATGAGCGCAGCGGCGGCGGCCGGGCGGGCAGGGGCTCTTCCACGCAGACCCCGCGCAGCCTGCCTGCGCCCCCGCGGAGATCGGGCGGCAGGATGGAGCCCGGGGATCCCCGCGGAGGCGGAGCGGCGGAGGCGGAGGCTGCCCCCGAGGTAGGGCTGCGTCGGGGTGTGTGTGTTATTTTTGCAATGCTGCATCCGCGCCGGAGGGGATGCATCGGACCGCGGGGAGACCCCTTGGCGGGCGTGCAAGGCAATGCATGCGTGCAGGCGTTGCATGGAGTGCAGTGCAATGCAATGACAACGCGGCGCTCCGGACTTGGCAGGTGAGGGGGGGTCCCCAGTGGGCGGCAGAGAGAGCCGGGAGGGCGAAGGGGAGCCGGGGGGGGGGAGCAGCACTGCTCCCCGAGCCGAGCCCGGGGGGAAACTTCGGCGTCGTTGTGCCGGGTGTTGGAAGCGGAGGCTGGCGGGGGCCCCTCACCTGCAAAACCTGGTCGCCTCTCATATATTTCGTGCATTGCATTCATCGCCCGCTTTCTCCTCCAAGGAGCTCCCGGGGGCGCGCGTGGTTCTCCCCGTGTTATCCTCGCAACAACAGCCCTGCGAGGCGGGTCAGGCGAGTGGCCCAAGGGAGCACCCAGGGATTGTCCTGGCCAGGTGGGGTGATTTGAACCCTGCTCTCTGCCCGGTCTTCGTCCTCATTTAGCCCCCACATGTGCATGACTGAGGTTTCCCCCCCTCGTCTTGGCTATGGTGTGAGTCTGTGCTGTTAATTAATGGGGTTCTGCCTTCGGAGAAGATGAGCCAGCCCTCAAGGAGGTGATTATGTAATTTGCTAGCAATTCATGTCCCTCCCGGCGTGACGCTGCGCGCTGACGTCACGGGGCTGTAATGGTGGTGTGCCTCGATATTTTTTTCATGAAACAAGTGTGCCTTTGCCCAAAAAAGGTTGGGAAACACTGGTCTAAACCACTGAGCCTTTGGCTTGCCAATCAAAATGTTGGCAATTCAAGGTCTAAGATTTACTGCATGTACAACTATAAAAGAAAATGTGATGAAAATTATGTATCGATGGTATGTAACACCGGTGAAACTAGCAAAAATGTATAAGACAAGTAATAAATGTTGGAAATGTAAAGAAAAAGAAGGTACATTTTATCACATGTGGTGGGAATGTAAGAAGGTAAAAAGCTTTTGGGAAATGGTATATAATGAATTGAAGAAAATGTTGAAATATAGATTTGTTAAGAAACCAGAAGCATTTTTATTAGGCATTACAAGCAATGAGATAAATAAGAAAGCAAAGAAGTTATTTTTATATGCAGTGACAGCAGAAAGAATACTGATGGCCCAGAAATGGAAACAGGAGGAGCTACCTACGATAGAAGAATGGAGAACAAAAATGATGGACTATGCAGAATTGGATAGAATGACAGGAAGGATCCGAAATCGACAAGATCAAAGATTTACAGAAGATTGGGGAAAATTTATTGAATATTTGCAAAAACTAAGTGATAATCAGATTACGTTTGTAAGTTTTAATGAAGCTCTGTGATGGGAAAATGTCAAAATAAGTATTTAAAAAATGGATGGAATTTACAATAATAATATAAACAATAAGGTAGAAATGTGCGAAAAGTAAAAATATGAAGGATTTGCAGACAAATTGAGGGAAGTCAAAAAAGAGAAAGAAGATGTAATTAAGATGTATGGAGTGTATAATTTTGTTTTGTATTTGAAAACATATATATATATATATATATATATATATATATATATATATGCTTTCGTAGATTTTCACGGGTACAGGAATGCAGGTTTTGGTGTCTTCGGGTGTCTTCCCGTGTAAGAGTCGGGGTGTCTGTGCGACTCTTACACGGGAAGACACCCGAAGACACCAAAACCTGCATATATATATATATATATATATATATATATATATGTAGGTTTTGGTGTCTTCGGGTGTCTTCCCGTGTAAGAGTCGGGGTGTCTGGGCGACGTTTCGACGAGGTCTCACTCGTCATCTTCAGGCTGGTGCTTTCGGCTTCTTGTTACTGGAACAGAGCAGGATTTGGTGTTTGAGTTCCTATAAATACTGTAGAGGGGTGTGGTTTATAGCCTCCAACATTCTGGTCAGAGAGGAAGTTCCTAGATTAGTATGTCTTTTCTTCTTTTGTTCCTTAATGCTTGAGGGATATCTTGAGTGATTTCATGAGTGATATTCTGAATACCACTTAGGTGGGTCATTGAGTGTGGATTAGTTGCTAAAGTTTTCGTGTCTTGACCTTTTGAGCTTGTGAAGAGTTTTTCTGAGAAGATGGCTGTGCTGCATTTAGTTTTGCTTTGGCTTGGCTTCGTGTATAGGGGCGAGCTGTGATTTTGTGCCCTGTGCCAGCCGGATCTGTGTAGGGATTGTAGGGGGGTGCAGTATCCGGAGGTGCCACTATAGTTTGGCTACTGGATGGAGTCTGTAATTTGTATGTGGAGAGGGTCTGGGTTTGGGTCTGGTGTGGTTGATTGGTGACGGCGTTCTGTGTGCCTTTGGTTCTGGTGTCGGTTTTTGTGGGGAGGGCTAATTTCCAGATGTCTGGCAGGCGGGACGTGTCGTCACGTTTGTTCATGTTGTGAGGGTGTTTCTCTATCTCGATGGCTTCCATGATTATTCTCTTGTGTTGATGTTCCATGTTAAAGAGCAATTTGGAATCTGCAAAATTAATTTCGTGTCCTGTTTCTTTCATGTGTTGGAAAAGAGAGGAAGTTTTTTCTTCTTTTTTGACGGCATTCTTGTGTTCTGCGATACGTGCATTTATTCGTCTGTTTGTTTGTCCAATGTACGTGGCTGGGCAGACTTTGCAGGGTATTTCATAGACCCCTTGATTTTCCAGCTGGATTTTGTCTTTCGGGTTTCTGAGGATATTGGCTATTTTTTGGTTGGTGCAGAAGGCTGTTTTGATATTGTGTTTATGGAGGATTTTGCTAATTTTGTCTGTAGTGCCCTTGATATAAGGAAGGAGGGCCATGCCATTGTTTTCTTCTGTGTCTTGGTTTTTAGGGGGTGTTTCTTTTTGGATTAGCTTCGTAACTCTGTTTTGCTGGTATCCATTGGCGATTAACACATTTGAGAGATTCTGTAACTCAGTTGTCAAGTGGTCTTTGTCAGCCAGGCGTTTGGTTCTGGAGATGAGAGTTTTGGCTACGGAGTTTATTTGTGCAGGGTGGTGGTGTGATTGTGCATGTAAGTAGCGGTTGGTGTGTGTTTTTTTCCACACACCAACCGCTACTTACATGCACACACACACACCAACCGCTACTTACATGCACACACACACACCAACCGCTACTTACATGCACAATCACACCACCACCCTGCACAAATAAACTCCGTAGCCAAAACTCTCATCTCCAGAACCAAACGCCTGGCTGACAAAGACCACTTGACAACTGAGTTACAGAATCTCTCAAATGTGTTAATCGCCAATGGATACCAGCAAAACAGAGTTACGAAGCTAATCCAAAAAGAAACACCCCCTAAAAACCAAGACACAGAAGAAAACAATGGCATGGCCCTCCTTCCTTATATCAAGGGCACTACAGACAAAATTAGCAAAATCCTCCATAAACACAATATCAAAACAGCCTTCTGCACCAACCAAAAAATAGCCAATATCCTCAGAAACCCGAAAGACAAAATCCAGCTGGAAAATCAAGGGGTCTATGAAATACCCTGCAAAGTCTGCCCAGCCACGTACATTGGACAAACAAACAGACGAATAAATGCACGTATCGCAGAACACAAGAATGCCGTCAAAAAAGAAGAAAAAACTTCCTCTCTTTTCCAACACATGAAAGAAACAGGACACGAAATTAATTTTGCAGATTCCAAATTGCTCTTTAACATGGAACATCAACACAAGAGAATAATCATGGAAGCCATCGAGATAGAGAAACACCCTCACAACATGAACAAACGTGACGACACGTCCCGCCTGCCAGACATCTGGAAATTAGCCCTCCCCACAAAAACCGACACCAGAACCAAAGGCACACAGAACGCCGTCACCAATCAACCACACCAGACCCAAACCCAGACCCTCTCCACATACAAATTACAGACTCCATCCAGTAGCCAAACTATAGTGGCACCTCCGGATACTGCACCCCCCTACAATCCCTACACAGATCCGGCTGGCACAGGGCACAAAATCACAGCTCGCCCCTATACACGAAGCCAAGCCAAAGCAAAACTAAATGCAGCACAGCCATCTTCTCAGAAAAACTCTTCACAAGCTCAAAAGGTCAAGACACGAAAACTTTAGCAACTAATCCACACTCAATGACCCACCTAAGTGGTATTCAGAATATCACTCATGAAATCACTCAAGATATCCCTCAAGCATTAAGGAACAAAAGAAGAAAAGACATACTAATCTAGGAACTTCCTCTCTGACCAGAATGTTGGAGGCTATAAACCACACCCCTCTACAGTATTTATAGGAACTCAAACACCAAATCCTGCTCTGTTCCAGTAACAAGAAGCCGAAAGCACCAGCCTGAAGATGACGAGTGAGACCTCGTCGAAACGTCGCCCAGACACCCTGACTCTTACACGGGAAGACACCCGAAGACACCAAAACCTACATTCCTATACCCGTGAAAATCTACGAAAGCATATATATATATATATATATATATATATATATATATATATATATGTATATGTATATATATATATATATATATGTTGGCAATTCAAATCTCCATTACAGGGTGAGCACCCCTTGTTCAGTCCCAGCTCCTGGCAACCTAGCAGTTCGAAAGCACGTCCAAGTGCAAGTAGATAAATAGGTACCGCTCCGGGTTAAAGGGAAACGGTGTTTCTGTGTGATGCTCTGATGTCGCCAGAAGCGGCTTAGTCATGCTGGCTACATGACCCAGAAAAACTGTCTGCGGACCAACATCGGCTCCCTCGGCCAGTAATGCGAGATGACCGCCGCAACCCCAGAGTCGTCTGTGACTGGACTTAAACAGTTCTTCCAGCTTCAAACAGTTCAAAGAGCTTCAAACAGTTCTTCCAGAAAAAAAGATTCAAGTCCATTGATTGAAGAGGTTGAGTGGGACATGCAGGGCAAGGAGATTTCAAAGGTGAAATGATGGACTCTTTGCTTACTTGAAGGAAGGGCAATCTTCACATGCTCTCTTGCCCTTTTTCTCATTCTTGCAATCATCATCATCATCATCATCATCATCATCATCATCATCATCCTTTTTCCTTTTTTAACTGGACTTAACTGTCAGGGGTCCTTTACATTTACCTTTTAATCCTCAGCTATTCAAACAAGATGGAGGGGAGAAGATCACAGTGAGCAAATGCCCAGCAGCCATTGAAGTTTTAGGAGGGACAGTTATGGTGATCCCTTTCCACTGAGATAAACAATAGATGAAACTGAATATTAATCTAAACATGCAAATACCGTGTGATTTAAGGATTAGACCATGTGGATCTGGCAAAACCTCACAGAGCAAAGCAACCAAAGACAGGGCTGATCCCAGAGCCTTGAGGCAGGTGAGGACGCTGCTTCAGGTGGCAGAAGCCCCCAACCAGGCACAATGCCCATGGGTGCCCCTCCTGCCCTGCTGCTTCTGCCAGTGGAGGAGAAGCACCAGTACCATCAGCACTTATTTTGGGCTGCCATTTGGGGCAAAACGGGAAGTGCTGCCCTAGGCTGATTCTGCCATAGGTGTCTTTTGCAATGGACAAAGTATGAAAACAACTGGCTGTGCACCCAATTAAGCTTGCAATCAAAGGACGATGTATTCAGGGATCACTTAAGTAATTGATGCTTTGTGTAAGGAATGGAACAGGTAGCTAGTACTCACTGCTCTATCAAAATGACATTCTGTGTAATAAAAAGGTTGCATTAGAAATACTTTCTACTGCCAGTGGTTGTTTAATTAATGAAAAACCTAACTATGACAACTGCTTATTTCTGTTTCTGACGGAATAGAATGGCTCTAAGACACAGAATGGAGGGAAGAGGGAGGGAGGAGAGATGAGTTTGTATTGATGCAGTTTTTACATAATGGAGGAAATAATAAAGGTTTAATGGAAAACTCAAATGGATATAGCAGAAAAATGCTATATTAAAGGAGGTTAAACTGGAATCAGATAAATGATCATCAACTTGTAAAGAAACCTGTTGTTCATGTTAGCAGGCATCATAAAAGTTTTCCAAGTTTTATCTACTTTTCTTTGACGTGCTTTAGAAGGAGGAAGGAAGTCAAATGATACCGATTTGGTTCAAAGAAAGAGTTTATTCTGCTCTCTGGATAGCAGAAGGCACTTGCGTAATCAAGTCCACAGCAAGTCCAAAGAAACGACAAGTTTCATGCAGTGTATATATATCCTCCAGGCATCCTCTCCCCCTTCCCCAGCCACGTCAACTTGTATACGCAGGTTGATATCACATATGTTCCTGCTCTGGTACTCTCAACCATAAAAGGATCTTCCTCTTCCTACTCTTGTCTGGGAAGATGTCATAATCTCCGGGAACACGCTTTTGGTGTTTTTCCCGGAAGTTGGTCTTGCGCGTATTTTGTGGTCAGCACATAAGATAAAGTTCTGACGTGTTTTCTTTGTTCCCTTAGAGAGCCAAGGCCATCCCTTGCCGTGACTGATAAAGGAGAGAGCTCGTTTATGTTTTTGCTCAACAGCTCAAGTTTTACGCACTTAAAAGTGCTCTCTTTTGAAGGGGGGGGGTTGAGTCAGTTTTAAACTTACTACACAGAAACCCATTCCTTCATTCCCTCCTCTTCTTTTGCACAGCCTTACGGCTCGTCCCAAGGCAGTGGCTGGTATTCTCATGTCAGTGTTATAATTTTCCATATATTTACGAAAAGGTAAAGGACTGTTTTGACAGTTAATTCCAGTTGCAGACAACTCTGGGGTTGTGCGCTCATCCTGCTTTACAGGCTGTGGAAGCCGGCGTTTGACCACAGACAGCTTCCGGGTCACGTGGCCAGCATGACTAAGCTGCTTCTGGTGAACCAGAGCAGCACACGGAAACGCCCTTTCCCTTCCCGCCAGAGCAGTACCTATTTATCCACTTGCACTTTGATGTGCTTTTGAATTGCTAGGTTGGCAGGAGCTGGGATCGAGCAATGGGAGCTCACCCCGTCGTGGGGATTCAAACCACCAACCTTCTGGTCGGCAAGCCCAAGAGGCTCAGTGGTTTAAACCACACGTCCTTTTTTCCTTATATTACTGTGCCATAATGAAGTCAACATGTGAACATCAAAGCACAGTTGTCCTCTGAAAATCAGCTCTCCCTCCAAGTAATGTCTTTTAAAAATGTACCTGAAAAAGTGTAATTTCATGACAATAGCATGAAAATATAGGTTACAATAGGGGAAATTGCATAGCAGTTTTGGGCATAATGGGGAAAATTCAGCAACACAGTGCATATTTTCCCTAGTAGACACACTTTGGTAGGCAAATAATTACCACAAAAGATATTACCACTAAAGAAATGTCTCTAGCAAGAAAAGTGAGCTTCCTTTGCAAGGCCACAGAACAGCAACTGTACTCCTCTCCCTCTTCCACCCCATAATAGGCTGGCAGGTGTCCCTCTGTCTTCTTCCTCTCCATCCCTTACCTAGGGAAGCCAGGAGCAGCAAAGAGAGAACTGCCAAGCACAGGTGAAGGATCTTCATGGCTCAGGATGAATTGTGGTGGCAAAGCCGAATGCCGTCTTTTCAGTCAAATGGAGCCCCGAAGGTTGCCAAGAGAGGGCTGGGAGGGAGAAGCAGATTCCATAATTTTAATTTCTTTGGGACATTGTGACTTAGGCTGACGTGGACGAGAATGTTGCCAAAATCACGTGCCTCTGGAAAGGCATTCCTGCATTCGGTCAGTCATAGCAGTTTCCACAGAAGTAAGATCACAAACATTCAGATGTGCTGTATTCATGTTTCAGAGCGAGATAGCTTGATTCAAACGAAACATTTATGCTGAGGATGCAATGCCCCACATAGGCAGTGCCCGGGGGATGTATCCCCCAGGTAAATGACTCACCCCTCACCTGTCCCCATTGCATTGCTGAACCTTTGCAATTAGCTGAAGGAAGGACACTTTTCACATGCTCGCCTCCCACAATGATTATTCTTAGTAGTAATCAGTTCTCCCCCCCCCCTAAAAAATGTTTAGGGGTACTCTCATTTTCCTACTCATATTGAAATACAGCTCCTCAATCTGGCCAAACTTAGATTAAAAAAATGTTTAGGGGTATGCGCACGCCTGCATCCCCCCAGGAAATAGCACTGGTAGTAGTAATAGCTTCAAATAGTTCTTAAAAAAAAATAAAAAATTCAAGTCCATCCTTTTTCTAAAACACCTTTTTCTAACTAGACTCAAAGCAACTTACAAAAATATTTTCAAACATGAGGAGCTCTGCTTCTCTGCCTGCTCCACCTGCCATGTTCTCTCTGCACCCCATAATAATTGGCCAGCCTCTCCTTTCCTTTCTCCTTTCCACCCTTGAAGATGACTAAGCCCCCTTCCCCCCTTCCCAACCCTGTTTCTGAAGCCGCTTCACTCTTCTGTCCTGCGCTCCTTGGAGTCCCTGTTATTTGTGACTAAAAATCATGGGTGATGGGATCTCCAGATCAGAAACATCCAAAGGCCTATGAGTGAACTTTCTCTGCTTTGAGGTTTCATTTGAGCTTTCATGCTCAGGCCTGGTGCTTTCATGCGCAAGGTGCTTGAAACTGAGTATGGAACCCTTTGCAAGGAATATATGGAACCTAATCCTCAGCTAACAGACACAGGTGCGCTGTGGTCTAAACCACTGAGCCTTGGGCTTGCCAATCAAAATGTTGGCAGTTCAAATCTCCGTTATATGGTGAGCTCCCGTTGTTCGGTCCCAGCTCCTGGCAACCTAGCAGTTCGAAATTACAACAAAAAATGCAAGTAGATAAATAGGTACCACTCCGGTGGGAAGATAAACGGTGTTTCCGTGCACTGCTCTGATTTCACCAGAAGCGGGTTGGTTATGCTGGCCACATGACGCAAAAAAACTGTCTGCGGACAAACGTAGGCTCCCTCAACCAGGAAAGCAAGATGAACGCCGCAACTCCAGAGTTGTCTGCGACTGGACTTAACTGTCAAGGGTCCTGTACCTTTTAATCCTCAGCTATTCAAACAAGATGGAGGGGAGAAGATCACACTGAGCAAATGTCCAGCAGATATTGAAGTTTTAGGATGGACAGTTATGATGATCCCTTTCCACTGAGATAAACAATAGATGAAACTGCATATTAATCTAAACAATCAAATGCCATGTGATTGAAGAATTCGACCAAGAAGAACTGGCAAAACCTCACAGAGCAAAGCAACCAAAGACAGGGCTGATCCCAGAGCCTTGAGGCAGGTGAGGACGCTGCTCCAGGTGGCAGAAGCCCCCAACCAGGCAGAATGCCCATGGGTGACCCTCCTGCCCAGCTGCTTCTGCCAGTGGAGGAGAAGCACCAGTATCATCAGCACTGATTTTGGGCTGCCATTTGGGGCAAAACGGGAAGTGCCGCCCTAGGCTGATTCTGCCATAGGTGTCTTTTGCAATGGACAAAGTATGAAAACAACTGGCTGCGCAACCAATTAAGCTTGCAATCAAAGGACGATGTATTCAGGGACCACCTAAGTAATTGATGCTTTGTGTAACTAATGGAACAGGTAGCTAGTACTCTCTGCTCTATCAAAATGACATTCTGTGTAATAAAAAGGTTGCATTAGAAATACTTTGTACTGCCAGTGGTTGTTTAATTAATGAAAAACCTAATTAAGACAACTGTAAATCTTGCAGGCTGTATAATCAACCTACATAATGACTATCTACCTTTACCTCCCCACCCCTATTTTATGTTGTTATCTCAATGTATATTATGCTATGGCCACACGGCTAATGCAATAAATTATATATAATAATGAATTAACAGAAATAAAGCTGATCTTCCATAATGACTACAATGAGTTTTGTTTTGGTTAATTCTGTTTCTGAAGGAATAGAATGGCTCTAAGACATGGATGGGAAGAGGGAGGGAGGAGAGATGAGTTTGTATCGAAGCAGTTTTTACATAATGGAGGAAATAATAAAGGTTTAATGGAAAACCCAAATGGATATAGCAGACAAATGCTATATTAAAGGAGGTTAAACTGGAATCAGATAAATGATCATCAACTTGTAAAGAAACCTGTTGTTCATGTTAGCAGGCATCATAAAAGTTTTCCAAGTTTTACTTTATGAAACTATTTTCTCAGTTCACTGGCTCCCTTTCCCTAAATCCGAGAAGGGATGTTCATTTAGGGTGGTAGCCTAAAGCTACTCAGATCAGAGGCTCCTGAAATTGATTGATCAAAAAAATGCTACAAGAGGGGCATGGTGCGGGGAGAAGAAATAATACTTTCCTCTGGACACTTGTTTGATTCTCATTTGCCAAGCAGAAGTTCCCTTCTGCAACAATTATACAGTGGTGGAGAGCTCCCAATGTCTGTGAAGAAAGACAGTAGGACATCATCAACAGGAGGCAGATATAATCGGTTTGTAACAGGCCAAATCCTGTGTAGAGGGAGCACAAATACCATGGTCCACAAGTGAAAGGAAAGTTCATTCAGAAGAGCATGAAATGGAGGCACAACTTCATAGCCCCCCCTAAAATAAATCTTGGCTGGACCCTTGCGGTTATCTGAACGAAGAGCACCTTTCACAACAATAATTGGCCAGCCTGTCCTTTTCCTTCTCCTTTCCACCGTAGAGGATGACTAAGACATTTACTTAATTACTTACTTACTTAAGGTAAAGGGACCCCTGACCATTACGTCCAGTCGTGGCCGACTCTGGGGCTGTGGCGCTCATCTCGCTTTATTGGCCGAGGGAGGTGGCATACAGCTTCCGGGTCATGTGGCCAGCATGACTAAGCCGCTTCTGGCAAACCAGAGCAGTGCACGGAAACACCGTTTACCTTTCCACCAGAGTGGTACCTATTTATCTACTTTTCTTTGACGTGCTTTCGAACTGCTAGGTTGGCAGGAGCAGGGACCGAGCAACGGGAGCTCATCCCGTTGCAGGGATTCGAACCACCGACCTTCTGATCAGCGAAGCCAAGATAACAAAGAGAAAGAGAGCTCAAAGTCTGTTCTGGTAGAGGGTTTAGGCTCATGGTCAGAGGAAGTAGAGCTTGAAGGGTTAGAGAGAAAACCCATAGCAGACCTTTGGGACCAGAGTCTTGAGAGAAGCCTAGCCAGAAAGAACAGTACTGAGAGGAAATTTCCCGTATTTTGTTAATTAATTGATAATTCTCACTCACACAATATGCCACCCAAAAATATAAGAAACCCTGTGAGGGAAACAACTTATGAAAGCTCTGAAGGAGAGGAGAATGGAAATCCTCAGAGAGTAGAGCAGAGTTTAGAAAATGTAACTAATATCAAACCTGAGGCAGGAGATCCAAAATTCACTGAAGGATTTGTAAAATGGAAGTTAGAACAAGAATATAAATTGGAATTAGAAAAGATTAGATCTGCACAAGAAATAGAAAGAATTAAAGCTGAGAGCGAAAGACTTAAGGCTGAGAAGGAGAGTGAAAGACTTAAGGCTGAGCAGGAGAGCGAAAGAATTAGGGCTGAAAGTGAGAGGGAAAGAATGCAATTTCAGTTGGAAATGAGGAAACTGGAATTAGCAGCTATGGAGAATCAAAATAATAGTAATAACACCAGTAGTCCAACTCAAGTGAAGGTAGATTTAAAGCGCTTTCCTGAGTTTAAGGAAAAAGATTGCCCTGAGGCTTTCATTATATCATTTGAAAGAGCTTGTCAAGACTTTCAAGTGAAAGATGAGGACAAGATGACGATCCTTAGAGCCAGGATCAGTGAGTGGGTCATTAGCTGTAATTTATTCTCAAATGTCGGAGACCGATTAAAATATCTTATAAAGGAAAGACACCCTCAATCACTTCAAGAAGCCGCTAACCTAGCTGACCAAATAAACGAAATAAGGGACCATAGGTTTAATGAACCGAGTTTTGGCGGGAAAGTGTGGGGGACTAATGTAGCACTTATATTCCCTTAATCCAGCCCCCTTTGCTCCTCCTGTGGCTGCCTCTGTTCAATCAGCCTGGTTGAATTTCCTATTGGCTGATTGCTATAACCAATTCTAAAAGATACACCCATATCCTCCTGTCCTTATATGGAACACAAAGAGCTATATATTGTTACATCTATAAATGACAAATAAGTAGTAATATATCTTACATGTGTCTCAACAAGGAATCTTAATTACCAGCTCACCTCTTGCCTTCCTTGCCCTCCAAAACAGATGGTTAATAATTTTAAAATTTTATCTTGAACAGATGTCAGAGACCTTGGGTTCATATTCTCATGCATCATCAATGAAATATCTCCTTTTGGAGGTCTTTAAACAAAGGCCTGACAGCCATTTGTCATGAGGGCTCGATTGGCGTCTCCTGTCTGACAGGGGGGCTAGGCTGATGGCTGACTTAATTACAACTCTTACAACTATATGAAATCTAGCATTTCTTAAATCCTTTGCATAATTACATTTAAGCCAGCATATTTCATACATTATCATAGATAGCTTTTTAGAAGGATAAACTTCCTCAAAGTAAAAAGGAAGAAACAGTTTACAGCCTCAAAGTAAAATAGGAAAAAAGCCTCTTCCCCTGTTTACACTCCCCCCCTTCTCTAGCCAGTTGCTTTGTTTTCCATGTGCTCTTGGCCTTTTGTCCTGTGGCTCAAGTTTAACGGTTTTATTTTACTATTTACCCATTCCTAATTATGTTTGGTCTCTGCCTTTTTTATCTTCTGTAACATGTAGGGTCAGTGTCCTCACTCAGTCTGTAATTCCAGCTTTTACGACTTTGAGAATTGTTTTCTGCTATAAATCAAGGGGCCCCTTTGTCTAGGAGGAAAACATTGCCAGTGTTTTCTTAAGCAGCTGGTCTGCCTGGCATGAAACTTTTGAAAATCTAAGCCCATTTAATTTAGGAACCTGATCAAGATATAAGCCAATATATGCCTTGATTAAAAATGCAGTCTATATTCAGATGCCACATTCCCCCCTTTCAAGCTCAAGGACCTTGCTACCAAGCGTCCTTGATAGCTTGATCTTCATCATATTCCTGAGGTAAAGCTCTGTATAGGGCCATGATATGAGGTAGAGTTTCATTCGAAATCATCTTGCTAATTGTACTTCTAAAACATGAAATGATACATGGCATCATACATAAAACCATCACTACTACCGTCAAGAAAAACAAGCAAGACAATAGTATCCCTTTGAGTCCTGTGACATTAGGTAACCAATTGGTGAGCCATCCCATATCCCATCCTTCCCATGTTTGTACTGGGACATGTACTATACTTTCCATCTTTGTGGCCAACACACGGATTGCCTCACCATTATCAGAAATGTTAAAGCAACAGGCATTCCCTGTCAAGTTCAAGACTCCACATAGGCCTCCCTGCTTGGCAAGTACATAATCCATTCCCATTTTCAGCTGCAAAATGGCGGCTCTACTTTCATCCAGCTGTTATGCAATAAGTCTCAAACTCTGGGCCGTTACATTGGTTACAAGTTCCACTACTGCTTGCAATCGAATTATTCTGTTTAGATTATAAATAGGATCCCGTGCCCCTTGTATGAGCTCACCAGGATTCCAGGAGGCAGGATCATAATAGGCTATAATGCGCTCTGGTGGCCAATCATCAGTACCGCTCCAACTTTGGGTACTTCCTCCTGCTATATGAGAAATATCAGCGTTTCTTCGTGTTCGCTTAGCTGAACTAGTGGGCATAATCCACATTGGTGGTAATACCCATCCCAGGAAACAAGTCCCACTCCATTTGGAAGGGAGTTTCTTGTATGCCCATTCTCCACATATCCACCACAACCATCGAGTCTGAGGGTTTTGGTATGTGGAGTGCATAAGGCGAAATATCACAAGGGGTATAGAGTTCACAGTGCAGTATGTTAGATTGCCTTTCTCTGTCACAGTTATGTTCCATACCACTTTCCATGCATGAATAAAAAGAGGTGCACAGGGCAAGGTATTCCGAGTTCGATAGGTAGTACCGTGTGCCCAGGTATTCTTAATATTATCCCAAGTATAGTGACAATGAGAAGAGCCTATCATGGTAGAATCAGCTGCATCTGATGATTTATGTACACAGAATTCCCCTTGTACAGGTATAACTCGTAATGGTTTAGTTGAGTTCCATCCGGGGAAATTCTGTACTTCTGTTTGGTGTGGCATTTCGCTTACCATACCAATGGCATTTAATGGTATTGGTAATAAGGGCATACCTCCCTCTGAATCATCTGGCCCAGGAGAGCAAACAAGGCAATTGGTCCTATTTGCAACATTGGCTACCATCTCAGCTAAGCCTACCCACATATTGTGGTCATAGCGGAATCCATATTTAGTCAATTTGGTCAGATTCAAGGACCCTTCCCCTTCCCAAGGGATCAGGATTAATAATAAAATCATGTTGATGTCTAGCATATGCATTCCTTCCACAAAAGATTACCTTATTGTGATAGCAAATAAATATTAGTCCCAATATAATTCCCCCAGTGACAGAAATGGGGAACCACCAAGACCAAAACATATATCCCAAGGATCCCCAATGTGTAATATCTCTGATAATTGTTCCACAAGGGGGGGCAGTCAATTAATTGTATAAGAGAATCTTTCCTTTCACAATCGCTGGTTCAGATGCTCCTCAAGCTTCAGGCGTGCGCAGGTCAGCCAGCTTCCAGGTTGTGGCTGCAGCAGGCCGGTCGTCTAATGTTGCCCGTGACCTAGCCCGTTCCCGGTAGGGCTAGATACAGGGGTTTTTGGAGAGAGTCAGTTTAAGAGGATTAGAGGGGTCACCTTTGCACGTCCAACTGCCTTCGGACTTCTTCAAACGGGAGTGATGAATCCAGGGGGTCACCTCAGCTACCTTCACCGCTGTTGGAGTAGAGAGCAAGACGGTGTAAGGTCCACGCCACTTAGGTGCAAGTGGATCACGTTTCCACTCTTTCACCCATATGCTATGCCAGCCTGGAACTGATGAATCGGCTTGGCAATGCTGCACGGCGTGCGCTCGAGGGCCCACCTGTTAAGATAAAAAAAAAAACAAACAAACACGGGAGAGAGACAAAAACACGGGAGAGAGATTGCACTTGTCCCTGTGTCGCATGGTCTCCTATTTGTTTGAGGTCAGTTGGAATATCCTGAACAAAGGAGGGCGGCCTCCCATACAGGAGCCCAAAAGGTGACAACTTAAGTCTTTTTGTGGGTGCGCACCGAACACGAAACAGTGTTATGGGTAACACGTCTACCCTCCTGAGACTTTAGACATATTAGTGGGCTTCTGGCATGCCCTGCAGATACCTTGCACAAGCGTCTGGCGGTAGGTGGTAAGCCTGGCCAGGTGAATTGCATTGTTTGGATCCCAATTAGGATCTTCCAAGGGAAAGTTGTCTTGGAGATGACGGTCAATATTAAAAATATTTCCCACTCTGGCCTGCTCACGCAAATATATCTGTGCCTTTTCAATTATGTCTCTCCTTTCCTCAGTGGTGAAGAGAGTATTCAGGAGCTGGCGACAATCTGTCCAAGTAGGACTATGAGTATTTACTATTGAAGTCACCAAGTCCATCATAGCCTGAGGTTTTTCTGCGAAAGATGGGGTGTTTTCCAATTCATCAGATCCGTAGTTGTGAATGGAATGTACTGGAGGATCGAAGTTCGAGGTGGCCGTGGTCCGGGTTGCCCATTAACCAGCACAGGCTCCTCAAGTGCATCAAATACTCTTCTAAGAGGGGCTACTACGTGACCTTTCTCTTCGCTTTGCTCTAGGGGCCTCAAATCATAGGGGATGGTATCTGTCCCAAGGCGTTCTTTTAGCAGCTTTATACGCCTGGCTGTATTGCTTGCTGACCGATTAAGGTCTCCCTGTAACTTCTGTAATAATTCTCTAGGACTTGGATGTACAGGGGTTTGGGGTGGGCAATTAGTTGTTCCACTAAAGGAGACTGTAGATGGAGTTCTACTGGGACTCACAGGTGGAATAACCACTTCTGCTTGGGCTTCATTATAGGACTCCAATGCCTCCTGAAGATATTTATCATAATCTATCAAGGAATCAAGTTCTGTGACTCCACCCCCATTATTCGTTCCACTTTCTTGCCTTGGGGTTACAACTGGTGGAGGGTTTGAATTAGGCTCCCTTCGATGTGGAGCATAGGGTGGAGGTGGAAGCACCTCTTCCTCTGGTCCCTCAAAAAATGGGTTTGAGTTTATTTGGCAAGATTCCTTTCCTAGCTTTGGCTTTTACAGCCAATAATTTGCATCGTTGGACTTTGCATTCCCTTATCCATGGAGGATTTTTATTTAATGTGCTCAGCCAGGAATCTATATATGAAAATTGTTCTGGGCACCCTCCAGTTTCTTTGGCGATGTTAGACCAAAGTTTGCTTACTAAATTTATATCAAAGGTTCCTTGAGATGGCCACCCAGTATTTTGTTTTGGCCATTCTAGTTCACATAACGTTCTCAGGCGCTCTGGCGTCATTTTGACTCCATATGCCCCTGAGAAGGCTTTCTTAAAATTATTTAACATACATTCAAGAGGTGTATTTCCCCCCTTTGAACCCCCAACTCCCATTGTATGGCCCTGTGAAGTATCCACTCAGTCACTCACACACACACCTTACTGGGAAACGAAGTAGTACTCACTCCACACTTAGGTCAGCTACACATTGTACTTTCTCACACATGCAATGCGCCAGATACTTCAACCATACTCTACCTCCCAATCTTCCCTTTTCCCTACACCAGATCACCATCTGATGTACCCAGCCACCTAGCGTACTCAGTTCCCCTTTACTGAGACGCAGAAGTTTGATCAGGACTTCTCTTCCTCCCAATTAATTGGAGGGCCAAAACCCCTTAGTGCACTTACCCTTAGCTGGTTCCCTGTTTATTTCTCTGGTTCCCCCCGGTCCGTCGCCGTCAGTGGGCAGGGTATCAGACAGACGAGACTGCTGCGTTCCCCTGGAAAAAAATTTCCCAGTGCGCGCTGGGTAGGCAATCAGTTGTCTTCTCTCTTGTACCCTGTCCAGTAAGGCGAAGGGGCTGCGTTCCAGCAGACCACTTATCCGAGTCGCAGGCACCATAAAATGTAGCACCCTGCTTGTGGTTAACGCTTAGCTGGAATGAAATATTCAACGCAGCAACAGAGAAATTAAAATAATAATTTATTTGTCAGACAAATAAATGAGAGGCACAGTGGTATATGGTTACCAAGCTCTGGCCTGCCCTCCTGCCATTATGGCCAGCACTTATATTCCCTTAATCCAGCCCCCTTTGCTCCTCCTGTGGCTGCCTCTGTTCAATCAGCCTGGTTGAATTTCCTATTGGCTGATTGCTATAACCAATTCTAAAAGATACACCCATATCCTCCTGTCCTTATATGGAACACAAAGAGCTATATATTGTTACATCTATAAATGACAAATAAGTAGTAATATATCTTACATGTGTCTCAACAAGGAATCTTAATTACCAGCTCACCTCTTGCCTTCCTTGCCCTCCAAAACAGATGGTTAATAATTTTAAAATTTTATCTTGAACAGATGTCAGAGACCTTGGGTTCATATTCTCATGCATCATCAATGAAATATCTCCTTTTGGAGGTCTTTAAACAAAGGTCTGACAGCCATTTGTCATGAGGGCTCGATTGGCGTCTCCTGTCTGACAGGGGGGCTAGGCTGATGGCTGACTTAATTACAACTCTTACAACTATATGAAATCTAGCATTTCTTAAATCCTTTGCATAATTACATTTAAGCCAGCATATTTCATACATTATCATAGATAGCTTTTTAGAAGGATAAACTTCCTCAAAGTAAAAAGGAAGAAACAGTTTACAGCCTCAAAGTAAAATAGGAAAAAAGCCTCTTCCCCTGTTTACACTCCCCCCCTTCTCTAGCCAGTTGCTTTGTTTTCCATGTGCTCTTGGCCTTTTGTCCTGTGGCTCAAGTTTAACGGTTTTATTTTACTATTTACCCATTCCTAATTATGTTTGGTCTCTGCCTTTTTTATCTTCTGTAACATGTAGGGTCAGTGTCCTCACTCAGTCTGTAATTCCAGCTTTTACGACTTTGAGAATTGTTTTCTGCTATAAATCAAGGGGCCCCTTTGTCTAGGAGGAAAACATTGCCAGTGTTTTCTTAAGCAGCTGGTCTGCCTGGCATGAAACTTTTGAAAATCTAAGCCCATTTAATTTAGGAACCTGATCAAGATATAAGCCAATATATGCCTTGATTAAAAATGCAGTCTATATTCAGATGCCACACTAACAGAAATAAATTCCAACGAGCAAAGGGAAACCCCTCTTCAGAGAAAGACAAGGGAGATAGGCCATTGTCAAAAGGGCAAAATGACAAGGCCCAAGCCAACGCCAGTCTCACTGAGGAGAAAGGATGGAAAACAAACTATACAAATCCCAAAGAAGTTCAATGCTGGGGATGTGGAAAATTTGGCCACAAAAGATTTAATTGTAGATCTGGAAGAGAAAAGTCTGGTAATATAAGCCCTCAGAGAAGAACCTTTTGCATCCAAGAAGCTGAGGAGAGCCAAGCTAGTCAGGACAGGCCGAAGCCTGCTGAAGTAGTGGAGGCTAAAGTGGCACATTGCTATGCTATAAAACAAGATAATCTTCTTTTTAAAAATGCTGAGGAAGATATTTGGATTGATGGGAAGAGATTTCTGGGGTTAAAAGACACCGGGTCTCAAGTCACTACTGTCCACCCAGAGATCATATTTTGTCCCACCAAAATAATTCCAGGGAAAGTTATGTTAATTAAAAGGAATTTCTAAACACCCTGAGGTATTACCAGTTGCAGAAATCCATATTAAATTCCAAGATTGGTCAGGGAAGGGGCAGGTTGCTCTTTCTGAGGAGATTCCTACTACTGTGCTGATCGGATGGGATCTCTTAGAGCATGTACAGAGTTCTTTTGTAGTTACTCTCTCCAAGGGGGGTCAACCGTCACCCGATGCTGAGGGGAATGGTACTGTTGCCCAAGGAGACAGAGCTGAGGAACAGAACTCTGAGGGGAGAAAACCAAGCCCTGCTAGTCCCTTTTGTAAAAAGTCAAAAACATAGTTTTGCCCAAGAACAGAAAGAAGATGCTGACTTAGTTAATTGTTTTGAGGCAGACAAATCAGATGAAGCCGATATAACATGCTGGGAAGGGAGAGGGGAGCAATTGTGCAATCTACAAGAAATAAAGATAGCTCCTACATTAACCCTTAATCAGCAGGTGGAGGTTAAGCAGATCCTACAAGATTATAAAGACATTTTCAGTAACGCTCCAGGTAGAGCTATAAAGGAGTTATACATCATATCGACACTGGGGATGCTAAGCCTATTGCTGTCAACCCCTACAGAATAACTGGAGAGTATGTGGGGAAAGTTAGCAATGAGGTAAGGGCGATGCTGAAGGCAGGGATGATAACCCCTTCGGAAAGCCGCTGGGCAGCACCCATAGTGTTATTAGACAAACCTGATGGATCTATCAGATTTTGCCTGGATTATAGGAAGCTGAACGGTGCCACTAAAGCGGATGCATATCCAATGCCCCATTTAGATGACCTGATCGAAGCTATAGGCCAGTGTCATTACATCACCTGCCTAGACTTGACAAAGGGGTACTATCAAGTAGAAATGGACCCTAGGGACCAGGAGAAAACTGTGTTCAGAAGTCCCTTAGGGCTGTTTGAGTTTAAAGTAATGCCCTTTGGCTTAAAGAATGCGCCAGCAACTTTTCAGCGATTGGTGGACAAAATCCTGAACGGATTAAGAGAGTTCACAGTTGCTTATTTGGACGATATGGCTGTGTACAGTCCAACTTGGGAGAGACACAAAGAGCACTTAGGGATGGTGCTACAGCGAATTAAAGAGGCGGGCTTGACCATCAAAGCTAGCAAATGCCAGATAGGGGTCTCGACTATTCAATACCTGGGACACATGGTGGGAGGAGGAGTGATGAAACTTTTAGAGACAAAGGTAGAAGCCATTTCCAACTGGCCTACCCCTACCTCCAAGAAGAAAGTCAGAGCTTTCCTAGGACTAGCCGGTTATTATCGCAAATTTATTCCAAAATTTAACGAAATAGCAGTGCCTTTATCTGACCTAACGCGGAAGAAGGAGCCAGACATGGTTAACTGGACAGCAGCATGTCAGCGGGCGTTTGACGCCTTAAAAAGCGCCTTGACATCACATCCAGTCCTTGTTGCTCCTGATTATGATCGTGAGTTCACCGTCTTCACCGATGCATCTAATGCCGGGATCGGGGCCGTGCTGTGCCAACAGGGAGAGAAGGACGACATGCATCCCATCACCTTCATAAGCAAGAAACTACTGCCAAGGGAAAGACATTATTCGACCATCGAAAAGGAATGCCTTGCCATCGTGTGGGCATTACAGAAACTGAAGCCGTACATCTGGGGCCGAACTTTCACTTTATGTACTGACCATTCACCCTTGCTGTGGCTGAGAACCATGAGGACCAACGGTAAGCTGATGAGGTGGGACCTATCACTGCAAGACTTTAATTTTACGGTTAAAAATGTGAAAGGGACCCTGAACACCGTTGCAGACGCCTTATCCAGAAGACCTGCAATTGAAAGTTAAGTGAATGCTTAAGATGTAACAGGCTTTTGTATATATGTATATTTTACCAGAACCCAGTGTTTGATGTACAAATGTTAGGTGTGAAGTGAAGGGTGAAATGACAGGTTAGGAAATGTTTATTTGCCATAAAGATGTACTGCTGATTGATCAGGAGAATAACTAGGTTAAGTTATCCCTCCTGAGTCAGTCTTCTTAAGGGGGGAGGAATGTGGCGTTTGCCTCCTAGGATGGGTCATAGGAAAGGGTTAAAATGGGTGTGATGTGATTGGCCAGTGAGAATGCAAGGGGGGAGTAAAAGTTAGAGTGGGAGACTTTGAAAGTCAGTTGAGGTTTGGGAGTTGAAGAAGGAAGAGGGAGGATTAGGTTTGGGTTGGCAGAGATGTATTGTGAGAGGAATTGTCAGGTGGAGTCAGATAGATAGTTGGGAATAATCAGTTTGGAGTGGTTAGGAACTAAGATTAAGAAACTGACAAGAGAAAAATAAACTGAAACCATACGCTTGTTCCTGCATTTAAAAATAAACTTGATTATTTGTTAATGTTAACAACTGTCTGGACTCCGTGTGTCCCCATGAGAAGCGGGGTGGTGGCAGCGAAGAAAGCAATCACAGTGGTGGCACAGGGTCAATAGACCATCAAACGTCCAGGGGCCCTGTGTGATCACCACAGTAATTAAGTAAGTAAATGGCTTAGTCATCCTCTATGGTGTAAAGGAGAAGGGAAAGGACAGGGTGGCCAACTATTATTGTGAAAGGTGCCTTTCCTTCAGGTAACCACAAGGGTCCAGCAATGTGATGGGAACAGGTGAGGGGTGAGTTATTTACCTGAAGGATACACCCCCCTGGCACTGCCTATTCTCCTCATAAACTTTTTGTTTGATCCAAGCGATCTCCTTGTGAAACATGAATGCAGCAGATCTGAATGTTTGCGATCTGTAGTTGGGATCCTACTTCTGTGGAAACTGCTACGACTACCAGATTTCAGCAATATCTTCCCAGAAGCATGTGACTTTGGCAACATTCTGCTCCATGTCAGCCTAAGTCAAAATCTTCCAAACAAATTTAAAATATGGGAAGCATAGGTGCAGCCAAGATTTATTTTAGGGGGGTCGGCTATGAAGTTGTGCCTCCGTTTCGTCCTCTTATGAATGAACTTTCCTTTTACTTGTGGACCATGGTATTTGTTCTTCCTCTACACAGGATATGGCCTATCACAAACTGATTGTATCTGCCTCCCATTCATTTGTTCTGCTGTCTTCACTGACATTGGGAGCTGTCCACCACTGTATAATTGTTGCAGAAGGGAACTTCAGCTTAGCAAAGGAGAATCAAACAAGTGTCCAGAGGAAAGTATTATTTCTTCTCCCCGCACCATGCCCCTCTTGTGGCATTTCTTGGATCAATCATTTTCAGGAGCCTCTGATCTGAGTAGCTTTAGGCTACCACCCTAAATGAACATCCCTTCTCGGATTTAGGCAAAGGGAGCCAGTGAACTGAGAAAATAGTTTCATTACGTAAAACTTGGAAAACTTTTATGATGCCTGCTAACATGAACAACAGGTTTCTTTACAAGTTGATGATCATTTATCTGATTCCAGTTTAACCTCCTTTAATATAGCATTTTTCTGCTATATCCATTTGAGTTTTCCATTAAACCTTTATTATTTCCTCCATTATGTAAAAACTGCATCGATACAAACTCATCTCTCCTCCCTCCATCTTCCCATCCATGTCTTAGAGCCATTCTATTCCTTCAGAAACAGAAATAACCAAAACAAAACTCATTATAGTCATTATGTAGGTTAATTATAGAGCCTGCAAGATTTACAGTTGTCTTAATTAGGTTTTTCATTAATTAAACAACCACTGGCAGTACAAAGTATCTCTAATGCAACCTTTTTATTACACAGAATGTCATTTTCATAGAGCAGTGAGTACTAGCTACCTGTTCCATTCCTTACACAAAGTGTCAATTACTTAAGTGGTCCCTGAATACATCGTCCTTTGACTGCAAGCTTAATTGGTTGCACAGCCAGTTGTTTTCATACCTTGTCAATTGCAAAAGACACCTATGGCAGAATCAGCCTAGGGCGGCACTTCCCGTACTGCCCCAAATGGCCGTGATATTTTCCAAAATCAGTGCTGATGATGCTGGTGCTTCTCCTCCACTGGCAGAAGCAGCAGGGCAGGAGGGGCACCCATGGGCATTGTGCCTGGTTGGGGGCTTCTGCCACCTGGAGCAGCGTCCTCACCTGCCTCAAGGCTCTGGGATCAGCCCTGTCTTTGGTTGCTTTGCTCTGTGAGGTTTTGCCAGATCCACATGGTCTAATCCTTAAATCACATGGTATTTGATTGTTTAGATTAATATTCAGTTTCATCTATTGTTTATCTCAGTGGAAAGGGATCACCATAACTGTCCATCCTAAAACTTCAATAGCTGCTGGGCATTTGCTCACTGTGATCTTCTCCCCTCCATCTTGTTTGAATAGCTGAGGGTTAAAAGGTAAAGGACCCAGTCCAGTCGCGAACGACCCTGGAGTTGCTGAGCTCACCTTGCTTTACTGGCTGAGGGAGCCTACATTTGTCCACAGACAGTTTTTCAATGTCATGTGGCTAGCATGACTAAGCCGCTTCTGGCGAAATCAGAACAGTGCACACAAACACCTTTTAATTTCCCGCAGGAGCAGTACCTATTTATCTACTTGCATTTTTTGGTGTGCTTTCGAACTGCTAGGTTGCCAGGAGCTGGGACCGAACAACGGGAGCTCACCATGTAACGGGGATTTGAACTGCCGACGTTTTGATTGGCAAGCCCAAGGCTCAGTGGTTTAGACCACAGCGCACCCATGTCTGTTAGCTGAGGATTAGGTTGCATATATTCCTTGCAAAGGGATCCATATTCAGGTTCAAGCACCTTGCACATGAAAGCACCAGGCCTGAGCATGAAAGCTCAAATGAAACCTCAAAGCAGAGAAGGTTAACTCATCGGCCTTTGGATGTTTCTGATCTGGAGATCACATCACCCCTGATCTTTAGTCACAAATAACAGCGACTCCAAGGAGCGCAGGACAGAAGAGTGAAGCAGCTTCAGAAACAGGGGTTGGAAGGGGGAAAGGGGGCTTAGTCATCTCCTAGGGTGGAAAGGAGAAAGGAAAGGACAGGTTGGCCAATTATGATGGGGTGCAGAGTGGAACATGGCAGGTGGAGCAAGCAGAGAAGCAGAGCCCCTCATGTTTGAAAATATTTTTGTAAGTTGCTTTGAGTCTAGTTAGAAAAAGGTGTTTGCGAAAAAGGATGATGATGATGATTGCAAGAATGAGAACAAGGACAAGAGAGCATGTGAAGATTGCCTTGACTTCAAGTAAGCAAAGAGTCCATCATTTCAACTTTGAAATCTCCTTGCCCTGCATGTCCCACTCAACCTCTTCAATCGGTGGACTTGAATCTTTCTTTTTCTTTTTGGAAGAACTGTTTGAAGCTATTACTACTCCGCAGTGCAATTTCATGGGGGGATTTAGGGGTAACGCATACCCCTAAACATTTTGTGAATCTAAATTTGGCCAGATTAAGAATAATCATTGTGGGAGGTGAGCATGTGAAAAGTCCCCTTCCTTCACGTAACCGCAAGGGTCCAGCAATGTGGTGGGGACAGGTGAGGGGTGAGTTATTTACCTGAGGGATACATCCCCCTAGCACTGCCTATGTGGGGCATTGCATCCTCCTCATAAATGTTTCATTTGATTTAAGCTATCTCCCTCTGAAACATGAATACAGAACATCGTGAATGTTTGTGATCTTGTGTGGAAACTGCTATGACTGACAGAATGCAGGAATGCCTTTGCAGAGGCACGTGATTTTGGCAACATTCTTGTCCACGTCAGCCTAAGTCACAACGTCCCCAAAAAAATTCATTTATGCAATCTGCTTCTCCCTCCCAGCCCTCTCTTGGCAAGCTTTGGGGCTCCATTTGGCTTAAAAGCTGGCTTTGCCTGGCTTTGTCACCACAATTCATCCTGAGCCATGAAGATCCTTCACCTGTGCTTGGCAGTTCTCTCTTTGCTGCTCCTGGCTTCCCCAGGTAAGGGATGGAGAGGAAGAAGACAGAGGGACACCTGCCAGCCTATTATGGGGTGGAAGAGGGAGAGGAGTACAGTTGCTGTTCTGTGGCCTTGCAAAGGAAGCTCACTTTTCTTGCTAGAGATATTTCTTTAGTGGTAAAATTAGCATAAAAATGTATATATCAGACAAAACTGCTTACCAAAGTGTGTCTATTAGGGGATAGATGCACTGTGTTGGTGAATTTCCCCATTATGCCCATAATTGCTATGCAATTTGCCCTGTTATAACCTATATTTTCATGCTATTGTCATGAAATTACACTTTTTCATGTACATTTTTAAAATACATTACTTGGAGGGAGAGCTGCCTTTCAGAGGACGGCTGTGCTTTGATGTTCACATGTTGACTTCATTATGGCAGAGTAATATAAGGAAAAGGGGACATGAGTGGCCCTGTGGTTTAAACTACTGAGCCTCTTGGGCTTGCTGATCAGAAGGTTGGCGGTTTGAATCCCCACGACGGGGTGAGCTCCCGTTGCTCGGTCCCTGGTCCTGCCAACCTAGCAATTCGAAAGCACATCAAGTGCAAGTAGATAAATAGGGACAGCTCTGGCGGGAAGGGAAACGGCGTTTCCGTGTGCTGCTCTGGTTCACCAGAAGCAGCTTAGTCATGCTGGCCACGTGACCCGGAAGCTGTCTATGGTCAAACGCCGGCTCCCAGAGTTGTCTGCAACTGGAATTAACTGTCAAAACAGTCCTTTACCTTTTTATTAATATATGGAAAATGGCATCGCATGTAAAACTGGTAAGGAAAAAGAAAAGGAGCCTCTTCTTTTCTCAGTTTGGTAAGATTTTATGCAATTCTATGCAAATTTATGGAATACGTTTTAGAAAATAAAATTTTGATTTGTCTCTTCCACAGGTCTGCCAATAAATTTGGGGTATAAAGTTTCTAATTAGTGGAAAATGTTTCTTGATGTAATATAGAGCCTTTTATTCTGGGTAGTCCTAGGGGCTCTGATGGCTTCAGTTCCAGGCTTTAGTTTCTCTATAACGTATAAGCCATGTGTGCCTCACTTCTTGCTGTCGTGTTTCGTGGACTGACACCCTCCACTCATGAGCAAATATCTGGAGAAGCACATTTACCATTTCTCCTTGTGAATGTAGCAAGGGTGGTAAACACCAGGGGCCAGTGGCAAGGGGTGGGGTGGGGGGTAGGAGTTGGGATGCCACAGCACCCAGAGCGTCACAGAGCCACTCCTGTTCAAAGGGCTGTGCAGTTGTTCCTCTCTTTCATTCTATTGTGATTTAACTTCCTTCTCCCCACTTTTGTTTGTTTCTCTCTTTGCACAGGATCTGCACAAAACCAGGAACCTCAGAATATTTGGGATTGCTATCATAAGGCCAATGGTTTTTGCTCACCTCAAGGTTGTCCTAATAATTCTAAAAAGATTGGAAGGTGTGCTCCTAGAATTCCATGTTGCGACCGGTAATTTCAGCTTACCAAAAGGTAATTTCAGCTTACCCATTACCCCCTGGATTGATCATTTTAAGTACCCAATGCAGCGTCCCCTAAACTGATCATCCTTTGCCTGCAAGCTCAATTCCCCCATTGCAAAAATAAATATAAAAATACCTATGCCAGAATCAGCCAAGGGTGGCACATCCCATATTGCCGCTTGATGCAAAATGATAATTTCTGCTTTGCCATTCTGCCAGCACGGCTCCTAAGCCCATCTACCTGCTCCTCCTGCCATGGACTGATCTGCCGCTGACACACACCATACCCTGTTGGTTGCAGACACAGAAGCGGCACTACCATTGTTGCCCATTTTAAGCAAGATTGTGCTGAGTTCTTTCGCCACAGGCAGAACCAGCGGGGCAGGAGGGGCACCAATGGGTTTGTTGTCTGGGGGGCTTCTGCCAGCAGAAGCAGGGTCCTCACCTGCCTCATGGCTGGTCCAGCTGTCTTTGGCCCCTTTGCCCTGTGACCTTATGCCAGATCTCCTTTGCCAAATCCCTAAACCACACCAGAGGGGCACATTTAATTTGTTGTGCGGCTTCATCCATTGTTTATCTCAGTGCCTAAGGGATGTCTATTCTGCAGCTTTAACAGATGTTGTGCACTTACTCTGTGTGGTGTCCTGCCCTCCACCGTCTAAGATTACCTCAGTATCACATCCCATACATTCCATGCAAATCTCCCACTTTCAGTTCCAAGCAGATTCATTCTTATTTTATCTTTTAATTAAAGAACTTGAGGCAGTAGACTTTTGTCTTGGGTGTATACAGAGAAATTAGCAACTGGACTGAATGAACCCAAGGGTGTCCGTTCTCTTGTGTTTCTCAAAACACTCCCACAAAATGGGGTGCAAGCTTCCTGTTAACCCTGAACTCTTCTTCAGGGCCACAAAGACAACAAATCCCTGTCGTGCATAACATCCAGTCTGCAGGAGAATATTGGAGACCTTGCAAGCTCACTCACTATTCTGTGCCCTATTTAATTGTACCTAGAAAAGAAAGTCCCCCAGGGGTAAGGATGGGCAAGAGATTGGATTCAATTCTCATTGAAAGGGGAATCTATGTAATTCATAGCTTCTGGAAATGAAAAACTGAAACAGACGTATCCCTAACCAATGGTTTATTATCAGGAAAACTTTCTTGTGGTTCAACATGCCTTGCTTTGTATTTTTGTGTCTCAAACATGGTCACTTTGCTATGAAACCGAGTTAACTGTTGTCTTTTTGTTGCTGGTTTCTATGTTTTAGACGGGAGGAGTGATAGATGCCTTTGGAAAATGGAAGATGCTCCCTCTCTTTGAGAGCTGCTGGATCCCGCTTCATCCCCAGTTAGGGACTTCTTCTCCAAAGCATCCAGATTGAAAAAGCAACATTTTCAAGGCTTACCTGAGCTTGTGCCTTGCAATAAAAGCAGATCCAAAAGCCTTTTCCCTCTGTTTTTCATTTCTAAGCATGAGTGCTATTGCTAGTGAAGCCAAAATGGCACCTTACATCCATGAGAAGGAGGTGTCAGCAAGCATGGTTTGTGGAGAGGCCCAAAACGCCATAAGAAAGGAAGACTAAAAGGGGATGAGGATCTCTCTATACAGTCTAGTGAGTAGGACTGGGCCACAATGTGGAAAATGAAAAGTGGTAAAATATGGAGGGTGGAATGGAAGGGAGAAGAAGAAGTTTCCTTTTAAATAGGAACCAATCTGAGTTGTACTCTTTGAAAAAGTATGCCAGTTGAAATTTAGTCATCCTTCCAAATTCACAGGTCTCTGAATTTTGGGGTTATTGAACTGACCAGACCAGATCTGGAAGTTTCCTCTTATAGATTCTAGGATTACAGGATGGGAAGTAGCCCTGGCTTTTACAGAAACTAGCCCCACAAAGCCCACTCATTACAGTATGTTGGGCATAATTGCATGCACATGTGCCTACCTGGAAGAATTCTTCATCCTAGGATCCCATGGCTTCCAGTTGGGTGAGATAAGAGAATGCACATCCATTCCTCTCGATGGCAACAGAGCTCACTCTTTTAAGATGTAAATGGTGGGTACTTAGCTGAATGGCTATATACCTCCAGACATAATTTTATGGGAGTGGTGCCTTTCCATAGTTCATACCATGCTTGAGGTGGCTTGCAAGATGGAAAATAATAATAATTACAACATAAAAATTTAGTCTTAAATCATTCAAAAACACACAAACTGAACAAATTAGACATAATTTATAGGATCCGAAATAAAGACACTAAAAGGTTTGCTTCTGGAGATCTGCAGACATCCTGACTACACTTAAGATGGGTGGGGTATAAATACAGTGGTGTAGCCTTATTAGACTTTTCTGACTGGTGGGCTCTGTGTTGCTCCCGGACAGGAGGAAGGATGTCAAATGACACCGAGGGTTGGTTCAGAGAAAGAGTTCTTTATTTCTGCTCTCCGGAAAAGCAGAAAGGCACTTGCGTGGTCAGTCCACAGCAAGTCCAAAGAAATGAGAAATTTCATGCAGTATATATATCCTCCTGGCACCCTCTCCCTCCTTCCCCAGGAATCCAACCACGTCAGCCTATACACGCAGGTTGACATCACATATGTTCCTGCTCCGGTATTTTTAACCATAAAAGGGTATTCCTTCCTGTACTTCTGATCATAAAAGGGTATTTCTGTTCTTCTACTCTTGGAGCAAGGGGTCACCAACTCCAAGAACACACTCTGGCACTGTTCCCGGACTAGGTCTGTGCATCTTTGTGCTCTTTGTGGTCAGGATGTAAGATAAGGCCCAGAGTGTCATCCCTGTTCCACTCTGGAATGGACAAAGCCATCCGTCATTACCAGCCTTCATAGACTGATAAGGGAGAGAACTTTGAGCACTTGTTTATACAGCTGGGATTTGGCTCAAGAGCTCAAGTTAAAGCATTTTAGCTAAGGTAAAATAGGGATTTTGGTGCAGTTTCAAACTGCCTGCACTGTCAGTTTTGGGTTTGGGAAACCCATTCCTTCAATGGTACCTCTAGTTACAAACTTAATTATTTCTGGCGATCCATTCTTAACCTGAAACTGTTCTTAACTAGAGGTGTGCTTTCGCTAATGGGGCCTCTTGCTGCCGCTGCGCTGCCGGCACACGATTTCCATTCTCATCCCGGGGCAAAGTTCTCAACGCGTGGTAACTCTTCCAGGTTAGCGAAGTTTGTAACCAGAAATGTTTCTAACCTGAGGCGTTTGTAACTGGAGGTACCACTGTAGTAAAATTATTATTCATAATAAAACAGGATGTCCCTATTTTCATGGAAGGAATTTGGGAGGATTTCTTGAGAACAGCAAGGGACCCTATATGGAGAAAGCAATGGGGAGACTCCATCTGTTTCTCTTCTTCCAAGAATCACAACTATAATTCAGTGTCCCCAACTCTTCCCCCTTGTGTCCTGCCCTGAAGGCCACAGCCTGCTGGCCTCTCTTGCCCATCTGTGCTGTGGCTGGCCTGTTTCTCCTTTGATCTCCTAGTGTAGAGTTTGGAGGTGACTTCTAATCCTAAAGTCCAAGAGAGAAGTGTGAAGAGGAGCAGGAAGATGTAAAACAGGGTGAAAGCTAAGATGTATCAGCCTAAACAACAAAGAGATTCAGAGGTCCACTGAGAGTAGAGGAAGCACACCACTCTAAGGGTGAATCTACACACAGAGGCAGAATTGTCGGGATATCTACTGTTGAGAAGTGAGGCATGCATGGCTTATGAGTTATAGAGAAACTAAAGCCTGTAATTGTACTCATCAGAGACTCAAGGACTACCCAGAAAAAAGGCTCTTTATTGCATCAAAAAACCTTTCCCACTAATTAGACGCTACATGCGCCAAATTTCTTGAGAGAATTGTGGAAGAGACAAATCTAAATATTATTTTTAAAAACATATTCCACAGAGAGGTTAGGCTGGCCCGATTTTGGGTTCCGCCAGATTTTGTGCTGCGTTAAATTTGACAGAAGGAGCCTGTTGCTTTAACATCTCTAACCATGGTGTAGCTATTTGACACCTGGCAACAGAAAGAGAGAAAGTAACCCATGTTCCTGTCTCTACCTGGAACGGATGGGACATGTCTTGGTTGACTGAGTGGCTTAGAGGACTTGTAATGATGTTAATGGACTAATCTTGCTTCTTTTCTGCTCCTGTATACCCTGCTTAAATGCAATGCTTGCAAAATATGATGAGTAAAATGATGTCACGAATGATTCGGCCCCAGATTATAACACTGACATGAGAATACCAGCCAGTGCCTTGGGACGAGCCATAAGGCTGTCCAAAAGAAGAGGAGGGAATGAAGGAATGGGTTTCTGTGTAGTAAGTTTAAAACTGACTCAACCCCCCCCCCTTTTTGTTTTTTCAAAAGAGAGCACTTTTAAAACTTGAGCTGTTGAGCAAAAACATAAACAAGCTCTCTCCTTTATCAGTCACGGCAAGGGATGGACTTGGCTCTCTAAGGGAACAAAGAAAACACGTCAGAACTTTATCTTGTGTGCTGACCACAAAATACGCGCAAGACCAACGTCCGGGAAAAACACCCAAAGCGTGTTCCTGGAGATTATGACATCTTCCCAGACAAGAGTAGGAAGAGGAAGATCCTTTTATGGTTGAGAGTACCAGAGCAGGAACATATGTGATGTCAACCTGCGTATACAAGTTGACGTGGCTGGGGAAGGGGGAGAGGATGCCTGGAGGATATATATACACTGCATGAAACTTGTCATTTCTTTGGACTTACTGTGGACTTGATCACGCAAGTGCCTTCTGCTATCCAGAGACCAAAATAAGCTCTTTCTTTGAATAAACTCGGTGTCATTTGACTTCCTTTCTCCTTTCCCGGAGCAACGCAGACCCAGTCGGGAAACTCCAATAAGGCAACACTGGCTGTATGCCAAATTGGAAAAATGACAGTTTCACGTCTCAACAGTAGATTTCCCGACATTTCTCCCCCTGTTTGTTGACTCACCCTTAGAGTGGTGTGGTTCCTCCCCTCTCATGGACCTCTGAATCTCTTTGTTGTTTAGGCTGATACACCTTAGCTTTCATCCTGTTTTACAACTTCCTCCTCCTCACACTTCTCTCTCTTGGAGTTTTGCTCCATTTTGAGTGTTACGCTTACATTACGAGTGTTATGCTGAGGACTGTCTTTTTTTCCTATTTATTTTGCCTTTTTGTTTTTGAGGCACTTTTTTGGAATTGTTTTTCTGACTGTTTGGAACACAGTTCAGCTACTGATTGATTGATTGTGCGTTGGCAGCACATTGTTGATTGTTTTCACTTTATGAAACAATGCTCTCATTAGATAGTAAAATTCATGTTAAATTGATGTTTTAGGGGTTGTTTTTAAAAGTCTGGAATGGATTGATCCATTTTGCATTCATTTCTATGGGAAAGCGCACCTTAGTTTTGGAACGCATTTCCGGAACGGATTAAGTTATATGTATAGCCATTCAGCTAAATACCCACCATTTAAATCTTAAAAGAGTGAGCTCTGTTGCCATAGAGAGGAATGGATGTGCATTCTCTTATCTCACCTGACTGGATGCCATGGGATCCTAGGATGAAGAATTATTCCTGGTAGGCACATGTGCATGCAATTATGCCTAATATACTGTAATGAGTGGGCTTTGTGGAGTTAGTTTCTGTAAAAGCCTGGGCTACTTCCCATCCTGTAATTCTGTGGCTGGAGGGGCCGAGAATCTATAAGAGGAAATTTCCAGATCTGGTCTGGTCAGTTTAATAACCCCAAAATTCAAAGACCTGTGAATTTGGAAGGATGACTATATTTCAATTGGCATACTTTTTCAAAGAGTGCAACTCAGTTTGGTTACCATTTAAAGGGAAACTGAACAGAATTTCTTCTCCCTCTCATTCCACCCTCCATATTTTGTCACTCTTCATTTTCCACATTGTGGTCCAGTCCTACTCACTAGACTGTTTTGAGAGATCCTCACCCCCTTTTAGTTTTCCTTTGTAATGACGTCTTAGGCCTCTGCACAACCATGCCTGCTGAAACCTACGTCTCATTGATGTAAGGTGCCCTTTTGGCTTCACTAGCAAGAACACTCATGCTTAGAAATGAAAAACAGAGGGGGAAAGGCTTTTGGATCTGCTTTTATTGCAAGGCACAAGCTCAGGTAAGCCTTGAAAATGTTGCTTTTTCAATCTGGATGCTTTGGAGAAGAAGTCCCTAGCTGGGGATCAAGCGGGATCCAGTGGCTCTCAAAGAGAGGGAGCATCTTCCACTTTTCAAAGGCATCTATCACTCCTCCCGTCTAAAATGTAGAAACCAGCAACAAAAAGACAACAGTTAACTCAGTTTCATAGGAAAGCGATCATGCTTGAGACACGAAAACACAAAGCAAGGCATGTTGGACCACAAGAAAGATTTCATGATAATAAGCCATTGGGTAGGGATAGGTCTGTTTCAGTTTTTCATTTCCAGTAACTATGAATTAAATAGATTCACCTTTCAATGAGAATTGAATCCAATCTCTTGCCCATCCTTACCCCTGGGGGACTTTCTTTTCTAGGTACAATTAAATATGTCACAGAATAGTGAGGGGGCTTGCAAGGTCTCCAATATTCTCCTGCAGACTGGATGTTATGCACCGCAGGGATTTGTTGTCTTTGTGGCCCTGAGGAAGAGTTCAGGGTTAACAGGAAGCTTCTCACAGTATTGTGACAATGTTTTGAGAAACAGGAGAGATACTGGCACCCTGGGATTCCTTCAGTCCAGTTGCTAATTTCTCTGCCAGGACCCAAGACAAAAGTCTACTGCCTCAGGTTCTTTCTTTAAAAGATAAAATAAGAATGAAGCTGCTTGGAGTTGAAAGTGGGAGATTTGCATGGAATGTATGGCATGTGATACTGAGGTAATCTTAGACGGGGGAGGGCAGGACATCACACAGAGTAAGTGCACAGCATCTGTTAAAGCTGCAGAATAGACATCTCTTAGGCACTGAGATAAACAATGGATGAAGCTGCACAACAAATTAAATGTGCCCATCTGGTGTGGTTTAGGGATTTGGCAAAGGAGATCTGGCATAAGCTCACAGGGCAAAGGGGCCAAAGACAGCTAGACCAGCCATGAGGCAGGGAGGACCCTGCTTCTGGTGGCAGAAGCCCCTCAGACAACAAACCCATTATTGCCCCTCCTGCCCCGCTGGTTCTGCCTGTGGTGAAAGAACTCAGCACCATCTTGCTTAAAATGGGCAACAATGGTAGTGCCGCTTCTGTGTCTGCAACCAACAGGGTATGGTGTGTGTCAGCGGCAGATCAGGACATGGCAGGAGGAGCAGGTAGATGGGCTTAGGAGCCGTGCTGGCAGAATGGCAAAGCAGCAATTACCATTTTGCATCAAGCGGCAAAATGGGATGTGCCATGCTTGACTGATTCTGGCATAGGTATTTTTATTTTTATTTTTGCAATGGAGCAATTGAGCTTGCAGGCAAAGGATGATCAGTTTAGGGAACTCTGCATTGGGTACTTAAAGTGATCAATCCAGGGAGTAATGGGAGAAGGGTAGGAGGTGTAATTCTCTTTTGGTAAGCTGAAATTACCTTTGGCAACAGAAATAAGTATAAAAACACCTTCCAATCCTTTTATAATTATTGGGACAACGTATAGGGAAGCAAATACCACTGGCATTATAGCATTGCCTAGCATTCTGAGGTTCCTGGTTTTGCGCAGATCCTGTGCAAAGAGAGAAACAAACAAAAGTGGGGAGAAGGAAGTTAAATCACAATAGAATGAAAGAGAGGAACAACTCCACAGCCCTTTGAACAGGAGTGGCTCTGTGACGCTCTGGGTGCTGTGGCATCCCAACTCCTACCCCCCACCCCACCCCTTGCCACTGGCCATTGGTGTTTACCACCCTTGCTACATTCACAAGGAGAAATGGTAAATGTGCTTATCCAGATATTTGCTCATGAGTGGAGGGTGTCAGTCCACGAAACACGACAGCAAGAAGTGAGGCACACATGGCTTATACGTTATAGAGAATCTAAAGCCTGGAACTGAAGCCACCAGAGCCCGTAGGACTGCCCAGAATAAAAGGCTCTATATTACATCAAGAAACATTTCCCCACTAATTAGAAACTTTATACCCCAAATTTATTGGCAGACCTGTGGAAGAGACAAATCAAAAGTTAAAATTCTAAAACGTATTCCATAAATTTGCATAGAATTGCATAAAATCTAACCAAACTGAGAAAAGATGAGGCTGCTTTTGTTTTTCCTTACCAGTTTTACATGCGATGCCATTTTCCATATATTAATAAAAAGGTAAAGGACTGTTTTGACAGTTAATTCCAGTTGCAGACAACTCTGGGAGCCGGCGTTTGACCACAGACAGCTTCCGGGTCACGTGGCCAGCATGACTAAGCTGCTTCTGGTGAACCAGAGCAGCACACGGAAACGCCGTTTCCCTTCCTGCCGGAGCTGTACCTATTTATCTACTTGCACTTTTGAATTGCTAGGTTGGCAGGACCAGGGACCGAGCAATGGGAGCTCACCCCGTCGTGGGGATTCAAACCACCAACCTTTTGATCAGCCAGCCCAAAAGGCTCAGTAGTTTAAACCACAGGGCCACTCATGTCCCCTTTTACTTATATTACTCTGCCATAATGAAGTCAACATGTGAACATCAAAGCACAGCCATCTTCTGAAAGGCAGCTCTCCCTCCAAGTAATGTATTTTAAAAATGTTCATGAAAAAGTGTAATTTCATGACAACAGCATGAAAATATAGGTTATAACAGGGCAAATTGCATAGCAATTATGGGCATAATGGGGGAAATTCAGCAACACAGTGCATATATCCCCTAATAGACACACTTTGGTAGGCTGTTTTGTCTGATATATACATTTTTATGCTAATTTTACCACTAAAGAAATGTCTCTAGCAAGAAAAGTGAGCTTCCTTTGCAAGGCCACAGAACAGCAACTGTACTCCTCTCCCTCTTCCACCCCATAATAGGCTGGCAGGTGTCCCTCTGCCTTCTTCCTCTCCATCCCTTACCTGGGGAAGCCAGGAGCAGCAAAGAGAGAACTGCCAAGCACAGGTGAAGGATCTTCATGGCTCAGGATGAATTGTGGTGGCAAAGCCAGGCAAAGCCAGCTTTTAAGCCAAATGGAGCCCCAAAGCTTGCCCAGAGAGGGCTGGGAGGTAGAAGCAGATTGCATAAATGTAATTTTTTTGGGACGTTGTGACTTAGGCTGACGTGGACAAGAATGTTGCCAAAATCACGTGCCTCTGCAAAGGCATTCCTGCATTCTGTCAGTCATAGCAGTTTCCACACAAGATCACAAACATTCAGGTGTGCTGTATTCATGTTTCAGAGGGAGATAGCTTAAATCAAATGAAACATTTATGAGGAGGATGCAATGCCCCACATAAGCAGTGCTAGGGGGATGTATCCCTCAGGTAAATAACTCACCCCTCACCTGTCCCCACCACATTGCTGGACCCTTGCGGTTACGTGAAGGAAGGGGACTTTTCACATGCTCACCTCCCACAATGATTATTCTTAATCTGGCCAAATTTAGATTCACAAAATGTTTAGGGGTATGCGTTACCCCTACATCCCCCCATGAAATTGCACTGCGGAGTAGTAATAGCTTCAAACAGTTCTTCCAAAAAGAAAAAGAAAGATTCAAGTCCACCGATTGAAGAGGTTGAGTGGGACATGCAGGGCAAGGAGATTTCAAAGGTGAAATGATGGACTCTTTGCTTACTTGAAGGAAAGGCAATCGTCACATGCTCTCTTGTCCTTTTTCTCATTCTTGCAATCATCATCATCATCCTTTTTCGCAAACACCTTTTTCTAACTAGACTCAAAGCAACTTACAAAAATATTTTCAAACATGAGGGGCTCTGCTTCTCTGCTTGCTCCACCTGCCATGTTCCACTCTGCACCCCATCATAATTGGCCAACCTGTCCTTTCCTTTCTCCTTTCCACCCTAGAATATGACTAAGCCCCCTTTCCCCCTTCCAACCCCTGTTTCTGAAGCTGCTTCACTCTTCTGTCCTGCGCTCCGTGGAGTCCCTGTTATTTGTGGCTAAAGATCAGGGGTGATGGGATCTCCAGATCAGAAACATTCAAAGGCCGATGAGTTAATCTTCTCTGCTTTGAGGTTTCATTTGAGATTTCATTCTCAGGCCTGGTGCTTTCATGCGCAAGGTGCTTGGAACTGAATGTGGAACACTTTGCAAGGAATATATGGAACCTAATCCTCAGCTAATGGATGTGGGTGGCGCTGTGGTCTAAACCAGTGTTTCCCAACCACTGTTCCGCGGCACACTAGTGTGCCGCGAGATGTTGCCTGGTGTGCCGCGGGAAAAATTAAAAAATTTGAAAGATTTTTTTTTTAAAGTCAAATTTTCGATTGGGGCGCTGTCACTAGATGACCCCTGGGGTTCCCTCCCTCCCTCCCGCTCTGCGCCTCCCTCCTCCTCCTCCTCCTCCTCCTCCGGCGAGGCCCTTCGTGGCTCTCGGCCAAGGCTTGGCGGCTGCCACTCACTCACTCGCTCGCCCACCCGTCCCTCCATCCCTGCACCCGGCCTCTCCCCCTCCGTCCCCGGCACGGGGGCTGCCGGGATCCGTAGTCCCCTCGCCCTTGGGCTCCGCGCCCGCGCGGGGTGCGCGAACTACGTTTCCCAGCGTGGCCTGGCGGGCCGGGCGTTTTGTTTGAAGCGCTCTTCGCCCGGCCATGGAATGAGCGCAGCGGCGGCGGCCGGGCGGGCAGGGGCTCTTCCACGCAGACCCCGCGCAGCCTGCCTGCGCCCCCGCGGAGATCGGGCGGCAGGATGGAGCCCGGGGATCCCCGCGGAGGCGGAGCGGCGGAGGCGGAGGCTGCCCCCGAGGTAGGGCTGCGTCGGGGTGTGTGTGTTATTTTTGCAATGCTGCATCCGCGCCGGAGGGGATGCATCGGACCGCGGGGAGACCCCTTGGCGGGCGTGCAAGGCAATGCATGCGTGCAGGCGTTGCATGGAGTGCAGTGCAATGCAATGACAACGCGGCGCTCCGGACTTGGCAGGTGAGGGGGGGTCCCCAGTGGGCGGCAGAGAGAGCCGGGAGGGCGAAGGGGAGCCGGGGGGGGAGCAGCACTGCTCCCCGAGCCGAGCCCGGGGGGAAACTTCGGCGTCGTTGTGCCGGGTGTTGGAAGCGGAGGCTGGCGGGGGCCCCTCACCTGCAAAACCTGGTCGCCTCTCATATATTTCGTGCATTGCATTCATCGCCCGCTTTCTCCTCCAAGGAGCTCCCGGGGGCGCGCGTGGTTCTCCCCGTGTTATCCTCGCAACAACAGCCCTGCGAGGCGGGTCAGGCGAGTGGCCCAAGGGAGCACCCAGGGATTGTCCTGGCCAGGTGGGGTGATTTGAACCCTGCTCTCTGCCCGGTCTTCGTCCTCATTTAGCCCCCACATGTGCATGACTGAGGTTTCCCCCCCTCGTCTTGGCTATGGTGTGAGTCTGTGCTGTTAATTAATGGGGTTCTGCCTTCGGAGAAGATGAGCCAGCCCTCAAGGAGGTGATTATGTAATTTGCTAGCAATTCATGTCCCTCCCGGCGTGACGCTGCGCGCTGACGTCACGGGGCTGTAATGGTGGTGTGCCTCGATATTTTTTTCATGAAACAAGTGTGCCTTTGCCCAAAAAAGGTTGGGAAACACTGGTCTAAACCACTGAGCCTTTGGCTTGCCAATCAAAATGTTGGCAATTCAAGGTCTAAGATTTACTGCATGTACAACTATAAAAGAAAATGTGATGAAAATTATGTATCGATGGTATGTAACACCGGTGAAACTAGCAAAAATGTATAAGACAAGTAATAAATGTTGGAAATGTAAAGAAAAAGAAGGTACATTTTATCACATGTGGTGGGAATGTAAGAAGGTAAAAAGCTTTTGGGAAATGGTATATAATGAATTGAAGAAAATGTTGAAATATAGATTTGTTAAGAAACCAGAAGCATTTTTATTAGGCATTACAAGCAATGAGATAAATAAGAAAGCAAAGAAGTTATTTTTATATGCAGTGACAGCAGAAAGAATACTGATGGCCCAGAAATGGAAACAGGAGGAGCTACCTACGATAGAAGAATGGAGAACAAAAATGATGGACTATGCAGAATTGGATAGAATGACAGGAAGGATCCGAAATCGACAAGATCAAAGATTTACAGAAGATTGGGGAAAATTTATTGAATATTTGCAAAAACTAAGTGATAATCAGATTACGTTTGTAAGTTTTAATGAAGCTCTGTGATGGGAAAATGTCAAAATAAGTATTTAAAAAATGGATGGAATTTACAATAATAATATAAACAATAAGGTAGAAATGTGCGAAAAGTAAAAATATGAAGGATTTGCAGACAAATTGAGGGAAGTCAAAAAAGAGAAAGAAGATGTAATTAAGATGTATGGAGTGTATAATTTTGTTTTGTATTTGAAAACATATATATATATATATATATATATATATATATATATATATATATATATATGTAGGTTTTGGTGTCTTCGGGTGTCTTCCCGTGTAAGAGTCGGGGTGTCTGGGCGACGTTTCGACGAGGTCTCACTCGTCATCTTCAGGCTGGTGCTTTCGGCTTCTTGTTACTGGAACAGAGCAGGATTTGGTGTTTGAGTTCCTATAAATACTGTAGAGGGGTGTGGTTTATAGCCTCCAACATTCTGGTCAGAGAGGAAGTTCCTAGATTAGTATGTCTTTTCTTCTTTTGTTCCTTAATGCTTGAGGGATATCTTGAGTGATTTCATGAGTGATATTCTGAATACCACTTAGGTGGGTCATTGAGTGTGGATTAGTTGCTAAAGTTTTCGTGTCTTGACCTTTTGAGCTTGTGAAGAGTTTTTCTGAGAAGATGGCTGTGCTGCATTTAGTTTTGCTTTGGCTTGGCTTCGTGTATAGGGGCGAGCTGTGATTTTGTGCCCTGTGCCAGCCGGATCTGTGTAGGGATTGTAGGGGGGTGCAGTATCCGGAGGTGCCACTATAGTTTGGCTACTGGATGGAGTCTGTAATTTGTATGTGGAGAGGGTCTGGGTTTGGGTCTGGTGTGGTTGATTGGTGACGGCGTTCTGTGTGCCTTTGGTTCTGGTGTCGGTTTTTGTGGGGAGGGCTAATTTCCAGATGTCTGGCAGGCGGGACGTGTCGTCACGTTTGTTCATGTTGTGAGGGTGTTTCTCTATCTCGATGGCTTCCATGATTATTCTCTTGTGTTGATGTTCCATGTTAAAGAGCAATTTGGAATCTGCAAAATTAATTTCGTGTCCTGTTTCTTTCATGTGTTGGAAAAGAGAGGAAGTTTTTTCTTCTTTTTTGACGGCATTCTTGTGTTCTGCGATACGTGCATTTATTCGTCTGTTTGTTTGTCCAATGTACGTGGCTGGGCAGACTTTGCAGGGTATTTCATAGACCCCTTGATTTTCCAGCTGGATTTTGTCTTTCGGGTTTCTGAGGATATTGGCTATTTTTTGGTTGGTGCAGAAGGCTGTTTTGATATTGTGTTTATGGAGGATTTTGCTAATTTTGTCTGTAGTGCCCTTGATATAAGGAAGGAGGGCCATGCCATTGTTTTCTTCTGTGTCTTGGTTTTTAGGGGGTGTTTCTTTTTGGATTAGCTTCGTAACTCTGTTTTGCTGGTATCCATTGGCGATTAACACATTTGAGAGATTCTGTAACTCAGTTGTCAAGTGGTCTTTGTCAGCCAGGCGTTTGGTTCTGGAGATGAGAGTTTTGGCTACGGAGTTTATTTGTGCAGGGTGGTGGTGTGATTGTGCATGTAAGTAGCGGTTGGTGTGTGTTTTTTTCCACACACCAACCGCTACTTACATGCACACACACACACCAACCGCTACTTACATGCACACACACACACCAACCGCTACTTACATGCACAATCACACCACCACCCTGCACAAATAAACTCCGTAGCCAAAACTCTCATCTCCAGAACCAAACGCCTGGCTGACAAAGACCACTTGACAACTGAGTTACAGAATCTCTCAAATGTGTTAATCGCCAATGGATACCAGCAAAACAGAGTTACGAAGCTAATCCAAAAAGAAACACCCCCTAAAAACCAAGACACAGAAGAAAACAATGGCATGGCCCTCCTTCCTTATATCAAGGGCACTACAGACAAAATTAGCAAAATCCTCCATAAACACAATATCAAAACAGCCTTCTGCACCAACCAAAAAATAGCCAATATCCTCAGAAACCCGAAAGACAAAATCCAGCTGGAAAATCAAGGGGTCTATGAAATACCCTGCAAAGTCTGCCCAGCCACGTACATTGGACAAACAAACAGACGAATAAATGCACGTATCGCAGAACACAAGAATGCCGTCAAAAAAGAAGAAAAAACTTCCTCTCTTTTCCAACACATGAAAGAAACAGGACACGAAATTAATTTTGCAGATTCCAAATTGCTCTTTAACATGGAACATCAACACAAGAGAATAATCATGGAAGCCATCGAGATAGAGAAACACCCTCACAACATGAACAAACGTGACGACACGTCCCGCCTGCCAGACATCTGGAAATTAGCCCTCCCCACAAAAACCGACACCAGAACCAAAGGCACACAGAACGCCGTCACCAATCAACCACACCAGACCCAAACCCAGACCCTCTCCACATACAAATTACAGACTCCATCCAGTAGCCAAACTATAGTGGCACCTCCGGATACTGCACCCCCCTACAATCCCTACACAGATCCGGCTGGCACAGGGCACAAAATCACAGCTCGCCCCTATACACGAAGCCAAGCCAAAGCAAAACTAAATGCAGCACAGCCATCTTCTCAGAAAAACTCTTCACAAGCTCAAAAGGTCAAGACACGAAAACTTTAGCAACTAATCCACACTCAATGACCCACCTAAGTGGTATTCAGAATATCACTCATGAAATCACTCAAGATATCCCTCAAGCATTAAGGAACAAAAGAAGAAAAGACATACTAATCTAGGAACTTCCTCTCTGACCAGAATGTTGGAGGCTATAAACCACACCCCTCTACAGTATTTATAGGAACTCAAACACCAAATCCTGCTCTGTTCCAGTAACAAGAAGCCGAAAGCACCAGCCTGAAGATGACGAGTGAGACCTCGTCGAAACGTCGCCCAGACACCCTGACTCTTACACGGGAAGACACCCGAAGACACCAAAACCTACATTCCTATACCCGTGAAAATCTACGAAAGCATATATATATATATATATATATATATATATATATATATATATATGTATATGTATATATATATATATATATATGTTGGCAATTCAAATCTCCATTACAGGGTGAGCACCCCTTGTTCAGTCCCAGCTCCTGGCAACCTAGCAGTTCGAAAGCACGTCCAAGTGCAAGTAGATAAATAGGTACCGCTCCGGGTTAAAGGGAAACGGTGTTTCTGTGTGATGCTCTGATGTCGCCAGAAGCGGCTTAGTCATGCTGGCTACATGACCCAGAAAAACTGTCTGCGGACCAACATCGGCTCCCTCGGCCAGTAATGCGAGATGACCGCCGCAACCCCAGAGTCGTCTGTGACTGGACTTAAACAGTTCTTCCAGCTTCAAACAGTTCAAAGAGCTTCAAACAGTTCTTCCAGAAAAAAAGATTCAAGTCCATTGATTGAAGAGGTTGAGTGGGACATGCAGGGCAAGGAGATTTCAAAGGTGAAATGATGGACTCTTTGCTTACTTGAAGGAAGGGCAATCTTCACATGCTCTCTTGCCCTTTTTCTCATTCTTGCAATCATCATCATCATCATCATCATCATCATCATCATCATCATCCTTTTTCCTTTTTTAACTGGACTTAACTGTCAGGGGTCCTTTACATTTACCTTTTAATCCTCAGCTATTCAAACAAGATGGAGGGGAGAAGATCACAGTGAGCAAATGCCCAGCAGCCATTGAAGTTTTAGGAGGGACAGTTATGGTGATCCCTTTCCACTGAGATAAACAATAGATGAAACTGAATATTAATCTAAACATGCAAATACCGTGTGATTTAAGGATTAGACCATGTGGATCTGGCAAAACCTCACAGAGCAAAGCAACCAAAGACAGGGCTGATCCCAGAGCCTTGAGGCAGGTGAGGACGCTGCTTCAGGTGGCAGAAGCCCCCAACCAGGCACAATGCCCATGGGTGCCCCTCCTGCCCTGCTGCTTCTGCCAGTGGAGGAGAAGCACCAGTACCATCAGCACTTATTTTGGGCTGCCATTTGGGGCAAAACGGGAAGTGCTGCCCTAGGCTGATTCTGCCATAGGTGTCTTTTGCAATGGACAAAGTATGAAAACAACTGGCTGTGCACCCAATTAAGCTTGCAATCAAAGGACGATGTATTCAGGGATCACTTAAGTAATTGATGCTTTGTGTAAGGAATGGAACAGGTAGCTAGTACTCACTGCTCTATCAAAATGACATTCTGTGTAATAAAAAGGTTGCATTAGAAATACTTTCTACTGCCAGTGGTTGTTTAATTAATGAAAAACCTAACTATGACAACTGCTTATTTCTGTTTCTGACGGAATAGAATGGCTCTAAGACACAGAATGGAGGGAAGAGGGAGGGAGGAGAGATGAGTTTGTATTGATGCAGTTTTTACATAATGGAGGAAATAATAAAGGTTTAATGGAAAACTCAAATGGATATAGCAGAAAAATGCTATATTAAAGGAGGTTAAACTGGAATCAGATAAATGATCATCAACTTGTAAAGAAACCTGTTGTTCATGTTAGCAGGCATCATAAAAGTTTTCCAAGTTTTATCTACTTTTCTTTGACGTGCTTTAGAAGGAGGAAGGAAGTCAAATGATACCGATTTGGTTCAAAGAACCAGGAGCAGCAAAGAGAGAACTGCCAAGCACAGGTGAAGGATCTTCATGGCTCAGGATGAATTGTGGTGGCAAAGCCGAATGCCGTCTTTTCAGTCAAATGGAGCCCCGAAGGTTGCCAAGAGAGGGCTGGGAGGGAGAAGCAGATTCCATAATTTTAATTTCTTTGGGACATTGTGACTTAGGCTGACGTGGACGAGAATGTTGCCAAAATCACGTGCCTCTGGAAAGGCATTCCTGCATTCGGTCAGTCATAGCAGTTTCCACAGAAGTAAGATCACAAACATTCAGATGTGCTGTATTCATGTTTCAGAGCGAGATAGCTTGATTCAAACGAAACATTTATGCTGAGGATGCAATGCCCCACATAGGCAGTGCCCGGGGGATGTATCCCCCAGGTAAATGACTCACCCCTCACCTGTCCCCATTGCATTGCTGAACCTTTGCAATTAGCTGAAGGAAGGACACTTTTCACATGCTCGCCTCCCACAATGATTATTCTTAGTAGTAATCAGTTCTCCCCCCCCCCTAAAAAATGTTTAGGGGTACTCTCATTTTCCTACTCATATTGAAATACAGCTCCTCAATCTGGCCAAACTTAGATTAAAAAAATGTTTAGGGGTATGCGCACGCCTGCATCCCCCCAGGAAATAGCACTGGTAGTAGTAATAGCTTCAAATAGTTCTTAAAAAAAAATAAAAAATTCAAGTCCATCCTTTTTCTAAAACACCTTTTTCTAACTAGACTCAAAGCAACTTACAAAAATATTTTCAAACATGAGGAGCTCTGCTTCTCTGCCTGCTCCACCTGCCATGTTCTCTCTGCACCCCATAATAATTGGCCAGCCTCTCCTTTCCTTTCTCCTTTCCACCCTTGAAGATGACTAAGCCCCCTTCCCCCCTTCCCAACCCTGTTTCTGAAGCCGCTTCACTCTTCTGTCCTGCGCTCCTTGGAGTCCCTGTTATTTGTGACTAAAAATCATGGGTGATGGGATCTCCAGATCAGAAACATCCAAAGGCCTATGAGTGAACTTTCTCTGCTTTGAGGTTTCATTTGAGCTTTCATGCTCAGGCCTGGTGCTTTCATGCGCAAGGTGCTTGAAACTGAGTATGGAACCCTTTGCAAGGAATATATGGAACCTAATCCTCAGCTAACAGACACAGGTGCGCTGTGGTCTAAACCACTGAGCCTTGGGCTTGCCAATCAAAATGTTGGCAGTTCAAATCTCCGTTATATGGTGAGCTCCCGTTGTTCGGTCCCAGCTCCTGGCAACCTAGCAGTTCGAAATTACAACAAAAAATGCAAGTAGATAAATAGGTACCACTCCGGTGGGAAGATAAACGGTGTTTCCGTGCACTGCTCTGATTTCACCAGAAGCGGGTTGGTTATGCTGGCCACATGACGCAAAAAAACTGTCTGCGGACAAACGTAGGCTCCCTCAACCAGGAAAGCAAGATGAACGCCGCAACTCCAGAGTTGTCTGCGACTGGACTTAACTGTCAAGGGTCCTGTACCTTTTAATCCTCAGCTATTCAAACAAGATGGAGGGGAGAAGATCACACTGAGCAAATGTCCAGCAGATATTGAAGTTTTAGGATGGACAGTTATGATGATCCCTTTCCACTGAGATAAACAATAGATGAAACTGCATATTAATCTAAACAATCAAATGCCATGTGATTGAAGAATTCGACCAAGAAGAACTGGCAAAACCTCACAGAGCAAAGCAACCAAAGACAGGGCTGATCCCAGAGCCTTGAGGCAGGTGAGGACGCTGCTCCAGGTGGCAGAAGCCCCCAACCAGGCAGAATGCCCATGGGTGACCCTCCTGCCCAGCTGCTTCTGCCAGTGGAGGAGAAGCACCAGTATCATCAGCACTGATTTTGGGCTGCCATTTGGGGCAAAACGGGAAGTGCCGCCCTAGGCTGATTCTGCCATAGGTGTCTTTTGCAATGGACAAAGTATGAAAACAACTGGCTGCGCAACCAATTAAGCTTGCAATCAAAGGACGATGTATTCAGGGACCACCTAAGTAATTGATGCTTTGTGTAACTAATGGAACAGGTAGCTAGTACTCTCTGCTCTATCAAAATGACATTCTGTGTAATAAAAAGGTTGCATTAGAAATACTTTGTACTGCCAGTGGTTGTTTAATTAATGAAAAACCTAATTAAGACAACTGTAAATCTTGCAGGCTGTATAATCAACCTACATAATGACTATCTACCTTTACCTCCCCACCCCTATTTTATGTTGTTATCTCAATGTATATTATGCTATGGCCACACGGCTAATGCAATAAATTATATATAATAATGAATTAACAGAAATAAAGCTGATCTTCCATAATGACTACAATGAGTTTTGTTTTGGTTAATTCTGTTTCTGAAGGAATAGAATGGCTCTAAGACATGGATGGGAAGAGGGAGGGAGGAGAGATGAGTTTGTATCGAAGCAGTTTTTACATAATGGAGGAAATAATAAAGGTTTAATGGAAAACCCAAATGGATATAGCAGACAAATGCTATATTAAAGGAGGTTAAACTGGAATCAGATAAATGATCATCAACTTGTAAAGAAACCTGTTGTTCATGTTAGCAGGCATCATAAAAGTTTTCCAAGTTTTACTTTATGAAACTATTTTCTCAGTTCACTGGCTCCCTTTCCCTAAATCCGAGAAGGGATGTTCATTTAGGGTGGTAGCCTAAAGCTACTCAGATCAGAGGCTCCTGAAATTGATTGATCAAAAAAATGCTACAAGAGGGGCATGGTGCGGGGAGAAGAAATAATACTTTCCTCTGGACACTTGTTTGATTCTCATTTGCCAAGCAGAAGTTCCCTTCTGCAACAATTATACAGTGGTGGAGAGCTCCCAATGTCTGTGAAGAAAGACAGCAGGACATCATCAACAGGAGGCAGATATAATCGGTTTGTAACAGGCCAAATCCTGTGTAGAGGGAGCACAAATACCATGGTCCACAAGTGAAAGGAAAGTTCATTCAGAAGAGCATGAAATGGAGGCACAACTTCATAGCCCCCCCTAAAATAAATCTTGGCTGGACCCTTGCGGTTATCTGAACGAAGAGCACCTTTCACAACAATAATTGGCCAGCCTGTCCTTTTCCTTCTCCTTTCCACCGTAGAGGATGACTAAGACATTTACTTAATTACTTACTTACTTAAGGTAAAGGGACCCCTGACCATTACGTCCAGTCGTGGCCGACTCTGGGGCTGTGGCGCTCATCTCGCTTTATTGGCCGAGGGAGGTGGCATACAGCTTCCGGGTCATGTGGCCAGCATGACTAAGCCGCTTCTGGCAAACCAGAGCAGTGCACGGAAACACCGTTTACCTTTCCACCAGAGTGGTACCTATTTATCTACTTTTCTTTGACGTGCTTTCGAACTGCTAGGTTGGCAGGAGCAGGGACCGAGCAACGGGAGCTCATCCCGTTGCAGGGATTCGAACCACCGACCTTCTGATCAGCGAAGCCAAGATAACAAAGAGAAAGAGAGCTCAAAGTCTGTTCTGGTAGAGGGTTTAGGCTCATGGTCAGAGGAAGTAGAGCTTGAAGGGTTAGAGAGAAAACCCATAGCAGACCTTTGGGACCAGAGTCTTGAGAGAAGCCTAGCCAGAAAGAACAGTACTGAGAGGAAATTTCCCGTATTTTGTTAATTAATTGATAATTCTCACTCACACAATATGCCACCCAAAAATATAAGAAACCCTGTGAGGGAAACAACTTATGAAAGCTCTGAAGGAGAGGAGAATGGAAATCCTCAGAGAGTAGAGCAGAGTTTAGAAAATGTAACTAATATCAAACCTGAGGCAGGAGATCCAAAATTCACTGAAGGATTTGTAAAATGGAAGTTAGAACAAGAATATAAATTGGAATTAGAAAAGATTAGATCTGCACAAGAAATAGAAAGAATTAAAGCTGAGAGCGAAAGACTTAAGGCTGAGAAGGAGAGTGAAAGACTTAAGGCTGAGCAGGAGAGCGAAAGAATTAGGGCTGAAAGTGAGAGGGAAAGAATGCAATTTCAGTTGGAAATGAGGAAACTGGAATTAGCAGCTATGGAGAATCAAAATAATAGTAATAACACCAGTAGTCCAACTCAAGTGAAGGTAGATTTAAAGCGCTTTCCTGAGTTTAAGGAAAAAGATTGCCCTGAGGCTTTCATTATATCATTTGAAAGAGCTTGTCAAGACTTTCAAGTGAAAGATGAGGACAAGATGACGATCCTTAGAGCCAGGATCAGTGAGTGGGTCATTAGCTGTAATTTATTCTCAAATGTCGGAGACCGATTAAAATATCTTATAAAGGAAAGACACCCTCAATCACTTCAAGAAGCCGCTAACCTAGCTGACCAAATAAACGAAATAAGGGACCATAGGTTTAATGAACCGAGTTTTGGCGGGAAAGTGTGGGGGACTAATGTAGCACTTATATTCCCTTAATCCAGCCCCCTTTGCTCCTCCTGTGGCTGCCTCTGTTCAATCAGCCTGGTTGAATTTCCTATTGGCTGATTGCTATAACCAATTCTAAAAGATACACCCATATCCTCCTGTCCTTATATGGAACACAAAGAGCTATATATTGTTACATCTATAAATGACAAATAAGTAGTAATATATCTTACATGTGTCTCAACAAGGAATCTTAATTACCAGCTCACCTCTTGCCTTCCTTGCCCTCCAAAACAGATGGTTAATAATTTTAAAATTTTATCTTGAACAGATGTCAGAGACCTTGGGTTCATATTCTCATGCATCATCAATGAAATATCTCCTTTTGGAGGTCTTTAAACAAAGGCCTGACAGCCATTTGTCATGAGGGCTCGATTGGCGTCTCCTGTCTGACAGGGGGGCTAGGCTGATGGCTGACTTAATTACAACTCTTACAACTATATGAAATCTAGCATTTCTTAAATCCTTTGCATAATTACATTTAAGCCAGCATATTTCATACATTATCATAGATAGCTTTTTAGAAGGATAAACTTCCTCAAAGTAAAAAGGAAGAAACAGTTTACAGCCTCAAAGTAAAATAGGAAAAAAGCCTCTTCCCCTGTTTACACTCCCCCCCTTCTCTAGCCAGTTGCTTTGTTTTCCATGTGCTCTTGGCCTTTTGTCCTGTGGCTCAAGTTTAACGGTTTTATTTTACTATTTACCCATTCCTAATTATGTTTGGTCTCTGCCTTTTTTATCTTCTGTAACATGTAGGGTCAGTGTCCTCACTCAGTCTGTAATTCCAGCTTTTACGACTTTGAGAATTGTTTTCTGCTATAAATCAAGGGGCCCCTTTGTCTAGGAGGAAAACATTGCCAGTGTTTTCTTAAGCAGCTGGTCTGCCTGGCATGAAACTTTTGAAAATCTAAGCCCATTTAATTTAGGAACCTGATCAAGATATAAGCCAATATATGCCTTGATTAAAAATGCAGTCTATATTCAGATGCCACATTCCCCCCTTTCAAGCTCAAGGACCTTGCTACCAAGCGTCCTTGATAGCTTGATCTTCATCATATTCCTGAGGTAAAGCTCTGTATAGGGCCATGATATGAGGTAGAGTTTCATTCGAAATCATCTTGCTAATTGTACTTCTAAAACATGAAATGATACATGGCATCATACATAAAACCATCACTACTACCGTCAAGAAAAACAAGCAAGACAATAGTATCCCTTTGAGTCCTGTGACATTAGGTAACCAATTGGTGAGCCATCCCATATCCCATCCTTCCCATGTTTGTACTGGGACATGTACTATACTTTCCATCTTTGTGGCCAACACACGGATTGCCTCACCATTATCAGAAATGTTAAAGCAACAGGCATTCCCTGTCAAGTTCAAGACTCCACATAGGCCTCCCTGCTTGGCAAGTACATAATCCATTCCCATTTTCAGCTGCAAAATGGCGGCTCTACTTTCATCCAGCTGTTATGCAATAAGTCTCAAACTCTGGGCCGTTACATTGGTTACAAGTTCCACTACTGCTTGCAATCGAATTATTCTGTTTAGATTATAAATAGGATCCCGTGCCCCTTGTATGAGCTCACCAGGATTCCAGGAGGCAGGATCATAATAGGCTATAATGCGCTCTGGTGGCCAATCATCAGTACCGCTCCAACTTTGGGTACTTCCTCCTGCTATATGAGAAATATCAGCGTTTCTTCGTGTTCGCTTAGCTGAACTAGTGGGCATAATCCACATTGGTGGTAATACCCATCCCAGGAAACAAGTCCCACTCCATTTGGAAGGGAGTTTCTTGTATGCCCATTCTCCACATATCCACCACAACCATCGAGTCTGAGGGTTTTGGTATGTGGAGTGCATAAGGCGAAATATCACAAGGGGTATAGAGTTCACAGTGCAGTATGTTAGATTGCCTTTCTCTGTCACAGTTATGTTCCATACCACTTTCCATGCATGAATAAAAAGAGGTGCACAGGGCAAGGTATTCCGAGTTCGATAGGTAGTACCGTGTGCCCAGGTATTCTTAATATTATCCCAAGTATAGTGACAATGAGAAGAGCCTATCATGGTAGAATCAGCTGCATCTGATGATTTATGTACACAGAATTCCCCTTGTACAGGTATAACTCGTAATGGTTTAGTTGAGTTCCATCCGGGGAAATTCTGTACTTCTGTTTGGTGTGGCATTTCGCTTACCATACCAATGGCATTTAATGGTATTGGTAATAAGGGCATACCTCCCTCTGAATCATCTGGCCCAGGAGAGCAAACAAGGCAATTGGTCCTATTTGCAACATTGGCTACCATCTCAGCTAAGCCTACCCACATATTGTGGTCATAGCGGAATCCATATTTAGTCAATTTGGTCAGATTCAAGGACCCTTCCCCTTCCCAAGGGATCAGGATTAATAATAAAATCATGTTGATGTCTAGCATATGCATTCCTTCCACAAAAGATTACCTTATTGTGATAGCAAATAAATATTAGTCCCAATATAATTCCCCCAGTGACAGAAATGGGGAACCACCAAGACCAAAACATATATCCCAAGGATCCCCAATGTGTAATATCTCTGATAATTGTTCCACAAGGGGGGGCAGTCAATTAATTGTATAAGAGAATCTTTCCTTTCACAATCGCTGGTTCAGATGCTCCTCAAGCTTCAGGCGTGCGCAGGTCAGCCAGCTTCCAGGTTGTGGCTGCAGCAGGCCGGTCGTCTAATGTTGCCCGTGACCTAGCCCGTTCCCGGTAGGGCTAGATACAGGGGTTTTTGGAGAGAGTCAGTTTAAGAGGATTAGAGGGGTCACCTTTGCACGTCCAACTGCCTTCGGACTTCTTCAAACGGGAGTGATGAATCCAGGGGGTCACCTCAGCTACCTTCACCGCTGTTGGAGTAGAGAGCAAGACGGTGTAAGGTCCACGCCACTTAGGTGCAAGTGGATCACGTTTCCACTCTTTCACCCATATGCTATGCCAGCCTGGAACTGATGAATCGGCTTGGCAATGCTGCACGGCGTGCGCTCGAGGGCCCACCTGTTAAGATAAAAAAAAAAACAAACAAACACGGGAGAGAGACAAAAACACGGGAGAGAGATTGCACTTGTCCCTGTGTCGCATGGTCTCCTATTTGTTTGAGGTCAGTTGGAATATCCTGAACAAAGGAGGGCGGCCTCCCATACAGGAGCCCAAAAGGTGACAACTTAAGTCTTTTTGTGGGTGCGCACCGAACACGAAACAGTGTTATGGGTAACACGTCTACCCTCCTGAGACTTTAGACATATTAGTGGGCTTCTGGCATGCCCTGCAGATACCTTGCACAAGCGTCTGGCGGTAGGTGGTAAGCCTGGCCAGGTGAATTGCATTGTTTGGATCCCAATTAGGATCTTCCAAGGGAAAGTTGTCTTGGAGATGACGGTCAATATTAAAAATATTTCCCACTCTGGCCTGCTCACGCAAATATATCTGTGCCTTTTCAATTATGTCTCTCCTTTCCTCAGTGGTGAAGAGAGTATTCAGGAGCTGGCGACAATCTGTCCAAGTAGGACTATGAGTATTTACTATTGAAGTCACCAAGTCCATCATAGCCTGAGGTTTTTCTGCGAAAGATGGGGTGTTTTCCAATTCATCAGATCCGTAGTTGTGAATGGAATGTACTGGAGGATCGAAGTTCGAGGTGGCCGTGGTCCGGGTTGCCCATTAACCAGCACAGGCTCCTCAAGTGCATCAAATACTCTTCTAAGAGGGGCTACTACGTGACCTTTCTCTTCGCTTTGCTCTAGGGGCCTCAAATCATAGGGGATGGTATCTGTCCCAAGGCGTTCTTTTAGCAGCTTTATACGCCTGGCTGTATTGCTTGCTGACCGATTAAGGTCTCCCTGTAACTTCTGTAATAATTCTCTAGGACTTGGATGTACAGGGGTTTGGGGTGGGCAATTAGTTGTTCCACTAAAGGAGACTGTAGATGGAGTTCTACTGGGACTCACAGGTGGAATAACCACTTCTGCTTGGGCTTCATTATAGGACTCCAATGCCTCCTGAAGATATTTATCATAATCTATCAAGGAATCAAGTTCTGTGACTCCACCCCCATTATTCGTTCCACTTTCTTGCCTTGGGGTTACAACTGGTGGAGGGTTTGAATTAGGCTCCCTTCGATGTGGAGCATAGGGTGGAGGTGGAAGCACCTCTTCCTCTGGTCCCTCAAAAAATGGGTTTGAGTTTATTTGGCAAGATTCCTTTCCTAGCTTTGGCTTTTACAGCCAATAATTTGCATCGTTGGACTTTGCATTCCCTTATCCATGGAGGATTTTTATTTAATGTGCTCAGCCAGGAATCTATATATGAAAATTGTTCTGGGCACCCTCCAGTTTCTTTGGCGATGTTAGACCAAAGTTTGCTTACTAAATTTATATCAAAGGTTCCTTGAGATGGCCACCCAGTATTTTGTTTTGGCCATTCTAGTTCACATAACGTTCTCAGGCGCTCTGGCGTCATTTTGACTCCATATGCCCCTGAGAAGGCTTTCTTAAAATTATTTAACATACATTCAAGAGGTGTATTTCCCCCCTTTGAACCCCCAACTCCCATTGTATGGCCCTGTGAAGTATCCACTCAGTCACTCACACACACACCTTACTGGGAAACGAAGTAGTACTCACTCCACACTTAGGTCAGCTACACATTGTACTTTCTCACACATGCAATGCGCCAGATACTTCAACCATACTCTACCTCCCAATCTTCCCTTTTCCCTACACCAGATCACCATCTGATGTACCCAGCCACCTAGCGTACTCAGTTCCCCTTTACTGAGACGCAGAAGTTTGATCAGGACTTCTCTTCCTCCCAATTAATTGGAGGGCCAAAACCCCTTAGTGCACTTACCCTTAGCTGGTTCCCTGTTTATTTCTCTGGTTCCCCCCGGTCCGTCGCCGTCAGTGGGCAGGGTATCAGACAGACGAGACTGCTGCGTTCCCCTGGAAAAAAATTTCCCAGTGCGCGCTGGGTAGGCAATCAGTTGTCTTCTCTCTTGTACCCTGTCCAGTAAGGCGAAGGGGCTGCGTTCCAGCAGACCACTTATCCGAGTCGCAGGCACCATAAAATGTAGCACCCTGCTTGTGGTTAACGCTTAGCTGGAATGAAATATTCAACGCAGCAACAGAGAAATTAAAATAATAATTTATTTGTCAGACAAATAAATGAGAGGCACAGTGGTATATGGTTACCAAGCTCTGGCCTGCCCTCCTGCCATTATGGCCAGCACTTATATTCCCTTAATCCAGCCCCCTTTGCTCCTCCTGTGGCTGCCTCTGTTCAATCAGCCTGGTTGAATTTCCTATTGGCTGATTGCTATAACCAATTCTAAAAGATACACCCATATCCTCCTGTCCTTATATGGAACACAAAGAGCTATATATTGTTACATCTATAAATGACAAATAAGTAGTAATATATCTTACATGTGTCTCAACAAGGAATCTTAATTACCAGCTCACCTCTTGCCTTCCTTGCCCTCCAAAACAGATGGTTAATAATTTTAAAATTTTATCTTGAACAGATGTCAGAGACCTTGGGTTCATATTCTCATGCATCATCAATGAAATATCTCCTTTTGGAGGTCTTTAAACAAAGGTCTGACAGCCATTTGTCATGAGGGCTCGATTGGCGTCTCCTGTCTGACAGGGGGGCTAGGCTGATGGCTGACTTAATTACAACTCTTACAACTATATGAAATCTAGCATTTCTTAAATCCTTTGCATAATTACATTTAAGCCAGCATATTTCATACATTATCATAGATAGCTTTTTAGAAGGATAAACTTCCTCAAAGTAAAAAGGAAGAAACAGTTTACAGCCTCAAAGTAAAATAGGAAAAAAGCCTCTTCCCCTGTTTACACTCCCCCCCTTCTCTAGCCAGTTGCTTTGTTTTCCATGTGCTCTTGGCCTTTTGTCCTGTGGCTCATGGTTAACGGTTTTATTTTACTATTTACCCATTCCTAATTATGTTTGGTCTCTGCCTTTTTTATCTTCTGTAACATGTAGGGTCAGTGTCCTCACTCAGTCTGTAATTCCAGCTTTTACGACTTTGAGAATTGTTTTCTGCTATAAATCAAGGGGCCCCTTTGTCTAGGAGGAAAACATTGCCAGTGTTTTCTTAAGCAGCTGGTCTGCCTGGCATGAAACTTTTGAAAATCTAAGCCCATTTAATTTAGGAACCTGATCAAGATATAAGCCAATATATGCCTTGATTAAAAATGCAGTCTATATTCAGATGCCACACTAACAGAAATAAATTCCAACGAGCAAAGGGAAACCCCTCTTCAGAGAAAGACAAGGGAGATAGGCCATTGTCAAAAGGGCAAAATGACAAGGCCCAAGCCAACGCCAGTCTCACTGAGGAGAAAGGATGGAAAACAAACTATACAAATCCCAAAGAAGTTCAATGCTGGGGATGTGGAAAATTTGGCCACAAAAGATTTAATTGTAGATCTGGAAGAGAAAAGTCTGGTAATATAAGCCCTCAGAGAAGAACCTTTTGCATCCAAGAAGCTGAGGAGAGCCAAGCTAGTCAGGACAGGCCGAAGCCTGCTGAAGTAGTGGAGGCTAAAGTGGCACATTGCTATGCTATAAAACAAGATAATCTTCTTTTTAAAAATGCTGAGGAAGATATTTGGATTGATGGGAAGAGATTTCTGGGGTTAAAAGACACCGGGTCTCAAGTCACTACTGTCCACCCAGAGATCATATTTTGTCCCACCAAAATAATTCCAGGGAAAGTTATGAAATTAAAAGGAATTTCTAAACACCCTGAGGTATTACCAGTTGCAGAAATCCATATTAAATTCCAAGATTGGTCAGGGAAGTGGCAGGTTGCTCTTTCTGAGGAGATTCCTACTACTGTGCTGATCGGATGGGATCTCTTAGAGCATGCACAGAGTTCTTTTGCAGTTACTCTCTCCAAGGGGGTTCAACAGTCACCCGATGCTGAGGGGAATGCTACTGTTGCCCAAGGAGACAGAGCTGAGGAACAGAACTCTGAGGGGAGAAAACCAAGCCCTGCTAGTCCCTTTTGTAAAAAGCCAAAAACATAGTTTTGCCCAAGAACAGAAAGAAGATGCTGATTTCGTTAATTGTTTTGAGGCAGACAAATCAGATGAAGCCGATATAACATGCTGGGAAGGGAGAGGGGAGCAATTATGCAATCTACAAGAAATAAAGATAGCTCCTACATTAACCCTTAATCAGCAGGTGGAGGTTAAGCAGATCCTACAAGATTATAAAGACATTTTCAGTAACACTCCAGGTAGAGCTATAAAGGAGTTATACATCATATCGACACTGGGGATGCTAAGCCTATTGCTGTCAACCCCTACAGAATAACTGGAGAGTATGTGGGGAAAGTTAGCAATGAGGTAAGGGCGACGCTGAAGGCAGGGATGATAACCCCTTCGGAAAGCCGCTGGGCAGCACCCATAGTGTTATTAGACAAACCTGATGGATCTATCAGATTTTGCCTGGATTATAGGAAGCTGAACGGTGCCACTAAAGCGGATGCATATCCAATGCCCCATTTAGATGACCTGATCGAAGCTATAGGCCAGTGTCATTACATCACCTGCCTAGACTTGACAAAGGGGTACTATCAAGTAGAAATGGATCCCAGGGACCAGGAGAAAACTGTGTTCAGAAGTCCCTTAGGGCTGTTTGAGTTTAAAGTAATGCCCTTTGGCTTAAAGAATGCGCCAGCAACTTTTCAGCGATTGGTGGACAAAATCCTGAACGGATTAAGAGAGTTCACAGTTGCTTATTTGGACGATATGGCTGTGTACAGTCCAACTTGGGAGAGACACAAAGAGCACTTAGGGATGGTGCTACAGCGAATTAAAGAGGCGGGCTTGACCATCAAAGCTAGCAAATGCCAGATAGGGGTCTCGACTATTCAATACCTGGGACACATGGTGGGAGGAGGAGTGATGAAACTTTTAGAGACAAAGGTAGAAGCCATTTCCAACTGGCCTACCCCTACCTCCAAGAAGAAAGTCAGAGCTTTCCTAGGACTAGCCGGTTATTATCGCAAATTTATTCCAAAATTTAACGAAATAGCAGTGCCTTTATCTGACCTAACGCGGAAGAAGGAGCCAGACATGGTTAACTGGACAGCAGCATGTCAGCGGGCGTTTGACGCCTTAAAAAGCGCCTTGACATCACATCCAGTCCTTGTTGCTCCTGATTATGATCGTGAGTTCACCGTCTTCACCGATGCATCTAATGCCGGGATCGGGGCCGTGCTGTGCCAACAGGGAGAGAAGGACGACATGCATCCCATCACCTTCATAAGCAAGAAACTACTGCCAAGGGAAAGACATTATTCGACCATCGAAAAGGAATGCCTTGCCATCGTGTGGGCATTACAGAAACTGAAGCCGTACATCTGGGGCCGAACTTTCACTTTATGTACTGACCATTCACCCTTGCTGTGGCTGAGAACCATGAGGACCAACGGTAAGCTGATGAGGTGGGACCTATCACTGCAAGACTTTAATTTTACGGTTAAAAATGTGAAAGGGACCCTGAACACCGTTGCAGACGCCTTATCCAGAAGACCTGCAATTGAAAGTTAAGTGAATGCTTAAGATGTAACAGGCTTTTGTATATATGTATATTTTACCAGAACCCAGTGTTTGATGTACAAATGTTAGGTGTGAAGTGAAGGGTGAAATGACAGGTTAGGAAATGTTTATTTGCCATAAAGATGTACTGCTGATTGATCAGGAGAATAACTAGGTTAAGTTATCCCTCCTGAGTCAATCTTCTTAAGGGGGGAGGAATGTGGCGTTTGCCTCCTAGGATGGGTCATAGGAAAGGGTTAAAATGGGTGTGATGTGATTGGCCAGTGAGAATTCAAGGGGGGAGTAAAAGTTAGAGTGGGAGGCTTTGAAAGTCAGTTGAGGTTTGGGAGTTGAAGAAGGAAGAGGGAGGATTAGGTTTGGGTTGGCAGAGATGTATTGTGAGAGGAATTGTCAGGTGGAGTCAGATAGATAGTTGGGAATAATCAGTTTGGAGTGGTTAGGAACTAAGATTAAGAAACTGACAAGAGAAAAATAAACTGAAACCATACGCTTGTTCCTGCATTTAAAAATAAACTTGATTATTTGTTAATGTTAACAACTGTCTGGACTCCGTGTGTCCCCATGAGAAGCGGGGTGGTGGCAGCGAAGAAAGCAATCACAGTGGTGGCACAGGGTCAATAGACCATCAAACGTCCAGGGGCCCTGTGTGGTTGCCACAGTAATTAAGTAAGTAAATGGCTTAGTCATCCTCTATGGTGTAAAGGAGAAGGGAAAGGACAGGCTAGCCAATTATTGTTGTGAAAGGTGCCTTTCCTTCAGGTAACCACAAGGGTCCAGCAATGTGATGGGAACAGGTGAGGGGTGAGTTATTTACCTGAAGGATACACCCCCCTGGCACTGCCTATTCTCCTCATAAACTTTTTGTTTGATCCAAGCGATCTCCTTGTGAAACATGAATGCAGCAGATCTGAATGTTTGCGATCTGTAGTTGGGATCCTACTTCTGTGGAAACTGCTATGACTACCAGATTTCAGCAATATCTTCCCAGAAGCATGTGACTTTGGCAACATTCTCCTCCATGTCAGCCTAAGTCAAAATCTTCCAAACAAATTTAAAATATGGGAAGCATAGGTGCAGCCAAGATTTATTTTAGGGGGGTCGGCTATGAAGTTGTGCCTCCGTTTCGTCCTCTTATGAATGAACTTTCCTTTTACTTGTGGACCATGGTATTTGTTCTTCCTCTACACAGGATATGGCCTATCACAAACTGATTGTATCTGCCTCCCATTCATTTGTTCTGCTGTCTTCACTGACATTGGGAGCTGTCCACCACTGTATAATTGTTGCAGAAGGGAACTTCAGCTTAGCAAAGGAGAATCAAACAAGTGTCCAGAGGAAAGTATTATTTCTTCTCCCCGCACCATGCCCCTCTTGTGGCATTTCTTGGATCAATCATTTTCAGGAGCCTCTGATCTGAGTAGCTTTAGGCTACCACCCTAAATGGACATCCCTTCTTGGATTTAGGCAAAGGGAGCCAGTGAACTGAGAAAATAGTTTCATTACGTAAAACTTTTATGATGCCTGCTAACATGAACCATAGGTTTCTTTACAAGTTGATGATCATTTATCTGATTCCAGTTTAACCTCCTTTAATATAGCATTTTTCTGCTATATCCATTTGTTTTCCATTAAACCTTTATTATTTCCTCTATTATGTAAAAACTGCATCAATACAAACTCATCTCTCCTCCCTTCCTCTTCCCTCCATTCTGTGTCTTAGAGCCATTTTATCCCATCAGAAACAGAAATAAGCAGATGTCATAATAAGGTTTTTCATTAATTAAACAACCACTGGCAGTACAAAGTATTTCTAATGCAACCTTTTTATTACACAGAATGTCATTTTGATAGAGCAGTGAGTACCAGCTACCTGTTCCATTCGTTACACAAAGCACCAGTTACTTAAGTGGTCCCTGAATACATGGTACTTTGATTGCAAGCTTAATTGGTTGCACAGCCAGTTGTTTCCATACTTTGTCCATTGCAAAAGACACCTATGGCAGAATCAGGTTAGGGTGGCACATCCCTTATTCCCCCAAATGGCTGTGAACTTTTCCAAGATCAGTGCTGATGATACTGGTGCTTCTCCTCCACTGGCAGAAGCATCAGGGCAGGAGGGGCATCCATGGGCATTGTGCCTGGTTGGGGGCTTCTGCAAGCTTAATTGGTTGCTTTGCTCTGTGAGGTTTTGCCAATTCTTCTTGGTCGAATTCTTCAATCACATGGTATTTGATTGTTTAGATCAATATGCAGTTTCATCTATTGTTTATCTCAGTGGAAAGGGATTACCATAACTGTCCATCCTAAAACTTCAATAGCTGCTGGACATTTGCTCAGTGTGATTTTCTCCCCTCCATCTTGTTTGAATAGCTGAGGGTTTCTTATATTTTTCTTATATTTTTGGGTGGCATATTGTGTGAGTGAGAATTATCAATTAATTAACAAAATATGGGAAATTTCCTCTCAGTACTGTTCTTTCTGGCTAGGCTTCTCGCAAGACTCTGGTCCCAAAGGTCTGCTATGGGTTTTCTCTCTAACCCTTCAAGCTCTACTTCCTCTGACCATGAACCTAAACCCTCTACCAGAACCGACTTTGAGCTCTCTTTCTCTTTGTTATCTTGGCTTCGCTGATCAGAAGGTCGGTGGTTCGAATCCCTGCAACGGGGTGAGCTCCCATTGCTCGGTCCTTGCTCCTGCCAACCTAGCATTTCTAAAGCACGTCAAAGAAAAGTAGATAACTAGGTACCACTCTGGCTGAAAGGTAAACGGTGTTTCCGTGCGCTGCTCTGGTTTGCCAGAAGCGGCTTAGTCATGCGTGCCACATGACCCGGAAGCTCTATGCCGCCTCCCTCGGCCAATAAAGCGAGATGAGCGCCACAACCCCAGAGTTGGCCACGACTGGACGTAATGGTCAGGGGTCCCTTTACCTTAAGTAAGTAAGTAATTAAGTAAATGGCTTAGTCATCCTCTACGGTGGAAAGGAGAAGGAAAAGGACAGGCTGGCCAATTATTGTTGTGAAAGGTGCTCTTCGTTCAGGTAACCGCAAGGGTCCAGCCAAGATTTATTTTAGGAGGGCCTATGAAGTTGTGCCTCCATTTCATGCTCTTCTGAATGAACTTTCCTTTCACTTGTGGACCATGGTATTTGTTCTCCCTCTACACAGTATTTGGCCTGTTACAAACCGATTATATCTGCCTCCTGTTGATGATGTCCTGCTGTCTTTCTTCACAGACATTGGGAGCTGTCCACCACTGTATAATTGTTGCAGAAGGGAACTTCTGCTTGGCGAATGAGAATCAAACAAGTGTCCAGAGGAAAGTATCATTTCTCCTCCCCGCACCATGCCCCTCTTGTAGCATTTTTTGGATCAATCATTTTCAGGAGCCTCTGATCTGAGTAGCTTTAGGCTACCACCCTAAATGAACATCCCTTCTCGGATTTAGGCAAAGGGAGCCAGTGAACTGAGAAAATAGTTTCATTACGTAAAACTTGGAAAACTTTTATGATGCCTGCTAACATGAACAACAGGTTTCTTTACAAGTTGATGATCATTTATCTGATTCCAGTTTAACCTCCTTTAATATAGCATTTTTCTGCTATATCCATTTGAGTTTTCCATTAAACCTTTATTATTTCCTCCATTATGTAAAAACTGCATCGATACAAACTCATCTCTCCTCCCTCCATCTTCCCATCCATGTCTTAGAGCCATTCTATTCCTTCAGAAACAGAAATAACCAAAACAAAACTCATTATAGTCATTATGTAGGTTAATTATACAGCCTGCAAGATTTACAGTTGTCTTAATTAGGTTTTTCATTAATTAAACAACCACTGGCAGTACAAAGTATCTCTAATGCAACCTTTTTATTACACAGAATGTCATTTTGATAGAGCAGTGAGTACTAGCTACCTGTTCCATTCCTTACACAAAGTGTCAATTACTTAAGTGGTCCCTGAATACATCGTCCTTTGATTGCAAGCTTAATTGGTTGCACAGCCAGTTGTTTTCATACCTTGTCAATTGCAAAAGACACCTATGGCAGAATCAGCCTAGGGCGGCACTTCCCGTACTGCCCCAAATGGCCGTGATATTTTCCAAAATCAGTGCTGATGATGCTGGTGCTTCTCCTCCACTGGCAGAAGCAGCAGGGCAGGAGGGGCACCCATGGGCATTGTGCCGGGTTGGGGGCTTCTGCCACCTGGAGCAGCGTCCTCACCTGCCTCAAGGCTCTGGGATCAGCCCTGTCTTTGGTTGCTTTGCTCTGTGAGGTTTTGCCAGATCCACATGGTCTAATCCTTAAATCACATGGTATTTGATTGTTTAGATTAATATTCAGTTTCATCTATTGTTTATCTCAGTGGAAAGGGATCACCATAACTGTCCATCCTAAAACTTCAATAGCTGCTGGGCATTTGCTCACTGTGATCTTCTCCCCTCCATCTTGTTTGAATAGCTGAGGGTTAAAAGGTAAAGGACCCAGTCCAGTCGCAAACGACCCTGGAGTTGCTGAGCTCACCTTGCTTTACTGGCTGAGGGAGCCTACATTTGTCCACAGACAGTTTTTCAATGTCATGTGGCTAGCATGACTAAGCCGCTTCTGGCGAAATCAGAACAGTGCACACAAACACCTTTTAACTTCCCGCAGGAGCAGTACCTATTTATCTACTTGCATTTTTTGGTGTGCTTTCGAACTGCTAGGTTGCCAGGAGCTGGGACCGAACAACGGGAGCTCACCATGTAACGGGGATTTGAACTGCCGACGTTTTGATTGGCAAGCCCAAGGCTCAGTGGTTTAGACCACAGCGCACCCGTGTCTGTTAGCTGAGGATTAGGTTGCATATATTCCTTGCAAAGGGATCCATATTCAGGTTCAAGCACCTTGCACATGAAAGCACCAGGCCTGAGCATGAAAGCTCAAATGAAACCTCAAAGCAGAGAAGGTTAACTCATCGGCCTTTGAATGTTTCTGATCTGGAGATCCCATCACCCCTGATCTTTAGCCACAAATAACAGGGACTCCAAGGAGCGCAGGACAGAAGAGTGAAGCAGCTTCAGAAACAGGGGTTGGAAGGGGGAAAGGGGGCTTAGTCATATTCTAGGGTGGAAAGGAGAAAGGAAAGGACAGGTTGGCCAATTATGATGGGGTGCAGAGTGGAACATGGCAGGTGGAGCAAGCAGAGAAGCAGAGCCCCTCATGTTTGAAAATATTTTTGTAAGTTGCTTTGAGTCTAGTTAGAAAAAGGTGTTTGCGAAAAAGGATGATGATGATGATTGCAAGAATGAGAACAAGGACAAGAGAGCATGTGAAGATTGCCTTGACTTCAAGTAAGCAAAGAGTCCATCATTTCAACTTTGAAATCTCCTTGCCCTGCATGTCCCACTCAACCTCTTCAATCGGTGGACTTGAATCTTTCTTTTTCTTTTTGGAAGAACTGTTTGAAGCTATTACTACTCCGCAGTGCAATTTCATGGGGGGATGTAGGGGTAACGCATACCCCTAAACATTTTGTGAATCTAAATTTGGCCAGATTAAGAATAATCATTGTGGGAGGTGAGCATGTGAAAAGTCCCCTTCCTTCACGTAACCGCAAGGGTCCAGCAATGTGGTGGGGACAGGTGAGGGGTGAGTTATTTACCTGAGGGATACATCCCCCTAGCACTGCCTATGTGGGGCATTGCATCCTCCTCATAAATGTTTCATTTGATTTAAGCTATCTCCCTCTGAAACATGAATACAGAACATCGTGAATGTTTGTGATCTTGTGTGGAAACTGCTATGACTGACAGAATGCAGGAATGCCTTTCCAGAGGCACGTGATTTTGGCAACATTCTCGTCCACGTCAGCCTAAGTCACAACGTCCCAAAGAAATTAAAATTATGCAATCTGCTTCTCCCTCCCAGCCCTCTCTTGGCAAGCTTTGGGGCTCCATTTGGCTTAAAAGCTGGCTTTGCCTGGCTTTGCCACCACAATTCATCCTGAGCCATGAAGATCCTTCACCTGTGCTTGGCAGTTCTCTCTTTGCTGCTCCTGGCTTCCCCAGGTAAGGGATGGAGAGGAAGAAGACAGAGGGACACCTGCCAGCCTATTATGGGGTGGAAGAGGGAGAGGAGTACAGTTGCTGTTCTGTGGCCTTGCAAAGGAAGCTCACTTTTCTTGCTAGAGATATTTCTTTAGTGGTAAAATTAGCATAAAAATGTATATATCAGACAAAACTGCTTACCAAAGTGTGTCTATTAGGGGATATATGCTCTGTGTTGGTGAATTTCCCCATTATGCCCATAATTGCTATGCAATTTGCCCTGTTATAACCTATATTTTCATGCTATTGTCATGAAATTACACTTTTTCATGTACATTTTTAAAATACATTACTTGGAGGGAGAGCTGCCTTTCAGAGGACGGCTGTGCTTTGATGTTCACATGTTGACTTCATTATGGCAGAGTAATATAAGGAAAAGGGGACATGAGTGGCCCTGTGGTTTAAACTACTGAGCCTCTTGGGCTTGCTGATCAGAAGGTTGGCGGTTTGAATCCCCACGACGGGGTGAGCTCCCGTTGCTCGGTCCCTGGTCCTGCCAACCTAGCAATTCGAAAGCACATCAAGTGCAAGTAGATAAATAGGGACAGCTCTGGCGGGAAGGGAAACGGCGTTTCCGTGTGCTGCTCTGGTTCACCAGAAGCAGCTTAGTCATGCTGGCCACGTGACCCGGAAGCTGTCTATGGTCAAACGCCGGCTCCCAGAGTTGTCTGCAACTGGAATTAACTGTCAAAACAGTCCTTTACCTTTTTATTAATATATGGAAAATGGCATCGCATGTAAAACTGGTAAGGAAAAAGAAAAGGAGCCTCTTCTTTTCTCAGTTTGGTAAGATTTTATGCAATTCTATGCAAATTTATGGAATACGTTTTAGAAAATAAAATTTTGATTTGTCTCTTCCACAGGTCTGCCAATAAATTTGGGGTATAAAGTTTCTAATTAGTGGAAAATGTTTCTTGATGTAATATAGAGCCTTTTATTCTGGGTAGTCCTAGGGGCTCTGATGGCTTCAGTTCCAGGCTTTAGTTTCTCTATAACGTATAACCCATGTGTGCCTCACTTCTTGCTGTCGTGTTTCGTGGACTGACACCCTCCACTCATGAGCAAATATCTGGAGAAGCACATTTACCATTTCTCCTTGTGAATGTAGCAAGGGTGGTAAACACCAGGGGCCAGTGGCAAGGGGTGGGGTGGGGGGTAGGAGTTGGGATGCCACAGCACCCAGAGCGTCACAGAGCCACTCCTGTTCAAAGGGCTGTGCAGTTGTTCCTCTCTTTCATTCTATTGTGATTTAACTTCCTTCTCCCCACTTTTGTTTGTTTCTCTCTTTGCACAGGATCTGCACAAAACCAGGAACCTCAGAATATTTGGGATTGCTATCATAAGGCCAATGGTTTTTGCTCACCTCAAGGTTGTCCTAATAATTCTAAAAAGATTGGAAGGTGTGCTCCTAGAATTCCATGTTGCGACCGGTAATTTCAGCTTACCAAAAGGTAATTTCAGCTTACCCATTACCCCCTGCATTGATCATTTTAAGTACCCAATGCAGCGTCCCCTAAACTGATCATCCTTTGCCTGCAAGCTCAATTCCCCCATTGCAAAAATAAATATAAAAATACCTATGCCAGAATCAGCCAAGGGTGGCACATCCCATATTGCCGCTTGATGCAAAATGATAATTTCTGCTTTGCCATTCTGCCAGCACGGCTCCTAAGCCCATCTACCTGCTCCTCCTGCGATGGACTGATCTGCCGCTGACACACACCATACCCTGTTGGTTGCAGGCACAGAAGCGGCACTACCATTGTTGCCCATTTTAAGCAAGATTGTGCTGAGTTCTTTCGCCACAGGCAGAACCAGCGGGGCAGGAGGGGCACCAATGGGTTTGTTGTCTGGGGGGCTTCTGCCAGCAGAAGCAGGGTCCTCACCTGCCTCATGGCTGGTCCAGCTGTCTTTGGCCCCTTTGCCCTGTGACCTTATGCCAGATCTCCTTTACCAAATCCCTAAACCACACCAGAGGGGCACATTTAATTTGTTGTGCAGCTTCATCCATTGTTTATCTCAGTGCCTAAGGGATGTCTATTCTGCAGCTTTAACAGATGCTGGGCTCTTACTCTGTGTGGTGTCCTGCCCTCCACCGTCTAAGATTACCTCAGTATCACATCCCATACATTCCATGCAAATCTCCCACTTTCAGTTCCAAGCAGATTCATTCTTATTTTATCTTTTAAAGAAAGAACCTGAGGCAGTAGACTTTTGTCTTGGGTGTATACAGAGAAATTAGCAACTGGACTGAATGAACCCAAGGGTGTCCGTTCTCTTGTGTTTCTCAAAACACTCCCACAAAATGGGGTGCAAGCTTCCTGTTAACCCTGAACTCTTCTTCAGGGCCACAAAGACAACAAATCCCTGCCGTGCATAACATCCAGTCTGCAGGAGAATATTGGAGACCTTGCAAGCTCACTCACTATTCTGTGACATATTTAATTGTACCTAGAAAAGAAAGTCCCCCAGGGGTAAGGATGGGCAAGAGATTGGATTCAGTTCTCATTGAAAGGGGAATCTATGTAATTCATAGCTTCTGGAAATGAAAAACTGAAACAGACCTATCCCTACCCAATGGTTTATTATCAGGAAAACTTTCTTGTGGTTCAACATGCCTTGCTTTGTATTTTTGTGTCTCAAACATGGTCACTTTGCTATGAAACCGAGTTAACTGTTGTCTTTTTGTTGCTGGTTTCTATGTTTTAGACGGGAGGAGTGATAGATGCCTTTGGAAAATGGAAGATGCTCCCTCTCTTTGAGAGCTGCTGGATCCCGCTTCATCCCCAGTTAGGGACTTCTTCTCCAAAGCATCCAGATTGAAAAAGCAACATTTTCAAGGCTTACCTGAGCTTGTGCCTTGCAATAAAAGCAGATCCAAAAGCCTTTTCCCTCTGTTTTTCATTTCTAAGCATGAGTGCTATTGCTAGTGAAGCCAAAATGGCACCTTACATCCATGAGAAGGAGGTGTCAGCAAGCATGGTTTGTGGAGAGGCCCAAAACGCCATAAGAAAGGAAGACTAAAAGGGGATGAGGATCTCTCTATACAGTCTAGTGAGTAGGACTGGGCCAAAATGTGGAAAATGAAAAGTGGTAAAATATGGAGGGTGGAATGGGAGGGAGAAGAAGAAGTTTCCTTTTAAATAGGAACCAATCTGAGTTGTACTCTTTGAAAAAGTATGCCAGTTGAAATTTAGTCATCCTTCCAAATTCACAGGTCTCTGAATTTTGGGGTTATTGAACTGACCAGACCAGATCTGGAAGTTTCCTCTTATAGATTCTAGGCCCCTCCAGCTAAAGGATTACAGGATGGGAAGTAGCCCTGGCTTTTACAGAAACTAGCCCCACAAAGCCCACTCATTACAGTATGTTGAGCATAATTGCATGCACATGTGCCTACCTGGAAGAATTCTTCATCCTAGGATCCCATGGCTTCCAGTTGGGTGAGATAAGAGAATGCACATCCATTCCTCTCTATGGCAACAGAGCTCACTCTTTTAAGATGTGAATGGTGGGTACTTAGCTCAATGGCTATATACCTCCAGACATAATTTTATGGGAGTGGTGCCTTTCCATAGTTCATACCATGCTTGAGGTGGCTTGCAAGATGGAAAATAATAATAATTACAACATAAAAATTTAGTCTTAAATCATTCAAAAACACACAAACTGAACAAATTAGACATAATTTATAGGATCCGAAATAAAGACACTAAAAGGTTTGCTTCTGGAGATCTGCAGACATCCTGACTACACTTAAGATGGGTGGGGTATAAATACAGTGGTGTGCCTTATTAGACTTTACTGATTGGTGGGCTCTGTGTTGCTCCCGGACAGGAGGAAGGATGTCAAATGACACCGAGGGTTGGTTCAGAGAAAGAGTTCGTTATTTCTGCTCTCCGGAAAAGCAGAAAGGCACTTGCGTGGTCAGTCCACAGCAAGTCCAAAGAAATGAGAAATTTCATGCAGTATATATATCCTCAAGGCACCCTCTCCCTCCTTCCCCAGGAATCCAACCACGTCAGCCTATACACGCAGGTTGACATCACATATGTTCCTGCTCCGGTATTTTTAGCCATAAAAGGGTATTCCTTCCTGTACTTCTGACCATAAAAGGGTATTTCTGTTCTTCTACTCTTGGAGCAAGAGGTCACCAACTCCAAGAACACACTCTGGCGCTGTTCCCGGACTAGGTCTGTGCATCTTTGTGGTCTTTGTGGTCAGGATGTAAGATAAGGCCCAGAGTGTCATCCCTGTTCCACTCTGGAATGGACAAGCCATCCGTCATTACCAGCCTTCATAGACTGATAAGAGAGAGAACTTTGAGCACTTGTTTATACAGCTGGGTTTTGGCTCAAGAGCTCAAGTTAAAGCATTTTAGCTAAGGTAAAATAGGGATTTTGGTGCAGTTTCAAACTGCCTGCACTGTCAGTTTTGGGTTTGGGAAACCCATTCCTTCAATTTTGCCTCTAGTAACAAACTTAATTATTTCTGGCGATCCATTCTTAACCTGAAACTGTTCTTAACTAGAGGTGTGCTTTCGCTAATGGGGCCTCTTGCTGCCGCTGCGCTGCTGGCACACGATTTCCATTCTCATCCCGGGGCAAAGTTCTCAACTCGTGGTAACTCTTCCAGGTTAGCGAAGTTTGTAACCAGAAATGTTTCTAACCTGAGGCGTTTGTAACTGGAGGTACCACTGTAGTAAAATTATTATTCATAATAAAACAGGATGTCCCTATTTTCATGGAAGGAATTTGGGAGGATTTCTTGAGAACAGCAAGGGACCCTATATGGAGAAAGCAATGGGGAGACTCCATCTGTTTCTCTTCGTCCAAGAATCACAACTATAATTCAGTGTCCCCAACTCTTCCCCCTTGTGTCCTGCCCTGAAGGCCACAGCCTGCTGGTCTCTCTTGCCCATCTGTGCTGTTGCTGGCCTGTTTCTCCTTTGATCTCCTAGCGTAGAGTTTGGAGATAACTTCTAATCCTAAAGTCCAAGAGAGAGAAGTGTGAGGAGGAGCAGGAAGATGTAAAACAGGGTGAAAGCTAAGATGTATCAGCCTAAACAACAAAGAGATTCAGAGGTCCGCTGAGAGTGGAGCAACCACACCACTCTAAGGATGAATCTACACACAGGGGGGAAAATGTCGGGAAATCTACTGTTGAGAAGTGGAACTGTTATTTTTTCAACTCTGAAGCACATTTTTTCAACCTCTGAAGAACATCTTTCATATGATGTATATGCTGTTCTAGATTCTCTGAATAAATCAAAATTATATCAAAACAGTCCACCAGGACTCTGAGTATGTAGCTGATGAAATCTTAGAACGTTGCTGCTCCTGACTGAAATGTTATCTCCCGCTCTCTCCCTGCCTTCTCTTGGCAACCTTTGGGGCTCCATTTGGCTTAAAAGCTGGCATTCAGCTTTGCCACGTCAACTCATCCTGAACCATGAAGATCCTTCACCTATGCTTGGCAGTTCTCTCTTTGCTGCTCCTGGCTTCCCCAGGATTTTTAGGAAGTCGTTAGTCTGCACCAGGCGTCCTATTGGGAAAACCCAGTTTTCTGAGTTCATGTTCTGGGAGTTGTGCAATAGGGGCAGTACAGGATTCCTTTTGGTGTACTGACCTCCCCGCTGCACCAAGGATTCCCTGCCTGAGCGGCTTCCTGGAGACACCTAGTTTGGTTGTCCTAGGGGATTTTAACATCCAGATCTGCTGCAGTCATGTTTCAGAACGAAATAGCTTGGATCAAATGAAAATTTTATGAGGAGGATACAATGCCCAGGGGATTTATCCCTCAGGTAAATAACTCACGCTTCACCTGTCCCCACCAGATTGCTGGATCCTTGCAGTTACCTGAAGGAAGAGCATTTTCACAGGCTCATATCCTAAAATTATTATTAGTTGTAGTCATAATAGCATCAAACAGTTCTTTGAAAAAAATATCCAAGTCGACCAATTGAAGAGGTTGAGTGGGCACATGCAGGGCAAGGAGATTTCAAAGGTGAATTGATGGACTCTTCATCTTACTTGAAGGAAGGGCAATTTTCACATGTCTCCTCCTCCTCCTCCTCCTCCTCCTCCTCTTCCTAACTCACCACCACCATATCTCCCAGACACCTTTTTCAAACAGGACTCAAGACAACTTTAAAAATAATTCAAAACTGGAGGGGATCTTCTTCTCTGCTTGCTCCACCTGCCATTTCCCACTCTGCACCCCATAATAATTGGCCAGCCTGTCCTTCCCTTTCTCCTTTCCACCCTAGAAGATGACAAATCCCCCTTTCTCCTTCCCAACCCTGTTTCGGAAGCCGCTTCACTCTTCTGTTTAAAACCCCCTGGAGTCGCTGTCAGTATGGCTGTAGATTGGGGGTGACGGCATCTCCAGATCAGAAACATCCAAAGGGCAACAGGTTCAGGTCCAGTCCTGGTACTTTCATGCCCAAGGTGCTTGGAACTGAAAGTGGGACACTTTGCATGGAATATATGGGAGCTATCTTAGATCCTGAGCTATCTAAACAAGGTGGAGGGGGGACGTTTTATGCCTCTGCACAACCATGCCTGCTGACACCTCCTTCTCATACAAGAAGTGAGGCATGCATGACTTATGAGTTATAGAGAAACTAAAGCCTGTAATTGTACTCATCAGAGACTCAAGGACTACCCAGAAAAAAGGCTCTTTATTGCATCAAAAAACCTTTCCCAATAATTAGACGCTACATGCGCCAAATTTCTTGAGAGACTTGTGGAAGAGACAAATCTAAATATTATTTTAAAAACGTATTCCACAGAGAGGTTAGGCTGGCCCGATTTTGGGTTCCGCCAGATTTTGTGCTGCGTTAAATTTGACAGAAGGAGCCTGTTGCTTTAACATCTCTAACCATGGTGTAGCTATTCGACACCTGGCAACAGAAAGGGAGAAAGTAACCCATGTTCCTGTCTCTACCTGGAATGGATGGGACATGTCTTGGTTGACTGAGTGGCTTAGAGGACTTGTAATGATGTTAATGGACTAATCTTGCTTCTTTTCTGCTCCTGTATACCCTGCTTAAATGCAATGCTTGCAAAATATGATGCGTAAAACGATGTCACGAATGATTCGGCCCCAGATTATAACACTGACATGAGAATACCAGCCAGTGCCTTGGGACGAGCCATAAGGCTGTCCAAAAGAAGAAGAGGGAATGAAGGAATGGGTTTCTGTGTAGTAAGTTTAAAACTGACTCAACCCCCCCCCCTTTTTGTTTTTTCAAAAGAGAGCACTTTTAAAACTTGAGCTGTTGAGCAAAAACATAAACGAGCTCTCTCCTTTATCAGTCATGGCAAGGGATGGCCTTGGCTCTCTAAGGGAACAAAGAAAACACGTCAGAACTTTATCTTGTGTGCTGACCACAAAATACGCGCAAGACCAACGTCCGGGAAAAACACCAAAAGCGTGTTCCTGGAGATTATGACATCTTCCCAGACAAGAGTAGGAAGAGGAAAATCCTTTTATGGTTGAGAGTACCAGAGCAGGAACATATGTGATGTCAACCTGCGTATACAAGTTGACGTGGCTGGGGAAGGGGGAGAGGATGCCTGGAGTATATATATACACTGCATGAAACTTGTCATTTCTTTGGACTTGCTGTGGACTTGATTACGCAAGTGCCTTCTGCTATCCAGAGAGCAGAATAAACTCTTTCTTTGAACCAACTCGGTGTCATTTGACTTCCTTTCTCCTCTCCCGGAGCAACGCAGACCCAGTCGGTGAACTCCAATAAGGCTACACTGGCTGTATGCCAAGTTGGAAAAATGACAGTTTCACGTCTCAACAGTAGATTTCCTGACATTTCTCCTCCTGTGTGTAGATTCACCCTTAGAGTGGTGTGGTTCCTCCCCTCTCAGCGGACCTCTGAATCTCTTTGTTGTTTAGGCTGATACACCTTAGCTTTCATCCTGTTTTACATCTTCCTCCTCCTCACACTTCTCTCTCTTGGAGTTTTGCTCCATTTTGAGTGTTACGCTTGCATTACGAGTGTTATGCTGAGGACTGTCTTTTTTTCCTATTTATTTTGCCTTTTTGTTTTTGAGGCACTTTTTTGGAATTGTTTTTCTGACTGTTTGGAACACAGTTCAGCTACTGATTGATGGATTGTGGGTTGGCAGTACATTGTTGATTGTTTTCACTTTATGAAACAATGCTCTCATTAGATAGTAAAATTCATGTTAAATTGATGTTTTAGGGGTTGTTTTTAAAAGTCTGGAATGGATTGATCCATTTTGCATTCATTTCTATGGGAAAGGGCACCTTAGTTTTGGAACGCACTTCCGGAACAGATTAAGTTATATGTATAGCCATTCAGCTAAATACCCACCATTTAAATCTTAAAAGAGTGAGCTCTGTTGCCATAGAGAGGAATGGATGTGCATTCTCTTATCTCACCCGACCGGATGCCATGGGATCCTAGGATGAAGAATTCTTCCTGGTAGGCACATGTGCATGCAATTGTGCCTAATATACTGTAATGAGTGGGCTTTGTGGAGCTAGTTTCTGTAAAAGCCGGGGCTACTTCCCATCCTGTAATCCTAGAATCTATAAGAGGAAACTTCCAGATCTGGTCTGGTCAGTTCAATAACCCCAAAATTTAGAGACCTGTGAATTTGGAAGGATGACTATATTTCAATTGGCATACTTTTTCAAAGAGTGCAACTCAGTTTGGTTACCATTTAAAGGGAAACTGAACAGAATTTCTTCTCCCTCTCATTCCACCCTCCATATTTTGTCACTCTTCATTTTCCACATTGTGGTCCAGTCCTACTCGCTAGACTGTTTTGAGATATCCTCGCCTCCTTTTAGTTTTCCTTTGTAATGATGCCTTAGGCCTCTGCACAACCATGCCTGCTGACACCTCCGTCTCATGGATGTAAGGTGCCATTTTGGCTTCACTAGCAAGAACACTCGTGCTTAGAAATGAAAAACAGAGGGAAAAGGCTTTTGGATCTGCTTTTATTGCAAGGCACAAGCTCAGGTAAGCCTTGAAAATGTTGCTTTTTCAATCTGGATGCTTTGGAGAAGAAGTCCCTAACTGGGGATGAAGCGGGATCCAGTGGCTCTCAAAGAAAGGGAGCATCTTCCACTTTTCAAAGGCATCTATCACTCCTCCCGTCTAAAACATAGAAACCAGCAACAAAAAGACAACAGTTAACTCAGTTTCATAGGAAAGCGATCATGCTTGAGACACGAAAACACAAAGCAAGGCATGTTGGACCACAAGAAAGATTTCATGATAATAAGCCATTGGGTAGGGATAGGTCTGTTTCAGTTTTTCATTTCCAGAAGCTATGAATTACATAGATTCCCCTTTCAATGAGAATTGAATCCAATCTCTTGCCCATCCTTACCCCTGGGGGACTTTCTTTTCTAGGTACAATTAAATATGTCACAGAATAGTGAGTGAGCTTGCAAGGTCTCCAATATTCTCCTGCAGACTGGATGTTATGCACGGCAGGGATTTGTTGTCTTTGTGGCCCTGAAGAAGAGTTCAGGGTTAACAGGAAGCTTGCACCCCATTTTGTGGGAGTGTTTTGAGAAACACAAGAGAACGGACACCCTTGGGTTCATTCAGTCCAGTTGCTAATTTCTCTGTATACACCCAAGACAAAAGTCTACTGCCTCAAGTTCTTTAATTAAAAGATAAAATAAGAATGAATCTGCTTGGAACTGAAAGTGGGAGATTTGCATGGAATGTATGGGATGTGATACTGAGGTAATCTTAGACGGGGGAGGGCAGGACATCACACAGAGTAAGTGCACAGCATCTGTTAAAGCTGCAGAATAGACATCTCTTAGGCACTGAGATAAACAATGGATGAAGCTGCACAACAAATTAAATGTGCCCATACGGTGTGGTTTAGGGATTTGGCAAAGGAGATCTGGCATAAGCTCAGAGGGCAAAGGGGCCAAAGACAGCTGGACCAGCCATGAGGCAGGAGAGGACCCTGCTTCTGGTGGCAGAAGCCCCTCAGACAACAAACCCATTGGTTCCCCTCCTGCCCCGCTGGTTCTGCCTGTGGCGAAAGAACTCAGCACCATCTTGCTTAAAATGGGCAACAATGGTAGTGCCGCTTCTGTGCCTGCAACCAACAGGGTATGGCGTGTGTCAGCAGCGGATCAGTCCATGGCAGGAGGAGCAGGTAGATGGGCTTAGGAGCCGTGCTGGCAGAATGGCAAAGCAGAAATTATCATTTTGCATCAAGCGGCAATATGGGATGTGCCACCCTTGGCTGATTCTGGCATAGGTATTTTTATATTTATTTTTGCAATGGGGGAATTGAGCTTGCAGGCAAAGGATGATCAGTTTAGGGGACGCTGCATTGGGTACTTAAAATGATCAATGCAGGGGGTAATGGGTAAGCTGAAATTACCTTTTGGTAAGCTGAAATTACCGGTCGCAACATGGAATTCTAGGAGTACACCTTCCAATCTTTTTAGAATTATTAGGACAACCTCGAGGTGAGCAAAAACCATTGGCCTTATGATAGCATTGCCAAATATTATGAGGTTCATCGTCTTGTGCAGATCCTGTGCAAAGAGAGAAACAAACAAAAGTGGGGAGAAGGAAGTTAAATCACAATAGAATGAAAGAGAGGAACAACTGCACAGCCCTTTGAACAGGAGTGGCTCTGTGACGCTCTGGGTGCTGTGGCATCCCAACTCCTACCCCCCACCCCACCCCTTGCCACTGGCCCCTGGTGTTTACCACCCTTGCTACATTCACAAGGAGAAATGGTAAATGTGCTTATCCAGATATTTGCTCATGAGTGGAGGGTGTCAGTCCACGAAACACGACAGCAAGAAGTGAGGCACACATGGCTTATACGTTATAGAGAAACTAAAGCCTGGAACTGAAGCCATCAGAGCCTCCAGGACTACCCAGAATAAAAGGCTCTATATTACATCAAGAAACATTTTCCACTAATTAGAAACTTTATACCCCAAATTTATTGGCAGACCTGTGGAAGAGACAAATCAAAATTTTATTTTCTAAAACGTATTCCATAAATTTGCATAGAATTGCATAAAATCTTACCAAACTGAGAAAAGAAGAGGCTCCTTTTCTTTTTCCTTACCAGTTTTACATGCGATGCCATTTTCCATATATTAATAAAAAGGTAAAGGACTGTTTTGACAGTTAATTCCAGTTGCAGACAACTCTGGGAGCCGGCGTTTGACCACAGACAGCTTCCGGGTCACGTGGCCAGCATGACTAAGCTGCTTCTGGTGAACCAGAGCAGCACACGGAAACGCCGTTTCCCTTCCCGCCGGAGCTGTCCCTATTTATCTACTTGCACGTGATGTGCTTTCGAATTGCTAGGTTGGCAGGACCAGGGACCGAGCAATGGGAGCTCACCCCGTCGTGGGGATTCAAACCACCAACCTTCTGATCAGCAAGCCCAAGAGGCTCAGTAGTTTAAACCACAGGGCCACTCATGTCCCCTTTTCCTTATATTACTCTGCCATAATGAAGTCAACATGTGAACATCAAAGCACAGCCGTCCTCTGAAAGGCAGCTCTCCCTCCAAGTAATGTATTTTAAAAATGTACATGAAAAAGTGTAATTTCATGACAATAGCATGAAAATATAGGTTATAACAGGGCAAATTGCATAGCAATTATGGGCATAATGGGGGAAATTCACCAACACAGTGCATATATCCCCTAATAGACACACTTTGGTAAGCAGTTTTGTCTGATATATACATTTTTATGCTAATTTTACCACTAAAGAAATGTCTCTAGCAAGAAAAGTGAGCTTCCTTTGCAAGGCCACAGAACAGCAACTGTACTCCTCTCCCTCTTCCACCCCATAATAGGCTGGCAGGTGTCCCTCTGCCTTCTTCCTCTCCATCCCTTACCTGGGGAAGCCAGGAGCAGCAAAGAGAGAACTGCCAAGCACAGGTGAAGGATCTTCATGGCTCAGGATGAATTGTGGTGGCAAAGCCAGGCAAAGCCAGCTTTTAAGCCAAATGGAGCCCCAAAGCTTGCCAAGAGAGGGCTGGGAGGGAGAAGCAGATTGCATAAATGAAATTTTTTGGGGACGTTGTGACTTAGGCTGACGTGGACAAGAATGTTGCCAAAATCACGTGCCTCTGCAAAGGCATTCCTGCATTCTGTCAGTCATAGCAGTTTCCACACAAGATCACAAACATTCAGATGTGCTGTATTCATGTTTCAGAGCGAGACAGCTTGAATCAAATGAAACATTTATGAGGAGGATGCAATGCCCCACATAGGCAGTGCTAGGGGGATGTATCCCTCAGGTAAATGACACCTGGCCCCAAAACATTGCTGGACCCTTGCGGTTATGTCAAGGAAGGGCAGTTTTCACATGCTCGTCTCCTACAATGATTATTCTTAGTAGTAGCCTGTGCTTTCCTCCCCTAAAAAATGTTTAGGGTTACTCTCATTTTCCTACTCATGTTGAAATACTGCTCCTCAATCTGGCCAAACTTAGATCCACAAAATGTTTAGGGGTATGTGTTACCCCTGCATCCCCTCAGGAAATAGCACTGGTAGTAGTAATAGCTTCAAACAGTTCTTCCAAAAAGAAAAAGAAAGATTCAAGTCCACTGACTGAAGAGGTTGAGTGAGACATGCAGGGCAAGGAGATTTCAAAGGTGAAATGATGGACTCTATGCTTACTTGAAGGAAAGGCGATCGTCACATGCTCTCTTATCTTACTCCTTATCCTTCTTGCAGTCATCATCATCCTATTTCTCAGACACCTTTTTCTAACTAGACTCAAAGCAACTTACAAAAATATTTTCAAACATGAGGGGCTCTGCTTCTCTGCTTGCTCCACCTGCCATGTCCACTCTGCACCCCATAATAATTGGCCAACCTGTCCTTTCCTTTCTCCTTTCCACCCTTGAAGATGACTAAGCCCCCTTTCCCCCTTCCAACCCCTGTTTCTGAAGCTGCTTCACTCTTCTGTCCTGCGCTCCGTGGAGTCGCTGTTATTTGTGACTAAAGATCAGGGGTGATGGGATCTCCAGAACAGAAACATCCAAAGGCCGATGAGTTAACCTTCTCTGCTTTGAGGTTTCATTTGAGCTTTCATGCTCAGGCCTGGTGCTTTCATGTGCAAGGTGCTTGAACCTGAATATGGATCCCTTTGCAAGGAATATATGGAACCTATTCCTCAGCTAACAGACACGGGTGCGCTGTGGTCTAAACCACTGAGCCTTGGGCTTGCCAATCAAAATGTCGGCAGTTCAAATCCTCGTTACATGGTGAGCTCCCGTTGTTCGGTCCCAGCTCCTGGCAACCTAGCAGTTCGAAAGCACACCAAAAAAATGCAAGTAGATAAATAGGTACCGCTCCTGCGGGAAGGTAAAAGGTGTTTCCGTGCCCTGTTCTGATTTCGCCAGAAGCGGCTTAGTCATGCTGGCCACATGACGTTGAAAAACTGTCTGCGGACAAATGTAGGCTCCTTCAGCCAGTAAAGCAAGGTGAGCTCAGCAACCAAAGAGTCGTCCGCGACTGGACTTAACTGTCAAGGGTCCTTTACCTTTTAATCCTCAGCTATTCAAACAAGATGGAGGGGAGAAGATCACACTGAGCAAATGTCCAGCAGATATTGAAGTTTTAGGATGGACAGTTATGGTAATCCCTTTCCACTGAGATAAACAATAGATGAAACTGCATATTAATCTAAACAATCAAATACCATGTGATTGAAGAATTCGACCAAGAAGAATTGGCAAAACCTCACAGAGCAAAGCAACCAAAGACAGGGCTGATCCCAGAGCCGAACAAGCCTTGAGGCAGGTGAGGACACTGCTCCAGGTGGCAGAAGCCCCCAACCAGGCACAATGCCCATGGGTGCCACTCCTGCCCAGCTGCTTCTGCCAGTGGAGGAGAAGCACCAGTATCATCAGCACTGATTTTGGAAAAGTTCACAGCCATTTGGGGGAATAAGGGATGTGCCACCCTAAGCTGATTCTGCCATAGGTGTCTTTTGCAATGGACAAAGTATGGAAACAACTGGCTGTGCAACCAATTAAGCTTGCAATCAAAGTACCATGTATTCAGGGACCACTTAAGTAACTGGTGCTTTGTGTAACGAATGGAACAGGTATCTAGTACTCACTGCTCTATCAAAATGACATTCTGTGTAATAAAAAGGTTGCATTAGAGATACTTTGTACTGCCAGTGGTTGTTTAATTAATGAAAAACCTAATTATGACAACTGCTTATTTCTGTTTCTGACGGAATAGAATGGCTCTAAACACAGAATGGAGGGAAGAGGGAGGAAGGAGAGATGAGTTTGTATTGATGCAGTTTTTACATAATGGAGGAAATAATAAAGGTTTAATGGAAAACTCAAATGGATATAGCAGAAAAATGCTATATTAAAGGAGGTTAAACTGGAATCAGATAAATGATCATCAACTTGTAAAGAAACCTATGGTTCATGTTAGGAGGCATCATAAAGGTTTTACGTAATGAAACTATTTTCTCAGTTCACTGGCTCCCTATGCCTAAATCCAAGAAGGGATGTCCATTTAGGGTGGTAGCCTAAAGCTACTCAGATCAGAGGCTCCTGAAAATGATTGATCAAAAAAATGCTACAAGAGGGGCAGGGCATGGGGAGGAGAAATGATACTTTCCTCTGGACACTTGTTTGATTCTCCTTTGCTAAGCTGAAGTTCCCTTCTGCAACAATTATACAGTGGTGCAGGAGGGGCACCCATGGGCATTGTGCCTGGGCTGCAATTTGGGGCAAACGGGAAGTGCCGCCCTAGGCTGATTCTGCCATAGGTGTCTTTTGCAATGGGCAAAGTATGAAAACAACTGGCTGCGCAACCAATTAAGCTTGCAATCACAGGACGATGTATTCAGGGACCACTTATGTAATTGATGCTTTGTGTAACTAATGGAACAGGCAGCTGGTACTCACTGCTCTATGAAATTGACATTCTGTGTAATAAAAAGGTTGCATTAGAGATACGTTGTACTACCAGTGGTTGTTTAATTAATGAAAAACCTAATTAAGACAACTGTAAATCTTGCAGGCTGTATAATCAACCTACATAATGACTATAATGAGTTTTGTTTTGGTTAATTCTGTTTCTGAAGGAATAGAATGGCTCTAAGACATGGATGTGAAGAGGGAGGGAGGAGGGATGCGTTTGTATCGATGCAGTTTTTACATAATGGATGAAATAATAAAGTTTTAATGGAAAACTCAAATGGATATAGCAGACAAATGCTATATTAAAGGAGGTTAAACTGGAATCAGATAAATGATCATCAACTTGTAAAGAAACCTATGGTTCATGTTAGCAGGCATCATAAAAGTTTTACGTAATTGTCAGGGGTTCAGGAGCAGAGGCAAGGGCAAGGGAGGAAACAGAGAGCGAGGGGGAGGAGGCAGAGGAAAAGATGAGTGATGAAGACGACCCGAGATCTCCGAGTCTTTCCAGTGAATCAGAAGATTCACAGAAAGGAGCACCAGTGGCCAGGGCAAGGGGGGAGCCTAGGGGGACACCCCAGGGAGATAGAGCCAGAGGGGACTCAGAGGAGAGCAGTTGGAAATCGGGACCAGCGTCACCGCCAGAGAGCAGGGAAGAGGAAGAGAGCCAGGGATCAAGCGCTGGCAGCTCACAACAGGGGGGAGGGCATGAGTCAGGAGTGGCCACACCTCCATCGGGGAGCGAAGAAACGGTCAGACGGAAAGTGGAAGGTTGGGCGCGCGTGCCAAGTTCAAATGCACAGGGAAGTGACGCAGTAGGCAGCCCTGAAAGAGAGCCAGGTCCTAAAGCCCGGCGCAAGGAGACAGGAGAGTCCGGGGGGTCGGCGTCAGAAGAATCCAGGAAGGAAGAGACCCCGGGGGCAGAGGGACCCAGAGGAGAACAGTCAGGTGGAAAAGGTGGAGCAGGGCTAGGATATTAAGTTGGTGCGCAAGGGGCGGAGACTCAGACGGGACTTCGCCGATCTAGCCATTAGACGTAGAGTTGCACGCAGCAGCTTGAGAATGGAAACTGTAACTCAATAAAGACTTTTACTTAATGATCGCTGGCTAGCGTGATCCTCTGGTAATATATACATATATACAAAAACCTGTTACATCTTAAGCATTCACTTAACTTTCAATTGCAGGTCTTCTGTGTCAGGACTGGTCGTTGTCCTCTTCAGATCACCACACAAACGCTTCTTGTTCTTTTATAACTTTTTATTGTGTTGGGCCGAATTGCAGCTATAAAAATGAATGTATTGCCTAGAATGTTATTTTTATTTCAAACATTGCAAATTCTTGACAAGATGGACTGTTTCAAGAGGTGGCAGAAAGATATTTCAAAATTTGTCTGGCAGGGCAAAAAGCCCAGAATAAAATGTAAGATACTAACGGATGTTAAGGAAAGAGGGGGATTTGCCCTGCCGGACTTAAAATTGTACTATGAAGCAGCAGTGTTCTGCTGGATGAAAGAGTGGATGCTCCTCGAGAATACAGATTTCTTGGACCTAGAAGGTTTTAATAATGCATTTGGATGGCATGCATATTTGTGGTATGATAAAGTTAAAGTGCATAGGGCCTTTAAAAATCATATTGTCAGAAAAGCACTATATAATGTTTGGATTAGATATAAGGATTTGCTGGAAAACAAAACCCCTAGATGGTTGTCACCTTTGGAGGCTAAAGCGGTGAAAAAACTCAATATGGAGGTCAAATGGCCAAAGTATTGGGAAATTTTGGAACAAGATGGAGATAAATTGAAATTACAGAGTCACGAGAATTTAAAAACAAAAGTATGAGATTGGCTCCATTATTTTCAAATAATGGAGGTATACAAACAAGACAGGAAAATTGGCTTCCAGGTGGAGAAATCAAAACTAGAAACCGAACTGTTAGAACCCAATGTTAAGAATTTGTCAAGAATGTATAACTTGTTGCTTAAGTGGAATACACAAGATGAAACAGTTAAATCAGCTATGATTAAGTGGGCACAGGATATTGGTCATAACATTATGTTTGCTGACTGGGAATGGTTGTGGAACACCGGTATAAAATTTACGGCATGTAATGCCTTAAAGGAAAATATTATGAAAATGATCTATAGGTGGTACATGACCCCAGTCAAGCTAGCAAAAATTTATCACCTGCCTGACAATAAGTGTTGGAAATGTAAAGAAATGGAAGGTACTTTTTATCACCTTTGGTGGACGTGCCCGAAGATTAAGGCTTTCTGGGAAATGATATATAATGAAATTAAAAAGGTGCTAAAATGTACCTTCCCTAAGAAACCAGAGGCCTTTCTCTTGGGCATTAGTAACCAAGTGGTGTCGAAGAAAGATAGAATTTTTTTTTTATGTACGCTACTACAGCAGCAAGAATACTTGTCGCAAAGCATTGGAAGACCCAAGATCTACCCACCTTGGAAGAATGGCAGATGAAGGTAATAGACTATATGACATTGGCTGAAATGACCGACAGAATCCGTGAACAGGGGAAAGAGACGGCGGATGAAGACTGGAAGAAATTCAAAACTTATCTTAAGAAATATTATAAAATTAATGAATGCTAAAATGTTGAGGTTCTTAGTAAGAAAAGGAGATTACAGCGACAAAAGATTAAGTAAAAGAAAAGAACAAATAAGGAACTAAATTTGATAAAAATTTAACTTAGGACTTGCTGAAATATTTTTTGGAATTGGGATGTAGAAAGGGGAGGTTTGGGGGAGTCAGAGAAAAGAAGTTTATGAAAAAAGGAGATGAATTTATACATGTTTGTTTTGTCTTTTTATTTGTTTGTATTGTCTATAAAAATGTTGTAAAATCAATAAAAAAATTTTATAAAAAAACAAAAACAAAATAATCTTATAAACAGTTCTTAACTATTATTCCTCAGAGTCACTTATTTCAGATACCTTCTGAGCTCTGCTTCTCCGTGACCAGCCACCCTCAAAAAGGCGAAGGCGCCTTTCCCTTCGTTTTCCCACTCTTTTTTCTAACCTCCTGGCTAGAGTTGGCCTGTATCTCCCCTCCTCTGAATTTGAGCTAGAACTTAACCCTTGCCTTTCCTGTGAACAGCCGGTCCCTGCACCAGCAAACTAAAGTTGGACTAATAAACTCCCACAGTGTCTTTTCCTTGTCTCATTCTCAACAGCTGCCTAGCTGTGGTTGTTTCATGCGCAGGGTCTAAGAAAATCGTGTCTAGATACTGCAGAAACATTTGTAGATTTCCTAGGGCGGCATCCCTTCGAGATATTAGGGGTATAACACAGTCCTTAGCCCTCCCTTCCAAGAAATTAATAACATAAGCAACCTTCTCTTGCTCAGATTGAAATTCTTTATCCTTTATCTCAATTATGTAAGAAATTTCTGTCTTGAAAGCCATGTATTCAGAGGTTTCTCCCTTGAAGCTACGTGGACGTACAGTAAATGTTTTACTCTATCTCCACATGTCGCTTGCAACATGGTTCTACGTTCTCCCAATGCTGCCGATAGTACGTCGACTTGACTTTTCAACTGTAAGTTCTGTTGCCATAAGTCCTGTAATGTTAGCTGGAGCGCTGGGGTTTCTCCTTGCCCAACTGGCGCCACAGCTCCCCCCATTTTGGCTTCTCCTTCTTTACATATAGTGAAGAGGCGCAGAGAATGCTTATTTGGACGATATGGCTGTGTGCAGTCCAACTTGGGAGAAACACAAAGAGCACTTAGGGATAGTGCTACAGCGAATTAAAGAGGCGGGCTTAACCATCAAAGCTAGCAAATGCCAGATAGGGGTCTCGACTATTCAATACCTGGGACACATGGTGGGAGGAGGAGGGATGAAACTTTTAGAGACAAAGGTAGAAGCCATTTCAAACTGGCCTACCCCTACCTCCAAGAAGAAAGTCAGAGCTTTCCTAGGACTAGCCGGTTATTATCGCAAATTTATTCTGAAATTTAGCGAGATAGCAGTGCCTTTATCTGACCTAACGCAGAAGAAGGAGCCAGACAAGGTTAACTGGACAGCAGCATGTCAGCAGGCGTTTGACGCCTTAAAAAGCGGCTTGACATCACATCCAGTCCTTGTTGCTCCTGATTATGATCGTGAGTTCACCGTCTTCACCGATGCATCCAATGCCGGGATCGGGGCCGTGCTGTGCCAACAGGGAGAGAAGGACGAACTGCATCCCATCACCTTCATAAGCAAGAAACTACTACCAAGGGAAAGACATTATTCGACCATCAAGAAGGAATGCCTTGCCATCGTGTGGGCATTACAGAAACTGAAGCCGTACATCTGGGGCCGAACTTTCACTTTATGTCCTGACCATTCACCCTTGCTGTGGCTGAGAACCATGAAGACCAACAGTAAGCTGATGAGGTGGGCCCTATCACTGCAAGACTTTAATTTTACGGTAAAAAATGTGAAAGGGACCCTGAACACCGTTGCAGACGCCTTATCCAGAAGACCTGCAATTGAAAGTTAAGTGAATGCTTAAGATGTAACAGGCTTTTTTATATATGTATATTTTACCAGAACACAGTGTTTGATGTACAAATGTTAGGTGTGAAGTGAAGGGTGAAATGACAGGTTAGGAAATGTTTATTTGCCATAAAGATGTACTGCTGATTGATCAGGAGAATAACTAGGTTAAGTTATCCCTCCTGAGTCAATCTTCTTAAGGGGGGAGGAATGTGGCGTTTGCCTCCTAGGATGGGTCATAGGAAAGGGTTAAAATGGGTGTGATGTGATTGGCCAGTGAGAATTCAAGGGGGGAGTAAAAGTTAGAGTGGGAGACTTTGAAAGTCAGTTGAGGTTTGGGAGTTGAAGAAGGAAGAGGGAGGATTAGGTTTGGGTTGGCAGAGATGTATTGTGAGAGGAATTGTCAGGTGGAGTCAGATAGATAGTAGGGAAAAATCAGTTTGGAGTTGTTAGGAACTAAGATTAAGAAACTGGCAAGAGAAAAATAAACTGAAACCATACGCTTGTTCCTGCATTTAAAAATAAACTTGACTTTTTGTTAATGTTAGCAACTGTCTGGACTCTGTGTGTCCCCATGAGAAGCGGGGTGGTGGCAGCGAAGAAAGCAATCACAGTGGTGGCACAGGGTCAATAGACCATCAAACGTCCAGGGGCCCTGTGTGATCGCCACAGTAAGTAAGTAAGTAAATGGCTTAGTCATCCTCTATGGTGTAAAGGAGAAGGGAAAGGACAGGTTGGCCAATTGTTATTGTGAAAGGTGCCCTTCCTTCAGGTAACCACAAGGGTCCAGCAATGTGATGGGAACAGGTGAGGGGTGAGTTATTTACCTGAGGGATACATCCCCCTGGCACTGCCTATTCTCCTCATAAACTTTTTGTTTGATCCAAGCCATCTCCTTGTGAAACATGAATGCAGCAGATCTGAATGTTTGCGATCTGTAGTTGGGATCCTACTTCTGTGGAAACTGCTATGACTACCAGATTTCAGCAATATCTTCCCGCAAGCATGTGATTTTGGCAACATACTCCTCCATGTCAGCCTAAGTCAAAATGTTCCAAACAAATTTAAAATATGGGAAGCATGGGTGCAGCCAAGATTTATTTTAGGGGGGTCAGCTATGAAGTTTGCAGGGCATCAGTTGAAGAAGGAGCAAAAAGGGTTTTCTTGTGTGTGTGTGTTTCTTTGTGGCTGATTAGCTGTTTTCCCTGTGTAAAGGTCAGAGGGGGCAGTTATTTGTCCTGTCTTCAAGCTTTTTATGATGGAGGACCTCTGTAGCCAACCCCAACGACACGATCTCAAGATGGAAGGGGAGGGAACAGCTGCAGTCGCCTGCGATTCCTGCACAATGTTTGCCATCTTGCCAAAGGTTACAGGCAGCTTTACCTGCAGCAATTGCATGTTGATTGCCCTCTTAAAAGACAAAGTCCAGCAACTGGAGGAACGTGTAGCTATGCTCCAAAGAATTAGAGAGCTGGAGCTCTTCTTGGAAGCAACAGAGCACACCGTCTCCACCAAGGAGGAGACAGGGGACTCCCCTGAGAAGGAGTCTAGTTCACCAACACAGGAGCCAGATATATGGAGAAACGTGACTCAAAGAAGTAGGAGGCCCAGGGTTCACTCTGATTGCTTAGAAATACACAATCGCTTTGAGGTCCTCTCCCCTAGCATGGAAGACGAAGAGCAGACTCCATTTGAGGATCTCTCCCTCATTACAGTCGATCAGGTATATGAAGACGAGCAGCAAAGTCAGTCCTCAGGGAATGTGCAGGCGACCTTGGAACAGACAGCTCACGGAAGAACCCCGACCAAACCCAAGAGGAGGCGTGTAGTGGTGATAGGGGATTCCCTACTGAGGGGAACAGAAGCAGTGATCTGTGGGCCTGACAAGATGTCTCGGGAAGTGTGCTGTCTCCCCGGGGCTAAGATCCAAGATGTAACTGAACGACTGCAAGGAATCATAAAACCCACTGACAAATACCCCTTCCTCTTGGTTCATGTGGGAACCAATGACACTGCAAGCAATAGCCTCCAGAAGATCAAAAGAGACTACGAGGCTCTTGGCAGGAAATTGAAGCAACTAAATGCACAAATTGTCATCTCATCTGTCCTCCCAGTTGAACGACGTGGCCCAGGGAGAGAGGGGAAAATAGTGGAAGTGAACAGCTGGCTTCGCAAATGGTGTAAACAGGAACGGTTTGGATTCTTAGATCACGGACTGCAGTTTCTTGAAGATGGACTTCTGGCAAGTGATGGGCTGCACCTCACAATGGTTGGGAGAAATGTTTTTGCCAAAAATCTCAGAAACCTCATCAGGAGGGCTTTAAACTGACTAATGTGGGGGAGGGAGACAGTGCTCCTGAAGGTAGGAGTCTATCAATTAATGAAGATGATCATCCAAATGTCATAGACCAAATGGAGCAAACAGAACGCAGACCTAGTGGTGGGAGGAAAAAATCCTTAAATAAGAGACACGGGGGAATGATTAATGGACTTCAATGTCTGTACACTAATGCGCAAAGCATGGGAAATAAACAAGATGAGCTTGAGCTCTTGGTACAGCAAACTAAATATGACATAATAGGCATCACTGAAACCTGGTGGGATAAGTCCCACGATTGGAATGTAATAATGGGGGGATACAATCTATTTCAGAGAAACAGACCAGACAAGAAAGGAGGAGGAGTGGCGTTATATGTCAGGGATGTGTATACCTGTGAAGAGATCCAAGATTTAGATCCTCAAAGCCAAAGTGAGAGCATTTGGGTCAAAATTAAGGGAGAGAAGAATAACAGAGACCTCATTGTGGGAGTTTACTATAGATCCCCAAGCCAAACGGAAGACATAGATGATGCCTTCCTGGAACAGATGGCCAAGCATGCAAAAGGAAGGGAGATAGTAGTAATGGGGGACTTCAATTACCCGGATATTTGTTGGACGTCAAACTCAGCCAAGAGCATAAGGTCAAACAGATTCCTCACTGGCCTTGCAGACAACTTCATTGTCCAGAAAGTGGGAGAAGCAACAAGAGGAACAGCCATTTTAGATCTGGTCCTAACCAATGTTGATGACCTGATTAGTGGGGTAGAAGTGGAAGGATCATTAGGCGCGAGTGATCATGCTCTTCTGAAGTTTACTATACAGCGGAAAGGAGCAGCCAAGCATACTAGGACTCAATTTCTTGACTTTAAGAAAGCCGACTTCATAAAACTTAGGGAAGTGCTGGGTGAGATCCCATGGACAACAATACTAAAAGGAAAGGGAGCTCATGATGGCTGGGAGTTTGTTAAGAGGGAGATACTAAAAGCACAACGTCAGGCAATACCAATGAGACGGAAACATGGAAGGTGCCTAAAGAAGCCAGGGTGGCTATCTAAAGAACTTTTAACTGAATTAAGATTAAAAAAGGATGTGTACAAAAAATGGAAAAGGGGGGAAACCACCAAAGAGAAATTCAAACAAATAGCCAGCACGTGTAGACACAAAGTCAGAAAAGCTAAAGCACAGAATGAACTCAGGCTTGCTAGAGAGGTTAAAAGCAACAAAAAAGGCTTTTATGGGTATGTTCGTAGCAAAAGGAAGAACAAAGAAACAATGGGGTCACTCAGAGGAGAAGATGGTGAAATGCAAACAGGGGACACAGAAAGGGCTGAACTCCTCAATGCCTTCTTTGCCTCAGTCTTCTCCGATAAAGAAAACAATGCCCGACCTGAAGAATTTGGAGCAAATGATTCAGCAAAGGAAACACAGCCCAGAATAACTAAGGAGATAGTACAAGAATATTTGGCTAGTTTAGATGTATTCAAGTCTCCAGGGCCAGATGAACTGCATCCAAGAGTATTAAAAGAACTGGCAGATGTGATCTCAGAACCACTGGCAGTCATCTTTGAGAATTCCTGGAGAACAGGCGAAGTCCCGGCAGACTGGAGGAGGGCAAATGTTGTCCCTATTTTCAAAAAGGGGAAAAGAGAGGACCCAAATAATTACCGCCCAGTCAGTCTGACATCAATAGCAGGGAAGATTCTGGAGCAGATCATTAAGCAAACAGTCTGTGAGCACCTAGAAAGGAATGCTGTGATCACCAATAGTCAGCATGGATTTCTGAAAAATAAGTCATGTCAGACTAACCTGATCTCGTTTTTTGACAGAATTACAAGCCTGGTAGATGAAGGGAACGCAGTGGATGTAGCCTACCTTGATTTCAGCAAGGCATTTGACAAGGTGCCCCATGATATTCTTGTAAAGAAGCTGGTAAAATGCGGTCTTGACTATGCTACCACTCAGTGGATTTGTAACTGGCTGACTGACCGAACCCAAAGGGTGCTCATCAATGGTTCCTCTTCATCCTGGAGAAGAGTGACTAGTGGGGTGCCACAGGGTTCTGTCTTGGGCCCGGTCTTATTCAACATCTTTATCAACGACTTGGATGATGGACTCAAGGGCATCCTGATCAAATTTGCAGATGACACCAAACTGGGAGGGGTGGCTAACACCCCAGAGGACAGGATCACACTTCAAAACGACCTTGACAGATTAGAGAACTGGGCAAAAACAAATAAGATGAATTTTAACAGGGAGAAATGTAAAGTATTGCACTTGGGCAAAAAAAATGAGAGGCACAAATACAAGATGGGTGACACCTGGCTTGAGAGCAGTACATGTGAAAAGGATCTAGGAGTCTTGGTTGACCACAAACTTGACATGAGCCAACAGTGTGACGCGGCAGCTAAGAAAGCCAATGCAATTCTGGGCTTCATCAATAGGAGTATAGCATCTAGATCAAGGGAAGTAATAGTGCCACTGTATTCTGCTCTGGTCAGACCACACCTGGAGTACTGTGTCCAGTTCTGGGCACCACAATTCAAGAAGGACACTGACAAACTGGAACGTGTCCAGAGGAGGGCAACCAAAATGGTCAAAGGCCTGGAAACGATGCCTTCTGAGGAACGGCTAAGGGAGCTGGGCATGTTTAGCCTGGAGAAGAGGAGGTTAAGGGGTGATATGATAGCCATGTTCAAATATATAAAAGGATGTCACATAGAGGAGGGAGAAAGGTTGTTTTCTGCTGCTCCGGAGAAGCGGACACGGAGCAATGGATCCAAACTACAAGAAAGAAGATTCCACCTAAACATTAGGAAGAACTTCCTGACAGTAAGAGCTGTTTGACAGTGGAATTTGCTGCCAAGGAGTGTGGTGGAGTCTCCTACTTTGGAGGTCTTTAAGCAGAGGCTTGACAACCATATGTCAGGAGTGCTCTGATGGTGTTTCCTGCTTGGCAGGGGGTTGGACTCGATGGCCCTTGTGGTCTCTTCCAACTCTATGATTCTATGATTCTATGATTCTATGATTCTATGATTCTAAGTTGTGCCTCTGTTTCTTCCTCTTATGAATGAACTTTCCTTTTACTTGTGGACCATGGTATTTGTTCTTCCTCTACACAGGATATGGCCTATCACAAACTGATTGTATCTGCCTCCCATTCGTTTCTCCTGCTGTCTTCACTGACATTGGGAGCTGTCACCATTGTATAATTGTTGCAGAAGGGAACTTCAGCTTAGCAAAGGAGAATCAAACAAGTGTCCAGAGGAAAGTATTATTTCTTCTCCCCGCACCATGCCCCTCTTGTAGCATTTTTTTGATCAATCATTTTCAGGAGCCTCTGATCTGAGTAGCTTTAGGCTACCACCCTAAATGGACATCCCTTCTCGGATTTAGGCAAAGGGAGCCAGTGAACTGAGAAAATAGTTTCATAACGTAAAACTTTTATGATGCCTCCTAACATGAACCATAGGTTTCTTTACAAGTTGATGATCATTTATCTGATTCCAGTTTAACCTCCTTTAATATAGCATTTTTCTGCTATATCCATTTGAGTTTTCCATTAAAGCTTTATTATTTCCTCCATTATGTAAAAACTGCATCAATACAAACTCATCTCTCCTCCCTGCCTCTTCCCTCCATTCTGTGTCTTAGAGCCATTCTATTCCGTCAGAAACAGAAATAAGCAGTTGTCATAATTAGGTTTTTCATTAATTAAACAACCACTGGCAGTACGAAGTATCTCTAATGCAACCTTTTTATTACACAGAATGTCATTTTGATAGAGCAGTCAGTACTAGCTACGTGTTCCATTCCTTACACAAAGCATCAATTACTTAAGTGGTCCCTGAATACATCGTCCTTTGATTGCAAGCTTAATTGGTTGCACAGCCAGTTGTTTTCATACCTTGTCAATTGCAAAAGACACCTATGGCAGAATCAGCTTAGGGTGGCACATCCCTTATTCCCCGAAATGGCTGTGAACTTTTCCAAAATCAGTGCTGATGATACTGGTGCTTCTCCTCCACTGGCAGAAGCAGCTGGGCAGGAGGGGCACCCATGGGCATTGTGCCTGGTTGAGGGCTTCTGCCACCTGAAGCAGCATCCTCACCTGCCTCAAGGCTTGTCCGGCTCTGGGATCAGCCCTGTCTTTGATTGCTTTGCTCTGGGAGGTTTTGCCAATTCTTCTTGGTCGAATCCTTCAATCACATGGTATTTGATTGTTTAGATTAATATTCAGTTTCATCTATTTTTTATCTCAGTGGAAAGGGATTGCCATAACTGTCCATCCTAAAACTTCAATAGTTGCTGGGCATTTGCTCAGTGTGATCTTCTCCCCTCCATCTTGTTTGAATAGCTGAGGATTACAAGGTAAATGTAAAAGACCCCTGACAGTTAAGTCCAGTTAAAAAAGTAAAAAGGATGAGGATGATGATTGCAAGAATGAGAAAAAGGACAAGAGAGCATGTGAAGATTGCCTTTCCTTCAAGTAAGCAAAGAGTCCATCATTTCACCTTTGAAATCTCCTTGCCCTGCATGTCCCACTCAACCTCTTCAATCAGTGGACTTGAATCTTTTTTTCTGGAAGAACTGTTTGAAGCTATTACTACTACCAGTGCTATTTCCTGAGGGGATGCAGGGATAACGCATACACCTAAACATTTGGTGAATCTAAGTTTGGCCAGACTGAGGTGCAGTATTTCAATATGAGTAGGAAAATGATTCAAGCTGTCTCGCTCTGAAACATGAATACAGCACACCTGAATGTTTGTGATCTTGTGTGGAAACTGCTATGACTGACCAAATGCAGGAATGCCTTTCCAGAGGCATGTGATTTTGGCAACGTTCTCGTCCACATCAGCCTAAGTCACAACGTCCCAAAGAAATTACAATTATGCAATCTGCTTCTCCCTCCCAGCCCTCTCTTGGCAAGCTTTGGGGCTCCATTTGGCTTAAAAGCTGGCTTTGCCTGGCTTTGCCACCACAATTCATCCTGAGCCATGAAGATCCTTCACCTGTGCTTGGCAGTTCTCTCTTTGCTGCTCCTGGCTTCCCCAGGTAAGGGATGGAGAGGAAGAAGGCAGAGGGACACCTGCCAGCCTATTATGGGGTGGAAGAGAGAGAGGAGTACAGTTGCTGTTCTGTGGCCTTGCAAAGGAAGCTCACTTTTCTTGCTAGAGATATTTCTTTAGTGGTAAAATTAGCATAAAAATGTATATATCAGACAAAACTGCTTACCAAAGTGTGTCTATTAGGGGATAGATGCACTGTGTTGCTGAATTTCCCCCATTATGCCCATAATTGCTATGCAAGTTCCCCTATTATAGCCTATATTTTCATGCTATTGTCATGAAATTACACCTTTTCATGTACATTTTAAAAATACATTACTTGGAGGGAGAGCTACCTTTCAGAGGACGGCTGTGCTTTGATGTTCACATGTTGACTTCATTATGGCAGAGTAATATAAGGAAAAGGGGACGCGGGTGGCCCTGTGGTTTAAACTACTGAGCCTTTTGGGCTGGCTGATCAAAAGGTTGGTGGTTTGAATCCCCACGACGGGGAGAGCTCCCATTGCTCGGTCCCTGGTCCTGCCAACCTAGCAATTCGAAAGTGCAAGTAGATAAATAGGTACAGCTCCAGCAGGAAGGGAAACGGCGTTTCCGTGTGCTGCTCTGGTTCACCAGAAGCAGCTTAGTCATGCTGGCCACGTGACCCGGAAGCTGTCTGTGGTCAAACGCCGGCTCCCAGAGTTGTCTGCAACTGGAATTAACTGTCAAAACAGTCCTTTACCTTTTTATTAATATATGGAAAATGGCATCGCTTGTAAAACTGTAAGGAAAAACAAAAGCAGCCTCTTCTTTTCTCAGTTTGGTTAGATTTTATGCAATTCTATGCAAATTTATGGAATACGTTTTAGAAAATAAAATTTTGATTTGTCTCTTCCACAGGTCTGCCAATAAATTTGGGGTATAAAGTTTCTAATTAGTGGAAAATGTTTCTTGATGTAATATAGAGCCTTTTATTCTGGGTAGTCCTAGGGGCTCTGATGGCTTCAGTTCCAGGCTTTAGTTTCTCTATAACGTATAAGCCATGTGTGCCTCACTTCTTGCTGTCGTGTTTCGTGGGCTGACACCCTCCACTCATGAGCAAATATCTGGATAAGCACATTTACCATTTCTCCTTGTGAATGTAGCAAGGGTGGAAAACACCAGTGGCCAGTGGCAGGGGTGGGGTGGGGGGTAGGAGTTGGGATGCCACAGCACCCAGAGCGTCACAGAGCCACTCCTGTTCAAAGGGCTGTGGAGTTGTTCCTCTCTTTCATCCTATTGTGACTTAACTTCCTTCTCCCCAGTGGACAGTTATGTGTGTTTCTCTCTTTGCACAGGATCTGCACAGAACCAGGAACCTAAGAATGCTAGGCAATGCCATGACGCCGAAGGTCTTTGCTTCTTTCTAGGTTGTCGCAATAATACTGAAAAGATTGGAAAGTGTTTTCCTAATTATCTCTGTTGCAAAAGGTGATTTCAGCTTACCAAAAGAGAATTACACCTCCAGCCCCTCTCCCATTACCCTCTGGATTGATCATTTTAAGTACCCAATGCAGCGTCCCCTAAACTGATCATCCTTTGCCTGCAAGCTCAATTGCTCCATTGCAAAAATAAAAATAAAAATACCTATGCCAGAATCAGCCAAGGGTGGCACATCCCATTTTACTGCTTGATGCAAAATGCTAATTGCTGCTAGGCCATTCTGCCGCCAAGGCTCCTAAGCCCATCTACCTGCTACTCCTGCCATGGACTGATCCGCTGCTGACACACACCATACCCTGTTGGTTGCAGGCACAGAAGCGGCACTACCATTGTTGCCCATTTTAAGCAAGATGGTGCTGAGTTCTTTCCCCACAGGCAGAACCAGCGGGGCAGGAGGGGCACCAATGGGTTTGTTGTCTGAGGGGCTTCTGCCACCAGAAGCAGGGTCCTCACCTGCCTCATGGCTGGTCCAGCTGTCTTTGGCCCCTTTGCCCTCTGAGCTTATGCCAGATCTCCTTTGCCAAATCCCTAAACAACAACGGATGGGCACATTTAATTTGTTGTACAGCTTCATCCATTGTTTATCTCAGTGCCTAAGGGATGTCTATTCTGCAGCTTTAACAGATGTTGTGCACTTACTCTGTGTGGTGTCCTGCCCTCCACCGTCTAAGATTACCTCAGTATCACATCCCATACATTCCATGCAAATCTCCCACTTTCAGTTCCAAGCAGATTCATTATTATTTTATCTTTTAAAGAAAGAACCTGAGGCAGTAGACTTTTGTCTTGAGTGCATACAGAGAAATTAGCAACTGGATGGAATGAACCCTAGGGTGCCAGTTCTCCCGTGTTTCTCAAAACATTATCACAAAAGTGTGAGCAAGCATCCTGTTAACCCTGAACTCTTCCTTAGGGCCACAAAGACAACAAATCCCTGCCGTGCATAACATCCAGTCTGCAGGAGAATATTGGAGACCTTGCAAGCTCACTCACTATTCTGTGACATATTTAATTGTACCTAGAAAAGAAAGTCCCCCAGGGGTAAGGATGGGCAAGAGATAGGATTCAGTTCTCATCGAAAGGGGAATCTATGTAATTCATAGAGAAAATGCGAAACTGAAACAGACCTATCCCTACCCAATGGCTTATTATCATGAAATCTTTCTTGTGGTCCAACATGCCTTGCTTTGTATTTTCGTGTCTCAAACATGGTCACCTTGCTATGAAACTGAGTTAACTGTTGTCTTTTTGTTTCTGGTTTCTATGTTTTAGACGGGAGGAGTGATAGATGCCTTTGAAAAGTGGAAGATGCTCCCTCTCTTTGAGAGCCACTGGATCCCGCTTGATCTCCAGCTAGGGACTTCTTCTCCAAAGCATCCAGATTGAAAAAAGCAACATTTTCAAGGCTTACACGAGCTTGTGCCTTGCAATAAAAGCAGATCCAAAAGCCTTTTCCCCTCTGTTTTTCATTTCTAAGCATGAGTGTTCTTGCTAGTGAAGCCAAAATGGCACCTTACGTCCATGAGAAGGAGGTGTCAGCAAGCATGGTTTGTGAAGAGGCCCAAAACGTCATTAGAAAGGAAGACTAAAAGGGGGTGAGGGTTCCCCAAAACAGTCTAGTGAGGAGGACTGGGCCACAATGTGGGAAATGAAGAGTGACAAAATAATGGGGGGTGGAATGATAGGGAGAAGAAGTTCAGTTCTGCTTCCATTTAAATGGTAACCAACCTGAGTGGCACTGTTTTAAAAAGTATGCCAGTTGAAATAAAGTCATTCTTCAAAACCCACAGGTGTCTGAATTTTGGGATTATTGAACAGACCAGACCAGGTCTGGAAGCTGCTTCTTATAGATTCTAGGCCCCTCCAGCTACAGGATTACAGGATGGGAAGTAGCCCTGGCTTTTACAGAAACTAGCCCCACAAAGCCCACTTATTATTATTATTATTATTACGCATAATTGCATGCACATGTGCTTACCAAGCTAAATTCTTCATCCCAGCATCCCATGGCATCCAGTCTGGTGAGATAAGAAAATGCAAACAATAACAATAACAATAACAATAGCAATAAAACAATAACAATAATTTATTATTTATACCAGACCAATCTGACTCGGTTTCCACAGCTACTCTGGGTGGCTTCCAACAGAATATTAAACTACAATAACCCATTAAACATTAAAAACTTCCCTAAACAAGGCTGCCTTCAGATGTCTTCTAAAAGTTTGGTAGTTGTTTTTCTCTTTGACATCTGGTGGGAGGGCGTTCCACAGTGCGGGTGCCACTACCGAGAAGGCCTTCCGCCTGGTTTTCTGTAACTAGGATTCTCATAGTGAGGGAACTGCCAGAAGGCCCTCAGCACTGGACCTCAGTGTCCGGGCAGAACGATGGGGTGGAGATGCTCCTTTAGGTATACTTCACTGAGGCCGTTTAGGGCTTTAAAGGTCAGCACCAACACTTTGAATTGTGTTTGGAAACGTACTGGGAGCCAGTGTAGGTCTTTCAAGACCAGTGTTATATGATTTCGGCGGCCGCTCCCATTCACCAGTCTAGCTGCCGCATTCTGGATTAGTTGTAGTTTCCGGATCACCTTCAAAGGTAGCTCACCTCCTGTCCCCCCAAAACAGTAATTCTGTCTTGTCAGGATTCAACCTCAATCTGCTAGCTGCCATCCATCCTCCAACCGCCTCTAGACACTCACACAGGACCTTCACTGCCTTCACTGGTTCTGATTTGAAAGAGAGCTAGAGCTGGGTATCATCCGCATACTGATGAACACCCAGCCCAAACCCCCTGATGATCTCTCCCAGCTGCTGCATGTAGATGTTGAAAACATTTGCCCTCAGATCTGTGGACCAGACCCGGAGGCAGGGATAGTCCTAACGACTAAACCTGCCTCTTCGGTAATGACATAGTCTGGACTTAGCATAACTTCTCCTCCTACCCCTAATCACTGAGATCGGTTCTCCCAGTACACCCCCCCCCCCCGTGGAACCTGCCCCAGCCATTTTGTTGGATGGTCCGCCCCCGCCACTTAATGGATCCAAATGGTTTCTAGAGAGTGGCAGGGGATGCTTTATCTCATGTTGATGGCCTTTCAGCTGATTCCCTGGTGGCCCGCTGGAATGTGGAGTTAACCAGGGCTGTTGACTGTTTGGCTCCAAAGCGCCCTCTCCGATTGAATGGTTTTCCACAGATCTGAGGGCAATGAAACAATCGCTGAGATGTCTAGAGCGCCAGTGGCGGATAACTCATTCTGAAGCTGACCGGACATGGGTTAGAGCTCAATGTCGAGCCTACTAAGTGGCGGTAGCGATGGCAAAGAGGACTTTCTTCTCCGCCTCTATTGTATGTGCAGAAAACAGCAGCAGGAAACTCTTTCAGGTGGTTTGCTATTCAGCGGAAGCACCTGCTACATCAGGGCCCAGTATGGGCCACATGATCTCCTGCAATGATTTTGCAATTTTTTTGCAGATAAAGTCACTCAGATTCAAGAAGAGGTAGACTTCACCGTGGGAGCAGGGCCAGGGCGGGAGAGTGCTAGAGTCCTGTCTAGTCAAGTTGCATGGGATCAATTCCAATCTGTTACCTCTGAGGATGTGGACAGGCTGCTAGGACAAGTGAAGTCAACCACCTGTCTCATTGATCCTTGGCCATCCTGGCTTATAAAAGCTAGCCAGGAAGGGCTGGGCGATGGACTTCGTGGGGTGGTGAATGAATGAACAGACGGGCTGAAAGAGGCAGTTAGGAAACTACTTCTTAAAAAACCATCTTTAGATGCTTCCAATATGGCCAACTATCACTCAGTCTGAAATCTTCCATTCTTGGGCAAGGTGATTGAGAGAGTGGTTGCTGAACAATTCCAGGCATGCCATTTGGATCCCTTCCAGTCAGGATTCAGGCCTCATCATGGGACTGAAACTGCCTTGGTCACAATGGTCTAGGATCTCCGGCGGGCTAGGGACAAAGGTGAGAGCTGTTTCCTAGTTCTCCTGGATCTCTCAGTGGATTTTGACACCTGTTATGTACTGAGTTGAATAGGATCCAAACTGCAGCAGTCTGATTGGTCCTAGAACAATAGGATCCAAATTGCAGCAGTCTGATTAGTCCTAGAACAATAGGATTCAGAATGCAGCAGTCTGATTGGTCCTAGAACAATGCAGCAGTATGATTGGTTGGCAGGAACCACCCAATCCTGCTCCAGATAGAAGTGAATCCACAACCTGATTGGCTTACAGTAGAATTCCGGAATTAGCCAATCATGTGCAGCCCATTGTGTAAATAGTGTATATAAAGCAGATACTGTGAGGGGACTTTCATTCATTCCTCCTCACCACTATGAGCTGAATAAAGAGCATGAAATCACTTTGCGACTCCGAGTATATTTCAACACCATTGACCATAAGATCCTTCTGGACCGTCTAGAGGGGCTGGGAGCTGGGGGCACTGTCATACAGTGGTTCCGCTCCTTCCTCCTGGGCAATGTTCAGAAAGTGGGGGGGGGGGAATGAGTGTTCAGACCCCTGAGCTCTCACTTGTGGGGTGTCTCAGGGTTCTGTCCTCTCGCCCATGCTTTTCAACATCCACATGCAACCGCTGGGAGGGATTATCAGGGGGTTTGGGCTGGGTGTTCACCAGTATGCGGATGATACCCAGCTCTAGCTCTCTTTCAAATCAGAACCAGTGAAGGCGGTGAAAGTCCTGTGTCTGGAGGCGGTTGGAGGATGGATGGCGGCTAACAGATTGAGGTTGAATCCTGACAAGACAGAAGTACTGTTTTGGGGGGACAGGAGGCGGGTGGGTGTGGAAGACTCCCAGGTCCTGAATGGGGTAACCGTGCCCCTGAAGGACCAGGTGTGCAGCCTGGGAATCATTCTGGACTCACAGTTGTCCATGGAGGAGCAGGTCAATTCTGTGTCCAGGGCAGCTGTTTACCAGCTCCATCTGGTACGCAGGCTGAGACCCTAGCTGGCCATAGACTGTCTCATTAGAGTGGTGCATGCTCTACTTATCTCTCGCTTGGACTACTGCAATGCGTTCTGTGTGGGGCTACCTTTGAAGGTGATCTGGAAACTACAACTAATCCAGAATGCGGCAGCTAGACTGGTGACTGGGAGCGGCTGCCGAAACCATTTAACACTAGTCTTGAAAGACCTACATTTGCTTCCAGTACATTTCCAAGCACAATTCAAAGTGTTGGTGTTGACCTCTAAAGCCCTAAACAGCCTTGGTCCAGTATACCTAAAGGAGCGTCTCCACCCCCATCGTTCTGCCCGGACACTGAGGTCCAGCGCCGAGGGCCTTCTGGAAGACATCTGAAAGCAGCCTTGATTAGGGAAGTTTTTAATGTTTAATTGGTTATTGCATTTTAATATTCAGTTGGAAGCCGCCCAGAGTGGCTGGGGGAACGCAGCCAGAGCAGTGGGGTATGAATAATAAATTATTGTTATTGTTATTGTTATTGTTATTATTTGCATTCTCTTATCTCACCAGGCTGGATGCCATGGGATCCTAGGATGAAGAATTCTTCCTGGTAGGCATATGTGCATGCAATTATGCCTAATATACTATAATGAGTGGGCTTGGTGGAGCTAATTTCTGCAAAAGCCTGGGCTACTTCCTGTGACGTTAACATATGAGAGTGCTGGAGGTGAAATAGTTAAACAGGTTACCCAATCAGAACCCAGGGGGGTGGAGTCAGAGGGACTATAAAACCAGCTCTGGGAGGGGCAAAGGGAGGAGTTCGTTGGGAGGTTGGTTGGAGTGGAAGTGAATTGGGATAGTCTGTGGGTAGGCTGAATTAGTGTAGCGAAATAAGCTGAGTCAGGGACAGTTAGGAGCCAGGAAGACAAGTAAATATCTGAGAGGTGGTTTAGTAAGTAAGAGCAGGTAGCAGAAGTTATAGGTCTGGATAGGCACCCCATGATTGTAATTCACTGAGACCGTTTATGAAACCACACGCTTGTTAAATTGCAATAAATAAACAGAAGTTTATGTTCCAACTTAACCCTGACTCGACTCAGTATTATACCAGGTAAGGTCTGGGTGGTGGCAGCGAGAAATAAAGTGGTGGCACAGGGATCAATAGACGGTGAAACGTCCGGGGACCCTGTGCGATCGCCACACTTCCCAACCTGCAATCCTGTGGCGGGAGGGGGCAAGAATCTTTAAGAGGAAGATTCCAGACCTGGTCTGGTTAGTTCAATAATCCCAAAATTCAGACACCAGTGGGTTTTGAAGGATCTCTATATTTCAATTAGCATACTTTTTAAAAGAGTGCAACTCAGGTTGGTTACCATTTAAATGGAAGCAGAACTGAACTTCTTCTCGCTCTCATTCTACCCTCCATATTTTGTCACTCTTCATTTTCCACATTGTGGCCCAGTCCTACTCACTAGACTGTTTTGGGGGACCCTCACCCCCTTTTAGTCTTCTTTTCTTATGATGTTTTGGGCCTCTCCACAAACCATGCCTGCTGACACCTCCTTCTCATGGACGTAAGGTGCCATTTTGGCTTCACTAGCAAGAACACTCATGCTTAGAAATGAAAAACAGAGGGGGAAAGGCTTTTGGATCTGCTTTTATTGCAAGGCACAAGCTCGTGTAAGCCTTGAAAATGTTGCTTTTTTCAATCTGGATGCTTTGGAGAAGAAGTCCCTAGCTGGAGATCAAGCGGGATCCAGTGGCTCTCAAAGAGAGGGAGCATCTTCCACTTTTCAAAGGCATCTATCACTCCTCCTGTCTAAAATGTAGAAACCAGAAACAAAAAGACAACAGTTAACTCAGTTTCATAGCAAGGTGACCATGTTTGAGACACGAAAATACAAAGCAAGGCATGTTGGACCACAAGAAAGATTTCATGATAATATGCCATTGGGTAGGGATAGGTCTGTTTCATTTTTTTATTTCCAGAAACTATGAATTACATAGATTCCCCTTTCGATGAGAATTGAATCAAATCTCTTGCCCATCCTTACCCTTGAGGGACTTTCTTTTCTAGGTACAATTAAATATGTCACAGAATAGTGAGCAAGCTTTCAAGGTCTCCAATATTCTCCTGCAGACTGGATGTTATGCATGGCAGGGGTTTGTTGTCTTTGTGGCCCTGAGGAAGAGTTCTGGGGAAACAGGAAGCTTGCTCACCATTTTGTGATGATGTTTTGAGAAACACGGGAGATACTGGCACCCTGGGGTTCGTTCAGTCCAGTTGCAAATTTCTCTGCAATGACCCAGGACAAAATTTCTTCTTTCAAATTCTTTACATCAGAAACACACAGCTGATTGCAGAGCTGGACCAGCCATGAGGCAGATAAGGACCGTGCTTCAGGTGATAGATGCCCTGTAGACCACACACTCCTTGATCCCCCTCCTGCCCCACTGGCTCTTCCAGTGGTAAAGCACCACAGCATCTTTTTGCTTAAAATTAGCAATGATGGCTGTGCTGCTTCTCTGCCATTGAGGGTAGATTGTGTGGCAGTGGCAGAGCAGGCCATAGCAGCAGGAGCAGTAAAATACGGTGTGGTTTAGGGATTTGGCAAAGGAGAAGTGGCATAAGCTCACAGGGCCAAGGGGCCAAAGACAGCTGGACCAGCCATGAGGCAGGTGAGGACCCTGCTTCTGGTGGCAGAAGCCCCTCAGACAACAAACCCATTGGTGCCCCTCCTGCCCCGCTGGTTCTGCCTGTGGGGAAAGAACTCGGCAGCATCTTGCTTAAAATGGGCAACAATGGTAGTGCCGCTTCTGGACCTGCAACCAACAGGGTATGGTGTGTGTCAGTGGCAGATCAGGCCCTGGCAGGAGGAGCAGGTAGATGGGCTTAGGAACCTTGCCAACAGAATGGCCAAGCAGCAATTAGCATTTTGCATCAAGCGGCAAAACAGGATGTGCCACCCTTGGCTGATTCTGGCATAGGTATTTTTATTTTTATTTTTCCAATGGAGCAATTGAGCTTGCAGGCAAAGGATGATCAGTTTAGGGGACTCTGCATTTGGTATGTGGAGCAATTGACTATTTAGGTAAACGATGCTTTGGGTAATTAATTGAGCAGGTAGCTGGTACTCATTGATCTATGAAAGTAATATATGTAATTAACAAATTGGATATAAGAGGGTTGTGATGGAAAAGTCCAATGGATTTTAACAGCGGATGAATGCTACGTTAAAGGATGCTAAACTGGAATCAGACAGATTATTGTAAACATGCAGACTGATCAATAGTTAATTGTGACAAGCCATCCTAAAGTTTTTCAGGTTGTACGTAATGAAACTAATTTCTTAGTTCTGTGGGTCCCTTAGCCTCAGTCTGAGAAGGGGTGTCAATTTAGGGTGGCAGCCACCCAAATCAGAGGCTCCAAATAATAATAATAATAATAATAATAATAATAATAATAATAATAATAATAATAATAATAATAATATATTATTATTATTATTATTATTATTATTATTATTATTATTATTAACAATAATTTATTATTTATACCTCACCCATCTGGCTGGGCTTCCTCAGCACTCTGGGTGGCTTCCAACAAAATAATAAAATACAGTAATGCACCAAACATTAAAATGAAATGAAATGAAATAATGAAATGAAATGAAAAAATGATCAATCCAGAGGCTGAAGGGAGAGGGGCAGGAGGTGTATTTCTCCTGTGGCAAGAAGAAATTACCTTCTGCAACAGAACAGATCATCATCACACATTCCAATCTCTTGAGAATTATCTGGACAACCTCCATCTATGCAAATACCGTTGCTATATTCACACTCGACATAATTGTTAGGTTCATCGTCTTGTGCAGATCCTGTGCAAAGAGAGAAACAAACATAAGTGTGAAGAAGGAAGTTAATTCACAATAGGCAGAAAGAAAGCCACAAAATCCTTTAGCTTTACAGCATTGCCTACCATTATTAGGTTCATCGTCTTGTGAAGATCCTGTGCAAAGAGAGAAACAAACATACGTGTGAAGAAGGAAGTTAATTCACAATAGGCAGATAGAAAGCCACAAAATCCTTTGGCTTTACAGCATTGCCTACCATTATTAGGTTCATCGTCTTGTGAAGATCCTGTGCAAAAAGAGAAACAAACATACGTGTGAAGAAGGAAGTTAATTCACAATAGGCAGATAGAACGCCACAAAATCCTTTGGCTTTACAGCATTGCCTACCATTATTAGGTTCATCGTCTTGTGAAGATCCTGTGCAAAGAGAGAAACAAACATAAGTGTGAAGAAGGAAGTTAATTCACAATAGGCAGATAGAAAGCCACAAAATCCTTTGGCTTTACAGCATTGCCTACCATTATTAGGTTCATCGTCTTGTGCAGATCCTGTGGCAAAGAGAGAAACAAACGTAAGTGGGGAGAAGGAAGTTAAATCACAATAGGATGAAAGAGAGGAACATCTCCACAGCCCTTTGAACAGGAGTGGCTCTGTGACGCTCTGGGTGCTGTGGCATCCCAACTCCTATCTCCTACCCCCACCCCTGCCACTGGCCACTAGTGTTTACCACCCTTGCTACATTCACAAGGAGAAATGGTAAATGTGCTTATCCAGATATTTGCTCATGAGTGGAGGGTGTCAGTCCACGAAACACGACAGCAAGAAGTGAGGCACACATGGCTTATTAGTTATAGAGAAACTAAAGCCTGGAACTGAAGCCATCAGAGCCTCCAGGACTACCCAGAATAAAAGGCTCTATATTACATCAAGAAACATTTCCCCACTAATTAGACACGACATATGCCAATTTTAGTGAAAGACCTGTGGAAGAGGCAAATCAAAATTTTAATTTTTAAAATGTATTCCATAGAATTGCATAGAATTCTATAAAATCTGACCAAACAGAGAAAAGAGGACGCTACTTTTGTTTTTCCTTACCACTTTTACATGCGATGCAATTTTCCCATGTATTACTGCACCATAATAAAGTTAACATGTGAACATCAAAGCACAGCCATCCTTTGAAAGGCAGTTCTCCCTTCAAGTAATGTTTTTTTTAAAAAAAAAAATGTGTCTACTCAACTGCACGTGAAAAAGTGTAACTTCATGAAAATCGAATGAAAATAAAGGTTATATTAGGGGAGATTGCAAAGCAATGATGGGCATAATGGGGGAAATTCAGCAACACAGTGCATATTTTCCCTAATAGACACACTTTGGTAGGCGATTTTGTCTGATATATACATTTTTATGCAAAATTTACCACTAAAGAAATGTCTCTAGCAAGAAAAGTTAGCTTCCTTTGCAAGGCCACAGATCAGCAATTGCACAGAATAGCAATTGTACTCCTCTCCCTCTTCCACCCCATAATAGGCTGGCAGGTGTCCCTCTGTCTTCTTCCCCTCCATCCCTTACCTGGGGAAGCCAGGAGCAGCAAAGAGAGAATTGCCAAGCCCAGGTGAAGGATCTTCATGGCTCAGGATGAATTGTGGTGGCAAAGCCAGGCAAAGCCGGCTTTTAAACTAAATGGAGCCCCAAAGCTTGCCAAGAGAGGGCAGGTAGGGAGAAGAAGATTTCATAATTGTAATTTCTTTGGGTCGTTGTGACCTAGGCTGACGTGGAAGAGAACGTTGCCAAAATCACGTGCCTCTGGAATGGCATTCCTGCATTCGGTCAGTCATAGCAGTTTCCACAGAAGATCACAAACATTCAGATGTGCTGTATTCATGCTTCAGAGTGAGATAGCTTGAATCAAATGAAACATTTTTGCTGAGGATGCAATGCCCCACATAGGCAGTGCCTGGGGGATGTATCCCTCAGGTAAATGACTCACCCCTCACTTGTCCCCACCACATTGCTGGACCCTTGCGGTTACCTGAAGGAAGGGCACTTTTCACATGTTCACCTCCCACAATGATTATTCTTTTTTTATTAAATTACTTTTTTATTCAAAATTAAAACAAAATATAATATCCAGAAACATATCATCCTTATTTTCCCCCTTTTTCCTCCCTCCTCCTCCTTCCCCCCACAGAACCCACCCACCCACCGACTTCCCTCAGTTCCAGTCTTTGATTTCTCTAAAAATGCTGTTTTCTGCATGTTACACAGTTGTATAGATCCTCAAACAATTTAAGTAATAATTATCAATAAAAAGTTTGTGAATGTTTATTCAAAACCAGCCAAGGAATCCAGTTCGCTTTGTTGCGTCTTCAAATACTTTGTAAAGGGTTCCCATTCATATTTAAAGTCACAGTTATCCTTGTCTCATAGCTTGTATGACAGTTTTGCCAGTTCTGCATAGTCCATCAATTTTTCTTGCCATGCTTCTTTAATTGGGGTTTCTTCAGTCTTCCATCCTTGTGCTATTAAAACTCTCGCAGCCATTGTCGCATGCATGAAGATGTTTTTCACAATGATTATTCTTAGTAGTAGTCTGCTTTTTTCAAAAAAAAATTAATCATATTGAAATAATGCCCCTCAATGAGGCCAAACTTAGATTCACAAAATGTTTAGGGGTATGCGTACCCCTGCGACACCCCAGGAAATCGTGTCCTCCAATCATGGAGAGCCACGTGTTGAGGTGAGATCACCAAACTGCCTTCTTGTTGCAGGGGCGGGCCCATTTGGATGACCTCCTTGCCTCATTGGTCGCCCCTTTGTTATTGGGGCAGATTTCTGTCAGTTGGGGTTTGATTGGCACATAAGGGGCTATTTAAGGGGCTGAATATGGTGAAGTACTTCCTCTTTCGCATTGTGCAGCGGATCTCCCTCCCTCCCTATAATTTTAGGTTGTGTTTTTGACCTTGCTATGCCTGTCTAGGGGTCGTCTGTTTTTGGAGCAGGGGCCCGGTAGGAATTTTGCCACTTGGCTGATGGGCTGGTGCCATTTGGTTTTTGCCTACCATGTAGCAAATCGTCACAACTTTGTAAGGTTGGCGGTTAGGCATTGGTTCATTCTTTTGGTGGAGGGGGTTATGGATTGGCTATGCCTGCCCCTCAATTTTGTTGCTGCTGCTGGGGAATTCCGTTAAAGGAATCCAGGGGCTCAATTTGCTCTGTCTGATCCCCTCTCAGGGGTAGGGCCATGCCAGAGTTCCTGGGAACATCTGGGGTGAACTAAGAGGTGGAAATCTGCCTCTGTGCTCCCCCAGTATGTTTTCCCTTACTGACCTCTGGAGGTTCCAGTTGTCAGTCCAGTTCCTGCTGGTGCAGGTTCAGATAGTCCGAACCAATGCCTAAGCAACCACTCACATGTTGTAAACAATAAAGCTGTGGCCAAATTAATGCCAAAAATCCTAAACAAATATTTTGGAGATGGTTTGGGGGTCTTCGCTTTCAAAAAGCACTAGTAGTAGTAATAGCCTCAAACAGTTCTTCTCCCAAAAAAGATTCAAATCCACTGATTGAAGAGGTTGAGTGGGACATGCAGGGCAAGGAGGTTTCAAAGGTGAAATGATGGACTCTTGTACTTACTTGAAGGAAAGGCAATCTTCACATGCTCTCTTGTCCTTTTTCTCATTCTTGCAATCATCGTCATCCTATTTCTCAGACACCTTTTCCAGACAAGACTCAAAGCAACGTACAAAAATATTTTCAAACTGGAGGGGCTCTGCTTCTCTGCTTGCTCCACCTGCCATGTCCACTCTGCACCCCATAATAATTGGCCAACCTGTCCTTTCCTTTCTCCTTGCCACCCTAGGAGATGACTAAGCCCCCTTTCTCCTTCCCAACCCTGTTTCTGAAGCCAATTCACTCTTCTGTCCTGCGCTCCATGGAGTCGCTGTTATTTGTTGCTAAGGATCAGTGGTTATGGGATCTCCAGATCAGAAACATCCAAAGGCCAATGAGTTAACCTTCTCTGCTTTGAGGTTTCATTTGTGTTTTCATGCCCATTCCTGGTGCTTTCATGCGCAAGGTGCTTGGAACAGAATGTGGGACACTCTGCATGGAATATATGGGTCGTAAACCTTACGACCCATTAAAGCTTCAAACAAGATGGAGGGGAGAAGATCACTCTGATCAAATGCCCGGCAGTTATTAAAGCTTCAGAATGGACAATTATAGTGATCCCTTATCCACTGAGATAAACAATGGATGAAACTGCATATTAATCTAAATAATCAAATACCATGTGATTGAAGAATTTGATCAAGATGCCATAGGTGTCTTTTGCAATGGACAAAGTATGAAAACAACTGGCTCTGCAACCAATTAAGCTTGCAATCAAAGGACGATGTATTCAGAGACTACTTAAGTAATTGATGCTTTGTGTAACTAATGGAACAGGTAGCTGGTACTCACGTGTTTAGTCGTTCAGTCATGTCCAACTCTTCGTGACCCCATGGACCAGAGCATGGTACTCACTGCTCTATGAAAATGACATTTTGTGTAATAAACAAGTTGCATTAGAGATACTTTGTACTGCCAGTGGCTGTTTAATTGACGAAAAACATAATTAAGACAACTGTAAATCTTGCAGGAGGTACAACCACTCAATATAATGACTTTAATGATTTTGTTTTGGCTTTTATGCTTTTTATGTTTCTGAAAGAATAGAATGGCTTTCAATTGGAGATATTAGACACAGATATTGCCACAGAAAATAAAAAAATACGCCTTTATGCTACAGGGGCTGCGAGAACACTAATTGCTAAAAATTGGGGAAAAGAAACAATACTGACAAAAACAGAATGGCAAGACAAATTATTTGATTATATGGAATTGGCTAAATTGACAGAGGCAATTAGGGGCCAGCCCAAACAAATATATCCAAAAGAATGGGAAGAATATAAAGATTACCTTAAAAAGCAGTGCCCTCAAATTAATACTTGGACTTGTTTTGATTAATTTCTGCAAAATAATTTATGGTACTTAAGTTAAAACAGAAAGTATAAGGGATAATAAAAAACTAAAAAGGAGACAGTTTACCAAAAATTGAAAAGAGAAACGTGTTGAGGATGAAGGAAGACAATTGGAAGTAAAGAAGAATTGAAATATGGTATTTCATATGGACGCAGGTGGCGCTGTGGGTTAAACCTCAGCGCCTAGGACTTGCTGATCGCATGGTCGGCTGTTAGAATCCCCACGGCGGGGTGCGCTCCCGTTGCTCGGTCCCAGCGTCTGCCAACCTAGCAGTTCGAAAGCACCCCCGGGTGCAAGTAGATAAATAGGGACTGCTTACTAGCGGGAAGGTAAACGGCGTTTCCGTGTGCGGCTCTGGCTCGCCAGAGTAGCTTCGTCACGCTGGCCACGTGACCCGGAAGTGTCTGCGGACAGCGCTGGCTCCCAGCCTCTAGAGTGAGATGAGCGCACAACCCTAGAGTCTGTCAAGACTGGCCCGTACGGGCAGGGGTACCTTTACCTTTTATTTCATATGGAGGGGACATGGAGGGGACTATTTCATATAAGGAATATAAAATCTGGTTATAACAAGAGAAATCCTGTGTAGAGGGAGAAACAAATACCATGGTCCACAAGGGAAAGGAAAGTTCATTCAGAAGAGGAATCACAGAATCATAGAGTTGGAAGAGACCACAAGGGCCATCGAGTCCAACCCCCTGCCAAGCAGGAAACACCATCAGAGCACTCCTGACATATGGTTGTCAAGCCTCTGCTTAAAGACCTCCAAAGAAGGAGACTCCACCACACTCCTTGGCAGCAAATTCCACTGCCGAACAGCTCTTACTGTCAGGAAGTTCTTCCTAATGTTTAGGTGGAATCTTCTTTCTTGTAGTTTGGATCCATTGCTCCGTGTCCGCTTCTCTGGAGCAGCAGAAAACAACCTTTCTCCCTCCTCTATGTGACATCCTTTTATATATTTGAACATGGCTATCATATCACCCCTTAACCTCCTCTTCTCCAGGCTAAACATGCCCAGCTCCCTTAGCCATTCCTCATAAGGCATCGTTTCCAGGCCTTTGACCATTTTGGTTGCCCTCCTCTGGACACGTTCCAGTTTGTCAGGAAGAAGAGGAGGGACAAGAGGAAGAAGAGGAGGAGAGCCAGCATGGTGTATTGGTTAAGAGTGGCGGACTCGTAATCTGGTGAACCGGGTTCGATTCCCCGCTCTTCCACATGCAGCTCCTGGGTGACCTTGGGCTAGTCACACTTCTTTCAAGTCTCTCAGCCCCACTCACCTCACAGAGTCTTTGTTGTGGGGGAGGAAGGGAAAGGAGAATGTTTTGAGACTCCTTCCGGTAGTGATAAAGTGGGATATCAAATCCAAACTCTTCTCTTCTTCTTCACAGGCCCCCCTAAAACAAATCCTAACTACACCCATGCTTCCCATAATTGTAATCTCCTTGGGACACTGTGACTTAGGCTGACGTGGAAGAGAACGCTGCCAGAATCACATGCCTCTGGAAAAGTATTCCTGCAGTCTGGCAGTCATAGCAGTTTCCACAGAAGTAAGATCCCAATTACAGATCACAAACATTCAGATCTGCTGCATTCATGTTTTAGAGGGAGGTAGCTTGGATCAACAAAAAGTTTATGAGGAGGATGCTTTGCCTCACATAGGAATTGCTTCCTGGGGTGTTGGTCATTCTTTTTCAGAAAACTCTGAGTTTCTGTATGTAACACGAGGCTATGGCTGTGTAGCTGGATTGCTTACACAGGTGCAATGATAAGACAGTGAAGTCGTGGACATGTGCATTGCATTATTTTTTATTTTTTAAAAAAATGTCTTTTTATTAAATATTTTCTTGGTTTACAAAAGTATGTGCAATCTCTCTCTCTCTCTTTTGTCAAGTAACATTTTTTACAGATCACTTTTATTTGCTGAGACATTAGGAAGATAAGGGAGAAAGAGGTGGAGGGGGGAGGTGATTGGGGGTGGGGTCGGGTGGCGATGTTTCTATTTTACTTAATATATGTGGGGTTTTGTGTCAGCGTCGCTTCTGCAGGTTCTCTGCTACAGTGGTACCTCTGGATGCGAACAGGATCCATTCCGGAGCCCCGTTCGCATCCTGAGCAGAAAACAATCGGTGTGTGAGCATCTGCGCTTGCGTGGGTCGCAATTCGCCTCTTCTGCACATGTGTGTGATGTCATTTTGAGCGTCTGCAAAACGAGCAGCAAAACCCGAAAGTAACCCGTTCCATTACTTCCAGGTCGCTGCGGAACCCAACCTAAAAACACTCAACCTGAAGCGTCTTCAACCCAAGGTATGACTGTTCAGTGGTACCTCGGGTTACATACGCTTCAGGTTACAAACGCTTCAGGTTACAGACTCCGCTAACCCAGAAATATTACCTCAGGTTAAGAACTTTGCTTCAGGATGAGAACAGAAATCACGCAGCAGCAGCGTGGCGGCAGCAGGAGGCCCCAATAGCTAAAGTGGTGCTTCAGGTTAAGAACAGTTTCAGGTTAAGAACGGACCTCTGGAATGGATTAAGTTCTTAACCAGAGGTACCACTGTATTTACTTGTGTTTCTTTGGGGTTGGGGTTGGCCTAGGGTGTGGTTGTTTGTTTGTGATTGGCTGTGGTGATCTTTGTTTTCATGTGTGAGTGGGGTGGGTGGGTGTTTTGGATCAGGTTAGCCATATTGATTTGTTCATTGCATTATTTGACTGATGGAGAGAGTTTGGGTTTTGATCTGCTGAGACGATCCACAGCAGTCTCTCTATTTAACAACCATTAAGCTTAATGACAGGCCATAAAGTAATCTCCCTGCAACAATCGTGTGTTGCTCATCAATCAAGACTCAGGGCTGATTTCCTCACACTTTGCTGCAGACTGTATTTCAGCTCTGCTAAATGCCTGGTCAGAAGTGTGCCAGGCAAATCTGTTTATTTAAGGTGCTGGCTTTGACCTTTAAAGCCCTGTGTGGCCTAGGACCCATGTACCTACAGGACTGCCTCTCCTGGTATGCTCTGCGGAGAACTTTAAGGTCCACAAATGACAAGGTCCCAAGTCACAAGGTGGTTATATTGGTTTCAACTAGGGCCAGGGCCTTTTCAGCACTGGCCCCAAAGTGATGGAACACTCTGTCACAAGAGACTAGGGCCCTGCGGGACTTGACATCTTTCTGCAGGGCCTGCAAGACAGAGCTCTTCTACCTGGCCTTTGGTTTGGACTCAGTCTGACCCTTATGTTTCCCTCCCCTTATGGTCTTGATTTATCGGCTACTTTAAAATGAGGCTGCATTTTAAATTGCATTTTAACCTGTATTTTAAATTGGTCCCCCCATTATGTTTTTTTACTGTGATTTTATTGGTGTTAACTGCCCTGAGCCCGGCTCTGGCTGGGGAGGGTGGGGGTATAAATAAAATGTATTATTATTATTATTATTATTATTATTATTATTATTATTATTATTGCAGCTTTCATGCCATAAAGAGCCACATTGCCAGTGGGCATCATCCCTATGGCAAGTCTGTCCCCACCACCTTGCTAGACCCTTGTGGTTACTTAAACGAAGGGCATTATTTTACATGCTCGCCTACCCAAAGTATTATTGTTAGCATTAGTAATAGCGTCAAATAAAATCCTTCAAAAAGAAAAAAAAATCTGGTTTTATTTTATTTTTTAAGGTGACTTAAAAAATAAAATGAAACCAGTGGGCTGTATTCCACTGCTCGTTCCTATCACCAACCCCCCTAGTCTCCTCTGAAATGCCGTTGTAAAGATATTGCTGCAATGTGTCCATCAAATTGGTTTCCACAAAAGCAACATGGCAGTTACAGACCACAGATGCTCAGCTGCTTTTAACATTGCCCGTCTCTTGCATCACCCAAGATTTCCACATTCCTTTCTATTAAAACCTACGCAACTATCTTCAGATGTAATTTTTTTTTTTAAGAAAATGGCTGTAAGGAGTTAAGGTATCCGAGCAGGAATAGACCATAACATAAAAAAAGGGTGTGTGTGTTTAAAGCACCTGCTGTCATTTAGGAGACAGACAAAACATCCAGAAAAAACATCCAGACCTGTGATACAGGCATCCCTGACTGTTTGCCACGCTAGCCAGGTCAGAAAGGCTTTGCGTTCCAAAAGAGCAATTCAGCATGAAGTCTACACTTTGGGTTTCTGACATGCCAGATTTCTGCACACAATGAGGTTTCATGTCCACACTGATCAACGTCTTCCTCATGAGAAGCGCTGAAGCAGAGACTGGATGACCCTCTTTGAAGGATGCTGCAGTTATAGGCTGCCTTGAAGATCTTGCACTGAGCTCAGGCTTGTGGGATCTCTCGAGTTACCGCTGGCAGGGTTTCCATGTCTGGCTTACAGGATCCCTCCTCTTTTCCAAACAAGGCCAGAGCCAGGCTATCAGTGTGTGAAGTCACAATGAGTCAGGCCATTGGTTCATCCAGGCTTCCCCAATTTTGGCCTACAACTTCCATGATCCCCAGCTAGCAGGACCAGTGGTCAGGGATGATGGGAATTGTAGTCTCAAAACATCTGGAGGGCCGAGGTTGAGGAAGCCTGGTCTACACTGACTGACAGTGTCTGTCCTTGACACTCCCAGGCCTGCCTGGAGATACTGGGGACTTTACCAAGGACCTTCTCCATCCTTATTTAAAGCAGCATGTTGAGGACAATCAACAATTCTGGATTGAGAAAAAACTCAAATTTCTTCCCCATCCCCAGCAATGAGCTTGACCAAAGCTTTCTTCCACTTTGTCCCACAGCTTCTGGGGTGAGAGTCTTCACCATGGACAAAGATTTGCTACGAAATTTAAGCTCTGTAATCCTCTTTACAGAGGCATAGGGATACAGGAAGGTGCCTTGACCGTGTCAAACCATTGGTCCATGTATCTCAATGCAGTCTACGCTGACTGACAGCTGCTATCCAGGTCTCTGGGCCAGAGTCTCTCCAAGCCCTAACCTGGAGATGATGGATTGAGGCTGGACTGTTCCATGGAAAAGGGGAAATACTTGATCTCTGCTGCCCCCAGAGGGCAGGGTTAGATTTATTTGGCTTAAGTGACACGTAGATTTCAGTTGAACATCAGGAAAGCCTTCTTGATGGTAAGGGCAATCGTAGTGGGCTTTTGCTCACTGGAGAGCCTTGTGCTGGGAATGCTCAAGTTCTGGGTTCCCTGCACTGACCAGAGAGTGGAAACTAGATGACCTTGTAGACTCCCTCCAACTCTTTCCTATAAATCAACGACAAATTCCAAGTCCTCATCCTTTTGCAGCCAAAGCATCACCAACTGTGCACAGGAGGGATGTATCAGCATGGCCCTACCTGCCCACAGGCTATCTCGCCAGAGTCACCCTGCATATTTAAAGATTAATCGCTCAACCCTAGTTTAGCCTCACTGTGTCCTAACATAGGTCAGTGTCATCAGCTGCTGACCAAACTGGCAGTAAAAAAAGCAACCCAGATAAATTCTGCATCTGCTTCCATTTCCCCTGAATTATTGATGCTCTCTAGCGTGTGTTGCTATTATTGCCAAGCCAGATGCATCTCCAGGGATGCGATCAAATTTTGAGTGCCCGTTTTCCCCCACCTCTTAGATTCTGGGGAATAATATAAGGAAAGGAAGAAAAGGGAGAGAAGATACAAAGATGGGCATTTAGGGTACTGTTGCTCAATTTAGGTCTCACCGCTGAGTGCCTGGTCAGGGCTGTGCTGGTGGCAAGTTTGGACCTTCACAGTTGCACTCGAGTGACTCAGAATTCAATTCAATTCAGCTCACAGGTTAATGTGAACTTATCAAATTTAAACTTCCCCGAACAGTACACGAACCAAAACGCAGCTATTTTGCACAATCCACCCCATTCCCCGCTCCTCCACATGCAGCTGCTGGGTGACCTTGGGCTAGTCATGCTTGTCTGAGGTCTCTCAGCCCCACTCACCTCACAGAGTGTTTGCTGTGGGGGAGGAAGGGAAAAGGAGATTGTGAGCTGCTTTGAGACTCCTTTGGGTAGTGATAAAGCGGGATATCAAATCCAAACTCTTCTTCTCCTGGTTTTGCAACCCAGCATGCCAACCAATGGGATGCGGGTGGCGCTGTGGGTTAAACCACAGAGCCTAGGACTTGCTGATCAGAAGGTCGGTGGTTCAAATCCCCGCAACAGGGTGAGCTCCCATTGCTCAGTCCCTGCTCCTGCCAACCTAGCAGTTCGAAAGCATGTCAAAGTGCAAGTAGATGAATAGGTACCGCTCTGGTGGGAAGGTAAATGGCATTTCCGTGCGCTGCTCTGGTTTGCCAGAAGTGGCTCAGTCATGCTGGCCACATGACCCGGAAGCTGTACGCTGGCTCCCTTGGCCTATAGAGCAAGATGAGCGCCGCAACCCCAGAGTCGGCCACGATTAGACCTAATGGTCAGGGGTCCCTTTACCGTTACCTTTATGCCAACCAATACATGTGTATATAGGGGAAAGTGTGCATTAAAAAGCACACATTTAATAATATGTATTATTATTTATCGGAACGCAGGTAGTGCTGTGGTCTAAACCACTGAGCCTTGGGCTTGCCGATCGGAAGGGTGGCAGTTCGAATCCCCATGATGGGGTGAGCTCCCATTGCTCGGTCCCAGCTCCTGTCAACCTAGCAATCTGAAAGAATATCAAAGTGCAGGAAAAAAATAGGTACCACTCTGGCAGGGAAGGTAAATGGCGTTTCCGTGTGCTGCTCTAGTTTTGCCAGAAGCAGCTTAGTCATGCTGGCCATATAACCCAGAAAAAACTGTCTGTGGACAAACATTGGCTCCCTTGGCCTGTAAAGCAAGATGAGTGCCGCAACCCCAGAGTCGTCCGCGACTGGACTTAACTGTCAGGGGTCCTTTACCTTTTTTATTATTATTTATATTTCAACTTTTCCCCAGAATGTGACTCAAGGTAGCTTACAAACAGATAAAAATACAAAAAAGCATATAAAAATAATTGCTAAAAAGTAATTAAACTTTGATAGGATTGAAACGATATAAGAAGCAGCTCTGTGCATTGCATATGGGAAAATTGCTTGCATAACAGGCAAATACAAATTTAAAAAGTGAACGGCAAGATAAAAAAGCAATGAAATGCTGACAAACTTCCACAAAGAGGTTTTTGGTATTTTTTAACTGCAAGCTGTTGCAGAAATGCTGAAGGTAAGACCGAAAAAAGGGGAACCTGAGAAAAACTGAAATTGACAGCTTTGTTCATCTCTACCCACAAGAGCAGCAGGTTCTGTTATTGCATTTTAATTAAAATGCTGTGGTTGTTCAGTTCACCAGGCAGGGGAATAATTCTACTCAGTGCAAGATGCAGGTTTGGAAAATTAATCAAGCACTGCAGGTAAGATAAGGAATGCTACAGTTCAAAGAGGGCTGCTTGGCATAGCCAAGGTGAAACATTGCCATCATGTTCCATCTCCTCTTGGTTAGGCAAGCTTTAATTACCTGTTAGGATGGTGCCAGGTTTAGATTTCACCATAATGCTCTTGGAAATGCGGTAAGAAATGCAGTCTCAGGGCGAGAACTACAACGTTGGCCAATGGGAAACGGCCACATAAAACAGCCTTGCAATTGAGCCTAGAAAATGTTGCTATCCTATCAACAACAGGCTGACACAGGTATGATGACGATCAAAAGCTGTTGGCATCCGTCTGTCTCAGGAGACAATGGAGGCATATTCCTTGGGGGGGGGAGTTATGCGCCTGAATCAGATGAGTTTTGCTGAATCAGACCAATGGCCTTTCTAGTCAAGCATTGTCCCAGTGGCCACCCAGATGCCCGCAGGATTTGAGCATGGCAGCTCTGTTATGTACTGAGTTGAATAGGATCCAAAATGCAGCAGTCTGGTTGGTCCTAGAACAATAGGATTCTGAATGCAGCAGTCTGATTGGTCCTAGATAAATGCAGCAGTATGATTGGTCCGCAGGAGCCACCCAATCCAGCTCCAGGTGGAAGTGAATCCACAACCTGATTGGCCTACAGGGGAATCCTGGAATTAGCCAATCACGTGCAGCCCATTGGGTAAATAATGTATATAAAGCAGATATTTTGGAGGATCTTTCATTCCTCCTCACCACTATGAGCTGAATAAAGAGCATGAAATCCACTCTTGACTCTGAATATATTTCAAGCTCTATCTCCTCTAGCGTCTGATATTTGAAAGCCTTGCTGCCTCCAGCTGTGAAAACAGAGGCTAGCCTAGGGTGACCAGACGTCCCCGGTTCCTGGGGACAGTCCCTGGATTTGCAAATCTGTCCCCAGACAAATTCTGTCTCCGGAATGTCCCCAGATTTGCAAATCTGTCCCCGGGAAATGTGGCAGTGGCAGCCTCAGCAGCCCAGAGCCAGCCTGGTAGTGCAGTTGGCTCTGGCTGGCTTCAGGAGCTGCTTGCTGCTCGCTGCAGTGGCGCCCGTCATTTTTCCTCTCCGGAAGTCTCCATATGATGTGTCTTGTGTGCAGCACATCATATGGGGACTTCCGGAGAGGAAAAATGGAGGGTGCCACGCCAACGAGCAGCTCCTGAAACCAGCCAGAGCCAACTGAGCTACAAGGCTGGCTCCGGGCTCCTGACTGCCACTGCCACTGCCACTGCCACTGCTGAGGGGAACAGGGGACGTCTGGCGATACAGATCTCCTGCCCTCTGCCCCCTTTGTTCTGTCTGATTGGGGGGGGGCTCAGGAGTCATGGGCGGGCAGCCGTTGCCCAGTTTTTTAAAAACTCTGCGCATTTATGTTTCACAAGATGTGAAAGAAGGGCTTTGCACCTTGCCTGGCAGAGAAACCGCATGCCTTGCGCCCCTCCTGGGTAATGGCCGCCTGCCTGCAACTCCTGAATCCACCCCCCCAATCTATCAAAACAAAGGGGGAAGGGGGCAGGAGATCAGGGAAGGCTTGGGAGTCACGGGCGGGTGGCACGCCGTTGCCCAGTTTTTTTAAAAAAACTCTGCACATTTATGTTACACAGGGTGCAAAAGAAGGGCTTTGCAGCACCTTTATACAATATGCATGTGTGCTTGGGCCCAGGGTCTTTTGCCTCACCATCCCCACTACTGACTCCCTGTTGCTACTCAGTTTCAAAAAAAAAAAAAAAGTGTCCCCAGATTCATTGAAAAAATCTGGTGACCATAGGCTAGTCGTCATTGGTAACCCTTCTCAATGAATTTCCCCAATAGTCTTCTAAAGCCATCCAAGATGGCAGCCATCACTGCCTCCTGGGGGAGTGAGTCCCATCGTTTGACTGTGCTGCCTGTTGCTAGGAATCAAAAGTGATACTTCTGCAGAAGTTTCAAGAAAATTGGAGTAAATATTTGATGTATATAAGAAACAATTGTAAATCTTTGAAGACACTGGTAGGGTTGGAATAACTCTTACAGCAGCGGGGACTTCCGGTCGGTGCCAGCGCTTAATGGCGGTCCTACCTCCAAGCTCCGGAGAAGGACTGCTCCGCAAGTTCGGGTCTTACCCGCTACGGCGAGCGGGGGACCCCTAAAATCTCAGGCGCTGAAGCCTGAGAGCAAGGAGATTCGGTGGGCACCTTTGCGCCCCCCGGTACTGTGAAAGAGCCTTTTTAAAGGCTCCGGAGCGGCATCGGGAGTGAGCGCGGTGCTGAGAGTCGCTACCCAGCCTGCGGAGTGAAGCCGCGTCGCCATAAGCGGAGAGCGCCGATTTCTTCCTGAAAAGAAAATCTGGACTGAATTCCCGTGAGTAAGAGCAGAAAAAGAATTGGGACCCTTTAAAATTTGAAAATCTGGCTGAAAACGGGAGGGAATAAAATAAGGAAGTCTGCCCCCCCCCGGACTGCAGAAATTTAAAGCAACGAAAGACCCTGCTGCAGTTACAAGAAACTTAGTTGCGAACTGTCAACCCTGAGCTGTCAAAAGTATCTCTTCCCCCCTGATCGGAGGAGAAGGGGGGGGGGAGACAGTCTTGTGAAGATACTCTTAATTCAAAGGAAACAAAGTTTTCCACTGCCCTGATCCCCTGGGGACGATCTGCCAGGAATTAACACCAGGAAAATTGTTCTTTAAAATAGGTATGAAGTGGATATAGACTATACCTTAAATGGTGAACGAGTTATAAGACTTGAACGGGACTTTGTTACAGATATTTGATTAGCTAAATCTACCTGGAGAAAAAGTTTTAAATAACTTTAATGGCGGACTTCTGACTCTTTACATCCGGCTTTCTGTTTCTTTGTTTCCTCCAACTTGGACACTATTAATTGCTCCCTCTGGAGGACTAAGAGGGAAAAAACTGTAAAGTAACTGGCTGACAGTGGGATTTTCCATCGCAAGTTTTTCCTGTGAGAACGGCCTTGGGATATGAGTGGCACGGCAGAGGAGATAAGAACCAGATCTAAAGCTAAAGTGACACAAAAGAAAAGAGGCTCAATCTCTGGCAATACAGTGCCTCCACCGGAAAGTGTGACAGCAGCATCAATGGAATCTATGACACAGGCACTGCTTAAAATAAATCAATCCCTAGAGGCCTTAACAAAGCAATCTACAGAAAATTCAAAGAAATTGACAGAACTCACAGCAAGACTGGACTTGAACACCACGTCAGTGGCAACTAATACAGAATCCATAAATAGACTGATTCAGGAATCTACAGAAACTAAGAAAATTGCAGAGAGTGCAAGATCTATTGCCGGGGAGACACAGGAAAAACTTGCACCGATAGAGAAAAAGGTGAATGAGCATGAAGCGGCCCTCTCCTTACTGGAGCTACAACGGAAAGAACGGAATCTGAAATTAAGACAGGTCCCAGAGAATGAAAAGGACAACCTGACGGAATTTCTCACAGAGGCAATTTTGGAAAATTGGCAAGGAGATCTGGAGGAGGATGAAGTAGAGATAACAACTGCTTTCAGACTTGGTAGAAAGCAAAGTGCGAAGCCAAGGGATTGTCTGATCACCTTCAGAACCAAAGAGGAAAGAGACAAGATACTGAACCTTCATTATCAAAAAGCTTTGGTAATTGGAAACATTCAAGTCCAAATCTTTAAGGACATCCCTAAATACATCTTGGAAGTGAGGACTTTCTATAGAGACTTGGCCAATTTGCTGAGGAAGAACTTTATACCTTTCAGGTGGGAATTTCCACAGGGGTTGTCCTTCAACTACAAAGGGAAGAAAAGAAGAATAAGATCAGTACAGGAAAAAGAAAACTTCTTGGAGAGGAACCTAGAGGATCTACAGAAAGGTACGGTGGGCCTGGCAAGAGGAGGACAAGAATCAACACCAGAAGGAGGAGGGCTAACAGACATTGCAAATCTATCATTTGGATTAACACAACCGCCAACTGAAGAGGAAGAAAAGCTTGGAGCAGTCGGAGGGTCAAACATCTAATAAATAAAATGTCTCTGCAACTTCTTAGTTGGAACTGCAACGGTTTGAACCATCCCAGAAAAAAACGACAAGTTTTTCATATTTTGAAAAGAGAACAACTGGATCTGATATGTCTACAGGAAACCCATATAACCAGAGCACACAGGAAACTGTTGGTGAACAAAAGATTAGGACAAGAATTTATATCTTCTGACAAAGTAAAAAAGAGAGGAGTAGTGATTTATGCAAAAGAAAAATTGGACCCAAAAATGAAATTTAAGGATGAAGAAGGAAGATATTTGGCAATCGAAGTACAGATTCAGGGAGAAAAATATTTGATAATTGGAATATATGCACCTAATGATGGGAAGGCTGAATTTTTTAAGAAGTTGCATGAAACCCTATTGGACTACCTCGACTGCAAAATAATACTGATGGGGGACATGAACGGAGTGGTCTCCACAAATATGGATAAGGCACAAAGACAAACAATTTCTAAAGAAGGAAGACTACCAAAGACTTTCTTTGAGATGACGGAAAATATGGATTTGATTGACATCTGGAGAACAAAGAACCCTCTCGAGAGAGAGGGAACCTTTTTCTCGGAATCTAAAATGACATGGACAAGAATCGACCAAATTTTGGTATCTAGTGTGATGGCTACAAAGATAAAGAAAGTAGAAATCTGCCCCAAAACCTGCTCCGACCATAATGCAGTAAAGATGGAAATGAATATGACAACAACTGGATCCTTTAGATGGAGAATGAATGACTCCCTATTTAGAGACGAACAATTCTGTAAAAAGGCCCTAAAGACATTGAAAGATTACTTTGAGATAAACCTGAGAACAGAAGTGGAAAAAAGAACAATCTGGGACGCGAGCAAAGCCGTGATGCGAGGCTTCCTGATACAACAGAATTCAATTAAGAGGAAAAAGCAAAATGAAAGGAAAGAAAGAATTTTAGAAAAAATGAAGGAAGGAGAAAAGAAATTGAGGTCTAAACCAAAGTCTCAAGAAATTTTGAGAGAAATAAAGTATTACCAGACGCAATATATGGAACTGACAAATCAAGAGATAGAATGGAAAATTAAACAAATGAGACAAAGGACTTTCGAGTCAGCAGACAAATGTGGGAAGCTTCTTGCATGGCAATTGAAAAAGAGGCAAAAATTGAATACAGTCACTTGTTTGGAGATAGAGGGAAAGAATATTCACAAGCCAAATGAGATAAGTAATTGTTTCCAAAGCTTTTTTAGGAAATTATACACACAAGGGCCAGCGAACGAACAAGAAATAGATGAATTCCTTAAAAATCATGGACTACCCAAAATTTCAGAACAGAGCAAGCTGACTTTGAATGAGAAAATAACAGAGCAAGAAATAGAGGAGGCCATTCAAAAAGCGCAATTGGGAAAGTCTCCAGGACCAGATGGTTTGACGGCTAGATACTATAAAGCTTTGAAAGAATGTTTAGTGCAACCATTGAAAGAAGTTTGCAATGAAATATTGGAGGGGAAAAAGGCACCTGAAACGTGGAAAGAGGCTTTTATTTCGCTTATACCAAAAACTGAGACTGAAAAGAATCAGGTCAAGAACTACCGCCCGATATCATTACTAAATGTGGATTACAAAATATTTGCAGACATTTTAGCAAAAAGACTGAAGAAAGTACTGATAGGCGAGATTCATAAGGACCAAGCTGGCTTTCTCCCGGGAAGACATATGTCTGATAATGTGAGGAACATAATAGACATTGTGGAACTGCTGGAAATGAACATTAATAGAAAAGCGGTTTTGATCTTTGTGGACGCGGAGAAAGCCTTTGACAATATTTGCTGGAGTTTTATGAAAAAGAATCTCCAAGGGATGGGGGTAGGCCAAGGTTTTGAAAATGGTATAGGTGCAATATATTCTGAGCAGAAGGCAAAGCTAATTGTGAATAATGTGGTAACAGAAGAGATAGCTATAGAGAAAGGAACACGACAGGGATGCCCTATCTCCCCTCTACTTTTCATACTGGTCCTGGAGGTTTTGTTAAATATGATTAGAAAGGACCAGTTGGTTAAAGGAATTCAGCTCGGAGTGAAAGAGTATAAACTGAGGGCATTTGCAGATGACGACCTAGTTTTGACTCTACAGCAGCCAAACACCAGTACAAAAAGAGTTTTAGAACTGATTGAGATATTTGGTCAAGTTGCAGGATTTAAATTGAATAAACAAAAAACTAAAGTGCTGGAGAAAAATTTAACAAATGAGGAAAAAGAGACATTTCAGAATGAAACAGGTTTGGAGATAGCAAAAAAAGTGAAGTACTTGGGGGTGAACTTGACAGCGAAAAATGTGAACTTATTTAAAGACAATTACGATAAATGTTGGACAGAAATTAAGAAAGATCTAGACATATGGTCAAGGCTGAAACTTTCCTTGTTAGGCAGAATTGCTGTTATCAAAATGAATGTATTGCCTAGAATGTTATTCCTGTTTCAGACATTACAAATAATAGACAAGATGGACTGTTTCAAGAGGTGGCAGAAAGACATATCGAAATTTGTTTGGCAGGGCAAAAAGCCAAGAATAAAATTTAAGACATTAACAGACGCAAAAGATAGAGGAGGTTTTGCCCTGCCGGACTTAAGACTTTACTATGAATCAGCAGCGTTCTGCTGGTTGAAAGACTGGCTGCTCCTCGAGAATACAGACATTTTGGATCTTGAAGGGTTTGATAACAGATTTGGTTGGCATGCATATATATGGTATGACAAGGTAAAAGTGCACAAAGGCTTTAAGAACCATATGGTAAGGAAAGCTCTGTATAATGTCTGGATAAGGTATAAAGATTTGTTTGAAAGTAGAACCCCTAGGTGGCTGTCACCAATGGAGGCAAAAGAGGTGAAAAAATTGAATATGGATTCTAATTGGCCTAAATATTTTGAAATGATAGAACAAGATGGTGAAAAAGTAAAATTGCAGAGTTTCGAGAAACTGAAGTTTAAGGTGAGAGATTGGCTACATTATCGACAGATAAATGAAGTATTCAAACAGGACAGAAAGAAAGGCTTCCAAGTGGAGAAGTCAAAACTAGAAACAGAACTGTTAGAACCCAATACTAAAAACTTGTCAAGAATGTACAACTTGCTGTTGAAATGGAATACTCAAGATGAAACGGTGAAATCTAGTATGATTAAATGGGCACAGGATATAGGGCATGACATTGAGCTTGCTGACTGGGAGCAGTTATGGACCACTGGTGTAAAATTTACGGCATGTAATGCCTTAAGAGAAAACATTATGAAAATGATCTACAGGTGGTACATGACTCCGGCTAAGTTAGCAAAGATTTATCATTTGCCCAATGACAAGTGTTGGAAGTGTAATGAAACGGAGGGAACCTTCTATCACCTTTGGTGGACCTGCCCGAAGATTAAGGCTTTCTGGGAAATGATCTATAATGAAATTTAAAAAGTTCTGAAGAGAACTTTTAATAAAAAGCCAGAAGCCTTTCTCCTGGGTATGGTGGGCCAAATGGTGCCAAAGAAGGATAGGACATTTTTTATGTATGCCACAACAGCAACAAGAATCCTTCTAGCAAAGTATTGGAAGACACAAGATTTACCCACGTTGGAAGAATGGCAGACGAAGGTGATTGACTATATGGGACTGGCAGAGATGACTGGCAGAATCCGAGACCGGGGGAAAGAGGCGGTGGATGAAGATTGGAACAAATTTAAAGTTTACCTTAAAAACTGTTGTAATTTGGAAAATTAGAGGATTAGGGTTATAAAAGATAAAGAACTACAGCTGTTTTAATATCTTATGGAAGTTAAATTTATGAAATAGAAATAAGTTTAATACGAAAGGGTTGCTGAAAAATCTTGAAACAAGAATGCAGAAAAGGGGTGGTACGGGGAAGTCGTTTTGTGTTTATTTATGTTTTTGCTTTGTTTTCTTTTTTACTTTTGGAAAATTAATAAAAAAATTATATATAAAAAAAGGAATAACTCTTACAGCGTTCCAGTTACAGATAGGTAGCCGTGTTGGTCTGCCATAGTCAAAATAAAAAAATTCCTTCCAGTAGCACCTTAAAGACCAACTAAGTTAGTTCTTGGTATGAGCTTTCGTGTGCATGCACACTTCTTCAGATACACTGAAACAGAAGTTGCCAGATCCTTCTATATAGTGAGAAGGTGGGGAGGGGTATTACTCAGAAGGGTGGTGGGAATGGGAGATTGGCAGATAGCTGAGATGAGCCTGTTGACGACTCTTAACGACTGCAATAGGTCTTACAGGAGAAGGCAAGGAGTGAGAAGGTGAAAAATGGCTTAGTCATGTATAATGAGATAAGAATCCAATGTCTTTGTTCATACCAGGTCTCTCCATGGTTTTGAGTTTGGTAATGAGTTGCAATTCAGCAGCTTCTCTTTCCAGTCTATTTCTGAAATTCCTTTGTAGTAAAACAGCTTTGTAGCTATTGTACTACCAGCCTTACTGTATGCTTGTGAAACATGGAACACTTAAAAACGCCATCTCCAACTCCTGGAAAGATTCCATCAACGATGTCTCTGAAAAATTTTACACATCACTTGGGAAGACAGGCGAACTAATATCAGTGTACTGGAAGAAGCAAAGATCATCAGTGTCGAAGCAATGATTCTTCAACATCAACTTCGTTGGACTGGTCATGTTGTGTTGATGCCTGATTATCGTCTTCCAAAGCAACTACTCTATTCCGAACTTAAAAATGGAAAGCAAAATGCCGGTGGTCAACAAAAGAGGTTTAAAGACTCTCCCAAGGCAAATCTTTAAAAATGCCGTATAAACACCAACACTAGTCTACGAGCGCTCCCATTGGAGAATAGCCTTTACCAAAGGTGTCATGAGCTTTGAAGATGCTCGAACTCAGGACGAAAGGGAGAAACAATCTAAGAGGAAGGCACATCTGGCAAACCCTCTGGCAATCATGTCTGATCAACTCCTGCCTGGAAACCTACGTCCCCACTGTGAAAGGATGTGCAGATCCAGAATTGGCCACCACAGTCACTTACGGACTCACTGTTAAGATTGTGTTCATGGAAGACAATCTTACTCGGCTACGAGTGATCACCAAAGCAGAAGATGCCCCATGATATTCTTGACAAGGTGCCCCATGATATTCTTGTAAAGAAGCTGGTAAAATGCGGTCTTGACTATGCTACCACTCAGTGGATTTGTAACTGGCTGACTGACCGAACCCAAAGGGTGCTCATCAATGGTTCCTCTTCATCCTGGAGAAGAGTGACTAGTGGGGTGCCACAGGGTTCTGTCTTGGGCCTGGTCTTATTCAACATCTTTATCAACGATTTGGATGATGGACTCAAGGGCATCCTGATCAAATTTGCAGATGACACCAAACTGGGAGGGGTGGCTAACACCCCAGAGGACAGGATCACACTTCAAAACGACCTTGACAGATTAGAGAACTGGGCAAAAACAAACAAGATGAATTTTAACAGGGAGAAATGTAAAGTATTGCACTTGGGCAAAAAAAATGAGAGGCACAAATACAAGATGGGTGACACCTGGCTTGAGAGCAGTACATGTGAAAAGGATCTAGGAGTCTTGGTTGACCACAAACTTGACATGAGCCAACAGTGTGACGCGGCAGCTAAAAAAGCCAATGCAATTCTGGGCTGCATCAATAGGAGTATAGCATCTAGATCAAGGGAAGTAATAGTGCCACTGTATTCTGCTCTGGTCAGACCACACCTGGAGTACTGTGTCCAGTTCTGGGCACCACAATTCAAGAAGGACACTGACAAACTGGAACGTGTCCAGAGGAGGGCAACCAAAATGGTCAAAGGCCTAGAAACGATGCCTTATGAGGAACGGCTAAGGGAGCTGGGCATGTTTAGCCTGGAGAAGAGGAGGTTAAGGGGTGATATGATAGCCATGTTCAAATATATAAAAGGATGTCACATGGAGGAGGGAGAAAGGTTGTTTTCTGCTGCTCCGGAGAAGCGGACACGGAGCAATGGATCCAAACTACAAGAAAGAAGATTCCACCTAAACATTAGGAAGAACTTCCTGACAGTAAGAGCTGTTTGACAGTGGAATTTGCTGCCAAGGAGTGTGGTGGAGTCTCCTACTTTGGAGGTCTTTAAGCAGAGGCTTGACAACCATATGTCAGGAGTGCTCTGATGGTGTTTCCTGCTTGGCAGGGGGTTGGACTCGATGGCCCTTGTGGTCTCTTCCAACTCTAGGATTCTATGATTCTATGATTCTATGATTCTATGAAGATGAATTTCCATTTGGGGAAATCTTTTGGCAGCATTAGGTTATAATGCCCACCCAGGCTGGCAGAGGCTACGCTCGAGTCCTTGGCAAGGCTGCATAAAACCCAATGGTCTGCTGATATTCTGAGAAGAGAATGGATGTTATTTGCTGGGAAATGCGGGCGGTTGAGCTGATCTGTGCAGTTCTCCCAGGCAGAAGCACAGGGGGGAGTGGATGACATTTAGAACAAAGGTCCCCGAGAATGGGGAGAGTTTATATCCTCCAGGAAATGGCTGGCAAGCGAGCAGAATCTCTGCAGGGCTCCGCTTTCTTTGTGACCGAAGAATCAGCTGAGGGGGGAAATGAAAGGAACAGAATGGTGTATGCAGATATGAGCAGGGAAGCTTGGCACAGGTTTCACAAGTGTTGGTGTTGACCTTTAAAGCCCTAAATGCCTCGGGCCAGTATATCTGAAGGAGCGTCTCCACCCCCATCGTTCAGCCCGGACACTGAGGTCCAGTTCTGAGGGCCTTCTGGCGGTTCCCTCACTGTGAGAAGCCAAGTTACAGGGAACCAGGCAGAGGGCCTTCTCACTAGTGGCACCTGCCCTGTGGAATACCCTCCCATCAGATGTCAAAGAGAAGAACAACTACCAGACTTTTAGAAGACATCTGAAGGCAGCCCTGTTTAGGAAAGCTTTTAATGTTTAACAGACCACTGTATTTTAATATTTCGTTGGAAGCCGCCCAGAGTGGCTGGGGAAACACAGCCAGATGGGCTTAATTATTTATACCCCGCCCATCTGCCTGGGTTTCCCCAGCCACTCTGGGAGGCTTCCAACAAAACGTTAAAATACAATAGTCCATCAAACATTAAAAGCTTCCCTAAACAGGGCTGCCTTCAGATGTCTTCTGAAACATACAACAACCAATATTGATGAACAAAAAGTATGTCTGCTGAATAGTAACTGAACAACAGGTAAAAAGCCAAAGTCACAGTCACCCAAACACCTGTATATGCCATCTAATTAATACTATAATTCTGTCCAATTATTCAGTCTTGTGGCCGCCTGCATGCAGTTTTGGCTGAGGGTCCCAGGAAAGGTTGGGGGGCTGCTGGATCCAAGTTTCTGGGAATCACAGGTGGGCACTCAGGTCCTGTTGGGGGGCTTCCCATTGACACATCGGGTTGGCAGCTGTGAGAACACAATTCTTGGCTAGATGGACCTTTGGCCTGACCCAGCAGTGCTTTTCTTTTGTGCTCATGATGCGCTCTTCATCGATGCTGAAAGCATCTAGGAGAGGGTTTCCCAAACTTGGGTCTCCAGCTGTTTTGGGGACTACAGTTCCCATCATCCCTGCCCACTGGTCCTGCTAAACTATGGATGGTGGGAGTTGTAGTCTAAAAACAACTGGGAACACAAGCTTAGGAAACCCTGACCAAGGAGAGGAATCACTGGAAATCCCACTCCGTATCAGCTCCTCTCGCTAGTCTTGTTCTGCAGCTTCTCCACCAGATCTAGCAGAATCTAGACACTGCCTCTCCACTGTCGGAGGTGGAGTTCTTTATTTATTGGTTCATCCACATACTGTATTAATAGGCTCCTAAGCGGTTTGCAAGTATCAAAGCCAGTTACACAAACATTAAGATGTATAAACCTGCGTGATTTAAACACACAATAAACTGATCCTATTAAAGCATCCATAATTAAAAACAGGCAATAAAAAAAAATCCCATTTAAACAATGCAGTAATTAAAACAGGGGAGTCGTGGCAAGAGATCAGCAATTCTAGATGCTGGGAATTACAGATGGGGAGAAGTGATGTTATGTTCTTGCAGGATGGTGGGCAAGTGAAAACACAATGCTGAACTAGATGGGGTTGTGGCCTGACCCAGCACTGCTGCTCTTATATTCCTCCTTAACACTCAATTCTATTCTCTCCTGTTTTCCCGGCTGCTCCCCTCCACACACACACACACACACACACACAGTCAGGCAATCTGTGACTGCTGGGACTGCTCATCATTTGAAGTCCCCCCTCTCCATTTCCCCCCCAGGAGACTTATTCAGTATTTGCAGTTTTGTGTCTCTTGAATCTGCTGAGAGCTCCCTCTTGTGCATGGCAGCTGCCATTTCAGCGACTTAATCAGTGTCACTCATTTATGCAAATCAGGAATCAAGGAAAAGACAGTTCTGATCCAGCCTCCTTCCTGAGATGCTAGTCTGCTATAAGTGGGGGTTTTTTTTAGAGAGGGGCATTCCATCATTTGCACTCCCACCTGACTTCTGAAGTGATACAGCCCTCACATAATAATAATAAGCTGGAGGAGAGTCTAGAGAGTCCCATGGACTGCAAGAAGATCAAACCTCTCCATTCTTAAGGAAATCAGCCCTGAGTGCTCACTGGAAGGACAGATCCTGAAACTGAGGCTACAATACTTTGGCCACCTCATGAGAAGAGAAGACTCCCTGGAAAAGACCCTGATGTTGGGAAAGATGGAGGGCACAAGGAGAAGGGGATTACAGAGAATGAGATGGTTGGACAGTGTTCTTGAAGCTACCAGCATGAGTTTGACCCAACTGCGGGGGGCTGTGGAGGACAGGAGTGCCTGGCGTCCATGGGGTCACGAAGAGTAGGACAAGACTAAATGACTAAAACAAATAATAATTATAATAATTATAATAAATTTTATTTATATCCCACCCTCCCCAGCCAGAGCAGGGCTCAGGGCAACTAACACCAGTAAAAATTACAGTAAAAACATAATGTGTGGTGGGAGAAACCAATTTAAAATACAGGTTAAAATGCAATTTAAAATGCAGCCTCATTTTAAAAGTAGCCCATAGATCACATAAAGGGAAGGAAACATAAGGGTCAGACTGAGTCCAAACCAAAGGCCAGGCGGAACAGCTCTGTCTTACAGGCCCTGTGGAAAGAAATCAGATCCCACAGGGCCCTGGTCTCACGAGTCAGAACGTTTCACCAGGCTGGAGCCAGTGTTGAAAAGGCCCTGGCCCTGGTTGAGGCTAATCTGACTTCCTTAGGGCCCAGGACCTCTATGGTGTTGCTATTTATGGATCTTAAGGTTTTCGAACCCAAACTCAGCGAAAACAAAAGCTCGAGGCACCCAAGCCAAAATGAAAATTGTTTCTGGCTAACACCTTGTTATGTAGCCTAAGCCAATTAAGCAGCTTTTTTTGCAAAGCTCTTAATAAGCTGTAATCTCTTTAACTCCACCATCTGAAAGCCTTCTGATCATCCACCCACTCACTCAAACTTGGTGCTGCCTGAAATATAATATTCTGTCGGCACACCCGCCTCTGTCCATCATTCGTCAAGGGCGAGATGCCAGGGATATGACTTGCCCCAGCCTGATCACCTGGAAGCCTCATCGGGAATGGAGAGGTCTTTTTTAATTGGTGGTTCACTTTATTTTAAATAGTCACATTCTGCCTCTCCAGCTCTTGCGATAACTCACGACAATCAATTACAACAAAAGTACATCGAGGGAACAATTTTATACACACTTAGCCAGGTGAGCGTCCCACAGTGAGCAAAAGAACATAGGGAACATTGCGTGGATCGGGCCGGTGACACGTCCAGTCTTTATCTCACCGTAACCAAACAGATGCCCACCAGAAGCTCACAACCAAGACCTGAGCACAAATACGCTCTTCTCTTTTAAATCCTCTTTTAAAGCTATCCAAGTTGGTGGTCAACACTACCCTGGGACTTCAGGCTTGTTGGTGGCTGTGGCGATCACACAGGGTCCCTGGACGTTTCACCATCTATTGATCTCTGTGGTCACTTTATTTCTCACTGCCGCCACCCAGGCCCTACCTGGGACAATACTGAGTCCAGTCAGGGTTAAATTGGAACATAAACTTTTGTTTATTTATTGCAGTTTAACAAGCGTGTGGTTTCATAAACGGTATCGGTCAATTACAATCATGGGGTGCCTATCCAGACCTATAACTTCCACTACCTGCTGTCACTCACTAAACCACATCTCTGATATTTACTTGTCTGCCTAGCTCATAACTGTTCCTGACTCAGCTTATTTCTCTACACTAACTCAACCTAGGGACGCGGGTGGCACTGTGGGTTAAACCACAGAGCCTAGGACTTGCCAATCAGAAGGTCGGCGGTTCGAATCCCCACGACAGGGTGAGCTCCTGTTGCTCAGTCCCTGCTCCTGCCAACCTAGCAGTTCGAAAGCACGTCAAAGTGCAAGTAGATAAATAGGTTCCACTCCGGCGGGAAGGTAAACGGTGTTTCCGTGCACTGCTCTGGTTCACCAGAAGCGGCTTAGTCATGCTGGCCACATGACCCTGAAGCCGTACGCCACCTCCCTCGGCCAATAAAGTGAGATGAGCGCCGCAACCCCAGAGTCGGCCACGACTGGACCTAACGGTCAAGGGTCCCTTTACCTTTACTGACTGAGCTATCTCTTGTCATGTGAGTGGCTGTGTTTCGGTTTGCATACTGTTTTGAAACTTGTGATTTAGGCAGGTTCACTTTCAAACAACCATCTTGGCCGCCTCTTAGTGCAGACCCAGTCTGAGCTTACATGCTCTCTGATCACCATGAACCACCATTGGCAGGGCTGGCAGCAACAGCAGCAGATATGTTCTATGCTTATGAAAGTATTTTATTCTTTTGTCAATTGTGCTATTTTAAATGTGTGTTTTAAATTTGACTTCCTTTAGTTGTGTTTCATTTCAAAATCTTTAAGGTAATATCTTAAGGTAAAGGTAAAGGGACCCCTGACCATTAGGTCCAGTCATGACCGACTCTGGGGTTGCGGCGCTCATCTCGCTTTATTGGCTGAGGGAGCCGACGTACAGCTTCTGGGTCATGTGGCCAGCATGACTAAGCCACTTCTGGTGAAACCAGAGCAGCGCATGGAAACGCCGTTTACCTTCCCGCCAGAGTGGTACCTATTTATCTACTTGCACTTTGATGTGCTTTTGAACTGCTAGGTTGGCAGGAGCAGGGACCGAGCAACGGGAGCTCACCCCGTCGCAGGGACTCAAATCGCTGACCTTCTGATCGGCAAGTCCTAGGCTCAGTGGTTTAACCCACAGCGCCATCCGTGTCCCTTAAGGTAATATCTTAGTTCCTTGTTAATTATGCTGCTTTGAAGATATACTTTACATTTGACTTTCTTCAGGAATGTTTTATTCTCCTTCCTTGGAGGTTTTAAAGCAGAGGTTGGATGGTCACCTGTTATGGATACTTTAGTTGAGATTCCTGCATTGCAAGGGGGTTGGACTAGATGACCCTCGGGATCCCTTCCAACTCTGCAATTCTACAATTCTATTGTGGGTTGTTTTATTTGATGTTTGAATGTGTTGTAAACTACTTTGAAATTGTTTCCCTTAAAAATATAATATGGTATAGAAATTGTCATCATCAATCAGAATTTCTTCTCCAGTCAGAGCAATCACTCCTCAGGAAAGCACCCTTTGAAACATGTCAGTTGAACCGTGTTCTCTTCCAGGAGCCAATTATCTCCTTCCAAGGCATGTTGTACCGAACATCGCTCCCAGCTGCACTCCTGATCCTCAAAGCGAGCCATCAGAAAACGTGAACCACTTGAAACTGGGCCAGAAGATAATTTGCAAGGTAGGAGGGAAGAACGGAGGCTGCCTGAGCTGGCCGGTCCAAACTCCCAAAGACGTAGGCGTAATCGTTGTGCAACGGCTTTCCATTGATGTGGCCACGTATGAAATGAAAGATGGGCCAGGCTGTTGGTGGGACAACCACTCCGGGCAGAGATTGCGTGCCCCTCCGCTGGTCCATTAGAGATAATAATAATAAATAATAATAATAATAATAATAATAATAATAATAATAATAATAATATATTTGTAGCCCGCCCATCTGGCTGGGTTATCCCAGCCACTCTGGGCGGCTTCCAACAAAGTTTAAAAAATACATCAAACTGTCACACATTAAAAACTTCCCTGAACAGGGCTGCCTTCGGATGTTTTCAAAATGTCAGGTAGTTGTTTATTTCCTTGTAATCTGATGGGAGGGTGTTCCACAGGGCGGGTGCCACCACTGAGAAGGCCCTCTGCCTGGTTCCCTGTAGATTTGCTTCTGGCAGTGAGGGAACCGCCAGAAGGCCCTCGGAACTGGACCTCAGTGTCCGGGCAGAATGATGGGGAAAACCCAGCCAGATGGGCAGGGTATAAATAATATATCATCATCATCATCATTGAAGTTTGGTGGGAGGAAGCAAATCTGGTGAAGGGCATAGGATAAAGAAGATCCCCACCTATCCTCTTTCAGGTCCATATAGGAATGTAAAAAAGCAAATTGAAATGCAAAAAGGGGGGAATGACCTCTCTATGCTTTATACCATTAAGGTGTATATAGCCCAAGATTGAAACAATTTCATTTGTGCATTGTTTATTGAGTTTCCACTGCAGTTTCCTCCCTTGCCTCCAATGAAACACAAAAAAATAGAAGACTCAAATTCCTGATTCCAATGGGAAATGTTTTTTTTTTATTTTTTCAGAATCCCACACATATCTCAAACAGACACAAAGCAGTCTGCATGTTTCTGGTGCATTTTGTGCAAAACCAAGGACCTACCCACATGGAAATTTATTCTTAGCAAAGGAATTTGACACGGGCTTCAAAATTTGCAAAGTTCCTGGAAATTCGAACGCTGGTTTTTGTGCAAGCAAGCGTATCATTGCAATGTATCCCAGACTGCAACAGCTCTATAAAGACTTACCTGACTGTAAGTCCCGTTGAACTGAATCGGGATTAGCTCTGAGCTAACATGTACAAGGGCAGGAGCCAAATCTCTGGGGTGTTTCACTTTTGGGGCTGCCCAAGAAAGGTACAGTTGGTCAAGATCATCCAGGGATGTAAAATTGTTGGAGATAGTGGGATGCAGAGATGATTTGGGGTATCAGGGGGAGGGGTTAATTATGATGGGGAGGCCTGGATGAAAAGGGACTACGTAGGTGGTTTAAGTCAGGGGTAAAGAACCTGTAGTTCTTTGGGTGTTGCTGGACAGCTCTCAACTTCTCTGTGTTGCACAGCTGGGCCCCTTCTCCAATTTTGCACCCCTAAAACTAGTACAATCCAAATTTCTAAGATCAGCCCTTCAAGTCCCAAAATGTGAGACTAGTGACAAGCTTCACAAAAGTGGAGTAAACAAACAAACCCCTGTGTTGCAAAATGTGAGTCAGCAATATCAAAAGCAACGCGATGGCCAGAAACAATTACAATGTGAAAAACTTTATGGAAGAATTCAAAACATCAAAACTAACAAACTGAAGTCTCTGAAAGTCTCTGAAAGTCCTTAAATGAATCATGGTGCCAGACTTTACCCGGTGGAGAGCAAGCTGTGAAGCAAATGTCCAATTCTGATGTCCAACTTTGAACTCTGCTGAACAGTGTTTTCAGATAACAACTACTGTTTCATTGAATTCTTCATCAGCCAATTAGTTCAACACTCATAAGTAGAAAGATATGTAATTTCTTCATTAACCAAACTTTTTTTGAATAGATATACTATACATGAGAATGAAAAATACTCTGGAACTGTGCTCATGCGATTGTGTTAGTTTTGATGTTTTGAATTATTCCATAAAGTTTTTCACAAAAGTGGAGGCTAGAGTGTGGGTGTGGCTCAGACGACCTTTATTTCTGCCTTGGCCTTGCCCCACTAACTGTGAATGATGATTTTCAATCCACGTGGAAACAGGCAGTGCAACTAAAATCTCGTCCCTGGGCTTCTCTCCAGGTATTCTACTCAGCATGTGATACAATCAGGCCAAAGTACCCATTAAACAATGTGTAGCAGACACAGAGTGCCAAGTGGCTGTTAGAATTCCTGCTCCATGATTGCAGTCATGGGATTGTTTTCTTTCACATGATGATATATGTTTTGACTCCACAGAGAGGGAAGGGACGGAGACAGGATGTTTGTGTTACTGTGTTCCGTGAAGTGGGACTATTGTCCTTTGTTCATTTTCTTTTTGCTGTCTGATGCTAGAGAGAGAGGGAGCCATGTTGCAGTGCTCCTTGCGTGTTTTTATGTAAATAAAGTAGATTAGCCAAAATGCTGAGTTGCTGAGGTCTGTTACGCAAAGCTGCAAAGACTCTGCGGATCTCTAAATGTGCCGGTGTCAGTTGGCATCGGTCGCTGTGATGTTTGGGCTGAAGAAAGCTTATGAAGCTCCCGAACGATCAACCAGGAGGGAGAGAACTTGCCAGTCAGGCATGTGTCTCTGCCAGGGTCCTACTCGAGTGTAGGCTGAACTCCTAACAGTGGCTTTAGCCAGGACCCCAACTTTTATTGCCAATGAATCCACCACGTACTCTGGACAGCTCTTAACATCCCGACCATTTGCCATGTTGGCTGCCGTCACTTCTCACTGTTTCCCACAGGAACGTCCTAGGAGGCTGCCTTACACTGACTGAGACCATGGATCCATCTAGCTCAATATTGTGTACACCGACTGGCATCTGTTCTCCCCTCAGATAAAGGATAAGTGCAGGGTGTCAGGGATTAGTTTCGGAGGGAACAAATGAAGAACAAGGTGACCAAAGTGTATAGAATTCTATATAAATGAGAGCAGCACTTTTCTCTCTTACATAGGATCTCCCTATGAAAATGATGGAAGGGACAGGAACAGGACAACAGAGCTACTTCTTCACTTGCGGCAATGCGGATGCCGATAAGGTCACAGGTGGTGTGGAATTCCACAAAGGCAGATTAATTGCGCAATGCATGAAGGACCACTCCCTTATCTTGGCCCAAGTGACCATTCAACTTCAACTGGATGTCCATGCCATGCCACATCTCTCCACACTAAGGTTACCAGATTTTTTTCAAAGAATCCGGGGACCCTTTTTTAAAAAAAAGAGGGGGAAAAGTTATTTTTTTAAAAAATTAAGAAGTAATATCTTCTCTTATGTGGTCTCCTCTGTCAGGCGGCCTTCCTCTGGGCCCTGACCTGCTCTCTTGGAGCACTAGCCGCATTGGAGTAGGCTCAGGTTGGGCCTGGGCTCAGCCACGTGTCCTTGCCCTCCCGGTGCTCTCCTACCTCTTGTCCTCAGCTGTGCCGCAAGGTTGGGGCTCCCCTCTTTTCTCCTTCCTCTTTCTCTCTCTTCCTTCTCACTGCGTTAGCTCCAGGGTTTTCCTAGCCCTGGAGCACCGCTGGGCAGTCGGCTGGGTGGCTGGGTGCTCTCGCTCCCGGCTTGGGTCATAGGGAGGAGCAGCAGTTACCCCAGTTGATGCAGAGGGCATCCCTGGTTACCCCTCAGCAGCGGCAGTCTCAGCAGCCCGGAGCCAGCCTAGTAGTGCAGTTGGCTCTGGCTGGCTTCAGGAGCTGCCCGCTGCCGTGGCATTCGCCATTTTGCCTCGCCAGAAGTCCCCATTTGATGTGTCTTCTGCCGTTGAACCAATCACGCAACATTCATTCCCTACTAATAAATCTACAACACTTAAAATATAAATCTGGGGACATTAAATGAAATCCGGGGACGGATTTTGTCGGGGGACAGATTTGTAAATCTGGGGACTGTCCCCGGGAAACAGGGACGTCTGGTAACCATACTTCACACCCTTATTCCATCCACGGGGAAGGGAGACTGTTTCTGAAGGAAAGTATTGGATTAGGGTAGCCTCTCTGCCTCCCCTTGAGGAAGCTGGTTGTTTGTATTCTCCATCTTTCCTGCAAAGCACTCTGGGAACATGATCTTGACTGTTGCCATCGCCCAGCCATACTGGATCAGTGGAAGAGCCCTTGCCAGATCTGCTCCGCTTTCCCTCTTTGTCCTCCGACCTCACCTGCCTTCCCCTGCCGAGCAAGCAAGCTTCTCCTCCTCTGCGTCGGCAAGGTCACCCTCCGTGCCCGCTTCTGCCCCTCGGCCCTCCCATCCCCTCCCTCTAGCAAAGTGAGAACCGGCGGGAGTTGATGTTCATCTTCGTCACGCCAATGAGCTTAAGCGGGGTGGAGAGGCTGAAGGAGGATGTCAGGGGGAAGTCGCACAGGAGGTCAGAGAGCTCGTCCCGCTCCTCCAGCTCGTAGGTGGCATCGTTGAGCATCCGCCGGTGGAGGTGGCAGGTCTGCTCGATTTTGAGCTTGTTGATGTCGCTGCGAAGGCGCATCAGCTGCCGGGCCAGCTGCTGGTCCTGGAGACGCATTTCCATCTGGAACACAAAAGGCAGGGAGGGATAGTTTCATAGTCAAGGGGCATGAGGGGGTTAAAGCAGACCCTCCAAGTGTCCCTACTTTCCAGGGACAGCCCCTGGACGGCTTCTGATTTGATCCCTGAATGTCCCACTTTTCCTTACAGGTAAAGGTAAAAGGACCCCTGACCATTAGGTCCAGTCGTGGCCGACTCTGGGGTTGCGGCACTCATCTCGCTTTATTGGCCGAGGGAGCCGGCGTACAGCTTCCGGGTCATGTGGCCAGCAGGACTAAGCCGCTTCTGGCGAATGAGAGCAGTGCACGGAAACACCGTTTACCTTCCCAACAGAGCAGTACCTATTTATCGACTTGCACTTTGACGTACTTTCGAACTGCTAGGTTGGCAGGAGCAGGGACCGAGCAACGGGAGCTCACCCCATCGTGGGGATTCGAACTGCCGACCTAGTGATCGGCAAGTCCCAGGCTCTGTGGTTTAACCCACAGCACCACCCCTGTTCCCTCACTTTTCCTTAGGACATTCCTATTTTCATCAGAGAAATGTTAGAGGGTAAGGAATATGATTTGATCCTAGAATGTCCCACTTTTCCTTAGGAAAAAGTCCCTATTTTCATCAGAGAAATAAAATAATAATAATAATAATAATAATAATAATAATAATAATAATAATAATAATATTTTATTTATATCCCGCCCTCCCCAGCTGAAGCCGGGCTCAGAGCGGCTAACAACAGTAAAATAATACAGCATTCTAAAATCAATTCATTATAAAATCAGTTCAAATCAAATTGATGGCAACCATTGGGCTAGAGTTCTGTGAAGAAATTACCAAAGGAGGGGGTCAGACTGTGCCTTGGCCAAAGGCCTGGTGGAACAGCTCTGTCTTGCAGGCCCTGTGGAAAGATGTCAAGTCCCACAGGGCCCTAGGAATATGATTTGATCCTAGAATGCCCCACTTTTCCTTAGGAAAAAGTCCCTATTTTCATCAGAGAAATGTTGGAGGGTATGGAATATGATTTAATCCTAGAATGTCCCACTTTTCCTTAGGAAAAAGTCCCAGTTTTCACCAGAGAAACGTTGGAGGGTAAGATTAAAGTGGCAACTTTAACCAGGAAAGGGGGAAGGGAGCAAATTTGTTTATTGGATTTTTTTTTCTGCCCTCCCCCCCCCAAGGAAACCCAGGTGCCAAACAGAGGCGCAATTTAAAAACGAAGCAGAACAAAACATTCTGAAAATAATTACGGTTAAAAGCTTTTTAACATTCCATTTGAATTGTAGTCACCCACTCTGGGGCCTTAGGGTGAAAGGTAGGCAAGAATATTTATTTACTGCACACTCTTCTTCCGTAAGGTCCCGGGGTGATTTGCAACATCAAAGCACACTGTTAAGAACAGTTTGAAGCAACTTGCAATCACAAAAATAAGCTGCGTCCTAAAAACGTACACCTCAAGCGTCAAAAGCCAGGGTAAAGAGGTGTTTCTTCAGCCTTCTCCGGAAGCTGTATAATGAAGGCACCAGGTGCACCTCTGTAGCGAAGGAGGTCCATGATTTAAAAGCCGCCACAGAGAAGGCTCTCTCCTGGACCACCACCACCCTTGCCTCTGAGGGCAGAGGAACTACAGTCGTACCTTGATTGTCAAACGCCTTGGTACTCATATGTTTCGGCTCCCGAACAATCGAAACCCGGAAGTGTGTGTTCCAGTTTTTGAATTTTTTTGGGAAGCCAAATGTCCGATACAGCTTCTGGGACTTCCAATCAGAAGCCACGCTTTGGTTTCCGAACATTTTGGAAGTCGAACGGAGTTCCGGAACAGATTCCGGTCAACTTCCAAGGAACGATTGTATTGAGATGGACACCTCTGCTGATTGCAGCACCTGAGAGGGGATGTAAAGGAGGAGACCGTGTTTTGGGTATTTGGGGTGCGAGTCATTTAGGGCCTTAAATAGTGACATGAGCACCTTGAATTGGAATCAGAAACACACTCTCAACCAGTGCAGCTATTTCAAAACTGGTCTTCCGAGATCTAGAATGGAAGCCTAGCCAGTAATCCGGCCGCTGCATTTTCGGCAAGCTGACGTTTCCGATTCACCTATAAGAGTTATTGTTATTTATTAATTTCATAGAATTGACACGTGGCTTGATTGCAAAACACACACACACACACACACACACAAACACCCTCTTCAAAGCGGTTTATGAATTGGGAAAACAATAAAATCAAGAAACATTTACAGCCATGCTTTAACACATACGAAAGTTAAAATACTAAAATGGAATTGCATCGACTTTCTAAGCATCTGTGTATTCTTCTCTAAACAGGAATGTTTTTTGCAGGTCCTGATTCAAAATGTGGTGTAGTGGTTAAGAGTGGTAGACTCATAATCTGGGGAACCGGGTTCGCGTCCCCGCTCCTCCACATGCAGCTGCTGGGTGACCTTGGGCTAGTCACACTTCTTTGAAGTCTCTCAGCCTCACTCACCTCACAGAGTGTTTGTTGTGGGGGAGGAAGGGAAAGGAGAATGTTAGCCACTTTGAGACTCCTTAGGGTAGTGATAAAGCGGGATATCAAATCCAAGCTCCTCCTCCTCCTCCTTCATCTTCATCTTCTCTGATTATGAGGGCATCTAGATCTTATGGAAAAAGTAGTTCTTGACTAGATGGCCCCAATTCTTGTGCCTCTATAGTCTTACAACCTTATTTCCATCTGCAATGGGACTCTGCCGGTGTTTTGTTGAGAGGGGGAAATGAGGATCAGTTCTTCAGCAGCTCCAGCCCAACAGTTTCCAAACTTTCCCAGGGAGATAAAGCTTCCCGCCAGCTTTCATTTGCTCTTTCAGGGTGAGAAGGGTCTCTCTCCCCCATTGTAAAACAAAAAAAGGGAGTCGGTGGGGAGCTGATCTCCACAGGATAGGAGCATAAAGGGGCAACAGACAAAGCCTTGTGATGGCTGACAAAAGGATTACAGCTCTGACACGGAGGGAAGGTGCCAGCGCTGAATCCCTGTCCCCTGGCTTCAGACTTGGTGCTCGGTTTCGGGTGTCCGAGATAAAAAGATCGAGTTTCTCACACATCAGATTCTCCTTTGGCAATAGATGAAGAACCAGCGACAGGTTAATTGTGGTGCAGGAGGCAGAAGGCAGCATTCTGGGCCAATGAAGCTGGCCTTTGTATATGATATTCTTAATCTCAGGGCCATAGGTTTGAACCCCCTTGGGGCAAAAGATTCCTGCATACTGGGGGCTGGATTAGATGCCCTTTGTGGTCCCTTCCATCTCCACAATTCTATGATTCTATTATCTCTCTCTCTCTCTCTCTCTCTCTCTCTCTCTCTCTCTCTCATTGACGGGATTATACAAGGGAAGGGGGCAGAGATTTCTGAGTTGAAAATAAGTCTGAAAAAGCAGAACATATTTCTTCCACCAAACTTATACATGGCTCTAAACTATGGTTTATTGCACCATGATTTATGAAACCATGACAAAGCTGCTTCTGGCGAACCAGAGCAGTGCACGGAAATGCCGTTTACCTTCCCGCCAGAGCGGTACCTATTTATCTACTTGCACTTTGACATGGTTTCAAACTGCTAGGTTAGCAGGAGCAGGGACCGAGCAACGGGAGCTCACCCCGTCGTGGGGATTCAAACCGCCGACCTTCTGATCGGCAAGTCCTAGGCTCTGTGGTTTAACCACAAACTTGTAAGGTTTGCGGTTAGGCATTGGTTAAAAAATTGGATGTTGGAAGGGTAAGTCCCTACCCCTCCAATGCTGGTGCTGCAAGGGAATTCCGTTAAAGGAATCCAGGGGCTTTCCATGCTTTTGTCCAAGTCCCTGGCCTCTGGGAGCATGTGGGGAGAGGTGAAGGTCTGCTGCCCAGCTTCATTTCTCCCCAATATTGTTTTCCCTGACTGGCTTCTGCTGGAATCCGGAAATCAGTTCTGTCCCTGGACGGGGGAACAGATAGTCAGAACCAATGCCTAAGCAACCACTCACAGTTCCGTATTTAAATAAAGTTTTGGCCAAAATGATGCCAAAAGCCTTAAACAAAAAAATGCGTGTGATGTGTGAGTTATTGGGGTGGCTTGGGGACCTCAACACGCAGTGTGTACTACTTGGCTTCAGCATGTGGGCAGCTCTCCCTGCTTCTCCTCCTTCTGCCAAACAGACCCCCCCAAAGTCCTGCTCCGATGGTGCCACCAGCTCTGCAGAGCGGTCTCAAGGTATGCAGGGAAAAACCCGAAGATTCCCTGCTGCCTGTCCTCCTTTCTAAATTCAGCGAAAGGGCTCTGGTCAGCATTTCCATTAAATCAACGGAGGCTGGCATTATAATCACAGCCTCTGTTCGGTCTCCAGGCTGCACGCAATTACAGCAGGCATTAACATCGATTGGAAGGAGAAGCACAAAACTGCTATTAAGCTATTTTGACCATGAAAGTACAGGAAATTCAGCCAACGGATCAAGTGATTTTCTCTAGGACACCATCACCTGTCTCCTCTTCATTGGGGGGGGGGCAAGAGTGCTTGGGCCATAGCTCAGTGGTTAGTGCACCCAGATTGTGTGCAGAAGGTTCCGGGTTCAATTTCTGGCATCTCCAGCCAGGGCTGGGACTGGGAGACCACCTGCCTTAAAACCCTGGAAATCTATTCATAGAATATTAGAGTGGGAAGGGATCCAAGGGTCATCTAGACCAACCCCCTGCAATGCAGGAATTTCAACTAAAGCATCCATGACTGGTGGCCATCCAACCTCTGTTAAAAATTCTCCAAGGAAGGAGAGTCCACCATCTTCCGAAGAAGTCAATGTCACAATGCCTGCAGTGCCACATTGGTTTGCAATGTTTTTATTTATTTAAAAGTCCTCATGGAAATTCAGTGGCGTTTTAAAAGCATTGCAGTGGGTGGCCTAGATGATCCGTGGGGTCCCTTCCAATTCTGCAATTCTATAACTCAATCGTTTTCGTGCAAATTGCTCCTGACATACATATCTTCTCATGCCCTATTTGCTAACATGCACATTTTTGCAAAGGCAACCGTTAACATAATACTTCTTACTATTGTCGCTATTATATGCATTTAATAATAATAATAATAATTTTTATTTATGCCCTGTCCATCTGGCTGGGTTTCCCCAGCCACTCTGGGCATCTTCCAGCAAAATATTAAAATACAATAATTCATCAAATATTAAAAGCTTTCCTAAACAGGGCTGCCTTCAGATGTCTACTCAAAGTTTGGTAGTTGTTCTCTTTGACATCTGGTGGGAGGGAGTTCCAGAGGGTGGGTGTCACTACCAAGAAGGCCCTCTGCCTGGTTCCCTGTAACCTCACATCTCGCAGGGAGGGAATTGCCAGAAGGCCCTCGGAGCTGGACGTCAGTGTCCAGGCCGAACGATGGGGGTGGACACACTCCTTCAGGTATACTGGGCCAAGGCTATTTAGGGCTTTAAAGGTCAGCACCAACACTCTGAATTGTGCTCGGAAACGTACTGGGAGCCAATGTAGGTCTTTCAGGATCGGTGTTATATGGTCTTGGCGACCTCTCCTGGTCAGCAGTCTAGCTGCCGCATTCTGGATTAGTTGTAGTTTTGCACACAAGTATATGCACTCTCCTTTTTTTTTTCCCCACACATTACTTTGCCGGAGAATGGCATTGCAAAATTCAGAGCAGTGCAGATTTCAGAGGATGCCTCCGCTTTGGTTCGTGTATCGTTTCCGAAAGTGTGAGTTGCATAGATTCACCCTGAAATGCAAATCAAATTTCTCCTTCCTCTCTACTGACTCTTCCCAGTTCTTTAAGAATTGAATATGGGAGCTTCTACACCCAACACATGTGCTCCCAGTCAGGGGCGGAGGAAGAGGAGCGCGGGGGGAGCACATCGCCCCCGGCAGCACAATCCCGGTGGGGTGCCATCACTGCTGTTCCCCCACCTGTGCTGAGCGCCACACCCCCACAGTTGATGTGCCACACCCCCAGGAGTCATGCCACACCCCCGGGATGCACGCCGCGCCCCTGTGGGTGGCACGCCACATGCCCGGGACGTGCACCAGCCCCACCCCCGCCTGCTATCCACCCCCCAGTACCAGAGCATGAAGCTCCGCCACTGCTCCCTGTTGCTTCAAAGAGCAGTGCTAGAACCAATAAGTGGAAATGGTGGGGAAGCAAATCTCAGCTAAATTTTAGAAGGGACTTTCCAATGGCCAAAACATTATTGAGAGCCAGTGTGGTGTAGTGGTTAAGAGCAGTAGACTCGTAATCTGGGGAACCGGGTTCACGTCTCCACTCCTCCACATGCAGCTGCTGGGTGACCTTGGGCCAGTCACACTTCTCTGAAGTCTCTCAGCCCCACTCACCTCACAGAGTGTTTGTTGTGGGGGAGGAAGGGAAAGGAGAATGTTAGCCGCTTTGAGACTCCTTCAGGTAGTGATAAAGCGGGATATCAAATCCAAACTCTTCCAAACTCTTCTATTAGGCAGCTGAACTGGCTGCCTTCAGAGGTGGCAAGTGTTCCTTCGATGCATGCATTTATTTGGCCCCAGACAGGGATGCTGCCATTGACCTCATATTGATCAGGCTGTTAGAGTAGATGAACTCCAAGATCCCTCTCAATTACACAAGATTCCATGAATTCATGAGCTATGATCCCTCTCCAAATTATTATTTTTTTAAAACCACATTGTTGAGGTTATCTCTTTTCTTTTAGTTATAGTGGTGAAATAAGCAGGTGAGAAAAGAAGACCCCCCCAACCCCCCCAGCACAAATGAGCCGAATGTCAGGCAGGGGAGCTCAGAGACAGAGTGAACTTTCATTGCAATCTCCAGCTTGGAAGGAGTTTCTTAAATGCTGCTGGAAGGAGTATATAAAGTTATGCATGCCAGCCAGCTTACTGCATAAAGGATAGAGAGAAATAAAAGAAGGAACAATAGAGGGAATGGAACAAAAAGGAAGAGGGGGGAAATGGAACAAAAAAATGTTCAGACTGTAAGCTCATCGAGAGCAGAGGCCTATTTTTGTTTTTCATTTTCCTACGGAATAAAAGCTTTGCATGTATAAATGAACAAAGGGAAAGAAGAAAGAGAGAGAGCGAGAGCGAGAGAGAGAGAGAGAGAGAGAGAGAGAGAGAGAGAGAGAGAGAGAGAGAGAGAGTTGTGTGTTTTCTGTGAATAATTGTGACTAAAGAGAGGTGAGGTTTTTCTTCTTCCCTTAGGGTGAAATCCAGCACACACACACATATAAGAAAGTAGACCCATTGAAGTCAGAAGAACATGCAGCACTTTGAAGCTGTCACTATTTGAGGCTGATATTTAATCACATGCCAGCAAGTTCAGGGCTGCACACTTATTCTGATGGGGAGGCCTTGTGCAACAAACCTGTTTCCCCAAGAGGTCAGACTTTTTTTGCAATAAGGAAAGTGCTGTGGTAAGTGCAGGATAACACTGGTTTCAACACCAAGCCATCTAACTTCCCCAGAAACAAATCAGAACAGATTCTCATTAAATAGCCAACATCGTCTAACCTCCCTACAAAGAAATCAGGGCGAAAGCTCAATAAAACAGGTCGTCAGGAAGCGACGCAGTTAAAAGGTTAATAAACATCAGCAGGAACCAACTTACCAGTTCTTTCCTGAGCCAGTTGAGAGCCTCATCAATATTTCCAAAGCCACTGATTTTCTCCTGGGTCATCACTGGAACTTGCGCTTTCAAAGAGCCTCCATTGATATGAACTTGCACCTCTGTTAAAGGAACGCTTTCCCCCATTGGTTTCTCATCCCGGCTGGCTTCCGCAGGATGCTCCGGGTGGCTTTTCCACACAATCCCCTCCAGCTGGGCCTTCCACTCCAAATAGGAGGGTCTCCTCGTCTCCAGCCTCAGTTTCTCCGTCAGAGCTTTCAGGTTCCGCAAGTGGTCGTCAGGAGGAGCGCCTCCTCCCGTCTCGGGATCTGCACCGTCCAACATTTGTTCTATCTCAATCTTAGGGGCAGACACCTTACTTTCCGGAGGAATGCCATCAACATCCATCAAGAGGTTAGCAGAGGGCTCCAATATCCAGGCAAGACCATCCATGAAGTGATCAGATGCTCCAAATTTCCTTTGCTCAGAAGTTGGGACTCAGCGCTTTCAATCCAAGAACACAGGACACCATCTAAGCAGGAACACAAAGGCACATTGTTGGTTTTCAGCCGCAAATTGTCAAGGGGGGAGAAGGGGGAGGAACGGACGAGCAACCAGAACTTCCTTATATGACCTGAACGTGAGAAAAATGGAAGTGAAAGCCTTCAGCCTAAACCGTCTCTCTAAGAGACTTCGCCCCGGCTGTCTAGTGATGTTCTCGGGCAAGAGCAAACAAGCTTTCTCTAGCTTTCCTGCAGAAGGTTTTTCCTGCTGCAGAGAGAGACCTGTCAGGCACCGTGCTCAGGGCGAAGAAACGGATTACTAAGGATGAGGTCAGAGGGAGAGAAGAGTGGGAGAAATACTGTAGCAGAGTGTTGCACAATTAATAAACCCGTATCTTGTTAGCGTACTTGACACGATCTCAGCTTTGCATTGCAGAGCCTTGCTACCTGGGAGGCAAGGAAGGGCTAGTGTAATGGCTTATGGGAGCCCACCCACGAAAGCGATTAACAGGTGCAGATCTTTATTTATTTCTTCATACTTCAAGCCTGCCCTGAGAGTGCAGGGAAACTAATATGGCACAATAACTCTATTTACTTTAATGGAACAACGGCATTCTTGTGGCGTTGCCAAGAAGGAAGATTGCATTCCAGAGGTCTGGGGAAACAAAAGGGTTGTGCACCTTGGGCTGAAATGAGGCTAAGATGGGGGACATTTGAGAGGGAGTTCCAGAACTGGGGTGGGGGGCCATCACCAAGAATGCCCTGTCTCATGTTGTGGGCCATTCAACCAAAGCTGTACCCAGAGGGAAAGTGGGGCATCTCCACAGATGTTAATATTGTGGGGAGGCAGTTTTGGGAGAAAGCCACTTCTGCCCTGCAGAGGAGGTGGGATTGCAGGCGTCACGGCTGAGCCCCCGCATGATTGGGGGAATCCCTGGCTGCGTCACCCCGTGGCCAGCCAATTGGCTGGCTTTGGGGGTGTGGCCCGCCCGATTTAAACTCAGGTGCGGCCAGGGATCTCCCTCTTTTCCCACATACCAGTCACTTGGTTTTCGCCTACCTCATAGCAAGTCGTCACAACTTTCTTAGTACTGGCGGTTAGGCATTGGTATTGGTATTGTTTTGTAGTTGGAAGAGGGGAGGAAGTGCCATCACCTGCCCCACATATTGAAGGGTAGTCCGATAAAGGATTCCGGGGGGAGTGGCCCTGTCCGAAGCCTATGGAGGTGAGGGCCTAAGGCATGCCCCTGAGCGGTGACCCCGGGGGAGTTCCTAGTTGATGTGCATCAGCAGGACTCCCCCTACTGGTGGTTAACCCTTCCCGGACTTCAAGCGGAAGGGCTGAAGCTGGATAGTCGGTTAGGACCAATGCCTAAGCCAATACCACTCATCACCTGTAACCAATAAAGTTGTGGCCTTATCTAGCCCATTAACCTTAATAATTGTGTCATGTGTCTTTATTGCCACTGGGGGGAACAGGAACTCGCCACACAAAGTATGTGCAGGTTTAACGGTGTGGGATGGGCGCTACCTGAGGGAAAGCTCTTGTGAGGAGTCTGGATCTGTTTTTGTGTGCTGCTGCCTACCAGATCCAGCATACATAGGGTGAAGAGCCGTCCAAGGCAGTGCCTCAACTCAGAATCCTGGCGTCCCCCGTGTGATGGCCTGGGAATCTGATTCAGAGGCTGAACTGGAGGACTCCCAGCCTGCACAGGAGTCCCCGCCTCCGGGGCAGGGGCTTGAATCTGAAGGGCCTGCACCTGTGCCAGATCCTCAGGAGCAGACACCTGATGTATCCGGCTCCGGAGGTGATCAAGGACTCATTGCCTGCAGGTGCTCCTCTCCCAGCCCTCTCAGGGGAAGGTGAGGTGGCCTCTGGGTCCAGTAACCCTCCAGCCTCTCCTGAGCTACAGAGGCTCAGGGCAGAGAGGCAGAGGGAACTAAGTTCTCTCAGGAGGAGTGCTTGCCTTAAGGCCGGGAGAGGCGGGTCACCTGTGGACCGGGGCCGTCCTAGGCCTCAGAGGAGATAAAGGCCAGTCAGCCCAGTCCCAGGTTGCGGGAGCAACATTGTTGGTTACCTGTTCCTGCTGGCACCCTGTCCTGCTTTCTGCTCGAGTTCCTGACCACGCCCGACTCCCTACCTTGGACCCCAGTTCAGCCTTGGACCATGCCGCACGGTAACCCCCTGGGACCAACACACCCTGTTTGCTCTGCTAGCACCATGTCACTCACTGCAGACCCCGGCCATCAAGTCCAAGCTCCCACAGATGTTGACCCACATGCACCACCATCAGCTACAGCAGTAGAGGGCAGGGGGGCTGGAGCGGAATGAGCCCATGGAGAAATATAATCAGTCAGTCAAACCCTAACGGGAGATGCTGGGGATTGAACCTGGAACCTTCTGCAGGCCAAGCAGATACTCTAGCCATGAGCAGCATAGCAAGGTGCCTTTCACTGAATCAGATCATTGGTCCACCTAGCTCATTAATGTCAATGGCAGCAGCTCTAAGATTTCAGATGGGGAGACTTTTCCCAGCCCTATCTGGAGATTCTGGGACTGATTCTGGGGACATTCTACAAGCAAAGTGAATGCCCTACCAGGGTAGACCCTCCCAGTGTCCCTATTTGTCAGGGACAGTCCTGGATTTACAGAAGCCCTCCTGGTTTCTGATTCGATCCCTGAATGTCCCGAATTTCCTTAGGACGTCTCTATTTTCAATGGAGAAATGTTGGAGGGTACGGTAGGAAGTCCCTATTTTCATTGGGGGAAAGTTGGAGGGGGCGTCTCTATTTTCAGTGGAGAACTGTTGTAGGGTATTGAATAGGACATCCCTATTTTCATTGAAGAAATGTTGGAAGGACATTTCTATTTTCATATGATCCTCAAGCCATCTGAAGTTTTTTAATGTTTAATGTTTCATTAAGTTCATTAAGACAATAAAGGTATTATTATTATTAGCATCATCATCAACATTAAATAGGACACCCCTATTTTCATCGGAGAAATGTTGGAGGATATGTTCGAGAAGCAGGCTGAACAGAGAGCTAAAATCAGCTGGTTAGGAGAAGAGAGAAGGCAGAGGCCCAGCAGATCCGCCTTCCCATTCCTCCCGAGCAGCCTTATCAACATTGAGGCCTATGAGGATCCTCAGGACTGGGAATGGAAGATAAAAACCAGCCATGGCTTCTGGCCACCCTCTTTTTCTTTTGTGTTAGGTCTAGGAATTGTTGCTGTGTTGCTTCTGTGGACAATTTGCTTTGTGTTTCCTCCTCTGGATGCTTGCGGGCTATGATTCATACCACTCCAGGGTGGGGTGGCAGAGAAAGGTGTTCAGCTGCTCAGAAGCCACAGAGAGTCTGTTGGCACCAAGTGGATTGGCTGCCCCACATAAGAGATGAGGTGGGAACCGTTGCTATGACCCTTGATTGTGTCATCTATCTCTGTTCGCAAATATATGCCTTTTTACACACGTTTCAGGGACACGGGTGGCACTGTGGGTTAAACCACAGAGCCTAGGACTTGCTGATCAGAAGGTCAGCGGTTCGAATCCCCGCGACTGGGTGAGCTCCCGTTGCACGGTCCCTGCTCCTGCCAACCTAGCAGATTGAAAGCACAGCAGTGCAAGTAGATAAATAGGTACTGCTCTGGCGGGAAGGTAAACAGCGTTTCCTTGTGCTGCTCTGGTTCGCCAGAAGCGGCTTAGTCATGCTGGCCACATGACCCGGAAGCTGTACACCAGCTCCCTCGGTCAATAAAGCGAGATGAGCCCCGCAACCCCAGAGTCATCCGTGACTGGACCTAATGGTCAGGGGTCCCTTTACTTTTACCTTTATGCATGTTTCATCCTAGAATGTGTGTTGCTTTGCTGGAGAACTGCATTGCAAAATTCAGAGTAGTGCTGGCTTTGAAGGATAGCCGTGTTTCAGTTAGTGCGTCATTTTAGAAAGTGTGAATTAATATCTTAATATCGTGTGTGTGTGTGTGTGTGTGTGTTTACACCCAGGTATTTGGTATTAAGCTGGTATTCTTATTTTTTGTCACTGTTGTTCTGCTTGCTTACCTTAAGGCAGAATTGTTAATTTGTTGTTTATTCGGCTTATTCATATTATTTTGCTAATTTTGTGCATTGCTTTGTTTTTATCACTTGATTCCCTGCTCTGGGATTGAAACTATTCAGCGCAGAGCAGGCTTTAAAAGCTGTAAATAATATAAATAAATAAATTAAGAGAGCTGGATTTGAATCTCACCTTTACCATATATATCAACAAAAACAAAAACAGTGTTGCCTTCCCCTCTGCCCCAAATTTATCCAAATGGGAAAGAGAGAAATAGGAATGTGACTTTCTCCAAAATGACATAATTAGATCTGGTGCTGGATTCAGAAACAGTTCAGGTTTCTTCTTCTAAGGGTGCGATGTAAATCAAAACCAACTTTTTGTCCACCTGGGAACGTGGCCAGAAATGAACTCTTGGAATGACCTCGTGCAAACGCATTAAAATGTAATTTGAGCTATTGGGTAATTGTCCAGCCTGCTGAACGCTTGCTGGGAATTCATATAATTCTGACACCAAGTCTGTAATTATTTTGGGGGAATCTTTTCACAGAAAGAATTCTATTGAAAAACAAATCTTTTTAGAGAACACAGGTCTACTTTCTCCTCAACGTCGCCATTGTTCTGGGGGGAGATGCTCTAAATGGGATGTTGATAAAAGGTATTCACAGAGAGAGAGAGAAGAAAGTGAATCTCTGGCTCCCTTGTGGCTGTTAATTGGGCATTTGTTTTATTTTTTGGAGAGTAGGCAGATAATACAGGTAGATAATTTGAGACTCTTGTCTTAATAAACATAAGTCATCTAAAGGAGAGAGGTGATGCTAAGACCATTGCAAACCAAAACACTTCCATCCTTCAAAACCCATCTTTTCAAAGCAGTTTTTCAGGCAGGGAATGGGGACAAAAATGTACACACTGGGCTCAAGAGAGACTGTGTGGTGCAGTGGTTAGAGAGTTGGGCTAGCAATCCTCACTTGGCCATCAAGGTCACTGGGTGACCTTGGGCCAGTCATAGTCTCTCAGTCTAACCTACCTCACAGGGTGGCTGTGGAGGTTAAATGGGGAATGGGAGAAGAATGTTTGCCTTGGAGAGAAAAATGGGATATAAATGCAACTAATCAAGTGTGCATAAAGATGTGTATAATGACAAAAGAAGAAATAAAAGAAGCTATGGGCAAGCAATTTAAAACCACACAGCATCTACCACAGTTAATACAGCTGCTACAATAGGCAGAAGAGGAAAATCAAATGCCTGTGGCGAAACTCCAAGCAGGACCCCGTCACAAGAGCAACACTCTCGCCTCCTGTGGGTTCCAGCAACTGGTTTTTAGAAATCGGGTCCTCCCTTAAAGAGGGCATGTGTTGTGGTGAGACCTGACAACCTAACCCAGTGTTGTGGGTGGGTACGTTTGGATAGCCACAACAACCAATTGGTAGGTCCCTTGATGCAGGGTTCAATCAGGTCAATGGATCTCAAGCTAAACAGATCAAGGGACCTATGCACGTGACCCAGAGCTTCCTCTTTCGGTGCGTGCATCGGAACACCTGCCCACCTCGCCCTATATTTAGGGCTTTTTGCTTGACCTTGCTATGCCGTCATGTGTCGTCTGTCGTTGGGACATGGACACGGCAGGAATTTCCCCCACTTGGCTGATTGGCTGTTGCTATTTGGGTTTCATCTGCCGTGTAGCAAATCGTCACAACTTGCAAGGTTGCGGATAGGCTCTGGTTCAGGTGATAGGGATGGGAGAACGCTCTCCCATCCCTATGTGAAGGGTATTCCATTAAAGAAATCGAGGGACTCGATGGTTTGGTCAACCCCTGAGAGGGGGTTGTGCCCGTGCCTGAGTCCAGGGGGGCATTTAGGTGGTGGAGATACCCTGCTTCTGGCTTTCTGCTTATCCAGGTGTTCACCCTTGGCTGACCTATGCTGGTGCCCTGGGTCAGTGCTACCTGCAACGGTGCAGAGAACTAGTCGAACCAGAGCCTATGCGACCATTCACTTGCCGTAATCAATAAAGTTGTGGCCTAAATTCTGCCAAAAACCAAACCAAAATTTGAGACTTGTCTGAATTTATTTAAGGAGGGTAGCGGCACTGTGGGTTAAACGACAGAGCCTAGGACTTGCCGATCAGAAGGTCGGCGGTTCGAATCCCCGTGACGGGGTGAGCTCCTGTTGCTTGGTCCCTGCTCCTGCCAACCTAGCAGTTCGAAAGCACGTCAAAGTGCAAGTAGATAAATAGGTACCGCTCCGGCTGGAAGGTAAACTGCGTTTAGCCATAAGCAGCTTAGTCATGCTGGCCACATGACCCAGAAGCTGTACGCCAGCTCCCTCAGCCAATAAAGCGAGGTGAGCGCTGCAACCCCAGAGTCAGTCACGACTGGACCTAATGGTCAGGGGTCCCTTTACCTTTACCTTAAAGGTCTAAACATGCAAGGTTGATGCCTCCAATCGTGGAAGCAGAGCATACCTGGAAATGCCGGGGCTTAAACCTGGGATTTTCTGCATTTAGTGCAGATGTTGTTCCTTGGATTATTTTCAGTCTGGCTGGTGAACAGAAGGCTGGACTAGAAGAGACTTTGGTCTTTTCCATCTTTGATGTTCTAACGTCTGCAACGTATGTAAACAGGGAAGACTACAAAGCCCAGCCGCTTTTATTTTTAGCAGCGCTTTGGGTTTATTTACTTCCTTCTCAGACATCGGCTTCCCCTGTCCAAAATGATGGCTGCACAAATGACCTTTGACTTAGGGAGGCCCATCACCATGGTTACTGTGAATCTATTCCCCTATCTAGAGGAAGATCTTCTTAATCAAGGGGAGCGGTTTAGCAAGGGCCATAAATGCAACTGGCTCTTCATGCAGGGAATTTGTTTTCCTCTCTCCCTCCCTCCACCATAATTCATAAACTGAAGCTGAGGTGAACGGGACTTACCTGTCTCCAGCTTGCCTTTTCCTCGCAACGTTTGGAGGCAAATCGGCGAGATTTTCTTCGAGGAAAGAGCGTTCATGTATCCAGGAGGACTGCAGTCAGCCTTGAAAGTCCCTCCAGCCAGAGGAGAGGTTAACTGCCATCTGTGTGATAAAAATATATTGAGCAATCAATTAAAGCCGCCAGGAAGAAATATGTCAGCCTGGAAATTTACAGACAAAGAGGGAGAGAGAACTTAACTTCGAAAAGTCCCAGGGCTGATTCTCACAAGTGAGTCAACATCACAATGTATTTTAATTTTAATACAAATATTAATGATAGTTATTATTTGCATTTATTTGTCACTTACAACAGAAAATGTCTCAGAGCAACATTGGATTCCTGGTGAGGCAGTTTACCATTTGAACCACACTACCACACACTATGCAGGTGGCGCTGTGGTCTAAACCACTAAGTCTTGGGCTTGCTGATCAAAAGGTCAGTGGTTCGAATCCCCATGACTGGCTGAGCTCCTGTTGCTCGGTCCCAGCTCCTGCCAATCTAGCAGTTGGAAAGCACGCCAAAAATGCAAGTAGATTAATAGGTACTGCTCCGGCGGGAAGGTAAATAGTGTTTCCGTGCATTGTTCTGGTGTCAGTGTTCTGTTGCTCCAGAAGCGGCTTAGTCATGCTGGCCACATGACCCAGAAAAACTGTCTGCGGAGCAGACAAACACTGGCTCCCTCGGCCTGTAAAACAAGATGAGCGCCCCAACCCCAGAGTCGTTTGTGACTGGACTTAACTGTCAGGGGTCGCTTTACCTTTACCTTCACCACCCATATATGCTTTGCTGTGGAAGGGTCATTCTCGATTTGGGAGTGTGGTGAAGGAATTGCATGCCGGTGTCCCCACCAAGAAACGTCTTGGAGTTCTCTAGGAGATGATCTACCCAGGTGAGGCTGCCTACCTGTCAATCACCTGACATCCCAATGGCATCAAGTGACCTGGTTTGGCCCACACCTTTTGGAATCAACCAGCATGGACAAAGGCACAGTGCTTTTCAAGTGCTGATGATCAGAGCAGTTGGCTTGACCTCTCGGCCTCAATGGGGATACATTTAATGTGCGTGTCTAACACCAACATCTTCCCCAAAAGAGCAGAAGTAAATAACATGATAGCCAATTGATTAGGATCAACATGACAGCAATCCTAACTCCCGTGCATTGTTTCCTGTGAGTAAGCTTCCTTGACCTCAGTGGTGCTTGCTTCTCGCTGCATAGGTTCAAGATGTGGAAGACATTGAACTTTAATGAAAGGTCATCGGCTGACCGAAATGGCTTTTAATTAGAAACGCAGTCTTGCAAAGACCTGCTGCCTTCGAAACAGCAGGAACCTCATTAAAAAAGGAGATGAATCTGGCCTCTGCTTGGTTATATTTCTCATTCTCTGACTCTCTTTACGGCTACAGTAAAAGGTCACGAGCAAACGTGAAAGCCTTGCTATCACCTCTTTCACTTGCTGGAGCAATGAAGGACCACCAATTGCCCTTGTTCTCCAGCAGATCACATAAGCACTCAAGAGCACAAGAGCACTCTCCTCTCCTAGCTCAGCTGGTTAGAGCATGGTGCTGATAATGGCAAGGTTGCAGGTTCGATCCCCATATGAGACAGCTGCTTATTCCTGCATCGAAGGGGGCTGGACTAGATGAGCCTCACAGTCCCTTCCAACTCTCCAATTTTATGATTCCTGTGATGGAGGAGATGTTTGCAAGAGGTAGCAGAGTCACCTTCAACCTTGCGGAATTGGATTGTGGGATCTTCATTGCTTGCACAACACAGAGATTGTTAGGAGCATCCTACTCTCGTGTAGGACCCTGGCAGAGACACATGCCCGACCGGCATATTCTCTCCCTCATGGTCAATCGTTCAGAAGCTTCAAAAGCTTTCTTCAGCCCAAACATCACAGTGACTGATACCAAGAAAGATAAGCATACTTAGGGATCCACAGAGTATTCGCTGTTTGCGTAACAGACCTCAGTAGCACAGCATTTTGGCTAATCTACTTTATTTACATATAATACACTCGGAGCATTCTGCCTTAGCTCCTTCCTCTTTCTCATCAGACAGCAGAAGAAGAAGAAGAAGAAGAAGAGTTTGGATTTGATATCCCACCTTTCACTCCCTTTAAGGAGTCTCAAAGCGGCTAACATTCTCCTTTCCCTTCCTCCCCCACAACAAACACTCTGTGAGGTGAGTGGGGCTGAGAGACTTCAAAGAAGTTTGAGTAGCCCAAGGTCACCCAGCAGCTGCATGTGGAGGAGCGGAGACGCGAACCCGGTTCCCCAGATTACGAATCTACCACTCTTAACCACTACACCACACTGGCAAAGCAAAGAGAAAGAAACAAAGGACAATAGTCCCACTTTCTGGAACATAGTAGTACAAAACATCCTGTGTCCGTCTTGTTCCCACACTGTGGAATGAAAACATACACTGTCATTTGATAGACAGCAACCTCATGACTGCAAATACAGAGCAGGAATCCCAACAGAGATAAGCCCCCCCCCCTGCCTACCTCTGTAGAAAACTAACGGCTTTGCTAGAACATTCTGATGGCGCAACCTCATTCTTTAATCAAGTACCTCAAAGTGCGTAAGTGGACGTTGTTGGCATTATTACAGTGGAGAGGTATTGTAAGTATATACTTAAGCAATTAGCATTCCTTTGCAGCTTGAAGGAGCTCCCGTTACATAGTTCACATATCTCCACCCAACTTTTTAAAAAGTCACAAGCAGCCCTACTCATAACCAGGAAGCATTTTAAGAAAAGAAAAAGAAAGAGAATGTTACAGGCGTTTGCAAGGAGCGGCTGCATCAGGTGCAGATCAGAAACCGAGATAAGGGCGGCATAATGCAAGCTGTTATGAAAAGATTCCAGCCACAAAGCTGGCAGATTTCAGGATCTTCCCTGACCAGATAAGAAGAAGTTCTACGCCCTTTCTTGACAAGGTCCTTCTGTACCCTAGAGAAATTCAACCCCTTCTTAGAGGCGTTGGATGGAGTTCCAGAACCAAAGCCAAGTATGATCTTTGCATTCCTCCCAGTTCTTTGGAGTAAAATGAGGCGACTTTAGCCGAAGGGGAGGCATGGCTCATTGCCCTCAGAGCAGCGGCGTAGCGTGAGTTGTCAGCACCCGGGGCAACGCAAGTAATTTGCGCCCCCTAACCCGGGGCAAGGCAAGTAATTTGCGCCCCCCAACCCCTAACCTGCGAGTTGCCGCGCAAACAACGCTGCTTGCCCGGAGGAGGATGGAGGCAGAAGCAGCCGCCGCCTGTGGCTGGGCCGAGGGGATGGCGGCGGCGGCAGGGTGCGGAGGCTGCCCGTGCCCGGCCAGGCGTCGGTGGCGGCGTCGGCGCTGCTGCAGCGGCTGCTCCTCCTGCGAGCAGTGAGCGGAGCGCAGCCACAGCGGCGGCGGGGGGCGCGCGCGCTAGGGCGCAAGGCTGGCGGTGGTGGCGGGGAGCCCGGCGGAGGAAGGAACTTGTCCCTTCCCTCTGGACTCGCGCCCCCCCCCCGATGTTGCGCCCGGTGCGGTCGGCACCCCTGGCACCCCCCACGCTACGCCACTGCCTCAGAGAGTTGGAAAACATCCATTGCACCTGTGCAGAGCATGTCAGTATGTGAAGGGAGGGACATTTAATCTATAAGACCCTGCACACCCCAGAAAGCAACAGGCTTTGACAGTAAATGGGGAGAGATGCAATTTGGGTGTTCAGAGCAACAACTGTCAGGAGGTCCTACACATGAGTAGGAGTCTGCCAGAGACACATGCCCTCCTTGTTGTTCATTTGGGAGATTCAAAAGCTTTCTCCAGCCCAAACTTCACAGCGTCTGATAACAAGAGGCATCAGCACACTTCAGGATCTGCAGAGTATAGGCAGTCAGCGTTCAGACTCAGTAGCACAGGTTTTGGCTATATGTTTATTTACATATACACACTCGGAGCATCGTAACTCAGCTCCTTCCTCTTCAGCATCAGACAGCAATGAGAAAGAACAGAGGACAAATGTCCTACATCACAGAAACACAGTAATAAAAACATCCTGCCTCTGTCACTTCCCACAATGTGGAATGAAAACAGACGCTGTCATGTGATAAAAACAATTCCATGACTGCAACACGGGGAATGAACCCTAACAGCAACCTCATTCACACGACCCAAGTGCCCCATATTACTCCAGTAGCCAAAATTGAAATTGTGTAAACCTTTTGGGGGAAAGTGTATTTCTGAGGTTTGATGGCTTATAACACCACTTTTCTTTGGAATAAAACCATAAAATTATATATCAATTGAAAGATCATTTAATGAAAAATGTAATGCAACAAAGGTTGTTCAATTATCTGTATTCTATCAAAAGTTATAGCCAAATATCCAGAAAAAGGAAGCACGACTTGCTTAGGTTGATATGCAGTAGCTTTCCTCTATTTGAATGTAGCCAATGAGCATGAGCGTTTAGAGAGCCAATCAGGTGTTATGAGCCATCAAACCTCGGAAATACACTTTTTCCAAAAGGCTTCCACAATTTTGGCCACTAGTGTATTGGCAAAGCAGCATTGGTTCAAAGTGTGCCCATGCTGAGTAAGGGTCAGACCATCTATCTCTCGATCCATTCATGAAGTTTACAATAACACCAGGAGTTGACTTCAGAGTCTGACCTGGAGATGACAGAGATAGATGCTGCATGGACAGCATGTGATCTGCCACTGAGCTATGGCCCATAAAAGCCCATAAAAGGTAAACCAATAAGATAAAGGTAAAGGTAAAGGGACCCCCGACCATTAGGTCCAGTCATGGCCGGTTATTTGCAGACTAGGGCAGACCAACACGGCTACCTACCTGCAACCAAATCCCTTAACTGTTCCTCATAAAGCTTGGTTTCCAAACCTTTGATCATTTTGGTCGCCATCCTCGGCACATGGTCCACCTTGTCAATATCCTCCTTAAACTGTGGAACCAGAACTGGGCCCAGGACTCCAGGTGTGGTCTGACCAAGGCAGAATGGGGCAGAACTATCACTTCCCCTGACCTGGACAACTATACTCTTGTTGATGCATTTGTTGAATCGCATTAGCGGTTTGTGTGTGTGTGTGGTTTTTTTTGCCTTTTTGTTGACTATAATTTCAGTTTCAATTACAGTAATTATTTCTATGTGTGCATCTATGCAGATGCAAATAATCCTTTCATGTGTGAGAGTGAGGCATACTTTTGGCAAGTGTTGATCCTAAAATAGCCTGTGCTGTTAGATGGCAGCTTCCAATGAATGACTTAGAGTCCATGTCTCCAAACAACATTGATTCCTTTTGGAAATGTACTATATTTACTGTACTCTCAGAATGGGGGGGGGGGGGAGAGAAGAAGAAGAAGAAGAAGAAGAAGAAGAAGAAGAAGAAGAAGAAGAAGAAGAGGAAGAAGAAGTTATTATTTGTACCCCGCCCATCTGGCTGGGTTTCCCCAGCCACTCTGGGCAGCTTCCAACAAAGATTAAAAATACAGTGGTGCCTCTCAAGACGAAAAGAATCCGTTCTGTGATTCTCTTCGTCTAGCGGTTTTTTCGTCTTGCGATGCAAGCCCATTGATGGATTAGCGGATTAGCGCTATTAGCGGCTTTTAGTGGCTTTTAGCGGCTTTTAGCGGCTTATCTGCTGATCGGATCAGCTGATAAGTGGCTTAGCGGCTTAGAAAAAGGGGGAGAAAGGGGAAAAAACCAGCAGGAACTCGCAAGACATTGTCGTCTTGCGAAGCAAGCCCATAGGAAATTCGTTTTGCGAAGCATCTCCAAAACGGAAAACTCTTTCGTCAAGCGAGTTTTCCGTCTTGCGAGGCATTCGTCTTGCGGGGCACCACTGTACATTAAAATGTCACACATTAAAAACTTCCCTGAACAGGGCTGCCTTCAGATGCCTTCTAAATGTCAGGTAGTTGTTTATCTCTTTGACATCTGATGGGAGGGCGTTCCACAGGGCGGGTGCCACTACCAAGAAGGCCCTCTGCCTGGGTCCCTGTAGCTTTGCTTCTTGCAATGAGGGAACCGCCAGAAGGCAGTCGGCGCTGGATCTCAGTGTCCGGGCTGAACGATGGGGGTGGAGATGCTCCTTCAGATATACAGGGCCGAGGCCGTTTAGACTTTCTCCCTTCTGTTCATGGGTTTAAAAAAACAAAACAAAAAGGAGAAATTTTTATTTTATTTTGTTTTATTGACAGGAGCCACACCTGGGAGGCAGTGGGTCTCCTACATCAAGCTTCAGCACTTTCTCAGTGGCAACTTTGCATTGATAAACGTTGCCATAGTGATCAGCGAAGAGATGGCCAGCAAGCTTTGAAGCCACGGGTTAGCAGCGAGGCTCTTCAAAAAAGAAAAGAATAAAAACATCTTCCACAGCCACACTTTCTTTCCTGTCCTTCAGTGGCAAGGGGAAAAACAAGCAGAGGGGTGTTGAGCTGTGTGGAAGAAAACTGGGTGCCAGTTTGAAAAGAGATTTTATTTTTTATTTTTTTTGCTTTAGGGGACGTGTGATGCATGGGCAATCCCACTCCCAAATACTTGCCTACATTTGGAGGAAGGAATTAGACAAATGGAATGACTGATGGGAGTTGTGGTTTAGCAACAGCTCTGGAGGGCCAAAGGTGCCCAACCCGATTTAGGCCCTAAAACGCTTTTTGGGGGTAGAAAGAGGGGCGGAGGAAGGGGGCGAAGGGGGCGGTCTTACACAGGTGTCACCACTGAGGGGGGTGACAAAATGCAGGGCCGCACTCACCATGGGGCCTGCAGCGGCCCCAAGCCACACAACTCTCCTGGGAGAGACACTGTGCTGGGCCCGGGGGTAACCCGAGCAACGCGGTCCAGGTCCGGTCCTGAATCCAAGGATTCCCCGAGGAGTCAGTCCGACAGGGCCAAGGCAGGACACGAGGCAGGAAAGCAGGCAAGGTCAGGCACAGGATCACAGGCAGGTTCTGGCAAACAGCAACATTGCTCCTGCAACCTGGGGCAGGGTCCAGCAGCCTTTTATCTCTGTCGGGGTAATGGCCGATCCTGATCCCCCGGTGACTCACCTCCCTGTCTCACCAGAAGGCGAGCACTCCTCCTGCGAGTACTCAGGTCTCTCCTTCTCTCAGACCTCAGTCTCTGCAGCTTGGGAGATGCCGGTGGGTGACTAGACCCAGAGGGCACCTCAGCCTCTCCTGACCCAACTGGTAGTGGAGCAGCTGTAAGTGATGGCCCAGCTGAAGGCAACAAGGTAATCCCTGCATCTGGAGCCAGGGCAGCCTCAGGCCCCTGACTCGGCCCAGCTGGTGCTTGTTGCAGGGGAACCTGTGCAGACTGGGGCTCTTCAGAATCAGACCCCAGACTAGGTTCAGCTGCTGCCTGAGGCAAAGGATCTGGTGTGGACTGAGACTCCTCTGGCTCTGAGTCCGAGCCCGAGTCTCAGGCCATCACAGACGTGGTGGCTTGGGTGTCCGCAGGCTTTGTGCTGCCCAAACAGTCCGCCCGCTGCCTGCCCCCCAGCTGTAGGGCAGCTGAGTGGGAGGAGGCAGGCAGACTCCTCAGAGGCCCCACGGTATGTCCTTCCCGGCTGGCCCCACCCCTGCGGGCAGGGCATGCGCGCTGCCCCAGTCGCCCAATCAGCTTGCTCCACCGCTGGGCAAAAGTGGCCTGCGGGGCACGGACTAGCCACCCCTGGTTCCAGTTCTGCATGCACACAGTGCTAAGTGACCATTCAGTAGACCATTCAGTAGGCCCTCCAGATGTTTTGGGACTACAATTCCCATCATCTCTGACCACTGGTCCTGCTAGCTAGGGATCATGGGAGTTGTAGGCCAAAAACATCTGGAGGGCCAGGGTTGAGGAAGCCTGCAGTAGACTGTCATCCGTATCAGACCTATGCCAAGGGCCAAGGATTGATCAAGGCCCTAGATCCCACTTTTTTAAAAAAATAATAATAATCCCAACAACTTGGAATTCCACTAATCATCAGCATGAGGCCATCATTTCGATTTTCTATCACGCCGCTAAATATTTGATGTAAAAAAAAGGATAAGAAAATTCACAGGAACAAATTCATTCCAGCCCTGCTGAGAGTCCTTAAGAGTTTGCTGACAACAGGATGCAATTTTCTAGTGCTTTTGCAGAAGGAGGTTGAGAAATTGCAGAACAGCATTTTTCCACCTTCCCAAAGCTGTGCATTGCAAAAAAAAAGAAAAAAGGAACATCCTGCTCATTTAAATGGATGCATGGACGTGAGCCTGCAAATGGGTAACCAAATATAGGAGCAAAGCCAATGAATAATAAATGGGAGATTCATATTATATCAGAGCATTATGCCCTTGGGGAAATCTCTCCCAGGGTCTGTTTGCTTGACCCTTGGTGGTGGTGGTGGGGTGTTGTCACATGGTGCTAAGATTGCCAGAATTTTAACTCAAGAAATCCAGCATTTCTAGGCATGTGCAATGTACTGGTCAGAGTGCTGGACAAGGATTGGGGAGACTTGGGTTCAAATCCTACCACAGTCATGAAGGTCACTGGGTGACCTTGGGACTAGACTGTCTTTCAACCTATTCTACCTTGCACGGCTGTTGTGGACAAAATAGGGGAGCAGAGAATGATGAACTCCTTGGTTGAATTATAATAATCGAAGTTCCTTCGCCTTGCTTTTCAACATCTACATGCAGCCGCTGGGAGAGATCATCAGGGGGTTTGGGCTGGGAGTCCATCAATATGCAGATGATACCCAGCTCTACCTCTCTTTCAACTCAGAACCAGTGAAGGCGGTGAAGGTCCTGTGTGAGTGTCTGGAGGCAGTTGGTTGGAGGATGGATGGTGGCTAACAGATTGAGGTTGAATCCTGACAAGACAGAAGTACTGTTTTGGGGGGACAAGAGGCAGGCAGGTGTGGAGGACTCCCTGGTCCTGAATGGGGTAACTGTGCCCCTGAAGGACCAGGTGTGCAGCCTGGGAGTCATTTTGGACTCACAGCTGTCCATGGAGGCACAGGTTAAATCTGTGTCCAGGGCAGCTGTGTACCAGCTCCATCTGGTACGTAGGCTGAGACCCTATCTAGCCATGGACTGTCGCGCCAGAGTGGTGCATACTCTGTTTATCTCCCGCTTGGACTACTGCAATGCACTCTATGTGGGGCTACCTTTGAAGGTGACCCGGAAACTACAACTAATCCAGAATGCAGCAGCTAGACTGGTGACTGGGAGCGGCCGCCGAAACCACATAACACCGGTCTTGAAAGACCTACAGTGGCTCCCAGTATGTTTCCGAGCACAATTCAAAGTGTTGGTGCTGACCTTTGAAGCCCTAATGGCCTCGGTCCAGTATACCTGAAGGAGCGTCTCCACCCCCATCGTTCTGCCCAGACACTGAGGTCCAGCTCCAAGGGAACCAGGCAGAGGGTCTTCTCGGTAGTGGCACCCACCCTGTGGAACACCCTCCCACCAGATGTCAAAGAGAAGAACAACTACCAGACTTTTAGAAGGCATCTGAAGGCAGCCCTGTTTAGGGAAGCTTTTAATGTTTGATGTATTACGGTATTTTAATATTTTGTTGGAAGCCTCCCAGAGTGGCTGGGGAAGCCCAGCCAGGTGGGCGGGGTATAAATAATAAATTATTATTATTATTATTATTATTATTATTATTATTATCATCATTATCATCATTATCATTATCATCATCATCATCATCATCATCATTTGTGGCATACTGCCTTTTTAGGTAGGTATGTTTTTGAACACAGAAAAGGATCCTTTTGTGCATACAGTGGTACCTTGGGTTAAGCACTTAATTCGTTTCTATTCTTAACCTGAAACTGTTCTTAACCTGAAGCACCACTTTAGCTAATGGGGCCTCCTGCTGCCGCTGCACAATTTCTGTTCTCATCCTGAAGCAAACTTCTTAACCCGAGGTAATATTTCTGGGTTAGTGGAGTCTGTAACCTGAAGCGTATGTAACCCAAGGTACCACTGTATTTGCAAACTGTGCTAAAAATGGACCCACCCCATTTCATAGCAAACAACAAGAGCAACAACCTTCCTTACTTTCATTCTGGGCTTCTAAAGCAGTCTTTCCAATCTCAGATCCTTAGGAGTTAGGAACTTAGGAAGGTGTCTTATATACCAACACAGACCACTGGTTCATTTGAGCAGTGACTTTCCGGGGTCTGAGGCAGGAGATGTTCCCTACCAAAGGTTGAACCTGAGACCTTCTGCATGCCAAACCGATCTCCTGAGCATCTTCCCCCAAGGGCTGAGATCAAAACCTGTCACTAGCTGTGGAAGAGAGCCCACCTTTCGATTGCTTTTCTTTCGTGTTTTCAAAAAGAGGATGCAGAACACCAGACAAAAGGAGAGAGGGAGCGAGAACCCACCCATTTCATCAATGAGAACTGCAAAGGGTGTGGAACGTGAACCTTTTCAGTAAGGCTTTCGAAGATAAATAAGAGACAGGGGTGGGGAGCTGAGTCTGCAATTGTATGAAAATCACAGGCTCTGAGGGGAGAAATTCGATCCAGTTCTCATCCAAAGGCGAACCTACAAAATTTGCACTTTTTGAAATAATATTCGGAGTCCGCTTCTCAACTTCACACTTGTGCGAATTTTGCTGGGCAAGTAACAGGCATGAACGTGCATACACTGGGATGAAGCATGCATAGAAAGGCACATTTTGGGGGAAACAGCATATGAAAATGCATTAAATTTGGGGAAATTGCTTTGCAAAAAAAAATGTAGATCAGGGTGGGGGGAATGCGCACAGAAATGTTTGCAGGTGGAGAAAATTGCACTAAAATACAGGTGGATGTTCATGAGGACTAGTAGATTTTTTTTCCTTATGTGCAAATTCATGGGGAAATGTGGATTCAAGATTGGAAGAATAAGAAAAACAGAGAGAGACCGGAATGGGCAGATCTGCCCAGCCCTCGTTCCCTCCAGCCACAGAAATCACAGGACCCATCACATTCATCTAGGTGGAACATGGGTTCGAACAAAATCTCACCACCTTTTCTGCTCACTGCTGCTGTATTTGTGGACGCTGCTTCATTCAAAGCGCTGGTCCTCATTCCACATCTCCCCACACCTGGAAGGCATCTCAGCTGCTCTTACTTGAAACCTCGCATCCTATTGTCCTTCTATCGTTGACACCGTGCTTCCATGAGGTCCCTCAATGTTTCAAGATCCAGATTTCATCCTGCACCACTCATGACTTCTTGGCAGGGTGTGTGTGAGAGAGAGCGGTCAGAAGGAGTGCTGTTGTGGGGCTGTTCACACACCCAACAAGCAACAGGCTCAGAAATAAAGCCTGCCTTCCCTTATCAGAAGATAAACAGAGAGACATCTATCCTAATTCCTCTGAGCAGGTTTTAGGGGATGAAGGGGCGTGTTACTTTCTGCGAAACCGGCTGCCGAAGCTGCACTCTTGCAGTCGCAACCTTTGTGGTTTTTAGAAATATATGCACATATATAGGATGAAATTGCCCGGGGGAACAAGATGCGTAAATGTCAAAGTCTCCACCTGGTGGTAAGAGCCCTGGGGTAAGCATCGGTGCAAGGATTTGCACACCATTGATAAGGTACCGGTAACATCTTCAGGAAACGATCATTCCCTGCCTCCTTTCAGGTGGTGGGTGGCATGGAAGGTGGCAGAGAAGCTGGAGAGTTAAAAATATATTAAACTTACCAAAATTTGCAAGGCGTCAGGGGCGTCCCCCATTAATATTCCAGTGGCGAGACTTCAACGCTTTGCTCTGCCTCTCTCGCTTGGTTTTCTAACTTGAATATCTTCAGCTGTGCTGCTGCTGATGTTGCTTCCAGTCCTCCTCTAAACCTCCAAGTCACTGGCTGTGTCTCTCTTGGCTTTGAAAAATGTGTGTGCATCTTTTTTTCAAAGGGACGTCTCTCCCACCGTGTGTGTGTGTGTGTGTGTGGTTGCGTCAACGCCGTTGCCTAGCTACCGCCGTACTATTCCAGTTTGAGGCTTTTCACGCCGGTATTTCTGTCCGCCGTCTCTCATTCATGCCAGCCAGCCTGGGATTCTGCCTCCCACTAAGACATAACCCTGAAGAGACCCAAAAGAGAAAAGAATGCCTCTCTTTTTTTCTTTTTTTTTAACAAGTGAGGCTGGGTCCTAAGACCTGCCAGGTTTCATTCAAGATTCCTTGCAAGGGGAGTTCCAGGTGCCTAGACAGAAATCATAGTCATAGTGTTGGAAAGGGACACCCAAGGGTTCTCTAGTCCAACCCCCTGCAATGCAGGGATCATAGCTAAAGAATCCCTGGCAGGTTTAAGGTGCTGGTTTTAACCTTCAATGCCCTAAACGGCCCAGGACCCTTGTACCTACGGGACCGCCTCTCCTGGTATGTCTCACAGAGGAACTTACGGTCTTCAAACAAAAACATCTTGGAGGTCCCGGGCCACAGGGAGGTTACACTGGCCTCAACCAGGGCCAGGGCTTTTTCGGCCGTGGCCCCGATCTGGTGGAACACTCTGTCACAAGAGACTAGGGCCCTACGGGACTTGACATCTTTCCGCAAGGCCTGCAAGACAGAGCTGTTCCACCAGGCCTTTGGCCAAGGCACAGCCTGACCCCCTCCTTTGGCAATCCTCACAGAACTCTAGCCCAATGGTTGCCATTAATCTGATTTGAATTAATTTTATGATGAAATGATTTTAGAATGTTTTATCATTTTACTATTGTTAGCCGCTCTGAGCCCGGCTTTGGCTGGGGAGGGCGAGATATAAATATATTATTATTTATTATTATCTGTCCCCGCCCAGGGACAGAACTGACATTTGCAAGCCTGCAAAGTCAGTAAGGGAAAACATTTTATGGGGAGTAGATGGAGCTGGGTACCAGACCCTCACCTCTCCCCAAATGCTCCAAGGGGCTCTTGCATGGCCCTATCCCCTTTGACAGGAGTTCGGACAAGAGCATGATGAGCCCCTTTAATGGAATACCCTTGCAGCAACAGCATTGGAAGGGCAGGCACAGCCGATCCATACCCCTCCACCAACCAATTTTTTTCTAAAACCAATGCCTAACCGCAACCTTACAAGTTGTGATGATTTGCTACGCAGTACTCAAAAACCAAATGGCACCAGCCAATCAGCCAAATGGACAAAATTCCTACCAGGCCCCTGCCCCAAAAGCAGATGACCCCATGACAGGCATAGCAAGGTCAAACACAACAAACAACCTAAAATTAGGGGTGGGTGGGCAGGTGATCCGATGCAAGCAGCGAAAAGAGGACGCTCAATGTTGCATGCAGGGAATATATTCAACCCAGGCTGTCAATCAAAATTGGCAACATCACCCTCTCCCCAGCAACCAGAGGGGTCCAGTCACACTTTGGGCCAACCCAACCAACTTCCCCAGCAACAGGGGGTGCCTGGTTAACCCCACCGCAACCTGGGCTCTCCATGAAGGAGAACTCGCTTTGTAAAGTAATCAAAAGCTATTGAGAAATAATTTGCAATGCAATGAAAAAAATGTTGAAGATAACTTTTGTTAAAAGACCAGAAGCTTTTTTGCTAGGCATTACAAGACATGCCAAAAGAGTGGAAGAAACGATTCATGTACATTACAACAGCAGCTAGGAGATTACTAGCCCCAAAATGGAAAGACGACAAGATACCAACGAAAGAAGAAGAGCAAGTAAAACTGACAGATTACGCTGAAATGGCAAAGCTTACTGGAAAACTTCAAGGCAAAGACAAGAGATTTTTAAAAAGATTGGGAACCATTTATGACGTACCTACAGAAACATTGTAAAGAAGCAGACTCTCTAGCAGGGTTTGATGAAACACTTACAATTAAGGAAACAAGCATAAAAGTTAAGAGGCAATAATAGGGAAAACAATAAAGCGTAAGATGTAATTTGGGACACATGGTATAAAAATGACACAAACGCAATAATATTTAGATTACAAATTAAGGTAGAATAAAATAAGCAGAAGAAACAAATATTTAAAGAACCAGAAGAGAAAGTTGAGGGAAGTCTGGGGGGAGACTGGGATTTGCATATGGTTTTTTGTGATAATGATGCTTGTGTTGAATATAAAAATGTAAAACTTAATAAAAACTATTTTTTTAAAAAAACCGCAGACAGATGGCCATCCAACCTCTGCTTAGAAGCTTCTGATGAATTAGTACACCACTTTCAGAGGTCATCCGATTCCACTGTCAAGCAGCTCCCACTGTCAGGAAGTTTTTCCTGGTGTTTTGTCGGAATCTCCTTTCTTGCAACTTGGAGCCATTGGTTTGAGTCCTACCCTCCGGAGCAGGAGAAAACAAGCTTTCCCCCCCTTCCATGTGGTAGCCCTTAAGATATTTAAAGTTTGATCAGAAGGTCGGCGGTTTGAATCCCCACGATGGGGTGAGCTCCTGTTGCTCAATCCTTGCTCCTGCCAACCTAGCAGTTCGAAAACACTTCGAAGTGCAAGTAGATAAATAGGTACCACTTCGGTGGGAAGGTAAACGGCATTTTCATTCGCTGCTCTGGTTTCAGTGTTCCGTCGTGTCAGAAGCAGCTTATATTTGTTTTCTTAAAACTATTAATTTTATCTATCTTCTGATACCTTTATTGTCCACTGCCTGTGTGTATATCACTATTTTAAATGAACGTTTTCCACAATTTGATGCTCACCTCTCTCTTTTTTAACGTTGTGCAGTGTATAAAACCTTGCTAAATAAAACAGAGGCTTGATTTTGCATTTTGAGTGTGTGAGAATGCAGATCTCTTGACAACGCCCTTCTGCAGTTTCCCTAAGCCCAGGCTGTCCCTGTGCGAGAGGACGATTGTCCCTAAATTGGACATCATTTTAAATGGAAACACAGTTTGGGGTGGGAATCAGCATTTCAACTGGCCAGGATGTTCCATCTCCTTGACCTTCGGGTCACTGTAGCTAAATAGACAAAGTTTAGAGGCCAGTTAGAGCAGAAGGCTTTGGGGTTGGAATGTATCAAGAAATCTGACAGTGATTCTCATGCTCTGAATTGTAGGGTAACTTCTCCCTGGAAATATCTCCCATGTGAATATTCATTTTGTTGATGTTTGCTGCTCCACCAAGGGTTTCTGGTCCAGTGTTCGAGTCTGGCTAAACATCCGGCAGAAAACATCTCTACTCTTTACACACACACAGTCCTCGCAAGGAGAATGTCAAGCATTTTTTTAAACCGCCCCCTCCACACAAAAAATCTCACAGTCACACACACTTCCGTTTTTTAAAAAAAAATAATTCTTTATTGGTTTAAAATACAGGCATACAAGCATACAACGAAGGTAAGTATAGCAAAGTTAAATACAAAAAGAAAAGATCTTCACAACATAATAGCAGGAAAGGATTTGAAAAAAGAAAGGGGGGAAGAAAAAAAAGCCGAAATTTTGTACAGCATTATGTCCGTCAAATATAATTTTCTGCATAAAACTTCCAATCGTTCTTGTTATACTTTTTGTATTGTCATGATTTTATCTCAGTTTTATTTTATATCCTTGACCATATTTTCCACTAAGATATTTCTTTCATTTATTTATTGTAGTCACACACACTTCCATGTCCTGCACACATTTTATATTTCAGGCCCTCCAAGCATCCCTATTTTCCAGGGACAGTCCCGGATTTACAGAAGCCGTCCCAGTTTCTGATTTGACCCTGGAATGTCCTGCTTTTCCTTAGGGTGTACCTCTTTTCATTGGAGAAATGTTAGAGGGTATGGTAAAGGTAAAGGGACCCCTGACCGTTAGGTCCAGTTGTGGCCGACTCTGGGGTTGCGGCACTCATCTCGCTTTATTGGCCGAGGGAGCCGGCGTACAGCTTCCGGGTCATGTGGCCAGCATAATTAAGCGGCTTCTGGCAAACCAGAGCAGCGCACGGAAACGCTGTTTCTCTTCGCACCGGAGTGGTACCTATTTATCTACTTGCACTTTGATGTGCTTTTGAATTGCTAGGCTGGCAGGAGCAGGGACAAAGCAACGGGAGCTCACCCCGTCGCAGGGATTCAAACCGCCAACCTTCTGATCAGCAAGTTCTAGGCTCTGTGGTTTAACCCACAGTGCCCACAGCCACCTGCCACAGCGCCATCTGCCACCCGTGTCCCGTGGTGGGTATGGTATGGCATCCCTATTCTTGTGAGATAAATGTTGGAGGGTATGGAGTAATCCAACCCCCTAAGTCGTCTGAAGGCAGCCCTGCATAGGGAAGGTTTTTTTTTTTAATGTTTAGTGTTTGTTGTGTTTTTATATATGTTGAAAGCAGCCCAGAGTGGCTGTGGCAACCCAGTCAGATGGGCAGGGTATAAATAGAATCATCATCATCATCATAATTCATCTGTTTCATGGATTTGGGGTGGAATTAGTTCCTTTGGGGATGGGGCAGACTTGAACAGGAACTCTCCTTTTTTAAAACGAACTTTCTAACCACTGGGAGACAGGGACAGACAATGGCATCAGCAACACATCCTCAAAACGGCTTCATCAGGAAAGCCTGTCACATGACTTTAAAAAAATATATTAATGGCTGAATGAACTGGCCTGCAAAATGGAGGATGACAGAACTGTCTGAAGACGGAGGAGCAGTCAAGTTTTGCTGTGGGTCTGGCTTCTGTTCTGTTCGGTGTGTCAAAACAGTTCACAAAACATGACACAAAAGGTTTCTTTGCTGACCTCTGGTGCGTATGTACATCATAGCGGGATTTCGGTTATTACAAGGAAGGTCCCCTTTTCAGAAATCTGAAGGCACGGTTTTAAAAAATCTGTTTTCTCTTCCTATAATGAACACTTTGACTCTGAGGTGATATGTTCTGACTGGGAATGTGTGCAATTTTCAAGTGTGGGTGCTTTCCTTTTTTATATAAATAATAATAATCTCTGGCTTATGGCTGAAGCTGTGGACAAAATGATGTGGGCAGAGAAGGGGTCTGGGCTTTGGCCGAGCTGGACAGAGATGGCTCCAGATCGCTGTGGGTCAAGTCAGACTGATCCAGGGCTGTCGAGGGCTAGAGAGAAGCTTTGCCTACATGTGGCTGTTCCCAGCAAGGAAACATGTATTTGCAGTCAAACTGAAGAGGTTTGAACTCACTGGTGTGCAGACGATTCGATCCTGAAGACTGTGGGGAGGGAGGGGTCTGTTTCGCCAGCATGATCTCTCATTGGAGAAGTCTATTCGAGCAAGATTATTTCCTCTGCTGTGACCCCTTCCCACCCCACAGCCATATGTGTAAACAGGGTTTTGAAGACCCTAAACATACACTGTTTTTGAAGACCCTAAACATACATTAAGGACGCAGGTGGCACTGTGGGTTAAAAACCACAGAGCCTAGGACTTGCCGATCAGAAGGTCAGCAGTTCGAATCCCCATGATGGGGTGAGCTTCCGTTGCTCGGTCCCTGCTCCTGCCAACCTAGCAGTTCAAAAGCACGTCAAAGTGCAAGTAGATAAATAGATACTGCTCTGGCGGGAAGGTAAACGGCATTTCTGTGTGCTGTTCTGGTTCGCCAGAAGCGGCTTAGTCATGCTGGCCACATGACCTGGAAGCTGTACGCCGGCTCCCTCAGCCAATAAAGCGAGATGAGCGCCGCAACCCCAGAGTCGGCCACAACTGGACCTAATGGCCAGGGGTCCCTTTACATTTTTAAACATACATTGGACCTACCCCCAAATTGAATCAGTGCCAGATCCAGTCAGGTGTTCAACACAGGTTTTGTGGTGGGGGCACTTCAGGGCCCAGGATGGAGTCAACGGCTGGTTCAAGCAAGTGAGCCTGACCTCAGGACCAGATCCGGCCATGTATGAATGAAGATGTGGCCACGTCCGGGAGGGAAGTAGCAGGTTGAAAATAGAATTTGGCCCGTAAACCTGAAAGTAGCGTGTCATAGCCCACTGAGGCTTCGTAGGGAAGCTTCGTTTTTCCACCAAAGTGGCCACAAGTCTAACATTAGCTCAGAGTGAACAGCGTGGCTGAGTTATTGGCCCCAGGACTCTAGAGAGCAGCAGCCCCTCTCGAGCACTTTGCTCTGATGTTGTCGGCAGGAAACCACTAACAGAAGTCAACTGACAAAGCCGAGATGCCTTATTAGAGCGTTTCTGTAAATGTGCAAGTTTAGAACATTAACCCTTCTCATCTAGAGGAGCCTAGCAGGGATAACACCTTTTCTTTTTGGTAGCTCTGGAAGGGTTCTGAAATTTCATGGGATATGCTCTGAGACTGTCGCAAGGAAGACCAAGGTGAGCGACTAAACTTAATAGTCAATAGCATTGTCTTTTCATAAAAGCCATGTTGGAGACAAGTCAGATCCAGTTTCAGATGCAATGAGAAGCCCCCGTTGTCAGTTTTTGCCTCAGTTTGTCATCTTTAGAATGGGAATAATTGTGACAGCCAACACAGGCACAAGACGTCTAGGGGGGAAATAGCTTCCTAGAGCCCAGTCTTCCTGTTCCTCAATCTGGTTTGCGATTTTCATCACAGGGTGATGCTTTTCATTCTCTCTGTGTGCCTCATTTTCTCTTGTTCATACTTAGTTCTTTGTTCCTACTTTTATTTGGCCTTTGAGTATATGATCGTAATATTCAAGTGGAATATTTCCCCCACTGCTTCCAGAATGCTCACGGTGTGAAGAGATTCAGGAATCGTTTGTTGTCAATATTATGCAATGCCTTGCCTAAAGGGGCAACTTCTCTCATTCATATATAACATTAATATGCAATAGAATTTGAATTAAAATTGTATACAGAAAAGGTGATAAAGTAAAGAGGGGAGAGAGCAGATCAGGAAAACGCGTACTGGTAGAGAAATGAATTAAAAGGAGACACCTCATCGGCTAATTTGTCATTTCAACACTGGATAATAATAATAATAATAATAATAATAATAATAATAATAATAATAATAATAGGCCACCTATCTGGGTTGCCACAGCCAATTCTTTTGATAATTATTATATATAGCTTTCCTGATGTAGGTGTGTTATCTGCACATTGTTTTCTCAGAGGTTTTTCCCCCCAGCTGCCTGTTACTGCTGGGGCTATTTTGCTTTGCTTAAAACAACATAGCATGATTTACATTTTGAAAACAACAGGTTTATTATTATTATTATTATTATTACTACTACTACTACAACTACTACTACTAAAAATGGTGGGTAGCTATGAAGACCTTGACTTGTGTATCTGAGAAAGATTGAAATTTTAAAAATACATTTCTATTCGGTAGTATACTAATTTTGGATTTTGTTTCTGGGCTGCGTCTCTTTTAGCCAGAGGCCACAAGACAAGACAGATAAAATCACATTGCCTGTGTGATGTGTAGTTTACTTGGCGTGAGAATAAAAGCGAGACTAGCTTTCAGCATGCAGGTTCCTCTTAAACTGACGTTGATGAATTAACTTGTCTATCAAATTTGTCTTGGCATATCCATGTTGAAGTTTCGTGATCTATTTTAGCACCACAAGAGGTTGATTTGCTGTTGTTTTTTACCAGGGATTATTTCTCGGTTTATCTAGTGCTACTTTCATACATTATGAGATCAGAAGACAGTTCACACGTTCATCTGTGCAGGATTAATGGAAGGGAGAGTAGAATTACCAACAACCTTCACATGTCCCCACACTCATCATCTTGAGAGCAACATTCCCCACACATGTTCCACACATGTTCCTTCTATGTTGTTGAGCATAGTGGACAGAGCCATCAATATCTGCCCAGCTTGGTTGCTCTGTCCCCAAAAGAAATCACGGTCAACCTGGAGCGACTAAAACCTTCAATTCCTTCAAGTCGCTAGTCCCCAGGGTTTTCTGATCTGGATCTAACCTATCACAGAGGGCCTACAGAGGAACGTCTCCACCTCCGTTGTTCCCCCTGGACACTGAGGTCCAGCGCCGAGGGCCTTCTGGCGGTTCCCTCCCTGCAAGAAGCCAAGTTACAGGGAACCAGGCAGAGGGCCTTCTTGGTAGTGGCGCCCGCCCTGTGGAATGCCCTCCCAGTGGCGTAGCGTGGGTTGTCAGCACCCGGGGCAAGGCAAGTAATTTGCGCCCCCTAACCCATGGATTTGCGCCCCCTAACCCGTGGATTTGCGCCCCCTAACCCTAACCCCAGATGTTGCGCCCGGTGCGGCCGGGCCCCCCTGCACCCCCCACGCTACGCCACTGCGCCCTCCCACCAGATGTCAAAGAGAAAAATAACTACCAAACTTTTAGAAGACATCTGAAGGCAGCCCTGTTTAGGGAAGCTTTTAAGGTTAATAGGTTATTGTATTTTAGTGTTTTGTTGGAAGCTGCCCAGAGTGGATGGGGAAACAAAGCCAGATGGGTGGGGTATGAGTAATAAATTATTATTATTATTACTACAGTTCTATGATCCTCTTGGAAAGCTGGTTTCCTGCAAGATCTGCCCCAGGGTGCGTGCATGGGATTCTCCACAATTTCCCCTTCCGCCTTTGCTGTTTCCTCACTTGCCTAAGGCTTAATATTGAAATAAGGAACTCATGCTGGGGCTAAACAACCTCAAACATCGGGTGCAAGAGATGTTCACACGACTGGCAGGCATAGGCAAAATCGGCCCTCCAGATGTTTTGGGACTACAACTCCCATCATCCCTAGCTAACAGGACCAGTGGTCAGGATGATGGGAATTGTAGTCTCAAAACATCTGGAGGGCCGAGTTTGCCTATGCCCGACTGAACGCATCACAAGTCATTTACACGCCGGGATGAAATGTAAAACCTGTTACTCAAGCCAGCCGTTCATATTGAGTACTGCTGCTTTTCATTTTCTTTTCGCTGTTGGTGTTTAATCCTGCGCTCTTAAGTATACTCTCAATTCATTCTTTGATGCAGCACTTTTCCCCCTAAAATAATGTTTAGGGGTACTCTCATTTTGACTCAAGAAAATCACAATTTTTATAGTTCAAATCGGGAAAATTAAATACAGTGAATGGACAAAAGTACAAAGATTCACAAAACATCCCCCCAGAAAAAAGCACTGCTTTAATAGATCACTCTTTGGGGTTTTTTTTACTAATAGAAGAGCATAAAAATAGCAACAGTTTTATGATTTTTTTATGGAAGAAAACAACAAGCACTTGCCTACTCCATTATTATTTTTAATACTTATTCACTGATTACTACATAAAATGTCCCAAAGCAAATTACAGTAGTAAACACCCACAATTACAAAAGTCTAAAATAGTATCAAAAGTCCAATACAACATTGCTTTTAAGAACTCTGGAACGTTGGAACTCCCTGCCTATTGATATCAACCAGGCACCTTCATTGTATTCTTTTCGGCACCTGCCAGAAACATCTTCCCAGTAACTGGATATTCAAGCCAGTTACCTGCCACCTGGAGTGGACAGGTAAACCGGAAGTCTTTAAGTCAGAACCTGGTGGTCTGGCAACTCTGACTCCAAGGTGGTACCTGAGATCATGGCAAGAAGGTTGTTTCCCATGGTCCTTAGCTTTAGTCAAACTCATCTTTGCTTCACTCCTGAAAACAAAATGGAGGCTAACAGCAAAAGCCTTATAATTTTATCTTTCTGTCTGTTGCATACCCTCCAACATTTCTCTGGTGAAAATAGGGATGTCGTATTCCATCGTCATCATAGTTTTCTTATTTGTACCCTCCCCAGACACTCTGGGTGGTTTCCAACACATATAAAAACATATATGATTTTCAGATTGATAGATTTCACTAGTTTTACTATCATTTTAACATTTCAAAACTTCACTTCCTTCCCCCTCTTTCTGCGGTTCCTTAAATTTATTTATTTGTTTGTTTTAATTTTTATTGGAAATTTTATTTAGAAAATAACATAAACCCCCCCACCCCCCAATACAGAAATACAATGAGCATAACATAAATTTATTTTTAATACCTTCTGCATATCCACATTAACTTAATTTGCTCATTTATTCATCTACTTTAAATATTCTCTTATAAAGCTGCAGGTTTTTTACAATAATCCTGCCAATGTTCTTCTCTGTTTACAATTTATCTGTAAACATTCAATAAACCATTTCTATTGTTTTATAAAAAGTTTCTTATACTTTCGGTAAGTTTCAACATTTCTGCATATTCGATATATAAAAACATAGTAAAACATTAAACGTTAAAAACCTTCCCTACACAGGGCTGCCTTCAGATGTCTTCTAAAGGTTATATAGTGACTTATTTCCTTGGCTCAGGAGTCACATAACTCCATACCCTCCAACATTTCTCAACTAGGGCCAGGGCCTTTTCAGCCCTGGCCCCAACTTGGTGGAACGCTCTGTCACAAGAGACTAGGGCCCTGCGGGACTTGACATCTTTCCGCAGGGCCTGCAAGACAGAGCTGTTCCGCCTGGTCTTTGGTTTGGACTCAGTCTGACCCTTATGTTTCCCTCCCCTTATGGTCTTGATTTATCAGCTATTTTAAAATGAGGCTGCATTTTAACCTGTATTTTAAATTGGTTTATTCCCCCTATTATGTTTTTACTGTAATTTTACTGGTGTTAGCCACCCTGAGCCCAGCTCTGGCCGGGGAGGGTGGGGTATAAATAAATTATTATTATTATTATTATTATTATTATTATTATTATTATTATTATTATTATTGAAAACAGGGACATCCTAAGGAAAATTGGGACATTCCATATTTTTTTTAAAATGATATTTATTAAGGTTTCAAAAAAGGTTACAAAAATAAGAAAAAGAAAAGAAAAGAAAAAATACAAAATACAGAAAAATAAAAACACTTAAAAACAAATCTTATGAGGAACGGCTAAGGGAGCTGGGCATGTTTAGCCTGGAGAAGAGGAGGTTAAGGGGTGATATGATAGCCATGTTCAATATATAAAAGGATGTCACATAGAGGAGGGAGAAAGGTTATTTTCTGCTGCTCCAGAGAAGCGGACACGGAGCAATGGATCCAAACTACAAGAAAGAAGATTCCACCTAAACATTAGGAAGAACTTCCTGACAGTAAGAGCTGTTCGACAGTGGAATTTGCTGCCAAGGAGTGTGGTGGAGTCTCCTACTTTGGAGGTCTTTAAGCAGAGGCTTGACAACCATATGTCAGGAGTGCTCTGATGGTGTTTCCTGCTTGGCAGGGGGTTGGACTCGATGGCCCTTGTGGTCTCTTCCAACTCTAGGATTCTATGATTCTATGATTCTATGAAATCAATCTTTCCATGTCTTGTCTTTCATTTACTTGTTTCCCTGACCTCCTCACACCTCCCTTTTTTGTATTCCAGTTCAGTTAGTTAATTCAGCAAATCCTTTCCCTCTTTGTTTTGTCTTCTTCCACCGACTCTTCTCCCTGGTCTCGGATTCTGCCAGTCATTTCCGCCAGTTCCATATAGTCCATCACCTTCATCTGTCATTCTTCCAGAGTGGGTAAATCTTGTGTCTTCCAGTACTTTGCAATAAGTATTCTTGCTGCTGTTGTAGCATACATAAAGAAAGATCCTTCTTTGGCACCAATTGGCCAACCATGCCCAGGAGAAAGGCCTCTGGTTTCTTCAGAAGAAAATTGGGACATTCCAGGCTCAAATCAGAAACCAGGATGGATTCTTTAAATCCAGGACTGCCCTGGAAAACAGGGACACTTGGAAGCTCTTCTATCTATTTAGTGGAAGTTAGTACACTGGAGGGGACGCGGGTGGCGCTGTGGGCTAAAGCCTCAGCGCCTAGGGCTTGCCGATCGAAAGGTCGGCGGTTCGAATCCCCGCGGCGGGGTGCGCTCCCGCTGCTCGGTCCCAGCGCCTGCCCACCTAGCAGTTCGAAAGCACCCCCGGGGGCAAGTAGATAAATAGGTACCGCTTACCAGCGGGAAGGTAAACGGCGTTCCGTGTGCGGCTCTGGCTCGCCAGAGCAGCGTTGTCACGCTGGCCACGTGACCCGGAAGTGTCTTCGGACAGCGCTGGCCCCCGGCCAATAGATGTGAGATGGGCGCACAAACCCCAGAGTCTGTCAAGACTGGCCCGTTCGGGCAGGGGTACCTTTACCTTTACCTTTAGTACACTGGTACCTCTGATTAAGAACTTAATTCGTTCTGGAGGTCCGTTCTTTACCTGAAACTGTTCTTAACCTGAGGTACCACTTTAGCTAATGGGGCCTCCCACTGCCACTGCACGATTTCTGTTCTCATCCTGAAGCAAAGTTCTTAACCCGAGGTACTATTTCTGGGTTAGGGGAGCCTGTAACCTGAAGCGTCTGTAACCTGAGGTACCACTGTATGGCTGATTCACTGGAGCAGTGAACATGGACATTCTGCAGTTCTTAAAACGCTAAATCTCTCTCGATTCTTACTCCTAAGAGTCCCCAACCTACTACACTGCTGATCACCTATCTTAAGACAACTGCGAAAGTTTTTTTAAAGTTTGTGCCGGCATAAAAGTTTCGGTAGAACGTTTTCTATGCTAAAATGGCAGCGTTCTCCCCCAGACTGCAGTTTGGCAAAAGCCCGTTTTGGAAGGAAGGTCAGCCTTTCAGAAGAGTGTTGCAAACAGGTAGTCTGGTGAAAACCACATTTATCCTGCACAGTGTTTGCTGCTGCTGCTGCTGTTTACTGCTGATGGTTGCAAAGCCACAGGCATCTTCCGTGGGTGCCAGCGGAAGCAAACTGGAGCCCAAAGAGAACTAATGTCCATTTGGCCAGTGACAGGCGTGATGTGGGGCTTTGGATTAAAAAACCAGAGATTATTCAAGTTCTTTTCTTTCATTGTGGATTGTTGTTAGGAGATGCCTGTTCCGCCCCCCAGAGCTACAATTCCTAGAGTGATTTAATATCAATTCCTCTTCTCAGGCAACTCTGGGAAACGTAGCAGTGTCAGGGGAATGTAGGGATCTCCTAGCCGCTCCCAGTACCCATAAGAAACTCCAGCTCCCAGAATTCTTGGGGGGAAGCCATGGGAGTTTACAGTGGTAACATAGTGCTTTACATATACAGCATACCCTCCAACATTCCTCCAATGACTATAGAGACGTCCTGTTATTGTTATTGTTATTGTTATTTTATTGTATTTATACCCCACCCATCTGAATGCGTTGCCCCACCCATCTGGGCGGCTTGCAACACATATAAAAACACAATAAGACATTTGTAAACTTCCCTATACAGGGCTGCCTTCAGATGTATTCTAAAGGTTGTACAGTTATACCTCGTGATAAATATGCTTCAGGCTGAGCGTGTTTGGGTTGCACTCCGCGGCGACCCGGAAGTAACGGAGTGCATTACTTCCGGGTTTCGCCGCTCACGCATGCGCAGATGGTCAAAATGACATCACACACATGTGCGGAAGCGGCGAAACATGACCCGCGCATGCGCAGACACGCTGTCGCGTCTTACGTTATGTTCAGGATGCTAATGGGGCTCCGGAATGGATCCCGTTTGCATCTCGAGGTACCACCGCAGAGTTGCTTATCTCCTTGACTAGTGGGGTCACATAACTCCACACCCTCCAACATTTCTCCAATGAAAATAGTGACGTCCTAAGAAAAATTAGGAACGCGGGTGGCGCTGTGGGTTAAACCACAGACCCTAGGACTTGCCGATCAGAAGGTCGGTGGTTCGAATCCCTGCCACGGGGTGAGCTCCCGTTGCTCGGTCCCAGCTCCTGCCAACCTAGCAGTTCAAAAGCACATCAAAGTGCAAGTAAATAAATAGGTACCACTCTGGCAGGAAGGTAAACAGCATTTCTGTGCGCTGCTCTGGTTCACCATAAGCGGCTTCGTCATGCTGGCCACATGACCTGGAAGCTGTACGCCGGCTCCCTTGGCCAATAAAGCAAGGTGAGCGCCACAACCCCAGAGTCAGTCACGACTGGACCTAATGGTCAGGGTTCCCTTTACCTTTTTAAGGAAAAGCAGGACGTTCTGGGATCAAATCAGAAACTGGGACGGCTTCTGCAAATCTGGGGCTGTCCCTGGAAAATAGGGACACTTGTCGGGTCAGATAGAGTGTGAAATTGGCTAATGATGGTACAAAGCAGGGCTAATGAGGGGTGTGGCCTAAGAAGAGGAGGTGTGGCTTAGGAAAGTCCCGAGAGACAAACAGAGAATCCTGGTAGGGCCACTTTCAGCTCTCAGGCCTGAAGTCCCCCACCCCTGGTAATAATAATAATAATAATAATAATAATAATAATAATAATAATAATAATTTATTTATACCCCGCCCATCTGGCTGGGCTTCCCCATCCACTCTGGGCGGCTTCCAACAAAATATTTAAATACTTCAAAATACTTCAAAAATGCATCAAACATTAAAAGCTTCCCTAAAGAAGAAGAAGAGTTTGGATTTGATATCCCGCTTTATCACTACCCGAAGGAGTCTCAAAGCGGCTAACATTCTCCTTTCCCTTCCTCCCCCACAACAAACACTCTGTGAGGTGAGTGGGGCTGAGAGACTTCAGAGAAGTGTGACTGGCCCAAGGTCACCCATCAGCTGCATGTGGAGGATCGGAGATGTGAACCCGGTTCCCCAGATTACGAGTCTACCTCTCTGAACCACTACACCACACTGGCTCCCAGTGTTGAACGCTTTCCCCCTGCACTATGAATATCTCTCCCTTCCCAAGCTACCAGTCAGGATGGAAGGGCTTTGCAGTTCCAACAGCAGCTATCCCTTGTGACCCTGAAGCCCGGAGACTGCTAAATGCAGTCAGGCATTTTTATATCTTCTCTGGCTTGCCGTGAAATCTCATGACCATTGTATGTTTTCAGCTAAATAATTTTTTTTAAAAAAATCCTTCCAGTAGCACCTTAGAGACCAGCTAAGTTTGTTATTGGTATCAGCTTTCGTGTGCATGCACACTTCTTCAGATACAGAATCAGCTATGTTGCGCTGCTCATTCAGCTGGAAGTAAGGGGGAGGTTCTTACTTTGCAATCTTCCTCAGGAAAGAGTGACGGCCACCCATTTCTCCGAAAAGAGGCCTGATAAGGGGCTTCTTATCACACAGGGTGTTTAATTCTGTATTTTTAATCTCCTATAATATCATCCTTGCATGAGCTTCCCACAAATGAACATGCAAGGGGGCACATTTCTAAATGAAGCGCAGGGTCAAAAAATAAAAAAGGAAGACATGCACATTTGAACAATAACACGGGCAAATTAACAGAAGTGCATGTTATCTACGTGCATGGGTTAAAAGGCAACTGTGTGGTACTTGTTGCACTTGTTCTTTTTTTAGGAATGACCACTATCCAGAGAACATTTATATCAAAGGATGCCGTGCAAATAAATAATACTGAAGGCTGATATTAAACGACAACATGGCGCTGTGGGTTAAACCACAGAGCCTAGGACTTGCCGATCAGAAGGTCAGCGGTTCAAATCCCTGCGACAGGGTGAGCTCCCGTTGCTCGGTCCCTGCTCCTGCCCACCTAGCAGTTCGAAAGCACGTCAAAGTGCAAGTAGATAAATAGCTACCGCTCCAGCAGGAAGGTAAACGGTGTTTCCGTACGCTGCTCTGGTTTGCCAGAAGCGGCTTAGTCATGCTGGCCACATGACCCGGAAGCTGTTCATTCACCCTCCCAGAAATGTGTGGTGAAATAAGCAGAGCCCCAGCGTTCCTATGAAGGAAGGGATTCCTTTCCAGGGAATCCGCTTCTGGCAAACCAGAGCAGCGTACGGAAACACCGTTTACCTTCCTGCTGGAGCAGTAGCTATTTATCTACTTGCACTTTGACGTGCTTTCGAACTGCTAGGTGGGCAGGAGCAGGGACCAAGCAACGGGAGCTCACCCTGTCGCAGGGATTTGAACCGCTGACCTTCTGATCGGCAAGTCCTAGGCTCTGTGGTTTAACCCACAGCGCCATGTTGTCGTTTAATATCAGCCTTCAGCCAGTAGCATGAGATGAGCGTCGCAACCCCAGATGGTCAGGGTTCCCTTTACCTTTACCTATCATCACATACTTTCTTCTTTGGCAATCAGTTGTAGCCGAGTAAGATTCCATGAACATGGTCTTAACAGTGAGTCCGTTAGTGACTGTGGAGGCCAATTCTGGATCCACACGTCCTTCCACAGTGGAGACATAGGATTCCAGGTGGGAGTTGATCATGGTGAAGGTTAGCCAAATGTGCACATTTCTCCCTTTCGTCCTGAGTTTGAGTGTCTTCAAAGCCCATGACACCTTTGGTACAGGCTGTCCTCCAACTGGATCGCTCGCAGGCCGGTGTATCCCAGTTGTCGCTGTTGATACTACATTTTTTTAGATTTGCCTTGAGGGCCACTTTAAACCTCTTTTGTTGACCACCAGCATTACGCTTTCCATTTTTAAGTTCGGAATAGAGTAGTTGCTCTGGAAGATGATCCACACAACATGACCAGTCCAACAAAGTTGATGTTGAAGAATCATTGCTTCAATACTGGTGATCTTTGCTTCTTCTAGTACGCTGGCATTAGTTCACCTGTCTTCCCAAGTGATATGTAATTTTTTTTTTGAGACACCATTGATGGAATCTTTTGAGGAGTTGGAGATGGCGTTCATAAGTGGCTCATGTTTCACAAGCGTACAGCAAAGTTGTTAGTACAATAGCTTTGTAAACAAGCATTTTGGTTTCCCAGACATCCACTGACTTACAATTCATGTAGCTCCTAACAGCCTTTAACCAGACGAGGCAAATGATGGCTGGAATAGTAACACATTGCATGTCTTCCTCTTAGCTGTAGACAGGGAATGACGTTCACATTATTTTCTGGTCAACCTTCCTAGGGCCACATGCCAATGGGAGGCAAAGAGAGATGGGAAAAATTGGGTGGGGCAACAGAGGTAAATTTGCCATTTTGTACAGGAGGCTTGTTTCTTCTACGCACAACCATCTCGATTCTCCACCCAGGCAAGCAAGGACACATTCCAGCCAGGCAAAAACATTCCAGGGTGGTGCAAAGCAGGAACAGTGAGGGGCGTGGCCTGGTGAGAAGTGGGAGTGCCTGGGAAGGAGGTGTGGCCTGTGGGGAGGAGGCGTGGCCAGGGCACCAGATAGGGATCTCAGGGTCCACATTTGGTTCCTGAGTCTAAGGTTCCCCAAAGACCTGCAGTTTTTGGAGAAGGGTCGTCTCACAGTCTCAAGCCTACCTCAGGAGAAGCCCCACGTCCATGGTATTTCTGTCTCCTTCTCAACAAAGAGTCGGTGGCATAGTGGTTAGTGTCGGAGAAGGACCTGGGAGACACCAGGGTTACAGTCTCTGCTCAGCCATAAAGCTTGTGGGCCAGTCACTGCCACTCCACCTAACCTACCTCAATGGGATCAAATGAGGAGACGTGGACTATGTACACCACCTTGGAGAAATAGGTGGAATAGATATGCAATAAATGAATAATAAATGAATGATTACAGTTGCAGGAGCATTTGATTGTCCTGCTTCTCATCTGGTCACCCCATAGCCCTAAAATTAATTAATTAATTAATTAATTAATTAATTGCTGCATCTATCATCTATCTATCTATCTATCTATCTATCTATCTATCATCTATCTATATTATTTGGTTTTGCTTCTGGCGGTTCCCTCACTGCGAGAAGCAAAGCTACAGGGAACCAGGCAGAGGGCCTTTTTGGTAGTGGCGCCCGTCCTGTGGAACGCCTTCCCATCAGATGTCAAGGAAATAAACAACTATCTTACTTTTAGAAGACATCTGAAGGCAGCCCTGTTTAGGGAAGTTTTTAATGTTTGACATTTTAATGTAATTTTAATCTTTGTTGGAAGCCGCCCAGAGTGGCTGGGGAAACCCAGCCAGATGGGCGTAAATAATAATAATAATAATAATAATAATAATAATAATAATAATAATAATTACAATACAAAATTATGGGGGGGATTCAAATACATATCCATATACAGATATTCCTCCGAATCTCAGGACCTCCCCACACCCCCTCCCTGGAGTCCCATTTTAAACACTAAAACTGCATCTTCTTCCGTAATCTAATTAGTACATCAAACCATATTTTCCGTAAGAATTGTTACACTACAAGTGAAATCAAAATCCTGCCAGCGTTTCCACCTGCTTACAGTGGTCTTTTAAGTAACATAATTTTTTTCCCATTCTTTTGTAAAGTTTTTGCCCTCTTGGTTCCAGTCAGCTTTGCCATTTCGGCATAGTCCATCCGCTTGGTTTGCCATTCTTCTCTGGTAGGGACTTTGCCTTCTTTCCATCTCTGGGCTAGGAGCATCCGAGCGGCTGTTAGGGCAATAATAATAGTATGTCATGTGACTGGGGAAGTGGGCCAGGATTCCAGGAGGGACAGAATGTAGAAACACAGAGTGGTAGAGTTGGAAGATACCCCAAAGGGTCATCTAAGTCAAACCCGCTGCAAACCCTACAGGACTGTCTCTCCTGGTATGTCCTGTTATATACTGAAGTTCTCACCCTGGGCCAGCAGGGGAATACTGTAGATAGTTTTCACTCAGGTCCACATATGCAAATAAGGGATTGAAAGTGACGTTCAGTGATTGGATAGTTACAGAAAATGGTTACTGTTGTGTTGCAGTGGAGCTCTGTATAAGCAGGCTGGCTGAACCCTTCAGTTCAGTTCTGTTCTGGCCTGTGAATAAACAAGAGCTGTTTGAAGAATCGCTGTGTTGTCTGATATGTTCACCCACAACTTAACATGTCCCACGGAGGACCTTACGGTCTTCAAACAAAAACATCTTGGAGGTCCCGGGCCACAGGGAGGTTAGGCTGGCCTCAACCAGAGCCAGGGCTTTTTGGGCTGTGGCCCCAATCTGGTGGAACGCTCTGTCACAAGAGACTAGGGCCCTGCGGGACTTGACATCTTTACGCAGGGCCTGCAAGACCCACCAGGCCTTTGGCCAAGGCACAGTCTGACCCCCTCCTTTGGTAATCCTCACAGATCTCTAGCCCAATGGTTGCCATTCATTTGACCTTGAATTGATTTTGGAATGAATTGATTTTAGAATGCATTTCAATAATTTTTATTTTTTATTCTTCCTTTTTTTCTTTTTTTCGGCTTCGGCTGGGGAGGGTGGGATATAAATTATTATTATTATTATTATTATTATTATTATTATTATTATTACTACTACTACTATTATTATTATTATAGCAGGACTCGCTCTGGCATTGAGCATAAACAGAGGCCCTCCATGGAGTCATCCTTTTCCAGCTGATCACCCGGAAGCAACCTTGTTTGTGTTCCCTCCAGTGCAGGATGGGAGCATGTGGTAGCAAGAAGACCGGCCGGAAGGAGAGGCGCAATTCCATATACAGGCAGAAGCCTCTGCCATCTCCAAGAAAGAAAACCCCTCCACCACCACCGCCGGTAAGATTTCGAATCCAAGACTGGGCTGTGCCTCAAAGGGCTGGAATTCTGCCTCCAGAAGAAGAAGAAGAAGAAGAAGAAGAAGAAGAAGAAGACCCTGCCCATTTGACTGGGTTGCCCCAGCCCCTCGGGGCAGCTTCCAACATACATAAAAAGATAATAAAGCATTAAACATTAAAAAGAAAACCTCCCTGTACAGGCCTTCAGATGTCTTCTAAAGGTTGTATAGTTACCTATTTCCTTGGCTTCAGGGGTCACATAACTCCATACCCTCCAACATTTCCCCAGTGAAATAGAAATGTCCTAAGGAGAAGTGTGACATTCTCAGATCAAACCAGAAACCGGGGCAGCTTTTGTAAATCCCAGTATACTTGAAGGAGCATCTCCACCCACCTCGTTCAGCCTGGACGCTGAGGTCCAGCTCCGAGGGTCTTCGGGCAGTTCCCTCACTGCGAGAAGCAAAGCTACAGGGAACCAGGCAGAGGGCCTTCTCAGTGGTGGCACCTGCCCTGTGGAACAGCCTCCCACCAGGTGTCAAAGAGAAAAATAACTATCTGACTTTTTAAAGATATCTGAAGGCAGCCCTGTTTAGGGAAGTTTTTAATGTTTGATGTTTTATTGTGTTTTTAATATTCCATTGGAGCTGCCCATAGTGGCTGGGGAAACCCACCCAGATGGGCGGGGTATAAATAAATAAATTAATTATTATTATTATTATTATTATTATTATTATTATTATTATTAGACTGTCCCTGGAAAATAGGGGCCCTTGGGAGGTCTGCAGATGATGCTGACCAGTGGGTTGCAGTCGGGGCAAACTACCGTATTTTTTGCTCTATAAGACTCACTTTTTCCCTCCTAAAAAGTCAGGGGAAATGTGTGTGCGTCTTATGGAGCGAATGCAGGCTGTGCAGCTATCCCAGAAGCCAGAACAGCAAGAGGGATTGCTGCTTTCACTGCATAGTGATCCCTCTTGCTGTTCTGGCTTCTGAGATTCAGAATATTTTTTTTCTTGTTTTCCACCTTCAAAAACTAGGTGCGTCTTATAGAGCGAAAAATACGGTATTTTTATTTTCTGGTTCCCAATGCATTTTAATGATTTCTTTTAACTTGCTGGCTACACTTTGCACTTTATAAAGTTGTTGTGTTTTTTTTTTTTTTGAAATGTCGTAAACTGACTTGAATCCCAATTTGGGATTAATAAAGGGGGGGGGCGAGGGGGGACTATTGCAGTGAAGTAATGTTTGGTTTCTGTAACTTTCCAAAGGTCAAGGCAAAGAACTTCACCATTCCTGCCAACCAGTCTTCTGACAGCGGTAAGAAGAAAAACCTTGGTTTTTCCTTGACGTTTTGCAAAGCTTTCTCTTGCTGTTTTCTCAACACCAGGGAGCTATTGTGCCAAGCCATTGGGATGAAGGCTTGCTTTATTTCCAGCTCTGAGCTCTCCCTAAGCCTGCAAAATAGAGCTGTGGATTTCTTTTCCAGCTGCAAACATGCAAACTACAATTCTACAATTACCATTCTACTGTTGAGAGTGTATTAACTTATGATCTGTGTGTGTGGTTTGGGAGCTGTACGGTCAGGGGAAAAACAATGTTGTCCAGGGTTGTAAAGACTGAAGAGAGAATAATTGGGTGCACTCTCCCTAAAAAGGTAAAGGGACCCCTGACCATTAGGTCCAGTCGTGACCGACTCTTGGGTTGAGGCGCTCATCTCGCTTTACTTGCCGAGGGAGCTGGCGTACAGCTTCCGGGTCATGTGGCCAGCATGACTAAGCTGCTTCTGGCGAACCAGAGCAGCGCACGGAAACGCCGTTTAAATTCCCGCCGGAGCAGTACCTATTTATCTACTTGCACTGGAGTGCTTTCCAACTGCTAGGTGGACAGGAGCAGGGACCGAACAATGGGAGCTCATCCCATCTCGGGGATTCAAACCGCCCACCTTCTGATCGGGAAGCCCTAGGCTCTGTGGTTTAACCCACAGCGCCACCCGCACTCTCCTTACCTTGGATCTACGCTTCCAGGTGCCATAAGAAAGCTGCACAGCCCGGAAATGATCTCTTTCAGCTTCTGCCTTCTGGAAGAAGGTACAGGGTTATAAAGACTAGGACTAGCCGCCTGAGAAACAGTTTCTATTCAAATGCAATTTTGTTTTTAAATGCAGTGTAAGGTAGTCTTTATGGGAGTATATTGTATTTAATTATGGGGTATCAGAGGTTTAAGGGGGATAACCAAGCTGGGATAGCAGGCTTGTTGGTTTCTGAATGTCTGGTGCAGATTTTCAATTTCGTCATTATGTATGGGACAATGACAATAAAGTTTATCGTATTGTATTGTATCGTATCGTATTGTATTGTAGTGGAAATCCAGCAGGTAAGTATTTACTTAGAGCAGCCGCCCCCCAGCCGAAGCTCTTGGCTTGCAAAATGAGCTCCTGGCCTTTTTTTGGCATGACTTCACCGATAAATGCAAACTGGAGTATTCACTGGACTCAGCCCTCACAAAACCATGCATTGTTCCTGAGTCTCACACGTGACCTTGCAAAGGAGGAAGGTTGCCAGTGGCTTTCTTCGAAAAGGTCAGGCCGAGTGAGATTTAAAACTCTCTGTCTCACCCTTGGCTATATTTAGAAGGTCTTTGGCTCGCGCCATGAAAGGTCTTCTCCCTTTCACAGGACGGGTGTTGGCGTATCTGCTGAAGACCTCCCTGAATGTATTCAAGCTGCTCACATTAATGTTTAAGATGTCAAGGAGATAAACAACTACACAGCTTTTATTTATTATTATTTTTTAAATGATATTTATTAAAAATTTTCAGACAATAAAAAGTTACCAAATTAACAATAGGAAATAAGAAAAACGTAACAATAATAAAAAACAAAGAAATACAAAAATACAAAGACAAAATACATAAATAGTAAAAGAAAAAACACAATTAACAAGAAATCAATATTTTCATGTCTTATATATCATTTACTTATTTCCTGACCTCCTCACACACCCCTTTTTTTGTATTCCAGTTCACATAGTTAGTTCAGCAAATCCTTACCCTCTATCATTTATCTTTACTTATTATCTTAACCTATTATAACTATATATTTCCAGCCGTTGTCCATCCATATTTAGATATTCTTATTAATCTTTTTACCAATACCACTTATTTTCAATCCAACATCCCTTCAAGATTCATTTATTTTACAGTATTTCTGCAATCTTCTTCCAACACCTCTTCTCCCTGATCTCGGATTCTGCCGGTCATTTCTGCCAGTTCCATGTAGTCTATCACCTTCATCTGCCATTCTTCCAGAGTGGGTAGATCTTGTGTCTTCCAATGCTTTGCGATGAGTATTCTTGTGCTGTTGTTGCATACATAAAAAAAGTTCTGTCCTTCTTTGGCACCAATTGGCCGACTATGCCCAAGAGGAAGGCCTCTGGTTTCTTCAGGAAGGTATATTTAAATACCTTTTTCATTTCATTATAGATCATCTCCCAGAAAGCCTTAATCTTTGGGCACGTCCACCAAAGGTGAAAGAATGTACCTTCAGTCTCTTTACATTTCCAACATTTATTTTCGGGCAGATGATAGATTTTTACAAGCTTGACTGGGGTCATGTACCACCTATAAATCATTTTCATAATATTCTCTCTTAGGGCATTACATACCGTAAATTTTATACCTGTGGTCCACAACTGTTCCCAGTCAGCAAACATAATGTTATGTCCAACATCTTGTGCCCATTTAATCATAGCAGATTTAACCGTCTCATCCTGAGTGTTCCATTTTAACAGCAAGTTATACATTCTTGAAAGTATCTTTGTTTTAGGATCTAACAGTTCTGTTTCCAACTTCGATTTTTCCACCTGGAAGCCAATTTTTTTATCTAGATTAAAGGTCTCTCTTATTTGGTAATAGTGAAGCCAGTCTCGCACTTTATCTTTTAGTTTCTCAAAACTTTGCAATTTCAGATTATCTCCTTCCTGCTCCAAAATTTCCCAATATTTCGGCCACTTTGCCTCCATATTGAGCTTTTTCTGAGCCTTCGCCTCCATCGGTGACAACCACCTTGGGGTTTTGTTTTCAAGTAAATCTTGATATCTTGTCCAGACATTAAACAATGCTTTCCTGACAATATGATTTTTAAATGCTTTATGTGCTTTAACCTTGTCGTACCACAAGTATGCATGCCACCCAAAAACAACTACGCAGCTTTTAGAAAACATCTGAAGACAGCCCTGTGTAAGGATGTGATAAGACAAAGAACTCCCGGCGTTTTATATTTTGTCTCACTGGGGCAACCCAGCCAGATGGGAGGGGTAAAATTGTTGTTGTTGTTGTTGTCGTTGTTGACAGGCCTCAAATATCTGAAAGAGCTACTCTTTCCCTACACACCTACAAAATATTTCAAGAAGACTTCCCATTTACATAATTTAATACTTGTTTTTAAATTTTGCTGACTTTATCTGTGCGCCATTACAGTTTCTTATGTGCTGTAAGCCACCCAGAGCAGCTGGGGAAACCCAACCCAACCTAACCACCTTGCGACTTGGGACCTTCAAAATGTTGTCATTTGTGGACTTTAAGGTCCTCTGCAGCATTCTGCACCTGCTGGAGTTTCTGGGTCAGCTTCATGGGCAGACTTCCTTACAGCTGCTGCTGGTATTAGACTCTCCTTTTTTGGAGGTTTTTCAACAGAGATTGTATGCCCATCTGTCGGGGGTTCGTTACTCACAATTCCTGCATTGCAGGAGGTTGGAATATGTGACCCTTGTGGTCCCTTCAATTCTATGATTGTATATTTCCCCTCCATGAGGTTGCAATATGGCTGTTTTTTACAGCAATGCCTGGGTTTTCTTTTAGTCTCTAGTCATGAAAAGCCTAAAACCCATTGCTCAATAATTCAGTGCATATTAATTTAATCTTGTAATCATAATCACCATAATAAATTGCTCTGGCAGCAGGTTGTCCACCACTGGAACAGTAACAAGCTAAATAAGGGCTGGTTCAGGAATACTGTAACCATATATGTGAACAGGAAGGTATTAAACTAAAGGTACAGAAGCTGCATTAAACTTAAATCCAGGCTCTTTTCTACCTTTGCTGAACAAGGAGTGGGGATGGTTGACCCTATTCCATGTAGTTGATACTTCTGGCTTCTAGGTCTTGGGCTCAGTTAATACTTTTGCTTTTTTCTACAATACAGATAAGCACATTGTCATAGCACAGTACCATTTCACTACGCTGAGTGACCGCGATCTGCCATTGACCGTAGGAGAGAAGTTTGAAGTCCTTTGCAGGTGAGTGGTCTTTTGCAAGTTTCGATCAGATCAGTCATGCTCTGGTATGCCTTTTGCTATAAATGTACATGTACAGTCATTCCTCAGGTTACAGATGCTTCGGGTTGCGCAATTTTGGGTTGCGCACCGCTCTGAACCCGGAAGTACCGGAACGGGTTACTTCCGGGTTTCAGTGATTGGGCATGCACAGAAGCGCTAAATCGCGACCCTCGTGTGCGCAGATGCGACGCTGCGGGTTGCGGACACTGCGGGTTGCGAACATGCTTCCCGTACGGATCACGTTCGCAACCAGAGTGTCCACTGTATAAAAATCAACCTGAAATATAGAGCATCCTCATGTAAAAAAAAAATCTGGGGCCATTTTCGTGTTGTGATACAGTTTTACAATCCAAATGAGTATTCATATACAAACATACCTACATACATACATGATGCCGGTGGTGCTGTGGTCCAAACCACTGAGCCTCTTGGGCTTGTCAACTTGGGCTTGTCAACTGGCAGTTTGAATCTGCTTGATGGTAGTGAGCTCCCGTTGCTCTGTCCCAGCTCCTGCCAACCTAGTAGTTCAAAAGCATACCAGCGTGAGTAGATAAATAGGTACTGCTGCAGCGGGAAAGTAAACAGCATTCCCGTGTGCTCTGGTTTCCGTCAGGGTGTCCCATTGCGCCAGAAGCGGTTTAGTCCTGTTGGCCACATGACCTGGAAAGCTTTCTGTAGATAAACGCCGGATCCCTCGGCCTGAAATGAGATCAGCACCACACCCCATAGTTGCCTTTGACTGGACTTAACTGTCCAGGAGTCCTTTAACTTTTTTTTTTACATACATGCATATATAGAGAGAGAGCAACAGCTCAGGATCACAATATCTCAAGGACCGCCTCTTTCCATATGAACCTACCCGGACTCTGAGATCATCTTCTTAGGCCCTCCTTCCTGTGCCTCTTCCCTGAGAGATCTGGAGAGAACGGGGCCTTTTCTGCGCTGGCTCCCCATTTGTGGAATGCTCTCCCCAGGGAGGCTCACTTGGTTCCTTCATTACATATATTTAGGCACCAGAGAAAAATGTTTTCCTATCACCAAAGCTTGGGCTGATTAACATCCTTTGGCCTTTTTAAATGTGTTCGTGAGAGAGTGGGGTTATTGGAGGTTATTTGTTTTGGTTTTACTACGTATTTTGTGTTCCCATTTTCAATGTTTATGTTATAAAGCACCTCTGTGGTCATCTGCAAGGGATTCCCACACAGAGGGGTTCATGTTGCTAGCCTTCATGTCATGTCTGCAGACAACTTACTCCTTAACTTAAAGAAAACAAAAGAGATCATTGTGGACTTTAGGAAATGTAAATTGAATATTCAGCCACTTATTACTGAGGGGAAGTGCGTGGAACAGGTCTCGGTGTTTCGATTTCTGGGAATGGAGTTGAGAGACGACCTAACCTGAAGAAGAAAAAGAAGAAGAAGAGTTTGGATTTGATATCCCGCCTTTCACTCCGTTTTAAGGAGTCTCAAAGCGGCTAACATTCTCCTTTCCCTTCCCCCTGGGGAAGGGAACAGCAAAGACCTGGTGAAGAGAGCACAGCAGAGGTTATATTTTCTGAGAATCCTCCAGAAAAACAATATCTCAAAGGACCTGTTGATGGCATTTTACCATTGCACTGTGGAGAGCGTATTAACTTATGGTCTGTGTGTGTGGTTTGAGAGCTGCACGGCCAGGGAAAAAACAATGCTATCCAGGGTTGTAAAGACTGCAGAGAGAATAATTGGGTGCACTCTTCCCACCTTAGATCAAATCTATGCTGCCAGGTACCATAAGAAAGCGGCAGAGATAGCACAGGATAGTACGCACCCCAGAAATGATCTCTTTCAGCTTCTGCCTTCTGGAAGAAGGTATAGGGTTTTAAAGGCCAGGACTAGCCGCCTGAGAAACAGTTTCTACGCAAATGCAATTCTGGTTCTAAACGCAGCATAAGGGGTCTCTGTAGTATAGTGTATTTTAAAATGGGGTTTTAGAGTTTTTAGGGGTTTTTAGGGGTTTTTGAATGTTTTATGTAGTTTTATGTAGTTTTGTGGTAGTTTTATGTAGCTTTGTGGTAGTTTTATGTAGTTTTTCAATTTCATTGTTCTGCAAGGGACAATGACAATAAAGATATCGTAATCGTAATCATAATTGTAATCTTTGTAGCTCAGAGCTGGTCTGCCAACAGGCCTGGCACCTGGCGCCAGCTCCCCATGGAAACTAGTTAAGCACCCATAAGTGCTCACCTAGTCAGCCAAAACCATCACCTAGAAAAAGGGACTAGTTTGACAAGCTTGCTCTTATACATTTTACCCACAAGGCATCATCCAGATTGATCCCCCAAATTTGTAATAATACTGTTTGTCTCTAGTCTTCTTTCTGGTGTGTTGGCAAAAAAAGTGCATTTATTCGTAAAAATGATATTAGGAAAAATTGCTTGTGAAGGCTCACTGTGTTGTTCTTGTTGTTGTTGTTGTTTTAACTGGTGTGGAAATGTGGGGGACTCAACTGACGACTGGAAAAAGAGAGAACCAGAGAGAAACCAAAAGAGATGAGCCCATCCCTAGTAAAATCACTGCTTCTTTCAATGTGCATTGTTTATTTATAAACATTGCTTTATTTTCACAGCGACGGGGACTGGTGGCTAGCAAAATCTCTTACAACCGGGCACAAAGGCTACATACCCAGCAATTTTGTGGCCCGTGTAAACAGCCTGGAAGAAGAAAAGTAAGGAGGCCTCTTTGGGTTTGGGGGCATCTATCATCTATCATCTAACATTACCAACTTGAGGGACCCCAACTGATATTTTGAGACATGTGAAGATCTGTGGTGAAAAGTTTGCAATCATCAAGGCCAGGGTTTTGCTGTGTTGTTGTTTTTTAAAAAATTGTGGCCTGATTTGGTATATCATGAGGTTCTAATTCCTTTTTCCTCTACATATTATCTACCTCCCTATGCAAGTTAGTCCTCTAAGGATGCATAAACAAGGTACATTTAAACCCCCAAGAATCCCAGGAAATGTAGCTAGTTTTGGGTGCTGGAAACTGAAGTTCAGTGATATGTAAACTACAGTTCCCATGCTTCTTTGGGGAAGCCATGTGCTTTAGATGTATGGTGTGTCCGCAGCCTAACTCAGTTTTTATGCACCTCTGTTGTCTTCTGACTTCCAGTCTTTCCCTTAAAAAAACAAAAACGGTGAGCCTTATGGTACCATAGATGTTAAAATCTCATGTTCTACCAATTGAGTTAAAAACGGTGATCAATTGCTCTGCCTGCAAAAAAAAAGGTAATTAGGAATTAAAACCCTACCACTAATCTCCCACCCCAGAACAGGAACTGAATCATTAAAGGCTGATTCAGGAATGCCATAGGAACAGGAAATTTCTAACTAAAGGGACAAAAGCTGGACCTTCATTTCTTAGTGGTGATTTCTGCTCTTGCTGTTGTTTAAAAATGATAATAAATCTCCCTTTCTCAGGTGGTTTTTTAAAGGCCTGAGCAGAAAAGAAACCGAACGCCTCTTGCTAGCACCTGGCAATGTGATGGGGTCATTTCTGATCAGGGAAAGCGAAACTAATCCAGGTAAGAATCTGGGAATGTATTTTGCAGAATGACAACGGAAAAGTTCTCTCGCTGTTCCAGCAACATCAGAAACACCATTAATATACTGGAGTATTTGGAAAATAAACCAGCTCCTTTGATGCTGGTGGATGCAGAAAAGGCGTTTGACAATGTCTCGTGGAGTTTTATGAAAGTGCAAATAAACCTCATGGGATTCGTTCCATTTCTGCATCTCTTGCATGTTTTGACTTTTCCTCATAGAGGAGTCGCCCCATTCCCTTGATCGTTCTGCTTGCCCTTTACTGAAACTTTTGCAGCTCCACAACACCCTTTCTGGGTTGGAGGTGACCCCGAATTCTAGCAGGCCACCCTTTGCCCATAGTGACAAATTTTGAGTTGCATTCAGTTAGCAGACAACTGCAAATTTGAACAGAACCAGATCAGAGTAGGCAGAAATCTCATGACTTTCCCCATGGCTTCTGGTGCTAGATGGTTTTTGCAATCACAGAGTTGAAAGGTAACCCAAGGGTCATCTAGTCCAACCCCCTGCAAATGCAGGAATTTCAACAGGTGACTTGTTAACATGGAACCACGTGCAACGCATTTCATATGGTTGTGTTTTTTAAAAAAAAGAAATAGAAAAAAAGCTTTATTAGGTTTTACAATTTTATATTCAACACAATCATCGTAAACAGAATAAAAAATTCATGAATCTAGATATTTCCCCACCTCCCTTCCATGGACTTTCTCCAACCTCCTCTTCTGGTTCTTTAAGTATTTATTACTTCTGCTTAATATATCTACCTTGATTTTAAAATCTTTCAACTAAATATTCTTATATTCTTATTATTTTTATACCATATCTTCCCAAATTACATCTTACATTTTTTTATTTCCCCAATTACTGCTCCTTGACTTATACACTTTTTTTCCTTAATTGTAAGTGTTTACCCAAACTCTGCTAGTGAGTCTACTTCTTTACAATATTTCTGTAAGTACATCATAAACAGTTCCCAGTCTTTTTTGAAATCTTTATTGTCCTTGTCTCTGAGTTTTCCCGTAAGCTTCGCCATTTCGGCATAGTCCATAAATTTTGCTTGCCATTCTTCTTTCGTTGGTATCTTGTCGACCTTCCATTTTGGAGCTAGTAAAATCCTAGCCTCTGTTGTATCACACATGAATAACACACACATTTCATATGGTTAATTGGCTGATGGCAAGCATGGGGCTCACGTGACCCTCCAGAGATTCATAGAATCATCAAATTGTAGAGTTGGCAGGGGACCTATAGGGTCATCCAGTCCAACCCCCTACAATGCAGGGATCAAAGATGAAGAATCCCTGACAGGCGGCCCTCCAAACTCTGCTTTAAAAGCTCCACTGAAGGAGAGTCCACCACCTTCTGAAAGAGTCTGATCCATAACTTAGCATTTCCTACCATCAGAAGGTTCTTCCTGTTCACGAGCTAACAAGGACTTGCTCACAAATTTATTGACAGCTGCACAAATTATTATCGCCAGGAAGCAGAAGGGGCAAGCAGAATATAAAATGGAAGGGTGGTATAAAGAGGGGTAAAGGTAAAGGGACCCCTGACCATTAGGTCCAGTCATGGCCGACTCTGGGTTTGCAGCGCTCGTCTCGCTTTATTGGCCAAGGGAGCCGGCGAACAGCTTCCAGGTCATGTGGCCAGCATGACTAAGCCGCTTCTGGCAAACCAGAGCAGCGCACGGAAACGCTGTTTACCTTCCCGGTGGAGTGGTACCTATTTATCTACTTGCACTTTGACGTGCTTTTGAACTGGTAGGTTGGCAGGAGCAGGGACCAAGCAACAGGAACTCACCCTGTGGCAGGGATTCGAACCGCCGACCTTCTGATCAGCAAGCCCTAGGCTCTGTGGTTTAACCCACAGCGCCACCTGCTTCCCTGTTCACAGGCTAACAAGGACTTGCTCACAAATTTACTGACAGCTGCAAGAATTATTATCACCAGGAAGCGGAAGGGGCAAGCAGAATATAAAATGGAAGGATGGTATAAAGAGGGGTGGGATCTAGCTATTAATGGTAAATTAATCAATGTGCCATTAAGGTAAGACAGGGAGTGTGCAGGAGAAATGATTTTTGAGGAGATATGTGAGAGCGTTTGTAGAGTTTGTACTGTTAAAACGGAAAAGGGGTCAAACCAATTTTAGGAGGTTGGATCATTACAATGGAATCGTCTCAGTTGTGGAGTGCACATGTTTATTCTTATTTATTTATTTATTTATTTATTTATGATTATTGCTTTAATTAAAAATAAATAAAATGGATGGGGGGGTTCTTCCTAATATTTAGTTGGAATTTCCTTTCTTAATCAATTTGAATCCATTGGTTTGGGTCCTGCCCACTGGAGCAGTAGGAAACAAGCAGTTCCTGGACTACAGCTCTTATTGTCCCCACATTGCCTGGGGCTGGTGCGAGTTTGAATCCAGGACCACCAGAAAAATGCATTGCGAAACGATGTTCCTGCCAACAGAAATGTTTAGAAACACATTCCTGCAACAACAGATAATACCTATTTTTGTGTCTCCTTTTCCAGGTGCCTTTTCCCTTTCCATCAGGGACTACACATCTCAAGGGGATGTCATCAAACATTATCAAATCCGCTCTCTGGACCATGGGGGATATTACATCTGCCCAAGGACCACATTCCCTACGCTGCAGGAGCTTGTCAAACATTATTCTTGTAAGTTGCCCTTAATTTGGGATGGGAGAGGAATTTGATTCGGTTCACAGAGAAAGTCAAGTGTACCTAATTCACAGTTTCGGAATCAATGTGAGAGCCAAAACATACCCATCCTTTGAAATTCGTACACATGCAAATTTTGCAGTCCAGTTCTCCAACCAAGTGTGCCTTTGAAAAATGAATATATTCATGAAAACAGCACGCAAACATGGGGAAATGTGTACATTGGTCAAAACTGCATACAAACATGTCTTTATTAGGAGAAACCTGAACTAGAGTGCTGATGAATTTTAATAAGGATTTTTTTTAAAAAAAATCAAAAAATCTGCAAAGTGCTGCAGGAATGTTGAGAACTGAAGATTCGACCACTAAAGGAGGACAAATTTCAAACAATTTGACTTACTATATGCAGAGCAATAAGACTATATCATATTCCCTATTTGTCTTTTCATTTCCCCCCTTATGTTCTCTCTCTCCCTCCCTCTCTCATCTTTCACCTTTCTCTTTCTCCCTCTCTCTACTTTTTCTTTTTCTCACTTTCTATCAAAATTGAACTGTGGGCAAACATGTTGAACTAAGGCCCTTTCCAGACAACACTCTCTATTGAGCATCCTTCCTGATTTGTTTTCCTGGGGAGTTTAGGCAACTTTGCATCAACTCAAGAATCAATGCAAACTGTCCACCGACGCATTTTTCTCCATTAAAGTTCCTTATCCCGAAGAGTCTGATGTTTTGAGGAAGCAAGTTTGTTGTACCAGAGCAGCAAACCATCTTTCCCTGTGCTACCTAAATTTAGAGGGATCTCATTGAATCCCACCCGAAAATAGCAGGTGTTCTAAGCGAGGAAAATGGGACAAAACACTGTAATATCTGGAGATGGGAAGACATGGAGGGAAATGGGGAGTTTGTACTCAATACCTGTTGTAAAAAAATAAAAATGAAATAAACTATGTAGGAGGAGGAATAGGATTACTACAACCATGTTCTGCCCTGACCTGATCTCAGACCTTTTTCTTCTGCTTCCGGTGCCCCTGCACAGCTTACGAAGATGGCTTGTGTCAACTGCTACAGCAGCCGTGCATCTCTCTGGTTCCACAAAGGCCGTGGACCACCGATGAATGGGAGATTCCTCGGGAAACACTGAAACTTGTCAAGAAGCTGGGAGCAGGCCAGTTTGGAGAGGTTTGGATGGGTAAGCCGAGATTCATATAACACCAGTCCTGAAAGACTTACCATATTTTTCGCTCCATAAGACGCACCTTTTCCCTCCTAAAAAGTAAGGGGAAATGTGTGTGCATCTTATGGAGCGAACGCAGGCGGGAGGCTCTCTTCAGTGCTCCCTTTCACAAGCTGTGTGGAGCGTGTGTGCGGCTCTTGGGGGCTTTTCCCCGAGGAGGGAGAAGGGCAGCCCGTCAGTCCGGGAGGTGGGGGAAGGGACTGACGGGCAGCCCTCTGTCCCTTCCCACACCTCCCGAAAAAGCCAACAAGAGCCGCTGCCAGGCTCTGCTCAGCTCTCCCTTGTAAGGGCTCCCTTTCGTTCCTCATTCCGCTTTGCAGGGAAGCCAGCAGAAGAGGCGCTGTGCAGCTATCGCTCTTGCTCTGCTGGCTTCAGCGAGAGCTGCACAGCTTGCTCTGCTGGCTTCTCAGCGAAGCAGGAGGAGGGACGGAAGGGTTTAAAGCAAGAAAAGCAAGAGCCGCTTACATGCTCTGTGCAGAATATTTTTTTCCTTGCTTTCCCCCTCTAAAAACTAGGTGTGTCTTATGGTCAGGTGCATCTTATGGAACAAAAAATACGGTACATTGGCTCCCAGTACATTTCCGAGCACAATTCAAAGTGTTCGTGCTGACCTTGAAAGCCCTAAACGGCCTTGGCCCAGTATACCTGAAGGAGCGTCTCCAACCCCATCGTTCTGCCCGGACACTGAGGTCCAGCTCTGAGGGCCTTCTGGTGGTTCCCTCATTGCAAGAAGTGAGGTTACAGGGAACCAGGCAGAGAGCCTTCTAGGTGGTAACACCTACTCTCCCAACAGATGTCAAGGAGATAGAGAACTACACAACTTTTAGAAGACATCAAAAGTCAGCCCTGTTTAGGGAAGTTTTTAATGTTTGATATTTTGTCGCTTTTTTATTCTTTTTGGAGCTGCCCAGAGTGGCTGGGAAAACCCAGCCAGATGGGTGAGGTATAAATAATAAATTTTATTATTGTTATTGTTATTATTATTATTAGTGTTGCCTGGAATTGTCATATCTGGAAAAGGTGTAAAAACGGATATGGGTTTTGGAGTTCAGCTGGAAGGATCTGAGCTTCCAAAAGGTGGCAGGGCCTTCTGTCCTTCATTCGCCCCATTTTTTTCCTTCTGTAGGTTATTACAAGAATAATGTGAAGGTGGCAGTGAAGACCCTGAAAGAAGGCAGCATGGCTCCAGATGCCTTCTTGGCCGAAGCCAACTTGATGAAGAGGCTTCAGCATAGCAAGCTCGTTCGTCTGCACGCCGTGGTCACTCAGCAGCCGATTTACATCGTAACAGAATACATGGCCAACGGTAACCAACTCCCTTGGGATCTCAGCTAATTATATTGATCCGCAGTGGAATGGAGAATCTGGGTCTCCTTGATTTCAGTCGATACCTTCTTGCCAGTATAGGAAAATGAAAGCACCCCGGAAATGACTGGCAGAATCTGAGACCAGGGAGAGGAGACGGTGGAGGAAGATTGGAAGAAATTTAAAATTTATTTGCAGAAATATTGTAAAATTTATGAATGTTAAGGACATTGAAATGAATTGCAGCGGTTTTAGCAACAAAGTAAAATGTAAGATTGGATTAACAACAGATAAATTAATAGGATATGAATTTGCTGAATTAATTTCTAAAAAGGGATACAAGAATGGGAGACGTGAGGAAGTCCGGAAAATAAGTTAATTGAAGATGAGAAATTAAGAAAGAGGGAATTTTTGTTTTTTGTTACTATATGTGCTTTTATCTCTTTTTTCTTTTTCTTTTGATGTGTTTGGTGTTGGTATTTTTATATTGTGTTTTTTTTTTCTTTTGTGATGTTGTATTTTCTCTGTTTTTGTATGTTTTTTGTTGTGAAAACCTAATAAAATATTTTTTTTTAAAAAAAAGGAAAATGAAAGCACCCAAATCACAGCATTTCGAACATACTGTAATGCCAAGTTAAAAATGCATTGTGCTTATATACAATCTAAGGCAGAGTTTTCCAAACGTTTCATGTTGGTCACACACTTTTTAGACACACATCATTTCGTGAGACAGTAATTCAGTTGTACAGTCATACCTTGGTTGGCAAACGTCGTGGTACTCGGACATTTTGGCTCCTGAAAGCCATAAACCTGGAAGTGAATGTTCTGGTTTGCAAACGTTCTTTGGAACAGCAAATGTCCAATGGGGCTTCCAGGGCTTCTGATTGGCTGCAGGAGCTTCCTGCAGCCAATTGGAAGCCGTGCTTTGGTTTCCAAACGTTTCCATGATGGAGCGTTTACATGACACACCTACACATTGCAGCCAACACACTAACGTGTTGAGGCACACAGTTTAAAAAGCTCTGATCTAAGGATAGGGACAAACCAAGGTGCAATTAATTTAAAGGTCTTCGCAGCAGAATAGGGAAGACTGTTTCTCTTATGATTTTGTTCAGGTTAGCCAATAAGTAGTCCAAATATCTTTCAGATGTCCTTTTTGGGTATTTCTGTAGGATAAATAATCTATTTCATTCATCTCTATTTTATATTTTGTGTTTTTTAGATTGCAATTTTATGTTGTAAACTGCCCTGAGATCTACAGGTATAGGACAGTATACTAGCAACAACAACAACAGCGTTAAGGTCCTCAAACTAGAATTTGTTGCTTGCTTTATTACCCTAACGTACATTAGGAATATTCTCTTCTATTACTCTCTTAGAAAAGGATTTGACATTAAAAACATGGGAGACTTCATCCAATACCATTGCACATTGAAAGGTCTTTGGGAAGTGAATAATCTTGATTTCTCCTCCTTTTCAGGCTGCTTGCTGGATTTCTTGAAATCAGAGGAAGGAAGGAAGTTGACTCTCCCCAAACTTATAGACTCCTCAGCCCAGGTGAGTGGAATCATTCACCTTAAACCTTGTAATTGAAAAAGGTCTTGATAGAGTGGTGCATGCTCTAGTTATCTCCCTCTTGGACTACTGCAATGCGCTCTACGTGCGGCTACCTTTGAAGGTGACCCGGAAACTACAATTAATCCAGAATGCGGCAGCTAGACTGGTGACTGGGAGTGGCCACCGAGACCACATAACACTGGTCTTGAAAGACCTACATTGGCTCCCAGTACGTTTCCGAGCACAATTCAAAGTGTTGGTGTTGACCTATAAAGCCCTAGACGGCCTTGGCCCAGTGTACCTGAAGGAGCGTCTCCACCCCCATCGTTCTGCCTGGACGCTGAGGTCCAGCACCGAGGGCCTTCTGGCGGTTCCCTCATTGCGAGAAGCAAAGCTACAGGGAACCAGGCAGAGGGCCTTCTCGGTAGTGGCGCCTGCCCTGTGGAACGCCCTCCCAGCAGATGTCAAAGTGATAAACAATGTGTGACATTTTAATGTATTTTTTGTCTCTGTGGAAGCCACCCAGAGTGGTTGGGGAAACCCAGCCAGATGGGCGGGGTACAAATAAATTATTATTATTATTATTATTATTATTATTATTATTATTATTATTATTATTATTATTATTATATTTCCCTGAACTTGAGAGCTACGCATGTGGCTCTCTGGCCATCCTGAATGTTGCTTTCTTTGAAGCCTGAACTTCTGAGAGGAGAATGTTTTGAGCAAAGTATATAGCAAGGGGTCTTCTGGATTTGAGGAGAAGCAAACTTAGAAATTGTTACAGAAAAATCTAGGTGTGAGGCTGCTCAGTTACCCAGCTGGTCAGGCAGAGCCCGCAGGTCCCTGCGGAATAAAGGAAGGATTCCAGCCACCAACCGGAGCAAATAGCTGTAGACCAAAGTTTATTGCGCAACAGGTTCAAAGAGGAAATTTGAACCCCGAGGATGGGGTGACAAAGACTTTAAAAACTTTCTCACCATATCTCAGAATACAGTTTGTGCAGCATCATTGATATATCATTGCTACATCACTGACATGTCACAAAAGGGGAGGGGTAGACAGGGTTTACACTACCGTATTTTTTGCACCATAGCACTCACTTTTTTCCTCCTAGAAAGTAAGGGGAAATGTCTGTGCGTGTTATGGAGTGAATGCCTACGGATGACAGGGGGATCTGCTGCAGTTGTGAGCAGAGGATCCATGGTTACAGCCTGCACCAAAAAAATCACGCACCCACTGTTGCCTGGGGCCACAATGGTGCAAAAACATGGTTACAAAGCATGGATCCACATGGATCCTCAGGATTTTTGCACTGGGCCACCCCAAACTCACCGTCAGATCACATGTCTGTGGCTGCAGCATGAACCACAAAAATCATACATCCACTGTTTCGTTTAGAATATTTTTTTTCTTGTTTTCCTCCTCTCAAAACTATGTGTGTGTTATGGTCAGGTGCGTGTTATAGAGCGAAAAATACGGTAGTTTAACCTTGGCAAACATGTCCAGACAAGTCCTTGGTAGAAGATTAGCATAAGCAGACATGGCAGGGCAAGACTCAGGTATAGGATTAGCATAGGCAAACACCTCTGAAGTCCCACCACCCAAAATACAATAGAACTTCCTTTGCATGTCTGGAATCCTTGGCAAATCTGGCGATGGGATTAGGCTTTCCTTGGCTAACAATCAGCTCAGCAATTGTCACCTCTGGCAACTTCCTGGAGTTCCTTTCAAGGGGAAAATAGCTTTGGAATGGAGGAAACTGACAAAGGAGTTGATTTTATATTATTTTTAAAGCTAGGTAACTTCCCTGAGCTGTCAAGTTGAAAGGATACATTCAGGCATAATATCTGTAACATTTAACTTTAAAGATGTTCCTGCCCCCCCCCCCCGCCATAATTTCCGTAACAGAAATGCACACTCAGAGGTCAGAACTGCACATAAATTTAATGCCGTCATTTGGATTTCATTGGGTGGGAGGAGTTTGGGAGTATGCCCTGCAATTTTAGTGAATGGCAAGGTTTGGAGTGAGACCTTCACTCCTTGAATAGACAGTAAGGTGCAATGCAGTGTATCCAGCAACAACGTCCAGTGGCAAGTATTGTCAGAACGGTGTTGTTTGCATGAGCTGACCACTCGGGCGCAGAGCGCGTAGGCGGAATCTGCAAATAGAAAGTTATCGGTGTATACGTCGTCCTGTGGTCAGTCCCTCTCTCCCTCCCTCCCCTCTGCTTGTGTGAGCTGAGAGGAAACAAGCCATCTATCTCATTAACATCAGGACAGGAAGCGACACCCATTTTCCACTGAGGCGAGTGGCATTTGAGCTGAAAGCTTGAGCATGTCGAATATCTGTGGAAAATGTATCTTCATATCCTGTTCAAAACCACAAGAAAGATGCAAGGTGGCAAAAAAAAAACCCCACAAAAAAACCTACCACAAAATCTCTGCGGTCTGGAAAATTGTTGTGCCCTTTGAGGCAGAACTAAACAAAAGAGGGTCTCACCATCTTTCGACAACCTTCTTTATATACAATTTGTTCTGCGCCGGTTAAAGGCTGGGGTTGGAGGGATTTCTCTCTTACGTGTTGCTCTGTTGATGGCAGACGTTTTTAGAGAAGTTTTTAGGGAAGTTTTTAATGTTTAATGCTGTATCATATTTTTAATATTCAGTTGGGAGCTGCCCAGATGGGTGGGGTATAAATTATTATTATTATTATTATTATTATTATTATTATTATTATTAAACATATGCATGTCTTGTGTCGTATATTAAGGATGTAAGAGGAACCAAACTGGATCAGACCAAAGGTCTGGGACAACCCAGTCAGGTGGGCGGCATAACAACAACAACAACAAATTTTCATCATCAACAGCATCATAACCCAGCTTGGGATTTTGGAGAATTCATACAAAAGCAGAAATGGGAGCAAAATTTGTTCACGCAATCATCCCATGTCTGAAATGGAAATAAGTCTGGAGAATGCGATCAGTATTCATAGTTGTTGTTGCTTTCATTCCGCAAACCATACGCAATCATTTCCCCTCAATCTGCATTGTGTTGAAAGGAGTGGGGCACAATAGTAATAGCAGTGTAATTCATGTAATTAATTATATGAGCCACCTGATGGGCGGCGAGACAAATAATGTACTTTTTGGAATAAGCTGAAACTGCAGCGGAATGGAAGCGGTGCTGCAAGAGAAGAATACAGGGGGTGGGCAATGATTCCTTCTTACATCCCTAAGTCCAGCACCTTCTTTCCCAAAGAGGCCAGTCGGTTGCCTCTGGGAAGCCCATAAGCAGAGCCTGAGACCATAGCACCCTCCTACTTACAACCCCCAGCAGCCGGGATATAGAGGCATACTGTCTCTGGTACTGGAGCTAATAAGGACTGACTCCTGGTTCTAATGTTAAATGGAGAATAAGAATACTAGAGCTCAGCAGGGGTCTCCAGCGAAGCACAATGTTGGAAGATGCAAGCCAAACAAAGCAGAGTACTTTTTTCACAAATCACATAGCTAAAGTACAGAATTCTCTTCCTCGAGAGGTCGTGGTAGCCACCAAGTTTAAAGGTAAAGGTAAAGGTAAAGGGACCCCTGACCATTAGGTCCAGTTGCAGCCGACTCTGGGGTTGCAGCGTACATCTTGCTTTATTGGCCGAGGGAGCCAGCGTACAGCTTCTGGGTCATGTGGCCAGCATGACTAAGCTGCTTCTGGCGAACTAGAGCAGTGCACGGAAACGGCGTTTACCTTCCTGCCAGAGTGGTACCTATTTATCTACTTGCACTTTGGTGTGCTTTCGAACTGCTAAGCTGGCAGGAGCAGGGACCGAGCAACGGGAGCTCACCCCATCGCGGGGATTCGAACTGCCGACCTTCTGATCAGCAAGTCCTAGGCTCTGTGGTTTAACCCACAGCGCCACCCGCATCCCTTGCCACGAAGTTTAGATGGCTTTAAAAGAGGATGAGGCCAATTCAAGGAGGAGAATGCTATCGGTGGTGGCTGTGTTCTATGTCCATTGCGGGAAAAGTGATTGGGAATGCTGGCTGATTTTTGGAGGGTGGGATGAATGGAAAACCCAGTTGGAAGGGGAATCAATTTGAGTGCCTGGAATCCTGAACAGCAAGCACTGCATTTTACAACATTGAGGTATGGAATAGATGGGCCGTTAGCCTGATCTAGCAGGCTGTGATTATAAGATAAAACTTTTATTCGCATTAGCCAATGGCCATAGCAAGAGTAAAACATTACAGTATATGCAGAAAAGGAAATTTGATATAAGAGCACAATTTAAAGTCCTGAATCAGCCGTCAGTTAGTGGCCCTTGTTCTGATCGCCCCTGCTATGAACCTAGCAGCCTTTGCTGTTATCTGCTCATTTTGATAGAAGAAAGGGCATTGTGGCAGTGGCTGGGCGCCCTGGGATGGTTAGTACGAGTGGGGTGATGATCTCGTTCCTCAGGTCTTTGTAGAGAGTGCAAGACAGGAGGACGTGTGCCGCTGTTTCGGTGCTACCGTCTCCACAGGGGCAAAGGCGTTTCTCAGGTGGGATCTTTTGGAATCGACCCTCGAGTACCGCAGATGGCAAAACATCCAGTCTTGCAAGTGTAAAAGCACCTCTGTATTTTGGGGTAATAAGTTTGTGCAGATATGAGGCCAGAGAATCAAAATGGAGAGGTAGAAAATGAACATACCAAGGGCAGAATTTCCTTATAGTGGCCAGGTTGTTCTGATGCTCGATATCTTTTAGGCATTGACTAATTAGATGTTTGCTTTAGTAGGGCCCATAGTGGGTAGGTGTTGTGGGGACTGAGTTGCATATCCAGCTTGTGAACTTTATTGCATGTGATAGCATGCATCCATCCATCGAGTCATTATACCTGTATCCTACTTTACAGAAATTTCCTCCTATTGTGACTTAATACTAAAATCTACACCAATGTAATTAGACATGTGTTGGTGTTTGTATGTGGGTTGGAGAGAGGGTGGTACTGTTTCTTTTGTCCCCCTAACAGTTGATAATAAAGGCTTCTGGTAAGGGTCCCTGGTCCGTATTGGTAGGGATGAAACCCCTGGTATTTCCAGATAAGGTTGTGGTAGAAATATGATTCAGTTTAAGGATGCATTTACCTCATTTGCATTTTTCAAAACACTGTGCGAACCAAAACACAAGCGTCCTTTAAATTCACACTTCTCTTGAAGGAATGGGTTTCCCAAACCCAAAACTGACTGTGCAGGCATTTTTAAACTGCACCAAAATCCCCATTTCTCCTTAGCTAAAATGCATAAACTTTAGCCGTTGAGCAAATGCAAAACAAGAACACAGCTCTCTCTCCCTTATCAGTTTGACGGCAAGACTGGCCTTGACTTTACCAGTAGAACAGACACAGACATATCTTATGTTCTGATCACAAATGTCGGGGAGACCCAAGTCTGGGACTAATGCCAGAGCATGTTCTCGGAAGTAGTGACCTTTTGCTCCAAGATAGGAGTAGGAACAGGAATATCCTTTTATGGTCAGGAGTGCAGGAAGGAAATCCCTTTTATGGTTGAGAGTACCAGAGCAGGAACATATGTGATGTCAACCTGCATACATAGGCTGGCGTGGTTGGAAGGAGGGAGAGGGTGCCTGGAGGATATAAATACTGCATGAATCTTGTCATTTCTTTGGACTTGCTGTGGACTAATCACGCAAGTGCCTTCTGCTATCCGGAGAGCAGAATAAACTCTTTCTTTGAACCAACTTGGTGTCATTTTGACTTCCTTCCTCCTGTCCCGGAGCAACGCAGACCCAATCAGTGAACTCCAATAAGGCTACACTCTGAATTTTTCAGTGCAGCTCTCCAGCCAAATAATGTGCACCAAAATCCATATATTAGGGTAAAGTGTGGCCACATTAGTGGAAATAACATCAAAATTGGATTTTTTCAAAAGAAAAAAAATGCTTGCAAAAAATGTACATGTTAGGTTGTTGTTGTTGTTTTAAAGTTATTATTACCACTGCTATTACAAATTGTTTCCTATGAAGCATCTCAAAGCAATTTCACAATGTACTGTTAATGAATTTTCATGAGGGCTTTTAAAAGAGTAAATAAATACATGGCACGTCGATGTGGAAATCTGGTACAATGACCTTAGGATTGGAAGTGAGAAACTGAGAGAAACCAGAATAGCCAGATTCACTCATCCCTATGAGCCCCAGAGGCATCCTTCTCTGTGATTTCCATGCAGTTGTATTCCATTATTTTCCTTCTTCCTTACAGGTCGCTGAAGGGATGGCGTACATTGAGAGAATGAACTCCATCCACAGAGACCTCAGGGCAGCCAACATCCTCGTCTCGGAGACCCTCTGTTGCAAAGTTGCAGACTTTGGCCTGGCTAGGATCATAGAAAATGAGTACCTCGCGAAAGAAGGTTGGTACGACGCTTAGGACTTTGTGGTTTAGTCATTTAGTCGTATCCGACTCTTCGTGACCCCATGGACCAGAGCACGCCAGGCACTCCTGTCTTCATGGATCACTGCCTTGCCATGGCGAAGGGGCTTGAATAACTCAGAGAAGCTATGAGCTATGGCGTGCAGGGCCACCCAAGATGGACAGGTCATAGTGGACAGTTTTGACCAAACGTGATCCACCTGGAGCAGGAACCAGCAAGCCACTCCATTTGTGCTAATGGAGTCTGAACTGGCAGCGACTGACCAGAAAACAGATATCAGGGTCATAGAAAAACACTAGCATATGGAAATTGTGCTATTTCCTATGTGCTAGCTTTCCATGTGCAGAAAAGTGCTGTCTACCTCCATTTGTAGTATGAATTGCTGAAGTCCAGGAATGCATCCTATTTTCCCCTAGAGATTGACCCCCTCCAACTAACCAGGGAAAGGCTTGCTGAGACTTTTTACCAGAGAATACAAGTCAGCCCAAATCCTTTCCCAAGCTAAAAGAACGGGCTGACACCATCCGCTCAAAGTGTGTCACCATTTTTTATACCTGTCACCCCCAAATCTCTGGTCACTGTCATCTCCACCCCCATTGTCCAGACCGGGCACTGAGGTCAAGCTCCGAAGGCCTTGTGGTGGTTCCCTCATTGCGAGAAGTGAGGTTACAGGGAACCAGGCAGAGGGCCTTCTCGGTGGTGGCGCCCGCCCTGTGGAATGCCCTCCCAGCAGATGTTAAAGAGATAAGGAACTACACAACTTTTAGAAGACATCTGAAAGCAGCCCTGTTTAGGGAAGCTTTTAATGTTTGATGTGTTATCACATTTTAAATATTCTGTTGGGAGCTGGCCAGAGTGGGGAAACCCAGCCAAATGGGCGGGGTGTATATATATAAAGGTAAAGGGGCCTCTGACCATTAGGTCCAGTTGTGACCGACTCTGGGGTTGCGGCGCTCATCTCGCATTATTGGCCGGGGGATCCGGTATACAGCTTCCGGGTTATGTGGCCAGCATGACTAAGCCACTTCTGGCGAACCAGAGCAGCGCACGGAAACGCCGTTTACCTTCCCGCCGGAATGGTACCTATTTATCTATTTGCACTTTGACATGCTTTCGAACTGCTATGTTGGCAGGAGCAGGGACCGAGCAACGGGAGCTCACCCTGTCAAGGGGATTCGAACGGCCAACCTTCTGATCAGCAAGTCCTAGGCTCTGTGGTTTAACCCACAGTACCACCCACGTGCCTGTGTGTGTGTGTGTGTGTGTGTGTGTGTGTGTGTATAATTATCATCTTCATCATCTCCTATATGTTCCTGCCTGAGCCCTGAGCCTAGCTGAGTGAGGTCCACCTTTATACAGTATTATCTCGTTCCCTCTGATAAATCAAATTAACTTTATTTCCTTACATTTATATTCTGCCGTTGTCCCATCAAGAACCCCAGGTGGCCTGCTTCATCATTCCTATGTGGTCTCCCATCCTTGCTTCAGCAAGGTGGTGACCTCATGTGCCACACCCCTGAGGGGGTCTTTATGGAGCGTTTCCTCAGCTTCCCCGTCTCTTCTCTCCTCTCGTCTGGCCAGCCCAGAGGGACTATTCGCCTGGGGAGCTTGTGGCCAGGGCTGCTGCAATAAACAGCTGTGCAAGCCTTTGGGAGTTAGAGATGGGAGAGGTTCCTCAGAGGAGGGAGGGAAGGGAAGAGGGACAGAGGCCAGTGTTGACCGCAGCACCCTTGACCATCATGCAAGGACCCCTACGGTACCACAGCACACTGGTTGAAAACCACTGATTTACAGTATATGTTTAAACTAAGATGGTGGGTTTTCCCCCTCCCTTTCCATCTCGTCTTTTCTCTTTCTTTTCTTTGTCATATTTATAATTTGAAATCAATAAGAACAACAAAAACACATGAATTTACCCTTTCTCGACAGGTGCCAAATTTCCTATCAAATGGACAGCACCAGAAGCAATTAACTATGGAGTTTTCACGATCAAATCCGACGTTTGGTCTTTTGGAATTCTCCTCACTGAAATCATCACCTATGGAAGGTGCCCCTACCCCGGTACGGTAGTTTGCATTAGAGCATCATTTGTTACTCCGAGCCAAGGATCATTAATTGATTATTGATTATCTGTTATCCATTCGCTCCGCTGATGTTTTAGCAAGTCTTCATTCTATTTTCTTTATTAATAATTTGTATTAAATTTTCAAATTTTCCATTTCAAATTAAGCATCTTTTATTATACCACACATCCATTGGCTTCCCTCCCTCCCCTTCCAAGGTTCATTTAACTTATCAACCATTCCTGCATGTTTTAATATATCCATCTAATTTAATTTTCCTATCTTACATCAGTTCAAAATATGTGAGTGAGTAGGTGCCATCAAGAGTAAGGCCCTGCTCCTATACCATACAGTATGGACCTGGTGCTAAGATGGAAGGTCCTCTCCCACCGAACACAGTGATTGGTTATGGGGCAAGTAAGGGATGAGACAATGGGTCTCAGGTGGCGCTGTGGGTTAAACCACAGAGCCTAGGGCTTGCTGATCAGAAGGTTGGCGGTTCAAATCCTCGTGACAGGGTGAGCTCCCATTGCTCAGTCCCAGCTCAGTCCCAGCTCCTAAAGCATGTCAAAGTGCAAGTAGATAAATAGGTACCGCTCCGGCGGGAAGGTAAACAGCGTTTCCATGTGCTGCTCTGGTTTGCCAGAAGTGGCATTATTATTATTAATAATAATAATAATAATAATAATACCCCGCCCATCTGGCTGGGTTTCCCCAGCCACTCTGGGTGGCTTCCAACAGAACACTAAAATACAATAATGTATTAAACATTAAAAGCTTCCATAGTCATGCTGGCCACACGACCCAGAAGCTGTTCCCTCGGCCAATAAAGCGAGATGATCACTGCAACCCCAGAGTCGTCCACGACTGGACCTCATGGTCAGGGGTCCCTTTACCTTTAAGGGATGACACAACATTTTTCAGTATCAATTCTTTCTCTCCTTTCCACAGCTATGACCAATCCTGAAGTCATCCAACACCTACAGAAGGGTTACCGGATGCCCCGTCCAGAAAACTGCCCAGCTGAACTCTATGCAGTCATGTTGAAATGCTGGAAGAACAATCCTGAAGAGAGACCCACGTTCGAATACCTCCAGTCCACCCTTGAGGACTTTTACACGGCCACGGAAGCGCAGTACGAAGCTCAGCCCAATTCTTCCTGAGCAGCGACAAGGGTAAAAAAACCCTTGTGGGATGCTGGCAAGAGGGGTGTGTGGACTCGCTTCCGAAGCAGACTTTGCTGGACGCTGGGCATTTCTGTTCCTCCACGGCTACCTTTGGTCTTCACCCCGTTCTCAAGGTCCCCTGCGAGACCAGGAGTTGAAATGGATTTTGTTCCGGGCCAGTCCTAAAGGAGAGGATTTGAGAAGAGGAGACTCAACCGCCTCTTAGATCGGACTCCGTTGCCTGTCCCAAAACTGTCCTTACCGATTAAACAATAACTTAAACTTGGGTTACCAGATGTCCCCGGGGACAGTCCCCGGATTTGCAAATCTGTCCCCAAACAAATTCCGTCCCTGGAATGTCCCCAGATTTGCAAATCTGTCCCCAGGAAACGTGGCAGCGGCAGCCTCAGCAGCCCAGAGCCTGGTAGCACAGTTGGCTCTGGCTGGCTTCAGGAGCTGCTCGCTGCCATGGCGCCTGCCATTTTTCCTCTCTGGAAGTCCCCATATGACGAGTCTTGTGTGCTGTACTGGGAATGTCCAGCGGTACAGATCTCCTGCCCCTATTCCCCTTTGTTCTGACTGATTGGGGGAGGCTCGGGAGCTGCAGGCGGGCGGCTGTTGCCCAGTTTTTTAAAAACTCTGCGCATTTATGTTTCACAGGGTGCGAAAGAAGGGCCTTGCACCTTTAGTGTGGTGTAGTGGTTAAGAGCAGTGAACTCGTAATCTGGTAAACTGGGTTCACGTCTCCGCTGCTCCACATGCAGCTGCTGGGTGACCTTGGGCCAGTCACACTTCTTTGAGGTCTCTCAGCCCCACTCACTTCACAGAGTGTTTGTTGTGGGGGAGGAAGGGAAAGGAGAATGTTAGCCGCTTTGAGACTCCTTCGGGTAGTGATAAAGCGGGATATCAAATCCAAAGTCATCATCTTCTTCTATATGATATGCATGTGTGCTTGGGCCCAGGGTCTTTTGCCTCACCATCCCCACTACTGACTCCCTGTTGCTATTCAGCTTCAAAAAAGAAAAGAAAAGAAAAGAAAAGAAAGTGTCCCCGGATTCATTGAAAAAAAATCTGGTAACCATAACTTAAACTGCCAAGGGTGGATCTATAATCAGGCATAAGGAAAGGGCACATGAGGGCAAAACAGGATCTCACCTCCGCTGGTCAAATCCTTTATTCCATGTGCCTGCAGGCTCATCCGTCCTAATTGTTGTTGTTGTTGTTGTTGTTTTGTCATTTAGTCGTGTCCAACTCTTCATGACCCCATGGACCAGAGCACGCCAGGCACTCCCGTCTTCCACTGCCTCCCGCAGTTTGGTCAAACTCATGTTAGTAGCTTCGAGAACACTGTCCAACCATCTCGTCCTCTGTCATCCCCTTCTCCTTGTGCCCTCCATCTTTCCCAACATCAGGGTCTTTTCCAGGGAGTCTTCTCATCTCATTAGGTGGCCAAAGTCTTGGAGCCTCAGCTTCAGGATCTGTCCTTCCAGTGAGCACTCAGAGCTGATTTCCTTCAGAATGGATAGGTTTGATCTTCTTGCAGTCCATGGGACTCTGAAGAGTCTCCTCCAGCACCATAATTCAAAAGCATCCATTCTTCAGCGATCAGCCTTCTTTATGGTCCAGCTCTCACTTCCATACATCTGTCCACAAGGAAAGGCATTCTAAGGTGCTATTCTTGCAGGTGCCCACTAGGTGTCTCTCTCACCTCACATACCTTAGACAGGACTAGGGGGAGGTGTTACAAATGAGGGCTTTTAAGGAAGTATTCAGATGATCCTGCTCTGCAACAGTGAGAGCAATAGCTCCTTCTCCCAGAGGTTATATACAAATTCCCCTGCCCCGAAAGGTCTGTTAACATCCTTTATAATCCCATCGTTCCAGTTAACGACCTAGAAGAGGAACTGTGCCTCTAGCAGAAATGGTGGTTTGGTGGGCACAGTAAAGAATTTTTCTGGGTTCTGAAGATGATCCATTGGCCCCTTATGTTGTGGCGTTCCTATTGACAAGGATTAAGGTTGAATCCCGACAAGACAGAAGTACAATTTTGGGGGGACAGGGTAAGAGGTGTAAGAGGACTCCCTGGTCCTGAATGGGGTAACTGTGCCCCTGAAGGACCAGGTGCGCAGCCTGGGAGTCATTTTGGACTCACAGCTGTCCATGGAGGCACAGGTCAAATCTGTATCCAGGGCTGCTGTTTACCAGCTCTATCTGGGACGCAGGCTGAGACCCTACCTTCCTGCAGACTGTCTTGCCAGAGTGGTACATGCCATGGGCATAGCCAAGGGAAGGCAGGGAGTGGCAGCTGCTCCCCCACCCCACCCCACCCCCGCTCCAGATCAAGTAAAACAATAGAAATACTCAGTGCTTTTTTTTCTTTAAAATCATGTTTAGGTGAACTCTCATTTTGACTCAAAAAACCCCACCATTTTATAGTTCAAAACGGGGGAAATAAATACAGTAAATGGACAAAAGTACAAAGATTCACAAAATGTTTAGGGGTATGCGTGCCCACAGAAAAAAGCACTGGGAATACTTAACTAACTGACCAATCACATCGGTTCTGCCCCCCCAAAAAAAATCCTGCCCCCCCCCAAAGAAATCCTGGCTACACCCATGCTATGTGACCTGGCTACCTCCCACTTGGACTACTGTTACATGGGTCTACCTTGGAAGGTGACTCAGAAACTACAACTAATCCAGAATGCAGCAGCTAGACTGGTGACTGGGAGCGACCGCAGAGACCACATAACACCGGTCTTGAAAGACCTGCATTGGCTCCCAGTACGTTTCCGAGCACAATTCAAAGTGTTGGTGCTGAACTTTAAAGCCCTAAACGGCCTCGGCCCAGTATACCTGAAGGAGCGTCTCCACCCCCATTGTCCAGCCCAGACACTGAGGTCCAGCTCCGAGGGGCTTACTGTGAGAAGTGAGGTTACAGGGAATCAGGCAGAGGGCCTTGTCGGTAGTGGCACCTGCACTGTGGAACACCCTCCCATCAGATGTCAAAGAGAAATACAATTACCAACTTCAGAAGACATCTGAAGACAGCCCTGTTTAGGGAAGCTTTTAATGTTTAATAGGTTATTGCATTTTAATATTCTGTTGGAAACTGCCCAGAGTGGCTGGGGAAACCTAGCCAGATGGGCAGGGTATAAATAATAAATTATTATTATTATATTATAAGATAATAATCAGGCATCCAAACAACAATGGCCCTAGCCTGACGTAGGCTAGTCCAGGAATTCTTTTGCAGCTTGTATTTCACACCCCAAATAATCAAAATGCTACCATTTATTATTTTCAAGGGTTTAGGGCTTCCCCCATCTAGAACACCAGCTTTAAAAGAGGATTCGACAAAGGGCTACCAACAGCTACCAGCAATTATGGCTATGCTATGTCTTTGCAGCTGGAGGCAGAGATGCTTTTGAACACCAGGAGCGAGTGTTTTTGTTCCTGGTTTCCCATAAGCATCTGGCTGGCTGCTGCGAGAACAGGGTGCTGGACCACTGACTCGATCCAAAGGGGTCTTCTAATGCTCTTACGCCCCATCGCATTCGGCCATTCAGATTTCCTCTTAGAAGTCTCGGCTGGAATGCCAGGGAGAGGAGACGAGCGGGAGGGGAAAAGGGCTCATAAATTACTGGCTAAAGCCACTGTCACATCAAGGCAAGGGCAATTTATACAAGCTGCCGCAAGGTTATTAAAGATCAGAGGGTAACTAACCTCGGACACAGCTACCTCTGAAGTGTGTCGTGTCCGAGGGCGCTTGATACATGCTTGGGCTTTGACCTGGAGGCAACCCCCTCTGACCCCTGCTTTATCAGAAGGAGAGCAAGCCCTGGGGTGGCCTGAGGACCACCTAGCATGTAACCTGAAGGGCACAAGGAGAAGCGATAGCAAAGGATCAGCCAGTGTCGGGACTGACGGAGGAGAATGCGAGGTGGTACACTCTGAGCTGGGAAGTCTGTGGTCCAGAAATTACCTTGAGCTGCTCGCTCGCTCGCCCACTCACTCACTCATGAAAGGTATAAAAAATAGTATGGTGATGATGATGATGATGATGATACCCCACGCATCTGACTGGGTTGCCCTAGCCACTCTGAGCAGCTTCCAGCATATACAGAAACATAATAAAACATCAAACGTCGAACACTTCCCTGTACTGCCTGGTTCCCTGTAACTTCACTTCTCGCAGGGACAGAACCGCCAGAAGGCCCTCGGCACTGGACCTCAGTGTCCAGGCAGAATGATGGGGGTGGAGACGCTCCTTCAGGTAAACTGGGCCAAGGCCGTTGAGGGCTTTCAAGGTCAGCACCAACACTTTGAATTGTGCTCGGAAACATACTGGGAGCCATTGTAGGTCTTTCAAGACTGGTGTTATATGGTCTTGGCGGCCGCCCCCAGTCCCCAGTCTAGCTGCCGCATTCTGGATTAGTTGCAGTTTCCGGGTCACCTTCAAAGGTAGCCCACATAGAGCACATTGCAGTATTCCAAGCGATCTTTCCAGTTTAAGAATGGAAGGCATAATACTGGTGGTCAACAAAAGAGGTTTAAAGACTCTCTCAAGGCAAATCTTTGTGATGGTCTGGGAATTTGATTCAAAGGCTGAACTGGAGGAATCCCAGCCTGCACAGGAGTCCCCGCCTCCAGGGCCAGCTGAATTGGGGCAGGGCCTTGATTCTGAAGTGCCTGCACCTGTGCCGGATCCTCAGGAGCAGGCACCAGGTGAATCCACTCTGGCTCCGGAGGTGGTTGAGGACTCAGTGCCTACAGGTGAGTCTCCCCCTGGGTCCAGTAACCCTTCAGCCTCTCCTGAACTGCAGAGGCTCAGGGCAGAGAGGCGGAGGGAACTGGTTTATCCCAGGAGGAGTGCTCGCCTTAAGGCCAGGAGAGGCAGGTCTCCTGGGGGCCGGGACCGCCCCTGGCCTCAGAGAAGATAAAGGCCAGTCAGCCCAGTCCCAGGTTGTGGGAGCAACGTCGTTGAAGAGCTGTTTCGGCCCGCACCCAGTCCAGTTCCCCCAGAGTTCCTGCCCTTGCCCGGCTCCTTTCTGTGGACCCCGCTTCGCCCGTGGAGGACTGTCTGCCGACCCCCGACTCAGGTCCTGGACCTCGCCCCACGGTAACCTCCCCCCTGGACCAGCACACTTTGAAAATGGGGTATAAACACCAACAACTGGGAAATACTGGCCTGCGAGAGCTCCAATAGGAGAACAGCCTTTACCAAAGGTGTTATGGATTTTGAAGATGCTCAAACTCAGGACGAAAGGCAGAAATGTGCTAAGAGGAAGGCACACTTGGCAAATCCATACCATCATCAACTCCCATCAGGAAACCTACCTCTCCACTGTGGAAGGACAAGTGGATCCAGAATTGGCCTCCACAATCGCTTACGGGCACACCGTTAAGACCGTGTTCATGGAAGACAATCTTACGAGTGATCAGCCAAAGGAGAAAGATTAAGGAACAAGATAGGGCCCTTGAGGGCATTGGCAATGCCAGAGAACTGTCCTCCCCACTTCCCTGAGGTGTGAACAGAGACTGGGGGTTTGGAAGGTTGCCAGGTAGCTACTGGGTGTGTGGTGATAGGAAGAGAGGCCTGAGCAAGGGTTGCAGGGAAGAAGAAAGATTGGGATCCACCTGGGCAGACTGGCTGCAGGCCTGCTTGGAGAGATGCCTTGGCTGCACTGCTGTGGGGGAACAAGCCCCTCTTGAAATGACAGTGCTGTAAGATCTGGACTCCCTCTGTGCAGACTGAAGGTGTAAATAGCTGAATAAACCTTATTTCTTAAAGGTACAATGGCCTCTGCCATGTCTCAGTTCTCCAAAGGACCACAGGCCCTGCCACTGCTAAGCAGAGAGAGCAGGATGCACCCAACTTTTGTGGTACTATCTATGTTCTTATAGAGAACTCCCTGCCACAGGAAACAGGGATGGCCACTGAAATATACTCAGAGTCGAGTGTGGATTTCATGCTCTTTATTCAGCTCATAGTAGTGAGGAGGAATGGAAGTTCCCTCAAAAAGTCTGCTTTATATACATTATTTACACAATGGGCCCTACGTGATTGGCTAATTCTGGGATTCTCCTGTAGGCCAATCAGGTTGCGGATTCACTTCCACCTGGAGCTTGATTGGGTGGCTCCTGTGGACCAACCAGACTGCTGCATTCTGGATCCTATTGTTCTAGGACTAATCAGACTGCTGCATTCTGGATCCTATTGTTCTAGGACCAATCAGCATGCTGCATTCTGAATCCTATTGTTCTAGGACCAATCAGACTGCTGCATTCTGGATCCTATTCAACTCAGTACAGAACAGCCACCAACTTGGATGAAAGCAGAATGGGCGAATTCATGGAGGACAAGGCTAGCCACAATGGAGGCTCTGCTTTTCCTCCACAGTTGAAGCAACAATGCTTCTGAAGACCAGTTGCACAGGGAAGCTCAGGAAGGGAGAGGGCTACATGTTCGAATCCTGCTTGCTGGTCTCACACAGCCATCTGGTTGGCCACCATGAGAACAGGATGATGGGCTAAACGTGGTCTGCTTGGCCTGAGCCATCAGTTTCTTCTTGATGTTCTTATGCCATAAGCTTGATGAACCAGCAGCATAAAGCAGCTTTTCTCTGTTTCTGATGAATTTGTTTCTCGAGCAGCAATGCTACTTGAAGTCAATAGGTACGGATGTGAGCAGATCCACTTTGCCCATGCCTGGCTGCCAGGCTCTTCCTGTGGAGTTTTGGGGGAGGGAGATGTTATTTACAACCTGGCCAGATCCCAAAGGCCGTTCTGCCTGCCTCTCCCTTGCAGCAGGAAGGTGAAGGCCATGGGACCCGGCCATCTGCAGGCAGCGCCCTCCCTCCCACCGGCTCTCCGACGACTCCTGCGCATCTCTGAGAAGCAAACAAGCTGACCGCATCCAAATCATGAAAGGGAGGGAGGGAGGTTCTCTGGAGCTCAAGGTAACGGCTGAGGAACAGCTGCGCTCCGTTCCCATGTTGGCCCTCTTCTCATGGAGGGAATGTCCTGTACCCGGGAGGACAGGAACGTGGAGGCAGGGAGGGATCAGGCCTGCGTCAGTCAGCGCCAGTCCTTGACAATCCTTCCTGCCTGTGCCCAAGGAGCAAGGAGGGCCTGGTGGCGCATGCGATGCAATGCGCACGACTGCTCTGAACAGCTGGACTAAAGCTCTTTTGCAGAGAGTTATGTCATGCCAGGGGACGTGGGTGGCGCTGTGGGTTAAACCACAGAACCTAGGATTGCCGATCAGAAGGTCGGCAGTTCAGATCCCTGTGACGGGGTGAGCTCCCGTTGCTCGGTCCCTGCTCCTGCCAACCTAGCAGTTTGAAAGCACATCAAAGTGCAAGTAGATACAGTAAATAGGTACCGCTCCGGTGGGAAGGTAAACGGCATTTACGTGCACTGCTCTGGTTCGCGAGAAGCAGCTTAGTCATGCTGGCCACATGACCCAGAAGCTGTACGCCAGCTCCCTCGGCCAATAAAGCAAGATGAGCGCCACAACCCCAGTCAGCCACGACTGGACCTAATGGTCAGGGGTCCCTTTACCTTTACCTAAAGGTAGCTTACAATGTCAGTTGTATGGGACAAACCCACTGCCTGAAACTGTCCATAAAAGCACATTCTGAAAGGGTGGGATTTAAAAGAGCCGATCAGCATTTGCTAAAATTCCAGGGTGTATAAAAACAATCGGTTTAAAAATAAAAAATGAGGGCAAACGTGCAAAACTGCAGGAGGGGGTGAATAGGAAGGGGAATTACGGAAGAGTATCAAAGCAGTTTTATATTGCAAACATTTTAAAAAGCCGGGGGGTGGGTCATGGAGCCAGGATGGAGAAATATGGCAGTGACTCTCTTCATAGATTAGCTTCTAATTTTAATTCAGGAAACAGCAACAGCAATGACTCTGTGCTTTGGTATCAGAAGTTTGGGAAATGCCGAGAGAGAGAAATGCAGACTCCCCGGCCGGACGAAAACAAAAGTTTCGTTGGAAGCGGGAGACAGCTCAGTAGAAGTTTGCTGGCCCTGACCTTCCTCCGATTGAGTTAAGTTCTTAAGGATTTCCCCTCAGAAGCCACTCCTGTGGCAAATTAATCTCCTTATTACCACATCCTGTCAAGTGGGCAGCCATTTGTCTCTGGCGGGGGTGACAGAGGCGGGTTCCGATTTGTCTCGCTCGGTGGCAGGCGCAACACTTCGCAGGGAGGAGTGAAACCCGAATCAAAACCAGCCGTCTGTGGTCCTCCTGTGCAATGGTGCCTGTCAACAGAGGTGACGGATTTGCCTTTAATCCCAAATCTTCAAGTGCCGTGGGCCACCGTTGTGGTTGATGCTAGCCTATGTCGCAATCTGCATGCTTCGAAACCTGCATTGCACCTGTATTCATGTGCACATAAACAAGAAAACATAGCTGACCAGGCAAAGGGCTTTGCCTATATGTTTCGCAATAGGAAATAAGTTGGCGTTCTTTCCCCCACATGGAAACTGAGGGGCTGAGGTAAAGACAGATTAATAGCCTGGCTAAGGACACCTTCTGAGGTGGGTCTGAGGCAAAATTCAAACTACAGTGGTACCTCAGGTTACAGACGCTTCAGGTTACAGACGCTTCAGGTTACAGACTCCGCTAACCCAGAAATAGTACCTCAGGTTAATAATAATTATTATAATAATAATTTATTATTTATACCGCACCCATCTGGCTGGTTTTCCGCAGCCACTCTGGGTGGCTTCCAACAAAACACTAAAATACAATAACCTATTAAACATTAAAAGCTTCCCTAAACAAGGCTGCCTTCAGAACTTAAGAACTTTGCTTCAGGATGAGAACAGAAATCGCGCAGCGGCGGCGCAGAGGCAGCGGGAAGCCCCATTAGCTAAAGTGGTGCTTCAGGTTAAGAACAGTTTCAGGTTAAGAACGGACCTCCAGAACGAATTAAGTTCTTAACCTGAGGTACCACTGTACAAACTTCCCAGTGCACAATCATGGTGACGACACCGACTCTGAAATAATATTGTATGAGAACGAAAATGTGTGGCTAGACAGATAGAGACCTAAAATATATCCATTTCCAACTCATCGAACTCCCTTACCTCTCAGCCATCTCAAAACAGAGTTTGACTCATGTACCCATGATTCAAACTCAATTTTGAGACTGCTGAGAGGTTAAGAGGTTCAAAATGTTCCTTAGTCTGGCACCTTTCTATATCTGCATGGATGCCACACTTTCTGAGTGCTCAAATCATTTCATGTATATTATTTGACCCATCAGCCCTGCAAACTAGGCCGGTGAGGCATTGGTTATGACATAATCATAGCATCGTAGAATTGGAGAAGGGACCCTGAGGATCATCTAGTCCAACCCCCTGCCGTGCGTAAATATGCAGCTGCCCCAGATGAGGTTCGAACCTGTGGCCTTGGCATGATCAGCACCATGCTCTAACCGACTGAGCTATCAAATGTAATGGCACAATTGACAGGTGGGTTGTCCTGGCCCACAGGGATGGAGACAGATAAAGACCTGGCCCTTTGGACCCAAAAGGTCTCCCACTCATCTCAGCTAACTATATTTTATTTTTATTCTTGTATTTAATATTGCTTTCATAAACTGCTGTGGACATGTGCATGTGTTTGTGAACACCGGGCATTGACGTCTTTATGATTTAGCAAAGTTAGAGATGTGTTTGCCTGTGGAAAAACATGCTTATTGTGGTTCAGAAGTTGGTGTGTGGAAGGGCAGAGAATTCCTGGAATAAACAAGTTGAGAAATACGACGTCAAAAAATGCAGAAGAGGTGCCAAAAGAAAGATGAAGAGCATTGCGGCGATTTTCACAAAACAAACTGACAGTGTTTGGTTTGGGTTGTCCTAAGAAGATTGAAGACATCACCAACCCTTGCGCACACTCAGGACCTCTCTGGCTGTGCATCATTCCTCAACAGCTTCTTCTCCTTTCTTTTATTTTTAGTTCAAACGTCAAGAACTAAACACCGCAGCCCACGACCCTGTGGGACGCAAGGCTCAACAAAGCAAGAATGCAAAGTTGGATCTGGTCAATGTGGACTCAGAGCTGGGACACATGACCGAAAGAGCAGAGCTGAAATGTATGATCGGAGGAATGGTGTTGCTTGTGCAGGATCGCGCCACTTCAGAGCAGGGATTATGAGGAGGAGGGGCGTGTCTCACATTTGAATGCTCCCTCGTATTCAAACAACAGTGGGAAAATAAAAACACCCCTGCTTGTGCAAACCTAGAATTTTGAGAGAGAAAGGCAGGCTTAAACATATCTCTGGTGGGGAATGGAGGGGACTGCATGGCACTCGCAATCCATGATGTCACCGACATTGTCCAATACGTTCCCGTGGCATTATTTGCCACTGCAATTGACACATCGCCGTGAATTGCAATCAAACTGCAACACCTTGACCTCAAGGAGCTACCACTTTACTCAAGCTAAGCGGGTCTCCTCAGATGTTGAATGGAAGGTCATCTAGAAACACCAGCTGGCAACAAGTCTCCAGGGTTTCAGGCAGTGGGTAGGGACATTCCCAGCTCCAGCCCTGCACACACTGGAGGGTGAACCATTCTGCAAGCAAGGCGGATGATCTACCAATGAACTAAGGTGCTGGTTTTGACCTTTAAAGCCCTATGCGGCCTAGGACCCAGGTACCTACGGGACCGCCTCTCCTGGTATGCCCCACGGAGGACCTTAAGGTCCACAAATGACAACATTTTGGAGGTCCCAAGTCTCAAGGTGGTTAGATTGGTCTCAACTAGGGCCAGGGCCTTTTCAGTACTGGCCCCAACTTGGTGGAACGCTCTGTCACAAGAGACTAGGGCCCTGTGGGTCTTGACATCTTTCCGCAGGGCCTGCAAGACGGAGCTGTTCCGCCTGGCCTTTGGTTTGGACACAGTCAGACCCTTATGTTTCCCTGCCCTTACAGTTTTGATCTATGGGCTACTTTGAAAATGAGGCTGCATTTTAAATTGCATTTTAACCTGTATTTTAAATTGGTGTTGTTGTTTTTCCTATTATATTTTTATTGTAATTTTACTAGTGTTAGCCGCCCTGAGCCCAGCTCTGACTGGGGAGGGTAGGATATAAATAATAAAAATTATTATTATTATGGCCCATCAAAGCCATTTCCCCCTTTTTTAATCTGTCCTGAAACCACCACCAATCATAAAAAAAACAGGGTCTGGCTGGATCAGATGAAAGGCTCGGGTCTACCATCCAACATGGAAGAGGGAGCAAGCTTGTCTTCTGATGCCCCAAAGGGTAGGATCTGGCCCGATGGATTCAAATTACAAGAAAGGAGAGTCCAACTAACCATTGGGAAGAACTTTCCAATTGTCAGAGCTGTTTGACAGTGGAACAGATTCCCTCAGAAGGTGGCAGACTCTCCCTCCTTGGGAGATAACAACAACAACAACAACAACAACAACAACAACAACAACAACAATAATAATAATAATAATAATAATAATAATAATAATAATAATAATAATTTATTATTTATACCCCGCCCATCTGGCTGAGTTTCCCCAACCACTCTGGGCGGCTCCCAATCAGTGTTAAAAACAGTACAGCGTTACATATTAAAAACTTCCCTGAACAGGGCTGCCTTAAGATGTCTTCTGAATGTCAGGTAATTATTTATCTCTTTGACATCTGATGGGAGGGCATTCCACAGGGCGGGCGCCACTACCGAGAAGGCCCTCTGTCTGGTTCCCTGTAGCCTCACTTCTCGCAATGAGGGAACCGCCAGAAGGCCCTCGGCGCTGGATCTCAGTGTCCGGGCTGAATGATGGGGGTGGAGACGCTCCTTCAGGTATACAGGACCGAGGCCGTTTTTAGCAGAGGTTGGATAGCCATCTGTCAGGGATTCTTTATTTGTAGTTCCTGCATTTCAGGTGGTTGGACTAGATGACCCTCAAGGTTCCTTCCAACTCTACAGTTATGTGATTAGAATCATAGAATCATAGAATCATAGAGTTGGAAGAGACCACAAGGGCCATCGAGTCCAACCCCCTGCCAAGCAGGAAACACCATCAGAGCACTCCTGACATATGGTTGTCAAGCCTCTGCTTAAAGACCTCCAAAGGAGGAGACTCCACCACACTCCTTGGCAGCAAATTCCACTGTCAAACAGCTCTTACTGTCAGGAAGTTCTTCCTAATGTTTAGGTGGAATATTCTTTCTTGTAGTTTGGATCCATTGCTCCGTGTCCGCTTCTCTGGAGCAGCAGAAAACAACCTTTCTCCCTCCTCTATGTGACATCCTTTTATATATTTGAACATGGCTATCATATCACCCCTTAACCTCCTCTTCTCCAGGCTAAACATGCCCAGCTCCCTTAGCCGTTCCTCATAAGGCATCGTTTCCAGGCCTTTGACCATTTTGGTTGCCCTCCTCTGGACACGTTCCAGTTTGTCAGTGTCCTTCTTGAACTGTGGTGCCCAGAACTGGACACAGTACTCCAGGTGAGGTCTGACCAGAGCAAAATACAGTGGCACTATTACTTCCCTTATATGATCCTGTTTTCCCAGTGACCGGTCAGCTGCCTGTAGGACAGTTCCAGTTAGTGCAATTGCTTATGAAATTCCCAGCAACCTAAGAGAGAGGTTGATAGGGACAGAGACTTACAGTGGTACCTCGGGTTAAGTACTTAATTTGTTCCGGAGGTCCATTCTTAACCTGAAACTGTGCTTAACCTGAAGCACCACTTTAGCTAATGGGGCCTCCTGCTGCCGCTGTGCAGCCGGAACACGATTTCTGTTCTCATCCTGAAGCAAAGTTCTTAACCTGAAGCACTATTTCTGGGTTAGCGGAGTCTGTAACCTGAAGTGTATGTAACCTGAAGCGTATGTAACCTGAGGTACCACTGTATCTGATCCCTACATACAATTGGCCATTGTTCCAACCCAACGAGATGGTGCTTTTGTTTGCAGGATTCAGGTACTTCTACACTATCCTTATTTTGGGGGTGGGATTGAATCACATACCAAGAAATTCAGGTTATAGCTAGTTTGGAAATCTCACACACCAAACCCTCTTCCCCCAAAATCGGACCCCCTTTTTTGCAAAAAGGAATGTGATCAGCCAATATGCTGGAATGAGATGGGAAGACCTGGCATCGTCCAACCTCCCCCAAAACAAATTGGAAGAAATGTTCCGTAAATAGCCAACATCATTTAAACTCCTTGCAGCAAATCAGGATGAGTGCTCAATAAACAGGTCTTCTGAGAGAGCCCCGAATCTTGAGAAGAAGGAACATCAGAAGGCTAAAGATGTCCTCTAGAAGTTTTCCTTTTAAAAAATATATATATACGATAATCTTTATTGTCATTGTCCCATACAGAACAACGAAATTGAAAATCTACATAAGACATTCAAAACCCAACAAAACTGCTATCCCAGCTATCCCAAGCTGGTTAGCCCCCTAAAAACTCTGATACCCCATTTTTAAATACAATATACTCCCATAGAGACTCCTTACACTGCGTTTAAAAGCAAAATTGCATTTGGATAGAAACTGTTTCTCAGGGGGCTAGTCCTAGTCTTTGTAACCCTGTACCTTCTTCCAGAAGGCAGAAGCTGAAAGAGATCATTTCCTGGGTGCGCACTATCTTGTGCTATCTCTGCAGCTTTCTTATGGCACCTGGAAGCATAGATTTGATCCAAGGTGGGAAGAGTGCACCCAGATATTCTCTCCGCAGTCTTTACAACCTTGGACAGCATTGGTTTTTTCCAGGATTCTCTGTGCAAATCTTCCTTCTCCCCTCTCCCTACTCCCACCTCCCCCCACCCACCCACCCAATCCTTCTTTGACAGTAACCATACCTCCCTGCGGTGTCAATCAAAGCAGACTTGGGCTGCGTCAGCCACAGTTCTCTGTAATCTCTCGGGAGCTACAGTGGTGCCAGAAGTGACAGAACCCCTTATCCACATCTCTGGGATATAAACAATATTGCAGCGTAATGACAGGAGCCGCATTAGTGAGCAATACCCTCTAACCACTTTGGCTGGGACAAAGCGAAGGGGAAATCTCTTTTATTAATACCTGGGGGGTGGCAGGCCCTGATTATCTGCTGTAAGTAAGACTCTCAGCAAGAGACAAGTCTTGCCAGGCTGGACTGGTTTTTTGGGGTGGTTAGCTGGGAAATGATTTCCATAAGCAGTGCTTTTTTCTGGGGGGAGACGCAGGGGTACGCAAACCCCAAAACATTTTGTGAATCTTTTTACTTTTGTCCATTTGCTGTATTTTTATTTTTCCCGATCTGAACTATAAAATGGAGATTTTATTGAGTCAAAAGGAAAGTACCCTTAAACATTTTTTTTTGGAAAAGAGAGCACTGTCCATAAGTTTCACATTTCTAAGGTAAAATGCGATCAAATCTCCTTTGGGTGGAAAGTCTGGAGATTGCATCGAGTGGCTCATTAACATCAGTTCTTAGCAGAAAGAGACAACGGCTGTCGATAGATGATTAATCGATTGATTGATTGATTGAGTTGTTATTATTATTATTATTATTAATTTATTAATTTATTTATACTCCGCCCATCTGGCTCGGTTTCCCCAGCCACTCTGGGCGGCTTCCAACAGAATATTAAAGTACAAAACCTATTAAACATTAAAAGCTTCCCTAAACAAGGCTACCTTCAGATGTCTTCTAAAAGTCTGGTAGTTGTTCTTCTCTATGGCATCTGGTGGGAGGGTGTTCCACAGGGCGGGTGCCACTACCGAGAAAGCCCTCTGCCTGGTTCCCTGTAACTTGGCTTCTCGCAGCGAGAGAACCGCCAGAAGGCCCTTGGCACTGGAGCTCAGTGTCTGGGCAGAACGATGGGGGTGGAGAGGCCTCTTCAGGTATACTGGGTCAAGGCCGTCTAGGGCTTTAAAGGTCAGCACCAACACTTTGAATTGTGCTCGGAAATGTACTAGGAGCCAATGTAGGTCTTTCAAGACCGGTGTTATGTGGTCTCGGCGGCCGCTCCCAGTCACCAGTCTAGCTGCCGCATTCTGGATTAGTTGATAGATATGATACAGTGGTACCTCGGGTTAAGTACTTAATTTGTTCCGGAGGTCAGTTCCTAACCTGAAACTGTTCTTAACCTTAAGCACCACTTTAGCTAATGGGGCCTCCTGCTGCCGCCGCACCGCCGGAGCACGATTTCTGTTCTTATCCTGAAGCAAAGTTCTTAACCTGAAGCACTATTTCTGGCTTAGCGTAGTCTGTAACCTGAAGCGTATGTAACCTGAAGCGTATGTCAGCTGAGGTACCACTATAGATAGATAGATAGATAGATAGATAGATAGATAGATAGATAGATAGATAGATGATAGATAGATAATATAAAATCAATTAACTGCTCATCTTTTAATCTGTTAACTGATGAATCTGATGGATCTGATGGGGGAAATCGAAATAAAAGTGAAACCAAGATACCAGACTAGAATCAAAGAATTATGGAATTGTACACTTGGAAGGGACCCAAGGGTCATATAGACCAGTGTTTCCCAACCACTGTTCCGCGGCACACTAGTGTGCCGCGAGATGTTGCCTGGTGTGCCGCGGGAAAAATTAAAAAATTCGAAAGATTTTTTTTTAAGTCAAATTTTCAATTGGGGCGCCGTCACTAGATGACCCCTGGGGTTCCTCCCTCCCTCCCGCTCTGCGCCTCCCTCCTCCTCCTCCGGGGAGGCCCTTCCTGGCTCTCGGCCAAGGCTTGGCGGCTGCCACTCACTCACTCGCTCGCCCACCCGTCCCTCCATCCCTGCACCCGGCCTCTCCCCCTCCGTCCCCGGTGCGGGGGCTGCCGGGATCCGTAGTCCCCTCGCCCTTGGGCTCCGCGCCCGCGCGGGGTGCGCGAACTACGTTTCCCAGCGTGGCCTGGCGGGCCGGGCGTTTTGTTTGAAGCGCTCTTCTCCCGGCCATGGAATGAGTGCAGCGGCGGCGGCCGGGCGGGCAGGGGCTCTTCCGCGCAGACCCCGCGCAGCCTGCCTGCGCCCCCCGCGGAGATCGGGCGGCAGGATGGAGCCCGGGGATCCCCGCGGAGGCGGAGCGGCGGAGGCGGAGGCTGCCCCCCAGGTAGGGCTGCGTCGGGGGGGGTTGTTTTTGCAATGCTGCATCCGCGCCGGAGGGGACGCATCGGACCGCGGGGAGACCCCTTGGCGGGCGTGCAAGGCAATGCATGCGTGCAGGCGTTGCATGGAGTGCAGTGCAATGCAATGGCAACGCGGCGCCCTGCATGCATGCATGCAACTTCCACCGGCGCTCCGGACTTGGCAGGTGAGGGGGGTCCCCAGTGGGCGGCAGAGAGAGCCGGGAGGGCGAAGGGGAGCCGGGGGGAGCAGCACTGCTCCCCGAGCCGAGCCCGAGGGGAAACTTCGGCGTCGTTGCGCTGGGTGTTGGAAGCGGAGGCTGGCGGGGGCCCCTCACCTGCAAAACCTGGTCGCCTCTCATATATTTTGTGCATTGCATTCATCGCCCGCTTTCTCCTCCAAGGAGCTCCCGGGGGCGCGCGTTGTTCTCCCCGTGTTATCCTCGCAACAACAGCCCTGCGAGGTGGGTCAGGCGAGTGGCCCAAGGGAGCACCCAGGGATTGTCCTGGCCAGGTGGGGTGATTTGAACCCTGCTCTCTGCCCGGTCTTCGTCCTCATTTAGCCCCCACATGTGCATGACTGTGCATGACTGAGGTTTTCCCCCCTCGTCTTGGCTATGGTGTGAATCTGTGCTGTTAATTAATGGGGTTCTGCCTTCGGAGAAGATGAGCCAGCCCTCAAGGAGGTGATTATGTAATTTGCTAGCAATTCATGTCCCTCCCGGCGTGACGCTGCGCGCTGACGTCACGGGGCTGTAATGGTGGTGTGCCTCGAGATTTTTTTCATGAAACAAGTGTGCCTTTGCCCAAAAAAGGTTGGGAAACACTGATCTAGACCAACCCCCTGCAATGCAGGCATCTCAGTTAAAGCACCCATGACAGATGGCCACCCAACTTCTGCTTTAAAATCTCCAATGAAGGGGAGTCCAGCACCTCCGAAGGGAGTTTGACAGCTCTTACCATCAGAAAGTTCTTCCTGTCTAGACAGGCCTTTGGTGTGATCCAGCAAGCTCTTCTCCAGGGATGGGTTAAGACGCTTAGAGGCCCTAAGAACTGAAAAGATTATGTAATTGAAAAGAAAAGCAATATCGAAACCATTATTCGCAGCAGAGTTATGTTTGTTTTTAAAGGAACATATGCTAAAATTACATGCTTTGTTTTATTACAATCTAAAGAATGCCACACTTTCTAGAATGCAGAAGAAGAAAAAGAACTCAGGAAATCAAGAACGTGGGTGCTGTTTCATAAACTACAGCTTCTGTGTTGGTGCTTTTTAGCATATTGGGGTGTTGCTGTTTTTTGCATCATGGCCCACTGGAACATAGGAAGCTGCCTTATATGAAACTCAGTGCTGTCTACACTGATTGGCAGCCACTCTCCAGGGTTCCACACAAGGAGTCACCTTGGAAGAAATCTGTTACTCAGTTGGGCAGCCAAACCTTTTTACTCCTTTAGACCTGCATTAAAGGCTGTCCAGTTTCTAAGCACTGTGTAGCCAAATGGGAATGATTTGTTCAGGTGTTTATTCTTGGGAAGGGCAGTTTCTTCCTCTTCTTCTTCTTTGTTGATCACTCGTAGCCGAGTAAAATTGTCTTCCATAAACACCACCTTAACAGTGAGTCCATAGGAGGCCAATTCTGGATCCACACGTCCTTCCACGGTGGGGACATAGGTTTCCGGGTGGGAGTTGATCACAGTGAGGGTTTGCAAGTGTGCCTTCCTCTTAGCACGTTTCTCCCTTTCGTCCTGAGTTCAAGCGTCTTCCAAGTCCATGACACCTTTGGTAGAGGCTGTTCTCCAACTGGAGCACTCACAGGCCAGTGTTTCCCAGTTGTCAGTGTTTATACTAGAATCATAGAATCATAGAATCATAGAATTGGAATAGACCACAAGGGCCATCGAGTCCAACCCCCTGCCAAGCAGGAAACACCATCAGAGCACTCCTGACATATGGTTGTCAAGCCTCTGCTTAAAGACCTCCAAAGGAGGAGACTCCACCACACTCCTTGGCAGCAAATTCCACTGTCAAACAGCTCTTACTGTCAGGAAGTTCTTCCTAATGTTTAGGTGGAATCTTCTTTCTTGTAGTTTGGATCCATTGCTCCGTGTCCGCTTCTCTGGATCAGCAGAAAACAACCTTTCTCCCTCCTCTATATGACATCCTTTTATATATTTGAACATGGCTATCATATCACCCCTTAACCTCCTCTTCTCCAGGCTTAACATGCCCAGCTCCCTTAGCCGTTCCTCATAAGGCATCGTTTCCAGGCCTTTGACCATTTTGGTTGCCCTCCTCTGGACACGTTCCAGTTTGTCAGTGTCCTTCTTGAATTGTGGTGCCCAGAACTGGACACAGTACTCCAGGTGAGGTCTGAAAAAGTCTACTACTTTTTTATTATTTGCCTTGAACTCTGAACCTCTTTTGTTGACCACCAGCACTACGCTTTCCAATTTAGCACTCTGCATGTTCTTCGAAGACCAACTGCCACAAGAGATAGTATGTGGCTAGTAGTTTTAGATGGCTTCAAAAGGAGCTAGGGCCAGTTACCAGAGGATGGGGCATCTAATGATGGTCACGAGCCATGACAGCTAAATAAAACCTCCATGTTCAAAGGCAGTATATCTCTTAACATCAGTTGCTGTTGGGAAGAGAAGGCTGCTGCACCCAGGCCTTAGCTGTGGACTTCCCATAGCCATTTAGTTGGCCACTGTGGGCTGCAGAATCCTGGATCAATTGGGGATTTGGGGCAGCTCTCCTCATGTTTTTTAGAAGCACTCTGTCCTTGGCTGGATTTAAAAGGAACAGCTGCATCCACAAAATACATTTTGTTGTTGTTGTTGTTCAGTTGTTCAGTCGTGTCCAACTCTTCGTGACCCCCCTGGACCAGAGCACGCCAGGCACTCCTGTCTTCCACTGCCTCCCGCAGTTTGGTCAAACTCCTTCTCCTTGTGCCCTCCATCTTTCCCAGCATCAGGGTCTTTTCCAGGGAGTCTTCTCTTCTCCTGAGGTGGCCAAAGTATTGGAGCCTCAGCTTCAGGATCTGTCCTTCCAGGGAGCACTCAGGGCTGATTTCCTTAAGAATGGATAGGTTTGATCTTCTTGCAGTCCATGGGGCTCTCAAGAGTCTCCTCCAGCACCAAAGCATCACTTCTTCGGCGATCAGCCTTCTTTATGGTCCAGCTCTCACTTCCATACATCACTACTGGGAAAACCATAGCTGTGACTATACGGGCCTTTGTTGGCAAGGTGATGTCTCTGCTTTTTAAGATGCTGTCTAGGATTGTCATTGCCAAGAGGATAAGCCAAATTCATGGAGGAGGAGGGCTGTCGAGGGCTACTAGCAAAGTTGGCTACATTCTGCCTCCACAACTGGAAGCAGCCATGTTTCTGAATTCCAGCTGCTGGAAACCGCAGGAGGGGAGAGGGCGCATCTGCTCAAATCCTGCTTGCAGGTTTCCCACGGACAACTGGTGAGAAAGGGATGTTGGACTAGATGGGCTATTGCCGGACCCCCCCCACACACACACAACATTTCTCCAATGAAAATAGGAACGTCCTAAGAAGAAGCAGGACATTCTGAGATGAAATCAGAAACTGGGTCGACTTGTGTAAATCCAGGACTGTCCCTGAAAAATGGGGAACTGTGGAAGGTCTGCACTGGCTTGATGAAGCAGGTTCTTCTTAGGTTCTCACCTGCATTGAACCCAGCATGCAAAGCAGAGGCTTTAACACTGTGGGTTAAACCACAGCGCCTAGGGCTTGCCAATCAGAAGGTCGGCGGTTCGAATCCCTGCTATGGGGTGAGCTCCCATTGCTTGGTCCCTGCTCCTGCCAACCTAGCAGTTCAAAAACACGTCAAAGTGCAAGTACATAAATAGGTACCACTCTGGCGGAAAGGTAAACGGCATTTCCGTGCGCTGCTCTGGTTCGCCAGAGGCGGCTTAGTTATGCTGGCCACATGACCCGGAAGCTGTACGCCGGCTCCCTTGGCCAATAAAGTGAGATGAGCGCCGCAACCCCAGAGTCAGCCACGACTGGACCTAATGGTCAGCCCTTTACAGCCCTTTAAATGTATGGTGTGCATTGCAACTAACACCAGAATTTGTAATCCTGGAGGGGCAGTGCTGTGATTCCAGAATTTCTTCAAAAATTAAAACTTGACATCATTACCAGCACAGTGGTACCTCAAGTTACATACGCTTCAGGTTACATACGCTTCAGGTTACAGACTCCGCTAACCCAGAAATAGTACCTTGGGTTAAGAACTTTGCTTCAGGATGAGAACAGAAATCGTGCGGCGGCAGCAGGAGGCCCCATTAGGTAAAGTGGTACCTCGGGTTAAGAACAGTTTCAGGTTAAGAACGGACCTCCAGAACGAATTAAGTACTTAACCCGAGGTACCACTGTACAACCCAAAGCGAGTTGAGTGATCTTTATCCTGACTGAAGGTTGCAAACATAACTTTTTGCCCAAAGTAAAATAATTGGGGGTTTTTTATTTAAAAAAAGAGAAAAGGAAAGGAAAACCCAGCCGTCTCCTCTCTGCTCCCATTCCATATGACATGAAATGGACTCAATCATAATAGAGTACTTATCAGAGGCTCGCTCTTTCAGAAGCCTCTGGCTGAGCCCTGGACGCTGGACAGCGGCCAAGGCCCAGCCAAGGATAACAAAACAGCTCTCATTCAAGTATTCCGAGCCAATTAAAAAAGACAAATTAGCAGGCCCCTTATCTCTAGCTCCTTCTCCCCTTGCCAGTCGAGAGCAGTTCTTGGGGAGGAATGTTTCTCGTCGGCAACCGCAGGGCCCCTCTGAACTCCTCCAAGGTCTGTGATGGATGAGGCCCCGTTCGCTCACGCATCAAATGCCCGGCGGTTGCGATGAGCCAAAATAATGGGTGAAGGCCGAGGTTGCGGGGAAGGTAGATATTGTACTTGCTTGCAAACGGCAAGGGGAGGAGAGACAGCCCTACAGGCCAATGGCTCATTGAGTCCAGAATCCTGTCCTCACAGCGGCCAAACGGATGCCTGTGGGAAACCCACAACAGGATTTGAACACAAGAGCATCTCTCCCTTCCTGTGGTTTCCAGCATCTGGAAACATCACTGCCTTCAACTGAGGAGGCAGAGCAGAGCTATCCTGGCTAGTAGCCATTCCTGGGCTCTCCCACTCCATGAATTTGTCTCATCCTTTTTAAAAGCCATCTGTGTTGCTGGCCATACAAATTTCCGTAGCTTAACTACGTGCTGAGTGAAGAAGTACTCTCCTAAATCTTCCCACACCCAGTTTTGTTGGGTGTCCAGAGTTCTGGTGTTGTGTGTGTGTGTGTGTGTGTGTGTGTGTGTGTGTGAGAGAGAGAGAGAGAGAGAGAGAGAGAGAAATAATAATAATAATTTTTTAAAAAATTATTTATACCCCGCCCTCCCTGGCCAGAGCCAGGCTCAGGGTGGCTAACACCAGTAAAATTACAGTAAAAACATAATGGGGGGGGGAATTTAAAATGCAGGTTAAAATACAGCCTCATTTTAAAAGTAGCCCATAGATCAAAACCATAAGGGGAAGGAAACTGAAGAGTCCCAGTCTGCACAGGTTCCCCTGCAACAAACACCAGCTGGGCCAAGTCAGGGGCCTGAGCCTGCCCTGGCTCCAGATATGGGGATGACCTCGTTGCCTCCAGCTGGGCCATCACTTACAGCTGCTCCACTACCGGTTGGGTCAGGGGAGGCTGAGGCGGCCTCTGGGTCTAGTAACCCACCGACATCTCCCGAGCTGCAGAGACTGAGGTCTGAGAGAAGGAGAGACCTGAGTAGTCGCAGGAGGAGTGCTCGCCTTTGGGGATGAGGACCAGCCGCTACCCCGACAAAGATAAAAGGCTGTCGGGCCCCGTCCTAGGTTGTGGGAGCTACATTGCTGTATGCCAGATCCTGCCTGAGATCCTGTACCTGTCCTTGTCTGGTTTCCTGCCTCGTGTCCTGCCTTGGCCCTGTTGGACTGACTCCCAGTTGAACCTTTGGATTCTGGACCATGTTTCATGGGTTACCCCCAGGCCCAGCACAGGATGGATGGCCATCTGTCATGGATGCTTTAGCTGAAATTCCTGCATTGCAGAGGGTTGGACTAGATTATTCTTGGGGTCCCTTCCAACTCTAAGATTCTATGACTCACAGTGACCCCACCAATCAAGAGAGTATTACCAATTCACTCTGTTACATATTGTTGAGCTCCAACCCAACCTCCAAGGGGTACAAACTTCCAGGGCTTCCAGGCATGTTTCCTTTGGATTGAGATGCAGCAGAGACTTCAAATATCTGAAGGACCATCGCATGGGACATGGAGCAAGCTTGTTTTTGGCTGTTCCACAGGGTGCGGCCCAAACCGGTGGATTCAAATGACCAGAAAAGAGTTTCCAGGAATACATGGGAAAAGTCGGTGCTGGAGCTTAAAAATTAATATGCAAAAGTATAAAAGGTGCAAGGAGATAGGATAATAATATATTAAGGATGGAACAACAACAACAACACAATCTTTATTACGGTCCAGAGACCCAACAAATCGTTACAAAGCAATACACAACTCATACAGCCTACCTCCAGGTAAAACAAGCATTTTGTTCAGAACATAGGGAGCATTGGTTCTTGCAACCACCGATAAAAACTTTGCCACTGCTAATGTTCTAGCATTTGTCCGGTCTTTCAAAAGGAACCTGACATAGTGAGCCTCTGATTTTCCCGGGAAAGGTACCAGCAAGGGTAGTATCAGTTCAAAGGATGGAATAACAAATGAAGTGAATAACAACAATAACAAAAATAATATTAGGTAAAGAAGATTGCGCACGGGTGGAGGGAAGTATTGGGCTGCGGGGGAGGGAGTGAAGGGATTAATTGAAACTGTTAAAGATTGGTATAGGATTTAAGAGATTTAAATTTTCATAAAGATTCTGTAAGGAAAGCAGAAAGCAGCAAGAAATATCAAGTAAAGGTATTGGAGAGGAGATCAGTGTAAATGAAAAGACTTATTGTTTCGTTACATATGATTCTTTTTTGGAGTTGTCTGTTTATTTTGGGGTTGTTTGTTGTAAAGAATGTGTATTATGTGAATAAAATAATAAAGGATGAAACTGCAAAAGAAAAAAAGATAAGAAAAGAAAAGAGATTCCAGCTAAACATTGGAAATAACTAATTCTTTGACAGGTGGTGAACTCTCCTTACTTGGAGGTCTTAAAGCAGAGGTTGGATGCTCTGTCATGGATGCTTTACTGAAGATTCCTGCATTGCAGAGGATTGGACTGGGGTCTGTCCCAGCTCTGCATTTTTGTTATTCTTTGGTTTCCCTTTGCACTTCCACAGTGTCTAGAAAATGCGAGGGGTTTTGTTGAAGATGAAAGAGGCAAAAGTGAAGGTTTCGTGTCTTCCTGGCACAGCTTCACTGCCAGCTGCCTTGACCCTGATGGCTTATCTGCTGGAACATGTTGATTTCACATCTTTCTTTCTTTTTTCACCCCCACCTCTCAGTTCATACAGCCCTTCTCAGCCCACACTTTCCCCCAAGGCTGCTTTCATAGCTTTAACTTTTGGGGGAGGCTTTCACAGCGGATGGAATTCAGACTAAACTTTCCTCTCTGTCTCTCTTTTAAGGCTGCTCTTCCAAGGCCGCAAAACCATCTTCTACGCAGCTGTCTGGAAATGGAGGGCTCCTGGCTTCCCTGAGCAGCCAGCCCTTGAGGTACAGCCAGCCAAGGGAGTGAATGTGAGGCATTTTTTATTATTATTTATACATACATACATACATACATACATACATACATACATAGGGACGCGGGTGGCGCTATGGGTTAAACCACAGAGCCTAGGACTTGCCGATCAGAAGGTCGGCGGTTCGAATCCCCGCAACAGGATGAGCTCCCATTGCTCTGTCCCTGCTCCTGCCAACCTAGCAGTTCGAAAGCACGTCAGAGTCCAAGTAGATAAATAGATACCGCTCCCAGTCACCAGTCTAGCTGCCGCATTCTGGATTAGTTGCAGTTTCCGAGTCATCTTCAAAGGTTTCCAGGTTCACCTTCAAAGATAGCCCCACAGAGAGCGCATCGCAGTAGTCCAAGCAGGAGTTAACTAGAGCATGCACCACTCTGGTGAGACAGCCTGCGGGCAGGTAGGGTCTCAGCGTGTACCAGCTGGAGCTGGTAGACTGCTGCCCTGAACACAGAATTGACCTGTCCCTCCATGGACAGCCGTGAGTCCAAAATTACTCCCAGGCTGCACACCTGGTCCTTCAGGGGCACAGCTACCCCATTCAGGACCAGAGAGTCCTCCACACCAGCCTGCCCCATCCCCCAAAAACAGTACAGCTGTCTTGTCAGGATTTAACCTCAATCTGTTAGCCGTCATCCATCCTCCAACCGCCTCCAGACACTCACACAGGACCTTCACCACCTTCACTGGTGGTATCATTCACACCATTTGAAAGACAAGAAAGTTGTTACTGGCAATCAGGATCTCAGGTAAACAGAAAGTGGCCATGGTCCCTGCTTTGCAGAGGCCAGCCATCTATGTCTTAGGACAGTCGTGCAGCCACTATTTCTGCAGAAGTGATTCGAAGTCATACCAGCAATTTAGTTTTTGCAATTGAAGTGTTCTCAACTGTTCTTCTAGAGCAGGGTTTCCTTGGGTCTCCAGCTGTTTTTGGACTACAGTTCCCATCGTCCCTGACCACTGGTCCTGCTAGCTTAGCAAGGATGGGATTTGTAGTCCAAAAACAGCTGGAGACCCAAGTTTGGGAAACGCTGTTCTAGAGCAACTCCACCTTAGGGGGGGAGAAAAACAGAACCATTAGCAGTTAGGAAAGTGACAGAGAAATGAATTAAAATTTGGGATGGATGAATGAAGAAGTGGAAGATGTGTAAAGATGTGTGGAAATACATTCCACATTTGTAAGAAATTTATATTTTAGTGTCGCAGCACCTGAAATTTGGAACCCCCCTTCCCATTGATATCAGGCAGATGCCATAACTGTACTCTTTTCTGGTTAGGCAAGGCTATCCAGGCATGTAGAATGTTGATGTGTGTTTTCATCTGGTTTTCAGCTTATTCCACATCAGTTTTCTGCTGAATAACTTATCTGTGCATACCGTATATCATTGTTGTTGTTGTTTAGTCGTTTAGTCGTGTCCGACTCTTCGTGACCCCATGGAACAGAGCACGCCAGGCACTTCTGTCTTCCACTGCCTCCCGCAGTTTGGTCAAACTCATGCTGGTAATTTCGAGAACACTGTCCAACCATCTCGTCCTCTGTCGTCCCCTTCTCCTTGTGCCCTCCATCTTTCCCAACATCAGGATCTTTTCCAGGGAGTCTTCTCTTCTCCTGAGGTGGCCAAAGTATTGGAGCCTCTGCTTCAGGATCTGTCCTTCCAGTGAGCACTCAGGGCTGATTTCCTTCAGAATGGATAGGTTTGATCTTCTTGCAGTCCATGGGACTCTCAAGAGTCTCCTCCAGCACCATAATTCCAAAGCATCAATTCTTTGGTGATCAGCTCTCACTTCCATACTTCCATACATCACTACTGGGAAAACCGTATATCGTACAGCCTCAAAAAATGAGTGGATTCCAGGCACAATCTAATGTCAACTTTCAGTTTGTTAGACACCTGCCATGTCATTTGGGCCTCTGTCAGCCAGGCAAGGCTGATTCCTGAGTTCTGACTTCCGTTCTATAACACAACCAAGGTGGGGTTAGCATTTGTGATATAAAAAGTTACAGGGTTTCAGCAGGACATGCACTGATTGGAAAGGAAGCAGTCTGTTCGCCCTGAAACCTTTTCAGGGGCAGACAGTATTGGAAGTGGGATCCCATGTAGTATAGCCAATACCATCATGAGCAAAAATAATCAAAGGGCATTTGAATAATCTTCCCCAAGTTCAAATGACTCACATTGCATCCTGCAGAATTATGATCAGTTCCAGTGAGCCCCAAATTCAGGGCCACTTGCTCGCCTTTCTTGTGAAATATTCACAATTTGCAACAAGGAGGCCGTGAGAGCAGAGTTTGCTTCAGAGAAATGCACACTTGCAGAAAAACGAGAGGTTAAAAAAAACGGGAAAGGGAAATGTCCGATTTGTTAAATGCTTGTGGGGCTATTGTTTCCTTGATGGAAAAGGAAGGAGGATAGGGAGACTTTGACAGAAAGAGAGAGAATGAAGACTCCTTCCTGGACCAGCTCGGAAGAGGGCAGATAAGGATGGAAACGATGAGAGAGGCAAAACCAGAGACAAACAGGAGCACCAGCAGACTAGAGAGATGCTTTGTGGGCAAAAGGGGGAAAAGAAAATCTGGTATCATAGCACACCCATCACTAACAGCAACAACCTGTAGTCCGAAATAGTAGTCCAGTCCACACTCTTCTCAAGCTCAGAGCCGCTCCAGCCTGTTTTTTCCTTGCAGACATTTTTGTTGGTTGGTTGGTTTATATATTAAAAAAATCTATACCGCCTTGTCATAAAAAATATCAAAGCAGTTTGCAGCAATAATACATAAAAACCATACAATAAAACCATTAAAAAGCTAAAAGTGCTAAAAGCAGGCATCAATTACCCCATGGAGAAGGATATATTCAGCACTGAAGGTGCAGCCAGAAGCAGGCTAATCTCTCACAGCAAAATGAGAATAGTACCTGTACATATCTGTCTCGTATCTTGAGTTCTACAAATGCTAGAAACTTAAGGGTAAAGATAAAGGGACCCCTGAACATTAGGTCCAGTCGTGGCCGACTCTGGGGTTGCGGCACTCATCTCTCTTTATTGGCCAAGGGAGTCGGCGTACAGCTTCTGGGTCATGTGGCCAGCATGACTAAGCCGCTTCTGGCGAACCAGAGCAGCGCATGGAAACGCCATTTACCTTCCTGCCAGAGCGGTATCTATTTATCTACTTGCACTTTGATGTGCTTTCGAACTGCTAGGTTGGCAGGAGCAGGGACTGAGCAACGGGAGCTCACCCTGTTGCGGGGATTCGAACCGCTGACCTTCTGATCGGCAAGCCCTAGGCTCTGTGGTTTAACCCACAGCACCACCTGCATCCCTCTTTTTAAAAAGAAAAATGGAAGCTGAACATCTGGGAGATATGGTTCATCAGGGTTCAGGCAACTGCCCCTTTTTGCCCCTCCCTCAATGGACACTCATGAACTGAGCCAGATGACCTCTGAGGTGCCTTCCAACTCAATAACAAATCAGAAATATACAGTTTATTTATATGGCGCATCATTTATTCTTTCTTAATGGAATTGTATATTCATTATGAATGTGAGCTGCCTTGGGAAGGCTATTGCCTTAAAAAGCATCTTTGAAATACAGTGTCATCACAGCTTACGTGTATTTCACATGTGTGATGTCAGCTTTATGCAGTTGAACTAAACATCAGGAAAAGCTTACTGACAGTAAGAGCTGTTTGACCATGGAACGGTCTCCCTCAGGAGTTGGTGGACTCCTTGGAGGCTTTCTAAGCAGAGGTTGGCAGCCCATCCATCATGGATGCTTTAGCTGAGATTCCTGCATCGCAGGGGGTTGGTCTAGATGACCCTTGAGGTCCCCTCCAGCTCAACAGTTCTATGATTCTATGAAGGCCGCCTGGTTGAAATCACACAAATTAGTTGCACGGAAAGTGGAGAGCTTAAAAGCTCTTTTTGCATGGGGTTTTCCCGGCGTGGAAAGAACTTTAAAGCTCTCCACCTTGCTTACCGGGCTCTGGGGTGCTCTCCCAATATTTAGTGGGAGCATTTTTTAAAAAAATAAAAAATTAATCATTTTTTCAAAACAAACAACAACCGCAAAAGACACATACAACAAAAACCATAATAACACTAATAACACAATTTGACAATTCAGATTTGAATACACTGATATACCTACGACTACACCTTTTTAACAATATTTTCCCACCTCTCTCTCCTCCCCCTACTTCCCACCACTATCCGCCTTATCGCTTAAATATTCCTTCCAGATTTCTTCATATTTATCTATTCTTAATTTGCATCGACATGCAATTCGTTCGTATGTAGCCAATCTGTTCATATTATCAATCCATGTGCTCAATGGAAACTTTCTGTGGCTCTTCCAATTAATCAAAACAAGATTTTTGCTTCTAATACAGCACAGTACATCCAATTTTTTCTGACCCCTTGTAATCTCCCACGTTTCCGGAATATAATTTAGAATTAAATTCAATTCCCCTAAATAACAATTTCTTTTTATTACTCTTGCTATAAATATCCTCACCTCACACCAAAATGATCTTATCACCGGGCATTTAATCATCATACGTACTAAGTTCGCATTTTTACTCCCACATCTCCAGCAGTTGTCTGCACTTGTTATTTTCTTCTGGTATAGTTTTGCTGGAGTCCGGCGGTCTCTGAATACTATTTTCTGTTGAATTAAGTCTTAGTCTTAGATCCGTAGAGGCTATATCTGTTGATTTTATACTTGACTCCCATATATCATTTGTTATCTGTACCCCTAACTCGCGATATTTAGCGGGAGCTTTTTCTGCCTTTCTCTGGGGAAACAAGGCCTGCTCAGCTCACAGCTTTAGAAAGGGAGTGATGATTGCGCGGGGGATGCAATTGCAAGGGTGTGGTTCATATATGCACGTTTTTTGCCTAAATACACCATTCCCCGAATGTAACCCCCGTGCAAGAAAGCGGTCGTGCTGCACTGGAAACGAAAATGCGCTCCGTTGTCCTGTAAATATGGCTCATCTGGGATCCTGGAGGCATCCTTCCTGTGGATCTGTCTGCCAAGTGAAATCAGGCCGTCCATCAATGTCTCCATCTCCAGCATGAAGCATTGGAGGCCCTCATCACACAAACACATTTTGATCCTCCCATTCCTTGTGCCTTCAGGCACCCATCCCACCCCCCACCCCACCCCCCATCGCTCAGCGTCTCAGCTGACAGCAGGAGAGACAATGCCATTTTACCTCATCCCAGGCTATCAGGAGCCCGCCTTATCCTTCCCTTATCCAGCAATGTTTTTCTATTAGTCTAACACTCCATTGTGCTTCCCTCTTATCAGCTCCCAGGGCTGATGTAATGCCCTGTCTTGGAAGTGGCTTCTCTAGTTCTGCTTTATTCAACAGTGGGAGGTTGCAGGCTAGAGTCAGCAGCTTCCCCCCCCCAAAAAAAAACCCCACCCCACCCCCACAAGGCCGAATCATCTGGGCCAGGGTTCCTAGCTTCCGAGGTCAAAGCCGAATTTAAGGCTCGGGTTTGAAATTGCCAGTTTGCTTGGGAGCATAACAGCCTGTTTGTTGATCTTTGGCAAACCGCTTTTTCGCTCTTTTTGCAAAGGAGGAGGGGAAATGACTTCTGCATTTCCGGGTTAAACACGCCGGGGCTTCCGTGAATCCGCGTTATTAAGAGGCGAGTGAAGGATCGTGAACCAAAGCGCAGCAACTTCCCTGGCCTTCATTCACAAGTGGTGCCTGTTATGTACTGAGTTGAATAGGATCCAAAATGCAGCAGTCTGATTGGTCCTAGAACAATAGGATCCAAAATGCAGCAGTCTGATTGGTCCTAGAACAATAGGATCCAAAATGCAGCAGTCTGATTGGTCCTAGAACATTGCAGCAGTATGATTGGTCCGCAGGAGTCACCCAATCCAGCTCCAGGTGAAAGTGAATCCGCAACCTGATTGGCCTTCAGCAGAATCCCAGAATTAGCCAATCACGTGCGGCCCATTGTGTAAATAATGTATATAAAGCAGATATTTTGGGGAAACTTTCATTCCTCACTACTATGAGCTGAATAAAGAGCATGAAATCCACACTTGACTCCAAGTATATTTCAGTGCCTTAGTTTGCTAGCGTGTGCAAGACATCCATGCACTGCAATGCTCCCAGTGGAACATAGGAAGCATACCTTAAACCAGGTAAAGTGGTTGGTCCTAGCTCAGTATTTCCTACTGCGATGGTCAGCATCAGTGCTTCAGGCAGGGAGCAATGCTAGTCCAACCTGGAGATACCAAGGAATGGACCTGTGGCCCTTCTCCAGGTCACCATCTATCGCCAAACCACTGGTCCATCTAGATCAGTAATGTCAACAACAGTGACTGGCAGCAGTGGTTTCAGAGTGAAATAAAAAACTTAAGGATATATATATATATATATATATATTTGCTTTCGTAGATTTTCACGGGTACAGGAATGCAGGTTTTGGTGTCTTCGGGTGTCTTCCCGTGTAAGAGTCGGGGTGTCTGGGCGACGTTTCGACGAGGTCTCACTCGTCATCTTCAGGCTGGTGCTTTCGGCTTCTTGTTACTGGAACAGAGCAGAATCTGGTGTTTGAGTTCCTATAAATACTGTTGAGGGGTGTGGTGTATAGCCTCCAACGTTCTGGGCAGAGAGGAAGTTCCTAGATTAGTGTGCCTTTTCTTCTTTTGTTCCTTAATTACTTGAGGGATATCTTGAGTGATTTCATGAGTGATATTCTGAATACCACTGGGTGGGTCATTAAGTGTAGATTAGTTGCTAAAGCTTTCGTGTCTTGACCTCTTGAGCTTGTGAAGAGTTTTTCTGAGAAGATGGCTGTGCTGCATTTAGTTGTGCTCTGGCTTGGCTTCGTGTATAGGGGCGAGCTGTGATTTTGTGCCTTGTGCCAGCCAGATCTGTGTAGGGATTGCAGGGGGGTGCAGAGATAGAGAAACACCCTCACAACATGAACAAGCGTGACGACACGTCCCGCCTGCCAGACATCTGGAAATTAGCCCTCCCCACAAAAACCGACACCAGAACCAGAGGCACACAGAACGCCGTCACCAATCAACCACACCAGACCCAAACCCAGACCCTCTCCACAGACATATTACAGACTCCATCCAGTAGCCAAACTATAGTGGCACCTCCGGATGCTGCACCCCCCTGCAATCCCTACACAGATCTGGCTGGCACAAGGCACAAAATCACAGCTCGCCCCTATACACGAAGCCAAGCCAGAGCACAACTAAATGCAGCACAGCCATCTTCTCAGAAAAACTCTTCACAAGCTCAAGAGGTCAAGACACGAAAGCTTTAGCAACTAATCTACACTTAATGACCCACCCAATGGTATTCAGAATATCACTCATGAAATCACTCAAGATATCCCTCAAGTAATTAAGGAACAAAAGAAGAAAAGGCACACTAATCTAGGAACTTCCTCTCTGCCCAGAACGTTGGAGGCTATACACCACACCCCTCAACAGTATTTATAGGAACTCAAACACCAGATTCTGCTCTGTTCCAGTAACAAGAAGCCGAAAGCACCAGCCTGAAGATGACGAGTGAGACCTCGTCGAAACGTCGCCCAGACACCCCGACTCTTACACGGGAAGACACCCGAAGACACCAAAACCTGCATTCCTGTACCCGTGAAAATCTACGAAAGCATATATATATATATATATATATATTAAATGTTCATAAATGTACCATCCAAGCACATATATAGATATGGGGACCACATGTCTGGAGTACCACAGGAAGACCGCCCTGAAACCATTTTGACTCCCAAACTGACCAAATGTTTTCTCTGCAAGGAGGGAGGGTGTGAAGGAACCTTCCCATTGTCTCAGGAAGTGGCTAATCATCTCAAAGGAATGGGCAGACTACCAGGAAAGGCAATCAGATAAGGCACTATCAGATAACCTGGCAGACAGCAAAAACAACATTCAAATTTCTGTTGTAGACCACCTTTTCTGTGATGTAGGTATGATGTATGGAGGGGTGGTCTTGAGCTCCAGGGCAGGAAATTTAAAATGTCTACATAAGAGCGGGCACACCTTTGTTCTGGGTCCTCCTCCTTTCCTGTGTGTGAGGGGAGCACCCTGTTGCAACAGATTCAATAAAGATCAGGCTTACAAACTGCTTTCCTTCTCAATATTCTCTGGTTGGCCTCTGTTCTTTTCTCCGACCGATGGAGAACCTACAAAGGACTCTATAAGGGCTCTTGTGTCCCCCATGAGGGAATAAGGTCAGATTTTTGTTTATTACAAGAGCGTGTAGAGTCAGAGATCATATCACTCTGGTGTTGGTCCAACGTGAAAGCTTGAGAGGTGAATTGGGGTGTCATAATGGAGTGCAATGGGGATGTCAAAGGCCAAATGTCTACCTGGCCATGAAGCTCATTGGACGACCTAGGACCCCTCACTGTTTCTTAGCCTAACCTACCTACATGGGAAGTTGTGAGAATAAAATTGGGAACTGGGGAGAACCAGGTATGGCACTTCAAGGTCCTTGGAGGAAAGGTGGACTACAAATGTAATATTGGAGTAATAATTAAGAGGGTTATGAGGAAAGTACTCTGCATGTGCAAGGAAGTGGTTACTTTTAATTACCGTATTGGCCCAAATATAAGCTGCACCCACAAATAAGCCGCACCTTTAAAATTCGGGGCGGGGGGGGGGAGAAATACAGTGGTGCCTTGGCTTACAAACTTAATCCATTCCGGAAGTCTGTTCTTAAACCAAAGTGTTCTTAAACCAAGGTGTGCTTTCCCATAGCAGCGGGGGACTCAATTTACAAATGGAACACACTCAACAGGAAGCAGAACATGTTCTGCTTTCAAGGTAAAGTTCACAAACCAAAACACCTACTTCTGGATTTGCAGCGTTCTTAATCCAAGTTGTTCATAAACTGAGCTTTTCTTAAACCAAGGTACCACCGTACCCGAATATAAGCTGCTCCCTTAAAATTCCGCAGGCACTCACGCCCATAAATGGCAAATGTAGAAGAAAACCCTACATGTATTAGAGAGGACCCGCAAGTGGGTTAAACACCGTAGCACCGTAAATGCAAAAAAAAATCAATAGTGCACTGTAAAATACAGGGAAAGCGATGAATGACATTAGAATTAATTGCACAACAGTCTCAAGCTCACAAATCGGCAATAAAACACTTTTTCGTTCCGTTTCACCGTGTGTCTTTTTCAGCAGCGATATCGTAACAGCCAATTTTTGTAAGGTTGCACTTTACCTTCAACTTTTCACAGTCATAATTGGGGGGGGGGGCATGGCTTATATGTGGGCCAATATGGTATGTATCTTTATGCACACCTGTTCTGTGAAAGGAACAAACTGGATGGGAAGTCTTGCTCAAGGAGTGTGTGGACGGCCTACAGGATGGAGAGATTTTTCTTTCTCTTTCTGCTTACGTCACTGGTTATATTGTGACTCATGTTTGGCTAGTGTCAATATTTGAGAGGCATCGCTCTTGCAGCGCAGGAGCACGGATCATGCCCACCAAGCAGATTCGGAAGCCTTTCACTTACCCAGGCAGGCTGAGGCGCTATCGATTAGCGTGTGAAAGACTGCCGGGTTGCCGGGCGACGGTCCACAAGGCCCAAAGGCCTCGTATTAATAATTGTTCTGCAGGGAACCCTGTTTGTCCTCTCGGGCCACCACGAGAGGACTTTGCCCTCTCCTTATCGCAGAGGAAAAACCGAAAGACCCAGGAATGCAAATGGGCAGGTTCACGCTGCCCCGTCTTGTTAACCAAACCAGGCCACCACCCCTTAACCCTTTTGTGGGGCAAGCGAGGTGAGCCGTGCGGGTATCGCGCTGAGGAACGTGGCACAGGACCTTCATCTTGGAGGGAAAATGGCTTCTCCAAATAAAACCAGGGCTGCTTTGGACTGCGGGCTGGCTAGTCCCCATATGTGACCAGAACTCTTCAGGGTGTTACCTACTTTCTTAAGAGGAGGAGGAGGAGGAGGAGGAGGAGGAGGAGGAGGAGAATGATATTCTTCATCTCAGTGTTGTGGTTTCAAGTCCCATGTTGGGCAAAGAATTCCTGCCTTGCAGAGAGTTGGACTGGATAATCCTCACCGTCCCTTCCAACTCTATGATTCTATGGTTCTGTAAAGAAGGCTGATCGCCGAAGTATTGATGCTTTTGAATTATGGTGCTGGAGGAGACTCTTGAGAGTCCCATGGACTGCAAGAAGATCAAACCTATCCATTCTGAAGGAAATCAACCCTGAGTGCTCACTGGAAGGACAGATCCTGAAGCTGAGGCTCTAATACTTTGGCCACCTCGTGAGAAGAGAAGACTCCCTGGAAAAGACCCTGGTGTGGGGGAAGATGGAGGGCACAAGGAGAAGGGGACAACAGAGGACGAGATGGTTGGACAGTGTTCTCGAAGCTTCCAGCATGAGTTTGACCAAACTGCGGGAGGCAGTGGAAGACAGGAGTGCCTGGCGTGCTCTGATCCATGGGGTCACAAAGAGTCGGACACAACTAAACGACTAAACAACAACAACAGTGAGTCAATGGTCCAGTGAAGGCCTGGAATCAAGTGGAGAACAAGGATGGGGAACCATCTAGTCTGGCATCCTGTTCTCACAGTGGCCAACCAGATGCCCATTTTGGGAAAACAGAACATGAGCCCAAGAAAACTCTTGTGGTTTCCAGCAACTGGCATCGCTGTCTCCAACCGTGGAGCCTTTGTGGTTAGTGTCCTCTGATAGCCCTCTCTACTTTATCTCATCCTCTTTTGAAGCCATCCAAGTTGGTAGTCATTGCTGTCTATGTGCTGTGTGAAAAAGTATTTTGTTTAATCTGTGCTGATCCTTCTACCGTTTGGCTTCATTTGATGCCCATGAGTTCTAGCGTTGTGAGAGAAATGTAATAATTTTTTATTAGTTTTTATTACACAAAGTTTGTCATTATTCAATTCACTTTCAATATAACAATTTCTTACATTTCTGACTTCCCATCCTTGCGTCCGTGGTGTTCCTGTTCTTTCCTTCATCTGCTGTCGTAACTGCCTTTTATTTTCCATTGCGTTATAACTCATATTACAATCATTTATATACGGTAATTTCCACCTCCATCATTCAGCCCGGACACTGAGGTCCAGCGCTGAGGGCCTTCTGGTGGTCTCCTCGCTGCGAGAAGCGAAGTTACAGGGAACCAGGCAGAGGGCCTTCTCGGTAGTGGCACCCGCCCTGTTGAACGCCCTCCCACCAGATGTCAAAGAGAAAAATAACTACCAGACTTTTAGAAGACATCTGAAGGCAGCCCTGTTTAGGGAAGCTTTTAATGTTTGATGTTTTATTGGTTATTGTATTTTAGTGTTCTGTTGGAAGCTGCCCAGAGTGGCTGGGGAAACCCAGCCAGATGGGCGGGGTATAAATAATAAATTATTATTATTATTATTATTATTATTATTATTATTATTATTCTCCTTCCCTTGCCCATTATTCAAATCTTGCTCGCGATTTCATTTGATTCACTCATTTTTCCCTCAAATAGTCTGAAAAGAACCTCCACTCTGCGACAGAGTTCTCATCTTTTGGGTCTGTAATGGTTCTAGGGGTTGCTTGTGTGTAAATCGACGCCACTCTTGGCTGGTTGCCTGAATGAACCCTTTCTGTCTGGACAGCCACGCGCCTGTGGCTGTCTCAATCGCTGGCAGAATCCGTTAGTGGGCGTTTCTTGAACTTCTTCCAGCAAAGAAGCTCTTTGACGCTTAGTCTCCTCTTAGCCTCCCTGCGCGGAAGCCTTCTGCGCAGGGAGGGTGTGGGCATCGGACGACCCGTGCTCTCCCCACTGGTTCCCGGTGAAGAGTCATGGAGCCACCTCGCCGATTCCCCCATCTGCCCCCCTTCTCCACTGGTGTTACGCTGATTTCCTTCCCCAGAAGATGTGCTGCTTCTCTCCCTCCCGGGACGCTCTCCGGAATCCCTCTGGAGCCCTCCCTCTCCCTCTGGCTCCGACGGCAGTTTCCTGACAGGGTCCCTTATTTTTGTTGTCAACTTCACCATCTCTGCATAGTCCATGACCTTTAAAATCCATTCTTCTTTTGTTGGCACTTCTTCTTTTCCACTTCTGCGCACAAATGATTCTGGCTGCTGTAATAGCATGCATAAACAACTTAAGTTGGTTAAGTTGGCGGAGTCCAAGAGTAGTGGGATAGCCACCAACATGGATGGCTTTAAAAGGGACTTCTACGAAATCATGGAGAAAAAGCCTATCCACTGCTAACAGTCATCAAAACTATGTGCTACCTCCAGTTCTGCTTGCCAGTTTCACATCGGTGTCTGATTGGCCACTGTGAGAACAGGATGGTGGGCTACATAGACTACTGGCCTGATCCAGTGGGACTCTCCTTTCCATATACAGTGGTACCTCAGGTTAAGTACTTAATTCATTCTGGATGTCCGTACTTAACCTGAAACTGTTCTTAACCTGAAGCACCACTTTACCTAATGGGGCCTCCTGCTGCTGCCGCGCCGCCGGAGCACGATTTCTGTTCTCATCCTGAAGCAAAGTTCTTAACCTGAAGCACTATTTCTTGGTAGTGTATCTGAAGAAGTGTGCATGCACACGAAAGCTCATACCAAGAACTAACTTAGTTGGTCTTTAAGGTGCTACTGGAAGGATTTTTTTATTTTCACTATTTCTGGGTTAGTGGAGTCTGTAACCTGAAGCGTATGTAACCTGAAGCGTATGTAACCCGAGGTACCACTGTATAGGAAGATGAACAAAATGTGGCATCAGGCACAGCAAAGCACTTTCACTTCCCCTGTCGACTCTCTAGGACAGGGGTCAGCAAACTTTTTCAGCAGGGGGTTGGTCCCTGTCTCTCAGACCTTGTGTGGGGTCAGACTATATTTTTTGGGGGGGTGAACGAATTCCTATGCCCCACAAATAACCCAGAGATGAATTTTAAATTAAAGGGCACATTCTACTCATGTAAAAACATGCTGATTCCCGGACCGTCCGCAGGCCGGACTTAGAAGGCAATTGGGCCTCCGGGCCTTAGTTTGCCTACCCATGGTCTAGGAATTGTAGCTCTGTGAGGGGCAAACTTTTACACATCACTTGGGAAGGCAGGTGAACTAATGGCAGTGTACTGGAAGAAGCAAAGATCACCAGTCTTGAAGCAATGATTCTTCAACATCAACTTCGTTGGACTGGTCATGTTATACGGATGCCTGATTATCGTCTTCCAAAGCAGCTACTCTATTTACAACTGGAAAGTGTGATGCTGGTGGTCAACAAAAGAGTTTTAAAGACTCTCTCAAGGCAAATCTTTTAAAAAGTAGTATAAATATGGATAACTGGGAAACACTGGCCTGAGAGTGCTCCAATTGGAGAACAGCCTCTGCCAAAGGCACCATGGACTTTGAAGAAGCATAGAAACTCAGGAAGAAAGGGAGAAATGTGCTAAGAGGAAGGCACGTTTGGCAAACCGTCACCATGATCAACTCCCACCTGAAAACCTGTGTCCCCACTGTGGATGGACGTGTGGATTCAGAATTGGCCTCCACAGTCACTTACGGATTCACTGTTAAGACCTTGTTCATGAAAGACAATCGTACTCGACTATGAGGGATTGCCAAAGAAGAAGAATCACTTTCCCCTCCCCTGCCGACTCTCTAGAAATTGTAGCTCTGTGAAGGGTAAACTACAGTTCCCAGAATTCTTTGTGGGAAGCAATGGTCTTTAAATGTATGCTGAAGATGTGAGTCAAGTTATCATCTTGGACTGTTGTTGTTTAGTCGTTTAGTCATGCCCGACTCTTCATGACCCCATGGACCAGAGCAGGCCAGTCACTCCTGTCTTCCACTGCCTCCTGCATTTTGATCAAACTCATGCTGGTAGCTTTGAGAACACTGTCCCACCACCTCGTCCTCTGTCGTCCCCTTCTCCTCGTGCCCTCCATCTTTCCCAACATCAGGGTCTTTTCCAGGGAGTCTTCTCTTCTCATGAGGTGGCCAAAATATTGGAGCTTCAGCTTCAGGATCTGTCCTTCCAGTGAGCACTCAGGGCTAATTTCCTTCCAAATGTCAAAATAAAAAAATTCCTTCAGGTAGCACCTTAAAGACCAACTAACTATCCAAATGGATAGGTTTGATCTTCTTGCAGTCCATGGGACTCTCAAGAGTCTCCTCCAGCACCAGAATTCAAAAGCATCAATTCTTCAGCGATCAGCCTTCTTTATAGTCCAGCTCTCACTTACATACATCACTACTGGGAAAACCATAGCTTTAACTATACAGACCTTTGTTGGCAAGGTGGACTATTCCCTGCCAAACTCTATGCTGCTGGTCAGCTTCTCAGATAGGGCTACATACCAGCCTTTCTCCGAAAAGAGAGGTTGATTTCAGACCCCCAACAGCCCGTAATTTGCAAATGGGTCAGTGCTAAAACCAGATCTTTGCATGGCAGAACTTGCGCCAAGCACCTGGATTAATTTTGGCTGAAATAAAATGGAAGGCATCTATTTGAACACATTAACCAAATGTTGCTTGTTAAGGAGTTCACACATACCTTCTGCATTTATTTTTATTTTCAGCAGTGTTGCTGGAAAGGTGTTACTCTGAAAGAGTTAACAGCTGGTTGCTTTTTCAATTAGCTAAATAATAATAATGGGGTGCCGGGGTGGGGGTAGCGTGAAGCTGGAACTAATTTTTTTTTCCCTTAACCCACTGGTGGGAGAAGCTGTCAAACTAGTGGGGAGGAGGGGCTCCCTCTTATCCTAGTAACATGCAACCAGCAAGGTCAATAGAGCAGAAATCCTCTTGGAGCACCAATCTGTATTTGAATTATTTAAACAATGTAGTACAGCCAAGTTAAATGGAGCTTATCAAACATCACACCTCTCCAAGCGCAATCAGAGATGGCAGGATATTAACTGGCAAGCTCTCCGCTGCTGCCCTGGGTGAGAAAATCAGGCTCTGTCAAGGTAGGGTAGGGGGTTTCTCCTCCCTCTACCCCCCCCCCCCCGCTCTGTTTAGGAAAAGGAAGGAACACAATAGCCCAGGTCGTAGGCGGACTCCCGTCTGTCCAGAGGGACAAACAAAGGTGCCCAGGCTTTGCTTCAGTTCAACCAGTTTGCGGTTTTGCTGTCGCAGAAGGTTGCCAGGGACAAGTCATGTGGTGGGTGCCATTTTGCGCCTCTCAACTCGTTGCCCAAGATCCTTTGCAAGGCGAGAAGAAGCTTGCTCCTGGCTGAGTACCGTATATACACCAGGCATAGGCAAACTCGGCCCGCCAGATGTTTTGGGACTACAACTCCCATCATCCCTGACCACTGCTCCTGTTAGGGATGGCCACAGTGATCCATGCGACAGTCACCTCCTGGCTTGACTACTGTAATTCACTCTACACGGGGCTGCCCTTGAAGATGTCACAGAAACTCCAGCAAGTGCAGAATGCTGCAGCGAGGCTCCTCACGGGGTCCCTGCCATGGGAGCATATTCGCCCAGTGCTTTTCCTGGTCTCCTTGGCAACCCTTCCCCCAGGTGGGATTGGACAACTGACTGAGGTAGGCGGAGACCTCCAGGTATCCCACCTGAGGGAAGGCAAAGCCAAGCCTATGCTGTTGGGGCCGCTCCAGATCTAGGGGCTGCACGCGTCCACGCAAAGGGCGCCCCCCGTTTTAAGCGGGGAGCAGTCATTCTACTTCTGTGATGGAACTCCTATTTGGGGACTTCCCTGGCTTTTTTCTGGCCCACGTAGGACCAGTCCGGATAGCTGGCTTTGGTGAAGACTTGACGTTTTCATCCCCAAAAAAGTTTTTGATTTGAGTTCCTACTGAAATGAGGCTGCATTTTCATGTTGTATTTTAATCTTGCTTTTAAGTTGTATTTCAATCAATTGTTTTTATACCTTGGTGACCGCCAAAAATGTGAATTTATTTAAGGGTAACTGTGAAGGACGTTGGATTGAAGAGAAGGGGGATTGGGAAATATGGACAAATCTGAAGTTGCTATTGTTGGGCCGAGTTGTTGTGGCGGGGATGAGGGTTGCTGTGATGCCGGGGATGTTGCTTTTGTTCCAAATAGTGCAAGTTTTGGATGGGATGGATTGTATCAGGAGGTGGCAGACGGATGTTTTTGGAGTTGTTTGGCAGGGCAGGAAGCCTCGAGTAAAACTTAAGATATTGACAGATGCTAAAGAAGGAGGTGGACCTGCCCTGCCAGACCCCTAAACTTTGTTGTGAACCATCTGCTTTTTGCTGGCTGAGAGAATGGTTGTCTCCTGGAAGCACAGAAGTGTTGGATAATGGCAGATGAAGTTGATGGACTAGATAGAATTGGCGGAAAAGACTGGCAAGATCCGGGACCAGGGAGAAGAGTCGGTGGAAGAAGACTGGGAAAAGTTTAAAGATTATTTATAGAAATATTGTAAAATTGATGAATGTTAGAAGAATGCTGGAATGAAGTTATATGGCTTCAGTAGAAATGTTATAAGGAATTAAGTATAAATAGATTAATAGAGTATTAAAGGAAAATAAGGTTAAAATGTGTTAAGATAATTATAGGATAGAAAACAGGGGAAGATGGATAGGAATTGGAATTAAGTATAAATAGATTAATTGAGCTTTAAAGGGAAAAATATGGTTAGAATGTGTTAAGACAATTATAGGATAGAAAACAGAGGAAGATGGAAAGGAATTGCTGAAACAATTAACAGAAGTGGAATACAAAAAGGGAGGTGTGAGGCGGTCGAGAAAATAAGGGAAAGAAAGGTAAGATGTTGAAATTGAAATTTTCAATGGTTTTTGTTTTGTTTTGTTTTGTTTTGTTTTATGTTTGTTTTTATTATTATTATGTATTGCATTGCATTGCATTGCATTGCATTGCATTGCATTGCATTGCATGTTTTTTTTTCTTTTTTGGCTTTTTGTAGTGTTGTGTTTAATTTGTTGGAAATTTAATAAATATTATTTTTTTTAAAAAAAGAGAGAGAGACCAGGGCCCTGCAGGATCTGATTTCTTTCCACAGGGCCTGTAAGACAGAGTTGTTCTACCTGGCCTTTGGCTTGGAATCAACTTGATCCCCTCCCCCTCTTTCATTTTTCCTTTCTACTTCTGTGATGGAACTCCTATTTGGGGACTTCCCTGGCTTTTTTCTGGCCCACGTAGGACCAGTCTGGATAGCTGGCTTTGGTGAAGACTTGACGTTTTCATCCCCAAAAAAGTTTTAGATTTGAGTTCCTACTGAAATGAGGCTGCATTTTAATGTTGCATTTTAATCTTGTTTGTAAGTTGTATTTCAATCAATTGTTTTTATACCTGGTGTCAGCTGCCCTGAACCCGGTCTTGGCTGGGGAGGGCAGGGTATAAATAAAATTTATTATTGCTGTTGTTGTTCCAAAACATCTGGAGGGCTGAGTTTGCCTATGCCTGATATACACCAATGCAGGTCATGTCTCTCTATGTTCCCAGGTCCAGAGGAGACGGGTCAAAATCTAAAACCTGCTGCATTGTTTTCCTGGTGACAGTGGCCTCCAGCCACATGAGCAGGGCAAGGCATACCTGTCATTCTGGAAACATTGCTAGTTCTTTTCTATGCCTCTTTAGATATGTAAAGAGGGTGCTAGACAGGATTGGCCAGGCCTGTGAACAAAGACTGGTTTGATCAAACTGGACTTGTCACGGTGGAAATATTGACAGGGTAAATGCAGAGGGCAGTGTAACAATTGCATTTATCCGATGAAAATAGGGATGTCCTGTTCAAGAAGAAGTTGAGTAAGAAGGGCTTGATTGTTCAGCATGGAAGCAAGTCTGCAAGCAAGGACACCCAGTTCTGCGTCTGACGAGTGTTTTCTTCTGGAGAACAAGCACAGTTGGGTTTCTAGGAATTCACACTTGTGAGCTGACAGCTTTCATGCTCGGAAACTTGCCATGACCGTCCTGGGCTTTGCTTTCTTTCATTGCCTGGTCATGTGCACTGCTTCAAAATGTCAAATGTGGGAGTCCCGCAAGAGAGAAAGCAAGACTCCCAGGCATACCTGGAGGGCTGCCAGGAGCAAGCGAGCCCTTTGGAAAAGCAGATATCTGAGGAGCAGCATAGCAGCGCTTCCAGGACCAAAGAGTTGGGTACTGGGCATCTCTGAAGCCTGTACAGTCACACTTTGGATCCTGAATGCCTTGCGAGTCGAACGTTTTGGCTCCCGCACATCATAAATCCAGAAGTGAGTGTTCCAGTTTGTGAACGTTTTTGGAACCCGAACCTCCGACGCGGCTTACACAGCTTCCGATTGGCTGCAGAAGCTTCCTGCAGCCAATCAGAAGCCGCACCTTGGTTTCTGAACGTTTTGGAAGTCGAATGGACTTCCGGAACAGATTCCGTTCAACTTCTGAGGTACCACTGTACTTTGCTAAGCATTCCGACTACCATGGGAAGACATGTAGCTCAGGGCTAGTTCCAGGGTTCAAATCTGGGCCAATACTCTGACCCAGTTTTGTATGATTGGATGCATAACTTTCCTCTTTGGCTGTGAAAACTAGGTGCCCACATCAGACCTTGCAATGCTGCAAGGCTGCAATAATGTGGGGACTGTTCTTCATTTGTCTAATGCAGACTACCATTGTTGTAATTTTATTTCTCTTCCCGTGCTTCTCACTGTCCAGTCTCTCTCTCTCTGTTCACTTGTTCCCTTTCTCTCTCTCTCTCTCTCTCTCTCTCTTTCTTTCTTTCTTTCTTTCTTTCTTTTGACGAAGGCGGGCTTTAAAACTGCTTGCACGGGCAATATTTATTTAATAGAAAATAGCCCAAAATGTCAAAGCCACAGCAGACATTTCGAAATTGCGAGTGTAAAAGTGGAGTGTTTGGAAGCACAGCTTTCCAATGACCTTTGGGGTCTTTTTTTCCACCAAAAGCCTGAGAATTTATCTTTGGAGAATCCTATAATCTCCTTTCTTTTAATCCAAAATATAACAAACCTTTGGAAGGCAGCCAGGATGCTTCGTTTTCAATGACAGCACCCACGCTTTGCAGCCAGTCAAGAAAAAAAATTGGGTATTCCCTCTATCTCCACTTTCAGGCTGAAATAGCCAATGAAAAAGGTTGATATATCTCTCTCTATCTCTCTCTCCCCTTTAAAAGTTGAGAACAGCTAATGTGATGGCTGCCAATTTGCTAAGTTCAAGGTGCTGGGACCAGGATACCTGAGAGATCCTTATCTTTCCACAAGGGCCGACATTGATGCTGAAATCCAGCATCGCCTGAGCTCTGCGAGTGCAGCTTCCTCCCGATTCAAATGCAGGGTGTTTGAGGACCGGGACATTTGCAGGGTAACCAAAATGCTTGTTTACAAAGCTATTGTACTACCAACCTTACTGTATGCTTGTGACACATGGAACACTTAAACATGCCATCTCCAACTCCTCAAAAGATTCCATCAACAGTGTCTCCCAAAAATTCTACACATCACTTGGGAAGACAAGCAAACTAATGCCAGTATAGTGGAAGAAGCAAAGATCACCAGTGTTGAAGCTTGGTTTGCCATTCCTCTCTGGTATGGACCTTGTCTTCTTTCCACCTCTAGGCTAGTAACATCCAGGCAGCTGTTGTTCCATACATTAAAAAATACTTTCTGCTCCTTTGGAATGTCGGTACCTCTAATTCCTAATAAAAACCGCTTCTGGGTTTTTAACAAAGATTTTAAACATTTCTTTTTTCATTTCATTGCATATCATCTCCCAGAAAGCTTTTATTACCCTACAAGTCCACCACATGTGATAAAAGGTACCTTCTTTTTCTTTACATTCCCAGCAGATATTTGTATTTGTCCTATACATTTTTTGCCAACTCACTAGAAGTCAAAGACCACCGGTACATCATTTTCATATAATTTTCTTTCAGTGCACAACATACTGTAAATTTCAAATCTGTTTTCCACACCGCCTCATTCTTGACCTCACAACAACCCAGATTAGGTTGAAAGATTGAGACTACCGTATTTTTCACTCTATTGGATGCACCGGACCATAGGACACACCTTGTTTTAGAGGGGGAGAACAAGAAAAAAAATTCTCCCCCTCTCTGCTCAGCGCCCCTTCAGCGAAGCGGCAGGAGAAATGGAGCCCCTTTCATTTCTCCTCCTGCTTAGCTGAAGGGGCGCTGCACCTTAGCTGAAGGGGCACCTACCCTTCAGCGAAAGGAACCTGAAGCCTCCGGAGTGCAGTGGGAGCTCCCAGATAGCCGCCTGAAGCCTCCGGAGCAAGACTTTCCTGGCTTCAGCAAAAGGAACCTGAAGCCTGCGGAGTGCAGCGGGAACTCACACTGCGCTCCGAAGGCTTCAGGCGGCTATCCCTGAAGCCTGGAGAGTGAGAGGGGTCAGTGCGCACCGACCCCTCTCGCTCTCCAGGCTTTAGCGAAAGCAACATGAAGCATCCCTCTGTGCTTCGGAGGCTTCGCGTTGCTATCGCTGAAGCCAAGGAGCCTGCATTCGCTCCATAGGACGCACACACATTTCCCCTTAATTTTTGGAGGGGAAGAAGTGTGCCCTATAGAGCGAAAAATACGGTAGCTCAAGTACACTCAGAGAAGACCCTGCTGGGGGTGAGGCAGGCAGAAACAGGGGCATTCCAAGGCACTGCCGGGTGGGTGCGTGTGGCACGCCCCGGATGCCATTCCGGGGGGGGGGGACGCATGCCACACTTCTGGAACTCACCCCCGGCAGGTGGCGCTACACCCCCTGGGATGAGCGCTGCTCCAGGTACCGGAGCAGGAACCCCATGAGGGGGGGGAGTCGCAAGATTCAGAGGAATCTGTGTATATGGATATATATTTGGATTTCTATAACTTTGCATTTGTAAAACCAAATAAAAAATAATTTCAAAAGAAGAATGAGGTGGTGTGATGGAAACCATCTTGAGCTACTTTGCGGAGGGAAGGTGAGCTTTATACGTGATAAATAAATTGTCTTCGCCTTATAATAAGCTTATAGATAGCAAGGGGGTCTGCGGCTGGAGTGGGTGGTTCATGAATTCTGCATTCCAGTAGTTGGATTCCTTTCTCTCTCTTTTTGTCCAGTTCAAGAGGTCACAAGATAAACCTGGTCGATTCTCGCTTTCCCTGTTGCTAAGAGATGTTGATACGCCACATTTGCACCGCACCATATTTGTTCACCTGCTAAAGGACGGCACCCACCAAAAAAAAACAACCACAGGTGAGTTAACTCTTTCTGGTCTCTTCTGTGCCCCCTCAGATTCATCATAATGCCAACATTTTGAACGCTTTAACCTGTTGTCTCTGCGCATCTGCTCTCATTGGAGCCTATCAATGGCTCATCGGATAACAGGGTCAGCTCTGTGTTGTTCGAAACCTGAGCTGGGCAAAGATAGTAATAGTAATTTATCATTTATACCCCGCCCATCTGGCTGGGTTTCCCCAGCCACTCTGGGCGGCTCCCAACAAAATATTGTTGTTGTTGTTTAGTTGTTTAGTCGTGTCCAACTCTTTGTGACCCCATGGACCAGAGCACGTCAGGCACTCCTGTCTTCCACTGCCTCCCGCAGTTTGGTCAAACTCATGCTGGTAGCTTTGAGAACACTGTCCAACCATCTCGTCCTCTGCTGTCCCCTTTTCCTTGTGCCCTCCATCTTTCCCAACATCAGGGTCTTTTCCAGGGAGTCTTCTCTTCTCATGAGGTCGCTTGGGATTCATCCAGCCCAGCCTTTCGCATGATAACAAAATATTAAAAACACAATAAAACATCAAACATTAAAAACTTCCCTAAACAGGGCTGCCTTCAGATGTCTTCTAAAAGTCAGATAGTTGTTTATTTCCTTGATTTCTGATGGGAGGGTGTTCCACAGGGCGGGTGCCACCACCGAGAAGGCCCTCTGCCTGGTTCCCTGTAACCTCACTTTTCACAGGGAGGGAACCGCTAGAAGGCCCTCGGAGCTGGACCTCAGTGTCCGGGCTGAACGATAGGGGTGGAGATGCTCCTTCAGGTATACTGAGCTGAGGCTGATCATCTTTCCTAGATCTACTTTGTATTTTTTTGTTCCTGCTACCAGCCTCCTCTGCAGTAAGGATATGCCATCAAACCTGGTAAGAGGACCTCTCCCCTCTTAACTGCCTCTTTGCCAGGCTTGAAGTGGAAGGGGATCAGTACCTGAAACTTGATTGTCAGTTAACTCTTGTTTTGCTTTGTACTCAAACCTAGAGTGATGGGTTTTCTTTCGTGGTTTTTGTTTTGTTTTGTTTTTTGCAATATTGAACTTCTTCTGCATTTGTTAAATTGTTGAGTTTGGGTTATTATTTTTTTTAATATACTGGCATGCTCCACATTTCGTATGTTTGTATTTTGATGTATTTTGCTGTAAGACATCTGAAGGCAGCCCTGTTTAGGGAAGTTTTTAATGTTTGATTCTATTTTTAATATTCTATTGGGAGCCGCCCAGAGTGGCTGGGGAAACCCAGTCAGATGGGTGGGATATAAATTCATGATCATCATCACCATCAGTGCTTTTTTCTAAAGAAAAAAAGTTTAGGGGTACTCTAATTTTCCTACTCATATTGAAATACTGCCCCTCAAAGAGGCCAAACTTAGATTCACAAAATGTTTAGGCATATGCGTACCCCTGCGTCCCCCCAGAAAAAAAGCACTAGTTATTATTATCATTGTGGCAAAGCAGCATATAAGTAAAGTCCGCCAACCCATGTCTTTTATTCCAGGAAAGTGCCTTTTAATCCTCCTCTGGACTTAGTCTAAACAGGCGTCTTAAGAAAGAGACTGCTTAATTGCCAAGGCAACGCACGATAACGCTCCCCTCTTCTACCAAGTCTTCCAAACTTAACCCAAAAGAACGATCCCAGGAGTGCAATTCATGGACCCGAGCAGCCCCCTAATGAACGCTGTGGGAATTAGGAATTGCTGATAAGGCCCAGCCTTTTATAGTTTTAATTTCATAGCTCCAGTCGAGGCTTCCTGATAAGGAACGCACACATTGTGTGGAGCTGCACCTCCCGGCCTCTTGGGTCCGAGCGAGTTGGCAAGCATCCGTCAAAATGCTTTTTGCCATTTACACGAATACCCCCGATGCTTTCCGATAAGGGAAAGTGTAAGTCAACAGAGTTGCGGCTGTAATTGGGTGTTACCTGCTTAGATATGTGGGGCCGTTATCTCGGGATCATTTCACTGGCTCTGTTGAACTTCAGCTTCACCCCAGCTGGGGATGAAAAGCTTTGCCCCCTGTACACGGTTTGTCCATCCAGCAGGAAAAAAACAAACGCTTGGGAGCCAAACAAGGGAATTTCCACGCTCCCTGGATTTTCCCAGGTGAAAGCAGGAACGTAGGGAGATGCCTTATAGTACCGAGTCAAAACATTGGTCCATCTAGCTCAGTACTGCCAACACGGACTGGCAGCATCTCTCCAGTGTTTCAGAGAACAGGGCTTCTCCCAGCCCTGGAAATGCCCAGGTTTTGAACCTGGACCTTTTGCATGTAAGTAAGGCAGATACTGCACCTCTGAGCTGCAGCCCTTCCCAAAACTCTTGTGTAACACCATTATTTAGCACAGGGCAAACAGGGTACAGTCCCATGAAGCTCAGTCTGACCTCAGCCAGCTCCTTGCCCTACCTTACCTTCCTCGTGACAACTGGTCCCTGAGGTGGCCCTGGATGTCAGCTTCCTCTTCCTCAGCCTTAGTCTTGGCTTTGTATTTCATGTATTTATTTATTTATACCAGGCTTCCTCAACCTCGGCCCTCCGGATGTTTTTTGAGACTACAATTCCCATCATCCCTGACCACTGCTTCTGCTAGCTAGGGATCATGGGAGTTGTAGGCCAAGAACATCAGACGGGCCAAGGTTGAGGAAGCCTGATTGATACCCTACCTCTCCTCCTAGGGTGTATGGGGTGTTAGGGGAGAGATAGTACATCTGGAACGATCCAGCATCGCCTGAGCTCTGCGAGTGCAGCTTTCTCCTGATTGAAGCACAGAGTGCTTGAGGACCAAAACATTCACAAACCAAAATGCTTGTTTACAAAGCTATTGTACTACCAGCCTTACTGTATGCTTGTGAAACATGGACCACTTATAAACACCATCTCCAACTCCTCGAAAGAGTCCATCAACGGTGTCTTCAAAAAAAATTACATATTACTTGGAAAGACAGGCAAACTAATGCCAGTGCACTGGAAGAAGCAAAGATCACCAGTGTCGAAGCAATGATTCTTCAACATCAACTTCGTTGGACCAGTCATGTTGTTCAGATGCCTGATTATTGTCTTCCAAAGCAACTACTCTGTTCCAAACTTAAAAATGGAAAGCATAATGCTGGTGGTCAACAAAAGCGGCTTAAAGACTCTCTCAAGGCAAATAAAAAAAAAAGTAGTATAAACACCAGCAACTGGGAAACACTGGCCTGCGAGCACTCCAGTTGGAGAACAGCCTTTACCAAAGGTGTCATGGGCTTTGAAGACACTCGAACTCAGGATGAAAAGGAGAAACGTGCTAAGAGGAAGGCACGCTTGGCAAATCCACACCGTGATCAACTCCTGCCTGGGAACCAATGTCCCCACTGTGGAAGGACGTGTAGGTCCAGAATTGGCCTCCACAGTCACTTAGGGACTCACTGTTAAGACCGTGTTCATGGAAGACCATCTTACTCAGCTACGAGTGATCGCCAAAGAAGAAGAAGAACCTCTGGCAGGGGACACGTTGTGCTTCTTCTGGGATAGTTTGTCCACCTTTGGTCCCCACCCTGCGCTCCATCAGTGTAGACAACACTGAACTAAAGGGAGTACAGTTCTGGTTCAAGACGTATGTTCACGCTTCTTATTTGTTGAGCAGAAGGCTTCCTGCCACTCTCTGGTTCTCCGTAACTATGCCAAGAGAGGCAGTGGTGCCTTTGTCTTCACACTGGGCGTCACTGTTTGCTTGGGATTAATGTTTCTCTCTGGCTTTTCATTGTACAACATGTCTGTTTCCCCCAAATGCAAACAACACGCTTCTTAAGTAAATCTGATCCAGATCTTTTTTTTTAAAGCCACTTCCATGTTTTGGCCTCCATTATTCTCCTCTCCTGCAAAACTCCCCAGGACAGTTTAAGGAAACAGTGCAAATTCGTTAGCTAAAGGTTCTCAGCTGTGGCTGCCATCCAGAGGGCTGCTTTAGCACGCCAAATAAATTTATTTCTTTATTGCCTATCCTAGCTTTTTCTCCAAGGAGCTCAAAGTGGCCTACATGGTTCCAGTGGCGTAGCGTGGGTTGTCAGCACCCGGGGCAAGGCAAGTAATTTGCGCCCCCTAACCCGTGGATTTGCGCCCCCTAACCCTAACACCCAGATGTTGCGCCCGGTGCGGCTGGCCCCCCCTGCACCCGCCACGCTACGCCACTGCATGGTTCTGCCCCTCCTCATTTAATCCACAGAACAACCCTGTGCTGCCATCTGCCTTATTGCAGGGCAGATTTGAGGGTAAACCATACGCTGAATGAGTCTGCCCCTGCGGCTTGATGGAGGTAGAAACTGTCTCTCATGCCTTGTTACACTGCCGTTTCTACAGGGATATACCCTCGGTATTTATTACCCCTGCTATGCAAAAATCTCCAAATGAATCTGTTATGTACTGAGTTGAATAGGATCCAAAAGGCAGCAGTCTGATTGGTCCTAGAACAATAGGATTCAGCAGTGGCGTAGCGTGGGGGGTGCCAGGGGTGCCGGCCGCACCGGGCGCAACATCTGGGGGGGCGCGCTCACTGCCTCCGGAGTCGCCGAAGAGCCTCGGGCGCAGGCTGTAGCGGAGCCGCATGTCTCGCGGAACCGACGAGCTGTGCGCGCGTCCGGGCTGAAGGCGCCCGGCAGGCAGCGGCTCTCAGCACTCGCCGCGGAGGACGCGCCAGGCAGCCCCTCCTCACAGCCCCGCCTCCGCCGGTGCTGCTGCAGCTGCTGGGCCGTTGCATTTTCCTCACCTCTCTGCCCCCCTCCTCCTCCGGGCAAGCGGCGTCGTTTGGGCGGCAGCGCCAGTGGCAACTCGCAGGTTAGGGGTTAGGGGGGGCGCAAATTACTTGCCTTGCCCCAGGTTAGGGGGCGCAAATTACTTGCGTTGCCCCAGGTGCTGACAACTCACGCTACGCCGCTGGGATTCAGAATGCAGCAGTCTGATTGGTCCTAGAACAACACAGCAGTATGATTGGTCCGCAAGAACCACCCAATCCAGCTCCAGGTGGAAGTGAATCTGCAACCTGATTGGCCTACAGGAGAATCCCAGAATTAGCCAATCACGTAGGGCCCATTGTGTAAATAATGTATATAAAGCAGATATTTTGGGGAAACTTTCATTCCTCACTACTATGAGCTGAATAAAGAGCATGAAATCCACACTTGACTCCAAATATATTTCAGAATCCAAACTTCAATGTCTAAAATCCCTGGTAGAGGACAAGGATCCTGAGATCTCGTTAAGGGTAGCCAAATTCTGTGCGATTGCCATAAAACTTAGGGAACAAGCTGTGCTATCATAATCATTAAGGTTTTAAATGATAATTTAAGGTTATATGTTAGTGACTAATTTTTAATTTATATATATTTTTAACTGTTGCTATATCTGTATTGTCCCTGGTATACCTAATTGCAAATTAAAATGTATCCCTATCGTGTTTTATGACTTCCTTGATATTGTATGGATAGTATGGATATGGACCCAGTCTGGATAGTTAGCCTTGGTGAAGACCTGATGTTTTCATCCCCAAAAAAGTTTGATTTGAGTTTCCATTGGAATGAGGCTGCATTGTAATGTTTTAATGTTGTATTTTAATCTTGTTTTTAAGTTGTATTTCAATAAATTTGTTTTTATATTGGTTGTTAGCCGCCCTGAGCCTGGTCTTGGCTGGGGAGGGTGGGGTATAAATAAAAAATTTTGTTGTTGTTGTTGTTGTTATGTGGGCTGGAACTAGTCTGTGACTGAAATGATAAAATTCATTCATTCAACCCTGTGAGGTCAACCAAGTGAGCTTCATGACCAGGTGGTAATGTGAACCCTAGTGTCCTAGCTCCTTGTGCACTACTCTAACTACTACACCACACTGCACCATTATACCATTTTAAACAGCTATGGCTTCACAGAATCATAGAACTGTAGAGGCTGTTATCTTGACTGGAGCGTAATTGAAATTAATAAGATTTGGGAATGCAGAAATAGAGAAAATCGTCAAAGCATCAATTCTAGCACGTGGGTGGCCACATAAATTATATAATTTGGTATCAGAATGATTGGTGTTAGTAACTGTATTGTAATTTGGCATTGTTATAATGAGGCTGTTATTGGACTGTAATTGAAAACTAATAAAAAAATATATAAAAATTATAATTCTTTAATTTAAAAAATTTGTCGGGTGTTGTTACTGGCTTGGATACATTGGGGAGCACTCAGAAAAGCAATTCCCCACTCGCAATCTTAAGTAGTAGATTCCATCCTGTCATTTCAGGATTTTTCCACCTCACTGCATGGGCAGTTGGTCTTAAGGCATTCAGCTCCAGTGTGGCTTTTTCCAGTGGAAGTAGATCAGGGGTAGGTAACGTAAGGCCTGGGGGCTGGATGGGGCCCAATTGCCTTCTAAATCTGGCCCATAGACGGTCCAGGAATCGGCGTGTTTTGACATGAGTAGAATGTGTCCTTTTATTTACAGTGCATCTCTGGGTTATTTATGGGGCCTGCCTGGTGTTTTTACACATTAGCAAAACAACAACAACAAACCTATGGTTGCGTGAAACATACTCAATAAACACACAAAACGTAACTGGCTGTACTTTTGAATTGTATCGTATCAAACTGTAGATTTCAACGGAAGTCTCATAATGTATAAAGACACTTATACATGTGTGGACCTTATGCTTGAACTGACTAGAGAATGAACTGATCCACTGGGTCTTCGGCTTTTTCGTTGAAGTTTATGAGACTTCCATTGAAATCTACAATTTGATACAATGAATAGTATACCTCATTTATTCTAAAGTTCAGCCGGTTATGATGCAGGTGGTGTTGTGGGTTAAACCACAGAGCCTAGGACTTGCTGCTTAGAAGGTCGGCGGTTCGAATCCCCATGACGGGGTGAGCCCCCATTGTTCCTGCCAACCTAGCAGTTTGAAAGCACGTCAAAGTGCAAGTAGATAAATAGGTACCGCTCCAGCAGGAAGGTAAACGGTGTTTCCATGCGCTGCTCTGGTTCTCCAGAAGTGGCTTAGTCAAGCTGACCACATGACCCGGAAGAGACATGACCTTGGCCAATAAAGCGAGATGAGCACTGCAACCCCAGAGTCATCCGCGACTGGACCTAATGGTCAGGGGTCCCTTTACCTTTACAGCTGGTTACGTCTTGTGTGTTTATTGATATATGGTGTTTTTACACAGACAGAATGTGTGCTTTTATTTAAAATGCATCTCTGGGTTATTTGTGGGGCATAGGAATTCGTTCATTTTACTTTATTTTTTCAAAATATAGTCCTGTCCACCACATGCTCTGGGGGATGGGGGACCGGCCCACGGCTGGAAAAGGTTGCTGACCCCTTTAGTAGATGGTCTGTTTTTTTGCCATACAATTCTTGCAGCCCCAGTCATAGCTGCTTCTCTCTGGCTCTCTCTTTTTCTTCCCTAAGGTGGGAGAAGTCGAAAGTGAAAATGGCCAGACCTTGTCTGCAATTAAACCAGGAGACTCTGAAAAAAAAAAAGAAGAAAAGGGGGAAAGTAAATTAAGTCCACCAGAAAGCCCGTTTATTAGATTCTTTTAATTTTTATGTTCATTCTCATAATCCACTGCGTCAACGTGTGGCAGATAAGGAGAATCATTTGTCTTGTAAATGATACCCTGCCCAACCCCAACCCCTTCTCATGCGTCTGAAGCAGCAATCGTTGATAAATGGAATGAGAGGAGCCACATCGCTCAGTGGAAGTCCTAAGGAAAAGCGGGGCATTCTGGGATCAAATCAGAAACTGGGACGGCTTCTGTAAATCCGGGACTGTCCCTGGAAAATAGGGGCACTGGGAGGGTCTGTGTGGAACATTCAAAGTTCGGTCTCTAGCTAAGGACTTGTTTTCCTGCTGCTCCAGAGGGTGGGTCCCAATCCAATGGATAGGAATTAAAAGAAAGGAGATTCCAACTTTGCCCCCAGAGGCGCACTGCATTGTCTCAAGAGACAGACAGATGCCAACGCCTAGTCACGATGACTGTGTTCTACCTCCACTTATGGGCATAGCCAGGATTGGGGGGCGGGGGTCAGGACCTCAGCTAGTTACGGGTATTTATTGATGCCTCCACTATCCGAGGCAATTTACCTCTGAATACCAGTTGCAAGGCAGTGGTCAGAAAGCTGCTTCTTGAGAACTTCCCAGAGGCTCCTGGTTGGACCACATGAGAACAGAGTGCTGGATTGTTACTATTTTTTCCAAGTAAATTTTTATTATTTTCTTTTGTTACCGGAAAAATCCGAGGGCTCCCTTGGACAAAAACAAAGACACCAACCAGGATAACTTGGAGCAAAACAGCAGCCTGAAGGCTTGGCCTTGATTGAACTGTTGCAACAGGGTGTTCCCCTCACTTGCAGGAGAGAGGAAAAGACCCAGAAAGATGGTGTGCAAGACCTTATAAAAACTTTTGAAATTCCCATCCTCTAGGTCAAGCCCACCCCCAGAAACATCATGCATACATTACAGAAGGGGTTGACATCATGCATACATTACAGAAAGGAGGGGTTGAGGGAGGAGTTGTGGTGGTAACCTGAGTGTCCTGTCACCTGGCTGGTTCCTCCTTTCCCCCTCCCCATGAGTCACTTCCAGGAAACAAAGGGGAGTTGGCAGTTTCCTGCCCCCAGAGGGAAGATCTGATCATTGTCCTTTGATTCAGTCCATGCTGAATCCACTCCCATATGCAAGTTCTTTGTGATCTTGATTGTCTTCTGTCTGGCATCATGCGGGTTGGCATAGCAGCTGGGCAGGGCTCCTGTGGATGTGCTGGGATGGTGAAGGGATTGTGGTTGACCAGAACCAAGCCAACCCCCTTTGATAGTCCTTGCCATATGGAGTAAAATAAAAATGGAACAATGCAATCCGATGTATGGTTGATTTTTCTATGAATTTATAACAGAAATGTGGCGTATGTAATGTGTGAGTGTGAGTGTGTGTGAAGTTTGTACAAACAGAATGATTAGGGGGGGGGTTTCCTGCTACACTTTAAATATTCTTTTTTCAACAATCCTTATCATCACAACATACTCCCTTTGACTCTGCCGAGTCTTGACTTCCCTCCCTCCCTTCAGTTGATATATTTTTCACATTCTTAACACGTATATTATTCTTATATCTCTACTATTGTACACTGAAGGTATTATTCCAGTCCTGCTAGTGTCTTTAAGTTTTTACAGTTCTCCTTTAAATATTAAATGAATTTACTCCAATTGTTCTTGTGTCTCTGGTCTTCTTGATCCCGGATCCTCCCTGTCAATTTGGCAAGTTCCGCAAAATCTGTCATCTTCACCTGCCACTTCTGGATGGTTGGTATATCTTGTTTTCCATTTTGGGGCCAGTAGGGTTCTTGCGGCAGCCGTGGCATACATAAACAAATTCTGATCTTTTATTTTAATCTCCCTTCCCATCAGACCTAGCAGAAAAGCTTCCGGTCTTTTGGGAACGGTATACCTAAATATCTTTTTCAGTTCACTGTAGATTGATTCCCAAAAAAATTTGACCTTGTCACAGGTCCACCACATAGTGCTAGATTAAATGTGCTTTTGGCCTGATTCAGCAGTGAAACAAAAAATTTAAGGTCTTATTATATAATAATAATAAATGTTCATAAATGTACCAACCAAGCACATACATATATATGTGGACCACATGTCTGGAGCAGCACAGGAAAACCGCCCTGAAACCATGTTGACTCCCAAACTGAACAAATGTTTTCTCTGCAAGGAGGGAGGGTGAGGAAACCTTTCCATTGTCTCAGGAAGTGGGTAATCACCATATCAAAGGAATGGGCAGACTACCAGGAAAGGCAATCAGATAAGGCATTACAGCAGTACCTCAGGTTACAGACGCTTCAGGTTACAGAGTCCACTAACCCAGAAATAGTACCTCGGGTTAAGAACTTTGCTTCAGGATGAGAATAGAAATCGTGCTGTGGCAGCAGGAGGCCCCATTAGCTAAAGTGGTACCTCAAGTACAGTTTCAGGTTAAGAACGGACCTCCAGAATGAATTAACTTCTTAACCCGAGGTACCACTGTATCAGATAACCTGGCAGACAGGAAAACCAACAATATTCAAATTTCTGTTGTAGACCACCTTTTCTTTGATGTAGGTATGATGTTTGTGGGGGGTGGTCTTGGGTTACATCCCTTCTGTGATGTATGTATGATGTATGGAGGGGTGGTCTTGAGCTCCAGGGAAGGCAATTTAAAATGCCTATATAAGGGCAGGCACACCTCCTCCTCTGTCCTCCTGCGTGTGAGGGGAGCACCCTGTTGCAACAGATCAATAAAGATCAGGCTTACTAGCTGCTTTGCTTCTCAATATTCTCTGGTTGGCCTCCGTCCTTTTCTCTGACCAATGGAGAACCTACAAAGGACTCTATAAGGGCTCTTCTGTCTCCCATGAGGGAATAAGGGCAGATTTTCCTTTATTACAGCAGCCAGGGTCTTCTGGTGTTCTCCAGCAGAACATTTCACAAGTGTTTCTCTCTTCCCTGAGGGGTAAGGACATGAAAATAACCCAGCTAAACAATTCCTGCCCCTCCATGCACCTCACAAATCTGCTGCATCAATTTGCCCAATGGTAGGGTAGGCCCTGACTGAGTGTGGGGCTGGAGCACCAGCATAAATTGCAGGGGTTGCAAACTACTCCATTCCAACTTAAAAATGGAAAGCGTAATGTTGGTGGTCAACAAAAGAGGCTTAAAGACTCTCTCAAGCCAAATCTTTAAAAATGTAGTATAAACACTGACAACTGGGAAACACTGGCCAGTTGGAGAACAGCTTTTCCCAAAGGTGTCATGGGCTTTGAAGATGCTCAAACTCAGGGAGAAACGTGCTAAGAGGAAGCATGCTTGGCAAACCCCTCACCATGATCAACTCCCACTCGGAAACCAAAGTCCCCACTGTGGAAGGACATGTGGATCAGAATTGGCCTCCACAGTCACTTACGGACTCACTGTTAAGACCGTGTTCATGGAAGACCATCTTACTCGGCTATGAGTGGTCGTCAAAGAAGAAGAAGAACCTCTGACAGGGGACACATTGTGCTCCTTCTGGGATAGTCTGTCCACCTTTGGTCCCCACCCTGCACTCCATCAGTGTAGAAGACCAGGGTTTCCTGGCAGAGCTGATGAGCTTCTCTAATCGCCTCTCTAGGAATGGGGCTTGGACCCTCACAATGCATTATCCTTCCAACCATTATCTCCCGGCTCAGCTACCTAGATCTCATCTCCCTAGATCTCATCAAACTGCTTCCAGGGCTTCTACCATTATCACGAAGCCCCTGATAAGCTCTTTTGGCTGGATTCTTGTTATCTAATCTGTATAACAACCTCAACAATCAATTAGATGCCTGTGGCCTTTCTTACTCTCCTTTTAACCAGGGGGAGGGGGAGCACTTCAAGGAGGGCACCAGTCACTAACCAACTCAAGAGATATCTCTCAGTGCTATTGACATTGGTGTAGGAGTGGAGTTGCTTGTTGCAATCAATTGTTTATCTTTTGTTTGGACTATCTCAACAAGGCAAAGGATCCCAGTCCCGTAGGGTGGTCTCCATCCTCTGCATGGGTTTGGAAGGATTTGCATTTAATCAACCAGAGAGGGAGGGGAAAAATCAGCTCCCCCCCCCCCGGTCTTGTACTGTAGAATGCGCAAATCGTTCTGTCTAGAGTCTAGACAAAGAGACGGTGGCTGAACTGTGGTGGTGGAGAGTAAGACAAATCTGGTTTGAAGGCCCTGGCAGACTTTCTTCTACCAAGGCCAGACATCTCAAGGTCTACTTAGTGCTCTAACCCAGACATTGCCACTAACTGGAGCATGCTGTGGGGTGGAATGTGGCAGAAAGGAGATGAGTTCGTTTCATGACCAGGATGGTGTAGTCGTGTGTTTAGAATGTCAGGCTAGGGACCTGGAGGATCCGGGTTCGAATCTCTGCTCAGACATGAAGTTCACTGAGCGTGACCTTAGGGCAGCCACCCTCTTCTCAGGCCAACTTACCTCACAGGGCTGTTGTGAGGATTAAAGAGGGAGAGCCATGTGTGGCCACTTCTTTCCCTTGGGATACAGGTGGGATAGAAATGCCAATCATTATTTTCCCATGGATATGTTCCAAATCAGCGGTAAACGGTGTGTTTTCCTAGAGAAAGCAGCAGGAGAAACGAAACAAAGAGTGTATCTAGAAAGCACCAGACACACAGAAAACCTCTCAGGCCTGTACTTTTTAGGAATGGAACAAGCAGAAGTGTAGACAAGCCCTGAATTTGCATTTGAGAGCCAGTGTGTACTGCATTGCTTAGAGCAGGGGTCGGCAACCTAAGGTCCATGGGCCACAAGTGTCCCACAGGGATTATTTAACCAGCCCATGAGCTGCCCCCAAACTGAACCGCCCACTTAGCAAGTCCCCACATGTTGCACTTAACCAGCGCAGCGCGGGGACTCGCTTCCACAGACGCAGATGCCTGTGTGCGATCCAACTCACAGAGGGATCTCCACTGGAGTGAACCGGCCCAGACAAGGTAAACCTTGCTGATCCCTGGCTTAAGAGTGTCAGACTAGGACCAGGGAAACCAGGGTTCAAATCCCCACTCAACCACGCAATGCTCACTAAGTGATATTGGGCCAATCACTGCCTTTCAGCCTGACCTACCTTGTGGGAACCGAATGAGGGAGAACCATGTATGCCACTTCGACCTCCTTGGAGAAAAAGGTGGGGTGTAAATGCAATTAATGATGGTGGTGGTTGTGGAGGGAGGGGCATGACTGCAAATTAAGCCTGTTCCTGTCTTTACCACCAACCCTCTGCCTTCTGTTTCGTGGGCATCTTGCCAGCATGTGATGGGATTAAGAAGCTATGGTTTTCCCAGTAGTGATTTATAGAAGTGAGAGCTGGACCATAAAGAAGGCTGATAGCCGAAGAATTGATGCTTTTGAATTATGGTGCTGGAGGAGACTCCTGAGAGTCCCATGGACTGCAAGAAGATCAAACCTCTCCATTCTGAAGGAAATCAGCCCTGAGTGCTCACTGGAAGGACAGATCCTGAAGCTGAGGCTCCAAGACTTTGGCCACCTCATGAGAAGAGAAGACTCCCTGGAAAAGACCCTGATGTTGGGAAAGATGGAGGGCACAAGGAGAAGGGGACGACAGAGGACGAGATGGTTGGACAGTGTTCTCGAAGCTACCAGCATGAGTTTGACCAAACTGCGGGAGGCAGTGGAAGACAGGAGTGCCTGGCGTGCTCTGGTCCAGGGGGTCACGAAGAGTCGGACACGACTAAACAACTAAACAACAACAAAATCTGTGCATTGGATTAAAAAAGAGGTAAGGGTTGCTCAGTCCTTGCAAGGCTCCTGCTACACACCCCAAAACAGCAGCCCAGCAGTAAGAGACCTTGTGCAGAGAGCAGCTTGGAGCCCCGGTGGGTCCAATAACCACTTAGGAATCTCAGTCTGTAGCATATTCCAAATTCCTGGAAAGCTGAGCTCATCTGGGGGAGGTTGCGAAGGAGAGACCCCAGTCACGATGTCTTCTTTACCTAGGACGGACCGTTCGTTGGGCACACAGAAGCCATTGTGGGCGATTGCAGAAGAGGGAGAGGAAATAAAGGAAAGGTTTAAGTGTGTATTTGCTTATTTGTTTCCTTGCATGTGTTTATATATTTATCCCTTCCAGCTGAAAGACTCGAACAACTCCTGGTAGGGCTGGGAAAGATTCCCCGTCTGGAATTGCTGGACAGCCACACTGCCAGGCAGGGAAAGCAACTCTGCAGATGCCCAGTGGTGCTCTTGCCTTTGCTATTGCCTGACCAACGCCAGGGCTGAGCCTTGAAGCCAATCCTGTTCGTAAAATCCAAAACAGGAGCCTTCTTCCAGAGCAATATGCAATACACACTTTGGAGGCAGGGAGCCCCATTAAACTAAGCACGTGCAGAGCTCAATCCACCCTGGGGCCACATTTGAGGCTTAGTCAACCATCGGGGGCCACATGCCAGTGGTGAGTGGGGCCAACATAAACGTCAAATATGTAGGGTGTGCCAACAGCCCCTAGCTTACACATCTTCATTAGAAAAATAATAGAAAATAAAGCTGCCAATATCATAATGCTGTTACACATATCTATGGTGTGACGACATTTGGAACAACCTCATTCACACATCACATAATATAAACTGTGGAACTCTCTCCCAGAAGTAGCAGTGATGATCACAAACCTAGATAGCTTTAGAAGGGGGTTGGACCAGGTTTCATGAGGCCCTAATCTACGGAAGGTAATGGGGCCCTTTATATGTCCAGCTCTCCTTTGTCAACAACAAACTGTCACTGTTTTTTTGTGTTGTCATTTATGACCTAATAGGGCTCTCAAGCCATTTGCACACGTGGCCATGCGACCAGTCCATGCAGAATGTAGGCACCCTATATATAGAAAGGAGCAAACCAGTGCACTGGTGGAGGAATGGGGGTGCAGAGGGAGTGGGCCGCCCCCGACACCACTATTCCGGTAGGGTGCCATTGCAGCGGCATCCCCAGACATGCACTGTGCACCCTTCCATGCACGCACCAGACACCACGCCCCCACAGGCAGCGCATCACGCCCCCAGAATGCACGCCACGCCCCTGTGGATGCCACATCACACTCTCGCAAGCGGCGTACCATGCCCCAGGATGTGCACTCCACACCCCACGGGCAGCGTGCCACGCTCTGGGATGCATGCACCGAGTAGCAGAGCATGCAGCTTCACCACTGAACCAGTGATATTTTCAGGAAAAGGCTAGAAGGTGGGGCCCATGACTTACATCAGAGGAGCCTACACAACACAAAACACTCTTGCTGTACATAGGTTTTATTTTATTTGTTTTTTGTCTTATATTTTGGAAATGTACATCCAGCTTTTTTTCCTTTAATTTTTGGGGGGACCCCAAGAGAGCGGGGCCCTAAGTTATAGCTTGTTTAGCTTATACGTAAATCCGGCACTGGTGGACAAATTTATAGTGCCTGCTAGGTGTCTACTTAGCCATTCAATCAAGTAAATCAATAAAAATACTTAAGTAGAAATTGTAGAAAGATTTTGACAGATTTCTCTAAGCAATTTGAAAGAACTGTTAATAATAATAATAAATTTTATTTATACCCCACCCTCCCCAGCCAAGGCCGGGGTCAGGGCGGGGTCAGGGCGGCTAACAAGCAATAATAAAAACAAGTTGAATGGATAGAACTGTTGTTGAGACGTTTCATTCGCAATCTGCTGGCTAGACTGAGGAGGATTTCTGGTGGGTGCCTTGCCCCCCCCCCAACATAAATCCTGGCTATGCCCATGGAGAGTGGGTGCTCTTGTACTTGAGTCCTGCGTGTGGGGTTTCCATAGACCTCTGGTTGGCCACTATGGCTCTTCTTATATAGGCTGGCTGAGATTCCTGTATTGCGGGGGGCTGGATTAGATGAACGAGGGGGGGGTACCTTCCAAATCTACAGTTCTATGATTTTGTGCTATAGGTTCGTAGGCATACACACACATGCATTCATAAGAGGGCAGGATATGCTTCCATCAACGGGGTCTCCGAAAAATTTTACACTTCACTTGGAAAGACAGGTGAACGAATACTGGTATACTGGAAGAAGCAAAGATCACCAGTGTTGAAGCAATGATTCTTCAACATCAACTTCGTTGGACTGGTCATGTTGTGTGGATGCCTGATGATCGTCTTCCAAAGCAACTACTCTACTCAGAACTTAAAAGGGGAAAGCGTAATGCTGGTGATCAACAAAAGTGGTTTAAAGACTGTCTCAAGGCAAATCTAAAAAAATGTAGTATAAACACCGACAACTGGGAAACACTTGTCTGCGAGGGCTCCAGTTGGAGAACAGCCTTGACCAAAGGTGTCATGTGCTTTGAAGACACTCAAACTCAGGACGGAAGGGAGAAATGTGCTAAGAGGAAGGCACGGTTGGCAAACCCTCACCATGATCAACTCCTGCCCGGAAACCAATGTCCCCACTGTGGAAGGATGTGTGGATCCAGAATTGGCCTCCACAGTCACTTACGGACTCATTGGCAAAACTGTGTTTATAGAAGACAATCTGACTCCGCTACAAGTGATGGCCAAAGAGAGATATCCTAAGAGCATGCTTAGGATCTGTTGCCACAGAAGCCTCGCCTTCGTTTCTCCTGCGGCATCCTGCTTAGAGGGAATGCGCTCTGCACATGCTCTGAGACACACTTATCGCATGGTGAGACATGTCCAGAATGAAGCCGTGCCAAGAGCGGGTCCGCTTCTTCTCCGCTGGGCAGGAGCCCTTCTTCTCTTCCGCCGCCTCCTCTCCCCGTAGCCCGGAGAGAAGCGAGGGGATCGGGGCCGCCTGGCTTCTGCCCCCAGCCAGCGCCTGGGAGTCTGCGCCCGAGCGGCAGAGACAGTCCGGCGACCCCAGCGCGCTTCCTATCAGCAGACACCTCATTAATATCCCCCCGGGAGGGCGGCCTGGCTCCGGCGCAGGAGGGGAAACCGGAGCAGGCGCCGTTTACACGGGGCGGAAGAGGACGGAGCGGGAAGCGATTGGGGAGCGCGCAGAAAGGGAACGGGGCAAATCATTGCGTTTTACAGGAGAGGGAGCTGAGAGGAGCGAATAGAGCAGGGGGTCATGGCTGTCAACTTTTCCCTTTTCTTGCGAGGAATCCTATTCGGAATAAGGAATTTCCCTTTTTTAAAAAAGGGAAACGTTGACAGCTATGCAGGGGGTGGAGGGGAGATTGTCGCATAAAACCAGACCAAGCCACGATACGGTAGCGTCAGTGGTGGCTCAGGCGCATCTTTAAATCTGCAGGATGGGAGTAATTGTATTAAAATGGGGCCAATACCGGATCAGGCCCGGGGTCCATCTAGTCCAGGATCCTTTTCTCACAGTGGCCAACCACGTGCCTTCAGTGGGAAGCCCAAATACAGTGGTACCTCGGGTTACATACGCTTCGGGTTACATATGCTTCAGGTTACAGACTCCGCTAACCCAGAAATAGTACCTCGGGTTAAGAACTTTGCTTCAGGATGAGAACAGAAATCGTGCAGCGGTGGCGCAGCGGCAGCAGGAGGCCCCATTAGCTAAAATGGTGTTTCAGGTTAAGAACAGTTTCAGGTTAAGAACGGACCTCCGGAACCAATTAAGTTCTTAACCCGAGGTACCACTGTACAGGACCTGGGCGGGGGCGTGGCTGGGGGGGAGTAGAGGGGCAGCTTCCCCCTCCCAGAAATCAAATAAATGAATAAAAATATTTAAGTAAACGAGGTTCCCCCCCCCCCAAAAAAAAAAACCCACCCATAAATCCTGGCTACGTGAGCGGAAGAGCAAATCTTCCTGCTGGTGATTTCTAGCATTCAGACAGTAAAGCAAGCCATAACCACTGATTATCCTCTCCTCCATGAATTTCTCTATTTTATTTTATTTTATTGCATGGCGTTTCTATACGCCCTTCATCCAAAGATCACCGAGAGATTTGCAATTGAATTGAATTGAATTTATTTGGTCCAATCTGGTGACCATCACTCCATCTCCCGCAGTGACCGTCATAGTTTAACTCTCTTGGATGAAGGAGTGTTTTATATCACCTGCCCCGAATCTGCCAGCTTCCCACTTCACTGGGCGACCCAGTTGGGCTCCTGAGATCAAAATCAAGGCAGAGGAAGCAAGGGTGCGTCAGAGTCTCAGATCAGGCGCTCTGAAGTGGCCCCATTGACTTTATCCGGGTCACTCTTGAAAGAAAAGTGGTTTCGGGAGCTGTAGCCAATCCCGAGCGCAGAATCCTCTTTCCTGTTTTGATACTCAGCTGGCCAGAGCTTAAATTTTGTGTGTGTGTGTGTTAATACGCCAGTGTTTTAAAACTGTTCCTATAGATGCAGTAATTTTGCATCTGCCTGTTTGTCGTGTTGTGAAATTGCTTTGAGATTCTCCATTTGTTGTTGTTGTTTAGTCGTTTAGTTATGTCCGACTCTTCATGACTCCATGGACCAGAGCACGCCAGGCACTCCTGTCTTCCACTGCCTCCCGCAGTCTGGTCAGACTCATGCTGGTAGCTTCAGAGCACTGTCCCACCATCTCGTCCTCTGCCGTCCCCTTCTCCTTGTGTCCTCCATCTTTCCCAGCATCAGGGTCTTTTCCAGGGAGTCTTCTCTTCTCAGAGGTGGCCAAAATGTTCTCCATAGGAAAACGAAAATGAAAATTCGAAGGCACGCTACCGAAGGCAGATTGTAACCAAACAGAGATGTATGGGCGTAATGTACGCACGAGAATAAGATTTATGCATAAAAATACAAATGTATTTGAAAAGAAAATAATAATAAGGTGGCAGCCGTATCCAGCTGCCTCCTTCCGTCAGAGCAAGGATTTTTGCGCGTGCCAGGGAACTTTGCCCGCTCTCCTCTCCCTCCTCCCTGGGTGCGCCTCCTCCCTCCCCCAAAACTGTCCTTTGAGAGAACCCCGAGAGAAGATTTAAGGGGGACATGGCGAGGAGGAGAAGGGGAAACACCTAGTGTCGTTTATAGTACTGCATTGCTGCTACTCTGTTGTTGTGCGCTTCGGTTTTAATTCGGTTTCTTGTGTGAACGTGGCTGGGTCATTTAACTGGGAGGAAAGCTGCAAAAGAACGAAAGAGTTTGGAGCAAGATGTTGAGAGCTCGACAGAGTGGCGATTGATCTGGCTTTTTTTAAAAAAAATGCCCCACTAATTGCACAATTTATGCAATAAGTAAGCTGAGGTTTAAAATTAAATCATCTTCAGTCCCATTGAACTGAATAGGGCTTCGCTCTGAGTAGACGTGCTTGCAGACCCGTCATGCCGGCTGCAAGGAATTCTCCCCTGAAATCAAGGGCAAATTTGCTTAGGATTTACTCAGGATTTTAGCATATTTGTCTTGGGAACAAATTAGAGAACCTCTGTTGAAAGGGGGTCTGCGCATAGTGTCAACAAACAAACAAATAAAAGAATGAGTATTTGGGCGGGGGGAAGAGGGAGAGAGCAACTATGTCCGTGGCGTTCTGCTTGGATATTCTTCTTGAAAATGAGAGTCAGCATGAGGTCTAGTGGCTAGAGACCTGGGAGACGAGGGTTCAATTCCCCGCTCCGCCATGAAGCCCCTGATTGACCTTGGAACAGTCCCCACCTCGCAAGGTTGTTGTGAGGAGTCAAATGTGCCAGCGGAACTCCTTGCAGGGAAGGTGGGATATAAAAATAATATTTTTTATTATTATTCAAAATTATAACAAGACATATTATCCAAAAACATATCATCCTCCCTCCCCCCTCCCCCACAAAACCCCCCCACCCCCCGACTTCCCTCAGTTCCAGTCTTTGGTTTCTCTAAGAATGCTGTTTTCTGCATGTTACAAAGTTGTATGGATCCTCAAACTATTTAGCTGATTATTATCAATAAAAAGTTGGTGAATGTTTATTCGAAACCTGCCAGGGAGTCCAGTTCGCTTTGTTGCGTCTTCAGATACTTTGTAAACCCTAACCCTTTACAAAGTATCCTTTACAAGATATAAAAATAATATTAATAAATGTAAATAACAAATAAAATGTGGGCTGCCATCACACTTAGTTAAGTTTCCACTGAATTCAATCATCACTTACTTCTGAGTAAATATGTTTAGGATTGCATTAGTGGAGAGCAATAGTTATTGATGCCGAGCACTTGAAATGATTGACATCAGCAGAGATTTACTTTCAAGAAATGAAGAGTCTCTCTTTTATTTGGATATACCCCAAACTCACTAATTCACATGATAAACGTGAATTATACGAAGTAGCAAATCCCGCAGCGGCTCCAGATGATCTGTTTGTCTGTTTTTTCAAATGCATTAGGGCAGATAAACATTTTTACAGCCTGATGCTAAATATTTGATTTTGGAAAGATCAAACAAAGGCATCCCAACTGATCCTGTGTCTCTTTGCCAAGAGGTAAACCCCGCTAAGCTCAACGAGACTCTGCACAGTTTATTTCAAAGTAAAACCCATTGTGTTCAATGGTGCTTACTCCGTAGGAAGTACCGCAGTAGGATCCTGCCCCCTTTCCTCCCAAGAAAGTGTGCAGCGGATTAAACCCTAACACTCCCTCAAATCCTGTGCCGTTTTCTTAGAAAGCGAAAGCTGCATTTCTACACCCACCTATCCTGGAATTCAGTGGGGTTTAATTTTCAAAGGACAGGACTGCGCTGAAGTCTCAGAAAGATCCTATACACGTTTTCTCAGTGATAACCGCCCACTAACTTCAGTTGGACTTACTCCCAAGTAAACCTGGAAAGGATCACAAAGCCTGAACTCTTCCTTTCTTGGGAAAGTTGGGAAATTCATCAGACTGGATACTATTTTATAATTGCCATACGGTGGTATCAGTAATGCCCCGAGTAGACCTTTTGAAACCAATGGACTAAAGTTACACAACTCCATTGATTTCAATGAGCGTAATTTTATCGCCCTTTTTACTATGAATAATTTTTTTTAATGTCGAGCAACCACCATCAACGCGCCTGTAAATTAAACATACAGATTTTGCAAAGCCATTTCTCCACTAAGCTTAATGTGCCACTGATCTCGGCGGGAGAGGTTTAAGCAGGTGCTTATATTTCCCCTCCCCCCTTGAAATAAATAGAACATGCACCGCCATCTTGGCCACGTTTACTCGGGAGTAAGCCCCACGGCTTGCGCTGGGAATCAGAAGGCATGAGACTGCCCCCTTGGCAGTTTCTCTGGATGCAATCTTACTTGAAAGCAAGTCCCATAAAACACATTAAATTTACTTATAAAAATGTTAATGTTTTATATGACTTTCCTTGTTTTCTTTTCTTGTATGATGTATTTATGATTGTGTTTCTAAATGTAAATCGCTTGCAGACTTTTTTTAGATAACAGGCGGCATAATAATAATAATATAAATACATACATACATAAATACAATAAAATACAATAAAAACAATTGAATTTGCTTCCAAGTAAACGTTTCTTTCTTTTTCATAATTTGTCCTTTCTCAATTTATTGGCACTTTTTCTTAACTCCACTTAACTTTCTTCGATTCTTTACTTTCCCAGCAGAAATCAACTCGATCTCTTCCTATACGTGGTGTATATCTTTCCCGCAGCTTTTCCGTAAGATTTCCCCCCTTCTTTACACAAGACTGGGCGAAGTCCAAATTCATTTTTCTCGGTGTCAAGAGAAGCCTTCTTCTGCAAAAGGCGACAAAACCTCCAGCGCTGCAGATTTTACACTGTTTCGTGCGTGGGTCATGTTGTAAAAATATTACCTCTAAAGGAAGAAGCATTTCCCCTTAAAAAAACAAATTAATAACGAGGACGTTTTGGAATAAATTTTAAGCAGCAGGGCCAAAAACGGAAAAAGTCATTATTTTCCATTGCATTCACGAAATTTACCCGGGTGAATTTGCATTTACGGGAGTTATTTGGTTATTGATTTTATTTTGATTATATATTTTGTGGTTTTATATTTTGATTTTGTTCTGTGAACCGCCCTGAGACCTCCGGGTATAGGGCGGAATAATAATAATAATAATAATAATAATAATAATAATAATAATAGAGAGGTTTCCTTATGAAATATCTACGGCTGTGTGTTTGTTTGTTTGTTTAACGAATGCATTTAAAAATCTATTTTTCCCACGTATCTTTATATTCAGCAAATATATTAAGACTAGTTTGCTTTTATCTTATTAAAATGTATAGAATTAAAGCATATTCGATGTATTTGGCGTTCTTTCATTTCTTTCTTTTTTTAAAAAAACAAACAAAAACAAACCCTCTTCTTATTGAATGTTCCATAAGAAACTACAGTCACACCGCATAAATCCTTACTCGGGAGTTCCATTGATTTCAACGCATCCTACTCCCGGGTAAACATGGGAATCCCCCATAGAAATCAACTGGACTTACTTCGGAGTAATCCGACGGCAGGCAAACCGGGCGCAACCCTACCGAGAAATCATCAGTGGAATGAAGTTAACTTCCGAGTAAAAGCATATAGTATGGATGGATCAGGCCGTTAGGTTTCTTAAGAGCAAAAATGCCGAGTGTGTGTATATGTTTTATATTCTTACAGCCACGTTCCGCGCGGACGGAGGATTCCCTTCGAAGAAAATGAAAGGCTACTCTTACAGTTTATAGGAAATTCACCCATTTTCCTGGAGCGCCAGAAAAGCTTTGCTCATTGCAACGTTTCAAACAGATCCAGCCGCTCTTTCGACACCGCGCTCTGAAAAATATACAGTATGTATGCGTAATTTTGCGCCTTCATCTCTGCCTCCTTCGACCTACAGCTAGACATCGAGACGATCGCAGACTTTCCCCCACTTCTTCTTGGCTGTTGTTAAAAAGTCTGTCTTAATTTCACAGCCGACTCTCTACTCTCTGCCTGTTTATCTCGAAAAGATTGTAGCTCCCACCCCCCATTTTTTAACACACCCGCGCTAAACTTCATACGCAACAGAAGCCGACCACGGTAATCACCGTGTGCAATTTTTCCAGACTCTGCGTTGAACACTATATTCTGCAAGCCTCGATATTCTCCTTGAAGAAGAAAAAAATTACTGCCTCCTGGAAGAGCAGAAACCACCATTCAAAAAACCCCAACATTTAATTCTCTCCCTTCAATTGCAAAGCAAAATGTTGGCGCTGGAGCCAAATCAGACACCATTAAGTCATAGATAATGCATTCTGCAGCTCCATGATTAATGTCACAGCTCTGATATGAATGTGCTTTAGAACCACAGTGATTCTTTCTCCTATGAAGAATGCAATTGTTCCCATTTCACAGAAAGGGCAAACTGAGACCAAGCGGCATCAACTTACCCAAAGTAAAGGAGGGTGCTGTAGCCCAGCCTAGAGCGCTGAACTTTATAGCAGGAGTTACCAAACTGTGGTCCATCATGAACTTGAAAGTGGTCCAGGGCATGTCTGTGAAGAAAACTTGTGGTTTCAATTCTATTCTATGGGATTCAAACTGTGATACAATAAAATGCATTATAGGAGACAAGGGAAGGAATAAAAATGCAATTTAATACAGCACGAAGCACAGTGCATTACAATTGCCACAGCGGACAGAGAAAAGTCATTTTCCAAAACTCTTAGCAGCTGTCAAGTAATCCGTAGTAGGGGGTGTTGAGAACCACAGCCTTATTGGATTTCATTGACTCTTGAGGGTCCCAGGATGTTAATACAATTCAAACAATCCACTTAAATACAATTGTAAACGGGGGGTGGGGTGGGGTTGGGGGGTGGAGAAGCATGAGACCTGTTTACAATCTTATAAACAGCAGGTCAGTTTGGTTTCAGGTTAGGAAATAAATCAAAGATAAACTAAAAGAAGGTATCATATCTGCAGCCCATGCTAGATCACAGTTTGCATTTGATTTCAGTATTGATGAGCTTCGAGATCCCAGTCTTAAATAATTTACTTCTACATAAATCTTTTTTATAGCTGAGCGATTTACTTTCAGTTGATTTGTTTAGGTGGATCGTGGTGTTCTAAGTAGATAACGTTTTGATGCAATTCTTGTTCCTTTGTTATGTGTTTTATACAGTGCAGTGGTACCTCGGGTTATGTACTTAATTCGTTCCAGAGGTCTGTTCTTAACCTGAAACTGTTCTTAACCTGAAGCACCAATTTAGCTAATGGGGCCTCCCGCTGCCGCCGTGCCGCCGGAGCACGATTTCTGTTCTCATCCTGAAGCAAAGTTCTTAACCCGAGGTACTATTTCTGGGTTAGTGGAGTCTGTAACCTGAAGCGTATGTAACCTGAAGCGTCTGTAACCCGAGGTACCACTGTACTGATACTTGTACACCAAAAATGAAGGAAAGCATTAAATCATAGAATTGTAGAGTTGGGAGGGACCCCGGGCCTGATCATGTAGTCCAACCCCCTGCAATGCAGAAATATGCAGCTGTCCCATACGGGGATCAAACATGCAACCTTGGCATTATCAGCACCACGCTGTAGCCAGCTGAGCTATCCAGGCAGTGTGGATAGCCAGTGTGGATTAATTTCAATAATTAAAAACTTTGAAAAGCTTTTGTTTAGGCAGGCCTCTCCAGGCATGTAGAAGTCAGGTGTGTTTTAGTTCTTTTTGGCTACTGTTGATTTTAATCACATTTTGAATAATGTTAAATACCTGTTTTTGACTGTTTTTTTGGTCAATGCATCCATGTTTTTAGGACCTACCTTATTTCTATCATTTTAATCTCAAGTGTCCAAAGTCAGGGTAAAAAGGTGCATCTTCAGCATTTGCTGGCATCTGTACAATGAAGGGGCCAGGCGAACCTCTGTCGGGAGGGTGCTCCACAACTTAGGGGCCGCCACAGAAAAGGCCCTTATATTTTAGCTACTGAGAAGATTTGGAGAAATGCATAAATGATAAAACAGTACAGAATGAGGCAAGATTGGGGCCAGAATTATGGGCAGGCTAATTCTACACTGGGCTCAGGAGTTTAGGGTTTCCCCATCACAGATGATTTACTGAAATTTCCGCTCAACAGCTGAAGCAAACAGTGCATATTCACTTGTAAAAATGGAGATAGTGACTGTGCACAGCCAGAATAGCATTAATATTCTTATTCTATTTTTTTTTTTAAAGCATTATTATTACTTAGAAGAAACTGTTGCAGCTCTGGAGCCCATTCCACAGACTTGTAAGGAATCCTGCATGAGAATCGTGTGTTGCAAAATACCCTGGGACAGAGGGTATTCATCAGCTGCTGAACAAACAGAGGGGGGAGAGGTGATACTGAAGATGCTAGGATCCTAGGGCGTCATTTGGTCTAGGGATGGCCTCTGCCATGATGATGGGATTATATATGATTTTGACTTAGTCAATGGGTAGATCAGAATCAGCATCTAGGCACCCACCCCCAACCCCCAACAAAGTGACTTGGGTACCTCCCAGAGGAGATAATCGGAATTGTTTGAGAAGGACTTGATTAGGGTTGCTAGACCTTCAGGGTTGACCTGGAGTCTCCAGGTGGCAGTGGGAGGGTTTGAATGTGGGCGAGAGCACCTTAACAATTTTTTTTTTTAAGAAAACTGCATGCAGATTGCAAGCTTCAGGCTGCAAATTATTACATAGACCCTTTGGGGAGTCTGCTGTCCACCCTCCCTGTTGCTAATGGTTCATGTGATTTGCTTAATGACATCACCAGGGGCTGCCCCTGCCCCCCTGAAATCACTGGAGACCCACCCCATGACATCACCAGGGCCTGCCTCTAGGTCTCAGGCACTCCTGACCTGACAGTTCTAGACCTGATGTGGCAACAGACAGGCTCCTCGGGCATTATGCACAAACTGCACATATTGTATAAAAAAACAAAAACTAGAAATTATTGCACATAATAGGTCAGATCATTGACCCATCAATCTCAGTTTTGTCTACAGTGGTTTGCAGTAGCTCTTCAGGGTTTCAGGCAAGAGGTTTTTCCCAGTCCTATCTGGAGAAACCGGGGATTGAACCTGGGACCTTTTGCATACAAAGCAGAAGCTGTACCACTGAGCTATGGCCATTCCCCCACACCATTCTGATTTTCAAAGGTGGTTCAGGAACCATTTCCAACCTGTTTACTTTCTCCAGCCCATTGCATGGGCTTATGATGTATACCTCCCCGGGATATTTTGATAAAGGACTGTACATAAATTGGATAATGAGATAATGACCTTCCTCAGAGTGGCTGCTTCTGCCCATCCATTCCACACACACCCCATTTATAAGGGCTGAGCACCAGATTCAGCCAAATCCCAAACCAAATTGGCCAAATTTGGGCCCTTGTCGAGGTCAGGCCAAGGCAACTGCAGATCACTATTGAGTGTAATGATTTGTGCCCGTTGTAGATAAATATGATCTCTTAATAAACCCAGACAGACTGTCTCCAAACTGTTGCAATTACAACACTATATAAGGAGAATGCCAGGGTAAGGAGAGAGGGGGAGGAGAGGAGAGGGACTTTGCTTAATGAGCAGGGACGCGGACTTATAAAAAATATTGGGGGGGCCCGGGAAAGCTCATGAATAATAAATAAGCTAATTAATATGCAAATAAAGTGGCGCCGCCTCCTCGTGAGCGAATAGGGGAGAGCGTGCTGCGCCTATTAATCAGCTCCGAAACAGCTGATATGCGGGAAACGTGGGGCTAGCCGGAGAAGAGAGGGCGAGCCCCCTCCACTCCGGCCCTAAACCGCTGAAACCGCCAGGAGGAAGGAAATTCCCCCTGGCAGTGCCTTGGCAGTGGCGGTGGTGCTGCGAAGCAGCGAGGCAGGAGCCCCCGCCCCCGGGATTCCCTAATCTCGCGGGGGACGGCCGGGGCTCTCCGACTAGGGCACGCAGCTGGCTGGCTGGCTGGCGAGGGAGCAGGTGGGGAGGAGGCGGGGGCGGGGGCGGCGCTCTGCTGGAAGGGCGCCCGAGATTATTGGGGGGCTGAGCCCCCCAAAAAAAATTTTGAGGGGGCTCGAGCCCCCTCAGGCCCCATGGAGTCGGCGCCTATGTTAATGAGAGCTGTAGGGCTAGCCTAGAGAGCTATCAAGAGACCCAACCCTCTCCATTCACAGGGCATGGGGGTTCCAGAAATGGGGAAATCTTAAAATACAGAACTCTTTTGTAAGTTCTGTCTTGTGGAAAAAGTTTGATGGCATTTGTTTAGCCTGTCTTTTGTCTCCTTCACAGTATATATCTTTTTGTTTCCATCGTTTCCCAATCAATCCTACTCCCACCCTTGTTTTAAATTTGTTGTCTTAATAGTCCTCTTGCCCCCCCTTCAAAAAAAGGCTCTTCTTTTTAGGTTAGGTTTATTTACAGCTGTTTTCCACATCTGTCTTTATTCGCACTTGGAAAAAGAGAAACCTTTAAGATTGTCTAACACACACACACACACACACACTTGAGCTACCTGTTTTCAGTTTGGCAGGGTTAATATACTCTTGAGGTCCTGTCGTGTCTCCAGATTCCATCCACCTAGGTGAAACAACAAAAAAAGTTGTGGCTTTTTTAATTAAAAAAATTAAAAGGGGATAGCCACCAAAACAGAAACCCCTATAACTACTTGCCTGCAGTGTGGCGCACTTAATACCATGGCCCATATGGGGGGGGGGGGGCAGAAACAACACTTTATGGCCATTTTGAAAATTTTTAAGTTTAAAGTTGTTAGCATGAAAATTCCTTGATCTAGCTGTCAAAAAGCAACAACCACAGGATTAATCCCTTATGTAGGGACTAGCACATCTGCAAAATTCACCATCCTATTTATTGTATTTATTTATTTATTTGTTTGTCTGTATACACTACTCTTCTTCCAAAAATCTCAGAGCTGTTCACAGAATATTGTGGCCATTTTGGCTACCCAGAGAATGTCAAGGATTTGCATTTTCCGGACTGTGATCTGGATTCAGTTCCGGCACAGGCCAGATTGGGTCCAGTCCAAATCAGGCCTGATCTGGATTGACAAATCAGGTCTGATCTGGATTGATGAATCACACAGAGGCCACTTCTTTCTTCAGAGCAGTCTCCTTTGTATTTTTTGAGGTGCAGCGCTCTAACAAACGCATTACAGTGGTACCTCTGGTTAAGAACTTACCGGTAATTCATTCTGGAGGTTCGTTCTTAACCTGAAACTGTTCTTAACCTGAGGTACCACTCAGGTACCACTCAGGTTAAGAGGTAATGGGGCCTCCCGCCGCCACCCCACCACGATTTCTGTTCTCATCCTGAAGCAAAGTTCTTAACCCGAGGTACTATTTCTGTGTTAGTGGAGTCTGTAACCTGAAACGTCTGTAACCTGAAGCATCTGTAACCCAAGGTACCACTCTACAACCACTGGGAGCTGCAAGAGAATGTTGCGGCATGGAGTCCCCCAGCCATTCCACCTCCCCACTCCTGGTTTTCTGCATTCTCCCCTCTTCCAACTGTCTGTTGGTGCCTTCTGCGCCCATAGCGAGTGCTTAACCCAGGGGTCAGCAAACTTTTCCAGCAGGGGGCCGGTCCACTGTCCTTCAGTCCTTGGGGGGAGGCTGGACTATAAACAAAATGAACGAATTCCTATGCCCCACAAATAACCCAGAGATGCATTTTAAATAAAAGCACACATTCTACTCATGTAAAAACATGCTGATTCCTAGACCATCCGCGGGCCGGATTTAGACGGCGATTGGGCCAGATCTGGCCCCCGGGTCTTAGGTTGCCTACCCATGGCTTAACCCTTGCTGGACTGCTTAGTTACTTAATTCTGTTGTCCTTCTACAAAATTTGGGGGATCCACTCCCCAGCTTCCTTATCCCTCCCTCTGTGGATGATGCCTTTGGGGCTACTTAAGAACCAGCACACAGAGAATTGAGTTTGCATTTGTTATGGGTGCTTTAGTTGAGGTTGAGTTGAAGCAGGGGGCTTGGATTAGATCACCCTCAGGGGTCCCTTCCAACTCTGTTGTTGTTGTTTAGTCATTTAGTCGTGTCCGACTCTTCGTGACCCCATGGACCAGAGCACGCCAGGCACTCCTGTCTTCCACTGCCTCCTGCAGTTTGGTCAAACTCATGTTAGTAGCTTCCAGAACACTGTCCAACCATCTCATCCTCTGTCGTCCCCTTCTCCTTGTGCTCTCAATCTTTCCCAACATCAGGGTCTTTTCCAGGGAGTCTTCTCTTCTCATAAGGTGGCCAAAGTCTTGGAGCCTCAGCGTCAGGATCTGTCTTTCCAGTGAGCACTCAGAGCTGATTTCCTTCAGAATGGATCGGTTTGATCTTCTTGCAGTCCATGGGACTCTCAAGAGTCTCCTCCAGAACTCTTCCAACTCTACCAATCTTGGCTATCCCAGGAGACAAAGTTCAGAGTCATTGGGGGGTAGGGGTATGGGGCTCCACTCCTCAGCAGTCTCTTATCCAGGCCATGACCCCGCAGCCCCCCACTTTGCTTCCGCAAGGGATTGGTATCACGTGCCACGAGGCTGTTCTCTGTCGTCCTTGGTTGGACCTGTGCATGTGATTATACGTCAGGCAGACAGAAGGGTCTAAAGGTTAATAGAGTAATAAGAGAGCAATATTGCTGCATTTTAAAAAAAGGGGGAGGGAGGGATATCATCCATTATTCTGCAGCCTTCAAGACTGATAACAGGAAAAAACAGCCCTTGATTCTGGGCAACCATGATTTATCATTTCCTTACTGCTGGTTTTCATATACTGGGGTTTTTTAAAAATAAATAAATAAATGAAAAGTTGCTATCTTAATGCATTCTGTCTCCATTTTTTAAAAAATTAATTTATATGCTGCTTTACGCGCCAAAATGCCAAACTCCTGTCTGCAAGTTAGCAGGGCTAAACCTCTGTTATGTACTGAGTTGAATAGGATCCAAAAGGCAGCAGTCTGATTGGTCCTAGAACAATAGGGTCCAGAATGCAGCAGTCTGGTTGGTCCACAGGAGCCACCCAATCCAGCTCCAGGTGGAAGTGAATCCGCAACCTGATTGGCCTACAGGTGAATCCTGGAATTAGCCAATCATGTGGGGCCCATAGTGTAAATAATATATATAAAGCAGACATTCTGGGGGAACTTCCATTCCTCCTCACCGCTATGAGCTGAATAAAGAGCATGAAATCCACTCTTGACTCCGAGTATATTTCAAACCCCAAGTAGGAAGCTAGGCTGGCAAGTCTGCAAATCTCATGGACAAGAAAATTATGGCTATTTTGGTTCCTCAGTGCAAGTTAATGGGATTTCTGAAGACTTGTGTCCACGTAGATGGACTTCCTCCGCCCTTAAAAAACCCAGATATCAATTCATTGGAAACGTATAGCTCAGTCAGTAGAACATGAGGCTTTTGATCTCAGGATTGTTGGTTCAAGCCCCACTCTGGGCAAAAAAAATCCTGCATTGCAGGAGGTTGAACTAGATGACCTTTGCGGTCCCTTCCATAATTCTACAAGAATACCATGGCCCCCTTCCACCAATGGCTAGAAGACATGACAGCTCTTGCAACATACAAATGGACACAGAATGTGCATGGATAAATATAACAACGTTTGCAATTCATTTATAAATAGTATAATGACTTGCTCATAATTTTGTTGGAATAACTGTATTACTTTCAGACCCATATATCGTATTGGATCACAATTTCAAGCTTTCTTTGTTAGTTGCTTTCTTTCTTTTCTTTCACTTCCTCCTGAAAACTTTCAGTACTGTATGTTTTGTGGATTAGGCTCTGGATCAGTCCGGATGAAATAAGGTGTGATCCAGGTTTGCAAATCAAGCTTTATAAATTGGATGCATTTAATAACCCTGCCCTGCATAATGAATCGCAAGACACCGCATTTGAATGGCAATGCTGACCATCAACTTTTGGGGGACCCCAGCACCCGCAAATATTTTACCAGGGGGGTGGAGGTAGAGGGACCTCAGCCCCTAGGAGTTGGCTTCTAGGCTAGTAGCCATCACTAGCCCTCTCCCCCATGAATTTGCCTAAAAGGTAAAGGTAAAGCGGCCCGTGACCAATAGGTCCAGTCGTGGCCGACTCTGGGGTTGCGGCGCTCATCTCGCTTTATTGGCCGAGGGAGCCAGCGTACAGCTTCCGGGTCATGCAGCCAGCAGGGACTAAGCCGCTTCTGGCGAACCAGAGCAGTGCACGGCAACGCCATTTACCTTCCCGCCAGAGCGGTATCTATTTATCTACTTGTACTTGGACGTGCTTTCAAACTGCTAGGTTGGCAGGAGCAGGGACCGAGCAACGGGAGCTCACCCCGTCGCGGGGATTCGAACTGCCAACCTTCTGATTGGCAAGTCCTAGGCTCCGTGGTTTAACCCACAGCGCCACCATGAATTTGCCTAATCTTCTATAAAAGCCATCTAGCTTGGTGACCAACACTGCCTCCTGTAGAAGTGAGTTCCATAGTTCAATTATGTGCTATATGAAGAGAAGGACTTCCTTTTATCTGTCCTGAATTTCCCAGCATCCAGTTCAGTAGCATAGAAAGGCAGAGACAAGGTGGGAGGGGCACACCGGGGGTTCTGAGGGTGACATGGGGGGGGGGGGAAGCTGCAAGATGGCACAGGTGCTTTGCTGGGCCCAGGGGTAACCCGTGAAACGCAGTCCAGGACCGGTTCAGAATCCGGAGGTTCCGCAAGGAGTCAGTCCAACAGGGCGAAGGCAGGGCATGAGGCAGGAAACCAGGCAAGGTCAGGCACAGGATCTCAGGCAGGATCTGGCATACAGCAAAGTTCCACTAGGAGTCAGTCCAACAGGGTCAAGGTAGGACACAAGGCAGGAAACCAGGTAAGGACAGGTGCAGGATCTGGCATACAGCAAAGTTGCTCCCGCAACCTGGGGCAGGGTCCGACAGCCTTTTATATTTGTTGGGGTAGTGGCCGGTCCTGATCCCCTGGTGTCTCACCTCCCTGTTTCTCCCGAAGGCGAGCAATCCTCCTGCGAGTGCTCAGGTCTCTCCTCTCAGACCTCAGTCTCTGCAGCTTGGGAGATGTCAGTGGGTTACTAGACCCAGGGGCCGCCTCAGCCTTTCCTGACCCCACCAGTAGTGGAGCAGCTGTAAATGATGGCCCAGCTGAAGGCAACGAGGTCATCCCCACATCTGGAGCCAGGGCAGGCTCAGGCCCCTGACTCAGCCCGGCTGGTGTTTGTTGCAGGGGAACCTGTGCAGACTGGGACTCTTCAGGATCAGGCCCCAGACTTCAGATGATGCCTGAGGCAAAGGATCCGGTGCAGACTGAGTCTCCTCTGGTTCTGAGTCCGAGCCCGAGTCCCACGCCATCACAGGCGCTGTCCTTCCCTCAAAAAGCTAGCTAAGCAAGTTCTGGAGATGTTCCCCCAAAAAACTCAGTTTAACAACTCTGGCTGATCTCCTAAGAAAAGCTCAAGGACTTTGGGTGATCTCTTAAAGAAAGTTCCACCTCTTGATCATTTCAGTTGCCCTTTTCTGGATCTTTCCCAATGCCACAATATCCTTTTGAGGCCCACACTCACAGCATGTTCCCACTCCTGTCTCAGTGACCTCTATCCTGGCTTGGTCATGTCCATAGAATGGAAAATTTCGGGATCCCCAAGGACTTGCTGGCCTGGCTGTGTGGGAATGCCATAAAGGCTGGAGACAACCAGTAAGGTTGCTCATCCGTAATAGTGACCAGCAGCGGAATGAGCACTGGGAAGACCACTTGAAGACTTGACGTTTTCATCCCCCAAAAAGTTTTTGATTTGTGTTTCCATTGAAATGAGGCTGTATTTTAATGCTTTGATGTTTTAATGTTGTATTTTAATCTTGTTTTTAAGTTGTATTTCAATCAATTTGTTTTTATATTGGGTGTTAGCCACCCTGGCTTGGAAGGGTGGGGTATAAATAAAATTTATTATTATTAATATTAGAGGGAATAAACCACTATGGGACACCTCTGTCTGCAGCAAAGCATGCCTCTCCCATAATGGTCTCTGCCAAGACAGACAGGTGCCAGCAACAACAATAATAAGACCTTTATTTATTCAGGGACCTAATGAGAATATCCATTAAAAAAGCAACTGTACCAAAAGGAATTCTTGTGAAAATAAGTAATATTTAGGTAGGGGGGGCAGGAATTTTGTCCTTGTTCAGGGTGCTATACTGTATTACCTAATAATATTGCCCCTAATGCCTGTCTGTCTGTCTATCTATCTATCTATCTATCTATCTACACATAGACACAGTTTCCATCCCCTGCCCCCAAAGGAATGAAGATTGGCTCAGTTGCTCGTCGAAAACGCATCTTTTGGAGAAGTGGATGAGCAAAAGGTGCCAGGTTCAGTTCCCAATGGCATTTCCAGGCAGGGCTGGGAATCATAGAATCTTTGAGTTGGAAGGGACCCCGACGGTCATCTAGTCCAACCCCCTCTCAACCCGACGTGCCCCCATCCAATGTGAAACCTGAGCAGACCCTTCTGAGCTTTGCAAATGTGCCAGCTGTTCCGTTGCTGCGACGCTAGCAGGGTGCCTCCTCCTTTCCTGAAACCCTACAGAGCTGCTGCTGCCGGCCCGTGCAGACGCTACTGAGTTGGCTGGACCAATGGTCTGAGTCATGGGAAAGCAACTCCCTGTGTGTTCCTATGGTGTGGCGAGGCCAGGAGGCAAGAAAGTGGGGAAAGAGGAGGGGGAGGACCGGAGGAGGAGGAGGAGGGAAGAGGTGGGAAGCGTCAGCAGAAGCCCTGCTTGAGATCCTGGCCGAGGAGGCTGGGCCGGAGGCGCCTGACGCCTTTGCGCCTCTCTCTCTCTCTCTCCCGGCAGGAGCGAGGCGTGTTGCTCCTGCGGCCGCCCGAGGCAGGCAGCCTGCAGAGACGGGCCGGGAGCCTCCCGCGGGCCACTTGCGGGCTTTTTCAGCTGGGTGACCAGTGTGATCAAGGCTCCTTGGCCCCCGGAGCGCGGGCGCTGACACAGCAGGCTGCGCCTCGGCGCTGCTCCGGAGTGGAACCGGCTTCGCGGGGAAGAGAGCCCGACTCGGAGCAGGCAAACGGAGACGGAAGAAAGCAGGTCGGTTGGATCTCTCTCTCTCTCTTGCAGACCATTTCTCTTGGTTTTTTCCCCCTTGCTCGCCGCCGCCACCGCTTCTCTCCTCGCCAACGGTTCCCAGATATATATATATATTACACGCGCGCGTACTGGACCTTTATAGAACCGTAGACCTGTAGAGTGGAAAGGGATCTCCAAGTTTCATCTAGTCTACCTTCTGCCACGCAGGAATCGCAGTGAAAGGACGCCCAAAGAACATTACCCACCCTCAAAGAATTCTGGGCTCTGTAGTTTAGGATGGGCGGTTGGCAATTGTCACCCTGCGAGGGGAAAACTACGGTGCCCAGAATTCTTTGAGGGAAAGACTGTTCTTTGGATATATTCCTTGGGTACGCGGATCGAGAAAATCTGGTCGTTTTTCTCTTCGTCTGACGCTCGATTCTTAGGGCAGCACATGTCTCTCCCTCTTTGCGCAGGATCCACTGTTCCTTTGGATAGGTTCCGATATCTTTTTTCTCCAGTCTCTCCCTCTCCGCAGCCAACCCGGCCTTTCCTTTCCCAGCTGAAACTGTAACCTTCTGCATGTAGGTTCCCCCGGGATTGAGGATCGCTGAACCCAACGAGGCGAGTAAAACGAGCTTAGGATCGCACTGCGAGGATTCCACGACCCCCAGCTTCCACGTTCTCGTTCTTCCTCCTTTCCAGTTCCTTTCGCCCCTTCTCGTTCTCTCTCGCTCCTTCTCCTCCTCCTCGCCAGCTCCCTAGATCTTCGTTCGCTTTTATTTTTATATCATTCCCTTGCTTCCCACGAAGCAGGCATTCTTTTCGCTTAAAAAAGAGAAGAAATCAGCGACTGGAAACGCAACGAGGGTCCCTTTTTAGAAAAGTGAAAAATTAAGCTTCTTAAATCCTACCCAATTTTTATAAATAATCCCATCGCGGTAGTTTCGGCAGGATTTTATCTCTTTTTTTTGCGCAAATCTCCTATACCTCTAGTTATCCCCCTCTTAAAGTTAGTAGTGGTTGATGCAGGATTGATTCAGTCAAACGTGAAAACTTTTAAACTCCGATCTCAGCTGGATTGATAGTTGTCGTGTAGAAATCGATGGGGCTGAACTGTGCGTAATAGGAATTATTATTGCTATTCTTCTAATATTCTCCCAGGTCTCCTTGCTGTTTTGAAAGTCTTCCTTATTTACCTTCTTTTTAGCTACTTGCTACTATATTTATTTATTTATTTACTTACTTAGTTAGTTATTTATTTAAAAGATTTGTGTAACAAAACCTATATGCCGCTCGGGAGTAATAAAACTTCTAAACTGTTTGCAATAAAATATCCAAGCGGCCTTAGATCATCATTGGCTACTTTGTAAACCCCAGGTTTTGCTGATCGAGATTCTCATTGAACGGGGAGGATTTTCATTTTTAAAGGGGAGCTCTTGTTCAAAAGGTGATTTTTCTCCCCCCCCCCTCGCTTCTCAAAGAGGGGTGTTTTTTGGGGGGGCGGCAATAAGAAACATTATTTTTTTAAAATAATAATAATAATAATAATAATAATAATAATAATAATAATAATAATAATAATAATAATAAAAATAATAAAAATAAAAAATAAAAATAATAATAGTTAATTATTATTTCCTAAACAGTCTCTGCTTTTTGTGATCGCTTTTTAAAAGCAAGGAGCAACAAATATCTGATTTTAAGCGCGGAAGTTAAAAACCCCTTTTGAGGGCGGGACGGAGCCACTCAGAGGATCTGATTCAGTATTCTTATTTTTACTATGATTTCCGCGTAAAAACAGGGTTCCGTTCCGAGTAAATCGCTCTTGCAGTATTTCCAAGTAAAGCCCGGGGGCCAAGTGAGTGAATAAACCTCCGCTTATTCCCCACGTTCAAATCTCCTTCGTAAAATGTAATAATAAAAACATTCCGTTCTTAAAAGAGGGAGATGGAAACGATGGGGGGGGAACCCCTGTAAGGATAGATTAAAAAAAAAACAACCATTCCAAATATTTCTAGTATGTTTAGCCTGTTTGGATTCTCTCCCCCCATACACACACCTTTAAATTTTGCAAAGTTTTCAACCCAACTCACTTTTTCTTCTGCCAACCATTTGGATCTACATATAAAGTGGGGGGTCTCTTTATTTACATCTGGGTTGGAGTTAATTGAATTTCAGAATTGCAAAAGCACCTTTTTTTAAACCCCTCTGGGAGAAATGTACCGGGACACACATTCGTTTGCTAGGAAGTTTTAAGTCGACCTCCTGCTTTCAGTTTTGAAGTGTTCAAAGGTGGCTGGAGCGTGTCCGTGTTTCCTGCTCGTCATGCTATTTTGTGTGAACACAACTGTACGCTTCTCAAGGCTGCAATGCAACGCTGAAGGTTATGCCTTAAACCGCATTATTTTGTGCGTAAATTGCACGTTCGCCGTCCACAGATTTTATATTTGTGCACGTTGCAATTTAGATTTGCTCCTGCGTCGTCAGAAAATATTCATTACTGTATTTTGAAGAGTTTAGTTCTACAAACATTTTATGGAGGAGATTGCTAAAATATATTAGATCAATCCGATTTATGAGTGAATCGATATAAGGATATGATTTATTTTTTTTAAGGAAAAAGTGTGGGGTTGTTTTTTGTTTTGTTTTTTTTTAAAAAAAGGAACGCTGGCAGCCGATTCCTAATTATCTGTTTGATAAATCTGGAACAGAAACGGCTAAAACTTTGAACAAATGCTGCGGGCGTTTCGTAGAGACAGACTTGTGTTAATTTCAAGTTACTTTTTAAAGGGGGGGGAAGCCTTCCCCACTTAAGTTTATTTCTGCAGTTATTGAGCAGCAGGGGATAATTGGGGAAGAATCTTCGCGACGCTTGAATTCGGTTTCACCTACGGGTAATAAGGAGTGGGAAGGGGGGGAGTGTTAATTCGTATTAACCTGGAAAATCTGGAAAGAGAAGGTTTGTTCGCTTCGCCATGGCGCAAAACCAGCGGGCATGCTGGGAACAGTTTTTTGGGGGGTGGGGAGCTGAGACCGCGTATGATCCGATTTAAAAGAGAAGCCACCCTTATCCGTAAAAATTCCCTAAACTCCGTCTACGTTTCATTTCCACGAGAATCTCCTTTGGGGGCGATTGGCAGGAGAGTGAGACTGGGGAGGGCGGCGAAGGAACCGGTCTCTAAATTCAAATCGAATTCAGTGTGTTTTTGAGAAGAGCTCGATTTTAGACATGAACGCTGGCCCATCTCTTTGGGAAAGAAGCTTTTCAGAGAGGTTTCAGGGACTGGATCTTGCAGTCCTTGGGAGTCAGGCTATCAAAGTCCACGTGCTTAGATGGAGGGGGGGTGGGGAGCTGGAGAGCCAGGCAGTGATTGTTCAGCAGTCAGGGGCTGACACTTTGCACATGCCCAAAGGCATTGCGCAAGAGTCAGCCCTAGCGTGGAAAGCAGATTGTGTTTGTGTTCGAAGTAGGTTGCTAGTTCCTGTGTCTCCTAATGGGTTGCCCATGCAATCCTTTTCAGTGACCCCATCAACTTCTGCCCTTTAAAATATTCTAGTCCTCTCTGTTTCAGGCATTATAGGTTGAGGAGACCATTTGAGAAGGGAGTAGAGGTGGCCTCGCTCCCTTGGTAAAGGTAAAGGTAAAGGGACCCCGAACATTAGCTCCATTCGTGACCGACTCTGGGGTTGCGGCGCTCATCTCGCTTTATTGGCTGAGCGAGCCGGAGTACAGCTTCCGGGTCATGTGGCCAGCATGATTAAGCCGCTTCTGGCGAACCAGAGCAGCGCACGGAAACGCCGTTTACCTTCCCGCCGGAGCGGTACCTATTTATCTACTTGCACTTTGACGTGCTTTTGAACTGCTAGGTTGGCAGGAGCAGGGACTCAGCAACGGGAGCTCACCCCGTCGCACCTTCTGATCGGCAAGTCCTAGGCTCTGTGGTTTAACCCACAGCGCCACCCGCATCCCTCTCTCCCTTGGTGCCTGCATGCAAAATGCAGACTGCTGAAGGGGACTGGTTTTTTGTGTTGCGGGGCAGGCTTCCAAAGGCCCTGGAGAGACATTGTGGCACAGTGGTTAGAGTTGTGATTACACTTGGGCTGGGGAGATTCTGGGTTCAAATCCCCCACAGCCACGAAGCTCACTGGGTGACGATTGCACACTCTCCGTTTAATCCACCTCACAAGGTTGTGGTGAGGATGAAATGCAAGAGGCTTGGAGGAATGGTAGGACATGAAGGTTAAGAACAACAGGAAAACAACACCTTCATATTCTCCTGTCAACAGAAGGACGAGCAATTAATGTTAGTTAGCCTGTCCTGAGTTTCCAGCTGCTGTTTTGAACATGTAGATGTACATGCATTGAAGATGGGGGTCACACATGTGTTCCATGCATGTGTTGCAGTGCTCCTGTGCACAATTATTCAGTATGCACATCCCACATGGGTCCTACTGCTTGCCTTTCTAAGTGTGGTTGGGCAGAACTGGCAGATCTTAACTGCAAAGGAGGAAATCATGACTCATTATCGTTGCCTTTTGATGTGTGCACAAATGTGCATTTTGACAAGCAGGGAGAGGGGTGTTGTTCAAGGCTGCAAGGAATAGCTCTGTAATGAACATTCCTCGCCCTCTGAGCACGCACAGAAGTCATGAACCTGGGAGGAATTGTGGCCTGTGGCATTTTCATCCCTGAGCATGCGCACAGTTTCCAGACGTCCCATTTCTGTGTTGAAGTCAGCCTCAAACGGAGCTCTGGTTCACAGAGCAGTGATTCCTCCCTCGAAGGTTGGACTAGAAGACCCTCGGGGTACCCTCTCAACTCTACAATTTTATCCTTCCTGGAAAAGTATACACCTATGTCACAGCACACAGGGACCTAACTGACTCCCATCTTTCTGTGTGCAAACCATCCTATACCTTTGCTCAGCTGCTTTCTGCTGCCTGCCTCCCCCCAAAACAATTTTTTCCATTTCCATTTTCCAAGACAAAGGTTGGATTCCACAATCACAATTCTGGAGGACAGCCGTTTCTAACCTACCTAACTCTAGGCTCCAGTTTCAATCCTTTATTATTTTCACTCCCTTTCCCAAAAGGACAGCCTGCTGCTGTGATGTGATTTCAGATCAAACAGCCAGACTTGCTCCAATTAGCAGCATCTATACCCCCAGGGACAAAGGTTTGGCTGTGCTGGAGGTGCCCTCTAACCGTCTCTCACCTTCCCTAAGTTTATTATACCTGCCTTAAGTGGGACGGGGTGGCAATGTGAGTTAAACCACAGAGCCTAGGACTTGCCGATCAGAAGGTGGGCGATTCGAATCTAGGGGGTGAGCTCCCATCGCTCAGTCCCTGCTCCTGCCAACCTAGCAGTTTGAAAGCACGTCAAAGTGCAAGTAGATAAATAGGTACCGCTCCAGCGGGAAGGTAAATGGCGTTTCCGTGTGCTGCTCTGGTTCGCCAGAAGCGGCTTAGTCCTGCTGGCCCATGACCTGGAAGCTGTACGCCGGCTCTCTCGGCCAATAAGGCGAGATGAGTGCCACAACCCCGAGTTGGTCACGACTGGACCTAATGGTCAGGGGTTCCTTTACCTTTATACCCCCAGGGACTGATGGTGCCCTCTAACTGTCTCTCACCTTCCCTAAGTTTATTATTCCTGCCTTAAGTGGGGAAGGGAGCCTTTTTGAACCACATTTTCTCTCCCTCTTTCTCCTCCCCCCTACCCACACTTTACCTGCATGTCTCATTCTGTCTCCCCTTCCTTTCTAGGTGTGAACCAGGCCCAGAAGGGAGAGAAGGATGCCAGACCACGGAAGCCACTGCTGCCCCTGATGCCTGGAACCACCTTGAAGGTTAGAACCTGTTAGGACCTGGAAAACTGCTTCCCCACCCTATCCTCTCATCCTGGACCTGATTGGGAACGACAGGGTCACCTCCTGTCTTGATTTTGGAACTAGACTCTCTCTCCCTCTAGCCCACTTGGATCTCGCCTGCTCCTCCAGAGATGTACCAGAGCTTAGCCATGGCTGCCAACCATTGCCCTCAGGCCTACGAAGGTGCGAGTGGCTTCATGCACAGCGCAGCTGCCACTTCTCCTGTCTACATCCCGACCACGAGAGTCGGCACCATGATTCCCAGCCTTCCTTACCTCCAGGGGTCTGCCTCATCGCAGCAAGGCAGCCCCTCCGGCCACTCCATCTGGACTCAGCCCGGAGCCGAGAGCGCCTCGTATAACCCTGGCTCGACGCACCCGTCCGTCTCACCCAGGTTCTCCTTCGCTGCCGGCTCCCCCATCCCGAGCACCACCTCCAGAGAGGGGGCCACTTACAGCAACCCCCTCAGCATCACGGCCAACAGCAGGGAACAATACGCCCGCAGTTTCAGTGGATCTTACTCCAGCCCCTACCCAGCCAGCTACATGACCCCGGAGCTGGGGGCCACTTGGACTTCCTCGCCTTTCGACAACCCCATGCTCCATAACCTCCAGAACCGGGGAACACCAGGAGGTACTAGACACCCCAACCTAGGTAAGATCCGCTCTCTCTGTTAGCTTTACGATACGATACAATAATCTTTATTGTCATTGTCCCATACAGAAGAACGAAATTGAAAAAATGTACATCAGACATTCAAAAACCAACAAGGCTGCTATCCCAGGCTGGTTAGCCCCCTAAAAACTCTGATACCCCATAATTGAATACAATGTACCCACATAAAGACTACCTTACACTGCGTTTAAATTGGAATGGCTTGCATTAAATTGGAATGAAAATTGCATTTGGATAGAAACTGTTTCTCAGGCGGCTAGTCCTAGTCTTTGTAAGCCTGTACCTTCTTCCAGAAGGCAGAAGCTGAAAGAGATCATTTTCGGGGTACGCACTGTCCTGCGCTTTCTCTGCAGCTTTCTTATGGCACCTGGAAGCATAGATTTGATCCAAGGTGGGAAGAGTGCACCCAATTATTCTCTCCGCAGTCTTTACAACCCTGGACAGCATTGTTTTTCCCTTGACCGTGCAACTCCCAAACCACACGCACAGACCATAAGTTAATACACTCTCAAGAGAACAATGGTAAAATGCCATCAACAGGTCCTTTGAGTGATTATTTTTCCAGAGGATTCTCAGATTCTTTAGTTGGGGTCTTTCTAGAAAGAAAGAAAAAAGCTACATTGCTAAGCAGGTTCCGGGTATGTTGATTTTGAACTGACCAGCATCTAACCAATTAACAAACTGAAAAATTTATCTGGAGAAGAAGGCATTTTGAAATAATACTTTTATGCTTAACGGCAAAATCGTAGATGCGAACAATAAGGTGCAAGGAAGCAAATGAAAGCATCTGTTCACAAACGTTTGTGTGATGCTGATTACTCCAAGGTTGCAGGCTTGATCTGCATGAGGGACAGCTTCTTATTCCTGCATTGCTGGGGTTCGACTAGATGATATTCGGGGTCCCTTCCAACTCTGTGATTCTTTGATTCTTGAAATGGAAGGCTGCATAAGGTTGAGCTTTGCTGCTAAACTTCTTGTTCCAAATCATTACGATAAATGCCCATCTTTCTATTAACTTGCTGGGTTGATTTATGTGTGTACTTTTAAAATAAGTTAGTCATTTTTACTATAGACCAAACTTTTATGAAAGCATTCAATGTACTCTCCGTCCCTCAGTTTTTAGCTATCGTGATTCTTTCTATTTCCCGCTCATACATTTAGGTGAACTCTGAATATTCTACTACCTGGTTATTTGAAAGACGTTATCTCTGAAAATGAGGACGTTAAGAAAATATCTTTCTTTTCCCTGAGTGTGAGTTAACTTAACCATGAATAGTAATTAAAAGGCTACTCTAGGAAAAGTACATTCCACTTTAAGAAAATATAAACAGAGCTAATTCTTTCTTTTTTAAAGTTCTGGATCCATCTATCTTGCTAAGTAAAAACAAAAATCTGAATGATGCTGATTTCAGAGAGAATGCCTTTCCTTCAGTTGTTGGTTTTTTGTTTTGTTTTTTGTTTTTTCAAAAAAATATTCATTTTATAACACAAATAGACAACACAAATAGAAAAACAAACAATACAAACAAATTCTTGTCTTATCCTAATTTTTTCTAAACATTGTAAGGCGGGTTTCCCCAAGTCCCCCCATCTGATTTTCATTTTACCACATCTTTAGCAGTTTACATATATCATAATTTCTAACCATTTTTTTTTTAAAAAAAATCACGCTTACTTTAACCATAAAAATATTCACTTTTTATCACTTACAAATAATACTATTCAGTTGCTGGTTTTGGGGGAAACCTGATTCAGTGCTATGAGGTTTCAAAGGTTTTTTTATATGCATATGTTTGTTGTTGTTTAGTCGTTTAGTCGTGTCCAACTCTTTGTGACCCCATGGACCAGAGCATGCCAGGCACTCCTGTCTTCCACTGCCTTCCGCAGTTTGGTCAAACTCATGTTCATAGCTTCGAGAACACTGTCCCTCCATCTCATTCTCTGTCGTCCCCTTTTCCTTGTGCCCTCCATCTTCCCCTACATCAGGGTCTTTTCCAGGGAGTCTTCTCTTCTCATGCGGTGGCCAAAATATTGGAGCCTCAGCTTCAGGATCTGTCCTTCCAGTGAGCACTCAGGGCTGATTTCCTTAAGAATGGAGAGGTTTGATCTTCTTGCAGTCCATGGGACTCTCAAGAGTCTCCTGAGCAGCTTGGAGAAAATGTGAGAGGTACATGCAACAAAATTAAAAAGTGAATAGGAAATCATGTTTTCAAACAGGCAGCAGCAACAAACTTGCAGCACCTTAAAACTTGGCACGTTGCAAATATATCTCTTCCCTGTATGGCAGGACAACATTGTAGTTGGTGCTAGCCAAATCTCCTGAGTGAGGGGTAGGGAGGAGACATTGAATTAGTGGGGTGCCATTATTATTATTATTATTATTATTATTATTATTATTATTATTATTATTAATAATACCCCACCCTCCCCAGCCAGAGCCGAGCTCAGGGCAACTAACACCAATAAAATTTCAGTAAAAACATAAAAGGGGGGGACACAATTTAAAATACAAGTTAAAATGCAATTTAAAATGCAGCCTCATTATAAAGTAGCCCATAGATCAAAACCATAAGGGGAGGGAAACATAAGGGTCAGACTGAGTCCAAACCAAAGGCCAGGCAGAATAGCTCTGTCTTGCAGGCCCTGCGGAAAGATGTCAAGTCCCACTGGACCCTAGTCTCTTGTGACAGAGTGTTCCACCAAGTCGGGGCCAGTACTGAAAAGGCCCTGGCCCTAGTTGAGACCAATCTAACCACCTTGCGACTTGGGACCTCCAAAATGTTATTTGTGGACCTTAAGGTCCTCCGCGGGGCATACCAGGAGAGGTGGTCCCGTAGGTATGAGGGTCCTAGGCCGTATAGGGCTTTAAAGGTCAAAACCAGCACCTTAAACCTGATCCTGTACTCCACCGGGAGCCACTGCAGCTGGTAAAGCACTGGATGAACGTGATCCCATAGCAAGTACCACGTAAGGAGCCTCGCCACGGCATTCTGCACCCGCTGGAGTTTCTGGGTCAGCTTCAAGGGCAGCCCCAGGTAGAGCGAGTTACAATAATCAAGCCTGGAGGTGACCGTTGCATGGCTCATTGTGGCCAGTGATCAATGAAGGAGGTCCATCTCTCAGATGATATCACAGAACTGCAAAGTTGGAAGGGACCCCCTCTGCAATGTAGGAATCTCAGCTAAAGCATCCATGACAGATGGCCATCCAACCTTTGCTTTAAAATATTCAAGGAACTCAGAGACATATCCCCAGATTTAAGATTTCAGAGAACGGAGGGGATCTTGTGGAGAGCCTTGACTCCAAATGGGACATTTGTGTTTGGAGAAAAAGTGATTCAGAAGTAGCACGATGATAGAAGTTTCTGAGTCATGCATGTGGCCAGCATGACTAAGCCGCTTCTGGTGAACCAGAGCAGCGCACGGGGTGAGCTCCTGTTGCTCGGTCCCTGCTCCTGCCAAACTAGCAGTTCAAAAGCATGTCAAAGTGCAAGTAGATAAATAGGTATCGCTCCAGCGGGAAGGTAAACGGCGTTTCCATGTGCTGCTCTGGTTTGCCAGAAGCGGCTTAGTCATGCTGGCCACATGACCCAGAAGCTGTACGCCGGCTCCCTCGGCCAGTAAAGCAAGATGAGTGCCACAACCCCAGAGTCAGTCATGACTGGACCTAACAGTCAGGGGTCCCTTTACCTTTACCTATGCTCTGCCTCAAAGAGGTACTTCCAAATACTAGTTGTTGTAAACCCCAGGAGGGGAGAGGGCTCCTGTGTTCAAATCCAGAAGGCTCTTCTTATGTTCCTAATCATTTAGACAGGCTGATGCAGTAGTTGAGTGTGGTCAGTCCTTTATCTTTGAGGATAAGGCTGTCCATGGATGCTGGCCACAATGGCTATGTTCCCAGTCCCATGTCGGAAGCACGATGACCCTGAGTGCCATTTGTGGAAATCCCCAGTGGGGAGAACACTATTGCTTGTGGGACTCTGTAGGCATGTGGTTAGCTACACAAGATGCTGGAGAATTTGAGCCTGTGGCATGATCTGACGGGGTTTTCCTTGCATTTTTAGGTGCGTATGAAAACACTCAACACCGCTTAGTGTCTGGGCCAATAGCTGTGTTTAGGGCAGTTGGGAGAGCATGAGACTCTTAACCTCACGGTCGTGGGTTTGAACCCCACGCTGGGCAAAAGATTCCTGCATTCCAGAGGTTTGGACTAGATGACCCTCACGGTCCCTTCCAACTCTACTACAATTCTATGATCCCAAATGCTCAGAAACATTTCAATAGGATTTAGGTTCTGTTCCAGTTCTGATGGCGTCAGGGCCAGATTTAGATCTGATGAGGCCTTAAGCTACTGAAGGTAATGGGGCCCTTTATAAGTCCAGCTCTCCTTTGTCAACAACAAACTGTCACTGTTTTTTTTGTGTTGTCATTTATGGACCTAATAGGTCTCTCAAGCCATTTGCATATGTGGCCATGCGACCAGTCCATGCAGAATGTAGGCACCCTATATATAGAAAGGAGCAAACCCGTGATATTTTAGGGAGCAGGCGGGGCCCATTACTTACATCATAGGAGCCTACACAACACAAAACACTGTTGCTGCATGTAGGTTTTATTTGTTTTTTTATCTTATATTTTGGAAATGTACATCGAGTTTTTCTCCCTTTAAATTTTTTGGGGCCCCCCAAGTGAGTGGGGCCCTAAGCTATAGCTTGTTTATAGCTTATATGTAAATCCGGCACTGGATGGGGTTTGTATTCAGAGTGGGTTGGACTTCCCAGGATACCCTCAGACATCTCTGCTGTTTAGAGTGTTGGAGTAAGACACAGAAGACCAAGGTTCAAATATCCACTTGGATATTTGGGGTGACCATGGGCTTATCATGAACTTTCCGCCTAACACACCTTGTTGGGTTGTTGTGAAAATAAAATGGGGAGGGGGAGCAACATGTACGTCCCATTGAGCTCTTTGGGGGAGATGTGTGAAATAAATGCAATTGATATAAGGAAGGGCCATGGTTTAGTGGTTAAGCATCTGCTTTGCATGAAGGTTCAATCCTGCTGGCATCTCCAAGTAGAACTGGGGGAGACCACTGCCTGAAATGCTTGAAGGTTGCTGTCAATCAGTGTAGATGCTACTGGACTCAATGGACCAATGGACTGGCTTGCTATACGATAGCTTCCTACGCGGTTGGCATCTGTCTGAGTGCAGGAGTGTGCCTTTGGGGGTGAAGTCAAACTATTAATAATAATAATAATCAGAATAATTTTTATTTGTACCCCGCCCTCCCCAGCCAAGGCCGGGCTCAGGGCGGCTAACAACCAATAATGAAACCAGTTGAATGAATGCAACTTAAAAACAAGATTAAAATACATTAAATATTGAAACATTAAAATATTAAAATGCAGCCTCATCCTAGGAGGAGAAAGGAAAAAGAAAAAAGAAAGACGGGGAGGGAATCAAATTGGCTCCAAGCCAAAGGCCAGGCGGAACAACTCTGTCTTACAGGCCCTGCGGAAAGAAATCAGATCCTGCAGGGCCCTGGTCTCATGAGGCAGAGCGTTCCACCAGGCCGGAGCCAGTGTTGAAAAGGCCCTGGCTCTGGTTGAAGCTAATCTAACTTCCTTAGGGCCCGGGACCTCTAGGGTGTTGCTATTTATGGACCTTGAGGCTCTCTGTGGGGCATACCGGGATAGGCGGTCCCGTAGGTACGAGGGTCCTAGGTCGTGAAGGGCTTTAAAGGTCAAAAGCAGCACCTTAAATCTGACCCTGTACTCCACCGGGAGCCAGTGCAGCTTGAAAAGCACTGGATGAATATGCTCCCATGGCAGAGACCCTGTGAGGAGCCTCGCTGCAGCATTCTGCACCCGCTGGAGATTCTGGGACAGCTTCAAGGGCAGCCCCGCGTAGAGCGAATTACAGTAGTCAGTAACTGGAGAGTTACAGCACTTGCTGCGACTGTAGAGACTGATATGGGAGAGGCATGCTTATGTTGCACCTGGAGCAGACAAAGTCATTCAGTTTCGCTGTTACAGATGCACGTGTATACAGTGGTACCTGTATACACGTGTATACAGTGGTAATCCGTTCCGGAAGTCCGTTTGACTCCCGAAACGTTCTAAAACCAAGGCGCGGCTTCTGATTGGTGCAGGAGCTTCCTGCACTGACACGGAAGCCACGTCGGATGTTCAACTTCCAAAAAACATTTGCAAACCATAACACTTCTGGGTTTTTGGTGTCCGGAAGCCAATTAGTTTGTCAACTAATCCATTCGAGAACCAAGGTTCCACTGTATACATTAAACCCGCAACTTGCATGCATTTAACTTGTGTGCATTCAGCTTTACGTGCTGGGCAAACTTTAAAAATAAAAAGGAGCTGTTGTCTGGGGGGGGGAGACTTTGGCAGTCCCACCCACAGTTGCGCCCAATGTGTTTTGACTATATGCGATTTTGGCTTTAGGCGCGATCCCCGGGACATCACTGCCTCCTAATTTTCAGGCTCCGTGCCGATTTTCTGCTGGGATGCAGCTGTTTGTTCCTGGGTCTGGCCTTCAATGCTCAGGTAACGCCTGTGACTTTGTACTTTGCTGCAAGGCCTGATGGGTCAGCCCTTCCAAGCGCACCCAAATATGCAACACAAACACACTGCGTTCAATCATGGCCTTTTGTTGATGTGACAAGGACAATTTATTGGCTTGTGTTGGAAAAAGAGCTGGCAGAGTTGTAAAAGGAACATGCAAATGTTTGCTTGGGCCGGCCGAGAAGGAGAATAGGACCCACCCCCCACCCCCTGAAACCTGGCTCCTTTCCTTCTGTAATAATATATCATTCAAATAGCAACTCCAGGAACCTCTAACTGGTAGGCAGGAGGTGTTGCTTGCAATTGGATTTGGCTGCTCTCCTTAGTAGGGATTTAAGGAAGGCAGGAGTTGGGTTTTTCTCCCTTTTTAAATGGGAGGATCCAGAGATACTTAAGCTTTGAACTTAAAGAGTCTTTAAGCCTGCAGTTGCTACCAATTTGCACTTCTTATAGGTTCTCACTTGTCGGGAGCTGTGGGCAAGGGACTTAGCTTGGTGGTAGAGGGTTGCCAGAAGACGATTTCAGGTTCCATCCCTGGGTGTCTCCAGGTAGAACGAGTGTCCGGCCTAGATGGGCCAGTGGTAAAAACAGCTTTCTGTGTCAATCGGAATTTGAAAACTCATATTGGATCCACCTTGCCCATTCCGCTCCCTCCCACCCTCTGAAGGCAGAATTGCACATCCAAGCCAACTGGAAATTATCCTGTCTTTGCATCTCTGTGTCTGTCTGTCTAGCTCCTGCTGCTTCTTTGGCAATCCCTCGTAGCCGAGTAAGATTGTCTTCCATAAACACGGTTTTAGCAATGAGTCCGTAAGTGACTGTGGAGGCCAGTTCTGGATCCACACGTCCTTCCACAGTGGGGACATTGGTTTCCGGATGGGAGTTGATCACAGTGTGGATTTGCCAAGTGTGCCTTCCTCTTAGCACGTTTCTCCCTTGCATCCTGAGTTTGAGCGTCTTCAAAGCCCACGGCACCTTTGGTAAAGGCTGTTCTCCAACTGGAGTGCTAGCAGGCCAGTGTTTATACTACTGTACTTTTTAAAAAAAAAAATGCCTTGAGGCAGTCTTTAAACCTCTTTTGCTGACCACCAGCATTATACTTTCCATTTTTAAGTTTGGAATAGAGTAGTTGCTTTGAGAGACGATCATCAGGCATCCACACAACATGACCAGTCCAGTGAAGTTGATGTTGAAGAATCATTGCTTTGACACTGGTGATCTTTACTTCTTCCAGTACACTGACATTAGTTCGCCTGTCTTCCCAAGTGATATGTAAATTTTTTCGGAGACACCTTTGATAGACTCTTTCAAGGAGTTGGAGATTAAATAACTAACCATTTGCTGCCATTTCAAAACACCCCATACAAGGCCATTTTGGTGAGGTGAGATGGCGGCCCAAATAGTAATAATAATTTATAATAATAATTTGTCTGACTTCCGAAATGTTTGAAAACCAACGCACAAGCTTCTGATTGGTGCAGGCGCCCCAGAAACAATAGCCGACAGCCGCATCAGATAGAAGAATAGAATCATAGAATCATAGAGTTGGAAGAGACCACAAGGGCCATCGAGTCCAACCCCCTGCCAATCAGGAAACACCGTCAGAGCACTCCTGACATATGGCTGTCAAGCCTCTGCTTAAAGACCTGCAAAGTAGGAGACTCCACCACACTCCTTGGCAGCAAATTCCACTGTTGAACAGCTCTTACTGTCAGGAAGTTCTTCCTAATGTTTAGGTGGAATCTTCTTTCTTGTAGTTTGGATCCATTGCTCCGCTTCTCTGGAGCAGCAGGAAACAACCTTTCTCCCTCCTCTATGTGACACCCTTTTATATATTTGAACATGGCTATCATATCACCCCTTAACCTCCTCTTCTCCAGGCTAAACATGCCCAGCTCCCTTAGCCGTTCCTCATAAGGCATCGTTTCCAGGCCTTTGACCATTTTGGTTGCCCTCCTCTGGACACGTTCCAGTTTGTCAGTGTCCTTCTTGAACTGTGGTGCCCAGAACTGGACACAGTACTCCAGGTGAGGTCTGACCGGAGCAGAATACAGTGGCACTATTACTTCCCTTGATCTAGATGCTATACTCCTATTGATGCAGCCCAGAATTGCATTGGCTTTTTTAGCTGCCGCGTCGCACTGTTGGCTCATGTCAAGTTTGTGGTCAACCAAGACTCCTAGATCCTTTTCACATGTACTGCTCTCAAGCCAGGTGTCCCCCATCTTGTATTTGTGCCTCTCATTTTTTTTGCCCAAGTGCAATACTTTACATTTCTCCCTGTTAAAATTCATCTTGTTTGTTTTTGCCCAGTTCTCTAATCTGTCAATAATAATAATAATAATAATAATAATAATAATAATAATAATTTATTATTTATACCCCGCCCATCTAGCTGGGCCTCCCCAGCCACTCTGGGCGGCTTCCATAAAAACCAAAAATACAGTAAAATATCACACGTTAAAAACTTCCCTGAACAGGGCTGCCTTAAGATGTCTTCTGAATGTCAGGTAGTTGTTTATCGCTTTGACATCTGCTGGAAGGGCGTTCCACAGGGCGGGCGCCACTACCGAGAAGGCCCCCTGCCTGGTTCCCTGTAGCTTTGCTTCTCGCAATGAGGGAACCGCCAGAAGGCCCTCGGCGCTGGACCTCAGCGTCCGGGCAGAATGATGGGGGTGGAGACGCTCCTTCAGGTATACTGGACCGAGGCCGTTTAGGGCTTTAAAGGTCAGCACCAACACTTTGAATTGTGCTCGGAAACGTGTCAAGGTCGTTTTGAAGTGTGATCCTGTCCTCTGGGGTGTTAGCCACCCCTCCCAGTTTGGTGTCATCTGCAAATTTGATCAGGATCCCCTTGCTTCTAGTTGTGCATCCCACAAAATTCTGCAGCCACCGCGATCAGCTCACCAGCCAATTTTTCATTTGTTTAAAATGAGCCTTCTTAAAATATTGGGGGACTGGGGGGCAGAATAAGTCCAGATATTTCAAGTTAAGGCACCTGTGCACTGCTGTAAATACTATTTCATTCTTGTACCTCATACACAAGGACCCGGGTGGCGCTGTGAGTTAAACCACAGAGCCTAGGACTTGCCAATCAGAAGGTCGGTGGTTCGAATCCCTGCGACGGGGTGAGCTCCTGTTGCTCGGTCCTAGCTCCTGCCAAACTAGCAGTTCGAAAGCATGTCAAAGTGCAAGTAGCTAAATAGGTACCACTCTGGCGGGAAGGTAAACAGCGTTTCCATGTGCTGCTCTGGTTTGCCAGAAGCGGCTTAGTCATGCTGGCCACATGACCCAGAAGCTGTACGCCGGCTCCCTCGGCCAATAAAGCGAGATGAGCGCCGCAACCCCAGAGTCAGCCATGACTGGGCCTGATGGTCAGGGGTCCCTTTACCTTTACCTTTACCTTTACCTTTACCTCATACACCTCTGTGGCTACCCAAAGTCCACTGAACTTCAGAGCTCATGTGTGAATTATAAGCAACCCCAGAGCAGTTTTAATCGTGGGGAGGGGGCAGAGAGATGTACCCCAGTGAATTCTTGAGAATCGCATTTAGGTTGCTGTTTGGTTCTAGTTGCTTTGGGTTAAAGAGAAAGCTACCAGCAAATTTTGCAAATGAATCAATACACAAGCAAGCAGGGAGCGTGACATTGTAGCTCTGAAAGAAATGTGAAACTTGCTGCAACACACACAGTCCCACACTCATCCTTGACAAGCAGCTACAGTGGTACCTCGGGTTACATACGCTTCAGGTTACATACGCTTCAGGTTACAGACTCCGCTAACCCAGAAATAGTGCTTCAGGTTAAGAACTTTGCTTCAGAATGAAAACAGAAACTGTGCTCCAGCGGCACGGCAGCAGCAGGAGGCCCCATTAGCTAAAGTGGTGCTTCAGGTTAAGAACAGTTTCAGGTTAAGAACAGACCTCCGGAACGAATTAAGTACTTATTGTTTTGTAGTCCTCATTGTTTTGCATCCATTACATGTGCTCTCCATGTTTCTCTGTGCTTTGGGGAGTGGGGGTTGGGCCGGGGGTCAGCCTGAGCGTTGTTTTCAGTCGAGGAAACCTCTGAGCTTTCCTTGGCTGGAAACAGTTTATTCTAGGCGAGGGTTCAGCTCTGCAGATAACAACAATGAAGTCCTGTTCATGTTGCAATTGCCAGCACTTTTTATATGCCACTGCCAGAGATACATTTGAAATACACAAGCCAAACGGGATGAGAATGAAAGGAGACCACTCTTGGCAGATTGCAAAGAAAAAAATAAAAATGTTTTGGGCTTTTAACGTGCCTACAGTGGCGTAGCGTGGGGGGTGCCAGAGGGGCCGGCCGCACCGGGCGCAACATCTGGGGGGGGGCGCGCTCGCTGCCTCCGGAGTCGCCGAAGAGCCTCGGGCGCAGGCTGTAGCGGAGCCGCATGTCTCGCGGAACCGACGAGCTGTGCGCGCGTCCGGGCTGAAGGCGCCCAGCAGGCAGCGGCTCTCAGCGCTCGCCGCGGAGGATGCACCAGGCAGCCCCTCCTCACAGCCCCGCCTCCGCCGGTGCTGCTGCAGCTGCTGGGCCGTTGCATTTTCCTCGCCTCTCTGCCCCCCTCCTCCTCCGGGCAAGCGGCGTCGTTTGGGCGGCAGCGCCAGCGGCAACTCGCAGGTTAGGGGTTAGGGGGGGGCGCAAATTACTTGCCTTGCCCCGGGTTAGGGGGCGCAATTTACTTGCGTTGCCCCGGGTGCTGACAACTCACGCTACGCCGCTGCGTGCCTATGATGTGAGTCAATAAACCTTTTCAAGGTCTTATATTTGTAATGACACTTGTGAATCTCCCTTTCAATCCAAATTTCTATGGTGGTCCGAGGCGATCTCAAATAGCTTGTAATCCATTTCACTGCTCCTATTTTGTCCTGATTTTGCTTTGGGGGGGGGTCCCTTCTTAAAAGCGCATTAGTACACATTAGTACATGCATTAGAGCTGCTTTTTAAAAGCTGGTCCTTGTTGTCAATACAGCATCAGCGTGCATAGCATTTTGCTGAGAATAGGAGGGAAGTCAGGTCTCTGCCCCAAGGAACCTGCAATCCAAAATTTGACAAAGTGGAGATGAACTGAGGCAGGGATATGCACAATGAAATTGCTCCAATTGTACATTCTTGAGCAGGGGCAACACGCTCTGCCCAACAGTGAAATTGGGCTTTTCTTCTTTCTTAATAATAATTAATAATAATAATTTATTATTTATAACCCACCCATCTGCCTGGGTTTATGCAGCCACTCTGGGCGGCTTCCAACAACATATTTAAAATCCAATAAAATATTTGATTTTAATGTTTGAATCCTGCTTGAACTCAAAGCAGCTCGTGATAATCACAGTAGCATTAAAAACAACAAACGTAGGAATCATGATAATATCAAATACAGTGGCTCATAAATAAAGGAAACAGCAACAACAAAATCATCAAGGCAACCAATACAATTCAATAAAGTCGTCATACTTTCTTGTTTTTAACCACTGTACCATACTGCCCCCTGCAAGTGTTGGAGAATCTGTTCTTTTAAAAGTCATCAGGACTTCCCTTCCAAAAGAAGACTCAAAACTAATCTCCTAGACCTGGAGGGCTTCCTTGAGTAATGCGTCACCAACTGGCACAAAGAGTGCTGTGCTGTTTTTAATCATTTATATTTTAATAGATTTTAAAAGTATTTTTAATTACTTGCGAACCAATTTTCTTTTTATATGTTTTTAGCTTTCTGTATTTTATCTGTGTTGTAAGTTACTTTGAGTCCTGGTCTGGTGGAAATGTGTGATTATAAATTATTATTATCATCATTATTCAACCAGGATATTTCAGCTGCAAATGGGCATTGTACGTTCAGAGTGTACATATGTGTTCAGAGTGGCTCAGTCAGTAGAACACAAGACTTTTAATCTCAAGAGTCAAGGGTTCAAATCCCACGCTGAGCAAAAGATTCCTGCATTTCAGGGGGTTGGACTAGATGATCCTTGCGACCCTTTGCAAACTCTACAGTTCTGTGATTCTATGACTGCTACGCCAGGAAAACAACAAACCATGCCCTTGGATGTGCTTACAAGCATCGCTGCAATTCTCAGCCCCAAGGCTGACTCTCAAGGTGTTGGAAGGCCAACGGTGGTCATTAAGGGAGAAAATCGAGCAGCTGTGGGGAAGGAAAGGTGCAAAAAGAACCCTGGAGTGATTTTAGGGAATCAAATGACAGCAAACATATGGAAAGAAGCATTTTTTTCCATTTACCCTGCTTGTGTGCTTTTTTAAAATCCTCCTAAGGCAACTGAACAAGAGGAATGCCTTTTGCTGTGGCAATCTCTACAGCACCTCTGCCTAACTTCCTATTTAAAAAGTCAAATAACCGCAGCACAAGACATCTGCTTGAACACTGTGAGTCACAGGCCTTTGATCTGACCCTATATTCCTAAAATTTCTTGTGTGCTAATAGGTGGAACCTCATAGCTGGATTTTCAATGCCTGACATAGGAGATATCATCTATTAAGGGGTCCATTCCACCTCCACCAGGTGGGATGGACCTTTCTCCTCCCTAGCAGGTTTTAAATCCCAAGATGGAATTAAGATTGCCGGAAGAAATATCAACAACCTCAGATATGCAGATGAAACAACCTCGATGGCAGAAAGTGAGGAGGAATTAAAGAACCTTTTAATGAGGGTGAAAGAGGAGAGCGCAAAATATGGTCTGAAGCTCAACATCAAAAAACCCAAGATCATGGCCACTGGGCCCATCACCTCCTGACAAATAGAAGGGGAAGAAATGGAGGCAGTGAGAGATCTTACTTCCTTGGGCTCCATGATCACTGCAGATGGTGACAGCAGTCATGAAATTAAAAGATGCCGGTTTTTTGGGAGAAAAGCAATGACAAACCTAGACAGCATCTTAAAAAGCAGAGACACTGCCTTGCTGACAAAGGTCCGTATAGTTAAAGCTATGGTTTTTCCAGTCGTGATGTATGTAAGTGAGAGCTGGACCATAAAGAAGGCTGATCACAGAAGAAATGACGCTTTGGAATTATGGTGCTGGAGGAGACTCTTGAGAGTCCCATGGACTGCAAGAAGATCAAACCTATCAATTCTGAAGCTGCAGCAGGCAAGCACATTCCATTCAGAAAAGATTTATGTTGCTCTTGGAGCTTTTTTTAAAAAAACCCTTTCTGTCGCAGGGAATATTTGCTCTCCCGCTAATTGATGCTTTTGAATTGTGGTCCTGCAGGAGTCTCTTGAGAGTCCCATGGACTGCAAGAAGATCAAACCTCTTCATTCTGAAGGAAATCAGCCCTGAGTGCTCACTGGAAGGACAGATCGTGAAGCTGAGGCTCCAATACTTTGGCCACCTCATGAGAAGAGAAGACTCCTTGGAAAAGACCCTGATGTTGGGAAAGATGGAGGGCACAAGGAGAAGGGAATGACGGAGGACGAGATGGTTGGACAGTGTTCTCCCACTGTTCCCCTCAGAGAGCTATGATTCCTTTTTATTTATCTATTTTTAAAATCATTTTTGAATTGAAAGTTTTTCATTTGATATGCAATAACAGCCAAACTAATGTAAAAAAAGAAAAATAGGAAAGGAACCGGAAAAGAGAAAAAGAAAGAGAAAGAAAGAAAGAAAGAAAGAAAGAAAGAAAGAAAGAAAGAGTAAAATAGAGAGAAAAGAGTATAATAATATCAAGCTCTTCACATCTTTATTCCACATACAGAAGACTGAACTTGCCCAGCTCTCACCTGGGAGCCTCGCCTCGCCCCCTTCCCTCAGTCTCCCAGTTTGAGGGATCCAAAGAACTACAATTCCCAGAGCTCCCTGGGAAAGGGGGTTAATAGCTAAACCAGTGTTCTTTTTCTGCCAAAAAGCAAGTTCTACATTCCCTGGTTTACATTGTATCACACACCACTTTTAACGTCACAGTTTCCCCCAAAAGAACCCCGGGAACTGTAGCTTTTAAAAGGTACCAGGCATTGTTAGGAGACAGAGCACAACAGTTCCTAGAGTTCCTTGGGGAAAAATGATGATTGATCTCATCATTTTGCAGGATATCTCTGCTCGTTTTCAGTACACAGAGTCCTCTGCAACCAAGGAGCAGTAATTGCTGTCTCTCCTGCATTTCTTGCATTTCTTGACATTTAAATGGCCCTTTGCCTTCAGCCAGCAGGAGATGGAAAGGGGTTTTGCTAATGAGGACAGTCAATCTCCAAGTGTTGATGACCAAACCTGACCTGGAGGTTTGCTGAGCCAGTGTGAATGTTTGGGATCAAGGTGCCAGTCTAATTTAAGAGGCAGGCGCCAAGTCTTCTGAGTTTAGCTTCCCTGGAGGTGGGAATCCTAAAAGTAAGCTGCTAATGGGTACACAGCAGGCCTTAATTCTCAAGGAGAGGAGGAGCAGCTGGGATCTGGGGCTAGTGGTTCCTCCTGGTTGTTGTACCTGAGTAGCTAAAGGTTAGAATCTTAGAGTTGGAAGGGTCAACTAGTTTAATCTCAGCTAAAGCATCCAGGTTGCTCACTGGGGATGGGGAAAACTTTTCTGTTTTTCTTTTAAAAATATTAATACTCCACCCATCTGGCTGGGTTTCCCCAGCCACTCTGGGCGGCTTCCAATAGAATATTAAAAACACGATAAAACATTAAACATTTAAAAATTTCCCTATAAAGTGGTACCTCTGGATGCGAACGGGAGCCCCATTCGCATCCTGAAGCAAATCCACGGGTCACGATTGGCCGCTTCCGCGCATGCGTGTGACGTCATTTTGAGCGTCTGCGCATGCACAAGCTGTGAAACCCGGAAATAACGCGCTCCATTACTTCCGGGTCGCTGCAGAACGCAACCCGAAAATGCTTAACCCGAAGTTACTTCAACCCAAGTTATGACTGTACAGGGCTGCCTTCAGATGTCTTCTAATTGTCAGATAGTTGTTTATTTCCTTGGCATCTGATGGGAGGGCATTCCACAGGGCAGGTGCCACTACCGAGAAGGCCCTCTGCCTGGTTCCTGGTAACCTCACTTCTCGCAGGCGGGGAACCGCCAGAAGGCCCTCAGAGCTGAACCTCAGCGTCTGGGCTGAACGATGGGGGTGGAGGCGCTCCTTCAGGTATACAGGACTGAGGCTGTTTAGGGCTTTAAAGGTCAGCACCAACACTTTGAATTGTGCTTGGAAACTTACTGGGAGCCAGTGTAGGTCTTTCAAGACTGGTGTTATATGGTCTTGGCGGCCGCTCCCTGTCACCAGTCTAGCTGCCGCATTTTGGATTAGTTGTAGTTTCCGGGTCACCTTCAAAGGTAGCCCCATGTAGAGCACGCTGCAGTAGTCCAAGCGGGAGATAACCAGAGCATGCACCACTCTGGAGAGACAGTCTGCGGGCTGGTAGGGTCTCATCCTGAGTACCAGATGGAGCTGGTAGACATCTGCCATGTTCAGGTGCCATTTGAGCTGTATTTTCACCTACTTCTCAGTTTCTCTGGCTGGACTGTGGCACTGAAAGCAGGACCCTGTCTCAAAAGGGGGGGGGGTGGCCTGTCCGACATGGGAGGCCACAGTCCAGGGTTCAAATCCTCACTCAGCCATGTAAGGTCAGTGGATGACCTTTACCCACTCACCTACCTCGGAGGGTTGTCGTGAGGGGGACCAAACTGTGGGAGGCAGTGAAATACAGGAGTGCCTGGCCTGCTCTGGTCCAGGGGGTCATGAAGAGTCGGACACGACTAAACGACTAAACAACAACAACAATGACTTCCCTTGATCTGGACACTATGCTTCTGTTGAAATATAGTGTTATATACACAATATATGATACATCAGAAAGGCCTATATGGTATATACAGGGGTACCTCGGGTTAAGTACTTAATTCGTTCCAGAGGTCCGTTCTTAACCTGAAACTCTTCTTAACCTGAAGCACCACTTTAGCTAATGGGGCCTCCTGCTGCCACAGCACCACCGGAGCACGATTTCTGTTCTCATCCTGAAGCAAAGTTCTTAACCTGAAGCACTATTTATGGGTTAGTGGAGTCTGTAACCTGAAGCGTATGTAACCCGAGGTACCACTGTACATTGCTAATGGCTACATGGAAATGCCTGCTATCTGCAATGTGGCCTTTCTTCCGCATGCATAAAAATGTAAGGCTGTCGTCACGCAACCTCCATTGGAGGGTTTTTGTAGTGTCATGTCACAATCCTGGGTTTGGTTGAAGTCAGGGTGGAGCAAGGGAGCAAAAATGAAGGCAGGTTGCACAACAGCAGGGGTCAGCAAGGTTTATCTTGCCTAGGCCGGATCAGTCCTGAGGAGATCCCTCCGTGAGTGTGCGTGAGTGCGCGCGCCTGCGATTTTCGGCGTCTGCGCAGACGCGATTTTTGACGCCGCAGAAGCGAGTCCCCACGCCGTGCCGGTTTAGCACAGTGCGAGAGCAGGCACCTTGGTTTGGGGGCGGCTCGTGAGCCGGCTAAACGATCTCCGCAGGCCGCTTCCGGCCCATGGGCCTTGGGTTGCTGACCCCTGCACAACAGCATGGCAAGCGAGCGAGAAGGGAGGAACAATGAGAGGCAGGAAGTGGTGGATTAAAACAGTGGCAGAAGCTCGAGTACAGCAGAGATGGAGGAGCTTGCATTCTGCATTTGAAAAACAGCTAAGTTCTGTTATCTGTTTAGATTATGCCAGCAAAGCAAAGATGGGTCGATAAAATAGAAGGCAGAGGAAAACAAAGAATTGTGTGTGCATCTTTCATAGAATTATGCCTTATCACTGGAAGTCCTGCAGTGCAAACTCATTGACTCCAGGGCTGGCATGCAACTAGGTATTAATGCTGCTATTAATAGATCTAGCACAGGGTCTATGCTGAGTAAAACGTAGCTGAATGCCAACTGCTGGAATTTACCGGGTGTTTGCAAGGGGTGAGGTGGGGCGACGAATGATCTCTGCTCAGTGCTCTGCGCGCAAGAAGGTCCCAGGTTCAGTGCAGTTTAAACGCAAGGAAGTAGGGGGAAGAACCAATCTTCTCATAGAGGAATTCCTGAACAGCTTCAGAGGATACCCGGGGTTTGTGTTGCAACAGCTATAGAGTGTTGTCTAGCACTGTAGGACTTTGAGAAGCTGGTTATCACTGGATCAAGTTCATCAGGTTTTTAAAACTCAGTTTTATTAAAGGTTTTCAACATATAATACAATAAAAACTAAGTAAATCTTATATCTATCTATCTATCTATCTATCTATCTATCTATCTATCTATCATCTATCTATCTATCACATATTATACAGTAAAAACCAAACAGAGCTAATATCTAAAGAGAACAAAATAATAAAAAAGAAAAGGGGAGAGCGAAAATAAAGAAGAAAAAAGAAGCACTCCCACGCAAGCACAAAAGCTCATTGTATAATAATAATAATAATAATAATAATAATAATAATAATAATAATAATATTTATATCCCGCCCATCTGGCTGAGTTTCCCCAGCCATTCTGGGCGGCTCCCAACAGAATATTAAAAACACAATAAAACATCAAACATTCAAAACTTCCCTAAACAGGGCTCTCTTCAGATGTCTTCTAAAAGTCAGATACAGTAGTTGTTTATTTCCTTGACGTCTTATGGCAGAGTGTTCCACTATCGAGAAGGCCCCTCTGCCTGGTTCCCTGCAATCTCACTTCTCGCAATTTGCCAGAAAGCCCTCAAACCTGGACCTCAATGTTCTCAGTATAACTTTGGGCCATCTAAAGTTGTATGAACCCAGTTTGCTAATCTGTCAAATGGGTATAATAGAAATCTACTTTCCTGGAGCTGTTGAGAAGGGAAGATCTATATCCCCAAACATTTGCCTACAAACAAATACTACTTCTCACCTCCACAGTTCCTGGCTACTTTCAGCTCTCCTCCTTTCCAGTTTTCCTTCTCCACCCAGACTATTCTTCTGACCTCTTCTCTGCCATTTCTCCCAAGTCACAGCATTAATTTCCTTTGATCAGTCATGCTTATTTCTGACTGCATAGGTTCTCCTTGGAAAGCAGGCTGGAGCCACTTAGTTTAAGCTGCAATGTTACCCATTAGCTTTTATCAGAAATGCAAACAATCCCGCAAAGAATGGGTAGCCTTTATAAACCGCTAGTGTGAAGATGGAACCCCCTTTAAGAAAAGGAAGGAAGTACCCAGCCTCTGCTTGATTATTTTCCTTTCACTTCAGTGGCGTAGCGTGGGGGGTGCAGGGGGGGCCGGCCGCACCGGGTGCAACATCTGGGGGGGCGCTCGCACTCGCAGCTCTCTGCCCCTACCTGGCTCACTCACTCTCTCTCAGGGGGCGCAAATTACTTGCCTTGCCCCGGATGCTGACAACCCACGCTACGCCACTGTTTCACTTCCTCTATGCTAATCTGCCTCAAACAGTAATAATGCTTGAAAGCTTCTTTATCACTTCATTCAATGCTTAGGGAAAGTAAGGTCTGTCAGTCAGCTGCAGAAGATGGCATCATTTGCTGCTGCTCTTCAAAAGAGTCCTGGATCTGTGTTCTCCAGCATCATCTCCCACCTGCACCATGGTCTATGCCAATTTTTGGACCACTCTACTGCCTTTTAAGTCTTCTGCATCTTTCCCCCCTCCTTTCCTATTCCCTTTTGCTTGTTTTTCTTTCCTTTGCAATCACAGCAGCTCAGCCAATGGCAGCCTTCTGCCTGCCCCGCTTCTCTGTGACATCAGCCAATCAGGGCCGTCTTTCTCTACGGAATGTTCCATTTGGGAAGCTCCAGGGGTGAGCTCCCGTTGCTCGGTCCCTGCTCCTGCCAACCTAGCAGTTCGAAAGCACGTCAAAGTGCAAGTAGATAAATACCGTATTTTTGCTCTATAAGACGCACCAGACCAGAAGACGCACCTAGTATTTGGAGGAGGAAAAGAAGAAAAAAAATATTCTGAATCTCAGAAGCCAGAACAGCAAGAGGGATCACTGCGCAGTGAAAGCAGCAATCCCTCTTGCTGTTCTGGTTTCTGGGATAGCTGCGCAGCCTGCATTCGCTCCATAAGACACACATACATTTCCCCTTACTTTTAAGGAGGGAAAAAGTGAGTCTTATAGAGCAAAAAATATGGTAGGTACCGCTCCGGCGGGAAGGTACATGGCGTTTCCGTGCGCTGCTCTGGTTCGCCAGAAGTGGATTAGTCATGCTGGCCACATGACCCGGAAGCTGTACATCAGCTCCCTCAGCCAATAAAGCGAGATGAGCGCTGCAACCCCAGAGTCGGCCACGACTGGACCTAATGGTCAGGGGTACCTTTACCTTTACCTTTACCTTTAGGAAGGACCATCTCTCCTTTCCCTCGCTCTCATCCTCTGCCATCTTTCTTCATCTCTTCCTCCCCTCTTGCCTTCTCTCTTCTCTCCCACACTTCTCCTCCAAACAGCTCATTCAAACTTTGGCACCTCCATTCTGAGACTTGATCGATAGGGACCAGCTTACCAAGTTAATGATAATCACAGAATAAACGCTGGTGTTTCAAAGTTCACCCAACTTTAGCAGCGGTTCGGATTCCCACCCCCCAACCCCCTGGCAACACACATAACCAAATGACCCGAGCCACGAGGATTTCATCGATCGGGTGGAGGAGTTTGAACTTGCCTTGCGCTCCTCTCTCTCTCTCTCCCTCTCCTGGCCCGATCTGATCTGGGTTCAAGACTGCTTTGATTCTCTTCCTTATCGAAAACCTTTCCCCCTATCTTATAATGTCTGTTATTTTAGATAAAAAGCCCAATCAATTGAGCCCGAAAGTTTTATTTCCTTCTGATAACTCCGGTCCAGGCTATTTTAACGGGGAGGTCAGTGTATTTGCAGAGTTTGGAACTGACCCCTGCAGATACTTGTCAGCTGCTGCAAAAAAATGCATGTTGCTGTTGTTATTAATAATGTTAATATAGGTGCACCCTTGCACCAGTTGTGAACAGATGCAATGCATGAGCCATGCATTTATTCATTTCTTCTTTTGTGGACTAACCTAAGGTGTTGCAGAGCAGGCTGGATTGGTCCATGTAGTCCAGCATCCCATAAACCTTAGTGCAGGGGTCACCAAACTTTTTCAGCAGGGGGCCGGTCCACTGTCCCTCAGACCTTGTGGTGGGCCAGACTATATTTTTTTTGGGGGGGAATGAATGAATTCCTATCCCCCACAAATAACCCAGAGATGCATTTTAAATAAAAGGACACATTCTACTCATGTAAAAACACACTGATTCCTGGACCGTCCACAGACCAGATTTAGAAGGCTGTTGGGCCTGATACAGCCCCCAGGCCTTGGTTTGCCTACCCATGCCTTAGTGGGACAGCTGAACATAGGCTCAAATACCTCTCATTTAAAGGTAAAGGGACCCCTGACCATTAGGTCCAGTCGTGGCCGACTCTGGGGTTGCGGCGCTCATCTCGCTTTATTGGCCGAGGGAGCCGGCGTACAGCTTCCGGGTCATGTGGCCAGCATGACTAAGCCGCTTCTGGTGAATCAGAGCAGCGCACGGAAACGCCGTTTACCTTCCCGCTGGAGTGGTACCTATTTATCTACTTGCATTTTGACGTGCTTTCGAACTGCTAGGTTGGCAGGAGCAGGGACTGAGCAACGGGAGCTCACCCGTCGTGGGGATTTGAACCGCCGACCTTCTGATCGGCTAGTCCTAGGCTCTGTGGTTTAACCCACAGCGCCACCCGTGTCCCTTTACCTCTCATTTACAAAGCCCTAAACACCTTGGGATTTAGGCCCTTAGCAGGCTGATGCTTCCGGATGCAGGTTTCTCTCATGCTTGCTTAAGACACTTCAATCTTATGCAGCCGTGCAAATCTGGGGATTATAACTCAAAGGCAGTTTGGAGCTCCTCTTCACTTCCTTGCATTTCATGAGAAAAGCTGGCTGCTCAAAATGCGCAACGCCTCCCTTTCTCAGCCCCACCCACTTTCTCAGCAAGCCCCGCCCAGGCTCTCTGGCAAGACGACGCCCCTTATTTTGCTCTTCCTTCCACGTTTCCTGCACAGGAAACACTCCAGCAATGCTGTGGCCAAAGTTCAAGGGCAGCCGTGCGAGAGGAGGAGGGATGGTTTTCTTGGAAATGTTTTTTCCCTCCCGTCCCAGGAAGTCAACAGGATGTGATCTTTTTGCCCTGATCCTTAAAAGGGCTGGCTCTTAGAATATGTGCTGTCTTGAAAGAGTAACTCCACGTGACTGAAAGCACCAGACCGTCCTTTTAGCTGATCCTTCCGCTTTGCGATGGTCTATAGCAGGGATCGGCAAAGTTTTTGTGGCTTGGGCCGGTTCACGGTTCTACAGACAGCGTGGTGGGCCGGAGTGTGCATGCACGCATGCGCAAACGCTATTTCCGGTGCTCCTTCCAGCGCGGAGGAGGCGTGCACAGCTTCTCATTGGCTGCAGGCCCTCGTTGCGGAAGGCGGTCTCCACTGTGCTCCACGCCGGTGTAGTGTGGCGCACGGGAGCCGACCGAGCGGGCGGCAGGGATCCATGGGCTGGTTAAATGACCCCCATGGGCCTCTTGTGGCCCATGGGCCTTAGGTTGCCAACCCCTGGTCTATAGGGTGTGAAGCAGATGAACAGCTTTTGCTGCCCCAGAACAACACAGTGAAATCAGCCATTAATGGCCCCCCATTTTGCAGATGAAGAAGCTGAGCCTGAGATACTTCTCTGAAGCAGGACTGCTGCCCTGTGTCTTCTGGGAATAAAGTAGGATAAAGGTAAAGGGACCCCTGACCATTAGGTCCAGCTGTGACCAACTCTGGGGTTGCAGTGCTCATCTCGCTTTATTGGCTGAGGGAGCCAGCGTACAGCTTCCGGGTCATGTGGCCAGCATGACTAAGCCACTTCTGGCGAACCAGAGCAGCGCACGGAAACGCCGTTTACCTTCCCGCCGAAGTGGTACCTATTTATCTACTTGCACTTTGACGTGCTTTCGAACTGCTAGGTTGGCAGGAACAGGGACCGAGTAACGGGAGCTCACCCCGTCATGGGGATTCGAACCGCCGACCTTCTGATCGGCAAGTCCTAGGCTCTGTGGTTTAACCCACAGCGCCACCCGCGTCCCACAGTGATAGCTGCTCCCAATTAGTCTACTTTCAGGGAACAATCTTCTATGTAGATTCAACTCCCTATGGACCCCTGCATGTCTACCAAGCAACCCCTTTGTGGATTCTGCAAAGGATTCTGGGGGATGTTCTAGGGCAGGGGTCGGCAAACTAAGGCTCGCAAGCCAGATCAGGCCCAATTGCCTTCAGGATCCGGCCCCCAGACTGTCCATGGATCGGTGTGGGGATTCTGAAGGCTGGAAGACTCAGGACAGAGAAGGAGGAATTTCTTCATGCAGTGCATGGTTGAACTGTGGAACTCCCTGCCACAGGAGGCAGGGTTCAACCTGGATGGCTTTGAAAGAGGATTAGACAAAAATCATGGAGGAGAGGGCTATGGTTGGCTCCTGGCAATGCTTCTGAATACCAGTTGCCTGGAAGCCACAGGAGGAGAAAGGGCTCTTGTGTTCGAATCCTGCTTGTGGGTTTCCCACAGGCATCTGGTTGGTCCTTGTGGGAAAAGGATGCTGGACTAGATGGACCATTGGACTGGTCCAGTAGGCTCTAGGGACATGTTCTAGGGACATGGGTGGCGCTGTGGTTTACCACTGAGCCCCTTGAGCTTGCCGATCGGAAGGTCGGCGGTTCGAATCCCCATGATGGAGTGAGTTCCCGTTGCTCTGTCCTCGCTCCTGCCAACCTAGCAGTTCAAAAGCACACCAGTGCAAGTAGATAAACAGGCACCAATGTGGCGGGAAGTTAAACAGCATTTCAGTGCGCTCTGGCTTCTGTCATGGTGTCCCATTGGACCAGAAGCAGTTTAGTCCTGCTGGCCACATGACCCAGAAAGCTGTCTGTGGGCAAACGCCAGCTCCTTCGGCCTGAAAGCGAGATGAGCGTCACACCCCATAGTTGCCTTTGACTGGACTTAACCGTCCAGGGGTCCTTTACCTTTCTTGTGTTCTTAAAAATAAAACTCTGTGCATTTGGCTTCAGACCAGTTTGTTGTTGTTTTAAGAAAAACACACCTGCCCATACGATCAGCTATGTTTTCCATAATTGGGTGATGGCTGAATTTTCGTTCAGTCGTAAGCTTCTGGGAAGTGTTGATCTAATCTTAGCGGTGAAAAACATTACTTATTTTATTTCTACATTCGTCAGAACTCTTTTCAAGACGTGCTCCGAATCGAAGGGCTGTGGGGCACGTGCAGACTGTGTCTGCAGATTGTGGAAGCAAAATTTGGGGACTTCTCCAAACCTGTGCCAAAGTTTTGCAGAGGTTTTTTGGGGGGCGGCGGCAGTGTTTTAACTGAAAAACTTTGGCATGGATTTGGAGAGGATCCCAAATTTGGGGGTTCATGGGGCCGATAGTGGACTCTTGTGGGAAGACTTTCAAGTTGTCTTCCAGCGCTTACATTCTGTAGGAGCACCAAAAATGCACAATTGGTGGCCAGGGTGTCTTGTGACAGACAGACCTAAATATGTGAACTATTCCTGATAAGGCCATCAAAGGCAAGTCGGACACAAAAGTAATCCTGTTTGTTTTAACGCACAAAGGCTCCAGATTCTTCAAGACTGGGCTGGTATCAAAGGAAAGCTCTGGTCTGATGTGTCCTACACGTTCACTCAACTGCTGGTCCTGGGGCAGAATGAGGAAGCCTCCTTCTTGCTGGGGTTGTCTCCTCACTGAGTACTCTTAGTTAAATTTTAACCGCTCAAACCTCCAGACTGACTATCCCAGCCCCACCCTGTAGCTCTGCAGACATCTGGTGTAGGAGCTTTGCAGAAATCCTATAGGCAATTGATTTGGATCAAGGGCTCCTGGTTCAAAATGCTGCCATGCAACATTTCCAGACTTTGGTCTCCTGCTCCAACCTCCCGGCCAACCCGGCCCATTAAGTCCTATGATTATGTGACCGATTGTCAGCTTTCATGTATTTTCTTTTCCAGGCTGTGCGAACAAAGCTCTAAATAAGGCCGGCTTAAGTGAAACCTGTTGACTTTGAGACTTAAAAGCATTCTTTCAAACAAAAAAGCGGGGTGGGTGGAAATCTCATGATTCTAAAGGTAGGCTCGGGATTTTTTCAACGCCCAGGTTGCAGTGGGCGCTGGACATCGCCTTTGCACGCAGTACTGCCCTCTGCAGGATGAAGCGCTGAATTGTGAGCCTTCGATGATGAGAATTAAGACACAGAACAGGTGGGATTCAGCCTTAGATGGGTGGAAGATTACAGGACCGAGGTTCGCCAAGGCGAAACTCTTGATTCTGGACTCGAAGCATGACTGCAAGTCATTGCCACTGATTTCTGGTGATTTCAGAGTGGTTTCTTGTGATTTCAGAGCTTTACTGCTTGTATCATTTGTTTGCTTTTCATTTCATAAATTTGGTTATGCCGCTGGATTGTAGACAGACAAACCTCAGAGTGGTTACTTCTTTTTCTCCACCATGGATAGCTCAGTTGGTTAGAGCGTGAAGCATGTAAATTCCAAGGTTTGAAGTTTGATCCCTGTATGGGACAGCTACAAATTCCTGCATTACAGGGGGGTTGGACTAGATGACCCTCAGTGTGGTGTAGTGGTTAAGAGCAGTGGACTCGTAATCTGGGGAACCGGGTTCGCGTCTCCGCTCCTCCACATGCAGCTGCTGGGTGACCTTGGGCCAGTTACACTTCTTTGAAGTCTCTCAGCCCCACTCACCTCACAGAGTGTTTGTTGTGGGGGAGGAAGGGAAAGGAGAATGTTAGCCGCTTTGAGACTCATTCGGGTAGTGATGAAGCGGGATATCAAATCCAAACTCTTCTTCCCACTCTTCAATTCTTTGATTCTATTCTATGATTTATTCCAGTATTTTGAACAGGAGGCTGTACGAGATGTGCCATTGGCCGCACCCAGCAGGCACCTTCTTATGTCCCGACATAGAATGTAGACGTGTCTTTTAATCTGGTTTTTAGCTTATCCTTGATTTTAATTATTGTGATCTTTCAAGGTTTAGAATTCTTTAGTTCATTGTTTTATTCTTCTTGTAATCGCTTTTGAGGTTTAGTGGGAGGGGGGGCGTCCTCCTAACAATCAGATATATACAGATAGATCTATTTGAAACAAATAAACAATAAACGGTAGCCCAGAACATCTGGAGAGCACTGCGTTGGTCTAGGCTGGCTTTACTCATACCTGCAACACAATGCCTTAAGCCATCATTTAAAACAAAACAGAACAGAACCATATGAGCTTTATTTTATTTTTTAATGTCAAAACCAGCTCACAGCCTGGATAGTTTGAAAAGGAAACCTCTAGGCAGTCTCCTTCTTCTCCAGCAGACCAAATCAATCATGCATTTTTCTGAACATGTTTCCAAACACAAAAGTGTTGCAGGAAGAAAAGGAGGGCACAGGGTTTTCCAGGGCAGGCGTTTGCACTTAATTCTGCAGAATTCGAAAGGTGGATTTTTATTATTATGAGCATCTGAGCCCTTCCTGAGAGTAGGGCTCCATTTTCGGGTTGAAGTGAGGGTCACCAGGACCAATATTAAGTTGCCAGTGGTGACCAGCCAGTCCCCCCCCCCAATAAAAACCCCTCGCAGGCAGAGTAGATAATGGGGGTGCAGAACTTCAGCTGGAACTGACCGTCCATACCTTTTTCTCTGCCCCTCAGGACTCTCCCCCAAGCCCCACCCTTCACATCCTCCTTGGGTGCTTTTGTCCCTGTTGAAATTCCATTTTGTTAGCTTGCCCTCACAGGCACTGTGGTCTAAACTGCTGAGCCCCTTGGGCTTCCCAATCAGAAGGTCGGTGGTTTGAATCCCCACGACGGGGTGAGCTCCCGTTGCTCGGTCCCAGCTCCTGCCAACCTAGCAGTTCGAAAGCACACCAGTGCAAGTAGATAAATAGGTACCGCTCCGGTGGGAAGGTAAACAGCGTTTCCGTGCGCTCTGGTTTCCATCACTGTGTCCCGTTGCGCCAGAAGTGGTGTAGTCCTGCTGGCCACATGACCCGGAAAGCTGTTTGTGGACAAACGCCGGCTCCCTCGGCCTGAAAGCGAGATGTGCAGCACAGCTCCATAGTCTCCTTTGACTGGACTTAACCATCCAGGGGTCCTTTACCCTTCACCTTTACCTTTTACCTTATCCAATCTGTTAAGGTCATTTTGAATTCTGATTTTGTCTTCTGCGGCATTAGCTACCCTTCCTCGTTGGGTATCACCTGCAAATTTGACAAGCATCCCCTCAACTCCTTCATCCAAGTTATTTATAAAGATGTTGAACAACAACAAGCCCAGGACAGAGCCCTGCGGAACCCCACTTTTCTTCTTCTTTTATCAAAAGTTTTTTTTAATTCATTTTCACTTCTACCATTTGACATCATACATAAATTATAATCATTTTACAAACAGGATTCTCAGAATCTCCGAACTTCCTTCCACCCCTCCATGGTTTCCCCAGATATTCTTTTCAAACTGCATCCTATCATATTCTCCACATTTTCTTCACTCAATTTTTATCATAATTCTTGCTTCATTGCAAGTGTTTTTAAAATCCTGCCAAAGTTTTCAGTTGTCTACAGTGTTCTTTGAAGTAACTTTAAAAAATTCCCCATTCTTTATTAAATTTATTGTCCTCTTGGATGCTGATTTTCCCGGTAAAGGTAAAGGTCAAGGGACCCCTAACCATTAGGTCTAGTTGTGGCTGACTCTGGGGTTGCAGCGCTCATCTTGCTTTATTGGCTGAGGGAGCCGGCGTACAGCATGTGGCCAGCATGACTAAGCCGCTTCTGGCGACCCAGAGCAGTGCACAGCAACGCCGTTTACCTTCCCGCTGGAGCGGTACCTATTTATCTACTTGCACTTTGACATGCTTTCGAACTGCTAGGTTGGCAGGAGCTGGGACCGAGCAATGGGAGCTCACCCCATCGCGGGGATTCGAACCGCCAACCTTCTGATCAGCAAGTCCTAGGCTCAGTGGTTTAACCCACAGCGCCACCCGCGTCCTGGTAATCTTCGCCAATTCGGCGTGGTCTATCATCTTTATCAGCCATTCTTCTTTTGTAGGTAGAGCACCCCACTTTTCTCCAGGATGATGAGAAACCATTATTTACTCTGCCTGTGAGCTATTGGAGGGCTGCTCTGGAGGAAAGGACTTAAAACCAGTGGATTCAAACCACAAGAAAGGAGATCAGGAAGAATTTTCTGACAATAAGAGTCGTTTGACAGTGGAATGGGCTCCTCCTTCAGAAGGTGGTGGATTCCCCTTCATTCCCCACAGAAGTTGGGTGGCTATCTGTCATGGATTATTCAGATTATTCCTATATTATTTGCAGTATTCCTGTATTGCATGGTTTGAACTCGATGATCCTTTCCAACTCTGCAATTCTACAGTGCATTAAATGGATGGTTTGAACGGATGCTGGAATAGTAGGACCCAATTTGACCCGATCCAGCCATAGCTGTCAACTTTTCCCTTTCCTTGCGAGGAATCCTATTCGGAATAAGGGAATTTCCCTTAAAAAAAGGGAAATGTTGACAGCTATGGATCCAGCTCTCATCTTCTTCTTCCTTTTGTGCAGGAACAGATTTAGGTTTGATGAGGCCCTAAACCACCGAAGGTAATGGGGCCCTTTATATGTCCAGCTGTCTTTTGATGCTGTTTTTTGTGTTGAATATATGCTATATGGTAACTTATGGACCTAAGAAGTATCTAAAGCCATTTGCACATAATAGGAGCCTACACAACACAAAACGCTGTTGCTGTATGTAGGTTTTATTTTGTTTTTTATCTTATATTTTGGAAATGTACATCCAGGTGTTTTTTTCCTTTAAATTTTTTTTGGGGCCCCAAAAGAGTGGCGCCCTAAGCTATAGCTTGTTTAGCTTATACAGTGATACCTCGTGTTACAGACACTTCAGGTTACAGACGATTCAGGTTACAGACTCCGCTAATCCAGAAATAGTGCCTCGGGTTAAGAACTTTGCTTCAGGATGAGAACAGAAATCGCGCAGTAGTGGCGTGGCGGCAGCTGGAGGCCCCATTAGCTAAAGTGGTGCTTCAGTTTAAGAACAGTTTCAGGTTAAGAACGGACGTCCAGAACGTATTAAGTTCTTAACCCGAGGTACCACTGTACGTAAATCCCGCACTGCTTACGTGGCCCTACTTGATACGCCAGTCCTTTTCATTTAAACCAACACTTATGCAATATGCATTCAGCAGAATTTAAGCACCGAGTTCGTTAATTGCACGCCAGGGCTGATAGCTAAGGAACTGGCGCGGAGGAGGTTACCCAAAACAGCCAGAGAACAGGTGTGCACAGACTGGATGCTCTGCAGCCGGGATATTTTCCACGTTGCAGGAAGACCTTGACATTCCTCTCCCTTTCCCCCAGCCCTTGCTTGACATTCATCTTTGCAGGATTTCGCAAGGCTGGGCACCATTGCACCAAAGTCACCCCCTTATCGTAACAATTTGTCAAAGGAAGAGCAGCTTCTCGGGGTTTGAGGACTCCTCTCGAGATCTGTTTAGACGGAGCCTCTTAAGGAGAGCACAAATCCCTCCTCCGCTGAGGCGATTTGCCCATCTGGGTGTGTTGATATTAAATTTCCCTCTGTCTGTAAACAGAGCACCAGGGGGAGGATGAAGGAAGGCCCGTTGGCATTGGGGAGGAGGTGGAGATGAAAGCAGCTGGGATGATGAAAGGGAGTCCAGATAACTGATGGGGGAACAGGCAGATTCCACCCATCAGTGCCAGAACTGGGTACCTGGGAAGCAGCTCACCAACCCCCTCTTGTGGCTGGACTGTGGATTCCTTTTTTTTCCACAAAACTTACCCGTATTTTTTGCACCATAACACTCACTTTTTTCCTCCTAGAAAGAAAGAGGAAATGTCTGTGTGTGTTATGGAGGAAATGCCTACGGGTGGCATGCCTACGGATTTTCCTCTAAAAACTATGTGCATGTTATGGTCGGGTGCGTGTTATAGAGCGGGTGCGTGTTATAGAGCGAAAGATACGGGACCTTACTTTCTCTCTCTTTTTCTCTGGTTCTTGGGTGGCTAAGAAGAAATTGGAAAAGAATAGCAATTAGGGCCTCAAATAAAAACTGTTGCTGTACAGAGTTCTGCTGTTTATTTCTATTTTATTTTTCTCGTTTTTGCCATTTTATTATTTATTCAATCTGTATTATTTAACAAATGTCGTAACATTTGTACCACGGTGGATCGTAAAAAAACCCCAACCAACCAACCAAACGAAAAAACCTCAAAGCTGTTTACACACAAAAAAAAGATAAAACGATAACAATCATCCATAAGAAAATTAACGACAATAATTTTGACAACTTTTAAAAAGTTTTTTAAAAACAGAAAAGGCTAAAACCAAATTAAAATTGTTTTATATATGCCATAAGCTGCTCAGAGTGGCTAGGGAATCCCAGTGAGATGGACATTATTATTATTATTATTATTATTATTATTATTATTATTATTAAACCTGCATCAACTTTCTATTTTTTATATATATTTTTATTAGTTTTAACATATCATTTTCAACAATCATTTAACACAATTTCATACATTATACAATTTTTTTTACTTCCATCAATCACATCTGAAAATTTTCCAATCTTTTTCACTTAATTTACATTTCTTAATTTCACTATTACTTTTAATTATCTTAACTCTCTTCATAACCTTCTTTGCCATATTTCATATATTCCTCCTTACCAAAATTCTCATAATCCTACTAGCGTAATCTGTTGATTACAACTGCTTTTCAAATAATTCACATATTTATTCCAAAGACTTGCATCAACTTCCTAAACATCTGGGTAGGCTTGTCTAAGCAATATTTTTTTAGCAGGTGCCTTCACTGTGCTCTTTGAACAGCCTTCCTGACTAGTAGCCATCAATGGATCAGTCAAGTACTCTTTTAAAGCCATCCATGTTTGTGGCCATCACTGTCTTCTGTGGGAGAGAATTCCACAGTTTCTTCTTTGGCAATCACTCGTAGCTAAAATTGTTTTCCACAGTGAGTCCGTAAGTAACTGTGGAGGCCAATTCTGGATCCAGATATCTTTCCACAGTGGGGACATTGGTTTCTGGGCAGGAGTTGATCACAGTGTCGATTTGCCAAGTGTGCCTTCCTCTTAGCACGTTTCTCCCTTGCGTCTTGAGTTCGAGTGTCTTCAAAGCCCATGACACCTTTGGTAAAGGCTATTCTCCAATTAGAGCTCTCGCAGGCCAGTATTTCCCAGTTGTCGGTGTTTATACTACATTTTTAAAGATTTGCCATGAGAGAGACTTTAAACCTCTTTTGCTGACCACCAGCATTATGCTTTCCATTTTTCAGTTCGGAATACAGTGGTACCTCGGGTTACATACGCTTCAGGTTACATACGCTTCAGGTTACAGACTCCGCTAACCCAGAAATAGTACCTCGGGTTAAGAACTTTGCTTCAGGATGAGAACAGAAATCGTGCTCTGGCAGCACGGCAGCAGCGGGAGGCCCCATTAGCTAAAGTGGTGCTTCAGGATAAGAACAGTTTCAGGTTAAGAACGGACCTCTGGAACGAATTAAGTTCTTAACCCGAGGTACCACTGTAGAGTTGTTGCTTTGGAAGACAATAATCAGGCATCCGAACAACATGACCAGTCCAACAAGGTTGATGTTGAAGAATCATTGCTTTAACAACTGGTGTTCTTCGCTTCTTCCAGCACACTGGCATTAGTTCACCTGTCTTCCCAAATGATGTGTGTAAAAATTGTCAGAGACAAAATTTAACTATGGGCTGAGAGAAGAAAACCTTTCTTTTAACCATCCTGTATCTTCTAACATCCATGGATGTCCACAAGCTTAGTGTTAAGTTCTTGACTCTCCTGTTGTTGCTGTTGTTGTTGTTGTTTAGTCGTTTAGTCATGTCCAACTCTTCGTGACCCCCTGGACCAGAGCACGCCAGGCACTCCTGTCTTCCACTGCCTCCCGCAGTTTGGTCAAACTCATGTTGGCAGCTTCAAGAACACTGTCCAACCATCTCATCCTCCGTCATCCCCTTCTCCTTCTGCCCTTCATCTTTCCCAACATCAGGGTCTTTTCCAGGGAGTCTTCTGTTCTCATGAGGTGGCCAGAGTACTGGAGCCTCAGCTTCACGATCTGTCCTTCCAGTGAGCACTCAGGGCTGATTTCCTTCAGAATGGATCAGTTTGATCTTCTTGCAGTCCATGGGACTCTCAAGAGTCTCCTCCAGCACCACAATTCAAAAGCATCAATTAGCGGGAAAGCAAATATTCCCTGCGACAGAAAGGGTTTTTTTTAAAAAAAAAGCTCCAAGAGCAACATAAATCTTTTCTGAATGGAATGTGCTTGCCTGCTGCAGCTATTGTTCTGTTGCTGGGCAGGAGGTGTCCAGACCCTTTGCTGCCTTGAATAAGCATTTCCTTTCCAAGTTGTTGGGACACCCACGGGAAAGAATCGGTGTCAAAAGGCCTCATAATGACAGGATTTAGAGCCCCTGCCAGAACCTGAAAGCCATAAATTCAGACGCCTTTGCCTGCTACGCTTGGCACAGAGAACAGGCTTCTGAGTCCAATGGCCTGTGCAGCTCCTCTTTTAAAATTTGCAAGAAGCAGGTGAGGGGTTTGGCGCTATGGATGGATCTGCGCTGATATGAAAAACACTATAGAAAGAACACTATAAAAATGCAGTTTATTGTTGGCGATGGACTGCTGCTCTGCGGCGCCCTCTGGCATCACATTTTTATAATGCATTTTTTAACGTTGTAAGAGACACCGCCTTGCCAACAAAGGTCCGTATAGTTAAAGCTATGGTTTTCCCAGTAGTGATGTATGGAAGTGAGAGCTGGACCATAAAGAAGGCTGATCGCCAAAGAACTGATGCTTTTGAATTATGGTGCTGGAGAAAACTCTTGAGAGTCCCATGGACTGCAAGAAGATCAAACCGATCCATTCTGAAGGAAATCAGCCCTGAGTGCTCCCTGGAAGGACAGATCCTGACGCTGAGGCTCCAAGACTTTGGCCACCTCATGAGAAGAGAAGACTCCCTGGAAAAGACCCTGATGTTGGGAAAGATTGAGAGCACAAGGAGAAGGGGACGACAGAGGATGAGATGGTTGGACAGTGTTCTCGAAGCTACTAACATGAGTTTGACCAAACTGCAGGAGGCAGTGGAAGACAGGAGTGCCTGGCGTGCTCTGGTCCATGGGGTCAAGAAGAGTCGGACACGACTAAATGACTAAACAACAACAACAACAGAGTTGGAAGGGACCCCTGAGGGTGATCTAATCCAAGCCCCCTGCTTCAACTCAACCTCAACTAAAGCACCCATGACAAATGCAAACTCAATTCTCTGTGTGCTGGTTCTTAAGTAGCCCCAAAGGCATCATCCACAGAGGGAGGGATAAGCAAGCTGGGGAGTGGAACCCCCAAATTTTGTAGAAGGACAACAGAATTAAGTAACTAAGCAGTCCAGCAAGGGTTAAGCCATGGGTAGGCAACCTAAGACCCGGGGGCCAGATCTGGCCCAATCGCCGTCTAAATCCGGCCCGCGGATGGTCTAGGAATCAGCATGTTTTTACATGAGTAGAATGTGTGCTTTTATTTAAAATGCATCTCTGGGTTATTTGTGGAGCATAGGAATTCGTTCATTTTGTTTATAGTCCAGCCTCCCCCCCAAGGACTGAGGGACAGTGGACCGGCCCCCTGCTGGAAAAGTTTGCTGACCCCTGGGTTAAGCACTCGCTATGGGCGCAGAAGGCACCAACAGACAGTTGGAAGAGGGGAGAATGCAGAAAACCTGGAGTGGGGAGGTGGAATGGCTGGGGGACTCCATGCCGCAACATTCTCTTGCAGCTCCCAGTGGTTGTAGAGTGGTACCTTGGGTTACAGATGCTTCAGGTTACAGACGTTTCAGGTTACAGACTCCACTAACACAGAAATAGTACCTCGGGTTAAGAACTTTGCTTCAGGATGAGAACAGAAATCGTGGTGGGGTGGCGGCGGGAGGCCCCATTACCTCTTAACCTGAGTGGTACCTGAGTGGTACCTCAGGTTAAGAACAGTTTCAGGTTAAGAACGAACCTCCAGAATGAATTACCGGTAAGTTCTTAACCAGAGGTACCACTGTAATGCGTTTGTTAGAGCGCTGCACCTCAAAAAATACAAAGGAGACTGCTCTGAAGAAAGAAGTGGCCTCTGTGTGATTCATCAATCCAGATCAGACCTGATTTGTCAATCCAGATCAGGCCTGATTTGTCAATCCAGATCAGGCCTGATTTGGACTGGACCCAATCTGGCCTGTGCCGGAACTGAATCCAGATCACAGTCCGGAAAATGCAAATCCTTGACATTCTCTGGGTAGCCAAAATGGCCACAATATTCTGTGAACCGCTCTGAGATTTTTGGAAGAAGAGTAGTGTATACAGACAAACAAATAAATATAATAAATAGGATGGTGAATTTTGCAGATGTGCTAGTCCCTACATAAGGTAGTGATGTATGGAAGTGAGAGCTGGACCATCAAGAAGGCTGATCGCCAAAGAATTGATGCTTTGGTGCTGGAGGAGACTCTTGAGAGTCCCATGGACTGCAAGAAGATCAAACCTCTCCATTCTTAAGGAAATCAGCCTTGAGTGCTCACTGGAAGGACAGATCGTGAAGCTGAGGCTCCAATACCAATTGTTGGTTCTTCAGTGGTGGTGGTTGGGAAGTGGTGCGCAGTGGGTCAGGCATTGAAGGCAGAGAAGGGGGGCTGAGAGCGGCGGCAGCAGCAGCAAGGCTTGGGCAGCGCAATGCCTCCCTTCCCATCAAAGCAGCCCCAATCCCATTCCTACTTGCGTGCAAGCAGGAGGGGGCAGGGATCTCTCAGGCAGCACGATGCCTCTCTTATATAATAATAATAATAATAATAATAATAATAATAATAATAATAATAGTAATTTATTTATACCCCACCCATCTGGTTGGGTTTCCCCAGCCACTCTGGGCGGCTCCCAACCGAATATTAAAAACAATACAGCATCAGGCATTAAAAACTTCCCTAAACAGGGCTGCCTTCAGTTGTCTTTTAAAAGTAAAATAGTTGTTTATTGCCTTGACATCTGCTGGGAGGGCGTTCCAGAGGGCGGGCGCCACCACCGAGAAGGCCCTCTGCCTGGTTCCCTGTAACTTGGCTTCTCACAGTGAGGGAACCGCCAGAAGGCCCTCAGAGCTGGACCTCAGTGTCCGGGCTGAAAGATAGGGGTGGAGACGCTCCTTCAGGTATACAGGACTGAGGCCGTTTAGGGCTTTAAAGGTCAGCTCCAACACCGGAACAGCCCCAATCCCATTCCTACTTGCGTGCAAGCAGGAGGGGGCTGGGATCCCTCAGCTGGTAAGGGAGGCTTCCCGTTGCCTAACTGATAGACCCCTGCCCCCTCCTGCTTTTGAGCAAGCTCCAATAGGCAGCATGAAGCCTCCCTTCACAGCTTAGTTGCTGGGGTCTGAGAAGATGGAGGCAGCCTGCAAGCTGCATCTTAGGGTCCCTGCACCACCATCATATGGGGATTTCCAAGCAGCTCCTGAAGCCAGCCAGAGTGAAATATACTCTGAGTCAAGTGTGGATTCCATGCTCTTTATTCAGCTCATAGTAGTGAGGAATGGAAGTTCCCCCAGAATGTCTGCTTTGTATACATTATTTACACAATGGGCCCCCGTGATTCCAGGATTCTCCTGTAGGCCAATCAGGTTGCGGATTCACTTCCACTTGGAGTTGAATTGGGTGGCTCCTGCGGACCAATCAGACTGCTGCATTCTGAATCCTATTGTTCTAGGACCAATCAGACTGCTGCATTCTGAATCCTATTGTTCTAGGACCAATCAGACTGCTGCATTCTGAATCCTATTGTTCTAGGACCAATCAGACTGCCGCATTCTGAATCCTATTGTTCTAGGACCAATCAGACTGCTGCATTCTGAATCCTATTGTTCTAGGACCAGTCAGACTGCTGCAATTTTGATCCTATTCAACTCAGTACATAACACAGTGCCAACTGCTCCAGGCTGCTGAGACTGCCGCCGCTGCGTTTCCCAGGGACATTAGATGAAATCCGGGGACATTCCGGGGATGGGATTTGTCCGGGGACTTAATTTGCAAATCCGGGGATTGTTCCTGGGAAACGGGGACGTCTGGTAACCCTAGGCTGGGTGAATGTTTGGTTTGGTGGACCTCAACTTCTTCTTTGCACCATCTTGGAAAGGAGAGGGAGTCCATTCCAACAGCACAATTAGCAGGGCGGAATTTGATGCGTTCCGGCCTCCAAGGCCTGCAGCTGTTATTTTTAAACCATTCCACTCCATAGCCATTTCCCCCCCACCTTTGCAAGTGATTCCAGCTTCTGTCTGGCACAGGACTGAGGCTGAATTTCTTCCAAAGAAAAGAAGAAATGCGTTTCTTATCAGCTTGGGCCTGGACGTTATGTATGCTCTGCCTAAGAATTACAGTGTGCAGCACAAACAGCCCTCTGTTACTGCATGGTTATAAATCCTGGGCCGCATATAAATCCACAGCATATCAGATGGCAGGGGCATCACTTAGGATTATTTTCCTAATAACGTAAGAAGAGCATACCCTCCAACATTTCTCAGATGAAGATAGGGACATCCTATTCTATCATTATCATTATTGTTATTGTACTGTTTATACCCCACCCATCCAGGGCCGGATTTAGGTTTGATGAGGATTTAGAGTTGAATATTGAAGGTAATGGGGCCCTTTATATGTCCAGCTCTCCTTTGTCAAGAAACAATTGTCACTTTTTTCTGTTGCATATATGCTATATGGTAATTTATGGACCTAATAGGTATCTCAAGCCATTTGCACATGTTGCCGTGCAACCAGTCCATGCAGAATGTAGGCACCCTATATATGTTGTTGTTGTTTAGTCGTTTAGTCGTGTCCGACTCTTCGTGACCCCATGGACCAGAGCACGCCAGGCACTCCTGTCCTCCACTGCCTCCCGCAGTTTGATCAAACTCATGCTGGTAGCTTCAAGAACACCATCAAACCATCTCATTCTCTGTCGTCCCCTTCTCCTTGTGCCCTCCATCTTTCCCAACAACAGGGTCTTTTCCAGGGAGTCTTCTCTTCTCATGAGGTGGCCAAAGTATTGGAGCCTCAGCTTCACGATCTGTCCTTCCAGTGAGCGCTCAGGGCTGAATTCCTTCAGAATGGAGAGGTTTGATCTTCTTGCAGTCCATGGGACTCTCAAGAGTCTCCTCCAGCACCAGAATTCAAAAGCATCAATTCTTCGGCAATCAGCCTTCTTTATGGTCCAGCTCTCACTTTCATACATCACTACTGGGAAAACCATGGCTTTTACTATACGGACCTTTGTTGGCAAGGTGATGTCTCTGCTTTTTAAGATGTGGTCTAGGTTTGCCATCGCCTTTCTCCCAAGGAGCAGGCGTCTTTTAATTTCGTGACTGCTGTCACCATCTGCACTGATCATGGAGCCCAAGAAAGTAAAATCTCTCACTGCCTCCATTTCTTCCCCTTCTATTTGCCAGGAGGTGATGGGCCCAGTGGCCATGATCTTCGTTTTTTTGATGTTGAGCTTCAGACCATATTTTGCGCTCTCCTCTTTCACCCTCATTAAAAGGTTCTTTAATTCCTCTTCACTTTCTGCCATCAAGGTTGTGTCATCTGCATATCTGAGGTTGTTGATATTTCTTCCGGCAATCTTAATTCCGGCTTGGGATTCATCCAGCCCAGCCTTTCACATGATGAATTCTGCATATAAGTTAAATAAGCAGGGAGACAATATACAGCCTTGCCGTACTCCTTTCCCAATTTGGAACCAATCAGTTGTTCCATATCCAGTTCTAACTGTAGCTTCTTGTCCCACATAGAGATTTCTCAGGAGACAGATGAGGTGATCAGGCACTCCCATTTCTTTAAGAACTTGCCATAGTTTGCTGTGGTCAACACAGTCAAAGGCTTTTGCATAGTCAATGAAGCAGAAGTAGATGTCTTTCTGGAACTCTCTAGCTTTCTCCATTATCCAGCGCATGTTTGCAATTTGGTCTCTGGTTCCTCTGCCTCTTCTAAATCCAGCTTGCACTTCTGGGAGTTCTCGGTCCACATACTGCTTGAGCCTTCCTTGTAGAATTTTAAGCATAACCTTGCTAGCGTGTGAAATGAGTGCAATTGTGCGGTAGTTGGAGTATTCTTTGGCACTGCCTTTCTTTGGGATTGGGATGTAGCCTGATCTTCTCCAATCCTCTGGCCACTGCTGAGTTTTCCAAACTTGCTGGCATATTGAGTGTAGCACCTTAACAGCATCATCTTTTAAAATTTTAAACAGTTCAGCTGGAATACCATCACTTCCACTGGCCTTGTTATTTGCAGTGCTTTCTAAGGCCCATTTGACTTCACTCTCCAGGATGTCTGGCTCAAGGTCAGCAACCACACTACCTGGGGTGTACAAGACATCCATATCTTTCTGGTATAATTCCTCTGTGTATTCTTGCCACCTCTTCTTGATGTCTTCTGCTTCAGTTAGGTCTTTACCACTTTTGTCCTTTATTATGGTAATCTTTGTACGAAATGTTCCTTTCATATTTCCGATTTTCTTGAACAGATCTCTGGTTCTTCCCATTCTGTTGCTTTCCTCTATTTCTTTGCATTGCTCGTTTAAGAAGGCCTTCTTGTCTCTCCTTGCTATTCTTTGGAAATCTGCATTCAATTTCTTGTATCTTTCATTATCTCCCTCGCATTTTGCTTGCCTTCTCTCCTCCGCTATTTGTAAGGCCTGGTTGGACAGCCACTTTGCTTTCTTGCATTTCCTTTTCATTGGGATGGTTTTAGTTGCTGCCTCCTGTATAATGTTGCGAGCCTCCACCCATAGTTCTTCAGGCACTCTGTCCAGCAAATCTAAATCCTTAAACCTGTTCCTCACTTCCACTGTGTATTCATAAGGGATTTGGTTTAGATTGTATCTTACCTGTCCAGTGGTTTTTCCTACTTTCTTCAGTTTAAGCTTGAATTTTGCTATAAGAAGCTGATGATCTGAGCCACAGTCTGCTCCAGGTCTTGTTTTTGCTGACTGTATAGAGCTTCTCCATCTTTGGCTGCAGAGAATATAATCAATCTGATTTCGATGTTGCCCATCTGGGGATGTCCATGTGTAGAGTCGTCTCTTGTGTTGTTGGAAAAGCGTGCTTGTGATGACCAGCTTGTTCTCTTGGCAGAACTCTATTAGCCTTTGCCCTGCTTCGTTTTGATCTCCAAGGCCAAACTTGCCAGTTGTTCCTTTTATCTCTTGATTCCCTACTTTAGCATTCCAATCCCCTATAATGAGAAGAACATCCTTCTTTGGTGTCACTTCTATAAGGACTTGTAAGTCTTCATAGAATTGGTCAATTGCAGTTTCTTCAGCACCAGTAGTTGGTGCATAAACTTGGATTACTGTGATGTTAAAAGGTCTGCCTTGGATTCGTATCGAGATTATTCTATCATTTTTGAGACTGCATCCCAGTACAGCTTTCGCCACTCTTTTGTTGACTATGAGGGCCACTCCATTTCTTTTACGGGTTTCTTGCCCACAGTAGTAGATATGATGGCCATCCGAACTTAATTCGCCCATTCCCGTCCATTTTAGCTCACTGATGCCCAGGATGTCAATATTTATTCTCGCCATCTCATTTTTGACCACATCCAACTTACCAAGATTCATGGTTCTTACATTCCAGGTTCCTATGCAATATTTTTCTTTACAGCATTGGACTTTCCTTTCACTTCCAGGCATATCCGCAACGGAGCGTCCTTTCGGCTTTGGCCCAGCCGCTTCATCAGCTCCGGATCTACTTGTACTTGTCCTCCGCTCTTCCCCAGTAGCATGTTGGACACCTTCCGACCTGAGGGGCTCATCTTCCAGCGTCATAACTTTTATATGCCTGTTGTCTTTGTCCATGGAGTTTTCTTGGCAGGGATACTGGAGTGGCTTGCCGGTTCCTACTCCAGGTGGATCACGTTTGGTCAAAACTCTCCACTATGACCTGTTCATCTTGGGTGGCCCTGCTCGGCATAGTTCATAGCTTCTCTGAGTTCTTCAAGCCCCTTCGCCACGGCAAGGCAGTGATCCATGAAGGGGACCCTATATATAGAAATGAGCAAACCAGTGATATTTTCGGGAGCAGGCGGGGCCCATGACTTACATCATGGGAGCCTACACAACACAAAACACTGCTGCTGCATATAGGTTTTATTTTATTTGTTTTTTATCTTATATTTTGGAAACGTACATCCAGGGTTTTTTTCCCTTTAATTTTTTTGGGGCCCCCAAGAGAGTGGGGCCATAAGTTATAGCTTGTTTAGCTTATATGTAAATCCGGCACTGACTGGGTTAGCCCAGCCACCCTGGGCAGCTTCCCACATATATAAAAACATAATAAAACATTAAGCATTCAAAAGAAAGCCCCTTCCCTTTACTGGGCTGCCTTCAGGTGTCTTCTAAAGATCTCCATGGCTCAGGGGTTGCGTAACTCCCTACCCACCCAACATTTCTCCAATGAAAATAAGGCCATCCTAAGGAAAAGCCGTATAGTTAAAGCTATGGTTTTCCCAGTAGTGATGTATGGAAGTGAGAGCTGGACCATAAAGAAGGCTGATCGCCGAAGAAGTGATGCTTTTGAATTATGGTGCAGGAGGAGATTTTTGAGAGTCCCATGAACTGCAAGAAGATCAAACCTCTCCATTCTTAAGGAAATCAGCCCTGAGTGCTCACTGGAAGGACAGATCCTGAAGCTGAGACTCCAGTACTTTGGCCACCTCGTGAGAAGAGAAGACTCCCTGGAAAAGACCCTGATGTTGGGAAAGATGGAGGACACAAGTAGAAGGGGGTGACAGAGATGGTTGGACAGTGTTCTCGAAGCTACCAACCTGAGTTTGACCAAACTGCAGGAGGCAGTGGAAGACAGGAGTGCCTGGCATGCTCTGGTCCATGGGGTCACGAAGAGTCGGACACGTCTAAATGACTAAACAACAACAAAGGAAAAGGGGGACATTCTGCAATCAAATCAGAAATCGGGGAGGCTTCTGTAAATCTGGGGCTGTCCCTGGAAAACAGGGGCGCTTGTAATAGATAGAACGGACAGAGGCTTTTAAGTAGAAGTTTTGTAATTGCAATTCCTGCAATGCCGGGGTTGGACTAACCCAAATACCTTCAGGAAGCAGGAGAGGTGCACAAGAGCAGTCTCCCTTCTCGCAGTTTTCAGTATTAAAAGCTTTTTCAAAGCAACTTCGGACTGCAGAAATAAGCTGGGTCCTAAAAATATGCACAAAACCACCAGGAGCTTCTGCGTGGAGAAATTTTTCTAATAAATGCAGAGAGACATAAGGGGGGGGGGCTTTTTACACATCTGCACTTAGGAATAACACCCCTGAGACTTTTCTCCTGCTGTCTGAAACATTTGTTTAAGCAGTAAACCTCCACCAGTCTCTCACAAACTTATTTTTCGCGCTGGTACCTCAGTTTTCGAAGCAGCTTAGAGCTCGAACGACTTGGAGCCTTGCCTGCAAGCAGGAGTGGAGGCGGGGATCTCTCAGAAGTGGAGCTGGCTGGGAGGCGGGGGTGGGGGCGACACCCCTTGCCTGCCCGCTAGGGCACTAGGGCTGCAGGTTTTGGACACACGCATTCCATAGGTTTGCCACCACTTGGCTAGGTGTCCCTCAGTGCCCCTGCCAACCTGACAATTCTATGATTCCCTATGAAACTTGCCCTGTCCATTCTTCTGGCCTAGATTGGGACGATGCTTCCCCCTAGTGGCTGCACTGTTAGCAAGCAGGCAAAGTTAATTTGTGCTGGTGATTCTATACAGTGGCACCTCGGAGTGCATACGCTTCAGATTACATACGCTTCAGGTTACACATTCCGCTAACTCAGAAATAGTGCTTCAGGTTAAGAACTTTGCTTCAGGATAAGAACAGAATTTGGGCTCCGGCAGTACTGTACAATGGTACCTCGGGTTACAGACGCTTCGGGTTACAGACTCCACTAACCCAGAAATATTACCTCAGGTTAAGAACCTTGCTTCAGGATAAGAACAGAAATCGTGCGGCGGCGGCAGCAGGAGGCCCCGTTAGCTAAAGTGGTGCTTCAGGTTAAGAACAGTTTCAGGTTAAGAACGGACCTCTGGAACAAATTACGTTCTTAACCTGAGGTTCCACTGCACAAAGAAGTCCTGTACAGTGGTACCTCGGGTTACAGATGTTTCAGGTTACAGGCGTTTCAGGTTACAGACTCCGCTAAGCCAGAAATATTACCTCGGGTTAAGAACTTTGCTTCAGGATGAGAACAGAAATCGTGCTCTGGTGGCGCAGTGTCAGCAGGAGGCCCCATTAGCTAAAGTGGTACTTCAGGTTAAGAACAGTTTCAGGTTAAGAACGGACCTCAGGAACGAATTAAGTTCTTAACCCGAGGTACCACTGTACAGCTTTGGGACCAGGATACTTAAGATAAGGCTGCCATACATTCTGAGTTTCCTGGACATAGCCGGGATTTGCTCTGTGGAAAATGGCATTCAGGCGGAATTTTTGAAAACCGATTAAAATGCCTGAGAAAACCCAGGCATGTGGCAGTCCGTATTGGAAGTGTTGATTTTAGGGGGGCAATTTTCCTAAATAAATTGGTGGAAACTTCATTCTGGGGGGAGATTCTGAAGGGAAAAAAATTGCAACAATTCTGCCCACCCCACCCCCCAAGAAAAGCTAAAAAAAAAAGTTCAACTGATTTTTACTTTTTTGAAATTTTATCTCCTTATGTTGTACCCATCTGCACTCCTGCATCCATCATCTTATCAAGAGAGCCGTTCCATACAATGTAGGGACTGGTCTTGTGTGGCATTCAGCTTTTAGAATACCTTCCTGTAATATATCAATACAGTTTTATTATAGTTGTATTTTATAATATATATGTATCGTAATTCTGTCCCATCCCGTCCCCCTCCGTGCCTATATTTTGGTCACTGTCTCGGGTGTACCCGGTCCAGAAAGGTGACTTATAGATTTTTAAATCGAAAAGAGAAATCAAGAACTGTAATCCCTTTGAATCCTCCTTCCTGGAGCTATATGCACTTAACCTTGATTGGCCTCGGGGCAGGAGAGTCAATCGACTCAAATTTGCCTATTATTCTGCGTATCACCTGAATTGGAAATGCATTTCCAGACCAAGCCTTATGAGGAACAGTTGAAGGAGTTGGGTATGTTTAGCCTGGAGAAGAGGAGACTGAGAGGAGATTGGATGTTGTTGTTGTTTAGTCATTTAGTTGTGTCCGACTCTTCGTGACCCCATGGGCCAGAGCAGGCCAGGCACTCCTGTCTTCCACTGCCTCCCGCAGTTTGGTCAAACTCATGCTGGTAGCTTTGAGAACAGTGTCCAACCATCTCGTCCTCTGTCGTCCCCTTCTCCTTGTGCCCTCCATCTTTCCCAACATCAGGGTCTTTTCCAGGGAGTCTTCTCTTCTCATGAGGTGGCCAAAGTATTGGAGCCTCAGCTTCAGGATCTGTCCTTCCAGTGAGAAATCAGGGCTGATTTCCTTCAGAATGGAGAGGTTTCATCTTCTTGCAGTCCATGGGACTATCAAGAGTCTCCTCCAGCACCAGAATTCAAAAGCATCAATTCTTCAGCGATCGGCCTTCTTTATGGTCCAGCTCTCACTTCCATACATCACTACTGGGAAAACCATTGTTGTTGTTGTTGTTTAGTCGTTTAGTCGTGTCTGACTCTTCGTGACCCCATGGACCAGAGCACGCCAGGCACTTCTGTCCTCCACTGCCTCCCACAGTTTGATCAAACTCATGCTGGTAGCTTCAAGAACACCATCCAACCATCTCATTCTCTGTCGTCCCCTTCTCCTTGTGCCCTCCATCTTTCCCAACATCAGGGTCTTTTCCAGGGAGTCTTCTCTTCTCATGAGGTGGCCAAAGTACTGGAGCCTCAGCTTCAGGATCTGTGCTTCCAGTGAGCACTCAGGGCTGATTTCCTTCAGAATGGAGAGGTTTGATCTTCTTGCAGTCCATGGGACTCTCAAGAGTCTCCTCCAGCACCAGAATTCAAAAGCATCAATTCTTGGGAAAACCATAGCTTTAACTATACGGACTTTTCAAATATCTTAAGGGCTGTCCCATGGAAGATGGAACAAGCTTGTTTTCTCCATCTCTGGAGGGTAGGACTCGAACCAACGGCTTCAAATTACAGTGATACCTTGGTTCTCAAACGCCTTGGTACTCAAACAACTCGGAACCCAAACACTGCAAACCTGGAAGCAAGTGTTCTGGTTTGCAAACTTTTTTCAGAAGCTGAATGTGCTTTGTTTTGAGTGCCACACTTCCGTTCTGAGTGTTCATACTGAGGTCTGCCTGTTTTTGCTATTTATTTTGCGTTTTTGTTTTTGCCGCTCTTACGGTTTTGTTTTTGTGACTGTGTGGAACCCAGTTCAGCTACTGATTGATCGATTGATTGTGTGACTGCAGTACATTTTTTATTGCTTTCATTTTATGGTTCAATGGTCTCGTTAGATACTAAAATTCATGTTAAATTGCTGTTTTAGGGATTGTTTTTAAAAGTCTGGAACGGATTAATGCATTTTGCTTTACAGTCATACCTCGGGTTACAGACTCTTCAGGTTGCGTTTTTTCGGGTTACGGACCTGCCAAAACCCAGAAGTACTGGAATGGGTTACTTCCAGGTTTCGGGGGTCACGCATGCGCAGAAGCACTAAATTGTGCTTTGCACGTGCGCAGAAGCGCCGAATCGCAACGCACATGTGCGCAGACGGATTAATCCATTTTGCATTACTTTCTATGGGAAAGCGCACCTTGGTTTTGGAACGCTTTGGTTTTGGAACAGACTTCCGGCACGGATTAAGTTTGAGAACCAAGGTACCACTGTACAAGAAAGGAGATTCCGACTTAACATCAGAAAAAGCTTTCTCACAGTAAGAGCTGTTAGACCATGGGATGGTCTCCCTCAGGAGGTGGTGGACTCCTTGGAAGTTTTTAAGCAGAGGTTGGATCTGTCAGGGATACTTTTGCTGTATTCCTGCATCGCAGGGGGTTCCTTGCAATGCCACAACTCTATGATTCTGCGAGACCAACTTTTGTTTCCTCTTTCTCTCCCCCTTTCCCTCTTACTCCTGCAGATTTTTATGACGATTACTCCGAAGGCCGGGAATGCGTCAACTGCGGAGCGATGTCCACCCCGCTGTGGCGGAGAGACGGGACCGGCCATTACCTGTGCAACGCTTGCGGTCTCTACCACAAGATAAACGGCATTAACCGACCACTGATCAAACCCCAGAGGAGGCTGGTAAGGAAACGCCTGCGCCAACCTAGGATGCTGACTCTGAACTCAGCCCAGAAGTGCGATCTCAGTTTCTGGTGGCCAATTAGAAATTCCCATTCCCTAGTTTATGATATTGCATCATTGCTTGTTATATTTGTGCATGTTCAGACCCAGAAACCTCCCCCCTAAATAAATTCACACTTGACTCAAATTTTGGTTTTTGGCAGAATTTAGGCCACAACTTTATTGATTACAGAAAGTGACTGGTTGCATAGGCTCTGGTTCAAGTAGCCCCCTGCGCCATGGCAGGTAGTGCTGACCCAGGGTTCCAGCATAGGTCAGCCAAGGGTGAACACCTGGATAAGCGGAAAACCGGGAACGGGCTATCTCTGCCACCCAAATGTCCCCCTGGACTCAGGCACTGGCACAACCCCCTCTCAGGGGATGACCAAACCATCGAGTCCCTGGATTCTTTTAATGGAATACCCTTCACATAGGGATGGCGAGAGCGTTCTCCCATCCCTATCACCTGAACCAGAGCCTACCCGCAACCTTACAAGTTGTGACAATTTGCTACGCGGCAGGCAAAACCCAAATGGCAACGGCCAATCAGCCAAGTGGGGAAAATTCGTGCCGTGCCCCTGTCCCAACGACAGACGACACACGATGGCATAGCAAGGTCAAGCACAACAAGCCCTAAAAGTAGGGAGAGGTGGGTGGGTGTTCTGATGCACATGCCGAAAGAGGAAGCTCTGGGTCACGTGCGTGGACATAAATAAGTCCCTCGAACCGTTTGGACTGCGTCCCATTGGCCAGATTGCACCCAGCTACGAGGGACCTACCAATCAGGTGTTGTGGCTGACTAGTCGTACCCACCCACAACACAGGGAGTCGGTTGCCCAGGTCTCACCACAATACATGCCCCCTTTAAGGGAAGACCCGATTTAATACAAAGGTTCCCAAAGTGGGAAGTAGCGCCCCCTAGTGGCAGTGGGATTACCTAGGAGGCGCTAAGAAGCTTGAAGACAGTAAAAAGTAAAGTAAAAAGACAGTAGGCGGTTGCTGGAGATGTAAATGACTATCAAGACTCTGAACATCCCTGGATCAAGTTCATCAGTTTTGTTGAATTAATTAAACTAGTTTTCATTGGATTTTGGAGGAACGTGCAATTGATGGTTGCTGCGTTGTTTTATTGCCTTGTTAGTGGGTCGTACAAACTGACATTCTGAATAACGCCTTTTGTAAGGGGTTGCAGGGACAGGAATAGGGTGGGCCCTGAAAACACATGTCTCAGATTTCCAAGGTCAGGGTAGAAGGGACCCTGAGGATCATCCAGTCCAACCCCCTGTAATGCATTAATATGCAGCTGTCCCGTAAGGGGATCGAACCTGCAACCTTGGCGTTATCAGCACCATGCTCTAACCAACTGAGCTATCTAGGTTGCATCTTCAGCATTCGCAAAAGCTGTGTAGTGAAGAAGCCAGAGGCACCTCTGTGGGGAGGGAATTCCACAACTTAGGGGCCGCTGCAGAGAAGGCCCTGTCCTAGGCCACTCTGGCTGAGCTTCTGAGGGTGAAGGAACGACCAAGGGGGCCCCCTCTGTGGATCTTAATACCTGAGGGGATCTGTAGGGAAGGAGCCGGACTCTCAGATGCTTAGGGCCCGAGCACCTTGAATTGGGCCCAGAAACAAACCAGAAGCTGACGCAGCTGTTTTAGAACAGGGGTTTTTGTGAGATCTAGGGGTGACCACAGCCAGGAACCCGATCTCTGCAGACTTTAAAAGGTAAAGGTACTCCTGCCTGTATGGGCCAGTCGTGTCCGACTCTAGGGTTGCGTGCTCATCTCGCTCTAGAGGCCGTGAGCCGGTGCCGTCCGAAGACACTTCCAGGTCACGTGGCCAGCGTGACAAAGCTGCAGCTGGCGAGCCAGCACCAGTGCAGCACACAGAAACGCCGCTTACCTTCCCGCTATAAAGCGGTACCTATTTATCTACTTGCACTTAGGGGTGCTTTCGAACTGCTAGGTGGGCAGGAGCTGGGACTGAACGACGGGAGTTCACCCCACCGCGGGGATTCGAACCGCCGACCATACGATCGGCAAGTCCTAGACACTGAGGTTTTACCCACAGTGCCACCCGCGTCCCTCTGCAGACTTTAGGTATTCTTAAATAAGAATGGTTTGCCCAAGGCCACTGGTGAGTTAACAGCCATTTGTTCTCGCTTCCGACCCTTGTTCCTGCAGTCAGCTTCCCGTCGGATCGGGCTCTCATGCGCCAATTGCCATACCACTACGACCACGCTGTGGCGCCGGAATGCAGAAGGCGAGCCGGTCTGTAACGCCTGCGGTTTATACATGAAGCTCCATGGGGTAAGAGCAACGTGCCAAAGCAGAGCATTCATTTTGCAGTCTCTCTGGAGCATGGGATATGTAGTGTACGAAAATGGCTTTTCCTGCGCGTTGGGGAACCATTTTATTTTGTTCAGTCCTTCCATTTGTTTCCTCATCCTCCCTCCATGAGGTAAGAGCAGCACACCAAAGAAGAACATACGTCTTGCAGTCTCTCTGGAACATGGAATATGTAGTGTACATGGCACCATGGAACTACTGCTCGTGCTTGGCTTTTCTCTGTGGCATGACATGCGTTGTGGAACTATTTAATTTTGTTTGGCCATAAAATGAAAAGAAAACGCTTATTCAATTAGTGCACAGTTACCGTATTTTTCGCTCCATGGGGCGCACCAGACCATAGGGTGCACCTAGTTTTTAGGGGGGGAAATAAAGGAAAAAATATATTCCCCCCCAGCCCCAAAGAGCAAAGAAGCCAAGACAGCGAGCAGGATCCATCCCGCTGGCTGTCTTGGCTTCCTCTTTAGCCACGCACAACCTCTCTAGCCGGGGGGCTGGGGCGGGGAAAATCCGAGCTTCCCCTGACCCCAGCCCCCAAAACAGGCAGCTATCCGCAAGCCTTCCGAGTGCAGCGGGAACTCCTGCTGCGCTCAGAAGGCTTGTGGATACCTGCCTGAAGCCCGGGGAGCGCAGCAGCAGTTGGCTGCAGGCTGCTATCCACAAGCCTTCGGAGCGTTCCAAAGGCTTGCTGATAGCTGCCTGAAAGCCTGCATTCGCTCCATAGGACGCACACACATTTCCCCTTCATTTTTGGAGGGGGGAAAGTGCGTCCTATGGAGCGATAAATACGGCAATACTGTGGAACTCCCTGCCACAGGATGGTCACCAAGCTGAATGGCTTCTAAAGAGGATTAGACAAAATTGACAGAGGAGAGGGATGTTGATGGCTTCTAGACACGGCAACCATGCTCTGCAATTCACAGTTTGAAGCAGCAATGGTTCTGAATACCAGTTGCTTGAAAACCACAGGAGGAGAAAAGGATCTTGTGTTCGAATCCTACTTGTGGGTTTCCCACAGGCATCTAGTTGGCCCGTGTGGGAAAAGGATGCTGGACTAAATGAGCACTTGGTCAGATCCTGCAAGCACTTCTTACGTTCAGATGTTCATAGATTGTCTTCCTTGCAGTCAGATGAAAACCTGCTACGAAACAGTTCTGCCTCAGTTCCTGGATTTGCAGCCCAGCTCCCGTTAGCCATGGACTGTTGTAATATTGGGAGGGGTTCATGTTCCTGGGTTTTTGTGCATGCTCTAAAAGGTTGGTGTCTCCTTAGGTCCCGAGGCCTTTAGCAATGCGGAAGGAAGGAATCCAGACCAGGAAGCGGAAACCGAAGAATTTAAACAAATCCAAGGCGCCGTCAGGTGACTGCAGGGTTGCTTGCCTTGCAAAATGTATATACAGCTTCACAGCCCAAGTCAGAAACAATGGAACAATTTGTACAGATCACAGAACCATAGAATTTTAGTCCCAACTACAGTCATACCTCAAGTTACGTCCGCTTCATGTTACGTTCTTTCAGGTTACGTCCCGCTGTGACCCGGAAGTACCGGAAAGGGTTACTACCGGGTTTCGTCGCTCGCACATGCGCAGAAGAGTAAAATGACGTCACGCGCATGCGCAGAAGCAGCAAATCGGGTTGCGCTCTTTTCATGTTGCGAATGGGCCTCCAGAACGGATCCCGTTCGCAACCAGAGGTACCACTGTAAAGAAGAATGGCAATTTAAGCTGATGGAATATGCGCAACTTGCCAACTCAACATATAATAATATACTAATAAGAATAGTTTATTATTTATACCCACCCATCTGATGATGATGATGATAATAATAATAATAATAATAATAATAATACCTTTATTGTCAATGTACAACCTGTGCACAATGAAATTAACACAGCCACTCTGGGCGGCTTCCAACAAAAGATTAAAAATACATTAAAACGTCAGTCATTAAAAACTTCCCTAAACAGGGCTGCCTTCAGATGTCTTCTAAACGTCAACAAGAAGAACATACACTTAGAAAAGACTGGAAAATGTTTATTGCGTATAGTGGAGGTGGGGATTGTGTACACTTGAAAAAGGTTGGCAGCATTTAGATAAATTCAACCATGTAAATAAGTTTTGATGGATGTAATAATGGAATACTGAATGGTTTAGTTTATGTAAAATGCGCAGGGATCTATGGCATGCCAAATGAACCATGGAAAGAGAAGAAGGGAAGTCATTGATATTTTAAGGTTGTTCAAATGAGTATTCTAAATTGTAAAACAGAAAATTTGAACCACCAGCCTTCTGGTTAACAGCAAAACCCATTGCACCACACAATGAATATTCCATAAATGATACATAAACATCTTTCCAAACATCACAACATTGCAATTTATGTAATTTCAGCTGATTCCAGAGGACTTGAGCTGCAATGCTAAAAGCCCAAGGGAGAGGCACCAGATGCCCAGTTTGTTATCTTTGCAAAAGAACGGAAGGCTCCCCACCCCACCCCCACCCCGGATGAAAAAATTGACCACAACAGAATCTGGCGCAGTCTCAAGACAGACCTAGTTTAACACATTGTTGTCTTCTCCCTTCTCTTCTGCCATGTCCAGGGTCTGCCAGTAGCGACAGCCTCCCCTCGTCCGTCAGCTCTGCCCCCTGCACCACCACAACCACCACCACAACTGCCATGGAAAAAATGCACCCCATCAAAATGGAACCAGGGATCTCCCCTCATTACGGGCACCCGGCGCCCATTCCACAGGTGAGGAAGGAAGGAACCGCCGCGGGAGGAGCGGGGCAAAAAGGAAAGATTGTGGGCCCAACTCGTGCGGCGATTATAGAATCATAGAACTATAGAATTAGAGGGGACCCTGCAGGTCATTCCTTCAATGCAGGAAGCACACCTAAAGAGTCCCTGATGGATGACTACCCACAGGGACAGATTCAGCTTTGATGTGGCCCTCAGCTACTGAAGGTAATGGGGCCCTTTATATGTCCAGCTGTCCTTTGTCAAGAACAAATTGCAGCCAATTTTTGTGTTGAATATATGCTATGTGGTAATTTATGGACCTAATAGGTATCTCAAGCCATTTGCATATGCAGAATTTAGGTAAAGGTAAAGGTAAAGGGACCCCTGGCCATTAGGTCCAGTCGTGACCGACTCTGGGTATGCGGTGCTCATCTCGCTTTATTGGCCGAGGGAGCCGGCGTACAGCTTCCAGGTCATGTGGCCAGCATGACTAAGCCGCTTCTGGCGAACCAGAGCAGCGCACGGAAATGCCATTTACCTTCCCGCCGGAGTGGTACCTACCGTATTTTTCAGACTATTGGACGCACCGGTCCATAGGACGCACCTAGATTTGGGGGGGGAAATAAAGGCAAAAAAAATTTATCCCCCCCCCCGCCAGGCGCGGGGTTGGGGCGGGGAAGCCCGAGCTTCCCCCTCCCCCAGAACGGGACCCAGAGCCATGCCGAAGCTGCGCGCAGCTTTGGCATCGCTCTGGGAACTTGCGGGGCTGGGGGAGGAGGAAGCCTTCCGCCAGCCTCCAAACCATGTCGGGAGACAGCGGGATGGCGCGCTGCGCCTCTCCCGCTGTCCCCCGAGTTTGCAGGGCTGGCGACGGGGAGGAGCAGGCTTCTTCCCCCGCCAGCCTTCTAGACAAGTCAGGGTACAGCGGCAAAGGCGCGCTGCGCCTCTCCCGCTGTCCCCCGAGTTTGCGGGGCTGGCGATGGGGAGGAGCAGGCTTCTCCCCCCGCCAGCCTTCTAGACAAGTCGGGGGACAGCGGGAAGGGCGCGCTGCGCCTCTCCCGCTGTCCCCCGAGCTTGTGGGGCTGGCGGTGGGGCTCTCCTGAAGCCTGGAGGCTCCCCCCCCCCAGCCTCCAGATCAGGCTTGCTTCTCCCCCCCCCCCAGCCTCCAGATCAGGTCGGGGAATAGCGGGATGGCGGAGCGCCACCATCCCGCTTTTCCCCGACCTGATCTGGAGGTTGTGGGGATGGTGGGGGGGGAGAAGCAGGCTTGCTTCTCCCTCCCCCAGCCTCCAGATCAGGTCGGGGAATAGCGGGATGGCGGAGCGCCGCCATCCCGCTTTTCCCTGACCTGATCTGGAGGTTGTGGGGATGGTGGGGGGGAGAAGCAGGCTTGCTTCTCCCCCCACCAGCCTCCAGATCAGGTCGGGGAATAGCGGGGTGGCGGCTCTGCGCCTCCCCGCTGTCCCCAGCTTTTGGGTGCAGGCTGCTGCCGCAAGCCTTGCGAGCCCGCGGGACATCCCGCCGGGCTTGCAAGACTTGGGATAGCTTCCTGAAGCCTGGAGAGCGAGAGGGGTCGGTGCGCACGGACCCCTCTCGCTCTCCAGGCTTCAGCAAAAGCCTGCATTCGCACCATAGGACGCACACACATTTCCCCTTCATTTTTGGAGGGGAAAAAGTGCGTCCTATAGTGCGAAAAATACGGTATTTATCTACTTGCACTTTGATGTGCTTTCGAACTGCTAGGTTGGCAGGAGCAGGGACCAAGCAACGGGAGCTCACCCCATTGCGGGGATTCGAACCGCCGACCTTCTAATCGGCAAGTCCTAGGCTCTGTGGTTTAGACCACAGCGCCCAGTGGCGTAGCGTGGGTTGTCAGCACCCGGGGCAAGGCAAGTAATTTGCGCCCCCTAGCCCGTGGATTTGCACCCCCTAACCCCCAGATGTTGCGCCCGGTGCGGCCGGCACCCCCCACGCTACGCCACTGACAGTGCCACCCGCGCCCCTTGCACTATTAAGCATATTATTGTGTATAATTGTGAGTTGCTGCTGTTAATTACTTCCTTCCCCTGCGCTTCCATTGATAATCTGTTTTTCTCTCTCTTTCTCCGTTCCACCTCCACACACACCCAAAATCAGGCATTCTCAGTCGCTGCCATGTCTGGACATGGACCTGCTCTTCACTCTCCCATGCCAAGCCTCAAACTTTCCCCACAGAGCTACCCGGTAACTATGAGCCAGTCTCCGCAGCCCAGCTCCAAGCAAGACTCCTGGAACAGTCTGGTTCTGGGCGAAAGCCATGGAGACATTATCACAGCATAACTGTCTCTGCACCGCAGCTTCAGGCTCGGGATACGAAGGCGTCTTTCCACCATCAGACAACACCGGGATGCTTTCTTCGTTTCCTTTCGCTCGCTTTCTCCGGCCACTTTCCTGAAGGCTGTAGATCCCGATCCGAGGGCTGGGCGCAGGCCGTCCCTCAAAAGCCTCTCTGAGGCGCATTCTTTCTCGCAAAGGATTCTGGGTACTGTGGTTCGCCCCTCACAGACTCTGGATTCCAAGCAACCTTTGGCAAACTACCGTGCCAAGAATTCTTTGAGGGGGACAAATGTGCTTCGGAGGTGACTGAAGTGTATACAACCGTTCCAGATCGTGCCGTCGAAAGGTTTTGTTTGGGGGTTTGCTTTGAAAAAGACTTCGGTGAAGTTGCCGCCACACATGGAACGAACGAGGTCTTCAGTCGCTTCAGAGCCTCGAATGACAACTGCCTTCAGAAAAGCTGACAGAAACTCCAGTTCAAAGTATGGATACACATGGACAAATCTGGCCCTGCAGTCTTTGTCGGCTTTTGCTATTAAATTCCCCACTCTGGCCCAGCAGGTGAAGAGAAGATTCCCTTGTGCTGGCATTCCCTGAAATACAGAATCCTAGAACCAGAGAATTTTAGTGTTGGGACCCCTAAAGTTCATCTAGTCCAACCCCCTGCAGTGCAGGAATGACGATCATTTCCAAGATCTTCCTGGGGCAGGACTGGCTGTGTGAATGTGTTTTCCAGACACCTGATCCTCACTGAAATACCCAAGGTCAGATACCTGCAAGATTATGTGTCTGAGCTGTCAACAGATCTATCCCCTCCGACGGATCTTTCACCTTGCCCAATGTCCCTGGAAAGGCAGCCAGGTTTTTCCACACAGCTTAGTGATCGAATCTTGAAAAAGCAAAGCGATGGACGTGAATTGTGCGAAGGCGGGAGGAGAAGAGAGAACACGTGGACCAAACAATACCCCAATATTACGAGTGATGGGGGGGACGGTCAGCAGCTGGCAGCCCCCATTCACAAATCTGACTCATCTCAGTGGTGATATTTGCCTACTCGGTTGCTAGCAGTCGATTCTTTGAAACGAAGGGTGAGTAGACTCACGGGGGACTAGTAGGGGCGTTATCCCTTCATGTCCCCCATTCGATTGTCAAAATGTCCCCACCCGCAACGCAAAAGAGCATTTGTTGCTGGGCAGGACTATTGAGTTACCGTCGCCGATGACTGCAACGCCGAATGGAGGACTGCAATCCCATAATAAGCCAGGATGGAAAAGGAGATGCATTGTACAGCAAATGCCACAGATAAACACTAAGTGGGAGACTTCAGGGTCTGGAAAAAGACATGAGAGCTGTTTTGAAAAGTGTGGGACAGAATACCATGGCTGGATACCACGGCTAGTGACTGTCGCAAGAGGAATCTCGTGCATCCAGCAGTTTTGCAACTGCCTGCACTGTGCCAGTGTTAATTTAATTGCTTTTCTGACATCTTGATTATGCCTCCTCCTCTTCCTCCTCTCCCCACCCATTGCTATCAATAAATCTTTATTATTATTATTATTTTCATAGCAGCTGTTCCCACCAGGAATGGATCCGAAAGAGGGATTTCCTATCACCCTTAGGAACACAGGACCTGAGTCAGACCGCCGCTCCATCTATCTCAGTACTGTTGACACGGACTGGCAGCAGCTCTCCAGGATCTGCAGACTGGGGTCTCGACCAGCCCTATCTGGAGATGCTGGGGATTCATAGAATCATAGAATCTTAAGAGTTGGAAGGGGACTATGGGTCATCTAGCCCAACCCCCTGCAATGCAGGAATCTCAGCTAAAGCATCCATGACAGATGGCCATCCAACCTCTGCTTAAAAATCTCCAAGGAAGGAGAGCCCACCATTTCTGGTGGGAGACTGTTCCACTCCCAAACAGCTCTGACTGCCAGAAAGGTTTTTCCGAATGTTTAGTCGGACTCTCCTTTCTTCTAACTTGAAGCCATTGGCTTGAGTCCTACCCTCCAGAGCAGGAGAAAACAAGCTTGTTCCCTCTTCCGTGTGACAGCTCTTTAAATACTTGAAAGTGGCTCTCATATCTCAGTCTTCTCTTCTCCAGGCTAAACATACCCAGCTCCTTCGACCGTTCCTCATAAGGCATAGTTTCCAGACCATTGATCATCTTGGTTGCCCTCCTCTCCACACGTTCCAGCTTGTCAACATCCTTCTTAAATTGTGGAGCCCAGAATTGGACGCAGTATTCCAGATGTGGTCTGACCAAGGCAGAATAGATTGGTACTATGACTTCCCTTGATCTGGACACTAGACTTTGAACCCTTCTGCATTCAAGGCAAATGCTCTCTCCTTGCGCTATGGCCTCCCCAAATTAAATTCTCTTTCATTCTCACACAAAACGCTCTTGCTTTTTTGAAAGGAAGAGGTGAAACGTAGGTCACAGGTGGCGCAGTCCTTAAACAGCAGCTCGCTTGATCGGTGATCAGCTTTGTTTGGACACGACAATTACCATCATTTAACCTACGCTAATCCTGGCATGTTTAAAAACAATATTGCAAGGCTGCTGCTTAAGGCTGGCATTCCCACTCCTGCAAACATCAAGGAGCTATAAAGCGCTTGAGCCGATTTAAACAAAAGCAAGCCCAGCCTTGCCTATCTGAGAGCAAACAGAATGGCTTTATTAAGCTTAATCCTCAAACCTTTTCGGTGCATTTTACACTTGACCTCGTTCGATTTGGCCCTCCTTTGCAAATCTTACAGGCTTCAGACTGTAATCAATTGATGGAGAAGACGGTTCAGCCCAGTCTTTAGATTAAAGTGGTTCAGTCATAGAGGGTGCATTTTGCATACAGAAGAAGCCAGATTTGATCCCCAGCATGACTAGTTAACTGAATCAGAGAAGATACGAGAGTCCCTGGATCAGCGTCTTTGGACTACAACTCCCATCAGCCACTGCAAGGCACCACCTTGGCAAACGCTGCCCTAGAGAGCTGCTGCCCATCAGACAATACTAATCTAGATGGACACAAACACCTTTCCAGTTATAGTCTTCAGTTCTGCCTCAAAGAGAACTTTTGTCTGGCTCCACGGTTTGGATGTTTAACTGAGGCTGCAAACCTTGTGCGACTCTCCCAGACGAACCCTGGCTGGCGTTCTTCCTCAGTGGCACTCCCGTCAATCTGAAGGCAGCGTTTGGTTAGCAAGCCACAAGTTAGATTTGTTTGTGCCCAGCGCTGAAACGACAAGATGGTGGCAAAGGGCTTTCCTGCAGGAACGCTTTTAGAAGGCAGGCATATGCTTTTTGCCTAAGGTCCATGCATTTCATAAAGGGCCCACTTACATTTTCTCCAATATTTCAGGCGCTAGGGAGTCCCAAGACCTGATCCCCTTCTGCCACCAAATGAACATTAATTAAAACACATCACAGCTTTTGTAAAATCTCTGCCAAACCCTGCTGGCCAGTTTCACGCAGCTCATTCCCCTTCCCTGAAAGAAACGGTCGTTTTTCTGCCATGTTTGTGTGGATGGTAGACATTTGTGAGGGGCATTAAGCTTAATCGTTTACGTTGCTGGGGGCTGTTCTTTCCCTCTAACGTGAAAAAATAGCCTTTGCAGCCTCTGTGGCTGTCACACTTGCAAGGATGAACTCATGGTGTAACTTCTTCCCTGCTAAACATTCCAGGAACTGTAGCAGCTGGGGAGGCTGCAAATTATTTACATGTGCAAGCACAAAATGGGAAGACCAGCCTTCAAACCTCTACACTTCAACCCAAATGTCCAGCAGAACATTGGCTGTCATTTTTGGAATGGAATTAAGACTTATAAACCTGTCGGTATGTTGTCTTTCGGTTAAAAGAAAAGAATAAAATATAGATACAGTAAACTGAAAGGAGAATTCCCTGGATGCCTAGCTCCAGGTTTGGGGCGAGTACTCTTTGGTGAGAGAGCCCCAGCAGAAATTTAAAATCACAAAAGCATGCAGCAAAGTCAAGCATGGAAACGGAGCCTTTAAAATATCGCTTCTAAGTTGCTTCCAAAGTCCCCCAATTCCCTTAGCATAGAAAGAGACCATACATTTGGCAAGTCAAAAAATGGCTTACTTACAAACTCTTCAAAGGTTAGATTCATGTGCTTTTCCATACATCAGTCAGAAAACACGGGCAGTCAAACTTAAGATTAGTTCCAAAGTGGTGAAAGTTCCCAAATTAATTGTATAGAAACACAAAGATGGCTTGCTTAAGCCACACGGTTTCCTTACCGGAAGGGTTCACATGATACAAGTGTGGTGGAAAGTGGGAGAACCAAGAGTTTGATAGCCCTCCCTTTGAATGTGAGCTGAGGTGACCTTGTCAAACGTTGCAGGACAGCATACACTCTGGTCTTAATCCTTCCATGCATTAATTCGAGTTGAGCACGCTGGTTACAAAACCCAGGGGACAGTGCCAGGGTTTGGCTGCATTTTCATTTTTAAAAATAATGTTTTGCATCATTCAGGTGCTTCACTAAGGGAGCCTCCTTTTGTACATATGCAGAGCATGCCAAGATCTGCGGAGACGGAACGGGCATGCGCTTTTCATCCCGCAGGGCTGTTTTTTCATTTCCTTTTAAATATAGTACGTTACTCAAAACATGTGCCCTAAAATTCAGCTGCGCTGAAAATTTATCTAGTGTTCCAGCTCCAGACATTTCCGGAGGCTTATTATGGGGTGCAGGATTTGTCCTTGCTCTGACAGCTGGTCTGGGGAGAGGGGTGGCTCCTCCTCCTGGAGAGGAGGCAAAAGACAGGCAGGGACTTGATCCATCCCCAGAGGGAGGTGCCATCCATCAGTTTACAGGGGGAAAGAAATTGCTTTCTGAAATTATGAAAGGGGTAGAAAATATTGGGTGAAATTATCGTGGCTTTTTGCTGTGCATACCTTACTCTCGGGATGCGGGTGGCGCTGTGGGTTAAACCACAGACCCTAGGACTTGCCGATCAGAAGGTCGGCGGTTCGAATCCCCGCAACGGGGTGAGCTCCCGTTGCTCGGTCCATGCTCCTGCCAACCTAGCAGTTCAAAAGCACATCAAAGTGCAAGTAGATAAATAGGTACCACTCCAGCGAGAAGGTAAAGTGTTTCCGTGCGCTGCTCTGGTTCGCCAGAAGCGGCTTAGTCATGCTGGCCACATGACCTGGAAGCTGTAAGCTGGCTTCCATGGCCAGTAAAGCGAGATGAGCGCCGCAACCCCAGAGTCGGCCACAACTGGACCTAATGGTCAGGGGTCCCTTTACCTTTTTTACCTTACTCTCAGGGTAACTGAGGGGTTTGTTTGCTTCTGCAAAAGAATGTGTTGGACTCTTCAGCTTTGCTGTTTGCCTGTGTTTCCCCAAACCTCACGGCATTCTCAACTTGGCTTTCGCATTTGCACGAGAAGGTCAGGTATTCTCTATTCTGGAACTGCTCTTTTTTTTGGGGGGGGGGGTTTGCATGAAATTTTATTAACTTTTAAACAAATCCATGTGGATTAAAAAAAAAAGTATAAAGGGGAAGACTTCTCTTAAAAACAAAATCAGCAGGCACCCTGATCTCCAGCACTTGGTAGCTGGCTTCCCTAGTTTTCTATGCTTCAGTTAATGCCCAGGGGTAGATGTCATAAGTAAGGCATTGCAGAGGGTTGGACTAGATGACCCTTTGGGTCCCTTTGAATTCTATGAATCTGTGACTCTTTCCATGGGGCTTTTCTTAAAGATAAATAAATCAGGAAGCTCAGGTAACCAGGTAGGCTGCAGAGAGCTGGAGAAATGTCGAATGGGGAAGTGACCCTCCCCATTGTTTGCATCACTCTGTGCCAAGAAACGCTTCACCTGTTGAATTTCCATGTATTTTACAAAAGAAGTGACAGCCAAATTTCGATTTTTTTCTGGGTGACCCATGCTGGAGCTTAGCTGAGGATGCAAACCTGTGCCTTTACCATGCCAGGCCGCAGGAGGGAGGTCGTATTACGCAAGACTTCCACCGTGCTGTAAATAAACAAGTTAACAGACACCCCCTGCAGTTAGAAAACTAGCTTATCAGGGAGAGGGCTGGAGGGGAATGTTTCTCCCTGACTTGCTAGTTTTCTACGTGCAGGGAGTTTGAAGCAATTGAATATGTGAGCCCCACCTGCAGGTGGAAGTGCTGGAGTCCAGAAACAGGTTGACCACCTCCAAGTTGAACTACTTTGAACTACAAGTTGAACTTCTTTGAACGTAGTTCGCCCTAGTTGGCAGCCCTGGATGGTTAGGCGAGGGCAAATGACCAGCATCTTTGGGCCTATAAACTGGTTTGTAACCTTAAGTGACGTTCATACCATTTCTTTAATAATAATAATAAAACAATCCATGTATTTTTAGCATGATAAGAGTCTGTGGAAAGGTGCTGTTCCAAGAAGATGCTTGTTTGAATGGTCGATGGCGAGGCAGGAGCCCGAACAAGATTAAGATTATTTAAAGTTATAATATATACGTGTGAATATCTCTCTCTGTATTATGATGCAATATGACTACCGATCTGCATACTGACTTCACCTGTTAGAATGAACGGAAATAAATGGACAGGCATTCATTTCCAAATCGAGAACGTCTTTCTTCTTTGTCCTTTCGCTTCTCAAAATCTCTTCGCTGCAGCAATGAGGGTGCCAAAAATCCGGAGTTCTACGCATGCACACGCATACTAGAAGGCAACAAAACTCGCTAGTACATACTGCAACTGCGAGCACGTTTGCAATGTGAAGCAGGATCTGATATGGTTTCAAACATTTTGCAGGTTGAAAACTCAAATTTTGCACCAAGAGAAGCTGAACTCTGGGTGAGTTACGGAAGTTCAGCATAGGTGCATCATTTATGTTGTTTTGCATGATTCATATCATCATCATCATTTTTAATTTGTATACCGCCTTTCTATCTTACAATACTCAAGGCGGTTTACAAGTTGAAGAAACAAAAAATGTACATCTAATGCAATACAAAAATGTGATAATGAAACATAACTTTGAAGTAGGCAACCTCCATCAAAAAAGTAACATTCAACAATCATTAGAATAGTATAAAATAATAATATCGACATACAAAAGTTAAACAGAAATCCACTCAACAGTTACAATAATATCTAAACTATAATCAGTAAAACAACGGCAAGCCACAGTACATAAAACAATACAACATAGCTGTCAAGCGTCCCTTATTTGGCGGGACAGTGCCTTATCCCAGCACCATGTCCCACTGCTGTCCCTTATTGATGAGGCTTCGTTTGGTTGCTGGCTGAGCTTTCTGCCTTTGGCTCAGAGGGGCTCAGAAGTTGAACATACCTGTGCCCAGGAAATCCCTTATTTTGGCTGCTGATCCCTTATTTTCAAATCTGTAAGTACAGTGGTGCCCCACAAGACGAATGCCTCGCAAGACGGAAAACTCGCTAGACGAAAGAGTTTTCCGTTTTGGAGGTGCTTCGCAAAATGAATCTCCTATGGACGAAAATGTCTTGCGAGTTCCTGCGGGTCCCCCCCCCTTTTCTAAACCGCTAAGCTGCTTATCAGCTGATCCGATAAGCCGATAAGCCGCTAGTAGCGCTAGTAGCGCTAATCCGCTAATCCGTCAATGGGCTTGCTTTGCAAGACGAAAAAACCGCTAGACGAAGAGAATCACAGAACGGATTCTTTTCGTCTTGCGAGGCACCACTATAGACAGCTATGCAATACAATACCCATTGAGAAGTAGATAGTGGGGCATGGCAGCTGGAAGGGGGCCTTGCCTGGTGGAGTCTCTCCCCTCACACCACACCACACCCCCATTATTTAATTTATCGCATTTACAACCCACCTCTCAGTCAATGAGCTCAAGGTAGCATACTATGTAGTAATAGTAATAGTAATAATAATTTATTATTTATACCCCGCCCATCTGGCTGGTCTTCCCCAGCCACTCTGGGCAGCTTCCAACAAAATATTAAAATACAGTAATGCATCAAACATTAAAAGCTTCCCTAAACAGGGCTGCCTACAGATTTCTTCTAAAAGTCTGGTAGTTGTTGTTCTCTTTGACATCTGTATGGCTTTCCATCCCTCATTTTATCCTCATAACAACCCAGTGAGGTTACGCTGAGCAACAGCGAGTGGCCTAAGCTCACCCAGTGAGCTTCATGGCTGTGTGAGGATTTGAACCAGTATCTCCCAGGTCTCAACCTACTACGCCACATTCGCTCTCATCATACAATTCATGCTGGCTATTTTGCACGATCTCATTCATGAAAAGTGGTGGGATTAGCTCAGGGGCCGGATTCCCTCCTGGAAACTAACCAGGGGTCGCAGGACAGTGGTGGGCGGGGCCTATATGCAAAGTGGGCGGGGCAACATCTTCAACTTCACTTTGTGCAATAGGCTACATTCCAGCTGGTCACAACAGAATTTGAGGAGGGAATGGGCAAGCCCAATGAGGGCTGCGGCTTGGGAAGGGTGTATAGCTAGGGGAACGTCCCGAGGGCCAGATAGAAGGGAGGCAGGGGCCACATTTGGCCACCAGGTTTGAGGTTCCCCTATTCCTGTTTTAGAAATGAAACAGTTGAAGGAATTCAGAAGGTGAGCTTGTGGCGAGCAGGTGAGCCGGAGGGGACATGAATCGTACATTCTCCAAGGGACAAAGTTTTAGGGTCTGGGCAAAACTTCCAGAACAGGAGGTTGTAAAGGATAGGAAGGCAGACAAAAGGGGTGGGCAGTTTTGGTTGTTTTGCACTCTGCACATGTTCAGAAAACCCTCTCTCATCACATTCCCTTAAAAGTTCTTTTCCTTAAAAAAATAAAAGCAATTTGCACATGCTCAGAATCCCTTGGACCTTGGTTATTTTTAAAAGCACCTTTCTCCCACGTGGGGACAACGACGCTCTCTGCGTGCTCAGAGGCACAAAGCCCAAAGTGCAAAAGTGTTGTTGTTTAGTCATTTAGTCGTGTCCGACTCTTCGTGACCCCATGGACCAGAGCACGCCAGGCCCTCCTGTCTTCCACTGCCTCCCGCAGTTTGGTCAAACTCATGCTGGTGGCTTCGAGAACACTGTCCCACCATCTCGTCCTCTGTCATCCCCTTCTCCTTGTGCCCTCCATCTTTCCCAATATCAGGGTCTTTTCCAGGGAGTCTTCTCTTCTCATGAGGTGGCCAAAGTATTGGAGCCTCAGCTTCACGATCTGTCCTTCCAGTGAGTACTCAGGGCTGATTTCCTTCAGAATGGAGAGGTTTGATCTTCTTGCAGTCCATGGGTCTCTCAAGAGTCTCCTCCAGCACCAGAATTCAAAAGCATCAGTTCTTCGGCAATCAGCCTTCTTTATGGTCCAGCTCTCACTTCCATACATCACTACTGGGAAAACCATAGCTTTAACTATACGGACCTTTGTTGGCAAGGTAAGTACTAAAGTGGTTTTTTAAAAAAACAACCAAGAGGACAACAACCCTGAAGGGACTTGTCCTGACCTCTAGGTGGCATTTTGGGATAAATCAGGTACTCAGAGAGACATCACCATGAACAGCTGCAAGGAAAGAGCGTAGCCCAAAAGAGGTGTGGGAGGGCGGGGCGCTCTGACATCGATTGCTCCGGAGACTCGCAGTTCGGTGCTCTGCTGAGTGGGTCTGCCGGAGCAGCTGCTTTGAGAAAGTTAGTTTCGCATCCCTGGAAAGGTATCGAGTCCGGATTCCTCCCCCCCCCCCAAAAAAATCCCATGATCAGAGCGCAGAAGCCTAAAAAAAGAGAGAGAGCCAGAGAAAAACCAGGTTGGCTGAGCACACGGAGCGTTCACACGTTCAGTTGCTTCCCGCTTATGCGCGTGGCGGCTCTGACACGCGGGGTACACGTGTGCACGGCTTCCTTCGGCAAAGCATTGTGTTCGCGGGGGGTGGGGGTGCTACCTGACCTCTGCAATCGTAGAGGGATGTGAACACGTACACGTGTTGGACGTGGACGCTTTCCGGACGTAGTATCCATGCCAGAGCTTGATTGCGAAATCGGAGGAGATGATAAGATCATAGAATTGCAATGTTAGAAGCGACCCTGAGGATTATTTATAGTCCAACCTCCTGCAATACAGGAATATGTCAGCCGCACCAGCTTCACCGTTTAATTGTTTTTTTAAAAAAACTCAACAACAAAAGTGTAGGCGCTGCTGCACCAAAAGGTAGATTTCTTGCAAATGTGAAACAGGTTGCACCTGTCAGAGTGTCAGTTGCAAAAAGAATGAAATGGTTAAAATCAACGTTTAAAAAGTGATAAACTTAAAGCAGATTGAGACACCACATCAACATTCCAGATCCAGTGGTACCTCAAGTTACATACACTTCAGGTTACATACGCTTCAGGTTACACACTCCGCTAACCCAGAAATAGTGCTTCGGGTTAAGAACTTTGCTGCAGGATGAGAACAGAAATAGTGCTCTGGCGGCGCGGCAACAGCAAGAAGCCCCATTAGCTAAAGTGGTGCCTCAGGTTAAGAACAGTTTCAGGTTAAGTACGGACCTCCAGAACGAATTAAATACTTAACAGGAGGTACCACTGTACCTGGGTAGTCTTCTGGAAACCAAAATGGTTTTAACAAGTGCTGAACAGAGTACAGTGAAGCCACCTGCCTGTTATCAATCAGCAAGGAGTTCCAAAGTGTAGGCGCTGTTGCACCAAAAGGCAATTTCTTGCAAATGTGAAACAGTTTGCACCTGTCAGAGTGTTGCCTATCCCTGATCTAAACAGCTTTCATATGGAGGATGGATCCAGTTTGCTTTCGCCTGCTCTGGAGGGTAGGACCCGAACCAATAGATTGAAGTTACAAGAAGGGATATTCCGACTAAACGTCAGAAAGAACTTTCTGAGGGCAAGAGCTGTTCAGCAGTGGAATTGTCTCTCTCGGGAGGTTGTGGACTCTTTTTCCTTGCAAGTTTTTAAACAGAGGTTGGATGGCCATCTGTCATGGACGCTTTAGTTGAGATTCCTGCATTGCAGGGGGTTGGACTAGATGACCCATGGTCCCCTTCTAACTCTATGATTCTGCGATTCTATTATTCTTTATATTCCACAATTTTTTGTGCCTGTACATCATGGGTAGGCAAACTAAGGCCCGGGGGCCAGATCTGGCCCAATTGCCTTCTCAGTCCGGCTCGCAGACAGTCCGGGAATCAGCGTGTTTTTACATGAGTAGAATGTGCCCCTTTATTTAAAATGCATCTCTGGGTTACTTGTGGGGCCTGCCTGGTGTTTTACATGAGTAGAATTTGTACTTTTATTTAAAATGCATCTCTGGGTTATTTGTGGGGGATAGGAATCCATTCATTCCTCCCCCCCAAAAAAAAAATAGTCCGGCCCCCCACAAGGTCTGAGGGACAGTGGACTGGCCCCCTACTGAAAAATTTTGCTGAAAAAGTACAGGCTTGGAGTTGGCCCTGTTGGTGGAAAGTCCATTGCACAAGAGCCGTGTCTTTGAGTGCTTAACTTGGCCCCTTTCAGCTTCAGGAACTCGGCTGCTGCCCCCAAATTTATCCCTCTCCTGCAGCGATGCCCGAGGGCCCGACTGTGAAGAGATTCCAGCTTCAGTGCTCCCCATTTGTGGGGGAGGCCGTGACCAAAGTAGGGGGAAGAACGAAGCAGATGAACCCGGATGATCTGAAGGGGCTGGTGCTGCTGGACACTCAGGTGAGTCTCGCACCCATTTGGCTCCCCCAAATACCTTGTGTACAGTGGTACCTCTGGATGTGAACGGGGTCCGTTCCGGAGGCCCGTTCGCAACCTGAAAGGAACGCAACCCGGGTCGCCGCAGACCGTAACCTGAAAACGCTCAACCTGAAGCACAACGCTCAACCTGAAGCACAACCTAAAGCACTTCCGGCGGGAAGGTGAACGGCGTTTCCGTGCGCTGCTCTGGTTCGCCAGAGTTGGCCAGGACTGGACCTAATGGTCAGGGGTCCCTTTACCTTTACATCACTCAAAGCATCATCTTGAGCTTGGCCTAATTAAAACTTAATACAGTACATGCTAATTTCAGAGGATTTAGAAACACCCAATACCAATGTCAAAGAAACTTATCTTTAGTCTCTGTTGACGTGCCCAACAGCTTAAAAACACATTGGGTGTGCCAACCTAGTTTTAATACTCCAAGCATTAATTAAATTCTAGCACCCACTTGATTCCAGAAATTTAGATCAAGTCTAGTGCCCACCAACTTACAGCAATATTATTATTTTCCCCCCTTTCTTTTTTTAAAAAAATAATTTTTATTAAGAATTTCAACATAACAAACGCCGGCTCCCCGGCCTGAAAGCAAGTTGAGCGCTGCAAACCTTTGACTGGACTTAACCGTCCAGGGGTCCTTTACCTTACCTTTTTTTTACCTAAATTGATCCATAAAATGAAAGCAATAATCAATGTACTGTACTATAAAATAAATAAGGCAGTATTGTAGATGATAAAAATCATCATCCACACAGTTGCAAATGAACCGAAAAGGCCTCGGAAACAAAAACGCAAAATAAATAGCAAAAACAAAGAGAGCCAGTGTGGTGTAGTGGTTAAGAGCGGTAGTCACGTAATCTGGGTAACCGGGTTCGCGTCTCCGCTCCTCCACATGCAGCTGCTGGGTGACCTTGGGCCAGTCACACTTCTGTGAAGTCTCTCAGCCCCACTCACCTCACAGAGTGTTTGTTGTGGGGGAGGAAGGGAAAGGAGATTGTTAGCCGCTTTGAGACTCCTGAAGGGGAGTGAAAGGCGGGATATCAAATCCAAACTCTTCTTAAAAAAAAAAAAAAAAAAGGAAAAACAAAAGCGCCAAACTTACCGTATTTTTCGCCCCATAAGATGCACTTTTCCCCCTCCAAAAATGAAGGGGAAATGTGCCTGCGTCTTATGGGGCGAATGCAGGCTTTCGCTGAAGCCTGGAGAGCGAGAGGCATCAGTGCGCACCGACCCCTCTCGCTCTTCAGGCTTCAGGAAGCTCTGTGCAACCCTCGGGAGACTGGCTCCGAGGGTTGCGCAGAGCTGCCTGCAGTCCCGGGACCAGCGCAGCTCTGCCCGGCCACCGGGAGCCGGGGGAGAAGCTCCGCCCCGCTCCCGGTGGCCGTGCAGAGCTGCCTGCAGTCCTGGGATGAGCGCAGCTCTGCCCGGCCACCGGGAGCCGGGGGAGAAGCTCTGCCTCGCTCCCGGTGGCCGTGCAGAGCTGCCTGCGGTCCTGGGACCAGCGCAGCTCTGCGCCGCCATCCCGAGCGGGGCGCTAAGTCCCGCCCCCTTTGGATGGCGGCACAGAGCTGCCTGCCGTCCCGGGACTGCAGGCAGGTCTACTCCGCCATCCCGAGCGGGGCGCTAAGTCCCGCCCCTCTCGGGATGGCGGCACAGAGCTGCCTGCCGTCCCGGGACAGCAGGCAGGTCTACGCCGCCATCCCGAGCGGGGCGCTAAGTCCCGCCCCGCTCGGGATGGCGGCACAGAGCTGCCTGCCGTCCCGGGACTGGTGCACTTCTCCCCATCGCCAGCCCCACAAGCTCGGGGGACAGCGGGGAGGCAGAGCGTGCCTTCCCACTGTTCCCCGACCTGGTTCTTCCAGCCCCGCACCTGGGGGGGGAAATAATTTTTTTTTCCTTTATTTCCCCCCAAAAAAACTAGGTGCGTCTTATGGGCCGGAGCGTCTTATGGGGCGCAAAATACAGTAATCTGTTCCGGAAGTCCGTTTGACTTCCAAAACTTTTGAAAACCAAGGCGCAGCTTCTGAAATTTTACATCTCTATGATGAATACAGTGTGAAACAGAAAACGCAGAAAATGATGCCTTCTGATATCCCCGATTTTTTTCAGGTCCATGGGAAGAATTTGTTCCTGGCTTTTGGTGGAGTTCAGGAAGCAGCGCCCAGCAGCGAGGACTCGTCTACAGAACCTTCCGAACCCAGGTCAAGCAGCCAAAGGATGGGCCGTGGCAGAGGCAGTCCCATTCTCCAGAGTTGGGAAGGAGGCAAGGCCGATTCTGGGGGTCCGCGGTGCCCCCTGCAGGAGGAGCATGAAGCTGACTTGCCGTCATTTATGGACGACGCTGCCGGACCCCTTTGGAAATGGCTACGATTCCACTTTTGGCTGTATGGGAGCGTCCGTGCCAATGAGTTTGCAAGGGCCAACAAGGCTAATAAAAGAGGGGACTGGAAAGATCCGGTTCCCAGGTACGAATTTGATAAGTCCTACGCTGTGCAGATGCTACGGAAAAATCAGCCCAGGCAGCTTCCTGTTTGCAGAGTTGTGAGCAAAAACTGTCATAAGTCCTAATCCAAGAGTTAGCCTACAGTGACATGGATTTCAAGCACTGGCAAATAGACCAAGGCAGCAGTTTATACTTTTTCTAAACCAGAGGTGCAGAACCTTTGGTTCACGGGCTAATCGTTTTGCAAAAACACGTCCAGCCACCCACCAGCTGATTGGCTGGGTCAGGGCCAGATTTAGGGTTGTGCAGGCAGTTCCCCGTGCTAAGATGGCACAGAACAACAACAACAACAACAACAACATTTATATGAGTACCTACTGAGAAGATCCACAAAAATGTAACTTTACCAAAAAGAATTATTGTGTAAATAGGAAATATTTAGGTATGGGGGCACAAAATTTCCCCCTTGCTCAGGGTGCCATATTACCAAAATCCGCCCCATCTGGCTTGGACTTCTAATTTAAGCAAGTAGGTGGGCCAGATTCAGAGGAGTCTGTACAGTGTGTCCTCTCTCCTGTTGCAGGAGAGTCCTCTCTCCTGTTGCAGGAGAGTCCTCTCTCCTGTGCAGCTGCTTCAAAGAGCGCTTTTGTGGAGCTCTTTAAGAGTCCCTGGGCTCTGTTTTGAACCTCTGAAGGCCCTTGGAAGCAGTCTTCCCACCTCTTTCAAACATTGGCTGGGCGGGGTGGAGTTGAGGGGAGGATGATTCAGTCTGCAGTCTTGCAAAGCCCTTTTCTAAACATTGCTGAGCACATTGCTTCAAAGAGTGCTTTTGCAAAGGGGTTCCAGACAGGTCCCCTTTGACGCAGACAGCAGAGCAGGGTGAATTGTCTTAAAATCCCTTTGCAAACAGTAGAGGGACTACCAACAGCCCAATGTCTGCCTAATACTTGGAGATGCTGCACGTGGGATTTGGAAAGATGAGTGGAGCCACCCACCTGTCAATCATCTGACACCAATTGATTGACATGCAGGTGGTCCCTGCTTCTCAGATTTGGCCGGATCACAATAAGACTCTGGATCATAGAGACCAAAATGTTTCTCCACCCCTATTCTAAGATAATAAGATATTCTTTGTTCGACTTTCAGGCTCGTTCTGCATTTTGATGGAGGGGGCTTTCTCGTCTTTTATAACTGCCGGATCCATAGCTGTTCTTCTCCTACCGCTGAGCCGGCTACTGACATCCTGAGCTTGCAGTTTGATCAGGAACGTGCTTTAGGGGCCCTGTGCAAAGCTGTACCTGTGTGCCACACCCTCCTGGACCAAAGATATTTCTCAGGGCTTGGTATGTATCGGGTTGTGCAGTATCACTGCACAGGACACTGACAAACTGGAACGTGTCCAGAGGAGGGCAACCAAAATGGTCAAAGGCCTGGAAACGATGCCTTATGAGGAACGGCTAAGGGAGCTGGGCATGTTTAGCCTGGAGAAGAGGAGGTTAAGGGGTGATATGATAGCCATGTTCAAATATATAAAAGGATGTCACATAGAGGAGGGAGAAAGGTTGTTTTCTGCTGCTCCGGAGAAGCGGACACGGAGCAATGGATCCAAAATACAAGAAAGACGATTCCACCTAAACATTAGGAAGAACTTCCTGACAGTAAGAGCTGTTTGACAGTGGAATTTGCTGCCAAGGAGTGTGGTGGAGTCTCCTACTTTGGAGGTCTTTAAGCAGAGGCTTGACAACCATATGTCAGGAGTGCTCTGATGGTGTTTCCTGCTTGGCAGGGGGTTGGACTCGATGGCCCTTGTGGTCTCTTCCAACTCTATGACTCTATGATTCTATGATCTCTTAATTTTCTTCCCAGTACAGTGGTACCTTGGTTCTCAAACGTAATCCGTTCCAGAAGTCCGTTCCAAAACCAAAGCATTCTGAAACCAAGGCGTGCTTTCCCATAGAAAGTAAGGCAAAATGGATTAATCCATTCCAGACTGTTAAAAACAACCCCTAAAACAATTTGACATGAATTTTACTATCTAAGGAGACCATTGATCCATAAAATGAAAGCAATAAAAAAATGTACATTGGTACCTGGGGTTACAGATGCTTCACATTATAGACGCTTCAGGTTACAGACTCCGCTAACCCAGAAATAGTACCTCGGGTTAAGAACTTTGCTTCAGGATGAGAACAGAAATCGTGCTCCGGCACCACGGCGGCAGCGGGAGGCCCCTTTAGCTAAAGTGGTACCTCAGGTTAAGAACAGTTTCAGGTTAAGAATGGTGGTGAAGGTCCTGTGTGAGATGGAGGCGGTTGGAGGATGGATGGCGGCTAATGGATTGAGGTAGAATCCTGACAAGACAGAAGTACTGTTTTGGGGGGGCAAGGAGGCGGGTGGGTGTGATGGACTCCCTGGTCCTGAATGGGGTAACTGTGCCCCTGAAGGACCAGGTGCGCAGCCTGGGAGTCATTTTGGACTCACAGCTGTCCATGGAGGCGCAGGTCAATTCTGTGTCCAGGGCAGCTGTTTACCAGCTCCATCTGGTATGCAGGCTGAGACCCTAACTGCCCACAGACTGTCTCACCAGAGTGGTGCATGCTCTAGTTATCTCCCACTTGGACTACTGCAATGCACTCTATGTGGGGCTACCTTTGAAGGCTACCTGGAAACTACAACTAATCCAGAATACGGAGCCAGCCAGACTGGTGACTGGGAGTGGCTGCTGAGACCATATAACACCAGTCTTGAAAGATCTACACTGGCTTCCAGTACATTTCCGAACACAATTCAAAGTGTTGGTGCTGACCTTAAAATCCCTAAATGACCTTGGCCCAGTATACCTGAAGGAGTGTCTTTTTTTGTATCTCTTTGCCTACTATACCCAGTAAAAAGGCTTCTGGTTTTTTTTTAACAAAAGTGTTTTTAAACATTTTATTTCACTCATTATATAGTGGTACCTCAGGTTAAGAACTTACAGGTGAAACTCGGAAAATTAGAATATTGTGGAAAAGTTCATTTATTTCAGTAATTCAGCTTAGGGGAAACTTATATATGAAATAGACTCATGACATGCAAAGTGAGATATGTCAAGCCTTTATTTGTTACAGCTGATGAAAACCCCAAATTAACAATCTCAGAAAATTAGAATATTAAATGAAATCAGTAAAACAAGGACTGCAAATAGAGCAATATTGGACTTCTGAGAAGTAGAAGCATGCATATGTACTCAGTACTTGGTTTGGGCCCCTTTTGCATCAATTACTGCCTCAATGCGGCGTGGCATGGATGCTATCAGCCTGTGGCACTGCTGAGATGTTATGGAAGACCAGGATGCTTCAATAGCAGCCTTCAGCTCTTCTGCATTGCTCGGTCTCATGTCTTTCATCTTTCTCCTGGCAATGCCCCATAGATTCTCTATGGCGTTCAGGTCAGGCAAGTTTGCTGGACAATCAAGCACAGTAATCCCATGGGCATTGAACCAGGTTTTGGTACTTTTGGCAGTGTGGGCAAGTGCCAAAGTCCTGCTGGAAAATGAAGTCAGCATCCCCATAAAGCTCGTCTGCAGAAGGAAGCGTGAAGTGCTCCAAAATCTCCTGGTAGGCGGCTGTGTTGACCCTGGACTTAATGAAGCACAATCGGCCAACACCAGCTGATGACATGGCTCCCCAAATCTCTTTTCTGATGAGAGCAGCTTTTGCATTTCATTTGAAAACCAAGGACCCAGAATCTGGAGGAAGAATGGGGAGGCACACAATGCCAGATGCTTGAAGTCCAGTGTGAAGTTTCCACAGTCTGTGTTGATTTGGGGAGCCATGTAATCAGCTGGTGTTGGTCCACTGCGCTTCACTGAATTACTGAAATAAATGAACTTTTCCACGATATTCTAATTTTCCGAGTTTCACCTATAATTCATTCTGGATGTCTGTTCTTAACCTGAAACTGTTCTTAACCTGAGGTACCACTTTAGCTAATGAGACCTCCCGCTGCTGCTGCTGCGCGATTTCTGTTCTCATCCTGAAGCAAAGTTCTTAACCCAAGGTACTATTTCTGGGTTAGCGGAGTCTGTAACCTGAAGTGTCTGTAACCCGAGGTACCACTGTATATCATTTCCCAGAAAACCTTTACCTCTTTACAAGTCCACCACATATGGTAAAAGATACCTTCCTTTTCTTTACATTTCCAACACTCACTAGATCTTGTCCTATACATTTTAGCAAGTTTTGATGTTGTTAAATGCCCTGTTTTAAACATTTCATCCCAGGGAATATCATTAAGAACGAGGCCCTGTACCTAGCGAAGATCCATCCACTCTCCCTCGGATCCCTCCTGCCACTTCCGGAACTCAGGTCCCTTCTTGACCATGCTGTTCGCTTCACCTCGGAGTGGTTCATCAACAAGCAGCAGAGAGGGAGGCAACATTGGCAGATCTACCAGAAAGAGAGATGCCCTGAAGGACACCAGGTGAGGAAAGAATCCTTTGGTCCCCCAGATGGACTGAGAAGACTTACCTGGTGGTGTCCCCAGTGCCAGCCTCAAGTTGGTCAGGAAGAGGATGAGGACCTTTCTACTCGCGGCAGTTGAAGGGTTAAGCCTGTCTGCCCCCGGTTGGATTGTGCTAGGATGCTAAAATTTGAAGAGAGAACAGTGCGAGGTGGGCAGGCACATGCCCACGATTGCTATTGAGAAGCCACCCAAACCATAACCATTTCCACCCTGGTTTTAATACTGACGAGTACTTACCAAGCGACTAGTCCTCATCTTATTGTGGCATTCACGTCCCCAGTCCTTGCTTGGGTGATGGTGGGGTGTTGTTGTTGTTTGAAATGTGGCCTTGGGCCACGTTAAGCGTGAGCAGGACCACAGTTAAATGAAAGATGTTGGACTAACAAAAACGGAGACAGCTGTTGAACTTTGAGTTTCTCAGTATGAAAGACAGATTTTTCAGTTAGTATAGCAGCCAAGGCTGTTGCAATAGATAGCAGAGGTTTAGCATTCTGCCTCTTTGGAGAATGAGAGCCCCATATAGATGTTGAGAAGTTCCTGGTTTCTGTATTAAAGTTTTATTCGTTCCTTGACAGAAATGTTTCTTGTGCGTGTTTCTTCCAAGGGTCAGGGGGCTGTGACTAAGGCTCTGTGTTAAAAGAGTTTCACTGCAAGTGAGCAGACTGCAATTCTCAGGCTCGTTTGAGGGGAAGCTATGGCCTTTCAAGTGGCATTTTTAAAAATTATTATTATTATTATTATTATACCCCACCACTTTGGCCGACTTTGAAAACCTCCTGATACAAGGCTGCCTTCAGATGTCTTCTAAAAGTTGTGCAATTATCTCCTTGACATATTATTATTTTTTAATAATGATGATAATAATAATATGCCCTGATGCGAGTTCACAGTGCAGAGACAACCTTATTCCTCATCCTCAATCAGCAGACCAAACGAAACCCTAGGAGAAGGGAGGGAGACATTTCGTGTGGGTGGGCATGCTGGTCTCACAGAACAAAATTGTAGAAACAGAGAATTGTAGAGTTGGAAGGGACACCAAGGATCATTCAACCCCCTGCAATGCACTTATATGTGGCTAACCATTTGTGGGATGCTCTCCCCAAGGATGTTTGCCTGGCGCCTTCATTATACACCTTTAAGGGCCGGGGCGGGGGGGGGGGAGAGACGTTCCTCTTTAACCAGGCCTTTGGTTGACTGACATTCAATGCCCTTTTAAAATGTGTCGGGGATGGGGGAATAATTGGGTGGTTCTTGTTTTTATTTGGACTGTGCATTTGGCATTTCTATACAGTGGTGCCTCGCAAAACCAAAAGAATCCGTTCCGCGAGTCTCTTCATCTTGCGTTTTTTTCGTCTTGCGAAGCAAGCCCATTAGAGGATTAGCGGATTAGCGCTATTAGCGGGTTTAGCGGATCAGCTGATAAGCGGTTTAGCGGCTTAGCGGATCAGCTGATAAGCGGCTTAGCAGATCAGCTGTTAAGCGGCTTAGCGGATCAGCTGATAAGCGGCTTAGCGGATCAGCTGTTAAGCGGCTTAGCGGCTTGGGAAAAAGGGAGGGGGAAGAAAAAAAACCCCGCAGGAACTCGCAAGACATTTTCGTCTTGAGAAGCAAGCCCATAGGAAATTCGTTTTGCGAAGCACCTCCATAACGGAAAACCCTTTCGTCTAGTGGGTTTTCCGTCTTGCGAGGCATTCGTCTTGCGGGGCACCACTGTATTGCGATTTTGTCCCGTGAGCCGCCCTGAGACCTGCGGGTTTGTCGGGGGGGCTACAGATTTAATAAATAACAATATAGTGGACGCTCAGGTTGCAAACTTGATCCGTGTGGGATGCATGTTCACAATCCACAGCGTCCGCAACCTGCAGCGCCGCATCTGCAAAAGCGCAGGTTGTGATTCGGCGCTTCTGCGCATGAACAAAGCACAATTTAGTGGTCCAGCGCATGCGCGAGCGCCGAAACCCGGAAGTAACCCACTCCGGTACTTTTGGGTTTGGCGCAGTGTGCAACCCGAAACACGCAACCTGAAGCATCTGTAACCGAGGAATGACAATAATAATAATAATACACATTTGCACCTCGCTCTCTCTCACACAAATACCCCAAAATGGATAAAAAGTGGGGAGGAGGAAGAAACATGGTTAGAAATCCATATATATATATATATATATATATTTGCTTTCGTAGATTTTCACGGGTACAGGAATGCAGGTTTTGGTGTCTTCGGGTGTCTTCCCGTGTCTTCCCGTGTATCTCTCAAATGTGTTAATCGCCAATGGATACCAGAAAAACAGGGTTACGAAGCTAATCCAAAAAGAAACACCCCCCAAAAACCAAGACACAGAAGAAAACAATGGCATGGCCCTCCTTCCTTATATCAAGGGCACTACAGACAAAATCAGCAAAATCCTCCATAAACACAATATCAAAACAGCCTTCTGCACCAACCAAAAAATAGCCAATATCCTCAGAAACCCAAAAGACAAAATCCAGCTGGAAAACCAAGGGGTCTATGAAATACCCTGCAAAGTCTGCCCAGCCACGTACATTGGACAAACAAACAGACGAATAAATGCACGTATCGCAGAACACAAGAATGCCGTCAAAAAAGAAGAAAAAACTTCCTCTCTTTTCCAACACATGAAAGAAACAGGACACGAAATTAATTTTGCAGATTCCAAATTGCTCTTTAACATGGAACATCACCACAAGAGAATAATCATGGAAGCCATCGAGATAGAGAAACACCCTCACAACATGAACAAGCGTGACGACACGTCCCGCCTGCCAGACATCTGGAAATTAGCCCTCCCCACAAAAACCGACACCAGAACCAGAGGCACACAGAACGCCGTCACCAATCAACCACACCAGACCCAAACCCAGACCCTCTCCACAGACATATTACAGACTCCATCCAGTAGCCAAACTATAGTGGCACCTCCGGATGCTGCACCCCCCTGCAATCCCTACACAGATCTGGCTGGCACAAGGCACAAAACCACAGCTCGCCCCTATACACGAAGCCAAGCCAGAGCACAACTAAATGCAGCACAGCCATCTTCTCAGAAAAACTCTTCACAAGCTCAAGAGGTCAAGACACGAAAGCTTTAGCAACTAATCTACACTTAATGACCCACCCAGTGGTATTCAGAATATCACTCATGAAATCACTCAAGATATCCCTCAAGTAATTAAGGAACAAAAGAAGAAAAGGCACACTAATCTAGGAACTTCCTCTCTGCCCAGAACGTTGGAGGCTATACACCACACCCCTCAACAGTATTTATAGGAACTCAAACACCAGATTCTGCTCTGTTCCAGTAACAAGAAGCCGAAAGCACCAGCCTGAAGATGACGAGTGAGACCTCGTCGAAACGTCGCCCAGACACCCCGACTCTTACACGGGAAGACACCCGAAGACACCAAAACCTGCATTCCTGTACCCGTGAAAATCTACGAAAGCAAATATCTCACCTCTACGGGGAGGAAACCTTCCAGCTGACAAGAACCTACGAGAAACTAGAAATCCGAAGAGCCACCATCTTATGTGATCTCCTGTTCCTACGCAACTGCCGAGACAACAACTTAACTCCCACATGCTTCCAACTTAAATTCCACTCTAAAACCCCAGCTACCGAAAGGATCCTGAAACGAACTGAACTATCCCTAATCAGAAACGAAATACATAAGAAAAGATACCTACTAAACCAAACCAACAAAGATCTGCTCACTCTTCACCTCAAACTATGTAACAAAATCCACCCTGCACTCTGGGACAAATGCAAACAACTAGCCGTCTGGAGAGCTGAAACTGAGACCTCACATAAGACAGACAGACACACCAACAAACTCTACAAACTAGAGAAACGCCAGAAGCCCAGCCACCCTCCACAACAACCCATGAAACAAACAGTACATAACATATCAGACAGGATCCTCACCCCAACTGAAACCAAAGTACTCTCCAAAGGTTTCAACTTTGCAGTCACCCCGAGACGCATCCCCACGGAAAACATCATATGCGGAGTCGAAGCTAGCCTGACCAAAATCGACCCAGATGAAGCCAATAAAATCAGACTTGAAGTCACCAACATCCTCTGCTCCAGCAAACCACCCAGAAGCAATTTACACAAAGAAGAACAGAAAGCACTCACCAACCTGAGGAAAGACAACAACATAATCATTCTCCCAGCAGACAAAGGCAACGCCACTGTTGTGATGAACACATCGGACTACCAAGCAAAACTATCAAATCTACTCCAAGACCCTACCTACCAACCTATAAAAACAGATCCCACCACCTATCTGGAAAAAACCACCAAATCCAAAATAAAAGCCTCTCCTATCAGTGAAGAAATCCAGCTAAGAATCATCCCCAGAGAAAAATCATCCAGATGCCCCAAACTCTACGGTCTCCCCAAGATACACAAAGAAGGAACACCACTCAGACCAATAGTCAGCTCCATAGGCTCACCTCTACAAAATCTCGCTAAATTTCTCGCTAAGCAACTTCAGCCCTATGCAGAATCCATCGCTTCACACGTTACTAACTCCTTCCAGTTCATAGAAACAATAAAGAAGCAATACCTACATCCCGATGACCTACTTGTGAGCTTCGATGTTGTATCTCTCTTCACTCAAGTGCCCATTAATGAAGCCTTGACAGCCATTCAAAACAAATACAACCCCCCCAAATACATCCTGGACCTGACCAACCACTGCCTAACCAACACGTACTTCATCCACAATGGACAAAGATACAAACAGATAGAAGGAGCACCTATGGGATCACCCCTCTCACCGGTCATCGCAAATTTGTACATGGAACACTTTGAAACCAATGCTTTAGACAAGTCAGAACACAAACCCAAACTTTGGCTCAGATATGTTGACGACACCTTTGTAATTTGGCCACACGGGAAAGAAAAACTAGATAGCTTCCTCACACATCTCAACAGCCTACACCCCAAAATACAATTCACTATGGAAATAGAAGACAACAACCAACTCCCCTTTCTTGACGTCCTAATCTACAAAAAACCTGATGGCTCCCTAGGACACACTATCTACCGGAAAAAAACACACACCAACCGCTACTTACATGCACAATCACACCACCACCCTGCACAAATAAACTCCGTAGCCAAGACTCTCATCTCCAGAACCAAACGCCTGGCTGACAAAGACCACTTGACAACTGAGTTACAGAATCTCTCAAATGTGTTAATCGCCAATGGATACCAGAAAAACAGGGTTACGAAGCTAATCCAAAAAGAAACACCCCCCAAAAACCAAGACACAGAAGAAAACAATGGCATGGCCCTCCTTCCTTATATCAAGGGCACTACAGACAAAATCAGCAAAATCCTCCATAAACACAATATCAAAACAGCCTTCTGCACCAACCAAAAAATAGCCAATATCCTCAGAAACCCAAAAGACAAAATCCAGCTGGAAAACCAAGGGGTCTATGAAATACCCTGCAAAGTCTGCCCAGCCACGTACATTGGACAAACAAACAGACGAATAAATGCACGTATCGCAGAACACAAGAATGCCGTCAAAAAAGAAGAAAAAACTTCCTCTCTTTTCCAACACATGAAAGAAACAGGACACGAAATTAATTTTGCAGATTCCAAATTGCTCTTTAACATGGAACATCACCACAAGAGAATAATCATGGAAGCCATCGAGATAGAGAAACACCCTCACAACATGAACAAGCGTGACGACACGTCCCGCCTGCCAGACATCTGGAAATTAGCCCTCCCCACAAAAACCGACACCAGAACCAGAGGCACACAGAACGCCGTCACCAATCAACCACACCAGACCCAAACCCAGACCCTCTCCACAGACATATTACAGACTCCATCCAGTAGCCAAACTATAGTGGCACCTCCGGATGCTGCACCCCCCTGCAATCCCTACACAGATCTGGCTGGCACAAGGCACAAAACCACAGCTCGCCCCTATACACGAAGCCAAGCCAGAGCACAACTAAATGCAGCACAGCCATCTTCTCAGAAAAACTCTTCACAAGCTCAAGAGGTCAAGACACGAAAGCTTTAGCAACTAATCTACACTTAATGACCCACCCAGTGGTATTCAGAATATCACTCATGAAATCACTCAAGATATCCCTCAAGTAATTAAGGAACAAAAGAAGAAAAGGCACACTAATCTAGGAACTTCCTCTCTGCCCAGAACGTTGGAGGCTATACACCACACCCCTCAACAGTATTTATAGGAACTCAAACACCAGATTCTGCTCTGTTCCAGTAACAAGAAGCCGAAAGCACCAGCCTGAAGATGACGAGTGAGACCTCGTCGAAACGTCGCCCAGACACCCCGACTCTTACACGGGAAGACACCCGAAGACACCAAAACCTGCATATATATATATATATATATACACACACACATATATATATATATGCCACCAAATTCCTAAGAGCCGGCCAATGTCTATGGACTGTCTTCTGTGTAACAGAAGAAGGAAGACCTCGTGATGTATGGAGCAGAACGAATGGTTTGAAGAATTGGGATTTTGTGATTGTATCAGAATGCAAGGAAATGCTGAAGGCTTGAGCTACCTGGAAAAAAACCAAGGGCTTGGGTTTGTCAAACTTTGTTCTTAAAAGAAGAACGTGGTTGGGTTTGTGTGTGCGAGAGAGCTCAAGATGTCCTGTTCAGCCTAGGCAGAGCAGGGAGCAACGAGATCTACCTAGGACTTTGCAAAGCCAAGAATGGATGACACAGACCACTTAAGAGAGTTTTGTAGTTTATAAGCAGTCTACACACCCTGTACATCTGCAAAACGATTGATACTGATACATTGGAAGGACAAAAAGATGATCTCTTTTGATTGATGGATAGATGACATGGGAATTCTTGCAACCGGTGAACGGATTGCTTTTGGAGGAAGATTACGCATGGACAAATTTGATGAACGTATTTATTGAAACCATCGTGAGTCATGCATCAATGTCTATTTGAGGGAAACAATAAGTTCATCCATCTACATATATGTTACATAGTTCTGTAATCTTAATTATATTTTGCTGTCATATAGAATCATAGAAACATAGAATGGTAAAGCTGGAAGGGACCCCAGTCTGCAGGAATCTCATCTAAAGCATCAATGACAGATCATATTGTTGTTTTTCCCAATTGTTTTTATTAAATATTTTCTTGAGTTACGGAAGTACATGCATCGCTTCTATTTTCATATCATAAAGTCCTTTCTACAGTTATATTCGATAAGAGACTTCAGTACCAACCAGATGGTTGGGGTATAATTAATGTATTATTATTATTATTATTATTATTATTATTATTATTATTATTATTATTATTGGAGAACAGATCATATGGTTCTTGTTGTTTACCTTTTAAAATGTCTTTATGCATTCTATTTATTTATTTTTTAGCTCGCGGTTAGATTCTTAACGAAATCAATCAATAAATGGGATCTGCCAAATTGTGCATCATCAGGAAGTCTTCCAAAATTTGCTTGTGCTTCTCTTTCGCTACCCAAAAGTTTGCTGTGCAAGCTGTGCCACACACTTGCTCTGCCCCACACCACAGGCGGGTGTGGCTGGCACTGTCCTCCTGCTCACCTATGCAAAGAACAGGGAGGGGTGTTTGAAATTGAACATGTGTAGCAACCAACCACCTGCGCAAAGCTAAAAAGCTGCGCTTATTGTTCCATTTGGCTTGGCCTCTGATGCCAACTGCCGCTGGCATGCCGCCCTCGGAAAGTTGCTCAGGAAGGAATGGGGTCATAGCTGTCAACTTACAGAATTGAAAATAAGGGACCAGCAGCCCTGAAAATAAGGGATCAGCAGCCAAAATAAGGGATTTTGCTTGACTTATACATAAATCCGGCACTGATGGAGCCATTCTGCTTTTGCTGCGACTGACTGTTATGCAGGGGGTTGGACTAGATCAGGGGTCTGCAACCTTTAAGACAAAAAGTGCCACTTGGACCCTTTTCCGAAGGAAAAAAAACCTGGGAGCCGCAAAACTCGTCATTATAAAAATAACTTTTTTGTCACTTATTATTATTATTTCTTCGTTTGACCCCTCAGAATTACTCCTCCTCATAGAAATAAACGTTAAATTAACAAGTTACCCTTTTTTGTGTGTGTGTTCTTCACTCCCCTTCGAAACAGTGACCAGCGTACATGCCCCCTTTCAATGCAGTGACCAGTGTACATGCCCCTTACAATGTAGCGGGCGGGCGGGAAGGTGACGTCGGGACGGTGCGTGACTAACGCATGCACCGCCCCCATGCGACGTCACAGCCAGTACAGCGCCTGCCACAGTGGGGAGTGTCGGGGCGCACAATGCGCCTCCTCCCCTTGCTAGTATCCGCCCAGGAGCCACAGCAAAGGTGTAAAAGAGCCACATGCGGCTCCGGAGCCGCGGGTTGCAGACCCCTGGACTAGATGATCCTAAGGGTCTACAACTCCAACCAAAGAAGAGGGGCAGACAAAACTGATGAACGACGTCGAGATGGCAAAGCTTAAAGGCAGAATTAGAAACCAGGAAGAGGACCTCTTTAATAAAGAATGGGGAAAGTTTATAATTTATTTGAAAAGCTATTGTAAAGAGTTACATACATCGGTAGGATTGACAGAAAACTTGTAGTAAAAATTTGAACTATGGATGGACAAATGATTTATAAAAACAGAGTTATGAAAGGGATGCAGAGGGGGAAATCACTACATTAAGATGCTGCACTAGTTGGAGGGGATGCTAAGCAGCAGTCGGGGTTGCCCTGCTCGGCCCTTCCCCGCCGGAGAGAGAGGGAGGGAGGGAGACTCTCGCCCATGCCGCCCACGAGCCCAGCATGAGGTTGTTGTGGCACGGCAGCGGCCACTGAAGCTACGCCCTTCTGCGTGCAAGTCTCGCAAGAGAGGGGCTGCCTGCCTGCCCACCGCCACCCATCTCCTCACCTGAGGGGGGAAAGGGAGAGACGGAGACGAGGCATCTCGTGCGGACGCTCTCTCACGCGGCGGAGGACCCCAATCCGCTGCTTCCCTCCTGAGCCGGGTGAGCATGAAACCCGGGAAATTTAAGGGACATCATCAATAAGGGACAGCAGTGGGACACGGCGCTGGGATAAGGGAGTTTCCCGCCAAATAAGGGATGGTTGACAGCTATGAATGGGGCTGAAAATCCTTCCCTACTCCAGAGCTACAGCACCCTGAGTCCCTTTCCAATGCAGTAGGGGTTAAAATCTAATGGAGAATTTTGCTGGTGGAACTAGTCAGATGAGTTCCTCTGCAAGATAGGGGGGCGGGAGAGAGAAGCATAACTACTACAACAACTATTTGACTTTTAGAAGACATCTGAAAGCAGCCCTGTTCAGGGAAGTTTTTAATGTTTGATCTTTTATCATGTTTTTAATATGTTGCGGTCTGTTACCTTTACCTTATGTCATAAAGATCCTACTGTCTCTGCTGTGCCCCATTTCCAAAAGGTAACAAGGACTCCAGCTGAGCACCTGGAACCTCTAGAACACTGGTGGTAAAGCTATGGCAAGCGTGCCAGAGTGGGCACTCAGAGCCCTCTCTGTTGGCACACACACCATTGGTCAAACGCCCCCTAGAGTTCTGCCCGGACACTGAGGTCCAGCTCTGAGGGCCTTCTGGCGGTTCCCTCGCTGCGAGAAGCCAAGTTACAGGGAACCAGGCAGAGGGCCTTCTCGGTAGTGGCACCTGCCCTGTGGAATGTCCTCCCACCAGATGTCAAAGAGAAAAACAACTACCAGACTTTTAGAAGAGATCTGAAGGCAGCCCTGCTTAGGAAAGTTTTTAATGTTTAATAGACTATTGTATTTTAATATGCTGTTGGAAGCCACCCAGAGTGGCTGGGGAAACCCAGCCAGATGGGCGGGGTATAAATAATAAATTATTATTATATAGAGTCTCCGACACAGCTTTGAGTTGGTATCGCTTCCTTGATTGTGCTCTGCCCGCAGTGGTGTTTGGTTGAGATGCGGGCCCGCCAATCAGGTGTTTCATTTGTGCGTTGCTCCTCAAAAAGGTCAACAACTTTGGTCAATCCTCTCCAAAACGCTCAACAACGCTATGATAAATAAGTGGGTTTTGGGTTGCAGTTTGGGCATTCGATCTCAAAAAGGTTCGCCACCACTGCCCTAGAATCTTGCACCACTTGGGAGACTGAGGTGGTATGCAACATTATGTTCACTTCTGGACAGCTCTTCCTTTAGCTGGAGCTGACCCTCTCAGGTGGGCACCATTACCATTCTAAGAGAACGAAGGAGAAGTTCCCAGTGAGCTCTGGCACTTTCTGGAAAAATATCACTGCTCCTAAGAACACAACCTGTGTTTAGTTCTTGGTTGTAATGCGCCCTGCGGGGCAGATGCTTATCACTAAACACCTGCAAAATGTCAAAAGCAGGAACAATTTGTTCGTGCTCTCTTTTGTTGCCAGGGTTCTAGTTTTTCTCTGTCTTGAGGGCATATTCCCTGTTTTTTAAAAAAGAAAAAATCCCCAAATGGTGGTCTTGAGACTCCAATCTTAAAAAAAAGAAGAGAAAGGTTTTCGAAAGATGCTTGCATAATCTTTTTATCTGCAAGAGGAGCTCAGCAAGTTTGAAATTTAGGAAACTCCCTGGAACTGAACAACTTGTTCTGTGCTCTCTCTGAAGCCTGAAGGTTGCCCTTAACTTTTTGTCAGAGCAGACTAATTGACGTTAACAGGAACAATTATCTTAGGGCCGTTAATATCAACAGGAACACTATGAGTAAAAGTTAGTTGCAGCGACCAAATATGCTCTTGTCGTAGAACAGAACTTTAACTCGACTCCTCAGAGTTGTAGCTTCAGTTCTTAACAATCCTGTTGTGTAAACTATTTTTTTTATTTAATAATAATAATAATAATAATAATAATAATAATAATAATATCTGTTAAATACGAAGAGGCCAGGCTGCTTTGCAGGCAGAAAACTCGCAACCTACTTTGGCGATTAGAAGAGGTAAATTAAAGTAATTCTGTTGAAACCGGGGTGTTGCAAGCTTGCAAGCATTTATCTATGGTGCAAAAAAAATGTGACCCAGCAGGTCCAGTAGGCAGTGAATAAGAAAATGTGTGTCTAAAGTGCAGGACTCTAAGGAAGAGGGATCCTTTCCCCATTATCTGTTGGCTAAGAGGGGATTGAGCATAGCCAACTGTTCCTGCAGTGCTGGCTGGTGTTAATCCTCCAGGAAGAACCATAGCAACCTCCCCTTAAATGGAAAATGGGTTGCAACTCCCATCAACCCCAGCCAGTGTGGTGTAGTGGTTAAGAGCGGTAGACTTGTAATCTGGGGAACCAGGTTCGCGTCTCCGCTCCTCCACATGCAGCTGCTGGGTGACCTTGGGCCAGTCACACTTCTTTGAAGTCTCTCAGCCCCACTCACCTAACAGAGTGTTTGTTGTGGGGGAGGAAGGGAAAGGAGAATGTTAGCCGCTTTGAGACTCCTTAAAGGGAATGAAAGGCGGGATATCAAATCCAAACTCTTCTTCTTCTACTGTTGTTGGCATCCGAGAGACAATGGAGTATGCCACTGGGGGTGAAGTGAAACTGTTGCATTAGCTGCACTGATGTGACCACCCCAAGGCACAAGCCTGGGCAATGTGCTTGAGGTCCTGGGCTGCCAAGACAACAAGACTCCTTTCTCTCAGCCAGCGATCACCTGCGCAATCACCTGGCCCTGGAACGGAAGATTTGAGTCTGGGCAATAGTTGGCCATGATGGCCAGGTCCAAAAATGGCTTTGTTAAGAACTGGTTTAATAAAGGTGACTGGGAAGACTCACAGAGGAAGCATTCACTACCCCACAAAGCCCATTGCCCAGCCTTGCCTGGCTTGTTTTTATGAGCCAGGATGGGCAAGGATCAAGGAGATAGGTGGTTGGCTTCACTCGTCCAAGCAGCCTGTCCACATCCTCGGAGGTAACAGTTTGCAATTGATCCCATGCAACTTGACTAGGCAGTACTCCAGTACTCTCTGGCCGTGGCCCTGCTCCCTCTTTCCGAATCTGAGTGACTTTATCTGCAAAAAAAAAAACCCTTGCAAAATCATTGCAGGAGATCTTGGGGTCCTCCCCAGATCCCTATGGCAAAGGTGGTTCTGTTAATATTATGAACCATCTAGTACCAGGAAGAATGGACGAAATTTAATGACTACTTAGTTAAATAGGTTAAGTTAAATTAATTAGAAAAAGCTTGCAAATACTGGATAGGCTCAGGATTTAAATATGTAAAGTGATGAATTAATATGTTTAATGCTGAACTGGAAAGAAAGAAAGATGTTAAGTGATTAAGTTAATTTTATAAGAATATCGATTTGGAAAACCGTTATAATGAGATACACTGAAATCTAACCGGGGGATACGAGGAAGTCACTTAACAATGTTAATTACATTAGTTTTAATAAGGTTATGATTTATGTTTGTTTGTCTATTCATCTCTGTGTTTAAATTTTTGTGAAAAAAACAATAAATTTTTTTTGGGGGGGAGACTATGAAAAAGACTATGAAAAAGACCCCCTTTGCCGGGTTGCTGCGCTGTGGGAACCACCGCTTGAGGCTTCATTTGGCTGCTGGCTGGGCTTTCTGCCTTTGGCTCGGAGGGGCTCAGAAGTTGAACATACTGTGCTGGGAAAATCCCTTATTTTGGCTGCTGATCCCTTATTTTCGAGGCTGCTGGTCCCTTGTTTTCAAATCTGTAAGTTGAAAGCTATGGGTTAGCTCCACATTACAGTGGGCCACCAGCGAATCTGCTGCAAGGCCATCAAGATAGGAGCCAACTCCTAGGGGCCTCCAATCAAATATTTGAAGGGGACATCCCCCTAGGGTTGCCATATTTCAAGAAGTAAAATTCCTGACACCTGCTTAAAAACCACCAAGATTGTTAAGCTTTTTGGAGGGAAACAAACCCAAATTGCTGAGGTGTTTTTTGGGCAGAAACCTAACCCGGAAATAGTGATTTGGAACTGCTTTTCCCATCACGTTGCCATACATCCGAACTTTCCCAATGTTTTTACACCCCAAAACCAGGACACTTCATGTCTGGAACTTCATGTTATCAATTATATGCAGGTTGGAGTTTACCTTCGCTGCAATATTTTATTCAAGTTGGCACCCCGGCCATAAAACATGGGCCATCCTATAGCATTGCATCCTCTCAGTATTGCACATTATAGTCCCCTTTTCACAATGGTGATCATAATAATAGCAATATCGCATATGCAGTTGTTGTTGTTGTTTAGTCGTTTAGTCATGTCCGACTCTTCATGACCCCATGGACCAGAGCATGCCAGGCACTTCTGTCTTCCACTGTCTCCTGTAGTTTGGTCAAACTCATGCTGGTAGCTTCGAGAACACTATCCAACCATCTCGTCCTCTGTCGTCCCCTTCTCCTTGTGCCCTCCATCTTTCCCAACATCACGGTCTTTTCCAGGGAGTCTTCTCTTCTCATGAGGTGGCCAAAGTATTGGAGCCTCAGCTTCACGATCTGTCCTTCCAGTGAGCACTCAGGGCTGATTTCCTTCAGAATGGAGAGGTTTGATCTTCTTGCAGTCCATGGGACTCTCAAGAGTCTCCTCCAGCACCAGAATTCAAAAGCATCATTTCTTTGGCGATAGCCTTCTTTATGGTCCAGCTCTCACTTCCATACATCACTACGAGGAAAACCATAGCTTTAACTATACGGACGTTTGTTGGCAAGGTGATGTCTCTGCTTTTTAAGATGCTGTCTAGGTTTGTCATTGCTTTTCTCCCAAGAAGCAGGCGTCTTTTAATTTCGTGACTGCTGTCATCATCTGCAGTGATCACGGAGCCCAAGAAAGTAAAATCTCTCACTGCCTCCATTTCTTCCCCTTCTATTTGCCAGGAGGTGATGGGACCAATGGCCATGATCTTCGTAGCAGTAACTCAGTATCAGGTACCCACGAGGCGAGATTTAGATTGCAAATAACATATATTCCTGGCTGTTTGTGAACACACGTCACGTTTCCTATTGCACCATCGCCTCCAGATATATTGCACCATTGCCTTTGTGTGCGTCTGTGTTCACCCTTCCTCGCCCCACAGCGATCCTGGGGGTCACACGCAACCTTTGCAAGGATGATGGAACGAGGAAGAAGCGGCGGCGCAAGAGCGAGCGGGCGCGCGCGCGGCCCCTTTAATGAACCCGGCTGCTTGCGAAGCCCCGCCCCGCCCCATCTTCACCCATGCCGCCTCGGAGCCAATCCGGAGGCGCCGAGCGGTCGTCACGCCAGCCCCCGCGACGGCCTAATTGGGCGACGCGGCCCTGGCGCCAGCGCCGCGCGGCCACCGGGCGGCCTATCCGCCCTCCGAGCCAGGTGCGGCGCCCGCTGATTGGCTGCTGCTAGGGGACGGCCGTTGAGGGCACAGGAGGGGAGGGGGGCGGAGGAGGGAGGATGGCGATGCGCTTTCTTCGGGGTTGTCCGGGCATCTCGGCAGAGGAGGCTGTACGGGCGGGGAGGGAGGAAGAGGAGCCGCCAGGGACTCCTAGGGACTAGAAACCCTTCCAAGGAGACGGTAAGAGTGGGCAGGGGGGTGCAGATGGGGCAAAATAAGAGGTGGGGAGGAGGGAAACGGCGGGGTCACAAGTAGGTAGGTAGGTATGGGGAGGGAAGACCTCATAGGGACTAGAAGCCCTCCCAAGGAGCCGGTAAGGGTGGGCAGGGGGAGACAGATGGGGCAAAATACGGCAAGGGGCGGCGCGGGGTCACAGGTAGGTAGGTAAGTAGGTAGGTAGGTGGGGGGAGGGAGGGAAGACCTCATAGGGACTAGAAAGCCTCCCGAGGAGACGGTAAGGGTGGGCGGGGGGAGACAGGTGGGGCGGAATAAGGCAGGGGGCGGGTTGGGGGGGGAGGAGGGAAACGGCGGGGTCACAAGTAGGTAGGTAGGTATGGGGAGGGAAGACCTCATAGGGACTAGAAGCCCTCCCAAGGAGCCGGTAAGGGTGGGCAGGGGGAGACAGATGGGGCAAAATAAGGCAGGGGGCGGGGTGGAGGCAGGAGGGAAACGGCAGGGTCACAGGTAGGTAGGCAGGCAGGTAGGTCTAGTCATAGGGACTAGAAACCCTCCCAAGGAGATGGTAAGGGTGGGCGAAATAAGGTGGGGGGCAGGGTGGGGTGGGGCAGGAGGGAAACAGCGGGGTCACAGGTAGGTAGGTGGGGGAAGGGGAGTGGGGAGACCTCAGAGGGACTAGAAACCCTCCAGGTAAGGTAAAGCAGGAATATAGAAGGTGCGTATTAAGGCAGGTGGGAAAGAGGAACACAGCAGGATCATAGGTAGGGAGGGAATGGGAGGACATCAAAGGAACTAGAAACCAGGGAGAGGGAGGCTAAGGGTGGGTTGGGATCTAGAAGGGGTGAATTAAGTCAGGAGACAGGTGGGTGAGAAGAAGAGTGGGTAAAAAGGAAAGTAAAAGGTGAGGGGAAGGCTAGAGTAGGGGAATGAAGCCAGGTGGGGGAGGAGGAGGAATAAGAAATTGGGAGTGGGAGAGGAAAGAAAACTTAAAGGAGAAAAGGAAATTGCTGATTCCACAGGGTGGAGGAAAAAAAGAGGGATTTGGGGAGAAGGCTGGGCAGGGCAGGTCCTCATTAAATCTTATCGCTCTGGACACCCACAAATTGGCAGGTGAGACTGGAAGCTGATGGAGCTGTTCAAGAAATGGCTGGGCCACCCAGAAGAGCTCTACAACCTGGTGAGGTTTAAGATGGGAGGCTACAAGACGGTGATGCCCAAGATGGACCAGGTGAGTGAGCGACAGTGCACTGTGTTGAATGGGTGTGGAAAGAATGGGCTGTCTTGTTCCCTGGTTTTTAATTTGCTTGTTCCCTGGTTTTTAATTTTGCTGGCTAAGAAGGCCCTTAGCTCGGTGGTTACAGTGCCTGAAGTGTCCCAGGGTCGATGCTCAGTGTCTCTTAAGCAGGACTGGAAATGTTCCCATCTGAAACTCTGGAGAGCACTGCCAGTCTCTGATGGTTCAGTACAGTGGTGCCTTGCAAGATGAAAATAATCCGTTCCGCAAGTCTCTTCATCTAGCGGTTTTTTCGTCTTGCGAAGCAACCCTATTAGTGGCTTAGTGGATTAGCGCTATTAGCGGTTTAGTGGCTATTAAAGGCTTAGCGGCTAAAAGGCTATTAGCGGCTTAGCGGCTTAGAAAAAGGGGGGGAAGCGAAAAAAATCGCAAGCCCATAGGGAAATTCGTCTTGCGAAGCGCATCGAAAAATGGAAAACCCTTTCGTCTAGCGGGTTTTTCGTCTTGCGAGGCATTCATCTTGCGGGGCACCACTGTATCTTGTTGCTCCCAGCGGCCAAAGGGCCTCAGAGGGCCAAAAGACCTCATAGCGGCCAGACAGACACTTCCAGGAAGCCCACCATCAAGCCATTAAGGAAATTGCATTCCCACAATATTTTCCCCGCCCTCCAGCAACTGGCATATTAAGTGATAGCTTGCCTCTGGACATGGAAGTTCTATTTAGCGGTGCTGCCCAAACATCGTTTGGGAAGGGCCTGTAACTCAGTGGCGAAAACATCTGCTTGGCATGCTTTTTTATTGGATTGGTTGTGACTCTCCTCGAGTCGCTCATGTTCAGGCACAAAAGCAGAATAAAAATATTTTTTTAATAGATAAAATAGACCAGTAATAGAAAAAGATGGAGATGAGGAGCTGTTGTATGTCTTATTCTCTCTCTTCCCGTTCTGTTTTTTCCTGCTTCATGCTTCTACCTTGTCAAGGAAGTGAGAGAAGAAATCATGATTTCGGGGGGGGGGGGCTGGAGACTTTGAAATCTGTAAAGTATTTTCAGACATATTTAATACACATTTTTAGTCTATTAATTGCAGCCGTTTAGCCAGAGACAATGGATTCATACTGTTTCCCAAAGTCCACAATCTAATGTCAGTCATGCAGGATTTGGAGCAGGTGAGGTAGGAACAAAGACAGACAAGAAATAATTGGGAAAAATATTAATTTATAGCAGTCAAATAAAATGCTATATTGTGAAATTACAGTGCCAGACAGGTCTTAAATCAGACCATGACGAAGCACTCTTGCACCTTAATTATGAATTGCTACCTGTCAGATTTTATGAAAGGTATCAATTATATTTCTTTATTATGACTTTATATGTGCAGTCAACTTGCCTATCCTCTGGACAAATGGTTTTATTCCATTTTCTTCCTTCCCCTTCCTTTCTCTTCTTTAAAGCGAAAAGCCCTTTCCCTCCACCAAATATCTCCAGCAGGATCTCGGGCCAAATCGCACTATGCTGGAACTGCGGTTTTGGAGCGCTTGATGCAATTTTCTTCTTGCGTGTGGGGGGAGAAAATCGTTTGTTATGTCTTTTTATGATTTTTTTATATTGGAAACTGCCCCCTGATCCTAAGAGGAAGGGCAGTATAGAAATTTAGCAAGTAACATAATAAAAGCCGTGCCGTTCGGTTAAGCAGGAGTCTCCGTGCGCTCCAAGACGCGCAAACGGTAAAGCCAAGTGCTGTTTAGTGGTTAAGGCGTTGGACTCGGACCCCGGCCGCGTGAGACCCGGATTCAGATCCGCACGCACTCTCCCGCCACTCGGAGCCTGACCCACCTCGTAGGGTTGTTGGTTGCAAGGATAACGCCGGGAGCAGGAGAGGAACCTCCGGCTGTTGGGGAAAGGTGGGAGATTCGAACGCGGCGAGAAATGAGATGGCAATTTAAAAGCGCCTAGGATCGCGCTGTGGATCCCGCTGCGCTTTCGTGGCATGGGGTGGGCGATCTCTTTCCCCTTGAATGAAGAGGGGAGAAAGAGGAAAGGAAAAGCTGGAGTTTGTTTCGTCCAGGGCGCTTTTGCAAAGCGCCTGCAGGGAGCGCTCCGGGTTGGTTAAGTGGGCCAGGCGCGGCGCCCGGGGAGGGAAGGAGGCGGGCCGGCCTCGGCTGCCTTCCCTCCCCGCCGAGGGAAGGGGCGGTGGGTGTGTCCGCTTCCCCTCTGGCTGCGCGCGCCCCGGATCCTTTCCCCCGCGCCCATGGCACGGGGCCAGGCGGGGGCCGCGTTGCTGGCCCGCTGAGCCGTGCGCCCGGGCGCGCCCCTCGTTCCCTCTCCATGGCCAGCGGCCCCTCCAAAGCCGCAACCTCCCTTTTCAAGCGTACTTTGGCCCTTTCCCCGCCCCGTGCTGGAGGAGCAGCAGGAGGATCGGGGCCGGGCGGCGGCGGCGGCTGCAGCAGCTGCTGCTGGGCCGGGGGCCGGGTGCGCTCGGCGTCCGGCCCGCACCGCCTCCAGCAGCCCCAGGCTCCGCCGCCGCTGGCTTCCCGGGGGACCCGTTTCCTGAGCGCGCCGCCGCCCTCTGTGCTCTTCTTGCAGGACTCGCTCAGCGACAGCCTCCGCCGCTGCTACCAGTACTTGAACCAGACCAGCCGGAGCTTCGCCGCCGTCATCCAAGCCCTCGACGGGGAGCTGCGGTGAGTTCCCCGGGCGGGTGCGGGGCGCAGGGAGCGAGGGGCGTGCAAGCTTGCACGGTGGCTAAGGATGGAAGGGGTTAACTGCGTTGGTCTGGCAAGGAAAGGGTTAACCGTGCGCGCGCACGGGTTTTGTTTTGGTTGCAAGTGGTTTTTTTCCCCCTCCCCCTGGGGGAGGAGTGAAATCCGAATCGAAGTCCTGTGCCAGGCAGTGCGTTCCGAGTGATCGCGAAAAAAGAAGCTTTGCTTCTGTGCTCCGCTTGGCACCGCCTGCGGGCTGGAGCCTGGAAGTTGCAGCGCTGCAAAGCTTGGAACGGTTTTCCTTCAATCTGGCGACCTCTTGCTAGACTACAACTCCCATCAGCCCCCAGGTGCCGAACATGCTGGCTGGGGAGCTGAGAGACTCCCAAACTCTTCCGGAGGCACAAGGTTCAGAAAGGCTGTCTTGTAATACTGCACCCTCCAACATTTCTCTGATGAGCACAATTCAAAGTGTTGGTGCTGACCTTTAAAGCCCTAAACAACCTCGGTCCAGTATACAGTGGTACCTCAGGTTACATATGCTTCAGGTTACAGACTCCGCTAACCCAGAAATAGTGCTTCAGGTTAAGAACTTTGCTTCAGGATGAGAACAGAAAGCGTGCTCTGGCGGCATGGCAGCAGCAGGAGGCCCCATTAGTTAAAGTGGTGCTTCAGGTTAAGAACAGTTTCAGGTTAAGAACGGACCTCCGGAACGAATTAAGTACTTAACCCAAGGTACCACTGTATACGAAGGAGCGTCTCTACCCCCATCATTCTGCCCGGACACTGAGGTCCAGCACCAAGGGCCTTCTGGCGGTTCCCTCACTGCGAGAAGCCAAGTTACAGGGAACCAGGCAGAGGGCCTTCTCAGTAGTGGCACCCGCCCTGTGGAACAACTACCAGACTTTTAGAAGACATCTGAAGGCAGCCCTGTTTAGGGAAGCTTTTAAAGTTTGATGCATTACTGTATTTTAATATTTTGTTTGAAGCCGCCCAGATTATTATGATGATGTACCCCAGCCACTCTTGGCAGCTTCCAACATATATAAAAGCATAATAAAGCCTTAAACTTCCCTATACAGTGCTGCCTTCAGATGGCTTAGGGGTTGGCTAACTCCATACCCTCTAACATTTCTCCAATGAAAATAGGGACATGCTAAGGAAAACGGGGACATTTTGGGATCAAATCAGAAACCCGGGACTGTTTGTGTAAATCCAGGGACCCTTGGAAATATATAGAACGGACAAAGGTTTTTATTCATTATTATTTATTAAATTTTTAAGTAGAGGTTTTGTCATTGCAGTTCCTGCATTGCAGGGGGTTGGACTAGATCACCCTTAGGGCTTCCTTCCAGCTCTCTGGTTCTGTGTAAGGCAGCCTCTGCCTGATTGGGCTGTTTTCTCCGTTGACTGCCCAGGGCTGTCAGCTCTGACCGGCAATGGCTCTCCCCAGGAGATGGTGGGTGTTGCGCCTGGGTCCTTCTGCATGCCAAACAGCAGTGCCCTTAGCATGGAGGGAGGTCCCACAGCATGCACTGTGCTGGCTGACCAGACAGCTCCTCCCACAAACACGGTTTTGGGTTGGCCTGTGAAATCAAGAGAACATCGTGGTTTGGCAGCTTCCACCGACTTAAAAAGATCCGAGGTCCATTTATTAGGAGGCAGTGAAAACACAATTCCAGGAAGGAATTGCATCTGGCTTAGTCTCCTGGTGCAATTCTTAAACTTCCAGCATCAACCTTTCTTAAGACCATAAGAACAGCTTGCTCAATAAGCCAGCTGCTCACCTAGTCCAGCATTCTGCTTTCACAATTGCCTTTTGCTGGTGCAATGCCAGTCTCCTCTGGAGTAAGGATATGGGAGCCAGCAGCATGCAGTCTAGCCCCTACTGAAATCTAGATTGCTTTTTTGTTGCTGTAACTATTGAATTGATTCTGTTAAATCGTTGGCTTTGGACCTCTTGGAATTCTCGGACATGCTCTGCATTTTGTCTATTTGAATTCTGAACGTTTGCTGTTACTTGCTCTGGGCGTGTGTCTTTCACAGCCTACTCTGGCACAGCACACACCTGTTGCATCTTAGCAAGTTCAAGATATTCATCACCGCAAACGGGCCTCCTCCTCCGCCCTGTTTTATGGGTACACGTGGGTTTGCTCCAGAGCAATTAACTTTAATTCAGCCGCCTCAGAGAAAGAATGAAAGGCTAAGTGCAGACAATGACTCCGTTCCCTATACATAGCGGAGTGTGTGTGTCTGCGTGGGGGAGGTTTTCTGCAAATTGCTTCAGTCAGACTGCAGAGGGTGACCCAGTCTTGCTGCCCATTTAACGAGCTGGCGCAGTTAAATATATAAAAATGAAGTGTTTCATCCAGGAAAGTGGGGCTGATCTGTAATCGTAATAGCAAAGAACTGGACTGAATTTTGGAAAGTTAAATAAGATAAAAATATATTGTCCAAAACCAGTTTGAAGTCCATATTGTGATATCAGTTGTTGACCTGGCAATATACAGTGGCACCTTGGTACTCGAACGGCTTGCCTCCCGTACAAATCGACTCCCGAACGCTGCAAACCTGGAAGTAACTGTTCCGGTTTGCAAGTGTTTTTTGGAAACTGAACGTCCGACGCAGCTTTCATTTGAGGGCAGGAAGCCCCTGCAACCAATTGGAAGCCACACCTTTGTTTTCCAACGGTTTCCAGAGTCAAACGGACTCCCGGAACAGATTAAGTTTGAGAACCAAGGTACCACTGTATTGTGAATCAAGATGTGTGCGTGCAAAAATCACCATGTGGGAAAAACCATGAAGCCATCCAATGTTTCTCTCGGTTCCTGCAGCCTCTGTTAACTCTGCTGGCTCATATCTCTCAGGGGCAGCAAATCACAAGAGCAGGTCTTGGCAAAAGTAACAATACAGGAAAAACCGTGAAGCTAGCCAATGCCTCTACATAGCTCCATCCTTATTTCAGACATGGTGATATATCGGTATATTATGATGTTTAGCTGGTTATAGATTATGATATTGAAACCCAGATATCAGCCAGTCCTGTGCGCTGCCTCCACAGTCAGAGGCTGTCTGCTGCAGAATTCCAGTTGTGGAAACTGCAAATGGGTGGCATGGGTGGGCCTAGGACCCACATACCTATGGGACATACCTACCTGTAATGCCCCGCGGAGAACCTTAAGGTCCACAAATGACAATTATTTTGGAGGTCCCAAGTCACAAGATGGTTAGATTGGTCTCAACTAGGGCCAGGGCCTTTTCAGTACTGGCCCCGACTTGGTGGAACGGTCTGTCACAAGAGACTAGGGCCCTGCGGGACTTGACATCTTTCCGCAGGGCCTGCAAGACAGAGCTGTTCCACCTGGCCTTTGGCTTGGACTCAGTCTGACCCTTATGTTTCCCTCCCCTTATGGTTTTGATCTATGGGCTACTTTTAAAATGAGGCTGCATTTTAATTTGCATTTTAACCTGTATTTTAAATTGCCCCCCCCATTATGTTTTTACTGTAATTTTTACTGTTGTTAGCCGCCCTGAGGCCGGGGTATAATTTTTTATTATTTTTATTATTAGTATGCTGCAGCCATGATGGTCTCTTGGCTTTCCCGTAGGGGACAGGATGCCCAGACTAGATGGGCCCCTGGGCTGATGCAGCTCTCCTTAGGTTCTGCAAGGTTGATGCTGGCACTCTTGAGTTGCACCGGGAGGCTAATCTGGAGCCGCTACTCGGTTCCTTTATTTGCAGCTGTGTGCTGCAATCCCTCCTAATAGAAACGAATGATCCACAGAGCTTTCACGGTGGCTGAAGTTGCCAAACACAATGTTCTCTCTCTCTCCTCCTTGCCTTCCCATAATTTCATAGGCCAATCTACGGCCTGGTTTGTGGGGAGGAGTAACCTCTTGGTAGCACATGCTTTGGGGAGAAGGGACCTTGCTCTGTGGTCCAGGCACCTGCTTTGTGTACAGAAGAAGCCAGGTTCCATCTCCAGGTAGAAAGGGCCAGGTGGCAGGAGAGAGCTGCTGCCGGTCAGAGTAGAGTATTCTGTGTTGTGGGTGGATAGATGGCTACCAAACAGTCTCAGGTAAAGGTAAAGGGGCCCCTGACCATTAGGTCCAGTCGTGGCCGACTCTGGGGTTGCGGTGCTCATCTCGCTTTATTGGCCGAGGGAGGCGGCGTGTCATGTGGCCAGCATGACTAAGCTGCTTCTGGCGAACCAGAGCAGCGCATGGAAACGCCGCTTACCTTCCCGCGGTTCCTATTTATCTACTTGCACTTGGACGTGCTTTCGAACTGCTAGGTTGGCAGTGGGGATTCAAACCGCCGACCTTGTGATTGGCAAGTCCTAGGCTCTGTGGTTTAACCCACAGCGCCACCCGCGTCCCTAAAACAGTCTCAGAGGCAGCCCTAAATAATATCCTGTCTCTTTAGGACCTATGGAGACATAGGAAGCTTTACTGAGTCAGACCATCATTCCATCCAACTCAGTTCTGCCCACACTGTCTGGCAGCAGGGGGTTGGACTAGATGACCCTTAGGGTCATTTCCAATTTTATTATTCTATTAGCTCTCAAGCAGGACTTTCCCAGCCTTTTCTGGAGATGCCAGGGTTCGAACGTGGGAAGCCACCTGCTTGCAAGTTGGGTGTTCCACCCCCTGTGCTAGGAGAGTCCTTCAGCTCAGACCTCTTTCCTCCCCTTCTTCAGCCATGCCGTGTGCATCTTCTACCTGGTTCTCCGAGCCCTGGACACGATCGAGGACGACATGACGATCAACCTGGAAACCAAGGTCCCCATGCTCCACAACTTCCACTCCTACCTGTATCAGCCGGACTGGAAATACATGGACAGTAATGAGAAGGACAAGCAAGTTTTGGAAGACTTCCCGACGGTGAGCAATTTGGCCAGTCAGTCCTTCGTCCGTGTGGTCATTTTAAGTTGGCTGTGCAAATCCTGACATTGTCAGTTTACTATAACTCTTAGTATCTGCAAATTGGGTGCTTGCTGGCAGCAGATAGGAAGTTGGTTTTATGGTGGTCTCTTTCTGAGCCATCTCTTCTCAAGGGGGTTTAGCAGCACTTTTTTTTGGGGGGGGGGAGAAAAACAACAGTATGGCCCCCAAAGTCAGTTAAGTGCCGCCAAGGATGCTTCAGTCTTCAAGAGATAAACACAGATCTTAGACTGGTCTAACTACTGCACGTTCTGGGAAGTTGCTCGCCTTATCGCTAAGTATTTGGATGCCTCTTGAGATATAACTAAATTTCCTGAGAATGAAGAGCAGGTTTCCGTCTGTGTTTGGATGCAGTTGGGTGCCATTTTGAGATGTGCAAATTTTGTTCTGTTTTGGTTTTTTTAAATAATTTTTATTTGATTTTACAATACAAAATTATTTTAAATATTCAAAAACATAACCATATACAGAGATTCCCCCAGAATCTCAGGACTTCCCGCTCCACCTTCCCTGGAGTCCCATTCTAATCAATTAAAACTGCATCTTCTTCCATACTCTATTATATCAGTCCATATTTTCCATGGTGATTGTTGCACTACAAGTGAAATCAAAATCCTTCCAGTGTTTCCATCTGCTTACAGTATCTTTTTAAATAGCTTATAAATTTCCCCCATTCTTTTTTAAAGTTTTTATCTTCTTGATTCCCGAGTTTTCCGGTCAACTTTGCCATTTCGGCATAGTCCATCCGCTTGGTTTGCTATTCTTCTAGTTGGGTCCCATCAAGATGGCGAGCTGGATCTTTCACAACTGACCTGATTTTAACCACTGGTTTCAAAACCACACTGACATTTTGGGTTTCTTAGAATTTGTGAGCAATGTCGGAGGCAAAGCTGCTGGTTCCCTATTAGTGTGAAGGCAAGATTCGACAATTGGTGTCTTGGAAAAGTTATGACATCAAATGCATCCTTAAAGTTGTGGCTGGACAATAATCTGGTCCTGAACCAAGGGGTGAGGGAGACTGTGGCCCTCTAGATATTACAGACTCCAGTTCCCATCAGTCCTAGTGAGGTTCTCCACCCCTGTAGGTTCTCCACCCCTGCCTTCAAGTTGCTATAATTCCTGGGCTCTTTGTCTGCAATCCCATAACCGCTTTCCCGGGAGCAAGCTCCACTGAACTGGATGGGACTTGACTTCTGAGTAGACCTGTGCCTACTATCAAACGGGTTACACTTTGGCCCTAGAAAGAGGTGTATAGGTCCGTTTCCCTTAAATGCAGAAACTTCATCCTTACCCTTGTTTTGAACTGGCTCATTTCGTTTCCTCCTGTCACATGTGGTTATCGCCTTAGATCTCCTTGGAGTTCCGCAACCTGGCAAAGATATACCGAGATGTGATTGCTGACATCTGCCACAAGATGGGTCTGGGGATGGCTGAGTTTTTGGAGAAGAAGGTGGATTCTGAGAAGGAGTGGGACCAGGTGAGTAGACTTGGGAAGGGGTCCCAGGGAATCCACTTGGGGCTGAAACCTGTGTGTTCAGGAAATGTGCCGAAATGGATCTAACTTTATTCCACACAGACGCAAAAAGAAATGAACTGAAAATGACAATGACAATAAAGATATTCTTATTCTTCTCGAAAAGGCCTCAAAAACAAAAACGCAAAATAAATAGCAAAACAATAAGAAATTCTTTTGAGATTTACGCCGTAATGCTTTTTTCCATTGATGTGGAAAACTGGCAGTCATGTTTGTGCTTATGCAAACCCTCCCTTACCGTGTGCCAGACAAAGGAGGGAGATGGAAAGCCTCAAGTGCTGCAGCTCTTTTAATAAATAGATTAAACAAAAAAAAAAAAAACAAAAACCATGCTATAGCTTTGATTGATTGATTGATTTAAAAACCTCTCTCTAGTATTGCCATTACGTTGCTGGCCTGGTGGGCATTGGCCTGTCCCAGCTCTTTTCTGCGTCGAAGCTGGAAGACCCCATCGTCGGGCAGGACACGGAGCTGGCCAACTCCCTGGGGGTTTTCCTGCAGAAAGTCAACATCATCCGGGACTACTTGGAGGATGAGCTCGAAGGCCGGGAGTTTTGGCCCAAAGAGGTAAAGCAAGGGGCGACAAGAGAGAAGAGAGGGAAAGCTGCGACATTTGGTCCAGGGGATGGAGACCACCTGTTTTGATGGAACACGAGAAATGGGCCTTTTCCGCGGTGGCTCCCCACTCGTCTGGCATATCTTTAGATGCCAGGCAAAAACGTTCCTCTTCTCCCAGGCCTTTGCCTAATTAAACAACCTATGGCCTTTTAAACTCTTATGTGTGTGGCAGGGTATTGTCTTTATTTGATGATGATGATGATGATGATATATAATTTATATCATCTGGCTGGGTTTCCCCAGCCACTCTGGGTGGCTCCCAACAGAACACCAATATTAGTAATAAAAAAGCAACAACATCAAATATTAAAAACTTCCCTAAAAAAGGGCTATGATACTATGGTATGTATTTTGTGGTTTTTATAAAATAATAAATTATAATTATAATAATTTTTATACCCCGCCCATCTGGCTGGGTTTTCCCAGCCACTCTAGGCAGTTTAAAACATATCTAATAATAATAATAATAAATCAGTCATTAAAAACTTCCCTAAACAGGGCTGTCTTTGGGTGATGGGCAGTACAGAAATTTAATAAGTAAATAAAAGTAATAAATATATATACAATATGCCTCCTCCCCACGAGGAACTAGATATGTAGGCTGTTGCTGGGTATTTTGATCTGCTTCTAGTTTATTGCCAAATTTATTTAATTCCCCACCACCTGCAACGTTTAAAATAGTTTCTTTCGGCTAGATTTTTTGTTTGTTTTGTTTTTTACCAATAATTGTATTGCTTTGTTCTCTTTGTAAACCCTTTTGAGGTTTGCTTTTTAAAAACAAAAAGAAAGTGGTGTGTGGATTTTACGAAATAAATATATAATAAATGGGGACAAAATGTATCGAGTCGGATAAAAACCAATCATTTAACAAAACTGGAATAAAATGAAAGTTGCAAACGAACAGACAGACACCACACAAGCTTAAATACGTAAGCAAAGAACTAGTGGGAAGAGGAAATTCTCAGGGCAGGGCTGCATAGCCACTCTCAGTTCACATCCTGCATCAACGGGGGTCAGACAAGATGACCGTTGGGGATCCCTTCCAGTTGTATGACTCTGATAGCTTCTCGTGTCTCCCAGGTTTGGAGCAAGTACGCGAAGAAGCTGTCTGACCTGACCAAGCCAGAGAACATCGACAAAGCCGTTCAGTGCATGAATGAGCTCATCACCAACGCCTTGCACCACGTCCCTGACGTCTTGACGTATTTGTCCCGCCTGAAGAACCAGAGTGTCTTCAACTTCTGCGCTATTCCGCAGGTGGGTAGGGACGCGTGGCTTGCAAAGCTGTCTCCCGCTTCTGAGGTGCTCTTCTGTTTCCCTTCATCTCCCGTTAACAGGGCCGGATTCAGGTTCGATGAGGCCCTAAGCTACTGAAGGTAATGGGGCCCTTTATATGTCCAGCCGTCCTTTGTCAACAACAAATTGCCACTGTTTTTTGTGTTGAGTATATGCTATATGTGGAAACAAAACAAAACAAAATTCCTTCCAGTAGCACTGTTTAGATTTGGGCAGCTTTTCTGCTGTACAGTCATACCTCGAGTTGCGTTTGCTTCACGTTGCGTTTTTTCAGGTTACAAATGTGCTAGTAAGCTTTCCTTTGCAGAGTGCTGTACATTGCTCTGGATTTATTTGTATCTAATGACCTTTTTTTTTAAAAAAAAAGCTTTATTAGAACAATACATACATTTTACAAAACAATAACAACAAACTGAAACACCAGAAACATCACATGAAGTTCAGATAACACAAGGGGATGAATGGAAGTCAAGAGAACATGTATCTAATGACCTTTGATAGCCCAGAATCAAGCAGGGTTGTTTTTGTGACTTCTCTTCTTCTCCCCCCTCCACTCCTGGTCCCCAGGTGATGGCCATCGCCACGTTGGCTGCCTGCTACAACAACCAGCAAGTATTCCGGGGAGTGGTGAAGATTCGGAAGGGACAAGCTGTCACTCTGATGATGGACGCAACAAACATGCAGGCTGTTAAAGCCATCATGTACCAGTATGTGGAAGAGGTGAGTTCATGATTGCCGTAGGTTTTATTTCTGTGCCTCTTTTCCATGGTAGAACCATACTCAAAGTGTCTTACACCAACATACAGAATAAAATACAGCAACATTTCAAGGTAAGTTACAAAACCGAACCCAACTTAAATGAACATCAACAGGGCAAACAAAGACCTCACGTCTTCTAAAAGTTGCATAGTGTGTGTCAGAGCTGCCACCCAGTCCCAGCTCACATAGGACCAAGTCCGCCAGCGTTCACTTTATAAGAGTCTTTATTAAGTTACAGGTTTCATTTCCGAACTGCAGCGTGCAGCTCTACACCTTCTGCCCTAGGTCGGCGAAGACCCGTCTGAGTCCCCGCCTCTTGCACACCAGCTTAATACCCTAGCCTTGCTCCACCTCCTTCGCCTCTCCCTACGTCTCTGGGTCCTTCTGCCCCCCTGGGCCTCCTCCCTTCTACTCTCCTCTGACGCTGACCCCCCTGATCCTTCTGCCTCCTTGCGGCGGGCTTTGGGACCTGGCTCACTCTCCGGGCTGCTTACTGCTCCAGCTTCCGCTGCATTTGAACTTGGCGCGCGCGCCCAACTCTCTACTTTCCTCTTAACCGTTGCCTCGCTCTCTGAGGAGGGCGTGACCACCCCTGACTCGTGCCCTCCCTCCTGCTGACAGCCTCCGGAACCCGATGCCTGGCTACCTTCCTCCCTGCTGCTCTCAGTCTTGAGCGTGGGTCCCGACTTCCAGCTGCTGCCGCCCTCAGTTATGAGCGTGGGTCCCGACTTCCAGCTGCTACTCTCTGAATCTCCTCTGTTCCCTTCCTCCTGGGGTGTCCCCCCGGATCCCCCCCTTGCTCTGCTCACTGGGGCTCCCTTTTGGGAGTCCTCTGACTCACTGCTTAGGCTTGGAGATCTCGGGTCGTCATCATCACTCATTTTCCCTTCGGATTCCTCCCCCTCGCTCTCTGCTTCCTCCCTTCTCTGCGTCTCTGCTCCTGAACCCCTGACATCCATCCCCCCCTCGAAGCCCCCCCTTCCCCCCTCCCCGCTTTCAGGTGTGGGTGCTGGGTGCTCCATCATCACGGGAGGGAATGCCGGATACAGTTCGCTCCCCGTGGTTGGCCGCCAACTGAAGACCTCCGAGTCTTCCTCCTCGCGGTCGCCGACGTTGACCTGTTCCGCTTCCATCTCTGTACCGCCGTGCTCGAACCCAAGGTCCTCCCCGAACACGTCCATGTCAGTCTCTGCGTCGGTCGCTCGACCTGGCATCTCCAGCCACTTCCGGCGCCATTGCTCCTCCGGTCGATCGTCCCACCAATACGAGGTGTCTGACGCCGAACCCGCCGGCGATCCTTCTGGGGAACGGGTGCTCAGTGCGGGTTCCCCGTCCGAGTCGAATCCATGGAACGTGCTGGAAGAAATTGTGGGCGTGAACAGCCAGTCGTCGAAGAAGCTCGCTGGCATGGGTCTGTGTGGGAAAAGGGCATGAAACTCGTCCTTGAGCAGGGGTTCCTCCAAAGCGTAGTCTGGCACCCAGCTATTGGCGCTGGCCCGGGTGCCCTCTCTGGCTAGGAGGTATTCGACTCCCTCTTCCCCCCATCTGGAGTCCAAAATCTCCGTGACCTCGTTGATGGGGTCTTGCTGCGTCACCCCTCGCGTCTCCGTCCGCTCCCGGAACGGACTCGGTGCCGTCCCTGGCTCCTGGAATCTGTGAGGTGCCTTGTAGGGAGTGAGCACCGACCTGTGGAACACCGGATGCATTCTGGAACCCTCCGGCAGCGCCAGTCGGAAGGCTACCGGGTTGATCTGTGCTTCGACTTGGTACGGACCAATTTGCTTGTGCCCCAGCTTCTTCTTGGCTAGTGACCTGGTCGGCACTGCGTGGGCTGCCAACCAGACCCAGTCTCCCACTTGGATCTCTTCGCCAACCCGCCTGTGCTTGTCAGCTTGCACCTTGTAGGCGTGCTTAGCTAGCTCCAGCTGCCGTCTGAGTTGATCGTGTACCGCCTGCAACTCTGACGCGAACGCGTCCGCCGTCTGTGGTTCTCCGTCCCCCACTCTCTCCCGTCCCGGGAAGGTTCTGGGATTCCTCCCATTGTTGGCGAAGAACGGCGTCACCCCTGTGGACACGTGCTTCGTGTTGTTGTAAGCGAACTCGGCGAGCGGCAGGTAATCCACCCAGGTCGCAGGTTGTTGATTGGCATAGCATCTCAGGTACTGCTGCATGATGGCATTGACCCTCTCTGCTTGCCCGTTGGTCTGCGGGTGTCTTGCTGATGCCAGATCGACCTTGACATTTAGAAAACTCATCAGCTTCTGCCAGAAATTCGAGACGAACTGGCGCCCGCGGTCGGACAGGATAGACCGCGGCAGACCATGCACTTTGAACACGTGATCTATGAACAGTTTGGCGGTTTGTTCCGCCGTGGCCACCTTCGCACACGGAATGAAATGTGCCATCTTGGTGAACAAGTCCACCACCACTAGTACAGCTGTCTTGCCTCTCGAGCTGGGTAGATCCGTAACAAAGTCCAGGGCCACCCTCTCCCACGGTTCAAACGGCGTTTGCAGCGGTTCCAGCAGTCCCGCCGGTGGTTTGTGCACCGGTTTGGCCCTCTGGCAGGTGTCGCACCTCGCAACGTAGTCCGCGACTTCCCCTCTCAGTCTGGGCCACCAAAAGTCCCTTGCGACTAATTCCACCGTTTTTTCCGTGCCAAAGTGCCCGGCCGTGGGTGCGTCGTGCAGCTGCTGCAGTACCCTGGCGCGAAGTTCGTCTCCCGGCACGTAGATGGCCCCTTTACGTAAGAGCAAGCCGTCTCGTATCTGGAACTCGTCGCCCTTCGCCGTGCCCTTGTGCACCTCTGCCATCTTCGCCTGCGCGAAGGAGTCGTCCTGCAACGCCCGCCGCACCGCATCCAGGTCTACTGTGGCTGAAGCGCACGCCCACGCTGTTGGCGCGAAGATGTGCATGGCTGCCGCTGGTGTCGCCTCTTCGAGGTATTGCGGTTTGCGGGACAGTGCATCCGCCATGACGTTGGTGTCGCCTGGGACGTACTCTATTCGGAAATTGAAGTCAGCAAAGAACTCCGCCCAACGTATCTGCCTCTGGTTCAGGAACTGAGCCGTGCGCCAGTGCTCCAGATTCTTGTGGTCCGTGCAGACCTGCACCGTGTGCTTGGCGCCGATCAGGAAGTGCCTCCACGCCTTGAAAGCTGCATGAATGGCCAGCAACTCCCTGTCCCAGATGGTGTAGTTCTGCTCCGACTTGCTGAGCTTTCTGGAGTAGAACGCTCCCGGCCTCCAGACCCCCTGTGGGTCCCTTTGCAGCAGGACAGCTCCCACTGCTCTATCGGACGCGTCTGTCTCTACCCGCATCGGTCTGCTGGGGTCGATATGCAGCAGTTGCTCTTCCGACGCGAAGAGACGCTTGAGTGCTTGAAAGGACTGCTCCGCCTGCTCCGTCCAGATGAATTTCTTTTTCTTGGAGCTTAGCGTGTCCGTAATGGCCGCCGTCTGCATCGCGAACCCCTTGATAAACTTGCGATAGAAGTTGGCGAAGCCGACAAACCGCTGGACCTCCTTCCGGTTGCGCGGGCTCTTCCAATCCAACACCGCACGAACCTTGGCGCTGTCCATGGCTAGCCCCTTGTCCGACAACTTGTAACCCAAGAAATCCACCTCCGTCGTGTCGAACTGGCACTTCTCCAGTTTGGCGTACAGTCTATGCTGCTGCAGCCTCTTCAGCACCTCCCGAACATCTTGGTCATGGGCTTGCTGCGATTCGGAGAATATCAGGATGTCATCCAGAAAGCAGACGCACTTCTTGTAAAGGAGTCCCGCCAACACATGATGCATGAAAGCTTGGAAACAGTGAGAACCGTTTTGCAATCCAAACGGCATCACTCTGTATTCGTAGGTGCCCAGAGGCGTGAACATGGCTGTCTTCCACTCATCGCCCTCCCTCATGCGGATGAGATTGTACGCACCTCGCAGGTCCAACTTGGTGAACACGCGTCCCTTGCGCACCGTCGCTAGTAGGTCGTCAATCCTGGGCATGGGGAAATCAGAAGGCTTGGTCATCTTGTTTAAGAGGCGAAAATCCACCACCAGTCTCTTTTGGGGCGTGTCTTTCTTCTTCACGAAGAAAACAGGACTGCCCCCTACTGCCCTGGACTCCCGGATGAAACCGCGCTGCAAATTGTGATCTATGAACTGTTTGAGTTCCTGTAATTCGTCCTCAGACATGGAATACAGCTTCCCTTTCGGCAGCGTCGCCCCTGGTAGGAGGTCAATCTTGCAGTCATATTGCCTGTGCGGTGGTAGCTTGTCAGCCTCTTTCTCGCAGAAGACCTCCAGAAAGTCTGCGTATTTGTGGGGGACTGCTTGCAACGTTCCCAACTGCAGTTGTGATTCCTCCTCCTCTCCCTCCTGTCTGGGCAGGATGCAGTGTTCTGCGCAATAAGAGGAGCCGAAGATCAGCTGTCTCTGGTACCAAGCCAGTGTCGGACTGTGCCTGTCCAGCCAACTCATGCCCAACACAATGGGCGTGTCCGACAGTTGGGTGACATTAAAACTGATGACTTCCCTGTGGTTGCCAAGGCGCATCACCATCGGTGGCGTTTGCTTCACCACCTGCCCCCCTAGCAACTCTCTGCCATCCACTGTGACGACTTGCAGGGGCAGAGTGGCAGACAGTAGCTGTATAGCGTGCTGCTCCACAAAATCCTGCGCTATAAAGTCTGCGTTGCTTCCAGAATCCACAGAAAGCGGCACTTCGATAGTGACGCCATCGGGTAGCTGGAGAGATGCTGTGAGCTGCACTACTGGTTTGGGTGGGAGGGGGTCCGTGGGTTGCAAGATCGCTGGGGACTGCTTCACTGATGCGTCTGGCTGGGCCCCAGTGCCTCTGTCTCCAGCCAGACATCGTCGTTTCCCTGCTGTGGTTCTCCTTGCTGCGTTGCTGCAGTCACCATTGCTGAGGCTGCAGTGTGCTTGTGGAGCCTCCGGGGACACTCTTTCGCCAAATGGCCTGGATCCTCGCAGATGTAACACTTCCTGTTCCCTCTAGGAGGCTTCGCTTTCACTGCTGTCGGTGCTTGGGCTCTGGCTGCTGACTGAGCCCTTGCACCTCCAACCTCCATCGGTTCCCCTCCCCCTCCAGGCGGAGGTGTGGATTGCGCACGCGCTGCTTCTCTTGGAATGAAAGAGAAACTTCTCGCTGCTTCGCGCCCTCCACGTCCTTCATCTCTGCACCATGGACGTTCTTCCAGCCTCACCCCCACAGTCAGCGCCCTTTGGACCACCTCCTGCGTGCTTCGGGGCCTCTCCCCCCTTGCAATCTCATCCTTGACCGCAGAGCTTAGACCCTCCCAGAACAGGTCTCTGACAGGGGGCGAATCCCGGTCCCACTCTAAGGCACTGACCAGCGCAAAAAAGCGGGCGTGGTACTGCCGGACGCTTGCCCTCCCTTGTTTTAGTCCATGAATCTCCCGTCGGGCAAGATCCACATCAATAGTAGACAAAAAACACGCATCCATCGCTTTGATAAAGGCATCTGCATTCTGAAGCGCCGGATCTTTATCCCTCCACAAATTGCGTAGCCACGCTTTAGCATCCCCATGCAAATGGGATAGTATGAACCCCACTTTCTCTTCCTCATCTCTAAAGTCTTTTGCCAGCAGTTGCAGTGCGCACATTACGTCTGCTCGAAAATTGGGGTACTGTTGTAAATTCCCATCGAAGTGAGCCACAAGCCCTCCTGCTCTCCGTGCCAACCCAACCCCCTCCGGTCTGGGTCCTGGCTGCCCGTGTTTAACCCATGCTTCAAACCTGGCGTGGAGATCTCTGTAGGCGGCTGCCGCATCCTCCTCCCTCTTCTTGGATGCCAGTACCTCCGCGTTCAATTGGGTAACTGCCTGTTGCAGCGCTGCAACTGTCTCTGCTTCCGTCATCTCTGCTAACCGTCGTGAGCTTGCTCCCAAACACCGATCCCCTCCTCCAGCTGCCTCTCTCTCCGCTGCGAGATATCAGGTGTCCGAAGCTTTTGAGAGACGGGTCTTACTGTCAGAGCTGCCACCCAGTCCCAGCTCACATAGGACCAAGTCCGCCAGCGTTCACTTTATAAGAGTCTTTATTAAGTTACAGGTTTCATTTCCGAACTGCAGCGTGCAGCTCTACACCTTCTGCCCTAGGTCGGCGAAGACCCGTCTGAGTCCCCGCCTCTTGCACACCAGCTTAATACCCTAGCCTTGCTCCACCTCCTTCGCCTCTCCCTACGTCTCTGGGTCCTTCTGCCCCCCTGGGCCTCCTCCCTTCTACTCTCCTCTGACGCTGACCCCCCTGATCCTTCTGCCTCCTTGCGGCGGGCTTTGGGACCTGGCTCACTCTCCGGGCTGCTTACTGCTCCAGCTTCCGCTGCATTTGAACTTGGCGCGCGCGCCCAACTCTCTACTTTCCTCTTAACCGTTGCCTCGCTCTCTGAGGAGGGCGTGACCACCCCTGACTCGTGCCCTCCCTCCTGCTGACAGCCTCCGGAACCCGATGCCTGGCTACCTTCCTCCCTGCTGCTCTCAGTCTTGAGCGTGGGTCCCGACTTCCAGCTGCTGCCGCCCTCAGTTATGAGCGTGGGTCCCGACTTCCAGCTGCTACTCTCTGAATCTCCTCTGTTCCCTTCCTCCTGGGGTGTCCCCCCGGATCCCCCCCTTGCTCTGCTCACTGGGGCTCCCTTTTGGGAGTCCTCTGACTCACTGCTTAGGCTTGGAGATCTCGGGTCGTCATCATCACTCATTTTCCCTTCGGATTCCTCCCCCTCGCTCTCTGCTTCCTCCCTTCTCTGCGTCTCTGCTCCTGAACCCCTGACAGTGTGGTTATAAACTTGAGATTGGCAAACCTCAGTCAGTTGACCTACTGGTGGAGCTGGAAATTAAGGGCAGACAAATTTGGGGGCTGCCTGCTGTGGCGTTTGCCTCCTAGGTGGGTCATAAGGAGAGGGTTAAAATGAGTGTGATGTGATTGGCCAGTGGAAACTGATAGGAGGAGTTAGAGTGAGAGTGGGTGTTGTGTGGAAGTTAGTTGAGAGTTGGGAGTTGAAAAAGGAAGAGGGAGGATATACAGTGGTGCCTCGCAAGACGAATCAGTGATTCTCTTCGTCTAGCGGTTTTTTCATCTTGCGAAGCAAGCCCATTGACGGATTAGAGGCCCATTGACGGATTAGAGGATTAGCGCTTGTCAGGGGTTCAGGAGCAGAGGCAAGGGCAAGGGAGGAAACAGAGAGCGAGGGGGAGGAGGCAGAAGAAAGGATGAGTGATGACGACGACCCGAGATCTCCGAGTCTTTCCAGTGAATCAGAAGATTCACAGAAAGGAGCACCAGTGGCCAGGGCAAGGGGGGAGCCTAGGGGGACACCCCAGGAGGAAAGGGCCAGAGGGAGCTCAGAGGGGAGCAGTTGGAAATCGGGACCAGCGTCACCAACAGAGAGCAGGGGAGAGGAAGGGAGTCAGGTATCAAGCGCTGGCAGCTCACAACAGGAGGGAGGGCACGAGTCAGGAGTGGCCACACCTCCATTGGGGAGCGAAGAAACGGTCAGACGGAAAGTGGAAGGTTGGGCGCGCGCGCCAAGTTCAAATGCACAGGAAGGTGGCGCAGTAAGCAGCCCGGAAAGGGAGCCAGGTCCTAAAGCCCGGCGCAAGGAGACAGAAGGGTCCGGGGGGTCAGCGTCAGAAGAGTCCCGGAAGGAAGAGACCCCGGGGGGCAGAGGGACCCAGAGAAGAACAGTCAGGTGGAAAAGGTGGAGTAAGGCTAGGATATTAAGTTGGTGTACAGGAGGCGGGGACCCAGACAGAGCTTCGCCGATCTAACCATAAGACGTAGAGTTGCACGCAGCAGCTTGAGAATGGGAACTGTAACTCAATAAAGACTTTTACTAAATGATCGCTGGCTAGCGTGATCCTCTGTGAGCTAGGATCGGGGAGCAACTCTGACAGTGCTATTAGCGGCTTTTAGTGGCTTTTAGCGGCTTATCATCTTATCGGATCAGCTGATAAGCGGCTTAGCAGCTTAGAAAAAAGGGGGGGAGGAAAAAACCCCCGCAGGAACTCGCAAGACATTTTCATCTTGCGAAGCAAGCCCATAGGAGATTCGTTTTGCGAAGCACCTCCAAAACGGAAAACTCTTTCGTCTAGCGAGTTTTCCGTCCTGCGAGGCATTAGTCTTGCGGAGCACCACTGTAAGTCTGTGGGTTGGTCGAGTTGTGTGGTGAAAGAATGAGAGGAAGTGTTAGGTGGAGTCAGATAGTTAGTTGGGATAATCAGTTTGAAGTTGTTAGGAACGAATAGGACAGTTAAGGAACTAAGATTAAGAAACTGCCAAGAAAAACTAACTGAAACCATAAGCTTGTTCATGCCTATAAAATAAACTTGATTATTTGTTAATGATACCAACTGACTGGACACCGTGTGTACCCATGAGGAGAAACGGGTTGGTGGCAGCGAAGAAAACAAACACAGTGGTGTCACAGGGTCAGTAGACCGTCAAATGTCCGGGGGCCCTGTGTGATCGCCACACCTGCTTTATTTGTTCTGAGGTGAATTTGCTACTAGTTTGTTGCTGTAATAAGACAAGTCTACTTTGCTTCTGGGACGCGCGTGGCGCTGTGGTCTAAACCACAGAGCCTAGGACTTGCCGATCAGAAGGTCAGTGGTTCGATTCCCTACGAAGGGGTGAGCTCCCGTTGCTCAGTTCCCGCTCCTGCCAACCTAGCAGTTTCAAAGCACGTAAAAGTGCAAGTAGATAAATAGGTACCACTCTGGTGGGAAGGTAAATGATGTTTCCGTGCGCTGCTCTGGTTCTCCAGAAGCGGCTTAGTCATGCTGGCCACATGACCCGGAAGCTGTACGCCGGCTCCCTCAGCCAGTAAAGCGAGGTGAGCGCCGCAATCCCAGAGTTGTCCGCGACTGGACCTAATGGTCAGGGGTCCCTTTACCTTTTTACATTGCTTCTGGGACGCAGGCGGCACTGTGCTCTAAACCAGAGAGCCTAGGGCTTGCCGATCAGAAGGTTGGTGGTTCGATTCCCCATGAAGGGGTGAGCTCCCGTTGCTCGGTCCCCGCTCCTGCCAACCTAGCAGTTCGAAAGCACGTCAAAATGCATGTAGATAATTAGGTACCACTCCGGCGGGAAGGTAAACGGCGTTTCCGTGCACTGCTCTGGTTCGCCAGAAGGGGCTTAGTCATGCTGGCCACATGACCACATGTGGACAAACGCCGGCTCCCTCGGCCAATAAAGCGAGATGAGCACCGCAACCCCAGAGTCGTCCACGACTGGACCTAATGGTCAGGGGTCCCTTTACCTTTACCTTTACTTTGCTTCTGGTGTGTTAAGGCAATAAAACGCGGCCACTTGGCTTCTGGTGTGTTGCTGTTATTAAACAATAAATAACAGCAGAGCTGTTTGGACGAATGCTGCCTTAGTGAAAGCTGGTTCTTCTCTCCTGCAGATCCATCAGAAGATCCCAAGTACAGATCCTTCCTCCAGCAAGATACAGCAGATCATTGCCTCTGTCCGATCCGTTAGCCTACCCAGCGGCGCCCTGGTCTCCCGGACCCATTACTCTCCCATCTACCTGTCCTGCGTGATGCTCTTAGCTGCGTTGAGCTGGCAGTACCTGAGCACCGTGTCGAAAGCCGCAGAGGAATACGTCCATACAGGCGAGAACTGAGAGCAGATTTCCCAGGATGCCACGCCCTTCGCTGCGGGGTGGAATATGCTGCTGTTATTATTTCCTTGCCCCTTGGGAATGGGAGAACTCATAGATGTCCCAGGACTGTTGGAGAAGGGCTTGGAACCTTGCGAGCTGAAGTTGGAGCCAGAAGATTTCACCTAGAAAGCAATTACTTGCTAGCTTTGAAGCGTCTAACAAATTGCAGTTTCCAGACCTCTAATTTTTTCCTTCCTCTTTTGGAGGAACTGGTTACAGGCAAGTCTGTCATTGGAGTCTGTCTTAATATATTTTTCCTTCCATTTCTTTCCTGCAGACCCGTTTGGATTTGCGTCTTTTTGTGTGTTTTTGACATAGAGTGTTTTTTAACTAGAGTGTTTGAAAGGTGCCTCTTTGTCGCTTGTGAATTTTGACAGTAAAAAGGGAAAGAAAAAAATACTGCGATGAAGCCTCCTGCTCTCTTTTTCTTCTGTTTTTATTCAAGTTGTTAAAATTCAGCAACCAAAGCAACACACGAGTCCATGATGTGGTTATCTTGAGTCGGGCTTATTTAGAAATCACAGCAAGTTCTAATATTTACCAAGGATTTACCCTGGCTCGTTTTAGGACGGGCCTTCTCTGCAGTGACTCCCCATCTATGGAATGCACTCCCCAGGGAAGTTCGTCTGGCGCCTTAATTGTATACCTTTAGGTACCAGGCAAAAATGTTCCTTTTTAAGCAGGCCTTCGGTTGATCTTACTGACATCCAACACCCTTTTAGAATGTGGTTCTTTTCTGGAAGGGTGTTACTGGGTTATTGTTTTTGGTTTGATTTTATATGTTGTGGTCTTGCTTGTGAACCGCCCTGAGACCTCCGGGTATAGGGCGGTGTATCAACTGAATTAATAATAATAAGAAGAAGCAGCAGCAGCAGCAGCAGCAGCAGACCTTTGACACGTTTCTCCCACCACAGACCCCTCTGGCAAACCTTAAAGGTTAGATTTCTATATTGTAAAGCTAAGCTAAGGGATTTTGTGGTAGTAACAAAACACACATTGTGGGTGGCATCCTTGTTTTCACAGAGGGATTCTGTTTTTACGGGATTCTTTGATGTGGAATGTGGATTGCAAAATGCACACAACTGACAGGCAATTTCTTTGCTTCTGGTTGGTGCAAAAGCCTATGAGTTTGAACAGGCATCCCCAAACTTGGCCCTCCAGCTGTTTCTGGACTACAACTCCCATCATCCCTAGCTAACAGGACCAGTGGTCAGGAATGATAGGAAATGTAGTCCCAAAACATCTGGAGGGCCGAGTTTGGGGATGCCCAAGTTTGAGGGTCAGCATTTGAGAAGCAGGCTCACTCGCTTTCAATCCTGTGACTGGCTTTGTTCTAAGATGCTCGAGGTTCCCAGGCGTTGTTGGACTACAATTCCCATGATCCATAGCCAGCAGAGGCAGCAGTCGTGGATGATGGGAGCGGTAGTTCAACAACATCTGAGAGACCAAGTTAGAGAATGCTTTAGACCAGTCTTTCTCAATCTCCCTTATTTGAAGAACGTCTATTGTGTGTGTTCTCAAAAAGGTCTGAGGCCAGGCTGCTGTGATGGGTCCTTTAATAAAAATAACTTGGGGACAATCAGTAGAATGCATCATCGTTCCTAGGCAAGGGGCTGTTTTTATGTTCAGTAAAGGTAAAGGGACCCCTGACCGTTAGGTCCAGTCGTGGCCGACTCTGGGGTTGCGACGCTCATTTCGCTTTATTGGCCGAGGGAGCTGGCGTACAGCTTCCGGGTCATGTGGCCAGCATGACTAAGCCACTTCTGGCAAACCAGAGCAGCGCATGGAAATGCCATTTACCTTTCCGCTGGAGTGGTACCTATTTATCTACTTGCACTTTGACATGCTTTCGAACTGCTGGGGGGGGCAGGAGCAGGAGCAGGGACCGAGCAACGGGAGCTCACCCCGTCGCAGGGATTCGAACCGCCGACCTTCTGATCGGCAAGCCCTAGGCTCTGTGGTTTAACCCACAGACCCTTTCTGTTCAGTACATCTGCTCAAAACAGCCTCAATTTATTTTATTTTTTTAAAAAAGCAGCACAGAGTATAGATAGTGTTGGCTATTCCGCAACCAGAGTTTGAGCACTTCTGCTTTGCATCTTCACTTCCAGGCCCATTTCCTCTAGAGCAGCCTTCCCTACCCTGGTCCGTGCCAGATGTTTCGGATTGCAGCTGCCCTGGCTGGCGCTCATGGTGTTGCAATTCACAACATCTGGCACGCATCAGGCTAGGGAAGGCTGTTCCAGAGTAGACCTGGCAAATCTGTGGCCTAGCTGCAGACTCCCAGCTCCTATCTGCCCCTGCCAACATGGCCACTTGAGGCTTGTAAGCCAGCAGCATTGGCCAGTCACAGGTGCCCCAGGCCTACTCTAGAGGAAGCCCTCTTTCAGTACTCTGAACCATATCTATCCTGGCTCTGATCCATTTTATGCTTAATGGCGGTGTTTGTGTGCATGTGTTTTCCATTGGCGGAGGGAGGGGGGACCCACTGAAGCAACTTTCCAAAAAAAAAAAAAAATTCAGTTTGTCAAACTCCCTTGGCTGCTTTTCCAGACCTTAAGTTTCTGCAAAATGTGGATCCCCTTGATCTTTGGTTTTTGACAAAACTTGGGACGGCTGCAGCTTCGCTTGAGAGAACTCTTGATTAGTTTGCCAAATATTCTATATTCTGGAATAGTGTAGAACTCAAGCATTTCATAAGGGGGGAAAAGGTTGCTGTGTTACCGTATTTTTCGTTCTATAGGACGCACATTTCCCCCTCCAAAAATTAAGGGGAAATGTGTGTGCGTCCTATAGAGCGAATGCAGGCTGCGCCGCTAAGCCCAAAGCCAGAACAAGAAGACAGAGCACTGTGGAGCGCTCCGTCTCGCTGCTCTAGCTTGGGGACGGTGCCTTCACCCCGCTGTCCTGCAGAAGCTAGCAAGGCTGTTCCCAAGCCAGAACAGCGAGACGGAGGGCTCCATCTTGCTGCTCTAGCTTGGGGACGGCTGCGCGCAAACCTCTGTAGGGCAGTGGGGCGCTGCACTCCAAAGGCTTCAGGGATCTTTGAGGCTGGCGGTGGGGGAAAGCAGTGCTTCCCCCCACTGGCAGCCCCACAAGCTCTGGTGAATGTACCTTGAACGCACCTTGTTTTAGAGGGGAAGAACAACAACAAAAAAAATTCCCTGTTCTCCCCCTCCTATGGTCCGGTGTGTCCTATGGTCCTGTGCGTCCAATGGAGCGAAAAATACGGTACATAGATCTTGCAAGAACCGGTCACTTGATGACATCGGGGGGGGGGGTTGCCCTTTGAACATCTTGCAGCTCAGGCCTTGAATTATATCTCCCAGGAAGGGCAGGGGGAGGCCAAGAAATTTAACCTTCGGAGTGAAGAGTTTGTTGACTGTCTTGTCTGCGTGAAGACTGCTGAATCAGGCAAACACTGAACTTTTCCAACAGGGCACCTCCATTTGTATCATATCCAGGGCTAAGCTGCTCCTGCAACAAAATGTTGCAGTGCTGGGGTGATGCTGTTCACACTCACCCATCTACTAATCCCACAGCTGCTATAGATCTTTGCTAAAAACAAAAAAACCCTACCTATTTCCAGCTTCCTAACCCTACCTCTTAAGTAGTGATAAAGCATCTACTTCACACGTAGAAAGCCCGTGTGTGCAACACTTCGCCAGATGGACCAAATTGATCTGACTGTACATAAAAGCAAATTCCCGTGTTTGCCCCACAAGCCTCCTATGGGCTCCTCGCTTGGGCACGAGTTGTGGTTGTGTTAGCATCCACAACACACGGACTAAAAAAGGGGAAATGACAGCTTGTCTTTAAAGAGGAGAGAGACTGCTTTGCTTTGTGCATTTGAAGCACACAGCAAGGAGCCACAATGATTACTAAAAGACCTTTGGTGGAAGACCAACCTTCCTGTGGCAGGGGCTTTTGACTATTTGACCTAGTGTTGAGAGTGTTTGTGTCTTTGTGTCTGTTGGGCTGCATGATGCCAGAGTGCATTCTAATTCCTGGATCCAGCAAGGGTTAAAATAATAGATGATTTCCCCCCAAACCTTATACTGTATAAGGTAAAGATAAAGTACCCCTGGACGGTTATATGGGGTTGCAGCGCTCATCTCGCTTTCAGGCCGAGGGAGCCAGCGTTTGTCCACAGCTAGTTCTTTGGGTTATGTGGCCAGCAGGACTAAACCGCTACTGGTGCAGCGGGACACCATGATTGAAGCCAGAGCGCACGGAAACATCGTTTACCTTCCTGCCACAGTGGTACCTTTTCATCTATTTGCACTGGTGTGCTTTCGAACTGCTAGATTGGCAGGAGCTGGGACAGAGCAAAGGGACCTCACTGCATCAGGGGGATTTGAACCTTCTGATCTGCAAGCCCAAGAGGCTCAGTGGTTTATACCACAGCACCACCCGCGTCCCTGTATATGACATCAAAAGTCTCACATCAAATATAACTGATCTGTAGACTTTACAATCTGAAAATAGACACAATCATGTTCTTTTGTAACCCCAGAAAATACTTAATAAAAAAATTTTTAAAAAGCAACCCCATTGCTGAATTAGCAAGGCAAGGACTATTATTTATGACCTCTAAGTATGGATTATTTGAACGAGAAAGGAAGTTACCTATCATCCTAAAGATGCCAGTCTCTGTGGTCCCTCCTTCCCAGGAAACTAAACCCCTGGAACCCCTGGAATCTTGCACTGATCAAAGATTGTGGTGCTGTATAATACAGCATAAAGGCTGAAGTCATTGCTTAATGAGCATAGTTGGAAAGGAGACAGATTTCGACTCTCTTCACTGCAATTGCCAATAGACTTGCACAAGAGGAAGAACTTTCAGAGCGAGCTGAAGTTGGGTGGCCATCTGTCAGGGATGCTTTAGCAGAAATTCCTGCATTGCAGGGGGTTGGACTAGATGACCCCTGGGGTCCCTTCCTACTAAGATTCTATGACTGATCAGATTGCTTGGCCTTTGATGAATTTGGGGCCCCTCTAAGATGTCTTGGGGGGACGCGGGTGGCGCTGTGGGTTCAACCACAGAGCCTAGGACTTGCCGATCAGAAGATCGTCGGTTCAAATCCCCGTGATGGGGTGAGCTCCCATTGCTCGGTCCCTGCTCCTGCCAACCTAGCAGTTTGAAACTGGCCACATGACCCAGAAGCTGTACGCCAGCTCCCTCAGCCAATAAAGCGAGAGGAGCGCCGCAACCCCAGAGTTGGCCACGACTGGACCTAATGGTCAGGGGTCCCTTTACCTTTACGATGTCTTGGACCACAGTTCCAATTGGGCTCAGCCATCATAATTGGAACTGTGTGGTATGAAACAACTGCAAGAAGGCCCAGTTGCTCAAAAGCTGGCCTAGTTCATACCACAGACCCCACCCTTGCGAGTGCAATGTGGTTCAAAAGCCTGAACATGTATGCAGCCTCCCCTCCCAAAATAGCAGCTCTAATATTCAAGCGCAACCCTGAAGCACGTTCTTACCCTCAAAGAATTCTGGGCACTGTAGTTCGGCTCCTACAGAGCTACAGTCCCCAGCTACCCGCAACAAACTACAACGCCCAGAATTCCTTGAGGGAATGAACGTGCTTTAAAAGTACAGCATTTTGTATATGGAGCTCTATAATAAAGGTTGGGGTTTATCATCACACCAGTTTCTCCACCAGCAGTAGCTAAGGAGGCAGGCATGCACACAAGACCAGGAAGCATAAAACTTTTACCCCAGAACTGATGCATAATACGTACCACTTCCCAGGAAAACAAAACCGTTTCTGGCCACCAGGGGGAAGAATAAGAACTTACTATATAGCCAGGTAATGCGGCCTTTATTGTAGAGAGAAGAGACAAATTGACAAATCTTGTGATCGCAAGAGCAGCCAATTGTAATACATGGTTCTTGTCAAATGCAAAAAAAGGGGTAGGGTGGTATTTCGAGTTGGAAGCTAGTGAAATGAGGAAGATGAGTGTATCTGTCTTATTCCGAACCGCTGGCTGCATGCTTTAGTTCATTTCCGTAAAAACACAACTTGGTAATTTGAAATAGCAAAAATAGGTTTGTTCTTTACGTAACTACCAGCTGCTCATGCACAAGCCCAGCTCTCCTAACAGAATAGGTGATTTTAAAAAAATTGAGTGTCATCACTTAACATCTTAATTTAAAAACGAAACAAAGGCAGAGTCATTCCCTCCTGCCGCTGTTAAATGCAATTATAATCGAAAGCTGGCTTTCAGGCACCAGCGAACATGATGGCATGGTAATCCAATAAAGCCAGATTAAAATAAATCAAACAACATTTCACATGGAGATTGCAACAGAGGAGGAGTGCTTGGCTGTCTGTCGCACTTTTGTGGCTGGGTCGGTTCAGAAATAAGGCCATGGGCCTCTGAAACCTCCTCACTTTTCCCCTACCCAATTTAGGGGCATGTTGAGACGAAGGCAGCTGGGGAAACATACCCTTTTAACCTCTTGGCACTGGGAGACAGCAGCCAAGGCCGTTGGATCAACTGTATTGGCTCTGCAGCAACTCAAGAGAAATTCCAGAGGATTGTTGCAATTAAGGCTTGGAAGAAGAGATTATCATCACTGAGGTGGTAAAAGAATGAATGGGGGCTGCATTCACTTCCACCTGTGCTGGAAGACTTCCCAAATTCAGCTCTGCAAATTGTCTGTCGTTGGCAGCCCAGGAAGGCTTTGTGTTGAACCCAAGCCACGTGCCTCTCGGCTCAAAGGCAGACTTTGCCAGAGGGAGCAGCGCAACACAATTAAAAACCAAAAATTATCCGAAAGCTTTAATAATAAAAATAAAAAAAGCCAAAGTCTAAAATGTCTTGCATGAAACTTTCGCAACCCCGGCCGCTTATTTTCTCCACAGGTACGATCAATTGATTATTTGCAGAAGGGCTAACTGGCTGGATTCAAGAAAAGCGGTTTTACAGCTGTTTCCAGTACTGGCTGGTCCGAGGGATGCCAGCGACAATCTCGGATTCGATTCCACAGTGGTCCTCCCCGCGGAGAATTCTGAAGAAGCCTAGGAGGAACGCAGAGGAATAATGCCTTAGTGAAGGGTCTCCAAGCCTGAGAGCTCTCAGCTAGGCAAAGAGAAGCAACCTTTTAAACCCTGGAGCGTTTTTGTGCAAGCGAGATGGGACACAGAAGCTGCCTTTCAACAATTCCTGACTGCTATGATTTGCATAAGTCAGGCATGTCCAAAGTCTGTTTCGGGGGCCTAAACCGGCCCGCTGGTGGGTTTAATCTGGCCCCTGTGGCAGTTTATTTCTCTCATATATATATATATATATCTATGTTTTTTAACATGACATTTTCAACAATTATTAAACATACTTTTATATCTTATACAATGTTTTTTTGACTTCCATCAATCACATCTGAAAATTTCCCAATCTTTTCACGTAATTCACATTTCTGACTTTCACTGTTACATTTAAATATCATAACTAATGTCTATCTTCTTTGTGATATTTCTCCTTACAAAACTTCTTGTAGTCCTACTAGCGTAAATTGTTGATTACAGTTGCTCTTCAGTGGCAGTTTATTTCCTGGCGTAAAATCCTAAAAAAACTAAACCCCAAAAACTTCAATCTTAAAAAAAGGTCAACAAATTCGGTCGGCCCTCATGGCCCTTCATTTCATCAATTCTGGCCCTCTTTGAAAAAAGTTTGGACACCCCTAGCAGAAAGACAAGGAATAGCTCATTGATTGGGTCTTGTTCCAGATACTCTCATTGACTTATGCAAATCACTACAGGTTTTAGGCATTGTTTTTAATAATAAAAAAACACAAGCTACTCTTTGAAATCAAGCTGAGTGTCAGATGTTTTTACGACAGCCTTGGCACCGAACAGTATACAAAGAAATGAAAGACGCTTTTTCTCCTGCAAAGACTCAGCAAGTTATCACCTGAACAAGCCAGGGCCCCGTAAGGCCACCTACCATTTTCACCCCAGTCGGTGTTCCAGGAGTTTGCAGCCAGCCAGTAGGGAGTGCCGTTGTCAACGCCCCAGCCGAGGATTCGGATCGCGTGGCCGCCAACTTGCTCTCCAGAGACATGCTGATATACGCCTGCAATAATGGAAGAAAGTGACTGTGTGATGGCCTGGGATTCGGACTCGGATGCTGAACCCGAGGAATCCCAGCCTGAACAGGATCCCCCGCCTCCAGAGCCAGCTGAGCCGGGGCTGGGGCATGAGCCTGAAGGGTCCTCACCTGTGCTGGATCCTCAGGTGCAGGCACCAGCCGAGTCTGCTCTGGCTCCTGAGGTGATGGAGGACCCATTGCCTGCAGGTGCTCCACTCTCAGCCCCGTCAGAGGAAGAGAAGGTTGCCTCTGGGTCTGGTAACCCTTCAGCCTCTCCTGAGCTGCAGAGGCTCAGGGCAGAGAGGCGGAGGGAACTAAGTTCCTGCAGGAGGAGTGCTCGCCTCCAGGACAGGAGAGGCGAGTCACCAGAGGATCGGGGCCGCCCTATGCCTCGGGGCAGACAAAAGCCAGCCAGCCCCAGTCCCGAGTTGCGGGAGCAACTTTGTTGGTTGCTAGTTCCTGCCTGAACCCTGTCCTGCTTTCCTGCCTGTGCTCCTGACCAGCCCTGGCTCCCTGCTTGCAAGCCTGTTCCTGACTTCACCCGACTCCCTGCCCTGCACCCAGCTTCAGTTACTACAGACTGCCTCCATGTTGCACCTTTGTCCATGGACCGGACATGGACCTTGCCTCTCGGGTAACCCACAGGACCAGCATAGACTGTAACTACATCTAAAAACCAAAATGAGCAAAGGGACGTGGGATGGAGCAACTCCACAGATGTTGTTGATGCTGGCATCAGTCTGTCTCAAAAGACAATGTGAAGAGAATCAGAACTTACAGGGTTAACAGTTCTGAGTGACCTCTCACATTCTGAGGCGTGGTTATGTTCACATACGGGAATGTTTTCTGTGTGTGATCTCTCTTTCGGTTTTGACCGAGAGGCGAAAGATGTGCGCTCTTTCGCCAGGCTAATTTATGATGTCTTTCTACGCGATTAAAGACTGTTGGAGATAAGCAAGAAAGCCTGCGTGCAGTCTGATTTATTACACACACATTGCAACAGTTTTCTACCGCTGCGGAGACTCTGCTGAAGGACGCTGAAGGACGCTGACAGTGAGCTACCCACGGGAGTCCATTGTGGCGCAGGGAAACGCGCTGGACTCCATCAACAAGCCACAGACAATGGGGCGTGCTTTCGAACATGGGTGAAGTCAAACTGCTGGTTAGCAGCACCCTGGGGTGCAAGCCTGTGCAGTGTGTATGGAGGTCTTGGGCTGCCCAGACAACAAGACCCACCCGCTTGGCCTCGCTGATATGGTACAAAGGAAAGCATAGCATAGCTATCAACTTTCAGGTTTGAAAATAAGGGATCAGCAGCCTTGAAAATAAGGGATCAGCAGCCTTGAAAATAAGGGATCAGCAGCCTCACTTGTCCCGGGGACAGTCTATGGGATATCTAACAATCCGGGATAGCAGTGGGAATCGGCGGGAAATGGAGCAGGAATAAGGGAATTTCCCGCAAAAAAAGGGAAGGTTGGTTCCAGGAGTTTCCAGAAGGAGGTGTGCAAGGCACCATCCCACCACCTTAAGGACTCCACTCCATATTTGTGGAGGGTTTACCCGTTCGCCTTTTCTTCTAGGGAAGAGGTGTGGCCCGAACAGACTCCCAGGGGCCAGGCAGCGAGGTCCGAAGGGCCACATCTAGTGACTACCCCTGCTGTAAGAGTTAAAGCGCCAGGCAATCTATTCAGAAATAATAATAAAAAGCCAATAGCCTTACCTGACTTGTACATGAGGAAGTCTGAGTAAACGACGAATGCTCCTTCCACTGGCCCGTTCTTGTAAATTTCAGACTTTATCATATCCTCGTTGGGGGGCACACCGTAGGAAGTTACACCTGCAGAGACAAGAGGAGGCAACCTCCAAATCAGCAAGAATTCAAAGCATTTTAAAAAAATCAAAATCAGATTTGTAGAGTTCCCACCTTCCCTTTGCTTGGCCCGAGGTGCCCAGCTGGGATTCGAGTCACAGTAGCTGTGGTTTCCTGAGGCAACATCCTCAAGCCTTGTTTAAATCATAGGGACTAGAAACACACTTTGAAGAACAGGACAAGATGCCAAGACTATAACCTCCCCTGCTTGTTACTCCTATCCAGCATAGCCAATGATGCCAGGCATGATGAAGTCACACCCCTGGTCTATGAACTGCCTTTAGGAAGAGCTGCTCTCCATGGCAGACACGGGTGGCACAGTGGTCTAAACCACAGAGCCTAGGGCTTGGTAACTTGTAAACCTTGGTTTGGGACACGGGTGGCGCTGTGGGTTAAACCATAGAGCCTAGGACTTGCCAATCAGACGGTCGGCGGTTTGAATCCCCGCGACGGGGTGAGCTTCCATTGCTCGGTCCCTGCTCCTGCCAACCTAGCAGTTCGAAAGCCACATCAAAGTGCAAGTAGATAAATAGGTACTGCTCCGGCGAGAAGGTAAACGGCGTTTCCGTGCGCTGCTCTGGTTCGCCAGAAGCGGCTTAGTCATGCTGGCCACATGACCCGGAAGCTGTGCGCTGGCTCCCTTGGCCAGTAAAGCGAGATGAGCGCCGCAACCCCAGAGTCATCCACAACTGGACCCAACGGTCAGGGGTCCCTTTACCTTTACGGCAGAATTGCATCCCCAAAGGGGATCTTAAGCACCGGATTAAATGTCAAGTCCTAAAACGGCAGGCTCTGTCATAATTAAAAACCTGTCCACATTAATCAGATTGCTTTTCTAGGGCTGCTATTTCAAACAGGCTGCCCTGGGTGTCTGTACTGGATTGTAAGACAAGACACAAAGTTAAATTGCAGCCCTTTAAAGCTTGCAGCCCTGAGCATGCAATGCAAACGGCCTTTTAAAGATTCCATCAGGCTGCGCGCCAAAGAGAAGCAGGGCTGCTTTGCTGCCTCTGCTGAAACACAAGAACTTTTAATTTGCTTTTCCTTTAATTCGTTCTGTTCCACCAACAAGAACTCTTGTTAACCACGAACGAGTGGTGCCTGACCTTGGTGTTCCTTCCTCTACCCTCCACATCCCTTTTTCCTTCTGTGCTGTGTCTTTTATATTTCAAACCTAGGGACAAAGAACTGCATTGTTATTGCTGGCCTTTGCCACGAAGCAATGCTGTTACCGTAGTGCTTGTCTTCTTTGTAGGATGGAGAATAGCCATCTTCGCATTTTTTCGTGCACTCTGGGGTTTCGCCCCCTTCCCCGGTGCAGGGGGGTCGAGTTCCGTTGGTGTGGTGCTCACAAGGAGGGATAGAGTATGGCCTGCAGCCTGTTGGGACAGGAGCAAAAATACAAAAGTCAAATTCCATCCAGAGGGTCATAGAGCCAGAGACCCTGTGGCTGGGACACCAACATATCCTCCAGTCAAAAATAAAACATGTACATCTGCATAATTTTGTTCCCGCTCCACAATTCAGGCGCCAATGTGACTATTTTCTTTTCTTTGCAGGAAACGGCAGAACAGAACTATTTCCTTTAAGGCACGCCTTCCTGATTTATTTATTTTTTTAAAGTAGCCAACTGCAAATTAAAAGGGACATGAAACCATGGCCATTTCCACCCCATACATTTAAATCACTCTTATACCAGCAGAACAGTTTTCACACAAGGCTGTATACAGGAACTTAAAAGCCACGGATGTCTCCAAAATCCATCCTGAACAGGAATGTTTTAGCAGCCGGGCAGAAAGCCACAAGGGGGCAGACGCTCTGTTTTATAATCTACTTCTAGTTTATTGCTGACTTTTATCTTCTGAAAGTTTCTTAAAGGATTCTTTCTACCGATGACACAATATAACCCCATTCTCAAAGTCAACAGCTTTGAGTTGCAGTTGTTTTTTATTACAAGCAAGCCATGTGTAACTTTTCAGAAATAAGTAAGTCAATAAGCATAATCTTCCAAAAACATCCTTCACAATCTCTTCCACATATCTGAAGAAGTGTGCGTGCACACGAAAGCTCATACCAATAACAAACTTAGCTGGTCTCTAAGGTGCTACTGGAAGGAATTTTTTAATTTTGTTCCACATACAAAACTCTCAAACACCCCCCCCCCCCCCAATGCAGGGAATCCTAAGCCAACCATCTACTGCAAATTGAACTTCTGGTCCACCGTAAACTCCCTGGCAGCATTAAACCCAGTTTACTGCTTGCAGTGGATGGAGGCAGCGTGCCTCTGATTCACAAGTGGGCATGTGTGTGTGTGTGTGTGTCCGCATAGGTGTAGGACAAAGATAAAGCCACTAGGTGGGGTGGAGGGCTGATGCAGTTTCTGTTTTGCTACGGAAGACAAACTCACCCACGTGGGAGTCGTAAAGGCCGCCGGACACCAGACCCTTCTCCGTCCAATATTTCCAGGCGGCTGAAGGATACCCTCCGTTACACCTGCAAGGAAGCAACGATTTATGCAATGCCATTGCGAAGATCCTTGGGGGAAATAGGCAGGAGTAGTTTTAACTGGAGGCCTGCAAGATTTGCAGAGCAAACCAATGTCGGTGGGCCTTTCAAAGGACTGCAGGACCAGGTTGGTGGATAACAGAGTCTTTTGCAGCAGCCATTGACTGCACGTCAGTTCCCATTCCATGTTAGCATTTCACTCCTCCGTCGCTGATGTGTGACTGTTCCATCACTTGTCTGCGATTACTTTCTAGGCTTGGAAAGCCTGAGAACGGAAGCTAGCCTTATTTATCTCTTCTGCTCTGTTGTGTTTTTTGTACTTTTTACTTTCTGTTCTCTCTCAGAGCTGAAGAGAGAGGACGCCACGATCACTTTGTCCTGTACATACTGCTTAATAAAAACCAGCGGCTCTCAACTTGTGGGTCCCCAGATGTTGTTGGACTACAACTCCCATTATCCCTGGCCTTGCTAACTAGGGGTGATGGGAGTTGTAGTCCAACAACATCTGGGGACCCACAGGCTGAGAAAGGCTGGCTTAGAACATGGGTAGGGAAACTAAGGCCCCGGGGCCGGATCCGGCCCAATGGACTTCTAAATCCGGCCCACGGACGGTCCGGGAATCAGTGTGTTTTTACATGAATAGATGTGTCCTTTTATTTAAAATGCATCTCTGGGTTATTTGTGGGGCATAGGAATTCGTTCGTATTTTTTTCTCAAAATATAGTCCGGCCTCCCACAAGGTCTGAGGGACAGTGAACTGGCCCGCGGCTAAAAAAGTTGGCCGACCCCTAGCTTAGAATGAGCACACCAATGTCCACTTCGTTTCTGCTAATCTTTGCTGAGTGTGTGAGCACATAGGCATCTGCTATGTGTCGCTGGTGCGCCCCGGGACTAATGATTTGCGGACGTCCCAGAGCTGTGCAACCCCAGGAAGACGCCCAGAGAGGTTTGTCTCATCCTGGGCGCTGCGTGGGCCCCCAGAGGCATATTCTGACATCCCATGCCAAGAGACACTTAAAGTTAATTATCCATTTCCCCATACTTAAATTATTTGACGTACAGTGGTTCAGAGGTAAATAAAGGGACCCCTGACTATTAGTTCCAGTCATGGCCGACTCTGGGGTTGCGGCGCTCATTTCACTTTATTGGCTGAGGGAGCTGGCGTACAGCTTCCGGGGTCATGACTAAGCCGCTTCTGGCGAACCAGAGCAGCGCATGGAAACAACGTTTACCTTCCCACTGGAGTGGTACCTATTTATCTACTTGCACTTTGACATGCTTTTGAACTGCTAGGTTGGCAGGAGCAGGGACCGAGCAATGAGATCTCACCCCGTCGCGGGGATTCGAACCACCGACTTTCTGATCGGCAAGTCCTAGACTCTGTGGTTTAACCCACAGTGTCCCTTGTGGATCTAAGGTACTATGAGCTAATGCTGGGCACGTCTACAGCCGTACAATGGAAATCGAATGGAATCCGTTCCAGCAGTCCGCTCGACTTCGAAACCAAAGTGCAGCTTCTGATTGGCTGAAGGAAGCTCCTGCAGCCAATCGGAAGCTGCGGAGGATGTTCGGCTTCCAGTTCGCAAACCGGAATAGTCACTTCCGGGTTTGCAGCATTCGGGAGCCAAAACGTTCCGAGAACGAAGCTGTTCGAAAACCAAGGTACAACTATATTCCTGAATGGGGCAGCTCCTCAAACAGAGGAAGGGCTTGGGTTGCTATTCAGGAAAGTCGGGATACAGAGGGAGCTGGGGTGCCGCTGTTCTGAAAGGTGAAGACACAGGAAAAGAACTTACCCCATTCCACATTCAAAGCCGCAGCAAGAGAGCAGGTCTTCTGCAGAGATCTCTACATTCACTTTGGTGTTGGTATGGATGCAAACCCGGTCAGAAATGGCCTCTACGGCACCAAAAGCCTTCAGAGAATGCAATCGAGAGAGAGAGTAAGGAGCGGCCCAGCCAACTCTTGAAGAATAACCCCTTAGGCCTCACCGCAAAGCCAGACTATAATTAAACAAGTGCAATTGCATCCATCCTCCATTACCATTAGCTTGCCTTTCCCCCTCCCTTTCCCACTGGAAATTCCTCGGGGCAGAGACTTGATTAAAATTTGAATATGTACATACTTTGGTTCTCAAACGCCGGAAACCCAGAAGTAAGTGTTCCAGTTTTTTAATGTTTTTCGTTAGCTGAACCTCCAATGAGGCTATTGGCTATTGTTTCTGGGGCACCTGCACCAATCAGAAGCCGCGCCTTGGTTTTCGAACATTTCAGAAGTCAGACAGACTTCTGGAACGGATTAAGTTTGGCGCTTTTGTTTTTGCTATTTATTTTGCGCTTTTGGGGGCTTTTTCGGTTAATTTGTTTTTGTGACTGTGTGGAACCCAGTTCAGCTACTGACTGATTGATTGATTGATTGATTGTGTGACTGCGGAAATGGATAAAAGCCCCCCCCCCATTCCAAACAATGACTATCATCAGTGCAGGTAAGGGAAAAAATAATTTTGGTTTTTATCATCCACAGTACTGTCTCATTTATTTTATGGTACAGTACATTGATTATTGCTTTCATTTTATGAATCAATGGCCTCATTAGCTAGTAAAATCCATAATTGCTGTTTTAGGGATTTGTTTTTAAAAGTCTGGAATGGATTAATCAGTTTTGCATTACAGTACTTTCTATGGTTTTGGAATGGAATTCCGGAACGGATTAAGTTTGAGAACAAGGTACCACTGTTTATGCTGCTTCCATAGGTTGGCTACATTCCCAGCATAACAGAGCACTTTTTAAAAAGCCCCACTGATTCTTATTAGGAGACAATAAGTTGGTGCTTACCCTTCTCCGATTCAGATCTGTGGAACTTTATAAAAAGAACTTCAGATTTGCCTGGGCTGTATACACACCGAGTAATTGTATTAAAAGGATTTCCCCCCAAAATAAAAAATATAAATGGTACAAGAGCAGTGATCATATTGTGCCCAACACAAGACCAACCCTCTTCCATGCTTCCCCACAGATTCATGTGCAAACCTTTGTCTCAAACTATATCCATTCATTGCTTTGAAATTTGCTTTTACAAAGCATTTTAACAGAACGTAAAAGCAGTTTTCAGAAACTGGTACAGTGGTACCTCGGGTTACATACGCTTCAGGTTACAGACTCCACTAACCCAGAAATAGTGTTTCAGGTTAAGAACTTTGCTTCAGGATGAGAACAGAAATCGTGCTCCAGCAGCAGCAGGAGGCCTCATTAGCTAAAGTGGTGCTTCAGGTTAAGAACAGTTTCAGGTTAAGTACGGACCTCCGGAATGAATTAAGTACTTAACCCGAGGTACCACTGTACAGTCATACCTTGGGATAAATATGCTTCAGGATAAGTATTTTCGGGTTGCGCTCTGCGGCAACCCGGAAGTGATGGAGCGTGTTACTTCCGGGTTTCGCCACTTGCGCATGCGCGCGCGGTCAAAAATGACATCACGCGCATGCGCGGAAGCAGTGAAACGCGACCCACGCACGCACCTCTTACGTTCTATTCAGGATGCGAACGGGGCTCCGGAACAGATCCCGTTCGCATCCCGAGGTACCACTGTATTCAGAAGAATTGCTGCCTCCAAAATTGGACGAAAAACATGGCCCTAAAAAGAAAGAAGGAAGGAAGAACGAAAGAAAGACAATAGCAGATGTGGAGCCCCTTAATTCATACCCTGGCAAAGGGGAGGCATTAAAACTCTTGCCTTACCCAGCAGGAACCACAAGAGCCCTGGTCTCTGATCTCACCGATGGTCGGACACTTTGGCCACTGCTCCCGCGAGTCGAAGCTTTCAGGCAGGTCCAGGTCATTGAAAAATCCAATCCTATGTGCATTTCAAAATTGGGAGTGCGGAAAGAGGAGCGACAGATTAACGTTCTGGGCATTCCTTCTGTTAAGTTGTGAGTGAACATATCAGACGACACAGCGATTCTTCAAACAGCTCTTGTTTATTCACAGGCCAGAACAGAACTGAACTAAAGGGTTCAGCCAGCCTGCTTATATAGAGCTCCAGTACAACGTAACTGTAACAATTTTCTAAAACTATCCAATCCCTGAATGTCACTTTCGATCCCTTATTTGCATAACTATCTACAGTATCCCCTTGCTGACCCAGGGTGAGAACCTCAGTACATAACACCTTCTTTTTCCAGATCAAGACATGAAACAGGATGGTGCCCCACACCAAGTCCAACCAAGAACTTAATGCCCTCTTGAAAAGGGAATAAGGGGCAATTAGAATATGCAGCAGCGATGGGGGAACTAGAATGAACCATGGAAGCAGGGGAAAGGGAAGCTGGCGATTAATGTATTGGTTTTGTACTTGAGGGGGAAAATTGTAAATGCGGAAAGTATAAATAAAAACTGGGGAGGGGGAAGAATATGATAATCAATGCAATGCACTATCACGATTTGTGCATTGCTTTGTAATGATTGCTTTGTAATGATTTTTTGGGTCTCTGGACCTTAATAAAGATTGATTGATAATCAATGCCCTTTTGCATATGGAATCTGCTTTTAGAACAGGGACGCTAGTCCTCATGAATAAATGAAAGAGTGTGTGTGAGAGAGAGAGTGTGTAAGAGAGGGAGAGATCCAGATTTCATTCAAGAACTCCTTTTAAACTCGCATCCCATTAACATTAAGAAGGCCCATTCTCTGTCTTGCTTTCTGCACCTGCTAAAACCCTTCTTCATTTCAGCAAGCTTATGCCGGCTTGCGATTTTATCATGCATTCTGAAACACCAGAGATTTACAGAAGATTGGAAGACGTATGTGAATTATTTGAAGAGCAACTGTAATCAATAAATTACGCTAGTAGGACTACAAGAAGTTTTGTAAGCAGAAATATAGGAAGCGTTACAAAGTAGGAAAATAGATAGAGATATTGGTTATGAGTTTGAAATGAAATGGGGAAAATAAGAAATGCATACTACTAAGAGACGAGATTGGAAAATTTTCAGGCAGGATTGATGGAAGTCAAAAAAATTGAATAAGATGTAAAAGTATGTTTAATTACCGTTAAAAATGATATGTTATATATATATATATATATATATATATATATATATATATATATATATAAACACCTAATTTTTATTATAGGCAGTTTGTTTGTTTGTTTTTTAATTGAAGGTAATGGTAGGTTGTTATTATTTATTAAATTCATATACCCATCCTTCATCACAAGATCACAGGATGGTTCACAGAATAAAATTAGTTTTAATTAGCTAGTTGATGCAGGACCCTTTCTCTGTGTGGGACAAATTAAGATTTACCTGTTATAGAGGACTTTGTATTTCTCTCTCTCTCTCTCTCTCTCTCTCTCTTCATTTAGGTTAGGTTTTTTTATTGTTTCTTTAAAACTTTTCAGAATAACATTGCAATTTTCCAGTGTTATTTATATTTAAATAAAAATGTGAACTTGCATGCTTGCCATCTCAAACAATTATTTTAAGATTTATTTGCACACTATGTAGATGTTTTCTATCAAGTAAGAGTGGTATTAAAATTATGTTAATAAAAAGTAAAAAACAAAACAAAACACCCATACTGGTAATAATACTGTTTCCCAGAACTCACTAAGTTAAAAACATGAAGTTGCTGAGATAAACTGCTGTTTCACAGGCCAGCAAACAGTTTTCCATTAGATTATCAGCTGCCACCGATATAAATGTGTCTTGAAAGTCTCACCCACGCCAAGTACCCAGTAATCCAAAAAGCCCAGAAAACTCACAGCCTGTTCCCCACCCGAAAGGTTAGGAATATAGGAAACCACCATAGACCCGTTAGGGAAATATTGGGATTCAATATCCAATATTCTGTGGGTACAGCCTGGACAGCAAATAAGATCCAGACTCCAATTTTCAGTCAAACAATGTTTATTTAGGCGTTGCAGGGCCAGAGAGTTTCAGAAAATGGCAAAGCTCTGTCAGTGGTTCCAGGATATTGAACCTCAATATTTTCCCAACACACCAAGACAAACCATTGGTCCATCTACCCAGCAACTCTGCAGGGTACTGAGACAAAGCACCAAATATGGGATGGCAGGGGTTTAACCTGGAATCTTTTGCATGCAAAGCGTGACCAAGTCCCTCTGACAGCGATTTAAGAAGATGATGGGAGGGGTCGGGAATAGCAAGGAACCCCAAAGGGATATTACTGCAATTATTAAATCAATTTCACATTTTGACAATATGGAATCCATATTTTGCTCCACTTAATATCTGAAGCATCGTCCTCATTAAAAAGCAGGCTAGACCTGTGTCTGGAAACTGAATGGAGAGGTCCAGAGTTACAGGAAATTTGTGCAGCCTTGAGTATCTAGAGGTAAGGAACAGAAAACTCACCTTTCTGGTAGTTTGGGGCCATGCAGGAATGTGCCACACAGCTTTTTCACATAGCTCAGGTCCACATTGTGGAAGTTGTGCCCAGCCTTTAAAGAAAAGACAGAAGTATGATTGTACAGTGGTACCTTGGTTTTCGTACGGCTTAGTTGTCGAGCAACTTGGAACACGAATGAAGCAAACCCAGATGTAAGTGTTCTGGTTTGCTAACTTTTTTCGGAAGCTGAAAATGCTCTGATTTGAGTGTTACGGTTCGAATTTGAGTGCTACGCTGAGGTCTATCTTTTTTTGCTATTTATTTTTCGTTTTTGTGGCTTTTCTTTTTTTTGTGACTGTGTGGAACCCAGTTCAGTTACTGATTTATCGACTGTGTGACTGCGGAAATGGATAAAAGCTGCAAAGCCACTTTAGACAAAGCAGGTAAGAAAGAAAAAAATACATTTTCATTTTTATCATCTACAATTGATAAATTGATAAATTATTGATTTTACAGTACAGTAGATTGTACTGTAGATTGTACAGTACAGTAGATTGGGCCTTAGAAAGCACTGCAAATAACAAGGCCAGTGGAAGTGATGGTATTCCAGCTGAACTGTTTAAAATTTTAAAAGATGATGCTGTTAAGGTGCTACACTCAATATGCCAGCAAGTTTGGAAAACTCAGCAGTGGCCAGAGGATTGGAGAAGATCAGTCTACATCCCAATCCCAAAGAAGGGCAGTGCCAAAGAATGCTCCAACTACCGCACAATTGCACTCATTTCACACGCTAGCAAGGTTATGCTTAAAATTCTACAAGGAAGGCTCAAGCAGTATGTGGACAGAGAACTCCCAGAAGTGCAAGCTGGATTTAGAAGAGGCAGAGGAGCCAGAGACCAAATTGCAAACATGCGCTGGATTATGGAGAAAGCTAGAGAGTTCCAGAAAGACATCTACTTCTGCTTCATTGACTATGCAAAAGCCTTTGACTGTGTTGACCACAGCAAACTATGGCAAGTTCTTAAAGAAATGGGAGTGCCTGATCACCTCATCTGTCTCCTGAGAAATCTCTATGTGGGACAAGAAGCTACAGTTAGAACTGGATATGGAACAACTGATTGGTTCCAAATTGGGAAAGGAGTACGGCAAGGCTGTATATTGTCTCCCTGCTTATTTAACTTATATGCAGAATTCATCATGCGAAAGGCTGGGCTGGATGAATCCCAAGCCGGAATTAAGATTGCCGGAAGAAATATCAACAACCTCAGATATGCAGATGACACAACCTTGATGGCAGAAAGTGAAGAGGAATTAAAGAACCTTTTAATGAGGGTGAAAGAGGAGAGCGCAAAATATGGTCTGAAGCTCAACATCAAAAAAACGAAGATCATGGCCACTGGGCCCATCACCTCCTGGCAAATAGATGGGGAAGAAATGGAGGCAGTGAGAGATTTTACTTTCTTGGGCTCCATGATCAGTGCAGATGGTGACAGCAGTCACGAAATTAAAAGACGCCTGCTCCTTGGGAGAAGGGCGATGGCAAACCTAGACAACATCTTAAAAAGCAGAGACATCACCTTGCCAACAAAGGTCCGTATAGTAAAAGCCATGGTTTTCCCAGTAGTGATGTATGGAAGTGAGAGCTGGACCATAAAGAAGGCTGATCGCCGAAGAATTGATGCTTTTGAATTATGGTGCTGGAGGAGACTCTTGAGAGTCCCATGGACTGCAAGAAGATCAAACCTCTCCATTCTGAAGGAAATCAGCCCTGAGTGCTCACTGGAAGGACAGATCGTGAAGCTGAGGCTCCAATACTTTGGCCACCTCATGAGAAGAGAAGACTCCCTGGAAAAGACCCTGATGTTGGGAAAGATGGAGGGCACAAGGAGAAGGGGACGACAGAGAATGAGATGGTTGGATGGTGTTCTTGAAGCTACTAGCATGAGTTTGATCAAACTGCGGGAGGCAGTGGAGGACAGAAGTGCCTGGCGTGCTCTGGTCCATGGGGTCACGAAGAGTCGGACACGACTAAACGACTAAACAACAACAAAGATTGTTTATTGCTTTCATTTTGTGGGTCAGTCGTCTCGTTAGATAGTACAATTCATGTCAAATTCTTCTTTTAGGGGTTGTTTTTAAAAGTCTGGAACGGATTACTCCAGTTTGCATAACTTTCTATGGGAAAGCGCACCTTGGTTTTGGAACGGACGTCCGGAACGGATTAAAGTTTGAGAACCAAGCTAGCACTATACACTCTCCAATAGTTATTGTACAGGAGTATCCTGCAGAATTGTCTTGTGATGAGGACCTGATCACTCCCTTCTCCACCCCTATGTTGAATTCACAGCTGAGAACTTGGCAGAAGGGCAGGTGACCTGAACTGGGAACCTCAGGACAAACTGTAGTTATCCTCATAACCAAAATGCTCAACTCTTCATTAAAGCCTGGAAGGGGTTAAAGCCATAGAGTAAGCTGTTCTTCCCGGGCTTAGCTAAGTCAGACGCCATTCACCTTGGAGGAAAGCAAGCCTGCCATTCTACCACCTGATCTGCAGCATGTTGAGAGGTAAAAAAAAAGGGGGAAAGCTCAGGAATGGGACATCTGCCTTGCTGTCATCCCAGTGGGCAGATAATAAATAATAATAATAATAATAATAATAATAATAATAATAATAATAATAATAATAATAATTTATTTGTACCCCGCCCATCTGCCTGGGTTTCCCCAGCCACTCTGGGCGGCTTCCAACAAAGATTAAAAATACATTAAAATGTCACACATTAAAAACTTCCCTGAACAGGGCTGCCTTCAGATGTCTTCTAAAAGTCAAATAGATGCTTATCTCTTTGACATTTGATGGGAGGGAGTTCCACAGGGCGGGTGCCACTACCAAAAAGGCCCTCTGCCTGGTTCCTTGTAGCTTTGCTTCTCGCAGTGAGGGAACCGCCAAAATGCCCTCAGCGCTGGACCTCAGCGTCCAGGCAGAACAATGGGGGGGGGACACTCCTTCAGGTATAACACCTCCTTCTCCTGCCAGTGTCACCCGCCATCCCAACTGGCCAGCCAAAAGTTGGTACTTACCTGCCAGGTAGTGTTCAACTTATTGATGTAGTTGACCATGTCGTGAGAGAGAGGGGGGAAGATGGGGACACTGCGAGCGCCCGTAAGGACCACCAGGAGACACAGAGATACCACGGACCGCCACATTTTGGAAACTGGAACCCTAAGGGGTGGGGGGAAAGAATGGAAGCAAATTTAAGTTGCATGACTGATAAACTGCCAAACACGAACAAACAAGAAAGCTGCACATCACTCTTTTAAAAAGAGCATATCAATGTTACAAGGAATTATGGACATGCATCTTTTTGGCTAATGCTATCTTGCCTGGGGGTGGTTTTGCAGTCAACAGTCTTGGGCTATTGACTAGCCAGAGATCTCAGCTCATTGAATATAAAAAAGCATCATGCAATCTGGACCCATTAAAGAGAGACAAGATTTTCATTTTGCTTGAGGAAGCGGCACACGGGAGCCAAGAGTTTTTCAATGGTGCATCAGTGAAACCAGATGAGCAGGTAGGGGTGGAAGTGATGTCATATTAAGAAACCCCTCTGGCCTTCAGAAGGTGTGTAAGGCAAAGTATATGATGAGTGTGTGTTGTTTTTTAACCACAAACTTGGGTGAGCTAGAAGAGTAAAAAAATAACACCTCATGGAAAGTCAGTGGTACCTCTGATTAAGTACTTAATTCGTTCTGGAGGTCCGTATTTAACCTGAAACTGTTCTTAACCTGAAGCACCACTTTAGCTAATGGGGCCTCCTGCTGCTGCCGCGCCACCGCAGCATGATTTCTGTTCCCATCCTGAAGCAAAGTTCTTAACCTGAAGCACTATTTCTGGGTTCGCGGAGTCTGTAACCTGAAGCGTATGTAACCCGAGGTACCACTGTAATCAGCAGTACAGTCGCACCTTGGTTATTGAATGGAATCACTTCTGGAAGTCCGTTCCGACTTCCGAAAATGTTCAACAACCAAGACGCGGCTTCCGATTGGCTGCAAGAGCTTCCTGCACAAAATCGGAAGCCGTGTCAGACGTTCGGCTTCCAAAGAACGTTCGCAAACCAGAGACTCACTTCCGGGTATGTGGCGTTCGGGAGCCAAAGGTTTCAAATCACAAGGCGTTCGGGATCCGCGGTACGACTGTACAGGCACAGAGCAAAACAAGGGCCACCAATGTGTCACCCAGCAACAGCAATGAGTCTGCGCAACACCTTCTATGGTGCCCACAGGTGGTCTCAGTAAATGTCCCCTCAAGTGACTTTTCTACTTTAACTTCTCATAGTTCTTTCCTTAACTCAAGGTTGTCATCTGAACTAGCCAGATGTTTAACAGATAATCAATCACAGTTAAAAAACAAGATCACATCTGAAAAATAAGATGCAAGGAAGAACAGTTGCCAGCAACAGAAGAATGGCAAATAAAACTTATGGACTACGCAGAAGTGGCAAAAACTGACAGCAAAACTCAAGAGACTATGACAATGAGAAGTTTTAAAAAGAGTGGGGGAAATTTATTGCGTATGTGCAGAAATACTGTAAACAAGTTGGTACACTGGCAGGTTTAGATTAAGCACCTGTAAGTAGTAAAGAAATAGAGAATGTAAAGGTGTGAACAAGTGGATAAAAATGATAACAAAATGCAGAGAATGGGGTAAGATGTAAAAAAACAGTAGAAGGGGGTGGAAGGTAGTTTTGAGGTTTAAAGAACCCCAAAAGAAGGTTTGTAAAATAGTAGGATTTTTTTATTAGAAGTATAAATGTTAGATGGTGGTTTGGTTTTTTGTATCCTTATTTTATTTTTTGGTAAAAAAATTATTTACAGAGAAAAATAAGACTTCATAGATATATTGCTCCCCAAATGGCAACTAGACATTTTGTTTTGGTAACTTGTAAACCTTGGTTTGGGACGCGGGTGGCGCTGTGGGTTAAACCATAGAGCCTAGGACTTGCCGATCAGACGGTCGGCGGTTCGAATCCCCACGACGGGGTGAGCTTCCGTTGCTCGGTCCCTTCTCCTGCCAACCTAGCAGTTCGAAAGCCACATCAAAGTGTAAGTAGATAAATAGGTACCACTCCGTCGGGAAGGTAAGCTGCATTTCTGTGCACTGCTCTGGTTCGCCAGAAGCGGCTTAGTCATGCTGGCCACATGACCTGGAAGCTGTATGCCGGCTCCCTCGGCCAATAAAGAGTGATGAGCAATGCAACCCCAGAGTCGGCCACGACGGGACCTAATGGTCAGGGGTCCCTTTACCTTTACCTAAACCTTGATTTAAGGAGCCACATGGCTCCTAGCTTATATGCCTGAGTTTCTAACAGTGATAGGGAAGGACTACAGTGGTACCTCAGGTACGCTTCAGGTTACATACGCTTCAGGTTACAGACTCCACAAACCCAGAAATAGTGCTTCAGGTTAAGAACTTTGCTTCAGGATGAGAACAGAAATCGTGCACCGGCGTCACGGCGACAGCAGGAGGCCCCATTAGCTAAAGTGGTGCTTCAGGTTAAGAACAGTTTCAGGTTAAGTACAGACCTCCGGAACGAATTAAGTACTTAACCTGAGGTACCACTGTATTTAGGTTAGCAAGCCTCCACTTGGAAGCAGTATGGCCCAAACAGATTTCAAGCCTTGGTGATAACTAGACTAACATCAACCCTGAAATGGTATTTGGTTTTGACCAGTCAGCTGTCCTCTGAGTCAGGTTAGGATTCTATCAGGTGCAGTAGTGGTCAGTTGACACAGACAGGATTAGCTGCGATCTTGCTTGTCTGGTGTAAGGGAAAGGAGCCGATGGTGCTTGCAAACCTCTCTTGGGGCAGACAGACTCTTATCTAAAGACAGGCAAGCACATTTTGCAACTCACTAAAGCGTCTTGGGTTTTGCATTATCTCAGAACCCAAGTCACATGCAGGAAAACAGGCCGTCACTTTTTGCTGAATTGCACCGAGAGCAAGCCAGACAGACACCAGCCTGGTTATTTTTTAAAAGTTTCAACACTAAATGGAACATGTAAAGCACATTCCCACTGCCTCTAACTTCCCCACTGCTTTTAAGGAAGTGAGTGAAATATTAAAATTAAAAGCGGGAGGGTTCTGGGAAGTTCAGTGGGGAAGTTCCACTGCAATCCCCTAAATTGTTCTGCTTACTACTGAATTTTACAAAAATAAGAAAACAATGAAATTATCAGGGGGTGAAGGAAAAAAGAAAGAAAGCTAAAAACAACTGTTTCCAAAAATAAGCAAAATAAGCAATAAACTGAAAAGCAGATTAAAACACACGCCAACATTATACATGTTTTAATACGGGGTTGCCTAAACGAAATATGCTTTTGTCAATAGGCAGCGAGTTGCAAAGTGGAGGTGTTGCCACACTGTAAGATTTGTGGGGTGGGACCCAAGTGTCCTGCTAGCTCCCTGGCCATGCCAGGGAAAACCCAAAGTATGCACACATTCAGTCTGCGGAGTTTACAGACCAAAGTCAACTTTCCTTGCCACTCAGTTTGTACTATAGCTCAGTTGGTTAGAGCGTGGTGTTGATAATGCTAAGGTTGCAGGTTTGATCTCCGTATGGGACATTTGACCCTCCTCCTTTTTAAGCTCCTGTCTGCTCCCAATGAGATCCTCAAGTGTTCTGCCGAACCCAGAAACTTGCCACAAGACAGTTTTAAAGACAGTTACTCTGTGGGGAGACTGGGAGATTTATCACAGTACCAGCTGCTTCACTCAAAGATGCTTCAATAGTTAGATTGTGCCCATGTCAATTTCCCTATTTCACATGCACACATGTTGATGAGCTGCAGTACAGAAGCATCTTTAAAAACAGCTCCACGAACGGATGAGCAAGGAGAAACTCTCTGGTTACAAGGCTGAGAATACCCAGGCTGCACAACCTGCAACTTTCATTTCTTCCTTGCAGAGAGGAGAGTTCTTCCTCTTCCGTCAGCCAATGACTCACTCAACTTCGCTATCACGCTCCAAAACACAGCAGCCAAGAGCCCATAAACACTCTCAGGCAGAAATATTCACTGCTTGAAATATGGCGTCCCTCAGACCTGTAGCTCTCTAGATGTTAGACTCCAAAATTCGTCGGATGATGACCTGTGCCACAAACTAGATTTAATGAACATTCATATCAGTGTGTAGACTGATAGCCATAGCCTTCTATATACTAACCTTTTATGCTCTTCTATATGTTTAATGCTCCTAACCCTTCTTTTAGATTCTTATACAGTGGTACCTCGGGTCAAGAACTTAATTCGTTCCGGAGGTCCGTTCTTAACCTGAAACTGTTCTTAACCTGAAGCACCACTTTAGCTAATGGGGCCTCCCGCTGTTGCCACGCCGCTGGAGCACGATTTCTGTTCTCATCCTGAAGCAAAGTTCTCAACCCGAGGTACTATTTCTGGGTTCGCGGAGTCTGTAACCTGAAGCGTCTGTAACCCGAGGTACCAGTGTAGTCTTTTATATTGAAATAAATAAATAAATAAAGGTCTTATGTATATAATAAAGGTTTATAAATGTACCAAACACACACGTACATAGATATATAGGCCACATGTCTGAAGCTGCACAGGACAGCAGCTATGGAGCCATTTTGACTCCCAGGCTGACCAGGTGTTTTCTCTGCAAGGTCAAATGGAGGAGCCTCCCCATTGCCTTTTCCTTCACAAATCCTGTCTTAAGGGTATATCTGTGTGTGAATAGGGTGAGCCTGTGACCTGGCTCACGAACCAAGTATTTGAACTACAAAAGACTGGCCAGGCTCCCCATGGTATCCAGTCAAGTGAGCATTAACAGGCAACCTGCCAGACAGGAGTTAAACAACGCACTCAGATTTCTGTTGTAGACTGCCTCTTCTGTGATTTAGGTATGATGTATCTGGGGTGGTGGTCTTGATCTACACCCCTTCTGTGATGTAGGTATACTGTTTCTAGGGGTGATCTTTGACTCCAAGATGGGCAATTGAAAATGTCTAGATAAGGGCAGACACACCTTGATTCTGGGTCCTCCTCCTTCTCCTGTGTGTGAAGGGGGCACCCTGTTGCAACAGTTCAATAAAGATCAGGCTTACTAGCTGCTTTGCTTCTCAATATTCTCTGGTCGGCCTCTGTTTTTTTCCTCCGACCGATGGAGAACCTACAAAGGACTCTATGAGGGCTCTTGTGTCCCCCATAAGGGAATAAAGGCAGATTTTCGTTTATTACAACATATACCTTCTGTTTTAAGAATTTTAGCTTTCTAAAACGTTTTACACATTTTAAATGAATGTACCCCACCCTAATTATGCTGGTCTATGACCATAATAAATATTTGATTAACTGGGTTGGGCTTGCTTCCCTGCCTGAAATCCTCAAGAGCTGCTTGCTGCCAATGAGTGTAGACAGTATTGCGCTAGATCAGGCATCCCCAAACTCGGCCCTCCAGATGTTTTGGGACTACAATTCCTATCATCCCTGACCACTGGTCCTGTCAGCGAGGGGTGATGGGAATTGTAGTCCCAAAACATCTGGAGGGCCGAGTTTGGGGATGCCTGAGCTAGGTGGACAAATGTCTTGGTACATACACAGCACTTTCCAGTGGAGAAAAGTCATAATGTTAAGCGTGAGCTTGAGGATAATCTTCACCCAAACCTGCTACTGCATCTCCAAGACTTTTTTAAGGCAGGTTTAAAGTCAGGGTTCCTGAGACACATGTACTTGAAATTGGACTTTTATGGATGCAGATGTGGTTGAGAGACCCCTGAGAAATGACACCAAAACAGAAAGCACCATCTGCCAGTGCCCTTTTATTTTTTTAAAATGCAATCGGCGATGAATGTCCATTTTAAAAAGTTGCAAGCAGGCGATAGTTAAAAGGGGGAACCAGAGGAGTTAACAAAACCCTCAAGATGAGGTGTGCAAGCCTCAAACAAAGGATCCAAGAATTAAGAAGATGAGCGAAGGACTGCTTTTTCCAACCTCCTCCCAGGTTAAAACAAGTCACAACCAACTCGTGACTTCGCCAGAGACAATAGGAACAAGCAGACTTTGGACTGAATTTACGATAGGAGTTGATTTTGAACCCGTTTACGCAGGCCTCTTCTCTCCCCTCCCTGCCCCAGTAAAAACGAACATAAATCCTTCTAAACACACAACACACACACACACACAAAAGGCCCAGCTCTTTGAAAAGCAAGCAGAGCTGGAAAGACAGCCAGAAATGTGGGTCAACACAGCCCAGATTTGTGGTTCTGAAGCGATTTTTCATGGTGAGTGTCTTCCTCCCCTTCTCCCAGATACATGCAAGAAGAGCTTGTTTCTGTTGTCCTTAAGACAGGCGTGTTTTCAAGCTTTCCACATCACAGAAAGGGATTTTGAAGCTGTGATTCCTGCACTGGACTAGATGGTGCTTTGGGGTCCTCTACAAATCTGCTGGGAAGCCTCTGCTTCATCTGACATAAAACCCATTCTGGGCCAGGTTTTGTGTTCCTCAGCCTTCTTCAACCTGGTGTTTAGGACTCTGGTTCCCATCACCCTGACCACTATGCATGCTGGTTGGGCTGGCTGATGCAAGCTAAGGAGCCCAGTAAAAAAAAAAAAAAATTAAGGTCTTATATCTATAATAAACTTTCATGGACTTGCCAGGCAAACACATGTATGGACCACATGTCTGAGGCAGCACAGGAGGGCAGCCCTGGAGCCATTTTGGCTCCCAAACTGACAAAATGTTTTCTCCGCAACATCAAAGGAAAATGGAAAAGCCTCCCCATTGTCTTTTCATTCACAAAACCTGTCTTAAGGGTAAAGGTAAAGGTATCCCTGCCCGTTTGGGCCAGTCTTGCCAGACGCTAGGGTTGTGCGCTCATCTCATTCTATAGGATGGGAGCCAGCGCTGTCCGCAGACACTTCCGGGTCATGTGGCCAGCGTGACGAAGCTGCATCTGGCGAGCCAGCGCAGCACACGGAACGCCGTTTACCTTCCCGCTGGTAAGCGGTCCCTATTTATCTACTTGCACCCAGGGGTGCTTTCGAACTGCTAGGTTGGCAGGCGCTGGGACCGAGCAGCGGGAGCGCACCCCGCCGCGGGGATTTGAACCGCTGACCATGCGATTGGCAAGTCCTAGGCGCTGAGGTTTTACCCACAGCGCCACCCGCGTCGTCTTAAGGGTATATCTGTGTATAAATAGGGTGGCAGTTAGGCATTGTTTTGCAGATGGAAGAGGGGAGGAAGTGCCATCACCTGCCCCGCATATTGAAGGGTAGTCCGGTAAAGGATTATGGGTGGCGTGGCCCCGTCCGAAGCCTGGGGAGGTGAGGGCCTATGCCACACCCCCTATCGGTGGCCCCGCAAGAGTTCCTAGTTGATGTGCAGGACTCCCCCTACTGGTGGTTAACCCTTCCTGGACTTCAAGCGGACAGGCTGAAGCCGGATAGTCGGTTAGGACCAATGCCTAAGCCAATACCACTCATCACCTGTAACCAATAAAGTTGTGGCCCATTAACCTTAATAATTGTGCCATGTGTCTTTATTTCCACTTGGGGGGGGGGGCGGGAAATCGGCACGCAATTAGCCCAACTGCAAATCCTATTCGCTACTCAGCCAACTGACGCCTACTGTGCCTCTTCCCCACCAAGACATGTCACGGCTGCTCCAGGAAACCAAAATGTCAGCTCAAACCACAGGAGCCAGCCAAAAAAAGATCTCGTCCGGTGTCTGAGCTGGTGAAGCTGTGGAGAGTGGAACAGAGATGTGAGAGGGTTGAGTGGGTGGAAACCTCTGGGCCTCAGGCTAGGAGAACTTCCACAGATCAACTCTACACCTGCTTAGCCAGTAGAGCCTGGTACTCTTATTATCAGGGTTGCGGATTCGAGTCTCACGTTTGGCAAAAGATTCCAGCATTGCAGGGGGTTGGACTAGATGACCCTTAGTACTATCTTCACTGACTGGCAGCATCTCTCCAGGGATTGAACCTGAGACCTTCTGCATGCAAGTGTTGTGCCACTGAGCCCTTCCTAGTGTCTCCCTATAACTGGGTACAGTTTCTGAATAATAATAAATTATTATTATTATTATTATTATTATTATTATTATTATTATTTATTTGCACCCTGCCCATCAGGCTGGGTTTCCCAGCCACTCTGGGCCGCTCCCAATAGAATATTAAAAATGTGATAAAACACCAAACATTAAAAACTTCCCAAAACAGGGCTGCCTTCAGATGTCTTCTAAAAGGTGTGAAGGTCTTTATCTCCTTGACATCTGATGGGAGAGTGTTCCACAGGGCGGGAGCCACTACCAAGAAGGCCCTCTGCCTGGTTCCCTGTAACTTTGCTTCTCGCAGGGCAGAATGATGGAGGTGGAGACGCCCCTTCAGGTATACTGGGCCGAGGCCGTTTAGGGCTTTAAAAGTCAGCACCAACGCTTTGAATTGTGCTCGGAAACACACTGGGAGCCAATGTAGATCTTTCAGGACCGGTGTTATATGGTCTCGGAAGCCACTCCCAGTCACCAGTCTATCTGCCACATTCCTGATTAGTTGTAGTTTCCGGGTCACCTTCAAAGGTAGCCCCACGTAGAGCGCATTGCAGTAGTCCAAGGGAGATAACCAGAGCATGCACCACTCTGGTGAGACAGTCTGCGGGCAGATAGGGTCTCAGCCTGTGTGCCAGATGGAGCTGGTAAACAGCTGCCCTGGACACAGAATTGACCTGCTCCTCCATGGACAGCTGTTCAAGGGTGGCATGCAAAACTCTTGAGATTTATACCTACGGACACTAGTTAAATACAGATCAGGTGGGCCCTTTTGTTTTTCTTCCAGCATGGACACCTTCGACCAGACTACTCCCAATCTTTTTTTGGCAAATACACCCCCCACCAATACGCTAGCTAGACACAAGCTCACAGTTCCTGGAAATTACATCAGTTAGTTTGCGTGGCTTGGGACCAGATCGGTTGCCTTTTCAAATCTCTTTGCTGCTAAGGAACCCCAGACCACAGAAACCTCTATATAGGAAGAAGCAGCAGCTTCCTGATATAAAGTCAGGCTACTAAGTCCACTGAGCTCAGAATTAGTCACACCTGTGGTTCCCAAACGTTTTCAGGAGATTGCCATCTTGGTTCCACAAACTCATTTCCAGAGCCCTCCCCTTACCCTATAAACAGAATAGCGGTTTGCACAACCCGCTAAGGAAGAAAAGACACAATAAAATTGAAAGCAGCAGCAATTAACTGCACACTTCCTCAAAATCCACTTAGAACTATTAATTAATTAAAGTTGGAACCACTGATCTAGGGGTCATCCAGCCCAACCCCCTTCCGACGCCACAATTCTATGATTCTATTACTAACCTTGAGAGGGACACTGTACGTCTCTTGCCGCAGCCTAGAACTGTGTAACTTTTTTTGCTGCTGCTTCATGTGAAGCTTGCTGTCTACTAAGACCCCTAGATCAGTGGTTCCCAACCTTTTTTGGGCCATGCCCCACTTAACATCTCTAAAATGCTGATTCCTCCCCCAGTGACATATACCATATTTTTCGCTCTATAAGACGCACCAGCCCATAAGATGCACCTAGTTTTTGGAGAAGGAAAACAAGGAAAAAAATATTCTGAATCTCAGAAACCAGAACAGCAAGAGGGATCGTTGCGCAGTGAAAGCAGCAATCCCTCTTGCTGTTCTGGCTTCTGGGATAGCTGCACAGCCTGCACTCGCTCCATAAGATGCACACACATTTCCCCTTACTTTTTAGGAGGGAAAAAGTGAATCTTATAGAGCAAAAAATACGGTAATTCTTATTACAGTGGTTACCTCTGGTTGCGGACACGACCTGTTCCGGGGTGTCATTCGCACCCCAAAAAGTCCATAACCAGAGTGGCGCTTCTGCGCATGTGCGAAGCGCAATAGAGTGCTCCTGCGCATGTGCGAACCGTGCAAAACGCTTCTGCGCATGCAGCAAAACCCAGAAGTAAACACTTCCAGGTTTGCCACGTTCTTAACGCAAAAAAAATGCAACATGAAGCGTTTGCAGGAAGAGGTATGACTATATTCAAAGTCTAAAAGGCCATTATCTTGGTCCAAACAAGCTTTCAAATTGCCCCCCCCCCTAGATTCTTTTCATGCTACTTAAAAAGCTTAAAAATAAAACCAGAACTGCCCTGGATAAAGGGCAATTGGATCATTTGACTAAAGCTGCAAGCTTAAATAAGCTTATCAACACTCAAATGCCACTGAGGCTTTCTTAGAAACCTTTTTTTTTTTTTTTTTGAGCAGGCCTTGAGTTTCAAAATCAGATATATAAGAAGCCCCACCCTTGGAGAAGATCTTCCTCCTGCTGCTTGCCATCTCTCCTCTCTCGCACACAGAAAACAGAGCCGTCCAGGACAACACCAACGGTTCAATTCCAGTCTTCCCTCCAGCCCAAACATGAATTATGAGACTAGATTAGCAATTTTTTTTTTCAGCCAACAGTATGTGTGTGTATATATATATTATACAAACAAGCAGTGCCACTGGTCAACTCCCCTAAGGTCAGGCCACAAAACTTGTTATGGGTCCCAGAATGTGCTATATGTTCAGAGTAATGGGAACTGGGGTTAAGCAGGCGGAGAGGAGATACTGGATTTTCAGCTTCCATCAGCCAGCATGCTCAATGGTCAGGAATGGTGGCAGCTTTAGTTCAGCAAAATCTGGCAGGCCACAGTTTGTCCCAACTCTGGTTAAGGTAAGGAGGATGGCATTGTTGCCAACTTCAATATTATGAATGTAAAAGGTAAAGGTAAAGGGTCCCCTGATCATTAGGTCCAGTCGCAGACGACTCTGGGGTTGCGGCACTCATCTCGCTTTATTGGCCAAGGGAGCCGGCATACAGCTTCCGGGTCATGTGGCCAGCAGGACTAAGCCGCTTCTGGCGAACCAGAGCAGCGCAAGGAAACGTCGTTTACCTTCCCGCCAGAGTGGTACCTATTTATCTACTTGTACTTTGATGTGCTTTCGAACTGCTAGGTTGGCAGGAGCAGGGACCGGGCTGAACCCGTGACCTTCTGATCGGCAAGCCCTAGGCTCTGTGGTTTAACCCACAGTACCACCCACGTCCTTTATTTAACATACCTTTAGCAAAACAATTATTTAGCAGCGAAGGGTTGGTGTGGCCCCACTTTCAAGACAGCCCCTCCCAATATATTTGATTTACACCCCACCTCCTCTCCAAGGATTTCCAGGTGGGTTGTATAGTTCTTCCCCTCCCCATTTTATACTCACAACAACCCTGTGAAGTCTTATTTTTTTATTATTATTAATTAAATTTGCATACTGCCGTATACCCGCAGCTCTCAAGAAAGAAAAGTAGGTAAGATTGGCTAGCCCAAAGCCACACCCAGTAGCCTTCGTGGCTGAGCAGGTGATTTGAACTCTGCTCTTGCGGGTCCTAGACAAACACTCCAGGGGTCCGCAAGGTTTACCTTGCCTGGGCCAGTTCACTCCAGCAGAGATCCCTCCATGGGCCAGATCATGTGCGCATGTGAGCACGCACAGCTGCGATTTCTGGCGCCTGTCTGTGCAGACACGATTTTCGATGTCTGCATCTGCACAGAAGCGATTTTTGGCATCTGAGCATGTGCAGACACGATTTCCGGCACCACGACAGTGGTCCCCTGCACCAGTTTAGTGCACTGTGTGGGGACTCACCGAGCAGGCGGCTCGGTTCGGGGGCCGGTTAAACGACCCCCATGGGCTGCTTATGGCCCATGGGTCTTAGGTTACCTCCCCCTGCTCTAACCACTACACGCCTACTGCCTTTGCAATATATTTGCACATATATGCGGAAAACCTGCTGGAGCATAGCAACTGGGGGTGGGAGGAAAACAAAACCTGTTTGTATAACAGAGTGGGAAGCTTTTGCATATGAGTGAGCCCGGGACACGAAAGCGTGTACAGAAGGCCCTCCCGAGACAGACACCCAGACACTTTCCACCCCCAGATACCTTGAAGTCTACTTCTCCTCCCATCCCACCCCACCCCCGCCAAAAAAAACCCCAACCGCTTCATCGGTTTCCTTTAGGGAAGGAAGGAAGCAAATCAGATTCGCCAAACTCTTTTGCAAACCTGCTGTAACAGTTGCAAAACAAAACAAGAGGCCGGATTTAGAGAGTCTGAAGGTTAGCTCTGGTTACTCTTAAACAACAAACCAACAAGGCGGGTTTTTGAGTCTTGGGCGCGCCCGGGGCCACGATCCACGCACACTCTTTACCGGCGAGTAAGCGGGGAACATGGGGCAGACCGCCGCGGCACTTGCTGAAAATTTGGGAAAGGATTTTTTTGGCAAAAGGAGAGGGAAGGGTCCCACGCCTTGCGCAATATTGCAAACCTCTCCACCCTGGCCACTTCCTCCCGCACCCTAATAGACACTCTCAGCAGCCAGGGCGGCCAGGATCGGGGCCACGCCCTGCCCTAAGGAAGGAGTAAAGCTTTGTCCTTACCTGAGATGGAAGTGGATCTGAGCCAAGCCGAGAAAACCGGAGAGTTCAGGTCCCCCCCTATTTAAGTACAGCTGCCGGTTGGGTCGTCTCGGTTGCGCAGGCTCCTCCTGCTGACTCAGCCCACGTGGGCGCTGCGCCTCTCCGGCAGCTGACCCGGCAGCACGTGATTCCCCACCCCTCCCTCCTTCCTCCCCCACCCACCCACCCACCCCATAGATAAATCATGTGATCGTTGCTTGGCTTGCAAAGATGGGTGGCGCGCCCATCTCTCCAAAGCGCAAAGGGGCGCTTTCGAATTCGACCGTTTGTTTTACTCTCAAGTAAACGCTGCGGGTGTCGATGGGGCATGATTGGGGCGGAGGGGAGGTTGACCAAGGATTGCGCGCCCAGAGGCACCCCGCCGGGCCCGATCCTGCACACCCCTCTTTTCCCCACCCTTCCTTTCCATGACTATAAAAATAATGCTATGGTATGGAGATAAGGGGACGAGGAAGATTTTTCTCCCTGTCTCGGAGCAGGCGTGGGCGCCCCAGTGAAGTTAAATGGTGGGAGATTTGTGATAGATTAAAAATAGGCGGGGTAGTTCAAGTCCCTAGAGCATGAGACTCAGTCTTAAGCTAAGGTTGTGGGTTCGAATGCCGCACAGGGCAAAAAAAATCCTGCATTGCAGGGAGTTCTAGATAACCCTCATAGTCCCTTCCAATTCCACAGTTCTATGATTCTGTGAAAGGGCTTCTTCCCGCAGGGTGTTAGTTAACCTGTGGAACTCTCTCCCACAGGAAACAGGCCAGGAAATGGCCACCAATTTGGATGGCTTTAAAAGACTATTAGACAAATCCATGGAGGAAAGGACTTATGATGCCTACTAGCAGTCATGCTTCTGCCATACCAGTTGCTGGAAACCAAAGAAGGGGAGAGGGGCTCTTTCAGCCGGATCCTGCTTGTGAGTTTTCCACAGGCAGGGAATTCACAGGGGAGTCTGGGCAGGTGCTTGGCCTAATCCAGGAGAAGCCCAAAATCAGAACCTGAGGAGAACAACCACTTGCTTGTGATTATCAGGAAGGCCATCTCTGGGTTATTTGTGGAGCAAAGGAATTCGTTCATTTCTCCCCCCCCAAAAAAAAAAAATAGTTCGGCCCACCACATGGTCTGAGGGACAGTGGACCGGCCCCCTGCTGAAAAAGTTTGCTGACCCCTGCCCTAACCCAGCTCACAGGGTTGTTGTGGGGATTAAATGAAGACGAGATGGTTGGACAGTGTTCTCGAAGCTACCAGCATGAGTTTGACCAAACTGCGGGAGGCAGTGGAAGACAGGAGTGCCTGGCGTGCTCTGGTCCATGGGGTCACGAAGAGTCGGACACGACTAAACGACTAAACAACAACAAATTAGGGTGGGAGAGAGATCTGTGTGGATATGAATGCAGTAAAGAATAGAAGAGAAATTTTACTTTCTTGGGCTCCCTGATCACTGCAGATGGTGACAGCAGTCACAAAATTAAAAGACGCCTGCTTCTTGGGAGAAAAGCAATGACAAACCTAGACAGCATCTTAAAAAGCAGAGACATCACCTTGCCAACAAAGGTCTATATAGTTAAAGCTATGGTTTTCCCAGTAGTGATGTGTGGAAGTGAGAGCTGGACCATAAAGAAGGCTGATCGCCGAAGAATTGATGCTTTTGAATTGTGGTGCTGGAGGAGACTCTTGAGAGTCCATGGACTGCAAGAAGATCAAACCTATCCGTTCTGAAGTAAATCAGCCCTGAGTGCTCACTGGAAGGACACATCCTGAAGGTGAGGCTCCAATACTTTGGCCACCTCAGGAGAAGGGAAGACTCCCTGGAAAAGACCCTGATGTTGGGAAAGATGGAGGGCACAAGGAGAAGGGGACAACAGAGGACGAGATGGTGGGACAGTGTTCTCGAAGCTACTAGCATGAGTTTGACCAAACTGCGGGAGGCAGTGGAAGACAGGAGTGCCTGGTGTGCTCTGGTCCATGGGGTCACAAAGAATCGGACACAACTAAACAACAACAACAAAGAGTAGCCATGGATTGTCTTAACCACCCTGAATTTGACTAGCCCTGTCTCCTGTTCTTACAGAGGCCATAAACCCCTCTTGGGCTGGTGAAACATCACCCTGTGAGCTTCGGGACTGAGTGGAGATCAAGCCTCCCCGGTCCTATCTGCTACACCCCTGGTCTTCAGCTGGTGGGTCAGGAGACTAGGCCACAGCCTGATCCTAGGTTAAAACGGGAACAGTACTACCAAGCAACAAATGGATCCCAAAATGCAGACGTGTGGGTAAAAGTTGGGTCCTGAGTCTGGAAAAGCTTGGAGATTAATGATCAAACCCTTCAGGCACCCAGACTCAAATCTTATCCCTGATAAGATTGTGTGGCACCGTGAATGCCTTTCCCCAATCCATTTACCTGGTATATTTTAGAGTCTTGGTTTAATCTGCTTTCTCCATGCCTTTGAAGGGCTGTTTTGATATGGAATTGCTCTCTTTTGTTCAGTTGCTGTCTTTTGTGCTCTTCTGACTGATTCAATCATAGATTATAACATCCTATGCCCTTCTGAAATGTGGGTTGGGGTTTTTTGTGGGGGGTTATTGGGCTGTTGTTTTTATTTTCATTATATATTTTGGTTTTTTTTAATATAATTTTGATTTTGTTCTGTGAACCGCCCTGAGACCTCCAGGTATCAATAAATAAAATGATCATAATCATAGAATTGTTTGTTGTGAGGGAGAAAGGGAAAGGAAATTGTTAGCCACTTTGAGACTCCTTAGGGTAGTGATAAAGCGGGATATCAAATCCAAACTCCTCTTCTTCGACTTCTTCGTCCAGCCCAACCCCCTGCAATGCAGGAATCTTTTGCACAAGGTGTGATTCGAACCCATGACACTAAGATTAAGAGTCTCATGCTCTACCGACTGGATGTTTTTTGTATCTTAGATTTATTTCAAATCTTCTGCTATATCTTATCTCTGCCTTGCTTCAGCATTCACGTGCAAGTCACCTTGAAGGCAAATCGATGCAAAGCACTTAGCAAGGTGGAGGTGTGTTTGTTAGAAGTATATAAAACACAGTACAAGTTTGCAGCCTTGGATTTCCTGGATCTCTTAGGTTACACTCCTAAACGACTAAACAACAACAACCCCCCCCCCATTGTCTAACATCAGGTTGTCTACCAACTGTTCATGTGCAACTCCATCTGCAGAGGTCCACAGATTAAAGTGCTTGCTTGCAAAATGCAAACATGAGATACCTGTTTGGCTGCTGGGTTAAAGGCACAGCTAGGGAATCCAGTTGAAAAACAGTCTTACAACTGGGGTTTTTTTTTTAAAAAAAAAACAGATAAAAGGGATGTTTGTGGTGCGTCAAAGTGCTAACAAGAAACCATCTGACCTTTTGCAATTTGAATGCTAAACCATTTTCTACTGAGTCACTGAGCAGTGTCAGCAGAGGAGGAAATATGTCTGCTTGTGTAAGTTTATATATCTGTGATCTTTTAAACAGAACATATCCAATGTGCTGGGGTCCTGGGATTGTGCATATCCTTGACCCCCGTTTAGCTGGAGCCCAATGCCACCCAATAAAGTTTGGCTCTTCTAGGAACTAGCTGGTGGGAATAAAACTTTGCTGAGGTCATAATTTCTTTACCCATGCTCTGGAAGTCGTGCAGGCACTCAGCTGGGTCAAGGGGAAGTACGTCTTTGCAGGAAAGTTCTCCAGCCCTTCAGGAAATGAAGGCTAATAATGCAGTCCTGGGTTTGCCTGATCAGCAAAGAAAGAGGCTTGCTTAGAAACAGATCAGCGCCTGCTTCTGAATATCAGGTTGCTCTTAAAAGGCACAGGAGCAGGATCATAGGCGCCGACTCCATGGGGCCTGAGGGGGCTCGAGCCCCCTCAAAAATTCGTTTGGGGGGGCTCAGCCCCCCCAATAATCTCGGGCGCCCCTCCAGCAGAGCGCCACCGCCAATCGTGCGGCTCTGCTCCTCGGCTCAGCCTCCCTCTTGCCTTGCCCTTTCTTTCTCTCTCCCTCTCCCCCCTTTCTCTCTCTCTCTCTCACACACACACACCACAGGGAAAGGCGAGTGCTGGGAGCTGGGCGGGGGGGGAGCGGGGGTGAGGGGAGAGGCGGCAGCAGCAGCGGGGAGTAAGGGAGAATAGCGATATAAAATCAATTGCGGCTGGAGGGTGAGCGAGAGTTTCAGCTGGGCTGTAGGGCGGGCGGTGAGGGGGGGAGAGTGTGAATCTGTGGGGAAGGCGAGAAGGAAGGAGGGAGGGATAGGGGTGAGATTGAGAGAGGGGGAGGGAGGAGGGGTGGGGGAATGAAGGAACGAAGGGTTGGAGGAAAGGAAAGGAATGAATGAAACAGGAAGCAATGAGAAGAAAGGAAGGAAGGAAAGGGTTGGAGCAAAGAAAGGAAGAAAGGAAGGAAAAAAGAAGGGAGGGTGAGATTGAGGGAGGGGGTAGAAAAGGAAGGAAGGAAGGAAGGAAGGAAGGAAGGAAGGAGAGGGGAAAGGAAGGAAATAAGAAGCAATGAGAGGAAGGAAGGAAGGAAGGAAGGAAGGAAGGAAGGAAGGAAAATGAATGAAATAAGAAGCAATTAGACGAAGGAAGGAAGGAAGGAAAGAAAAAGCAGGGAAGGGTTGCAGGAAAGGAAAGAAAGGAATGAAATAGGAAGGGAGGGAGGAAGGAGCATCGAAGGGTTGGAGGAAAGGAAGAAAATGAATGAAATAAGAAGGAATGAGACGAAGGAAGGAAGGAAGGAAGGAAGGAAAGAAAGAAAGAGGGGAGCAGTGGAAAGAGGGAGGAAAAAAAACAGGAAGGAAGGAAGGAAGGAGTACTTAGGCTATGTCTCTTGGGACAGGTTAGCTGAGCTCCTGAGCAAGCACCCCGTGCCCCGCCTGCCCTCTTCGCCCCTCGGCCCCGTCTGCCTCCGCCCCCGACTGTATCAGGACCCCCACCTCCTCCCCACCTGCTCCCTCGCCAGCCAGCCAGCCGCGCGCCCTAGCCGGAGAGCCCCGGCCGTCCCCGTCGCGCAATCGGCTGGATCTCCCTTCAGCAGGCCGTGCTCACAACTCGGCCCAGGGACCCCCCAGCAGCAGATCTCCGGCCCAGCTGAAGAATCCGGCAACAAGCCCCCTCCTCCCCAATCGCTCCGCCGAAATACGCTCCAAAACCCCCCAGATAGGCCGCCGGCCGCCAAGTCTCGTGGCGCCCTGAGCGAGGGCCTCTCCCCAACACCGCCACCTCAAACTGCGTTCTCCCGGCTACCCGAGCGAACCAGCGGCAGGACCCCGGTATGGCCCCCCCCCCAATATTTTTTATAAGTCGGCGCCCCTGAGCAGGATAGACTCGTAAAAGGTGGCAATGCGATGTGCAACAGTGTGGGTTTATTTTGGAAAAGAGATCCAAACGGAAGCACTACATGCAGCACGCCTAATTAAACTTCTACACAGGCAATGATGGGCCAAGAATTCCAAGGTCTTGAAAATAAAATGAATATTTAAAAACCCCAAGGTGGTTGTCACCGATGGAAGCGAAGGCTCAGGAAAAGCTCAATATGGAGGCCAAATGGCCGAAATATTGGGAAATTTTGGAACAAGAGGGAGACAAATTGAAATTGCAGAGTTTTGAAAAACTAAAAAATAAAGTGCGAGGTTGGCTTCATTATTATCAGATAATGGAGGCATATAATTTGGACAAGAAAATTGGATTCCAGGAGGAAAAATCAAAATTGGAAACAGAACTGTTAGATCCCAAAACCAAGATTTTGTCAAAGATGTATAACTTGCTGTTGAAATGGAATACTCAGGATGAAATGGTGAAATCTGCTATGATTAAATGGGCACAAGATGTTGGACAATAACATAATGATGGCTGATTGGGAACAGTTATGGACCACAGGTATGACGTTTACGGCATGTAATGCCTTAAGAGAGAATATTATGAAAATGATATACAGGTGGTACATGACACCAGTCACGCTTGCAAAAATCTACCATTTGCCCGATAATAAATGTTGGAAATGTAAAGAAACTGAAGGTACATTATTTCACCTATGGTGGACGTGTCCAAGGATTAAGGCTTTCTGGGAGATGATTTATAATGAAATGAAAAAGGTATTTAAATATACCTTTCTGAAGAAACCAGAGGCCTTTCTCCTGGGCATGGTTGGCCAATTGGTGTTAAAGAAGGATAGAACTTTCTTTATGTATGCTACAACAGCAGCAAGAATACTTATTGCAAAATATTGGAAGACACAAGATTTACCCACTCTGGAAGAATGGCAGATGAAGGTGATGGACTATATGGAATTGGCGGAAATGACTGGCAGAATCCGAGACCAGGGAGAAGAGTTGGTGGAAGAAGATTGGAAAAAATTTAAAGACTATCTACAGAAATACTGCAAAATTAATGAATGTTAGAATGATGTTGGATTGAAGTTAAGTGGTTTTTAGCAGCAATGTTATAAAAGAATATATAAAAATGGATTGTTAACAGGTGATAATCTAAAGTTATAATATATTAAGATAAAAGATTAAGATAAAATAAAAGAGGGAAAGGATTTGCTGAATTAATTAATTGAACTGGAATACAAAAAAGGGAGGTGTGAGGAGGTCAGGGAAACAAGCAAATGAGAGATAAGATATGGAAAGACTGATCTGTTTTTAACTGTTTTTACTTTGTATTTTCATTTTCTCTTTTTTTCTCTTTTCTTTCTCTTTTCTCTTATTTTTGTAATATGTTGAAACTTTAATAAATATCTTTAAAAAAATAAAAATAAAATAAAATGAATATTTATAAGTGCACAAGGAAAACACGCGTACATAAGCATATAAACCACAAATAGTACAGGAGAGCAATCCTGAAGCCATCTTGACTCTTCTAAAGACTTTAAATGCAGAAGGAAATATCTTGGAGAAACCTTTCCCAATTGTTCTCTCCCTTACAAATCCTGTCTTAAGGGCATATTTTGTGTATGAATAGGGTTAGCCCTGTGTGACCTGAATTCAAGAACTAAAGTATTTACTTTCTCAGAAGAATGGCCAGGCTGCCCAGGTAATGTAATCAGTAAAACATGATCTTGGCAGACAGGAGAGAAGTCATACAGTGGTACCTCAGGTTAAGCACTTAATTCGTTCCGGAGGTCCGTTCTTTTTTTTTTTATAAAATTTTTATTGGGTTTTCACATTTTATATAGACAAAGACAAAAACACGAAAAACATAAAAACAAACAAACAGAAAAATAAAACAACAAACATATATAGTTTCCAAAAAAAAAACTTATTTTCTAACCCTGGTCATTGACTTCCCCCCACCCCCTCCCTTGCATCCCTATTCCCAAATTTGTATCAGCAAATTGGCATTTCCTTATCCATCTTAATATTAGTCCTTTATATATATATAAAAAACAAAATTAAATTTATTCTAAGTTGGACCTCAGTTCCCTTCCAACGATTTCCCATTTTGTCTTAAATAATAATCTTGTTAGCTAAATCCCATAGTCTTAAATGTTGTTGAAACTAAATTCTTCCCTCCCTCCCTTCCCCGGTTTGTGTCCCTTCCGAAAACATGTCCAAAATAGCAATTATTAGCCCGGATTCCTTACGTCCGAGGCTCTCAAATCTCTTTCAGTCCCTCTCCGCCGGCCTAGTTGGCAGTCCTTTATGTCGGTCTTCACGTCTCGAAAGAGTTCTTTCACAGTCAGTCCAAAATCTCTTCCCATATTTGCAAGCAACTGCTGAGGAATTTCCACAAGGCATGAATTTTGAACATAATCAAAGTCAGAGTCTATGTGGAGGCCCCAATTATATTTCTTTATTTTAAATTCCTTGATTTCATAAATTCCCAGGGCCTCCACTTTCATCTTCTGGATCTTTCGTAGATTTGTAGTAGGTTCAGTCCAATAGTCTCCTTGTTTATATTCCACAGATGTCAGCTTCTGGACAATATTTTCCCATTTCAGTTCTTCTCTTTCTTGTTTTGTCTTCTCCTCTTCTTTGGTTATCATTTCCGGCTCAGCTGTGGATTCTTTCTCAGCCAGGTTCTCATTACATTGAACAGAACTACTTGTTTCAGGATTCAAGGTCATCAATTGTTCACTCATAGCCGTAGTCTGTTCCTGTAAGATTCCAACCAAATAAAACATCCTTTCGATTTCTCCCAGTATCTTTCCATCCACAGCCATTGTAATTCCACAGATTTCCCCCTAGAGGGAATCTGGTTACTTAGTATTCTTTTCTCCAACAGTCCTCTGTCTTATTATTGATTCTTTGTTTCCAACAATTTTAGTTCAATTGTAACTCCTTTTAATCCAGAGGGGTCTTAAGTAGCAATTTTTCTACTATTAACAGTCCGTTTGACAGCTTTGACAGCTGTCAAACTCTGCTCTTCTTATACCAGCTCCAAAGTAGGACACTCCCGGGCCCGGGAGGGGGGGTTGCTTACAACAGAAATATACCCCTTCCAACACTCCTCTCTCCTGCTCAAAAAAAAAAAAAAAAAATTCCTTTTCCAAATCTTGGAAGTTACTGTCTTTTTAAACTCACCCTTTACAGGGTAGGCACTCCAGCTTAGTTCTTTTATCGTTGCTCTGGATCGTCTGCAAGGGGGGGGGGTGCGGACTTCCTTTTAACACATCCCCCGATCGTCTCAAATTCAATAGGTGAAATTCTTAGAATCCAAATTCAATTAACTCACGGGTTCTTTTTCTCAGCCGAATTTCAAGGAAGGAAGTCAGCGCTCTCCGGTCATGGCTCGCGTCCGGAGGTCCGTTCTTAACCTGAAACTGTTCTTAACCTGAAGCACCACTTTAGCTAATGGGGCCTCCTGCTGCTGCACGATTTCTGTTCTCATCCTGAAGCAAAGTTCTTAACCTGAGGTACTACTTCTGGGTTAGTGGAGTCTGTAACCTGAAGCATATGTAACCTGAAGCGTATGTAACCCGAGGTACCACTGTACTCTCAAATTTCTGTGGTAGACCACCTCTTTCTGTGATGTATGGATGATGCTTTTAGGGTAGCACCTTAGAGACCAACAAAGTTTGTTCTTGGTATGAGTTTTCGTGTGTATGCACACTTCTTCGGATACACTGAAGCAGAAGTCACCAGACCCTTATATATAGTGGGAGGGTGGGCTGGGTTTTTTCTCAGAAGAGTAGTAGGAGATGGGTGATTGACTCATTGGAGCCTCAGCTTCAGGATCTGTCCTTCCAGTGAGCACTCAGCAATGATTTCCTTCAGAATAGATAGGTTCGATCTTCTTGCAGTCCATGGGACTCTCCAGAGTCTCCTCCAGCACCAGAATTCAAAAGCATCAATTCTTCAGCGATCAGCCTTCTTTATGGTCCAGCTTTCACTTCCATACATCAGCAACTTATAAGTGATAAATTGTAATTCAGCAGTAGTTGTCAACAGGTTTACCAGACCCATGGAGTCAATCACCCATCTCCTACTACTCTTCTGAGAAAAACCCCTCCCCACCCTCCCACTATATATAAGGGTCTGGTGACTTCTGCTTCAGTGTATCTGAAGAAGTTTGCATGCACACGAAAGCTCACAACAAAAACAAACATAATTGGTCTCTTAAGGCAGTGTTTCCCAACCGGTGTTCCGCGGCACACTAGTGTGCCGCGAGACGTTGCCTGGTGTGCCGTGGGAGGGAGGGGCGAGTCGGGCAGCGAGAGGCGGGGCGGCGGCGGCGAGGAGAGGCCGCCCAGCGCGGGGCTCTCGCCGTCTGCCTGCGTGGCGCTGACGTCACGGGGCTGTAACGTGCCCCACATAGGCACGCGCGGGGCGGCGAGCGAGCGAGCTCCCACATCCCATCGCCGCTCGCTTCGGCCGGCCTACTGGGCTGTCTCAGGTGGAAGGCCTGCGCATGCGCGAGGTTTTCGCGCCTTCGGGATTCCCTTCACGCCTTCTTCCTCCCGGGTCCTTGAGAGCGCGGGAAGCGGCAGCGCGAGACTGGCGTTGAGCCTGGTAGGTATTGCGCTTGCCAAGGCAGTCATTTGGGAAATGAAAACTTGCAAAGCAAGCAACCAGTTCAATCTGAAGTACGTGTATGCTTAATATCCTGTATCTGAAACCTGTTCTGCCCCCTCCCCCACACTTGGTGCCATTTTCATCTACACATGCAGCAGAGTAAGTTGACCCAGAATAGTACCAATTCAGATGGCAGATGGGAGAATGACAGTGCTGAATGCTTTCCCATGTAGAACAGTCCCTGCAAATAAAAACCTAGCATATTTGGAAGAGGGATGCTAGCCTAACCATTACCTTCTATGCTGTTACTATTTTTTTATTTTTTTTTACATAAGTAAAAAGTGACCTTTCCCCATCTGGCATGGTAGTGTGCCTCGAGATTTTTTTCATGAAACAAGTGTGCCTTTGCCCAAAAAAGGTTGGGAAACACTGTCTTAAGGTGCTACTGGACAATTTATTTTTTAATATATTTTGACTGTGTCAGACCAACATGGCTACCTACTGGCTTTTAGGGTGGTCTTTGGCTAAGAGTTCGAGCAATTTCAAAAGCCTTTAAAGATTCTTGTGCACTTTTGTTCTGGGTCTCTCTTGCCTCCTTGCACGGAGGAGAGGGAGCTCTGTTGCAAGAGAAATAAAAAGATCTGCCTTGTTTGCACTGGATCCTGCCTCCATCCATTCTTCTCTGACTGATCATGGACATAGGGGACCCCGAGTCCCTTGGAGAGTTGGGCTGCAAAAGCAAACCCCCATCCCCCCCCATTACAGCTTCAAAAAAGGATTAGGCAAATTCATGGAGGACGCGGCTAGAAATGGCTACTAACCACCATGGTTATGCTCTGCATCCACAGTGGTGGATTCTGAATCCCAGTTGCTGCAAACCACAGGAGGGGAGAGGGCACCTGTCCTGTGTTCGAATCCTGATTTCTGGTCTCCCACTGGGGCCTCTTGTTGGCCGTTGTGAGAAAGGGAGGCTGGACAAGATGGGCCATTGGGCCTGATCCACCAGGCGCTTCTTAAGTCCTTATTATTATTATTATTCTTAAGTCCTTAAGCAATTGTGAAGACGGCTATCTTTTGTGTTCAAACATTTTGAGCATGTTAGATTTCTGATTCTGCCTCTCCCAAGTAAAATTTCAGAAAAATGACCTAGAAAAGAAGTGTTATTAATTTATTAATTTATTTATTGACCTGCCCTTCATCACGAGATCCCAGATTGAGTCACAGCAGTGCAAAAACACAAGATTATAATCAGTTTAAACAACAGACAATCAAGAGGACAAGGTGGTTCTTAAAGACCCTTGTCTCTGGTGTCAAAGGTCAGGGTAAAGAGGTATATTGTCAGCATATGATGCAAGCCATAAATGAAGATGCCAGATCGTGTGTGTGTGTGTGTGTGTGTGTGTGTGTGTGTGTGTGTAGCTTAGGAACTGTTACAGAGAATGTCTTTCCCCAGACTGACATATCTCTCCCCCCTTCTGAATGTCCGACATGGTGGAACTGAAAATAATGTTTCAGAGCACGTGCAGAGTGCTTTCCCCCCATCACATGGCACCAGTTTTGCAGAGGGGATCAGTTCTGAGCAAAGATACCTTTGAGCATCCACAAAGTGCAATCATTTTCTTTGGTAGCATGAAAAGAAGGGAAATAGCCAAAACAGGACCCTTGAAGATTTTTTAGTCAGACCAGTAATATTGTAGGCAATTGGCATAAACAAAATGGATCATCATAAACACTCCTCTGTTCTCCAAACCCCAGCGGAGATTGAGGCTGGATTAGTGTGATTAAAATGAGAAGGTATAGACCACATTATGGTTGGTGCCTGAATAGGATTTACACCTGTCTACTCAGAAGTAAGGGGGACGCGGGTGGTGCTGTGGTCTAAACCACAGAGCCTAGGACTTGCTGATCAGAAGGTCGGCGGTTCGAATCCCTGTGATGGGGTGAGCTCCCGTTGCTCGGTCCCTGCTCCTGCCAACCTAGCAGTTCGAAAGCACATCAAAGTGCAAGTAGATAAATAGGTACCGCTCTGGCGGGAAGGTAAATGGCATTTCTGTGCACTGCTCTGGTTCGCCAGAAGCGGCTTAGTCATGCTGGCCACATGACCCGGAAGCTATACGCCGGCTCCCTTGGCCAATAAAGCGAGATGAGTGCCGCAACCCCAGAGTTGTCCGCGACTGGACGTAACGGTCAGGGGTTCCTTTATCTTTAACTTTCTCATAGAGGAGTTGCTCCACTGCTCACCCTCGCTCGCAACTTCACCGTCAGCATTTAACCTGAGATGTTTGAAAGAAAAGCAGGAACAAGCCTAAAAGTGCTGTTAATGTAGACATATTTATTGGAACACTTGTTAAAAAATAATTTGAAGACAATAGCATTCATTTCCCTTGCAGTTTAAATTTAAGAGTTTACGCCCTGGCTACGCTCAGACTCTTTGAAAGCAACTTGTGAGTCAGACGTCTTTGAAGTGTAACAAAGTGAGTAACATGTTGATTGTAGCTTTTGTCAGCTCAAAATGACGGAGAGGAAAGAAAGCCTAATGTGAAAATACGCCTTCAAGAGCCAACTTGATATTCAATCTGTATTGGATTGTCTTCACTCATTTTCCATTTTTGAATGGCCTCTGTTAAACTGCAAGGAGGGGCTGGATTGCTGAAGCCACAGCTCACATTGCTAGGTTTCTGTGACATCACAGCAGCTCAGCCAATAGCTAGGGAAGGCACAAAGGTAGCTTTCAGGCTGTGCTTTTATGTTCAGGGTTTTGGAGAAAAGTTTTGGCATGTTTGCAAAAGTTAGATGATGGGGTTGATACGGACTGAGGGGGGGGGTGCCTATTTCCTCCCTTCCTTTTGGCGGTCCGAGGCGATGACCTCAAGGGTACCACCGCACACCCACCCTCGAACCCCCTTCACCGTTGCACAAGCACCACATGTTTCCCAGACCTTTTCCCGAGCGAAATAAGCTCGAGTATATATATATTCCCTATCCTTTCCTATGCCTATCTGCGCTCCATACTTAGAATGAGTAGACCGAGTGTTTCCCTTCTCCGCTTATTCCTATGGCCGCGCTTTGGCCAATCACAGCCATGCATTCGTCCTGCAGGAGCTGGCTCAGGGAGCTCTTGCACGCCTCATTTAACCTCCTGACGAGCTGCTGACGGCCCCCCATGGCGAGAACAATAGAACCGAAACTCCCGACCTCGTAAAACTGTCAAACCCTTGTTACAATGTATCCATTTCTGCAAGAATGGATACATTCTGCTTCCGCTTTTGATCTAGGCTACGGAACGGACTGAAAGTCATCAGAACCTTTCAAAATTCATATAAAATCAACCGCAGCTCCAATTTTCTTGCTCTTGGTGTCATTCGACTCAGTTTCCCCAGGACTCCATGATGTTGGCCGACTCCATAATCCTCGAGACGGCAAGTCACGTACACAGGAACTCCTTAATCCTGTCAGATCGCTCTGCCCAGCCCGTCCCCCGGGCAATACCAGGTGGCAGACAGTGCATATCAGTAACCCATTGTCTCACCGCCACCGGTACTCATGAAATGTATATTTGTGTATGACCCTCGCTCTGCATATTCCCCCTCCCTTTCCTCAAATGTAAATTAGTCTAACCCCACCTTTTCTCTGACATATTCATGACGTGTGTAATGTATTCATGATGTAACCCATGAAATCCAACCTTCCCATAATGTATTCATGACGTTTCTCGCACTGTGTTATGGGACTTGGTGGGAACTTTTAAAAGTTTATGTCGCCCCATTCTCGGGGTTCAATCTCGTCTTGAACCTGTTGCGCAATAAACTTGGATCTTCGCATTTTGCTCCTGCGTCCGGCTGAGCTTCCTTTTCTTCCGCTAGAATCCACGGACTTGGTCCGATTGGCTGGGTGGCAGGGTAGATACGCACCCAGATTTTCCGTAACAGCTTGGCGCCCAACGTGGGGCTGGCGGTTCTCCCGGGTTGCTGACCGGAGGCCCCGAATTCTTCAGCCGGCTGCGGGCCAATTTGCCCGAGAAGACCCTTTTGGACCTCCGGCCATCTCCCGGGCGGTAATCGGAAGCCCCAGGAGTTCAGCCGGGGAGCAAAAGGGATCCAGCCGGCTCATTCATCGATCCCGGGATCGGATCGACGGGAAGACGCGTGAGTATAGGAAAATCCAGTGCACTGGTGGGAAGGGGTGGAAGTCTCCTGGCAACTGAATTCTCTGCCCTCCTCTCTATCGTACCTTCTTGCCTTTCTCTTGGTCCAGTCAGTGAGAGAGACCGTGGACCGCTGCTCGACCCAAAGGGGGGTTCTGAGCTCTATCTCTTTATCTAAACCCTCCAGCCAGCCGCACCAATTGGGAGCCCGAAAGGTAAGACGGAGAGACCCGACTTGAAAGATAGCCGACTCTCCGCAAACGGGCATCCCAGTTGAAAGCAAGGGGTTGGAGCTCTCTTTCCGATCTTCCCGAGCGTCCTTTCTAGGGGGCAGGAAGTGGTCTTGCTTTCTATCCCAATCCCAGCCGCACCGGTCGGGCTACAATACCACGTGTACTGTAAGCCCGCTTCCGAAAGCAAGGGGGATTTTCGACCCAAACCTCTGTCCAGGGACCACCCGATCTGGCACCGCACGGTGCGGGCGTTCAGTAGGGCCCCTTTCCTGAGTTGTGACGATAGGTAGGAGGTTGCCAGGAGGGAATAGCCCATGAGGAATTGGGCGGGATCGGCAGAGTGGAAAAGGGACCCCAGGTGAATGGTTAAGGAAAAGGAAGTAAGGAATACCGGATAGCTAGAGCTCTTAAAAACCTCCCTAGGAAGTTGCCAAGCGACTAAAGACCTTTCATTTTACTAGTCCTTTGTCGAATAACCCTAGACCCACGAATCCTTATCGACCCCCTCCCCTCTCCTCTTTCCTATCTAGACACGCGTGAAGTATACTATGGGTACCCAGGCTTCCAAACACGAGCGGACTCATTCTGGGAGGAAGGCTTCCCGGAAGCCATCCCGTTCCCAGAAGGATCCCGACTCCCCTCTTCAATTTGTCATCGCGTGTTGGAAGTCGATTCCTGGCCACAAATTGTTATCTGAGGAAAAACTAGAGGACCTCTGCTCCGGAACCTGGCCCGCCAGGACTGCCTCCGCCAGACCCGAACTGCGGTGGCCACCGGGGGGTTCGTTTAATGAAGAACGCTTGAACCACCTAAGGAAAGCCCTGATAGAAGAAAAACCCCGCCAGTTAGAATACCTGGCCACCTTTGAGGCCGTAAGGAGAATGCTCCAAGCCCCAAAGGGAACAACATCTTACCAATTGCCTATATTAAATCCCGGGCGACTGCCAATGCCCCCCCCTTACGAAGATGACGATGTACGACAGACCCTGGTCCCCTTTTACTATCAAGGACCACCGCCGCAAGCCCCGACATCCAGCGACAGCGACTCCAGTAGTGGGGAGGAAACGGGGGAGGAGGATGAGGCACAAGACACCGAAAATAGGAGGGTCACACGACTACAAGCGAAAAAGGACAAGGGGGGGGCCAAACAAGTTAAAAACCCCGGACAAGCTAAAACTAAAATCCCCTCCTCTACTCACCACAACACCATTGAGGACTCTACCCAAGTCGGGAATAAACCCGCTCCCACGGAACCTCAAGGCTCCGAAAAAGGGACCCGGGGCCGTGATAAAGAGACTCCGGGGACTTCTGACCAAGTAAGCTCCACCGTGAGTTCTACTGCGGTCCAGATGCCCTTAAGGGCCCTGCCCATTCCTCCTCTCGACCCTGATGGGCCCCCGCGGATGGTTTACACGCATCAACCCTTCTATACCTCAGACCTGGTAACTTGGTCAAACCAGATGCCCTCATTGAGGGATGACCCGGACAAATGCCACCGCCAGGTCAGCGCTATCTTCTCCACACACAATCCCACCTGGCCCGATGTCCACGTCCTTCTGAATGCCCTCTTCAACGAGGCGGAGAAAGCGGACATTCTAACTAAAGCTGGGGAAGCCATAGAACTACCTGACTACCAAAGGGGACGGCCTCAGGGATTGCAAGCGCTCACAGCACAATGTCTCAGAGTAGAACCAGAATGGGACTATAATACCACTAACGGTATTTGGTGCTTAAACCTATTTAAAAAGGCCATTTTGGACGGTGTAAAGGCCGCCGGACAACGCACCGTTAATTGGACCAAAGTCCAGTCGGTCATGCAGGGACCAAATGAACACCCGTCCGATTATTACACTAGATTGGTCTCTGCCATTAAAACATGGGGAGGAATAGACCCCAACAACCCACAGCATGAAGTAATCATTAAAGGGTTCTTCAAGGATCAGGCTTGCCCAGATATCAGGAAAGCTCTGAATCTCCAAATTGGATACGATGGAAAGAGCGTAAGTGAAATCTTGTCCATCGCAAAATCTGTCTACAACTCTCGGGATGAAAGAAAGAAGAAGGAAACGAAGCCCGAGGTCGAACAAATACTAGCCTTAAGCATGGAACCTGCCTATGGTCCTAATCGAGGCAGGGGATTCCCTCGAGGAAAGGGAATCCGTGGAGGAGGAACCCCAAATCCCTATAGGCAATGGGGACCGGGGACTGGAGGATGCTATTACTGCCAGGAAGAGGGACACATAAAAAGATTCTGCCCCTACCTAAATGCGACACCCTACGGGGGACAGGAGCCTAAGCCTTTCCCTGTACGGATCACCCACCCTCCTTTCTCCCCGCAAGCCAACGTAACCCCAGGCTACAGCAACCACAACCCAGCGGCTTATACCCCACCGGCGGTCTCGAACCCGATCCCTCAATCCCGACCACAACCGGGACCCCGGACCCAAATGCCGGCCACCCAACTGCCAGCCATAGACCAGCCTGCCCACCCTTGGGCGAATGCTACTGCTCCTCCCTTGCACCCTCCAAACCAACCACCTCCCGATGATCAGAACACTTATTGACAATTAGAAGGGGATCCCGATCAGACCCAAACCATCTGCCCTGTCCTTACATTGTCACCCGAGGACCCGGTCTGTACTATCGAGATAGACGGCCACCCTTACCAATGTCTACTGGACACAGGGGCCACCTATTCCACCCTAACCGACAGTCACCTGGAACCAGGGACAGTAACCAAGAAAGTAATGGGACTGGATGGGATACCCCGCACTTGCCCGCTCTCGCGACCGGCCAAGGTCACCCTCGGACCATTACTAGCGGAACACACTTTCCTATTAACAAGCAGCCCAGTCAACCTCCTCGGCAGAGACCTCCTCTGCAAACTTAATGCCACCATAAAATGCTCCCCGGATGGCATTTACCTACATATGCCAGGGAACTCCATTCCCATTTTCCAGGGTATCGTTCAGGAATCCAAAGCGGACCGACAGTTTCCCGAACTCCCTTTAGAACTGGAAAACGAATTGCCCCCCTCCCTATGGGGCACTGAATCAACCTCAGTGGGACTCTTACTCTCCGCCACTCCGGTTAAGATCACTTACCGAAGCGACTTACCCTTCCCATGCACCAAGCAATACCCTCTGCCCAAAGAAGCCATAGAAGGCCTAACACCCATGATTGAGGACTTCCTCGAAAAGGGGATTCTAGTCCCATGCGCTTCACCCTGTAATACCCCAGTTCTCCCGGTCAAGAAACCCGCTAAGGAGGGGGCACCTATACGGTACCGTTTTGTGCAGGACTTGAGATTAGTGAACCAATTCGTGATTCCCCGACACCCGGTAGTTGGCAACCCGAACTCCCTCCTAAACGCCATTCCAGCAGGGACGACTTGGTACTCCGCTGCGGACCTGTGTTCTGCCTTCTTCAGCATACCCCTAGATCCAGCCAGCCAATTCCTTTTTGCATTTACCTGGGGGCCCAGCCAATTAACGTGGACCAGACTGCCCCAAGGCTATGTAGAGTCACCCGCCATTTTTTCGGCCGTGTTACATCAGGACTTAGAGGACATCCACCTACCGGCCAGTTCCACCCTGCTTCTCTACGTGGACGATATTTTATTATGCTCTACCAGTGAGGAGGCGTGTAAGATAGATACTAAATGCCTCCTATCAGAATTAGCAAAGAAGGGACATAAAGTGTCTCCTAAGAAACTCCAATATTGTAAGCAAGAAGTCAAGTATCTCGGACACATCTTGGGAGTAGGGACCAGAAGTCTAGCCACTGACAGGATTGAGGCAGTCACTAAAATTCCCCTCCCAAGAACAAAGCGACAGCTCCGCGGCTTCCTTGGCATGGCCGGCTTCTGCCGGGCATGGATCGCTGGTTACAGTGAAATAACGAAGCCCTTAACTGCCATGACCCGCCAGGACCACCCAGACACCTTAGTCTGGGAAGATGAAGCTTACAGCTCTTTTGAACGACTAAAACGGGAACTCAGATCTGCTCCTGCCCTAGGATTACCCGACTACCGAATCCCTTTCAACTTGTTCATCCACGAACAAATGGGGGTAGCCTCTGGGGTCCTAACCCAACCATTCCGCGACCAAGAGAGGCCAGTAGCATATTATAGTCTACAACTTGACAATACTGCCAAAGGGGCTATCAGTTGCCTCAGAGCCATTGCTGCCGCCGCTGTCCTCCTCGAGAAAGCCCAAGAGACGGTTCTAGGCCACGAAATCACCCTCCACGTTCCCCATTCAGTCTCAACCCTCCTAACCCTAAAAGGATGTCACCATTTCTCCAACTCCCGCCTCAACCGCTACGAAGCCCTCCTACTAACTCCAACCAATGTCACCATTAAACGTGTCAACTCGCTAAACCCCGCTACCCTACTACCCCTTCCCGATGATGGCACCCCGCATCATGACTGCACCACTATAGTCCGGCAAGCCGAAAAGCCCCGTGAAGACTTAGATCATCTTCCCCTGGAGAACCCGGACCTAATATTATATACCGATGGTAGCTCTAAAGTGATCGACGGGGTCAGGAAGACCGGGTACGCGGTGGTCTCCGACTTCGAAATAATAGAGTCAAATCCAATTAACTCTCAGTACAGTGCCCAAGCCGCCGAGCTAATTGCGCTGCTGCGTGCCTGCGAGATTGGTGAAGGGAAGCGGATAACCATTTATACGGATAGTAAATACTGTTTCGGCTTGGTGCACACAACTGGCCAAATTTGGCTCCAAAGAGGCTTTCTAACCGCTGCTGGGTCTCAAATCTCGCACGCCGCCCTGGTTGAGCGACTTCTCACAGCGATCCACCTACCTGCCGCTATAGCCGTTGTCCACTGCAAGGCCCATACCAAGGGCAGAGACTCAGTTTCTAAAGGAAACAGACGAGCCGACAAAGCCGCACAGATGGCAGCCTTACGCACCCCTAACAACGAATCCGAGTTCCAAGCCCTCCAACTGCCAGCAGACCTAGACCTCACAGAAATTTACAAATCTGCCCCAGGGGATGAGAAGGCTACGTGGGAATCGATAGGTGCCACCGAACAACAGGGTATCTGGGTCCTCCCCGATGGAAGACCCGTCCTTCCAAAGGCCTGGACTCCAAAAGTAGCGAGGTTTCTTCATCAGCGAACACATTGGGGAAAAGGGAGGTTAATGGAACATGTAATTAGATCTTGGTACGCACCCGGGATAGCTGCCGCAGCAGCAGCAGCATCAAAGAATTGCATTACCTGCCAGCGCTTCAATCCTAAGCGTCAACCCAGGAGGCCGCCTGGAGCCAGACCATGGACCTTTGTCCCCTTTGAGAACTTGCAGCTTGATTTCATTGATCTGCCCCAATGCCAAGGCTTTAAGCATGCTTTGATTATCGTTGACCAATTTTCCTCGTGGGTGGAGGGATTCCCTTGCAGAAAGGCCACCGCATCCGTAGTTGCCAGGGCCCTCCTACAGGACATTATTCCCCGCTATGGCATACCCCGTCGCCTAGACAGCGATAGGGGGACCCACTTTACTGCAGAAGTGGTGCAATTAGTAGCCAAATCACTCCAAATCAAATGGGACCTCCACACCCCATACCACCCACAATCTTCTGGCCAAGTGGAACGTATGAACCAGGAAATAAAGATACAGTTGGGCAAACTTTGCGAGCTCACTGGCCTAAAATGGGTCAATGCACTCCCACTAGTTCTTCATAACATCCGCAGCGCCCCAACCGGACGTTTGAAACTCTCCCCATTCGAACTCTTATTCGGGAGACCTCCTCCCGTCTACAACACCCTATTCCCACTATCGGAACTGGAGCTCGGGGAGGCAGAACTTACTAATTATGTTATTCAGCTCCAGACACAGCTACAGCGTCTCCACCACTACGCGGCCATCGAGGGACAGAATCTTCCCATCGACGTCCACGCTCACTCCTTCCACCCGGGCGACTGGATCCTCGTCAAGGTCTACCAGAAAGAACCACTCCAACCCGCGTGGGAAGGTCCCTACCAAGTACTCTTGACATCGCCAACCGCCGTGAAAGTAGGTGAGAAGAATTCCTGGTTACATCACACTAGGTGCAAGTCCTCACCCCCTCCACAGGAGACGGAAGAAAGCAACGGCGAGGACTTCACCTTTTCGACTCCACCGGCTTTACCGACCTCATATATTGACGACGACGACCAACGGACCGGACCAGTTGATCGGGGCCAAGGTCGGGCTCAACAGACCGGACCAGTTGATCGGGGCCAAGGTCGGGCTCAACAGACCGGACCAGCCGATCGGGGCCAAAGTCGGGCCCAACAGACCGGACCAGACACCGCGACACCCAACTGGACGTCTGAAATCATCCCAGATACCAACACCATCAAGCTACGTTTCAGACGCGCCGACAACCACGCTTGACAGCTCCATTGACAGCTTGCTTCGTTTGACAGCTCCATTGACAGCTTGCTTCGTTTGACAGCTCCATTGACAGCTTGCTTCGTTTGACAGCTCCATTGACAGTTTGCTTCGTTTGACAGCTCCATTGACAGCCTGCTTCGTTTGACAGCTCCATTGACACCTTGCTTCGCTTGACAGCTTCGCCTTTGACAGTTCATCTGACAGCACCGTTCAACAGCGCTATTTGATACCTTCGCTTTACAGCCTCACCCTGTCCGGCGCCTTCGTTCGCTCACGCATCCGAGCCATGCGCCTGGTCACCACCGCCCTTCTCCTCGCCACCTTATCCTGGGTCACGTCTACCTCATCAGACCACTGCACAGGATTACGAACAAACTACCACTTCTTGGACTATCATGAGGTCGAGACGGGAAGGTCTAACCCTGATCGAATGGGGGACTTTGATTTCTGCCTTCCCGAGTCCCGGACCTTGCTGCGCCATTCCCTAGTTCCCCAACTCGCCGAAAACGAATATTGGGAACTTTTCATTCGAAACAAGGATTTACATCGTGTCGGCTCTGCGGCTCTCACTCTTGACCACTCCTCTTACCGGCTGACCTGCAGAAATGGGACTTACCTTCTTTACGAGAACGGGGAGGTCTCGCAAACCCCAAACTGGACCGAAGTCGAGACAGGAGGGGCTACTCACGCTTATACGGAATCAAGCCACCCCTCTGGAAACTTGATTTTCGGCTTCCAGTGCCTCCGCTCCACCCCAGAAACCCGGAAGCCCCAACTCCAAGGACTCTGCCTACGACGGTTCTGCTGCCTATGGGACTTAGGGGTCACTCATGAGTGGAGAGGGGCTGAATATCTCGAAGGGTGGCACCATTCCTTACACCCCTCGCGCTCCCCCTCATGGGACCACGTCGGACCCCTGCGATGCGGCGGTATCGCCAGGGATAGGCGACTACTGAACACCACCGACCCCCTCCATCCGGTTGGCACGGCACCCCGACAATTCGGCGCCGACCCGGCACTCCCGGGAGAAGACCTCCTGTCATCCTGGGAGCAAAACTCCTATATTAAGCTTCTCAGCCAGGTGGCGAAGGAGTCACCCTACCCGGACTGCTGGATTTGCGCTCACGCACCCAGCCATCTCCAACAGAGCCTCCCACTGGTCCCTGTACCAGTGACCCTAGAACAGTTCCGTTCCGGAAATGTTACCTCCTGGAACCTGACCGCACTCAACTTAACACATCAATACCTCTACCTCACCGGCCCTACGAAGGGACCCCTTTGCCGCAGCTTCTCAGGGGAAGGAACCTTCATCGGATCCAGTACATGCACCAACACTTTGGAAATCCTACCAACTGGACTGGTCACTGTCTCTAACACAAGGGACTCCCGAACTTTTCCTAATCTTACTGTTGCCTGGGCCGCTGCGGTTGGACATCCCTTGGACTGGAAGCCACAACCCGCAGACACCAAGCTACTACAAACCTTTGCTTCAGGCCGAATGGAATCTTACCTCAGCGGCCTATTCTGGGTGTGTGGGCACCGCGCCTATACATGGGTGAGCCCACACATGTCCGGATCCTGCTTCATCGGCTACATCGTTCCCGGAATTAGAATATTACCACACCTACCGCCTGGAAGACAACGGAACAAAAGGGAGCAAAAAGAGCTGTCAGACCTGTCAGACGTTGCTGCGAATGGAGAGACCGTAGGCCGAGCACTCTTCCCCGCCTACGGTGCCGGTTCAAACCACGTGGATATTCTCCGACTCACCGACATCCTCCTTAAGTTCATGCAGGAGGCGACTCAGATCACAGACTCTCTCATGTCGGAACTATCCGAGGTAAGACAATTGAGCCTACAGACGAGGATCGCGACAGACTTCCTCTTGTCCAGTCAAGGAGGTACCTGTGCATTAATAGGCACAGAGTGCTGTACATACGTGACTGACCAGACCTTAAATATAACTGGACATTTAAATAACATTCATGAACTAGCAGGGAAACTCCACGACATCCAGCATGAGGGGCTATCCGACGTAGACTTATGGGGATGGTTGCCCAAGCTGGGATGGCTCAGACAACTATTGAAAGTCGTGTTGTTCATCATTTTAACTGTTTTCCTCTGTGTCTCTATCCTATGTTGTACTATGCATTGTATTACCCCTTGCTGCTCTCTCCTCCGTCATTCTGCTTCTGCTACCTCCTTTCCTCTTCGAGCCTATTCCCGCTCCCGACATGCTCCCACTTTCCCAGACTATGTACAGATGAGACATTTGGGAGAAGGTGAATATGAGATCACCGAAATTTAGTGCTCAAATGGTGCGGAGAAAGGATTTGCAAGTTCTTACAGAACTTTAATGCAAATCTATCTCCGAATGGGGGACTGATACGGACTGAGGGGGGGGTGCCTATTTCCTCCCTTCCTTTTGGCGGTCCGAGGCGATGACCTCAAGGGTACCACCGCACACCCACCCTCGAACCCCCTTCACCGTTGCACAAGCACCACATGTTTCCCAGACCTTTTCCCGAGCGAAATAAGCTCGAGTATATATATATTCCCTATCCTTTCCTATGCCTATCTGCGCTCCATACTTAGAATGAGTAGACCGAGTGTTTCCCTTCTCCGCTTATTCCTATGGCCGCGCTTTGGCCAATCACAGCCATGCATTCGTCCTGCAGGAGCTGGCTCAGGGAGCTCTTGCACGCCTCATTTAACCTCCTGACGAGCTGCTGACGGCCCCCCATGGCGAGAACAATAGAACCGAAACTCCCGACCTCGTAAAACTGTCAAACCCTTGTTACAATGTATCCATTTCTGCAAGAATGGATACATTCTGCTTCCGCTTTTGATCTAGGCTACGGAACGGACTGAAAGTCATCAGAACCTTTCAAAATTCATATAAAATCAACCGCAGCTCCAATTTTCTTGCTCTTGGTGTCATTCGACTCAGTTTCCCCAGGACTCCATGATGTTGGCCGACTCCATAATCCTCGAGACGGCAAGTCACGTACACAGGAACTCCTTAATCCTGTCAGATCGCTCTGCCCAGCCCGTCCCCCGGGCAATACCAGGTGGCAGACAGTGCATATCAGTAACCCATTGTCTCACCGCCACCGGTACTCATGAAATGTATATTTGTGTATGACCCTCGCTCTGCATATTCCCCCTCCCTTTCCTCAAATGTAAATTAGTCTAACCCCACCTTTTCTCTGACATATTCATGACGTGTGTAATGTATTCATGATGTAACCCATGAAATCCAACCTTCCCATAATGTATTCATGACGTTTCTCGCACTGTGTTATGGGACTTGGTGGGAACTTTTAAAAGTTTATGTCGCCCCATTCTCGGGGTTCAATCTCGTCTTGAACCTGTTGCGCAATAAACTTGGATCTTCGCATTTTGCTCCTGCGTCCGGCTGAGCTTCCTTTTCTTCCGCTAGAATCCACGGACTTGGTCCGATTGGCTGGGTGGCAGGGTAGATACGCACCCAGATTTTCCGTAACAGGGTGAAGATTCAAGACAGAGAAAAGGAACAGAAGAGAAGACAGTAAGCATGTCAGCTCATAAGAGGAAAAATGGAAATTCATATCAGGACAATGCCTTCGTGAAGCCAAACAAACTGTCACAAGTTAGTGTGCAGGCTTCTCCAGACTTTGCATTAGGATTTCCAATGAACTCAGCAATTACAGGGTGAAATGGATTTGGGGGAAATGATGTACAACCAATGCAGAAATGGAAGAATTTCTTCACAGAATGTGTAGTTAATGGGATTTTCCGCTGCAACATTGAGAGCAGCAGCAACACCTACAGTTTACTAATCTCACCTTCTGTATGATTGTCGCAAGGCAATACGCAATAAAAATGGTTGAAAACACAAAAATAATTTAAAAGCAATATTTTTAAATGTTCTTTTAGGTTTCTCCCTATCATTCAGTTGTCAGCATGTTGAGTAGGAAGGTGTTGATGTAATGATACTGTTGTATAACGTTTTAAATGCTGAACTTGTCTTTGCAATGCAATGATAAAATAATAAAAATTACTCGACCTTTCAGTAGCCCTGGTTCCCAACTTTGAAGTTAAAAGCCGTCATACACCCAGTAGATCGCGGCGGTCTGCAAGAGAGTTTGTCCTGCAAGTTCAAAGGAACCGCTCAGAGATCAAGTCTTTCTCCAAAGACCTGAACCAAAAGATAAATGACGACATAAAGAACATTATTATTATTATTATTATTACTGTAGTGTGGGGATTTGAACCTGTGTCTCTCGCAGGTCCTAGTCCAGGACTCTAACCTCTACACCACACTGGTCCACGTTTCCATCTTGTCTCTCCGTGTTCATCTGTCTATAATTGCTAAACTGGTAAAGAGGGATACCAGCCAGAGAAGCCTCCATCCTCTACTGAAATGGAAAAGAGAGAATTCTAATGCTCAACTGCCCTGGGCTATGGCAATACTCTTGGGCATGCAATGGGGCAATACTTGGCTACTTATTAACTATCAATGCCAAACAGTCCTGGGGAGTTTTATTGTCAACTAGCACCAAGCACGCCCGTCCAGAGACTTTATTTTTATCCCTTTTCCAGATAAAGCCTGAAGTATTCAGGCAGAAGCACTGAAGGTCAGTATTTTGCAAGAGAGATTCCAGGGCCCTGTTTGGGGAATAAAAGTGGCAGTCCAGTGCTCTGTTACCCCAGGGCAACAAAGCTGCTAAAAGCAACCCCCAGCAGTTAGGAAATGTCCTGGGGAAATGTGCTGAGAAGTGTAAAATCAACAGGTGATTAATGACAAGATTATGTGGAAGCCAATGGAGATGAATTGCCATATAGCCTTGTGGTTCCCTCACTGCAAGAAGTGAGGTTACAGGGAACTCAGTACAGTGGTACCTCAGGTTAAGAACTTGGTAATTCGTTCCGGAGGTCCGTTCTTAACCTGAAACTGTTCTGAACTTAACCTGAGGTACCACTTTAGCTAATAGGGCCTCCCGCTGCCGCTGCACCGCCGCCGCACGATTTCTGTTCTCATCCTGAAGCAAAGTTCTTAACCCGAGGTACTATTTCTAGGTTAGTGGAGTCTGTAACCTGAAGCATCTGTAACCCAAGGTACCACTGTAGTGGTGCCCGCCTTGCGGAATGCCCTCCCACCAGATGTCTTTTTTTTTTTTTAAAAAAAAAATATTTTAGTCACATAATATACATTCTTTACAACAAACAACTCCAAAATAAGCAGACAACTCCAAAATAAAATCATATGTAACAAAATCACAAGTCTCATGTTTTCATTTACACTGATCTCTCCGATACTTTTACTTAATATTTCTTGTTAATAGAGGGCCTTCTTGGTGGTGGCTCCCGCCCTGTGGAACGCCCTCCCACCAGATGTCAAGGAGATAAAGAACTGTACAACTTTTAGAAGAAATCTAAAGGCAGCCCTGTATCGGAAAGTTTTTAATGTTGTTTTTTTTAATGATATTTATTGAGATTTTACAGACAATAAAAAGTTACAGAATTAAAAAGAAAAAATGAAAAGAAAAAAGAAAAAATAACAATACAAAGATACAAAGACAAAATACATAAAAAGCGGCCTTTTGGCTAAGATCAAGTGTAGACAAAATACATAAAAAGTAATAAAAACAGTTAAAAGCAAATCAATATTTTCATGTCTTATATTTCATTTACTTGTTTCCTGACCTCCTCACACCTCCCTTTTTTGTATTCCAGTTCACATAATTGATTCAGCAAATCCCTTCCCTCTTTGTTTTTATCTTAATTCTATACCTTAACATATTATAACTTCATATCTCTTAAATCTTATTTTAAATCTTATTTTAACCGACTTCTCACAACCATAATATTATTACCTAATTCTTTAAACATTTTTACTAGAGCCAAGTAATTTCGTTCCAACATTTTCCTAACATTCATCAATTTTATAAAACAATCCTAGTAATAAAGAAAAAGCAATAAAGACAATCCAATCTTCATCCAGCGCCCCTTCCTCCTGGTCCCGGGTTTTGTCAGTCCATGTGGTATTTAAAAACATGTTTCAGAATCCCTCTAAAATTGAGAGCCCCAGGAAAGTTTTTAATGTTTTAATGTTTGTTGGGTTTTTATGTGTTGGAAGCCTCCCAAAGTGGAGGGTATTATTATTATTATTATTAATATTATTATTACTACTACTACTACTACTACTACTCAAAAAAGACTTAGGGACATAAGAAGATTTTGCAGGATCAGGCCCCTGGCACCTGCAATCCAGCACCCTCTTCTCACAGTGGCCAACCCGAACCCAAACCAGAAACCGGAAATCAGGATTCGAACACAAGAGCAACTCTCTCCTCCTGTGGTTTCCAGCAACTGGTATTCAGAATCAAATGTCATTTTCAAGCTGATCGTCGTCATGACCGCATCCTGCACCTGTGAGTTCCACAGAAGGGCTTCCGTCTGTCTGTCCTGAATCGCTCACTGTTTAGCTTCAGTAGATGGCCCTGAGTCATGGCTAGATTGTAGCCTAACAATATTTTAGCATAAGCTAAAAAAAATAGCTCTGTGACGCTCGGTAGAATTTGCCTCCTAAGCCTTCTTTCTCTCTCTCTCCCCCCCCCCCCATTTTGCTTGCACATTCCTTAAAACTGCAAAGTCACTGTTAACAGCTAAGAATTCTTCTTCTTCTGCCACAACCATGATTAAAAGCTGCACACATGACTCCCACTTGTGACTGAGATGACGGTCAGGAAATGTCACTAAAGTGTACATTTAACCAAAGGACACGCAAGCTAAGAATCAAAACTGCAAAGCAACCAGTGAAGAACATTTAAAAAACACATATCTTTATTTTCTAATTTTTTTTTAATTGCTTGTCCTCCTAAGATAGAAAGCAGACCCTACCAGTGTCCTTATTCTCCAGGGACAGTCTTGGATTTTCAGAAGCCAAGCTGATTTCTGATTTGATCGCAGAATGTCCCGTTTTTTCCTTAGGACGCCCCTATTTTCAGCTGAGGGTATGGAGTTATGTGACCCCGAGCCAAGTACCAGTAACTATACAACTTTTAGAAGACATCTGAAGGCAGCCCTGTTAAAAAGGTAAAGAGACCCCTGACCATTAGGTCCAGTCATGGACGACTTTGGGGTTGCGGCACTCATCTCGCTTTACTGGCCAAGGGAGCCGGTGTTTGTCCACAGACAGTTTTTCTGGGTCATGTGGCCAGCATGACTAAGCTGCTTCTGGCAAACCAGAGCAGCACACAGAAACGCTGTTTACCTTCCTGCCAGAGCGGTACCTATTTATCTACTTGCACTTTGTGCTTTCGAACTGCTAGGCTGGCAGGAGCAGGGACAAAGCAACGGGAGCTCACCCCGTCGCGGGGATTCGAACTGCTGACCTTCTGATCGGCAAGCCCTAGGCTCACTGGTTTAACCCACAGCGCCACCCGCATCCTGCTTAGGGAAGGTATTTTTTTTATATTCCATGTTCTGTTATGATTTTATATTTGTTTGAAGCTGCCCAGAGGCAAACCTGTCAGATGAGAGGGGTATAGATAATAAATTTATTTTATTACAGTATTATTTATTTATTTATTTATTTATTTAATAGGACGTCCCTATTTTCATCAGAGAAATGTTGGAGGGTATGTTAAAGGCTTTAGAAGTTGCCCAACTCCTTAGCCAAAGGCCACCACAAATCATCATACAAATGTCACAGAAAGGGGTTGGTCTGCAACAGAAATTTGAGGATACGACTTGTCTCCCCGGCCATTCTTTTGAAATGGTGAATACCTTGACTCCAGAATCCATTGCCACAGACCTCTTTCATCCCTGCAACTATTTCTGCTCTTTTGGCGAGTCTGCTGGGATAGTTATCAATACTTGTTAAACCAGTTTCACAGGGGGGAGAATTTCCTGCTCTGTGATAGAGGCATCACCAGTTTGCTTTCTGTACTATTTCAGCTCAGGTTTTACTGATAGCAGTGATAAGTCAGCAAGAAATTGGTGAATTCATCGAGAAAACGGGGTTAAGTCAAAGCATTCCCTGAAATAGGTGCATCTGGCAAATAGAAGGGGAAGGAATGGAGGCAGTGAGAGATTTTACTTTCTTGTGTTCCATGATCACTGCAGATGGTGACAGCAGTCACGGAATTAAAAGACGCCTGCTTCTTGGGAGAAAGGCAATGACAAACCTAGACAGCATCTTAAAAAGCAGAGACATCACCTTGCCAACAAAGGTCCGTATAGTTAAAGCTATGGTTTTCCCAGTAGTGATGTATGGAAGTGAGAGCTGGACCATAAAGAAGGCTGATCGCCGAAGAATTGATGCTTTTGAATTATGGCGATGGAGGAGACTCTTGAGAGTCCCATGGACTGCGAGAAGATCAAACCTATCCATTCTGAAGGAAATCAGCCCTGAGTGCTCACTGGAAGGACACATCCTGAAGCTGAGGCTCCAATACTTTGGCCACCTCAGGAGAAGAGAAGACTCCCTGGAAAAGACCCTGATGTTGGGAAAGATGGAGGGCACAAGGAGAAGGGGACGGCAGAGGATGAGATGGTTGGACAGTGTTCTTGAAACTACTAACATGCGGGAGGCAGTGGAAGACAGGAGTGCCTGGCGTGCTCTGGTCAATGGGGTCACAAAGAGTTGGATACAACTAAACAACTAAACTACAACAACCAAGTTGTGTTGCAAAGGCCATTTGCAGAAGGGCTCCTATAGCATTACTCGGAGTTACATGGATGTGTAAATGCATGTATTCCCTTGCATTTAATATCATTCATTTCAATAACCAAGCTTCTACTAAGGACTTATACACCCTTACCTTTTGCCCTGCTCTTTCGTCCCCATGAAAACCCGCTCTGTAAAGCTAAATTGGAGAAAATGGCAATCTGCAGAAAGCCTGTATAGACATTTGCTCCCGTTGAGTCTCACATGTACTAGCAGTACATGTGAAAAGAATCTAAAGGTCTCGGTGGACCACAAGCGTAACATGAGCCAACAGTGTGATGCAGCAGCAAAAGCAGTTAACGCTATTCCAGGCTTCATCAACAGAAGTCTAGTGTCCAGATCAAGGGAAGTAATAGGACCACTCTATTCTGCCTTGGTCAGACCACACTTGGAATACTGTGTCCAGTTCTGGGCACCACAATTTAAGAAGGATGTTGAGAAGCTGGAAGGTGTGTAGAGGAGGGCAACCAAGACGATCAAGGGTCTGAAAACCAAAACCTGATGAGGAACGCTTGAAGGAGCTGGGTATGTTTAGCCTGGAGAAGAGAAGACTCAAAGGAGATATGATAGCCATCTTCAAATATCTTAAGCACTGTCACATGGAAGAGGGAGCAATCTTGTTTTCTCCTGCTCTGGACGGTAGGACTCGAACCCATAGCTTCAAGTGACAAGGAAGGAGATTCCGACTAAACATCAGGAAGAAATTTCTGAGGGTAAGAGCTGTTGAACAGTGGAATGGGCTTCCTCAGGAGGTTGTGCACTCTCCTTCCTTGGAGGTTTTTGGCAAAGATTGGATGGCCATCTGCATTGCAGCGGGTTAGACTAGATGACTCTTGGGGTCCCAACTCTACGATTCTATGATGCTGTGATTCTAGAGCAGGTTTTTTAGGGGAAAGCTCCAGAGCAAAACGTTTGGACATGGAGATTAAATCATGGGTCGTGTCTAGAAAGAGCAGAGGAACGTTGAATAAACCTTAAGTTTTGTTTACTGATTCTGAGTCCTAAGAAGCATTTGTAGCCTTGACATTTTAAACTCGCCGGGCTTCCACCTTTCTGAAAAGAAGGCATTTTTTCATTCTTCCTGGGAGGAACTCTGTGTGCCTTCAAAGCTTGCACACACACACATATGGAAGTGGGATTTGACGTTGAAAAATATAACCAGGCACTCATTTTTGGGCACTGAGGAAGTCACCGTTTTCTCTTGAATTAATTTGCAGCGCCATCTAGTGGCCAACATTGGAATTCGATAACTGTGATTCCATTTTCTCTCCATTCGACAGTATTCTTACCATCAAAGGATGTGGTGTGTTTGATATGACAAGTAGAGTGGCATGTCCTGCTTCTCAGTTTGCCAGAAGAGATCCATGACTTGATGACGGTTCTGCAGAGAGACTTAGGCATCCCAAAGTGTGCAGAATACAACTGTCCATAGTAGGGCAATGCCTTTATTAAAAAGGTAAAGGGACCCCTGACCATTAGGTCCAGTTGTGGCCGACTCTGGGGTTGTGGCACTCATCTCGCTTTATTGGCCGAGGGAGCCGGCGTACAGCTTCCGGGTCATGTGGCCAGCATGACTAAGCCGCTTCTGGCGAACCAGAGCAGTGCACGGAAACGCCGTTTACCTTCCCGCCGGAGCGGTACCTATTTATCTACTTGCACTTTGATGTGCTTTCGAACTGCTAGGTTGGCAGGAGCAGGGACCGAGCAACGGGAGCTCACCCCGTCGTGGGGATTCAAACCGCCGACCTTCTGATTGGCAAGTCCTAGGCTCTGTGGTTTAACCCACAGCGCCACCCACGTCCCTTTATTAGGCAAACCCAAATGTCCTAAAAATACCGAGCGACCTTTTAATTGTAAGGAGCACAAGGTGGCAGACACAGTTCTCCCACTGCTCATTTTATCCCTGCAACGACTCACACAATTTCATTTTATTTTACTAATTAGAGTTATATATTGCCCTTCATAATAAGATCTCAGGTCACGGAGTGAAATATAGGATAAAAACATTTAAAAAGTAAAACAAAGCAGCAGAACAGTAACCACCACCCCTCGCACAGACACTTTTAAAAGCCTAAATAAAAAAATTCCTTCCAGTAGCACCTTAAAGACCAACTAAGTTAGTTCTTGGTATGAGCTTTCGTGTGCATGCACACTTCTTCAGATACACAGGCTTTTAAAAGCCTGTAGTTCTCGAAGCTACCAGCATGAGTCTGACCAAACTGCGGGAGGCAGTGGAAGACAGGAGTGCCTGGCATGCTCTGGTCCATGGGGTCACGAAGAGTCGGATGACTAAGCCATTTCTCACCTTCTCACCCCTTGCCTTTTCCTGTAAGACCTATTACAATCGTTAAGAGTCGTCAACAGGCTCATCTCAGCTATCTGCCAATCTCCCATTCCCACCACCCTTCTGAGTAATACCCCTCCCCACCTTCTCACTATATAGAAGGATCTGGCAACTTCTGTTTCAGTGTATCTGAAGAAGTGTGCATGCACACGAAAGCTCATACCAAGAACTAACTTAGTTGGTCTTTAAGGTGCTACTGGAAGGAATTTTTTTATTTCAACAAAAGAATATTAATCAGCCAAAGATGAATGCCATATAGATAGTTAAAAGCCAAAGGCCTGATGAAAATGAATGTTCTCGCCTGGCACCTAAATAAATGTAATGATGGTGCCCTCTAGGGGGGCAACACTGAAAAGACCCATATAACCAGCCCAATACTATCATGAGCAGAAACAATCCTGAATGCAGAACAAAAGGACATTTGGAGTGTCCCGCGGAACATCCCATAACTTCTGTTCGAAGTCCTCTGGATTCAGTCCCCTTTTCTTGCCCCAGGTACCTGCAGACAAATACAACCAGCTCAGCATAATCTGGTCAGAAAATATACCAGGACAAGCTGAGAAATAATTTAAAAAGGACCTCTGTGAAGCCCAGAGATGAACAAACAGACATTAACCCCCTCTAACCTCTCACAAAGAGTATTGTTTGTCTCCTCCTGTTACTTATCACCCCGCTATATTTTTATGCGCTGTTTGCGGGGCTATTCCCAGCTTCCAAATCCTTTGACCTCATCTGTTTGGCTTTCCAGGGCTGTGTCAGTGGCCAATGGCCAACAGGATGTGGCTGAAGGAATCCCTGGAAATCTGTCCTCAGACTGCCTGTCTGTGGCTGTGTCACAAGCTCATTCAGGAAATGTGTCGAGAAAGAGGGAGCCATTGGGAGCCCCACGTGCATGAACAGAAGGGTGCCCGTTTAAGGAGGAAAACAGGAAAGTGGAAGGAGATAAGGAAACAAGGGCCCGGAAGGGAAGGTTGACAAACGAAGGGGACAACCCAAAATTGCTGCTTTTTGCAGAACACGGCGCAATGAGCCGAGATCAAGATGGATGTTGGAGCCATCTTTTCCCAAAGTAATGGGATCCCAGGCTTCTCAAACGACGAGGACGATTTCACAAGCGCTCTGTTCTGCAGGCTAATATCGTTAATTCGCATCGAAGGCGCTGGAACTGAGGCTGAGAAATCAGGAAGTCATAGAATTGTAAAGTTGGAAGGGACCGTGAAGGTCACTGGTACTTAATTTATTGCAGAACTAGACACAACAGCAGCCCCTAGGTTGTAAGCTGCCTTGAGCGTTTCAGAAAGAGAGAATGCATAGGTTTTACATCTTGTTTTTTATTTTTTTAAATAGATACATTTGATTTTTATTCTTTTTTGCTTTTAAATCGTTTTAAACTTTATAACACTCTTATCAAACAGGTTATTTCCCCCTGTTTTTAACATTGCAAACCACTTTGATGTCTTTCTTTTGTGATTGAGTGGCTAATAATAATAATACATTTATTATTTATTCCCCAGCCACTCTGGGTGGCTCCTAACAGAATATTAAAACAGGATAAAACATTAAACATGAAAAACTTCCCTAAACAGGGTTGCCGTCAGATGTCTACTAAAAGTCAGATACGGTGGTACCTTGGGTTACATACGCTTCAGGTTACATACGCTTCAGGTTACAGACTCCGCTAACCCAGAAATATTACCTTGGGTTAAGAACTTTGCTTCAGGATGAGAACAGAAATTGTGCGGTGGCGGTGCAGCGGCAGCAGGAGGCCCCATTAGCTAAAGTGATGCTTCAGGTTAAGAACAGAACGAATTAAGTTCTTAACCCAAATTAAGTTCCAGAACGAATTAATTTCTTAACCCGACGTACCACTGTAGTTGTTTATTTCCTTGACATATGGTGGGAGGGCGTTCCACAGGGTGGGCGCCACCACCGAGAAGGCCCTCTGCCTGGTTCCCTGTAACCTCGCTTCTCGCAATTAGGGAACTGCCAGAAGGCCCTCGGAGATGGACCTCAGTTAAGCATTTAAGTCAATAAATAAAGAGCACAATAGATTTAATTGACTCAAAGGCTGCATGTTAAATGGAAGAAAATATCTTTAAGCCACTAGCGCCCCAACTTTTCCCCATTGCCTTTTTTTGGAATGAGAGGCTCTGAACGGGCTGCTGCAGTATCAGCGGTGGTCCTGATGGCTGGTCCCTGTGGCCTAGCCCTGGGGGCCTCTCCCTGCCCCCCCCGACATCCTAGCCATGCCAAAAAGAGACCGTGGGAGTTTGCTTGCCGTTTCCCCCTCCTTATCTCTGCTTAAGTGCAACTTTTCGCCAATCCTGCTCGACTCAGTGGCCGAGGTGCGACCTACGGGGTCAAACCCGTCTCCAGAGATTCGGCCCTATCTCCCTGGCCCTCCAGGATGCTGGCAGCAATCCCAGTTTTCTGACGACAGAGAGCTCTCCCCCCTCCCCTAGTCTTTCCCCACTCCCAGTCTCGTCCTCGGTGTCTGGCGCAGGTTCAGGAGAAGGCTCCGCTCTTAGCCGACTGAAATAGTAAACCTGATAGCTAAAGTGCCCCAAACAGAAAGCGCAGATAACTTTCCATTCAAAATCGCCTCCTCTGCCTCCGACCTTCCCATCCCCACCTCCTGCGGACCACGCAGGGCCATCCATCAAATTCGCAATCCCTCGGAACCAGGAATGGTGATCATGGTGGGGCCTGAATGCACACGGGGGGGGGGGGGGTCGAGAAGCTCCCCTATGAGGAAAGGCTACAGCATCTGGGAGTGTCTATTTTTAGAGAGGGGTGTATAGGGTATTGCAGGAGGGGTAGTACCTTTCGTGGGGGAGATGCCATACTCCTTGTGGGGTAGTTTGTTTACAAAGCTATTGTACTACCAACCTTATTGTACTCTTGTGAAATATGGACCACTTGTAAACGCCATCTCCAACTCCTCGAAAGATTCCATCCACAGTGTCTCTGAATTTTTTTTACACATCACTTGGGAAGATTGTCTTCCATAAACACGGTTTTAACAATGAGTCCGTAAGTGACTGTGGAGGCCAATTCTGGATCCACATGTCCTTCCACAGTGGGGACATTGGTTTCCGGGCGGGAGTTGATCACGGTGTGGATTTGCCAAGCGTCCCTTCCTCTTAGCACATTTCTCCCTTGCGTTCTGAGTTTGAATGTCTTCAAAGTCCATAGAGATAAGCATAGTGTCAGCTCACTAAAAAAAGGTTGACAACTTTGAGGAACCTGGGGGGAGAGGGGCACCGGACAGATCTTTGCACCCCGGCGCCGCATATGCTTAAGACTGCCCTGGGTGGTTTGTCCGCCTTTGATCCCCATCCAGCACTCAGATCTCACCTGCGACTCCTAGAAGCTGTCAGCATGCGACAGTGACTACACCCTGGGAAACGGCTTCAGCTGACCAGCTAAACCAGGTGCGGGTAGCCAATGGGTCTCAAAGCCTCAGTGAGTTAGGGACTTCCCATGCATGTGAAGATGGGCTCTAGTGGATTGAGCAGATGAGACCAAGGGTGGGTCCAACGGTCAAGAAGACGGTTTCTGCACATGCTGCAAAGGGAAGTGAGGTCCAGATGGACTTGTCCACCTGAGAAGGTAGCCCATCTAGGAGAAGGAAAGCTCTGACCCCTAAAACCTCACTGACTTGTGGGATATCTTCAGGAGGAGAAAAGGCTCAGGAGCAAACTCCGAGTGGAGTCCCTAAGATGGTTGGATGGCGCCTTGTATGTCTCCTTGTATTGCTATTGTGTTTTATGATTTTCCTGATATTGTAAGTGGTCTGTGACCGTAATAATAAATTCATTCATTCATTCTTTTAAGAGGTAAAGGTAAAGGTAAAGGGACCCCTGACCATTAGGTCCAGTCGTGGCCAACTCTGGGGTTGCGGAACTCATCTCGCTTTATTGGCCGAGGGAACCGGCGTACAGCTTCTGGGTCATGTGGCCAGAATGACTAAGCCGCTTCTGGCAAACCAGAGCAGCACACGGAAATGCTGTTTACCTTCCCACCGGAGCGGTACCTATTTATCTACTTGCACTTTGACGTGCTTTCAAACTGCTAGGTTGGCAGGAGCTGGGACCAAACAACAGGAGCTCACCCCTTCGCAGGGATTTGAACCGCCGACCTTCTGTTCCGCAAGCCCTAGGCTCTGTGGCTTAACCCCCAGCGCCACCCGCGTCCCATAATGGAGAACTTACCAGGAATCTAATATTGAGAAGCTTAAACAAACCTGCAACCAGATATCTGCTGTGTGTTTAAAAGGGGAATGTAAAACTCTTAAGTTATAGAGCTTGCTAGCGGGAGTTAGGAGGGATATTAATAAACAATATATCGTCTCCTGCCTCCATGAACCTTCCCACAAGAGGATGGTGCTGTTGTGCTTACATCCTGTTTGCTGATTTCCCATTAATACATCTGGCTAGCCACTGTGAGAATAGGATTCTGGGCTAGATGGACCACTGACCTGATCGATCAGCTCTTCTTACTTTCCTAAACCATTCCTCACCTCTGGCCTGCTTTTCAGCTTCTGGATGGAAGCGAATGGCCATCCCTCAGCAGAGACAGAACGCCGGGTCTGATGGACAGTTTATGAGTCAAAATGGCAAGTCTAACATGCCCACGTGGACAAACTTCTTGCAAGCGGAAAGCAAAAGAGAAACAGGGTGGGTGGCTGCCTGTCTTCCTATTCTTGTTTTTAGCAATTCCGCCCAGTTTTGCAATTTCATAAAATTGCCATCATTAAAACTGTGCAGGCCTTGGGACACAATATAATGTTGGAAGATTGGGAAAGGTTGTGGAAGAAAGGCGTTAAGTTCATGGCATGTACGGTACTATAAGAAAACATTATGAAAATGATGGTACTTAACCCTGGTAAAATTAGCAAAGATTTACCATGATAATTCATGCTGGAAGTGTAAACAAAAGGAAGGCACCTTTTACCATATGTGGTGGACGTGTCCTAAGATTAAGGACTTCTGGGAAAAGATTTATAATTAGTTTAAAAAAATGTTGAAATATACCGTATATCACGCATTAAACATCCTTCAGAGGGAGCCTGAACGGCTTCGCTTGGCATGTGGGATAAATTTGCAAGGCAACGACAGCAAAATAAATAACCTCGCCCTCTGGAAAGCAGGGTGATGTCCGGGCTTGGGGAGGTAGGGAGAGAGCCAGGATGCTCCCGCGTCCCGGAATGTTAATAGATTTATCTTCCTGTGAGGAGGACAGTTACAAATAGGCCTCTCTCTTGAGCCAACACTTCTTGGAGGTGGCCGTAGACAGCATGAAGAAGATGCATGTACTCCTATCCTTCATTGCACAAGAAGCACTTCATTCAAATGTTACGCTGGCCGCCGAAGCAGACACAGAGATATCACTTTTTCTGTAAGAGTGTGGGAGTTTGAAACACTCCTTTGGGGTTTCCCTCTCCCCCACTCCCCTTCTCCTTTTTTGGAAGGCAAAAATGGGTTATTCTTAGCAGCTGACACGGGGTTGCCGTCCGACAGGGAAAAAGATGGCAGGGTGAGGCCCTCAGCTGTGAGATTAATGGAGGGGTTGATTAATGCCTCTCTGCTCGAGTATCTCGGCCGCATCCTTACGGAGCCTGGTCAAAGACCTACACAGCCCCTTCTCCTCTTCTAAAAAGGTCTTATCTGGCTGCGGCTGAGGAGCCTCAGAAACAGTTCATTTGTATTGTGTCAGGGAGAGAGTGATTCGCCCTCCTGGGGAAGATGAGGATCTGCCTCATGGAGGCTGCGATGCTTGAAATCTCATCCTTTCTCATGTTGACATCTGCCAGGGATTTATCCTGCTCTGTGGCTGCGTGCGGCCCATACATTTAAAGAACATTCCTCCCTCCTGTGTATGGTGAGTGGAGACCCTGCTGTCACAGTTTCTTGAATAAAGATCAGGCTTACTAGCCTCTTTGCTTCTCAATATACTCTGGTTGGCCTTTGTTATTTATCCTACCAATAGGGAACCCACTTAAGGACTTTATACGGGCTCTAGAAGACCCCATAAGGGAAAAGGAGCAGGTTTCCCCCCTTATAACAATACCATTCACGTGGGATTACGGAAAAGGGTTGGGAAAGCAGGGCTTTCTGCCATGTTTAAAATCCTCCTGTAATAAATGAAAATCTGCCCTTATTCCCTTATGGGGGACACAAGAGCCCTTATAGAGTCCTTTGTAGGTTCTCCATTGGTCGGAGAAAATAACAGAGGCCGACCAGAGAATATTGAGAAGCAAAGCAGCTCGTAAGCCTGATATTTATTGAACTGTTGCAACAGGGAGCTCCCCTCTCACACAGGAGAGGAGGAAGACCCAGAACAAGAACAAAGGTGTGCCTATCCTTATATAGACATTTTAAATTGCCTGCCCTGGAGTCCAAGACCACCCCCAGAAACATCATACATACATCACAGAAAAGGCGGTCTACAACAGAAATCTGAGTGCGTTGTTTACCTCCTGTCTGGCAGGTTACCTGTTAATGCTTACTTGATTGGATACCCTGGGGAGCCTGGCCAGTCTTTTGTAATGATAAATACTTAGTTCCTGAGCCAGGTCACAGGCTCACCCTATTCATACACAGACATATCCTTAAGACAGGATTTGTGAAGGAAAGGACAATGGGGAGGCTTTTCCATCTTCCTCTGACTTTGCAGAGAAAATATTTGGCCAGTTTGGGGGCCAAAATGGCTTCATGGCTGTTTTCCTGTGCTGCTTCAGACATGTAGTTTATATATTTATGTACGTGTTTGCTTGGTACATTTATGAACATTTATTATATATATAAGGCCTTAATTTTTTTATTTCACTCCTCTGCAGGAACAAAGCACTCAATTCCACATGGACGTCTAAAGGTATTGGGAAGGGAATTGGCATTTCAGGGAGTGCTCCTGTTAACTTGCCATGTGCCCCCGCCATCACCTCTTGCCATGTGCCAGGGTGCCTATGTCATGCACTCATTGAGAAAAGCACATGTCTGTGTATGACAAAGTCCGACGAGTCAATCTTGGGGGCGTGTTGTGCTGTTTAGTCGTTTAGTCGTGTCCAACTCTTCGTGACCCCATGGACCAGAGCACGCCAGGCACTTCTGTCTTCCACTGCCTTCCACAGTTTAGTCAAACTCATGCTGGTAGCTTCAAGAACACTATCCAACCATCTCGTCCTCTGTCGTCCCCTTCTCCTTGTGCCCTCCATCTTTCCCAACATCAAGGTCTTTTCCAGGGAGTCTTCTCTTCTCATGAGGTGGCCAAAGTATTGGAGTCTCAGCTTCAGGATCTGTCCTTCCAGTGAGCACTCAGGGCTGATTTCCTTCAGAATGGAGAGGTTTGATCTTCTTGCAGTCCATGGGACTCTCAAGAGTCTCCTCCAGCACCAGAATTCAAAAGCATCAATTCTTCAGCGATCAGCCTTCTTTATGGTCCAGCTCTCACTTCCATAAATCACTACTGGGAAAACCATGGCTTTAACTATACGAAATCTTCGGGGCAGGACATGGCAAAGGAGCAGGGCGTACGTCCAGTCCACCAATCCCCCTTCAAATAGCCCATGGGGTGGGAAAATGTTGTCTCAAATGATCTCATTTCCCACATGCAAGAGTCCCTGATAAGGACAGGCAGACAATGAGAAGGAGTCCAGACAATTTTCCTATCAGCCCCGAGAGATGGAGATCAGCAGCAAGGAAGGGGCCAGAGTGCAAAAATGAGTAAGAAAAAGAGAAGGATGCTGTCTCCTCAAAGCGGGCTGTTAAAACATCTAACATCCGAGAGAACATGTGTGTCATTGACAGCAGTTGTCTCAAGGCACAATCCGCCAGGCAATTCTCGTATGCAGGCCATCAAGACGTTTTGTCAATGGTGCTCTGCAACTTGGGCAGGCATGCCTTCAAATGAGTTAAAAGGCACTTTTCCGAGCACAATTCAAAGTGTCGGTGCTGATCTTGAAAGCCCTAAACAGCCTCGGCCCAGTGTGCCTGAAGGAGCAACTCCACTCCCATCGCTCAGCCCGGACCCTGAGGTTCAGGTCCGAGGGCCTTCTGGCGGTTCACTCCCTGCGAGAAGCGAGGTTACAGGGAACCAGACAGAGGGCCTTCTTGGTGGTGGTGCCCGCCCTGTGGAACGCCCTCCCATCAGATGTCAAGGAAATAAACAACTATCTGACTTTTAGGAGACATCTGAAGGCAGCCCTGTTTAGGGAAGTTTTTAATGTTTGATGTTTTATTCTGTTTTAATATTCTGTTGGGAGACACCCAACAGATGGGTGGGGTATAATAATAATAATAATAATAATAATAATAATAATAATTTTTTTACAGAGCTGAATTTCTCCCAGCCCCAGGAGGGGACTTCTCTCCAAGCCACAGTCTGATAACTTTGTGAACATAAGAGGAAGTTAATGCCCCGTCTAGCCTGACATCCTGTTCTTACTGTGGCCACCCAATTACAGTGGTACCTTGGTTTACAACTGCTTTAGATTACAACCGTTTTGGATTACAACCACGTCAAACCTGGAAGTGTGTGTCCCTTTTTTATTTTTATTACAGCCTTTTTTTGGGGGGAGGGATTACAACCAATTTGTAAAAATTTTTTTGGAGGCCCCATTGGCAGAAGCACGCCTTGGGTTACAACCTGTTTTGGTTTACAAACCGGACCTCCGGAACGGATTATGGTTGTGTTATGTGCTAAGCTTGGTTCCTAGAACAATAGGCAAGTAGGATCCTAGATTGCAACTACTGATTGGCTTGCAGGAAAAGACCAATCAGGCACCAGGAGGAAGTTAATCAGCCAATCATATGGGACTCATTGTGTAAATAATGTATATAAAAGCCTGAGGCTTGGGGGCAATTCAATCACTGTTTTACAAGCTGCAATAAAGAGCATGAAATCACTACAGGACTCCGAGTATATTTCACTGGCAACGAAGGTGGGATCCAAACCCACTCGTGCGTAGCACAATGGATTAGCAATAGGACTCCGATTATATTTCAGGTTGTAAACCAAGGTACCACTGTATCTCGGTGGGAAACCGGTAAACAGGATTATTCGAACATAAGAGCCCTCTCTCCCCTCCTGGCCTTTCCAGCAATTGGAATTTGGGCGCATTACTGCCTCTGTCTGTGGAGGCAGAGCATAGCAACCGTTGATCGCCTTGCCTTCCATGAATCTGCCCAGTCCTCTTTCAAAACCGTCCAGGCTGCCTATTACGGAGGAGAGCTTATCTATGCGCTGTGTGGGCAGCAGCAGGAGTGTTATGTACTGAGTTGAATAGGATCCAAATTGCAGCAGTCTGATTGGTCCTAGAACAATAGGATCCAGAATGCAGCAGTCTGATTGGTCCTAGTACAATAGACTCCAGAATGCAGCAGTCTGATTGGTCCGCAGGAGCCACCCAATCCAACTCCAGGTGGAAGTGAATCCGCAACCTGATTGGACTATAGGAGAATCACAGAATTAGCCAATCACGTAGGGCCCATTGTGTAAATAATATATATAAAGCAGATATTTTGGGGAAACTTTCATTCCTCACTACTATGAGCTGAATAAAGAGCATGAAATCCACTCTCGACTCCGAGTATATTTCAAGGAAGAAGCATTGGAAGGATGCAAGGAAGGATTCAAGGCAGCTTTGGGATTCATCTCCAAAAACCAAGGCCACGCTCCGTGCTGCATTTCGCGGCCGAATTTCCTTGGTTTGTTTTGCAAGTGCCGCTTAATCTCCCCGAAAAATTTGCCCTGTTTCTGTTTCAGGCCAGAAACGAGCCTCAAATTTTCCTCCGTTAGCCATGCTGCACGTTCACAGATCCCTGGCTTTCTTGAACTCCCTCCCTCTCTCTCCCTCCCCCCTCTTTCTTCTCCATTCTCTGGCTGACTTTCCACACCCCTGCTCCCATCCTCCATCGCATGGCCAATCTGAAGATGTCAGGCTGCCATGATAAGGCCTCAGAGGGTCTGCGTGAGAGTAACGCTTGCATGTGCTTCGTGGCGCCAGGCTGAGTCTCGCCCCTCCCCCCAGTCTCGCGCAGCAACTTTTCATCCGCCAAAACCACACACGACGTCATATCTCTCTCTCTCTCTCTCTCTCTCTCTCTCTCTCTCTCTCTCTCTCTCTCCACCTCCAAAGTCGGCACGCGCTCAGAGGTGCAAACCCTGCAGGAAAATTAGAACAGCAAAGTGGGAAGAAGCAAGCCAGAGGTTTGGTTACTTTGGCAAAGACGCCCGGTCCTGCAGAACATCACCGGTCCAGACTTCACAAAGGTGGAATAGCTTCACAAACTGCTGGCTTTGCAACCCCAGCAGTTTTTTCCAGGTTTGAGGGAAGCTTATCTCTCTGGCTGATGGCCTTGGGGAGATGAGAGAGTGTGTCATAATGGCGGCTGGCTCCATCGCCCGGTTCTCTCGCCTTCCCTCCATTTCCCCGCTGATCTCCTGAGGGGAAACTGTTGGCCAATGCAAAGAGAAGGCCATGGCGTCATCTGTGCGAGGGAAACGCTGGGCCTCTCGGGTGAGGTTTCGAGCTGAACGTTAGCCAAGACAACCATGGGGCGATTTCAAGGCCGGCTTGTCGGGAAAGCTGGCTGTGTGAGTGTATCAAACAGGCAGCTTGTCAAACTCAAAGTGGTATATGTGGTCCTCGTCACCCTCTGTAGTATATTCACAAGAACCCTGTGAGGTAGGTTGTCCTGAGAGTTTGTGACTTGTTCAAGGTCACCCGGTGAACTTCATGGCGGAGAGAACATTCGAACCCATGTCTCCCAAGTCCTAGTCTGAGACTCTAACCGCTACGCCACAAGCTAGGCTGGGAGATTGCCTGCTAAGTTGGTGTAGACCGTACTGAGATAGGTGGACCTATGGTCTTATATATCATATACTGTATTTTTCATTCTATAAGACGCACCCGACCATAAGACATACCTAGTTTTTGGAGGAGGAAAACAAGAAAAATATATTCTGAATCTCAGAAGCCAGAACAACAAGAGGGCAGCGAAAGCAGCGATCCCTCTCGCTGTTCTGGCTTCTGGGATAACTGCGCAGCCTGCATTCACTCCATAAGACGCACACACATTTCCCCTTACTTTTTAGGAGGGAAAAAGTGAGTCTTAAAGAGCAAAAAATACGGTAATTGTTGGAAGGGTTCCGGGGTCATCAAGTCCAACCCGCTGCAAAGCAGAAATCAATCATTTGCCCAACGTTGGGCTCAAATCCCTACAGGGAAGTTTTTAATGTTTGATGTTTTATCGTGTTCTTAATTTTATCGTGTTTTTAACAGTCTGGTGGGAGCCGCCCACAGTGGCTGTGAAAACCCAGCCAGATGGGAGGGGTATAAATTATTATTATTATTATTATTATTATTATTATTATTATTATTATTATTAATTTTTATTTATACCCCGCCCTCCCCAGCCAAGGCTGGGCTTAGGGCGGCTAACAAGCAATAATAAAAACAAGTTGAATGAATACAACTTAAAAACAAGATTAAAATACAACATTAAAATATTGAAACATTAAAATATTAAAATGCAGCCTCATCACAGGAGGAGAAAGGAAAAAGAATGCATATTAGTCATGCACACGGCCATCTGAAGGATTGAACTTTGACCTCCTGCTCCATTCCCCAAATATCTCCTCCCTACCAGCGCCAAGCCCCGATCTTTTATGCAAAAGAGGACAGTGGTTTGCATGAAATGAGCACCGGCCTGTTTATATGTATAGATGCATGTTTAGGAAGGGCAGCTATAATTCAAACAGAACAATAGAATTGTAGGATTGTAGCGTTGGGCCCCAGGGTCATCTAGTCCAACCCCCTGCAATGCAGGGATCATAGCAGAGGAATCCCTGACGGGTGCCCATCTAAACTCTGTTTAAAAAAACAGGAGGGTCCACCACCTTCTGTGGGTGCCTGCTCCACTGTTGAACAGCTCTTACCGCCAGAAAATTCTTCCTAATGTCTGGAAACCCAAGACATCTCATCAGAGGGATGGGAAGAGTGTGGCCATATCGGGCTGCTGTGTGTTTGAAATATACTCAGAGTCGAGTGTGAATTTCATGCTCTTTATTCAGCTCGTAGTAGCAATGAATGAAACTTCCCCCAAAAACATCTAGCTATATATACGTTATTTACACAATGGGCCCCACGTGATTGGCTAATTCCGGGCTGCTCCTGTAGGCCAATCAGGTTGCGGATTCACCCCCTCCAGAAGCCTATTTGGCTGTTCCTGAAGGCCAATCAGGTCGCTGATTATCTTCCAGATGGAGCTGGCTTGCGTGGCTCCTGCGGACCAGTCAGACTGCTGCATTCTGGATCCTATTGATCTAGGATTCAGCTCAGTACATGACACCTGGTAATTTCAAGGCTGCCTGCTGCTTTAAACCAGACTTGCCCTCCAAATACAGTGGTACCTCGGGTTACGAACTTAATTCGTTCTGGAGGTCTGTTCTTAACCTGAAACTGTTTTTAACCTGAGGTACCACTTTAGATGTGGGACGCGGGTGGCGCTGTGGGTAAAACCTCAGTGCCTAGGGCTTGGCGGTCGCATGGTCGGCGGTTTGAATCCCCGCGGCGGGGTGAGCTCCCGTCTTTCGGTCCCAGCTCCTGCCCACCTAGCAGTTCGAAAGCACCCCTAAAAAAGTGCAAGTAGATAAATAGGTACCGCTTTCTAGCGGGAAGGTAAACAGCGTTTCCGTGTGCTGCACTGGTGCAGGCTCACCAGAGCAGCTTCGTCACGCTGGCCACGTGACCCGGACGTGTCTCTGGACAGAGTTGGCCCCCGGCCTCTTAAGTGAGATGGGCGCACAACCCTAGAGTCGGACACGACTGGCCTGTACGCGCAGGGGTACCTTTACCTTTACCACTTTAGATATGGGACGCGGGTGGCGCTGTGGGTTAAACCACAGAGCCTAGGACTTGCCAATCAGAAGGTGGGCAGTTCGAATCCCCACGACGGGGTGAGCTCCCATTCCTCGGTCCCTGCTCCTGCCAACCTAGCAGTTCGAAAGCACATCAAAGTGCAAGTAGATAAATAGGTACCGCTCTGGCGGGAAGGTAAACGGCGTTTCCGTGTGCTGCTCTGGTTCGCCAGAAGTGGCTTAGTCATGCTGGCCACATGACCCGGAAGCTGTACGCCGGCTCCCTCGGCCAATAAAGCGAGATGAGCGCCACAACCCCAGAGTCGGCCACGACTGGACCTAATGGTCAGGGGTCCCTTTACCTTTACCACTTTAGCTAATGGGGCCTCCCGCTGCCACTGCGCCGCCACCGCACGATTTCTGTTCTCATCCTGAAGCAAAGTTCTTAACCCGAGGTACTATTTCTGGGTTAGCGGAGTCTGTAACCTCAAGCGTCTGTAACCTGAGGTACCACTGTAGAGGACTTGCCTCTGCCAAAACCTAGTCCCTTGGAATCAGCTGAGTAAAGTAAACTGGTTGCACACTGCCCTCTGCTGGCACAAAACTGTATCATATTTGATGTATATCCGGGATGCAGAATCAGCTGCTCTCCAGATCTCCCACCACGCATAAGAAGAACCTGTTGGATCAGGCCAATGACCCATCTTAGTCCAGCATCCTGTTCTCACCGTGGCCAGCCAGTTGCTTGTGGGTAGCATGCATTCAGGATTCGAACACAAGACCACTTTCCCTTCCTGTGGTTTCCAGCAACAGGTGGAATTAGTGACCATTGGGCCAGCTTGTTGGGGCTTCTGATAATTTGGAGTCCAACACAATTGGGAGGGCCACAGGTTCACAAGCCCTGATCTTTAAAGCGGTTGGGGGGGGGGGAGAACAGCTTTGGGACAGAGATCCCCATCAGGCCCAGCCAGGTGGGAAAAGTTGGGTTCTGCTAATGCGATTGGATGGGAGCTGTAGCCCCCCAAACCCAGAGGGCGCCAGGACCTCAAATACTGGTTTGCCAGATGCTATGGGGAGAGATGTATGGAAGATGTAGAGATGTATGGAAGTGAGAGCTGGACCATCAAGAAGGCTGATCGCCGAAGAATTGATGCTTTTGAATTATGGTGCTGGACTGCAAGAGTCCCATGGACTTCAAGCAGATCAAACCTCTCCATTCTGAAGGAAATACAGCCCTGAGTGCTCACTGGAAGGACAGATCCTGAAGCTGAGACACCAATACTTTGGCCACCTCATGAGAAGAGAAGACTCCCTAGAAAAGACCCTGATGCTGGGAAAGATGGAGGGCACAAGGAGAAGGGGACGACAGAGGACGAGATGGTGGGACAGTGTTCTTGAAGCTACCAGCATGAATCTGACCAAACTGCAGGAGGCAGTGGAAGACAGAAGTACCTGGTGTGCTCTGGTCCAGGGGGTCACGAAGAGTCGGAGACGACTAAAGAACTAAACAACAACATGGGGAGAGACTTCTTGTTGGCTTGTGTCTCCAGAGGCAATGGAGTGTACCTCTGGAGGTGAAGCCAAGCCACTGTGTTAGCAGCATCAAAGTGACCTCCCTGGGATGCAAGCCTGGGCAGTGTGTCTGGAGGTCCTGGGCTGCCCAGATGTCAAGACCTCCCCCCATCTCACTGATGTGGTCCAAAGTAAAACAGAGCAAGACAATTGGCACCAGCTTGGTTGCAGGAGTTGCAGGAAGGAGGCATAGAAGGCGCCATCCAACTGTCTTAGGGACTCCACTCTGGATCTGTGTAGGGTTTATTCCTTAGCCTATCCTGAAGATATCCCTCAAAGCAACAGAAGTTGAGGGTCAGAGTTCTCCTTTTCCTAGAAGGGTTATGTTTCCAGGTTGACAAGTCCAAGTAGTCCCGCTTGGACTACTGCAATGCGCTCTACGTGGGGCTACCTTTGAAGGCGACCTGGAAACTACAACTAATCCAGAATGCGGCAGCTAGACTGGTGACTGGGAGTGGCCGCCGAGACCATATAACACCGGTCTTGAAAGACCTGCATTGGCTCCCAGTACGTTTCCGAGCACAATTCAAAGTGTTGGTGCTGACCTTTAAAGCCCTAAACGGCCTTGGTCCTGTATACCTGAAGGAGCGTCTCCACCCCCATCGTTCAGCCTGGACACTGAGGTCCAGCTCTGAGGGCTTTCCGGCGGTTCCCTCACTGCGAGAAGCAAAGCTACAGGGAACCAGGCGGAGGGCCTTCTCGGTGGTGGCGCTTGCCCTGTGGAATGCCCTCCCATCAGACGTCGAAGAGATAAACAACTACCTGACATTTAGAAGACTTCTGAAGGCAGCCCTGTTCAGGGAAGTTTTTAATGTGTGACATTTTAATGTATCTTTAATCTTTGTTGGAAGCCACCTAGAGTGGCTGGGGAAACCCAGCCTGATGAGCAGGGTACAAATAATAAATTGTTGTTGTTGTTGTTGTTGTTGTTGTTGTTGTTGTTGTTGTGTTTTTTTTTTGTTGTTGTTATCTGCTCAGTATATCCCTCATTAGAGGGATATACTAAGGACCGCTAAATCATGTTTGTTTTCTTTATTATCACACTTACCTCCTACATTTCCTCCAAGGCGTTCAAGGTAACACACCTGGTTCTTCCCCTCTGCATTTTATTTTCACAATGATCCTGTGAGGTATGTCAGGCTGAGAGAGTGTGATTGTCCCAAGGTCACCCAATGAACTTCCTGGCTGGCTGAGGATTCGAACCCTGCTCTTCCAGCTCCTAGCTTAATGCTCTAACCACTACACCACACTGGTTCTTTCTATGGTGAATATAAACAAAACTTTGCAAGGAAGCATATTTGGATTTGGGAAGAGTAAAACACCTTGAAGGGCTGGTTTTCTTCCATGCACAGTTTATTTAATGACAACAAAATCACTTATTATTATTTCCAGATGAAAGTCCACTTTGTGTGCCGTTGCGCAGAGTTCTCTTGCTGCTTCTCAGGTGGGCTTCCTCTAATTTCCTGCGGCTTCTGGATCCTTCAGGGCCATCATCTGCAGCAACGCTGGCGCCCATTGGTGCAGGTGCCGATGGGCCTTTCGTTGTGGAAGCAAAGTCTCCGGCAATGTCCATGGTTGTAGTGGCACTGCAGGCTGTCGTAGAGATCCCCTGGCGCTGTTCAGAGAACCACAGGTTGGAGTAAAACGGAGACCCAACAAGGCAGAAACTCTGCAAAAACCCACTTACAGCGAGACCAGCGTCACTACATAAGAGTTCAGCCTGACCGCGGTACGGGCAAGAACCAGTGATCTAAACCACTGAGCCTCTTGGGCTTGCCAATTGGAAGGTTGGTGGTTCGAATCCCTGCAACGGGCTGAGCTCCTGTTGCTCTGCCCCAACTCCTGCCAACTTAGCAGTTCGAAAGCACACCAGTGCAAATAGATAAATAGGCACCACTGCAGCGGGAAGGCAAATGGCGTTTCTGTGCGCTCTGGCTTCTATCACAGTGTCCTGTTGCGCCAGAAGTGGTTTAGTCCTGCTGGCCACATGACCCAGAAAGCTGTCTGTGGACAAACGCCGGCTCCCTTGGCCTGAAAGCGAGGTCACCTTTGACTGGACTTAACCAACCAGGGGTCCTTTAGCTTCACCTTATCTTTACCTGGGGACGCGGGTGGCGCTGTGGTCTAAACCACAGAGCCTAGGGCTTGCCGATCAGAAGGTCGGCGGTTCAAATCCCTGCGACGAGGTGAGCTCCCGTTGCTTGGTCCCTGCTCCTGCCAACCTAGCAGTTCGAAAGCACGTCAAAGTGCAAGTAGATAAATAGGTACCACTCCAGCAGGAAGGTAAACACCGTTTCCGTGCGCTGTTCTGGTTTGCCAGAAGTGGCTTAGTCATGCTGGCCACATGACCTGTCTGTGGACCAATGCCAGCTCCCTCGGCCTATAGAGCAAGATGAGCACTGCAACCCCAGAGTCGTCCGTGATTGGACCTAATGGTCAGGGGTACCTTTACCTTTACCTACTGGCAAGAACCAGTTTACCTTATAAAGTGAAAAACAACTCCAGATAAGGTGCAAGGAGGGTTCTGCATGTGCAGTAAAAAGAAAAGAAAAAAGGGGTTTCCAAGGGCTGTATGAAGAGATGGTGAAGTGATGGGATGGCAGAAGGTGGCCTCAGCTGCACCCCTACCTAGCTCAGTCCTGTCTACACTGATGGCAGCGGCTGTCCAGGTACAGACAGGTGTCTCTCCTAGTCCTACCTGGAAATGCCATTGGAAATTGAACCTGGGCTTTCTCCATGCAGAGTCGATGCTCCACCCCTGATCCACAGCCCTTCCTTGTGGCTCTTTTGTCCCTGGAAGTCAAAAGCAGCTGAGCAGCGCTTCTGATCTGTTTCGCCCTGTTGCCTCCTCTGTGCCTCAGTTTCTCACCTGCAGCAGACTGGCAGAGGAAGAGGAGAAGGACACACAGCAAGTAAAGCATCCTCATGACGCCTTTGGGTCCGTGAGCGGAGGCTTCGGAGGAGAGGAGTCTCGTACAGCGAAGCTTTCCTGGCTCAGGAAGCGAGTGAGCCGAACAATCTCTGTGTTTACAGAGGGTTAGCAGGCTTGGGAAACATCCCCAAGGGTGGGTCAGGAAGCAGGCCAATGCAGTAGCCCAACCCAGCCGAGACTGGCACAAATGTAACCTTTTGGGATTCGATATCACCATTAGATAACGGCCTACGAGGCTGGCTGGAGACCAAGGGAGCAACCTGGAGCAGATCCATCCTTTTGATGCAATACTTTCCTCTTCTTCTGGCCAAGTTGTTCCCTCAAGCGGAATTCTGTCGGGATTCTGCAGGTGAGCAATGATGCAACATGAACATTGGCAACGATACTTAAAAAAAAAAAAAGTGGATCAGGAAATTCCACCTTTAAGAAAAAAGAAGAGGTGAGGGGACCAGGAGTGCAGTGAAATAATACAAACAAATTATAACCACAAGATAGTGTTGTAAACAAAATCTGCCCTTATGGGGTATTCAAGAGCCCATATAGAGTCCTTATGTAGGTTCCCTATTGGTAGGAGAAAATAACAGAGGCCAACCAGAGAATATTGAGAAGCAAAGCAGCTCGTAAGCCTGATCTTTATTGATCTGTTGCAACAGGGTGCTCCCCTCACACGCAGGAGGACAGAGGAGGAACCCAGAACAAAGGTGTGCCTGCCCTTATATAGACATTTTAAATTCCCTTCCCTGGAGCTCCAGAGTACCCCTCCATACATCATACATACATCACAGAAGAGGCGGTCTACAGCAGAAATCTGTGTGCGTTTTTTATCTCGTCTGGCAGGTTACCTGTTAATGCTCACTTGATTGGATACCCTGGGGAGCCTGGCCAGTCTTTTGTAGTGGTAAAATACTTATTTCCTGAGCCAGGTCACAGGCTCACCCTATTCAAACACAGACATACAAGACAATGGGGTTGGCTTTTCCATTTTCCTTTGACCTTGCAGAGAAAACATTTGGTCAGTTTGGGAATCAAAAATGGTTTCATGTCAGTCTTCCTGTGCTGATATATGTTCGTGCTTGGTTGGTACAATTATTATATATCTAAGACCTTAAAATTCTTATCACAATAGCAGAATTCTTTTCTAAAAAATAGTTTTTATTGGTTTTTCGATATATACATCCTTTATGAAATATCTCTCTAGCAACTTTCCATTTTTCCTGCCCCCCTCCCCTGGACTTCCCCCAAACTTCCACTTTGTTTTACTTTCAGTTTATTCATCCTGCGTATTATTTCCCCAATTAATCCCTAATACATTTACAGCTATTTTTTCATTATTATATACATTTGTGAATGTTTACTCAAACCCTGCCGATGAGTCCAACTCTTCATATTGTCTCTTCATATATATTGCAAATGGTTCTTATTCTCTTTTAAAGTCCTTGCTGTCCCTTTCATGTAATTTGTCTGTTAATTTTGCTAGTTCTGCATATTCTACAAGATAGCAGAATTCTGTTCAGTGGGCAGAATGGTGCTTCCAGAGAGGCTCTCTGGTTGATGCCACAAATACCGTGTGCCGTTAGTTGCACAGTGCAATGCCCTCCCTGATAACAGGCACAAGGCGTTCTTTTCTCCCGTGTGACGTCGCTGAGAGTAGATAAGAATGCACCACAATCTCCTGCTTAACTGGACCAAAGGTCTCTCTACCGTCTATTTGAAATGGCAGCCAGTGAGGTCCTCGTTCACATTCTTGCAGGAATTTATGTATGGGGGTTTTTTTTTGGGGGGGTGCCCCTCCAGCAGATATCATGCACATGCACCCCACTAACAAAATCAGGGCAATCACTTTTGTGACTTTTGTGATTTGTACCCACAAAACACTTCATCCCATGTTCTTCCTATCTATTCAAAGGGCCTCTGCTGCACAATACCAAATGTAACAATTCACTGATAAACGTACAGTGGTGCCCCGCAAGACGAATGCCTCGCAAGACGGAAAACTCGCTAGACGAAAGAGTTTTCCGTTTTGTAGGTGCTTCGCAAAACGAATTTCCTATGGGCTTGCTTCGCAAGACGACAATGTCTTGCGAGTTCCTGCTGGTTTCCCCCCTCCCCTCCCCTTTTCTAAGCCGCTCAGCAGATAAGCCGCTAAAAGCCGCTAATAGCGCTAATCCGTCAATGGGCTTGCTTCGCAAGACAAAAAAACTGCTAGACGAAGAGAATCACAGAACGGATTCTTTTCATCTTGCGAGGCACCACTGTATCTATGTACTGGCTCACTGGGGAAACTTTAGAAATTCATATAGACATGTGAGCTCAGCTACTCAGCAGCCCCTCTGCCTGAGTGATAATTCCTGGCATCCTGATACCTGAGTGCCAGACAGGTAGCCATTCCAGAAATAACAAACCCAGATGAAGACAAAAGGGTGTGATTAACTTGGCTGGGAAACAGGGAAATGTAAATACCTCTTTTGTTACACTTGATGGGTGTTTGGTGGAGGGCAAGGGGAACCATGTGGCAGGGTCCAGGATGCTCAGATTACTGCCACCAGACCTCCCCTTTCATGATGTAACCATGATGTATTAGTGATGTAGGTTGGGGGGTGTAACATGGGGATTAAGGTAAAGGGACCCCGACCGTTAGGTCCAGTCATGGATCACTTTGGGGTTGCAGCGCTCATCTCGCTTTATTGGCCAAGGGAGGTGGCGTACAGCTTCTGGGTCATTTGGCCAGCATGACTAAGCTGCTTCTGGCAAACCAGAGCAGCACACGGAAACGCCGTTTACCTTCCCGCCGGAGCGGTACCTATTTATATACTTGCACTTTGACGTGCTTTCAAACTGCTAGGTTGACAGGAGCAGGGACCGAGCAACGGGAGCTCACCCCTTCACGGGGATTCGAACTGCCAACCTTCTGATCGGCAAGCCCTAGGCTCTGTGGTTTAACCCACAGCGCCACCCGCATCCCATAACATCGGGATTAGCAGCTAATAAAAAATTGGGTTCTCTTTTGTTCGGGGCTTCCATCTTGTTCCAACTTGTGGCAGGTGGGAGTCCTGTCGCGACAGTCTTCAATAAAGACCAAGCCTACTGGCTGCTGTTTTGCTCTGGTATTCCTGGCTGGTGTCCTTGTTTTTTGTCCAAGGGAGTCCTCAGATTTCTCCATTAACAACATCATACGTTTAAAGAATTACTGTAGAAGGACGTTTGGTTCCAGAATTTGCCTTCGCACTCACTTAGGAACCCACTGTTAAACCGTGTTTATGGAAGACAATCTTACTCGGCTACGAGGGATTGCCGAAGAAGAAGACCACTTTAAAAATGCCCCCCCCCGAATCCTGGGAGATGTAGTTTGTGAAGGGTGCTGAGTTCTTAGGAGACCCCCCCTGGTCCCAGTTCCCAGAGTTCCCTGGGTAAACTTCCCTGCGTTGTTAAATCAACCTGGGAATTGTAGTACTGGGAGGGGAATCGTGGGATCTCATAAGAACAAAATTAGTCATACATATGACTAAGTATTGAAAAGCTGAATGTTTTTGGGATAGGTTTTATTGGGGGGGGCAGACCCTTCTAAGTTCCTAGGTGTTGGGAATCAAGCCTGCCTTCAGGAGAAACTGGCCACTCTCCAGGCACCCGGCTTGATCTCCGGTTGACCTCCCTGTCTGCATTCCCCGGCAGGATACAGGCTAGGTCGCGATAGGCGATCCTTCTCGGCGTGAGAAGAACACCCCCCCTCTTTCCTGCCCCCCCCCGGGCAGGGGAAAGAGATAGACAGAAACGTATTTACATGCCTTTATTTCTGTCTTTGCAGCGTTACAAAAATCATGACTGCTCTCTTCAAGCTCCAGCAGCCGGGAGACAAACTCCTCCTGTACTTCCTGTACAGCTCATATTACACTCTGAGCTAATTCCGGTGCCCTCTGCACTGTGAATAGACTGTCCCTCTGTTTCCCACGAAACAGTCCCAACATTCCCATTATGTTTTGCTTTCAAGCTACCAGCTCGCGGCCGCATTGCTTCTATATCGTAACACTAGGTCCACCAATAAGCAATGGCCCACACTGGAATTTCCCAAACCCCACATGAAAATCCCCCCCCCCATGAAAAAGCATCTCAGTTCAGCTTGCTCTGTGGAGAAACTTGGCTCCCTTGACCTCCCTATTATGACCTAATAGAACTCATGATTGCTGAGAAGCAGCCGGCCACCCAGGAAGGAGCCTTGAAACTTTTCCTACAGGCAAGGAGTTGCTTCTCTTCTTCATGCTGCCCCCTGCCCAGTACAAATGCCCCTTTGATCTGCCCCTTCTCCCTTCCTGCCCCTTAGGCCCAGGCTTCCTGCCCCCAAACACCTTTGCGATGTCCCCTCTTTCTCTAATCGGCCCACTTCCTTCAAAATCCTCCTGGAAACCACCATGTCCAAGAATATTTCAGCCTAGGGAGCCAAAATGGAGTCCTCTATGTGTTCTTGGGCTCCAGATACCTTTTCTCCAGCGGCCGAACAGCGATGGAGGACACTACCTGGGCTGCCCCTGTTTAGACCTTGTTCCTGGCAGAAATAAGGTTTGAGCTCAAGTATCACAGCTTGGTCCAGCCCATCCATCGCTACTTTCCCTCACTCCTCTCTTTTCTTCCATACCTCAGCTCCTGTTGTTGTTGACGACTTTGATTTATTGCCCCTGCCCTCTCTTGTAATACCAACATTAGTGGAGTGGCAGACCAAAATGGTTGAATATGTGGAATTAGCAAAACTGACCCACAGAATCCGTAACCAAGAAGAAACACAAGTTCAGAAATGAGTGGAGTAAATTTGTGGAGTATATACGCAGTAATTGCAGAAGTTTAAAGGCTGTAGTAGGATTAAAATAAATCTTATGATGTGACTAGGATGTTATTAAGAATCTGTGATAAATGAAAGGTAAATATGAAAACCTGTTGAAGGGAGGGAAGTCCGTGCTCGATAGAGCGTCAAGAAAATACATTAGTGTATTTATTTTGTTTCTTCTGTTTTGTTTGTGTTAAAGAAAATTCAATAAAAAGCCTTTAAAAAAAAAGATTTATTGCCTGCCCTCGACCCCTAAGATCAGGGTGGATCACAGCAATTTAAATGCAACATTAAAAAGTATTAGTATTACTAATTCTAATTCTAATTCTTTTATTATTTTTATGCCACTCATCTGACTGGGTTTCTCCCAGACGCTCTGGGAGGCTTCCAACATATATAAAAGCACAACAAAACATTGAACAATAAAAAACTTTCCAATATGGTGGAACCTCAGTTGTCGAACGCAATCCGTTCCGGAAGACCGTTTGACTTCTGAAACGTTTGACAACAGAGGCACTATTATTATTATTATTACTACTACCACTATTAATGCTGCAGAATAAGCAGCCCTGTCAAATTAGAAGCATCGTCAAATTGTGCTCTTTTTCAGTTCCAGACCTTAGTGCTCTGAATTTCTCTTTCGCTTCTTGTCTTTTTCAGATTACATCCCAGCCAACTGCCATGAAGATTTTTTGCCTTCTCTTTGCTGGACTGTTCTTGGTCTTCCTGTCCAATTCAGGTAAAAATGCCCACTGACTAATGACCAACCTGATCATTGTGTGATGAGGGAAGAAAGTCAACCCTGTTTTTGCACAGAAAGGTAAAATTATCGGCTTCGCACTTTCCCAAGCAACATGCAGCCTGAAACACAGCCATCCTTTGAAATTATCTGGATTTTGCAATGCAGTTCCCCAGCCAAAATGCATCTCACAGGGTCGTGTGTGTGTATAAATGCAAACTTCAGTAAAAATAACATGGAAAAAATAATTATATTTGTGAAAATCGCTTTGCAAAGCATGTGTATGTTAGAGGAAATTGCATACCAAAAAGTATACACTGGGAGAAATTTCTACTTAGATCCTGACAAATTTTAATGAGGACCTTAAAACCCCCCACAAATCACTCTATACAGTGGTACCTTGGGTTACGAACTTAATTCGTTTCGGAGGTCCATTCTTAACCTGAAATCATTCTTAACCTGAGGTACCACTAATGGGGCCTCCTGCTGCCGCTGCGCCGCTGGTGCGCGATTTCCATTCTCATCCTGGGGCAAAGTTCTTAACCTGAGATACTACTTCCGGGTTAACGGAGTTTGTAACCCAAAGTGTTTGTAACCGAAGGTGTTTGTAACCTGAGGTACCACTGTACTTTGTCTTTCTAACTTCCAGCAAGTTGAGGATCTAGCACAGAGCCTCTTCCTTTGTTACCTTAATGGCCCACACTTTGAGAGGGTCATTACATCACCAGGAAACTAGCCTGGCTGTTGCAAGAATCGAAACCATGCTGGACCCAGGAATTAAAAGGGACTCAGGCATATAGCTTACCCCCCAACTCATAACAGTATTTTATTCTGTGTGTGTGTGTGATGTCTCTGCAGAGACATCACCTTGCCAACAAAGGTCCGTATAGTTAAAGCTATGGTTTTCCCAGTAGTGATGTATGGAAGTGAGAGCTGGACCATAAGGAAGGCAGATCACCGAAGAATTGATGCTTTTGAATTCTGGTGCTGGAGGAGACACTTGAGAGTCCCATGGACTGCAAGAAGATCAAACCTATCCATTCTTACTGAAATCAACCCTGAGTGCTCACTGGAAGGACAGATCCTGAAGCTGAGGCTCCAAGACTTTGGCCACCTCATGAGAAGAGAAGACTCCCTGGGAAAGACTCTGATGTTGGGAAAGATGGATAGCACAAGGAGAAGGGGACGAAAGAGGACGAGATGGTGGGACAGTGTTCTCGAAGCTACCAGTATGAGTCTGACCAAATTGTGGGAGGCAGTGGAAGACAGGAGTGCCTGGCGTGCTCTGGTCCATGGGGTCACGAAGAGTTGGACACGACTAAACGACTAAACAACAACAACATGTGTGTGTGTGTGTGTTTTAAATAATTGCTTCAGCTACACACACAAATAATATCTGCAAATAATATGTGTATATCTCTATTGGAACTGAACTCAGCAAAGCCGGCTGCACAACACAGTGCAGGGAAACTTGCCATATCCCTTAAAACTCAGCTTAGTTGGGACACTCCAAGCATAGGGTAAGGAAGATAATAGGCCACTGTTCTCTTAGCTTGTGCAGTTTAACTATGGGCTCAAGACGCAAGACGTCTAAATTATATTAAGGAGTAGTGGCGCTAAGGGACGCGGGTGGCGCTGTGGGTTAAACCACAGAGCCTAGGACTTGCCAATCAGAAGGTTGGCGGTTCGAATCCCTGCGACGGGGTGAGCTCCCGTTGCTCAGTCCCTGCTCCTGCCAACCTAGCAGTTCGAAAGCACATCAAAGTGCAAGTAGATAAATAGGTACTGCTTGGGCAGGAAGGTAAACGGTGTTTCCGTGCACTGCTCTGGTTTGCCAGAAGCGGCTTAGTCATGCCGGCCAAATGACCTGGAAGCTGTACGCCGGCTCCCTCGGCCAATAAAGCGAGATGAGCGCCGCAACCCCAGAGTCATCCGCGACTGGACCTAATGATCAGGGGTCCCTTTTTTATACTGCTCAGGGCGGGCAATGACCTCCATTCTTTGGTAGCAGATTGCCAAGGTTCTGAGCGCATTCTGAGCTGAGGTATATCTGAGCTGAGCTCACAGCTCACATCGAAATCATACGTTTAAAAGACGTTTAAAGCACATGTCTTCCCCCACAGAAGGCTGCACACACACACACACACAGTTAAAGGACATGGCTCCCCATAAAGACTCTGGAGATTCATGGCTGATTACAGATCCCAGAATTCTTTGGCGGAAGCTGTGTGCTTTAAATCTTTGGCGTGATCACCGTCTTTTTAATCCAGTGGTCTACTCCTCCTTAGCTTTTTTCATTTCAGCAGGTGGGAAACGTCATTTTGCCATTAAACAATCTGGGAGTCAGAAGCCCCTGGCGATCTCCCATTTCCCCACTCCTGGCGTAGAAGACACACTCCTCCTCCCTCCACAAACCCCTTTCCTAGCGTGACATGTCTCAGAATGCAAACCTACAGGCAGGAACTGGTTTTTGTAAGCTAGCATGGGAGCCTTTTTGTTATGTACTGAGTTGAATAGGGTCCAAAATGCAGCAGTCTGATTGGTCCTAGAACAATAGGATTCAGAATGCAGCAATCTGATTGGTCCTAGAACAATAGGATTCAGAATGCAGCAATCTGATTGGTCCTAGAACAATAGGATTCAGAATGCAGCAATCTGATTGGTCCTAGTACAATAGACTCCAGAATGCAGCAGTCTGATTGGTCCACAGGAGCCACCCAATCCAGCTCCAGGTGGAAGTGAATCCGCAACCTGATTGGCCTATAGAAGAATCCCGGAAATAGCCAATCATGTGGGGCCCATTGTGTAAATAATGTATATAAAGCAGACATTCTGGGGGAACTTCCATTCCTCCTCACCACTATGAGCTGAATAAAGAGCATGAAATCCACTCTTGACTCCACATATATTTCACTTTTTGGCTGCAGAGCAGGGTAAAAATTCTGCAAGAAAGTAAAGCAATGAAGTGAAGCAAACACAACCAACATCTTTAATAGTTGCGTGTAGATTTTGTGCAAGCCTCAGTGGCTGAAAGCCCTTCTCCTACACAGCTAAACTTAAGGTGCAGGATCCTTCCCCTCTCTTGCCTCCCTAGTGATGTTCCTCTTCCCTCTACTTGTAGGCATAGCGGACTTTGTCACCCTGGGCTGCTTCGTCCGAGGCGGGAAATGCGAAACGGACATTTGCAAAGAAAATGAAGAACAGATCGGAAACTGCTCCAGAACTGAAAAATTGTGCTGTAAGAAACCAAAATAAACGGCGTCTCCTGGATCCCAGGGGACTTCCTTTACCTGGAGATGTGGGCATCAGATCCGCACACTGAAAGATCAATGAGGAGGAGGAGGAAGCCTTGGTTGAGCTGATTGCTTGTGGGTGGCTGGAAAACCGACAAGGAGTCACAATGTTCTCCTAATTGCTGGAGATCTCTCTCCAGCATCTGGAATGCTACCCCCACCACAGTTCTGCTTGTGAAAATTTGTCAAACGAAAATCGGGCAGGCCTCCCTCCATTGGATTATACTTTACGGATTAATTGTGTAAATTATACCTTAGGCAAAGTGCTGGTGGAGCGGGGAGGGTGATGAGGCTGAACCCTGCTAGCCAGGGTGTTACGGAAAAATCTAGGTGCAAGGCTGCTCAGTCACCCAACTCGTCGGGCAGAGCCCGCGGGTCCCTGCGGAATAAAGGAAGGCGTCCAGCCACCAACCGGAGCACATAGCTGTAGGCCAAAGTTTATTGCGCAACAGGTTCAAAGAGGAATTTTGAACCCCGAGGATGGGGTGACAAGGACTTTTAAAACTTTCCCAGCATATCCCAGAATACAGTTCATACAGCATCATTGCTACATCACTGACATGTCACAAAGGGGGAGGGGTAGACAGGGGTTACACTAGTTTAACCTTGGCAAACATGTCCAGACCAGTCCTTGGTACAAGATTAGCATAAGCAGACATGGCAGGGCAAGACTTGGGTATAGGATTAGCATAGGCAAACACCTCCGAAGTCCCACCACCCAAAGTATAATAGAACTTCCTTTGCATGTCTGGACCCCTTGGCAAGTTTGGTGATGGGATTAGGCTTTCCTTGGCCAACAATCAGCTCAGCAGTTGTCACCTCTGGCAACTTCCTGGAGTCCCTTTCAAGGGGAAAATAGCTTTGGAATGGAGGAAACTGACAAAGGAGTTGATTTTATATTACCCTATTTTTCGCTCTATTACATGCACCTGACCATAACACGCAAATCATTTTTAGAGGAGGAAAACAAGGGGAAAAACATTCTGAATGAAACAGTGGATGTATCATTTTTGTGCTTCATGCTGTGGCCACAGACATGTGATCTGATGGTGAATTTGGGGTGACCCAATGCAAAGATCCTGAGGATCCATGTGGATCCATGCTTTGTAACCACGTTTTTGCACCATTGCAGCCCCAGGCAACAGTGGGTGCGTGATTTTTTTGGTGCAGGCTGTAGCCATGGACATGCTATGTGATCTGATGGTGAATTTGGGGTGACCCAATGCAAAGATCCTGAGGATCCATGTGGATCCATGCTTTGTAACCACATTTTAAGTGGGGAGGGAAGGAAAAACACAGAAGGGACAAGGAGCACAAGAGGGGTGTGCAGAGAAGCAGCTGGCTAAGAATGCAGGAGAGGGCTATAACGTGAGGAAAGGAAGGCAAAAGTTTCCACCCACCCACCCACCCCCACAAGCCATCTCTCTCTCTCTCTCTCTCTCCCACCTGCATGTTTTCCGGCTGCCTGCGAGTCCCTAGACGCAGCAGCAGCAGCACCGGAGCAAGGAGAGGAATTAGAAGGAAGGACGCTCTGCTTTCCCCTCTGCTTCCCTGGAGGGGAGGGGCTTTCCCTGTTCTTTGTTCCGTTTGAGGAAACACAGCAATGAAACAGAGAAGGGTGGGCAGTAAGACCCTGAGGCAGAATGCAGGAAAGCAGCCGCTTCCTCTTTTCAGGTTTCCCTTCTCCGAGACGCAATTTGATTTTTGCCTGATTTTTGCCTCCACTCACACCCGTCGGCTCCAGGGACCACACATTCGCTCAATAACACGCACAGACATTTTCCCTTCCTTTTTCGGAGAAAAAATCTGCGTGTTATAGAGAGAAAAATACAGTATTTTTAAAGCTAGGTAACTTCCCTGAGCTGTCAAGTTGAAAGGATACATTCAGGCATAATATTTGTAACACTTAACTTTAAAGATGTTCCCGCCCCCCCCGCCCCCCGTAATTTCCATAACACAAGGATTCCCTCTAACAAATGAATTCCCTGCTCCAGTTTTCTGGAATTTCCAGACAAGAGATCACAGCCATGTAAAACACAGGGCTTCCCCAACGAATCCTGGAAACCGTAGAACAATGCTGCAATTCCCAGCACCCTTAACAAACTACAGTTCCCAGGGAGCTGTGTGCTTTAAATGTACGGTGTAGCTGTGACTAGACTTTTCTCTCAGTCTCCTGTCTGGCAGGAGATGGCAAGTGAGGACACCGATCGCATCTGACCCTAGATGTGTGTTTGTTGCATAAGCTGTTTGTTGATAGCTGTTGGTCTCCAGCTACGAAAGTCTGTATTTGCCTTACAGAGGTATGGTTCCTACCCAAACATAACCCCCCCACCCCACCCACTCCTGCTTCCCATATCAGCAGCCCACTGGCAGGCAAGGTGGCAACAGTTTAAAGCCACAAAACAGAGGAAGGGGAGGTGAAGGGGCAGGGAGAGAAGGCGAAACTCCAGCAAACCACAGGCTAAATCTGCAATGGGGCAGTTCTTCTTTCAAGATCCCATTGGTCATTCTGTCCTTGATGCTTTAGTTGAAATTCCCACTCGCCCCCAGCTGAGCAATTTTGCCTGACTTGGCAGGATGAGCGAAGGGCTTCAGAACACGCTTGTGTTGACATATTCCCCAAAGTGAAAATCTGGACAAAGTTGCTGAGCTTTTCGTTTTCCCTTGGGTAAATTAGCTGAGCTTTTTAAATCTTCTTCTTCTTCTTCTTCTTCTTCTTCTTCTTCTTCTTCTTCTTCCCCTACTTGCCATAAGTCTGGGTATTCCAATCCACCATTTTTGCAGCCCAATTCCCGGAATTGTCCGGACGTATGGCAGTCCTATGTCCACTGTGATATCTGATTGTCACCTGCATTTCATCAAGAGACAGTTGGGGAGTGTTGGGACTAAGACCCAGGAGGCCAAGGTTCTATTTCATTCATTCATTCATTCATTCATTCATTCATTCATTCATTCATTCATTCAATTAATTTATAATATTGCCCTTCATCAAAATATCCCAGGGCGGTGTATAACAAATACTGAATGAGCCATGAAGCTTGCTGGGTTAGCTTGACCCTACCTTACAGGGCTGTCGTTCGCCATCTTGAGCTCCTTGGAAGAAAGGTGGGAGATAAACATAATAATGAATAACATTGCTTGCAGTCCACCCTCCTAAACCTTTGATCCAGAGGCCTTCTTTGAAGGGCTGTCGGCTCCTCTAGGGTGCAGCTTGTAGATTACTAATGTACCCAGTGGAAATTCTCTCTCTGATCTGACCCTTTGTGTCAAAGATAAATTCTTATCCCAAAAAAATAAGTTTTAAAGCTTTACTTGCAGAAACTTGGTTTAGGTGTTATGAAAAAAAATGAGCAATATGTTGTCTCGGTTATACATTTCTATTCTTACAGGTGCTGATTCTAGCATAAGGCTCAAGAACACGTATTTGCCCAAAAAGATTCTGAGTTGTGTGGGCTACTTTATTAACATAAGTAAACACTCCAAAACACACACACACACTGTGGCTCAGTCATAAAACCTACCCCACCCCACTTTTGCAATGGAAAAATGCAAGTCTTCAGCCATTTGCTCACACATTCTTTGCAGTAACTTAAATAAAATACAATTACAGTTGCACACCATTCTATGTAACTGCTAAATAATTGCAATACAGTTCTCATCTTCAGTTCATCCCCATTATCAGCTTGTGAGATGCTGCCTGAACTCTGTCTCAACACACTGTGTTATAGGTTTATGGTAAACCCTAGAAATTAATAATTATTTGTGATATGAAGGGAGAGAATGCAAGCTGCAAAGGGATTCCTGCGCTAGCTCATGCAAAACAACTGGGCTGGGCTCTGGCTATCAAAAGAACAATGGAAGGACATTAACAATACAAGAGAACTCCTTCCCTCTTACCCCAGGTGTGAACAGAGACTGGGAATTTGGAAGATTGCCAGGGAAACTCCTGTGGGGTGGGGTCGAGGGTTGCTGGAGGGAAGAAGGAGGAAGAAGAGCTGAGATCCATCTTGGGCAGGCAGGCAGAAGGATGTCTGTGCTGTTGCCTCTTAAACCGGCCATGCCGTAAGATCTGGACTCCTTCCATGGAGATTGAAGGTGCCAATAAGTGACTAAACCATATTTCTTAAGGCATTACAGTCTCTGCCTTGTCTTCCATTCTCCAAAGGGAAACAGACCCTTTGTGCCTGGGACTCCCTGGGCTCTTGCGAGACTGTCTCGCCAGAGTGGTGCATACTCTAGTTATCTCTCGCTTGGACTGCTGCAATGCGCTCTACGTGCGGCTACCTTTGAAGGTGACCCGGAAAGTACAACTAATCCAGAATGCGGCAGCTAGGCTGGTGACTGGGAGCGGCTGCTGAGAACATATAACACTGGTCTTGAAAGACCTACACTGGCTCCCAGTACGTTTCCAAGCACAATTCAAAGTGGTGTTGCTGACCTTTAAATCCCTAAATAGCCTTGGTCCAGTATACCTGAAGGAGCGTCTCCACCTCCATCGTTCTGCCCAGACATTGAGGTCCGGCGCTGAGGGCCTTCTGGCGGTTCCCCCACTGTGAGAAGCAAAGTTACAGGGAACCAGGCAGAGGGCCTTCTCAGTAGTGGCACCCACCCTGTGGAACGCCCTTCCACCAGATGTCAAAGAGAAAAATTAGCAAACTTTTAGAAGACATCTGAAGGCAGCCCTGTTGAGGGAAGCTTTTAATGTTTAATAGGCGGGGTATAAATGATTAATAATAATAATAATAATAATAATAATAATAATAATAATAATAATTGCCACTGCTCGGCAGAGAGAGGGGCAGGCACCCAACCTTTGTAACAATACTCTTTCCTGCCCACCTAATAAATCACAGTGCACCAGGTGTCCCTGCAGATGGTGAATGGATTGCCGGAGCCGGAGCCTGGAGCAGGTCAGCAATAACTCACAAGGTGTCAGGGAAGTTAACTCTTTATTCAAAGAAACCAGAACAGTGCAGGCCTAGTGATCACAGCAACTCTTCCCAGTCATGTCTTGCTTGTGGGTTTCCCCTATGTACCTGGTTGGCCTGACCCAGCAGGGCTCATCTTTAACTTCCGATGACTGGGCCAAAGGAACACTCGTCAAAGGAAACAATTTGTCATGCTTTCCCATCCTTAACATCTTGTGCAGTTTGGAGATATAATTTGGGAAGTGCTGCTTGCTACCAATTAGAGGAGATTGCGCAGAACATCTCCAAAAGGAGCCACTTCCTGTGTTTCCTCAGAGCTCTTGTATTTCTTGGGCAAAATTCTGCAGCATATAATTACCGGTTCGAAACAAAACCCGCCGCTTGGGATTTCGTCCTCAGAGCAGTATCCCACTCTGCAGTTATGGTGCAGAGAGTCGCAGCCTGGCTTTTCGTCTTGAATTATCCCTGCGGGGAAGAAAAAAGAGGCTTTCCAGTTTAGGAAACAACAGCCCATGCTGGTCACTCAGAATGACTCACGAGCGAAAGGAATTCCAGAAAAGCAGTATTGGTCTGTTGCAGAAAAAGCCATGGAAATTCTTCAAGGTTTGCGTGGGGTGGGGTGGGTGGTTAATGTAGACAATAGCCTACTTTTCAAGATGCATGGAGAACTTTATCATAATCCATTCAATAAGACCGTTCGTGGAGTCCAGGCACACAACCGAAATTGCATTCTTCAACTCAGACTGTATTGCCAATCAGAGAGCCAGTCCTGGACCAATAGCCTGACAAAGAATAAGGCATATGCTAGCTCTGCAATGGGGATGTGGGTGGCGCTGTGGGTTAAACCACAGAGCCTAGGACCTGCTGATCAGAAGGTCAGCAGTTTGAATCCCCGCGACGGGGTGAGCTCCCATTGCTCAGTCCCTGCTCCTGCCAACCTAGCAGTTCGAAAGCATGTCAAAGTGCAAGTAGATAAATAGGTACCGCTCCGGCAGGAAGGTAAAGAGTGTTTCCATGTGCTGCTCTGGTTCGCCAGAAGCGGCTTAGTCATGCAGGCCACATGACCTGGAAGCCGCACGCCGGCTCCCTCGGCCAATAAAGCGAGATGAGCGCCGCAACCCCAGAGTCAGTCACGACTGGACCTAATGGTCAGGGGTCCCTTTACCTTTACCTTTAGCTCTGCAACAGAAAAAGCAGGGCTTGATGCACTAGAGGAGAGCACAGGGCTTCCCAAGTGACTATGTTCGTATCCAATGTCAAAGATCTCTTTATCACCTCCCGCCAACTTAAGTGTGAATGCACTCACAGAGGGATAGGGAATCTGAAGATGCACACATGCATCACACATGTGTCAATCACCCATCTTCAGAGGATTGGTCCTAGCCGGATTTATGTCACCTCTCCAGGACATTTTGGAAGATCTCACCTGGAACAGCCAGAGTGATGGAGATAAGATGAGGAAGTAGCAGCAGCAGCAGCAAGAACACGGATGTCTGCATAGCGATGGCAACCCAGCCGTCTGACATGGGAGAAATCCAAAGTAACAGGTGTCTGGGTTCACTAAGAAATGCTTACCAGAACCTGAGAGAGAGAGAGAGAGAGAGAGAGAGAGAGAGAGAGAGAAGAAGCAGTAGCAATGAAAAAGTTCTCTTGTTTCTCTGCTCCTCCCTCCTTCTGGGTCATTTTGACCCAGGGGGAATTCCTCAAACTCTGTAGAAGGGCTGGCAAAAGCTTGACTTCAAACAGCAGCCACCTGAATGATGGAAGCCCAGGTGTTTGGTGACACTTTCAATAGCCAGAGATCACTTTGTTCCTGTGGCTTGGAGCCCGGGAGAAATTCTTCTCCATTTACACCAGGTTTCGATTGTATCCAGGAAATGGGGCAAACTGCGTGCCAAAAGCAGCAGAACCAAAAACCTGGCCTAAGGTTGCCTGCCTGCTTCTGTCTTTTCTCGGGATAATCTTTATGTTGGAAAAGTGGGTCACTGCAAACTGGTGTTTTGTTGTAGGCGTATTCTGCAACATGCTCGTGGCACGATTAGTCAGGGCCGGCCCTACGATGAGGTAGAATGAGGCGGTTTTCTCAGGCAGCCTACACTAGCCTGCTAGTGGAGTGGAAGGTCCCATCCTTTGACATGTATTGGAGTAAGATTTAACCACCAGTCCAGTTGGCTTCCATATGCGCCTTGAGGAAGGATGCCGTCTTGCCTTTGCCTCAGGCAGCAAAATGTCTTGAGCCGGCTCTGTAGTCAGTGCACCTTTGCTGGATCTATCCTGCTTTCATTTCTTCTGTGGTGCTTCCCCAATGCTGCCTGGTTATTGATGTCCAAAGCGGCTGCAGCACGACAAAAGGGGGATGAAATTAAACCAGAGCATTTGTGGTATTAAGAAGATCGGGATTTCAGCAGGAAGTTATCAGATTGTGCACTGATTACGATTCTATGTGAAATATACTTGGAGTTGAGTGTGGATTTCATGCTCTTTATTCAGCTCAGAGTAGTGAGGAATGGAAGTTCTCCTGAAATGTCTGCTTTATATACATTATTTACACAATAGACCCCACGTGATTGGCTAATTCCGGGATTCTCCTGTAGGCCAATCAGGTTGCGGATTCACTTCCACCTGGAGTTGGATTGGGTGGCTTCTGGGGATCAGTCAGACTGCTGCATTGTGAATCCTATTGTTCTAGGACCAATCAGACTGCTACATTTTGGATCCTATTCAACTCAGTACATAACACTCTGATTCTGCGAGCAGAGCTGCTCCTCCAAAACTTTGGCAGGCACACAGAGTATTGAAAGCGGGAATCACTTTCGACTGCCCCAATAGCACTGTGAGCACAAATCATCATGAATGTGGAATAAAAAGGATGTTTGGAGCTGTCCATAAACTCATCAGTGATTTCCCAACTGTTTGGGCAGGTCTTCATCTTGTTTCACTCTACCCTGAGCAGCAGCAAGCATGGGAGATGTCGAGTAATACTAATACTAATACTAATACTAATACTAATACTAATACTACTAATAATATTTTATTATTTATACCCCGCCCATCTGGCTGGGCTTCCCCAGCCCCTCTGGGTGGCTTCCAACTGAATATTAAAAACAATACAGCGTCGGACATTAAAAACTTCCCTCGGAGCTGGACCTCAGTGTCTGGGCTGGACGATGGGGGTGGAGATGCTCCTTCAGGTCTACTAGGCCAAGGCCTTTTAGGGCTTTAAAGGTCAGCACCAACACTTTGAATTGTGCTCGGAAACATACTTTTGCAACAAAACTATATTTGACCACTTTTCTCCTCCTTTTCTGGTTGCTCTTAAGCCCTTTCACATCTAAGCTATTTTTTTTAAAAAATGTGACTATGTATTTACTCATAAGTAGAATGTAGGAACCATGTGCTCTACAGAAAGCTGGCTTGAGACACCAGGCCTATTGGCAGACCAACTCTGTGTTACAAAGATGTCTGCAAGCATGACATGAAGGCTGACATCATTAACCCTGCCCTGTGGGAATCGCTTGCTTTAGACCACAGTGCCTGTAGACAGTCAGGTTGTGTATTCACAGCAGTGACCAGAGGAGGAAAGACTGTTGGGAGGAGCGCAGAGAGAAAAAATGCCATGGTGCATCTGCATCTACAGAACTGGACACCTTCATCTGCCCCAGCTGCAACAAAACATGTCTCTCCCATACCTGTCTCTACGACCACAGCAGGTGCTACAACCTTCCAACAGTTTGACTTCACCCCCAAAGGTGCATTCCTCCATTGTCTCCCGAGACAGATGGATGCCAACCATTGCCAACCTTTAAAGCCCTAAACGGCCTTGGTCCAATATAGCTGAAGGAGCGTCTCCATCTCCATCGTTCTGCCTGGGCGCTGAGGTCCAGCTCCGAGTGCCTTCTGGCGGTTCCCTCATTGCGAGAAGCAACGCTATAGGGAACCAGGCAGAGGGCCTTCTCGGTGGTGGCACCCGCCCTGTGGAAGACCCTCCCATCAGATGTCAAGGAGAAAAATAACTACCTGACATTTAGTAGACATCTGAAGGCAACCCTGTTCAGGGAAGTTTTTAATGTGTGACATTTTAATGTATTTTTCATCTTTGTTGGAAGCCGCCTGGAGTGGCTGGGGAGACCCAGCCAGATGGGTGGGGTACAAATAATAAATTATTATTATTATTATTATTATTATTATTATTATTATTATTGCTGCGTTGCAATGCTGAAACCTGTGTTGGAAATTTAGGGTAAGAGCAGGTGATGAATAATAGCTTGCGCTTCTTCAAAAGGTACCTCACAAACTGAAAGTATCTAAAGGGCAGAGCTCAAGTGACCATTTTTTGAATATATGGCATTAAAAAATATTATACAGATTTTGAGGCATGTGGTCACTTATATACAAGCACCACCAGTATATACAAATGTCTGGCTCATTTAAGACTATATAGAAGTTTTATTCTCAATGATCCTGGGACTCACAGGTGGAGAATCGTTATATAAATCTTGATTGTTTGTAAAGAGAATCTTTGATTGAACTAATACTTTATTATCCCTTTGGAGCTGTGCTTAATTTTTCTACTTTTGTCCTCCTAGGCTGTGGCTCTTTATGGCTTCATATCTTTATTTTTTGCCTTCTTTCTTCTCGCAACATATGCAATATTGTTTGTTAAGAAACCAACAAACTAGCAGCAACAACAAACTAACCAGCCATCTCCAAAACACAAAGTTTTATGATTTTGGGGACAGGGGTGGTAGAAGGGTTTATTCCAAGGTTGTTTTTTTTTTCTACTTCTCAAGCAGCCAGCTCACTGCTGGTCCCTGAACGTTTTAGAAACAAGGGGGATTGAAGTGCAAACCACTGTAGGAGAGTAGCAAACAGAAATGCAAGAGAGGAAAAAATACATTTTTATTAGGAGGGTGTGTGGGTGTAAGATTTGGCAAGGTTAATTCATAACTGGAAAAAGGGAGCAGAGGAACACTCTCTCCTTTGGGGGTATATCTTCAGTTTGCCTCTCCTTACTAAACCACTTCATCCCGGCAACAGATCATGGTGTGGTGGTAGCAGGTCCCAATCTGCTCCTCGCCTTCACTGCAGTCATCATACCGACAGATCCCTCCTCGCCGGAGGCAGTGGCTCACATACCGGGGCTCGCGCTCCCCATTTCCTGCGTAAGAAAGAAGCAGAGGACATAATGTCTTGAAGACAGCCTTGCTGGGTCAGGCAGGCTACGCCTTCCCCTGTTATTCATCCTCAACATCTGGCGTTTGGAGATAGATAGCTTCTATCAACTGACCTTCTCAACTGTTAAAATCCACAGATGGGACTTTTTTTCTTGTTTTGCTACCCTCAGAAGAATAGCTGTCAACGTTTCCCTTTCTTTAAAGGGAAATTCCCTTATTCCAAATAGGATTCCTTGCAAGAGAAGGGAAAAGTTGGCAGCTATGCTCAGAAGTGTGGGACCCTCCTCAAAGAGGTCTTCTACCATCTTCTGTGACTGGCTCAAGATTGCCTTGTGAGTTTCGGGGCCAAGTAGAGATTTGTACCCAGGTTTCCCAGGTTCCCTAGCCTGACACTCTAACTGCTAGCCCACACTGCCTCTCTTCCGCCCTGGGATGACCATGCATTGCTTTATCCTTTGACAGTCATGGCTTCTCTTCTCGTGTGACCCACCGCTTTTGCCAAATTTGTATTGTTCTTGTTATGATGATGAAATACGCCAAACCATTCCATGTGGAGAGGTTTTATGTGTTCTTGCTACTGTATGTACTGTTGCTTTAACTCACCCTGGGACCTTAAGGCAAAGGGTAAGAAATCAAATAAGCAGATGAGTAATAAAAACTCCATATGCCATTTACCGAATCAGAAAAAAAACACACAGTCAGATGTATCAGGTGCATTCATGACTCTACCCAAGGATGATTTGCAGAGAGATCTCCTCTCCACTTACTCTCTTGCAATACAGGTGTTGTTGCTGGGCTCAAATCCAAGAATCTGGAAGGATCAAGTGCCTCTTCCTAATTTGCTGTACCAGGATGATCAAAGGAAGGAGGTGCAGGGACTACACAGAATGGCTAGTCCTTAACCTGTTACTCTTCAGTTTGAGCAAGCAAGTGTAAAAGAGAAGCTTGATGGATTTCTCCACCCATATTTGCCAGGATCATGAACCCTGAAGTTCAGCCAATCTAAGGAAGGACTCCCTGCTGCATAGATTTATTAAGCCTCATGAACAATGCAACCCATTCTGTTTTGGAATTTGAAACCAAAGCCTAATATGTGAAAGCACATATTACCTGTAGCCTGTTGCATTAAATTGTTATTTACAAGTCCACCCTAGGAAACCTATAAGCTAGAGAGGCGTTTTGCTAGTGACCTCCATTTCTGTGCACCTTACCTGGGCTCACCAGGAGCACTGCAAGGAATAGGGCAACCAGGAGGTGAAAACTCCTCATGGCTGGTTCAGGCTGGGTCACTCTCCAGGGTAACTAGGAAAGTGAAATAAAAGGAGAGGGGCAGTGGTAAACCTTTTCTGTGCCATAAAACGAACCGCTAGCAGTAGCAACGATGCAAAAGGGGAAGGGGGCCAGTAAATAAATAAATAAAGGTAGTGTCAAATAAATGCCAGATGACTCTTCCTCTCTCCATCGCCTGCCTTTTCCCAGTCAAAATCAAGCACCCTCTTATAAATCCAGAAACTGCAGCAGGAGAAAGTTAAGTATATATGTAGGGAAAGAAATGGAAGCTTTTTTGGGGGTGGACCGTGCTCTTTCTTCCCCCTTCCCTTCCTTTCTCCCTCTCTCCCCACATCCAGTCAACCTCTGTCTATAATGAACAACCCAAATGTTACCCATCAGTGGTGGACAGAGATATATGTTCACCATGATAGGATACGGGTTTAGCTCTGCTGAAAAGCATCTAGTGGCTTTGGTTTGGAAAGCAACGCGTAATTTTCACCAGGGTTTCAGAGCACTCTTTCAGAGGCCTTAGAGGGCAGATGTCACCTTCAGAGGACATTTATCCATCCTCATTGTTTAAAAGCAGCTCCTTCTCCTCCCTGTCTTATACACTTCAAATTGCTGATGAAAGCAGAAGCCAAAAGGTTTCTATAAAGGCATATCTTATTTTATGACTATTTTGGCTTGCTACTCCAATAAGCAAATCTAAATTGCTGCGAACTTTCTGAGAATTCAAAGCCACATCAAATGTAGCTAGATATTATTTACATCATGCTTTATACCTATAAACTGGATGCACCTTATTCCTTTGATTGTAAATTGGTTTAACTGATTTTCATGTTTTCTTTTTTTTTTGCATTGCGGTGACCCACAATGGGACCTTATGGTAAAGGCTGGGCATAGGCAGATTTAGAGGGATGTGACCAGTTCGGTCACATTGGGCGCAGAGCCTTGGGGGTGCCACAATTATGATGTAGAATGGAAGGTGAGAGGTGAGTGGGAGGCAAATTTTGGTGTTACACAGGGCACCACTGAAATGTGAGAACCCAAGGCCTGCCACTCAAGTGGTTAAGAAATTTTAATAACAGCCGAAGCAACCATGAAAACAACAGTATAAAAGAAGAGCAAATAAATCCAATACATTCTTCGTTCATCGAGAATTGTGCAAAAAGATTACCAAGGACCATCAGCAGTGGCAGACACTGGGATGTCAAATTCCACCCTGTATGATGTTAAAATTTTCTCCCCACCATCTCTCGTGCACCATTCTCCGTTGTTGTGGCACCCCCTGTGGCCCTCAGTGCCCTTTGTGCTACCCTAAAACCACCTCTGACCACCAGTGGTGTTGGTCTGGTTGTTATTTTGTCTGTCTCCACAGATAAAAGGGGAAAACGCACACCCTAGGGTGCAGTTCTTCCAAAATCCACAAGGTAATTATTGGTTCTTGTTCAGGGATCATCATGGAAAGCCAATGAGTAGAGTAACTGTAATTTGTTAATGTCACTCAACACAACCTCAAGAACAGACAACACAACCCAAAGCTTTGGCCCTCTCTAGTTTTTATGATTGATGAATGGGCCAGTGTTGGTTGAAGACCCACACAGATAATTTCTACATTTCAACACACAGGTTCTATCGCAAATACTATTAACTACCAGACAATGAAACAGCCATCAGACAGTTCTTACCCTCGACGCCCTGTGGTGCTTTGCTCCCACTGCGGTTCTAACCATCTCATGCTTGGAACACCTAGTATGACATAAGAGAATGAAATTCTCTTTCCCCATAGGCTGGAAAGGAAAGACCATTGTTTGTCTAGCAGCCTCTTGTTTCAAGACCGCTTCATTCTAGAGTGATATTAGCCAATCAGGTTGCATATGTAGGTGACTCCTTTCCAATTGGCTGAAAAGGAGACCTGATTTTTCAACTGGTCTTTAGTTTTTAAGGTCTGGAACAAGTTTTAGGGGTGTGCACCAACCATCAATTTGGTTTGTATCTGTCACTTTGGGAAACAGACTAATTTATTCCAAGTCGCTCTGTTGTCTGTCTGATTCAACTCATGTTTTGGGTCTGTTAAAAACAAAGCTCTGTTTCCCACCATTTACTATTATGGGGGACTTTTTGACAGAAGTGGGTAGAATTTTCAGGCATCTCTTTTTATTTTGTATTTCTATTTGGTGAGAATGCATGGAATTTGCTGCCATGGTCTGAGGACATGAATCCTGCCAAATTTCAGAAGGAAGACAGTCTTTACAGAATTGGGATGGAAAAACAGGAATCACTTAACCTCTCTGAGTTTCTTATGGGAAATCAATCAGAAAATTGTTGGGTAAAGAAACATTCACACTGAAGACAAATAGGTTATAGCGCCAGGAGTCTTATTTAAGGTTGCTCTTGGGGTAGGGGGAAAGTTAAGGATATTAAAAAACCAAGAATTAAAATGAACTTTTCACCGCCACAGAAGGAATGAATGAAGAGTGACAACACTGTGCTCTAAACATTGTAAGTTCCCTAGAACTCAAAGGCAGCACAAATACAAACTGAAAAAGAACAAGAAGCCCACCCCAGCATAAAATTAAAACAATTAAAGTAGTTGCTCTGCTTGTTGTGACTTGAAATGTTTTTTAAAGGGTGGGAGGGACCCTGATTCTTCTGATCCACTCTTCTAAGCACCCTCATCTGGAGAGGTAGGACTTGCAAAAATAGCAGTAGGCAAGTTTGTGGAACAAATAATTTCCCTCAGTATTCTACCTTCCCCAAAGCACCGTGACTGAAGAAACTGATAAAATAATTCCTTCTGTTTAAAAGCTAAACCCGACCATTAAAATGTGTCAGCTTGGCTTCTCTTTTAACAACACAAAGGAGTCTGCAGCATTTTGTGTGCATCTGTGACTGAGTCAAGAGAGCAACACAAGGCTTTGGGAGAGAGTGTGAGTGTTCCTCTGATTTAGGGTGCCTTGTTAACATTGCCACCCAACTCAGGCATATATAAAAATGCTGTGAAGCATCCCAGTTTGGATTTCAAACAGAGCCAATGCACACTTCCAACAGGTGTAAAGGTAAAGGTAAAGGGATCCCTGACCATTAGGTCCAGTCGTGGACGACTCTTGGGTTGCGGCGCTCATCTCGCTTTATTGGCCGAGGGAGCCGGTGTACAGCTTCCTGGTCATGTGACCAGCATGACTAAGCCGCTTCTGGCGAACCAGAGCAGCGCACAGAAACGCTGTTTACCTTCCCGCCGGAGCGGTACCTATTTATCTACTTGCACTTTGACGAGCTTTTGAACTGCTAGGTTGGCAGGAGCAGGGACCGAGCAATGGCAGCTCACCCCGTTGCGGGGATTTGAACCGCCGACCTTCTGATCAGCAAGTCCTAGGCTCTGTGGTTTAACCCACAGCGCCAGCCACGTCCCTCTAACAGGTGTAAAGGTAAAGGTACCCCTGCCCGAATGGGCCAATCTTGACAGACTCTGGGGTTTGTGCGCCCATCTCACTCAAGAGGCCGGGGGCCAGCGCTGTCCGGAGACACTTCCGGGTCACGTGGCCAGCGTGAGAAAGCTGCATCTGGCGAGCCAGCGCAGCACACGGAACGCCGTTTACCTTCCCGCTGGTAAGCGGTACCTATTTATCTACTTGCACCCGGGGGTGCTTTCGAACTGCTAGGTTGGCAGGCGCTGGGACCGAGCAGCGGGAGCGCACCCCGCCACGGGGATTCGAACCGCCGACCTTTCGATCGGCAAGCCCTAGGCGCTGAGGCTTTTACCCACAGCGCCACCCGCGTGTACATCTCAGTAAATTAAAATTGAGCAACATGACTCATGCCCCTGAATGTGAGAATATCAGCACATGTGCCTTATTTTTAAAGCACCTATGGCAGCTGAATTTGGTAGTCTAATATCAAAAGTACTGTATTTGCTCTAGAACAGGCATGGCCAAACTTGCCCCTCCAGCTGTTTCTGGACTACAACTCCCATCATCCCTAGCTAACAGGACCAGTGGTCAGGGATGATGGGAAGTGTAGTACCAAAACAGCTGGAGGGCCAAGTTTGGCCATGCCTGCTCAAGAAGAACGTAGGTGCCTTCATGCAATATTTACTCAGTCTAATATGAAGCATGATATCTATGGCTGGGATATCACTGCCTCCCAAACATACGAGATCATTTCACACCACCACAAGCTTCCCTATCCATGTGTCAGTGCAGTAAGACAATGTTATATGCTTTTTTAGGTTTGCTTATTGTTTGGTTGGGAAATATTACCTGTTCTTTTGGTGGCATTCTCTCCCTCCCCCCCCTCTCTCTGTGTGTGCGTGTTTGGTTTTCGTTTTTTGGAAGGGTATAAGTATTTTGCTTGCTGGAGGCAGTTGGCATTCTGAGTGTTGCCAGTTTCCTTCTGTGAAATGGGTACTTTATGGTACCCACGACAGTTTATGAGATTTCTAAATGTGCAAGAACATGGATAGAACCTCTCCATTCTGAATGAAATCAGCCCTGAGCGCTCACTGGAAGGACAGATCCTGAAGCTGAGGCTCCAATTCTTTGGCCATCTCATGAGAAGAGAAGACTTCCTGGAAAAGACCCTGATGTTGGGAAAGATGGAGGGCACAAGGAGAAGGGGACGACAGAGGACGAGATGGTTGGACAGTGTTATCGAAGCTACCAGCATGAGTTTGACCAAACTGCGGGAGGCAGTGGAAGACAGGAGTGCCTGGCGTGCTCTGGTCCAGGGTGTCACGAAGAGTCGGACGCGACTAAACAACAAGAACATAAGAACGTGTTGGAACATAAGAGCCTGCTAGATCAGGCCAATGGCTCATCGAGCACAGCATCTAGTTCTCAGATGTCTGTGGGAGACTAGCAAGGAAATCCAAGCACGAGATCATTCTTTTTCTCCTGCGGTTCCCAACAACTGGTATTTGGAATCATTGCTTCCTCCAGATGTACACAGCACAGACATTCATAGCCCTCTCCCCCTCCATGAATCTTCTTTTTAAAGCCATCCAAGTTGGTGGCCATCACTGTCTCCTGTGGCAGGGAGTTCCATAGTTGAACTATGTGCTGTGTGGATGAAGTATTTCGTTTTGCCTGTCCTGTATCTTCCAGCCTATGCACTACAGTGGCACCTTGGGTTACAAACACTTCGGGTTACAAACTCCGCTAACCCGGAAGTAGTACCTCGGGTTGAGAACTTTGCTTCAGGATGAGGACAGAAATTGCACCTCGGAGGTGTGGTGACAGCGGGAGGCCCCGTTAGCTAAAGTGGTGCTTCAGGTTAAGAACAGTTTCAGGTTAAGAACGGTTTTGGGTTAAGAATGGACCTCCTGGGGGGGGGGAGTGAAGAAAAAAAATGGACTGGACATTTGAACAGACTGTGGAGACAGCAATAATCTGCTTCTCTACTGTTTTGTCCATTGACTTCAACCCCTCTGAAATAGAAGTAGGAGTTGTCACACTTGATAACCCTAAATTCAGCATCCTTTCAGAAGCAGAGATTAATGCACACCTTGTCGCTTTAGCAGAGAGAGATTAGCTCTACAGTGGTACCTCTAGATACGAACGGGATCTGTTCCAGAGCCCCGTTCGCATCTAGAGGTAAACATAAGTAGCGACGGCATGTCTGCACACGCTCACGTCACTTTTCGCCACTTCTGCGCATGCACATGATGTCATTTTGAGTGTCTGCGCATGCGCAAGTGGCGAAACCCGGAAGTAACGTGCTCTATTACTTCCCGGTTGCTGCGGAGCGCAACGTGAATGCGCTCAACTCGAAGCGTAATCAGCCCAAGGTATGACTGTATTTAGAATTCCTAATTCTGTGACTTCGGGCCAGAATGTCTGGTGAAAACCAACTTGTTAATGGCTCTGGATTATGGGCTGAAAATGAAATGCTCATTATCTGATGTATTTTACTCTGTACGAATAAAACAGTGGATTTGGGGGGAACCCCCCCTAAAAAAACAGACCTCCCGAATGAATTAAGTTCATAAACTGAGGTTCCACTGTATTACTAGCCCTCTCTGCTCCGGTGAGAACAATGAACTTATTTTCTAGTCTGGCCTTAGATGGAATTTCTTCATGTTCTGATGTCATATCCAACCATTCACTATGGATCTAAAATAGCAAGTTGCCACCTGACTCTTTTGTTGTGAAATGTTTTGATTACTTAACAAAGTTCAAAAAAAGGTTCAAAAATGTTGCTGTCCGGTGAAAAAACCCCAAAACAAAAACCCCTATGCACTGCTTGAAGAAGTGCTTTCTTCAGTTGAGCCTTAGAATTCAATGCACAGAGCCTTTGAGGCACCAAAAGCTTCTTCCTACTGACTGTGAGATCTTGCAGAAGCATCGCTAGCCTCCCAGAACTAGTGAGTTGGGTGTACCTTAATGCCCAAGCAAGGCAGAGAGCTTAAAAATCTCTTTTTGCACCTCATCCACTTGAGTTACGGTATCTAGTGCCTAAAGAGGTTTTAAGATCTCCTCCTTGCTTGAATGACAAGGTCTGCTCAGCACTCTGGCTTTAGGGATACAGTGGAACATTGGTTTTCGAACGTAATCTGTTCCAGAAGACCGTTCGACTTCTGAAACATTTGAAAACCAAGGATCAATGGGTTTTTGGCAAAATCCACTGAAAAAAAACCCAAAGAAATGTGCCCCGGAAGCTGTTCGACTTCTGGGGCGCATTCGAATATGGAAGCAATTACTTCTGGGTTTTTGGCATTTGGGTTCTGAATTGTTTGGATTCCAAGACGCTCAAAAACGTAGGCTCCACTGTACTAGGGACTCTCTCTCTCTCTCTCTCTCTCTCTCTCTCTCTCTCTCTCTCCCCCTCACCCATTGACCATGGGTGTGGTTCCAAGGATTTGGGTATATGTGACTTTTGTGCATATGTGGAATTCTCAGAGCTGAACCCCCGCATAAGATGCAACCATGCTGCAAAACCCAAGACTGCAAGAAAAGCGCTCAAATTTCCTTCCAAAGCAAACCAAACTGGGCTAAGCATTGCTGACTCTGAAATGTCTTAGTCCTCAGAGAAGTGGGGAGTCCAGAACAATGTTCAGAGTCAGCCTACCCAGGTGCTTGCACAGAATTCTTGGTCACCTATAACAACACAGGTCTCATTTTTTTATTATTATAAAAAAGAATCATTTGTTTATTATATAAATCTATGATTTGTTTTTTCAATGAGGGATTGGTGCTACAGTTTGACAGCAGGGGTTGGAAAGGCTGCGAGTGCTTTAGAAGGAAGAAGTGGAAAGAAAGACAATGCCAGAGGATGCGTAAATGCGCACAGCGGTCCTGATTTCCTCTCTGTTTCACAGTGGAATTGTTGAGCTGGGAGAAACCGCTTTCCTAAAAAGAGAATGCAGACTCAGAGACGTCGGTTCTCTCGGGACACTCTCGCCCAGGTTCTCAGGTCATCCGCAACAGTCTCGGCGCCGGCGCCTCTCAATCCTTCTCCCGGCAACATTTTATTTTCGTGTGGTAGCACGTGCTGATCTCGATTTCATTGTAGAAGCACCGATTGCCTCGGCATTTCCCTGCTCTCCGCCGGCAGCGCCTGGCGAATAAGTTCAAACCGGCTCCTTAGCAAAGGAAAATGATGATTCGTGATCACTCATGCTCCGTTATAAGACAAGGGGAAGGGTGGGGTGACAATGATCTGGGGAGTGGGATACATTTGCAATTAGGATGGGGGGGGGGAGGGTCTGTACTTTAGTGGCAGAACACCTGCTTTTCATGTCAAAGGTCCCAGGTAAGGGTTCAGAAAGACCCCCATCTGAAATGATGGTTGGCCATTGCAGACTGGGTATCTTCAAGCTTTCAGACCCAGAACACACCTTTAACCAAAACCTGCATTGGGGGACCCATTTATTAAACATTCACCGGATATCTGCATGGTAGTATTTCTGTTGCCGCCCACCTTGGATCCGGCTATGGGTCCGACTAGTGAGCCTTAAATGGCTCAAGGACCGCCTCTTCCCATATGAACCTACCCAGACCCTGAGATCATCATCTGAGACCCTCCTTCGTAGGCCTTCTCCTCAAGAGGTCCGGAGGGTGGCAACATGAGAACGGGGCCTTCTCTGTAGTTGCTCTCCATTTGTGGTATGCTCTCCCTAGGGAAAAATAAAAAAATTCCTTCCACTAGCACCTTAAAGACCAACTAAGTTAGTTCTTGGTATGAGCTTTCGTGTGCATGCACACTTCTTCAGATACCACTTCTTTAAGGTGCTACTGGAAGGATTTTTTTTATTTTGACTATGGCAGACCAACACGGCTACCTATCTGTAACTCTCCCTAGGGAAGTTCGCCTGGTGCCTTCATTATATATCTTTAGGCACCAGGCAAAAATGTTCCTTTTTTATATATGGGGGAAATGAATTCCTATGCCCCCACAAATAACCCAGAGATGCATTTTAAATAAAAGCACACATTCTACTCATGTCAAAAAACCAGACAGGCCACACAAATAACCCAGAGATGCATTTTAAATAAAACAAGTCCTGGTTTCAGCCTATAAATCCTTATGTTGCTCAGGACCGCAATACTTCAAGAACCACCTCTTCCCATATGAACCGACCTGAACCCTGCGATCATCATCTGAGGCCCTTCTTCTTGTGCCCCCTCCATGTGAGGCCCAGAAGTTAGCAACATGAGAACAGGCCTTTTCTTCCTTGGCTCCCTGCTCTCCCCAGGAAGGCTCGCCTGGTGCCATTGTTATATACAGTGGTACCTCCGGTTATGAATGCGATCCGTTCCGGAGGTCCGGCCGCATCCCGAAAACTTGATAACTGGAGGTGCCCTTCTGCGGATGCACACACACGGTGTGATTGAGCGCTTCTGCGCATGCATGTGTGGCGAAACCTGGAAGTATACACTTCCTAGTTTGCTGCGTTCGTAACCTGAAGTTTATGTATCCAGAGGGATATGTAAGCAGAGGTACGACTGTATTATCCCCCTGGTTTTAATGCATGAATGTTTTGTTGTTCTGTAAGTCATTTTGTAAGTTGCTTTCAGCTGCCATGGCAAAAAAGCAACTAATAAATTTATTTAGTAAAAAATAATGATACAGTGGTACCTCGGGTTACAAACGCTTCAGGTTACAGATTCCGCTAACCCGGAAGTAGTACCTCGGGTTAAGAACTTTGCTTCAGGATGAGAACAGAAATCATGCGGTGGCAGCAGGAGGCCCCATTAGCTAAAGTGGTACCTCAGGTTAAGAACAGTTTCAGGATAAGAACAGACCTCCGGAACGAATTAAGTTGAGTGTCCCTGGGTACTCTCACATTGTCACTATTTTGGTGTGGGCTTCAGCCACACAGCGGCAAATTCAGGTTGCGCAGTTATAGAAGGCTGGGAAACCCACTCTCCTGAAAGCTCAGGTTTTTTGTGATAAGGAAAGTGAAGTGAAAATGGGCTGAGAGGTACGGTGGTACCTTCGTTCTCAAACGCCTTGGAACCAAACACTGCAAACCTGGAAGTAAGTGTTCCGGTTTGCGAACTTTTTTTGGAAGCCGAACATGCTCCATTTTGAGTGTTGCGGTGAGGTCTATCTGTTTTTGCTATTTAGTTTGCGTTTTTGTTTTTGTGGCTTTTTTTGACTGTGTGGAACCCAGTTCAGTGACCACAGCAAATTGTTTATTGCTTTCATTTTATGGATCAATGGTCTCATTAGATAGTAAAATTCCATGTTAAATTGCTGTTTTAGGAGTTGTTTTAAAAGCATGGAACGGATTAATTCGTTTTGCATTAATTTTGGAACGGACTTCCGGAACAGGTTAAGTTTGAGAACCAAGGTACCAGTGTGGGGATAATACTGGTTTTTGATGCAGACCCTTCTAACCTCCTTGTAAGTAAATAAGGATGAATGCTCATGAAATAGCGGGTGTTGCCTGGCCTCCTCACAAGCAGGCAGGACGAATGCTCAAGTAACAGGGCACATGGAAGCATTATGTGGAGCATGAGAGTTGCACGGATGTCTCCCTTTGGGTGAGCTGCAGGGAATCCCCCTCCCCATTATTTTTTCCAGAGGGAAGGGCATGGAACCCACCAAACATGGTCTGGCCATCAAGTCTCAGAAGGGATCCCATGTGATAAGCGACCCAGCTTGTTCCTCTTACCTAAAGAGACTAGAAAGGCACCCAAAATGGCAACGACCAACAGATTACGGAACCTCATGGCTGGAGGGTCACCTGTGATCTCCGAGGAACTGGAACAAGTGTGTAAACATAAATGAGGTCAACAGCTTGGCCAACAAGACGGGAGTAGCAGTGGGTGAAATAATAATCAGCATACATAACCTACAAAGTCCATTGTTCTCCCGGTGGAAAGGAGCCAACACGCCAGCGAACCCAAGAATTAAAGTCCTGTGTCCCTATTGGCTGAATCAGGTCGTGTGAGAGATCTGGAATGCTCCATTGTTTTCTTCTCCGAGGATGGTTCACTTTGAATCGGCCGTTTGTTGACCACACAAGCCATCTCCAGGTACTCGCTGATTCGAATAAATGTAACAGATTGAGGTTGAATCCTGACAAGACAGTAGTACTGTTTTTGGGGGACAGGGGGCGGGCGGGTGTGGGGGATTCCCTAGTCCTGAATGGGGTAACTGTGCCCCTGAAGGACCAGGTGCGCAGCCTGGGAGTCATTTTGGATTCACAGCTGTCCATGGAGGCGCACGTTAATTCTGTGTCCAGGGCGGCTGTCTACCAGCTCCATCTGGTATGTAGGCTGAGACCCTACCTGCCTGTGGACTGTCTTGCCAGAGTGGTGCATGCTCTAGTTATCTCCCGCTTGGACTACAGCAATGCGCTCTATGTGGGGCTACCTTTGAAGGTGACCTGGAAACTGCAATTAATCCAGAATGCGGCAGCTAGACAGGTGACTGGGAGTGGCCACCGGGACCACATAACACCGGTCCCGAGAGATCTGCATTGGCTCCCAGTACGTTTCCGAGCACAATTCAAAGTGTTGGTGCTGACCTTTAAAGCCCTAAATGGCCTCGGTCCTGTATATCTGAAGGAGCGTCTCCACCCCCATCGTTCTACCCGGACACTGAGGTCCAGCGCCGAGGGCCTTCTGGCGGTTCCCTCATTGCGAGAAGTGAGGTTACAGGGAACCAGACAGAGGGCCTTCTCGGTAGTGGCGCCCGCCCTGTGGAACGCCCTCCCTTCAGATGTGAAAGAAATAAGCAGCTATCCTATCTTTAAAAGACATCTGAAGGCAGCCCTGTTCAGGGAAGTTTTTAATATTTAATGCTGTACTGTTTTTAACACTTGATTGGAAGCCACCCAGAGTGGCTGGGGAGACTCAGCCAGATGGGTGGGGTATAAATAATAAATTATTATTATAATATAATGTTCATTTCATTATTTATTTATTTTTAAATCGGGACATCTTGAAAAGATACCCCAAAAGATTTCAACCACCTCCACTGCCAGCAGCAGTGGTATTGGGGGAGGGGGTAGTAGAGAGCCACACAGGTGCCATGGGAGAGTGTTATTTGGGTGTTGTTGCACCCATGGGTGCCATGCCGGGGAACATTGCCTTAATTAATTAATTAATTAATTAATCGGAAATCTAACAATAACATGCATCAAAAGCCTCCTCCTATTTGTTATGCGTAACAGTATATACTTTTGCCCCTACTCATTTGTCCTAATTTCCTTCTCCCTCCGTCCCTCCCCTTCAACCCCTCCCCCCAAAAAAGTGTTCTCTCTTCAAATCTTTAATAATAATAATAATAATAATAATAATAATTTATTATTTATACCCTGCCCATCTGGGTGGGCTTCCCCAGCCGCTCTGGACGGCTTCCAAAAGAATATTAAAATACTGTGATACATCAAACATTAAAAGCTTCCCTAAACATGTGCACAGATTATTCATTCTAATTTGGATGCTTGGGTTGGCTCCCCCCCCCCCCCGTGTTATCCAATTCCTATAACTTGTCTTTTGACATTTGTTTTCCCATGTATCTTCCGTCGTCACCTGTTCAAATATATCAGATTGTATATATTCAAAAACATAGTCATTCCATTTTTCCGTTGTCATTTTATCCTTTTCTTTCCATCCTGATGCAATAACTAGCATACCAGCTAAGATAATAATTTTATACCAATCTTGCTCTTTTATTTCTATTTTACTATTCCCCAGTAGTCTTGAGATAAGCATTTCTCTATTGACGGAATATTGCCTTAAGACATACAAACATACAGTTCCGTCTATTCCACTCCATCTATTACAATTTTATGTTATGAACTGCCCTGAAATCTATGGATGAAGAGCGGTATACAAATCTAATTGAATAATAATAATAATAATTTGACCTTCAGTGGTACTCACACAGAGAATATAATTCCCCAGGCCCGCATATGCATCACTCAAAGCACTTTGCTTCTTCATGCTGTGCATCGTTAACCTATGGAACTCCCTGCCACAGGAGGCAGTGATGGATGGCTTTTAAAGAGGACTAGACAGCTACCAAGAGACTCGGGTGGCACTGTGGCTTAAACCGCAGAGCCTAGGACTTGCTGATCAGAAGGTCGGCGGTTCAAATCCCCGCGATGGGGTGAGCTCCTGTTGCTCAGTCCCTGCTCCTCCCAACCTAGCAGTTCGAAAGCACGTCACAGTGCAAGTAGATAAATAGGTACCACTCTGGCAGGAAGGAAAATGGTGTTTCCATGCACTGCTCTGGTTCTCCAGAAGCGGCTTAGTCATGCTGGCCACATGACCCGGAAGCTGTACGCTGGCTCCCTCGGCCAATGAAGTGAAATGAGCGCTGCAACCTCAGAGTCAGCCACGACTGGACCTAATGGTTAGGGGTCCCTTTACCTTTAGAGGGCTATCAGCTATTATGGTTGAGCTCTGCTTCCACGGTTGGAGGCATCAATGTTTCTGAACGCCAGTTGCTGGAGGGGAGAGGGCTCTTGCACTTGGATTCTCCTTGCTCCTTGCGGATTTCACACAGCCACTGTGAGAACAGTATGCTGGACTAGACTGGCCATTGGCGCGATCCAGCCAAGTCTTATGTTTTTATGAATGTAAGTTCAGTGCCGTTTGCTAGGCAGAGGCAGTGAGGAATCCTAGAATTGGAAGGGATCCTAAGGGTCATCTAGTCCAACCCCCTCAAATGCAGGAATATGGCAGCTGTCCCAGATGGGGATCAAACTCGGAACCTTAGCATTATCAAGCTCTAACTGACTGAGCGACCCAGGGGCAGCTATTGACTTAGCTCCCTGTTTCTGGGCTTCTCCAGAGGCATCTGGTTGTGAGGGAAAAGGATGCTAGACAATTTATTTTTAATAATGATTTTTATTAGTAATAGTAGTAACAACAACAACAAATTTTATTTATACCCTGCCCTCCCCGGCCAGAGCCGGGCTCAGGGCGGCTAACATCAATAAAATTTCAGTAGAAACATAATAAGAAAAAAGAAAAGAAAAAAAACCACACAATTTAAAATACAGATTAAAATGCAATTTAAAATGCAGCCTCATTTTAAAAGTCAAAGCCACAAGGGAAGTGAAACATAAGGGTCAGACTGAATCCAAACCAAACTTTTCAGTTACAATCCAATATTAGCCTCATCATAACAATACCAATTTATAATACAATTACTAATTCCAATTGTTCAAATACCGAATTATATAATTTAGATAAAGTGTCCCCCCGGTGTGCTAGAATTGATGGCTGATGGTTTTCTTTACTTTTTCCGTTCCAAACTCTTATTAATGTCAATTACATTCCAGCCATAATAATAATAATCCCATTATACAACAACTGCTACTTTAATAACTTCTATTCCTGTTGACACATTAAATAATTTCTAAAGCTACAAGTGAGGCACTCAAACGCTAACCTTGTTCTTCCTGTGTGTGGCAATTATTCTGTCCGTGGTGTTTCTTATGTATTTCTTATGCATTTATTTATCGCATTCATATCCCACCTTTCCTCCGAAGAGCTCAAGTTGGCCTTTTTTCTCCCCTCTTCATTTGAATCCACACAACAGCCTTGTGAGGCTAGGCTGGGAGACTGTGACTGGCTCAAGATCAAACACAGTGAGTTTCTATGCGAAATGGGGATTTGAACCCTGGTCTGTCAGATCCTTAGCCCAGCACCTTAATTGCTGCGCCACACTGGCTCACGATAGCTAGGCCTTTGGTCTGATCCTGCAGGAGTCTTTATATCTTTTAAAATCGATCACACCCCACATATAAAAAAGCCTGTGGGTTTTTCTTGAAGATGCTTCTTCCGAGTGCAAACCAGTTCTCCACTGTACGCCCAGGCTGCACCCTGGTGGTGTGGCAAGACAACATTGTCTTCTACTCTTGAAGATGGGTGTTCCCTGCCCTGCAGAACTTGGCATCTTCTCCTCACAACATTTCCAAACTTTTCCCACTTCAGAGGCTAAGGAGGAGTTTGATGGAGGCACGCAGGCCAAATCTGGGTGTAGGGAACCCCCCGTTGCCTTCATAGGAGAGGAAGTGAGAAGGACAATCTAGACAAATAGAGAGGGAGAGGATTAGAGGAGCAGAAGGCCTTGCAAGCACCTAATATCCCTTCTAGGCAGAGATGAAAATTAATGCTATGCTTTTCCAGTTTCAATAGTGTAATCCAGTGGTTCCCTAACTTTTTTGAGCCACTGTCCAGAAGCTCAACCCCAGTACTCCCTACCTTATAAAAAGCATTACTGGATTAGAAATTTAACAACAACAACAACCACCACCACCACCACAGTGGCTTCAACGACCAACTAAGGAAGATAAATAACACTCAAAACAGTAATAACAAATTATACATTTTCCCCAAATGCAATTAAAACTAGTTAATTAATTCAACCAAACTGATGGGCTTCATCCAGTGATACCAGCTTTTTCAAAGTCTGATAGTCATTTACACTGGCAGCAACCCCTGCCACCTCCCTTCTGACTAGCATCTGCTTTACTCTATGATTCTATGATAACTGGTATTTTTTAAGATGGGGGCTCTTTTGTTCAGGCAAGCCCCCAAATTGCTGCCTGTGTTTTGCACATAGAAGGTTCTGGGTTCAATCCACAGCATCTGCAGGGAGGGCTGAGAGAGACTCCTTCCCTACGATCTTGGAGGACTGCCAATAGTCAGTATTGACGGTACTGAACAGGCCACCTGGCTCAGGGCGGATCTACACTTGTTCTTTAGAACGTTAAAAATGCGTTATTAAATATGACACCAGAGGGCGCTGCAGAGCAGCAAGCCGCCGGCAACGGAAAACTGCTATTAAGCACTATAGAACATTATTTTTTTAAAACATTTAGCAGGTCAGTGTAGATCCAGCCTCATTATATGCCAGCTTCCTATGTTCCTTCCCAATAGATGTGTTTAGGGGAAGGCCTGTAGCTCAGTGGTAGAACACCTGAAGAAGAAGAAGAAGAGTTTGGATTTGATATCGCGCCTTTCACTCCCCTTCAGGAGTCTCAAAGCGGCTAACATTCTCCTTTCCCTTCCTCCCCCACAACAAGCACTCTGTGAGGTGAGTGAGGCTGAGAGACTTCAGGGAAGTGTGACTGGCCCAAGGTCACCCAGCAGCTGCATGTGGAGGAGCGGAGACGCGAACCCAGTTCCCCAGATTATGTGACTACCGCTCTTAACCACTACACCTGCACTGTTTGCAGAATGTCCCAGGTTCAATCCCTGTGTGATGGCCTGGGATTCAGACTTGGAGGCTGAACCTGAGGAATCCCAGCCTGAACAGGAGTCCCTGCCTCCAGAAGCAACTGAGCCGGGGCTGGGGCCTGAGCCTGAAGGGTCCTCACCTGTGCTGGGTCCTCAGGTGCAGGCACCAGCTGAGTCTGCTCTGGCTCCTGAGGTGATGGAGGACCCATTGCCTGCAGGTGCTCCACTCTCAGCCCCGTCAGGGGAAGAGAAGGTTGCCTCTGGGTCTGGTAACCCTCCAGCCTCTCCTGAGCTGCAGAAGCTCAGGGCAGAGAGGCGGAGGGAACTAAGTTCCTGCAGGAGGAGTGCTCACCTCCAGGCCAGGAGAGGTGAGTCACCTGTGGACCGGGGCCGCCCTATGCGTCGGGGCAGATAAAAGCCAGCCAGCCCCAGTCCCAGGTTGCGGGAGCAACATTGTTGGTTGCTTGTTCCTGCCTGCACCCTGTCCTGCTCTTCTGCCAGAGTTCCTGACCTCACCCGACCCCCTGCCTTGGACCCCACTCCAGCTTTGACGGACAGCCTCCATACCGCACCCTCGACCTCGGACTGGACTCAGACCTCGCTGCATGGTTAACCCTCGGGACCAGCATACCCTGATAGAGCTGGAAATGTCTCCTGCCTGAAACCTTGAAAAGACACCGCCAACCAGTTAGACAATACTGAGATGGAAGGACCAATAGCCTGACTGTGCAGAAGAAAGCTTCTCATGGTCCTGGGTTCCTAGGAATGGCCTTTGACTTTCTTTTTACAATTTCTGCCCCCAGCTTGGCAGCGGTTTCTCCATCACCACCCCACTTGTGTTCTGAATTTAGGCTGTTTTAGTTTTTCTGCTGCTTTATGTATTCCTGCTGTGTGTGTGTGTGTGTGTGTGTGTGTGTGTATAATTCAGTTTTTTATATTTTAAAAACATATATATCCAGCGGGTGCAGAATGCCGCGGTGAGACTCCTTATGGGGTCCTCGCCACGGGATCACATTCACTCGGTGCTATACCAACTGCACTGGCTCCTGGTGGAGTACAGGATCAGGTTTAAGGTGCTGGTTTTAACCTTTAAAGCCCTATACAAACTAGGACCCTCGAACCTACGGGACCGCCTCTCCTGGTATGTCCCACGGAGGACCTTACGGTCTTCAAACAAAAACATCTTGGAGGTCCTGGGGCACACGGAGGTTAGGCTGGCGTCAACCAGAGCCAGGGCTTTTTCGGCTGTGGCCCTGATCTGGTGGAACGCTCTGTCACAGGAGACTTAGGGCCCTGCGGGACTTGACATCTTTCCGCAGGGCCTGCAAGACAGAGCTGTTCCACCAGGCCTTTGGCCAAGGCACAGCCTGACCCCCTCCTTCGGTAACGCTCACAGAACTCTAGCCCAATGGTTGCCATTAATTTGATTTTGAATTGATTTCAAAATGAATTGATTTTAGAATGTTGTGTTACTTTTATTGTTGTTAGCTGCTCCGAGCCCGGCTCCAGCTGGGGAGTAAGGGATATAAATAATTTTATTATTATTATTATTATTATTATTATTATTATTATTATTATTATTTATAAATTAATTAAGGAGAAAGACATGCAAGAACACAGAGGAAGCTGCAATACAAAGCAGGAGCTCAGTCGGTAGAGCATGAGACCTCTTAATCTCACGGTCATGGGTTTGAGCCCCACTTAGGCAAAAAATATTCCTGTATTGCAGGGGGGTTGGACTAGATGACCCTCGGGGTCCCTTCCTACTCTACAGTCCTGTGATTCTATGTACCAACTCACCAACACAACAGAGCTGAATGCCGCTGTAGCAGCTCCCCTTCTCGATCTTCTGTGCAGGGCAGAGAGTGGGGTGGCAGGTCCCTTTGTCTTCGTGGCACTTCAGAGTGTCTCTTGCATGGCTGTGCCCTAAGGCAGGGAGAGATACGCAAAAGGGGTCAGTTCACGCACTGGCATGCAGAAGGGATGGGTTGCACGAGAGGCAAAGCAGCCATTTGAAGCAGCGTGTTCATAACGAAGAGCAGAAGAATAGCCTACTGGATCAAATCAATGGCCCTTAAGGCACACTAGGTCAAAGGAGGGAGACCCCTGGCTCTCCAGAATATGCTGGATTGCAACCCCAATAATCTCTGAACACTGGTCATGCTAGCTGGGGTTGATGGAGCCTGACAACATCTGGACCAGTGCCGGATTTACATATAAGCTAATCAAGCTATAGTTTAGGGCCCCACTCTCTTGGGCCCTCCCCCAAAAGAACTGGATGTACATTTCCAAAATATAAGATAAAAACAAATAAAATAAAACCAACAGACAGCAACAGTGTTTTGTGTTGTGTAGGCTCCTATGATGTAAATAATGGGCCCCGTCTGCTAGCCTGCTCCCTAAAATATCACTGGTTTGCTCATCTCTATATATAGGGTGCCTACATTCTGCTATTTATAATTATTAGTAGTTTGCACCATTATATTTACACCTATTATTGTTTCATGTTATAGCAAGTTTCTAGAGACTAGATTATGAGTCTTTGTAAACTGTGTTTGCAAAGGAACTCTTGTTATTGCCAAATGACAAGGTGTTTGCATTATTAAGTTTGTTATGAATGAAAATCATTTTAAGTTAGTAAGGTAAAGGTAAAGGTACCCCTGCCCGAGCGGGCCAGTCTTGACAGACTCTGGGGTTTGTGCGCCCATCTCACATCTATAGGCCGGGGGCCAGCGCTGTCCGCAGACACTTCCGGGTCACGTGGCCAGCGTGACAAAGCTGCATCTGGCGAGCCAGCGCAGCACACGGAACGCCGTTTACCTTCCCGCTGGTAAGCGGTACCTATTTATCTACTTGCACCCGGGGGTGCTTTCGAACTGCTAGGTTGGCAGGCGCTGGGACCGAGCAGCGGGAGCGCACCCCGCCACGGGGATTCGAACCGCCGACCTCTCGATCGGCAAGCCCTAGGCGCTGAGGCTTTTACCCACAGCGCCACCCGCGTCCCGATTTTAAGTTAAAGCTTGATAATTATTTCACTATTAATATACTTCTTCTTAATTGTATTTCACCATTAATATACTTCTTAATTGTATTTCAGTTCAACAATTACTTTGATAAAATGCATATTTTGTTATGTGAAAATGGCTTTAGATACCTTTTAGGTCCATAAATTACCACATAGCATATATTCAACACAAAAAAAACAGCGCCAATTTGTTGTTGGCAAAGGACAGCTGGACATATAAAGGGCCCCATTCAGTAGCTTAGGGCCTCATTAAACCTGAATCGAACCCTGATCTGGAGCCACTGTCAACTGGCAGTGCTCACTTAGATAGAATCATAGAGTTGTGGAGTTGGAAGGGATGCCAAGATTCATCTAGTCCAGGCTTCCACAAACTTGGCCCTCTGGATGTTTTTGGCCTACAACTCCCATGATCCCTAGCTAGCAGGACCAGTGGTCAGGGATGATGGGAAGTGTAGTTTCAAAACATCTGGAGGGCCGAGTTTGAGGAAGCTTGACCTAGTCCAGCCCCCTGCAATGAAGGAATCTCAGCTCAACCTCTGCTTAAAAACCTCCAATACTTTCCGCATTCTCGATTCCCTGCATCGGACCTTTGATTGTAAGCCAGCATTTGAACCTCGTACGAAGGACGGCATGGCAGTTTAACAACATAAAATAATAACAATAGCAAGAACTACCACCTACCTGGGGTTAAGGTGCAGAGAAGCAAGAACGCAACCAGGAAAAGAGATGGCATGATCCTCGTGGCCAGCTGATTTAGCAGCGGAGTAAGTCCCAGATGCCTTCAGAGCCAAAATGTGTTGTGTCTCTGTGAAAAATAATGTATCTTGGGCCTTTTTAAAGGGATGGAAACCACTTTAGCTGTTTCCTGGTGGCTTAAGGGATTTGATTGCAGCTGGAGATTTTACCTGCCTACAGGAACAGCACTGCTGAACAGAAAAAGTCATATAAACATGACAATAGACAAAGGTCACATGTGAAGCTGGAGAAGAACTAATCTTCCTACAATGTCGTCAGGGCTTCAGGATGGGGTGGAGTTTCTTGGGTGACTCAGTTGATAAGGAAGCAGAGACTAGCCTCCTTGAGGACGGGAATTCTGAAAGCTCAGTAAACTTTGGCTCATCGTGGTGATGGGAAATGTGTCCTTTTAAACCTCCATGCGTCATTATGGCAAACGGTTTTGAGAGATCTTTTGTCTGTGGTCATTCCAAATAACTGGTGCAGCTGCCCTCTGTTGCATTTTCTTGGTCTACTAGATTCATTCGTATTATAACAGTTTAGGGTTGCCCACACATAGCAAACACACAGGCCACAGAAAACCAATCCTTCACCCTTCAAATTTTAGGAAATATTCCTTTAGAAAAATCACACATTGTTTTAGCACACAGAACAATCCCAGAAGCCATCTTGGCTCTCCTAATTACTCTAAATATTTCCTCTGCAGAAGGAAATATCTTGGAGAAACTTTCCCTAGTAGTTCTTTTCACTTACAAATCCTTCAGATCCTGTCTTAAAAGGCATATTTTGTATGAATGGGATATGCTTGTGGACCTGGATTCAAAAGAAATAAAGTATTTACCATCTCAAAAGAACCCTGGCCAGATGATTGCACAACCCTGGCCAGCCTGCCCAGAGCTTGCAACCAGTAAAACAGGGGTCCCCAAACTAAGGTCTCCAAACTAAGGTCCGCGGGCCGGATAAGGCCTGCGGAACTCGTTTATCTGGCCTGCGGCAACCCCCGCTGCCCGCCTGCTCTTACCAGTGCTGCGCTGCGTGGCTGCCCACTTTCAGGTCGGAGGGGAACCAGAAATAGCTTGTGTACATGCGCAAGTGTTATTTGCTCATGCGCAAGCGTTGTTTCTGGTGCACATCCGGGTAGGAAGAGTCCAGTGCACATGCACACAAGCTGTTTCTGGTGCTCCTCAGACCCAGAAGTGCGCAGGAAATAGTGCGTGGGCACACGTATGGGCACACGCTCCCCCGCCCTCCGGCCCACAGTGTGATCAGCGCTGGAGACACCAGCTCGAAGCGTGGTAAGTTTGCTGACCCCTGCAGTAAAACATTATCAGGCACCTTGACAGATAGGAGAGAAGCCATTCTCAATTTTTTGTTGTAGATCACCTCCTTCTGTGCATGATGCTTTTAGGGTGGACTTGCCGATCAGAAGGTTGGCGGTTTGAATCCCCGTGATGGGGTGAGCTCCTGTTGCTCGGTCCCTGCTCCTGCCAACCTAGCAGTTTGAAAGCATGTCAAAGTGCAAGTAGATAAATAGGTACCGCTCCAGCAGGAAGGTAAACAGTGTTTCCGTGCGCTGCTCTTGTTCGCCAGAAGCGGCTTAGTCATGCTGGCCACATGACCCGGGAGCTGTACGCCGGCTTCCTCGGCCAATAAAGCGAGATGAGGGCTGCACCCCCAGAGTTGGCCATGACCGGACCTAATGGTCAGGGGTCCCTTTACCCTTACCTCGTCTAAGGCAGGGTCGGCAAGGTTTACCTTGCCTGGGCCGGATCGGTCCTGCAGAGATCCCTCTGTGGGCCGTGTGCAGACACGATTTCCGGCACTGCGGAAGCAAGTCCCCGCGCCACACTATGCTGGTTTAGCGCAGTGTGCTGGGAATTGCCGAGTGGGCGGCTCAGTCCTGCAGTGGGTCGTGGGCCAGTTAAACAGCCTCCGTGGGTCGCTTCTGGCCCATGGGCCACACGTTGCCGACCTCTGGTCTAAGGGGATTGGGCAATGTCTAGTCTTTAAAGGGGCTTGCACACCTTTGCTATGGGTCTTCTCTTACATCCTTGCAAGGTACGTACAGAGAAATAAAGATCTGCCTTGCTTTTCACTGGAACCTGCCTCCATCCATTCTTCTCTGACCAATCATGGACTAAGGGGACTCAGTGTCCCTTGGGGAGTTGGGGAGCAAAAGCCAACCCTGATTCCCCCCCAAAAAACATTAGGAACATAGGTAGTTGCCTGATACAGAGTCAGACTTTAGTCTATCTACATCAGTACTGTCCCCCACTGGCTGGCAATAGCTCTCCGATATTTCAGACAGGGATTTCTCCCAGCCCTACCTGTAAATGTTTGGGACTGAACCTAGCATGTTCTGCCTGTAAGTCTTTGTGGTATAAGAACTTACAGACTTTAGCTACCATGCGGGGGGGGGGGGGACTGCAGGCAAACGGTGTGCTTCCTTAACTTACCATGATAAGATTCTTTCTTGCAGGGAGACAGGTGGTGGTTTTCATTCTTCAGCTAATCTGATTGGATTTGGACTCGGACAATGGGTGCATCTCCTGAGGGGCACCTCCTAAGGATGGCTGATAAGATTGCATTGCAAAAAGCCATGTCCTCTTTGCGCACGGCTTGCGATGCAACATCATTTCCATAGAGGCGACCGGTTTAACTCCTGTAGCAGCTGGGCCCATCAACCAGCTTCCTTGCTTTTATTGCAAAGCAGAAAAGACAACAACTTTGAGCCATTAAAAAAAGAACCATATTGGAAGGTACTGAGGTGGAGCAGCTCTCAGCAGGGCCGTCTTACCCATAGGAGCTAGGGGTGCGGGGCACCTGAGTGCCAGGCTCTCAGGGGCGCCAGGCTGAGAGTCCGGGGCCCGAGAGTCGAATCTGGGGAAGCGCCCGCCTGTCAGTTGGAGCGCCGCGAAGGGGTCTTCTGCTGTGCTGTGAATTCAGGGGCGACTGAGCCAGCAAGACACTGAGGCAGCCAGCTTGCTCTGCCCTCCTGCACGCCTGGGACTGGGCAACCGGGGGGTGGGCACCAGGTGAATCTTTGCGCCCCAGTACCTCATATGCTTAAGACAGCCCTGGCTCTTAGCTGGCATCCTGCCAACACTGCAACAGGTGCTAATGGCAGTGAGGTGAGAGTCCATGGAGGAATTCCCGTTTGAGTGGCCTTCAAACCCCTGAGCCAGGAATGCTGGGAAGGTTCCTAGAAAAATCTGGTTGGAAAAAAGAAGCTGGACTAAGCAGGCTTTTCATACAATCCTGTTAGGCCATTCATACATTGATCAATTGTTAGACTTAAGAACCAATTGGAGCACCCATTAAAAAAGAGACAGTGCAATGGGAACTGCAACAAGATGTTGCAGTTTGGAGTGGTCTTCTTCTTCTTCTTCTTCTTCTTCTTCTTCTTCTTCTTCTTAAAATCATTTTTATTAAGTTTCCCATTTTAACAATCCAATCAAATCACATTAAATGTTCCAAGTTATACAAATACATATCAAATAGTCCAAATATTCTGTCTAAATTATAATTTTTTTGTTGGGACTTCCCATGCTTCAAGTTTGGGTGGGGCTCTGATCATCTCATATCTCTGCTGCCTTGGATAGTCTTTTGGATAAGTTCATGAAGATACAAACGAAAGGTAAGTTGTGTTATTCACAATACCGAGAGATGCTAGTGGAGTTGTGGCCACTGTTCACTGTTCGCCAGCACCCTGTCGTCTACAACTTCATTGTCTACAACTTTATTAACATCTATCTACAACTTCACTAGCATCTCTAGTATTGTGAATAACTTAACCAAAAGACTGAGTTAAGCATTTGAAAAATCTATTGAAACCAGACATTATAAGTTCATCTTAAGCTGGGTAGTTCGCAAGTCTCTGTGGCTTTGTTTAATGTTTTGTATTTTTCTCAGAAGGTTGATAAAGTAGGTATGATTATTGTTCTGTGTATATTAATGACCAATGTGTTGCATGAGTCGCACTACTTCTAACAGCAGCACAGGTTGCATTTTTCCAGAACTATGGTAGTAGAGGTTCTGGAAGGACAGATCCTGAAGCTGAGACTCCAGTACTTTGGCCACCTCATGAGAAGAGAAGACTCCCTGGAAAAGACCCTGATGTTGGGAAAGTTGGAGGGCACAAGGAGAAGGGGACGAAAGAGGACGAGATGGTGGGACAGTGTTCTCGAAGCTACCAGCATGAGTTTGACCATATTGCGGGTGGCAGTGGAAGACAGGAGTGCCTGGCGTGCTCTGGTCCAGGGGGTCACAAAGAGTCAGACATGACTAAACGACTAAACAACAAATGGAAGTAGAGGATAGCGGTTAGTTTCTGTGTCAAGGGGAAGTAATTGAAGAGGTGTTTCTAAGAAAGGCAGCCTCTCATCCACAAATTTACCCACTCCTCTTTTAAAGCCATCCAAGTTGGTGGCCGTCGCTTTCTCCAGTGGCAGTGAGTTCCAAAGTTTGAGCATGCGCCGAGGGAAGAAGTACTATCTTGTATCTGCCCTGCGTCTTCCAAAGTGCAGTTTCACTGGATGTCCATGTGTTTTAGAGTTGTGAAGGGGGGCGGGCGGAGATTTTCTCCATCCGTGTAGACCAACAACATCTTCAGGGCCACAGCTTCCCCATCCCTGGTCCAAGATTAAGGTCCTCCAGAACTTCTCTTCCTCAGTGAAAACTGCTTGTGCAGGATGTATGAGATGAGAGAGACACCTAGTGGTCACATGGAAGTACATCACATTTGAATGCCACTCTCGGTTCGGAATGTGACCAGGGTTCATTTCATTTATTTAATCGGTATACTCTCCTTCAACTGTAGATCTCAGGGCAGTTGACAACATTAAGATAGAAGATAAAAGCACAAAACACGTAATAAAACAAGAAAAAAGCAAATCAATGCCACAAACCAATACGCCCCCCTCCACAAACACATTTAAAAGGATATAGGATGTTAGCCAAAAGTTAATATAGAATATAGAGAATATAAAGATTTGACGTATTATGAAAGAACTTAAGGGAAATGATTGAAGAACAGATGTAAAAGTGAACAAGATAACTAAGAGACGTGCGGTGAATGCGGTGGAAGTCTTTTATAGTATTTTAACTAGGATTTATATATTGTAATGTTTGAACCATGAATTTGGTATTACTGGTTATGAAAAGTACTCTTTTTTCTTTTACCTTTTGTCCTTTTTTATTTTCTTAGTCTGTATTTTGGAAAATATGTATATAAATGTGTTTACAGTGTTATGTATTGTTCTTTGTTTCTCTTTCTCTTTCTTTTCTTGTAATATTCAATAAAAACTAATAATACTAATAAAAAAGGATGTTAGCCAAAAGCCTGGTTGAAGAGGAATGTTCCTGCCTTGCGCCTAAGGTGTATAATGAAGGGACCAGGTGAACTTCGCTGAGGAGAGCATTCCACAGATTGGGAGCCACTGCAGAAAAGGCCCTGTTCTCGTGTTGCCACCCTCTGGACCTGTTGTGGAGGAGGAACACGAAGGAGGGCTTCAGATGATGATCTCAGGGTCCAGGCAAGTTCATATGGAGCGAGGCAGTCCTTGAGGTATTGCTGTCCTGAGGCACTGAGAATAGCTGGGCGCTTCTCCCTGTGGGGCAGTGTTTCACAAACTCGGTCCTCCAGATGTTTTGGGACTACAAGTCCCATCATCCCTAGCTAGCAGGACCAATGGCCAGGGATGATGGGAATTGTAGTCCAAAACCAGCTGGGGATTCAAGTTTGGGAAACCCTGGCCTAGACAACTAGATTGGTGTGTGTAATCCAGAGCTGTAGAAGCGACTGTGTTTTCTTTGAAAATAGAGAGTTAACTGTCTGCTGCGTGCATTCTGGGAAGGACTCATGACACCAGGGGAATAAATCCTTTTGCATTATAATTAGGGAGGGGGGGGGGAGAAGTCTACTTCAGTTAGCATTCAAATGCAAACTTGCCTACTTCACACTTTCTGAAACAATACAGCCAAGTGAGATGCAGAGATCCCTTGAATTTCGCATGTCAGCTGAGTTTTGCAACACAGTTCTCCAGCCAGGTAATGTGTACAAACATGTATTTCTTATGGCAAAGTGTACATAAAAATGCATATATGACTGAAAATAACATATAAAAGTGTATTAGAAGGAAATACTAAAATAAAGCATGTACAGTGGTACCTCGGGTTAAGAACTTAATTCATTCCGGAGGTCCGTTCTTAACCTGGAACTGTTCTTAACCTGAAGCACCGCTTTAGCTAATGGGGCCTCCTGCTGCCGCCGCGCCACCAGAGCACAATTTCTGTTCTCATCCTGAATCAAAGTTCTTAACCCGAGGTACTATTTCTGGGTTTGCGGAGTCTGTAACCTGAAGTGTCTGTAACCTGAAGCGTATGTAACCCGAGGTACCACTGTATTGGGCAAAATTGCAGAGAGAAAAACACAATTAAAATTTGATGAATTTTCACGTGCAAATGTTGAGAGCTGAACTTAAGGTAGGACAAACGAGAAACCGAGAGAAACCAAAAACTGACAGATTCACTCATCCCTACTTGTAAGACATACCTTTCCAGAGCCTCAAATGCAACATATTTATTTTATAAATATGAACATGCTGCCCCCTTGTGATATAAGTATTCCTCAATCAGCACCAGGTCGGTTGGCCTCCACTGAGTCATTTATGGTGCTCCAGCAAAGCCTTAGCAGGTTGGGAGAAAAGGAGCAGCTGCTCATTTGCTGGCAAGGAACCACACTTTCTTAGTGGGTGCCCTTTTGGGAAGGGGACACCCTGCTTTCCCGGTGGTCCCAGGAGACTCCTTCTTGGGGCGGGCTTTTCCTGTTTCCCCGGTGCTCTTGAAAGATGCCGGAGGGACGACCTGCTTTGTCGGGGCCGTCCCCGCATTCACAGAGGGTACGAAAGAGGGTTTTTGGTTGACAACGAGCCCTGATTTCTGGGGGGCCCCAAAGGCTGGTGTGGTGGGATAGGCTGCGGGCTTCCTGGAGGCTGCCCCCTTCCTAGGGGCAGCTCCCAACTGGGAGGAAGGTTGCCTGGAAGGTCTTGGGGGCTGCACACGAGGAGAACACTTGACGTTTCCTGAGCTGCTAGGCTTCACGCGGCAGATGGGGGGAGCCTGCCCCAGAGGGGCGGCTGCTGCGGTTGCTGCTTGGGTAGCCGGAAAACCCAACGCTTTGGGGTTTGCTGAAGTGGCCCGTGTAGAGCGCTTCCGGGAAGAATCCTTGACTGGCGGAGTCCCCAGTCTTCTACGAGCGCCAGCTGCAGCTCGCTTTTCGGGGGGCTGGACCAGTTTCTCCTTGTTTCCTCGAATGCGGGTCCAGGCCTGCTTGATGACATGCAGCATCCTTTTCACAGGGTTCCTCGAGGGCTTCTCTGTCGTGGGTACTTCCTTCGGGCCCCTGCCTGGATGGTGTCCTGCTTGCGGAGGCCCCTGCTGGAGTTGGCGCTCCAAGCTGGGTGGTGGGAGGCACTTGCCCTTCCCCGCCAGCTTCTTGCCAAGGCTCACCTGGACCGAGGAGGAGGTGGCCTCGATTTGGGTCCCCATTTGCAGATGCTGTACCATCACTCCAGAAGGCTTGCAAGGGGCCCTGGGGCCCGGGTTGGCAGAGATGCCCTCTTTGTTGCTGCCGCATCGCTCTGGGAGCTGCTCCTGCGCCTTTCCCTCCTCTGCCGTCTCCGGCAGGCCCCACTTCCTGGCGTGGATCTTGTTGATCTTCAGGTGGAAGTCTAGGCCCATCAGCACATTCCCGTTGCGCACCGTCAGCCGCGGGAAGATGTGCAGGAGCGGGTCCTGCTGAGTGCGGGGGTGAGGGCACATGGCGCTGCAGCTCCCGCACTGCCGGCACACCGGGTACTCTGCCCGCAGCTCCCCGTGGCCCATCTCGAGGCCTTGCGCCAGGCTGAGCCGCAGGTCCTCCACTGTCTGCTCCACACTCAGGGAGGCAAGGATGGAGCGGCTTAGCTGCTGGCGGGAGGGCAGCTCACGGAGTGCCTGGGCGCTTGGGGACAGCTTGGCCACAGTCGTCCCACTGCTGTTGCCTTGAAACGGCAGCACTGCTTTCGGAGCTGCCACTTGGCTCGTGGGCAGTGGGCTGGTCGGTAACTTGGTAGCTGGTCCGAATTCCCTCCCCTCCCTAGCTTCAGGCTTCAACATGGCTCGGGCTGTGCTTTCTCTCTCCTCGGAAATGGAGAGTGTCGCATAGGGGACCTCTGGGGCAGGTCTCTGTGAGGAGGACTTGGCTTGCTCTAATGTCCTGCTGCCCTTCTCAGAGGACAAGAGTGGCTTTGCCACGGGTGGTCCTCCTTCTCCATCTTGTTGCAAAGCACCTTGGCATTCGTGCCCAGGATCTGTGGCAATCAGCACCTGCCCAGGAGCGCTGGCCTTTGCTATAGCAAAAGGTTCCTTGGGGAGGTTCTCCTCCAAACTCACTGTGTGGCCCATCAGTTGGGGTGGATCTTCACGGGACATGTCCTTCCTCCTGTGCATGTCGTCCAGGGTGTTTTCTCCTCCTGCTTGGCGGCTTCTTACTTCCCAAGGACTCTCAGCTGAGTCCATCCCATGGAAAGGTTCACCCTTGCTTTGGTTCTCCAGGATGCTGCCATGGCTGGTGAGTCTGTTATCTATGGGGTTGTGAGGCTCACCCCCAGCTGCAAGGCTCTTTCTTACATGGTCCATAGGAGTGTCAGTCCTTGCAGAGCAGGGACTGTCTTCTGCCTTTTGAACAAGACTCTTTCCCTCTCTGCCTCTGCCTGCACTGCTTTCTAGTGTGTGTTGGACAGAACGGGAGAAAGGGAGGGGTGGCGGTTGGTGGCACTCCATTGAGGTGTGGGGTGTGAATTCTCGCACAGGGGCCTCCATTTGCTCTGACAGCTGGATTTCCTTCTTGGAGGAAAACTGAGGTGCAGGTTGTGGACCTTCCTCTATCGAGGGTTGGGGTGCAGATTCTCGCACGGGGGCCTTCACTTTTTCTGACAACTCGATTTCCTTCTTGGAAGAAGAATGGGGTTCCCTTGAAGCTTGAGGTGCAGATTCCTGTGCGGGGACCATCATTTTCTCTGCCCTCCTGATTTCTAACTGTTGCAAGGCATCTTGTCCTGGGTGCAAAGGGAGCGTGACTCCAAGTGCCAGCTGGGCACTGCCAGGCTTTGCTATGGGCACAGGGTCCTTGGGAGAGATTCCGTGGTCTTTTAGATGGGATGCACCTTGGTGTGGAATGGCCTTCACCTTCCTGATGCTCTTGGAGGGCTGCCTCTGACTCTCTGTCCCAGTTTGACAGCTTTGGGCTTCCTTACTTTCAAGGCTCTCAGCTTGACCCATCACGCCTGAAGCCTTCACTTTCTTCTCAGGGGCACCAAGGACCCCTGGACTGCTTTTGCTGGTGAGGTGGCTGCTCCTGGGGCGCCTAGTTCTACCTCTGCTTACAAACCTGCTCCTTAGAGAACTCTCTGAAAAGCCTGATCTTGTGGGAGGCAGGGTGACCCTTTTTGCTACCCTGAATTCATTTCCTTCCTCTGCTCTTTTCTTGGGGGCTACCTGGACAGCACTGCCCTTTTGGGAGAATGTAAAGGGAATGGGCTGGGGGGAACACCCCTTCACAGTTTGGGATGCAAGCCCCCTTGAGGGGGCCCTGGCTGGCTCAGACAGCTCTTCCTCCTCCTCAACCCTCTGTGAGGGGCTACAGGAGTGTGCAGGTGATGGGGAGCGGGTGACCTGGCAGTCCAGGGAGTGAGTCAAAGGAGTGGCCTCCCCCCAGAGATTGTGCATCTGTTTCTTCTTCATGTTGAACTCCAAGTGCTGAGCGGTGTCTGGGCTGATGGCTGTGCAGGGACCACGGGGAGCTTGGTGGGCCTTGTGGGAATGAGGTTTGGGCAAGGCAGGCCTCTCCTTCCAAGATGTTCCCCCCCTTAGCATTATTGCCTCCAGAAGCTGGGCCCTGGTTTTCACACTAGTTGGACTGATGCTCATGGGCCCAGACTGCTTGCTTCTCTCCTTCTCAGCCCTCTGTGGGGGGCTTGAGGAGCGGTCTGGGGAAGGGGAGAGGGGAGCCTGGCATGTCAGTTTGGCCAGGGACTTAGTCGAGGGGTTGGGCTCCCCCCAGAGCTCTGGGATCTGCTTCTTCTTCACATTGAAGTCCAAGCGCTGGGTGGCATCTGACCCAAGTGCTGTGCAGGATCTACGGTGATGAAGCTGACCCCTTTGGGAAGGGTGTTTGGGCAAGGCAGGCCTCTCCTCCCAGGAAACTGCTCCCTCCGACATCATCTCCTCCAAAAGCTGGGCCGTGGCTTTCACATGAGCTTGTTTGGTGTTCCCTGAAGGTGAGAGCCTGTCCCGGATGCTGTCGGATGTGGGCAGAGCCAAAGGTTGACCAGAAGACACTCGGGAAGTTTGGGGGTTGCAGTTTGGACCTGAGAGAGAGGAGAGAGAAAAGCGGAAGTACTCAGAAACGGACCAGTTCTTTCTCCAGAATGTCACAACATCTCAGATAGATTGTCAAGGTGAGGATTCAGGGACCAGGGTAATCCTGACCTGTTAGAGCAGCGGTTCTCAACCTGTGGGTGCCCAGATGTTGTTGGACTACAACTCCCACCATCCCTGAGCTCTGGCCTTGCTAGCTAGGGGTGATGGGAGTTGTAGTTCAACAACATCTGGGGACCCACAGGTTGAGAAAAGCTGTGTTAGAGCATTTCAGTAGCAGTTGTTGAGGAGGGGTGTAGTTGTTTACCTGACCCCGTCACAAGTGTCACCAGGAAGAAGAAGGGAAGGAGGGAGGCAGCAGAGAAGGCAGTGTGATGAAAGCACACCAGCAGGGGTGCTACATTGACTCTGCTGGTGCATTCACACTGCACCAACCTCCTCATTGCACAGACAGGGGGAGACCCCCCAGCCCCAGGCGAAACCCGAGTGGACTGAAAACTCCCAGGTAAGTTCTGCCCACTATTGTGTGGGCAGGGCGATCCCTCCCCTTACCTGGCCAACTCTCTCCTGGCAACGCCTCCCCAGCTGCGATTGGGTAACTGGCAGAGGTAGGCGGCTGCCTCCCGGGTGTCCAGCTGGGGGGGTGAATCCAGGCTGTACTTCCGGGAGCCGCATGGGATTAGGGGGGGCTGTGTGCAACTGTACAAAAGGCGCCCCCCCATTTGATGTGGGGAGTGGTCATTGTCTCACATCTCTTCCTCCTGTTTGGTTGCAGTGACACAGTGATGGGAAGGCAGACAAACCTTGTTGCCTCTTCCCACTGACCCCTATGGAGGAGAACTATGGGGTACCAACCCAAATCTCCCCCCCCATGCCCCAAGGTGGGTAATGATTTTGGGGGAAATTGAATTGTGGGGGCAGTGATCTGTGTTTACTGGGTAAGTTTTAATTTAGGGTAACACATTTATTTGTGTTGGCTTGTATATGTTTTTAATGAATGGAGACAATGGAAAGCAAATAGAACTGATTTGGAGTAGAATCTGTGGGGGAACAACATCTTTACAATCAGAATGTACCTTTTACATTGCGTTGAGTTGCTTCATGGGAAGTGATTCACAAATGGAGATGAATAAATAACTTGGCATGTGCAAATTTGTCTCTATGGTCATCACTCGCTGTGCCCCAAATGAGCAGTTTCAGAAAATAACATTGTTTGATGTTTCATTTAAACTTTCGTATTTGTATGGGTTTTGAATTGTGCAATTGCTTTGAGACATTTTATGTAGTGAGAAATGAACAAGTACAATTTCCACCACTACCATCAACAGCAACTTGTGACTCAGGCCAGAGGGTTCTGGGTTCAAGTCTCACTCCTTTGGGAAGCAGTTTTCTCTTAGAATGACAGGGGGAGGGGGAGAGCTTACAACATGGCCAGTTCCTCTGTCCAGGAATGTTCCATGTGTGTAGAAGGCAGAGATGCTTGGAAGATCTACAACCTTCCTCAATGATGTGCAGAAGAGTACAGTGGTACCTCGGGTTACAGATGCTTCAGGTTATGTGTTTTCGGGTTGCGCACCGCGCTGAACCCGGAAGTACCGGAACGGGTTACTTCTGGGTTTTGGCACTCTCGCATGCACAAAAGTGCTAAATCGTGCTTTGTGCATGCGCAGAAGCACCAAATTGCGATCTGTGCATGCGCAGACGCGGCACTGAGGCTTGCAAACCTGCCTCCCGCATGGATCACGTTCGCAACCCAAGGTTCCACTGTATTTAGTGAAAATGGGGGTGGGAATGGGGCCTGTTACTCACAGCTTGAGGGCCTGGGCACAACAGCGAACATTTCCCATGAGCTGCTGCGCTGAACTTCTTCCTGATCGCTCAGAGGCTGATGTCTCTCCCACTTGCTCAAAGCTTCCTCTCTGCTTCTTCTGCTGGAGATGCTGTCAAAGTCAGTTACACTGGTGACCTCAGATGCTTGCTGGAGGTTTGGTGCACCAGGGATCAGTTCGTTCAGGGACTCCCAGTTGGGCGTGGGCTCTCCCCACAACTCCTGAAGCACCTTCCGGCAGATGTTGAACTGAGCAGGCTGGTGGGACGTGGGGTCTCTGTGGAGTTCCTCGAGGCCAGCTCCACAGGGTCTGTGAAGCAGTGGTGAGTACCGGCCATCTTCCTCTGGGGCGGATGGTGAGGAGGTGAGGGGCGTGTCTGGGATGCTTATTACATCATCGCTTGATGAGGACAAAGACCAATTGCTGCTGATGGACGTGAGGGAGCCCAAGGAGGTGCTGGAGAGACTAGACAGGACTCTAACGGGCAGAAACACACACAAACAGATATGAGAATTATGGCTCTGTGGAATACATTAAATCAGGTCTGTGGGGAACCTTTGGTACACCAGATGTTGATGAACTACAAGTCCCATAATCATTGGCCATTCGCCATGTTTGCTGGAGCTGATGGGATGTGTAGTTCGGCAACTGGAGGGCCACACGTTCCTCACCTCTGCAGTAAATAAAAGAGTGAGGAGCAACTCCTTCTGGGTGTTGCTTTTGCAGTTCCCCAACTAAAGAATGTGTACAAAAACATATATATTAAGGAGAAAATGTGCATGAAGATGTACATAATAGTGGAAAATAACATTGCAGAAATGCATTATATCAGGGGAAATTGCTTGCAGAAATGTGTATGTTAGCCAAAAGCACGAACAACAATGTGTATTTTAGAAACGTATTTATTAGAAATATCAAGTATTAAATGGCTGTCACATGGAAGGTGGAGCAAGATTTGAACTTCAAAGAAGGAGATTCCCACTAAACACCAGGTAGACCAATCCGATGCAAAGAGGTGTTTGACAGTGGAAAAGACTCAGAAGGTGATGGACTCTCCTTCATTGGAGGTTTTTAAACAGAGGCTGGATGATCATCAGCCAGGGATCCTTTAGCTATAATTTCTGCGTTGCAGTGGGTTGGACTGGATGACCCTTGAGGTCCCTTCTAATCATAGCTGTCAACGTTTCCCTTTTTTAAAGGGAAATTCCCTTATTCCAAATAGGATTCCTTGCAAGAAAAGGGAAAAGTTGACAGCTATGTTTCCAACTCTAGTGTTCTATGTCTGGCATGCTTTGGTTTGCCTATTGGTTGAGGAGGTGCAAATTAGGAAAGGTCACATTAAAATGCAGCAATTCCCCCTCCTTTCCCAATTCCTAGTTGGAAGTTTGAGCCATGGATCTCCCCACACCATACCTATTTTGCACCCCAGACCTTGTTGCTCTCCCTCTCTCTCCCTCCTTCTCCATTGTCCACTGACTTACGAGTCCAGATCCATCTCCAGCTCCTTCGGTTGGGGTGGGATGTTCACCTCTGTAGAGCTCAGTCTGCACTCCAAGGTCAAGATCTTAGTTGGCTCTGGAAGTCTGGTGGGAAGGAGACAGGCTGGCTAAGGATTCTTTGGAAGATCTATCTGGTAGCCAGTTCAGCTGTCAAAACCTGATGGGAACTGAGCATGGCCAGGCTGGAATGCCTGGACTGCATCATCAGAAACAGATTGGACTTCTTTTAATTTGGTGTTAATGCAAGATCATAAGAAGAGCCTTGCTGGATCAGGCCAGTAGACCATCTAGTCCAGCATCCTGTTCTCACAGCAGCCAACCAGATGTCTGTGGGAAGTCCACCAGAAGGACCTGAGTACAAGAGAACTCTCCCCTCCTGTGGTTTCCAGCAACTGGTGTTCAGAAGCATGTTGCCTCTGGCAATGAAGTTAGAACATGCCCATCAGGTCAGTAGCCACTGAGATGATAATGAAGCTTCCTTGCACAGCACACAAGGGCATGAAGGCTAACCGCAGGGGTGGATCGAAGGACAATGTGTTCTCCTCAGTATCCTATAGGGCAGTGGTGCTCAACCTGTGGGTCCCCAGATGTTGTTGGACTACAACTCCCATCATCCCTGACCACTGGTCATGTTGGCTAGGAGTGATGGGAGTTGTAGTCCAACAACATCTGGGGACCCACAGGTTGAGAACCACTGCTATAGGACAAGGACAGTCAGAAGGGAGCTTTCTGGATGATTTGCAGTAGATAAAAAAAAAGCATATGCAGGAAATGGACTTCAAATGGAAGTCAGGGGTGAATCTTAGAGTAAGTTGCAGGCAGCTATAGGCACTTGTGGTGGACATGCCCCAAAGTGACAACTTTTTGAGGACAAGTGTTAAATGAAATAAGTAAAATTACCCATCAGCGTGTCAGGAAGTCTCCAGAGCTTGAGCTACTAAATTTATACAGTGGTACCTCAGGTTACATACACTTCAGGTTACACACGCTTCAGGTTACATACTCCGCTAACCCAGAAATATTACCTCGGGTTAAGAACTTTGTTTCAGGATGAGAACAGAAATCATGCAGCGGCGGCGCAGTGGCAGCAGGAGGCCCCATTAGCTAAAGTGGTGCTTCAGGTTAAGAACAGACCTCCAGAATGAATTGAGTTCTTAACCCGAGGTACCACTGTATTTAAATGAGAAGCTGGACTGGATTTGTCCTAGTGGCTGTCAGCATGGTTATAGTCACATTCTGGAAGGATTTACCATATTTTTCACTCTATAAGACTCACTTTTTCCCTCCTAAAAAGTAAGGGGAAATGTGTGTGCATCTTATGGAGCGAATGCAGGCTGCGCGGCTAAGCCAAAAGCCAGAACAGCGAGAGGGAGCACTGCACAGCACTCCCTCTCGCTGTGCTAGCTTCTGGCTTAGCTGTGCAAAGCCTCCGCAGGGCACGGGGAGCCTTCATCCCGCCACCCGTCAGTGATGAGCTGCCCTTCTCCCTCCTCGGGGAAAAGCCTGCAAGAGCTGCACACATGCTCCACGCGGCTGGTGAAAGGGAGCGCGGAGCAGAGCCTGGGATGCATACAGGCTCTGCTCAGCGGTCCCTTTAAATAATATTTTTTCCTTGGATTTCCCCTCTAAAAACTAGGTGCGTCTTATGGTCAGGTGTGCCTTATGGAGTGAAAAATACGGTAAATGGTGTAAATTTGAGTGCTTGGCACATTGCCCTTACAAAAAAGTTGATTCACAAATTAAGAGGAACAAAGTACAAATATATATTTGTGGAAGAACAGCGGTGCTTCATTTCATTTACAAATTCTCCAGGAAACCCAAAGACCAGTACCAAAGGCTTATACTAACTTGTGGATTGCTTAATCGGAATGTGTTTTACAGATGTATAATGTTATAAGTTGTGTATTTACAGAAATACAGGTTTTCATAATGTATTTTGGAGAGTCTCCAGAGAAATAAGTAAATAAAAATGAAATACAGAAAGGAAAGTGTTTCACAGCCACAGGACATTCATCTCTCCTCCAAATATGGTGGGACCTAATGGTTTGGGACAGCAAGGAGGGTGCTACAGAGGGCAGTGGGAAAAAGGGAAACTGGCTACCACTTACTTCTTTGAGCTGCTCGCTTTGCTTTCTTTCTGAAAGAATCCGTTGCAGGCTGAAAGCAAGAGACAGAGAGGCTTGTGAAGGCCAACAATCCAAGTCTACCTTCCATAGCTGTCAACCGTCCCTTATTTGGCGGGAAACTCCCTTATCCCAGCACCATTTCCTGCTGCTGTCCCTTATTGATGATGTCCCTTAAATTTCCCGGGTTTCAGAGGAAGCAGCTCCTCTCCCTCCCTCCCTGCCGGCCAGGGAGGAGGGAGGCTCCAACTGTGTTGCTTGGCTGCGTTGTTCACCCAATAAGGAGCCTAAGAACAACTGGGGGGGTGGAGCTTGCATGCTTTGTGCCAATCAAGTCGGCTGCGTTTCCTGGGGACTCGCCTTTGCTCTGCACTTCCCAGCGGAGAAGTGACGGTGGTTTTCCTTGCTGCATCCCCTTTGCGGGGTTGCTGCGCTGTGGGAACCACCGCTTGAGACTTCATTTGGCTGCTGGCTGGGCTTTCTGCCTTTGGCTTGGAGGGGCTTAAGAAGTTGAACATACCTGTGCCTGGAAAATCTCTTATTTTGTCTGCTAATCCCTTATTTTTGAGGCTGCTGGTCCCTTATTTTCAAATTTGTAAGTTGACAGCTATGCTACCTTCCCCAAAGAGACTAAAGGAATAGACTGACTGCTCACCAATCCATGTCTCATGAAGCTTTAGCCACCTGGTCCTGGGGCTACAAGCCTGTTGCACAAGAGGTAAAAAGGAGACAGCATTGGGTAGGTGAACAACAAAGTTTAAGTAAGTTGTAGCCTTTTCTGTACATCTGAGATCTCACCCAGTGCCACCAGGCCCCACCCCCGATATGCTAAGCCACACCCTTTATCTCCCAGACTCCACCCCCTGCATGTCCCACACAAGTCCTCAGTAAACCTTGTCAATGGAGGCAGCTCAGTGACACAAAGTGTCTTCTGTCAGCTTTGGTCATGAACCTATGTGGACGGGGATAGCATGGCTTCTGTTGTGTATGCTCTAGTAACCCACAAGTTAGACGATTATAATGTGTTGTACACAGGACTTCCATTGATGATGGTTCAAAAACAGCAACCAAGGGTAGATTGTTTACTATGACAAGAAGTCATGGGCATGTAATCCCAGTTCTGGGCTTGCTGCACTTGCTGCCCATTCATTTCTCTACAGCAGCGGTTCTCAACCTGTGGATCCCCAGATCTTGTTGGACTACAACTCCCATCATCCCCGAGCTCTGGCCTTGCTAGCTAGGGGTGATGGGAGTTGTAGTTCAAGAACATCTGGGGACCCACAGGTTGAGAAAGGCTGCTCTACAGGGACCCTGAAGTTAGGCTGGAAGGCTCCTCTGTGATCCTCCGCTGAGGAGAGTCTCTTACCCACAAGGCTGCAGCCACCCAGAAGACCCAGAGAGTGATGAAGATCAAGAGCTGTATCAGCTCGAAGGCCCAGTGACACCAGCTCATTTCCGGCAGGAAGAAAAAACTGCCTGTTGACCTGGAGAGCAAGAGTACTTCCTGGGCCCAGCCAGGCGTCCCCTTCTTGGAGTCACGCCCACATCACAAAGGCCCACCAGCTCCTTGGACCAGAGTGGTGGTGATGACGGGTGCTCTGTGAACACTGGCCAGACATCACAATGAGCCTGGAGTAGCCTCCTGCCTGCTCTGGGCAAGGGAACTTGTGGGGCAGCCACACAGAGTTGGCCCTATCCTTGGGCTGAGGGAGGCACCTTCCTTGGGCAGCACAGAATCATAGAACTCTAGAGTCAGAAAGGACCACTAGAGTCATCAAGTTCAACCCCCTGCAATGCAGGAATCTCAGCTAAAGCATCCCTGATAGATGGCCTTCCAACCTCTGCTTAAAAACCTCCAAGGAAGCAGAGTCTACCACCACTATTAAGTAGTGGGTGGACATAGCAGACGGCACAGAGATTTCTCCAAGTAGTTCTTTATAAGTAAGCTGGAACTGAACTGAACTGAACAGCTCAGCCGGCCTGCTTTTATAGACAGTCGGCTGTCAACATTGTAACAACAACAACCCAGGGTTCCCCGCCTAAATTAACTGACGTGGAACTGAGTGAAAACTATACAGTGGTACCTCGGGTTAAGTACCTCGTTCTGGAGGTCTGTTCTTAACCTGAAACTGTTCTTAACCTGAAGCACCACTTTAGCTAATGGGGCCTCCTGCTGCCGCTGTGCCGCCGGAGCACGATTTCTGTTCTCATCCTGAAGCAAAGTTCTTAACCCGAGGTACTATTTCTGGGTTCGCGGAGTCTGTAACCTGAAGCGTATGTAAACTGAAGCATATGTAACCCGAGGTACCACTGTATACACGATACTCCTGGTGGCCAGGGTGAGAACTTCAATACATAACAGAGACCTTTCCACTGTCGAACAGCTCTTGCTATCAGAACGTTTTTCTGTATGTTTGGTCAGAATGTTCTTTCTTCTAACTTGAAGCCATTGGTTACCCTCCAGAGCAAGAGAAAACAAGCTTGTACCCTCTTCCATGTGACTGCCCTTGAGATATTTGAAGATGGCTATCTTACCTCCCCTCAGTTTCCTCTTTTCCAGGCTCAACATACCCAGCTCCTTCAACTGTTCCTCATAAGGCTTGGTTTATCTGCTCAGATGCTGGGGGTTGCTGGGCAGTGCCTTACTTTTGTTGTTGTTAAAAATTTTCAAGATAAGAATAGGCAGTGCCAATGAGTTGTTGGCGAACTGGGCATCTTCCACCCCCCTAAGTTAGCTTGCCCCCCACCCACTACCTGCACTGAAGTGAGATGGAGCGAGCTCCCATTGCTCTGTCTCAGCTCCTGCCAACCTAGCAGTTTGAAAGCATACCAGTGCAAGTAGATAAATAGGTACCACTGTGGCAGGAAGGTGAACGGCATTTCTGTGCGCTCTGGCACTCGTCACAGTCCTCCGTGCACCAGTAGCCGTTTAGTCCTGCTGGCCACATGACAATGTGGACAAATGCTGGCTCCCTTGGTCTGAAAAGCGAGATGAGCGCCGCACCCCATAGTCGCCTTTGACTAGACTTAACCATCCAGGGGTCCTTTACTTGACTTTGACTAAAGAGAACAATGTAAGGATACGAGAAGAGCCTGGCTGCTGGAGGAATGTGGACAGTGTTCTTCCACACACACGGAAGTCCAAAATGACCCAGGATCTCCCCCAACAACAAACAATTAGCAGCTCTACACTCCCACACTGGCAAATGCATAGGGCCACTTTTCATGGATGCTAAATGTATGGTGGTTTGTGTGAATCATGGCATGGTAGAGATGGAAGTATCCTGCATGTTAGAGCCAGAGGCATCCTAAACCGTTTGAAGGTACAGCTTTCTCCTTCCAGGAGGAGAAAGAGGGAGTGTGTATGCCAATCACTGCTTTGAGAGGAGGAGGGTTGCTAGGCTGAATGGGACTTCCCTCTCCTCCCAGTTCTTTCCCTTTGCCTGTCCCTTAGCCATGGTGGGCCTACAGAGGGGGAGGTCTGTCGGGAATCAAGCCTTTATCAGGAGAAACTGGCAACTCTCCAGGCACCCGGCTTGATCTCCTGTTGACCTCCCTGTCTGCATTCCTGGCAAGATCCAGGCAGAGGTCGTGATAGGCGATCCTTCTCAGCGTGAGACGAACACCCCCGCCCTCTTTCCTGCCCCCCCGGCAGGGGAAAAAGATAGACAGAAACGTATTTACATGCTTTTATTTCTGTCTTTGCAGCGTTACAAAAAACATGACTGCTCTCTTCAAACTCCCCCTGTACTTCCTGTACAGCTCATATTACACTCTGAGCTAATTCCGGTGCCCTCTGCACTGTGAATTGACTGTCCCTCTGTTTCCCACGGAACAGTCCCAACATTCCATCATGTGATGTTTTCAAGCTACCAGCAGCTCGCAGCTGCATTGCTTCAATATCGTAACTCCCTATTGGTGAGTGGCACAAAAGCAGAACACAGAGAGAGTGGACACTCTTCTTCCTGTCCCTTGTCTGGAATGCACGTGCAGTGATATCTGGTGGGGTGTAGTGGCTAGAGTTCTCTTTGTCCATGGAGTTTTCTTGGCAGAGATACTGGAGTTAGAGTCAGCATTTTAAAAAAGCAGAAAGCAGAGCCATCACCTTGCCAACAAAGGTCCGTATAGTTAAAGCTATGGTTTTCCCTGTAGTGATGTATGGAAGTGAGAGCTGGACCATAAAGAAGGCTGATCACCGAAGAATTTATGCTTTTGAATTATGGTGCTGGAGGAGACTCTTGAGAGTCCCATGGACTGCAAGAAGATCAAACCTCTCCATTCTGAAGGAAATCAGCCCTGAGTGCTCACTGGAAGGACAGATCCTGAAGCTGAGGCTCCAATATTTTGGCCACCTCATGAGAAGAGAAGACTCCCTGGAAAAGACCCTGATGTTGGGAAAGATGGAGGGCACAAGGAGAAGGGGACGACAGAGGACGAGATGGTGGGACAGTGTTCTTGAAGCTACCAACATGAGTCTGACCAAACTGCGGGAGGCAGTGGAAGACAGGAGTGCCTGGCATGCTCTGGTCCATGGGGTCACGAAGAGTCGGACACGACTAAACAACTAAACAACAAGAAGTGGTTGGAGTGTGGGACTTAGGACCTGGGAGATCAGGGTTCAAATCCCCACTCAAGCCATGAAGCTCACAGGGGGAACCTTGGGCCAGCCACTGTCGTGCAGCTTAGCCTAAGTCACAGGGTTGTTGTGAGGGGAGGAATGGGGAGGAAGAGGTGAAACACACATAAATATGGATGTAATAATATAGAAATACATGGCCTGAGCACTCTGCCCTCCCATCAAATATCTCAGCCTTTCGCCCATGCATTGAAGGCTCTGCAGGGTTATTGAGGGGCAAATTTGACAATTTTAGACCCTCCCAGCTTCTCATTTTACCAGGCATAAGATCAGTTCTCCACATTCCCACAGCAGGGTTTTTTTTTTAAGTTCTCACATTGATTCGTTTCAGTGCAAATTTCTCCCATTATAAACAATTTTGCCAATATACACTTTATTGGGTGGTTGGTTCCTCCCAGTATAATGCCACCTTCATTCATCTATGCAGTTGCACTCACACTTTACCAAGCATGTGTGTGTTTTTTGGTACACATTATTTGGCTGGGGAAATTGCATTGCATTGCAAAATTCAGAGAAGTGCAAATTTCAAAGGACGGCTGTGTTTTCATAGAATCATAGAATCATAGAATCATAGAGTTGGAAGAGACCAACTCTTTCGTTCCTTTATAGTTTTAGAAAGTATGAATTGGAGAAGTTTCCTTTTAAATTCTGAATTGAAATTTCCCCCCACCCTCACTGCAGGGTCACAATATACCTAAAAAACAAACAAACCATACTTGTGTATGTCCTGACAAACAAAATGGGGACTAGAGGCCTTTTGCCGGAGACGCCACCAAGATGAACAACACTGTCACCATCCGAACAAGGAAGTTCATGACCAATAGGCTGCTTCAGCATAAGCAGATGGTGATAGATGTTCTTCATCCTGGAAAGGCCACTGTTCCCAAAACTGAAATCCACGAAAAGTTGGCCAAAATGTACAAGACAACCCCAGATGTCATTTTCGTCTTTGGCTTCAGGACTCATTTTGAAGGTGGGAAGACAACAAGCTTTGGCATGATCTACGATTCCCTCGACTATGCAAAGAAAAATGAACCAAAGCACAGACTAGCCAGGCATGGTTTGTATGAAAAGAAAAAGACTTCAAGGAAACAGGGTAAAGAACGTAAGAACAGGAAGAAGAAAGTCAGAGGAACAACTAAAGCAAATGTTGGTGCTGGCAAGAAGTGAGCCAGCAGTCGATTTTAACAGAAATTAAATTATCCTGGCAGAAAATATATGGAGATTGTACTGTTGTGTTGCATTCCGGTCAAATAAATTCTGTGAAAACTCAAAAAAAAAAAGGGGGGGGACTAGAGTGTTCAACTGGGTTCTGCAAGAGCAGGGTTCAAATTTTCACTTGGCCATGGAGCTCACTCTCAGCCTAACCTACCTCAGAGGGTTGTTGTGAAGATGAAGTGGGGATGAGAACTATCTAATAGCACCAAAGAGAGAACTGGACTGCTTGCATATTGAATAACATTTATTGATTCATTGGAAGGGAATCTTCTTCTTAACAATTGAAGAAGGCCCTTGCAGCTGATCGGGGCTCCTCACATGCCTCTTCCTTCAAACGAAGTGCAGCCCTTGTTTATTGTTTTGTTCGGACAGTTGTTGTTGTTGAACACAAGGCCCGAGGGACTGAACATCAAGGCAGTATCCCCGGCCTTCGTTGCAGATAACGACTTGCACCAAATTCTTCACTACTTCCCCCTGTCTGTGCGCTGCGTACAAAGAGTTGGTGATGGAGAAGCCTTTAGGATTCGGTTATCATCAGGAAAATATACAAAACAGGGCTGCTGATTTTCTCTTTTGAATGTTTTAAAGAGTTGTTTTTAACTTTTTCTGGATAATTTTATTCTTTTATTCCCCTGGTAAACCACTTGGAGGTTCTCCCCCACATCAAGTGGTGAATAAATATTATGAAATAAACAATAAACATAGAAATAACTAGTTACAGGTAGGTAGCCGTGTTGGTCTGCCGTAGTTGAAACAAAATAAAAAAATCCTTCCAGTTGCACCTTAGAGACCAACAAAGTTTGTTATTGGTATGAGCTTTCATGTGCATGCACCCTTCTTCAGATACACTTCGCATGCACACAAAAGCTTATACCAATAACAAACTTCGTTGGTCTCTAAGGTACTACTGGAAGGAATTTTTTTTAATAGAAATAACTAAATGAAGACCCAGGACATTAAAAGTCCAGCATATTAAAAACAGCATCAATGTGCCTGGAATGTATTTATCCGCTAGTCTGATTCATAAAGCGACACATCGCTTTCCCCTTCAGCATAAACCAAGCCCTGTCTCTGCACCCCCAGATGAAGATCCATACCTGAGAGCAGGCACTCAGGGTTTTAAATCATGAGCAAACATTCACACTTGTGCGTATAGGTGACTCATTGGATATCTCTCACTCTTACAACGTATTGTGTTAACACCACAGTTGGATGGAAGAGTTCAGAAGCGACATCTGCTCGTGACTGAAGTCTTCCTGTGGATTGGCAGTCATTAGCTTTCAGGGTTGCCATATGTCCTCTTTTCCCAGGACACATCCTCTTTTTCATGGGTAGAGTCATCATAACGATCCATAGTTAAAAGTAGAAGTCGGCAAATGTGTCCTCTTTTTTTGCTCTTCAAAATATGGCAATCCTAGCAGTACCTGACTGACTCCAGCTACAAAAGCTGAGGCTGCTGAAAAGGCCAGAGACCATATTGGCAGAGATTCCAGGAAAACCTGTCCTCTGCCTTACAGACCTTTTCCACCTGGCCTGGGAGGGCAGGACCTGGACTGACTCCAGCTACAAAAGCTAAGGTTGCTGAGGTATTGCCAAGTGTGGATTCCTAGGTAAGATCCTGCCTCTATTGTGTGGGCAGGTAATCCCTCCCCTACCTGGCCTGGTCTCCTTGGCAACGCTTCCCCCAGGTGGGATTGGACAACTGACTGAGGTAGGTGGAGACCTCCAGGTATCCCACCTGAGGGAAGGCAAAGCCAAGCCTATGCTGTTGGAGCCGCTCCAGATCTAGGGGCTGCACGCGTCCACGCAAAGGGCGCCCCCCATTTCAAGCGGGGAGCGGTCATTGTCTGGAGAGGGTTGTTGGGGGTGGTTGTTGCTGTTATTATTATCTTTATATCTTTATTTTAGATCAAATGATTTATGTGGAAATTGTTCAACTTGGTTCTGTACTTTTTGATGTTTTGTTTATTGTTTATGACTACATTAAAACATCAAATAGCATCAGAGACACATAGAATTGTATAGCTGGGAGGGACCCCAAGGGTCAAATAAAGCAAGCCAGAAAAAATCAAATATATAGTATACATTCAAAACAATATAATTAAACTAAAATATTAACTTAAAGATTTCAAAACAAAACATTGCAAAAGAGGCCCACTGTAGAATGCACATGCAATGCAGCAAAGTTAACAAAAAAACTTAAACATTTCAAAAGTCAACATTATTGAAGGAAGTAAAATACAAAATGCACATTTAAAGCAGCGTGATGAACTAGGGCACAAAATATTGTCATAAGCATAGGAAACGTACCTTAAGCATAAGAATAATCAGAACTGCTCTCTTACCTGCAATAGTACTGAAGACAAGAACAACCTGTACAGCTAGACTGAGGTAAGGAAACATCATGGCTGGAGTTTTCTCTGAGTTTTATCTAATGGCCAGAGGAAAGAGACTCTAAGGCACAGGGAAGGTAACTTTGCATGCAGCTAGGAGGTTCCCTCTGTTTATAAAGTTGCAGTGCCCACGCAATGTTGAAAGGAAACTATATGTTTCTGCATCGGAGCAGGGAATATTGCAAGCAGGTATTCCTTGCAACTTTGCCTTTCGACATCGGAACAACGAATATCTCCCTCACATCTATTTTCTCCTAAGTATATTTAATTTCTGGACGCGGGTGGCACTGTGGGTTAAAACACAGAGCCTAGGACTTGCCAATTAGAAGGTTGACAGTTCAAATCCCCACGACGGGGTGAGCTCCCATTGCTCGGTCCCTGCTCCTGCCAACCTAGCAGTTTGAAAGCACCTCAAAGTGCAAGTAGATAAACAGGTACCGCTCTGGTGGGAAGGTAAACGGCATTTCCATGCGCTGCTCTGGTTCGCCAAAAGCAGCTTAGTCATGCTGGCCACATGACCCGGAAACTGTTTGCCGGCTCCCTCGGCCAGTAAAGCGAGATGAGCTCCGCAACCCCAGAGTCGGTCACGACTGGACCTAATGGTCAGGGGTTCCTTTACCTTTATATTTAATTTATCTGGCCACTTTCCTAAGAATTGTCTGTGGAAAAAAAACTTTTCTGTGTTGTGTTCCAGGCATTGCTGCTTATTTGCACATTGATCAACAGATATAATAATAATAATAATAATAATAATAATAATAATAATAATAATCTGTTAATCAATTTGCAAATAAGCAGGAGCGCCTGGAAGACAACACAGAAAAGTTTTCCCCACAGACAATTCTTAGGAAAGTGTTGGGAAAGATTGAGGGCACAAGGAGAAGGGGACAACAGAGGACGAGATGGTTGGACAGTGTTCTCGAAGCTACCAGCATGAGTTTGACCAAACTGCAGAAGGCAGTGGAAGACAGGAGTGCCTGGCGTCCTCTGGTCCATGGGGTCACGAAGAGTCGGACATGACTAAATGACTAAACAACAACGACAATGATAATAAAATTTATTTATTTATACCCAGCCCTCCCCGGCCGAGACCGGGCTCAGGGCAGCTAACACCAAATATATAATACATTAAAAACACAAAATCAAATTATTAGTTTAAAATACAATTTAAATCACATTTAAAATCAAAATAAAATAAGTGGGAACCCACAAATCATAACTGTAGGGGTAAGGAATTAAAAGTTCACCAGGCCCGGATACCCATGCTGGTCCCATATGAGCTGATGGAAAGAGCCAAGGAGGCCATTTACATACAGAGTCCCATAGAAAGAAGAGGGTCAGATTGTGCCCGGACCACAGGCCTGGCGGAACAGCTCTGTCTTGCAGGCCCTGCGGAAAGATGTCAAATCCCGCAGGGCCCTGGTCTCTTGTGACAGAGTGTTCCACCAGGCTGGGGCCAGGGCTGGTCGAGCATTTCCCGCCTTTTGCAAATGCTGCTGTCAATTTCACGATGGCTGGACAGAAAGGAAGTGAAAAGTCAGTTAGCAGCTTCATCATGATGCAGCTGGATGCAATCACTTGCAGTTGGCCTGTTCACAGCATCATAGAATTGGAAGCAGTTGGAAGGGACCGCGAGAGTCATCAAGTTCAACCTTCTGCAATGCAGGAATCTCAGCTAAAACATCCATGACAGATAACCATCCAACCTCTGCTTAAAAACTGGCAAGGAACGAGAGTCCAGCACCTGCCAAGGGAGACTGCTCCATTGTCGTACAGCTCTTACTGTCAGAAAGTTCTTCCTGATGTTTAGTTGGAAACCCCTTTCTTGTAACTTGAAGAGGTATTCCTCATAGGAATACACTGATGTCTCCTGCTACTATGGTGTAATAATGGTGATGTTTCACAAAGCAAATATAACTGAACTGTGAAAACTCTACACAGGAATGCTATGGAACCTTCTGAAGATATTATATACAGTGGCACCTTGGGTTAAGAACTTAATTGGTTCTTCAGGTCCGTTCTTAACCTGAAACTGTTCTTAACCTGCGGTACCACTTTAGCTAATGGGGCCTCCCACCGCCGCCGCACAATTTCTGTTCTCATCCTGAAGTAAAGTTCTTCACCTGAGGTACTGTAGCCTTATTAGACTTTACCGGTTGGTGAGCTCTGCGTTGCTCCCGGAAAGGAGGAAGGAAGTCAAATGACACCAAGGGTTGGTTCAGAGAAAGAGTTCTTTGTTACTGCTTTCCAGAACAGCAGAAAGGCACTTGTGTGGTCAGTCCACAGCAAGTCCAAAGAAATGAGAGATTTCATGCAGTATATATATCCTCCAGGCACCCTCTCCCCCTTCCCCAGGAATCCAAGCACCAGCTTGTACACGCAAGTTGACATCACAGATGTTCCTGCTCTGGTTACTCTTAACCATAAAAGGGTTTTCCTTCCTGTACTTCTGACCATAAAAGGATATTCCTGTTCTTACACTCTTATCTTGGAGCAAGAGGTCACCAACTCCAAGAACACACTCTGGCGCTGTTCCCGGACTAGGTCTGTGGTCTTTGTGGTCTTTGTGGTCAGGGTGTAAGATAAGGCCCAGAGTGTTATCCTTGCTCCACTTTGGAATAGACAAGGCCATTTGTCATTACCGGCCTTCATGGACTGATAAGGGAGAGAGCTTTGAGCACTTGTTTATACAGCTGGGTTTTGGCTCAAGAGCTCAAGTTAAAGCATTTTAGAAATGCTCCTTTGGAAAAGGAAAAAAAGTGGATTTTGGGTCCCTGCACAGAAACCCATTCCTTCAGTACTATTTCTGGGTTAGTGGAGTCTGTAACCTGAAGCATCTTTAACCTGAAGCATGTGTAACCTGAGGTACCACTGTATTTTCAAATTTTGGCTAAAGGGGTGCATCATTAAGAAAATCAATTTCATTTGCTTTTCATTTCACTGCGTGATTAATCATTAAAGAGTTTATCTGGAACGAGGCTATCGAGAAAAGTTGGATTGCCAAGATCTGGCTGGATGAGACAGAGGGCCTGTTTTTATTCAGTTGCATCTCTCTGATTCATAGTAGAGCTGGACAAGATTCACGAAAGGACCAAAATGAGCAAGGTGCTGCTGCAATTCCCTGTGAAGAAAGCTTGCATCATTGGGTATTTTTTTTGGGGGGGGGGGATCAGTGTCAAGGGGGCAGTGGTGTAGCATGGGGAGCTCAGGGACACTTGCCCTTGGTGCAAAATTGTGAGGGGTGTGAAATTTCAACACTCAGTGCTGCCTCAATGCAACTGTGCACTTTCGTCACTGGACTTGGTTGAAAATGGATTTCTCCATGTGAACCAGGAAGTGACCTCTCCAGACAATGGAACAACTCTTCTTTTCTTATGTCTATGTCCTGGGTGATGTGGATGCCATTAGGCAGTTGAATGTGCATGTGCACTCTGTCTGTTTCTCTCTGTCCCAGCCACCCAGTTTCTCTCTGTTCTCTATGGCCCCGGGCACTTGCAACCCACACTACACCACTGCAAAGGGGGAAATGCTAGAGGTGTGTAAGTGTATACTTCTGGGTTTCGCCGCTTGCATATGCGCAGAAGTGCTCTATCACGCCGTGCATGTGCACAGAAGTGGCGCCTCTAGTTACAGATTTTTGGGGGGTGCGCATGGCACCCCGGAACGAATTAGATCTGTAACCAGAGGTACCACTGTGCTTCTCACAACACAGAATTAAATGGTGGAATTTGCTCCTACAAGAAGTAGTAATGGCCATCAGCTTGGGCCTTGATCCAACAGCCAGCCTTTTCTTATGAGAGATCCAGTGTGCTATAAATGTCAGCTTCGTGTAAATACCAATTCAGACATTTCAAGGCCATATATCAACATATATGTTTAAATTAAGATGAATGTATCAATGGTTGATGTATGTGAGCTGATGGGGGGGGGGAAGGTAATGTTCCTCTCTTTCACTTTTTCTTTCTCTGTCTTTCTCCCTCCTCTTTTCCCCTTTCTTTGCTACAATTTGAGATATGAAATAAATTATACAAAGCATCTAGTGTGAAAGGGAGTGCAGTTTCGAGGGGCACAGGCAGCAAACACAGCACCCTCCAGATTTCGCTGGACTACAAATCCCATCATCCCCCATCATTGGCCACATTGGCAGAGGTGATGGACATTGTAGTCTAAGGATACCTGCAGGTAAGGTTGACTGGTCGTGCATGAAGGATTTTGCTGGTGTAACCATCTAGCTTACTGCCTAGCACAGTTCCTGAGCTGAACCTGATCTTGATGTTTGATTTGTTGCCAGGATGTTGACTTCTAGGGTCCAGAAATGGAGATGAATGAGATGAAGAAGAAAACAAGAAAAAGAGGTTAGTTTGCAACACAGAGCAAGAGGAAGAGGCTTCAGTTAAGGATGATGCCACCAAGGGACTATTATGACATGTTCTGTCATGTGCCTTGTGACACCAACTGCCCATTGCCAAAAGCTCTAAAGCAACTTCTTTTTATTAACAACAGTTAGACCACAAGGGAAACTGTCGGGCACTAGATCACTCTTTCTTCAGTGCCAAAGGACCACATTTGGAATGCTGTGTACTGTTCTGGTTAGTTCACCACAAAAAGGATGTTGCAGAGTTGGAAACAGTTCAGAGAAGGTCATCAAAATTACCAACGTGATGGAGCAACTCCCCTATGAAGAAAAGCTGCAGCATTTCGGACCTTTTTATTTAGAGAAAAGGTGAGTAAGAGGCGAGGTGATAGAAGTTTATAAAATGATGAATGACATGTTGTTGTTTAGTCATTTAGTCGTGTCCAACTCTTCGTGACCCCATGGACCAGAGCACTCCAGGCACTCCTGTCTTCCACTGCCTCCCGCAGTTTGTTCAAACTCATGCTGGTAGCTTCTTACAATGCAGATTCCTATGAAACATTTTTCTTTACAGCATTGGACTTTCCTTTTGCTTCCAGGCATATCCGCAACTGAGCGTCCTTTCGGCTTTGGCCCAGCCACTTCATCAGCTCTGAATCTACTTGTACTTGTCCTCCGCTCTTCCTCAGTAGCATGTTGGACGCCTTCTGACCTGAGAGGCTCATCTTCCAGCGTCATAACTTTTATATGCCTGTTGTCTTTGGCCATGGAGTTTTCTTGGCAGGGATACTGGAGTGGCTTGCCGGTTCCTGCTCCAGGTGAATCACGTTTCGTCAAAACTCTCCACTACGACCTGTCCATCTTGGGTGGCCCTGCACGGCATAGCTCATAGCTTCTCTGAGTTATTCAAGCCCCTTTGCCACGGCAAGGCAGTGATCCATGACGGGGATGAATGACATAGAGAAAGTATTGGGCAGGGCATATTTTATACTTTCTCGATGAATGACATAGAGAAAGTATAAAATATGCCCCGTCCCACACAATCGATCACAGGATATGATGCATTAACACCATTTGAAAGTATACCTGAAGGAGCGTCTCCACCCCCATCATTCAGCCCGGACACTGAGGTCCAGCGCTGAGGGCCTTCTGGCGGTTCCCTCATTGCGAGAAGTGAGGTTACAGGGAGCCCGGCAGAGGGCCTTCTCGGTAGTGGCACCCACCCTGTGGAACGCCCACCCTTCAGATGTGAAGAAAATAAGCAGCTATCTGATCTTTAAAAGACAGTTGAAGGCAGCCCTGTTTAGGGAAGTTTTTAATATTTAACACTGTATTGTTTTTAACACTCGATTGGGAGCCTCCCAGACTGGCTGAGGAAACTCAGCCAGATGGGCGGGGTATAAATAATAAAATCATCATCATTATTATTAGTATTATAATGGCAATGCCTATCAACGTGAAGGAGCCCTCAAATATTTTACAGGGGTGGGCAAAGACCCCCTTGGCCCCTAGGAGTTATCTCCTTTGCTCTCTCATGATGCAAGAACTCATGGCCTACCCATGAAGCTGAATGTTGGAAGATTCAGGACAGATGAAATAAATTACTTATTTACTCAGTGCATAGTTAAACTATGGAACTCACTTCTGCAGGAGGCAGGGATGGCCATCAACTTGGATGGCTTTAAAAGAGGATTAGACCAACTCACGGAGGAGACAGCTATTGTTGTTGTTTAGTCATTTAGTCGTGTCCGACTCTTCGTGACCACATGGACCAGAGCATGCCAGGCACTTCTGTCCTCCATTGTCTCCCGCAGTTTGGTCAAACTCATGCTGGTAGCTTTGAGAACACTGTCCCACCATCTCGTCCTCTGTCATCCCCTTCTCCTTGTGCCGTCCATCTTTCCCAACATCAGGGTCTTTTCCAGGGAGTCTTCTCTTCTCATGAGGTGGCCAAAGTCTTGGAGCCTCAGCTTCAGGATCTGTCCTTCCAGTGAACACTCAGGGCTGATTTCCTTCAGAATAGATAGGTTTGATCTTCTTGCAGTCCATGGGACTTTCAAGAGTCTCCTCCAGCACCATAATTCAAAAGCATCAATTCTTCGGCAATCAGCCTTCTTTATGGTCCAGCTCTCACTTCCATACATCACTACTGGGAAAACCATAGCTATACGGACCATTGTTGGCAAGGTGATGTCTCTGCTTTTTAAGATGCTGTCTAGGTTTGTCATTGCTTTTCTCCCAAGCTATTGTTGGCTACAAGCTATTATGGGTATGCTCTACTGCCCCAGTTGGGAGTCAGCAATTCTTCTAAATAGCAGTTGCTGGATACCACAGGAGGGAAGAGTGCACTTGTGTTCGTATCCTGCTTGCTGGTTTCCCACAGGGATCTGGTTGGCCACCGTGAGAACAGGATGCTAGACCAGATGCGCCATTGGCCTGATCCAGCAGACTCTTCTTGTGTTCTTAATCATTCTTATCTTCTTGATCATCTGGTTGCCCTTCTCCAAACCTTTCCAATATCCAGAAATGGTGAGACCTTTCTTTTGCCATCCTGGTTCCAGGTTGTCTACTTTGCTATCCATCATTAGTGTCACATCAAGCAGACCCATTTAGAATACCAATACCCATTAGCTTAAAGGTAAAGGGACCCCTGGCCGTTAGGTCCAGTCGCGGACGACTCTGGGGTTGCAGCACTCATCTTGCTTTACTGGCTGAGGGAGCCGGCATACAGCTTCCGGGTCGTGGCCAGCATGACTAAGCCGCTTCTGGAGAACCAGAGCAGTGCACAGAAATGCCGTTTACCTTCCTGCCAGAGTGGTACCTATTTATCTACTTGCACTTCAACGTGCTTTCGAACTGCTAGGTTGGCAGGAGCAGGGAATGAGGAACGGGAGCTCACCCTGTTACGAGGATTTGAACAGCTGACCTTCTGATCAGCAAGCCCAAGGCTCTGTGGTCTAGAACACCCTATACTGGCATTGTAGCTATCCAGAGAATAGAAGTGAAGAACCCGCATCCACCCATGAAATATAAAGGAAACCAGCACCTGAAACACAGAACAAGCAGCAATTATAGGATAAAGGCATATGGAAACCTCAGGAGGGATGCCCAGCTAAATAAATTGTGTGCAGTGTCACAATGTATTTGGTTGGCATGCATATCTGTGGTATGATAAGGTTAAAGCACATAAAGCGTTTAAAAACCATATTGTCAGAAAAGCACTGTTTAATGTCTGGATAAGATATAAGGACTTGTTAGAAAATAAAACCCCAAGATGGTTGTCACCAATGGAAGCAAAGGCTCAGAAAAAACTCAATATGGAGGCCAAATGGCTGAAGTATTGGGAAATTCTGGAACAAGAGGGAGACAGATTAAAACTGCCGAGTTTTGAAAAATTAAAAAACAGAGTGCGAGACTGGCTCCATTATTATCAAATAATGGAGGCATATAATTTGGATAAAAAACTTGGCTTCCAGGTGGAAAAATCAAAATTGGAAACAGAATTGTTAGACCCCAAAATTAAGAATCTGTCAAGAATGTATAACTTGCTGTTGAAATGGAATACTCAGGATGAAACGGTGAAATCTGCTATGATTAAATGGGCACAGGATGTAGGACATAACATTATGATGGCTGACTGGGAACAGTTATGGACCACAGGTATGAAGTTTACGGCATGTAATGCCTTAAAAGAGAATCTAATGAAAATGATCTACAGGTGGTACATAACACCAGTCAAGCTTGCAAAAATCTACCATTTGCCCGATAATAAATGCCGGAAATGTAATGAGACTGAAGGTACATTCTTTCACCTTTGGTGGACATGCCCAAGGATTAAGACTTTCTGGGAGATGATATATAATGAAATGAAAAAGGTATTTAAATATACCTTCCTGAAGAAACCAGAGGGCTTTCTCATGGGCATGGTCGGCCAATTGGTGCCAAAGAAGGATAGAATTTTCTTTATGTATGCTACAACAGCAGCAAGAATACTTATCGCAAAGTATTGGAAGACACAAGATCTACCCACCCGGGAAGAATGGCAGATGAAGCTGATGGACTACATGGAATTGGCGGAAATGACTGGCAGAATACGAGACCAGGGAGAAGAGTCGGTGGAAGAAGATTGGAAAAAAATTAAAGTATATTTACAGAAATATTGCAAAATTAATGAATGTTAGAAGGATGCTGAAATGAAGTTATATGGCTTTAGCAGAAATGTTATAAAGAATTAAGTAAAAATAGATTGTTAATGGGCCAAAGTGGAAAATTTAAGGTTAGACTGTGTTAAGATAAATTATAGAACAAAAATTGAGAAAGATGGAAAGGATTTGCTGAAATAGCTACTTGAACTAGAATACAAAAAAGAGAGGTGTGAGGAGGTCGATGAAACAGGTAAATGAAAGATAAAGATATGGAAATATTGGATGTGTTTTTAAATGTTTTTGTTTTTCTTTTTTGATGTATTGTAAGGTATTGCTTTGCTTTGTTTAACTTTTCATTGTTTCTTTCTTCTTTCTTTCTGTAATTTTTAAACCTCTAATAAATATTATTTTAAAAAATAAATAAATTGTGTGCAGTGTCTGGAGGGAGAGGGAGAGAGTTCAGCTGCTGAAAGGGATAGCTGCAAGAAATACCCGTTTGCAATGTTTCCCACTCGGGTGCAGAAACGTATAGGTTTATTTCAAAATTGCATGGGCATTGCAACTCTATAAGTAGAGGGAACCTCCTAGGTTCATTCAGAGTCAACTTCCCTCTGCCTTTGAACGTCTTCCCCCAGCAGTCAGAGAGATCTCAGAGGAACCCCTGGCCATGAGGCTCCTTTATCTCAGCTTTGCTGTGGTCATTCTTGCCTTCAGTGTTGCTGCAGGTAAGTGGGCAGCTCAGGCTGGGAACTGAAAAGACAGGACCTGTGAGAACATGCATTTAAAAACTGAGTGGTTGTAATTGTGATGGATCTACAGGGGAAGGTAATCCCTGCTGGGACCAGTATCCTAAAAAAAAAAAGGAAGAATCCTACTAAATTGCCACCACAGGCTGAGCCTGACCTGAAGACTGTTGGGCAAGGGGTAATTGGTCTTTTTTGAAAAGATATTATGATGGGATGATTAGCTGCTTGTGCGTAAAATCGTGCTCCCTCAGAGTTTGTGCGGCTCCACAAACCTCTGTGTGTGACAGAGCTCCTCAAACATGTCTGCTCTAGTCACTCGTAGAGTCTGACAGTGGCTGTCTGCGGAAGCGCTTCCAGCAAAGAAGCTCCTTAACGGAAACACGTCTCCTGGACTCACGACCTGGCAGCTTCCGGCGAAGCATGGGTCTCCCTATGGTTGCTTCTGACACCTCCCCGCTGTTCTCGCTGGACGTGTCTCTCACCCCTCCCTCTTCCCTGCTAGTTCCTGCCTTGGCTGCTGCGTCTCTCTCAGCATTCATGAGATCCTCCTCCAGAGACCCCTCGCTCCCCCTGCTGGTCCCTGCTTTAGCTGCTGACTCCCTCCCAGCCTCTGGGAGCCCTACCACCTCCATTTCCTCTGATGTCAGTTCCCTGACATCCACCTCCCCTCCAGGGCCCCCTTCCCCCCCGCCCATACTCTCTCCTCTGGGCGGTGAGGAGATAAAACCCCGAAAAGAATCCTCTTCATCTTCAGACGTCTCGAACATTTCCCTCCATCGGTCTTCGTTCCGGCTCGCTGAATCCTCCTCCTCCTCGGAATCAGAGAACCCCTCCAACTCTTCTTCTTCGTCGGTGGTGGCAAAGTATTCCCTCCGGAACCTCGCCACTGGCTGAGGTTTACGAGGGAATCTCTGATGAAAAGTTTCTATCAAAACCTCGTCATCTACATCCTCTGCCATGATCCAGGTGTTTTCCGACTCCGGCTCCCCTTCCCACATTACCAAATACTCTACTTGATCTCCCTTCCACCTGGAATCGAGAATCTCCGCTACATGGTAGCTGTGTTCCTTTTCCTCCATTGCTGGTCCCCTATTGACCCTCCCTTCTCTGTCCCCTTTATACGGTGACAGCAACGACCTGTGGAAAACTGGGTGCAGCTTCATGTGGTTCGGTAACCGGAGTCTGAAAGCCACTGGGTTGACCTGCTGCGTGACTTCAAATGGGCCCAGCCTTTTGGGTCTTAACTTCTTACAACCCCCTTTGAATGGTAACCCTTGGGTAGACAGCCACACCTGGTCCCCCACCCTAATGCTTTCACCTTCCCTTCTGTTTTTGTCTGCCTGCCTCTTATATTCCTCCTTAGCCCTGTTTAAGTTAAGTTGGAGCTGGCGATGGATCGCTTCCATTTCTTCAACGAACTGTTCTGCAGCTGGAACGCTCCAGTTCTCCCCTTCCCCCCCTGGGAAGGCTCGGGGATGGCACCCGTGATTAGCCAAAAAGGGGCTCATCCCCGTAGACACGTTCTCTGCATTGTTGTAGGCAAATTCTGCCAACGCCAGCTTCTCCACCCAATCATTCTCTCTGTCATTCACATAACACCTCAAATATTGCTGGAGGACACCATTAGCTCTTTCCGCCTGCCCGTTGGTTTCTGGATGACGGGCAGTTGAGAAATTAACCTCTACATGCAGTAAGCTCATGAGCTTCCTCCAGAACCTGGAAGTAAATTGTTTCCCTCGGTCTGAAACCACCCTCAAGGGGGCGCCATGCAACCTAAACACATTTTCTACAAACAATTTAGCGGTTTCTTCTGCTGTGACCGCATGTGAGCAGGCTATAAAGTGGGCCATCTTGGTTAACAGGTCTACCACAACCATGATGGCTGTTTTCCCTCTAGACCTTGGCAGATCAGTCATGAAATCTATTGCCACTGTTTCCCATGGTCTTTCAGGTGTGGGTAGTGGTTCTAATAAACCTGCCGGTGCCCGCCTCTCCCCCTTGGCTCGTTGGCATTGGTCACACCCTCTCACATACTCCCGCACATCTTCCCTGACCTTGGGCCACCAGAATTCCCTGGTAACCAGCCACATGGTTTTGTGTTGCCCAAAATGCCCTGCTGTGGGGCTATCGTGCAGTTGCTTGAGTACCTTTTCCCTCAATTCCCCTTCAGGTATATATAACGTTCCCTTGTAGTACAACGCCCCGTTTCTCTCCTCAAAACCCCCGGGTTTGTCTCCCTCCCTCCTGAGACCCCTGAGTTTGTCCTGGGCGTATTCATCATGCACCGTTCCCTCTACCAGTTCCCTTTGCCCCACCAATGCCGCCCCACACACCCAGCGGTCCTCTGGAATGACATGGGTCTCTTCGGGTGCTCCCTCCCCCTCCAAATATTCAGGTTTGCGTGAGAGAGCGTCCGCCCTAACGTTCTCTGGGCCTGGCACGTAACAAATCTCAAAGTTAAATTTGGAGAACTCCTGGGCCCATCTCAACTGCCGTTGGTTGAGCACTCGCGCAGTTCTCCAATACTCTAGATTCTTATGGTCCGTGCACACTTGCACCTTATGTTGTGCGCCAATTAGCAGGTGCCTCCATCTCTGGAAAGCCTCATGAATAGCAAGAAGTTCCCGGTCGTACACCGTGTAGTTCCTCTCGGATTTGTTCAGCTTGCGCGAAAAGAATGCACACGGTCGCCACTCTGACTCCTCCTTCCCCGGCTGCAGAAGAAGAAGCACCGCCCCTACGGCTCTGTCAGATGCGTCTGTTTCGACCCTCAGCTTTTTTTGTAAATCCACATGCAGAAGTTGTTCTTCAGAGGCGAAGGCCCTTTTCAGTTCCTCAAACGCTCGCTCCGCCTCCGCCGTCCAAACAAACTTCTTTTTACTGCTGAGACAGTCCGTAATGGGCGCCGTCAGGTGGGCGAAGTTTCGGATGAACTTACGATAAAAGTTTCCAAACCCTAGGAACCTCTGCACATCCTTCTTGGTTTTGGGTGTTTTCCATTCCAGCACTGCTTGAACCTTGCCGGGATCCATGGCCAATCCCTTGTCTGACAAGCGGTACCCCAGGAATTCCACCTCCTTGGTATGAAACTGACACTTCTCCAGTTTCACCCACAGCCTGTTGGCTTGCAGCCTGCTCAACACTTCTCTGACGTCTCTCACATGTTGCTCCTCATTCTCCGAATACACCAACACATCATCTAGGAAGGCCACGCAATTCTTGTAGAGTAAAGGCCCCAGTACGTGGTTCATAAACGATTGAAAGCAGGCGGAGCCTGCTTGTAATCCAAAAGGCATCACGAGATATTCAAATGCCCCCAAAGGGGTGAACATGGTGGTTTTCCATTCATCCCCTTTCCTTATACGTATTAGGTTGTACGCCCCCCTTAGGTCCAGCTTTGTAAAAATCTTCCCCTTCCGCACCCTGGTCAAAATATCATCAATCCTGGGCATAGGGAAAGCCACCGGTTCTGTCACTGCATTTAACCGCCTGAAATCACATACAAGTCTCGGCTTGTCCGTGTGCTTTTTATCCACAAAAAACACTGGGCTACCCCCCGCTGCTTTGGACTCTCTGATGAAGCCTCTCTTCAGGTTCTTGTCAATGAACTCTCGCAACTCCTGCATTTCCCTGTCTGACATGGCATACAACTTGCCTACAGGAAGCTGTGCTCCAGGGAGTAAATTGATCTGGCAATCAAAGGGCCTATGCGGGGGTAGTTGGTCAGCTTCCTTCTCGCTGAACACGTCGCTGAGATCTGCATACTGTGGTGGTACCTTCACCTTCTCCATTACTTCAGTCCCTGCTAGGGTGGCTTGGGCCCCTGCTGAACCCTTTTCCCCCTTGCAGTGTTCTAAGCAATGTGCTGAACCGAAGGAAACCACTCTTTGATGCCAGCCCACCAGCGGATCATGTAGGGCTAGCCAGCTCATTCCCAAAATAATGGGAGCGCCTCCCAAGGTGGCCACATTAAACGCTATCAGTTCTGTGTGCCTTGCCACCCTCATTATCATTGGGACGGTCTGCAAGCTGACTCCTCCTCCCAACAGCTCCCTGCCATCGATCGTGGTCACCTGCAGGGGGTTGCTTAAAGGGATCGTCTGTATCTGGTGTTCAGCAGCAAACTCCTTGCTCATAAAATTGCAGGAGCTGCCTGAGTCCAACAGCGCCTTTATTTTTAGGGGGTGTCCATTTTGCAGCTCTAGCGACACTTCAATCACTAGAGCAGGTTGAGGAGCTTCTGGCACGGGCACTTTCACTGCTCTTTGGCCTGGCTGCAGTGCCCCGACTGTGGCAACCAGGCGTTGGCTTTTACCTGCTCCGTTTCTCCCTGCTCTCCTCCCTCAACAGCTCCCACCATCCCTTGCCATTCCTTCCTCTGGGGCAGACTCTGGCAAAGTGGCCTGGCTGTTGGCAGAGATAGCATTTCCGGGCGCCCTTTCCCTCCTTCTTAGCCCCCTCACTGGGCTTTGAAACTGCGCGCGCGCGCGCTGTTCCGATTTCCATCGGCTCTGCCGGCGGGAAAGCTGGCTCAGGAATGTCTGGAATGCGGAACTCCTTCCAACGTTCCCCTCTCCCTTCCCGCCTCTCCAAGGCTCTTGTCTCCTGGCGCGCTCCTATGGTCAGCGCAGATTTGGTCAGTTGATCCATAGACACCGCCCTGGGGCTCCGGGACAGTTCGTCTTTCACAGCCGAAGAAAGACCTTCTTCAAATAGCATCTGAATGGGGGGCGCCGATAAATCCCACCCCAATCTGTGAACCAGCATGGTAAATTCAGTCCAGTACTCACGGACAGATCGGCTTCCCTGCTTGCAAGCCATTAGCTGTCTGCGCACCACCCCTTCCTCAATATCGCTGGAAAACATGATATCCATTGCACGAAAGAACTTCATAGTGTCCTTTAGGATGTCATTGTGCGTTGCCATCAGGGGTCGAACCCAGTCCCGCGCCCCCTTCTCAAGATGCCCAATTACGAAAGCAACTCGCGATTCCTCATCAGGGAACTCATCAAACTGCACATTAAGGGCATATTGCATCTCTGTCTTAAAGGCATGGTAATCCTTGGGGTCCCCCCCAAACTTCTGCACCAATCCTGGTACCTTTCTGGGGAACTGAGTGGTTCTCCCCTTCTTGTCTGCATCCTGAGCCCTTCTCTCCTCAAGCCTCGCAGTCTGCAGCGCAAGTTGGACTTCCAACGCTCGGTACCTTTCTTCCAAGCTTGGACCAGCTCCAACCCCTGCTCCTCCGGTTCCGGCTGGCTCGCTCATGATGCTTTCTCCTGCACAGGCAGCGTACAGAGACTGTCAGACTGCTATGATGGGATGATTAGCTGCTTGTGCGTAAAATCGTGCTCCCTCAGAGTTTGTGCGGCTCCACAAACCTCTGTGTGTGACAGAGCTCCTCAAACATGTCTGCTCTAGTCACTCGTAGAGTCTGACAGTGGCTGCCTGCGGAAGCGCTTCCAGCAAAGAAGCTCCTTAACGGAAACGCGTCTCCTGGACTCACGACGTGGCAGCTTCCGGCGAAGCATGGGTCTCCCTATGGTTGCTTCTGACACCTCCCCGCTGTTTTCGCTGGACGTGTCTCTCACCCCTCCCTCTTCCCTGCTAGTTCCTGCCTTGGCTGCTGCGTCTCTCTTAGCATTCATGAGATCCTCCTCCAGAGACCCCTCGCTCCCCCTGCTGGTCCCTGCTTTAGCTGCTGACTCCCTCCCAGCCTCTGGGAGCCCTACCACCTCCCTTTCCTCTGATGTCAGTTCCCTGACAGATATTTATTAAAGTTTCAGCATATTACAAAAATAAGAGAAAAAAGTAAAAGAAAAAACAAAAAAACGAAAATGAAAATACAAAGTAAAAACAGTTAAAAACAAATCAGTCTTTCCATATCTTATCTTTCATTTGCTTGTTTCCCTGACCTCCTCACACCTCCCTTTTTTGTATTCCAGTTCAATTAGTTAATTCAGCAAATCCTTTCCCTCTTTGATTTTATCTTAATCTTTTATCTTAATATATTATAACTTTAGGTTATCACCTGTTAACAATCCATTTTTACATATTCCTTTATAATGTTGCTGCTAAAAACCACTTAACTTCAATCCAACATCATTCTAACATTCATTAATTTTGCAGTATTTCTGTAGATAATCTTTAAATTTCTTCCAATCTTCTTCCACCGACTCTTCTCCCTGGTCTCGGATTCTGCCAGTCATTTCCGCCAGTTCCATGTAGTCCATCACCTTCATCTGCCATTCTTCCAGAGTGGGTAAATCTTGTGTCTTCCAATATTTTGCAATAAGTATCCTTGCTGCTGTTGTAGCATACATAAAGAAAGTTCTATCCTTCTTTAACACCGATTGGCCAACCATGCCCAGGAGAAAGGTCTTTTTTGAGCTGGGGACCACATTGACCCATGGTCAACCCTTCAAGATATTGAAGATTGCTTCCTAGAGCCAATTGGTAGCTGCTCACTTTTGCTGAGCACACCCCTTTGTTGCATATTTAGCAGATTAATTGCGCTGCAGAAAGCGTGCTGGGGAAACAATGAAGGAATGCAAAAAAATGTTTTGCTTGGCTTGAATTACAAAAACAAAAGCTCCTCTTACATTAAATCTGTAAGTATGACCCATTCACCAGGGTACTGAGAGAGGTACACACTGCTCTTTATACACCTTACCCAATCGCTGACACAACTTAATTAACGCAACTTAACAGCACCTGCTATACTGCGTCACAGCGGTAAAACTAGGTCATGATATTTACTCTGGCCTTTAAAGAGATACACATCTTGTGAAACAATAATGAACCTTAATATTTAAATATAGCATTCAACGCCCTTCACTTGCCCCCTAGTAACTACGTTCTCTTTTATCTAAACTACTCTTGCCTCACAAATATACCCATTGTTTTCTTCCAATAACCATTCATATATATATATATATATATATATATATATATATATATATATATAATAATTGAATCTGAGGTCTGAGGTCTGGACAGTGGGAGAGAATGAGGAGAGGCCAGCTCCTTTCTAAAATTAATTTATTAATTTATTGGGGTATGTGCTGCTGTTTTGTTTGTTTGTTTGTCTTGGTAAATCTATCAAACGTAGTTTTCAAGTGCAAACCAACCTAGAAATGTGCACATTTTTATTACCATCACGGGACCCTAAAGGCTTTCTCCTTTTTCCACGCAGGTCATACACATATGGAAGGGAGACTAAGGCCCTGCAATGGCGGTCGGGGATACTGCCTGGATATTCAGTTCCCGTGCCCCTCAGGCCTTCAGTTCATTAACAACACCTGTCCTAACCCAACAATGTTTTCTTGCTGTACTCCAGTCCAATGAAGAACTGAGCGAGGAGCCAAAAACCTGTTGTCCTTTCCCACTACCATCATTCAGAAAAAGAATCCGTCGTCACACTCTGTTCAATAAATAAACCATTGGTTCAAGGTCACTGCGACCAGGCTGGGGTTTTCTTCCTGTTTGTGGGCACATTGCATGCTTTTATCAGATTTGCTGTGACCCAGTGGGGCTGTCATAGTGGTGGCGCATAATGCTTTCTGCTGGTTAAGAGGGTGGGACCCGAAACGACGGATTCAAATGACAAGGGAGGAGATTCCCATTAAACATGAGAAAGAGCTTTCTTATGACAGGAGTTGATAGAATCATAGAATCTTAGAACTAGAAGGGACCCAAGGGCCATCTAGTCTAACCCCCTTGCAATGCAGGAATCTCAGCTAAAGCATCCATGACAGGTGGCCATCCAACCACTGCTTCAAAACCTTTAAGGGAGGAGAGTCCACAACCTTCCGAGGGAGATCATTCCACTGTCGAACAGCTCTTACTGTCATAAAGTTATTTCTGATGTTTAGCTGGGATCTCCTTTCTTGTAACTTGAAGCCATTAGTTCAAGTCCTACCCTGCAGAGCAGGAGAAAACAAGATGCTACTACCACTACTGCTACTACTAATTTATTATTTATACCCCATCCATCTGGCTAGGTTTCCCCAGCCACTCTGGGCAGCTTCCAACAGAATATTAGAAGAAGAAGAAGAAGAAGAAGAAGAGTTTGGATTTGATATCCCGCCTTTCACTCCCCTTCAGGAGTCTCAAAGCGGCTAACATTCTCCTTTCCCTTCCTCCCCCACAACAAACACTCTGTGAGGTGAGTGGGGCTGAGAGACTTCACAGAAGTGTGACTGGCCCAAGGTCACCCAGCAGCTGCATGTGGAGGAGCGGAGACACGAACCCGGTTTCCCAGATTACGTGACTACCGCTCTTAACCACTACACCACACTGGCTCTCAATTAAAATACAATAGTCTATTAAACATTAAAAGCTTCCCTAAACAGGGCTGCCTTCAGATGTTTTCTAAAAGTCGGATAGTTGTTTTTCTCTTTGACATCTGGTGGGAGGGTGTTCCACAGGGCGGGCGCCACTACCGAGAAGGCCCTCTGCCTGGTCCCTGTAACTTCGCTTCTCGCAGCGAGGGAACCTCCAGAAGGCCCTCGGCACTGGACCTCAGTGTCCGGGCAGAATTGTTCTGAGATGTACCCCAGACCACTAAGGAAGCCCATGATGGAGATGAGAACTAAACTCTCATGAGGTAGGTAAGCTGCCACAATTCCTTGGGAAATCCTACAAAAACCTCATTGCAATGAATGGAAGGTCTTGGTTATTTCACTGAGATTTGCTTAGAAAATGGTCAGGACTTCCTTTCTCCTCTGCAATTGCCTGTCATGGTATCCGGTGCCTGCTGCCTAAGATGGACAACTCACTTTAGAATCATATAATTATAGAGTTGGAAGGGACCCCAATGGTCATCTAGTCTAACCCCCTGCAATTCCTTGGGAAACACAACTAAAGAATCCTGGAAGAATAAGAAATCAAGATAACATTTTAGATGAAAGAATGGAAATGGTTTACTGAATATTTATGGATAAATTATAAACAGATAAAAGCATTGGCAGGATTACTGTAATAACCTGCAGTTTTATAAGAGTATAAGGAGTGCTTTTTTCTTTAAAAATGTCTAAGGCTACTCTCATTTTCCTACTCATATTGAAATACTGCCCCTCAATGAGGCCAAACTTAGATTCACAAAATGTTTAGGTGTATGCACATGCCTGTGTACCCCTAGAAAAAAGCACTGAGTATATATTTAAAAAGGGATGGGGGTGACGCTGTGGGTTAAACCACAGAGCCTAGGACTTGCTGATCAGAAGGTCGGCGGTTAGAATCCCTGCGACGGGGTGAGCTCCGGTTGCTCGGTCCCTGCTCCTGCCAACCTAGCAGTTCGAAAGCACGTCAAAGTGCAAGTAGATAAATAGGTACCGCTCCGGCGGGAAGGTAAATGGCGTTTCCATGTGTTGCTCTGGTTTGCCAGAAGCGGCTTAGTCATGCTGGCCACATGACCCGGAAGCTGTCTGCGGACAAACGCCGGCTCCCTCGGCCAAAAAAGCGAGATGAGCGCTGCAACCCCAGAGTCGGTCACGACTGGACCCTTTACCTTTATATATTTAAAGAAGATGAAATAAATGAGCAAATTTGGTTAATTTGGGTATGCAGAAGATATTAAAAATAAATTTAAGGAACCGCAGAAAGAGGGGGAAGGAAGTCAAGTTTTGAAATGTCAAAAGGATTGTAAAATAAGTGAAATGTATAAAATTAGTGAAAAGTATAATTAAATAAATGAAAATTGAAAAAAAAGAACCCAAAGAATCTCTGACAGATGGCCATCTGACCTTGCCTCACGGTAATGCAGCTATCGTTTTCACAAGTTTTTAATCACAGATCACATTGTTTGTTTAGGCACTGCCCCTGGGACCAAGGCTTGTCAAGACAAGTGAACAAGGAACATCCATTAAGATGTAGAAAAATGTGGTTTGTCTGCTTGATTGCATAATGTACAGGTGATAAGAAGCAATTTGGTCATGACACTAACCTCTTTTATGAAGAAAGGGTTAGGCTGTGCGGATGTTCTTGGCTTAGCAGGAAAGGATGACGAGAATAAGGACTTGATCGAGCAGCCTTTGACAGCTTGGTGTCTCCCAGAAGTTTTGTAAAGCAATGATTGTGGAGCGTTAGTGATTTCTGTCCATTCAGAGCCTTGGAACTGAGGGTCAAATTTGGCAATATTTCAGTGATGGTGAAATCTTCTTATGGATGACAGAATAAAATCACTATTTTGTTTTTCTTAAAAAACCGCATAATGGAGAAGGTGTACATAAAACCTTGTGCATCACCAAAACAAGCATATTAAAATGCATCTAAAAATGTGCAGATCAGGAGAAAAGCACACTGAAAAGTTTCTTTCTTGGTAGGTATTGTGATTGAACATGAACTGAACAGTCTAAGCACAAGAGTTTGCGTCAAACTGCATTACAGCAAAGCTATTAAGTGACATTTCACTTTCCATTTACGTAGGTGCTGTGAAGATGTAATCATGAGATTACCGGAAATCTGTTAATTGTAATGGAAATAAAACAGCATGGCCTGGAGCACAGGACAGATTGTGAACATATGAGAAAGTTGTTTCTGCAGGTAAATAAATATAAAGATAAATAAATGCTCTAGGATGAGTTAAGAGAAAAGGAGACTGTAGGGTTCAGATGCTGACAGTTGCTGGAAATACCTATAAGTAAACACTATAAGTAAAGAGAACCTCCTTGTTCCATCCAAACTTGACTTCCTTCTGCCTTAGAGCATCTTCTCTTGGGCAAAGATCTGAGAGACAATTCCAGCCATGAGGTTCCTCTACCTGAGCTTTGCTCTGGTCTTCATCCTCTTCCACGTTGTTGCAGGTAAGAGGATAGCTCAAGCTCAGGGTGGAGGGTAGCATCTGCTGCAATGAAGAAGGTCTCAGGTTCAATCGCAGGCGTTTCTACAAAGTGCTGGGTTTCCCCCCTGCCAGAGACCCTGGAGATCTGCTGCCTCTCAGTGTACAAAATCCTCACAAAACCTCTTGCAAACCTACAAACGTCGTCTGCTCTTCACAAATACTTTTCAAATAGTCCGTAAATTTCTTCCATGAATTTCTGGTCCCGCCGGTTTCGAATGCTTCCTGTTAGTTTATCTAGTTCTGCATAGTCCAATAACTTCATCCTCCATTCTTCAATCGTCGGTAATTCTTCTTGCTTCCATTTTTGGGCCAATAATATTCTTGCTGCTGTTATTGCATATTAATAAAGCTTGCATTCCTTTCTGTTTATATCACTCCCAACAATGCCCAGTAAAAATGCTTCTGGTTTCTTTATGAATGTGTATTTCAACATTATTTCCAACACATTATATATCATCTCCCAGAAGCATTTCACCTTTTTACATTCCCACCACATGTGATAAAATGTTCCCTCATTTTCTTTACATTTCCAACATTTATTACTGACTTTATACATTTTCGCTAACTTAACAGGTGTAATATACCATCTATACATCATTTTCACCACATTTTCTTTTAGAGCATTGCATGCAGTAAATTTTAAACCTTCCTTCCATAATTTTACCCAATCACTCAGCTGTATATTATACCCAAAATCTTTGGCCCAGTGGAGAGCCAGTGTGGTGTAGTGGTTAAGAGCGGTAGTCACGTAATCTGGGAAACCGGGTTCGTGTCTCCGCTCCTCCACCTGCAGCTGCTGGGTGACCTTGGGCCAGTCACACTTCTGTGAAGTCTCTCAGCCCCACTCACCTCACAGAGTGTTTGTTGTGGGGGAGGAAGGGAAAGGAGAATGTTAGCCGCTTTGAGACTCCTGAAGGGGAGTGAAAGGCGGGATATCAAATCCAAACTCTTCTTCTTCTTCTTCTTCTTCATAACCGACTTAACCTCCTCGTCCTTCAAATGCCATTCAAGCAGCAGTTTATACATTTTAGACAAAATTTTAGAATCATTACTTAATATCTCTAATTCAAACTTTGATCCACTTTCATCAAATCCTTTTTCTTTAGAGTCCTGTTGAAACATTTCATTGACCTGGCGGCAATGTAACCAGTCATTAACATATTCTTTAATTTCTTCTTATGGTTTCATTTTCCATTTACTTCTTTCATGCGGGAATGGCTTTATGAAAATGTGGAACGATGGCAGGGAGATCTCACCTGGTGCCTATTTCTCTGATCTGTTCAAACCTGTCCAAGGGCGTGGCGTGGCGTGGGGTGTGTGATATCAAAGCATGTGAGTGTGTCTTTGCATCCTGGGTCATTGTTCTGTAGTTGAGGGGAAGAATTGGGACGGGGCAGGACGAGCTGTGATGGGATTGCTTTGTGGGTCAACGAGGACCCTCTATCTGTGGAGAAGGTGGATAAAGGGAAGTTTGTCCATCTTGCTCATAAGGCTAGAACTTGTGGACATCCAATGAACGCTGGAGGTTTCAGGACAGAGAAATGGAAAGACTTATTCCACAGCTCATGGTTATACTGTGGAACTCCCTGCCAGTGATGGCCACCAACTGGGATGGCTTTAAAAGAGGGTGGAGGAGGAGGACTACCAAAGGCTAGCAGTCACGATGGCTTTGCTCTACCTTCACAGCTGGAGACAGCGATGCTTCTCTTTTTTTTTTTTTCATGCATAATTTTTATTGGTTTACAAAAGTCGAAACACAAAATAAGCTGTATCAAACTCATATCATTCACCAAAAGAAAGAAAAAAGACTTCCTTCAGTCGTTCCACGAATCGTCCATAATGACAGTAAACAATATATCCGCGTTTCCATGTTTGTAATGCCATAAGTCGTTCTCATTCAGCCGTTTTCTTTTGGCATTACCCTTTACCTCTTACAGAGCACCTCTGAAACCTACTAGTGTTATTTGTTCATCACTTAAGCTTTCCAGATATTTCGTAAAGCTTTCCCAATTTTTGACAAACCTCTGATCTTTTGTATATCTAATTTTACCTGTCATCCTGTCCATCTCCACATAATCTAATAGTTTGGATCTCCATTCCTCCGTTGTCGGTAAGCTCTCTTGTTTCCAGTTCTTAGCTATTAAGACCCTTGCTGCCGTTGTTGCATATTGGAACAATTTGTAGTCTTTCTTCTTTATCTCCTTTTCTACCAAACCTAGCAGAAACGCTTCAGGTCTTTTAACAAAGGTATATCTTAGCATTTTCTTCAGTTCATTATATACATTCTCCCAAAACTCTGTGACCTTTCGGCATTCCCACCACATATGGTAGAATGTCCCCTCCCTCTCCTTGCATTTCCAGCATTTGTTACAGGATCCATACATTTTAGCTAGTTTAACCGGAGTCAGGTACCAGCGGTAAAACATTTTCATTAAATTCTCTTTAAGTGTCACACAGGCCGTAAATTTAATGTGTTGTTTCCAGAGTTTATCCCACTCTTCTAGGTAGATGTTACAACCGAAATCTCTGGCCCAGTGTGTCGTTACCGCCTTTACCTCCTCGTCGGCTAAGTTCCAGTCCAATAAGTACTTATACATCTTAGATAGTATTTTTGTGTTACTTCCCAAGATCTCAATTTGAAATCTGGAACTTTTATCCGCGTAGCCTTTATCTTTGGCATCTTTCCTAAACATATCGTTTATCTGGTGGTAATGCAGCCAGTCATATACTAGAGATTTTACCTGCTCGTACGGCCTTATTTTCCACTTGCCTTCCTCCTTCATTAACAGTTGTTCATAAGTTGCCCAGTTGGTTCCCATATTAATCTTTTTGATAGCCATAACCTCTAATGGGGATAACCATTGGGGTATTCTGGGTTCTAACATATCTTTGTATCTTTCCCAAACCTCCAACAGAGGGCCCCTAAATATATGATTCTCAAATCCTTTGTGGCCCTTCTTTCGCCCATACCACAAATAGGCGTGCCACCCGTATCGGTTATCGTGGCCCTCTAGGTCTAGCACTTCCCTATCCTCTAATTTTATCCATGTCTTAACCCAGCATAAACAAGATGCCTCATAGTATATTTTCAGATCAGGTAGGGCGAAGCCTCCCCTTTCTTTCGTATCCGTCAGTATTTTAAACTTTACTCTCGGCTTCTTCCCCTGCCAGATGAATCTGGAGATCTCTCTACGCCAGGCTTTAAATATCTTTGTGCCTTTGATAATTGGGATATTTTGAAAGAGAAATAAGATTCTTGGTAGTACTGACATTTTTATTGTGGCTATTCTACCCCAGAATGACAGTCTAAGCCGGCTCCACGTTTCTATATCCTTCTTAACTCCTTTCCATACCATTTCGTAATTGTTTTTGAATAGATCTATGTTTTTTGGCGTTACCCATATCCCTAGGTATTTCACCTTCTTTGTTACCTCTATTTCTGTTTCTCTTTTTAATTCCTCAATTTCGTCTACCTGCATGTTTTTCACTAAAATTTTTGTCTTCCTTTTATTTAGTTTGAAGCCTGCTACTTCCCCGAACTGATCGAATTCTCTAAGTACTTCTTTTGTTGAATCCATTGGATCTTCCATTGTTACGACTAAGTCGTCTGCAAAGGCTTTAGTTTTATGTTCGTGTTGACCGACCCTGATGCCTTTAATTCCTTTGTTGTCTCTGATGGAATTCAATAGAACCTCTAGTATCATTATAAATAATAGTGGGGATAGTGGGCATCCCTGTCTTGTTCCTTTAGTTACTGTTAATTCTTCCGTCTCTACATTATTTATTATCAATCTTGCTCTTTGTTCCGTGTATATTGCTTTTATCCCATTGAAGAATTCAGTACCTACTTCCATATGGTCCAGTTGTTTCAAAAGGAATTCCCAATTTACATTATCGAACGCTTTCTCAGCGTCCACGAATAACAATATACCTTGTTTATCGCATCTTTCTGTTAGATATTCTATAATATTTATAATGTTTCTTAAGTTGTCTTTCATTTGCCTCCCCGGCAAAAAGCCGGCTTGGTCTCTATGGATACTGTTTACCAGAATAACTTTAAGTCTTCTTGCCAAGATTCCCGCAAAGATCTTATAATCTATATTTAGTAAGGAGATCGGCCTGTAGTTTTTAATTTGCTCTAAGTCTGTATCTTGCTTTGGAATTAATGTGATCAATGCCTCCTTCCATGTCTCCGGTATTTCTTTTTCCTTTAAGATGTTATTCATTACTTCTTGTAGTGGATTCAGCAGAACCGATTCCATCTCTTTGTAGTATCTACTAGTAAACCCATCTGGGCCTGGGGCTTTCCCATTTTTTAAATCTCTTATTATTGCTTTTATTTCCTCCGCCTCAATTGGGGCATTTAGTTTCTCTTTATCTACTGCGGTAATCTTGTTGATGTTCTTAGATATAAGATATCTCTCTATTTCCTTCGTCTGATTCTTTCCTGTATTCCTAAAAAGTCCTCCATAGAAGTCCATAAAGGCTCTCCTTATTTCTTTTGGTTTGTTTATCTCTACTCCTTCTACCACTATCCTGTTTATCGTATTTTGTTCCTTTCTTTTTTTCAGCTGCCAGGCAAGAAGCTTCCCTGTTTTGTTTGCGTATTCGAAGTTCCTCTGCCTCAGTCTTTTAATTTTCCATTCTATCTCTCTGTTTAGCAGCATTGTATATTGGGATTGTAAGACTTTTATGTTCTCTTTTAATTTCTTATTTTTTGGGTTTTTTATTAGTTTCTGCTCATTCTCTGCTATTTGTTGTATAATTTCTTTTTTCCCTTTTTCTCTTTTTTTGTTCTTGATTGCACTCTGTTGAATAAAGAAACCCCGCATCACCGCCTTACCTGCATCCCATACCACCTTTGACTTTATATTGTTGGTTAAATTATCTTCGAAGTATTCTTTTAGTCTGTTTTGAGCCTTTTCTACTATCTCTTGATCATCCAGCAGATAATCCTTCAATTTCCATCTAATTAATCTGCTTTCTTGCCCTTTCAATTCCATTTTTATTGGGTTATGGTCCGAAATTGTTCTGGCCTGAATCTCCACCTTTGCGGATCTTGGGACTAGCTCTTTCGAAATCCATATCTGATCTAATCTTGATGATGAGTCATTAGGTTCTGAATGGAAGGTATACTGTTTTTCTAGGGGGTATTTAAACCTCCAGATGTCTACTAAATTACAGTTTTGGACTAAAGAGAAGAAGGTTCTAGGCAGTTTCCCTTCTTTACTTTTTGTGTCCCTCAATCTGTCCAGTTCTAGCGACACCACGCCATTCATATCTCCTAGTAGTATAATTTTCTGGTCGGCGAAATCGGATAACCTTTCTTCCAGCCTCCCATAAAATTCTGACTTGTTTACATTGGGCGCATATGTTCCGACTATTATTATCTTTTCTCCCTGCCAATTTATTTGTACCGCTGATATCCTTCCTTCTTCATCTTTGAATAAATGTTTCGCTTCAATTTGTTTGTTTATATAAATGACCACTCCCCTCTTTTTGCTCTGGTCTGAGGATATAAATTCATTCCCCAGTCTTTGGTTAATCAGAGTTCTTTTATGTTTCCTCGCTATGTGGGTCTCTTGGAGACAGATAACATCCACGCCTTCCTTCTTCAGAATGTGCTCGATTCGGTTCCTTTTTCCTTTATCATTCATCCCATTAACATTCCAACTAAACACCTTTAACGCCATTACAATTTAATTACAAGACGGGGAGAAACAACTGTTGCTTCCTTTTATGCTTCCTCTTCCGTCCCTCCTCCCTCTTCCCCCTCCCCCCCGAGCTCCCCCCCGAGCTCCCTGCCCCCCCGACTCCCCCCCCAATCCCCCCCCAATCCCGCTTCTCAATCCCAATTACTGGAAGTTGCAGGAGGGGAGAGGGCTCATGTGCATGTACTCTGCTTGTGGGTCTGGCTGGCCAAATGCACATAATAATAATAATAATAATAATAATAATAATAATAATAATAATAATTTATTTATACCCCGCCCATCTGGATGAGTTTCCCCAGCCACTCTGGGCGGCTTCCAATCAAGTGTTAAAAACAATACAGCTGGAGGCTGGATGGGCCCTTGGCTTGATCCAGCAAAGCACTTCCAATGCTCTTTAGTTCACAGAGGGAGGGGATGAAGAGCCTTTGCAGAACAAGCAAAGGAAAACCTTTGCCATTGAGCATTGCCAGCCTTGGCCAACCTTGCTGTTGTTTGTTGTTGTTTAGTCATTTAGTTGTGTCCACCTCTTCGTGACCCCCTGGACCAGAGCATGCCAGGCACTCCTGTCTTCCACTGCCTCCCGCAATTTGGTCAAACTCATGCTGGTAGCTTCAAGAACACTGTCCAACCATCTCGTCCTCTGTCATCCCCTTCTCCTTGTGCCCTCCATCTTTCCCAACATCAGGGTCTTTTCCAGGGAGTCTTCTCTTCTCATGAGGTGGCCAAAGGTTTGGAGCCTCAGCTTCACGATCTGTCCTTCCAGTGAGCACTCAGGGCTGATTTCCTTAACAATAGATAGGTTTGATCTTCTGGCAGTCCATGGGACTCTCAAGAGTCTCCTCCATCACCATAAGTCAAAAGCATTAATTCTTCGGTGATCAGCCTTCTTTATGGTCCAGCTCTCATTTCCATGCATCACTATGGGGAAAACCATAGCTTTAACTTCACGGGCCTTTGTTGGCAAGGTGATGTTTCTGCTTTTTAGGATGCTGTCTAGGTTTGTTATTGCTTTTCTCCCAAGAAGCAGGCGTCTTTTAATTTCGTGACTGCCGTCACCATCTGCAGTGATCATGGAGCCCAAGAAAGTAAAATCTCTCACTGCCTCCATTTCTTCCCCTTGTGTTTGCCAGGAGGTGATGGGTCCAGTGGCCATGATCTTAGTTTTTTGATGTTGAGATTCATACCATATTTTGCACTCTCCTCTTTCACCCTGATTAAAAGGTTCTTTAATTCCTCCTCACTTTCTGCCAGCAAGGTTGTGTCATCTGCATATCTGAGGTTGTTGATATTTCTTCCGGCCAACTTAATTCCGGCTTGGGATTCATCCAGCCCAGCGTTTTGCATGATAAATTTTGCATATAAGTGAAATAAGCAGGGAGATAATATACAGCCTTGTCATACTCCTTTCCCAATTTTGAACCAATTAGTTGTTCCATATCCAGTTCTAAGTGTAGCTTCTTGTCCCACATAGAGATTTCTCAGGCGAGAGATGAGGTGATCAGGCACACCCATTTCTTTAAGAACTTGCCCTAGTTTGCTGTGGTCGTAACACCAATGAATACAGAATCAAACAAGCAAAGACCATGTTTCTTTGCATGCAGTTTTTAATTGTGTTCTATAGTGAATACTGCATTGATCACCTTTTTCTGGGCCATGCTGTGAGTTCTGGACCCCCTCCATACAGACCTAAGTTGTAAATAGGTGAATAAATCATATTTCTAAAAGCCACAATGTACCTTCAGACTGAGGGTCAGATTTGGCAATATTTCAGTGATGGTGAAATCTTCTTATGGATGATGGAATAAAATCACTATTTTATTTTTTATAAAAAACCGCATAATGGAGAAAGTGTACATAAAACCTTGTGCATCACAAAAACAAGCACAAAATGTGCAGATCAGGAGAAAAGCACACTGGTAGGTATTGCAATTGCAGTCCAACCACAAGAGGTTGCATCAAACTGCATTACAGCAAAACTATTTCACTTCCTTTCCACTTAGGTGTTATGAAGTTGAGATTACAGGAAATCTGCTAATTGCTATGGAAATAAAACATCAGGGCCTAGAGCACAGGACAGATTGTGAACATATCGAGAAAGGTGGTTCTGCGGGTAAATCTTAGGAAGAGAAATAAATAGCTTAGGATGAGTTAAGAGAAAAGGGCCTGGAGGGTTCAGATGCTGAGTTACTGGAAAAACCTGTTTGCGGCTTTCCCCACCCAGATGATCAAATGTATGTTTCAACATCTCTTTGATGTTGCACTGCAACACTATAAATAAAGAGAACCTCCTTGTTCCATCCAAACTCGACTTCCTTCTGCCTTAGAGCATCTTCCCTTGGGCAAAGATCTGAGAGACAACTCCAGCCATGAGGTTCCTCTACCTGAGCTTTGCTCTGGTCTTCATCCTCTTCCATGTTGTTGCAGGTAAGAGGACAGCTCAAGCTCGGGGGTGGGGATGGGGGAGTATCAGGTTCAAACTGCAGGTGTTTCTGCAAAGTGCTGGGTTTCCCCCCGCCAGAGACCCTGGAGATCTGCTGCCTCTCAGTGTACAAAATCCTGAACTAGTGTGACTGCTTATAAGAGAGCTTCCTATCCTGTGTGGCTGCCGAAATAGGGCTGGTAAAGAAGGAACACATTTCATAATAAAACTGTATTTGAATAGACGACTTTTGTGAAAGCAGCAAGGTTACACACTGAGGCACACTCCAGGTTCCTTCATGGTCATTTATATTGTTCAGGCAGGTAGCCGTGTTGGTCTGACACAATTGAAATAGCACCTTAGGGACCATCTAAGTTTGTTCTGGGTATAAGCTTTCGTGTGCATGCACACTTCTTTAGATACAGATATATTGTTGTGAGTTTGGAGGGGTTGGTGTGCATGATGCCCAAGTCCCTTCTAAATCCTGGATTCAGCAAGGGCAAAAATATAATGGAGGATTTCATTGCTGAATTAGCCAGACAAGCTTCTTTGTGAGAGAATGACCACCATAGTTGCCACGTAAAGACCCAATGAGTATAACAAAGAAGTGATGGTGTTCCCTGGGCAAATGGGTGGGCCTTTCCCCCTCCTCACCTGGCTGGTAGCGAGAAGGGCAGTAGCCAGCACAGTTGGATGTGCGCTGAAGAATACGCAGGCTGCAGGCAGAAGCCAGAGAGGGAGAGCTGTCTGACATATCTCTGCCACCTGACTCACCCAGATCAATGCAGGGCATACATCCTAGCAGGACTGAATGTGCTCCCATCAGTAATACTACAGAGGAGATTCCAGAAAATATCCCTGTTGAGAGACTATGCCCCTGTAGACCAATCTAAAAGGTTACTGTCCACACACTTTCCCTTCACAGATACTTGTGTGTAGGTTAAGGTTACCAGATTTTTTTCTTTTTTTCAAAAATATATTTTTATTGAAAAATGTTAACAACACAAATTATCCATCAACATAACCAATTACATCCCCCCTTTTTATTCCCTCCCCTCCCTCCCTCTCCCACCCCCCCAGAGACTTCCCTCAGTTCCCGTCTCTGATTTGTTTATACATATTTTTCTCTGCATATTGTAGAATTGTACATATCGTTACCTTATCCATCATATGTTCTACTAATAAATTTGTGGATGTTTATTCAAAACCTGGCAAGGAGTCCAAATCATTTTGTTGTCTTTTTAAGTAGTATGTAAAAAGTTCCCATTCATCACTGTTGTTCTTCTCACGTAGTTTATATGTCAGCTTTGCCAATTCCACATAGCTCATCAGTTTTTCTTGCCATTGTACTTTCATTGGCATTTCCTCATTCTTCCATCTTTGTGCTAACAAGACTCTTGCCGCTGTTGTAGCATACATAAATAAGTTCTTTGTTTTTCTTGGCTGATCTCGTCCTAAAATCCCTTGGGTTCTGGATTGTTTTTTTTAAACAAATATCATTTTAAACATCTTTTCCAACTCATTATATATCATCTCCCAGAATTTTTTAACTTCTCTACATTCCCACCACATATAATACAAAGTACCTTCTTTTTCTTTACATAAGGTTACCCAATTTCTTTCAATGAATGCATGGACACTTTTCAACTTCAATGGATTTTGTATGGGGACTGATGTGTAAATCCGGGGACTGTCCCCGGGAAACGGGGACGTCTGGTACCCTTAGTGTAGGTAAAACCTCTTTCAATTGTTTAGCAGAATAATTTTCTCCCCAGAAGCTGTGGACAATAACAAAAAGTTGTTTGAAAGATGACTCACTAAACTCTGTGAAGTCTCGGTAAAGAGATTGTATTCCCAGACCGGGTACAAGCATTATGATAGCAAAGAATATTTTCCAATTGTTAAAAAAACCAGCAATTAACAGCGCACTTTCAGACAAAGCCACTCTTATCTCTAGTACATTGTAAATTACAGGAACAGTCCATCAGCAGCTTTTACAGGCAGCACTCTTTGGACAAACGTCTGCCGTCAGGCAACTGCAAAACAGAATCTGAGTGGTCTTCTTTTTATTGGCACGTCCAGCTGATTCTAATTCAGCTCAGAGTGCCACTTCCATATATAAAGGAAAGGTCTGGAACCTTCTGGAACCTTCTACTTGTTTCTGGCAGAATGATTCCCTAACAAGATGTATAGAATCAGTTTGGCATGCTGCCTTGCCCCCATGACTGAGGTGGTCCAGGGCCACATGACATGACTAAAGTGTGTGCTCATGGCTGCTGCCAAACTTTTTTGGGGGGTCCAGCCCCTTCCTTGAATAAACCCTCTGAGGTAGATCAGGCTGTGAGTGACAAGGCCACTCAGTGAGTTTTATGTCTGAGTGAGGATTTGAACCCTTATCTCCCAGGCCCTAGTCTGACACGCTAACCACCAAATCAGCCTGGGTCTCATACTTGACAGTGCTATTCCAATGCTCAAAACAAAACGTTGTCAACCAATTAATGTCCTTTTTTTGCACAAGAAGTCTTTTCAAGTAATGACAATTTACGTCCCTCTCTTTTGACAGGGCAACCTGCCAAAAGCTGCGAAGAACAGGGAGGATATTGCCAGGTGCCAGCAACTCTGAAATGTCCCTATGGTTATATTCCAGCCATGTGTGGCATTAATGGAAACTGCTGCAAGAGTAAGTGAAATACAGTGAGTTGGTCATGCTAACAAGGGGGAATGTTTGTTCATTTTTAATCCTGCTTTTTCCTGATCTACGCTCTAGATCTTCGTTGGAGGAAGCAGAAGCAAGGCTTTGCTTGTGCTAAAGGAAACAGTGATCAATCACTTTATAAATCAGAGTAGCTGATACTATTCTCAGGACATACTAACCCAATTCTTAGTAATACAAAGTATGATTCAGTTCTCAAGCTGCAGTTCTAGGTTCTGCATCTAGTGACCAAACTGAGCCTTCTGATGTGTATTTTTCTCCATGAGGCTTAGTTATATCAGAATTGAGTACACACTTCCAGAGTTAAAGCTAAATACATTAATTCTGGCAAATGACCCACCATAGTCACTAGAAGGCCATAAAAATTGGTGTCCTGGACCTTTTAAACTGGTCTACGCGAGTGGGTGGCACTGTGGTCTCAACCACAGAGCCTAGGGCTTGCCTAGGCTCTGTGGTTGAGACCACACACACAATAAAACATTAAATATTATAAAAACTTCAGACAACTTGGGTGCTGGATAACTCCATACCCTCCAACATTTCTCCAATGAAAATAGGGACGTCCTAAGGAAAAGTGGGATATTCCAGGATCAAATCAGAAACTAGGACGGCTTCTTTAAATCAGGGATATCCTTGGAAAATAGGGACACTGGGGTAGGACTAGATGTTATTTCGAACCATTTAAACTCTACAATTCTACACATCTTCTGAAGGTGAGGAACCTGACTTTAGGGCCATCAATGATAGATTTCATTGTTTCTTTGTTGCAGATAAACCACTGACAACACCCCAGTGCAATAGTCTGGGAGGGTTCTGCCAAGTGGGACTCAATGAACCCTGTCCGTCTGGTAAAACTCTTCCGGCTAACTGTGGCATCAATGCAAAATGCTGTGCCCCCGAGTGACACCGGTGAGCAGCCCACATCCGTGTGTGTGAACGTCCAATGGTTACGACAATTCTTCTGGATCTTTGCTTGTGAAAGTGGGCCTGATCAGTTCATTTGTGAAAGCAGGCAATGAAATAAATATCAGTCTGCTCAGATGAATAAACACAAAATAATTTCGCAAAGTTGAAATTGAAAGTTTTTGTGTGTGTGTGATTTTTTTTTTAAAAAAGTCTACTGCTAAATATGACCCACCTCCAATGAAAGAACATCTTATCTGCTGAAAATCCCTCTTGACTGAAGTCCTCATCAAGTAGTCTCAGGAACAGATAATTGAAGCCAGTGCTTTTCATGCACACAGGTTATGGGAACATGGGTGGGACAGGCTGAACTCAACCCAGACTGAAAGCATGACTGAATTGAAGCTGATTTTTAAGGAGCCATTGCCTTGTGGGTGACCACAAATAATTGAGGGTGGCATTTAGTGCTTTTTAAGTTAATGGACATGGCTGCATTAGGTTTATTTCTTTCCATGGGTCTACTCTGAGTAGGACTCAGATTTTTTTTGAGGGGTGGGAATTTCTGTGAATGAGAGAAGGGACTCAGAGAGGTTCCAGGGAGTGGGGGTTGGGAGGAACCGAAGAACCAGGAAGGGCTATTGCTGCCTAGTGATCAAGATCCCGGGGTCAATCATCATCTGGATCCTTCATTCTTTTCAACTTTCTTTCACATTAATTCATAACTATCAGGGACTGGGCAGAGGAGGAATGGTGGAGACCGCCACCCCACCTTGACCCTTCCAGGGAGGAGGAAGTGGAAGACAGTTTAGATTCACAACAGGGTCTTGAGGGAGGTCACAGCTCAGAGGCACATGGGGGTGTGAAATTGGGAAGTAATGGGAGATTAGGAGGAGGAAGTACTAGGGGGGCAACAGCTGATGGACACAGTGTCTTTAGAAAGCATTCCTGACCCCCTCTCTCCCAGAACCTGTTGAGCCTTGAAAGTCGGAGAGCAAAGAGCTCAAAGACAGAGGGTGCGTAGCAGCACCTGTGGAAGTGATGAATGAGGACGTGGGAGAGACGGGGGTAGAGGGTGGAGATTCACTCAGGGCAACACCATTATCCAAGAGGCTGGGTTCTGTAGCCTCTCTCTGTAATTACTGAATTATAAAAGGACGGTAAGAAACATTTCCTTGTGTTTGTACATTCCTGGCAACCGGCTGGGGGTTGCTGGCAACAGCCTGACAATAACAAGACAACGTATAATCACAGATGCCAATCAAAATAAAATACAAGTAGAAAAATATATCTGGTGTGATGGCCTGGTATTCAGACTCGGAGGCTGAACCTGAGGAATCCCAGCCTGCACAGGAGTCCCCGCCTCCAGAGCCAGCTGAGCCGGGGCTGGCGCTTGAGCCTGAAGGGTCCTCACCTGTGCTGGATCCTTAGGTGCAAGCATCAGCTGAGTCTGCTCTGGCTCCTGAGGTGATGGCGGACCCATTGCCTGCAGGTGCTCCACTCTCAGCCCCGTCAGAGGAAGCTGAGGTTGCCTCTGGGTCCGGTAACCCTCCAGCCTCTCCTGAGCTGCAGAGGCTCAGGGCAGAGAGAACTAAGTTCCCGCAGGAGGAGTGCTCGCCTCCAGGCCAGGAGAGGTGAGTCACCAGAGGATCGGGGCCGCCCTATGCCTCGGGGCAGATAAAAGCCGGCCAGCCCCAGTCCCAAGTTGCGGGAGCAACTTTGTTGGTTGCTAGTTCCTGCCTGAACCCTGTCCTGCTTTCCTGCCTGAGCTCCTGACCAGCCCTGGCTCCCTGCTTGCAAGCCTGTTCCTGACTTCACCCAACTCCCTGCCCTGCACCCAGCTTCAGCTTCTACGGACTGCCTCCACATTGCACCTTTGACCACGACTGGACTTGGACCTCACCTCTCGGGTAACCCACGGGACCAGCATATCTAGAATTAAACAATAGGACCACATTTCCATATGAATTCCAAACACTAATAATAATAATAATAATAATAATAATAATAATAATAATAATAATATATTGAAAGGTTCCAAGTAACAAAAATGGCTTTATACTCTCCTATGCCTTCTTACTTCAGTACCTTCTAAAAAGACTTTATTTCTTGGCAAAGACATTTCCTTGTCTGCCCTCTCTTATTCTCACCATGTACGGCCCAGATTTTAGTTATTCATTCCCTCATGGTTGCTGTTCTCATTTCTTCCCTGGATTTTGGAAGAGGACTCTGGCAGCAGTTAAGAGATGTTGATGTTTCAATATGTTTCTGTATATGCTGGAAGCCGTCCAGAGTGGCTGTGGCAACCCAGTAAGGTGAGTGGGGTCCAAATCACGAAATTATTATCATTATTATTTTTATCATTATGATGTAATGGAACAATGGAGCAAATCAGGTTTGCCTGTGTCCCAACTTCACTGAAATTCCTGCTATTGTGCTCAGGATTCAAGAAAATGTGTAATGGGAAATCAAGTTGATGAAAGATGGAACTCTACAGCGCCATCTGGTGTCCCAGTGTTATATTGCATTTAAAACTAAGCTGAGTCCAGAGGAAGATTTAGGGCAGTGTGACCGGTTCCCACACACAGGTCACCAAGCCAAGGGACATCTTCCCACCTCCCACCCAAAGCCTTTCAGGGGGTTGGAGTAGATGACTGACTCTACAATGCTATGATTCTAAGTGCTCGCTTTGGGTAAGCAGCGCACCAGGCATTGGGAAGGAGGTGTGAGGGCTCTGGCAGGGTCCTATGGCTCTCCCATCTTCTTCCTGCATCTGGGACAGTGCTAACTAGGCTTTGGGAAGGAGGTGGGAAGACTCTAGGAGAGGCTCAGTTTGTAAATGTGTGAATAAGTCATATTTCTAAAAGTCACCAACAGTCTCTGTCGTGTCGTCTACACTGAAAGGCAGCAGTTCTTCAGGGTTTCCATCCAGGGAAATAGCTGGGATTGAATCTGAGACCTTCTGCATTTGTAGCAGATGCTCCCCCACTGAGCTTGAACTGCTCTCTTACTTGCAACAACGGGGAAGAGGATGAAGACCAGAGCAAAGCTCAGGTAGAGGAACTTCAGGGCTGGAGTTTCCTCTGAGATCTCTACCAAAGGGAAGGTGCTCTAAGGCAGAAGGAAGTGGAGTTTGGATGGAAAAAGGAGATTCTCTTTACTTATAGTGTTGTTGTGTCAAAATAAATTGCCTATGCAATTTATTCATCTTGGAGAGCTTCCTAGGTTTTACCTGAACAACCTTTCTCATGCTGTTTTCTTTCCATATCAGTTAATAGATTTCCTGTCATCTCACAAAAGCTGCTGCCAAATTCACAGCACCTGCATAAAAAGGAAGTGGGATTTTGGGTAAGAGCTTGACTGTAATGCAGTTTGATACAACCTCTTTTGGTTGGACTGTTCAGTTCAACTGCAATTGCAAAGACCAGAACAAAGTTCAGGTAAGGGAACCTCATGCCTAAAATTTTCTCCAAGATCTCTGCTGAAGGGAAAGTGCTCTAAGGCTTCTTTGGATGAAACAAGAAGGTTCTCTTTACTTACAGTGTTGCAGAGCCAAAGAGATGTTGAAACATACATTTAACATCCTATCAGAAGGTGGGATAACTTCTGTAATTCTGGGTTGTCCAGGTTGAATCATGACTGCTGATGGGTATGCTGTCTCCCTGTGATCATTGTTGAACTACAATTCCCATCATACATGAATTGCATTTCCTACAATCCCTGATTTATTCTGCGTGGGTGGAACCCAAGGAAGATGGTGATTAAATTATAAGGAGCATTGGGAGGAGGTGAGCCCACTCATGGGAGCCACTGACACAATCTCCCCATCACACACACACACACACACACACACACACACACACACACACCCTTTCCTCAGTTCATTTCACCACCCCCAAAATGGCTTCCTACCATAGTTTCTCCTTTCCACTGCTAATTTCTTTCTCAATGACCTATGGGCACCCACAAAGCACTGGCTCCTTAATAATCAGCTCTAGTTAGGTCATGGCTCCAGTCTGGGTTGAGTTCAGCCTATCCCACCCGTGTTCACATAACCAACTTGGCAACGAAACCCAAGCTCTGCCTGGGTGCATGAAAAGCAATGGCTGCAGTTATCTGCTCCTGGGACTCGGGGATGAGGACTCCTGTCAAGATGGATCTTGGGCAGATATGATGCACTTCCACTGGAGTTGGGTCATATTAAGCCATAGATGCTTTTTTAAAATAAATAAATAAATACAATTTCTCAATTGCAGTTTAATATGCGTTTAATTAGATGATCATATGAACAGACTGATCTTTATTTCATTGTCTGCTTTCACAAATCGATTGATAAGGCCCACTTGCACAAGCAAAGATCCAGAAGAATCAGCGTAGCAATCAGGCGTTCACACCTATGGATGTGGGCTGCTCACTGACGTGACTCAAGGGCACAGCATTGTGCATTGAAGCCACAGTAAGCTGGAAGAGTTAGACCAGATGGGCAGCATTTGGTGATTCCCTTCTGGCAGAACCCTCCATTTCACCACACACTAATGATTATCCTGAATAAAAGAAAGAAGGAAATCTGTAATTGATGGCACTTTCATGAGCCTGGAGTCAGATTGCTCACCTTCAGGAGATGAGGGAGGATCATAAAACTGTAGTGTTGGAAGGACTCAATGGAACATTTAAGGAATCTGTAGCAGAAAGGAAGAGGACATGCAGGCCCAGCCCCAGAAGAGCTCTCAGAGGAATTTGCAAGATCACTGCTGACATCCTCTGACCCATCCTGGATGTCAGGATGGGCCACTGGCAGTCACTGACTCTGAGGACTCCACCACACAAAGACCCAGGGAGACCTGAAGATCCCTTACTCCATTGCTGTAGGAGGTGATGGCAAAGGCTGGACCCTCAAAGTGACATAGCATCTTACAGGAACGGTGATGCTAACTATTAATTTATCTTTTTTCCTGATATTTATATTACACCTTCTCCTGGACAGAGAGATGGTCACTGATTTAGATGGACAGGCATGGAGAGGAAAGTTCTGATTTGACTGAAGTTCTGGTCAACATTACGTAATGGTCACATTTAGAGGGGCCTTATTTATTTATCTGCTGTATTTTTATCTCTTTTTCCAAACATAAAAGAAAAAAAAAAACACAAAGTAACAGTTGACTGGGACTTACAGATTACAGTTGCTTTTCAATTCATTTTTCAAAAATTCCTAAAAGGCAGCATTAAAAGGTAAAGGTAAGTTAACTCCGGCAGTTAAGTCCAGCTGCGAAGAAATCTGAGGGTACAGGGCTCATCTCACTTTACTGGCCGAGGGAACCGACGTTTGTCCATAGACAGTTTTTCTGTGTCACGTGGCCAGCATGAGTAAGCTGCTTCTGGCGAAACGAGAGCAGTGCACGGAAACACCATTTACCTTCCTGCCGGAGTGGTACCTATTTATCTACTTGCACTCTGATGTGCTTTTGAAATGCTAGGTTGGCAAGAGCTGGGACCGAGCAACGAGAGCTCACCCCATCGCAGGGATTCGAACCTCCGACCTTCTGATCTGCAAATCCTGGCTCAGTGGTTTTGATCACAGCTCCACCTGCGTCCCTAAAAGGCAGCATTAGCTACCAATTTTGTTGGTATTCTGAATTTTGTAGTTAGAGCCACCAGTTTTTATTGCCCATGGTAAGTGCAGCCTGCACAGTTTGCATCCATATGAACACCTGTGGTATCAAAATTCCCTGTGGACAGATGAAAACCTTGAGGCTCTAATGCTTAAAAGAAGATGCAGAACCTAGAAGTGCTGCATCAGAACTGAATCCAACTTTGTTCTTCTAAATATATTATCAGCTATTTGGATTCATAAACTGGTACTTCCGGGGTGGTGCCTCCTCTGAATTGGAGGGATAAGCTCCACAAGAAACAGGTCTTTCCCGCTGCGGCGTAGCGGGGACCCTTTTGAAAATCACAGGCGGATGAAGCCTGTGACCGTGGGACTTGGCGGGCACCTTTAGAGCCCCCCCAACCCACTAAGGAACCCAGAAACAGGCTCCGAAGTGAAGAGGGGGAAGTGGCGCTGTGCTGTGAGTTGACTGCTTTTTCTGCGGAGCGAAGCTGCACAGCCGTTGCTGGAAAGCGCTGCCTTAATCCTGGGACAATTTGGCATTGAAATAAGCAACCGTGAGTACTGGAACGCTAAATAACTGGATTTTAAACAAGTATTGGCGAAATAAAAGGAACTTGGACTCTAAAATTTACCTTAATTTGATACTGAAACGGAAAGGGGTAAACAGGAAGTCACTCTTCTGTTTTCTTGTAGCTATAACAAAGCAAAGACAAAGTAAACTAGAGCCTTAAAAATCACTTTTAAAGGATCGTCTTTCACCATTCAAAACTGCGGAACCCCCCTTCGGAAGCAGGAAAAGAAGGGGGATTGTTACTGAGTTGTTTAAACCTGCAGAAACAAAGTTAAAGCAAAGTATCTTTCCACCGTCCTGACCCTGGAGCGGGGTGTCAGATTTGGCATTTGAAGCTCATTGACCAGAAATAAATGCTTTGACAGATAGTCAAAAGGAGGGAAACATTGTGATTCCATTGTTTCCTTTCACTTTTTTTAAAAAAAGGACAAATATGGACGGAATATCTTTAAAGAAGAAGAAGAAGAAGAAGAGTTTGGATTTGATATCCCGCCTTTCACTCCCCTTCAGGAGTCTCAAAGCGGCTAACAATCTCCTTTCCCTTCCTCCCCCACAACAAACACTCTGTGAGGTGAGTGGGGCTGAGAGACTTCACAGAAGTGTGACTGGCCCAAGGTCACCCAGCAGCTGCATGTGGAGGAGTGGAGACGCGAACCCGGTTACCCAGATTACGTGACTACCGCTCTTAACCACTACACCACAAAGAAGAAACTTTGTTGCTATTGTGCTTAAGGAAAAGAACAATCAGAAGTTTCTCCTCCTAGAGGGGAACTATGAAATTGTAACTAAATCCTGGGAACTTGCGGCTGTTTACTGATTACAACTGTGGGAAAGAGTTCGGTGACCTTGCAGGACAATGCCTTCAGAAGCACTGTTGGGTGCTTTCTGTAACATAAGTGCCCTATTGGACCAGTTAAGCCAGAAGATGGATTTTATGATAAAAGCTGCTAGTGCCTTTAATCAGGCAGTGGAAAATTATATGGAGCCCATTCAGGAACCAAAACAGGAGTGTGTCATGACAGAACAACAGAAAGAGGAGGACCCTGCTGAATCTGGGACGCCAGGGACGGAGGGACTCTCGGCCCAGCAGGAAAGTGAGCTTTTGGATTTGGCTAATGAACTCGGAAAGAACCAGACTTGGAAAGATAAAGTTTGGACAGAACTGGAAATGGGGGGTTGGATTGACCCCCCTATGCAGGGAGGTTTGGACTTTCCAAGTCTGGAAATGGAAAAAAGTTAAATCCTTGGGGGTGAATCTTTCTGGGAAAAATCTGAATTTATATAAAGACAACTATGAGAAATTATGGAATGAAATTAAGAGAGATTTGGAGATATGGTCAAATTTAAAATTGTCATTAATAGGCCGGATTTCAGTGATTAAGATGAATGTGCTGCCAAAGATGCTTTTTTTGTTCCAAGCCCTCCCAATTATAGACAATGTAAAATGTTTTAAAGAATGGCAGAAAGCTTTATCTAGATTTATCGAGCAGGGGAAAAAACCTAGAATTAAATATAAATTACTTACGGACTCTAAAGAAAGAGGGGGATTTCCCCTGCCAGATTTAAAAATTTATTTTGAAGCAGCAGCATTCTGCTGGATTAAAGAGTGGATGCAACTAGAAGATACAGATCTATTAGATTAGGAGGGTTTGGACAATGTGTTTGGTTGGCATGCATATCTATGGTATGATAAGGTAAAGGCCCATAATGCCTTCAAAAATTAGGTAATTAGGAAATCGTTGTATAATGTTTGGATAAAATATAAAGATCTTTTAGAAAGAAAGACAACCAGATGGCTTTCACCAATGGAGGCAAAGGCCCAGAAAAAGTTAAATATGGACACCAAATGGTTGAGATATTCTGATTTACTGTTGGAAGATGAAGAAGGATATAAATTAAAACCATTTGATCAAATTAAAGATAAGTTAAATTGGTTACATTATCACCAGATTAATGAATTGTATAAAATCAATAAGAGAAATGGTTTTGCTTCTGAAAAATCCAAGTTGGAGATGGAATTGTTTGATAATAAAGGTAAAAATTTATCGAAAATGTATAAGTTATTGTTGGAGTGGCATACAAAAGATGAACAAGTTAAATCTGTGATGATAGATTGGGCAAGAGACGTGGGACATAATATAATGTTTGAGGATTGGGAAAGACTGTGGAAGAAAGGGGTAAAGTTCACTGCATGTACGGTGTTAAAGGAAAATATAATGAAAATGATGTACAGATGGTATTTGACTCCTGTTACATTAGCAAAGATATATCAAAACTGTGATAATCTATGTTGGAAATGCAAAGAAAAGGAAGGAACTTTTTATCACCTGCCCTAAGGTGAAATACTTCTGGGAAAAGATTTATAATGAATTGAAAAAAAATGTTGAAATATACATTTACAAAGATACCGGAGGACTTTCTCTTGGAATAACAGGTTTGGAATTGCCCAAGAAATATGTTAAATTGCTTTTGTATGCAACAACTGCTGCTCGAATTTTACTAGCTAAAAAGTGGAAAACCCAAGAATTACCAACGGCGGAAAATTGGCAGATGAAGATGATGGATTTTTCGGAGCTAGCTGACCTAACCGGAAGAGTCTGTGACCAGAAGGAGGAGGAGTATCAGGAAGAATGGACAAAATTTTGTGATTATTTAACTAAATTTGTTAAGTTAAATTAACAGGAAATAGCTTGCAGGTAACAGATTGGCTTAGGAATTAATATACTAAGTTAAGTGATGTTGAACATGTTTAATTTCGAATTGAAAAGATATAAGGATGTTAACAGACTAAGTCAAGTTTATAAGAATTATGATTTGGAAAGCCATTAAAAGGATATGCATGGAAATTCAACCAAGGGGAAGTGAGGAAGTCACTTAACAATGTTATTAAGTGTGATTTTAATAGGATTATGATTTATGTTTGTTTGTTTGTTTGTTTGTCTGTTTATAATTTTGTGAAAATTAATTTTTAAAAATTGAAAAAAATAAAAATAAAATTCACCTGTCTTGGGAGACACTCAAGCCAGTCGTTTGCCTTCTAAAAACCTGGGTTCAGAATTGGCCACAGACAAGAATGGATCTATTAAATTATTTCTCATCTGCAGCCTAGGATTGCAGTTGCTTTTTAAATAGCTATTCATTTCCCAAATATTTCTAAAATGCAGCAATAACTTTCACCATGTTTGGCTTTCTAGTATTCTCCATAATGATGGCACCCCTGGTTCAAGTCCTTATGGACCATGTGGTTACTAGCTCTGGTTTTACTGGTTATTATGATGTATTTCTGTACTTCAGGGGAGGTCTGGAAAGTGCAGAATGAAATGGGACTCTTTGTTGCCAAATGACTCTTTGTTGCCAAATGACAGTTGCCTAATCTTCACTGAGGGTTGTCTTAAAATTTTGTACAGCTAGATCAGAGCCGCCAGTTTTCAATGCCCATGGGACATGCAGCCTGCACAGTTTGCATCCATATGAACATCCGCGGTATCAAAATTCCCTGTGGACAGATGAAAACCTTGAGGCTCTAATGCTTAAAAGAAGATGCAGAACCTAGAAGTGCTGCATCAAAACTGAATCCAACCTTTTACTTAAAGAAACAGAGCTAATATTATATGAGTATATTATCAGCTACTCTGATCCATAAACTCATTGGTGACTGTTTTTTTTTAGCACATGCAAAGCCCTGCTTCTGCTTCCTCCAGTGAAGATGTAGAGTGTAGATCAGGAAATCAGGATTATAAAGGAGCAAGCATTCACAAGTAAGTGGGAACACCAACTCAATGGATATGACTTACTTCCCAAGATTCTTCTGATGGGTCCATAGTCCGGTCGTTTGTCTGTGCAAAAGATAGAGAAGTAAATTGTCTTTATTTGAGAGGCCTTCCTGTGCAAAAAGAAACATTAATTTGATGTCCATTTTGTTTTGATCATTGGTATGGCACTTTCAAGTATGAGAGCCTGAGGTCCTAGACTAGGAAGTGGGAGACCAGCCTTCCAATCATCATGAAGCTCCTTGGGTGGCCTTGGGCCAGTCACTCACTCTCAGCCTGGTCTAGCTTGCAGGGTTGAAGTGAGGATTAAATTAGAAGCCATCTTGTGCTCCATGGAGAAAAAGGTGGGATATAAATGTCATTCATAAATAAATTTCCAAAGCCTTCTGTAACAGCAAATCAGTAATATTATTTGCTGTTGGGTGTAGTGAAGGGTTAACCTTCTGTGTCTTGAGGCTGAGAGGAGGCGCTTGCAAGGGAAGTAAGCCAGGATGTGACGAAAGCAGCTTGGAATGCTGTGAGCTGAGTGAAAAGTGAAAGCAGTTTTGTTGCGTAGCTGCAAACAGAGGGAGAAGATGCAGCTTAAATCAGATGGAAGTTCTTGTTTGTAAATATGCTACTTTTGAGCAAATAAAGTGATATTAGGACAGAAGAAACGTGTGGGACTTGTTCACTGCCCTTTCAACACGACCGCTGTGCAACTTTGCTAATTGCTTTACGACCTGCAGAGGCTCGCAGGGGGAAGCGTGCTGGACGCTGAACAATAAAGCAATAAATCTACCTAACAAAGGTTATGGGTCAACGTGAAGCATGTGAGAAAGGGCTTTGAAGCTTTATTTGCTGAACGTCAATTTGATCGACTGCCGAGACTTCAAAGGGCAGATCGGAGGAGGCTGACGGAGTGAGAGCCAAGTCGTCCGGAGTGCCCAGTTTGGCTGCTGAGTGAGTACCTTTGGAAAAGCCAACAGAAGGGAGGCAATGGCTCAGCCCTATGAACATGGCTTTGAGCTTAAACTGCCATGTCAGAAACTGACTAGTCAAAATTGGTTGCAGTGGAGCTTTCAAGTAGAGCTTTTGCTGGTGGGGGAGCAGCTTTGGAACGTAATTCACCCCCCACAGAATGCAGCTGGGAAAGCAGAGGCTAAGAGGGCTGCAGAGCAAAGTGAAGTGCAGAAGCGTGTGCTTGCTTTTTTGGCAGAAAGTGTGGATGCTCAGCTGGTTCCTGTTGTCCTGGGTGCAAGAAGGCCAGAGGCCGCTTGGCTAGCACTCCGAGAAGCTTGTGGAGCTGGAGTGGGAAGCAAGGGCCGAGAAGTGGCTGCATCCGAAAGGTAGAGGAGAGGCAAGATGGCGCCGGCCACATTCCTGAGAGTCGATACACAGCTGGGAAGACCTGGGAGCCCCCACGGGGGGGGCGAAGGGACTGTTGCTGTTGCTGGCAATGCTGCTGGTGCTTTTGCTGAGCCTGGGAGCTGTGTGGATGCTGCAACATGTCTGTGTGAGGAGCCTGGAGAGAGGCCAAGTGTTGGGAGCCCTTTACCCATCAGAGGGGGTGCAGGAAAACGTCCTGGAGGCCCCATGAGCAGTGGGGGGGGGCAGTGAGCAGTGAAAGCTCAGAGACGCCTCTTTCTCCAAAAGCTGCCAAGAGTTGTTTACAACGTGAGCTGAAGCCAAGCTGTGGGAAGCTGAAAAGTGCTGGAGGCTTCAAGGCTGGCCACCTGCTGGGGGGAGTCTGTTGCCGTGACAACCAGAAAGGACATCTGCAGAAGCCCCAAGGAGGATTGTTGCCATGGTGACCCAGGAATGTCAACAAGAAGACTTTTTCACTGTAATAATCGACAGTGGTGCCTCGAACTCGTTGGTGCCATCTCCTGGTCTTTTGAGGAATTACAGGACAGTAAAAACTGAGAAATTTGTGACGATTGCAGATGGAAGCAGAAAAAGACTAACAGAGACAGGCCTTTTCTTCTGTCCTTTTCTTAAGCATGAAGTCAAAGCTTATGCAGTGCCCGGTTTAACTAACTGTTTGTTAAGTGTGCATGATCTACTTATCAATGGTTTTCATATTTCTTTTGCAGGTGACAAATGTGAATTCTCCAAGGATGGGAAACACGTGTACACAGTGCAGTCTAAAGATAATTTGTTTGCTGTAAATGTGCCTTTTTCCACAGGAGAGGATGACACCAAAGATGCGAAGGGCCAATGTGTGAATGTAGCATCCCACCACATATTTGTTCACATATTTGGCACCGACGCTTCGCCCATTTGAATTGGAAATATCTCCAGAAAGCACCAGAGATGACATAAGGGTGCAAATTTAATGTTTGTGACAAATTTTTAGATTGCAATGCATGTAAACAGGCAAAAATTGTGACATGCTCATATCCAAAGTCAGAGAGGCAGACCACACAACCCTTTGAATTAATTCATGCAGATTTGTGTGGACCCATGTCTGTTGAGTCACTGGGAGGTTCAAAATATTCTCTGCTTTTGATTGATGATTTTTCGAGGTCTGCTTGGGCCTTCTCTCTGAAAACGAAAGGGGAGGCGGCTAAAATGATCAAGGATTGGATCACTGCAGTTGAGGTAACTTTTTCCACCAAAATAAAAAAATTCCTTCCAGTAGCACCTTAAAGACCAACTAAGTTAGTTCTTGGTATGAGCTTTCGTGTGCATGCACACTTCTTCAGATACACACTTCTTCAGTGTGTATCTGAAGAAGTGTGCATGCACACGAAAGCTCATACCAAGAACTAACTTTGTTGGTCTTTAATGTGCTACTGGAAGGAATTTTTTTATTTTGACTATGGCAGACCAACACGGCTACCTACCTGTAACTTTTTCCACCAAAGTTCGTGGTTTTCAAAGTGACAGAGGTTCTGAATTCACTTGTTCTGCTTTACAGGATTTCTTTAGGGAGAAGGGGATTAGCCACAGACTGACCGCTCCTTACTCTCTGCAACAGAATGGGGTCACAGAGAGACGGAACAGGACGGTGCAGGAAGCTGTATCTGCGATCCTGTGGGACGCAGGGCTACCCCAGAAATATTGGTCTGAAGCTTCGAGATTTGTGGTCCATACGCAGAACAGAGTGTACAACTCTAGTTTAGGAAATACACCGTATTTCTTACTGCATGGAAAGAAGCCTAAGGTACACTACCTTCGTGTGTTTGGTTGTGAGGCTTGGGTGCTTATTCATAGAATCATAGAATCATAGAGTTGGAAGAGACCACAAGGGCCATCGAGTCCAACCCCCTGCCAAGCAGGAAACACCATCAGAGCACTCCTGACATATGGTTGTCAAGCCTCTGCTTAAAGACCTCCAAAGTAGGAGACTCCACCACACTCCTTGGCAGCAAATTCCACTGTCGAACAGCTCTTACTGTCAGGAAGTTCTTCCTAATGTTTAGGTGGAATCTTCTTTCTTGTAGTTTGGATCCATTGTTCCGTGTCCGCTTCTCCGGAGCAGCAGAAAACAACCTTTCTCCCTCCTCTATGTGACATCCTTTTATATATTTGAACATGGCTATCATATCACCCCTTAACCTCCTCTTCTCCAGGCTAAACATGCCCAGCTCCCTTAGCCGTTCCTCATAAGGCATCGTTTCCAGGCCTTTGACCATTTTGGTTGCCCTCCTCTGGACACGTTCCAGTTTGTCAGTGTCCTTCTTGAATTGTGGTGCCCAGAACTGGACACAGTACTCCAGGTGTGGTCTGACCAGAGCAGAATACAGTGGCACTATTACTTCCCTTGATCTAGATGCTATACTCCTATTGATGCAGCCCAGAATTGCATTGGCTTTTTTAGCTGCCGCGTCACACTGTTGGCTCATGTCAAGTTTGTGGTCAACCAAGACTCCTAGATCCTTTTCACATGTACTGCTCTCAAGCCAGGTGTCACCCATCTTGTATTTGTGCCTCTCATTTTTTTTGCCCAAGTGCAATACTTTACATTTCTCCCTGTTAAAATTCATCTTGTTTGTTTTTGCCCAGTTCTCTAATCTGTCAAGGTCGTTTTGAAGTGTGATCCTGTCCTCTGGGGTGTTAGCCACCCCTCCCAGTTTGGTGTCATCTGCAAATTTGATCAGGATGCCCTTGAGTCCATCATCCAAGTCGTTGATAAAGATGTTGAAAAAGACCGGGCCCAAGACAGAACCCTGTGGCACCCCACTAGTCACTCTTTTCCAGGATGAAGAGGAACCATTGATGAGCACCCTTTGGGTTCGGTCAGCCAGCCAGTTACAAATCCACTGAGTGGTAGCATAGTCAAGACCGCATTTTACCAGCTTCTTCCAAAGGCTCTACGCAAGAAAGGTGACCCAAGATCTAAAAGAATGATCTTTGTAGGGTATGAGCCTGGCTCAAAGGCCTGGCGGTTTGCGTACCCAAGTGGAGACCAGTCTAGGTTGGTTATCAGCAATAGCGCTGAGTTCTGTGAGCAAGCCGGTTGGAATCATCTGCACGCTAATCCAGACGTGATTCCACAGCAGTTCTATGACTCAGACGTTGAGGAGGAAGAGCAACTTGGTGCTGGGGACCACGGTCCAGAGCGACAGAGTCCAAGGCAGGGACAGCTCAGGATCCCTCAGAGGGGGGAACCTAGAACACCTCCTCAGGCAAGTGTCAAGTTTGAGCCAAAGAGTGAGCCATCTTCACCTGCTGGACCAGCTGTAAGGCCCAAGAGGCGCAGCAGGTCAGAGGGGGAAGACACTGAAGTTGAGGATGATTTAGCTGGACCCAGTGAAGCAGCAGGGTCACCGGGATTCACACTGAGGAGATCAGCAAGGACAAGGAGGCCTCCTGATCGGTACGACACTTCAGGCGTCTGGGTAGGTTCTGCAAGATGTGAACCTGAATCCTTCGAGGATATTCAGAGTTTATCTGAGGAAGTAGCAGGCAAGTGGCACAGGGCAATGGACAAAGAGATGAAGTCCATGAAAGATCTAGGTGTGTTCTCACTCACAGAGTTGCCACCGGGTAAGCAGGCTGTGAGTTGCAGGTGGGTTTACCGCTTGAAACCCACGGGCGCTGGAGAGCCGCAGTATAAAGCCAGGTTAGTTGCTCGAGGATTTACACAGAGGAAGGGCATACACTTCACGGAGGTGTATTCGCCAACGTCAGGAGCGGAGACTCTGAGAACGCTTTTAGCTTGTGCAGCACAGAGAGGCTGGAAAGTAAACCACTTTGATGTGGATGTTGCCTACCTTAACTCAGATCTCCAGGACGAGATGTACATGATTCCTCCTCCGGGGTTTGAGAACTTAAGGCAGGATGTTGTGTGGAGATTGCACAAATCCATCTATGGATTACGTCAATCTGCTAGAAACTGGAACATGTGCCTGAATGAAGCCTTAGAAGAGCTAGATTTCAGGAGAAGTTTTGCTGATAGTTGCTTTTATTTGAGAGGATCAGGAGCAACACAAGAGTATTTGCAGATTTGGGTTAATGACGTGTTATTCTTCTCAGAAACAGATGAACAGGCAGAGAAGTTTGCCAAAGAGCTAGGTAAACGATTCAAGCGTAAACAGCTTGGTGCTGTCAAAACCTATTTAGGTGTCAGTGTTGAGCGTGCACAGGATGGAAGTTTTTTGCTCAGCCAGAGAGGTAAAATTGAGCAATTGCTTCAGAAAATGAGGATGAGTGATTGTGCAGGAATGAGAAGTCCTATGGAGACTAGTTTTGTGAAGGACAGCCAGCAAGTAGAACGCGCTGCATTCGAAAATACTGAAGTGTTTCTGTCAGCCCTAGGGAGTTTGTTGTACTTGTCCCAGTGGAGCAGACCTGATATAGCGTTTACTGTCAATCTGCTCAGCAGGGAAGCTTCAAACCCTAGTGTGCAAGCCTGGAATGGCATCAAGAGAGTTCTGAGGTATTTGCAGGAGACCAAAGACTTTTGTCTTAGGTGGCCAGCACAAGGAGAAGTCAAACTGACTTGCTTTGTGGACTCGGATTGGGCTAATCTTGAGGATCGCAAGTCTGTGTCTGGCCTAGTGGTGAAGTTTGGGAACTCAGTAGTTGGATGGAGGTCCAAGAAGCAAAGTCTTATAGCGCTCTCATCCACTGAGGCTGAGTTTAGTGCTCTTTCAGAGGTGTGCAGAGAAGTAGAGTTCTATGCTTGCTTGGTGCAGGAACTCTGCGAAGTGGATTGTCAGCCGATACGTGTTTTCGAGGACAATCAACCATGCCTGCGTCTGGCAGAGTCAGGTCAGTTCAAGGCTAGAACTAAACACCTAGACATTCGCTTTCGGAATGTGTGCCAGAGTATTCAGAAGGGATTAGTTGCGCTGAAGTATTGTCCCTCGGCCAAGAACCTAGCTGATGGGTTCACGAAGCCACTCACCTTCCAAAGACATGGGGAGCTTTGCGAAGGTCTGGGTTTGGGACGACCAAGGGTCGCTTCTCCCCTCAGGCACGAGACAAGAGGGGGTGTTGGGTGTAGTGAAGGGTTAACCTTCTGTGCCTCAAGCCTGAGAGGAGGCGCTTGCAAGGGAAGTACGCCAGGACGTGACGAAAGCAGCTTGGAATGCTGTGAGCTGAGTGAAGATCGAAAGCAGTTTTGTTGCGTAGCTGCAAACAGAGGGAGAAGATGCAGCTTAAATCAGATGGAAGTTCTTGTTTGTAAATATGCTACTTTTGAGCAAATAAAGTGATATTAGGACAGAAGAAACGTGTGGGACTTGTTCACTGCCCTTTCAACACGACCGCTGTGCAACTTTGCTAATTGCTTTACGGCTTGCAGAGGCTCGCAGGGGGAAGCGTGCTGGACGCCGAACAATAAAGCAATAAATCTACCTAACATTTCCTATGATACCGATGGGGAGATCGAGGCTGAAAGTGAGAGTGTGGTTTACCCGAGCCCAGCTGGTGAGCTCGTGGTAGAGTTTTACAGATTTGGATTGTCAGGCATGGGAGATCCTGATATGACTGATGCTCTGGTCAACATAATCATTTTTTATAGATTGGTTTTCATAGATTGGTTGGGAGAGATCTTGTTTACATATATATTTATTTACTACATTTTTATCTCTTTTGCAAAACAAAAGAACTCAATGTATATCACTTACCCCTGCAGCAGATTCTGCTGGTGCCACAGGGGGCCAATGGGATTTCTACAGAGGTACAGTTTGTAGTTGCTGGGAATTGGCAAGATCCTCCAAGTAATTCACATAAACGTTGCCCTGTGTAAAAGAGAAGGGAAATAATTTCTTTTTTTTTTAAAAAAATAATATTTATTACTTTTCCAACAATTTAAACACACACACACAAAAATAAAAAGAAAAAAGAAAAAATAACAATACAATACATTACAAAACCACTACATAACACCTTAAACTAACAAAACAAAACAGAAACAATTTAAAAGACATCAAACAATTTCAATATCTTATCTTTCATTCACTTATTTCAGTGACCTCCTCACACCTCCCTTTTTGTATTCCACTTCTGTTGATTGTTTCAGCAATTCCTTTCCATCTTCTTCTGCTTTCTATCCTTTAATTATCTTAACAGATTCTAACCCTATTTAGGGAAATAAATTCTTTTAAAGGCGGCAAAGGGGTTTTCAACCACATTTTCCCAATCTAGAACCACGCATATTTAATGGGATGACCAACTTTTACAGGCTTCTGCTGCCTCACAATAAGCAAGGGTCAGATCGGTCCTCCTTCGCTAAAAAAACTCCAGCTGATTCCTGAACCTTGTAAGGGTGCGGACACTGAGCTGGACCCAGCCACTTGGGTGGCGTATAAATCATAAAATTATTATGATGATTATTACTGCTCTTGGGATCTTTTCTGCACAGCCAACAAGCCTATATCTTGCAGGTTGTTAATGCAGGGAGTGAAAAATGAGCAGATAATGCACCCACAGAACCACATAACTGGCAACTATGTCAGCAACTATTGCCAGGCAACTGGCAACCTATAACAGCCATTTTACAGCCTTCATTCCTTTGCTTTCAACATCTGCTAATCAGAATAACAGCTGTTCTGAGCTTCAGAAATACCTTGCCATTTGTGCCCTCCCTGAGAATGGTATTTTCTGGAATCTCCCCAGTAGTGTTGCCAATGTGTCTTGCTCAGCTCACACCCAAATGTGCCGGCTATAGTCTTTCTCAGCTACCAGCCAGGTGAGGAGGGGGAAAAGGCCCACCCACTTGGCCAGGGGAAACAATCTCTTCATTGGCTGTGAAACTTGCTGGGTTAGGTCCATAATGGAATCCTTCATCAGATTTTTACTCTTCCTAGATCCAGGACCTCTGGAATTAGAAAGGACTTGGGGATCATGCACACTAACTCTTCTAAACTCACAGCAATATAAATGACCACCAAGGAACCTGCCTTGTGGCTCAGTTCCTCCTCCACCTCTTTTTAAGCAGCCAGATATGATAGGGACCTATTCCCTTCCTGTGCCCTCTTACCTGCAACAACATGGAAGAGGATGAAGACCAGAGTTAAGCTCAGGTAGAGGAACCTCATGGCAGCAGTTTCCTCTGAGATCTCTGCCAAAGGGAAGGCACTCTAAGGCAGAAGGGAGTTTGGATGGAACAAGGAGGTTCTCTCTACTTATAGTGTTGCAGTGCCAAATCCGGTAACTGTCAGCATAGCATCTGAATCCTCCAGGCCCCTTTCTCTTAACTCATCCTAAGCCATTTATTTATCTTGCACATCATCCTAAGATTTACCCACACAATCAGCTTTCTCATATGTTGACAATCTGTCCTGTGCTCCAGGCTACAAACAGGTATTTCGTGCAACTCTCAGCATCCAAACTCTTCTCTCTTAACTCATCCTATGCAATTTATTCATCTTGGAGAACTTCCTAATATTTACCTGCAGAACAGCCTTTCTCCTGCTGTTTTCTTTCCATATCAGTTAGCAGATTTCCTGCCATCTCACAAAAGCTGTTGCCAGCTTCACAGAGCCTGGATTGAAAGGAAGTGGAATTTTGGGTAAGAGCTTGGCTGTAATGCAGTTTAATACAACCTCTTTGGGTTGGACTGTTCAGTTCGACTGCAGTTGCCATACCTACCAAGAAAGAATCTTTTCAGTGTGCTTTTCTCCTGGTCTGTACCTTTTTGGATGCATTTTGCTTAACAGGCTAGTTTTCGTGATTCATGTAGTTTTATGTCCATTGCCGCCATTATAGGCTTCCCATACAAACATCCACATAAATCAATGACTTCATCCCATCATTCATAAATTATAAACACAAGCAAGAACAAGAAATGTAAGAATTAACAAAAAGAAAGAAACCACCAAGAAGATATAAGGAGACAACTGTGAGCAGAAACATTGTTTAAATTGTTTTCATAGAATCATAGAATCATAGAGTTGGAAGAGACCACAAGGGCCATCAAGTCCAACCCCCTGCCAAGCAGTTTTGATCAGTTGTACTCTGCTTTTCAGTCAAAAGGTTCCCAGAGTGGCTTATGTACAATTTAAAAAAGTCTGGTGGAGTGGTCCATTTGGAGGTCCATCTTATGTACAATTTAAAAAACAAAAAGCCAAAAATGGCACACAAGCAGAAAAGGACAGGAAGGGAAGAGGAAAACAAAAACCTGAACTTCTTACCAATTTCTAGATAATCATGGCCAGCTGACCCAGTTCAGGACCAGGAGGTGCCTGATTCAGCTTGACCTCCAGCAAAAGCAGATGCCATGAGCCCTACTTCCTATCTCTTCCCAAGAGACAATCTCATGGAGTGGTCCATTAGGAGGTCCATCTTTCCTGCACTGCTTGCATCTCCCCTGGGAGCCTGTGCACTTTCCTTCCCTGTAGGTTTATAAGCAGAGGTTGGATGGTCATCTGTCATGGATGCTTTAGCTGAGATTCCTGCATTGCAGAGGTTGGAGTAGATGAGCTTTCGAATCTCTTCAGCAGAAATGTTGCTTTTTCAGATGGTTTTTTCAGAATAAATAATGCTTTTAATTATTGCTTTTTTCTTCATTCTGATATCCTGATCTACACTCTACATCTTCACTGGAGTAAGGAGAAGAAGGGCTTTGCTCCTGCTAAAGGAAATAGTGATCAATCACTTTATATATCAGAGAAGCTGATAATACACTCAGAGCATATTTACCTGAGTTAAAGAGATCTGAATGGAATAGATAAATAAAGAAGGTCCCTCTAAACCTGACCCAAGAATGATGATGTTGACCAGAGCTTCAGTCAAAAAAGGACTTTCCATGCCTGTCCATCAAAATCAGTGACCATGTTGCTGTCCAGGAGAAGGTGTCTCCTGAACTCTGGGCTAAGGTAAGGCCAGGCAAAACTGGGGGGAAGCCCAGTTTACCGGAATTTCTGGGACAAATATCCTCAGACAACCAAACATTAACACAGGGAACATGGATGGATTGTTAGATAACAAAATCTCAGACTCTCCAACATTCGGCCAATTAAACTTGGGACGTGCATCTTTCAGTGCCATATTCCCCGGCAATGAGCTGGGGCTTCCCCTCTCCAACTCACTGTCATTCTCTCCTCCTCCTCCAGTGGGGGCAGCATTGGGCAGAGGAAGCTTGGCTAATGGGTCCAGTGGGGGCAACCTGACCTGCATCACCAGCAGCTCCCCCTCCTCCACCTCCATGGGCTACAGCACAGCCACCTTTTTTCAACCAAAGACATTTGTTTGGGTGCTGAACTTTCAAAGGAGCTGAGCATCAAAAACGGGACATCCAATCAGAAGCTAGGATAGCTTCTGTAAACCTGGGATGTCCCAATTGAATCAAGACTGTTGATGGATAAGCAATCTCCATTTCTAGTCATCTTGACGTCAGGCATAGCGGACTACTGACCCTCTGATTGTTGTTGGACTACAATTCTCAGAAGTATAAACTGCAATTCCCACAAGCCCTGGTTTATTCTGTGTGGGTTGAAGCCAAAGAGAGAGGGAGACGTAATTATTAGCAGCATGAGGATAGGCTGAACCCACTCATGGTAGCCACTGACCCGACCTCCCGCCTTATAAAAAGGACACTAATTTCCTCAGTCCATTTCTCCACCCACTACCCCAACATGGTTTCCTAACATTGCTTCGTCTTTCTATTACTGGTTTCTTTCTTCTTCCCTGGAGTCTTCCTAACCAGTCAATGATCCCATTGTGGATGTATAGCTGAAGGAGCATCTCTACCCCCACCATTCAGCCCAGATATAGAGGTCCAGCTTCAAGGACCTTCTGGGGTTTCCTTCATTGGGAGAGGTGAGGTTACAGGGAAGCAGGCAGAGGGCCTTTTAGGTAGTGGTTACTAAGGAGCTAAGGGCTCCTTAGGGTGGCACCAGGGAGGGAAATGTCGTTGCGCCACTCTAGATTATCCGGAGTTTTGGGCTGGGCTGTCACCAATATGCTGGTGGCACTCAGCTCTATCTGCTGATGGATGGCCACACCGACTCGGCCCCGAACACACTGACCAGATGCTTAGAAGCTGTGGCTGGATGGTTTCGTGGGAGCAGATTGAAACTAAATCCTTCGAAGACAGAGGTCCTATGGCTAGGTCGGGATGGCATGGGGATGAGGGACCAAGTCCCTTCTCTGCGGGGCCCAATTAGTGCCATTGACTTCTGTTAAGAGTTTGGGTGTAATCCTTGACGCCTCCCTTTCCATGGAGGCGCAGGCTACAGCAACAGCCAAGGCGACATTTTTACACCTTCGCTACATCAAGCAGTTGCTCCCTTACCTTTCCCGTCCTGACCTGGCCACAGTGATCCATGCGACAGTCACCTCTAGGCTTGACTACTGTAATTGGCTCTACGCGGTGCTGCCCTTGAAGCTGTCCCAGAAAGTCCAGCGGGAGCAGAATGCTGCAGTGAGGCTCCTGATGGGGTCTCTGCCATGGGAGCATATTCACCCAGTGCTTTTCCAGCTGCACTGGCTCCCGGTGGAGTACAGGGTCAGATTTAAGGTGCTGAGTTTGACCTTTAAAGCCCTTCATGGCCTAGGACCCTCGTACCTACGGGACCACCTCACCCGGTATGCCCCACGGAGGGCCTCAAGGTCCATAAATAGCAACACCCTAGTGGTCCCGGGCCCTAAGGAAATTAGATTAGCTTCTATGACAGATGACCATCTGTGCACAGGAAAGTGGACAGGCTCGCAGGGAAGATGCAAGCTGTTCTGGAAAGATGGACCTCCTAATGGAACATTCCACCAGACTTTTAAAAATTGTACATAAGCCACTCTGGGAACCTTTTGACTGAAAAGCAGAGTACAACTGTTCAAAACAATTTAAACAATGTTTCTGCTCACAGTTGTCTCCTTATATCTTCTTGATGGTTTCTTTCTTTTTGTTAATTCTTACATTTCTTGTTCTTGCTTGTGTTTATAACTTATGAATGATGGGATGAAGTCATTGATTTATGTGGGTGTTTGTGTGGGAAGCCTATAATGGCGGCAATGGACATAAAACTACATGAATCACAAAAACAAGCCTGTTAAGCAAAAGAAATCTAAAAATGTGCAGACCAGGAGAAAAGCACACTGAAAAGATTCTTTCTTGGTAGGTATGTCAACTGCAGTCAAACTGAACAGTCCAACCCAAAAAGGTTGTATCAAACTGCATTACAGCCGAGCTCTTACCCAAAATTCCACTTCCTTTCTATCCAGGCTCCTTTAAGCTGGCAACAGCTTTTGTGAGATGAGAGGAAATCTGTTAACTGATATGGAAAGAAAACAGCAGGAGAAAGGCTGTTCTGCAGGTAAATATTAGGAAGTTCTCCAAATTGAATCAAATGCATAGGATGAGTTAAGAGAGAAGAGTTTGGATGCTGAGAGTTGCACGAAATACCTGTTTGTAGCCTGGAGCGCAGTACAGATTGTCAATATATGAGAAAGGTGATTGTGTGGGTAAATCTTAGGATGATGTGCAAGATAAATAAATGGCTTAGGATGAGTTAAGAGAATGGGGCCTGGAGGGTTCAGATGCTATGCTGACAGTTACCGGATTTGGCACTGCAACACTATAAGTAGAGAGAACCTCCTTGTTCCATCCAAACTCCACTTCCTTCTGCCTTAGAGTGCCTTCCCTTTGGGGGAGATCTCAAAGGAAACTGCTGCCATGAGGTTCCTCTACCTGAGTTTTACTCTGGTCTTCATCCTCTTCCACGTTGTTGCAGGTAAGAGGGCACAGGAAGGGAGTAGCTGCTGGAAATGCAGAAGGTCTCAGCTTGAATCCCAGGTATGTCCCCTGCCAGAGACCCTGAGAAACTGCTGTAGGTGGAACAACAGCATGAATTGGGTGCTTCCTATTCTATCTGGCTGCTTAAAAAGGGGTGGTGGAGAAGGAAAGTGTTTAACAATATATTTAATATTGAAATTGAATACATGGCTTTTGCAAAAGCAGAAATGTTCAGGATGCAGAATGAGCAAGAAGGCATGTTCCATGGTGGTCATTTATATTGCTGTGAGTTTAGAAGAGTTAGTGTGCAGGATCCCCAAGTCCTTTCTAATTCCAGAGGTCCTGGATCTAGGAAGAGTAAAAATCTGGTGATGGATTCCATTATGGACCTAACCCAGCATGTTTCACAGCCAATGAAGAGATTGCTTCCCTTGGCCAAATGGGTGGGCCTTACCCCCTCCTCACCTGGCTGGTAGCTGAGAAAGACTATAGCCAGCACATTTGGGTGTGAGGTGAGCAAGACACATTGGCAACACAACTGGGGAGATTCCAGAAAATATCATTCTCAGAGAGGGCACAAATGGCAAGGTATTTCTGAAGCTCAGAACAGTTATAATTCTGATTAGCAGATGTTGAAAGCAAAGGAATGAAGGCTGTAAAATGGCATGAAGGCTGACATAGTTGCCAGTTATGTGGTTCTGTGGGTGCATTATCTGCTCATTTTTCTCTCCTTGCATTAAGAACCTTCCATTAACAACCTGCAAGATATAGGCTTGTCGGCTGTGCACAAAAAAACCCAAGAGCAGTAATAATCATCATCATAATTTTATGATTTATACGCCACCCAAGTGGCTGGGTCCAGCTCAGTGTCCGCACCCTTACAAGGTTCAGGAATCAGCTGGAGTTTTTTTAGCGAAGGAGGACCGATCTGACCCTTGTTTATTGTGAGGCAGCAGAAGCCTGTAAAAGTTGGTCATCCCATTAAATATGCATGGTTCTAGATTGTGAAAAAGTGGTTGGAAACCCCTTTGCCGCCTTTAAAAGAATTTATTTCCCGTCTCTTTTACACAGGGGAACTTTTCTGTGAAATGTCTGGAGGATCTTGCCAATACCCAGCAACTGCAAACTGTACCTATGGAGAAATCCCATGGGCCACCTGTGGCAACAATGGAATCTGCTGTAGTAGTAAGTGATATCCATTGAGTTCTTTTGCTTTGCAAAAGAGATAAAAATGCAGTAAATATATATATATATATAAAAACAAGATGCCTCTCAAATCAACCATTCTATGAAAAATTGATTATGTTGATCAGTCAAATCAGGACTTCCCATGCCTGACAATCCAAATCTGCAAAAGGACTCTTGGGAAGTAAGTCATATCCATTGAGTTGATGGTCCCACTTACTTGTGAGTGCTTACTCCTTTATATTCCTGATTTCCTGATCTACACTCTGCATCTTCACTGGAGGAAGCAGAGCTTGCCACGAGACTATGGCAAACAGAGCTTGCTGAACTCAGAGCCACATATCTCATCAATCAATGAGACAGTCCTCCGATACGCAGAGCCTCTGGGCCCATGACCATTGTCAGAAGTGCCGGGGGGGGGGAGGTGTGACACGCATAGCCCCCAGATCTGAGCAACCTCTCCAGGCATCTTCTCTCCAGAATGCAGCATGGAACGGACATAACTCATCAGTCCCGGTGTGCAGCAGCAACACATACCCAAAGATATGTGCACACTCAAGCAGCAGAGTATAGCTGGAAGCTGAGGCTGTGAGGTGTGGCATCTAAGTAATTTATTAAGCAATATATCCAGGACAAACCAATCATGGTGTCCTCTCACACCTTCTCCAAGAGAGAGAGAGAGCAAGTACAAAAGTACAATCCCACGGAAGAGATAAGGACTGGCATCCGTTCCCACACTTTCCAAGCATGGAATGTAAAAACAGACATGTGATGTAACAATCACACATCCAGCAACAGGAGAATGAAAATACTGACAGCAGGAGCCTGTAAAAGTAGGCCATCCCATTAAATATGCAGGGTTCTGGTTAGGAAAAAAAGTAGTTGGCAACCCCTTTGCCCAATTAATTTTTTTTTATTTCCCTTCTCTTTTACACATTGCAACTTGACTGTGACTTATATGATGGATCTTGCCAATTCCCAGCATCTATGGAATGTCCATATGGAATACTCCCATGGGGCTCCTGTAACAGCAGTGACCCCTGCTGTAGTAGTAAGTGATATCCATTGAGTTGTTTTGTTTTGCAAAAGAGATAAAAATGCAGTAAATATATATAAACAAGATGCCTCTCAAACCAACCATTCTATGAAAAATTGATTGCGTTGATCAGTCAAATCAGGACTTCCCATGCCTGACAATCCAAATCTGTAAAACTCCACCATGAGCTCACCAGCTGGCCTCAAGTAAACCACACTTTCACTTTCAGCCTCGATCTCCCCATCGGTATTCATGGGGCATAATAATACTGACTGGCTGCTACAGAAGGCTTTGGAAATTTATTTATGAATGGCATATATATCCCACCTTTTTCTCCATGGAGCACAAGATGGCTTCTAAATTAATCCTCACATCGACCCTGCAAGGTAGACCAGGCTGAGAGTGAGTGACTGGCCCAAGGCCACCCAAGGAGCTCCATGATGATTTGAAGGCTGGTCTCCCAATTCCTAGTCCAGGACCTCAGGCTCTCAGACTTGAAAGTGCCATTCCAATGCTCAAAACAAAACGGACATCAAATTAATGTTTCTTTTTGCACAGGAAGTCCTCTCAAATAATGACAATTTACTTCTCTATATTTTGCACAGACAAACCTCCGGGCTTTACATCCTCGGAAGGACTCTTGGGAAGTAAGTCATATCCACTGAGTTGGTGTTCCCTCTTACTTGTGAATGCTTGCTCCTTTATAATCCTGATTTCCTGATCTACACTCTACATCTTCACTGGAGGAAGCAGAAGCAGGGCTTTGCATGTGCTAAAAAAAATAGTCACCAATGAGTTTATGGATCAGAGTAGCTGATAATATACTCATATAATATTAACTCTATTTCTTTACATAAAAGGTTGGATTCAGTTTTGCTATAGCACTTCTAGGTTCTGCATCTTCTTTTAAGCATTAGAGCCTCAAGGTTTTCATCTGTCCACAGGGAATTTTGATACCGTGGATGTTCATATGTTCTTAACTGTTCTTAACCTGAAACTGTTCTTAACCTGAAGCACCACTTTAGCTAATGGGGCCTCCTGCAGCTGCCGTGCCGCCAGAGCATGATTTCTGTTCTTATCCTGAAGCAAAGTTATTAACCCGATGTAATATTTCTGGGTTAGCGGAGTCTGTAACCTGAAACGTATGTAACCTGAAGCGTCTATAACCCAAGGTACCACTGTACTTTGGTTTTGCTTTTGTTTAGTTTAAATCCTGCTACCTGTCCAGGATTTAACTGCACTGGAGTCTGGGTCTTGTAATTGTTAGTATCTTCGCTCACAGTCAGAGGTACCTGGCCTCCCCCGAGGCAATTGAGCGAGATACTGTGTTTACCATCCGTCTGCGACCCCCGGCAGGCTAGGTAAACAAACCCGGCGATTCTTCTCATTAGTCGTGAGAAAGAACACACCCTCTGCTTTCCTCTTCTTCTCTCCCTCCCTGCATTCTCCCAGGGAGGGGAAATGAGACAGACAGGAGTCCTTTTTACATGTTTTATTCCTGTCACTCAGCAGTACATAGAAATGCGACTGCTCCCTTCAGACTCCATCAGAAGAGACACAAACTCCTCCCCTGTACTTCCAGCACAGGTCATATGACACACTGAGCTAACATCCGGTGCTCAGTACAGAGAATAGGCTCCACCTTTTCTCCAACAGTACATCTGCAAAACATAACATCCTGTTTTGCATTCCAGCCATCTGGAGCTGGCTTTTGCCTTGGTGCTTTTTCCTGACAGTAATGTCAATACTAGAACATCCACAAAGGCTTTAATTTATATTGTTTGGTTCCTACTGTAATACCTTTAATTTGTTCATCCTTTCTAATCATACTTAGCAAGACCTCTAGAACTGAAATAAACAGCAGAGGGGAAAGTGGGCACCCTTGCCTGGTTCCCTTCTCAATTCTAATTTCCTCCGAAACCACATTATTTACAATAATTTTGGCTTTTTGTTCCTGATAGATCGCTTTAATACCATTTAAAAAATCTTGGCCCACCCCCATACTCTCAAAATTATATAGCATAAAATTCCAAGATACATTGTCAAAGGCCTTCTCTGCATCAATAACCATTAACATTGCTTTACAACTCTTCCTTGCTTCCAGCTTTTCCAGGATATCCACCACATTTCTAATATTGTCTTTCATATGTCTTCCATGCAGAAATCCTGCCTGGTCCTTGTGGATATACCTAGATAAAACCTTCTTTAGCCTGTTAGCCATTATATTTGCCAAAATTTCATAATCCACATTGAGTAGGGAGATTGGTCTATAGGTTTTAACATTGGATCTATCTTGACCCTGTTTAGGAATCAGAGTGATATAAGCTTCCTTCCAGGTTTCAGGAGCTTTGCCCTCTCGTAAAATCAAATTAGATACTTCTACCAGGGGTTGAATAAGCCAAGCTTTCAGTGTCCTGTAATATTTTGCTGATAGACCACCAGGTCCCGGTGCCTTGCCAAGTTGCATTGAGTTTATTGCCTGTTCCACTTCCTGTCTTGTAATTGAACCTATTAGTAGGATCTTTTTATTTTCCAGAATCTGCTACAATTCATTAGTCTTTATAAATTTCTCAATTTTTACCAAATCCTCTTTGTCCTTCTTATACAGTTGTTTATAATATTTGTAAAAATATTTTCTTATGTCTACAGGGTTCTCTACAGATTTTTTCTCTGTTACAATATTTGTGATAGTACTTTGCTTTTGTCTCTTCTTTAATTGCCAGGCTAATAATTTCCCACATTTATTTGCAGATTCAAAATTTCTTTGTTTCATCCTTCTCAACTTCCATTCTATTTCTTGATTTACAAACTGTGAATATTGAACCTGTAAGACCTTAATTTCTTTTTGAATCTGCAAATTCTTTGGGTTTCCTCTAACCTTCTTCTCTTTGTCTTTTAGTTGTTCCATAATTTTATCTTTTCCCTCATTCTGTGACTTTCTCCTAGTTGAATTTTGTTGTATCAGAAACCCTCTCATTACTGCTTTGCTGGCATCCCAAATAACCCTTGTTTCCGTTCCTTGGATCATATTAAGTTCAAAATAGTTCTTTAGGGTTTTGGGGGCCTTATTAACAATTGATATACTTGAACCCAGGTTTTAAGAGGGCAAACGACTGATTTGAGTGTTTCCCAAGGTTGGTGACCAGAAAGGTACAAGATTTGAAATCTGTTTCTTTTGAGGAATATTGGAGGAGCTCAGCATGTTCAACCTGGAAAAGAGAAGGTTAATATTTGCCAGGCTGCAATGGGATATTTTTCCAGAGGGCAGGAGTGGAAACAAAGGGATGGAAATAACAAAGAAGCAGGTTTTGTGTGACAATCTGTGAGGGAACTTGTCATTGAAGATCTTGCATTGAGCAAGGGAGGGACCAGTTGATCTCCAGCTCACTTTTGGCTCTCCATCGAGCTGTACATTCACTGAACTTTATCCTGCTCTTCTTCCCAAAGGAGACTGGGGCACAAATATCTCTACTCATTTCATATAAAACTATTCATATAAAACTATTTTTAATTATATTATCTATTTGACTTATATACCAAGCTTCATCAAAACATCCCAGGGCAGTTCAAATGATAAACACAGAAGATAAAAGCACAGATGTATAAGGAGGAAAATTGAAAAAAAGATTTTTGTTTCTTGCCTTTCTTGGTTATAAGTTTAAGATCAGGGGTTGTTTTCCCTTCTTTTAAAAATGCTATCTGTAAGTACCAGTGAACTGTTACTTTGTTTTTTTCGTTTATGTTTTGAAAAAGAGATAAAAATGCAGCAGATAAATAAATAAGGCCCCTCTAAACATGGCCATTCTATCAAAAAATGATGATGTTGACCAGAACTTCAGTCAAATCAAAACTTTCCTCACCATGCCTTTCCATCTAAATCAGTGACCATCTTTCTTTCCAGGAGAAGGTGCAATATAAATTTCAGAATTAAAGATAAAATAATAGTTAGCACCACCTTTCCTGTAAGATGCTGTGTCACTTTGAGGGTCCAGCCTATGCCATCACCTTCTACAGCAATGGAGTAGGGGATCCTCAGGTCTCCCTAGGTCTTTGTGTGGTGGAGTCCTCAGAGTCAGTGACTGTCAGTGGCCCATCCTGACATCCAGGATGGGCCAGGGGATGTCAGCACTGATCTTGCAGATTCCTCTGAGAGCTCTACTGGGGCTGCACCTGCATGTCCTCTTCCTTTCTGCTACAGATTCCTTAAATGTTCCATTGAGTCCTTCCAACACTACAGTTTTATGATCCTCCCTCATCTCCTGAAGGTGAGCAATCTGACTCCAGACTCATGAAAGTGTAATCGATTACAGATTTCCTTCTTTCTTTTATTCAGGATAAACATCAGTGTGTGATGAAATGGAGGGTTCTGCCAGAAGGGAATCACCAAACGCTGCCCGTCTGGTCTAACTCTTCCAGCTTCCTGTGGCTTCAATGCACAATGCTGTTCCCTTCAATGACATCAGTGAACGGCCCACATCCATAGGTGTGAAAGCGTGATTGCTACACTGATTCTTCTGGATCTTTGCTTGTGGAAGTGGTTCTGATCAATCCATTTGTGAAAGCAGGCAATGAAATAAAAATCATCTAATTAAACGCAAATTAAACTGCAATTGCAAAATTGTATTTTTTCATTTTTTTAAAAAAGCATCTCAGACTAAATATGACCCACCTCCAGTGGAAGCACTGTTGGCTTTTTTTGCAGTATGGTAGCGCTGCAGAGAGCTTGCTGGGGGGACCATGCATCAAAAAGGGACTCAAAAATAAAGAAGGTTTTAATAAGAAAAACAAAAACTCCATTTACACTACAATACATCAACAAACCAGACCCAACCACCAACCCATCCCCCAGAGTAATGGGAGAGCTAGGTGCTGCTCCTTATATACTCTACCCAATTCCTGACACAGTTTAATCAGTACAACTCAGCAGCACCTGCTATGTTTCACAGCTGTAAACCTGGGTCTCGTTAGTTTGCTCTGGCCCTTGCTCCGGCCCCTTAAAGACACACACATCGGGTGGAACAATGATGAACCTTTACATGTAAAGAAACCATTCAACATTTCCCCTGCGGTTCATCATTGTGGAACAAAAACATAAAGCATACTTAAAAGGTATTTAATGCTGCTGAATGCACCCCAGTTTCATTGATTTCCATGGGTGTACTCTGAGAAGGACTAAGAATTTTCTGAAGTGGCAGTTTCAGGAATCTCTGAATTAGAGAAGGAACTTAGGGAGGTGCCAGGGAGTGTGGGAAGGGGGGTAGGGTAGAAAATGAAGAGTCAGGAGGGCTATGGTTGCCTAATGATCAAGATCTCAGGTTCAATCTTGATCTGGGTCTTTCGTTCTTTTCATCTTTAATTAACATACATTAATTCATAACATAGCCAAGTATAATTGCAGATGCGAAGTAAAATAAAACACGAGCAGAAAAGGATATCTAAAGTTCAACACATAGGAACACATATCCATGCCACTTTTATTTATTTGTTTAGACAATTCTCTCCCAACTTTCCCCCAGGGTAGTCAACCGGATGTGCATCGGTTTCTTTCATGAGCCTATGTGTCCCAATGGTGACTAAGGAACTAAGGGCATCAATACCACGCTGGTGCCCTTAGTTCCTTAGTCACCACTACCTAAAAGGCCCTCTGCCTGCTTCCCTGTAACCTCGCCTCTCCCAGTGAAGGAAACGCCAGAAGGTCCTTGAAGCTGGACCTCTATCTGCATATCTGAGGTTGTTGGAATTTGCTGCAGTTTCCTCTTAGATCTCTGCCAAAGGGAAAACAGCTCCAGGCTGCAAACAGGTATTTTGTGCAACTCTCAGCATCCAAACTCTTCTCTCTTAACTCATCCTATGCAATTGATTCAATTTGGAGAACTTCCTAATATTTACCTGCAGAACAGCCTTTCTCCTGCTGTTTTCTTTCCATATCAGTTAACAGATTTCCTGTCATCTCACAAAAGCTGTTGCCAACTTAAAGGAGCCTGGATAGAAAGGAAGTGGAATTTTGGGTAAGAGCTTGGCTGTAATGCAGTTTAATACAACCTCTTTGGGTTGGACTGTTCAGTTCGACTGCAGTTGCCATACCAACCAAGAAAGAAACTTTTCAGTGTGCTTTTCTCCTGGTCTGTACCTTTTTGGATGCATTTTGATTAACAGGCTTGTTTTTGTGATTCATGTAGTTTTATGTCCATTGCCGCCATTATAGGCTTCCCACACAAACACCCACATAAATCAATGACTTCATCCCATCATTCATAAGTTATAAACACAAGCAAGAACAAGAAATGTAAGAATTAACAAAAAGAAAGAAACCACCAAGAAGATATAAGGAGACAACTGTGAGCAGAAACATTGTTTAAATTGTTTTGATCAGTTGTACTCTGCTTTTCAGTCAAAAGGTTCACAGAGTGGCTTATGTACAATTTAAAAAACAAAAAGCCAAATATGGCACACAAGCAGAAAAGGACAGGAAGGGAAGAGGAAAACAAAAACCTGATCTCCTTACCAATTTCTAGACAATCATGGCCAGCTGACCCAGTTCCGGACCAGGAGGTGCCTGATTCAGCTTGACCTCCAGCAAAAGCAGATGCCATGAGCCCTACTTCCTATCTCTTCCCAAGAGGCAGTCTGGTGGAGAGGTCCATTAGGAGGTCCATCTTTCCTGCACTGCTTGCATCTCCCCTGGGAGCCTCTGCACTTTCCTTCCTTGGAGGTTTATAAGCAGAGGTTGGATGGTCATCTGTCATGGATGCTTTAGCTGAGATTCCTGCATTGCAGAGGTTGGAGTAGATGAGCCTTCGAGTCTCTTCAACAGAAATGTTGCTTTTTCAGATGGTTTTTTTCAGAATAAATAATGCTTTTAATTATTGCTGTTTTCTTCATTCTGATTTCCTGATCTACACTCTACATCTTCACTGGAGTAAGGAGAAGAAGGGCATTGCTCCTGCTAAAGGAAATAGCGATCAATCACTTTATATATCAGAGTAGCTGATAATACACTCAGAGCATATTTACCTGAGTTAAAGAGATCTGAATGTAATAGATAAATAAAGAAGGTCCCTCTAAACCTGACCCAAAAATGATGATGTTGACCAGAGCTTCAGTCAAATAAGGACTTTCCATGCCTGTCCATCAAAATCAGTGACTATGTTGCTGTCCAGGAGAAGGTGTCTCCTGAACTCTGGGCTATGGTAAGGCCAGGCAAAACGGGGGGGGGGGGAGCCCAGTTTACTGGAATTTCTGGCAGGAATATCCGCAGACAACGAAGCATTAACTCAGAGAACATGGATGGATTGTTAGATAACAAAATCTCACACCCTCCAACATTCTGCCAATTAAATTTGGGATGTGCGTCTTTCAGTGCCATACTCCCAGGCAAATGAGCTCAGGCTACCCCTCTCCAACTCACTGTCATTGTCTCCTCCTCCTCCTCCATTCTGGGCAGCACTGAAAAGAGGACGCATGGCTAATGGGTCCAGTGGGGGCAACTTGACCTGCATCACCAGCAGCTCCCCCTCCTCCCCCTCCATGGGCTACAGCACAGCCACCTTTTTTCAACCAAAGACATTCTTCTGGGTGCTGAACTTTCAAAGGAGCCAGCTGATTAGCGAGGGTGCTGAGCACCAAAAACGGAACATCCAATCAGACGCTAGGATAGCTTCTGTAAAGCGGTATGTGCCAGTTGAATCAGGTCTGTTGATGGATAAGCAATCTCCATTTCTAGTCGTCTTGACGTCAGGCTTAGCGGACTACTGACCCTCTGATTGTTGTTAGACTACAATTCCCAGCAGTATAAACTGCAATTCCCACAAGCCCTGGTTTATTCTGGGTGGGTTGAAGCCAAAGAGAGAGGGAGAGGTAATTATTAGCAGCATGAGGATAGGCTGAACCCACTCATGGTAGCCACTGACCTGACCTCCCGCCTTAAAAAAAGGACACTAATTTCCTCAGTCCATTTCTCCACCCACTACCCCAACTTGGTTTCCTAACATTGCTTCGTCTTTCTATTACTGATTTCTTTCTCCACCCTGGAGTCTTCCTAACCAGTCAATGATCCCATTGTGGATGTATAGTTGAAGGAGCATCTCTACCCCCACCATTCAGCCCAGACATAGAGGTCCAGCTTCAAGGACCTTCTGGGGTTTCCTTCATTTGGAGATGTGAGGTTACAGGGAAGCAGGCAGAGGGCCTTTTAGGTAGTGGTGACTAAGGAGCTAAGGGCTCCTTAGGGTGGCACCAGGGAGGGAAATGTCGTTGCGCCACTCCTTGGTGTGTGGAGTGCACAGGGCGCAATCCTCTCCCCGATGCTTTTAAACATCTTTATGCACCCCTTGCCCAGATTATCCGGAGCATTGGGCTGGGCTGTCACCAATATGCTGCTGACACTCAGCTCTATCTGCTGATGGATGGCCACACCAACTTGGCCCCGAACACACTGACCAGATGCTTGGAAGCTGTGGTGGGGCCGAATTAGTGCCATTGCCTTCCATTAAGAGTTTGGGTGTAATCCTTGACGCCTCCCTTTCCATGGAGGCACAGGTTACAGCAACAGCCCAGTTGACATATTTCCACCTTCGCCGCATCAAGCAGTTGGTCCCTTACCTTTCCCGCCCCAACCTGGCCACAGTGATCCATGCAACAGTCACCTCTAGGCTTGACTACTGTAATTCACTCTACGTGGGGCTGCCCTTGAAGCTCCAGTGGGTGCAGAATGCTGCAGCGAGGCTCCTCACGGGGTCTCTGCCATGGGAGCATATTCACCCAGTGCTTTTCCAGCTGCACTGGCTCCCGGTGGTATACAGCGTCAGATTTAAGGTGCTGCATTTGACCTTTAAAGCCCTTCATGGCCTAGGACCCTCGTACCTACAGGACCACCTCACCCGGTATGCCCCTTCGGAGAGCCTCAAGGTCCATAAATAGCAACACCCTAGTGGTCCCGGGTCCTAAGGAAATTAGATTAGCTTCAAACAGAGCCAGGGCCTTTTCAACTCTGGCTCCGGCTTGGTGGAATGCTCTGCCTCATGAGACCAGGGCCCTGCAGAATTTCTTATTCCTTTCTGCAGGGCCTGTAAGACAGAGTTGATCCGCCTGGCCTTTGCCTTGGAGCCAATTTGATTCCCTCCCTCTCTTTCTTTTTTCTTTTCCTTTCTCCTCCTGCGATGAGGCTACATTTTAGTATTTTAATGTTTCAATATTTTAATGTTGTATTTTAATTTTGTTTTTAAGTTGTAATCATTCAACTTGTTTTTATTATTGCTTGTAAGCCACTCTGAGCCCGGCCTTGGCTGGGGAGGGCGGGGTATAAATAAAAATTATTATTATTATTATTATTATTATTATTAATCAGTTGTACTCTGCTTTTCAGTCAAAAGGTTCCCAGAGTAGCTTATGTACAATTTAAAAAGCAAAAAACAAAAAAAAACAAAAAACGAAACATGGCACAGGAAGGGAAAAGGGAAACAAAAACCTGAACTGCTTACCAATTTGTAGACAAGAGTCAGCTTGACCTCCAGCAAAAGCAGATGCCATGAGCCCTACTTCCTATCTCTTCCCAAGAGACAATCTGGTGGAGCGGTCCATTAGGAGGTCCCTCTTTCCTGCACTGCTTGCATCTCCCCTGGGAGCCTGTGTACTTTCCTTCCTTGGAGGTTTATAAGCAGAGGTTGAAATAAAAAAATTCCTTCCAGATACTTCTTCAGTGTGTATCTGAAGAAGTGTGCATGCACACGAAAGCTCATACCAAGAACTAACTTAGTTGGTCTTTAAGGTGCTACTGGAAGGAATTTTTTTATTTTGACTATGGCAGACCAACACGGCTACCTATCTGTAACTGAAGCAGAGGTTGGATGGTCATCTGTCATGGATGCTTTAGCTCAGATTCCTGCATTGCAGAGGTTGGCGTAGATGAGCCTTCGAGTCTCTTCAACAGAAATGTTGCTTTTTCAGATGGTTTATTTTTTCAGAATAAATAGTGTTTTTAATTATTGCTTTTTTGTAAAGGTCATAAGGCCATAAGGATGCAACAATTAGGGATTTTTTATCCGGGGGCCTTTTAACATAATTTGTATTTGGGGGTTATTTATAGGGTGCTGTATCTTTAGGATCTTCTGGTTTAAGAACTCTAGCAAGAAGAACAAATGTTTGCATGCTTCAATAAGTTTCTTCTTGGAACCTAGACATGAAACCTGCTTTCACCTGTGGCTAAAAACAACTTGTGGTTAATAGTGCTTGTGAGGGAGTCTGACAAAGAGGGGAATTTTAGGATTGTAATCAGGTGGTCATGAAATCTGTGACCTCTGTGCACAGAGGAGGGGCTTGCGCTCGGACAAGGAATATATACATGTGTTCTGTTCAAATGAGGTGTGCCTGCTTTGGTCACCCATCTTGCAAATATGTTTTTTTTGTGATCACTAAAATAAATTCATGCTGCTTCATCGAGTTTGCTCAGAATTAAATTCAAGGGTCCCAACCGGGACCTGTGTTTTTATATCTCACCCCTTCCAACTCTGCAATTCTATCATTCTATGATTCTAAGAAGATTTATTCCCAGGGGCTATGAATAATCTGTGATTAAATACATGTGAAAACAGTAGTGATGCCCTTAGGCTGAGGGAACTGCTCCTGTTGTTGAGGAGCAGGGGAAGAAGTTTCATTTTTCTGTCATTTATGTCTCACCTTTTCCTCCGTGGAGGTCCTGGTGACTTTCTTACCTTCCTTATTCAATCCTCACAAGAACCCTGTGGGCTAGGTAAGGCTGAGAGTGAGTGATTGGCCCAAGGTCACCCAGTAAGCTTCGTGGCTAAGGTGGGAGTGGAAGGCTGGTCTCCCAAGTCCTAGTTGGACCCTCAAAGCACGACATCAGCCTGCCTCTCATACTTGAAAACGCTATTCCAATGCTCCAAATGAAACGTTGTCCGTCAAATGCATGGTTTTGCTTTGCACATGACGTCATCTCAAATAATGGCAATTTACTCCCCTCTCTTTTGCACAGGGTATCGTCATTTCTGCGGGGAAAGTGGCAGGATTTTGCGAGTTCCCCTAAAGTGCAAGCTGTACCTATGGATATTTGCCATGGACCTCTGTCGTGGTAATAAATTCAGCTGTCCAGGTAAGTGATATCCATTGAGTTGGTGGTCCCACTCAGGTGGGAATGTTTGTTCATTCTTGATTCTGATTTCCTGATCTACACTCTGATCTTCACCGGAAGAAGCAGAAACAGGGTTTTGCTTGTGCTAAAGGAAATAGCGATCAATCACTTTATCTATCAGATTAGCTGATAATACACTATGGGCATGTTAACTCTATTTGTAGAAGTACAAAGTTGGATTCAGTTCCGATGCAGCATTTCTAGGTTCTGCATCTTCTTTTAAGCGTTAGAGCCTCAAGGTTTTCATCTGTCCACAGGGCATTGTTCATATGGATCCGAACTGTGCAGACTGCACTTGCTATGGGGCAGTAAAAATTGGCGTCTCTGATCTGACTCTACAAAGAGATCAAAATGTAGTAGTTAAATAAATAAGGTGCCTCTAAACTTGACCAAAGCTTCAGTTAAATAGGGATTTTCCATGCCTATCCATCTAAATCAGTGTCTCCTGTGCTCTCAACTACAACAAGGTCCATCGAAACTGGGGGGCAAGGGAAGATGGGTGGCAGATTGCACTCTGAGGAACACAACTCTACAGTTGCTCTGTCAAGGAACTGGCTGAACTGGAGGTTTTATACTGTAGCAGCAACAGTCTAATAGGTGTCCATGTTTTTCAGAATGTTGAGAATGAAAGTAAGAATTCAGGAAGGCCCGGCTAAATCACGCACCTCCTGGCCCTGAACTGGGCCAGCTGGCCATGACTGTCTAGAAACTGGTAAGAAGTTCTGAAAAACGCCCCTTCAGAAAATTCTAAGTCCTACTCAGAGTACACCCATGGAAATCAATAAACCAGGTGTGCATTCAGCAGCATTAAATACCACTCTCAATGACCTGTAGGCAACCACAAGGCAGTGGTTCCTGAATAATCAGCTCCAGTTAGGTCATGGCTCCAGTCTGGGTTGAGTTCAGCCTATCCCACCCATGTTCACATAACCAACTGGGCAGCGAAACCCAAGTTCTGCCTGGGTGCATGAAAAGCATTGGCTGCAGTTATCTCCTCCTGGGACTCGGGGATGAGAACTTCAGTCAAGAGGGATCTTGGGCAGATATGATGCGCTTCCACTGAGGGTGGGTCATATTTAGTCATAGATGCTTTTTTAAAAAATAGAAAAAATACAATTTTAGATTTGCAAGTTAATATGTGTTTAATTAGATGATCATCTGAACAGACTGATCTTTGTTTCATTGCTTGCTTCACAAATGGATTGATCAGGCCCACTTGCGCTTCCACTGGAGGTGGGTCATATTTAGTCAGAGATGCTTTTTTAAAAAATGAAAAAATACAATTTCGCAATTGCAGTTTAATTTGCGTTTAATTAGATGATCTTTATTTCCTTGCCTGTTTTCACAAATGGATTGATCAGAACCACTTCCACAAGCAAAGATCCAGAAGAATCAGCGTAGCCATCAGACATTCTCAACCATGGATGTGGGCTGCTCACTGATGTCACTCAAGGGCACAGCATTGTGCATTGAAGCCACAGTAAACTGGAAGAGTTAGACCAGGCGAGCAGAATTTGGTGAGTTCCTCTTGGCAGAACCCCCCATTTCCTCTTACATTGATTATTGTTCTTCTGAATAAAAGAAAGAAAGAGATTGATTGCACTTTCATGAGCCTGGAGTCAGATTGCTCACCTTCAGGTGATAAGATTTATACTGCTGGAAAGACTCAAAGGAACATTTAAGGCCACCCTGCAATGCTGGAATCTGTAGCAGAAAGGAAGAGGACATGAAGGCCCAGCCCCAGAAGAGCTCTCAGAGGAATTTGCAAGATCAGTGCCAACATCCCTTGGCCCATCCTGGATGTCAGGATGGGCCACTGGCAACCGCTGACTCTGAGGACTCCACCACACAAAAACGCAAGGAGACTTGAGGACCTCCCACTCCGTTGCTGTAGGAGGTGATGGCAAAGGCTGGACCCTTAAATGGATGTAGCATTTGGAGGTAAAAGGATCTAATCATACTAAAATGTGGGTTATTAGCAGAAAGTTCAGTGAATGAACAGCTGGATGGAGATCCCAATGTGACCTGAAGATAAAGTAGTCCAACCCTTAATCAATGCAGGATCTTCAGTGACAAGATCCCTGACAGACTGTCCCTCAAAACCTGCTTCTCTGTCATTTCCACCCCTTTGGTTCTCGTCCTGTCCTCTGGAAAAACGTCCCCATCTCAGCCTGGCAAATATTTGGATGCTGCAATCATGTCTCTCCTCCAAATTAACCTTCTCTTCTCCAGGCTAAACATGCTGAGCTCCTCCAATGTTCCTTATAAGAAACTGCTTTCAAATCTTGTACCCTTCTGGTCACCACCCTTGGAAGACACTCTAATTGGTCGTTTTCCAGCCTCAGATTGCAGTTATTTTTCAACTCATTTCTCCAGTATTTCTAAAAGGCAGCATTAACTATCACCATTATTGGCATTCTAGATTTTGTTGGCATTCTAAATTTTGTAGAATTTGATCAGAGCCACCTGTTTTTACTGCCCATGGGAAGTGCAGCCTGCACAGTTTGCACCCATATGGACATCTGTGATATCAAAATTCCCTGTGGACAGATGAAAACCTTGAGGCTCTAATGCTTAAAAGAAGATGCAGAACCTAGAAGTGCTGCATCAGAACTGAATCTAACTTTGTGCTTCTAAATATAGAATTAATATGCCCTGTGTGTATTATCAGCTACTCTGATCCATAAACTGATAAGGGACTGTTCCCTTTAGCACAAGCAAAGTCCTGCTTCTGTTTCCTCTAGTGAAGATGAGAGTGTAGATCAGGAAATCGGGATTGAAAATGAGCGAACATTCACATATGAGTGGGACCAACTCATGGATATCACTTACTCCAACAGCATCGTGCATTAGGGCCACAGGAGACCAATGAAATCTCTACAAAGGGACACTTCAAAGTGATTGGGAACTGGCAAAATCCTCCCGAGTCTCTACACAATGGAGGTTCCTCTGAGCAAAGGAGAGGGAAGAAAATTGTCATTATTGCAGTGGACTTCCTGTGCAAAAAAGAACATTAATTTATGAACGTTTTCTTTTGAGCAGTGGAATAGCACTTTCAAGTATGAGAGCCTGAGGTCCTGGACTAGGAAATGGGAAACCAACCTTCAAATCCCCCCTCATTCTGAGGCTCCCTGGGTGGCCTTGGGCCAATCACTGACTCTCAGCCTAATCTGCCTTGCAGGGATGTTGTGAGGATTAAAATAGGATAAACTATAGAAGCCATGGAGGAAAAGGTGGGAAATAAATGCAATAAATATTCAAAGCCTTCTGTAACAGCAAGTCAGTATTATTATGTCCCATAATACTGATGGAGAGATCAAGGCTGAGAGTGAAAGCGTGGTTTGCCCAAGGCCAGCTGGGGAGCTCATGGTGGAATCTTATTGGTTTACATTGTCAGGCATGGGAAGTCCTGATTTGACTGATGCTCCGGTCAACATTATTAATTTTACACAAATTGGTCGAGTAATTAAGTAATTACTTACTTAATTAATTAATTACTGCATTTTTATCTCTTTTGCGAAAACCAAACAAAAACAAGTTTTCAGAGGCTTACATCTCACCTGCCTTGGGAGATACTCAGGCCATTTATTTGCCTTCTTAAAATCAGCCTTCAAAACTGGCCACAGACAAGAACAGATTTCTTAAATTATTTCTCATCTGCAGCCTAAGATTTCAGTTGCTTTTTAATTACGGTAGCTCTTCCTTTCTCAAATATTTCTAAAATACAGCAATTACCATCACCTTGTTTGCCCTCCTAGTATTCCTCGGTAATGGTGGCACCCCTGTTTCAGGTCCTTTGGGACCTTGAGGTTTCTAGCTCCTGTTCTGCTGGATTTTATGGTGTATTTATTATTATTGTTATAAATTGAATTTATATACAGTGCTATACCCAGAGGACTCAGGGCGTTTATTGTACTTCAGGTGAGGTCTGGAAAGTGCAGAAAGAAGTGAGACTCCTTGTTGCCAAATCACATTTGCGTTCATTCAGCAGCAGCAGCAGACTGCTGGCTCATCTTCACTTACTGAGCACTGTCTTAAAATTTGGTAGAGTTAGATCAGAACTGCCAGTTTTCATGCCCATGGGAAGTGCAGCCTGCACAGTTTGCATCCATATGAACAATTCCTTGTGGACGAATGAAAACCTTGAGGCTCTAATACTTAAAAGAAGATGCAGAACCTAGAAGTGCTGAATCAGAATGGAATCTACCGTATTTTTTGCTCTATAGGACGCACCAGATAATAAGATGCACCTAATTTGGGGGGAGGAAACAAGGAGAATAAAAAATTCTGAATCCCAGAAGCCAGAACAGCAAGAGGGATCTGGCTTCTGGGATAGTCGCTTGCTGTTCTGGCTTCTGGGATAGCCGCTGAAGCCTCTCCCGGGCAGCGGGATGAAGGCTCCCCCGCCCGGAAGAGGCTGCGCATGGGTAAGCTGCCCTCTGTACCTTCCCCCATCTCCCACAAGAACCGCGCGCTCCTTAAAGGGAGCGCGGTTATTGGGGGCTTTCCTGGGAGGTCGGGGAAGGGACAGAGTCACATGCTCTGTCTCTTCCCCCACTTCCCCCAAGAGCCTTCATCCCCGTGTCCTGCGGAGGCTTCTGGGACAGCCCACGAAGCCTCCAGAGGGCAGCAGGACGAAGGCACCCCACTGCCTTGCGGAGGCTTTGCGCAAAAGCCAGAACGGCGGATGCTTCGCGCAGAAGCCAGATCAGCGAGACGGAGCGTTGCGCAGTGAGACGGAGCACTGCGCAGCACTCCGTCTTACTGTTCTAGCTTCTGGGACAGCCCGTGAAGCCTCCGAAGGGCAGTGGGGTGCCTTCATCCCGCTGTCCTATGGAGGCTTTGCACAGCTAAGCCAGAAGCTAGAACAGCGAGATGGAGGAAGAAGAGGAAGAAGAGTTTGGATTTGATATCCCGCCTTTCACTCCCCTTCAGGAGTCTCAAAGCGGCTAACATTCTCCTTTCCCTTCCTCCCCCACAACAAACACTCTGTGAGGTGAGTGGGGCTGAGAGACTTCACAGAAGTGTGACTGGCCCAAGGTCACCCAGCAGCTGCATGTGGAGGAGCGGAGACACGAACCCGGTTTTCCAGATTACGTGACTACCGCTCTTAACCACTACACCACACTGGCGCAGTGCTCCCTCTCCCTGTTCTGGCTTAGCCGCGCAGCCTGCATTCGCTCCATAAGACACACACACATTTTCCCTTACTTTTTAGGAGGGAAAAAGTGTGTCTTATAGAGAGAAAAATACGGTAACTTTGTACTTCTAAATATAGAGTTAATATGCCCTGAGTATATTATCGGTTACTCTGATCCAGAAACTGATCTGTGACTATTTTCTTTAGTACAAGCAAAGCCCTGCTTCTGCTTCCTCCTGTGAAGATGTAGAGTGTAGATCAGGAAATCAGGATTGAAAATGAATGAACATTCATACGTGAGTGGGACCACTTACCACTGCATCAGCGTGCATCATCATCACTACAGTAGCCATCTTGAATATCTCCAAAGGCACAGATCCCAGTTTTGGGGGTCTGGCAAAATCCTCCCGCCAGTCGACACTGCAAAGGAATCCCTGTGTGAAAGAGAGGGGAGTAAATTGCCATTATTTGAGAGGACTTCTTGTGCAAAACTGAAACATTAATTTGATGTCTGTTTTGTTTTGAGCAGTGGAATAACACTTTCAAGTATGAGAGCCTGAGGTCCTAGATTAGGAAGTAGGAGACCAGCCATCAAATCCCCCCTCATCATGAGGCTCCCTGGATGGCCTTTGGCCAGTCACTCACTCTTGGCTTAATAGGGTTACTATGTCCTGATTTATAAAGTGATTGACCACTATTCCCTTTAGCACAAACAAAGCCCTGCTTCTGTTTCCTCCAGTGAAGATGCAGAGTGTAGATCAGGATATCAGGATTAAAAATGAGCAAACATTTGCACAAGTGGGACCACCAAGTCATGGATATAACTTACTCCTACAGCAGCGTGCATTAGGACCACAGGAGATGTTTGTAATCTCTCCAAAGGTACAGTCCTCAATCATTGGGGTCTGGCAAAATCCTCCCGAGAGTGTACACAATGGAGGTTCATCTGTGCAAAAGAGAGGGAATTAAATTTTCGTTATTTGAAAGGACTTTTTGTGCAAAACAGAAACATCCATTTGACTGATGTTTTGTTTTGAGCATTGGAAGAGGACTTCCAAGTATGAGAACCTGAGGTCCTGGACCAGGAAATGGGAGACCAGCCTTCAAATGCAGCCTCATCATGAGGCTCACAGTGTCTCCTTGGGCCTCTCAAGGTTGTTGTGAGGATTAAATTAGGAAGAACCACAGAAGGCACCTTGAGCTCCATGGAGAAAAAGGTGGGATATAAATGCAATGAATGAATTGCATTTGAATGAATGAATGAATGAATGAAGGATGAGAACAGAATGAATGAATGAATGAATGAATGAATGAATATCCAAAGCCTTCTGTAACAGCAAATCAGTATTGTTATGTCCCATAATGCCAGTGGGGAGACCGAGGCTGAGAGTGAGAGTGCGGCTTGCTGGAGGCCAGCTGGTGAGCTCATAGTGGAGTCTCTATTTCTTAGCCACTGTGCTTCACTGTCATTTAGAATCATAGAATCATAGAATCATAGAATCATAGAGTTGGAAGAGACCACAAGGGCCATCGAGTCCAACCCCCTGCCAAGCAGGAAACACCATCAGAGCACTCCTGACATATGGTTGTCAAGCCTCTGCTTAAAGACCTCCAAAGTAGGAGACTCCACCACACTCCTTGGCAGCAAATTCCACTGTCGAACAGCCCTTACTGTCAGGAAGTTCTTCCTAATGTTTAGGTGGAATCTTCTTTCTTGTAGTTTGGATCCATTGCTCCGTGTCCGCTTCTCTGGAGCAGCAGAAAACAACCTTTCTCCCTCCTCTATGTGACATCCTTTTATATATTTGAACATGGCTATCATATCACCCCTTAACCTCCTCTTCTCCAGGCTAAACATGCCCAGCTCCCTTAGCCGTTCCTCATAAGGCATTGTTTCCAGGCCTTTGACCATTTTGGTTGCCCTCCTCTGGACACGTTCCAGTTTGTCAGTGTCCTTCTTGAATTGTGGTGCCCAGAACTGGACACAGTACTCCAGGTGTGGTCTGACCAGAGCAGAATACAGTGGCACTATTACTTCCCTTGATCTAGATGCTATACTCCTATTGATGCAGCCCAGAATTGCATTGGCTTTTTTAGCTGCCGCGTCACACTGTTGGCTCATGTCAAGTTTGTGGTCAACCAAGACTCCTAGATCCTTTTCACATGTACTGCTCTCAAGCCAGGTGTCACCCATCTTGTATTTGTGCCTCTCATTTTTTTTGCCCAAGTGCAATACTTTACATTTCTCCCTGTTAAAATTCATCTTGTTTGTTTTTGCCCAGTTCTCTAATCTGTCAAGGTCGTTTTGAAGTGTGATCCTGTCCTCTGGGGTGTTAGCCACCCCTCCCAGTTTGGTGTCATCTGCAAATTTGATCAGGATGCCCTTGAGTCCATCATCCAAGTCGTTGATAAAGATGTTGAATAAGACCGGGCCCAAGACAGAACCCTGTGGCACCCCACTAGTCACTCTTCTCCAGGATGAAGAGGAACCATTGATGAGCACCCTTTGGGTTCGGTCAGTCAGCCAGTTACAAATCCACTGAGTGGTAGCATAGTCAAGACCGCATTTTACCAGCTTCTTTACAAGAATATCATGGGGCACCTTGTCAAATGCCTTGCTGAAATCAAGGTAGGCTACATCCACTGCGTTCCCTTCATCTACCAGGCTTGTAATTCTGTCAAAAAACGAGATCAGGTTAGTCTGACATGACTTATTTTTCAGAAATCCATGCTGACTATTGGTGATCACAGCATTCCTTTCTAGGTGCTCACAGACTGTTTGTAGGGCAGCAGTTGAAGAAGGAGCAAAAAGGGTTTTCTTGTGTGTGTGTGTGTGTGTTTCCTTGTGGCTGATTAGCTGTTTTCCCTGTGTAAAGGTCAGAGGGGGCAGGGTTTCTGTTGAGGCAGGGGATTAGCTGTGGGAGGAGCTTATCAGAGTTTGTAGGGCAGCAGTTGAAGAAGGAGCAAAAAGGAGACACAATCTCAAGATGGAAGGGGAGGGAACAGCTGCAGTCGCCTGCGATTCCTGCGCAATGTTTGCCATCTTGCCAAAGGTTGCAGGCAGCTTTACCTGCAGCAATTGCATGTTGATTGCCCTTTTAAAAGACAAAGTCCAGCAACTGGAGGAACGTGTAGCTACGCTCCAAAGAATTAGAGAGCTGGAGCTCTTCTTGGAAGCAACAGAGCACACCGTCCCCACCAAGGAGGAGACAGGGGACTCCCCTGAGAAGGAGGCTAGTTCACCAACTCAGGAGCCAGATATATGGAGAAACGTGACTCAAAGAAGTAGGAGGCCCAGGGTTCACTCTGATTGTTTAGAAATACACAATCGCTTTGAGGTCCTTTCCCCTAGCATGGAAGACGAAGAGCAGACTCCATTTGAGGATCTCTCCCTCATTACAGTCGATCAGGTATATGAAGACGAGCAGCAAAGTCAGTCCTCAGGGAATGTGCAGGCGACCTTGGAACGGACAGCTCACGGAAGAACCCCGACCAAACCCAAGAGGAGGCGTGTAGTGGTGATAGGGGATTCCCTACTGAGGGGAACAGAAGCAGTGATCTGTGGGCCTGACAAGATGTCTCGGGAAGTGTGCTGTCTCCCCGGGGCTAAGATCCAAGATGTAACTGAACGACTGCAAGGAATCATAAAACCCACTGACAAATACCCCTTCCTCTTGGTTCATGTGGGAACCAATGACACTGCAAGCAATAGCCTCCAGAAGATCAAAAAAGACTACGAGGCTCTCGGCAGGAAATTGAAGCAACTAAATGCACAAATTGTCATCTCGTCTGTCCTCCCAGTTGAACGACGTGGCCCAGGGAGAGAGGGGAAAATAGTGGAAGTGAACAGCTGGCTCCGCAAATGGTGTAAACAGGAACGGTTTGGATTCTTAGATCACGGACTGCAGTTTCTTGAAGATGGACTTCTGGCAAGTGATGGGCTGCACCTCACAACGGTTGGGAGGAATGTTTTTGCCAAAAATCTCAGAAACCTCATCAGGAGGGCTTTAAACTGACTAATGTGGGGGAGGGAGACAGTGCTCCTGAAGGTAGGAGTCTATCAATTAATGAAGATGATCATCCAAATGTCATAGACCAAATGGAGCAAACAGCACGCGGACCTAGTGGAGGGAGGAAAAAATCCTTAAATAAGAGACACGGGGGAATGATTAATGGACTTCAATGTCTGTACACTAATGCGCAAAGCATGGGAAATAAACAAGATGAGCTTGAGCTCTTGGTACAGCAAACTAAATATGACATAATAGGCATCGCTGAAACCTGGTGGGATAAGTCCCACGATTGGAATGTAATAATGGGGGGATACAATCTATTTCAGAGAAACAGACCAGACAAGAAAGGAGGAGGAGTGGCGTTATATGTCAGGGATGTGTATACCTGTGAAGAGATCCAAGATTTAGATCCTCAAAGCCAAAGTGAGAGCATTTGGGTCAAAATTAAGGGAGAGAAGAATAACAGAGACCTCATTGTGGGAGTTTACTATAGATCCCCAAGCCAAACGGAGGACATAGATGATGCCTTCCTGGAACAGATGGCCAAGCATGCAAAAGGAAGGGAGATAGTAGTAATGGGGGACTTCAATTACCCGGATATTTGTTGGACGTCAAACTCAGCCAAGAGCATAAGGTCAAACAGATTCCTCACTGGCCCTGCAGACAACTTCATTGTCCAGAAAGTGGGAGAAGCAACAAGAGGAACAGCCATTTTAGATCTGGTCCTAACCAATGTTGATGACCTGGTTAGTGGGGTAGATGTGGAAGGATCATTAGGCGCGAGTGATCATGCTCTTCTGAAGTTTACTATACAGCGGAAAGAAGCAGCCAAGCATACTAGGGCTCAATTTCTTGACTTTAAGAAAGCCGACTTCATAAAACTTAGGGAAGTGCTGGGTGAGATCCCATGGACAGCAATACTAAAAGGAAAGGGAGTTCATGATGGCTGGGAGTTTGTTAAGAGGGAGATAGTAAAAGCACAACGTCAGGCAATACCAATGAGACGGAAACATGGAAGGTGCCTAAAGACGCCAGGGTGGCTATCTAAAGAACTTTTAACTGAATTAAGATTAAAAAAGGATGTGTACAAAAAATGGAAAAGGGGAAAAACCACCGAAGAGGAATTCAAACAAATAGCCAGCACGTGTAGACACAAAGTCAGAAAAGCCAAAGCACAGAATGAACTCAGGCTTGCTAGAGAGGTTAAAAGCAACAAAAAAGGCTTTTATGGGTATGTTCGTAGCAAAAGGAAGAACAAAGAAACAGTGGGGTCACTCAGAGGAGAAGATGGTGAAATGCAAACAGGGGACACAGAAAGGGCTGAACTCCTCAATGCCTTCTTTGCCTCAGTCTTCTCCAATAAAGAAAACAATGCCCGACCTGAAGAATTTGGAGCAAATGATTCAGCAAAGGAAACACAGCCCAGAATAACTAAGGAGATAGTACAAGAATATTTGGCTAGTTTAGATGTATTCAAGTCTCCAGGGCCAGATGAACTGCATCCAAGAGTATTAAAAGAACTGGCAGATGTGATCTCAGAACCACTTGCAGTCATCTTTGAGAATTCCTGGAGAACAGGCGAAGTCCCGGCAGACTGGAGGAGGGCAAATGTTGTCCCTATTTTCAAAAAGGGGAAAAGAGAGGACCCAAATAATTACCGCCCAGTCAGTCTGACATCAATAGCAGGGAAGATTCTGGAGCAGAATTTGTCTCTTCAGAGTTTGCTTAACAAGTTCTTTTTTTTTTTTTTTGGTAGAGGAGATATTGCAGGCACATTGTACTGCTTTTTTTTTTTTTATAATAATTTTTTTATTACATTTTTTCCAAATTACAGAGAAAACAAAAAGAAAGACAGAGCTAAAGAAAAAAAGAAAGAAAAAACAGAAAATCTCAACCATTTCGACAACTTATTTCAAATTTCCATTGGACTTCCCCACATCTCCCATATGAGTGCATTCTTGATAATAAAATTTGCCAGCAAATTATACCCTTATTTCATATGTTTCTTTACATTTTCAGTTGCAATTTAAGTTTAAATCTCTTATTCTCCAATTACTCTAAAAATGTAACATAATATCCTTTTTACCCGTTTAAACTTTGATTCTTTCATGAATATTGTCAGTTTCATAGATAATTAAATTTCATTGCTGGGGCTAACGTTCCCAATCATACGACGTCTTATGTTTCATACAACTTATAATACTTCTGCAAATAATCTTTAAATTTTTTCCAGTCCTCCTCCATTGCCTCTTCTCCCAGGTCTCGGATCCTTGCAGTCATCTCGGCCAGTTCCATGTAGTTCATCAATTGCGTCTGCCAGTCCTCCAGTGTGGGCAAATCTTGGGTCTTCCAATGCTTAGCAATAAGGATTCTTGCTGCTGTTGTAGCATACATAAATAAAGTTCTATCCTTTTTTAACACCTTCTGGCCGACAATGCCCAGAAGGAAGGCCTCTGGTTTCTTGGGGAAGGTGTACTTAAACACCTTTTTTAACTCGTTATAAATCATTTCCCAAAAGGCCTTCAATCTTGGACAAGTCCACCAGAGGTGAAAGAATGTCCCTTCAGCCTCCTTACATTTCCAACATTTATTGTCAGACAAATGGTATATCTTAGCAAGTTTGACTGGGGTCATGTACCACCGGTATACCATTTTCATAATGTTTTCTTTCAAGGCATTACATGCCGTAAATTCCATACCGGTGGTCCATAACCTTTCCCAGTCTTCGGACATAATATTGTAACCAATGTCTTGAGCCCATTTTATCATGGCTGACTTAACTGTCTCATCCTGAGTGTTCCATTTAAGCAGCAAGTTGTACATTCTCGATAATACCTTGGTCTTTGATTCTAGCAACTCTGTCTCAAGTTTCGATCTTTCCACCTGGAATCCTACCTTTTTATCTAGCTTAAAAACCTCATTAATTTGGGCATAGTGTAGCCAATTTTGCACCTTATCCTTTAGTTTTTCAAAGCTCTGCAACCTCCAATTACCTCCGATGTTTTCTATTATTTCCCAATATTTCGGCCAATGTGCCTCCATATTGGCTGTTTTCCGAGCTTTGGCCTCTATTGGTGAGATCCACCTCGGAGTTTTAGTTTCCAATAAGTCTTTGTATTTTTTCCAGACCATATATATTGCTTTCCTGACAATATGGTTTTTGAACATTCCATATGTTTTCCCCTTGTCATACCACAAATACGCATGCCAACCTAACGAATTGTTAAAGCCTTCCAGATCTAGGACATCAGTGTTTTCCAATAAGATCCAATCCTTCATCCAGCAGAAGGCCGCAGCTTCATAGTATAACCTTAAGTCCGGCAGGGCAAACCCCCCTCTCTCCTTTGCATCAGTTAGTATTTTAAACTTTATTCGGGGCTTTTTGCCCTGCCAGACGAACCTAGAAATATCCCTCTGCCACTTTCCAAAACATTCCACTCTGTCCACGACCTGCAAGGCTTGAAACAGAAACAACATTTTTGGCAAAACGTTCATTTTTATAACTGCAATTCGGCCTAACAAGGATAATTTCAGTCTTGACCAGATTTCCAAATCTTTTTTAACCTCTGACCAGCATTTTTCATAATTATCTTTGAATAGATTCAAATTCTTAGAAGACAGATTAACCCCCAGGTATTTCACTTTTTTAACAATGTTTAGTTCTGTTTCCCTCTGGAACCCCTCTGTTTCAATAGCCGTCAAATTTTTCCCTAACACCTTAGTTTTTTGTTTGTTCAACTTAAAACCCGCCACCCGACCAAATTTCTGAATCAATTCCAAAACTCTTTTTGTACTAGGTTCTGGCTCCTGTAATGTTAAAACCAAGTCATCTGCAAATGCTTTCAGTTTATATTGTTTCGCTCCGACCCGTATTCCTTGTACCTGCCGATCCTCCCTTATCATATTCAGCAAAACCTCCAGAACCGAGATAAACAACAGAGGGGATAGGGGGCACCCCTGGCGTGTTCCTTTTTCAATATGAAGTTCTTCTGTCACCACATTGTTCACTATCAACTTAGCTTTTTGTTCCGAATAGATTGCCTCTATTCCATTCTCAAACCCCCTTCCCACTCCCATCCCTTCCAAGTTTTTCTTCATAAATTTCCAAGAAATATTGTCAAAGGCCTTCTCCGCATCAATAAAAATTAACACTGCTTTGGTGTTAATGTTTGTTTGTAAAAGTTCCAGAATATCGATAATGTTCCTGGTGTTGTCAAACAAATGTCTGCCTGGGAGAAAGCCTGCTTGGTCCTTATGAATTACTTCATTTAATACTTTTTTAAATCTATTAGCTAGAACATCCGCAAATATTTTGTAATCCACATTTAGGAGTGAGATGGGTCGGTAGTTCTTAAGTTGAGTCTTTTCAGTTTCCACTTTAGGTATCAGTGTGATGAATGCTTCTTTCCACGTATCTGGTGCCCTCCCTCCCCCCATAATCTGGTTACAAACCTCCATTAATGGTTGTATCAAGTAGTCTTTTAAAGTCTTATAGTATTTGGAGGTGAGTCCATCAGGGCCTGGAGATTTGCCTAGCTGCGTATTCTGAATGGCATCCTCAATTTCCTGTTGTGTTATTTTACAGTTCAAGATTGATCTCTTTTCTTGTGATAATTCTGGAAGGCCGTTTTCTTTCAAAAATTGTTCTATCTCAGTCGCATCCTCGGATCCTTGTGTATACAATTTTTTAAAATATTTCTGGAAACACTTTCTAATTTCTCCCGGTTTCTGAATGTTCTTTCCTTCAACTTCTAGATTGGTAACATAATTTAATTTTTGTCTCTTTTTCAACTGCCAAGCTAGCAGTTTCCCACATTTATTCGCCGACTCAAAAGATCTTTGTTTCATTTGTTTAATCTTCCATTCCACTTCTTGATTAATCAGTTTCGCATATTGTGACTGGTGGAATTTAATTTCTCTTAAAGTCTCCTTTGATTTTGGGTTTAATCTTAATTTTTTCTCACCATCTCTTATCTTCTCCAATATCTTATCCTTTTTACCATTCCAGAACTTTTTCTTGATCGTATTCTGTTGTATCAGAAACCCTCTCATAACAGCTTTACTCGCGTCCCAGATTATTCTTTTTTCCACCGAGGTATTCAAGTTAATTTCAAAATAGTCCTTTAAAGCTTTTTGGGCCTTCTTTACAATCTCTTGATCTCTTAGCAGGTTGTCATTCATTTTCCATCTGAAGGAATCGGCAGTAGTTAGTCTCATTTCCATTTTCAAAGCGTTATGGTCGGAGCATGTCTTTGGGCAGATTTCTATTTTTATAGTCTTAGGTGCCAGCCCTCTAGTTGTCCAAATTTGGTCGATTCTTGTCCATGACAGATGGGCCTCAGAAAAGAAAGTTCCTTCTTTACCAAGGGGGTTTCTCGTCCTCCATAAATCAATTAAATCCATATTGTCAGTTAATTCAAAAAAGGTTTTTGGTAGTCTTCCATCTTTGGTCAAATTCTGGTTCTGTGACTTATCCATAAAAGTAGAGACAACCCCATTCATATCTCCCATCATAATGATGTTAGAGTAGTCCAGATAGTCCAGTAATGTCTCATGCAGCTTCTTGTAAAATTCTGATTTCCCCTCATTTGGTGCGTAGATTCCTAATATCAATATTTTCTCTCCTTGGGTCGATATTTCAATAGCCAGGATTCTTCCTTGTTCATCCTTGAACAAGAATTTTGGTGAAAGGTTCTCCAAGTTCTCACATGCAGAAGCACACACACAAGCGCGTGATAGAGAAGGAAAACTTCACCAGAGCCCCGATCTCTCTCTGCGCTCTGATTTTCACTGCCTTGATAATGTTTACATGTTAGCAATATTGACAAAAGTGGGTGAGAGGCTTGCAATCCACCAGCCTCACTGTTTCTAGATAAGGGTGTATTGCAGTTGCTTTTTAAAATAGTTATTCATTTCTCAAAGATTTCTAAAATGCAGCAATAACAATCAACATGTTTGCCTTCCTAGTTTTCCTTGGTGATGGTTGGACCCCGGTTCAGGTCCTGGTTCTGATCCAGAAACTGACCCATTACTATTTTCTTTAGTACAAGAAAAGCCCTGCTTCTGCTTCCTCCTGTGAAGATGTAGAGTGTAGATCAGGAAATCCGGATTAAAAATGAGCAAACATTTATATGTGAGTGGGACCAACTCAATGGATATCACTTACGCCTGCAGCAGGTTCCGTTGCTGCCACAGGAGACCCCTGTAAGTTCTCCATAGGTACAGTTTTCTGGTAATTGGCAAGTTCCTCCTGCTAGTTCACAGTCAAATTGCCCTGTGTAAAAGAGATGGGAAATAAATTCGTTTAAAGGGGGCAAAAGGGTTGCCAACTACTTTTTCCGCAAACTAGAACCCTGCGTATTTAATGGGACGACCAACTTTTACAGGCTTCTGCTGCCTCTCAACCTGTTAACTACTGTTTCATTGGCCAACATTAGCAAGGGTCAGATCGGTCCTCCTTCTCTGCAAACACTCCAGCTGATTTCTGAACCTTGTAAGGGGGCTGACACTCAGCTGCACCCAGCCAGTTGGGTGGTGTATAAATCATAAAATTATGATGATTATTATTACTGCTCCTGGGATCTTTTCAGCACAGCTGCCACCAAAAAATTACAATTCGCTAATAGAAGGGGAGAAAAATGAACAGATAATGCACCCACAGAACCACATAACTGGCCACTAATGGAGCCTTCATTCCATTCTACTGAAGGTTCCCCTTTGCTTTCAACATCTGCCAATCTGAATTACTGTTGTTCTGAGCTTCAGAAACAGATTGCCATTTGCACCCTCTCTGAGAATGATATTTTCTGGAATATCCCCAGCAGTATTGCCGATGTGTCTTGCTCAACTCACACCCAACTGTGCTGGCTATGGTCTTTCTTGGCTCCCAGCCAGGTGAGGAGGGGGGTAAGGCCCACCCATTTGCCCAGTGGGCACCATCTCTTCATTAGCTATACTCATGGGGTCCTGAGGTGGCAACTTTGGGCATTATTTAACAAAGAAACTTGCTGGGCTAGGTCCACAATGGAATCTTTCATGAGATTTTTACTCTTCATAGATCCAGGACCTCTGGAATTAGGAAGGACTTGGGGATCATGGACACTAACTTTCCAAACTTTTCCAAGCAATATAAATGACCATCATGGAACTTTCCTGGCCGCTAAGGCTGCATCCTGAATATTGCTGCTTTTGCAAAAGTCATATATTCAAATTCAATTTCATTATTAAATAGGTTTTTAAATACTTTCCTCCCCACCCCCTTTTAAGCAGCTGGATAGGATAGGAAGCTGCCAAGTCGGACTGTTGTTCCATCAAGCTCATAGCTGTCTACACTGACAGGCAGAAGGTCTTAGGTGTTGCCAACCAGGGAAATACCTGGGACTCATCCTGAGACCTTCTGCATTTGCAGCAGATGCTCCCCCACCTGAGCTCCCACCTCCTCAACAACCCCCTTTTAAGCAGCCAGATGAGATAGTCTATAGTCAAATGAAATTGTGGGCAGGAAAAAAGCAGTGGTGGAAAAATGCTAAAATAACTGTAATATAGAAACTTGTGTATATGTTTGAAAAAATAATAATAAAGAATTATACTACACAAAAGAGAGAATGGTCTACACTGACACACAACAGTTCTTCAGGGTTTCTGGCTGGGGAAATACCTGGGACTCAACCTGAGACCTTCTGCATTTGCAGCAGATGCTCCCTCCCTGTGCCCTCTTACCTGCAACAACGTGGAAGAGGATGAAGACCAGAGCAAAGCTCAGGTAAAGGAACCTCATGGCTGCACTTTCCTCTGAGATCTCTGCCAAAGGGAAGGCACTCTAAGGCAGAAGGAAGTCGAGTTTGGATGGAACAAGGAGGTTCTCTCTTCTTATAGTGTTGCCGTGCCAAAAAGATGCTGAAACACATATTTGAGCATCTGAGTGGGAAATGCTGCAAGCAGGTATTTATTGCAGCTGTCAGTATCTGAACCGTCCAGGCCATTTTTTCTTAACTCATTCTAGGCAATTTATTCATCTTGCAGACCATCCCAAGATTTATCTGCAGAACAATCTTTCTCATCCTGTTCTCTTTCCGTATCAATTAGCAAATTTCCCGTCATCTCACAAAAGCTTCTCACAACTTCATGGCGCCTGGATAGAAAGGAAATGGCATTTCGGGTAACAGCTTGGCCATAGTGCAGGTTGATGCAACCTCTTTGGGTTGGGCTGTTCAGTTCAACTGCAGTTGCCATACCTTCCAAGAAAGGAACGTTTCAGTGTGCTTTTCTCCTGGTCTGCACATTTTTGGATGCATTTTGCTTAACATGCTTGATATTGTGATGCATATAGTTTTATGTCCATTGCACCCATTATATGCTTCCTCTCCCAGTACCCACATAAAATAATTACTTTATCCGATCATTCATAAGTTATAAACACAAACAAGAACAACAACCAGAAGATGAGAGGAGAAACCTATTGGTAGAAACATTGTTTAAATTCTTTACATCAGCTGTACTCTGCTTTTCAGTCAAAAGGCCCCAGAGTAGCTTACATACAATTTAAAAAACAAATCAAAACATGGCACACAAGCAGAAAAGGACAGGAAAGGAAGACAAAGACAAAAACCAGATCTCCTTACCAATTTCTAGACAATAAGCATTTTGCTTTTCATGCTTGTTTTTGTGTTGCATGTAGTTTTATGTACAGTGGTACCCCGCAAGACGAAAGCCTCGTGAGACGAAAAACTCGCAAAACGAAAGGTTTTTTCGTTTTCGAGTTGCCTCGCAAGACGAATTTCCCTATGGGCTTGCTTCGCAAAACGAAGCTTGCCCCGGGGACAGCAGGTCTTCTCTTTTGAAGCGAGGGGCGGCAGGGAGAAGCGATCTTCTCCCCGCAGCCCCAGGTCCGGGGACAGCGGGAAGCGCAGCGCTTCTTCCCCGCTGCCCACGGACCTCTTTTGAAGCAAGGGGCTGCGGGGAGATCGCTTCTCCCGGTGCTCCTAAGCGGGGCGGGGGGGCGGGAACACCTGCCCCAGCCGCCCCGCTTCGGAACGCTGCTCCGAAGCGGGGCGGGGGGCGGGGCGCGAACACCTGCCCCAGCCACCGGGCTCCGGAGCGCTGCTGCGAAGCCGGGCGGCGGGGGGGGGGGCGGGAACACTTGCCCCAGCCGCCGGGCTCCGGAGCGCTGCTGCGAAGCCGGGCGGGGGGGGAACACCTGCCCCAGCCACCCCGCTTCGGAACGCTGCTCCGAAGCGGGACGGGGGGGCAGGAACACCTTCTGAAGGCGGGCGGGGGGCGAAAGTCTTTGTCCCCCCTGCCTGCCTTCCCAGGGGCTTTTAAATTGCCCCGGACAGAGGAAAAGTCCTCCGCTGTCCCGGGGCGATTTTAAAATGCCGCCCGCCAGCATTTTAAGATCGCCCGGACAGCGGAGAAGTCCTCCGCTGTCCCGGGGGTTTTTTAAAATGCTGGGGGTGGGAAGAAAAGCCCTTGTCCCCCCCCAGCCTTCAGAAGAGGTCCGGGGACAGACTGTCCCCGGACCTAGTCTGAAGGCGGTTTCCCTAGGAACGCATTAATTGATTTTCAATGCATTCCTATGGGAAACCGTGCATCGCAAGACGAAAAACTCGCAAGACGAAGAGACTTGCGGAACGAATTAATTTCGTCTTGCGAGGCACCACTGCACATTTTATGACCCCATTCTCCCCCAAGCAACCACATAAATTAATGACTTGATCCCATCATTCCAAAAAGATAAACAAGAAGAACAACAAATCTATGAAAAAACCCAGCACTCCAAAAATGTGTGGAGAAACCTGTTAGTACAGTAGAAACATTTTTAAAATTGTTTTGATCAATTTTACTCTGCTTTTTAAGCCAAAGGGCTTCCAGAGGGGCTTATGTACAATTTAAAAACCAAAAAACCAAACATGGAACACAAGCGGAAAAGGACAGGAAGGGAAGAAGAATACAAAAACCAGAACTCCTTGCCAATTTCTAGACAATCATGGTCAGCTGACCCAGTTCAGGATCAGGAGCTGCCTGATTCCGCTTGGCCTCCAGCAAAAGCAGAAGCCTTGAGCCCTGCTTCCTATCTCTCCCCAAGAGGCAGTCTGGTGGAACGGTCCATTAGGAGCTCCATCTTTCCTGCACTGCTTGCATCAAAGGATCATCTAGGATGGTTGCTGCAGAACTGCATGGCTCTTTTCTTCTGATGGGTGTGTGGAGCAGTGGGCTTTAGGGACTGGAAGATGTAGCAGGATTTCTCTCTTGCACTGGCTGTCTAGGGTTGTTGCAAATGGAGGGGCTGCAATACTCACCTAGAGGACAGATTTAAGCACCTGGAGCAGTTTAATGACAAACCTGGATCTGGCTCAAGATCAGGGAGACCCACAAACCAATGACCAGGAGGGAGTAAGTTTCAAGGTTGACCCTTTCAAGCTGCCATGCTCTGTCAGTCCTGAAATGTGCAGATGCTTGAGGTTGGTTTCTGAGCTCCAAAGCAGGTTATCTCTTCCCATCAGATACACTCACCTTTCCCCAGCCACCTTTCACTTGCAGTAGACTACAAGTTGAGCAACAGATTCTGCCCCCTTTGCCATTTACCATCTACATCAGTGGTTCTCAAAGGATTTGGTGTGCCACGCTGGTGTGTCAGGAAAGGATGGCATGTGTGGCTGGCAGATTCAAGGACAATCAAAGAAACATTTAGGCATTTCAGTGTAGTATAGTATCAAAAAAGGCTTTTTTGCAGGTTCTTATGCAGCTTCTTTGTTTCATATTTTTCGGGTGTTCAGTGGCGTAGCGTGGGTTGTCAGCACCCGAGGCAAGGCAAGTAATTTGCGCCCCCTAACCCGTGGATTTGCGCCCCCTAACCTGTGGATTTGCACCCCTGAACCCATGGATTTGCGCCCCCCAACCCTAACCCCCAGATGTTGCACCCGATGCGGCCGGCCCCCCCTGCACCCCACACGCTACGCCACTGGGGGTGTTCAATCATCCTATTATATAGTAGTTGTGCTTTGTGTTATAAATCAAGCGCTCCGAGGAGTCGTTTGCTTTCTTTTTTATTTTAATGATATTTATTAAAATTTCAGAAAAGATAACAAAAAAGAAAAGAAAAAAAGAAAAAAGAAAAAACAAAATACAGAAAAGTAAAAACAGTTAAAAACAAATCAATCTTTCCATGTCTTGTCTTTCATTTACTTGTTTCTCTGACCTCCTCACACCTCCTTTTTTTGTATTCCAGTTCAGTTAGTTAATTCAGCAAATCCTTTCCCTCTTTGTTTTTATCTTAATCCTTTATCTTAATATATTATACCTTTAGATTCTCACCTGTTAACAATCCATTTTTACATACTCCTTTGTAACATTGCTACTAAAACCACTTAACTTCATTCTGACATCATTCTAACATTCATTAATTTTACAGTATTTCTGTAAATAGTCATTAAATTTCTTCCAGTCTTGTTCCACCGACTCTTCTCCCTGGTCTCGGATTCTGCCAGTCATTTCGTTTGCTTTCCTATGTATTTCTTATCAATAAAATAAATTCAGTGTGGCATGAGCAACTTTTATTCTGTTTGGCCTGGAATAGAGGAGACTGAAAGGAGATGTGATAGCCATCTTCAAATATCTCAAGGGCTGTCACATGGAAGAGGGAAGAAGCTTGTTTTCTCCTGCCTTGGAGGGCGGGACTCAAACCAATTGATTCAAGTTACAAGAAAGGAAATTCTGGATAAACCATCTGACAGGTCCAGGGCTGTCTTTACCTAGGGGTGTAAGGGGTGCAGGGCTGAATCCGCCTAAGCTTTTAACTATCTACCTGTTTCAAAATAAGAAATTTTTTTGATCAAGCTAGAAAAACAAAATACATATATACCTAGGTATTATCAATTGCATACATACTGTTTCACTAAAGAACTTTTGACTTTGTGCTCAAAGACGCGTTGTGCCAGCAGCAGCACTTGTCATTCACAATGGCACGTTTTAATTTCATCACTTCCAGTTCAAATTCATTTAGAGAAATCGTTTAAAAAATAATGTTTATTGTCATTAATTGTCGGCATTTTCGTTGACTAACTACTTCGGACTGGCGTTTTCCAGCACGCGATTTTAATTTTCCATTTCCGCAAAACTGTGCCTAGAGCACATGGTATGAATTTCACAAGCTGCATTCCCCCCCCCCCCAATTTAATGATGAATGTTAAGCGAGAAACGCATTTTATGACAAAACTAAGCAAGAAACGCTGGGCAAGTCCATGGGGCAGGAGGTTGCAGGCAGGCAAAGGGCAGTGGCGGGGCGTGGTCGGCCTTGTTCAATGGCGCAGAGGTTTATTTGGGGGCTAAACTAAATTTGGGGGTGCTGGGTGGATCTTTGCACCCCGGTGGGGCATATGCAAAAGATGGCCCTGGTAAGAGCTGTTCAACTGTGGACTTTTCCTCCTTGGAGGTTTCGAAGCACAGTTTGGATGGCCATCTGTCATGGCTGCTTTAGCTGAGATTCCTGTATTGCAGGGGTTGGAGAAGATGAACCATGAGGTCCCTTCCAACTCTGCAATTCTATCATTCTATGATACTAAGCCAACTTGTTTCCCCTGAATAATGTGATCTGCGATTAAATACATGTGGAAACAGGAGTAGTGCATTTCAGCTGAGGGACCTGCTCCTCTTGCTGAGGAGCAGGGGAAGCAGTGCCATTTTTCTGGAAAGGAACAGATGAGGTTCCTTCCTCCACCAGGAATTGCTCCCGGGCAAATGAGCTGGGGCTTCCCCTCTTCAGCCCCCTGTTGTTGTGGTCTCCTCCTCCTCCAGTGGGGGCAGCATTGGTCAGAGGAAGCATGGCAACTGGGCCCAGTGGGTGCAGCCTGACTTGCATCACCAGCATCTCCCCTTCCTCCTCTTCTTCCATGGACTAAAGCTCAGCTGCCTCCCCCCCAAAGACATTTGAATTTGGGTGCTGAGCTCCCACAAGAGCCAGCTGACTGGCGACGGAGCTCAGCAGAAAAAAAGGGAAATCCAAACAGAAACGGGCATAGCTTCTGTAATTCCAGGATGTCCCAGTTGAATCAGAACTGTTGATGGATAAGCAATCTAGTCTTGACATCAGGCATAGTTGACCTGTGACCCTCCGATTGTTGCTGGACTACAATTCCCATCATCCATGAACTGCAATTCCCACAAGCCCTGGTTTATTCTGCGTGGGTTGAAGCCAAAGGGAGAGGGGGAGGAAATTATAAGCAGCATGAGGATGAGCTGAGCGCACTCAAGGTAGCCACCGACACTACCTCCCCGCCGCCTCCAAATACCCCCTTCTCAGTCCATTTCAGCGCCCGCTGCCCCAACCTGGTTTCCTAACATAAATAGCGGTTCCTTCATTGGGAGAGGCGAGGTTACAGGGAAGCAGGCAGAGGGCCTTTTAGGTAGTGGTGACAAAGGCACAAGCGTGGTATTGCTCAAAACCTGGGAGACATGGGCTCATGATAGAAAACGATGTACATTGCCTTGAATTCTTTGGGGAAAGGTGGGATAGAAATGTCTAAACAAATAAATTGAAAGTGGCATGGATATGTGTTCCTATGTGTTGAACTTTAAATTTTCTTTTCTGCTTCTATTTTATTTTATACTTGGCTATGTTATGAATTAATGTATGTAAATTAAAGCTGAAAAGAGAGACCCAGATCAATGACTGAATCTGGGATCTTGATCACTAGGCAGCAATAGCCCTTCCCGACTCTTCAGTCCCACCACCTCCCTGGCACCTCCCTGAGTTCCTTCTTTCATTCTCAAAATCCCAGAAAACACCCTTCAGAAAATTCAGAGTCCTACTCAGAGTACACCCATAGAAATCAATAAACCTGATGTGCATTCAGCAGCATTAAATACCACTCCCAGTGACCTATGGGCACCCACAAGGCAGTGGCTCCTGAATAATCAGCTCCAGTTAGGTCATGGCTCCAGTCTGGGTTGAGTTCAACCTATCCCACCCATGTTCACATAACCAACTTGGCAACGAAACCCAAGCTCTGCCTGGGTGCATGAAAAGCATTGGCTGCAGTTATCTGCTCCTGGGACTCGGGGATGAGAACTTCAGTCAAGAGGAATCTTGGGCAGATATGATGCGCTTCCTCTGGAGGAGGGTCATATTTAGTCATAGATGCTTTTTTAAAAAATGAATAAAATACAATTTTGAATTTGCAGGTTAATATGTGTTTAATTAGATGATCATCTGAACAGACTGATCTTTGTTTCACTGCTTGCTTCACAAATGGATTGATCAGGCCCACTTCCACAAGCAAAGATCCAGAAGAATCAGCGTAGCCATCAGGCGTTCACACTGATGGATGTGGGCTGCTCACTGATGTCACTCAAGGGCACAGCATTGTGCATTGAAGCCACAGTAAGCAGGAAGATTTTGACCAGATGGGCAGTGTTTGGTGAGTTCCTCCTGGCAGAACCCCCCATTTCCTCTTACATTGATTATTGACCTGCATAAAAGAAAGAAGGAAATCTGTAATTGATGGCACTTTCAGGAGCGTGGAGTCAGAGTGCTCACCTTCAGGAGGTGAGGGAGGATCATAGAATTGTAGTGTTGGAAAGACTCAATGGAACATGTAAGGAATCTGTAGCAGAAAGGAAGAGGACATGCAGGCGCAGCCCCAGAAGAGCTCTTAGAGGAACATCAGTGCTGACATCCTCTGACCCAACCTGGATGGGCCACTGGCAGGAAATCAGGATTAAATATGAGCAAACTTTTGCACAAGTGGAACCACCAACTCATGGATATCACTTACTTATACAGCAGCGTGCATTAGGACCACAATAGACGTTTTCAATCTCTCCAAAGGTACAGTTCGCAGTCCTTGGGCCCTGGCAAAATCCTCCCAAGAATGTACAAAATGGAATTTCATCTGTGCAAAAGAGAGGGAATTAAATTGTCATTATTTGAAAGGACTTCTTGTGCAAAACAGAAACATTCGTTGGACGGATGTTTTGTTTTGAGCATTGGGAGAGGACTTTCAAGTATGAGAGCCTGAGGTCCTAGACTAGGAAGTAGGAGACCACCCATCAAATCCCCCTTCATCGTGAGGCTCACTGGGTGGCCTTTGGCCAGTCAATCACTCTCAGCCTAATCTGCCTCGCAGGGATGTTGTGAGGATTAAATTAGGAAGAACCACAGAAGGCACCTTGAGCTCCATGGAGAAAAAGGTGGGATATAAATGCAATGAATGAATGAATGAATGAATGAATGAATGAATAAAAAAATAAATATTCAGAGCCTTCTGTAACAGCAAGTCAGTATTATTATGTCCCATTATTATGTACTGATGGGGAGATCGAGGCTGAGACTGAAAGCGTGGTTTGCCCAAGGCCAGCTGGGGAGCTCATGGTGGAATCTCACCGGTCTACATTGTCAGGCATGGGAAGTCCTGATTTGACGTCAAAGTCCAAGTAGATAAATAGGTACCGCTCCGGCGGGAAGGTAAATGGCGTTTCCGTGCACTGCTCAGATTTCACCAGAAGTGGCTTAGTCTTCCTGGCCACATGACCTGGAAAAACTGTCTGTGGACAAATGAGGGCTCTCTCGGCCTGTAAAGCGAGCTGAGCGCCGCAGCCCCCGAGTCATTCACGACTGGACTTAACTGTCAGGGGTCCTTTACCTTTATTTTTATATAAATATTTATTTACTGCATTTTAATGTATTTTGCAAAAAAAAACCACACACCACAACTCAGTGGATATCACTTACCCCTGCAGCAGGTTCCGTTGTTGCCACAGGAGACCCCTGTAATTTCTCCATAGGTGCAGTTTGTAGTTTCTAGGATTTGGCAAGTTCCTCCTGCTAGTTCACAGTCAAATTGCCCTGTGTAAAAGAGAAAGGAAATAAATTTGTTTAAAGGGGGCAAAAGGGTTACAACTACTTTGTTTCCAAACTAGAACCCTTTGTATTTAATGGGATGACCAACTTTCACAGGCTTCTGCTGCCTCTCAACCTGCTAACTACTATTTCATTGGCCAACATTAGCAAGGGTCAGATCAGTCCTCCTTCTCTGCAAACACTCCAGCTGATTCCAGAACCTTGTAAGGGGGCTGACACTCAGCTGCACCCAGCCACTTGGGTGGCGTATAAATCATAACATTATGATGATGATTATTACTGCTCCTGGGATCTTTTCAGCACAGCCGCCAAGCCTAAATTTTACAGATTGCTAATGGAAGGGGAGAAAAATGAGCAGATAATACACCCACAGACCCACATAATTGGCGACTGAGTCAGACTTCATTCCATTCTACTGAAGTTTCCCCTTTGCTTTTAACATCTGCTAATCAGAAATACAGCTGAGCTTCAGAAATACCTTGACATTTGTGCCCTCTCTGAGAATGGTATTTTCTGGAATCTCCCCAGTAGTGTTGCCAATGTGTCTAGCTCAGCTCACACCCAACGGTGCCGACTATAGTCTTTCTCAGCTACCAGCCAGGTGAGTAGGGGGGTAAGGCCCACCCATTTGCCCAGTGGGCACCATCTCTTCATTGGCAATACTCATGGGATCCTGAGGTGGCAACTGTGGGCATTCTTTAACAAAGAAACTTGCTGGGTTAGGTCTACAATGGAATCCTGCATCAGATTTTTACTCTTCATAGATCCAGGACCTCTGGAATTAGGAAGGACTTGGGGATCATGGACACTAACTTTCCAAACTTTTCCAAGCAATATAAATGACCACCATGGAATTTCCTGGTCGCTAAGGCTGCATCCTGAACATTGCTGCTTTTGCAAAATTCATGTATTCAAATTCAATTTCATTATTAATAGGTTTTTAAATACTTTCCTCCCCACTCCTTTTTAAGCAGCTGGATAGGATAGGAAGCTGCCAAGTCAGACTGTTGTTCCATCAAGTTCATAGCTGTCTACACTGACAGGCAAAAGGTCTTAAGTGTTGCCGACCAGGGAAATACCTGGGACTCATCCTGAGACCTTCTGCATTTGCAGCAGATACTCCCTCCCTGTGCCCTCTTACCTGCAACAACGTAGAAGAAGATGAAGACCAGAGCAAAGCTCAGGTAAAGGAACCTCATGGCTGCAGTTTCTTCTGAGATCTCTACCAAAGGGAAGCACTCTAAGGCACAAGGAGGAGGAGTTTGGATGGAACAAGGAGGTTCTCTCTATTTATAGTGTTGTTGTTCCAAAAAGATGCTGAAACACACATTTGAGCAACTGAGTGGAAAATGCTGCAAACAGGTATTTCTTGCAGCTGCCAGCATCTGAACCCTCCAGGCCATTTTTTCTTAACTCATCCTAGGCAATTTATTCATCTTGCAGATGATCCCAATATTTATCTGCAGAACAATCTTTCTCATCCTGTTCTCCTTCCATATCAATTAACAGATTTCCCGTCATCTCACAAAAGATTCTCACAACTTCATGGCGCCTGGATAGAAAGGAAATGGCATTTCGGGTAACAGCTTGGCCATAGTGCAGGTTGATGCAACCCCTTTTGGTTGGACTGTTCAGTTCGACTGCAGTTGCCATACCTTCCAAGAAAAAAACGTTTCAGTGTGCTTTTCTCCTGGTCTGCACATTTTTAGATGCATTTTGCTTAACATGCTTGATATTGTGATGCATATAGTTTTATGTCCATTGTGCCCATTATATGCTTCCTCTCCCAATACCCACATAAAATAATTACTTTATCCCATCATTCATAAGTTATAAACACAAACAAGAACAACACCCAGAAGGTGAGAGGAGAAACCTATTGGTAGAATCTTTACATCAGCTGTACTCTGCTTTTCAGTCAAAAGGCCCCAGAGTAGCTTACATACAATTTAAGAAACAAATCAAAACATAGCACACAAGCAGAAAAGGACAGGAAAGGAAGACGAAGACGAAAAACAGATCTCCTTACCAATTTCTAGACAATAAGCATTTTGCTTTTCATGCTTGTTTTTGTGTTGCATGTAGTTTTATGTACATTTTATGACCCCATTCTCCCCCAAGCAACCACATAAATTAATGACTTGATCCCATCTTTCCAAAAATATAAACAAGAAGAACAACAAATCTATAAAAAACACCCAGCACCCCAAAAAATGTGTGAAGAAACCTGTTAGTAGAAACATTTTTAAAAATGTTTTGATCAGTTTTACTCTGCTTTTCAGCCAAAAGGTTCCCAGAGGGGCTTATGTACAATTTAAAAACCAAAAAACCAAACATGGCATACAAGTGGAAAAGGACAGGAAGGGAAGAGGAAAACAAAAACCAGAACTCCTTGCCAATTTCTAGACAATCATGGCCCGCTGGCCCAGTTCAGGACCAGGAGGTACCTGATTCAGCTTGGCCTCCAGCAAAAGCAGAAGCCTTGAGCCCTGCTTCCTATCTCTCCCTAAGAGACAGTCTGGTGGAGCGGTCCATTAGGAGCTCCATCTTTCCTGCACTGCTTGCATCAAAGGATCATCTAGGATGGTTACTGCAGAACAGCACGGCTCTTTTCTTCTGATGGGTGTGTGGAGCAGTGGGCTTTAGGGACTGGAAGATGTAGCAGGATTTCTCTCTCGCACTGGCTGTCTAGGGTTGTTGCAAATGGAGAGGCTGCAATACTCACCTAGAGGACGGATTTAAGCACCTGGAGCAGTTTAACGACAAACCTGGATCTGGCTCAAGATCAGGGAGACCCATAAACCAATGACCAGGAGGGAGTAAGTTTCAAGGTTGACCCTTTCAAGCTGCCATGCTATGTCAGTCCTGAAATGTGCAGATGCTTGAGGTTGGTTTCTGAGCTCCAAAGCAGGTTATCTCTTCCCATCAGATACACTCACCTTTCCCTAGCCACCTTTCACTTGCAGTAGACCACAAGGTGAGCAACAGATTCTGCCCCCATTGCCATTTACCATCTACATCAGTGGTTCTCAAAGGATGTGTTGTGTCACACTGGTGTGTCAGGAAAGGATGGCATGTGTGGCTGGCAGATTCAAGGACAATCAAAGAAACATTTAGACATTTCAGTGTAGTATAGTATCAAAAAGGCTCCTTTGCAGGTTCTTATGCAGCTTCTTTGTTTCATATTTTTCGGGTGTTCAGTGGCGTAGCGTGGGTTGTCAGCACCCGAGGCAAGGCAAGTAATTTGCGCCCCCTAACCCGTGGATTTGCGCCCCCTAACCTGTGGATTTGCACCCCTGAACCCATGGATTTGCGCCCCCCAACCCTAACCCCCAGATGTTGCGCCCGATGCGGCCGGCCCCCCCTGCACCCCACACGCTACGCCACTGGGGGTGTTCAATCATCCTATTATATAGTAGTTGTGCTTTGTGTTATAAATCAAGCGCTCCGAGGAGTCGTTTGCTTTCTTTTTTATTTTAATGATATTTATTAAAATTTCAGAAAAGATAACAAAAAAGAAAAGAAAAAAAGAAAAAAGAAAATACAAAATACAGAAAAGTAAAAACAGTTAAAAACAAATCAATCTTTCCATGTCTTGTCTTTCATTTACTTGTTTCTCTGACCTCCTCACACCTCCTTTTTTTGTATTCCAGTTCAGTTAGTTAATTCAGCAAATCCTTTCCCTCTTTGTTTTTATCTTAATCCTTTATCTTAATATATTATACCTTTAGATTCTCACCTGTTAACAATCCATTTTTACATACTCCTTTGTAACATTGCTACTAAAACCACTTAACTTCATTCTGACATCATTCTAACATTCATTAATTTTACAGTATTTCTGTAAATAGTCATTAAATTTCTTCCAGTCTTGTTCCACCGACTCTTCTCCCTGGTCTCGGATTCTGCCAGTCATTTCGTTTGCTTTCCTATGTATTTCTTATCAATAAAATAAATTCAGTGTGGCATGAGCAACTTTTATTCTGTTTGGCCTGGAATAGAGGAGACTGAAAGGAGATGTGATAGCCATCTTCAAATATCTCAAGGGCTGTCACATGGAAGAGGGAAGAAGCTTGTTTTCTCCTGCCTTGGAGGGCGGGACTCAAACCAATTGATTCAAGTTACAAGAAAGGAAATTCTGGATAAACCATCTGACAGGTCCAGGGCTGTCTTTACCTAGGGGTGTAAGGGGTGCAGGGCTGAATCCGCCTAAGCTTTTAACTATCTACCTGTTACAAAATAAGAAATAATTTTGACCAAGCTAGAAAAACAAAATACATATATACCTAGGTATTATCAATTGCATACATACTGTTTCACTAAAGAACTTTTGACTTTGTGCTCAAAGACGCGTCGTGCCAGCAGCAGCACTTGTCATTCACAATGGCGTGTTTTAATTTCATCACTTCCAGTTCAAATTCGTTTAGAGAAATCGTTTAAAAAATAATGTTTATTGTCATTAATTGTCGGCATTTTTGTTGACTAACTACTTCGGACTGGCGTTTTCCAGCACACAATTTTAATTTTCCATTTCCGCAAAATTGTGCCTAGAGCACATGGTATGAATTTCACAAGCTGCATCCCCCCCCCATTTAATGATGAATGGTAAGCGAGAAACGCATTTTACGACAAATGCTAAGCGAGAAACGCTGGGCAAGTCCATGGGGCAGGAGGTTGCAGGCAGGCAAAGGGCAGTGGTGGGGCGTGGTCGGCCTCGTCCAATGGTGTGGAGGTTAATTTGGGGGCTAAACTAAATTTGGGGGTGCTGGGTGGATCTTTGCACCCCGGTGGGGGCATATACAAAAGATGGCCCTGGTAAGAGCTGTTCAACTGTGGACTTTTCCTCCTTGGAGGTTTCGAAGCACAGCCATCTGTCATGGCTGCTTTAGCTGAGATTCCTGTATTGCAGGGGTTGGAGAAGATGAACCATGAGGTCCCTTCCAACTCTGCAATTCTATCATTGTATGATACTAAGCCAACTTGATTCCCCTGAATAATGTGATCTGCGATTAAATACATGTGGAAACAGGAGTAGTGCTTTTCAGCTGAGGGACCTGCTCCTCTTGCTGAGGAGCAGGGGAAGCAGTGCTATTTTTCTGGAAAGGAACAGATGAGGTTCCTTCCTCCACCAGGAATTGCTCTTGCTGGGATACAGCAGATGACGTGGCTTTCCTGCTGGGAAGGTGCAGCCAAGGTGTCCTTTTCTCAGGAACTTTTTCCAGATGTTAAGCAAGAGGAGATGCCATTGCAATCTGTTTTAGCACCTGCTGTTCTTGTACTGAAAGAGTCACAATGCCTGGAAGTCCATCAAGTATATATGCTTCTAGTATCAATTAAACTGTTGCAGTCGACATTATTCAAACCCCATTGCAAATCAGGTTTACTCTCAAGATTTAAGGACTTTCAGCTGTTTGCAATGTGCAAATCAAGCAAAAGCAATTGAAACAGCTCAACACAACAGAGGCTTCAAATGGTCCCCCCCCATTCAACTGAAAATGCCTGAGTTGCCTTTTGCTTCCCTCTTCCCTCCCTGTTATTTCCTCCTTGTGTGCCATTTCTTTTAAAAATGATATTGCACATACACCACTTGGTGAGCCTTTTCCCCTGAAAAACAGGGTATAAATTATATAAACAATTTAATAATAAATAAGGTTTCTACTAACAGGTGTCTTGTCGCATCTTTTGATTTTGTTGTCTAACTAAGAGAATACAGTGGTATCTCAGGTTAAGTACTTAATTCGTTCCGGAGGTCCATTCTTAACCTGAAACTGTTCTTAACCTCAAGCACCACTTTAGCTAATGGGGCCTCCTCCTGCCGCTGCGCCGCGAGAGCACGATTTCTGTTCTCATCCTGAAGGAAAGTTCTTAACCTGAAGCACTATTTCTGGGTTAGCAGAGTCTTTAACCTGAATCATATGTAACCGGAAGTGTATGTAACCCCAGGTACCACTGTAGATACTTGGGCCCCTTTCTCATTTCTGCATTTTTATTTTACATCTGTTGTTCTTGTTTGTGTTTATTTATTATGAATGATGGAACAAAACCACGAATTTATATATATTTTTTGGGGGGGGAATCACAAAATAGGGGAGGAGCTAAGCTCTCACAAGAGCCAGCTGACTGGCGAGGGAGCTCAGGTCAAAAACCGGGATGTCCAATCAGAAACTGGGATAGCTTCTGTAATTCCGGGATGTCCCAGTTGAATCAGAACTCTTGATGGTTAAGCAATCTTGACTTGACATTAGGCATAGTGGATCTGTGACCCTTCGATTGTTGTTGGACTACAATTCCCATCATCCATGAACTGCAATTCCCACAAGCCCTGGTTTATTCTGCGTGGGTTGAAGCCAAAGGGAGAGGGGGAGGAAATTATAAGCAGCATGAGTATGAGCTGAGCCCACTCAAGGTAGCCACCAACACTACCTCCCCCCCACAAAAAGATACTCTTTCCTCAGTCGATTTCAGCGCCCCCTGCCCCAACCTGGTTTCCTAACATTGTTTCTCCTTTTCACTGCTGATTTCTTTCTCCTCCCTGGAGTCTTCCTAACCAATCAATGATCCCATTGTGGAAGTATACCTGAAGGAGCATATCTACCCTCATCATTGAGCCCGGAAACGGAGGTCCAGCTCAAAGGACCTTCTGGCATTTCCTTCATTGAGAGAGGCGAGGTTACAGGGAAGCAGGCAGAGGGCCTTTTAGGTAGTGGTGACTAAGGAACTAAGGGCAACGGCACCAGCGTGGTATTAGTCTAAGACCTGGGAAACATGGGCTCACAGGAGTAAACGATGTACATCGCCTTGAGTTCCTTGAGGAAAGTTGGGAGAGAAATGTGTAAACAAACAAATTGAAAGTGGCATGGATCTGTGTTCATGTATGTTGTGGACCTTTAGATATCCTTTTCTTCTTGTATTTTATTTTAATTGGCATCTGCAATTATACTTGGCTATGTTATGAATTAATGTATGTAAATTAAAGTTGAAAAGAAAGACCCAGATCAATGACTGAATCTGGGATCTTGATCACTAGGCAGCAATAGCCCTTCCCGACTCTTTAGTCTACACTCTCTCCCTGGCACCTCTCTGAGTTCCTTCTTTCCTTCTCAAAATTCCAGAAAATTCCGAGTCCTACTCAGAGTACACCCATAGAAATCAATAAACCTGATGTGCATTTAGCAGCATTAAATACCACTCTCAGTGACCTATGGGCACCCATAAGGCAGTGGCTCCTGAATAATCAGCTCCATTTAGGTCATGGCTCCAGTCTGGGTTGAGTTCAGCCTATCCCACCCGTGTTCACATAACCATCTGGGCAGCGAAACCCAAGCTCTGCCTGGGTGCATGAAAAGCATAGGCTGCAGTTATCTGCTCCTGGGACTCGGGGATGAGAACTTCAGTCAAGAGGAATTTGGGGCAGATATTATGCACTTCCACCAGAGGAGGGTCATATTTAGTCATAGATCCTTTTTCAAAAAATGAAAAAAATACAATTTTGAATTTGCAGGTTAATATGCGTTTAATTAGATGATCATCTGAACAGACTGATCTTTGTTTCATTGCTTGCTTCACAAATGGATTGATCAGGACCACTTCCACAAGCAAAGATCCAGACGAATCAGCATAGCAATCAGGCTTTCACACCTATGGATGTGGGCTGCTCACTGATGTCATTGATGGCAACAGCATTGTGCATTGAAGCCACAGGAAGCTGGAAGAGTTAGACCAGACGGGCAGCATTTGATGATTCCCTCCTGGCAGAACCCTCCATTTCCTCATACACTGATGATTATCCTGAATAAAAGAAAGAAGGAAATCTGTAATCGATCGCACTTTCATGAGCTTGGAGTCGGATTGCTCACCTTCAGGAGATGAGGGAGGATCATAGAATTGTAGTGTTGGAAGGACTCAATGGAACATTTAAGGACTCTGTAGCAGAAAGGAAGAGGACATGCAGGCCCAGCCCCAGAAGAGCTCTCAGAGGAACATCAGTGCTGACATCCTCTGACCCATCCTGGATGGGCCACTGGCAGCCGCTGACTTTGAGGACTCAACCACACGAAAACGCAGGGAGACCTGAGGATCCCACACTCCAATGCTGTAGGAGGTGATGGCAAAGGCTGGACCCTCAAATTGACACAGCATCTTGCAGGAAAGGTGGTGCTAACTATTATTTTATCTTTTATTCTGATATTTATATTGCACCTTTCTTCCAAGGAACTCAATGGCACATATAATTCTCTCATCTCCATTTTATCTTCACAACCACCCTGTTAAGTAGATTAGGCTGAGTTGCAGTGACTGACCCAAGGTGAGCTTCTTGGCCACGTGGGGACTAGAACCCTGATCTGCCAGGTCCTCCTCCAGCACTCTAACTCCTACACCACACTGTTTTTCTATTCGGCTGCTGCTGCTACAACATAACCCCCCAATTCAGCTTGTTCCATGATGGAGCAGCTTTAGAGCTGTATTCCTCAGAGGGCAGCCTGCACCTTGTCTCCTTTTGCCCCAATTTTCCCTAGACTTACTATAGCACAGAACCCAACAGACTCCTTGTTGTGGACAGCAAGATGGTCAGTGATTTAGATGGACAGGCATGGAGAGGAAAGTCTTAATTTGACTGAAGCGCTGGTCAATCACACGATTTTTTGACAGAATGGGTGTATTTAGAGGGACCTTAAGAGGGTCCTTATTTATCTACTGTATTTTGATCTCTTTTGCAAAAAATAAACAACAAAAACAAAGTAACAGTTCACCGGGAGTTACAGGCAGCAATTTGTAAAAAAGAAGAGAAAACAGCCCCTGCTCTTAAATTTATAATCAGAAAAGGCATGCAACAAAAATTGCTTTTCAATTTTTTGTCCTTATAGTTCTGTGATTTTATCTTTTGTGTTTATCTCGTTGTCAGGGTTACTTCCAGATCCTAGCTCACAGAGGATCACGCTAGCCAGCGATGGTTAAATAAAAGTCTTTATTGAGTTACAGTCTCCATTCTCGAGCTGCTGCGTGCAACCCTACGTCTTATGCTTAGATCAGCGAAGCTCCGTCTGAGTCTCCGCCCCTTGCGCACCAACTTAATATCCTAGCCCTGCTCCACCTTTTCCGCCTGACAGTTCTCCTCTGGGTCCCTCTGCCCCCCTGGGTCTCTTCCTTCCGGGATTCTTCTGACGCTGACCCCCCTGACTCTCCTGTCTCCTTGCGCCGGGCTTTAGGACCTGGCTCCCTTTCCGGGCTGCCAACTGCGCCACCTTCCTGTGCATTTGAACTTGGCGCGCGCGCCCAACCTTCCACTTTCCGTCTAACCGTCACTTCGCTCCCCGATGAAGGTGTGGCCACTCCTGACTCGTGCCCTCCCTCCTGTTGCGAGCTGCCAGCGCTTGATCCCTGGCGCTCTTCCTCTTTCCTACTCTCTGGCGGTGACGCTGGTCCCGATTTCCAACTGCTCCCCTCTGAGTCCCCTCTGGCTCTATCTTCCTGGGGTGTCCCCCTAGTCTCCCCCCTTGCCCTGGCCACCGGTGCTCCTTTTTGTGAATCTTCTGATTCACTGGAAAGACTCGGAGATCTCGGGTCGTCGTCATCACTCATCCTTTCTTCTGCCTCCTCCCCCTCGCTCTCTGTTTCCTCCCTTGCCCTCGCCTCTGCTCCTGAACCCCTGACACTCGTGAACCACCCTGGAATCTTTTGATGAAGGGTCGTAAATAAGTGAAATAAATAACATAATTAAAAAATAGTTTAATATGAATAGTTCTATATGAAATGATTAGAGATATCTGTTCCCAAGTCTCCTTTGGGAAGAAGAGCAGGATAAAAATTGAAGTAATAAATAAAACGTCCTAAATAAAAATTAGTTTGTGTGGTTTTTTAGAAAAGAAAAGAAGATTTGGAGAAGAAAATAATCCTACTAAAAAGTGATTTATTAGCAGAAAGTTCAGTGAGTGAACAGGTGGATGGAGAGCCAAAAATGATCTGGAAATCAACTACTCCAACCCTTGTTCAATGCAGGATCTTCAATAACAAGATCCCTCACAGATTGTCCCTCAAAACCTGCTTCTCTGTCATTTCCACCCCTTTGGTTCTAGTCCTGCCCTCTGGAACAACTTCCACATGGCAGCCGTGCAAATATTTAGAGTCTGCAATCATGTCTCTCCCTCAAATTAACCTTCTCTTCTCCAGGCTAAACATGCTGAGCTCCTCCAATGTTCTTCAAAACAAACAGCTTTCAAATCTTGTACCCTTCCAGTCAGTTGACTTAGGAGACAGTCAAATCAGTCGTTTTCCTTTTTAAAACGTGGGTTCAGAACTGGCCATAGGCTAGAATAGATCTATTAAATTATTTCTCATCTCCAGCCTCAGATTGCAGTTGCTTTTCAATTCATTTCTCCAGTATTTCTAAAAGGCAGAATTAACTACAGTGGTACCTTGGGTTACATATGCTTCAGGTTCCATATGCTTCAGGTTACAGACTCCGCTAACCCAGAAATAGTTCCTCAGCTTAAAAACTTTGCTTCAGGATGAGAACAGAAATCATACTCCGGCTGCGCGATAGCAGTGGGAGGCCCCATTAGCTAAAGTGGTGCTTCAGGTTAAGAACAGTTTCTGGTTAAAAACGGACCTCTGGAACGAATTAAGTATTTAACCTGAGGTACCACTGTTTCACCATTGTGTGTATCTGAAGAAGTGTGCATGCACATGAAAGCTCATACCATTAACAAACTTAGTTGGTCTCTAACGTGCTACTGGAATGATTTTATTAATTTTCTTTTGACTACGGCAGACCAACACAGCTACCTATCTGTAACTATCAACATTGTTGGCATTCAAGAATTCCTCCCCTGGTTCAGGTCCTTAGGGACCATCAGGTTTCCAGCTCCGGTTCTACTACTGGATATTGTGATGTATTTTGGTACTTCAGGTGAGGAATGGTGAGTGCAGAATGAAGTGGGACTCTTTGTTGCCAAATCACATATGCGTTCTTGCAGCAGCAGCAGACGGCTGGCTCATCCTCATTTACTGAGGGTTGTCTTAACATTTTGGAAAATTAGATCAGAGCTGCCAGTTTTTACTGCCCATGGGAAGTGCAGCCTGCACAGTTTGTACCCATATGAACATCTGTGGGATCAAAATTCCCTGTGCACAGAGGAAAACCTTGAGGCTCTAATGCTTAAAAGAAGATGCAGAACCTAGAAGTGCTGCATCAAAACTGAATCCAAATTTAGACATCTAAAAATAGGGTTAATATGTCCTGATTTATAAAGTGATTGACCACTATTTCCTTTAGCACAAACAAAGCCCTGCTTCTGCTTCCTCCAGTGAAGATGCAGAGTGTAGATCAGGAAATCAGGATTAAAAATGAGCAAACATTCACACGTGAGTGGGACCAACTCATGGGTATCACTTACTCCTGCAGCAGCGTTCATTAGAACCACAGGAGGCGTTTGTAATCTCTCCAAAGGTACAGTTCGCAGTCCTTGGGGCCTGGCAAAAACCTCCCGAGAATCTACACAATGGGGGTCCATCTGTGCAAAAGAGAGGGAAGTTGATTTTCATGATTTGAGAGAACTCCTTGTGCAATAGAGAAACGTTAATTTGACGGGTGTTTTGTTTTGAGCATTGGAAGAGCACTTCCAAGTATGAGAGCCTGAGGTCCTGGACTAGGAAATGGGAGACCAGCCTTCAAGTCCAGCCTCATCATGAGGCTTACAGAGTGGCCTTGGGACAGTCACTCAATCTCAGCCTAATCTCCCTTGCAAGGTTGTTGTGAGAATTAAATTAGGAAGAACCACAGAAGCCACTTTGAGCTCCACGGGGGAAAAGGTGGGACATAAATGCAACAAACAAACAAGCAAATATTCAAAGCCCTTCTGTAACAGCAAGTCAGTATTACAATGTCCCATAATGCCGATGGGGAGATTGAGGCTGATAGTGAAAGTGTGGTTATCCATAGGCCAGCTGGTGAGCTCATGGTGGAGTCTCACAGACTTGGATTGTCAGGCATGGGAAGTCCTGATTTCACTGATGCTCCAGTCAACATTATTTTTGTACTTCAGGTGAGTTCTGGTGAGTGCAGAATGAAGTGGGAATCTTTGTTGCTTAAAAGAAGACGCAGAACCTAGAAGTGCTGCATCAAGACTGAATCCAACTTTTTACTTCTAAAAATAGAATTAATATGCCCTGAGCATATTACCAGCTACTCTGATACAGAAACTGATCAGTGATTATTTCCTTTAGCACAAACATAGCCCTGCTTCCTCCATTGAAGATGCAGAGTGTAGATCAGGAAATCAGGATGAAAAATGAGCAAACATTCACATGTGAGTGGGACCAATCCTGGGTATCACTTACTCCTACAGCAGCGTGCATTAGGGCCACAGGAGACGGTTCTAATCGCTCCAAAAGTACAGTTCACAGTCCTTGGGGCCTGGCAAACTCCTCCCAAGACTGTACAGAATGTAGGTTCATCTGTGCAAAAGAGAGGGAAGTAGATTTTCATTATTTGAGAGAACTCCTTGTGCAAAACATAAACATTCATTTGACTGATATTTTGTTTTGAGTATTGGAATAGCACTTCCAAATATGGGAGCCTAAGGTCCTGGACCAGGAAATGGGAGACCAGCCTTCAAATCCAGCCTCATCATAAGTTCACAGAGTGGCCTTGGGCCTCTCAGGGTTGTTGTGAGGATTAAATTAGGAAGAACCACAGAAGGCAACTTGAGCTCCATGGAGAAAAAGGTGGGATATAAATGCAAGGAGTAAATAAATATTCAAAGCCTTCTGTAACAGCAAGTCAGTATTATTATGTCCCATAATACTGATGGAGAGATCGAGGCTCAGAGTGAAAGCGTGGTTTGCTAAAAAGCCAGCTGTAGAGTTCATGGTGGAATCTCACTGGACTACATTGTCAGGCATGGGAAGTCCTGATTTGACTGATGCTCCGGTCAACATCATCAATTTTACATAGTATGGTCGAGTTTGGAGGGACCTCATTCATTCATTCATTCATTTCCTGCGTCTTTTTCTCTATTGCAAAAACAAAACAAAAACAAGTTTTCAGTGGTTTAAATTTCAACTGCCTTGGGAGACACTCAAATCAGTAGTTTGCCTTCTTAAAATCTGGGTTCAGAACTGCCCACAGACAAGAATGGATCTATGAAATTATTTCTCATCTCCATCCTCAGATTGCAGTTGCTGGAGATGAGAAAACTATTTATTTCTCAAAGATTTCTAAAATACAGAAATTTCTATCACCACCTTGGCCTTCCTAGTATTCCTTGGTGATGGATGCACCCCTGGTTCAGGTCCTTTGGGACCATAAGGTTTCTAGCTCCTATTCTGCTGTATTTTATGGTGTATTCTTCCACTTCAGGTGAGGTCTGGTGAGGATTAAGTGGTACTCTTTGTGACCAAATCACACTTGCGTTCTTTCAGCAGCAGCAGACAACTGACTCATCTTCACTTACTGAGCACTATCTTAAAATTTTGGAGTTAGATCAGAACTGCCAGTTTTCATGGCCATAGCAAGTGCAGCCTGCACAGTTTGCATCCATATGAACACCGGCAGTATCAAAATTCCCTGTGGACAGATGAAAACCTTGAGGCCCTAATTCTTAAAAGAAGATGCAGAACCTAGAGGTGCTGCATCAGAACTGAATCTAACTTTGTGCTTCTAAATATAGAGTTAATATGCCCTTTGTGTATCATCAGCTACTCTGATCCATAAACTGATCCGTGACTATTTCCTAGCACAAGGAAAGCCCTGCTTCTGCTTCCTCCTGTGAAACAAGAAACAGGAAATCAGGATTGAAAATGAACAAACGTTCGCAAGTGAGTGGGACCACCAACTCATGGGTATCACTTACTCCTACAGCAGCGTGCATTAGGGCCACAGAAGACCAATGTATTCTCTCCAAAGGGACAGTTCACAGTCCTTGGGGCCTGGCAATATCCTCCCAAGACTCTACACAATGGAGAAGAACCTGTGCAAAAGAGAGGGGAGTAAATTGTCATTATTTGAGAGGACTTCGTGTACAAAACAGAAACATTAATTTCATGGGCATTTTGTTTTGAGCATTGGAAGAGCACTTTCAAGGTGGTAGCCTGAGTTCCTAGACAAGGAAATGGGAGACCAGCCTTCAAATCTAGCCTCATCATGTGGCTCCCTGGGTGGTCTTGGGCCAGTCACTCACTCTGCCTCGCAGGGATGTTGTGAGGATTAAATTAGAAAGAGCCATAGAAGCCACCTTGACCTCCATGGAGAAAAAGGTGGGATATAAATGCAATGAGTAAATAAATATTGAAAGCCTACTGTAACAGCAAGTCAGTATTATTATGTATTATTATGTCCCATAATACCGATGGGGAGATCGAGGCTGAGAGTGAAAGCGTGGTTAACCTGAGGCCAGCTGCTGACCTCATGGTGGAGTTTTACAGATTTGGATTGTCAGGCATGGGAAGTCCTGATTTGACTGATGCTCCGGTCAACATCATCAATGTTACATAGAATGGTTGATTTGGGGGGCATCTTACCGGTCGCTACGGGCTTGCCATCCGGAAGGTTGTCATTCGAATCCCCACGATGGGTTGAGTTCCCCTTGCTCGGTCCCAGCTCCTGCCCACCTAGCAGTTTGGAAGCATGTCAAAGTGCAAGTAGATAAATAGGTACTGCTGCAGCAGGAAGGTAACCAGCGTTTCCGTGTGCTACTCTGGTTTTGCCAGAAGCAGCTTAGTCATGCTGGCCACATGACCTGGAAAAACTGTCTGCAGACAGACAAGGGCTCCCTCAGCCAGTAAAGTGAGCTGAACACCAACCCCAGACTTTTTCACGACTGGACTTAACTGTCAGGGGTCCTTTACCTTTACCTTTTTGTTTATATATATATATATTTACTGCATATTTATCTCTTTTGCAAAAAGAACTCAATGTAAATCACTTATCCCTGCAGCAGGTTCCGTTGCTGCCACAGGAGACCCCTGTAATTTCTCCATTGACACAGTTTGTAGCTGCTGGGAATTGGCAAGTTCCTCCTAAAAGTTCACAGCCAAGTTGCCTTGTGTAAAAAAGATGGGAAATAAATTTGTTTGAAGGGGGCAAAATGGTTGCCAACTACTTTTTTGCCAAACTAGAACCCTGCGTATTTAATGGGATGACCAACTTTTAAAGGCTTCTGCTGCCTCGCAACCTGCTAACTACTATTTCATTGGCCAACATTAGCAAGGGTCAGATTGGTCCTCCTTCTCTGCAAAGCGTGTTTTCATTAAAGGAGAGCACGTGTTGTGGATGGGGCCGAGCAAAGCACCCCATGGTTGCCAGGCAGGATAGATTGAAGGGGCTTGGATCGGATTGGTGGTTGGTGTTACTGGGGTAAATTTGATGTTGCCAATTTAGGGGTGGGAACAGAGGTTATTTAAACAAGGCTCACAGCATGTTCCTTTCTCTTTCGCTGTGGGCACCAGATCACCCACCCGCCCTGCCTTGATTGGGCTTGTGCTTAGACTTTGCTATGCCTGTCATGGGGTCATCCGCATTGGTGCGGGGGCCTGGTAGGATTTTTTCCTTTTGGCTGATTAGTGTGTGCCAATTGGTTTTTGCCTACTGCGTAGCAAATCGTCACAACTTGTAAGGTTGGTGGTTAGGCATTGGTTCAAATTGGTTGGTGGAGGGGTATGGATTGGCTGTGCCTGCCCCTCCAATGCTGCTGCTGCATGGGAATGCCGTTAAAGGAATTCAGGGGCTTACCATCCTCTCGTCCAAACCCCTGGAATCGGGTGCGGGCCGCGTAAGCTCCTGGGAGCATGCGGGGAGAAGCTGAGGGTCTGTGTCGCAGCTCCAGTTATCCCTGATCTTGTTCCTCCACACTGGCTCTCGCTTGAATCCGGGAGTCAGTGCTGTCCCCCAAGGCGGGGGGGGGGGGACAGCTAGTCATAACCAATGCCTAAGCAACCACTCACAATTTGTATTTTAATAAAGTTGTGGCCAAAAACCTTAAACAAAAAATTATGTGTGATGTGTGAGTTATTGGGGTAGGGGTGTTTTGGGGACCTCAGCACGCAAGCACTCCAGCTGATTTCTGGACCTTGTAAGGGGGCTGACACTCAGCTGCACCCAGACAGTTGGGTGGGGTATGAATAATAAAACTGTGTTTATTATTATTACTGCTCCTGGGATCTTTTCAGCACAGCTGAAACCTAAATTTTACAGGTTGCTAATGGAAGGGGAGAAAAAATAGCAGATAATGCACCCTGAGATCGAGGCTCAGAATGAAAGCGTGGTTTGCTAAAAAGCCAGCTGTGGAGTTCATGGTGGAATCTCACTGGACTACATTGTCAGGCATGGGAAGTCCTGATTTGACTGATGCTCCGGTCAACATCATCAATTTTACATAGTATGGTCGAGTTTGGCGGGACCTCATTCATTCATTCATTCATTCATTTCCTGCGTCTTTTTCTCTATTGCAAAAACAAAACAAAAACAAGTTTTCGGAGGTTTAAATTTCAACTGCCTTGGGAGACACTCAAATCAGTAGTTTGCCTTCTTAAAATCTGGGTTCAGAACTGCCCACAGACAAGAATGGATCTATGAAATTATTTCTCATCTCCATCCTCAGATTGCAGTTGCTGGAGATGAGAAAACTACCGTATTTTTCGCCCCATAAGACGCACTTTTTCCCCTCCAAAAATGAAGGGGAAATCGGGGTGCGTCTTATGGGGTGAATGCCTGCAAGCCTCTTGCGCCCGGCAGGAGGTCCCACCGGGTGCGCGAGGCTTGGGGCGGCAGCCTGTCGCCCGAAGCACGGGGAGCCCTCTGGAGGGCTCCCCCTGCTTTGTGCGAGTGTCTGCAAGCCTCGCGCACCCGGTAGGAGGTCCCACCGGGTGCGCGAGGCTTGGGGCGGCAGCGGACTGCTTGCGCGCACCTAGAAGCTTGGGGCGCGCTGAGCTCAGCACGCCCCAAGCTTCTAGGTGCACGCAAGCAGTCCGCTGCCGTCCCAAGCCTCGCGCACCCGGCGGGACCTCCTGCCCGGTGCGGGAGGCTTGGGGCGGCAGCGGACTGCTTGCCGGCATGCAGAAGCTTGGGGCTCGCTGAGCTCAGCACGCCCCAAGCTTCTAGGTGCGTGCAAGCAGTCCGCTGCCGCCCCAAGCCTCGCGCACCCGGCGGGACCTCCTGCCGGGTGCGCGAGGCTTGGGGCGGCAGTGGACTGCTTGCCGGCACGCAGAAGCTTGGGGCGCGCTGACCTCAGCTTGCCCCAAGCTTCTGGATTAGTGCAGGGGTCCGCTAGCCCTGGGAGAGGCGCCCGGCTCTCCCACGCTAGCGGAGACCTTGCCGGCACGCCGAAGCTTGGGGCGCGCTGAGCTCCGCACGCCCCAAGCTCCTGGTGTAGCGCAGCGCACCTGGGGGAGAAATAAATTTTTTTCCCTTTATTTCCCCCCCCTAAAATCTAGGTGCGTCTTATGGGCCGGTGCGTCTTATGGGGCGAAAAATACGGTATTTATTTCTCAAAGATTTCTAAAATACAGAAATTTCTATCACCATCTTGGCCTTCCTAGTATTCCTTGGTGATGGATGCACCCCTGGTTCAGGTCCTTTGGGACCATAAGGTTTCTAGCTCCTATTCTGCTGTATTTTATGGTGTATTCTTCCACTTCAGGTGAGGTCTGGTGAGGATTAAGTGGTACTCTTTGTGACCAAATCACACTTGCGTTCTTTCAGCAGCAGCAGACAACTGACTCATCTTCACTTACTGAGCACTATCTTAAAATTTTGGAGAGTTAGATCAGAACTGCCAGTTTTCATGGCCATAGCAAGTGCAGCCTGCACAGTTTGCATCCATATGAACACCGGCAGTATCAAAATTCCCTGTGGACAGATGAAAACCTTGAGGCCCTAATTCTTAAAAGAAGATGCAGAACCTAGAGGTGCTGCATCAGAACTGAATCTAACTTTGTGCTTCTAAATATAGAGTTAATATGCCCTGTGTGTATCATCAGCTACTCTGATCCATAAACTGATCCGTGACTATTTCCTAGCACAAGGAAAGCCCTGCTTCTGCTTCCTCCTGTGAAACAAGAAACAGGAAATCAGGATTGAAAATGAATGAACTTTCGCAAGTGAGTGGGACCACCAACTCATGGGTATCACTTACTCCTACAGCAGCGTGCATTAGGGCCACAGAAGACCAATGTATTCTCTCCAAAGGGACAGTTCACAGTCCTTGGGGCCTGGCAATATCCTCCCAAGACTCTACACAATGGAGAAGAACCTGTGCAAAAGAGAGGGGAGTAAATTGTCATTATTTGAGAGGACTTCGTGTACAAAACAGAAACATTAATTTCATGGGCATTTTGTTTTGAGCATTGGAAGAGCACTTTCAAGGTGGTAGCCTGAGTTCCTAGACAAGGAAATGGGAGACCAGCCTTCAAATCTAGCCTCATCATGTGGCTCCCTGGGTGGTCTTGGGCCAGTCACTCACTCTGCCTCTCTGGGACGTCGTGAGGATTAAATTAGGAAGGTCCACAGAAGGCATCTTGAACTCCGTGGAGAAAAAGGTGGGATATAAATGCAATGAGTAAATAAATATTGAAAGCCTACTGTAACAGCAAGTCAGTATTATTATGTATTATTATGTCCCATAATACCGATGGGGAGATCGAGGCTGAGAGTGAAAGCGTGGTTAACCTGAGGCCAGCTGCTGACCTCATGGTGGAGTTTTACAGATTTGGATTGTCAGGCATGGGAAGTCCTGATTTGACTGATGCTCCGGTCAACATCATCAATGTTACATAGAATGGTTGATTTGGGGGGCATCTTACCGGTCACTACGGGCTTGCCATCCGGAAGGTTGTCATTCGAATCCCCACGAAGGGTTGAGTTCCCCTTGCTCGGTCCCAGCTCCTGCCCACCTAGCAGTTTGGAAGCATGTCAAAGTGCAAGTAGATAAATAGGTACTGCTGCAGCAGGAAGGTAACCAGCGTTTCCGTGTGCTACTCTGGTTTTGCCAGAAGCAGCTTAGTCATGCTGGCCACATGACCTGGAAAAACTGTCTGCAGACAGACAAGGGCTCCCTCAGCCAGTAAAGTGAGCTGAACACCCAACCCCAGACTTTTTCACGACTGGACTTAACTGTCAGGGGTCCTTTACCTTTACCTTTTTGTTTATATATATATATATTTACTGCATATTTATCTCTTTTGCAAAAAGAACTCAATGTAAATCACTTATCCCTGCAGCAGGTTCCGTTGCTGCCACAGGAGACCCCTGTAATTTCTCCATTGACACAGTTTGTAGCTGCTGGGAATTGGCAAGTTCCTCCTAAAAGTTCACAGCCAAGTTGCCTTGTGTAAAAAAGATGGGAAATAAATTTGTTTGAAGGGGGTAAAATGGTTGCCAACTACTTTTTTGCCAAACTAGAACCCTGCGTATTTAATGGGATGACCAACTTTTAAAGGCTTCTGCTGCCTCGCAACCTGCTAACTACTATTTCATTGGCCAACATTAGCAAGGGTCAGATTGGTCCTCCTTCTCTGCAAAGCGTGTTTTCATTAAAGGAGAGCAAGTGTTGTGGATGGGGCCGAGCAAAGGGCCCCATAGTTGCCAGGCAGGATAGATTGAAGGGGCTTGGATCAGATTGGTGGTTGGTGTTACTGGGGTAAATTTGATGTTGCCAATTTAGGGGTGGGAACAGAGGTTATTTAAACAAGGCTCACAGCATGTTCCTTTCTCTTTCGCTGTGGGCACCAGATCACCCACCCGCCCTGCCTTGATTGGGCTTGTGCTTTGACTTTGCTATGCCTGTCATGGAGTCATCCGCATTGGTGCGGGGGCCTGGTAGGTATTTTTCCTTTTGGCTGATTAGTGTGTGCTATTTGGTTTTTGCCTACTGCGTAGCAAATCGTCACAACTTGTAAGGTTGGCGGTTGGGCATTGGTTTAAATTAGTTGGTGGAGGGGTATGGATTGGCTGTGCCTGCCCCTCCAATGCTGCTGCTGCATGGGAATGCCGTTAAAGGAATTCAGGGGCTTACCATCCTCTCGTCCAAACCCCTGGAATCGGGTGCGGGGCGCGTAAGCTCCTGGGAGCATGCGGGGAGAAGCTGAGGGTCTGTGTCACAGCTCCAGTTATCCCTGATCTTGTTCCTCCACACTGGCTCTCGCTGGAATCTGGGAGTCAGTGCTGTCCCCCAAGGCGGGGACGGGGACAGCTAGTCATAACCAATGCCTAAGCAACCACTCACAATTTGTATTTTAATAAAGTTGTGGCCAAAATTATGCCAAAAACCTTAAGCAAAAAATTATGTGTGATGTGTGAGTTATTGGGGTAGGGGTGTTTTGGGGACCTCAGCACGCAAACACTCCAGCTGATTTCTGAACCTTGTAAGGGGGCTGACACTCAGCTGCACCAGCCAGTTGGGTGGGGTATGAATAATAAAATTGTGTTTATTATTATTACTGCTCCTGGGATCTTTTCAGCACAGCTGAAACCTAAATTTTACAGGTTGCTAATGGAAGGGGAGAAAAAATAGCAGATAATGCACCCACAGTCCCACATAACAGGTGACTGAGTCAGCCTTCATTCCATTCTACTGAAGCTTCCCCTTTGCTTTTAACATCTGCTAATCAGAATTACAGCTGTTCTGAGCTTCAGAAATACCTTGCCATTTGTGCCCTCTCTGAGAATGGTATTTTCTGCAATCTCCCCAGTAGTGTTGCCAATGTGTCTGCAAGCAGGTATTTCTTGCAGCTGTCAGCATCTGAACCATCCAGGCCATTTTTTCTTAACCCACCCTAGGCAATTTATTCATCTTACAGACCATCCCAAGATTTATCTGCAGAACAATCTTTCTCATCCTGTTCTCTTTCCATATCAATTAACAGATTTCCCTTCATCTCACAAAAAGCTGCTCCCAACTTCATGGCACCTGGATAGAAAGGAAGTGGAATTTTGGGTAACAGCTTGGCCATAGTGCAGTTTGATGCAACCTCTTTTGGTTGGACTGTTCAGTTCAACTGCAGTTTCCATACCTACCAAGAAAGAAACGTTTCAGTTTGCTTTCCTCCTCCTCTGCACCTTTTTGGATGCTTTTGTACAGTCTTAATAAAGTAGCAGTTAGACTATGGACTGTCCTCTTTCTTCTGTTATGGATTGCCAGAAGATTGCTAGCGTGCTCCTCTCAGGAGGGAGGGGTCGCTTATCAATGGTTTTTCTCGACTGAGAGGGATTCCAGCCAGAGAGTGACCTCCAGAGAAATGCCCCGGGTGCCTGGGATGCTGGCACTGCTCCCGGGCTGGCGTTTTTCCAATAACCTTCTGGCGGTTCCTTCATTGGAAGAGTCCAGGTTACAGCAAAGCAGACAGAGGGCCTTTTAGGTAGTGGTGACTAAGGAACTAAGGGCAACGGCACCAGCGTGGTATTAGTCTAAGACCTGGGAGAGATGGGCTCATGGGAGAAAAAGATGGATATTGCCTTGAGTTCCTTGGGGAAAGTTGGGAGAGAAATGTCTAAACAAACAAATTGAAAGTGGCATGGATCTGTGATACCTGGGATTGAAGCTGAGACCTTCTGCATTTCCAGCAGCTACTCCCTCCCTGTGCCCTCTTACCCGCAACAACATGGAAGAAGATGAAGACCAGAGCAAAGCTCAGGTAAAGGAACCTCATGGCTTCAGTTTCTTCTGAGATCTCTGCCAAAGGGAAGGCACTCTAAGGCAGAAGGAAGAGGAGTTTGGATGGAACAAGGAGGTTCTCCTTATTTATAGTGTTGTTGTTCCAAAAAGATGCTGAAACATACATTTGAGCATCTGAGTGGGAAATGCTGCAAGCAGGTATTTCCTGCAGCTGTCAGCATCTGAACCGTCCAGGCCATTTTTTCTTAACTCATCCTAGGCAATTGATTCATCTTGCAGACCATCCCAAGATTTATCTGCAGAACAATCTTTCTCATCCTGTTCTCTTTCCGTATCAGTTAACAGATTTCCCGTCATCTCCCAACTTCATGGCTCCTGGATAGAAAGGAAATGGCATTTCGGGTAACAGCTTGGCCATAGTGCAGGTTGATGCAACCTCTTTGGGTTGGACTGTTCAGTTCGACTGCAGTTGCCATACCTACCAAGAAAGAAACGTTTCAGTGTGCTTTTCTCCTGGTCTTCACATTTTTAGATGCATTTTGCTTAACATGCTTGTTATTGTGATACATATAGTTTTATGTCCATTGCCCCCATTAGATGCTCCCCACCCACAACAAGCATAAATTTTTACTTTATCCCATCATTCATAAGTTATAAACACAAACAAGAACAACAACCAGAAGATGAGAGGAGAAACCTGTTGGTAGAATTTAAACATTGTTTAAATTCTTTATATCAGTTGTACTCTGCTTTTCAGTCAAAAGGCCCCCAGAGTTGCTTACATACAATTTAAAAAACAAAACCAAACATGGCACACAAGCAGAAATGGACAGGAAAGGAAGATGAAAAACGAAAACCAGATCTCCTTACCAATTTCTAGACAATAAGCATTTTGCTTAGCATGCTTGTTTTTGTGTTGCATGTAGTTTTATGTACATTTTATGACCCCATTCTCCCCCAAGCAACCACATAAATTAATGACTTGATCCTATCTTTCCAAAAATATAAACAAGAAGAACAACAAATCTATAAAAAACACCCAGCACCCCAAAAATGTGTGAAGAAACCTGTTAGTAGAAACATTTTTAAAATTGTTTTGATTAATTGTACTCTGTTTTTCAGCCAAAAGGCTCCCAGAGTGGCTTATGTACAATTTAAAAACCAAAAAACTAAAAAAACCAAACATGGCACACAAGCGGAAAAGGACAGGAAGGGAAGAGGAAAACAAAAAACAGAACTCCCTGCCAATTTCTAGACAATCATGGTCAGCTGACCCAGTTCAGGACCAGGAGCTGCCTGATTCCGCTTGGCCTCCAGCAAAAGCAGAAGCCTTGAGCCCTGCTTCCTATCTCTCCCTAAGAGACAGTCTGGTGGAGAGGTCCATTAGGAGCTCCATCTTTCCTGCATTGCTTCCATCAAAGGATCATCTAGGATGGCTGCTGCAGAACAGCATGGCTCTTTTCTTCTGATGGGTGTGTGGAGCAGTGGGTTTTAGGGACTGGAAGATGTAGCAGGATTTCTCTCTCGCACTGGCTGTCTAGGGTTGTTGCAAATGGAGAGGCTGCAATACTCACCTAGAGGACAGGTTTAAGCACCTGGAGCAGTTTAACGATCTAGATCCTTGAGGATGCGTTGGACCAATAATTTGTCTCTGTACCAGGGAAGCCCAAAAACCAATGACCAGAAGGGAATAAGATTCAGGGTTGACCGTTTCAAGTTCTTGCACTTTGTAAGGCCTGAACTGTAGAAATGTGTGAGGTTGGTTTCTGAGCTCAAAAGCAGGCTATCTCTGCCCAACAGATACACTCAAATGTACCTGGCCACCTTTCACTTGCAGTAGATCACAAGGTGAGCAACAGATTCTGCCCCCTTTGCCATTTAACATCTATATCAGTGGTTCTCAAAGGAATGGTGGGTCAGGAAAGCATGGGTTGTGTGGCTGTGAGATTCAAGTACAAGGAAAGAAACATTTAGATATTTCAGTGTAGTATAGCATCAAAATCAGAAAAGAGAAAGGCTCCTTTGCGTTGATGAGATGAGAGCTTGTTTGTCACAAATTGCAGCTGCTGGGTGACCTTAGGCCAGTCACACTTCTGTGAAGTCTCTCAGCCCCACTCACCTCACAGAGTGTTTGTTGTGGGGGAGGAAGGGAAAGGAGATTGTTAGCCGATTTGAGACTCCTGAAGGGGAGTGAAAGGCGGGATATCAAATCCAAACTCCTCCTCCTCCTCCTCCTCCTCTTCTTCTTCTTCTTCTTCTTCTTCTTCTTCTTCTTCTTCTTCATATAAGTGAGATTACCTAGCAAAAGCAAGCTCAGGCCTCTCATTGAGTTTCTATACATACTTAAGGTCCATATGGTAAAGGCTCATTAATAATTCTATGTTGGACCTGATTCAGGTTCTTATGCAGCTGCATTGTTTTATATTTTGGGGGGTTCCATGATCATATTATAAAGTAGTTGTGTTCTGTTATAAATTAAGAGGAGGGAGAAAGGTTGTTTTCTGCTGCTCCAGACAAGCGGACACGGAGCAATGGATCCAAACTACAAGAAAGAAGATTCCACCTAAACATTAGGAAGAACTTCCTGACAGTAAGAGCTGTTCGGCAGTGGAATTTGCTGCCAAGGAGTGTGGTGGAGTCTCCTTCTTTGGAGGTCTTTAAGCAGAGGCTTGACAACCATATGTCAGGAGTGCTCTGATGGTGTTTCCTGCTTGGCAGGGGGTTGGACTCGATGGCCCTTGTGGTCTCTTCCAACTCTATGATTCTATGATTCTACGATTCTAAGCGCTGCGAGGAGTTGTTTGTTTGTGCAGAGCACTCTTTAGTGAAACAGCAGTGTTGAGATGATGGGAAATCTCCAGCAGAGGCATTGAAACCTAGGACAATGCATCACAGGCTGAGACTGAGACTGAGGAGCCCAAAGCGGTCAAGGGTTCGGAAGCTGAACGCCTGCAGTTGTTTGAAGAGGGCGATTGTGACGATGATGACACTAAGGATCTTGATGTTATAATGGTGAAAAGGTGGAATGTGTTCAGCTTGGAACCACAGTGGCACCTCGGGTTACAAACACCTCAGGTTACAAACGCTTCGGGTGACAGACTCTGCTAACCAGGAAATAGTACCTTGGGTTAAGAACTTTACCTCCGGATGAGAACGGAAATCTCATGGCGGTGGCAGCAGGAAGCCCCATTAGCTAAATTGGTACCTCAGGTTAAGAACGGTTTCAGGTTAAGAACGGACCTCCGGAACAAATTAAGTATATAACCAGAGGTACCACTGTATCTCGAATGGCCTAGTAGCCGAACAAATTGGCTCCTGAAAACTGCAAACCTGGAACAATAATAATTTCCAATGTATTTCTGATCAATAAAATAAATTCAATGTGGCATGAGCAAATTTTTATTCTGTTCAGCTTGGAAAAGAGGAGACTGAGAGGAGATGTGATAGCTCATTTTCTCCTGCTCTGGAGCGTAGGACTCAAAGCAATTGATTCAAGTTACAAGGAAGGAGATTCCAACTAAACATATGGAAAAAACTATTTGACATTAAGAGCTGTTCAACTGTGGAACAATCTCCCTCAGCAGCCTGTGGACTTGGAGGTTTTTATTTTTATGTATAATATTTACTGGCATTTTTATTTTTAAAAAACCCCACCATACAGTTTTTACATTTCTTATCATCACCTATATTTTGACTCTCTCAAGTCATTGAGCTCCCTCCATCCCTCCAACCTGACTTTCTAACTTCAGTTTGTAGTTTCACCCGCATTTCTCATTCCCCCTATCTACAGCAGTACCTCAGGCTACATATGCTTCAGGTTACATACGCTTCAGGTTACAGACTCCGCTAACCCAGAAATAGTACCTCGGGTTAAGAACTTTGCTTCAGGATGAGAACAGAAATCATGCTCTGGCAGCACGGTGGCAGCGGGAGGCCCCATTAGCTAAAGTGGTGCGTCAAGTAAAGAACAGTTTCAGGTTAAGTACGGACCTCTGGAACGAATTAAGTACTTAATCCAAGGTACCACTGTACCTTTCTTTTTATTTTCATAACCCTTATAATTGTAAATATTCTTCTCCTTTTGACTAGCAAACCTTTAAATCAGTCCTGTTAGTGTTGTTAAATGTTTACAATGTTCTTTCAAATACATAATAAAATTGCTCCAGTCTTTTTCAAACTGTTGGTCTCGCTGGTCTCGAACCTTTCCTGACAATTGACTTGGAGGTTTTTAAGCAGAGGTTGGATGTCTACCTATCATGGATGCTTTGGCGGAGATTCCTGCATTGCAGGGCTTGGTGTGGATGACTTGGGGTCCCTTCCAACTCTGCAATTCTATCATTCTATGATTCTAAGAAGACTTGTTCCCAGCATCTAACTGAATAATGTGATCTGTGATTCAATACGTGTGAAAACAGTAGTGATGCCCTTCAGCTGAGGGACCTGATCCTGTTGTTGAGGAGCAGGGGAAGCAGTGTCATTTTTCTGGGAAGGAGCAGATGAAGTTCCTTCCTCCACCAGGAATAGCTCTTGCTGGGAAGGAGGAATTGTGGTGTGTTTCTGCTGAAGGACTTGTTATTGCTGGGATACAGTAGATGACGTGCCTTTCCACACAGGGACTTGTTGACTTGAAAAAGGTTATCCTGCAGGTAAATCTTGGGATGGTGTCCAAGACAAATAAATTGCCTAGGATGAGTTAAGAGAAAAGGAGCCTGGAGGTTTCAGATGTTGACAGTTGCAGGAAATACCTGTTTGCAGCATTTCCCACTCAGGAGTGCAAAAGTGTGTTTCAGCATCTTTTTGGCACGTCAAAGAGAACTTCCTTGCTTCATCCAACTTCCTTCTGCCTTAGAGTGCTTTCCCTTTGGCAAAGATCTCAGGGGAAACTGCAGCCATGAGGTTCCTTTTCCTGAGCTTTGCTCTGGTCTGCATCCTCTTCCACATTGTTGCAGGTAAGAGGGAAGCTCAAACTCAGGGGGTGGGGGGCTGTAGTGCATGCAGAAGGTCTCAGGTTCAATCCCTCTGCCAGAAATCTGGGAAACTGCTTTGTAGCTCAGACTAATCCATCTATTTTGGTTTCTCTCACTTCAGCATTGAGATCTGTTCACCACATTTTTGCACCAGTTTGTAATTTTGTGGGTGGGAAACCCTTGTGAATATCAGGGGAGGACACAAATGGGAAATTATTTCTGAGGTTTAGAACAGCTGTAATTCTGACTGACAGGTTTTGAAACCTTCGGAAAAAATGGAATGAAGGCTGACATAGAGGCCACCTATCTGGGTCTTTGAGTACTTTATCTGCTAATTTTTCTCCCCTTCCATTAAAGGTAAAGGTGAGGTCCAGTCATGGATGACTCTGGGGTTGCGACGCTCATCTCGCTTTACTGGCCAAGGGAGCCGGTGTACAGCTTCCGGGTCATGTTGGCAGCATGACTAAGCCGCTTCTGGCAAACCAGAGCAGTGCACAGAAACACCATTCACCACATTTTTCGCACTATAGGACGCACCGGACCATAGTAGGGGGAGAACAGGAAAAAAATAATTCTCCCTCTCTCTGCTTAGTGCCCCTTCAGCAAAACTGCAGGAGAAACAGTGCCCCTTCCATTTCTCCTTCCGCTTCGCTGCATAGCTCTCCCTCTCTGCTGAAGCCAGAAGACTCTTGCTCTCCCGGCTTCAGCAAAAGGAACCCGAAGCCTTTGGAGCACGTCACAAGGTCCCGCTGCACCCCAAAGGCTTCGGGGATAGCCACCTGCTGGGCTTGCATGTCCTCTTCCTTTTTTGCTCCATTGTTCCATTACATCATAATGATAAAAATAATAACGATAATAATTTCGTTATTTGGGCCCCACTCACCTTACTGGGTTGCCACAGCCACTCTGGGTGGCTTCCAGCATATACAGAAACATATTGAAGCAGCAACACCTCTTAACTGCTGCCAGAACCCTCTTCCAAAATCCGGGGAAGAAATGAGAACAACAACCATGAGGGAATGAATAACTAAAATCTGGGCCGTACATGGTGAGAATAAGAGAGGGCAGACAACAAGGAAATGCCTTTGCCAAGAAATGAAGTCTTTTTAGAAGTTACTGAAGTACGAAGGCATAGGAGAGTATAAAGCTATTCTTGTTACTCAGAACCTTTCGATATTATTATTTGTGTTTGGAATTTGTATGGAAATGTGGTCCTAGTGTTTAATTCTAGATATCTTTTTCTACTTGTATTTTATTTTGATTGGCATCTGTGATTATACATTGTCTTGTTATTGTCAGGCTGTTGCCAGCAACCCCCAGCCGGTTGCCGGGAACGTACAAACACAAGGAAATGTTTCTTACCGTCCTTTTATAATTCAGTCATTACAGAGAGAGGCTATAGAAGCCAGCCTCTTGGATAATGCCGTTCTCCCGAGTAAATCTCCACCCTCTACCCCCGTTTCTCCCACGTCCTCATTCATCACTTCTACAGGTGCTGCTACCTGCCCTCTGTCTTTGATCTCTTTGCTCTCAGACTTTCAAGGCTCAACAGGTTCTGAGAGAGGGGGGGGGGGGTCAGGAATGCTTTCTAAAAACACTATGTCCATCAGCTGTTGCCCCCCCCAGTGCTTCCTCCTCCTCCTCATCTCCCATCATTTCCCAATCCCCCCCCCATCTGCCTCTGAGCTGTGACCTCCCTCAAGCCTCCGGAGTTGTTGAACTTTTATTATGCTGATCAATAAATTGATCAGCAGGCTGGGTCAGGCCCCTGAAACGGACTTTGGACATGCCTGGGTTATACTCATTGGGTTTTAGGTGCCAAATATGGTGGCCATTTTCTCACAAAGACGCTTGTCTGGCTAGTTCAACAATGAAATCCTCCATTATATGTTTACCCTTGTTGAATCCAGGATTTAGATGGGACTTGGACATCATGCACACTAACCCCTCCAAACTCACAACAATATATCTGTATCTGAAGAAGTGTGCATGCACACAAAAGCTTATACCCAGAACAAACTTAGATGGTCTCTAAGGTGATATTTCAACTGTGTCAGACCAACACGGCTACCTGCCTGAACAATATAAATGACCACGATGGAACCTGGAGTGTGCCTCAGTCTGTAGCCTGAACATTGATACTTTCGCAAAAGTCATTTATTCATATTCAGTTTTATTATGATACACTTTTCTTCTTCACTATTTTGGCAGCCAGATAGGATACGTAGCTCTGTTATATCCAGTCACAGTAGTTCAGAATTGTCTACACAGAGAGGCAGCAGATCTCCAGAGTCTCTGGCGGGGGGAAACCCAGCACTTTGCAGAAACACCTGCAGTTTGAACCTGATACTCCCCCATCCCCACGCCCGAGCTTGAGCTGTCCTCTTACCTGCAACAACGTGGAAGAGGATGAAGACTAGAGCAAAGCTCAGGTAGAGGAACCTCATGGCTGGAGTTGTCTCTCAGATCTTTGCCCAAGGGAAGATGCTCTAAGGCAGAAGGAAGTCGAGTTTGGATGGAACAAGGAGGTTCTCTTTACTTATAGTGTTCCTCTGCCAAAGAGATGTTGAAAAAAAAACATTTGCTCATCTGGGTGGGGAAAGCTGCAAACAGTTTTTTCCAGTAACTCAGCATCTGAACCCTCCAGGCCCTTTTCTCTTAACTCATCCTAAGCTATTCCATAACGAGAGAAGAGTTCTGTCTTTTGCCAACGTGATCTCTTCCTGCTGCTTCCTCCTTCTCCTCCTCTCCCATTATTTCCCAACTCCCCCCCCGCCTCTGAGTTGTGACCTCCCTCAAGACTCTGTTGTAAATCTAAACTGTCTTCCACTTCCTCCTCCCTGGAAGGGTCAAGTTGGGGTGGCGATCTCCACCATTTCTCCTCTGCCCAGTTCCTGACAATTATGAATTAATGTGTATGAATGAAAGTTGAAAAGAATGAAAGACCCAGATGATGATTGACCCTGGGATCTTGATCACTAGGCAGCAATAGCCCTTCCTGGTTCTTCAGTTCCTCCACCCACTCCCTGGAACCTCTCCGAGTCCCTTCTCTCATTCACAGAAATTCCCACCCCTCAAAAAAACCCTCTGAGTCCTACTCAGAGTAGACCCATGGAAAGAAATAAACCTAATGCAGCCATGCCCATTAACTTCAATAGCACTAAATGCCACCCTCAATTATTTGTGGTCACCCACAAGGCAATGGCTCCTTAAAAATCAGCTTCAATTCAGTCATGGCTCCGGTCTGGGTTGAGTTCAGCCTCTCCTGCCCATGTTCCCATAACCTGTGTGCATGAAAAGCACTGGCTGCAATTATCTGCTCCTGGGACTACTTGATGAGGACTTCAGTCAAGAGGGATCTTGAGCAGATAAGATGTTCTTTCATCAGAGTTGGGTCATATTTAGCAGTAGACACTTTTAAAAAAGAAAACAAAAAAAATACACATTCAATTTCAACATTGTGAAATTATTTTGTGTTTATTCATCTGAGCATTCATCTGAGCATTTATTTCATTGTCTGCTTTCACACATGTGCAGATCTGCTCCACTTCCACAAGCAAAGATTGAGAAGATCTGGCATAGCCATTGGATGTCTACAACCATGGAGGTGGGCTGCTCATGGGTATCCCTCAAGAGCACAGCACTGTGTATCGACGCCACAGTAACTCGGAAGATTCCGACCAGACGGGCAGGGTTTGCTGAGATCCTCTTGGCAGAACCCTCCCAGGCTATCGCACTCGGGCATTGTTGGTGGTTTATCTGCATCAAAGAAACAAGAGAACTATTGTTGATGGCCCCAAAGTCAGATTCCTCACATTCAGATGATGCAAGAGGATCATAGAATTGTAGAGTTTGAAGGGCTCAAAATAACATCTAGTCCTACCCCAAACCCTCCAAGTGTCCCTATTTTTCAGGGATATCCCTGATTTAGAGAAACCGTCCTGGTTTCTGATTTGATCCCAGAATATCCCACTTTTCCTTAGGTAAAGGGTAAAGGGACCCATGACCATTAGATCCAGTCGCGGACGACTCTAGGGTTGCAGTACTCATCTCGCTTTACTGGCCGAGGGAGATGGTGTACAGCTTCTGGGTTATGTGGCCAGCATGACTAAGCCATTTCTGGCAAACCAGAGCTGTGCACTGAAACGCCGTTTACCTTCCTGCCAGAGCGGTACCTATTTATCTACAGGAGCAGGGACTGAGCAATGGGAGCTCACTCCGTCGCAGGGATTCAAAATACAAACCTTCCAATCGGCAAGCCCTAGGCTCTGTGGTTTAACCCACAGCACCACCAGTGTCCCCCACTTTTCCTTGGAGAAATGTTGGAGGGTATGGAGTTATCTAGCATCAGAGCCATCTGAAGATTTTATAATATTTAATGTTTTATTATGTTGTTATATATATTTTGGAAGCTGCCGAGAGTGCTGGGCAACCCAATAAGATGTGTGGGGTATACATAGTTGAATTATCATGATGGAATGGGACGTCCCTATTTTCATTGGAGAAATGTTGGAGGGTATGCTACCCTGAAATGCAGGAATCTGTTGCAGACAGGGAAGAAGCCGTGCAGGCCTAGTCCGCTGAAAAGAATTCTGGCAGGCAATGTGCCCTTTTGGTTTCAGATTGTACATAAGTAAAGGTAAAGGTACCCCTGCCCGAACGGGCCAGTCTTGACAGACTCTGGGGTTTGTGCGCCCATCTCACTCAAGAGGCCGGGGGCCAGCGCTGTCCGGAGACACCTCCGGGTCACGTGGCCAGCGTGACAAAGCTGCATCTGGTGAGCCAGCGCAGCACACGGAACGCCGTTTACCTTCCGGCTGGTAAGCGGTACCTATTTATCTACTTGCACCCAGGGGTGCTTTCGAACTGCTAGGTTGGCAGGCGCTGGGACCGAGCAGCGGGAGCGCACCCCGCCGCGGGGATTCAACCTTTCGATCGGCAAGCCCTAGGCGCTGAGGCTTTTACCCACAGTGCCACCCGCATACATAAGTAGACCAGTTTAAAAAGCCCAGGACACCAATTTTCATGGCCCTCTAGTGGCTATGGTGGCTCATTTACCAGAATTAATGTATTTAGCATTAGCTCTGGAAGTGTGTACAGTGGAACCTCGGGTTGCGGATGTAAACCGTGACGAAGACACGTCCACAACCCACAGCGTTCGTAACCTGCAGGGCCGCGTCTGCGCACACGCTTTATGCGATTTGGCGCTTCTGCGCATATGTGAGCGGCAAAACCCGGAAGTAACCCTTTCCAGTACTTCTCGGTTTCCCATGGTCCCCAACCTGAAAACACGTAACCCGAAGCGTTTGTAACCCGAGGTACCACTGTACTCGATTCTGACGAAACAAAGCCTCATGCAGAAAAATACACATTAGAAGGCTCAGTTTGGTCACTTGATGCAGAACCTAGAAGTGCAACTTGAGAACTGAATCATACTTTGTACTACTAAGAATAGGGTTATTATGCCCTGAGACAATTATCAGCTATTCTGATTTATAAAGTGATTGATCACTGTTTCCTTTAGCACAAGCCCTGCTTCTGCTTCCTCCAGTGAAGATCTAGAGCGTAGATCAGGAAATCAGAATGAAAAAGCAGGATTAAAAATGAACAAACATTCCCCCTTGTTAGCAAGGCCAACTCACTGTGTTTCACTTACTCTTGCAGCAGTTTCCATTAAAGCCACAGTTGGCTGGAATATATCCATAGGGACATTTCAGAGTTAGTGGTACCTGGCAATATCCTCCCTGTTCTTTGCAGCTTGTAAGTTGCCCTGTCAAAAGAGAGGGACATAAATTGTCATGATTTGAGAAGACTTATTGTGCAAAAAAAAAGGACAGTAATTGGTTGACAATGTTTTGTTTTGAGCATTGAAAGAGCATTTTCAAGAATGAGACCCAGGCTAATGTAGTGGTTAATAATAATAATAATAAATTATTTATATCCCGCCCTCCCCAGCCAAAGCAGGGCTCAGGGCGGCTAACAACAATAAAACAGTACAAAAGTACAGCACAAAGAATACTCTAAAATCATTCATTATAAAATTAATTAATTCAAGCCACTGGCAACCATTGGGCCAGAGCTCCGCGAAGATTGCCGAGGGAGGGAGTCAGGCTGTGCCCTGGCCAAACGCCTGGTGGAACAGCTCTGTCTTGCAGGCCCTGCGGAAAGATGTCAGGTCCCGCAGGGCCCTAGTCTCTTGTGACAGAGCGTTCCACCAGATCGGAGCCACGGCTGAAAAAGCCCTGGCTCTAGTTGAGACCAGCCTAACTTCTCTGTGGCCTGGGACCTTCAAGATGTTTTTATTTGAAGACTGTAAGTTTCTCTGTGGGGCATACCAGGAGAGGCGGTCCCATAGGTACGAGGGTCCTAGGCCGTATAGGGCTTTAAAGGTTAAAACCAGCACCTTAAACCTGATCCTGTACTCCACCGGGAGCCAGTGCAGCTGGTATAGCACCGGGTGAATGTGATCTCGCAGCGAAGACCCCATAAGGAGTCTCGCTGCAGCATTCTGCCCCCGCTGGAGTTTCTGGGTCAGTCTCAAGGGCAGCCCCACATAGAGCGAGTTACAATAATCCAGTCTGGAGGTGACCGTCGTGTGGATCACAGTGGCTAGGTCAGGGCGAGAGAGGTAAGGAGCCAATTGCTTAGCTTGGCGGAGATGGAAAAATGCCGCCTTTGTTGTAGCTGGGTTCAAATCCTCACTCCCTGGGTGGCCTTGATCTACATCACAGGGTTTCTTCAAGGAAGAGACTGGGCCCACCAAACGAAGTTCTGCAGCGGCCATGCGCACAAACCTTAGTGACGTCACGTGTGCTGGGGCCCCTCCCCCGGACGTGGGGGGGGGTGCAAGGCAGCATGCCAAAACTGATTCTATATGATCTGTCCACAGGGGCATAGTCTCTCTGAAAGGGATATTTTCTGGAATCTCCTCTGTAGTATTTGTTATGTACTGAAGTTCTCACCCTGGGCCAGCAGGGGGATACTGTAGATAGTTATGCAAATGAAGGATCGAAAGTGACATTCAGTGATTGGATAGTTTTAGAAAGTTGCTACAGTTACATTGTTCTGGAGCTCTATATAAGCAGGCTGATTGAGCTCTTCAGTTCAGTTCTGTTCTGGCCTTTGAGTAAACAAGTGCTGTTTGAAGAATCGCTGTGTCGTCTGATATGTTTGCCCACAACTTAACAGTATTACTGATGGGAGCACATTCAGTCCCACTAGGATGTATGCCCTGCATTGATCTGGGTGAGTCAGGTGGCAGAGAAAACTCCAAACTCCAAACTCACAACAGTATATCTGTATCTGAAGAAGTGTGCATGCACACGAAAGCTTATACCCAGAACAAACTTAGTGGGTCTCTAAGGTGCTACTGGACAATTTTTTAGTTTTTGATTTGTTTATTTTGACTGCATCAGACCAACACGGCTACTTACCTGAACAATGTAAATGACCACGATGGAACCTGGAGTGCCGTCTCAGCATGTAGTCTGGACGTTGCTGCTTTCTCAAAAGTCATTTATTCAGATTCAGTTTTATTATGAAATGCTTTCCTTCTTCACCACCCCTATTTCGGCAGCCACACAGGATAGGAAGCTCACTTATACCCAGTCACACTAGTTCTGAATTGTGTACATTGAGAGGCAGCAGTTCTCCAGCTTTTCTGTCAGGGGGAAAACCCAGCACTTTGCGGAAACACCTGCAATTGAACCTGAGACCTTCTGCATTTGCAGCAGATGCTCCCCCACCTGAGCTTGAGCTGCTCTCTTACCTGCAACAACATGGAAGGGGATGAAGACCAGAGCAAAGCTCAGGTAAACGAACCTCATGGCTGCAGTTTCCTCTGTGATCTCTGCCAAAGGGAAGGCGCTCCAAGGCAGAAGGAAGTGGAGTTTGGATGGAACAAGGTGGTTCTCTTTACTTATAGTGTTGCCGTGCCAAAGAGCTGTTGAAACATACCTTTGGGGAAAGCTGCAAACAGGTATTTCCAGCAACTGTCAGCATCTGAACCCTCCAGGCCCTTGTCTCTTAACTCATCCTAGAGCATTTATTTATCTTTATATTTAATTAACCGCAGAACCAACTTTATCATATGTTCACAATCTGCCCTGCGCTCCAGGCCATGCTGTTTTATTCCCATAACAATTAACAGATTTTCTGTAATCTCATGATTACAACTTCACAGCACCTACGCAAATGGAAAGTGGAGTGTGAGTTAAGAGCTTTGCTGCAATGCAGTTTGACGCAAACTCTTGTACTTGGACTGTTCAGTTCGACTGCAATCACAATACCTACCAAGAAAGAAACTTTTCAGTGTGCTTTTCTCCTGATCTGCACATTTTTAGATGCATTTTGCTTAATATGCTTGTTTTGGTGATGCCCAAGGTTATATGTACACTTTATCCATTATGCTGTCTTTTAAGAAAAACAAAATAGTAATTTTATTTCGTCATCCATAAGAAGATTTCACCATCACTGAAATCTTGCCAAATCCGACCCTCAGTTCCAAGGCTCTGAATGGAAGGAAGCCCCTAACGCTCCACAATCATTGCCTGACAAAACATCTGGGAGACACCAAACTGTCAAAAGCTGCTCAATCAAGTCCTTATTCTGGTCATCCTTTCTTCCTAAGCAAAGAACATCCTCACAGCCTAACCCTTTCTTCATAGAAGAGGTTAGTGAAATATACTCGGAGTCAAGAGTGGATTTCATGCTCTTCAGCTCATATTGGTGAGGAGGAATCAAAGTTCCCCCAGAATGTCTGCTTTATATACATTATTTATACAATGGGCCCCACATGATTGGCTAATTCCGGGATTTACTTGTAGGCCAATCAGGTTGCGGATTCACTTCCACCTGGAGCTGGATTGGGTGGCTCCTGTGAACCAATCAGACTGCTGCATTCTGGATCCTATTGTTCTAGGACCAATCAGACTGCTGCATTTTGGATCCTATTCAACTCAGTACATAACAGTTAGTGTCATAACCAAATTGCTTTTCTTCTTATCATCTGCACTTATGCAATCAAGCAGACAAACCACATTTTTCTACATCTTAATGAATGGTCCTTGTTCACTTGTCTTGAGAAGCCTTGGTCCCAGAGGCTGTGCCCAAACAAACAATGTGATCTGTGATTAAAAACTTGTGAAAACAGGAGCTGCATTACCGTGAGGCAAGTCTGGGTGGCCATATGTCGGGGATTCTTTAGGTTCTTTTTTAAATTTTCATTTATTTATTTATACTTTCCAAGTGTATACATTTCACTAATTTTATACATTTCACTTATTTTATAATCCTTTTGACATTTTAAAACTAAAATTATTTTTAATATCTTCTGCATACCCAAATTAACCAAATTTGCTCATTTATTTCATCTTCTTTAAATATATACCCAGGGCTTTTTTCTGGGGGTACACAGGCGTATGCATACACTTAACCATTTTGTGAATCAAAGTTTGGCCTCATTGAGGGGCAGTATTTCAATATGAGCAGGAAAATAAAAGTACCCCTAAACATTTTTTTAAATAGAAAAAAGCACTCCTTATACTCTTATGAAACTGCAGGCTATTACAGTAATCCTGCCAAAGCTTTTATCTGTTTATAATTTATCTGTAAATATTCAGTAAACCATTTCCATTCATATATATATATATATAATGTTATCTTGATTTCTTATTCTTCCGGGATTCTTTAGTTGTAATTCCTGCTGTGAAGGGGGTTGGGCTAGGTGACCATTGAGATCCCTTCCATCTCTATAATTCTATGAGTCCAAAGTGAGTTGTCCAACTTAGGCAGCAGGCACCGGATACCATGACAGGCAATTGCAGGGAGAAAAGGAAGTCCTGGCTGTTTTCTGAGCAAATCTCAGCAAAATAACCAAGAGCTTCCATTCCTTGCAATGAGGTTTTTGCAGGATTTCCTAAGGAATTGTGTTTTGTGGCAGCTTACCTACCTCATGAGAGTCTAGTTTTCATCTCCATCATGGGCTTCCTAGGTGGTCTGGAGTACATCCCAAAAGAAGATGCATAAGAACAATTGTGTCTCAGAACTATAAAGTGGTTCCTCGGGTTACAAACACCTCGGATTACAAACACTTCAGGTTACAGACTCCGCTAACCTGGAAGTAGTGCCTTGGGTTAAGAATTTTGCCCCAGGATGAGAACAGAAATCATGTGCTGGTGGCAACAGTGGAAGGCCCCATTAGCTAACGTGGTACCTCAGGTTAAGAACGGTTTCAGGTTAAGAACGGACCTCCGGAACGAATTATGTTCGTAACCAGAGGTACCACTGTACACTGATGATTCCAGAGGTTTGCAAAATGAAACATGGCTATTTATTTTCACTCAAGCAAGATTGACATTTGGATATCATTTGGCAGAACCCATGCATAAAGGATACATAATAATAATAATAATAATAATAATAATAATAATAATAATAATAATTTATTATTTATACCCCGCCCATCTGGCTGGGCTTCCCCAGCCACTCTGGGCGGCTTCCAAAAGAATATTAAAATACTATAATACATCAAACATTAAAAGCTTCCCGAAACAGGGCTGCCTTCAGATGTCTTCTAAAAGCCTGGTAGTTGTTGTTCTCTTTGACATCTGGTGGGAGGGCGTTCCACAGGGCAGGAGCCACCACCGAGACGGCCCTCTGCCTGGTTCCCTGTAACTTGACTTCTCACAGTGAGGGAACCGTCAGAAGGCCCTCGGTGCTGGACCTCAGTGTCCGGGTAGAACGATGGGGGTGGAGACGCTCCTTCAGATATACTGGACCAAGGCCGTTTAGGGCTTTAAAGGTCAGCACCAACACTTTGAATTGTGCTCGGAAACGTACTGGGAGCCAATGTAGGTCGTTAAAGACCGGTGTTATGTGGTCTCTGCGGCCGCTCCCAGTCACCAGTCTAGCTGCCGCGTTCTGGATTAGTTGTAGTTTCCGGGTCACCTTCAAAGGTAGCCCCACGTAGAGCACATTGCAGTAATCCAAGCGGGAGATAACCAGAGCATGCACCACTCTGGCGAGGCAGTCTGCAGGCAGATAGGGTCTTAGCCTGCGTACCAGATGGAGCTGGTAAACACCTGCCCTGGATACAGATTTGACCTGTGCCTCCATGGACAGCTGTGAGTCCAAAATGACTCCCAGGCTGCACACCTGGTCCTTCAGGGGCACAGTTACCCCATTCAGGACCAGGGAATCCTCCACACCTGCCCGCCTCCTGTCCCCCAGAAATGGCAATATGGGCCATTCGACTGAAAAACTCTGATACGCAGAAAAGGGTTTGTCATTGGTTTTTCAGCTCTCCAGGGTATCTGATAGATGAGGGTTGCCCAGGTGCCTCTTTTCCCCAGCTTGGGCTGGCAGCAGCCATGGTTTGCAGAGCCCAAGCTGCTGAAGTCCAAGCCACCCAAACCCAAGCCCAAGCCAAAATAAACCCCCAAAAGCCAATAAACAAAAACACCTGGACATTTCCTTTAAAATATAAATTATCCCCCAGGGGTGGTCATGTTGCCCCCCCCCCAAGAGGACATGTGGCAACCCTATGTTGTATGTGTCAGGAAAAAGCAGCAATGCAAAAGCCAACTGCAGGTGGCTGGAATGCAAAACAGGATGTTGTGGTCTGGAACTGTACTAGTGGAGAAAGGGGGCAGTCCATTCTCCGTACTGAGCACCGGATGTTAGCTCAGAGTGTCATCTGACCTGTGCTGGAAGTACAGGGGAGGAACAGTGACTCTACTGCCGGAGTCTGGAGAGTACAAACATGGTTTCTCTGTACTGCTGAATGACAGGAATAAAGACATGTAAAAAGGACTCCTGTCTGTCTTTCTTCCCCTCCCTGGGGAGTGCAGGGAGGGAGAGAAGGAGGAGGGTGTGTTCTCCTCACGTTTGAGGAGGATCGCCGATTTACGACCTTGCCTGCTGGGAGACGCAGATGGGAAGGTCAACAAGGATCCCAGCCGAATGCCTGGGAGTGAGGCCAGTTACCTCTGACTGAGGCTAGAGAATCCTGACAGTATGAACATTAGGAACACCCTATACTGGCATTGTAGCTATCCAGAGAATAGAAGTGAAGAACCATCAGGCTTCAGGAAATCTGAATCCTCTCCCTCATGGCAGGCTGCAAGTAATGGAAAGACAAGACACTCTTACCAAGGTCTTTTATTCAATATAGATATAGAAATGCCATCTCCTTGATAATGGCGTTGCTCCGAGTAATCTCCTCCCCCCCCTTCCCTTCTCAGTCGTCCACAGCCTCAGCTCCCTCACGGTGTCTGCTTGGGGACAATTGCCTCTGGGTTCTCTGCTCTCCTACTTTCATTGCTGTGTGTTCTGGGAGAATGGGAGATCTGGAATGCTCTCCAGTGATAACAGGTCAGCCAGCTGTTCCTGCTCTGCTTCTCCCATTATTTCCTAGCTTTGCCCCTCTTCTATCTCTGAGCTGGGACCCTCTGCAAAACCACCACTGTAAATCTATGATGTCCTCCTCTTCTTGGGAAGGTTCAGGAGAAGGTTGGATGTGGTTTCCACCATTCCTCCTCAGTCAAGTACCTGACCAGAACCATAGCTCATGCACTGTCTAGAAGGTTTCTCGTATCCAGATTGCTGTCTGCAAGACATTTTGGTGCCTAAGGCGAACCACAAAATGGCACCTGCCTCCCAGGGCTGTGTTTCACTTCACCGGAGCTCAGCTCTGGCACCTCTCAGGTGGGTGCCATTTCCACCTATTAGAACATGTCTGATATTGTTCTAATAGAGGGGGAATAACACTAAACAGGTTAGTGTGGATGCAGACCCAGCTGACATAGTGTACTTCGACTTTCAAGAAGCTTTCGTCAAACCACCTCACCAAGGACTCCGGAGTGGGAAGGATAAACACCCAATGCCTAAGCCAAGGTGTCCCTACATCTGAAAGTTTAATAAAGTTGTGGCCAATTTTAATCCCATAACAGCTTGTCATGATCAAAATAAAAAAATTCCTTCCAGTAGCACCTTAAAGACCAACTAAGTTAGTTCTTGGTATGAGCTTACGTGTGCATGCACACTTCTTCAGATAGCTACAGATAGGTAACACGGCTACCTATCTGTAGCTTGTCATGAGTCATTATTCCTCCCGGGGGTCGCAGGGGGTTGTAGGGTCTCCATCTGGCCATCTACTTTAGCACTAGCAAAGCCCAGCTTCTGCTTCCTTCAGTGAAAATTCAGAGAGTAGATCAGGAAATCAGGATTAAAAATAAACAGACACATGAGTCAGACCAACTCAATGGACACCACTTACTCCTACTGCAGGTTCCTTTTTTTTTAAAAAAAAAGAATAATACTTTATTTAGAATTCAACAATAACAAAGTAAAAAACCGCAGTAGTTACTACATCAGTTCATTACAATTGACCAATTTTAACAATAAATAAATAGAAGTTGAAAAATGACAAAATATCAATTTTAACTTACTCAAGTTTTCATGTTTAACTTTTATCTCTTTATCTCTTTCTTAGCAGGTCATAGAGGAAAAGACCAAGGAAAGAGGTACCAAAAAAGAAAGTAAGAAGAAGAAGAAGAAGGGGGGGGGGAGGAAAAGAAAGAAAACAAAACAAAATAAACACATTTGACTTCCGATTAGACTCATTGTATTATTATTTCTACTATTTTTTCACACACGGTTCCAAATTATTGTATTTCTTTCTTTGTTTTCCTCAGATATCAAAAGACATATTTGTTGTTTTACAAGTATCATTCTATTTCTGCCAGGAGATATTTATTATTATAATACTTTTCCAGGTATGCTTTGAGGAATTTCCCATTCTTTCTGTATTTTCTGTTTTTGGTAACCTCTAGCTCTCCCTGTCATCATGGCCATCTGGAAATATTCTATCATTTGGACTTACCACTTTTTGTCACTTTTCCAATTTTTTTTGCAGTTAAGATCCTGGCTGCTACTGTTGTATACATAAAAAGTGCTCTAATTTCTTTTTTGATTTCTGGTGACATTATTACCAGGAGAAAGGTTTCAGGTTTTGTCTTAAATGAAAACTTAAATGGGTTTTTTAATTCGTTGTAGATGTTATTCCAGAATTCTTTAATGGCTGTGCATTTCCACCACATGTGCATATATGACCCTATATCATCTTTACACCTCCAGGAAGTTGGTGATCTGTTTTTATACATCTTTGCGAGTTTTGCTGGAGTGTGGTTGCCATCTGTATTGCATTTTCATAATATTTTCTCTCAGATTATAGCATGCCGTAAATTTACTATCCTCCCTCCACAATTTCTCCCATTGATCCATTTAGATGTTATATCCTAGGTCTTGCGTCCATTTCACCATTGAACATTTCACCAATTCTTCTTTCTCCTCCCACTCTAATAGGAGGTTATAAATTCTTGAGATGTATTTTCCTTTATATTGTATTAATTCTTTATCAAATCTAGATGTTTCCTTTGTAAGACCTTCCTTTTTATCTAAGTTCAATCTTTCAATTATCTGAAAATATTGTGGCCAGTCTGTCAGGTGTCTTCTGATTTCTTCAAATTCTTTTAATTTGACGTTATCGTTAATTTCTTCTATTAATACTCTATATGTGGCCCAGTCTCCTTGCATATTTTTCTTTTTAACAGGCAGGGCTTCTGTTGGTGAAGTTCATAGGGGAATTTTTGGTTCTAATATTCCTTTATATTTTATCCAGATCTTGTATAACGATTTCCTTATAATATGATTTAAAAATCCCCTATGGACGCTCAGCTTTTCATAAATGACGCTTGCCACCAGTATCGGTTGTCAAACCATCCAGGTTTAGCACGTCTGTGTCTCTTAGAGTAATCAAGTCTTTTATCCATACCAATCCAGCAGCAGCATGGTACAGTTCTAATTCTGGTAGGGCAAAACCTCCCCTCTCCCTTTGATCTATAAGTATTTGATGTCTGATTCTTGGTTTTCTTCCATTCCCTATAAATCTGGCTATGTCTTTCCTCCAACTTTTAAAGCATTTCATTCCTCCCAATATTGGAATGGTTTGGGACAGGAAAATTATTTTTGGTAGAATGTTCATTTTGACTACTGAGATCCTGCCCCATAGGGAGAGGTGAAGTTTAATTCCAAATTTCCATTTTTTTAATCTCATTCCAAGTTTTTGTGTAATTCTCCTGATACAAATTAACACATTTTGTTGATATCCAAATTCCCAAGTATTTTACTTTGTTTTTAATCTCCAAGCCCGTGATGTTTTGTAAGTCCTTTATCTCCTCAGATCTCATATTTTTAACTAATAAATTAGGTTTTTTGAAGTTTATTTTGAATCCTGCCAACCTTCCAAATTTGTTAATTGTTTCTATAGCTGCTGGAATACTTTGTTGAGGATTCTCAGTTGCTATTATCAGGTCATCCGCAAATGCTCTGATTTTGTATGACTTTGCCCTTATCCTAACTCCTTTTATTTCTTCGTTTTTTTTCTAAGAGTTTGTAATAGTGTTTCCAACACCAATATGAATAAAAGGGATGAAAGGGGACATCCTTGCAGGTTCCATTACTGCCACAGTGGCCCAATGTCTTTTCCATAGATACAGTTTGTAGTTGGGGGATAGCAAGATCCTCGAAGTGCGTTACAGAATAATTGCCCTGTGTAAAAGAGAGGGAAATAAATTATTAACAGAAGGGGTTGCCAACTTTTTCCCTAACTAGAACCCTGCGTATTTAATGGTATGACCAACTTTTATATGCTTCTGCTGCCTCTCAGCCTGCTAACTACTGGTTCATTGGCCAACATTAGCAAGGGCAAACATTAACATGTTTCACTAGAAACACTCCAGCTGATTCCTGAATCTTGTAAGGGTGCTGACACTCAGCTGCATCCAGCCCGACAGATGGGGCATAAATAAAATTCTTATTCTTATTCTTATTCTTATTCTCTTATTCTTATTCTTATTATATTACTGCTCCTGGGATCTGATCTGAACAGCTCCCAAGCATAAATTTACAGGTTGTTTATGGAAGGGGAGAAAAATTAGCAGATAAAGTACTCAAAGACCCATATAGTTGGCCTCTATTTCATCCTTCATCCCATTTTTACATTCAGATCTCTTTAACTCAGGTAAATATGCTCTGAGTGTATTATCAGCTACTCTGATATATAAAGTGATTGATCACTATTTCCTTTAGCAGGAGCAAAACCCTTCTTCTCCTTACTCCAGTGAAGATGTAGAGTGTAGATCAGGATATCAGAATGAAGAAAAAAGCAATAATTAAAAGCATTATTTATTCTGTAAAAACCATCTGAAAAAGCCACATTTCTCATGAAGAGAACTGAAAGCTCATCTATTCCAACCTCTGCAATGCAGGAATCTGAGCTAAAGCATCCATGACAGATGACCATCCAACCTCTGCTTATAAACCTCCAAGGAAGGAAAGTGGACAGGCTCCCAGGGGAGATGCAAGCAGTGCAGGAAAGATGGACCTCCTAATGGATCGCTCCACCAGACTGCCTCTTGGGAAGAGACAGTAAGTAGGGCTCATGGCATCTGCTTTTGCTGGAGGCCAAACTGAATCACACACCTCCTGGACCTGAACTTGGTCTGCTGGCCATGATTGTCTAGAAATTGGTAAGCAGTTCAGGTTTTTGTTTCCCTTTTCCCTTCCTGTGCCATGCTTGGTTTTTTGTTTTTAAAATTGTACATAAGCCACTCTGGGAACCTTTTGGCTGAAAAGCAGAGTAAAGGTAAAGGTAAAGGTACCCCTGCCCGAGCGGGCCAGTCTTGACAGACTCTGGGGTTTGTGCGCCCATCTCACATCTATTGGCCGGGGGCCAGCGCTGTCCGGAGACACTTCCGGGTCACGTGGCCAGCGTGACAAAGCTGCATCTGGCGAGCCAGCGCAGCACACGGAACGCCGTTTACCTTCCCGCTGGTAAGCGGTACCTATTTATCTACTTGCACCCGGGGGTGCTTTCGAACTGCTAGGTTGGCAGGCGCTGGGACCGAACGACGGGAGCGCACCCCGCCGCGGGGATTCGAACTGCTGACCTTTCGATCGGCAAGCCCTAGGCGCTGAGGCTTTAACCCACAGCGCCACCCGCGTCCCATTAGAAAAGCAGAGTACAACTGATCAAAACAATTTAAACAATGTTTCTGCTAACAGTTGTCTCCTTATATCTTCTTGGTGGTTTCTTTCTTTTTGTTAATTCTTACATTTCTTGTTCTTGCTTGTGTTTATAACTTATGAATGATGGGATGAAGTCATTGATTTATGTGGATGTTTGTGTGGGAAGCCTATAATGGCGACAATGGACATAAAACTACATAAATCACAAAAACAAGCATGTTAAGCAAAATGCATCCCAAAAGGTGTAGACCAGGAGAAAAGCACAATGAAAAGTTTCTTTCTTGGTAGGTATGGCTACTGCAGTCAAACTGAACAGTCCAAACCAAAGAGGTTGTATGAAACTGCATTGCGTGGCAAGTCCCCTCCCCCATGTGAAATGAAGACACTGGACACATTATATAAGGTTAATGGGCATAAAAAGGCCACAACTTTATTGATTACAGAATTGAAAGGTATTGGCCTTAGGCATTGGCTCCTATCGACTACCCGGCATGGAGACCGGGAAGGGTTATCCAAAAGCCATGGGAGTCCTGTTGAAGTACGCCAACTAGGATCCCACGGGTGTCACCGCTCGGGGGCGTGCCGGAGGCCCTTACCTCCCTAGGTTTTGGACAAGGCAACGCCCCCCGGAGTCCTCTACTGGACTACCCTTTCCTTGGGGGAAGGTGATGGCGCTTCCTCCCCCCCATTCATTTGCATAACAATAAACCCCTGCCAATGCCTAACCGCCAATACCGCAGAAGTTGTGATGTTTGCTACGAGGTAGGCGAAAAAACCAAAAGGCTGACAGTGCGCCAAATTGGAAAAATTCCTACCAGGCCCCTTGCGGCGACCAACCAGAGTCCATAGCAAGATCATAGCTAGCTAAGCCTAAGGGTGGGTGGGATGGGAAAACCGCTCAGCTGGCAAGGGGAAAGAGGGCGGTCCCTGGGCGTGCCTGGCCTTAAGTAGGCTAGGCCACGCCTCCCCAGCCCGCCGATTGGCGGGCCAGGTCGCAGGCACGCCCGGGGATTCCCTGGATCTCGTGGGGGCAAAAGGCCAGCCCCCGCGTGTGTGGGAGGGGATAACCCGCAACCCCCTCTCCTCCCAAGCTCGGAAATGGCTTTATAGCCGAGCTTTTCCTGAAATTCCACTTCCTTTCTATCCAGGCTCCGTGAAGTTGGCAACAGCTCTTGTGAGATGACAGGAAATATGTTAATTGATACGGAAAGAGAACAGGATGAGAAAGATTGTTCTGCAGATAAATCTTGGGATGGTCTGCAAGATGAATAAATTGCATAGGATAATAATAGTAATAATAATAATTTATTATTTATACCCCGCCCATCTGGCTGGGTTTCCCCAGCCACTCTGGGCGGCTTCCAAAAGAATATTAAAATACTATGATACATCAAACATTAAAAGCTTCCCTAAACAGGGCTGCCTTCAGATGTCTTCTAAAAGTCTGGTAGTTGTTGTTCTCTTTGACATCTGGTGGGAGGGCGTTCCACAGGGAGGGCGCCACTATCGAGAAGGCCCTCTGCCTGGTTTCCTGTAACTTGGCTTCTCGCAGGGAAGGAACCGCCAGAGGGCCCTCGGTGTTGGACCTCAGTGTCCGGGTAGAACGATGGAGGTGGAGACGCTCCTTCAGGTATATTGGATGAGTTAAGAGAGAAGAGTTTGGATGCTGAGAGTTGGGTATGGGGGGGTGCATATAATGGGGGCAATGTACATAAAACTATATGCATCACAATAGCAAGCATGTTAAGCAAACTGCAACCAAAAAGGTACAGACCAGGAGAAAAGCACACTGAAAAGTTTCTTTCTTGGTAGGTATGGCAACTGCAGTCAAACTGAACAGTCCAACCCAAAGAGGTTGTATCAAACTGCATTACAGCCGAGCTCTTACCCAAAATTCCACTTCCTTTCTATCTAGGCTCTGTGACGTTGGCAACAGCTTTTGTGAGATGGCAGGAAATCTGTTAACTGATATGGAAAGAAAAGAGCAGGACAAAGGCGGTTCTGCAGGTAAATATTAGGAAGTTCTCCAAGATGAATCAATTGCATAGGATGAGTTACGAGAGAAGAGTTTGGATGCTGAGAGTTGCACGAAATACCTGTTTGTAGCCTGGAGCACAAAACAGATTGTCAATATATGAGAAAGGTGATTGTGTGGGTAAATCTTAGGATGATGTGCAAGATAAATAAATGGCTTAGGATCATTTAAGAGAAAGGGGCCTGGAGGGTTCAGATGCTATGCTGACAGTTACCGGATTTGGCACGGCAACACTATAAGTAGAGAGAACCTCCTTGTTCCATCCAAACTCCACTTCCTTCTGCCTTAGAGTGCCTTCCCTTTGGCAGAGATCTCAGAGGAAACTGCAGCCATGAGGTTCCTCTACCTGAGCTTTACTCTGGTCTTCAACCTCTTCCATGTTGTTGCAGGTAAGATGGCACAGGGAGGGAGTAGCTGCTGGAAATGCAGAAGGTCTCAGCTTCAATCCCAGGTATTTCCCCTGCCAGAGACCCTGAGAAACTGCTGTAGGTGGGACAACAGTATGAATTGGCTGCTCCCTATTCTATCTGGCTGCTTAAAAAGGGGTGGTGGAGGAGGAAAGTACTTAACAATATATTTAATATTGAAATTGAATACATGGCTTTTGCAAAAGCAGAAATGTTCAGGATACAGACTGAGCCACAAGGCAGGTTCCATGGTGGTCATTTGTATTGCTGTGAGTTTAGAAGAGTTAGTGTGTATGATCCCCAAGTCCTTTCTAATTCCAGAGGTCCTGGATCTAGGAAGAGTAAAAATCTGATGAAGGATTCCATTATGGACCTAACCCAGCAAGTTTCACAGCCAATGAAGAGATTGTTTCCCCTGGCCAAATGGGTGGGTCTTACCCCCTCCTCACCTGGCTGGTAGCTGAGAAAGACTATAGCCAGCACATTTGGGTGTGAGCTGAGCAAGAGACATTGGCAACACTACTGGGGAGATTCCAGAAAATACCATTCTCAGAGAAGGCACAAATGGCAATCTGTTTCTGAAGCTCAGAACAGGTGTAATTCTGATTAGCAGATGTTGAAAGCAAAGGGGAACCTTCAGTAGAATGGAATGAAGGCTGACATAGTTGCCAATTATGTGGGTCTGTGGGTGCATTATCTGCTAATTTTTCTCTCCTTGCATTAACAACCTGCAAGATATAGGCTTTTCAGCTGTGCAGAAAAAATCCCAGGAGCAGTAATAATAATTTTATGATTTATAAGCCACCCAAGTGGCTGGGTGCAGCTGAGTGTCAGCCCCCTTACAAGGTTCAGGAATCAGCTGGAGTGTTTGCAGAGAAGGAGGACCGATCTGACCCTTGCTAATGTTGGCCAATGAAATAGTAGTTAGCAGGTTGAAAGGCAGCAGAAGCCTGTAAAAGTTGGTCATCTCATTAAATACGCAGGGTTCTAGTATGGGAAAAAAGTAGTTGGCAACCCCTTTGCCCCCTTGAATCGAGTTTATTTCCCTTCTCTTTTACACAGGGCAACGTTTATGTGAAATATTGGGAGGATCTTGTCAATTCCCAGCAACTGTACCTATGGAGAAATCACAGTCTCCTGTGGCACCAACGGAATCTGCTGCAGTAGTAGTAAGTGATATCCACTGAGTTCTTTTGTTTTGCAAAAGAGATAAAAATGCAGTATATATATATATATATATATATATATATATATATATATATATTTGCTTTCGTAGATTTTCACGGGTACAGGAATGCAGGTTTTGGTGTCTTCGGGTGTCTTCCCGTGTAAGGGTCGGGGTGTCTGTGCGACGTTTCGACGAGGTCTCACTCGTCATCTTCAGGCTGGTGCTTTCGGCTAACAAGAAGCCGAAAGCACCAGCCTGAAGATGACGAGTGAGACCTCGTCGAAACGTCGCACAGACACCCCGACCCTTACACGGGAAGACACCCGAAGACACCAAAACCTGCATATATATATATATATATATATACATACATACATACACACACAAGATGCCTCTCAAATCAACCATTCTATGAAAAATTGATTATGTTGATCAGGCAAATCAGGACTTCCCATGCCTGACAATCCAAATCTGTAAAACTCCACCATGAGCTCACCAGCTGGCCTTGGGTAAACCACACTTTCACTTTCAACCTCGATCTCCCCATCGGTATTCATGGGGCATAATAATACTGATTTGCTGTTACAGAAATTTATTTATGAATGGCATATATATCCCACCTTTTTCTCCATGGAGCACAAGATGGCTTCTAATTTAATCCTCACATCAACCCTGCCATGTAGACCAGGCTGAGAGCAAGTGACTGGCCCAAGGCCACCCAAGGAGCTCCATGATGATTTGAAGGCTGGTCTCCCACTTCCTAGTCTAGGACCTCAGGCTCTCATATTTGAAAGCGCTATTCCAATGCTCAAAACAAAACGGACATCAAATTAATATCATTTTTTTTTGCACAGGAAGTTCTCTCAAAGAATGACAATTTACTTCTCTATCTTTTGCACAGACCAACTTCCGGAGTACAGATACTTGGGAATACCCTTGGGAAGTAAGTCATATCCATTGAGTTGGTGTTCCCACTTACGTGTGAATGCTTGCTCATTTTTAATCCTGATTTCCTGATCTACACTATACATCTTCACTGGAGGAAGCAGAAGCAGGGCTTTCCATGTGCTAAAAAAAATAGTCACCAATGAGTTTATGGATCAGAGTAGCTGATAATATACTCATATAATATTAACTCTGTTTCTTTAAGTAAAAGGTTGGATTCAGTTTTGATGCAGCACTACTAGGTTCTGCATTTTTTTTAAGCATTAGAGCCTCAAGGTTTTCATCTGTCCACAGGGAATTTTGATACCGCGGATGTTCGTATGGGTGCAAACTGTGCAGGCTGCATGTCCCATGGGCAGTAAAAACTGGCAGCTCTGATCTAGCTGTACAAAATTTTAAGACAACCCTCAGTGAAGATTAGGCAGCTGTCATTTGGCAACAAAGAGTCATTTGGCAACAAAGAGTCATTTGGCAACAAAGAGCCCCATTTCATTCTGCACTTTCCAGACCTCCCCCAGAAGTACAAAAATACATCATAATAAACAGCAAAACCAGAGCTAGAAACCGCATAGTCCATAAGGACTTGAACCAGGGGTGCCATCATCATGGAGAATACTAGAAAGCCATACATGGTGAAAGTTATTGCTGCATTTTATAAATTTTTGGGAAATGAATGGCTATTTAAAAAGCAACTGCAATCCTAGGCTGCAGATGAGAAATAATTTAATAGATCCATTCTTGTCTGTGGCCAATTCTGAACCCAGGTTTTTAGAAGGCAAACGACTGGCTTGAGTGTCTCCCAAGACAGGTGAATTTTATTCAACTTTTTAAAATTAATTTTCACAAAATTATAAACAAACAAACATACAAACATAAATCATAACCCTATTGGAATTACACTTAATAAAATTGTTAAGTGACTTCCTCACTTCCCCTTGGTTGAACTTCCATGCATATCCTTTTAACGGCTTTCCAAATCATAATTCTTATAAACTTGACTTAGTCTGTTAACATCCTTATATCTTTTCAATTCGAAAATAAACATATTCAACATCACTTAACTTACCATATTTTTTGCTCTATAAGACTCCCTTTTTCCCTCCTTAAAAAGTAAGGGGAAATGTGTGTGCATCTTATGGAGCGAATGCAGGCTGCACAGCTATCCCAGAAGCCAGAACAGGAAGAGGGATCGCTGCTTTCACTGTGCAGCAATCCCTCTTGCTGTTCTGGCTTCTCAGATTCAGAATATTTTTTTTTCTTGTTTTCCTCCTCCAAACACTAGGTGCGTCTTATGGTCTGCTGCGTCTTATAGAGCGAAAACTACAGTATATTGATTCCTAAGACAATCTGTTACCTGCAAGCTATTTCCAGTTAATTTAACTTAACAAATTTAGTTAAATAATCACAAAATTTTGTCCATTCTTCCCGATACTCCTCCTTCTGGTCACAGAGTCTTCCGGTTAGGTCGGCTAGCTCCGAAAAATTCATCATCTTCATCTGCCAATTTTCCGCCATTGGTAATTCTTGGGTTTTCCACTTTTTAGCTAGTAAAATTTGAGCAGCAGTTGTGGCATACAAAAGCAATTTAACATCTTTCTTGGGCAATTCCAAACCTGTTATTCCAAGAGAAAGTCCTCCGGTATCTTTGTAAATGTATATTTCAACATTTTTTTCCCAATTCATTATAAATCTTTTCCTAGAAGTCTTTCACCTTAGGGCAGGTGATAAAAAGTTCCTTCCTTTTCTTTGCATTTCCAACATAGATTATCACAGTTATGATAATTTAACAGGAGTCAAATACCATCTGTACATCATTTTCATTATATTTTCCTTTAATACTGTACCTGCAGTGAACTTTACCCCTTTCTTCCAAAGTCTTTCCTAATCCTCAAACATTATATTATGTCCCACGTCTCTTGCCCAATCTATCATCACAGATTTAACTTGTTTATCTTTTGTATGCCACTCCAACAAAAACTTATACATTTTCGATAAATGTTTACCTTTATTATCCAACAACTCCATCTCCAACTTGGATTTTTCAGAAGCAAAACCATTTTTCTTATCCATTTTATACAATTCATTAATTTGGTGATAATGTAACCAATTTAACTTATCTTTAATTTGATCAAATGGTTTTAATTTATATCCTTCTTCATCTTCTAACAATAAATCAGAATATCTCAACCATTTGGTGTCCATATTTAACTTTTTCTGGGCCTTTGCCTCCATTGGTTAAAGCCATCTGGGTGTCTTTCTTTCTAAAAGATCTTTATATTTTATCCAAACATTAGACAACGATTTCCTAATTACCTAATTTTTGAAGGCATTATGGGCCTTTACCTTATCATACCATAGATATGCATGCCAACCAAACACATTGTCCAAACCCTCCAAATCTAATAGATCTGTATCTTCTAGTTGCATCCACTCTTTAATCCAGCAGAATGCTGCTGCTTCAAAATAAATTTTTAAATCTGGCAGGGGAAATCCCCCTCTTTCTTTAGAATCCGTAAGGAATTTATATTTAATTCTAGGTTTCCCCCCTGCCTGATAAATCTAGATAAAGCTTTCTGCCATTCTTTAAAACATTTTACATTGTCTATAACTGGGAGGGCTTGGAACAAAAAAAACATCTTTGGCAGCACATTCATCTTAATCACTGAAATCCGGCCCATTAGTGACAATTTTAAATTTGACCTTATTTCCAAATCTCTCTTAATTTCATTCCATAATTTCTCGTAGTTGTCTTTATTCAGATTTTCCCCAGACAGATTCACCCCCAACTCTTGTATCACCTCCAGTGCTTTAACTGCACTGGAGTCTGGATCTTGTAATGTCAATACTAGATCATCCACAAAGGCTTTTAATTTATATTGTTTGGATCCTACTGTAATACCTTTAATTTGTTCATCCTTTCTAATCATACTTAGCAAGACCTCTAGAACTGAAATAAACAGCAGAGGGGGAAGTGGGCACCCTTGCCTGGTTCCCTTCTCAATTCTAATTTCCTCTGAAACCACATTATTTACAATAATTTTAGCTTTTGTTCCTGATAGGTCGCTTTAATACCATTAAAAAAATCTTGGCCCACCCCCATTACTCTCAAAATTATATAGCATAAAACTCCAAGATACATTGTCAAAGGCCTTCTCTGCATCAATAAACATTAACATTGCTTTACAACTCTTTCTTGCTTCCAGCTTTTCCAGGATATCCACCACATTTCTAATATTGTCTTTCATATGTCTTCCAGGCAGAAATCCTGCCTGGTCCTTGTGGATATACTTAGATAAAACCTTCTTTAGCCTGTTAGCCATTATATTTGCCAAAATTTCATAATCCACATTGAGTAGGGAGATTGGTCTATAGGTTTTAACATTGGATCTATCTTGACCCTGTTTAGGAATCAGAGTGATGTAAGCTTCCTTGCAGGTATCAGGTGCTTTGCCCTCTCGTAAAATCAAATTAGATACTTCTACCAGGGGTTGAATAAGCCAATCCTTCAGTGTCTTGTAATATTTCACTGATAGACCATCAGGACCCTCGTACCTACGGGACCGCCTCTCCTGGTATGCCCCACAGAGAAACCTACGGTCTGCAAATAATAACATCCTCAAGGTCCCAGGCCTCAGAGAGGTTAGGCTGGCCTCAACTAGAGCCAGGGCCTTCTCGGCTGTGGCTCCAATCTGGTGGAATGCTCTGTCACAAGAGACTAGGGCCCTGCGGGACCTGACATCTTTCCGCAGCACCTGCAAGACAGAGTTGTTCCGCCAGGCCTTTGGTCAGGGCGCAGCCTGACTCCCTCCTCTGGCAACCTGCACAGAATTTTGCTTAATTGGTTGCCATCAATTTGATTTTAATTAATTTTTATAATGAAATATTTTTAGATTGTGTGACTATTTGACTGTTTGATTATTTGATTGTTGTTAGCCGCCCTGAGCCCGGCTTCGGCTGGGGAGGGTGGGATATAAATAAAATTTATCATTATTATTATTATTATTATTATTATTATTATTATTATTATTAAAAAACTTTTCCGTTCCTTAAAGACTTTGGTCTTTGCACACCGATTTTCACCTTTTCTCCCTTTTCTTCCCAATCTTTTCCAATTTTAATTTGAAAGCACTTCCAGATGAGTGACGTCAGTGAGCAGCCCACATCCATAGGTGTGAACACCTGATTGCTACGCTGAATCTTCTGGATCTTAGTTGTGGAAGTGGGCCTGATCAATCGATTTGTGAAAGCAGGCAATGAAATAAAGATCAGTCTACTGAGATGATCATCTAATTAAACGCGTAATAAACTGCAATTGAGAATTTGTATTTTTTCTCATTTTTTAAAGAATGCATCTACGGCTTAAAATTACCCACCTCCAGTGGAAGTGCATCATATCTGCCCAATATCCCTTTTGGCAGAAGACCTCACCCCGAGTCCCAGGAGCAGATAACTGCAGCCATTGCTTTTCATGCACCCAGGCAGAGCTTGGGTTTTGTTACCAAGTTGTTTATGTGAACACGGGTGGGATAGGCTGAACTCAACCCAGACTGAAGCCATGACCTAAATGGAGCTGATTATTCAGAAGCCACTGCCTTGTGGGTGCCTATAGGTCATTGAGAAAGATATTAGCAGTGGGAAGGAGAAACTATGGTAGGAAACGATTTTGGGGACAGTGAAATGAACTGAGGAAAGGGTGTGGGTGTGATAGCGAGATAGTGTCAGTGGCTCCCATGAATGGGCTCACCTCATCTCAATGCTGCTTATAATTTAATCACCATCTTCTTTTGGGATCAACCCACACAGAATAAATCAGGGATTGTAGGAATTGCAATTCATGTATGATGGGAATTATAGTCCAACAATGATCAGAGGGTCACAGGGAGACTGCATATCTATCAGCAGTTGTGATTTGACCTGGACATCCCAGAATTACAGAAGTTATCCCACCTTCTGATAGGATGTCAAATGTATGTTTCAACATCTCTTTGTCTCTGCAGCACTGTAAGTAAAGAGAACCTTATTGTTTCATCCAAAGAAGACTTCTGCCTTAGAGCACTTTCCCTTCAGCAGCAGAGATCTCGGGGAAAATTTTAGGCATGAGGTTCCCTTACCTGAACTTTGTTCTGGTCTTTGCAATTGCAGTTGAACTGAACAGTCCAACCAAAAGACTGCATTACAGTCAAGCTCTTACTCAAAATTCCACTTCTGTTTTATCCAGGTGCTGTCAATTTGGCAGCAGTTTTTATGAGATGACAGGAAATCTATTAATTGATATGGAAAGAAAACAGTATGAGAAAGGTTGTTCTTCAGGTAAAACTTAGGAAGCTCTCCAAGATAAATAGGTTGCATAGGCAATTTATTTTGGCACAACAACACTATAAGTAAAGAGAACCTCCCTTTCCCATCCAAACTTCCTTCTGCCTTAGAGCACTTTCCCTTTGGTAGAGATCTCAGAGGAAACTCCAGCCCTGAAATTCCTCTACCTGAGCTTTGCTCTGGTCTTCATCCTCTTCCCCGTTGTTGCAAGTAAGAGAGCAGTTCAAGCTCAGTGGGGGAGCATCTGCTACAAATGCAGAAGGTCTCAGATTCAATCCCAGCTATTTCCCTGGATGGAAACCCTGAAGAACTGCTGCCTTTCAGTGTAGACGACACAGCGGAGACTGTTGGTGACTTTTAGAAATAGGATTTATTCACACATTTACAACCTGAGCCTGTCCTAGAGTCTTCCCACCTCCTTCCCAAAGCCTAGTTAGCATTTTCCCAGAAGTAGGAAGAAGATGGGAGAGCCATAGGACCCTGCCAGAGCCCTCACACCTCCTTCCCAATGCCTGGTGCCCTGCTTACCCAAAGCGAGCAATTAGAATCATAGCATTGTAGAGTTGGTCGTCTACTCCAACCCCCTGAAAGGCTTTGGGTGGGAGGTGGGAAGATGCCCCTTGGCTTGGCCACCTGTGTGTGGGAATGGGTCACACTGCCCTAAATCTGCCTCTGGACTCAGCTACATTAGTTTTAAATGCAATATAACACCGAGACACCAGATGGTGCTGTAGAGTTTCGTCTTTCACCAACTTGATTTCCCATTATGCGGCTTACAACACACTTTCCTGAAACCTTTTTCGATGTGCTTTGATCCAGCCTCTGCCTGCAAGAAGGACCTGAGCACAATAGCAGGAATTTCGGTGAAGTTGGGACACAGACAAACCTGTTTTGCTTTATTGTTCCATTATGTCATAATGATTAAAATGTTGGGATACTGCCAGGGAGACAGAGGCATCAGGCCTCCCCTTCGTCTCCGGACGATCTACCGGTCTCCCGTGGAAACAGCATCAATAAATTAGCGACACGAGCCTCAGACGCATTCCAAGACTCACGCGCGCCCTTTTCGCAGAGTTTACACAACAGAAGGTTCACCCAGGAGAGCATATTTACAGCTTTATTCAACGTTGGTCAGAACAAAGGAAAAACATGACTACCTTGCATCCATGTCGAGGAAAACAGCCAGAACAAAAGTGAGCAGGAAGAAAACAGGCATGTGACACACAACAGCCTGTTGCCTTTTTAAGGAGGAATGGAAATATCCTAACAAAAAATAATAATGATAATAATTTCGAGATTTGGACCCCACTCACCTTACTGGGTTGCCACAGCCACTCTGGGCGGCTTCCAGCATATACAGAAACATATTGAAACATCAACACCTCTTAACTGCTGCCAGAGTCCTCTTCCAAAATCCAGGGAAGAAATGAGAACAGCAACCATGGGGGAATGAATAACTAAAATCTGGGCTGTACATGGTGAGAATTAGAGAGGGCAGACAACAAGGAAATATCTTTGCCAAGAAAGGAAGTCTTTTTAGAAGGTACTGAAGTAAGAAGGCATAGGAGAGTATAACACCATTTTTGTTACTTGGAACATTTCAATATTATATATTATATATTATATATTATTATTATTATTATTATTATTATTATTATTATTATTATTATTATTAGTGTTTGGAATTCATATGGAAATGTGGTCCTAGTGTTTAATTCTAGATGTGCTGGTCCCATGGGTTACCCGAGAGGTGAGGTCCAAGTCTGGTCCATGGTCAAAGGTGCAATGTGGAGGCAGTCCGTAGAAGCTGAAGCTGGGTGCAGGGCAGGGAGTTGGGTGAAGTCAGGAACAGGCTTGCAACCAGGGAGCCAGGGCTAGTCAGGAGCTCAGGCAGGAAAGCAGGACAGGGCTCAGGCAGGAACTAGCAACCAACAAAGTTGCTCCCGCAACTTGGGACTGGGGCTGGCCGGCTTTTATCTGCCCCGAGGCATAGGGCGGCCCCGATCCTCTGGTGACTCACCTCTCCTGGCCTGGAGGCGAGCACTCCTCCTGCGGGAACTTAGTTCTCTCCATCTCTCTGCCCTGAGCCTCTGCAGCTCAGGAGAGGCTGGAGGGTTACCGGACCCAGAGGCAGCCTCAGCTTCTTCGGACGGGGCTGAGAGTGGAGCACCTGCAGGCAATGGGTCCTCAGGAGTCAGAGCAGACTCAGCTGGTGCCTGCACCTGAGGATCCAGCACAGGTGAGGACCCTTCAGGCTCATGCCCCAGCCCCGGCTCAGCTGGCTCTGGAGGTGGGGAATCCTGTGCAGGTTGGGATCCCTCAGGTTCAGCCTCCGAGTCCGAATCCCAGCCCATCACACTAGATATATTTTTGTACTTGTATTTTATTTTGATTGGCATCTGTGATTATACGTTGTCTTGTTATTGTCAGGCTGCTGCCAGCAACTCAGTTGCCAGGAACATACAAAGACAAGGAAATGTTTCTTACTGTCCTTTTATAATTCAGTCATTACAGAGAGAGGCTACAGAACCCAGCCTCTTGGATAATGGCGTTCTCCCGAGTGAATCTCCACCCCCTACCCCCGTCTCTCCCATGTCCTCATTCATCACTTCTACAGGTGCTGCTACGCACCCTCTGTCTTTGAGCTCTTTGCTCTCAGACTTTCAAGGCTCAACAGGTTCTGGGAGAGAGGGGGTCAGGAATGCTTTCTAAAGACGCTGTGTCCATCAGCTGTTGCCCCCCTAGTGCTTCCTCCTCCTCATCTCCCATTATCTCCCAATTCCCCCCCCCATCTGCCTCTGAGCTGTGACCTCCCTCAAGCCCCTGTTGTAAATCTAAACTGTCTTCCACTTCCTCCTCCCTGGAAGGGTCAAGCTGGGGTGGCAGTCTCCACCATTCCTCCTCTGCCCAGTCCCTGATAGTTTATGAATTAATGTGTATGAATGAAAGTCGAAAAGAATGAAAGACCCAGATGACTGACCCTGGGATATTGATCACTAGGCAGCAATAGCCCTTCCTGGTTCTGGTTCTTCAGTTCCTCCCCACCCCTCCCTGGAACCTCTTTGAGTCCCTTCTCTCATTCACAGAAATTCCTACCCCTCAAAAAATTTTCTGAGTCCTACTCAGAGTAGACCCATGGAAATAAATAAACCTAATGCAGCCATGTCCATTAACTTCAATAGCAAATCAAATCAATCTTTATTATGGTCCAGAGACCCAACAAATCGTTACAAAGCAATGCACAATTCATACAGCCTACCTCCAGGATAAAAAAAGAATTTTGTTCAAAAGATAGGGATCATTGGTTCTTGCAAACACCATTAAAAACTTTGCCACTGCTAATGTTCTAGCGTTTGTCTGGTCTTCCAATAGGAACATGACATAGTGAGCCTCTGATTTTCCCGGGTAAGGTACCAGCAAGGGTAATATCAGTTCAGCCCTGGCTTGCTCATATTTTGCACAGTGCAGCAAAATATGTTTTATGGAATTGATGTCTTGAGCACACGAGGAAAGTCTGTCCTGGTAGGGAACTCCTCTCAACCTGCCTTCCAACACTGCAGAAGGAAAGACGTTTAGTCTGGCTTTCGTGAAAAGCCTTCGATAATTTGGTACTGTCAGGTTTTTAATGTAAGATGTTAACTGAAAGACATGCCCATATTGTACTCCTACTGCCAGCGGACGACAGACCGTGTGTGATCGAGATCTCAAGTCACTGTGTGCATTATCCCATAATCTTTGCTTTAACGTCTTTAGGGCGCCTTCATAACCCAGGTAATACAGTGGGGGGAGGGGTGACAGACCAATAGAGGTGTCTTTTCTAGCCATGATCAATAGCACTAAATGCCACCCTCAATTATTTGTGGTCACCCACAAGGCAACGGCTCTTTAAAAATCATCTTCAATTCAGTCATGCTTTCAGTCTGGGTTGAGTTCTGCCTGCCCCACCCATGTTCCCATAACCTGTGTGCATGAAAAGCACTGGCTGCAATTATCTGTTCCTGAGACTACTTGATGAGGACTTCAGTCAAGAGGGATTTTCAGCAGATAAGATGTTCTTTCATTGGAGTTGGGTCATATTTAGCAGTAGGCACTTTTGAAAAAGAAAAATACACATTCTATTTCAACTTTGTGAAATTATTTTGTGTTTTTTCATCTGAGCAGACTGATATTTATTTCATTGTCTGCTTTCACACATGTGCAGATCTGCTCCACTTCCACAAGCAAAGATCCCAAAGAACTGGCATAGCCATCAGACGTTCACAACTATGGAGGTGGGCTGCTCACGGGTATCCCTCAAGGGCACAGCATTGTGTATTGACGCCACAATAACTCAGAAGATTCCGACCAGACGGACAGGGTTTGCTGAGATCCTCTTGGCAGAACCTTCCCAGTTTATCACACTCGGGCATTGTTGGTGGTTTATCCGCATCAATGAAACAAGGAGATCTATCATTGATGGCCCTAAAGTCAGGTTCCTCACCTTCAGAAGATGTGTAGAATTGTAGAGCTTGAAGGGCTCAAAATAACATCTAGTTCACCCCAGTGTCTCTATTTTCCAGGGATTTCACTGATTTAGAGAAGCCATCCTGGTTTCTGATTTGATCCCAGAATATCCCACTTTTCCTTAGGATGTTTCTATTTTCATCGGAGAAATGTTGGGGGGTATGGAATTATTCCAACACCCAAGCCGTCTGAAGTTTTTATAATATTTAATGTTTTATAATGTTTATATATATATTTTGGAAGCTGCCAAGAGTGATGGGCAACCCAATAAGATGTGTGGGGTATACATAGTTAAATTATCATTATGGAATGGGCCGTCCCTATTTTCATTGGAGAAATGTTGGAGGGTATGCTACTTTGAAATGCAGGAACCTGTAGCAGACAGGGAAGAAAATGTGCAGGCCTAGTCCCAGAAGTTCTCTCTAGTGGGGTAGCGGAGCTGAAAAAAAAGCTGGCAGGCAATGTGACCTTTTGGTTTCAGATAGTACATGGGCAGACCAGTTTAAAAAGCCAAGGACGCCAATTTTTCATAGCCGTCTAGTGGCTATGGTGGGTCATTTGCCAGAATTAATGTATTTAGCATTAGCTCTGGAAGTGTGTTCAAATCCTCCCTCCCAGTCACTCACTCTCAGCCTGATCTACCTGTTATGTACTGAACTGAATAGGATCCAAAATGCAGCAGTCTAATTGGTCCTAGAACAATAGGATTCAGAATGCGGAAATCTGATTGGTCTGCAGGAGCCACCCAATCCAGCTCCAGCTGGAAGTGAATCCACAACCTGATTGGCCTACAGGAGAATCCTGGAAATAGCCAATCACATGGGGCCCATTGTGTAAATAATGTATATAAAGCAGACGTTTTGGGGGAACTTCCATTCCTCACTACTATGAGCTGAATAAAAAGCATGAAATCCACACTCAACTCTGAGTATATTTCACTAGCAACGAAGGTGGGATCCCACTGAGCTGACCACCACACACAGCACAAAACTTTTTTTCAGATTTGATAAATTGAACAAAAGTTGTTGAGCTTCTTTTTAGGATTGACATTGATGAGCATTTTTTTACTCCGGAGTTGTTGAACTTTTATTATGCTGCCATGGGGGATGGAATAAATTGATCAGCAGGTTGGGTTATGCCCCTGAAACGGACTTTGGACATGCCTGGGTTATACTCATTGGGTTTTAGGACTTCCGGAGGCGGCGCGAAACGGCAGTGGCGGTCCTCCTCTTGTGCTGAGGGGGAAGCTCTGCGGAATTGGGTCGTCCGCTACGGCAAAGCGGAGACCTGCACGGAAAAACCACAGGCAGCAAGAGCCTGTGGACGTGGGACTCGGCGGGCACCGAAAGCGACCTCTGAAACGTTGAAGAGACCCCGTAAGGAGCCTCGGTTCGCGGAGGGGGTTGCGGCGCTGTGAGTCGATCGCTACTCTGCAGAGTGAAGCCGCGCAGCTGCTGTCGGTGAGCGCTGACCTTTTTTTCTCAAAAATTCGGAACCAGAAGCTACAATCCGTGAGTAAAGAGGGACTTTTACAATTGGACTTTAAATTTAAAGAAAATTGGCTGAAAGCGGAGAGACGTTAAAAGGAAGTCCGTCTTCCGCTGCTATCTAAACTACAAAGCAAAGAGTTGGAGAAGTGGAGCTTTTGTAGAGGCTTTTTAAATTATCTGATCTGAGCATCCACTGGAACTACCTTCAGACGAAGAAAAGATATATTTATTGGACTTACTTTCTATTTGAACTGTGTTAATTTTCTCCTGTGGGAACTACAAATCTGGACTGAGAAACCCAGGTACTTCGGCTGCCTAGAGAACAGAAGAGCTGTCAGTTTGCAAACTTGGCTATTGTGTATCTGGACTAGTAACATTCTGAGCTTTTACAGACTTGTTACTTTGAAATACTAGCTAGCACTTGTCAGAAACAATGTTATGTTACTAATACCAACTCTGCTAAACATTAGTTTGAAGGTCCTGGGACTTTAAAATCAACCTTATTGATCTTATTTGATCTGACTCCCTCCCTCAAGACATTTCAAGCCCCCTCTAGAGGATTTGGGACCAATAGCAGTGACATTATTCTACTTTCTCTTTCCTTTCCTCCTGTTTGACTGTTTGTCTCTGGGCTGCTATTTTCTCATGGGAACAACCCAGACTGACCTTGACTTTTAGATAACTTTGGAATGAGTGGCACAAGAAAAAGAGGACCAAGAACTAGACAAACAACTTTAACCTCGGCCTTACAGACACGCAGATCATCTGTACCTATCTTACCGTCGGCAGCGGAAGAAGAAACTGAGCAGCTGCAACTGGAAGATATGGCCTCAGGAACAACTGCTTCAATTCTAGAGAAAATTTATGAAAAGTTGGAATCTCTGGACAAAAGAGTAGAATCTCTGGACAAGAAAGCAGATGAACAAACAGCCAAGATTGATCAAAATACAGCCTGCCTAAATCAAATAACTGGACAAGTGGCACAGAACGTACAAGCTATTGGGCAGTTGACTGAGGACACTGCAGAAAATCAAAAATTGGCTGAGGCTACTAGTCAAAAAGTTGAAAAATTAGAACAAGAGGTAAAGAAGAAGAAGAAGAAGAAGAGTTTGGATTTGATATCCCGCCTTTCACTCCCCTTCAGGAGTCTCAAAGCGGCTAACGTTCTCCTTTCCCTTCCTCCCCCACAACAAACACTCTGTGAGGTGAGTGGGGCTGAGAGACTTCACAGAAGTGTGACTGGCCCAAGGTCACCCAGCAGCTGCATGCGGAGGAGCGGAGACGCGAACCCGGTTACCCAGATTACGTGACTACCGCTCTTAACCACTACACCACACTGGCTCTCACTGCAAGCAGCCACTCTGCAGCAGGTTGGAGAGCAACAGACGTACTTATCTATGATAGAACTTCGGAATCGGGGAAATAACCTAAGGATAAGGTCAATTCCAGAAGCTGAGGAAGGGAATCTAACTGAGTTCCTGACCAAAGAGTTTTCCAAGTTTTGGCTTATAGAAGAGAAGGACTTTAAAATTGTGTCAGCCTTTAGACTTGGGAAATTTGCAAGGAAAGACAAGCCCAGAGACTGTTTGATAACTTTGCGATCGAAGGAGGAAAGGGATAAGATTTTGGGCTTGCACTACGGAACGTCACTGGACATTTTGGGCAGAAGAATTGAAATTTACAAAGATATCCCGAGACAACTGCTGGACCTTAGATCTGAATACTTCAAACTGGCCAGATTGTTGAGGAGCAATTCAATCATCTTTAGGTGGGAATTTCCTCAGGGATTATCTTTTACCTTTAGAGGGAAGAAGGTTAAAATCAAAACATTGGAAGACAGAGACAAATTTTTGACTGCTTACGGAGAGGACCTACAGAAAGGAATTGAAACACCATTTGGGCCTGGAGCATCTGCTGTACCTACACCCTTGGACATTGAAGATTCATAGAAAAAGGAACCACCCCTTGAAAAATAACAGATCCATTCAGGATGTCTCTGCAACTTCTGAGTTGGAACATAAATGGCGCTAACATTCTGGAGAAAAGGAAAAAAATATTTCATATTTTGAAAAAAGAACAATTGGACATTATTTGTTTGCAAGAAACACATGTGACTAGGCTACACAGAAAAGTGCTAATAAATAAAAGATTAGGCCAAGAATTTATATCCTCGGACCGAGTGAAGAAGAGAGGAGTGGTGATTTATGCAAAAGAGAGCCTGTCACCTAAATTCCTTTTTAAAGATGAACATGGAAGAATTTTGGCAATTGAGATACAACACCAAGGAGAGAAGTTTTTGATATTAGGAATTTATGCACCAAATGAGGGGAAATCAGAATTTTATAAGAAGTTGCATGAGAGTGTCCTGGACTATCTGGACTATGACAACATCATTATGATGGGAGATATGAATGGCGTGGTCTCAACCAATATGAATAAGTCTCAAAATCAAAATGTGACAAAAGATGGCAGACTACCTAAGACTTTTTTTGAACTGACTGACAATATGGACTTGATTGACATTTGGAGGATAAAGAACCCCTTGGGAAGAGAAGGAACATTCTTCTCGGAAGCCCAACTGACATGGACAAGAATCGACCAAATATGGATATCGAGAGGTCTGGCACCTAAGACCAGAAAGGTGGAAATCTGCCCAAAGACCTGCTCCGACCATAATGCGGTAAAGATGGATATGACACTATTACCAACCGGCTCCTTTAGATGGAAAATGAATGACAACTTGTTCAGAGATCAGGGAATTATTAAGAAGGCCCAAAAAGCTTTGAAGGATTATTTTGAGATAAATTTGAACACTTCGGTGGAAAAAAGAACTATCTGGGACGCAAGTAAGGCCGTGATGAGGGGGTTCTTGATACAACAGAACGCTGTAAAGAAAAGGACACAAAATGAGAAAAAAGACAAGATCTTGGAGAAAATTAAAGAACTAGAGAAGAAGTTAAGATCTAAACCGAAGTCACAGCCGATTCTGAGAGAAATTAAACTATACCAAGCACAATATTCTAAACTGATAAACCAGGAAATAGAGTGGAAAGTTAAACTAATGAAACAAAAAACATTTGAATCTGCGGATAAATGTGGGAAACTGCTAGCTTGGCAGTTGAAGAAAAGACAAAAACTAAATACAGTTACTAATTTAGAGATTGAAGGAAGAAACATTCAGAACCCCGTGGATATTAGAAAATGCTTCCAGAAATACTTTAAAAAACTATATACACAAGGGCCGCAAGATGAGGCTGAGGTTAAACAATTTTTGGAAAAGAATGGACTATCAAAATTGTCACAAGAAAATAGATCAATCCTGAATTGTAAAATAACACCACAAGAGATTGAACTTGCCATTCAGAACATGAAATTGGGCAAATCTCCAGGGCCAGATGGGCTGACCTCCAAGTACTACAAGATATTGAAGGACTATCTGATACAACCACTGATGGAGGTCAGCAATGAAATTATGGAGGGGAAGAAGGCGCAGAATCGTGGAAAGAAGCCTTTATCACATTGATACCAAAATCGGAAGCTGAAAAGACACAACTCAAGAACTACCGTCCCATCTCCCTCTTAAATGTGGATTACAAAATATTTGCAGACATTTTAGCAAGTAGATTTAAAAAAGTTCTAAATGAAGTAATCCATAAAGACCAGGCAGGCTTTCTCCCAGGTAGACATTTGTTTGCTAACACAAGGAACATTGTTGATATTTTGGAACTCTTGCAAACAGATGTCAATATAAAAGCAGTGCTAATTTTTATAGATGCGGAGAAGGCCTTTGACAACATCTCCTGGAAATTTATGAAAGGGAACTTAGAAGGGATGGGAGTGGGACGGGGTTTTGAAAATGGGATTGACGCAATTTATTCAGAACAAAAGGCTAAATTGATAGTTAACAATGTGGTTACAGAAGAGTTTAAAATTGAAAAAGGAACACGGCAAGGTTGCCCTATCTCCCCATTGTTATTTATCTCAGTTCTGGAGGTGCTCTTGAATATGATTAGAGGAGACAGGTTGGTGGAAGGAATACAGGTCGGAGTGAAACAATATAAACTCAAAGCTTTTGCAGATGACCTAGTTTTGACCCTGCAGGAGCCAGAATCTAGTACAAAAAGAGTATTACAAATAATTCAAGATTTTGGTCGGGTGGCGGGATTTAAATTAAACAAGCAGAAAACTAAGGTAGTGGGGAAAAACCTGACAGATGCAGAGTCAGAACGGTTTCAGAGAGAGACAGAGTTAAATGTGGTTAAGAAAGTCAAATACCTAGGGGTAAACATAACAGCAAAAAATCTGAGTTTATTTAAAGACAACTATGAGAAATGTTGGTCAGAAATTAAGAGAGATTTAGACAGCTGGACAAGACTGAAACTTTCCTTATTAGGCTGAACTGCTGCTATCAAGATGAATGTATTGCCAAAAATGTTGTTTCTGTTCCAAACATTACAGATTGTGGATAAGACAGAGTGCTTTCGGAAGTGGCAGAGAGATATTTCTAAATTTGTCTGGCAGGGCAAAAAGCCCAGAATTAAGTTTAAGATACTAACAGATGCGAAAGAAAGAGGGGGCTTTGCCCTGCCAGACTTAAGGCTCTATTATGAATCAGCAGCCTTCTGCTGGTTAAAAGACTGGCTACTTCTCGAGGACACTGATGTGTTGGATTTGGAAGGTTTTAACAATGCTTTTGGTTGGCATGCATATTTATGGTATGACAAGGTTAAGATTAACAAGGTTTTCAAGAATCATATTGTCAGAAAAGCAGTGTTTAATGTCTGGACAAAATATAAAGACTTACTGGAAAATAAAACACCAAGGTGGCTTTCACCATTGGAAGCTAAGGCCCGAAAAAGACCCAACATGGAGGCCAATTGGCCAAAGTATTGGGAAATACTAGAAAAAGATGGAGATAATTGGAAATTGCAGAGTATGGAGAAAATGAGAGATAAAGTGCGAGATTGGTTACATTACGCTCAGATTAAGGAAGTTTTTAAACTTGACAAAAAGTTAGGGTTCCAGGTGGAGAAATCGAAGTTGGAAACGGAATTGTTAGAGCCTAAGACTAAGGTACTTTCAAGAATGTATAACTTGCTGTTGAAATGGAACACACAAGATGAAACGGTAAAATCAGCCATGATAAAGTGGGCACAGGATATAGGGTACAATATCATGTTTGAGGACTGGGAAAGGCTGTGGACTACTGGGTTGAATTTCACTGCTTGCAACGCTTTGAAAGAAAATGTAATGAAAATGATATATAGATGGTACATGACCCCAGTCAAACTTGCAAAAATATACCACTTGTCTGATAATAAGTGTTGGAAATGTAAGGAAAATGAAGGAACATTCTTTCACCTCTGGTGGACCTGCCCTAAAGTGAAGGCTTTCTGGGAAAAGATATAAAATGAACTGAAAAAGGTATTTAAGTATACCTTCTCTAAGAAACCAGAGGCCTTTCTTCTGGGTATGGTGGGCCAAGGGGTGGTAAAGAAGGACCGAACATTCTTTATGTATGCCACAACAGCAGCAAGGATACTTCTCGCGAAGCACTGGAAAACTCAAGATCTACCCACACTGGAAGAATGGCAGATGCAACTGACGGACTATATGCAATTGGCTGAGATGACCGGCAGAATCCGAGATCTGGGAGAGGAGACGGTAGAAGAAGATTGGAAAAAATTTAAGATTTACTTGCAAAAACATTGTAAACTGTATGAATGCTAAGCAGGATGCTTGATCATAAACAATTTGGCACCATCAAAATAGATGAAGTGAAGTAGGAGGATAAGTGAAAATGTAAGAAAAAACAATTTTTATTTTGGATAAACAGTTGGTTAAATGTAATTGATAATTAGACAGTAAGGATGGAAGTAAGGTGATAATTTGCTTGATTTAATTTTTTTTACGTGGAAGGTAGGGGCGGGAGATGTGAGGAGGTCACAAGAAGATAAGAAAGTATGTTATGTTTTGTTATAATTTTGTTTGACTATTATATTGTAACTTAAAAATCTCAATAAAATATTTATATATATAAAAAAAAATACTCATTGGGTTTTAGGTGCCAAATATGGTGGCCATTTTCTCACAAAGAAGCTTGTCTGGCTAGTTCAACAATGAAATCCTCCATTATATTTTTACCCTTGTTGAATCCAGGATTTAGATGGGACTTGGGCATCATGCACACTAACCCCTCCAAACTCACAACAATATATCTGTATCTGAAGAAGTGTGCATGCACACAAAAGCTTATACCCAGAACAAACTTAGATAGTCTCTAAGGTGATATTTCAACTGTGTCAGACCAACACGGCTACCTGCCTGAACAATATAAATGACCACGATGGAACCTGGAGTGTGCCTCAGTCTGTAGCCTGAACATTGATACTTTCGCAAAAGTCATTTATTCATATTCAGTTTTATTATGATACACTTTTCTTCTTCACTATTTTGGCAGCCAGATAGGATACGTAGCTCTGTTATATCCAGTCACAGTAGTTCAGAATTGTCTACACAGAGAGGCAGCAGATCTCCAGGGTTTCTGGCAGGGGGAAAACCCAGCACTTTGCAGAAACACCTGCAGTTGAACCTGAGACCTTCTGCATTTGCAGCAGATTCTCCCCCACCTGAGCTTGAACTGCTCTCTTACCTGCAACAACGTGGAAGAGGATGAAGACCAGAGCAAAGCTCAGGTAGAGGAACCTCATGGCTGGAGTTGTCTCTCAGATCTTTGCCCAAGGGAAGATGCTCTAAGGCAGAAGGAAGTCGAGTTTGGATGGAACGAGGAGGTTCTCTTTACTTATAGTGTTCCTGTGCCAAAGAGATGTTGAAACATACATTTGCTCATCTGGGTGGGGAAAGCTGCAAACAGGTTTTTCCAGTAACTGTCAGCATCTGAACCCTCCAGGCCCTTTTCTCTTAACTCATCCTAAGCTATTTATTTCTCTTCCTAAGATTTACCCGCAGAACCACCTTTCTCATATGTTCACAATCTGTCCTGTGCTCCAGGCCCTGCTGTTTAATTTCCATAACAATTAGCAGATTTCCTGTAATCTCAACTTCACAACACCTAAATGGAAAGGAAGTGAAATACCGTAGTTTTGCTGTAATGCAGTTTGATGCAACCTCTTGTGGTTGGACCGCAATTGCAATACCTACCAAAAAAGAAACTTTTCAGTGTGCTTTTCTCCTGATCTGCACATTTTTAGATGCATTTTGCTTAATGTGCTTGTTTTTGTGGTGCACAAGGTTTTATGTACACTTTCCCCATCATGCGTTTTTTTAAGAAAAACAAAATAGTGATTTTATTCCATCATCCATAAGAAGATTTCACCATCACTGAAATATTGCCAAATCTGACCCTCAGTTCTGAAGGTACATTTTGGCTTTTAGAAATATGATTTATTCACCTGTTTACAACTTAAGTCTGTATGGAGGGGGTCCAGAACAGCATGGCCCAGAAAAAGGTGATCAATGCAGTACTCACTATAGAACACAATTAAAAACTGCATAAAAAGAAACATGGTCTTTGCTTGTTTGATTCTGTATTCATTGGTGTTACGACCACAGCAAACTATGGCAAGTTCTTAAAGAAATGGGTGTGCCTGATCACCTCATCGCTCTCCTGAGAAATCTCTATGTAGGACAAGAAGCTACACTTAGAACTGGATATGGAACAACTGATTGGTTCAAAATTGGGAAAGGAGTATGACAAGGCTGTATATTATCTCCCTGCTTATTTAACTTACATGCAAAATTTATCATGCAAAAGGCTGGGCTGGATGAATCCCAAGCGGCATTAAGATGGCCGGAAGAAATATCAACAACCTCAGATATGCAGATGACACAACCTTGATGGCAGAAAGTGAGGAGGAATTAAAGAACCTTTTAATGAGGGTGAAAGAGGAGAGTGCAAAATATGGTCAACATCAAAAAACGAAGATCATGGCCACTGGACCCATCACCTCCTGGCAAATAGAAGGGGAAGAAATGGAGGCAGTGAGAGATTTTACTTTCTTGGGCTCCATGATTACTGCATATGGTGACAGCAGTCATGAAATTAAAAGACGCCTGCTTCTTGGGAGAAAAGCAATGACAAACCTAGACAGCATCTTTAAAAGCCGAGAGATCACCTTGCCAACAAAGGCCTGTGTAGTTAAAGCCATGGTTCTCCCAGTAGTGATGTATGGAAGTGAGAGCTGGACCATAAAGTAGGCTGATCACTGAAGAATTTATGCTTTTGAATTATGGTGCTGGAGGAGACTCTTGAGTCCCATGGACTGCAAGAAGATCAAAACTATCCATTCTGAAGGAAATCAGCCCTGAGTGCTCACTGGAAGGACAGATCGTGAAGCTGAGGCTACAATACTTTGGCCACCTCATGAGAAGAGAAGACTCCCTGGAAAAGACCCTGATGTTGGGAAAGATGGAGGGCACAAGGAGAAGGGGACGACAGAGGACGAGGTGGTTGGACAGTGTTCTCGAAGCTACAAACATGAGTTTGAACAAACTGTGGGAGGCAGTGGAAGACAGGAGTGCCTGGCATGCTCTGGTCCATGGGGTCACGAAGAGGTGGACACAACTAAATGACTAAACAACAACAAACAACAACAAGGTTGGCCAAGGCTGGCAATGCTCAATGGCAAATGTTTTCCTTTGCTTGTTCTGCAAAGGCTCTTCATCCCCTCCCTCTGTGAACTAAAGAGCACAGGAAGTGCTTTGCTGGATCAAGCCAAGGGCCCATCCAGCATCCAGCTGTATTGTTTTTAACACTTGATTGGAAGCCGCCCAGAGTGGCTGGGGGAACTCATCCAGATGGGCGGGGTATAAATTATTATTATTATTATTATTATTATTATTATTATTATTATTATTATCATCATCATCATCATCATCATCATCATCATCATTAGTCTGTGCATTTGGCAAGCCAGACCCACAAGCAGGATACTACATGTACAGGAGCCCTCTCCCCTCCTGCAACTTCCAGTATTGGGGATTGATAAGCATCGCTGTCTCCAGCTGTGAAGGTAGAGCAAAGCCATCGTGACTGCTAGCCTTTGTTAGTCCTCCTCCTCCACCCTCTTTTAAAGTCATCCCAGTTGGTGGCCATCACTGGCAGGGAGTTCCACAGTTTAACCATGAGCTGTGGAATAAGTCTTTTCATTTCTCTGTACTGAAATTTCCAGCATTCATTGGATGTCCACAAGTTCAAGCCTTATGAGCGAGATGGACAAACTTCCCTTTATCCACCTTCTCCACAGATAGAGGGTCCTCGTTGACCCACAAAGCAATCCCATCACAGCTCGTCCTGCCCTGTCCCAATTCTTCCCCTCATCTAGAGGCCACGCCACGCCACACCCTTGGACAGGTTTGAACAGATCAGACAAATCGGCACCAGGTGAGATCTCCCTGCCATCGTTCCACATTTTCATAAAGCCATCCCCGCATGCAGGGGAAGAGAGGTGGCGCAACACAGCCTCTCCTGCCTCATGGCTGCGCTGCATCCTTCATCTTTGCATGAGCATCTATGAGGACCAGGAACGATGGTGGCGATTCTCCGCCTTCCCTGCAAGGACAGCTGTTCCCACTCAGCTTCTGCTCAATTCCTCCACAGCAATCCAGAGAGGAAACCCAAGTTTCTCTGGGTTCCTTGTACCTGGCGTTGAGAGAGCCCTGGCTGATGGTGTCCCCCTCACCCAGAATAATACATCTCGTCCTCTTCTTGCCTGCGTGGATGGGTGGCAACAATAGGAATGGGATCACCCAAGTTTTACCTGTCTCTTTGAGCACCGGAAGGCAGCAGGGATTGGCGATGGCATTAGAGGTTACCGCCCACACAATTCTGCTGCACTTTTCTGCTTGTGTGGTGGCACACAACACAAACATGGTGCCTGGTGTGCTCTGGTCCATGGGGTCATGAAGAGTCGGACATGACTAAACGACTAAACAACAACAACAACAATGTACTAAGCTTGGATCCTAGAACAATAAGCAAGTAGGATCCTAGAATGCAACAACTGATTGGCTTGCAGCAGCAGCCCAATCAGACCCCAGGAGGACATTAATCAGCCTATCAGGCTGGTAGGATCCTAGAATGCAACAACTGATTGGCCTGCAGTAGCAGCTCAATCAGGCTCCAGGAGGGAAGCAGAATCAGCCAATCAGGCAGGACTCATTGTGTAAATAATGTACAGTGGTACTTCAGGATGCAAATGGGATCCGTACCAGAGCCCCGTTCGCATCCCGAACAGAATGTAAGATGCAACAGCGCGTCTGCGTGTGCGCGGGTCACATTACGTCGCTTCCACGCATGCGTGTGATGTCATTTTGGCCACCTGCGCATGCGCAAGCAGCGAAACCCAGAAGTAACACACTCCGTTACTTCCGGGTTGCCACGGAGCGCAACCTGAAAGCGCTCAACCTGGAGCGTATTTATCCCGAGGTATGACTGTAGGTTATGCCTGAGGTTTGGGGGGAAATTCCATCACTGTTTTACAAGTTGCAATAAAGAGCATGAAATCACCGCAGGACTCTGAGTATATTTCAATTTGCAGGTGTGAGGTGTGTCACTTCATGACTTCCCCTTGCTGTGAGTCTGGAAGAGGACAGTTTATAGAGATAGAACAAACAAACACTTTTAGGTAGTCTGTCAGGTTTTCACTCCTCCCGTTGCTGGTTATGCATCTGTTATGTCATATGTCCATGTTTATTTTCCCAGGCTTGGAAAGTGTGGGAATGGAAGTTGACCTTAACTCTTCTGCTCTGTTGTGTTTTGTTCTTTTTTCTGTTCTGTTCTCTCTAAGGGCTAGAGTGAGAGGACACCATGAACGTTTGTCCTGTAAATACTGCTTAATAAATGCTTAGAATGAGCACACCAATCTCCACTTCGTTTCTGCTGATCTCTGCTGAGTGTGTGTGCACATAGGCATCTGCTATGTGTCCCTGGAGCGCTCCGGGACTGATGATTTGTGGACGTCCTGGAGCTGCGCAACATCAGGAAGATGCCTGGAGAGGTTTGTCTCATCCCAGGGGCTGCGGGGGCCCCCCAGAGGCGTATTCTGACAGTCTGTACTTCATTTAAAGCCTTTAAAAACATATAACTCATAATGAGAGAAGATAGAAATTAATATATGTAGACTCAGCTACACTAGTTTTTGTGGGGGGTTTTAAAGCGTTTTAAATGCATTGTAACACTGTGACACCAGATGGCACTGTAGAGTTCCGTCTTTTGCCAACGTGATTTCTTCCTGGTGCTTCCTCCTTCTCCTCCTCTCCCATTATTTCCCAACTCCCTCCCCCCCCCCGCCTCTGAGTTGTGACCTCCCTCAAGACCCTGTTGTAAATCTAAACTGTCTTCCACTTCCTCCTCCCTGGAAGGGTCAAGTTGGGGTGGCGGTCTCCACCATTCTTCCTCTGCCCAATACCTGACAATTATGAATTAATGTGTAAGAATGAAAGTTGAAAAGAATGAAAGACCCAGATGATGACTGAACCTGGGATCTTGATCACTAGGCAGCAATAGCCCTTCCTGGTTCTTCAGTTCCTCCACACACTCCCTGGAACCTCTCTGAGTCCCTTCTCTCATTCACAGAAATTCCCACCCCTTAAAAAAAAACATTCTGAGTCCTATTCAGAGTAGACCCATGGAAAGAAATAAACCTAATGCAGCCATGTCCATTAACTTCAATAGCACTAAATGCCACCCTCAATTATTTGTGGTCACCCACAAGGCAATGGCTCCTTAAAAATCAGCTTCAATTCAGTCATGGCTCCGGTCTGGGTTGAGTTCAGCCTCTCCTGCCCATGTTCCCATAACCTGTGTGCATGAAAAGCACTGGCTGCAATTATCTGCTCCTGGGACTACTTGATGAGGACTTCAGTCAAGAGGGATCTTGAGCAGATAAGATGTTCTTTCATCAGAGTTGGGTCATATTTAGCAGTAGACACTTTTGAAAAAGAAAACAAAAAAAATACACATACTATTTCAACATTGTGAAATTATTTTGTGTTTATTCATCTGAGCATTCATCTGAGCATTTATTTCATTGTCTGCTTTCACACATGTGCAGATCTGCTCCACTTCCACAAGCAAAGATTGAGAAGAACTGGCATAGCCATCGGATGTCTACAACCATGGAGGTGGGTTGCTCACGGGTATCCCTCAAGAGCACAGCACTGTGTATTGACGCCACAGTAACTCGGAAGATTCCGACCAGACGGGCAGGGTTTGCTGAGATCCTCTTGGCAGAACCCTCCCAGGCTATCTCACTCGGGCATTGTTGGTGGTTTATCTGCATCAAAGAAACAAGAGAACTATTGTTGATGGCCCCAAAGTCAGATTCCTCACCTTCAGAAGATGCAAGAGGATCATAGAATTGTAGAGTTTGAAGGGCTCAAAATAACATCTAGTCCTACCCCAGACCCTCCAAGTGTCCCTATTTTTCAGGGATATCCCTGATTTAGAGAAACCATCCTGGTTTCTGATTTGATCCCAGAATATCCCACTTTTCCTTAGGTAAAGGGTAAAGGGACCCCTGACCATTAGGTCCAGTCGCGGACGACTCTAGGGTTAATCATAGAATCATAGAATCATAGAGTTGGAAGAGACCACAAGGGCCATCGAGTCCAACCCCCTGCCAAGCAGGAAACACCATCAGAGCACTCCTGACATATGGTTGTCAAGCCTCTGCTTAAAGACCTCCAAAGTAGGAGACTCCACCACACTCCTTGGCAGCAAATTCCACTGTCAAACAGCTCTTACTGTCAGGAAGTTCTTCCTAATGTTTAGGTGGAATCTTCTTTCTTGTAGTTTGGATCCATTGCTCCGTGTCCGCTTCTCTGGAGCAGCAGAAAACAACCTTATTCCCTCCTCTATGTGACATCCTTTTATATATTTGAACATGGCTATCATATCACCCCTTAACCTCCTCTTCTCCAGGCTAAACATGCCCAGCTCCCTTAGCTGTTCCTCATAAGGCATCGTTTCCAGGCCTTTGACCATTTTGGTTGCCCTCCTCTGGACACGTTCCAGTTTGTCAGTGTCCTTCTTGAATTGTGGTGCCCAGAACTGGACACAGTACTCCAGGTGAGGTCTGACCAGAGCAGAATACAGTGGCACTATTACTTCCCTTGATCTAGATGCTATACTCCTTGATCTAAGATGAATAACAGTTAGTGTCATAACCAAATTGCTTTTCTTCTTATCATCTGCACATTATGCAATCAAGCAGACAAACCACATTTTTCTACATCTTAATGAATGGTCCTTGTTCACTTGTCTTGAGAAGCCTTGGTCCCAGGGGCAGTGCCTAAACGAACAATGTGATCTGTGATTAAAAACTTGTGAAAACAGGAGCTGCATTACCGTGAGGCAAGGTCAGATGGCCATCTGTCAGAGATTCCTTGGGTTCTTTTTTCAATTTTCATTTATTTAATTATACTTTTCACTAATTTTATACATTTCACTTATTTTACAATCCTTTTGACAATTCAAAACTTGACTTCCTTCCCCCTCTTTCTGCGGTTCATTTATTTCATCTTCTTTAAATATATACCCAGTGCTTTTCTCTGGGGGTACATTTATTTCATCTTCTTTAAATATATACCCAGTGCTTTTCTCTGGGGGTACACAGGCGTATGCATACACTTAACTATTTTGTGAATCAAAGTTTGGCCTCATTGAGGGGCAGTATTTCAATATGAGCAGGAAAATGAAAGTACCCCTAAACATTTTTTTTAATAGAAAAAAGCACTCCTTATACTCTTATAAAACTGCAGGTTTTTACAGTAATCCTGCCAATGCTTTTATCTGTTTATAATTTATCTGTAAATATTCAGTAAACCATTTCCATTATTATATATATATAATATATATATGCAGGTTTTGGTGTCTTCGGGTGTCTTCCCGTGTAAGAGTCGGGGTGTCTGTGCGACGTTTCGACGAGGTCTCACTCGTCATCTTCAGGCTGGTGCTTTCGGCTTCTTGTTACTGGAACAGAGCAGAGTCTGGTGTTTGAGTTCCTATAAATACTGTTGAGGGGTGTGGTGTATAGCCTCCAACGTTCTGGGCAAAGAGGAAGTTCCTAGATTAGTGTGCCTTTTCTTCTTTTGTTCCTTAATTACTTGAGGGATATCTTGGGTGATTTCATGAGTGATATTCAGAATATCACTGGGTGGGTCATTAAGTGTAGATTAGTTGCTAAAGCTTTCGTGTCTTGACCTCTTGAGCTTGTGAAGAGTTTTTCTGAGAAGATGGCTGTGCTGCATTTAGTTGTGCTCTGGCTTGGCTTCGTGTATAGGGGCGAGCTATGGTTTTGTGCCTTGTGCCAGCCAGATCTGTGTAGGGATTGCAGGGGGGTGCAGCATCCGGAGGTGCCACTATAGTTTGGCTACTGGATGGAGTCTGTAATATGTCTGTGGAGAGGGTCTGGGTTTGGGTCTGGTGTGGTTGATTGGTGACGGCGTTCTGTGTGCCTCTGGTTCTGGTGTCGGTTTTTGTGGGGAGGGCTAATTTCCAGATGTCTGGCAGGCGGGACGTGTCGTCACGCTTGTTCATGTTGTGAGGGTGTTTCTCTATCTCGATGGCTTCCATGATTATTCTCTTGTGGTGATGTTCCATGTTAAAGAGCAATTTGGAATCTGCAAAATTAATTTCATGTCCTGTTTCTTTCATGTGTTGGAAAAGAGAGGAAGTTTTTTCTTCTTTTTTGACGGCATTCTTGTGTTCTGCGATACGTGCATTTATTCGTCTGTTTGTTTGTCCAATGTACGTGGCTGGGCAGACTTTGCAGGGTATTTCATAGACCCCTTGGTTTTCCAGCTGGATTTTGTCTTTTGGGTTTCTGAGGATATTGGCTATTTTTTGGTTGGTGCAGAAGGCTGTTTTGATATTGTGTTTATGGAGGATTTTGCTGATTTTGTCTGTAGTGCCCTTGATATAAGGAAGGAGGGCCATGCCATTGTTTTCTTCTGTGTCTTGGTTTTTGGGGGGTGTTTCTTTTTGGATTAGCTTCGTAACCCTGTTTTTCTGGTATCCATTGGCGATTAACACATTTGAGAGATTCTGTAACTCAGTTGTCAAGTGGTCTTTGTCAGCCAGGCGTTTGGTTCTGGAGATGAGAGTCTTGGCTACGGAGTTTATTTGTGCAGGGTGGTGGTGTGATTGTGCATGTAAGTAGCGGTTGGTGTGTGTTTTTTTCCGGTAGATAGTGTGTCCTAGGGAGCCATCAGGTTTTTTGTAGATTAGGACGTCAAGAAAGGGGAGTTGGTTGTTGTCTTCTATTTCCATAGTGAATTGTATTTTGGGGTGTAGGCTGTTGAGATGTGTGAGGAAGCTATCTAGTTTTTCTTTCCCGTGTGGCCAAATTACAAAGGTGTCGTCAACATATCTGAGCCAAAGTTTGGGTTTGTGTTCTGACTTGTCTAAAGCATTGGTTTCAAAGTGTTCCATGTACAAATTTGCGATGACCGGTGAGAGGGGTGATCCCATAGGTGCTCCTTCTATCTGTTTGTATCTTTGTCCATTGTGGATGAAGTACGTGTTGGTTAGGCAGTGGTTGGTCAGGTCCAGGATGTATTTGGGGGGGTTGTATTTGTTTTGAATGGCTGTCAAGGCTTCATTAATGGGCACTTGAGTGAAGAGAGATACAACATCCAAGGTGACGACACCTTTGTAATTTGGCCACACGGGAAAGAAAAACTAGATAGCTTCCTCACACATCTCAACAGCCTACACCCCAAAATACAATTCACTATGGAAATAGAAGACAACAACCAACTCCCCTTTCTTGACGTCCTAATCTACAAAAAACCTGATGGCTCCCTAGGACACACTATCTACCGGAAAAAAACACACACCAACCGCTACTTACATGCACAATCACACCACCACCCTGCACAAATAAACTCCGTAGCCAAGACTCTCATCTCCAGAACCAAACGCCTGGCTGACAAAGACCACTTGACAACTGAGTTACAGAATCTCTCAAATGTGTTAATCGCCAATGGATACCAGAAAAACAGGGTTACGAAGCTAATCCAAAAAGAAACACCCCCCAAAAACCAAGACACAGAAGAAAACAATGGCATGGCCCTCCTTCCTTATATCAAGGGCACTACAGACAAAATCAGCAAAATCCTCCATAAACACAATATCAAAACAGCCTTCTGCACCAACCAAAAAATAGCCAATATCCTCAGAAACCCAAAAGACAAAATCCAGCTGGAAAACCAAGGGGTCTATGAAATACCCTGCAAAGTCTGCCCAGCCACGTACATTGGACAAAGAAACAGACGAATAAATGCACGTATCGCAGAACACAAGAATGCCGTCAAAAAAGAAGAAAAAACTTCCTCTCTTTTCCAACACATGAAAGAAACAGGACATGAAATTAATTTTGCAGATTCCAAATTGCTCTTTAACATGGAACATCACCACAAGAGAATAATCATGGAAGCCATCGAGATAGAGAAACACCCTCACAACATGAACAAGCGTGACGACACGTCCCGCCTGCCAGACATCTGGAAATTAGCCCTCCCCACAAAAACCGACACCAGAACCAGAGGCACACAGAACGCCGTCACCAATCAACCACACCAGACCCAAACCCAGACCCTCTCCACAGACATATTACAGACTCCATCCAGTAGCCAAACTATAGTGGCACCTCCGGATGCTGCACCCCCCTGCAATCCCTACACAGATCTGGCTGGCACAAGGCACAAAACCACAGCTCGCCCCTATACACGAAGCCAAGCCAGAGCACAACTAAATGCAGCACAGCCATCTTCTCAGAAAAACTCTTCACAAGCTCAAGAGGTCAAGACACGAAAGCTTTAGCAACTAATCTACACTTAATGACCCACCCAGTGGTATTCAGAATATCACTCATGAAATCACCCAAGATATCCCTCAAGTAATTAAGGAACAAAAGAAGAAAAGGCACACTAATCTAGGAACTTCCTCTCTGCCCAGAACGTTGGAGGCTATACACCACACCCCTCAACAGTATTTATAGGAACTCAAACACCAGACTCTGCTCTGTTCCAGTAACAAGAAGCCGAAAGCACCAGCCTGAAGATGACGAGTGAGACCTCGTCGAAACGTCGCACAGACACCCCGACTCTTACACGGGAAGACACCCGAAGACACCAAAACCTGCATATATATATATATATATATATGCTTTCGTAGATTTTCACGGGTACAGGAATGCAGGTTTTGGTGTCTTCGGGTGTCTTCCCGTGTAAGAGTTGGGGTGTCTGGGCGACGTTTCGACGAGGTCTCACTCGTCATCTTCAGGCTGGTGCTTTCGGCTTCTTGTTACTGGAACAGAGCCAGTTCCAGTAACAAGAAGCCGAAAGCACCAGCCTGAAGATGACGAGTGAGACCTCGTCGAAACGTCGCCCAGACACCCCAACTCTTACACGGGAAGACACCCGAAGACACCAAAACCTGCATATATATATATATATATATATTTGCTTTCGTAGATTTTCACGGGTACAGGAATGCAGGTTTTGGTGTCTTCGGGTGTCTTCCCGTGTAAGAGTCGGGGTGTCTGTGCGACGTTTCGACGAGGTCTCACTCGTCATCTTCAGGCTGGTGCTTTCGGCTTCTTGTTACTGGAACAGAGCAGAGTCTGGTGTTTGAGTTCCTATAAATACTGTTGAGGGGTGTGGTGTATAGCCTCCAACGTTCTGGGCAAAGAGGAAGTTCCTAGATTAGTGTGCCTTTTCTTCTTTTGTTCCTTAATTACTTGAGGGATATCTTGGGTGATTTCATGAGTGATATTCAGAATATCACTGGGTGGGTCATTAAGTGTAGATTAGTTGCTAAAGCTTTCGTGTCTTGACCTCTTGAGCTTGTGAAGAGTTTTTCTGAGAAGATGGCTGTGCTGCATTTAGTTGTGCTCTGGCTTGGCTTCGTGTATAGGGGCGAGCTATGGTTTTGTGCCTTGTGCCAGCCAGATCTGTGTAGGGATTGCAGGGGGGTGCAGCATCCGGAGGTGCCACTATAGTTTGGCTACTGGATGGAGTCTGTAATATGTCTGTGGAGAGGGTCTGGGTTTGGGTCTGGTGTGGTTGATTGGTGACGGCGTTCTGTGTGCCTCTGGTTCTGGTGTCGGTTTTTGTGGGGAGGGCTAATTTCCAGATGTCTGGCAGGCGGGACGTGTCGTCACGCTTGTTCATGTTGTGAGGGTGTTTCTCTATCTCGATGGCTTCCATGATTATTCTCTTGTGGTGATGTTCCATGTTAAAGAGCAATTTGGAATCTGCAAAATTAATTTCATGTCCTGTTTCTTTCATGTGTTGGAAAAGAGAGGAAGTTTTTTCTTCTTTTTTGACGGCATTCTTGTGTTCTGCGATACGTGCATTTATTCGTCTGTTTCTTTGTCCAATGTACGTGGCTGGGCAGACTTTGCAGGGTATTTCATAGACCCCTTGGTTTTCCAGCTGGATTTTGTCTTTTGGGTTTCTGAGGATATTGGCTATTTTTTGGTTGGTGCAGAAGGCTGTTTTGATATTGTGTTTATGGAGGATTTTGCTGATTTTGTCTGTAGTGCCCTTGATATAAGGAAGGAGGGCCATGCCATTGTTTTCTTCTGTGTCTTGGTTTTTGGGGGGTGTTTCTTTTTGGATTAGCTTCGTAACCCTGTTTTTCTGGTATCCATTGGCGATTAACACATTTGAGAGATTCTGTAACTCAGTTGTCAAGTGGTCTTTGTCAGCCAGGCGTTTGGTTCTGGAGATGAGAGTCTTGGCTACGGAGTTTATTTGTGCAGGGTGGTGGTGTGATTGTGCATGTAAGTAGCGGTTGGTGTGTGTTTTTTTCCGGTAGATAGTGTGTCCTAGGGAGCCATCAGGTTTTTTGTAGATTAGGACGTCAAGAAAGGGGAGTTGGTTGTTGTCTTCTATTTCCATAGTGAATTGTATTTTGGGGTGTAGGCTGTTGAGATGTGTGAGGAAGCTATCTAGTTTTTCTTTCCCGTGTGGCCAAATTACAAAGGTGTCGTCAACATATCTGAGCCAAAGTTTGGGTTTGTGTTCTGACTTGTCTAAAGCATTGGTTTCAAAGTGTTCCATGTACAAATTTGCGATGACCGGTGAGAGGGGTGATCCCATAGGTGCTCCTTCTATCTGTTTGTATCTTTGTCCATTGTGGATGAAGTACGTGTTGGTTAGGCAGTGGTTGGTCAGGTCCAGGATGTATTTGGGGGGGTTGTATTTGTTTTGAATGGCTGTCAAGGCTTCATTAATGGGCACTTGAGTGAAGAGAGATACAACATCCAAGGTGACGACACCTTTGTAATTTGGCCACACGGGAAAGAAAAACTAGATAGCTTCCTCACACATCTCAACAGCCTACACCCCAAAATACAATTCACTATGGAAATAGAAGACAACAACCAACTCCCCTTTCTTGACGTCCTAATCTACAAAAAACCTGATGGCTCCCTAGGACACACTATCTACCGGAAAAAAACACACACCAACCGCTACTTACATGCACAATCACACCACCACCCTGCACAAATAAACTCCGTAGCCAAGACTCTCATCTCCAGAACCAAACGCCTGGCTGACAAAGACCACTTGACAACTGAGTTACAGAATCTCTCAAATGTGTTAATCGCCAATGGATACCAGAAAAACAGGGTTACGAAGCTAATCCAAAAAGAAACACCCCCCAAAAACCAAGACACAGAAGAAAACAATGGCATGGCCCTCCTTCCTTATATCAAGGGCACTACAGACAAAATCAGCAAAATCCTCCATAAACACAATATCAAAACAGCCTTCTGCACCAACCAAAAAATAGCCAATATCCTCAGAAACCCAAAAGACAAAATCCAGCTGGAAAACCAAGGGGTCTATGAAATACCCTGCAAAGTCTGCCCAGCCACGTACATTGGACAAACAAACAGACGAATAAATGCACGTATCGCAGAACACAAGAATGCCGTCAAAAAAGAAGAAAAAACTTCCTCTCTTTTCCAACACATGAAAGAAACAGGACATGAAATTAATTTTGCAGATTCCAAATTGCTCTTTAACATGGAACATCACCACAAGAGAATAATCATGGAAGCCATCGAGATAGAGAAACACCCTCACAACATGAACAAGCGTGACGACACGTCCCGCCTGCCAGACATCTGGAAATTAGCCCTCCCCACAAAAACCGACACCAGAACCAGAGGCACACAGAACGCCGTCACCAATCAACCACACCAGACCCAAACCCAGACCCTCTCCACAGACATATTACAGACTCCATCCAGTAGCCAAACTATAGTGGCACCTCCGGATGCTGCACCCCCCTGCAATCCCTACACAGATCTGGCTGGCACAAGGCACAAAACCACAGCTCGCCCCTATACACGAAGCCAAGCCAGAGCACAACTAAATGCAGCACAGCCATCTTCTCAGAAAAACTCTTCACAAGCTCAAGAGGTCAAGACACGAAAGCTTTAGCAACTAATCTACACTTAATGACCCACCCAGTGATATTCTGAATATCACTCATGAAATCACCCAAGATATCCCTCAAGTAATTAAGGAACAAAAGAAGAAAAGGCACACTAATCTAGGAACTTCCTCTCTGCCCAGAACGTTGGAGGCTATACACCACACCCCTCAACAGTATTTATAGGAACTCAAATACCAGACTCTGCTCTGTTCCAGTAACAAGAAGCCGAAAGCACCAGCCTGAAGATGACGAGTGAGACCTCGTCGAAACGTCGCACAGACACCCCGACTCTTACACGGGAAGACACCCGAAGACACCAAAACCTGCATTCCTGTACCCGGGAAAATTTACGAAAGCAAATATATATATATATATATATATATATATATATATATATATATATATATATATAATGTTATCTTGATTTCTTATTCTTCCGGGATTCTTTAGTTGTAATTCCTGCTCTGAAGGGAGTTGGACTAGGTGACCATTGGGGTCCCTTCCATCTCTATAACTCTATGATTCCAAAGTGAGTTGTCCAACTTAGGCAGCAGGCACCGGATACCATGACAGGCAATTGCAGGGAGAAAAGGAAGTCCTGGCTGTTTTCTGAGCAAATCTCAGCAAAATAACCAATACCTTCCATTCATTGCAATGCAGTTTTTGCAGGATTTCCTAAGGAATTGTGTTTTGTGGCAGCTTACCTACCTCATGAGAGGTTAGTTCTCATCTCCATCATGGGCTTCCTAAGTGGTCTGGGGTACATCCCAAAAGAAGATACATAAGAACATTCCTCCTCAGTCAAGTCCCTGACCAGAACCATAGCTCATGCACTGTCTAGAAGGTTTCTCGTATCTAGATTGCTGTCTGCAAGACATTTTGGTGCCTAAGGCGAACCACAAAATGGCACCTCCCTCCCAGGACTATGTTTCACTTCACCGGAGCTCAGCTCTGGCACCTCTCAGGTGGGTGCCATTTCCACCTATTAGAACATATCTGATATTGTTCTAATAGAGGGGGAATAACACTAAACAGGTTAGTGTGGATGCAGACCCAGCTGACATAGTGTACTTTGACTTTCAAGAAGCTTTTGTCAAACCACCTCACCAAGGACTCCGGAGTGGGAAGGATAAACACCCAATGCCTAAGCCAAGGTCTCCCTACATCTGAAAGTTTAATAAAGTTGTGGCCAATTTTAATCCCATAAGAGCTTGTCATGAGTCATTATTCATCCCGGGGGTCGCTGGGGGTTGTAGGGTCTCCGTTTGGCCATCTCCTTTAACACTAGCAAAGCCTTGCTTCTGCTTCCTTCAGTGAAAATTCAGAGAGTAGATCAGGAAATCAGGATTGAAAATAAACAGACATTCACACATGAGTCAGACCAACTCAATGGACACCACTTACTCCTACTGCAGGTTCCTTTTTTAAAAAAAAAGAATAATACTTTATTTAGAATTCAACAATAATAAAGTAAAAAACCGCAGTAGTTACTACATCAGTTCATTACAATTGACCAATTTTAACAATAAATAAATAGAAGTTGAAAAATGACAAAATATCACTTTTAACTTACTCAAGTTTTCATGTTTAACTTTTATCTCTTTATCTCTTTCTTAGCAGGTCAAAGAGGAAAAGACCAAGGAAAGAGGTACCAAAAAAGAAAAAAGAAGAAGAAGAAGGAAGGGGGGGGGAGGAAAAGAAAGAAGAAAACAAAACAAAATAAACACATTTGACTTCCGATTAGACTCATTGTATTATTATTTCTACTATTTTTTCACACACGGTTCCAAATTATTGTATTGCTTTCTTTGTTTTCCTCAGATATCAAAAGACATTATATTTGTTGTTTTACAAGGATCATTCTATTGCTGCCAGGAGATATTTATTATCACAATACTTTTCCAGCTATGCTTTAAGGAATTTCCCATTCTTTCTGTATTTTCTGTTTTGGGTAACCTCTAACTCTCCCTGTCATCATGGCCATCTGTAAATATTCTATCATTTGGACTTGCCACTTTTTTGTCACTTTTCCATTTTTTTTGCAATTAAAATCCTGGCTGCTACTGTTGTATACATAAAAAGTGCTCTAATTTCTTTTTTGATTTCTGGTGACATTATTGCCAGGAGAAAGCTTTCAGGTTTTGTCTTAAATGAAAACTTAAATAGTTTTTTTTAATTCGTTGTAGATGTTATTCCAGAATTCTTTAATGGCTGTGCATTTCCATCACATGTGCATATATGACCCTATATCATCTTTACACCTCCAGCAAGTTGGTGATCTGTTTTTATACATCTTTGCGAGTTTTGCTGGAGTGTGGTTGCCATCTGTATTGCATTTTCATAATATTTTCTCTCAGATTATAGCATACCGTAAATTTACTATCCTCCCTCCACAATTTCTCCCATTGATCCATTTAGATGTTATATCCTAGGTCTTGCGTCCATTTCACCATTGAACATTTCACCAATTCTTCTTTCACCTCCCACTCTAATAGGAGGTTATAAATTCTTGAGATGTATTTTCCTTAATATTGTATTAATTATTTTTCAAATCTAGATGTTTCCTTTGTAAGACCTTCCTTTTTATCTAAGTTCAATCTTTCATTTATCTGAAAATATTGTAGCCAGTCTGTCAGGTGTCTTCTGATTTCTTCAAATTCTTTTAATTTGATGTTATCGTTAATTTCTTCTATTAATACTCTATATGTGGCCCAGTCTCCTTGCATATTTTTCTTTTTAACAGGCAGGGCTTCTGTTGGTGAAGTTCATAGGGGAATTTTTGGTTCTAATATTCCTTTATATTTTATCCAGATCTTGCATAACGATTTCCTTATAATATGATTTAAAAATCCCCTATGGACGCTCACCTTTTCATAAATGACGCTTGCCACCAGTATTGGTTGTGAAACCCTCCAGGTTTAGCACGTCTGTGTCTCTTAGAGTAATCAAGTCTTTTATCCATACCAATCCAGCAGCAGCATGGTACAGTTCTAATTCTGGTAGGGCAAAACCTCCCCTCTCCCTTTGATCTAGAAGTATTTGATGTCTGATTCTTGGTTTTCTTCCATTCCATATAAATCTGGCTATGTCTTTCCCCCAACTTTTAAAGCATTTCATTCCTCCCAGTATTGAAATGGTTTGGAACAGGAAAATCATTTTTGGTAGAATGTTTTTTTTTTTTTTAAATGATATTTATTGAATTTTTTTTAGAATTACAAAAGAAAACAAGGTAGAAAAAAAAGAAAGAAAAAAACAAGAAAAAACAAACCACATCAAACAATACAAATTAATAAAAATCAAAATCAAAAAATAACACAACACGATCAAATGACAAAAATATACCACAAACATTTAAAAACAAATCCAATATTCTCAAATCCTTAACTGTCATTACCTTCTTTCTTTGACCTCCTCCTCCTCCCTTTTTTGTATCCTAGTTGTTAATTGTCGCAGCAAATCCTTTCCATATTTCATAATATTCTGTCATTACATTACCTTAATCTATTTTAATCTTATCCTACTATAAAAAACCTTAAAGCTTAAATCTTACATCTTTTACCAATTTCTCATAACCATAATATTCTTACATAATTCTTTGAATATTTTTACTAAAGCCAAATAATTTTGTTCCAACATTTTTCTAACATTCATCAATTTTGTAAAACACTCCTAATAGAAAAAAAAAACAAAAAACAATCCAATCTTCATCCAGCGTCTCTTCCTCCTGGTACTGGGTTTTGTCAGTCCTTTCTATCCCATCAATCTAGCGCATTAACCTGGTAATCTTATATCCGAGGCCCTTAAGTCCCTTCCATGTCCCTTCCGCGGCTCTTATTCATATTTATAACTATATTTTCCTTTGTCTCCTGCTCCTTTCACTCGTGGGAACTCCAGCTTAACAATGTTTTTGACCCTTCTCGATAAATCAGCCCCTTTTCCATAGTCCACACTGAACTCCATGTGGTATTTAAGAACCTGTTTCAAAATCCCTCCAAAATTAAGAGCCCCCACAACCCCAAACAGCTCACGGCCCATTACCAGACTTGAAAAGTCCAAACATCCCTGCATGGGGGGGTCTATCCAACCCTCCATTTCCAAGCCAAGCCAAACTTTATCTTTCCAAATCTGGCTTTTTCCAAGCTCATTTGTCAAATCCAAAAATTCATGCTCCTGCTGGGCTGCAGCTCCCTCCATCTTTGGTGCCCAAGATTCAGCAACATCCTCTTCCCTCATCTGTTCTGTCAGGGCACACTCCTGATTTGATTCCTGGGTGGGCTCCATATAATTTCCCACTGCCTGTTCAAAATTTCTGATCGCATCAGTCATCAAGTCCGTCTTCTCATGTAGCTGTTCCAATAGGGCACTTGTTTTACAGAGAGCACACAACAAAGCTTCTGAATACATTGTCCTACAAGGTCAGAAGTCTATTCCCACGATCGTAATCTGTAGCAGCTGCAAGCTCCCCGATTCAGAATTGGTTACAGCTTCACATCCTCCCTCTAGGGGAAAAACGTCTATTTGTTCTTTTCTTTTAAAGGCAGATCTAACAACAAAGTTTCCTTTTTCAGTTACAGTGGTGCCCCGCAAGACGAAATTAATTTGTTCCGCAATTTTTGTCGTCTAGCGAATTTTTCGTCTTGCGAAGCACGAAATCCCATAGGAATGCATTGAAAATCAATTAATGCGTTCCTATGGTCAAAAAAAGTCCAAACAAAGCCAAATTTGGTACAACAACAGTTTATTAACTGCTCTTTAAAGTCACACATACTGTAAAGAGCAGTTCAAAAATTTAAGGGAAAATAAATTAACTTTATAAACAAAACATGTCTTTGTTTTTAGTCAAAGAAAAAAAGTCACGAGACGTTTTCGTCTTGCGAAGCAAGCCCATAGGGGAAATTCGTCTTGCGAGGCAAATCGTGAACGGAAAAACCTTTCGTCTAGCGAGTTTTTTGTATTGTGAGGCATTCGTCTTGCGGGGCACCACTGTATTTTGTCAATATTTGTTCCTTTAAAATGAGAAAGGGAGCAATGGAATCACTATGTTTCTCTTCTTTTAGCTATCTGTCAAAAACGTTGGTCTCTGGTCAATGAGCTTCAAAAAACGTCAGTCCTGACAACCCGCTCCAGGATCAAGACGGTGGAAAATTACTTTGCTTTACACTCACTTCTGCAGGTTTAAACAGTCCAAAAAAAAAAAAATCCCCCCACTTCTCCTGCTTCCGAAGGGGGTTCAACAATCTTAAATGGTGAAAGTTAATCCTTTACAAGCGATTTTCTGAACTCGAGTTTGCCATGTCTTTGCTTTAATCTATCTACAAAGAAACAGAAGGCTGACTTCCTGTTTAGACCTTCCCATTTCAGTGCCAAATTGCAAATAAACTTTTAAGTCCAATTTTCCTTTCTACTTGCAAGTCCTTATTAGAGTCCAATTGTCCGAAATTTAAATACTCACGGTGATTGTTTTAAAAGCCAAATTGTCCCAGGAAAAAGGCAGCGCTCTCCGGCAACGGCTGTGCGGCTTCGCTCCACGGAAGAAGGGTTGACTCTCAGCACCGCGCCACTTCCCCCTCTTCGCTCCGGAGCCCGTTAGTGGGTTCCTTTGCGGGTTGGGGGGCGGTAAGGGTGCCCGCCGAGTCCCATGGTCACAGGCTTCATCCGCCTGTGATTTTTGAAAGGGTCCCTGCTTCGCCGTAGCGGAAAAGACCTGTTTCCTGTGGAGCTGGTCCCTCCAGATCAGAGGGAGTCCGCCATTACCGATGGCGCCACCCCGGAAGTCCGGTAGAATGTTCATTTTGACTACTGAGATCCTGTCCTATAGGGAGAGGTGAAGTTTATTCCAAATTTCCATTTTTTTTATCTCATTCCAAGTTTCTGTGTACTTCTCCTGATACAAATTAATACATTTTGTTGATATCCAAATTCCCAAGTATTTTACTTTGTTTTTAATCTCCAAGCCCGTGATTTTTTGCAAGTCCTTTATCTCCTCAGATCTCATATTTTTAACTAATAAATTAGGTTTTTGAAGTTTATTTTGAATCCTGCCAACCTTCCAAATTTGTTAATTGTTTCTAAAGCTGCTGGAATACTTTGTTGAGGATTCTCAGTTGCTATTATCAGGTCATCCGCAAATGCTCTGATTTTGTATGACTTTGCTCCTATCCTAACTCCTTTTATTTCTTCGTTTTTTTCTAAGAGTTTGTAATAGTGTTTCCAACACCAATATGAATAAAAGGGATGAAAGGGGACATCCTTGCAGGTTCCATTACTGCCACAGTGGCCCAATGTCTTTTCCATAGATACAGTTTGTAGTTGGGGGATATCAAGATCCTCGAAGTGCGTTACAGAATAATTGCCCTGTGTAAAAGAGAGGGAAATAAATTATTAACAGAAGGGGTTGCCACCTTTTCCCTAACTAGAACCCTGCGTATTTAATGGGATGACCAACTTTTATATGCTTCTGCTGCCTCTCAGCCTGATAACTAAAGGTTCATTGGCCAACATTAGCAAGGGCAAACATTAACATGTTTCACTAGAAACACTCCAGCTGATTCCTGAACCTTGTAAGGGTCCTGACACTCAGCTGCATCCAGCCCGACAGATGGGGCATAAATAAAATTCTTATTCTTATTCTTATTCTTATTCTTATTCTTATTCTTATTCTTATTCTTGTTCGCTTACTCTTATTCTTATTCTTATTATATTACTGCTCCTGGGATCTGATCTGAACAGCTCCCAAGCCTAAATTTACAGGTTGTTTATGGAAGGGGAGAAAAATTAGCAGATAAAGTACTCAAAGAACCCACATAGTTGGCCTCTATTTCATCCTTCATCCCATTTTTCTGAAGGTTCCCCTTTGCTTTCAAAACCTGTCAGTTAGAATTACAGCTGTTTCAAGCCTCAGAAATAATTTCCCATTTGTGTCCTCCCCTGATATTCACAAGGGTTTCCCACCCACAAAATTACAAACTGGTGCAAAAAATGTGGTGAACAGATCTCAATGCTGAAGTCAGAGAAACCAAAATAGATGGATTGGTCTGAGCTACAAAGCAGTTTCCCAGATTTCTGGCAGGGATTGAACCTGAGACCTTATGCATGCACTACAGCCCCCACCCCCTGAGTTTGAGCTTCCCTCTTACCTGCAACAATGTGGAAGAGGATGCAGACCAGAGCAAAGCTCAGGAAAAGGAACCTCATGGCTGCAGTTTCCCCTGAGATCTTTGCCAAAGGGAAGGCACTCTAAGGCAGAAGGAAGTTGGATGAAGCAAGGAGGTTCTCTTTACTTAAGAGTGTTGACGTGCCAAAAAGATGCTGAAACACACATTTGCGCGCCTGAGGGGGAAATGCTGCAAACAGGTATTTCCTGCAACTGTCAGCATCTGAACCCTCCAGGCTCCTTTTCTCTTCACTCATCCTAGGCAATTTATTTGTCTTGGACACCATCCCAAGATTTACCTGCAGGATAACCTTTTTCAAGTCAACAAGTCCCTGTGTGGAAAGGCACGTCATCTACTGTATCCCAGCAATAACAAGTCCTTCAGCAGAAACACACCACAACTCCTCCTTCCCAGCAAAGCCACTTCCGGGCCTGCCCCAGGAGGTGGGGTTGCGGGCATCACGCCCTTCCCCACGTGAGCGGGGGCTGGTCTCAGCCCCCGCGAGAGCAGGGGGATCCCGTCCGGCCACGCGTCCCGGTCAGCCAATCGGCTGGCTGGAGGGGGCGTGGCTTGCCCTATTTAGGGCCGGAGCGGAGGGGGCTCGCCCTCTCTTCTCCGGCTAGCCCCACATTTTTGATCACGTCTGCAGGATCGTTTTTGCCCCTTTGCTTTGCCTTGCCGCTTTGCCTTTGGCATTTTCCCGCCGCTTGGTCTTTCTTCCCGCTGTGCTTCAAGGGAGTATTTCGGCGATCAGCTGGCTGGCGGGACGGCATTTTTTCAATCAGCTGACTGGCGGGACTGCATTTTTCGCCTGGTTACCCAGGCGCCTTTCTGGTGTGTTTTGGACAAGACGCGAGTGCGCTACTGCGATCAGCTGACTGGCGGGATGGCAGCCATCACCCAGCCGGCTTCCCGTTTCTGCTACCGACAGCGCGCACGAACCCTTCCGTCCCGCCTCCACATCACGCAGCTGGCTTCCCACACCCGCTGCCACAGGGTTGCCCAACCTTCGGGTTGCCCAGCCGCCAGCCTTCGCTAATTCACCGAGGATACCCACCCCCTTACTTCTGCAGGACTGCGCTCCCATCGGATCAGGTTTGCTAAGAGCGACGGGGGGGGGATTGCGCTGATCCTGGGGCGGGAGGCTTGGAGCGCCAGCGGGAAGAGGGTGGCAGTTTAGCTCACGGTTTTAGCTCGTAATTTTAACTCAGACTGCCCTTTGCCAGCAATATTCCTTGGCGGGGGGGGTTAGAATCACTAGCCTCACGCAGCGCTCCCCCATTCAGTTGAGGTTTAAGTAATAGCGCTTGCCTTGCTTGGAGTTGCCTCGTTTCCATTCAACAGCAGTCGGCACCGTTGCCTAGCGACCAGCTTCTCCCGGTCGCCATTTTATTTGGACCACGTGACTTCCGTTGCGGCCGCCATCTTAGGTTAGGCAGTCACCCGTGGGAAAGCTTCCTTTGTTAGCCTTTAATAAATTGCTTACAGTGCCTATAATTTACCACATTTTTAAAACTTTTATAGGGATTTAATCAAAGGGCTTCGATAAAACAAATTGTCAGGCGATTGTGATTGTCAGGCAAGTGATCTTATCTCCCCGTTGTATTTAAATAAATTCTAATTTGATTCGGAAGTAAATTTAAAGGGAGATTTAAGGAGCAGTTTAGATCTGCAAGGTGCTGCATAAGGCAACTCAGCCTGCACTGCTTTCCTGTTTTATAACTTTATATTACCTTGCTGGTATTATTTTAAGTTGTTATATTTTACTTTGCTTTACTTTGATTGATCTTACTTTGATTTAATTTTCTTTGCTAATAATTATTTACTGCTTTACTGCTGGACAAGTGATCTTGCCTCTCTGTCGCATTTAAGGTGTAATTTAAATTTGCAAAGTGCTGCATAAAGCAATTCAACCAGTACTGCTTTACTGCTTTATTACTTTGTATTACTTTGTTGATATTCTTTACCTCGCTTTATTTTACTTTGTTGCTGCTGCATTTCAATAAATCCGAATTTGGTTCTGAGGTAAATTTAAAGAGTGAATTGAGGAGCAATAGAAATAGCAGCCTAATTTATTTCATTTAGTTGGAACATTAAATTCATTTGGTTGACTAAGTGAGAGGGCAAATCTATTGCCGCCGGATTCTGATTGTATATCAATTTAATTTAATTGGTGATTAGATTTATTTGGTGGTTATTTAATTTACCTCATTGCTTTTGGGGTTGTTTAGAGTCAGTATATATTATTTCTTGCCAAGTTAATTACTTAATTCCATTTAAATTAATTGGAATTTGGTTCATTTGGCCAACTCATTCTAATTGGTGCTTGCTTTAAATATATTTCATTAATCAGGAGCAAGGGCAGTTACTGCCCCCTCCCTACAGCACCCACCCCTTCTATCTAAAAACAGCCGTACGCATTCGATATATATATATAGTAATAATATTAATAATAATAATAACATTTAAAATAAACAAAACAAAAAGATAAGAATAAAATAAATAAATAAATAAATAAATAAATAAAAATTAAGAAAAATAATAATAATAAATAAAACTTGACAACAAGGGGGTTTGCGCACGGGCTGTCTGTAAATACAGCCACGAGTGCGAAAAATGCCTTGGTAACCACCCTGCCACTGCCTGCATCAAAGGGAGGCAGACCTTTCGGGGTGGGAGAGGCGCCTATAACCAGGGACCGAGAGGTGGCCACGGAGCGCCATTTGGACCCCAGGGTGGCAGGCAGTAATTTCAGTCTGGGCTTAGCCTGGTCCCCCATCAAGTTGTCCCCGCTAAGAAACCTCTTAGACCTTTACCCTAACAGGACGGCAGCACAATACCTATGGGAGGGCTTTAGTACTGGTTTCAGGATCCCGGTAGCCTTTCCCCCCAATTCAGGTGATCCTCCAAACCAAAAATCAGTGAGGGAGATGCCCGAGGTCGCCCAAAAGAAAATTAGTAAGGAAATTAAAGCAGGAAGGGTAGCCGGCCCCTTCCTAGTCCCTCCAATTGAAGGCCTCCATATATCCCCGTTAGGCATGGTCCCCAAAAAAGCGCCCGGTGAGTATCGCATGATCCACAACCTCTCCTACCCAAAGGGGGGGTCCATCAACGATGCGATACCACAGGAACTCTGCACAGTTAGATATGCCATGTTTGACCAAGCGGTACAGCTCATACGCAAGTTCGGAAAGGGGGCGCTGCTGGCAAAATGTGACATTGAGTCGGCCTTTAGACTCCTGCCAGTTCATCCGGAAGATTTCCGGTGGCTTGGCTTCAAATTTGAGGGGGCGTATTTTGTAGACAAGGCAATGCCCATGGGCTGCTCTGTGGCCTGCGCAGCCTTTGAGGCATTCAGCACCTTCCTAGACTGGGCGCTTCGCTTTAGAACCGGCGCCGAGGGCGTGTTGCACTACCTGGACGACTTTATCCTCGTGGCCAATAGCAGGCTTAAGTGCTCAGAGCTCCTTGAAGCCTTCATATCATTAGCAGGGGAACTGGGGGTTCCTCTAGCCGCCAACAAAACTGAGGGTCCGGCTACGACAATGGTTTACTTAGGTATCGAGCTGGACACTGTCGCTCAGACCTCAAAACTTCCCAGGGAGAAACTCATCGCGCTTGGCGACCTGATTCGGCAGCTGCTCCCCCTAAGAAAAGTTACACTCAGGCAAATCCAGTCACTGTTAGGTCACTTAAATTTTGCTTGCCGCGTGGTTTCCCCTGGCCGCCCATTCTGCGACCGCCTCGCGAAGTTGTCAGCAGGGCTGCGTTCCCCTCACCATAGGGTACAGCTATCCAAGGAAGTGAAATCCGACCTGGAAGTCTGGTTGAAGTTCTTGCAGAACTACAATGGCATTTCCCTGTGGCAGGACAACCTGTCGCTGCAGGTTGACTTCCAGGTCTATTCGGATGCTTCGGGCTCTCTGGGGTTTGGCGTTTACTTTAGGGGCCAATGGTGTGCTCAGCGCTGGCCCGCCGACTGGCAAGGGGGCCCCATTACCAGAGATTTAACCTTCCTGGAATTCTTTCCGATAGTAGTGGCGGTGCACCTGTGGCCGGAAACCTTTAGTAACCATAGGGTGTGCTTCCACACCGACAATCAGGCCGTTGTGGCAGTACTTTCCAGGCAGGTCGCACGGTCACCAAGGGTAGGCGTCCTCCTGCGTTCCTTCATTCTCCGGGGTTTAGAGCTCAACATCCACTTCTCTGCAAAATTTGTGCCTGGTGTAAATAATGACATCGCGGACGCCCTATCTCGCTTTCAGATGGACTGCTTCCGCTCGTTGGCACCGGATGCAGAGCTTCTGCCGCAGCCGTTCCCGGAACATCTGTGGAGTCTCGGGGACCAGAGGCATGGCGACCAGAGGCCTGGGAGCCAGAAGTGATTCAGGGAGTAATGGCCTCATTGGCACCTTCCACTTTGAGATCGTATAAGAAGGCTTGGTCAGATTTTTTAAAATTCCGCGACAAAACCCGAGCCATCAAGAGCAATGCCCCTCCCGTCAAGCCTGAGGTGCTATCTTACCTAGTTTACCTAAGACGCTTGAGCCGCGCCCCCAGAACCCTCAACCTTCAAGCCGCAGCAATTTCATTCTTTTGCAGGGCGGTATTTTCCACAGATCCTTGTGACGATTTTGCTATACGAAGGACGTTAGAGGGTTGGCGCAGGCTACAGCCCCCAAACTGCGATACGAGAAGGCCGATATCATTCGACATCCTTTCCCAAATCCATAAAAAATTGCGTGCAATATGCTGGTCAAAGTACGAGGCGCGCCTATTTTCAGCGGCGTATTCCATTGCCTTTTTTGGAGCTCTGCGCGTGGGTGACGTAGTTTATGAAGAGGGTTGGCACGGTTCCTCCCGGGGCTTGCTTTTAAGCGATGTTACCCTGTCACGGGAAGACTTGGTAATACGAATACGCAGCTCCAAAACAGACCAGTACGGGAGGGGGGCTCTGGTTCAGCTGATGGCCACTGGCAGGCCTGGCCAATGTCCAGTAAAAGACACGAGGTGCTTTTTATCCCTGAGGGTCAGCTCGGCAGGGCCTTTATTGATCCACGCAGATGGTTTACCTTTGACGCGTCACCAGTTCACTCGGGTCATGTGCTTAGCGCTAGCAGCATGCGGCATCCCCGCGGCAGATTTTGTAGCACACTCCTTCAGGATTGGAGCAGCCACCACGGCAATGCACCTGGGTCTTACAACAGAAAGGATTAGGGACTTAGGTCGCTGGAAGTCTGATGCGTACAAACGTTATTTGAGAAAGAATTTCTGATAGTGATTGACCATGGCCTTTTATCTCAATTTCCTACAGGTGACATGGGGGTGCGCGTCTGGATTATCGGGCACAGTATTGTGCATTGGGCCAGGGTCCGCGCCATTAATTCCGGTCTCGGGCCATGCCTGGGCTTTCCACCTGACATCACCATTTCCTGGGTCTCCCAGAGGGGAATGTCGAACAGCTCTCACCGTCAGGAAGTTCTTCCTAATGTTTAGGTGGAAACTACAAGAAAGAAGATTCCACCTAAACATTAGGAAGAACTTCCTGACGGTGAGAGCTGTTCGACAGTGGAATTTGCTGCCAAGGAGTGTGGTGGAGTCTCCTACTTTGGAGGTCTTTAAGCAGAGGCTTGACAACCATATGTCAGGAGTGCTCTGATGGTGTTTCCTGCTTGGCAGGGGGTTGGACTCGATGGCCCTTGTGGTCTCTTCCAACTCTATGATTCTATGATTCTATGATTCTATGATTCTATGAATGCGCTGGGCCGAGATGCTTCCGGCAGTTAAGGCCAGAGCAGCAGTGGAGGGCCCCCCAGACGCTTTACTTATACAATTAGGGGAAAACGACCTAGCCTACAGGAAGGCAGTTGATTTGCAGTGGCACATTTTTAGCGACTTCGAGGAGCTGGAGGCAGCTTACCCGAATGTCACAATTATTTGGGCTTCGCTGATGGAGAGGCGGGTTTGGAGAGATTGCAGGTGCCCGATAGCTATGAATAGGGCTAGGAAAGCCTTGGATCGGGTGGTGGTGCGTAGAGTGGCAGCCCTGGGGGGGTTGGTCATTGGCCACCCAGGCATTCGTTTCAACCTTGAGGCCCTCTACCGGTATGATGGCGTGCATCTTTCGGATGCTGGTAACGATGTTTGGCTGATGGATATTGCTAAGGGGATAAGGGAGTGGATTCAGGCATGAGAGTATTGGCGGCGAGCGGCTGCTCGGTGGCGGTAGGCATTGGTAACAAGGGGTTAAGAGGATGTGTGTGGGGGAGGAACGCCATCACCTCCCCCCAGTGAACGAAGGGTGGTCCGTTAAAGGACTCCGGGGGGCGTGGCCCTGTCCGAAGCCTATGGAGGTGTGGGCCAAAGGCATGCCCCAGAGCGGTGACCCGGGGGAGCTCCTAGTCGACGTGCCTCGGCGAGAGACTCCCCCGATCAGTGTTAACCCTTCACCGTGTCTCCAGCAAATGGGCTGGAGCCGGATAGTCGTTAGGACCAATGCCTAAGCCAATGCCTCTCATTCCTGAATTCAATAAAGTTGTGGCCTAATTCACCCAATTAAGCTTAATTATGGTGTCTCATGTGTTTATTTATCTTGGTGGGGGGCGGGAACTCGCCACGCAAGAGCTATTCCTGGTGGAGGAAGGAACATCATCTGCTCCTTCCCAGAAAAATGACACTGCTTCCCCTGCTCCTCAACAACAGGATCAGGTCCCTCAGCTGAAGGGCATCACTACTGTTTTCACATGTATTGAATCACAGATCACATTATTCAGTTAGGCGCTGGGAAGAAGTCTTCTTAGAATCATGGAATGATAGAATTGCAGAGTTGGAAGGGACCCCAAGTCATCCACACCAAGCCCTGCAATGTCTGGCTAGTTCAACAATGAAATCCTCCATTTTACCCTTGCTGAATCCAGGATTTGGAAGGGACTTGGGCATCATGGACACTAACCCCTCCAAACTCACAACAATATATATGTATCTGAAGAAGTGTTATTCTTATTCTTATTCTTATTCTTATTCTTATTCTTATTCTTATTCTTATTCTTATTCTCTTTCTCTTATTCTTATTCTTATTCTTATTCTTATTCTTATTATATTACTGCTCCTGGGATCTGATCTGAACAGCTCCCAAGCATAAATTTACAGGTTGTTTATGGAAGGAGAGAAAAAATAGCAGATAAAGTACTCAAAGACCCATATCGTTGGCCTCTATTTCATCCTTCATCCCATTTTTACATTCAGATCTCTTTAACTCAGGTAAATATGCTCTGAGTGTATTATCAGCTACTCTGATATATAAAGAAGAGTTTGGATTTGATATCCCGCCTTTCACTCCCCTTCAGGAGTCTCAAAGCGGCTAACATTCTCCTTTCCCTTCCTCCCCCACAACAAACACTCTGTGAGGTGAGTGGGGCTGAGAGACTTCACAGAAGTGTGACTGGCCCAAGGTCACCCAGCAGCTGCATGTGGAGGAGCGGAGACACGAACCCGGTTACCCAGATTACGTGACTACCGCTCTTAACCACTACACCACACTGGCTCTCAATAAAGTGATTGATCACTATTTCCTTTAGCAGGAGCAAAGCCCTTCTTCTGCTTACTCCAGTGAAGATGTAGAGTGTAGATCAGGAAATCAGAATGAAGAAAAAAGCAATAATTAAAAGCATTATTTATTCTGTAAAAACCATCTGAAAAAGCCACATTTCTCATGAAGAGAATTGAAAGCTCATCTACTCCAACCTCTGCAATGCAGGAATCTCAGCTAAAGCATCCATGACAGATGACCATCCAACCTCTGCTTATAAACCTCCAAGGAAGGAAAGCGCACAGGCTCCCAGGGGAGATGCAAGCAGTGCAGGAAAGATGGACCTCCTAATGGACCGCTCCACCAGACTGCCTCTTGGGAAGAGATAGGAAGTAGGGCTCATGGCATCTGCTTTTGCTGGAGGCCAAGCTGAATCAGGCACCTCCTAGTCCGGAACTGGGTATGCTGGCCATGATTGTCTAAAAATTGGTAAGGAGTTCAGGTTTTTGTTTCCCTTTTCCCTTCCTGTGCCATGTTTGGTTTTTTGTTTTTTAAATTGTACATAAGCCACTCTGGGAACCTTTTGGCTGAAAAGCAGACTACAACTGATCAAAACAATTTAAACAATGTTTCTGCTCACAGTTGTCTCCTTATATCTTCTTGGTGGTTTCTTTCTTTTTGTTAATTCTTACATTTCTTGTTCTTGCTTGTGTTTATAACTTATGAATGATGGGATGAAGTCATGGATTTATGTGGATGTTTGTGTGGGAAGCCTATAATGGTGGCAATGGACATAAAACTACATGAATCACAAAAACAAGCCTGTTAAGCAAAATGCATCCAAAAAGGTGTAGACCAGGAGAAAAGCAAACTGAAAAGTTTCTTTCTTGGTAGGTATGGCAACTGCAGTCGAACTGAACAGTCCAACCCAAAGAGGTTGTATGAAACTGCATTGCGTGGCAAGTCCCCTCCCCCATGTGAAATGAAGACACTGGACACATTATATAAGGTTAATGGGCATAAAAAGGCCACAACTTTATTGATTACAGAATTGAAAGGTATTGGCCTTAGGCATTGGCTCCTATTGACTACCCGGCATGGAGACCGGGAAGAGTTATCCACAAGCAGTGGGAGTCCTGGTGAAGTACGCCAACTAGGATCCCACGGGTGTCACCGCTCGGGGGCGTGCCGGAGGCCCTTACCTCCCTAGGTTTCGGACAAGGCAACGCCCCCCGGAGTCCTCTACCGGACTACCCTTTCCTTGGGGGAAGGTGATGGCGCTTCCTTCCCCCCCATTCATTTGCATAACAATAAACCCCTGCCAATGCCTAACCGCCAATACCGAGGAAGTTGTGACGTTTGCTACGAGGTAGGCGAAAAAACCAAAAGGCTGACAGTGCGCCCAATTGGAAAAATTCCTACCAGGCCCCTTGCGGCGACCAACCAGAGTCCATAGCAAGATCATAGCTAGCTAAGCCTAAGGGTGGGTGGGATGGGAAAACCGCTCAGCTGGCAAGGGGAAAGAGGGCGGTCCATGGGCGTGCCTGGCCTTAAGTAGGCTAGGCCACGCCTCCCCGGCCCGCCAATTGGCGGGCCAGGTCGCAGGTATGCCTGGGGATTCCCTGGACCTCGCGGGGGCAAAAGGCCAGCCCCCGGGTGTGTGGGAGGGGATAACCCGCAACCCCCTCTCCTCCCAAGCTCGGAAATGGCTTTATAGCCGAGCTTTTCCTGAAATTCCATTTCCTTTCTATCCAGGCTCCGTGAAGTTGGGAGCAGCTTTTTGTGAGATGACAGGAAATCTGTTAATTGATATGGAAAGAGAACAGGATGAGAAAGATTGTTCTGCAGATAAATCTTGGGATGGTCTGCAAGATGAATCAATTGCATAGGATGAGTTAAGAGAGAAGAGTTTGGATGCTGAGAGTTGCACGAAATACCTGTTTGTAGCCTGGAACACAGGGCAGATTGTCAATATATGAGAAAGGTGATTGTGTGGGTAAATCTTAGGATAATATGCAAGATAAATAAATGGCTTAGGATGATTTAAGAGAAAGGGGCCTGGAGGGTTCAGATGCTATGCTGACAGTTACCGGATTTGGCACTGCAACACTATAAGTAGAGAGAACCTCCTTGTTCCATCCAAACTCCACTTCCTTCTGCCTTAGAGTGTCTTCCCTTTGGCAGAGATCTCAAAGGAAACTGCTGCCATGAGGTTCCTCTACCTGAGCTTTACTCTGGTCGTCATCCTCTTCCATGTTGTTGCAGGTAAGAGGGCACAGGGAGGGAGTAGCTGCTGGAAATGCAGAAGGTCTCAGCTTCAATCCCAGGTATTTCCCCTGCCGGAGACCCTGAGAAACTGCTGTAGGTGGAACAACAGTATGAATCGGCTGCTCCCTGTTCTATCTGGCTGCTTAAAAAGGGGTGGTGGAGGAGGAAAGTACTTAACAATATATTTAATATTGAAATTGAATACATGGCTTTTGCAAAAGCAGAAATGTTCAGGATACAGACTGAGCCACAAGGCAGGTTCCATGGTGGTCATTTATATTGCTGTGAGTTTAGAAGAGTTAGTGTGCAGGATCCCCAAGTCCTTTCTAATTCCAGAGGTCCTGGATCTAGGAAGAGTAAAAATCTGATGAAGGATTCCATTATGGACCTAACCCAGCAAGTTTCACAGCCAATGAAGAGATTGTTTCCCCTGGCCAAATGGGTGGGTCTTACCCCCTCCTCACCTGGCTGGTAGCTGAGAAAGACTATAGCCGGCACATTTTGGTGTGAGCTGAGCAAAACACATTGGCAACACTACTGGGAAGATTACAGAAAATACCATTCTCAGAGAAGGCACAAATGGCAATCTGTTTCTGAAGCTCAGAACAGCTGTAATTCTGATTAGCAGATGTTGAAAGCAAAGGGGAACCTTCAGTAGAATGGAATGAAGGCTGACATAGTTGCCAATTATGTGGGTCTGTGGGTGCATTATCTGCTAATTTCTCTCTCCTTGCATTAACAACCTGCAAGATATAGGCTTCTCAACTGTGCAGAAAAGATCCCAGGAGCAGTAATAATCATCATCATAATTTTATGATTTATACGCCACCGAAGTGGCTGGGTGCAGCTGAGTGCCAGCCCCCTTACAAGGTTCAGGAATCAGCTGGAGTGTTTGCAGAGAAGGAGGACCGATCTGACCCTTGCTAATGTTGGCCAATGAAATAGTAGTTAACAGGTTGAAAGGCAGCAGAAGCCTGTAAAAGTTGGTCATCTCATTAAATACGCAGGGTTCTAGTATGGGAAAAAAGTAGTTGGCAACCCCTTTGCCCCCTTGAATCGAATTTATTTCCCTTCTCTTTTACACAGGGCAACGTTTATGTGAAATATTGGGAGGATCTTGTCAATTCCCAGCAACTACAAACTGTACCTATGGAGAAATCCCAGTCTCCTGTGGCACCAATGGAATCTGCTGCAGTAGTAGTAAGTGATATCCATTGAGTTCTTTTGTTTTGCAAAAGAGATAAAAATGCAGTAAATAAATATATATATATAAACAAGATGCCTCTCAAATCAACCATTCTATGAAAAATTGATTATGTTGATCAGGCAAATCAGGACTTCCCATGCCTGACAATCCAAATATGTAAAACTCCACCATGAGCTCACCAGCTGGCCTCTAGTAAACCACACTTTCACTTTCAGCCTCGATCTGCCCATTGGTATCATGGGAAATAATAATACTGATTTGCTGTTCCAGAAGGCTTTGGAAATTTATTTATGAATGGCATATATTGTTACGATATGGATGCAATGCGGCAGCGAGCTGCAGCTAGCTGGAAAGCAAAACATGATGGGAATGTTGGGACTGTTCCGTGGGAACAGAGGGACAGTCTATTCACAGTGCTGAGCTCAGAGTGTAATTTGAGCTGTACAGGAAGTACAGGAGGAGGAGTTTGTCTCTCTGCTGTTGGAGTTTGAATAGAGCAGACGTGTTTCTCTGTAACGCTGCAAAGACAGAAATAAAGGCATGTAAAAACATTTCTGTCTATCTCTTTCCCCTGCCTGGGGGCAGGGAAGAGTGGTGTGTTCTTCTCACGCTTGAGGAGGATCGCCGATCGTGACCTAGCCTGGATCCTGCTCGGGAATGCAGACAGGGAGGTCAACAGGAGATCAATATATATCCCACCTATTTCTCCATGGAGCACAAGATGGCTTCTAATTTAATCCTCACATACACCCTGCCATGTAGACCAGGCTGAGAGCAAGTGACTGGCCCAAGGCCACCAAAGGAGCTTCATGATGATTTGAAGGCTGGTCTCCCACTTCCTAGTCTAGGACCTCAGGCTCTCATATTTGAAAGCGCTATTCCAATGCTCAAAACAAAACGGACATCAAATTAATATCATTTTTTTTGCATAGGAAGTCCTCTCAAAGAATGACAATTTACTTCTCTATCTTTTGCACAGACCAACTTCCGGAGTATGGAAACTTGGGAATACTCTGGGGAAGTAAGTCATATCCATTGAGTTGGTGTTCCTACTTACTTGTGAATGCTTGCTCATTTTTAATCCTGATTTCCTGATCTACACTCTACATCTTCACTGGAGGAAGCAGAAGCAGGGCTTTGCATGTCCTAAAAAAAATGTCACCAATGAGTTTATGGATCAGAGTAGCCGATAATATACTCATATAATATTAGCTCTGTTTCTTTAAGTAAAAGGTTGGATTCAGTTTTGATGCAGCATTACTAGGTTCTGCAATTTTTTTAAGCATTAGAGCCTCAAGGTTTTCATCTGTCCACAGGGAATTTTGATACCGCGGATGTTCGTATGGGTGCAAACTGTGCAGGCTGCATGTCCCATGGGCAGTAAAAACTGGCAGCTCTGATCTAGCTGTACAAAAATTTAAGACAACCCTCAGTGAAGATTAGGCAGCTGTCATTTGGCAACAAAGAGTCATTTGGCAACAAAGAGTCATTTGGCAACAAAGAGCCCCATTTCATTCTGCACTTTCCAGACCTCCCCTGAAGTACAAAAATACATCATAATAACCAGTAAAACCAGAGCTAGAAACCACATGGTCCATAAGGACTTGAACCAGGGGTGCCATCATCGTGGAGAATACTAGAAAGCCAAACATGGTGAAAGTTATTGCTGCATTTTAGAAATATTTGGGAAATGAATGGCTATTTAAAAAGCAACTGCAATCCTAGGCTGCAGATGAGAAATAATTTAATAGATCCATTCTTGTCTGTGGCCAATTTTGAGCCCAGGTTTTTAGAAGGCAAACGACTGGCTTGAGTGTCTCCCAAGACAGGTGAATTTTATTCAATTTTTTAAAATTAATTTTCACAAAATTATAAACAAACAAACATACAAACATAAATCATAACCCTATTGAAATTACACTTAATAACATTGTTAAGTGACTTCCTCACTTCCCCTTGGTTGAATTTCCATGCATATCCTTTTAACGGCTTTCCAAATCATAATTCTTATAAACTTGACTTAGTCTGTTAACATCCTTATATCTTTTCAATTCGAAAATAAACATATTCAACATCACTTAACTTACCATATTTTTTGCTCAATAAGACTCCCTTTTTCCCTCCTAAAAAGTAAGGGGAAATGTGTGTGCATCTTATGGAGTGAATGCAGGCTGCACAGCTATCCCAGAAGCCAGAACAGGAAGAGGGATCGCTGCTTTCGCTGTGCAGCAATCTCTCTAGCTGTTCTGGATTCTGAGATTCAGAATATTTTTTTTTTCTTGTTTTCCTCCTCCAAACACTAGGTGCGCCTTATGGTCCGGTGCGTCTTATAGAGCGAAAACTACGGTATATTGATTCCTAAGACAATCTGTTACCTGCAAGCTATTTCCAGTTAATTTAACTTAACAAATTTAGTTAAATAATCACAAAATTTTGTCCATTCTTCCCGATACTCCTCCTCCTTCTGGTCACAGAGTCTTCCGGTTAGGTCGGCTAGCTCCGAAAAATTCATCATCTTCATCTGCCGATTTTCCGCCGTTGGTAATTCTTGGGTTTTCCACTTTTTAGCTAGTAAAATTTGAGCAGCAGTTGTGGTATACAAAAGCAATTTAACATCTTTCTTGGGCAATTCCAAACCTGTTATTCCAAGAAGAAAGGCCTCTGGCTTCTTTATAAATGTATATTTCAACATTTTTTTTCAATTCATTATAAATCTTTTCCCAGAAGTCTTTCACCTTAGGGCAGGTGATAAAAAGTTCCTTCCTTTTCTTTGCATTTCCAACATAGATTATCACAGTTATGATAAATCTTTGCTGATTTGACAGGAGTCAAATACCATCTGTACATCATTTTCATTATATTTTCCTTTAATACTGTACCTGCAGTGAACTTTACCCCTTTCTTCCAAAGTCTTTCCCAATCCTCAAACATTATATTATGTCCCACGTCTCTTGCCCAATCTATCATCACAGATTTAACTTGTTTATCTTTTGTATGCCACTCCAACAATATCTTATACATTTTTGATAAATGTTTACCTTTATTATCCAACAACTCCATCTCCAACTTGGATTTTTCAGAAGCAAAACCATTTTTCTTATCCATTTTATACAATTCATTAATTTGGTGATAATGTAACCAATTTAACTTATCTTTAATTTGATCAAATGGTTTTAATTTATATCCTTCTTCATCTTCTAACAATAAATCAGAATATCTCAACCATTTGGTGTCCATATTTAACTTTTTCTGGGCCTTTGCCTCCATTGGTGAAAGCCATCTGGGTGTCTTTCTTTCTAAAAGATCTTTATATTTTATCCAAACATTATACAACGATTTCCTAATTACCTAATTTTTGAAGGCATTATGGGCCTTTACCTTATCATATTTTTCTATGTAGTCTTGTATTGTGAGTTTCCTGTAAACAAATTATATCCAAATTCTCTTTTTCCAAAATATGATAAATTGGTCTCCTTTTTGGGGGTGAATTCAAACCATTTACATTCCATGAATAAATTCCCAATGCCATGCTGTCTAATTAGGGGGAAGCTGCCTCCGCCCCCAGCAACTGTGAGCTTTGTAGTCCAAGTTCTTCTGAGTGCTTTTGCAGAAATCTATCCTTCTCTCCAACAGTCCTTATTTTTTTGCTCTCTTCCTTCAAATTTGAAGGATAGGCCCTCTGGAAATTCCCACCTAAAAAAGATATTCTTTTGTCTCAGAATGTCTGCCAAGTCCTTGTATTGGGATCTCAGGTTCAAAAATTGACGTGGGAACTCTTTAAAGAGCACCACCACTCTATCCTGGATTTTGAGACCTTTTTTATAGTGATGTCCCAAGATAATGTCTCTTTGCTCCTTAGTCTTAAAGACCACTATGCAATCATAAGTTATTTTAGTCTGCTTTTTAGGCCCAAATCTGTACGCTTTCTCTACCCAAGCTTCCACTTCCTATTTTTTCAAGTCCCAACATTCCACAAAAAAAATCCTATCAGAGATTCTCTGAGTTTTTCATCTTCCAGAAAGGGGACCCCCCTCAATCTCAAATACAATTCTTTTTCTTTCAACTGAAGGAAGGTGATTGAATTAGCATTTTCATACTGCAACCGTTCCAAGTCTGGCACTCTAACAGTCTCCAGCTATGCCAACCTTGTGTCATGTGTGGTTATTTCCTTTTTCATGTCTTTCAAGTCGGTACTTGAATGTTCAATCTGTCTCCCCAAATTATCTATGCTTGCTGTATTACAATCCAAACCTTCTTTAATGTCAGTTAACATTGACATCACCGACTCCTCAAATTGTGAAGCTTTGGAGCCACATCTCAGCCTTTCTGAACTCATAATAGCTTAAGAATGTCAAGGTCAGTCTCACAGTCTGGCACAATAAAGGAGAAAAACAAGTTCCCTCCACCAATCCCATGACAGCCAGCCCAGAGGCAGCTTCCTTCATCTTCCAAACTCGCTGAATGCCAAAGACAAAAATGGCAAAGAGAAAACTTTCCAATTCTCCCCTTATTCTGAGGAAGGGAGACACGTTTTAGCCAATTTAGAATGTAGACAGGCAGCACAGGAAAGTTTGTAGCCAAGTCAGTGGAAACGGAGATTGAATGTTTCCTCTTCCATTGTGACGTCCTAATGGAGACTAGTCTTCCCTCCCTGGTGGTCCGTTGCCAAATGGGGAGGTCCCAATTGTATTTCCTAGCTTCCCAAAGTGATAACAAATAAACAAATACCCCCTTTTCTACCGGGGGGGGGGGGAGGCAGAATTGCTTGCAGGATTTAAAAACTTTTCCGTTCCTTAAAGGCTTTGGTCTTTGCACACCGATTTTCACCTTTTCTCCCTTTTCTCCCCAATCTTTTCCAATTTTAATTTGAAAGTATTTCCAGATGAGTGGCGTCAGTGAACAGCCCACATCCATAGGTGTGAACGCCTGATTGCTACGCTGATTCTTCTGGATCTTAGTTGTGGAAGTGGGCCTGATCAATCGATTTGTGAAAGCAGGCAATGAAATAAAGATCAGTCTACTGAGATGATCATCTAATTAAACGCATATTAAACTGCAACTGAGAATTTGTATTTTTTTCATTTTTTAAAGAAAGCATGTACGGCTTAATATGACCCACCTCCAGTGGAAGTGCATCATATCTGCCCAATATCCCTCTTGACAGAAGACCTCACCCCGAGTCCCAGGAGCAGATAACTGCAGCCATTGCTTTTCATGCACCCAGGCAGAGCTTGGGTTTTGTTGCCAAGTTGTTTATGTGAACACGGGTGGGATAGGCTGAACTCAACCCAGACTGAAGCCATGACCTAAATGGAGCTGATTATTCAGAAGCCACTGCCTTGTGGGTGCCCATAGGTCATTGAGAAAGATATTAGCAGTGGGAAGGAGAAACTATGGTAGGAAACCATTTTGGGGACAGTGAAATGAACTGAGGAAAGGGTGTGGGTGTGATAGCGAGATAGTGTCAGTGGCTCCCATGAATGGGCTCACCTCATCCCAATGCTGCTTATAATTTAATCACCATCTTCTTTTGGGATCAACCCACACAGAATAAATCAGGGATTGTAGGAATTGCAATTCATGTATGATGGGAATTATAGTCCAACAATGATCAGAGGGTCACAGGGAGACTGCATATCTATCAGCAGTTGTGATTTGACCTGGACATCCCAGAATTACAGAAGTTATCCCACCTTCTGATAGGATATCAAATGTATGTTTCAACATCTCTTTGGCTCTGCAGCACTGTAAGTAAAGATAACCTTCTTGTTTCATCCAAAGAAGACTTCTGCCTTAGAGCACTTTCCCTTCAGCAGAGATCTCCGGGAAAATTTTAGGCATGAGATTCCCTTACCTGAACTTTGTTCTGGTCTTTGCAATTGCAGTTGAACTGAACGGTCCAACCAAAAGAGGTTGCATCAAACTGCATTATAGTCAAGCTCTTACCCAAAATTCCACTTCCGTTTTATCCAGGTGCTGTCAATTTGGCAGCAGCTTTTGTGAGTTGACAGGAAATCTATTAATTGATATGGAAAGAAAACAGCATGAGAAAGGTTGTTCTTCAGGTAAAACTTAGGAAGCTCTCCAAGATAAATAGGTTGCATAGGCAATTTATTTTGGCACAACAACACTATAAGTAAAGAGAACCTCCCTTTCCCATCCAAACTCCACTTCCTTCTGCACCTTCCCTTTGGTAGAGATCTCAGAGGAAACTCCAGCCCTGAAATTCCTCTACCTGAGCTTTGCTCTGGTCTTCATCCTCTTCCCCGTTGTTGCAAGTAAGAAAGCAGTTCAAGCTCAGTTGGGGAGCATCTGCTACAAATGCAGAAGGTCTCAGATTCAATCCCAGCTATTTCCCTGGATGGAAACCCTGAAGAACTGCTGCCTTTCAGTGTAGACGACCCGGCGGAGACTGTTGGTGACTCTTAGAAATAGGATTTATTCACACATTTACAACCTGAGCCTGTCCTAGAGTCTTCCCACCTCCTTCCCAAAGCCTAGTTAGCACTTTCCCAGATGTAGGAAGAAGATGGGAGAGCCATAGGACCCTGCCAGAGCCCTCACACCTCCTTCCCAATGCCTGGTGTCCTGCTTACCCAAAGCGAGCACTTTGAATCATAGCATTGTAGAGTTGGTCATCTACTCCAACCCCCTGAAAGGCTTTGGGTGGGAGGTGGGAAGATGCCCCTTGGCTTGGCCACCTGTGTGTGGGAACGGGTCACACTGCCCTAAATCTTCCTCTGGACTCAGCTCCATTAGTTTTAAATGCAATATAACACCGAGACACCAGATGGTGCTGTAGAGTTCTGTCTTTCACCAACTTGATTTCCCATTGTCAAAATAAAAAAAATCCTTCCTGTAGCACCTTAAAGACCAACTAAGTTAGTTCTTGGTATAAGCTTTCGTGTGCATGCACACTTCTTTGATTTCCCATTATGCGGCTTACAACACACTTTCCTGAAACCTTTTTTGATGTGCTTTGATCCAGCCTCTGCCTACAAAAAGGACCTGAGCACAATAGCAGGAATTTCGGTGAAGTTGGGACACAGACAAACCTGTTTTGCTTTATTGTTCCATTACGTCATAATGATTAAAATGTTGGGATACTGCCAGGGAGACAGAGGCATCAGGCCTCCCCTTCGTCTCTGGATGATCTACCGGTCTCCCGTGAAAACAGCATCAGTAAATTAGCGACACGAGCCTCAGACGCATTCCAAGACTCATGCGCTCCCTTTTCGCAGAGTTTCCACAATGGAAGGTTCACCCAGGAGAGCATATTTACAGCTTTATTCAACGTTGGTCAGAACAAAGGAAAAACATGACTACCTTGCATCCATGTCGAGGAAAACAGCCAGAACAAAAGCTATATACAAAATGGAAACTCCCAGTGAGCAGGAAGTAAACAGGCATGTGACACACAACAGCCTGCTGCCTTTTTAAGGAGGAATGGAAATAGCCTAACAAAAAATAATAATGATAATAATTTCGTTATTTGGGCCCCACTCACCTTACTGGGTTGCCACAGCCACTCTGGGCGGCTACCAGCATGTACAGAAACATATTGAAACATCAACACCTCTTAACTGCTGCCAGAGTCCTCTTCCAAAATCCAGGGAAGAAATGAGAACAGCAACCATGGGGGAATGAATAACTAAAATCTGGGCCGTACATGGTGAGAATAAGAGAGGGCAGACAACAAGGAAATATATTTCCCAAAAAAGGAAGTCTTTTTAGAAGGTACTGAAGTAAGAAGGCATAGGAGAGTATAACACCATTTTTGTTACTTGGAACCTTTCAATTTTATTATTAATTATTATTATTATTATTGTTGTTGTTGTTGTTGTTGTTGTTGTTTGGAATTCATATGGAAATGTGGTCCTAGTGTTTAATTCTAGATGTGCTGGTCCCATGGGTTACCCGAGAGGTGAGGTCCAAGTCCAGTCGTGGTCAAAGGTGCAATGTGGAGGCAGTCCGTAGAAGCTCAAGCTGGGTGCAGGGCAGGGAGTTGGGTGAAGTCAGGAACAGGCATGCAACCAGGGAGCCAGGGCTGGTCAGGAGCTCAGGCAGGAAAGCAGGACAGGGTTCAGGCAGGAACTAGCAACCAACAAAGTTGCTCCCGCAACTTGGGACTGGGGCTGGCTGGCTTTTGTCTGCCCCGAGGCATAGGGTGGCCCCGATCCTCTGGTGACTCACCTCTCCTGGCCTGGAGGCGAGCACTCCTCCTGTGGGAACTTAGTTCTCTCCATCTCTCTGCCCTGAGCCTCTGCAGCTCAGGAGAGGCTGGAGGGTTACCGGACCCAGAGGCAGCCTCAGCTTCTTCTGACAGGGCTGAGAGTGGAGCATCTGCAGGCAATGGGTCCTCCATCACCTCAGGAGCCAGAGCAGACTCAGCTGGTGCCTGCACCTGAGGATCCAGCACAGGTGAGGACCCTTCAGGCTCATGCCCCACCCCCGGCTCAGCTGGCTCTGGAGGCGTGGAATGCTGTGCAGGCTGGGATCCCTCAGGTTTAGCATCCAAGCCCGAATCCCAGCCCATCACACTAGATATATTTTTGTACTTGTATTTTATTTTGATTGGCATCTGTGATTATACGTTGTCTTGTTATTGTCAGGCTGCTGCCAGCAACTCCCAGTCAGTTGCCAGGAACATACAAAGACAAGGAAATGTTTCTTACTGTCCTTTTATAATTCAGTCATTACAGAGAGAGGCTACAGAACCCAGCCTCTTGGATAATGGCGTTGTCCCGAGTGAATCTCGACCCTCTACCCCCGTCTCTCCCATGTCCTCATTCATCACTTCTACAGGTGCTGCTACGCACCCTCTGTCTTTGAGCTCTTTGCTCTCAGACTTTCAAGGCTCAACAGGTTCTGGGAGAGAGGGGGTCAGGAATGCTTTCTAAAGACGCTGTGTCCATCAGCTGTTGCCCCCCTAGTACTTCCTCCTCCTCATCTCCCATTATCTCCCAATTCCCCCCCATCTGCCTCTGAGCTGTGACCTCCCTCAAGCCCCTGTTGTAAATCTAAGCTGTCTTCCACTTCCTCCTCCCTGGAAGGGTCAAGCTGGGGTGGCAGTCTCCACCATTCCTCCTCTGCCCAGTCCCTGATAGTTTATGAATTAATGTGTATGAATGAAAGTCGAAAAGAATGAAAGACCCAGATGATGATTGACCCTGGGATATTGATCACTAGGCAGCAATAGCCCTTCCTGGTTCTGGTTCTTCAGTTCCTCCCCACCCCTCCCTGGAACCTCTTTGAGTCCCTTCTCTCATTCACAGAAATTCCTACCCCTCAAAAAAATTTCTGAGTCCTACTCAGAGTAGACCCATGGAAATAAATAAACCTAATGCAGCCATGTCCATTAACTTCAATAGCAAATCAAATCAATCTTTATTATGGTCCAGAGACCCAACAAATCGTTACAAAGCAATGCACAATTCATACAGCCTACCTCCAGGTTAAACAAGCATTTTGTTCAAAAGATAGGGATCATTGGTTCTTGCAAACACCATTAAAAACCTTGCCACTGCTAATGTTCTAGCGTTTGTCCGGTCTTCCAATAGGAACATGACATAGTGAGCCTCTGATTTTCCCGGGTAAGGTACCAGCAAGGGTAATATCAGTTCAGCCCTGGCTTGCTCATATTTTGCACAGTGCAGCAAAATATGTTTTATGGAATTGATGTCTTGAGCACACGAGGAAAGTCTGTCCTGGTAGGGAACTCCTCTCAACCTGCCTTCCAACACTGCAGAAGGAAAGACGTTTAGTCTGGCTTTGGTGAAAAGCCTTGGATAATTTGGTACTGTCAGGTTTTTAATGTAAGATGTTAACTTAAAGACATGCCCATATTGTACTCCTACTGCCAGCGGACTACAGACCGTGTGTGATCGAGATCTCAATTCACTGTGTGCATTATCCCATAATATTTGCTTTAACGTCTTTAGGGCACCTTCATAACCCAGGTAATACAGTGGGGGGAGGGGTGACAGACCAATAGAGGTGTCTTTTCTAGCCATGATCAATAGCACTAAATGCCACCCTCAATTATTTGTGGTCACCCACAAGGCAACGGCTCTTTAAAAATCAGCTTCAATTCAGTCATGCTTTCAGTCTGGGTTGAGTTCAGCCTGCCCCACCCATGTTTCCATAACCTGTGTGCATGAAAAGCACTGGCTGCAATTATCTGCTCCTCAGACTACTTGATGAGGACTTCAGTCAAGAGGGATTTTCAGCAGATAAGATGTTCTTTCATTGGAGTTGGGTCATATTTAGCAGTAGGCGCTTTTGAAAAAGAAAAATACACATTCTATTTCAACATTGTGAAATTATTTTGTGTTTTTTCATCTGAGCAGACTGATATTTATTTCATTGTCTGCTATCACACGTGGGCAGATTTGCACCACTTCCACAAGCAAAGATCCCAAAGAACTGGCATAGCCATCAGACGTTCACAACCATGGAGGTGGGCTGCTCACGGGTATCCCTCTAGGGCACAGCATTGTGTATTGACGCCACAATCACTCAGAAGATTCCAACCAGACGGACAGGGTTTGCTGAGATCCTCTTGGCAGAACCTTCCCAGTTTATCACACTCGGGCATTGTTGGTGGTTTATCCGCATCAATGAAACAAGGAGATCTATCGTTGATGGCCCTAAAGTCAGGTTCCTCACCTTCAGAAGATGTGTAGAATTGTAGAGCTTGAAGGGCTCAAAATAACATCTAGTTCACCCCAGTGTCTCTATTTTCCAGGGATATCACTGATTTAGAGAAGCCATCCTGGTTTCTGATTTGATCCCAGAATATCCCACTTTTCCTTAGGATGTCTCTATTTTCATTGGAGAAATCTTGGAGGGTATGGAATTATTCCAACACCCGAGCCGTCTGAAGTTTTTATAATATTTAATGTTTTATTATGTGTTTATATATATTTTGGAAGCTACTGAGAGTGCTGGGCAACCCAATAAGATGTGTGGAGTATACAGAGTTAAATTATCACAGAGTTAAATTATCATGATGGAATGGGACATCCCTATTTTCATTGGAAAAATGTTGGAGGGTATGCTACCCTGAAATGCAAGTATCTGTAGCAGACAGGGAAGAAGGCGTGCAAGCCTAGTCCCGGAAGCCCTCTTTAGTGGTGTAGCAGAGCTGAAAAGAGTGCTGGCAGGTAATGAGTCCTTTGGGTTTCAGATAGTACATGGGCAGACCAGTTTAAAAAGCCAAGGACGCCAATTTTTCATAGCCGTCTAGTGGCTATGATGGGTCATTTGCCAGAATTAATGTATTTAGCATTAGCTCTGGAAGTGTGTTCAAATCCTCACTCCCAGAGTGGCCTTGGGCCAGTCACTCACTCTCAGCCTGATCTACCTGTTATGTACTGAATTGAATAGGATTCAAAATGCAGCAGTCTAATTGGTCCTAGAACAATAGGATCCAGAATGCCGCAGTCTGATTGGTCCACAGGAGCCACCCAATCCAGCTCCAGGTGGAAGTGAATCCGCAACCTGGTTGGCCTACAGGTAAATACCGGAATTAGCCAATCACGTGGGACCCATTGTGCAAATAATGTATATAAAGCAGACGTTTTGGGGGAACTTCCATTCCTCCCTACTATGAGCTGAATAAAGAGCATGAAATCCACACTCAACTCCGAGTATATTTCAGTGGCGACGAAGGTGGGATCCCACTGAGCTGACCACCACACGCAGCACAAAACTTTTTCTCCCTGGGTTATACTCATTGGGTTTTAGGTGCCAAATATGGTGGCCATTTTCTCACAAAGAAGCTTGTCTGGCTAGTTCAACAATGAAATCCTCCATTAGATTTTTACCCTTGTTGAATCCAGGATTTAGAAGGGACTTGGGCATCATGCACACTAACACTTCCAAACTCACAACAATATATCTGTATCTGAAGAAGTGTGCATGCACACTAAAGCTTATACCCAGAACAGACTTAGATGGTCTCTAAGGTGCTATTAGCTCTGGAAGGTGCTACAGATGCAGGTGGCACTGTGATCTAAACCACAGAGCCTAGGACTTGCTGATCAGAAGGTCAGCGGTTCAAATCCCCACGACGGGGTGAGCTCCCGTTGCTCGGTCCCTGCTCCTGCCAACCTAGCAGTTCGAAAAGACTTCAAAGTGCCAGTAGATAAATAGGTACCACTCCGGCGGGAAGGTAAATGGCGTTTCTGTGCGGTGCTCTGGTTCACCAGAAGTGGCTTAGTCATGCTGGCCACATGACCCGGAAGCTGTATGCCGGCTCCCTCAGCCAATAAAGCGAGATGAGCACTGCAACTCCAGAGTCGGTCACGACTGGACCTAATGGTCAGGGGTCCCTTTACCTTTACCTAAAGTGCTATTACAACTGTGTCAGACCAACACGGCTACCTGCCTGAACCATCATAGAATCATAGAATCATAGAGTTGGAAGAGACCACAAGGGCCATCGAGTCCAACCCCCTGCCAAGCAGGAAACACCATCAGAGCACTCCTGACATATGGTTGTCAAGCCTCTGCTTAAAGACCTCCAAAGAAGGAGACTCCACCACACTCCTTGGCAGCAAATTCCACTGTCGAATAATAATATAATAATAAATTTTATTTATTTATATCCCGCCCTCCCCAGCCGAAGCCGGGCTCAGGGCGGCTAACAACAATAAAACAGTACAAAAGTACAACATAAACAACATTCTAAAATCATTCATTATAAAAATTAAACAGCTCTTACTGTCAGGAAGTTTTTCCTAATGTTTAGGTGGAATCTTCTTTCTTGTAGTTTGGATCCATTGCTCCGTGTCCGCTTCTCTGGAGCAGCAGAGAACAACATTTTTCCCTCCTCTATGTGACATCCTTTTATATATTTGAACATAGCTATCATATCACCCCTTAACCTCCTCTTCTCCAGGCTAAACATGCCCAGCTCCCTTAGCCGTTCCTCATAAGGCATCGTTTCCAGGCCTTTGACCATTTTGGTTGCCCTCCTCTGGACACGTTCCAGTTTGTCAGTGTCCTTCTTGAAGTGTGGTGCCCAGAACTGGACACAGTACTCCAGGTGAGGTCTGACCAGAGCAGAATACAGTGGCACTATTACTTCCCTTGATCTAGATGCTATACTCCTATTGATGCAGCCCAGAATTGCATTGGCTTTTTTAGCTGCCGCGTCACACTGTTGGCTCATGTCAAGTTTGTGGTCAACCAAGACTCCTAGATCCTTTTCACATGTACTGCTCTCAAGCCAGGTGTCCCCCATCTTGTATTTGTGCCTCTCATTTTTTTTGCCCAAGTGCAATACTTTACATTTCTCCCTGTTAAAATTCATCTTGTTTGTTTTTGCCCAGTTCTCTAATCTGTCAAGGTCGTTTTGAATTGTGATCCTGTCCTCTGGGGTGTTAGCCACCCCTCCCAGTTTGGTGTCATCTGCAAATTTGATCAGGATGCCCCTGAGTCCATCATCCAAGTCGTTGATAAAGATGTTGAATAAGACCGGGCCCAAGACAGAACCCTGTGGCACCCCACTAGTCACTCTTCTCCAGGATGAAGAGGAACCATTGATGAGCACCCTTTGGGTTCGGTTAGTCAGCCAGTTACAAATCCACTGAGTGGTAGCATAGTCAAGACCACATTTTACCAGCTTCATTACAAGAATATCATGGGGCACCTTGTCAAATGCCTTGCTGAAATCAAGGTAGGCTTGTTGTTGTTGTTTAGTCGTTTAGTCGTGTCCGACTCTTCGTGACCCCATGGACCAGAGCACGCCAGGCACTTCTGTCCTCCACTGCCTCCCGCAGTTTGATCAAACTCATGCTAGTAGCTTCAAGAACACCATCCAACCATCTCATTCTCTGTCGTCCCCTTCTCCTTGTGCCCTCCATCTTTCCCAACATCAGGGTCTTTTCCAGGGAGTCCTCTCTTCTCATGAGGTGGCCAAAGTATTGGAGCCTCAGCTTCACGATCTGTCCTTCCAGTGAGCACTCAGGGCTGATTTCCTTCAGAATGGATAGTTTTGATCTTCTTGCAGTCCATGGGACTCTCAAGAGTCTCCTCCAGCACCATAATTCAAAAGCATCAATTCTTCGGCGATCAGCCTTCTTTATGGTCCAGCTCTCACTTCCATACATCACTACTGGGAAAACCATGGCTTTTACTATACGGACCTTTGTTGGCAAGGTGATGTCTCTGCTTTTTGAGATGTTGTCTAGGTTTGCCATCGCCTTTCTCCCAAGGAGCAGGCGTCTTTTAATTTCGTGACTGCTGTCACCATCTGCAGTGATCATGGAGCCCAAGAAAGTAAAATCTCTCACTGCCTCCATTTCTTCCCCATCTATTTGCCAGGAGGTGATGGGCCCAGTGGCCATGATCTTCGTTTTTTTGATGTTGAGCTTCAGACCATATTTTGCGCTCTCCTCTTTCACCCTCATTAAAAGGTTCTTTAATTCCTCTTCACTTTCTGCCATCAAGGTTGTGTCATCTGCATATCTGAGGTTGTTGATATTTCTTCCGGCAATCTTAATTCCGGCTTGGGATTCATCCAGCCCAGCCTTTCGCATGATGAATTCTGCATATAAGTTAAATAAGCAGGGAGACAATATACAGCCTTGCCGTACTCCTTTCCCAATTTGGAACCAATCAGTTGTTCCATATCCAGTTCTAACTGTAGCTTCTTGTCCCACATAGAGATTTCGCAGGAGACAGATGAGGTGATCAGGCACTCCCATTTCTTTAAGAACTTGCCATAGTTTGCTGTGGTCAACACAGTCAAAGGCTTTTGCATAGTCAATGAAGCAGAAGTAGATGTCTTTCTGGAACTCTCTGGCTTTCTCCATAATCCAGCGCATGTTTGCAATTTGGTCTCTGGTTCCTCTGCCTCTTCTAAATCCAGCTTGCACTTCTGGGAGTTCTCGGTCCACATACTGCTTGAGCCTTCCTTGTAGAATTTTAAGCATAACCTTGCTAGCATGTGAAATGAGTGAAATTGTGCGGTAGTTGGAGCATTCTTTGGCACTGCCTTTCTTTGGGATTGGAATGTAGACTGATCTTCTCCAATCCTCTGGCCACTGCTGAGTTTTCCAAACTTGCTGGCATATTGAGTGTAGCACCTTAACAGCATCATCTTTTAAAATTTTAAACAGTTCAGCTGGAATACCATCACTTCCACTGGCCTTGTTATTTGCAGTGCTTTCTAAGGCCCATTTGACTTCACTCTCCAGGATGTCTGGCTCAAGGTCAGCAACCACACTACCTGGGGTGTACGAGACATCCATATCTTTCTGGTATAATTCCTCTGTGTATTCTTGCCACCTCTTCTTGATGTCTTATGCTTCAGTTAGATCTTTACCACTTTTGTCCTTTATTATGGTAATCTTTGTACGAAATGTTCCTTTCATATTTCCGATTTTCTTGAACAGATCTCTGGTTCTTCCCATTCTGTTGCTTTCCTCTATTTCTTTGCATTGCTCGTTTAAGAAGGCCTTCTTGTCTCTCCTTGCTGTTCTTTGGAAATCTGCATTCAATTTCCTGTATCTTTCACTATCTCCCTTGCATTTTGCTTGCCTTCTCTCCTCCGCTATTTGTAAGGCCTCGTTGGACAGCCACTTTGCTTTCTTGCATTTCTTTTTCATTGGGATGGTTTTAGTTGCTGCCTCCTGTATAATGTTGCGAGCCTCCATCCATAGTTCTTCAGGCACTCTGTCCAGCAAATCTAAATCCTTAAACCTGTTCCTCACTTCCACTGTGTATTCATAAGGGATTTGGTTTAGATTGTATCTTACCTGTCCAGTGGTTTTTCCTACTTTCTTCAGTTTAAGCTTGAATTTTGCTATAAGGAGCTGATGATCTGAGCCACAGTCAGCTCCAGGTCTTGTTTTTGCTGACTGTATAGAGCTTCTCCATCTTTGGCTGCAGAGAATATAATCAATCTGATTTCGATGTTGCCCATCTGGGGATGTCCATGTGTAGAGTCGTCTCTTGTGTTGTTGGAAAAACGTGTTTGTGATGACCAGCTTGTTCTCTTGACAGAACTCTATTAGCCTTTGCCCTGCTTCGTTTTGATCTCCAAGGCCAAACTTGCCAGTTGTTCCTTTTATCTCTTGATTCCCTACTTTAGCATTCCAATCCCCTATAATGAGCAGAACATCCTTCTTTGGTGTCACTTCGATAAGGTTTTGTAAGTCTTCATAGAACTGGTCAATTTCAGTTTCTTCAGCACCAGTAGTTGGTGCATAAACTTGGATTACTGTGATGTTAAAAGGTCTGCCTTGGATTCGTATCGAGATCATTCTATCATTTTTGAGACTGCATCCCAGTACAGCTTTCGCCACTCTTTTGTTGACTATGAGGGCCACTCCATTTCTCTTACGGGTTTCTTGCCCACAGTAGTAGATATGGTAGTCATCCGAACTGAATTCGCCCATTCCCGTCCATTTTAGCTCACTGATGCCCAGGATGTCAATATTTATTCTTGCCATCTCATTTTTGACCACATCCAACTTACCCAGGTTCATGGTTCTTACATTCCAGGTTCCTATGCAGTATTTTTCTTTACAGCATTGGACTTTCCTTTCGCTTCCATGCATATCCACAACTGAGCGTCCTTTCGGCTTTGGCCCAGCCGCTTCATCAGCTCTGGATCTACTTGTACTTGTCCTCCGCTCTTCCCCAGTAGCATGTTGGACACCTTCCGACCTGAGGGGCTCATCTTCCAGTGTCATAACTTTTATATGCCTGTTGTCTTTGTCCATGGAGTTTTCTTGGCAGGGATACTGGAGTGGCTTGCCGATTCCTACTCCAGGTGGATCACGTTTGGTCAAAACTCTCCACTATGACCTGTTCATCTTGTGTGCCCTGCTCGGCGTAGTTCATAGCTTCTCTGAGTTCTTCAAGCCCCTTCGCCACGGCAAGGCAGTGATCCATGAAGGGGCAAGGTAGGCTACATCCATATAAATGACCACGATGGAACCTGGAGTGTGCCTCAGTCTGTGGCCTGAACGTTGATGCTGTCGCAAAAGTCAATTATTCAAATTCAGTTTTATTATGATACACTTTTCTTCTTCACCATTTTGGCAGCCAGATAGGATACGTAGCTCTGTTATACCCAGTCACACTAGTTGAGAATTGTCTACACTGAGAGGAAGCAGTTCTCCAGGGATTGTGGCAGGGGGGAAACCCAGCACTTTGCGGAAACGCCTGGGATTGAAGCAGTGGCGGAGCTTCATGCTCCAGCACTGGGGGGCGGAGAGCAGGTGGCGGCAGGGCTGGCGCATGTCACAGGGTCGTGGGACCCTGCCCGCAGGGGTGTGACAACGTGGAAGACGATGAAGACCAAAGGAAAGCTCAGGTAAAGGAACCTCATGGCTGCAGTTTCCTCTGAGATCTCTGCCAAAGGGAAGACGCTCTAAGGCAGAAGGACGTCAAGTTTGGATGGAACAAGGAGGTTCTCTTTATTTATAGTGCTGCCGTGCCAAAGAGATGTTGAAACATACCTTTGGGGAAAGCTGCAAACTTTCCAGCAACTGTCAGCACCTATCCCTCCAAGCCCTTCTCTCTTAACTCATTATAATACTTTTCCAGACACGCTTTACAGATTTCCCATTCTTTCTGTACTTTCTGTTTTTGGTAACCTCTAACTCTCCCTGTCATCATGGCCATCTGTAAATATTCTATCATTTGGACTTGCCACTCATTTATTGTAGGTGTTTTGTCACAGTTTCTTGCAATTAAGATCCTGGCTGCTACTGTTGCATACATAAAAAGTGCTCTAAGTTCTTTTTTGATTTCTGGTGACATTATTCCCAGGAGGAAGGTTTCAGGTTTTGTCTTAAATGAAAACTTAAATAGTTTTTTAAATTTGTTGTAGATGTTATTCCAAAATTCTTTAATGGCTGTGCATTCCCACCACATGTCCATATATGACCCTATACCATCCTTATAACCTCCAGCAAGTTGGTGATCTGTTTTTATACATCACAATATCCAGTAGAACTGTAGCTAGAAACCTCATGGTCCTTAAGGACCTGAACTTGGGGAGGAATTCTTGAATGCCAACAATGGTCATAGTTACAAGTAGGTGCTGGTGTGCCATAGCCAAAACAAAATGAAAAAAATCCTTCCACTAGCACCTTAGAGACCAAGTATGTTTGTTCTTGGTATGAGCTTTTGTGTGCATGCACACTTCTTCAGATACACACAATGGTGATAGTTCATTCTGCCTCTTAGAAATACTGGAGAAATGAATGCTGCTGAATGCACATCAGGTTTATTTATTTTTATGGGTGTACTCTGAGTAGAATTCGGAATTTTCTGAAGGGGTGTTATCTTTCTTTTCAACTTTAATTTACATACATTAATTCATAACATAGCCAAGTATAATTGCAGATGCCAATTAAAATAAAATACAAGCAGAAAAGGATACCTAAAGTTCAACACATAGGATCACAGATCCATGCCACTTTCAATTTGTTTGTTTAGACATTTCTCTCCCAACTTTCCTCAAGGAACTCAAGGCGATGTACATCGTTTTCTCCCATGAGCCCATGTCTCCCAGATCTTAGACCAATACCACGCTTGTGCCGTTGCCCTTAGTTCCTTAGTCACCACTACCTAAAAGGCCCTCTGCCTGCTTCCCTGTAACCTTGCCTCTCCCAATGAAGGAACTGCCAAAAGGTTATTGGAAAAATGCCCGCCTGGAAGCGGTGACAGCATCCCAGGCACCCAGGACCTTTCTCCGGAGGTCACTCTCTGGCTGGAATCCCCCCCCCAGTCCAGAGAAGCCATTGCTAAGCAACCCCTCCCTCCTGAAAGAGCACGCTAGTAATTTTCTGGTAATCCATAACAGAAGAAAGAGGAGAGTCCATAGTCTAACTGCTACTTTATTAAGACTGTACAAAAGCAAGGCGGGCCGCTAGGGGCGCATTGGAAGATGGCCGACAATAACATCTCTCAGGCTCACACGAGATAATTAAGAGGCTGATATGGGAGTGTGCAGCCTCCCTTGGTGCCCCAATGGAATGGGGAACACTGCCTTGCCTGCTGTGGCCATAAATCACCCCCGGATTCGAAAGAAGGGGGTGAGGGCACTAGGCACAAAGCCCTTGTGTGGGGCCGTCTCTTCTGGACGCTGTCTTTGATCGCGCACTGGCTGCAGCAGCTCGACATAAACAATTAGAAAACATTACGAGAAGCGAAGCTACAGGGAACCAGGCAGAGGGCCTTTTCGGTGGTGGCGCCCGCCCTGTGGAATGCCCTCCCATTGGATGTCAAGGTGATGGACAACTACCTGACATTCAGAAGACATCTTAAGGCGGCCCTATTCAGGGAAGCTTTTAATGTATGATATTTTAGTGTTTTTTGGTTTCTGTGGAAGCCGCCCAGAGTGGCTGGGGAAACCCAGCCAGATGGGCGGGGTACAAATAATAAATTATTATTATTATTATTATTACTTCAAGTGAAGATCGGGAGTAAAGACCGCTAATTAAAGGGATCTCTGTGATGTGGAGCGACGGGCTGGATTCAACAATAAATCAAGAAGAAGATTCGTCAAAGTATTGGTATGTCAGAGCAAGACTGAAAAGGGGGGGGGGACTTTTCTTTTTTTGTCTTATGTATCCAATAATTCTTCCCCCAAGAGAGAATCGTTGCAAATTACTGATTACAAGCAGGAGGATTAAGAACTGTGTGGAAATTAATTACCAATCAAAGATATGGCTTGTGGGAACATCGAGAGAGGAAAGAAAGTTCTCTGTGACGCAGTCATAAAAAGAGATTGTTATGGCAGGCCTGCCCACAGGAGGACTGAGGGGGAGGAGGACTATGGCTCGTGACTATATCTGAATGTGAGTTCAGCCTGGCAAGGCCCCCTGAGAAAATTTATGAGAGCGGCAGGCTTGTGGAAATCAGGACAGACTGTTGGAAATGTTTTGTACGGAGGTGTTGAAATGATGTCTGTCTATTTTGATATGGCTCTTGGAAGAGTGTAAAATCCACACAGGATATAACAACGTTTGTTTTCAACCCGCTTGTGGAAACTATCAGGGATCACAAAGAAAGGAATATATGATAACAAGAAGATGAGGAAAACAACAAAGAGAAGATTGAATAGAACTGTGATTATTATTTGGACAGAACTGTGTACAACAAAGCAGCAGCAAGAGTGATGTTTGGATCCCATTCGAAGCTTGAAGCATGGGTACCCCCAGCAAAAATGTGGCTATATAATATGGAACTGATGAGATTTGGAATTAATGTGATTTGACTGGCCTGTTAATAAAAATTATTATTAAAAAAAAGCATGCCTGCTTGCCTGAGCAGTACAGGATGCGAGTCTACGACACTACTCTGCTTCTACCCAGAAGTGGAAGACAACTCACAGTAACTCCACCCAGTTTACACTGAGAGCACTAGAACTGGCTCAGACTTCCTGTCTCACGCTGAGATACATCACATGATGTAAACAATCAGGCTGCTTGCTCGCAGCTGGTGGGAACTAAAATCCCAACACTTGGAGCTGGACCTCCGAGTCCGGGCTGAATGATGAAAGTAGATATGCTCCTTCAGGTATACTTCCACAGGTATACTTGTTCTTTCAGCACAAGAACAACAGGTGCTAAAACAGATTGCAATGGCATCTCCTCCTGCTTAACGTCTGGAAAAAGTTCCTGAGAAAAGGACACCTTGGCTGCACCTTCCCAGCAGGAACAAGTCCCTGTGCAGAGAGGCACATCATCTGCTGTATCCCAGCAAGAACAATTCCTGGTGGAGGAAGGAACCTCATCTGCTCCTTCCCAGAAAAATGGCACTGCTTCCCCTGCTCCTCAACAACAGGATCAGGTCCCTCAGCTGAAAAGCAGCAGTTTCCACTTGCATTTAATTGCAGATCACATTATTCAGTGAGAACAAGTTGTCTTAGTATCATAGAATGATAGAATTGCAGAGTTGAAAGGGACCTCATGGTTCATCTTCTCCAACCCCTGCAATGCAAGAATCTCAGCTAAAGCATCCATGGCAGATGGCCATCCAAACTGTGCTTCAAAACCTCCAAAGAAGAAAAGTCTGCTGTTGAACAGCTCTTTCCAGGGCCGTCTTTAGCATATGTCCCACCAGGGTGCAAAGATCCACCCAGCACCCCCAAATTTAGTTTAGCCCCCAAATTAACCTCCGTGCCATTGAACGAGGCCAACCATGCCCCGCCGCCACACTTTGCCTGCCTGCAACCTCCTGCCCCACGGACTTGCCCGGTGTTTCTCGCTTAGCATTTGTCATAAAATATGTTTCTCGCTTAACATTCATTGTTAATTGGGGGGGGGGGTGCAGCTTGTGAAATTCATAGCATGTGCTCTAGGCACATTTTTCCGGAAATGGAAAATTAAAATTGCATGCTGGAAAACGCCAGTACAAAGTAGTTAGTCAAAGAAAATGTCGACAATTAACGACAATAAACATTATTTTAAAAAGATTTTTCTAAACAAATTTGAACTGGAAGTGATGAAATTAAAATGCGCAGTTGTGAATGACAAGTGCCGCTGCTGGTGCGACGCATCTTTGAGCTCCAAATCAAAAGTTCTTTAGTGAAACAGTAGGTATACCTTTCGATAATACCTAAGTATGTATGTCTTTTGTTTTCTAACTTGGTCAAAATTATTTCTTATTTTGTAACAGGTAGATAGTTAAGAGTTTAGGCGGCTTCAGCCCTGCACCCCTTACACCCCCAGGTAATGACAGCCCTGGCCCTGTCAGATGGTTTTTCCATATGTTTATCCAGAATCTTCTTTCTTGTAACTTGAATCAATTGGTTTGAGTCCTGCCCTCCAAGGCAGGAGAAAACAAGCTTGTTCCCTCTTCCATGTGACAGCCCTTGAGATATTTGAAGATAGCTGTCAGATCTCTCATTCTCCTCTATTCCAGGCCGAACAGAATGAAGGTTTTCTCATGCCACACTGAATTTATTTTATTGATAAGAAATACATTGGAAAACAAACAACTCCTCATAGCGCTTGATTTATAACACAAAACACAACTACTTTATAATAGGATGATGGAACACCCCAAAATATGAAACAAAGAAGGTGCATAAGAACCTGCAAAGGAGCCTTTTTTGATATTATACTACACTGAAATGTCTAAATGTTTCTTTGGTTGTCCTTGAATCTGCCAGCCACACATGCCATCCTTTCCTGACACACCAGCGTGGCACACCAAATCCTTTGAGAACCACTGATATAGATGTTAAATGGCAAAGGGGGCAGAATCTGTTGCTCATCTTGTGGTCTCACTGCAGGTGAGTGTATCTGATGGGAAGAGACAGCCTGCTTTGGAGCTCAGAAACCAACCTCAAGCATCTTCACATTTCAGGACTGACAGAGCGCGGCAGCTTGAAAGGGTCAAGCTTGAATCTTACTCCCTTCCAGTAATTGGTTTGCGGGTCTCCCTGATCCTGAGCCAGATCCAAGCTTGTCGTTAAACTGCTCCAGGTGCTTAAACCTGTCCTCTAGGTGAGTATTGCAGCCTCTCCATTTGCAACAACCCTAGACAGCCAGTGCAAGAAATCCTGCTACAACTTCCAGTCCCTAAAACCCACTGCTACACAGACCCATCAGAAGAAAAGAGCCATGCATTTCTGCAGCAACCATCCTAGATGATCTTTTGATGCAAGCAGTGCAGGAAAGCTGGAGCTCCTAATGGACCGTTCCACCAGACTGTCTCTTAGGGAGAGATAGGAAGCAGGGCTCAAGGCTTCTGCTTTTGCCGGAGGTCAAGCTGAATCAGGCACCTCCTGGCCCTGAACTGGGCCAGCTGGCCATGATTGTCTAGAAACTGGTAAGGAGTTCATGTTTTTGTTTTCCTCTTCCCTTCCTGTCCTTTTCCACTTGTGTGCCATGTTTGGTTTTTTGGTTTTTAAATTGTACATAAGCCCCTCTGGGAACCTTTTGGCTGAAAAGCGGAGTAAAACTGATCAAAACAATTTTAAAAATGAATTATTATTTTTTTAAAAAAAGAGCCAGTGTGGTGTAGTGGTTAAGAGCGATAGTCTCGTAATCTAGGGAACCGGGTTCGCGTCTCCGCTACTCCACATGCAGCTGCTGGGTGACCTTGGGCCAGTCACACTTCTGTGAAGTCTCTCAGCCCCACTCACCTCACAGAGTGTTTGTTGTGGGGGAGGAAGGGAAAGGAGAATGTTAGCCACTTTGAGACTCCTTAAAGGGAGTGAAAGGCGGGATAATAATAATAATAATAATAATAATAATAATAATAATAATAATAATAATAATAATAATAATTTATTTATACCCCGCCCATCTGGCTGGGTTTCCCCAGCCACTCTGGGCGGCTTCCAAAAGAATATTAAAATACTGTGATACATCAAACATTAAAAGCTTCCCTAACCAGGGCTGCCTTCAGATGTCTTCTAAAAGTCTGGTAGTTGTTGTTCTCTTTGACATCTGGTGGGAGGGCGTTCCACAGGGAGGGCGCCACTACCGAGAAGGCCCTCTGCCTGGTTCCCTGTAACTTGGCTTCTCGCAGTGAGGGAACCGCCAGAAGGCCCTCGGTGCTGGACCTCAGTGTCCGGGTAGAACGATGGGGGTGGAGAATCCAAACTCTTCTACAGGTGTCTCCTCAAATTTTTGGAGTGCTGGGTGCTTTTTATAGATTTGTTGTTCTTCTTGTTTATATTTTTGGAACAATGGGATCAAGTCATTAGCTTATGTGGTTGTTTGGGGGAGAATGGGGGCATAAAATGTACATAAAACTACATGCAACACAAAAACAAGCATGCTAAGCAAAATGCTTATTGTTGGATGCATTTTGCTTAACATGCTTGTTATTGTGATGCATATAGTTTTATGTCCATTGCCCCCATTAGATGCTTCCCCCCCCACACCCACATAAATTATTTAGTATATCCCATCATTCATAAGTTATAAACACAAACAAGAACAACACCCAGAAGGTGAGAGGATAAACCTGTTGGTAGAAGCATTGTTTAAATTCTTTATATCAGCTGTACTCTGCTTTTCAGCCAAAAAGCCCCCAGAGTAGCTTACATAAAATTTAAAAACCAAAACAAAACATGGCACAGAAGCAGAAAAGGACAAGAAAGGAAGACAAAAATGAAAACCAGATCTCCTTACCAATTTCTAGACAATGTGCAGACCAGGAGAAAAGCACATTGAAACGTTTCTTTCTTGGTAGGTATGGCAACTGCAGTCAAACTGAACAGTCCAACCAAAAGAGGTTGCATCAAACTGCACTATGGCCAAGCTGTTACCCGAAATGCCATTTCCTTTCTATCCAGGTGCCATGAAGTTGTGAGAAGCTTTTGTGAGATGACGGGAAATCTGTTAATTGATATGGAAGGAGAACAGGGTGAGCAAGATTGTTCTGCAGATAAATCTTGGGATGGTCTGCAAGATGAATAAATTGCCTAGAATGAGTTAAGAAAAAATGGCCTGGACGGTTCAGATGCTGACAGCTGCAGGAAATACCTGCTTGCAGCATTTCCCACTCAGATGCTCAAATGTGTGTTTCAGCATCTTTTTGGCATGGCAACACTATAAGTAGAGAGAACCTCCTTGTTCCATCCAAACTCTCCTCCTTGTGCCTTAGAGTGCCTTCCCTTTGGCAGAGATCTCAGAAGAAACTGCAGCCATGAGGTTCCTTTACCTGAGCTTTGCTCTGGTCTTCATCTTCTTCCACGTTGTTGCAGGTAAGAGGGCACAGGGAGGGAGTATCTGCTGAAGGTCTCAGGTTGAGTCCCAGGTATTTCCCTGGTCGGCAACACTTAAGACCTTCTGCCTGTCAGTGTAGACAGCTATGAGCTTGATGGAACAACAGTCCAACCTGGCAGCTTCCTATCCTATCCAGCTGCTTAAAAAGGGGTGGGGAGGAAAGTATTTTAAAACCTATTTAATAATGAAATTGAATTTGAATACATGACTTTTGCAAAAGCAGAAATGTTCAGGATGCTGACTGAGGCACAAGGTAAATCTTAGGATGATGTGTAAGATAAATAAATGGCTTAGGATCATTTAAGAGAAAGGGGCCTGGAGGGTTCAGATGCTATGCTGACAGTTACCGGATTTGGCACCGCAACACTATAAGTAGAGAGAACCTCCTTGTTCCATCCAAACTCCACTTCCTTCTGCCTTAGAGTGCCTTCCCTTTGGCAGAGATCACAAAGGAAACTGCAGCCATGAGGTTCCTCTACATGAGCTTTACTCTGGTCTTCATCCTCTTCCACGTGGAAATGCAGAAGGTCTCAGCTTGAATCCCAGGTATGTCCCCTGCCAGAGACCCTGAGAAACTGCTATAGGTGGAACAACAGCTTGAATTGGCTGCTTCCTATTCTATCTGGCTGCTTAAAAAGGGGTGGTGGAGGAGGAAAGTATTTAACAATTTATTTAATAATGAAATTGAAATTGAATACATGGCTTTTGCAAAAGCAGAAATGTTCTGGATACAGACTGAGCCACAAGGCAGGTTCCATGGTGGTCATTTATATTGCTGGGAGTTTAGAGGATTTAGTGTGCATGATCCCCAAGTCCTTCCTAATTCCAGAGGTCCTGGATCTAGGAAGAGTAATAATCTGATGAAGGATTCCACTGTAGACCTAACCCAGCAAGTTTCTTTGTTAAAGAATGCCCACAGTTGCCACCTCAGGATCCCATGAGTATTGCCAATGAAGAGATTGTGTCCCCTGGGCAAATGGGTGGGCCTTACTCCCTTCTCAACTGGCTGCTAGCTGAGAATGACTATAGCCAGCACATTTGGGTGTGAGCTGAGCAAAACACATTGGCAACACCACTGGGAAGATTACAGAAAAAAACATTCTCAGAGAGGGCGCAAGTGGCAAGGTATTTCTGAAGCTCAGAACAGCTGTAATTTTGATGTTGAAAGGAATGTTGAAATGCACAGTTAATATGCCCTGTTGAACACAGATGTTGAAAGCAAAGGGGGAACCTTCAGTAGAATGGAATGAAGGCTGACTTAGTGGCCTGTTATGTGGGTATGTGGGTGCATTATCTGCTCATTTTTCTCCCCTTCCATTAGCAACCTGTAAAATTTAGGTTTGGCAGCTGTTCTGAAAAGATCCCAGGAGCAGTAATCATCATCATCATCATCATTATTTTATGCTACCCAAGTGGCTGGGTGTAGCTAAGTGCCAGCCCCCTTACAAGTTTCAGGAATCAGCTGGAGTGTTTGCAGAGAAGGACGACTGATCTGACCCTTGCTAATGTTGGCCAATGAAATAGTAGCTGGCAGGTTGAGAGGCAGCAGAAGCCTGTGAAAGTTGGTCATCCCATTAAATAAGCATGGTTCTGTGTAGGAAAAAGTAGTTGGCAACCCCTTTGCCCCATATTTTTTTTTTAACTTGTCTTCTCTTTTTAACAGGGCAAGTTTTCTGTTTACTATTTGGAGGAACTTGCCAATTCCCAGCAACTACAAACTGCGCCAATGGAGAAATTTACGGGGTCCCCTGTGGCAGCAACGGAACCTGCTGCAGGGGTAAGTGATATCCATTGAGTGGTTTTGTTTTTGCAAAAGAGATAAATATGCAGTAAATAAATATATATAAAAAGGTAAAGGACCCCTGACATTTAAGTCCAGTCGAGAACAACTCTGGGGTTGCTGCACTCCTCTCACTTTACTGACCGAGGGAGCCCCGGTCTGTCTGCAGACAGTCTTTCCAGGTCATGTGGTCAGCATGACAAAGCCGCTTCGGGCAAAACCAGAGTAGTACACGGAAACGTTGTTTACCTTCCCGCTGCAGCAGTACCTATTTATCAACATGCACTTTGACATGCTTTTGAACTGCTAGGTTGGCAGAAGCTGGGACCGAGCAAAGGGAGCTCACCCCATCGTGGGGATTCGAACAGAAACCTTCCAATCGGCAAGCCCAAGAGGCTCGGTGGTTTACATTGCAGCACGACCCGCATCCCCATATATAAACAGGACCCACCCCCACCCCCCGCAATTCAACCATTCTATGTGAAATTGATGATGTCAGTCAAATCAGGACTTCCCATGCCTGGCAATTCAAATCTGTCAAACTCCACCATGAGCTCACCAGCTGGCCTCGGGTAAACCAGGCTTTCACTCTCAGCCTCGATCTCCCCATCGGTATTATGGGACATAATAATACTGACTTTCTGTAACAGAAGGCTTTGAATATTTATTTACTGATTGCATTTATCTCCCACCTTTTTCTCCATGGAGCTCAAGGTGCCTTCTGTGGTTCTTCCTAATTTAATCCTCACAACAACCCTGAGAGGCCCAAGGAGACACTGTGAGCCTCATGATGAGGCTGGATTTGAAGGCTGGTCTCCCATTTCCTGGTCCAGGACCTCAGGCTCTCATACTTGGAAGTGCTCTTCCAATGCTCAAAACAAAACATCAGTCAAACGAATGTTTATGTTTTCATAGAATCATAGAGTTGGGAGAGACCACAAGGGCCATCGAGTCCAGCCCCCTGCCAAGCAGGAAACACCATCAGAGCACTCCTGACATATGGTTGTCAAGCCTCTGCTTAAAGACCTCCAAAGAAGGAGGCTCCACCACACTCCTTGGCAGCAAATTCCACTGTCGAACAGCTCTCACCGTCAGGAAGTTCTTCCTAATGTTTAGGTGGAATCTTCTTTCTTGTAGTTTGGATCCACTTCTTTGGAGCAGCAGAAAACAACCTTTCTCCCTCCTCTATGTGACATCCTTTTATATATTTGAACATGGCTATCATATCACCCCTTAACTTCCTCTTCTCCAGGCTAAACATGCCCAGCTCCCTTAGCCGTTCCTCATAAGGCATCGTTTCCAGCCCTTTGACCATTTTGGTTGCCCTCCTCTGGACACGTTCCAGTTTGTCAGTGTCCTTCTTGAACTGTGGGGCCCAGAACTGGACACAGTACTCCAGGTGAGGTCTGACCAGAGCAGAATACAGTGGCACTATTACTTCCCTTGATCTAGATGCTATACTCCTATTGATGCAGCCCAGAATTGCATTGGCTTTTTTAGCTGCCGCGTCACACAGTTGGCTCATGTCAAGTTTGTGGTCAACCAAGACTCCTAGATTCTTTTCACCTGTACTGCTCTCAAGCCAGGTGTCCCCCATCTTGTATTTGTGCCTCTCATTTTTTTTTTGCCCATGTGCAATACTTTACATTCCTCCCTGTTAAAATTCTTCTTGTTTGTTTTTGCCCAGTTCTCTAATCTGTCAAGGTCATTTTGAAGTGTGATCCTGTCCTCTGGGGTGTTAGCCACCCCTCCTAGTTTGGTGTCATCTGCAAATTTGATCAGGATGCCCTTGAGTCCATCATCCAAGTCGTTGATAAAGATGTTGAATAAGACCGGGCCCAAGACAGAACCCTGTGGCACCCCACTAGACACTCTTCTCCAGGATGAAGAGGAACCATTGATGAGACCCTTTGGGTTGGGTCAGTCAGCCAGTTACAAATCCATTGAGTGGTAGCATAGTCAAGACCGCATTTTACCAGCTTCTTTACAAGAATATCATGGGGCACCTTGTCAAAAGCCTTGCTGAAATCAAGGTAGGCTACATCCACTGCATTCCCTTCACCTACCAGGCTTGTAATTCTGTCAAAAAACGAGATCCGGTTAGTCTGACATGACTTATTTTTCAGAAATCCATGCTGACTATTGGTGATCACAGCATTCCTTTCTAGGTGCTCACAGACTGTTTGCATAATGATCTGCTCCAGAATCTTCCCTGGTATTGATGTCAAACTGACTGGGCGGTAATTATCTGGGTCCTCTCTTTTCCCCTTTTTGAAAATAGGGACAACATTTGCCCTCCTCCAGTCTGCCGGGACTTCGCCTGTTCTCCAGGAATTCTCAAAGATGACTGCCAGTGGTTCTGAGATCACATCTGCCAGTTCTTTTAATACTCTTGGATGCAGTTCATCTGGCCCTGGAGACTTGAATACATCAAAACTAGCCAAGTATTCTTGTACTATCTCCTTAGTTATTCTGGGCTGTGAATCATTTGCTCCAAATTCTTCAGGTCAGGCATTGTTTTCTTTATCGGAGAAGACTGAGGCAAAGAAGGCATTGAGGAGTTCAGCCCTTTCTGTATCCCCTGTTTGCATTTCACCATCTTCTCCTCTGAGTGACCCCACTGTTTCTTTGTTCTTCCTTTTGCTACAAACATACCCATAAAAGCCTTTTTTGTTGCTTTTAACCTCTCTAGCAAGCCTGAGTTCATTCTGTTCTTTAGCTTTTCTGACTTTGTGTCTACATGTGCTGGTTATTTGTTTGAATTCCTCTTTGGTGGTTTCCCCCCTTTTCCATTTTTTGTACACATCCTTTTTAAATCTTAACTCAGTTAAAAGTTCTTCAGATAGCCACCCTGGCTTCTTTAGGCACCTTCCATGTTTCCATCTCATTGGTATTGCCTGACGTTGTGCTTTTAGTATCTCCCTCTTAACAAACTCCCAGCCATCATGAACTCCCTTTCCTTTTAGTATTACTGTCCATGGGATCTCACCCAGCACTTCCCTAAGTTTTATGAAGTCGGCTTTCTTAAAGACAAGAAATTGAGCCCTAGTATGCTTGGCTGCTCCTTTCCGCTGTATAGTAAACTTCAGAAGAGCATGATCACTCGCGCCTAATGATCCTTCCACTTCTACCCCACTAACCAGGTCATCAACATTGGTTAGGACCAGATCTAAAATGGCTGTTCCTCTTGTTGCTTCTCCCACTTTCTGGACAATGAAGTTGTCTGCAAGGCCAGTGAGGAATCTGTTTGACCTTATGCTCTTGGCTGAGTTTGACGTCCAACAAATATCCGGGTAATTGAAGTCCCCCATTACTACTATCTCCCTTCCTTTTGCATGCTTGGCCATCTGTTCCAGGAAGGCATCATCTATGTCCTCCATTTGGCTTGGGGATCTAGAGTAAACTCCCACAATGAGGTCTCTGTTATTCTTCTCTCCCTTAATTTTGACCCAAATGCTCTCACTTTGGCTTTGAGGTTCTAAATCTTGGATCTCTTCACAGGTATACACATCCCTGACATATAACGCCACTCCTCCTCCTTTCTTGTTTGGTCTGTTTCTCTGAAATAGATTGTATCCCTCCATTATTACATTCCAATCGTGGGACTTATCCCGCCAGGTTTCAGTGATGCCTATTATGTCATATTTAGTTTGCTGTACCAAGAGCTCAAGCTCATCTTGTTTATTTCCCATGCTTTGCGCATTAGTGTACAGACATTGAAGTCTATTAATTATTCCCCCGTGTCTCTTATTTAAGGATTTTTTCCTCCCACCACTAGGTCTGCGTGCTCTTTCTCCATTTGGTCTATGACATTTGGATGATCATCTTCATCAATTGATAGACTCCTACCTTCAGGAGCACTGTCTCCCTCCCCCACAGTTTAAAGCCCTCCTGATGAGGTTTCTGAGATTTTTGGCAAAAACATTCCTCCCAAGTGTTGTGAGGTGCAGCCCATCGCTTGCCAGAAGTCCATCTTCAAGAATCTGCAGTCCGTGATCTAAGAATCCAAACCGTTCCTGTTTACACCATTTGTGAAGGCAGCTGTTCACTTCCACTATTTTTCCCTCTCTCCCTGGGCCACGTCGTTCAACTGGGAGGACAGATGAGATGACAATTTGTGCATTTAATTGCTTCAATTTCCTGTCCAGAGCCTCGTAGTCTCTTTTGATCTTCTGGAGGCTATTGCTTGCAGTGTCATTGGTTCCCACATGAACCAAGAGGAAGGGGTATTTGTCAGTGGGTTTTATGATTCCTTGCAGTCATTCAGTTACATCTTGGATCTTAGCCCCGGGGAGACAGCACACTTTTTGAGACATCTTGTCAGGCCCACAGATCACTGCTTCTGTTCCCCTCAGTAAGGAATCCCTAATCACCACTACACGCCTCCTCTTAGGTTTTGCACAAGAAGTCCTTACAAATAATGACAATTTAATTCCCTCTGTTTTGCACAGATGAAACTCTATTCTGTAAACTCTCAGGAGGATTTTGCCAGAGCCCAAGGACTGCAAACTGTACCTTTGGAGAGATTACAAACACCTCCTGTAGTACTAATGCACACTGCTGTAGAAGTAAGTGGTACCCATGACTTGGTGGTCCCACTCGTGCAAATGTTTGCTAATTTTTAATCCTGTTTTCCTGATCTACACTCTACATCTTCACTGGAGAAAGCAGGGCTTTGCTTGTGATAAAGGAAATAATCACAGATCAGTGTATGGATCAGAGCAGCTGATAATACGCTCAGTGCATATTAATTCTATTTTTAGAAGGAAAAAGATGCATTCAATTTTGATGCAGCACTTCTAGGTTCTGCATCTTCTTTTAAGCATTAGAGCCTCAAGGTTTTCATCTGTGCACAGGGAATTTTGATGCCACAGATGTTCATATGCGTGCAAACTGTGCAAGCTGCACTTCCCATGGGCAGTAAAAAGTGGCCACTCCGATCTAACTCTCCAAAATGTTAAGACAGCGCTGAGTAAGTGGGGATGAGCCAGCAGTCTGCACCTGCTGAAGGAACACAAATATGATTTGGCAACAAAGATTCCCACTTCATTCTGCATTCACCAGAACTCAGCTGAAGTACAAAAATAATGTTGACCGGAGCATCAGTCAAATCAGGACTTCCCATGCCTGACAATCCAAGTCTGTGAGACTCCACGATGAGCTCACCAGCTGGCCTATGGATAACCATACTTTCACTCTCAGCCTCGATCTCCCCATCGGCATTATGGGACATAAGAATACTGACTTGCTGTTACAGAAGGGCATTGAATATTTTTTCATTGCATTTATATCCCAGGTTCTTCTCAATGGAGCTCAAAGTGGCTTCTATGGTTCTTCTTAATTTAATCACAACAACCCTGCAAGGAAGATTAGGCTAAAAGTGAGTGACTGGCCCAAGGCCACTCTGTGAGCCTCATGATGAGGCTGGATTTGAAGGCTGGTCTCCCATTTCCTAGTCCAGGACCTCAGGCTCTCATACTTGGAAGTGCTCTTCCAATGCTCAAAACAAAACACCCGTCAAATTAACGTTTCTGTATTGCACAAGGAGTTCTCTCAAATAATGAAAATCTACTTCCCTCTCTTTTGCACAGATGAACCTACATTGTGTACAGTCTTGGGAGGAGTTTGCCAGGCCCCAAGGACTGCGAACTGTACTTTTGGAGCGATTAGAACCGTCTCCTGTGGCCCTAATGCACGCTGCTGTAGGAGTAAGTGATACCCAGGATTGGTCCCACTCACATGTGAATGTTTGCTGATTTTTAATCCTGATTTCCTGATCTACACTCTGCATCTTCACTGGAGGAAGCAGGGCTTTGCTTGTGCTAAAGGAAATAATCACTGATCAGTATATGGATCAGAGTAGCTGATAATATGCTCAGGGCATATTAATTTATATTTTTAGAAGTCAAAAGTTGGATTCAGTTTTGATGCAGCCCTTCTAGGTTCTGCATCTTCTTTTAAGCATTCGAGCCTCAAGGTTTTCATCTGTGCACAGGGAATTTCGATGCCACAGATGTTCATATGGGGGCAAACTGTGCAAGCTGCTCTTTCCATGGGAAGTAAAAAGTGGCGGCTCCGATCTAACTCTCCAAAATGTTAAGGCAGCGCTGAGTAAGTGAGGATGAGCCAGCAGTCTGCTGCTGCTGAAGGAACACAAATATGATTTGGCAACAAAGATTCCCACTTCATTCTGCACTCACCAGAACTCACCTGAAGTACAAAAATAATGTTGACCGGAGCATCAGTGAAATCAGGACTTCCCATGCCTGACAATCCAAGTATGCGAGACTCTACCATGAGATCACCAGCTGGCCTATGGATAACCACACTTTCACTCTCAGCCTCAATTTCCCCATCAGCATTATGGAACATAATAATACTGATATTTTTTCATTGCATTTATATCCCAGGTTCTTCTCAATGGAGCTCAAAGTGGCTTCTATGGTTCTTCTTAATTTAATCCTCACAACAACCCTGCAAGGGAGATTAGGCTGAGATTGAGTGATTGGCCCAAGGCCACTCTGTGAGCCTCATGATGAGGCTGGATTTGAAGGCTGGTCTCCCATTTCCCAGTGCAGGACCTCAGGCTCTCATACTTGGCAGTGCTCTTCCAATGCTCAAAACAAAATGCCCGTCAAATTAACGTTTCTGTATTGCACAAGGAGTTCTCTCAAATGATGAAAATCTACTTCCCTCTCTTTTGCACAGATGGACCCCCATTGTGTAGATTCTCGGGAGGTTTTTGCCAGGCCCCAAGGACTGCGAACTGTACCTTTGGAGAGATTACAAACGCCTCCTGTGGTTCTAATGAACGCTGCTGCAGGAGTAAGTGATACCCATGAGTTGGTCCCACTCACGTGTGAATGTTTGCTCATTTTTAATCCTGATTTCCTGATCTACACTCTGCATCTTCACTGGAGGAAGCAGAAGCAGGGCTTTGTTTGTGCTAAAGGAAATAGTGGACAATCACTTTATAAATCAGGACATATTAACCCTATTTTTAGATTTCTAAATTTGGATTCAGTTTTGATTCAGCACTTCTAGGTTCTGCATCTTCTTTTAAGCATTAGAGCCTCAAGGTTTTCCTCTGTGCACAGGGAATTGTGATACCACATATCATATGGGTGCAAACTGTGCAGGCTGCACTTCCCATGGGCAGTAAAAACTGGTGGCTCTTATCTAACTTTCCAAAATGTTAAGACTCAGTAAAGGAGGATGAACCGGCCGTCTGCTGCTGCTGCAAGAACGCATATGTGATTTGGCTACAAAGAGTCCCGTTTCATTCTGCACTTTCCAGACCTCACCTAAAGTAAAAAAATACATCACAATATCCAGTAGAACCGGAGCTAGAAACCTCATGCTCCCTAAGGACCTGAACCAGGGGAGGAATTCTTGAATGCTAGCAATGGTGATAGTTACAGGTAGGCAGCTGTGTTGGTCTGCTGTAGTCAAAACAAAATGAAAAAAATCCTTCAGTAGCACCTTAGAGATCAACTAAGTTTGTTATTGGTATGAGCTTTTGTGTGCACGCACACTTCTTCAGATACAGACAATGGTGATAGTTCATTCTGCCTCTTAGAAATACTGGAGAAATGAATTGAAAAGCAACTGCAATCTGAAGCTGGAGATGAGAAATAATTTAATAGATCTATTCTAGCCTGTGATGGAGTCCTCAAAGTCAGCAGCTGCCAGCAGCCCATCCTGATATCCAGGATGGGCCAGGGGATGTCGGCATTGATCTTGCAAATTCCTCTGAGAGCTCTTCTGGGGCTGGGCCTGCATGTCCTCTTCCTTTCTGCTACAGATTCCTTAAATGTTCCATTGAGTCCTTCCAACACGACAATTCTATGATCCTCCCTCATCTCCTGAAGGTGAGCAATCTGACTCCAGGCTCCTGAAAGTGCAAACGATTACAGATTTCCTTCTTTCTTTTATTCAGGACAATAATCAATGTAAGAGGAAATGGGGGGTTCTGCCAGGAGGAACTCACCAAACGCTGCCCATCTGGTCTAACTCTTCCAGCTTACTGTGGCTTCAATGCACAATGCTGTGCCCTTGAGTGACATCAGTGAGCAGCCCACATCCATAGGTATGAAAGCCTGATTACTATGCTGATTCTTCTGGATCTTTGCTTGTGGAAGTGGGCCTGATCAATCCATTTGTGAAGCAAACAATGAAACAAAGATCAGTTTGTTCTGATGATCCTCTAATTAAACACATATTAACCTGCAAATCTAAAATTGTATTTTTTTCATTTTTTTTTAAAAAAAACATTTATGACTAAATATGACCCACTTCCAGTGGAAGCGCATCATATCTGCCCAAGATTCCTCTTGACTGAAGTTTTCATCCCTGTGTCCCAGGAGGAGATAACTGCAGCTAATGATTTTCATGCACCCAGGCAGAGCTTGGGTTTCGCTGCCCAGTTGGTTATGTGAACACGGGTGGGATAGGCTGAACTCAACCCAGACTGGAGCCATGACCTAAATGGAGCTGATTATTCAGGAGCCACTGCCTTGTAGGTGCCCATAGGTCACTGAGAGTGGTATTTAATGCTGCTGAATGCACATCAGGTTTATTGATTTCTATGGGTGTACTCTGAGTAGGACTCTGAATTTTCTGAAGGGGTGTTTTCTGGGATTTTGAGAATGAAAGAAGGAACTCAGGGAGGTGCCAGGGAGGAGGTGGGACTGAAGAGTCGGGAAGGGCTATTGCTGCCTAGTGATCAAGATCCCAGATTCAATCATTGATCTGGGTCTTTCTTTTCAACTTTAATTTACATACATTAATTCATAACATAGCCAAGTGTAATTGCAGATGCCAATTAAAATAAAATACAAGCAGAAAAGGATATCTAAAGTTCAACACATAGGAACACATATCCATGCCACTTTCAATTTGTTTGTTTAGACATTTCTCTCCCAACTTTCCCCAAGGAACTCAAGGCGATGTACATCATTTTCTCCCATGAGCCCATGTCTCCCAGGTCTTAGACTAATACCATGCTGGTGACGTTGCCCTTAGTTCCTTGGCCACCACTACCTAAAAGGCCCTCAGCCTGCTTCCCTGTAACCTCGCCTCTCGCAATGAAGGAAATGCCAGAAGGTCCTTGGAGTTGGACCTCCGTGTCGGGGCTGAATGATGAGGGTAGATATGCTCCTTCAGGTATACTTCCACAATGGGATCATTGACTAGTTAGGAAGACTCCAGGGAGGAGAAGGAATCAGCAGTGGAAAGGAGAAACAATGTCAGGAAACCAGGTTGGGGCACTGAAATGGACTGAGGAAAGGGTATGTTTTTGGGGGGCGGGGAGGTAGTGTCGGTGGCTACCTTGAGCGCGCTCAGCTCATCCTCATGCTGCTTATAATTTCCTCCCCCTCTCCCTTTGGCTTCAACCCACACAGAATAAACCAGGGCTTGTGGGAATTGCAGTTCATGGATGATGAGAATTGTAGTCCAACAATAATCGGTGGGTCACAGGTCAACTATGCCTGATGTCAAGACAAGATTGCTTATCCATCAACAGTTCTGATTCAACTGAGACATCCTGGAATTATAGAAGCTATGCCCGTTTCTGATTGGATGTCCCTTTTTTTGTGCTGAGCTCCCTTGCCAGTCATCTGGCTCTTGTGAGAGCTCAGCACCCAAAGACAAATGTCTTTGGTGGGGAAAAAGGTGGCTGCGCTTTAGTCCATGGAAGCAGAGGAGGAGGGGGAGCTGCTGGTGATGCAGGTCAGGCTGCCCCCACTGGACCCATTCGCCATGCTTCCTCTGCCCAATGCTGCCCCCACTGGAGGGGGTGGAGAACCACTGAAGAGGGGAAGCCCCAGCTCATTTGCCCGGGAGTATGGCACTGAAAGTCGCAAGTCTCAAGTTTAATTGGCTGAATGTTGGAGAGTCTGAGATTTTGTTATCTAACAATCCATCCATGTTCCCTGTGCTAATGTTTGGTTGTCTGCCTAAAATTCCAGTAAAATGGGCAAGCCCCAGGTGTGTCATAGCTTAGAAACACTGAACAGAACAGAAAGCTGGATTCCAGAAACTACTGAACCAACCATTTGCCAAATTTTCTTCCGGATCTTCTGTTATGGTTGCCGGTGCACAGAGACATCGGAGGACAGCCAGTGCGAGCCCTGCTCAAGATATGCTATAAATTGGGTAAAGTCGGTATCGCTTCATATAAGTAACAGCGACTTTATTTATTCAGCTAAGAACTATCAGTTCCATATTTGCAGAGGGTCAATTAGAAATTTAGGTATACTCATACCAATGGATATTACCGAATTTGTAGCATGTAATTCAACCAAAATGATCAATGAGTTTTCTTTATATATTCATAGATGGGAGTTATTTAACCTGCCCTTGTGTGGAAGGGTTAATACTCTCAAACGAACATTATGTTCGGATATTTCCGTTCCACCTTAAAAGGGAGCAGGCTTTGTGAGTCACAGAGTCTGCACATATCCTGTTGACAGGATGTTTATGTTCTGCTGTTCCTTTCGATTTAGCAGTCGGTCAGAGACGCTGACTCAGAACGGTCATGTTTTCCTTTGTTCTGTTCAACGCTAAATAAAGTCTGTAAATTCTGCTCTTCTGCGGTGCAAGCTTTCTGGCTGTGTTTTCTGCTGATAAAGAGTGTGCACGAGCCCCGGAATGCAGCCTATCTATTTCTGAGGCTTTGTGTCGCTAATTGCTGGATCTGCGTGACTACGGGAGATCGATGGATGTCCGGCAGCCAGCTTGGGGCCATGATGGACTATATCTCCCTGGCAGTTTCCCAACAACAAGGTTATGGGCCCAGATTCACAGCACCTACAGAAGAGTAAAACTGCAACAGACTGCGTAAGAGAGGTATGTGGGAAAAGCTGGGAAAAGCGAAAGAAAGGGAGGCTTTTCTGTTTACCTCGGCAAGGAGCCTTTGGAACTCCGGCAGATTAATGGCTCTGGGAGCCGGGCCAGAGAGGCTTCGTGATTAATGAGCTGCCAAGATAAGGAGTCTCTGAAGTTATAAAGGCTCACGGCTCAAGTAAAAAGCTGGAATGGAGTTTTTCCACACTTTTGAAGCTTCAGAGGCCACTCAGTGTCCTAAGTTACATGGGCAGAATTATGAAACCTGGGCAAAATGGTGTGAAAGTTTGCTGCGTCAGTTTGGGGTGTGGCATACCGTATTTGAGCCCCCCCCCCCCGGTTCCTCTGACAGAGAGATGGAAAGCCGATGATTCGAAGGCGATAGACGTAATAGTCTTATCCGTATCTCTTGAGGAAATTAAGATGCTTGCTGGCAACACCACTGCACATGGGATGTGGAATGCTTTGAAAGCTGCTCACCAGCCAGTCATCCCAGCCCAGAGTTTGACTGCATCGGAGGTCCTAGCTGTTTCCCAGAATGCGAGTGAATGCAGGGATGCTGAGGGCACCGGTTGCAAGTTGCAGGGGGAGCTGACCGTCACGTCATCCCAGGCAGCATTCCAGCCTCCAGGGGGAGCCAAGGAGTCGGCAGCTGAGAGCTCTGTTTCTCATGGGAGCCAAGGTCATCGCCTTTGCAGAGGCCGGAAAGGCAAAGGTAAACAGAGGCAGGCGTCTGCAGATGGCCCGAAGCAGAGGGAGGGTGAAGAGCCCGCGCCAGGGAAAAACAAGGCTATGTTTGCTGGCACAGCTTCACCAAAGTCTAAAGGCACGTCTGCTGGCCAGGAGCAGGGTGGCAAGCTGCAAAAGCCCACACCGGTGGAAAACAAGGGTTTGCTTGCTGTAAAGACTGCTCCAACAGCCAAAGGCAGATTTGTTGTCGATTCAGGTGCGAGCCGCCACGTCACGAAGGATCGCCACCTGTTTATCTCCTTCACACCTCAAGAAGGTGAGATCCACCTGGCTGACGGAAAGATGTTGCAAATCGCAGGAGAAGGGACTGTGAAACTTGCAAGTCTGCACACTACCATCAGTAATGTACTTTTTGTTCCAGGAGCTGCGAGCAACTTGCTCAGTGTCCCACAGCTTACTGGGCATGGTTTTCAGATTTCCTTCAAGAGGAGCGTCTGTGTCATCAGTAAAGGCAAAGAGGACTATTTGCATGCAAAGTTTATGGATGGTTTGTTCCATATAACTTATGACGACACTGCTGTTGTATCTAATGCTGATTCTTGTTGTGTTGCACAAACTAACAAAGTTCTTCATGCAGGTTGCATTCACGATGCGCATTGAAGGTTTTGTCACCTCTCTTGGAAGGCACTGGCCAAGATGCCAGAGGTGGTTGAGGGTTTGAACATCAAACCCTGTAAATTTCACATGAAGTGTGTATCTTGTGCAGAGAACAAGGTGAAGGTTGCTCCAAAAGGCAAGGATTCTAGCAGGCAGGCTTCCAAACCCTACCAGCTAGTGCATGCAGACCTGGTTGGGCCACTTGCGCCCTCTTTAGGAGGAGCAAGGTACTTCATGGTTCTAATTGATTCTTTTTCCAGGTACATTCATGTGTATTTGCTCGAACAGAAATCGCGAGCGTTTCCGAAGTTTAAGGAATTCTGTGCTTGGTTGGAGAATGTGCACGGTAAACGTATTTCTTGTTTGTTTACTGATCGGGGCGGGGAGTTCACTTCTCAGCAGTTTGAAGCTTTCCTGACTGAGAAGGGAATCCAGCATAACATGTCAACGCCCAGATCGCCATGGATGAATGGGCTTGCGGAGCGAGCAAATCAGACATTGCTGCAAGGAATCAAAACCTTGTTGCATGATGCCAATCTCCCTGATAAGTTTTTTGGGGAAGCTTTGTCTAGTACACAGATCTGAGAGAGCCACGAAGGGCAGACCTCCAAAGAGGTATGCTGATGAGTTTGCTAAGACAGCAACTGCTGTTCTTAGTAGCTCAGAGAAGGTGTGGGAACCTTCAAGCTTCAAAGAGGTTCAGGAGTTAACCTCTAAAGATGCTGAACCTTGGCTTAATGCCATGAAGGCTGAAGTTGATTCCTTGAACAGGAACCAAACTTGGGAACTGGTACCGGTAGTCCCAGGAATGAGACTGGTTGGCAGCAAATGGGTCTTCAAGGCAAAGACAGACCAGAATGGCAAGGTAGTCAGACACAAAGCCAGATTGGTTGTCAGAGGTTTTTAACAGGTACCAGGACAGGATTACCACGAGACCTACTCACCCACCATCAAAAATGAGAGCATTCGGCTGATGCTCAAGATCGCTGCGGAGGAGAAACTGCATGTTTCCCATCATGACATTAATACAGCTTTTTTGTACAGGATTTTGAACGAGGAGCTGTTTATGCTTCCACCAGACGGGATGCAGACACAGAAGGGAATGGTCTGTAAACTGCGGAAATCCTTATATGGTCTCAAGCAGAGTGCCAGGTGTTGGAACACAAAGCTCACTGAGACATTGCTTTCTCTAGGTTTTCACCAGGGCAAAGCTGATCCGTGTGTTTGTCAAGGAGGAGGGGCAAAACAAACTGTATTGTTTATGTTACAGATAAACATAAACATTATGTTACAGACTTGTACATTGACTGATTCTGCCACAGAATCCAAACAGATGTGACCAGAAAACACCATCGCTTACAACAAAATCTTAAACCATGCTGAAAGGAGAGGCATAGATAATCTTTTTTTTGGTCTTTAAGGTGCTACTGGAAGTAATTTTTTTGTATTGTTTATGTTTTGTTGATGATCTTCTGATGTTTTGGAAGAATCAGGCTTTGTACCAAAGCACCCTAGCTCAGCAGAAGGAGCACTTTGACATGAAGGATCTTGGTGAGGTATCCAACTATCTTTCTCTGCAGGTGGAGAGGGACCAAGCAGGTAATTTTCTGGTACACCAAACACAGAAAATTACTGATGTATTAACCAGGTTGAATTTGGTTGATGCAAACCCAGCAGACACACCGATGGTGACAGGTTACCAGGTAGACAGTATTGCTGAAGTGTTTTCTGACACAACGCTGTACAGATGCATTCTAGGCAAGTTGAATTTCATTGCCAGATGTTCAAGACCTGACATAGCTGTAAGCTGTAACCTGCTTAGCAGACATGCCAACAATCCTACGGTTCAGGATTGGAAAGCTCTGAAGCGCATAGCCCGCTATTTGAAAGGGACTATGCACTACAGGCTGAGGTTCACCAGTCAGAAGACTGGAGGTCTTGAAATCTTTGCAGATGCAAGTTTTGGAAGTGACACCACGGATGGTACAAGCACTTCTGGGGTATGCTACATGTACAACCACTGCCTGTTTGACTGGTTGTGCAGGAAGCAGACAACAGTGAACCTAAGTTCCTGTGAAGCAGAACTCAATGCTCTGTCATTTTCACTCATGGATTGTGAATGGTTGATGCAACTGTTTAAGGGCATCAGGGTGTCTGTGAAATGTCCTGTACAAGTATATCAAGACAATAGATCGTGTTTGGCTTTGCTGAACTCCGAGAGTTGCAAGCAGAGAACCAAGTACTTGCAGATTAAGCTACATCGTGCAAGAGAGTGTATTCAGAAAGGACTCATTCAGGTGTCCTACATGCCAGGAAATGAAATTCCTGCTGATCTGTTGTCTAAGGTTGTTAACAGAGAACTGCTTAAGGTTTATGTACAAAGGTTGCAATTGGGTTGAACCACAGGTACTACAGGTTACACGGAAAGGGGGAGGATGTTAGGATATTTCCGTTCCACCTTAAAAGGGAGCAGGCTTTGTGAGTCACAGAGTCTGCGCATGTCCTGTTCACAGGATGTTTATGTTCTGCTGTTCCTTTCAATTTAGCAGTCGGTCAGAGACACTGACTCAGAACGGTCATGTTTTCCTTTGTTCTATTCAACGCTAAATAAAGTCTGTAAATTATGCTCTTCTGCGGTGCAAGCTTTCTGGCTGTGTTTTCTGCTGATAAAGAGTGTGCACGAGCCCCGGAATGCAGCCTATCTATTTCTGAGGCTTCGTGTCGCTAATTGCTGGATCTGCGTGACTACGGGAGATCGATGGACGTCCAGCAGCCGGCTTGGGGGCATGATGGACTATATCTCCCTGGCAGTTTCCCAACACATTATTCCCAGAATAATCTATAGTGTGAGTAGAATTCCAGGTCATATATGTAGTAAATATTTCCAGAAAAGGAATTCCTTAATTAGGAAATGTCTATGGGGTTCTACAACTCCAAGAATATCCTTACTAAAAATGTAATTATCAATTTGACCAGAGGAGCAGAGGAGGCCTGTCCAATGGTCAAGGCTCTGGAGACCGAACCTTATGTGGAAGATGGCTGAAGGAGCTGGGTATGTTGAGCTTGCAAATGAGGAGACTGAGAGGCGACATGATAGCCATCTCAAGGACTGTCACATGGAAGAGGAAGCAAGCTTGTTTTCCTCTGCCTTGGAGGGTGGGACTCTAACCAATTGGTTCAAGTTACAAGAAAAGGATTCTGACTAGATATATGGGGGGAAATTAATAAAAGTAAGATCTGTTCAACAGTGGAACGGTCTCCCTCAGGAGGTTGTGGACGCTCCTTCCTTGGAGGTTATTAAGCAGAGGTTGGGTGGCCATCTGTCAGGGATGCTTTAGCTGAGATTCCTGCATCGCAGGGGGCTGGAGTAGATGACCCTTGGGGTCCCTTCCAATTCTGATTCTGTAATTCTATCACTATATAAAGAAACCTCATTAGGTACTTTTTTTACATTACATACGGCTAGTTAGGTGATATCCTTTGGTATGGTTATACCTAAATATCTAATTGATTCTCTGCAAATATGGAACTAATAATTCTTAGCTGAATCAATAAAGACACCTTTACTTCCAGGAAGCAATTCCTACTTTGCCCAATTTATAGAATAACAAGAAGTATGACCAAAATGATCTATCATTTGCATCAATTTTGGAAAAGAAGTCATGGAAAAAGGAAATGAAATTTACTGCTCCTTATACACTTATAGAAAATCATTTTAAAATGAGGTACAGGTCTTATTGAATGCCAAATAAACTGGCCAAGATGTATAAAAATGTGTGAAGTAAATGTTGGAAATGTAAGCAAATAGATGGCTCATTCTTCTATATGTGATGGACATGCAAATAAGCTAAAGGTTTTGGGAAAACAATATATAATGAAATGAAGAAAATGTTGAAATGGGCTATTCCCAAAAAGCCTGAATCTATTTATGTACAGTAGCTAGAATATCATATGCACAGAAATTAAGAGATCACAATGATGAATGGAAGAATGGAGGCCTTTTGTGGACTTAAAAAAGAAATTGTAGTCAGATGAAATTGTGGGCAGGATAAAAGCCGTGGAGGAAAAATAATAAAATAACTTTAGTACAGAATTTTTTTTATATAGATAAAGATATAATGCAGTAGAAAGTATTTGAGTAGAAACATTGAAGAAGTGGAGGAGGAGGAGGAGTTTGTATTTGATACCCGCTCTATCACTACCCGAAGGAGTCTCAAAGGGGCTAACATTCTCCTTTCCCTTCCTTCCCTACAACAAACACTCTGTGAGGTGAATGAGGCTGAGAGACTTCAGAGAAGTGTGACTAGCCCAATGTCCCCCAGCAGCTGCATGTGGAGGAGAGGGGAAGCGAACCCGGTTCACCAGATTACGAGTCCACTGCTCTTATCCACTACACTACACTGGGCTCTCTGTGAGGGTGGGAAGTCAATTTATGAAACAATGTGACTATTTGATAGGAATATCATTGTGAATATGTTTGGGGGGAAATAATAAAGAATTATACTACACATAAGAGAGAATGGTCTACACTGACACACAACAGTTCTTCAGGGTTTCTGGATGGGGAAATACCTGGGACTGAACCTGAGACCTTCTGCATTTGCAGCAGATGCTCCCTCCCTGTGCCCTCTTACCTGCAACAACATGGAAGAAGATGAAGACCAGAGCAAAGCTCAGGTAAAGGAACCTCATGGCTGCAGTTTCCTCTGAGATCTCTGCCAAAGGGAAGGCACTCTAAGGCAGAAGGAAGTGGAGTTTGGATGGAACAAGGAGGTTCTCTCTACTTATAGATTTGCCATGCCAAAAAGATGCTGAAACACACATTTGTGCATCTGAGTGGGAAAGCGTGTTCTCCCTAGCAGAGAGCACGTGTTGCGGTTGGGAACAGGCCACCCTCCAGTGACTAGGCAAATTTAGTTGAATCCCGACTATTTAAATGGTTAAACTGGGTTACTGGGGTGTTTTGATTGTTGCCAATTTGGAGGAGGGATCAGAATCTATATATACAGGGGCCAGACGTTGGCACGGCCTCTTGGCCGTTTTGCATCGGATCACCCGCCCTCCCTCCCTTGTTTAAGGGGGGTATTGAAGGATTGCTTGACCTTGCTATGCCTGTCATGGGGTCGTTCGCCTTGGTGCGAGGGCCTGGTAGGAATTTTGCCATCTGGCTGATTGGCTGGTGCCATTTGGTTTTTGCCTACTGCGTAGCAAATCGTCACAACTTGTAAGGTTGGCGGTTAGACATTGGTTAAATTGGTGCTTGGAGGGGTAAGTGCCTATCCCTCCAAATGATGCGAATGGGAATTCCGTTAAAGGAAATCCAGGGGCTTGCCATTCTTTCGTCCTTGTCCCCGGAGTCGGACTTGGGCCGTGCAAGCCCCAACGGAACATGAGGGTGAGAGGTGTGGGTCTGTGTCCCAGCTTCATCTCTCACCCAATACTTGTTTCCCACGCTGGCTTCCGCTGGTGTCCGGAAGGCCAGCCCTGTCCCTGAGGGCATGGACAGATAGTCATAACCAATGCCTAAGCAACCACTCACATTTTTGTATTTGAATAAAGTTGTGGCCAAAATTATGCCAAAAACCTTAAACAAAAATTGATGTGTGAAGTGTGAGTTATTGGGGGGCTACTGTGACTCAACACGCAAATGCTGCAAACAGGTATTTCCTGCAATTGTCAGCATTTGAACCGTCCACGCCCCCTTTTTCTTAACTCATCCTTGGCAATTTATTCAACTTGGAGAACTTCCTGGGATTTAATAATAATAATAATAATAAATTTTATTTATATCCCGCCCTCCCCAGCCGAAGCCGGGCTCAGGGCGGCTAACAACAATATAACAGTACAAAGGTACAACATAAACAACATTCTAAAATCATTCATTATAAAAATTAATTAATTCAAGCCACTAGCAACCATTGGGCCAGAGCTCTGCGAAGATTGCCGAGGGAGGGAGTCAGGCTGTGCCCTGGCCAAAGGCCTGGTGGAACAGCTCTGTCTTGCAGGCCCTGCGGAAGGATGTCAAGTCCCGCAGGGCCCTGGTCTCTTGTGACAGAGTGTTCCACCAGATCGGAGCCACAGCCGAAAAAGCCCTGGCTCTAGTTGAGGCCAGCCTAACTTCTCTGTGGCCTGGGACCTTCAAGATGTTTTTATTTGAAGACCGTAGGTTTCTCTGTGGGGCATACCAGGAGAGGCGGTCCCGTAGGTACGAGGGTCCTAGGCCATATAGGGCTTTAAAGGTTAAAACCAGCACCTTAAACCTGATCCTGTACTCCACCGGGAGCCAGTGCAGCTGGTATAGCACCGGGTGAATGTGATCTCGCAGTGAAGACCTCGTAAGGAGTCTCGCTGCAGCATTCTGCACCCGCTGGAGTTTCTGGGTCAGTCTCAAGGGCAGCCCCACGTAGAGCGAGTTACAATAATCCAGTCTGGAGGTGACCGTCGCGTGGATCACAGTGGCTAGGTCAGGGCGAGAGAGGTAAGGAGCCAACTGCTTAGCTTGGCGGAGATGGAAAAATGCCGCCTTTGTTATAGCTGCAATCTGCGCCTCCATGGAAAGGGAGGTGTCGAAGATTACACCCAAACTCTTAACGGACGGTGCTGGCACTAATTGCGCCCCCGCAAGAGATGGGAGTTGCCCCCCCAATCCCATATCGCCCCGTCCCAGCCACAGGACCTCTGTCTTCGAAGGATTTAGCTTCAACCGGCTCCCACGTAACCATCCAGCCACAGCTTCCAAACATCTGGTCAGTGTGTCTGGGGCCGAGTCAGGATGGCCATCCATCAACAGATAGAGTTGGGTGTCATCGGCATACTGATGACAACCCAGCCCAAAACTCCGAACAAGCTGGGCGAGGGGGCGCATAAAGATGTTGAAAAGCATCGGGGAGAGTATCGCGCCCTGAGGTACTCCACACACCAAGGAGTGGCGCGATGACAATTCCCCCCCAAGCGCCACCCTCTGTCCCCGACCAGAGAGAAACGAGCGCAGCCATTGAAGGACTGTGCCCTGGATCCCCACGTCGGTAAGGCGGTGGTCCAAAAGTTCGTGATCGACCATGTCGAAAGCTGCTGATAGATCTAAAAGAATCAGCAGCCCTGACCCGCCTCGATCCAGCTGTCTACGAAGGTCATCTGTTAGGGCGACCAGAGCCGTCTCGGTCCCATGACCAGCGCGGAAGCCAGACTGGAATGGATCCAGAGCCAATGTTTCATCCAGAAACCCACCAAGCTGTTCAGCAACCGCTCTCTCAATCACCTTACCCAGGAACGGAAGATTCGAAACCGGGCGGTAATTGGATAGATCTAAAGGATCTAATGATGTTTTCTTTAAGAGCGGGCGCACCACTGCCTCCTTCAGTTCCCCTGGGAATGTCCCCGTGCCAAGGGACAAATTGATGATATTCCCCAGGAGGGCCCGCACCTCGTCTGGACACGCTCTAATCAGCCAAGACGGGCACGGGTCGAGAGGACAAGTGGTGGGCTTTCCAGCTCGGAGGAGTCTGTCCACATCGGCTGGGGATATCTGGTCGAAGTGGTCCAATACTGGACCCGAGGACAGTCGAGGGGCCTCCAGTTCCTTTATTGTATCCAAATTGGCAGGGAGGTCATGGCGGAGCGACAAGACCTTCTCCGCAAAAAAGCTCGAAAATGCCTCACAGCCGTGTGTCAATTTGTTATTTAAATTTGGCTGTCCCTCAAGGGACGTTAAAGACCTGATTATGCTAAATAATTGCGCTGGGCGAGAGCTAGCGGATGCAATGGAGGCCGAGAAGTATGACTTCTTAGCAGCCTTCACCGCCATCTCGTAGGTTTTCATAAAAGCCCTATAAGATGTTCTTGAGGCTCCGTCACGGGCACCCCGCCATACTCGCTCTAGCCGTCTGAGGTCCCGCTTCATTTTCCGAAGCTCCTCGGTAAACCAGGGAGCCCGGTTTCTGCGGGGTCGCAGAGGGTGCTTAGGTGCGATCTCATCGATGGCTGCCTGGAGCTGGGCATTCCAGCCCTCAACAAGCTCAGTCAATGAGTCGCCAGGGGGAGCAAGGTCCCGCAAGGCTTGGCGGAATCTCTCGGGGTCCATCAGCCTCTGCGGGCGAGCCCAAATTGGCTCGCCACCTAAGCAGGGTGGGGGTGGAAAGTCAATCCTGGCTTTCAGAGCGTAGTGATCAGACCATGGCACCTTCGTCGGAGGAGACATGATCACATCTATACCGACGCCAAAGATCAAATCCAGCGTGTGGCCTGCTTGATGTGTGGGGCCCGAAACAAACTGGGAGAGCCCTAGTGTCGCCATGGAAGACACCAGGTCCAGAGCCTGTGAGGAGGGAGTGGCATCGGCATGGATGTTGAAGTCCCCCAATACCAATAGGTTAGGGAACTCCAAGGCCCAGCCGGCCACCGCCTCCAGCAGGCCTGACAGGGTGGCTGCTGGTGCGCTAGGTGGCCGGTACACCAGCCAGACAGCCAAGCTCTCCTCGGAGCCCCACACTAGGCCAACACATTCAATGCCGGGGATCGATGGCGATGGTAGAGCCCTGAAAGGACAATCTTCCCGGATTAATAATGCCACCCCTCCCCCCCGGCCCACAGTCCGCGACTGGTGGAGGACAGAGAAACCCGGGGGCGCCATCTCTCGTAAGGTAACTGTTGCCCCTTCGCGCACCCAGGTCTCCGTCACACAAGCCAGGTCGACCCCCTGCGAGATAAAGAAATCTCGCAGGGTGGCGGTTTTATTGCCTATAGACCTGGCATTGCACAGCACCAGTGACGGAGGTGAGTAATCCTTGCTCACCCTACCCTCGTCCCTCGGGATGGGGCGCAGATTGGAAAGGGTACGAGCGTATCCATATCTCGATCCCCTTCGCCTGTAACATCTGCCCCCACCGCCATACCTCCCTCGCCCCTCCACGGTAGCAATCCCAGGCCTCATAGTGGCCTCCATTGATGGCAATTAATATTATTCTTTCGCAGCCTAGAACAATAAAACCTTAAAACAGTAAAAACAAAAAACAAAAACAACCCAGAAAACAATACAACAATACAAACAAAAACTGCTAAAATTACAAATTCATCAAAATCTAACAAATTCCCCAGCCCACCCAAACATCCATCCCACCCCATATATAGAATCGAAAAGGAAAGGAAATATTAAAAAACAAAAACAAAACAAAACATGTTAAAAAGGGCTCTGCACCCCTCCGGGTCCTCCTGGGCAGTAGCAGCATCAATGGCAACAACCATCCTTGTGAGGCCCCACCCTGGGCCAGATAGTAAGTGGCAGGAGCAGTCCTTGTGAGGCCTGTCAGGCCCTCCCTAGGCCAGGTGGTAAGTGGCAAGAAGGAGCAGGGCCCTCAGGCACTCACGCAGGAGAGTCTTCCTGGGCAGCAGAGCAGTCCTTGTGAGGCCCCAGGCCCCGCCCCAAGCCAGATGGTAAGTGGCAAGAGCAGGGCCCTCAGGCACTCACCACAGGGGAGTCTTCCTGGGCAGCAGAGCAGTCCTTGTGAGGCCCCAGGCCCCGCCCCAAGCCAGATGGTAAGTGGCAAGAGCAGGGCCCTCAGGCACTCACGCAGGAGAGTCTTCCTGGGCAGCAGAGCAGTCCTTGTGAGGCCCCAGGCCCCGCCCCAAGCCAGATGGTAAGTGGCAAGAGCAGGGCCCTCAGGCACTCACCACAGGGGAGTCTTCCTGGGTAGCAGAGCAGTCCTTGTGAGGCCCCAGGCCCCGCCCCAAGCCAGATGGTAAGTGGCAAGAGCAGGGCCCTCAGGCACTCACGCAGGAGAGTCTTCCTGGGTAGCAGAGCAGTCCTTGTGAGGCCCCAGGCCCCGCCCCAAGCCAGATGGTAAGCGGCAAGAGCAGGGCCCTCAGGCACTCACCACAGGGGAGTCTTCCTGGGCAGCAGAGCAGTCCTTGTGAGGCCCCAGGCCCCGCCCCAAGCCAGATGGTAAGTGGCAAGAGCAGGGCCCTCAGGCACTCACCACAGGGGAGTCTTCCTGGGCAGCAGAGCAGTCCTTGTGAGGCCCCAGGCCCCGCCCCAAGCCAGATGGTAAGTGGCAAGAGCAGGGCCCTCAGGCACTCACGCAGGAGAGTCTTCCTGGGCAGCAGAGCAGTCCTTGTGAGGCCCCAGGCCCCGCCCCAAGCCAGATGGTAAGCGGCAAGAGCAGGGCCCTCAGGCACTCACCACAGGGGAGTCTTCCTGGGCAGCATCCTAAAGAACATCCTTTCTCAAACAATCACAACGTGTGCTGTACTTTGGGTGCAGTTTTTCCAATTCCATATCAATTAACAGATTTCCCGTCATCTCACAGAATCAGCTGCCATGTTCACGGCACCTGGATGGAAAGGAAGCGGAATGTTGTTTAGGAGATTTGCTTTAATGCAGTCTGATGCAACCGCAATTGCAGTACAGTGGTACTTTGGTTCCCAAACTTAATTCGTTCCGGAAGTCCATTCCAAAGCCAAAGCGTTTGAAAATGAAGGCACACATTCCCATAGAAAGTAATGCAAAATGGTTTAATCCATTCCAAACTTCTGAAAACAACCTCTAAAACAGCAATTTAACTTGAATTTTACTATCTAACGAGACCACTGATCCATAAAATGAAAGCAATAAACAATGTACTGCAGTCACACAATCAGTCAATCAGTAGCTGAACTGGGTCACAAAAACAAAACAAAAAGAGCCGCAAAAACAAAGAACCCAAATAAATAGCAAAAACAGCCAGACCTCAGCGTAACACTCCAAACGGAAGTGCGGCACTCAAATCGGAAGCATAACCATCAAAACAGAAGTGTTGCACTCAAAACGGAAGTGTGGCAGTCAAAACGGAAGTATAACACTCAAAACGGAGCACCTTTGGCTTCTGAAAAAGGTTCGCCATCCGGAACACTTACTTCCAGGTTTGCAGCATTTGGGTTCCAGGTTGTTTGAGTACAAAGGCATTTTGGAACCAAGGTACCACTGTACCTACAAAGAAAGAATCTTTTCCATTGGCTTTTCTTCTGGTCTGCAGTTTTGGATTCATTTTTGCTTAATATGCTTGCTTCTGTGATGCTTGTATTTTTATGTGCTCCTCCCCTATTTTGTGACACCTCTCCCCCCCCAAAAAAAACCCACACCATACAAATTAGTGGTTTTGTTCCATCATTCATAATAAATAAACAGAAACAAGAACAACAGATGTAAAATAAAAATAAAAATGCAGAAATGAGAAAGGGGCCCAAGTATCTACAGTGGTACCTGGGGTCACATACGCTTCAGGTTACAGACTCCGCTAACCCAGAAATAGTACCTCGGGTTAAGATCTTACTTTCATTAATTTCCCCCCATATATCTAGTCAGAATCCCTTTTCTTGTAACTTGAACCAATTGGTTAGAGTCCTATCCTCCAAGGCTGGAGAAAACGAGCTTGCTCCCTCTTCCATGTGACAGCCCTTGTGTTATTCGAAGATGGCTATCATATCTCCTATCATCTCCTCATTTGCAGGCTCAACATACCCAACTCCTTCAGCCGTCTTCCAAATGACAATAATAATAATTTTTATTTTTACCCCGCCCTCCCCAGCCAAGGCCGGGCTCAGGGCAGCTAGCAAGCAATAATAAAAACAAGTTGAATGAATACAACTTAAAAACAAAATTAAAATACAACATTAAAATATTGAAACATTAAAATATTAAAATGTAGCCTCATCACAGGAGGAGAAAGGAAAAGAAAAAAGAAAGAGGGGGATGGAATCAAACTGGCTCCAAGCCAAAGTCCAAGCGGAACAACTCTATCTTACAGGCGCTGCGGAAAGAAATCAGATCCTGCAGGGCCCTGGTCTCATGAGACAGAGCGTTCCATTGGGCCGGAACCAGAGTTTAAAAGGCCCTGGCTCTGGTTGAAGCTAATCTAACTTCCTTAGGGCCCGGGACCACTTGTTGTTGTTGTTGTTTAGTCGTTTAGTCGTGTCCGACTCTTCGTGACCCCATGGACCAGAGCACGCCAGGCACTTCTGTCCTCCACTGCCTCCCGCAGTTTGATCAAACTCATGCTAGTAGCTTCAAGAACACCATCCAACCATCTCATTCTCTGTCGTCCCCTTTTCCTTGTGCCCTCCATCTTTCCCAACATCAGGGTCTTTTCCAGGGAGTCCTCTCTTCTCATGAGGTGGCCACTAGGGTGTTGCTATTTATGGACCTTGAGGCTCTCCGTGGGGCATACCAGGAGAGGCGGTCCTGTAGGTATGAGGGTCCTAGGCTGTGAAGGGCTTTAAAGGTCAAAAACAGCACCTTAAATCTGACCCTGTACTCCACCGGGAGCCAGTGCTGCTGGAAAAGCACTGAGTGAATATGCTCTCATGGCAGAGACCCCGTGAGGAGCCTCGCTGCAGCATTCTGCACTCGCTGGAGTGTCTGGGACAGCTTCAAGGGCAGCCCCACGTAGAGCGAATTACAGTAGTTAAGCCTGGAGGTGACCGTTGCATGGATCACTGTGGCCAGGTCGGGGCGGGAAAGGTAAGGGACCAACTGCTTGATGCGGCAAAGGTGGAAAAATGTCGCCTTGGCTGTTGCTGTAACCTGCGCCTCCATGGAAAGGGAGGCATCACGGATTACACCCAAGCTCTTAACAGAAGGCAATGGCACTAATTGGGCCTCTGCAAGAGAAGGGAGTTGGTCCCTCATCCCCATGCCATCTCAACCCAGCCATAGGACCTCTGTCTTCGAAGCATTTAGTTTTAATCGGCTCCCACGAAACCATCCAGCCACAGCTTCCAAGCATCTGCTAAGTGTGTTCGGGGCCGAGTTGGTGTGGCCATCCATCAGCAGATAGAGCTGAGTGTCATCAGCATATTGGTGACAGCCCAGCCCAAAGCTCCGGACAATCTGGGCAAGGGGGCGCCTAAAGATGTTAAAAAGCATCGGGGAGAGGATTGCGCCCTGCGGCACTCCACACACCAAGGAGTGGCACAACTACATTTCCCTCCCTAGTGCCACCCTCTGTCCCCAACCAGAGTTAAAAGAGCACAGCCATTTATGGGCTGTGCCCTGTATCCCCACGTCGGCGAGGCGGTGGTCCAGAAGATCATGATCAACCATGTCAAAGGCTGCTGATTCTTTCTCTTCCCTGGAGTCTTCCTAACCAGTCAATGATCCCATTGTGGAAGTATACCTGAAGGAGCATATCTACCCTCATCATTCAGCCTCGACACGGAGGTCCAACTCCAAGGACCTTCTGGCATTTCCTTCATTGGGAGAGGCAAGGTTACAGGGAAGCAGGCAGAGGGCCTTTTAGGTAGTGGTGACCAAGGAACTAAGGGCAACGGCACCAGCGTGGTATTAGTCTAAGACCTGGGAGACATGGGCTCATGGGAGAAAATGATGTATATTGCCTTGAGTTCCTTGAGGAAAGTTGGGAGAGAAATGTCTAAACAAATAAATTGAAAGTTGCATGGATATGTGTTCCTATGTGTTTAACTTCAGATATCCGTTTCTGCTTGTATTTTATTTTAATTGGCATCTGCAATTATACTTGGCTATGTTATGAATTAATGTATGTAAATTAAAGATGAAAAGAAAGATAACACCCCTTCAGAAAATTCCGAGTCCTACTCAGAGTACACCCATAAAAATAAATAAACCTGATGTGCATTCAGCAGCATTAAATACCACTCTCAATGACCTATGGGCACCCACAAGGCAGTGGATCCTGAATAATCAGTTCCAGTTAGGTCTTGGCTCCAGTCTGGGTTGAGTTCAGCCTATTCCACCCATGTTCACATAACCAACTGGGCAGCAAAACCCAAGCTCTGCCTGGGTGCATGAAAAGCATTGGCTGCAGTTATCTGCTCCTGGGACCCGGGAATAAGAGGGATATTGGGCAGATATGATGCGCTTCCACTGAAGGTGGGTCATATATGGTCATAAATCCTTTTTTTAAAAAATGAAAAAAATACATTTTAAATTTGCAGGTTAATATGTGTTTAATTAGATGCTCATCTGAACAGACTGATCTTTACTTCATTGTCTGCTTTCACAAATGGATTGATCAGGCCCACTTCCACAAGCAAAGATCCAGAGGAATCAGCGTAGCAATCAGGCTTTCATTCCTATGGATGTGGGCTGCTCACAGATGTCACTCAAGGGCACAGCATTGTGCATTGAAGCCACAGTAAGCAGGAAGAGTTAGACCAGATGGGCAGCGTTTGGTGAGTTCCTCCTGGCAGAACCCCCCTTTTCCTCTTACATTGATTATTGTCCTAAATAAAAGAAAGAAGGAAATCTCTAATCGATTGCACTTTCATGAGCCTGGAGTGGGATTGCTCACCTTCAGGAAATGAGGGAGGATCATAGAATTGTAGTGTTGGAAGGACTCAATGGAACATTTAAGGCCACCCTGCAATGCAGGAATCTGCGGCAGAAAGGAAGAGGACATGCTGACCCAGCCCCAAAAGATATGTCAGTGGAATTTGCAAGATCAATGCCGACATCCCCTGGCCCATCCTGGATATCAGGATGGGCTGCTGGCAGCTGCTGACTTTGAGGACTCCATCACAGGCTAGAATAGATCTATTAAATTATTTCTCATCTCCAGCCTCAGATTGCAGTTGCTTTTCAATTCATTTCTCCAGTATTTCTAAGAGGCAGAATGAACTATCACCATTGTGTGTATCTGAAGAAGTGTGCATGCACACAAAAGCTCATACCAAGAACAAACTTACTTGGTCTCTAAGGTGCTATTGGAAGGATTTTTTTCATTTTGTTTTGGCTACGGCACACCAGCACCTACTTGTAACTATGACCATTGTTGGCATTCAAGAATTCCTCCCCTGGTTCAGGTCCTTAGGGACCATGAGGTTTCTAGCTACGGTTCTACTGGATATTGTGATGTATAAAAACAGATCACCAACTTGCTGGAGGTATAAGAATGGTATAGGGTCATATGTGGACATGTGGTGGGAATGCACAGCCATTAAAGAATTCTGGAATAACATCTACAACGAATTTTAAAAACTATTTAAGTTTTCATTTAAGACAAAACCTGAAACCTTCCTCCTGGGAATAATGTCACCAGAAATCAAAAAAGAACTTAGAGCACTTTTTATGTATACAACAGTAGCAGCCAGGATCTTAATTGCAAGAAACTGTGACAAAACACCTACAATAAATGAGAGGCAAGTCCAAATGATAGAATATTTACAGATGGCCATGATGACAGGGAGAGTTAGAGGTTACCAAAAACAGAAAGTACAGAAAGAATGGGAAATCTGTAAAGCGTGTCTGGAAAAGTATTATAATGAGTTAAGAGAGAAGGGCTTGGAGGGATCAGATGCTGACAGTTGCTGAAAAGTTTGCAGCTTTCCCCAAAGGTATGTTTCAACATCTCTTTGGCACGGCAGCACTATAAATAAAGAGAACCTCCTTGTTCCATCCAAACTTGACGTCCTTCTGCCTTAGAGCATCTTCCCTTGGGCAGAGATCTCAGAAGAAACTGCAGCCATGAGGTTCCTTTACCTGAGCTTTCCTTTGGTCTTCATCGTCTTCCACGTTGTCACACCCCTGAGGGCAGTGTCCCAAGCCCCCATGACATGCGCCAGCCCCACCCCCACCTGCTCTCCGCCCCCCGGTGCTGGAGCATGAAGCTCCGCCACTCTTTCAATCCCAGGCCTTTCCGCAAAGTGCTGGGTTTCCCCCCTGCCAGAATCCCTGGAGAACTGCTTCCTCTCAGTGTAGACAATTCTCAACTAGTGTGACTGGGTATAAGAGAGCTACGTATCCTATCTGGCTGCCAAAATGGTGAAGAAGAAAAGTGTATCATAATAAAACTGAATTTGAATAACTGACTTTTGCGACAGCATCAACGTTCAGGCCACAGACTGAGGCACACTCCAGGTTCCTTCGTGGTCATTTATATGGTTCAGGCAGGTAGCCGTGTTGGTCTGACACAGTTGTAATAGCACTTTAGGTACTTTTGATTTGCTATTGAAGTTAATGGACATGGCTGCATTAGGTTTATTTATTTCCATGGGTCTACTCCGAGTAAGAAATTTTTTTGAGGGGTAGGAATTTCTGTGAATGAGAGAAGGGACTCAGAGAGGTTCCAGGGTGGGGAGGGGTGGGGAGGAACTGAAGAACCAGGAAGGGCTATTGCTGCCTAGTGATCAAGATCCCAGGGTCAGTCATCTGGGTCTTTCATTCTTTTCAACTTTCATTCATACACATTAATTCATAAACTGTCAGGGACTGGGCAGAGGAGGAATGGTGGAGACCGCCACCCCAACTTGACCCTTCCAGGGAGGAGGAAGTGGAAGACAGTTTAGATTTACAACAGGGGCTTGAGGGAGGTCACAGCTCAGAGGCAGATGGGGGGGGAAATTGGGAAATGATGGGAGATGAGGAGGAGGAGGAAGCACTGGGGGGGGGCAACAGCTGATGGACATAGTGTCTTTAGAAAGCATTCCTGACCCCCTCTCTCACAGAACCTGTTGAGCCTCGAACGTCTGAGAGCAAAGAGCACAAAGACAGAGGGTGCGTAGCAGCACCTGTAGAAGTGATGAATGAGGACATGGGAGAGATGGGGGTAGAGGGTGGAGATTCACTCGGGAGAATGGCCTTATTCAAGAGGCTGGGTTCTGTAGCCTCTCTCTGTAATTACTGAATTATAAAAGGATGGTAAGAAACATTTCCTTGTCTTTGTGTGTTCCTGGCAACTGACTGGGAGTTGCTGGCAGCAGCCTGACAATAACAAGACAACGTATAATCACAGATGCCAATCAAAATAAAATACAAGTAGAAAAATATATCTAGTGTGATGGGCTGGGATTCGGACTCGGAGGCTGAACCTGAGGGATCCCAACCTGCACAGGATTCCCCACCTCCAGAGCCAGCTGAGCCGGGGCTGGGGCATGAGCCTGAAGGGTCCTCACCTGTGCTGGATCCTTAGGTGCAGGCATCAGCTGAGTCTGCTCTGGCTCCTGAGGACCCATTGCCTGCAGGTGCTCCACTCTCAGCCCCGTCAGAGGAAGCTGAGGCTGCCTCTGGGTCCGGTAACCCTCTAGCCTCTCCTGAGCTGCAGAGGCTCAGGGCAGAGAGGTGGAGGGAACTAAGTTCCTGCAGGAGGAGTGCTCGCCTCCAGGCCAGGAGAGGTGAGTCACCAGAGGATCGGGGCCACCCTATGCCTCGGGGCAGATAAAAGCCAGCCAGCCCCAGTCCCAAGTTGCGGGAGCAACATTGTTGGTTGCTAGTTCCTGCCTGAACCCTGTCCTGCTTTCCTGCCTGAGCTCCTGACCAGCCCTGGCTCCCTGGTTGCAAGCCTGTTCCTGACTTCACCCAACTCCCTGCCCTGCACCCAGCTTCAGCTTCTACGGACTGCCTCCACATTGCACCTTTGACCATGGACCAGACTTGGACCTCACCTCTCGGGTAACCCATGGGACCAGCACATCTAGAATTAAACACTAGGACCACATTTCCATATGAATTCCAAACACTAATAATAATAATAATAATAATAATAATAATAATAATAATAATATTGAAAGGATCCAAGTAACAAAAATGGTGTTATACTCTCCTATGCCTTCTTACTTCAGTACCTTCTAAAAAGACTTCCTTTCTTGGCAAAGATATTTCCTTGTTGTCTGCCCTCTCTAATTCTCACCATGTACAGCCCAGATTTTAGTTATTCATTCCCCCATGGTTGCTGTTCTCATTTCTTCCCTGGATTTTGGAAGAGGACTCTGGCAGCAGTTGAGAGGTGTTGATGCTTCAATATGTTTCTGTATATGCTGGAAGCCGCCCGGAGTGGCTGTGGCAACCCAGTAAGGTGAGTGGGGTCCAAATCATGAAATTATTATCATTATTATTTTTTGTTAGGATATTTCCATTCCTCCTTAAAAAGGCAACAGGCTGTTGTGTGTCACATCCCTGTTTGCTTCCTGCTCACTGGGAGTTTCCGTTTTGTATATAGCTTTTGTTCTGGCTGTTTTCCTCGACATGGATGCAAGGTAGTCATGTTTTTCCTTTGTTATGACCAACATTGAATAAAGTTGTAAATATGCTCTCCTGGGTGAAACTTCCATTGTGGAAACTCTGCGAAAAGGGAGCGCATGAATCTTGGATTGCGTCTGAGGCTCGTGTCGCTAATTTACCGATGCTGTTTCCACGGGAGACCGGTAGATCATCCAGAGACGAAGGGGAGGCCTGATGCCTCTGTCTCCCTGGCAGTATCCCAACATTTTAATCATTATGACGTAATGGAACAATAAAGCAAAACAGGTTTGTCTGTGCCCCAACTTCACCGAAATTCCTGCTATTGTGCTCAGGTCCTTCTTGTAGGCAGAGGCTGGATCAAAGCACATCGAAAAAGGTTTCAGGAAAGTGTGTTGTAAGCCGCATAATGGGAAATCAAGTTGGTGAAAGACGGAACTCTACAGCACCATCTGGTGTCTCGGTGTTATATTGCATTTAAAACTAATGTAGCTGAGTCCAGAGGCAGATTTAGGGCAGTGTGACCCATTCCCACACACAGGTGGCCAAGCCAAGGGGCATCTTCCCACCTCCCACCCAAAGCCTTTCAGGGGGTTGGAGTAGACGACCAACTCTACAATGCTATGATTCTAAGTGCTCGCTTTGGGTAAGCAGGGCACCAGGCATTGGGAAGGAGGTGTGAGGGCTCTGGCAGGGTCCTATGGCTCTCCCATCTTCTTCCTACATCTGGGAAAATGCTAACTAGGCTTTGGGAAGGAGGTGGGAAGACTCTAGGACAGGCTCAGGTTGTAAATGTGTGAATAAATCCTATTTCTAAGAGTCACCAACAGTCTCCGCCGGGTCGTCTACACTGAAAGGCAGCAGTTCTTCAGGGTTTCCATCCAGGGAAATAGCTGGGATTGAATCTGAGACCTTCTGCATTTGTAGCAGATGCTCCCCAACTGAGCTTGAACTGCTCTCTTACTTGCAACAACAGGGAAGAGGATGAAGACCAGAGCAAAGCTCAGGTAGAGTAATTTCAGAGCTGGAGTTTCCTCTGAGATCTCTACCAAAGGGAAGGTGCTCTAAGGCAGAAGGAAGTGGAGTTTGGATGGGAAAAGGAGGTTCTCTTTACTTATACTGTTGTTGTGCCAAAATAAATTGCCTATGCAACCTATTTATCTTGGAGAGCTTCCTAAGTTTTATCTGAAGAACAACCTTTCTCATGCTGTTTTCTTTCCACATCAATTAATAGATTTCCTGTCATCTCACAAAAGCTGCTGCCAAATTGACAGTACCTGGATAAAACGGAAGTGGAATTTTGGGTAAGAGCTTGACTGTAATGCAGTTTGATGCAACCTCTTTTGGTTGGACTGTTCAGTTCAACTGCAATTGCAAAGACCAGAACAAAGTTCAGGTAAGGGAACCTCATGCCTAAAATTTTCCCCGAGATCTCTGCTGAAGGGAAAGTGCTCTAAGGCAGAAGTCTTCTTTGGATGAAACAATAAGGTTCTCTTTACTTACAGTGCTGCAGAGCCAAAGAGATGTTGAAACATACATTTGACATCCTATCAGAAGGTGGGATAACTTCTGTAATTCTGGGATGTCCAGGTCAAATCGCAACTGCTGATAGATATGCAGTCTCCCTGTGACCCTCTGATCATTGTTGGACTATAATTCCCATCATACATGAATTGCAATTCCTACAATCCCTGATTTATTCTGTGTGGGTTGATCCCAAAAGAAGATGGTGATTAAATTATAAGCAGCATTGGGATGAGGTGAGCCCATTCATGGGAGCCACTGACACTATCTCGCTATCACACCCACACCCTTTCCTCAGTTCATTTCACTGTCCCCAAAATGGTTTCCTATCATAGTTTCTCCTTCCCACTGCTAATATCTTTCTCAATGACCTATAGGCACCCATAAGGCAGTGGCTTCTGAATAATGAGCTCCATTTACGTCATGGCTTCAGTCTGGGTTGAGTTCAGCCTATCCCACCCGTGTTCACATAAACAACTTGGTAACAAAACCCAAGCTCTGCCTGGGTGCATGAAAAGCAATGGCTGCAGTTATCTGCTCCTGGGACTCGGGGTGAGGTCTTCTGTCAAGAGGGATATTGGGCAGATATGATGCACTTCCACTGGAGGTGGGTCATTTTAAGCCGTAGATGCTTTCTTTAAAAAATGAAAAAAATACAAATTCTCAATTGCAGTTTAATACGCGTTTAATTAGATGATCATCTCAGTAGATTGATCTTTATTTCATTGCCTGCTTTCACAAATCGATTGATCAGGCCCACTTCCACAACTAAGATCCAGAAGAATCAGCGTAGCAATCAGGCGTTCACACCTATGGATGTGGGCTGCTCACTGACGTCACTCATCTGGAAGTGCTTTCAAATTAAAATTGGAAAAGATTGGGAAGAAAAGGGAGAAAAGGTGAAAATCGGTGTGCAAAGATCAAAATTCCTGCAAGCACTTTGGGAAGCTAGGAAATACAATTGGGACCTCCCCATTTGGCAACAGACCACCAGCGAGGGAAGACTAGTCTCCATTAGGACGTCACAATGGAAGAGGAAACATTCAATCTCCGTTTCCACTGACTTGGCTACAAACTTTCCTGTGCTGCCTGTCTGCATTCTAAATTGGCTAAAACGTGTCCCCCTTCCTCAGAATAAGGGGAGAATTGGAAAATTTTCTCTTTGCCATTTTTGTCTTTGGCATTCAGCGAGTTTGGAAGATTAAGGAAGCTGCCTCTGGGCTGGCTGTCGTGGGATTGGTGGAGGGAGCTTGTTTTTCTCCTTTATTGTGCCAGACTGTGAGACTGACCTTGACATTCTTAAGCTATTATGAGTTCAGAAAGGCTGAGATGTGGCTCCAAAGCTCCACAATTTGAGGAGTCGGTGATGTCAATGTTAACTGACATTAAAGAAGGTTTGGATTGTAATACAGCAAGCATAGATAATTTGGGGGGATAGATTGAACATTCAAGTGCCGACTTGAAAGACGTGAAAAAGGAAATAACCACACATGACACAAGGTTGGCATAGCTGGAGACTGTTAGAGTGCCAGACTTGGAACGGTTGCAGTATGAAAATGCTAATTTGATCACCTTCCTTCAGTTGAAAGAAAAAGAATCGTATTTGAGATTGAGGGGGGTCCCCTTTCTGGAAGATGAAAAACTCAGAGAATCTCTGATAGGATTTTTTGTGGAATGTTGGGACTTGAAAAAATAGGAAGTGGAAGCTTGGGTAGAGAAAGCTAAAAAGGGCCTAAAAAGGAGACTAAAATAACTTATGATTGCATAGTGGTCTTTAAGACTAAGGAGCAAAGAGACATTATCTTGGGACATCACTATTAAAAAGGCCTCAAAATCCAGGATAGAGCGGTGGTGCTCTTTAAAGAGTTCCCACGTCAATTTTTGAACCTGAGATCCCAATACAAGGACTTGGCAGACATTCTGAGACAAAAGAATATCTTTTTTAGGTGGGAATTTCCAGAGGGCCTATCCTTCAAATTTGAAGGAAGAAAGCAAAAAAAAAAAAAGACTGTTGGAGAGAAGGATAGATTTCTGCAAAAGCACTTGGAAGAACTTGGACTACAAAGCTCACAGCTGCTGGGGGCGGAGGCAGCTTCCCCCTAATTAGACAGCATGGCATTGGGAATTTATTCATGGAATGTAAATGGTTTGAATTCACCCCCAAAAAGGAGACTAATTTATCATATTTTGGAAAAAGAGAATTTGGATATAATTTGTTTACAGGAAACTCACAAGACTACATAGAAAAATACTGATAAATAAAAGATTGGGTCAAGAATTTATTTCTTCAGATAAAGTCAAAAAAAGAGGAGTGGTTTTCTATATTAAAGAAAAAAGGAATCCATAATTGGCATTTAAAGATGAGGAAGGAAGACACATAGCAGTTGAAATTACAGCACAAGGTGAAAAATATTTGTTATTAGGAATCTATGCACCTAATGATGGCAAAGTGGGATTCTTTAAGAACTTGGAAACAAGTCTTTTGGAATATATGGATTACAAATTAATACTGTTGGGGGACTTGAATGGGGTTGCATCTATTTTGATGGACAGGACTCAGAGATCAAAGGTATCGAACTCTGGCAGACCACCTAAGGCTTTCTTTGACCTAACTGACAAATTTGATTTGTCAGACATATGGAGAACCAGAAATCCAATGGAAAAAGTTTTCACTTTTCCCCCCAGATACAAACCAAGTATTTTCAATAATAGACTACATATGGATATCCAGAGACTTGGTTCCTAAAGTAACAAAAATGGAAATTTGCCCTAAAACTTGCTTGGATCATAATGCAGTTTTTATGGACTTAAAAATGTTTGTACAGGGTTCCTTCAGATGGAGAATGAACGACGACTTGTTGAGAAGTACGTCAATTGTTAATAAGGCCCAAAAAACCCTAAAGGACTATTTTGAACTTAATATGATCCAAGGAATGGAAACAAGGGTTATTTGGGAGGCCAGCAAAGCAGTAATGAGAGGGTTTCTGATACAACAAAATTCAACTAGGAGAAAGTCACAGAATGAGAGAAAAGATAAAATTATGGAACAACTAAAAGGCAAAGAGAAGAAACTCAGAGGAATCCCAAAGAATTTGCAGATTCAAAGAGAAATTAAGGTCTTACAGGTTCAATATTCACAGTTAGTAAATCAAGAAATAGAATGGAAGTTGAGAAGGATGAAACAAAGAAATTTTGAATCTCCAAATAAATGTGGGAAATTATTAGCCTGGCAATTAAATAAGAGACAAAAGCAAAGTACTATCACAAATATTGTAACAGAAGAAAAATCTATAGAGAACCCTGCAGACATAATGAAGCATGTGAAATAGTGGTACCCACTCAGGGTGTAACAAGGATCAGACAGACACAGCAATGGGAGAAAAGAAGGTGAGGTTTTATTGCTGAGCAATAAGGGACCCAGATGGAATCCTTTCCAAAAGTCTGGGACCCTGAGAGATACAAATCCTGAGGTTATATACCTGAGCAAATCACATATCATGAGACAAAATAGCCAATTAGCGTGCTTCTTGCCATGCTCCTGATCTTACGCAGAGTTTTACTCCTAACTTCTGCTTTCCATTGTCTGCACAATGATGCACAATGATGCACAGTCTGACCTTTTCCCTACTTCTGTGGGGATTTTTGTGGTTAGGCCCTTCCTGTTTTGTGGACCATTTTAGCCTGTAGTTGAGGGGATATTTGTACCAGCGCCTTGTGATTCATGGCTTCCCCTTTCCTATAGGGTACAGGATGTTACTAGGTGAAAGGTCAGTTCTGGACTTGCGGTTCCAAGCAGTTTGCAGTTAGCTAAGGCAAAAGCTTTTCTTGATTCAAATGGATTATGAATTACTGTAAACCCTGATTATATGTGAGCATATGTGAATATATTGATTACTGATAACTGATTATATGAATAGCATAAGGGTAGCCCCCTTTCCTTGCTTCAATAAGAAAATGTTTTTACAAATATTATAAACAACTGTATAAAAAGGACAAGGAGGATTTGGTAAAAATTGAGCAATTTATAAAGACTAATGGTTTGCAGCAGATACTGGAAAATAAAAAGATCCTACTAACAGGTTCAGTTATAAGACAGGAAGCGGAACAGGCAATAAACTCAATGCAACTTGGCAAGACCTGATGGTCTATCAGTGAAATATTACAAGACACTGAAAGATTGGCTTATTCAACCCCTGGTAGAAGTATCTAATTTGATTTTACGAGAGGGCAAAGCACCTGATACCTGGAAGGAAGCTTATATCACTCTGATTCCTAAACAGGGTCAAGATAGATCCAATGTTAAAACCTATAGACCAATCTCTCTACTCAATGTGGATTATGAAATTTTGGCAAATATAATGGCTAACAGGCTAAAGAAGGTTTTATCTAAGTATATCCACAAGGACCAGGCAGGATTTCTGCCTGGAAGACATATGAAAGACAATATTAGAAATGTGGATATCCTGGAAATGCTGGAAGCAAGAAAGAGTTGTAAAGCAATGTTAATGTTTATTGATGCAGAGAAGGCCTTTGACAATGTATCTTGGAGTTTTATGCTATATAATTTTGAGAGTAATGGGGGTGGGCCAAAATTTTTAAAATGGTATTAAAGCGATCTATCAGGAACAAAAGCTAAAATTATTGTAAATAATGTGGTTTCAGAGGAAATTAGAATTGAGAAGGGAACCAGGCAAGGGTGCCCACTTTCCCCTCTGCTGTTTATTTCAGTTCTGGAGGTCTTGCTAAGTATGATTAGAAAGGATGAACTAATTAAAGGTATTACAGTAGGAACCAAACAATATAAATTAAAGCCTTTGTGGATGATCTAGTATTGACATTACAAGACCCAGACTCCAGTGCAGTTAAAGCACTGGAGCTGATACAAGAGTTGGGGGTGAATCTGTCTGGGGAAAATCTGAATAAAGACAACTACGAGAAATTATGGAATGAAATTAAGAGAGATTTGGAAAGATTTAAAATTGTCACTAATGGGCCGGATTTCAGTGATTAAGATGAATGTGCTGCCAAAGATGCTTTTTTTGTTCCAAGCCCTCCCAGTTATAGACAATGTAAAATGTTTTAAAGAATGGCAGAAAGCTTTATCTAGATTTATCTGGCAGGGGGAAAACCTAGAATTAAATATAAATTCCTTACGAACTCTAAAGAAAGAGGGGGATTTCCCCTGCCAGATTTAAAAATTTATTTTGAAGCAGCAGCATTCTGCTGGATTAAAGAGTGGATGCAACTAGAAGATACAGATCTATTAGATTTGGAGGGTTTGGACAATGTGTTTGGTTGGCATGCATATCTATGGTATGATAAGGTAAAGGCCCATAATGCCTTCAAAAATTAGGTAATTAGGAAATCGTTGTATAATGTTTGGATAAAATATAAAGATCTTTTAGAAAGAAAGACACCCAGATGGCTTTCACCAATGGAGGCAAAGGCCCAGAAAAAGTTAAATATGGACACCAAATGGTTGAGATATTCTGATTTATTGTTAGAAGATGAAGAAGGATATAAATTAAAACCATTTGATCAAATTAAAGATAAGTTAAATTGGTTACATTATCACCAAATTAATGAATTGTATAAAATGGATAAGAAAAATGGTTTTGCTTCTGAAAAATCCAAGTTGGAGATGGAGTTGTTGGATAATAAAGGTAAACATTTATCGAAAATGTATAAGTTATTGTTGGAGTGGCATACAAAAGATAAACAAGTTAAATCTGTGATGATAGATTGGGCAAGAGATGTGGGACATAATATAATGTTTGAGGATTGGGAAAGACTTTGGAAGAAAGGGGTAAAGTTCACTGCAGGTACAGTATTAAAGGAAAATATAATGAAAATGATGTACAGATGGTATTTGACTCCTGTTAAATTAGCAAAGATTTATCATAACTGTGATAATCTATGTTGGAAATGCAAAGAAAAGGAAGGAACTTTTTATCACCTGCCCTAAGGTGAAAGACTTCTGGCAAAAGATTTATAATGAATTGAAAAAAAAATATTGAAATATACATTTATAAAGAAGCCAGAGGCCTTTCTTCTTGGAATAACAGGTTTGGAATTGCCCAAGAAAGATGTTAAATTGCTTTTGTATGCCACAACTGCTGCTCAAATTTTACTAGCTAAAGAGTGGAAAACCCAAGAATTACCAACGGCGGAAAATTGGCAGATGAAGATGATGAATTTTTCGGAGCTAGCCAACCTAACCGGAAGACTCTGTGACCAGAAGGAGGAGGAGTATCGGGAAGAATGGACAAAATTTTGTGATTATTTAACTAAATTTGTTAAGTTAAATTAACTGGAAATAGCTTGCAGGTAACAGATTGTCTTAGGAATCAATATACCGTAGTTTTCGCTCTATAAGACGCACCGGATCATAAGACGCACCTAGTGTTTGGAGGAGGAAAACAAGGGAAAAAAAAATCTGAATCTCAGAAGCCAGAACAGCAAGAGAGATTGCTGCACAGTGAAAGCAGTGATCCCTCTTCCTGTTCTGGCTTCTGGGATAGCTGTGCAGCCTGCATTCGCTCCATAAGACGCACACACATTTCCCCTTACTTTTTAGGAGGGAAAAAGGGAGTCTTATTGAGTAAAAAATATGGTAAGTTAAGTGATGTTGAATATGTTTATTTTCGAATTGAAAAGATATAAGGATGTTAACAGACTAAGTCAAGTTTATAAGAATTATGATTTGGAAAGCCGTTAAAAGGATATGCATGGCAATTCAACCAAGGGGAAGTGAGGAAGTCACTTAACAATGTTATTAAGTGTAATTTCAATAGGGTTATGATTTATGTTTGTATGTTTGTTTGTTTATAATTTTGTGAAAATTAATTTTAAAAAATTGAATAAAATTCACCTGTCTTGGGAGACACTCAAGCCAGTCGTTTGCCTTCTAAACACCTGGGTTCAGAATTGGCCACAGACAAGAATGGATCTATTAAATTATTTCTCATCTGCAGCCTAGGATTGCAGTTGCTTTTTAAATAGCCATTCATTTCCCAAATATTTCTAAAATGCAGCAATAACTTTCACCATGTTTGGCTTTCTAGTATTCTCCATGATGATGGCACCCCTGGTTCAAGTCCTTATGGACCATGCGGTTTCTAGCTCTGGTTTTACGATGTATTTTTGTACTTCAGGGGAGGTCTGGAAAGTGCAGAATGAAATGGGGCTCTTTGTTGCCAAATGACTCTTTGTTGCCAAATGACTCTTTGTTGCCAAATGACAGCTGCCTAATCTTCACTGAGGGTTGTCTTAAAATTTTGTACAGCTAGATCAGTGCTGCCAGTTTTTACTGCCCATGGGACATGCAGCCTGCACAGTTTGCACCCATACGAACATCCGTGGTATCAAAATTCCCTGTGGACAGATGAAAACCCTGAGGCTCTAATGCTTTTAAAAAATGCAGAACCTAGTAGTGCTGCATCAAAACTGAATCCAACCTTTTACTTAAAGAAACAGAGTTAATATTATATGAGTATATTATCAGCTACTCTGATCCATAAACTCATTGGTGACTAATCTTTTTAGCACATGCAAAGCCCTGCTTCTGCTTCCTCCAGTGAAGATGTAGAGTGTAGATCAGGAAATCAGGATTAAAAATGAGCAAGCATTCACAAGTAAGTGGGAACACCAACTCAATGGATATGACTTACTTCCCAAGAGTATTCCCAAGGATCCATACTCCGGAAGTTGGTCTGTGCAAAAGATAGAGAAGTAAATTGTCATTCTTTGAGAGGACTTCCTGTGCAAAAAAAATGATATTAATTTGATGTCCGTTTTGTTTTGAGCATTGGAATAGCGCTTTCAAATATGAGAGCCTGAGGTCCTAGACTAGGAAGTGGGAGACCAGCCTTCAAATCATCATGAAGCTCCTTGGGTGGCCTTGGGCCAGTCACTCACTCTCAGCCTGGTCTACCTTGCAGGGTTGATGTGAGGATTAAATTAGAAGCCATCTTCTGCTCCATGGAGAAAAAGGTGGGATATATATGTCATTCATAAATAAATTTCCAAAGCCTTCTGTAACAGCAAATCAGTATTATTATTTCCCATGATACCAATGGGCAGATCGAGGCTGAAAGTGAAAGTGTGGTTTACTTGAGGCCAGCTGGTGAGCTCATGGTGGAGTTTTACATATTTGGATTGTCAGGCATGGGAAGTCCTGATTTGCCTGATCAACATAATCAATTTTTCATAGAATGGTTGATTTGAGATGCATCTTGTTTATATATATATATATATATATTTACTGCATTTTTATCTCTTTTGCAAAACAAAAGAACTCAATGGATATCACTTACTACTACTGCAGCAGATTCCATTGGTGCCACAGGAGACTGGGATTTCTCCATAGGTACAGTTTGTAGTTGCTGGGAATTGACAAGATCCTCCCAATATTTCACATAAACGTTGCCCTGTGTAAAAGAGAAGGGAAATAAATTCGTTTAAAGGAGGCAAACGGGTTGCCAACTACTTTTTTCCCATACTAGAACGCTGCGTATTTAATGGGATGACCAACTTTTACAGGCTTCTGCTGCCTTTCAACCTGCTAACTACTATTTCATTGGCCAACATTAGCAAGGGTCAGATCGGTCCTCCTTCTCTGCAAACACTCCAGCTGATTCCTGAACCTTGTAAGGGGGCTGACACTCAGCTGCACCCAGCCACTTCGGTGGCGTATAAATCATAAAATTATGATGATGATTATTACTGCTCCTGGGATTTTTTTCTGCACAGCTGAAAAGCCTATATTTTGCAGGTTGTTAATGCAAGGAGAGAAAAATTAGGAGATAATGCACCCACAGACCCACATAATTGGCAACTATGTCAGCCTTCATTCCATTCTACTGAAGGTTCCCCTTTGCTTTCAACATCTGCTAATCAGAATTACAGCTGTTCTGAGCTTCAGAAATAGATTGCCATTTGTGCCCGCTCTGAGAATGGTATTTTCTGGAATCTCCCCAGTAGTGTTGCCAATGTGTCTTGCTCAGCTCACACCCAAATGTGCCGGCTATAGTCTTTCTCAGACCAGCCAGGTGAGGAGGGGGAAAGGCCCACTCATTCAGCCAGCGGAAACAATCTCTTCATTGGCTGTGAAACTTGCTGGGTTAGGTCCATAATGGAATCCTTCATCAGATTTTTACTCTTCCTAGATCCAGGACCTCTGGAATTAGAAAGGACTTGGGGATCATGCACACTAACTCTTCTAAACTCACAGCAATATAAATGACCACCATGGAACCTGCCTTGTGGCTCAGTCTGTATCCTGAACATTTCTGCTTTTGCAAAAGCCATGTATTCAATTTCAATATTAAATATATTGTAAAATACTTTCCTCTTCCACCACCCCTTTTTAAGCAGCCGGATAGAATAGGGAGCAGCCAATTCATGCTGTTGTTCCACCTACAGCAGTTTCTCAGGGTCTCTAGCAGGGGAAATACCTGGGATTGAAGCTGAGACCTTCTGCATTTCCAGCAGCTACTCCCTCCCTGTGCCCTCTTACCTGCAACAACGTGGAAGAGGATGAAGACCAGAGTAAAGCTCAGGTAGAGGAACCTCATGGCAGCAGTTTCCTTTGTGATCTCTGCCAAAGGGAAGGCACTCTAAGGCAGAAGGAAGTGAAGTTTGGATGGAACAAGGAGGTTCTCTCTACTTATAGTGTTGCAGTGCCATATCCGGTAACTGTCAGCATAGCATCTGAACCCTCCAGGCCCCTTTCTCTTAAATCATCCTAAGCCATTTATTTATCTTGCACATTATCCTAAGAGTTATCCACACAATCACCTTTCTCATATGTTGACAATCTGCCCTGTGTTCCAGGCTACAAACAGGCATTTCGTGCAACTCTCAGCATCCAAACTCTTCTCTCTTAACTCATCCTATGCAATTTATTCATCTTGCAGACCATCCCAAGATTTATCTGCAGAACAATATTTCTCATCCTTTTCTCTTTCCGTATCAATTAACAGATTTCCTGTCATCTCACAAGAGCTGTTGCCAACTTCACGGAGCCTGGATAGAAAGGAAGTGGAATTTCAGGAAACGCTCGGCTATGATGCAGTTTCATACAACCTCTTTGGGTTGGACTGTTCAGTTTGACTGCAGTTGCCATACCTACCAAGAAAGAAACTTTTCAGTGTGCTTTTCTCCTGGTCTGCACCTTTTTGGATGCATTTTGCTTAACATGCTTGTTTTTGTGATTCATGTAGTTTTATGTCCATTGCCACCATTATAGGCTTCCCACACAAACACCCACATAAATCAATGACTTCATCCCATCATTCACAAGTTATAAACACAAGCAAGAACAAGAAATGTAAGAATTAACAAAAAGAAAGAAACCACCAAGAAGATATAAGGAGACAACTGTGAGCAGAAACATTGTTTCATAGAATCATAGAATCATAGAATCATAGAGTTGGAAGAGACCACAAGGGCCATCGAGTCCAACCCCCTGCCAAGCAGGAAACACCATCAGAGCACTCCTGACATATGGTTGTCAAGCCTCTGCTTAAAGACCTCCAAAGTAGGAGACTCCACCACACTCCTTGGCAGCAAATTCCACTGTCGAACAGCTCTTACTGTCAGGAAGTTCTTCCTAATGATTAGGTGGAATCTTCTTTCTTGTAGTTTGGATCCATTGCTCCGTGTCCGCTTCTCCGGAGCAGCAGAAAACAACCTTTCTCCCTCCTCTATGTGACATCCTTTTATATATTTGAACATGGCTATCATATCACCCCTTAACCTCCTCTTCTCCAGGCTAAACATGCCCAGCTCCCTTAGCCGTTCCTCATAAGGCATCGTTTCCAGGCCCTTGACCATCTTGGTTGCCCTCCTCTGGACACGTTCCAGTTTGTCAGTGCCCTTCTTGAATTGTGGTGCCCAGAACTGGACACAGTACTCCAGGTGTGGTCTGACCAGAGCAGAATACAGTGGCACTATTACTTCCCTTGATCTAGATGCTATACTCCTATTGATGCAGCCCAGAATTGCATTGGCTTTTTTAGCTGCCGCGTCACACTGTTGGCTCATGTCAAGTTTGTGGTCAACCAAGACTCCTAGATCCTTTTCACATGTACTGCTCTCAAGCCAGGTGTCACCCATCTTGTATTTGTGCCTCTCATTTTTTTTGCCCAAGTGCAATACTTTACATTTCTCCCTGTTAAAATTCATCTTGTTTATTTTTGCCCAGTTCTCTAATCTGTCAAGGTCGTTTTGAAGTGTGATCCTGTCCTCTGGGGTGTTAGCCACCCCTCCCAGTTTTGTGTCATCTGCAAATTTGATCAGGATGCCCTTGAGTCCATCATCCAAGTCGTTGATAAAGATGTTGAATAAGACCGGGCCCAAGACAGAACCCTGTGGCACCCCACTAGTCACTCTTCTCCAGGATGAAGAGGAACCATTGATGAGCACCCTTTGGGTTCGGTCAGTCAGCCAGTTACAAATCCACTGAGTGGTAGCATAGTCAAGACCGCATTTTACCAGCTTCTTTACAAGAATATCATGGGGCACCTTGTCAAATGCCTTGCTGAAATCAAGGTAGGCTACATCCACTGCGTTCCCTTCATCTACCAGGCTTGTAATTCTGTCAAAAAAACGAGATCAGGTTAGTCTGACATGACTTATTTTTCAGAAATCCATGCTGACTATTGGTGATCACAGCATTCCTTTCTAGGTGCTCACTATTGGTGATCACAGCATTCCTTTCTAGGTGCTGTTTTGATCAGTTGTACTCTGCTTTTCAGCCAAAAGGTTCCCAGAGTGGCATATGTACAATTTAAAAAACAAAAAGCCAAACATGGCACAGGAAGGGAAAAGGGATACAATAACCTGATCTCCTTACCAATTTCTAGACAATCATGGCCAGCAGACCAAGTTCAGGTCCAGGAGGTGCCCGATTCAGCTTGGCCTCCAGCAAAAGCAGATGCCATGAGCCCTACTTACTGTCTCCTCCCAAGAGGCAGTCTGGTGGAGTGGTCCATTAGGAGGTCCATCTTTCCTGCACTGCTTGCATCTCCCCTGGGAGCCTGTGCACTTTCTTTCCTTGGAGGTTTATAAGCAGAGGTTGGATGGTCATCTGTCATGGATGCTTTAGCTGAGATTCCTGCATTGCAGAGGTTGGAGTAGATGAGCTTTCAATTCTCTTCATGAGAAATGTGGCTTTTTCAGATGGTTTTTACAGAATAAATAATGCTTTTAATTATTGCTTTTTTCTTCATTCTGATTTCCTGATCTACACTCTACATCTTCACTGGAGTAAGCAGAAGAAGGGCTTTGCTCCTGCTAAAGGAAATAGTGATCAATCACTTTATATATCAGAGTAGCTGATAATACACTCAGAGCATATTTACCTGAGTTAAAGAGATCTGAATGTAAAAATGGGATGAAGGATGAAATAGAGGCCAACGATATGGGTCTTTGAGTACTTATCTGCTAATTTTTCTCCCCTTCCATAAACAACCTGTAAATTTATGCTTGGGAGCTGTTCAGATCAGATCCCAGGAGCAGTAATATAATAAGAATAAGAGAAAGAGAAAGAGAAAGAGAATAAGAGAAAGAGAAAGAGAAAGAGAAAGAGAAAGAGAAAGAGAAAGAGAAAGAGAATAAGAATAAGAATAACACTTCTTCAGATACATATATATTGTTGTGAGTTTGGAGGGGTTAGTGTCCATGATGCCCAAGTCCCTTCCAAATCCTGGATTCAGCAAGGGTAAAATGGAGGATTTCATTGTTGAACTAGCCAGACATTGCAGGGCTTGGTGTGGATGACTTGGGGTCCCTTCCAACTCTGCAATTCTATCATTCCATGATTCTAAGAAGACTTCTTCCCAGCGCCTAACTGAATAATGTGATCTCTGATTCAATACATGTGAAAACAGTAGTGATGCCCTTCAGCTGAGGGACCTGATCCTGTTGTTGAGGAGCAAGGGAAGCAGTGTCATTTTTCTGGGAAGGAGCAGATGAAGTTCCTTCCTCCACCAGGAATAGCTCTTGCGTGGCGAGTTCCCGCCCCCCACCAAGATAAATAAACACACGAGACACCATAATTAAGGTTAATTGGGTGAATTAGGCCACAACTTTATTGAATTCAGGAATGAGAGGCATTGGCTTAGGCATTGGTCCTAACGACTATCCGGTTCCAGCCCATTTGCTGGAGACACGGTGAAGGGTTAACACTGATCGGGGGAGTCTCCCGCCGAGGCACGTCGACTAGGAGCTCCCCCGGGTCACCGCTCTGGGGCATGCCTTTGGTCCACACCTCCATAGGCTTCGGACAGGGCCACGCCCCCCCCAGAGTCCTTTAACGGACCACCCTTCGTTCACTGGGGGGAGGTGATGGCGTTCCTCCCACACACACATCCTCTTAACTCCTTCTTACCAATGCCTACCGCCAATGCCGAAGAGTTGTGACGAGTTGCTACGAGGTAGGCGAAAAACCAAAGGCTGGAAATTGCCAATTGGGAAAAATTCCTACCATGCCCCTTGCGGCGACAGGCCGAAGCCCATAGCAAAGTCAGACCTACCTAAAGCCCAACTAAAGGGAGGGAGGGTGGGGAAACGTGGGGCTAGCCGGAGAAGAGAGGGCGAGCCCCCTCTGCTCCGGCCCTAAATAGGGCAAGCCACGCCCCCTCCAGCCAGCTGATTGGCTGGCCGGGAGGCGTGGCCGGACGGGATCCCCCTGCTCTCCCGGGGGCTGAGACCAGCCCCCGCTCACGTGGGGAAGGGCGTGATGCCCGCAACCCCACCTCCTGGGGCAGGCCCGGAAGTGGCTTTGCGTGGCGAGTTCCCGCCCCCCACCAAGATAAATAAACACACGAGACACCATAATTAAGGTTAATTGGGTGAATTAGGCCACAACTTTATTGAATTCAGGAATGAGAGGCATTGGCTTAGGCATTGGTCCTAACGACTATCCAGCTCCAGCCCATTTGCTGGAGACACGGTGAAGGGTTAACACTGATCGGGGGAGTCTCCCGCCGAGGCACGTCGACTAGGAGCTCCCCCGGGTCACGGCTCTGGGGCGTGCCTTTGGCCCACACCTCCATAGGCTTCGGACAGGGCCACGCCCCCCGGAGTCCTTTAACGGACCATCCTTCGTTCACTGGGGGGAGGTGATGGCGTTCCTCCCCCCCACATCCTCTTAACCCCTTGTTACCAATGCCTACCGCCACCGAGCAGCCGCTCGCCGCCAATACTCTCATGCCTGAATCCACTCCCTTATCCCCTTAGCAATATCCATCAGCCAAACATCGTTACCAGCATCCGAAAGATGCACGCCATCATACCGGTAGAGGGCCTCAAGGTTGAAACGAATGCCTGGGTGGCCAATGACCAACCCCCCCAGGGCTGCCACTCTACGTACCACCGCCCGATCCAAGGCTTTCCTAGCCCTATTCATAGCTATCAGGCACCTGCAATCTCTCCAAACCCGCCTCTCCATCAGCGAGGCCCAAATAATTGTGACATTCGGGTAAGCTGCCTTCAGCTCCTCGAAGTCGCTAAAAATGTGCCTCTGCAAATCAACTGCCTTCCTGTAGGCTAGGTCGTTTCCCCCTAATTGTATAAGTAAAGCGTCTGGGGGGCCCTCCACTGCTGCTCTGGCCTTAACTGCCGGAAGCATCTCGGCCCAGCGCATTCCCCTCCGGGAGACCCAGGAAATGGTGATGTCAGGTGGCGCGGACCCTGGCCCAATGCACAATACTGTGCCCGATAATCCAGACGCGCACCCCCATGTCACCTGTAGGAAATTGAGATAAAAGGCCATGGTCAATCACTATCACAAATTCTTTCTCAAATAACGTTTGTACGCATCAGACTTCCAGTGACCTAAGTCCCTAATCCTTTCTGTTGTAAGACCCAGGTGCATTGCCGTGGTGGCTGCTCCAATCCTGAAGGAGTGTGCTGCAAAATCTGCCGTGGGGATGCCGCATGCTGCTAGCACTAAGCGCATGACCCGTATGAACTGGTGACGCGTCAAAGGTAAACCATCTGCGTGGATCAATAGAGGCCCTGCCGAGCTGACCCTCAGGGATAAGAAGCGCCTCGTGTCTTTTACTGGACATTGGCCAGGCCTGCCAGTGGCCCTCAGCTGAACCAGAGCCCCCCTCCCGTACTGGTCTGTTTTGGAGCTGCGTATTCGTATTACCAAGTCCTCCCGTGACAGGGTAACATCGCTTAAAAGCAAGCCCCGGGAGGAACCGTGCCAACCCGCTTCATAAACTACCTCACCCATGCGCAGAGCTCCAAAAAAGGCAATGGAATACGCCGCTGAAAATAGGCGCGCCTCGTACTTTGACCAGCATACTGCACGCAATTTTTTATGGATTTGGGAAAGGATGTCGAATGATATCGGCCTTCTCGTATCGCAGTTTGGGGGCTGTAGCCTGCGCCAACCCTCTAACGTCCTTCGTATAACAAAATCGTCACAAGGATCTGTGGAAAATACCGCCTTGCAAAAGAATGAAATTGCTGCGGCTTGAAGGTTGAGGGTTCTGGGGGCGCGGCTCAAGCGTCTTAGGTAAACTAGGTAAGTTAGCACCTCAGGCTTGATGGGAGGGGCATTGCTCTTGATGGCTCGGGTTTTGTCGCGGAATTTTAAAAAATCTGACCAAGCCTTCTTATACGATCTCAAAGTGGAAGGTGCCAATGAGGCCATTACTCCCTGAATCACTTCTGGCTCCCAGGCCTCTGGTCGCCATGCCTCTGGTCCCCGAGACTCCACAGATGTTCCGGGAACGGCTGCGGCAGAAGCTCTGCATCCGGTGCCAACGAGCGGAAGCGGTCCATCTGAAAGCGAGATAGGGCGTCCGCGATGTCATTATTTACACCAGGCACAAATTTTGCAGAGAAGTGGATGTTGAGCTCTAAACCCCGGAGAACGAAGGAACGCAGGAGGACGCCTACCCTTGGTGACCGTGCGACCTGCCTGGAAAGTACTGCCACCACGGCCTGATTGTCGGTGTGGAAGCACACCCTATGGTTACTAAAGGTTTCCGGCCACAGGTGCACCGCCACTACTATCGGAAAGAATTCCAGGAAGGTTAAATCTCTGGTAATGGGGCCCCCTTGCCAGTCGGCGGGCCAGCGCTGAGCACACCATTGGCCCCTAAAGTAAACACCAAACCCCAGAGAGCCCGAAGCATCCGAATGGACCTGGAAGTCAACCTGCAGCGACAGGTTGTCCTGCCACAGGGAAATGCCGTTGTAGTTCTGCAAGAACTTCAACCAGACTTCCAGGTCAAATTTCACTTCCTTGGATAGCCGTACCCTATGGTGAGGGGAACGCAGCCCTGCTGACAACTTCGCGAGGCGGCCGCAGAATGGGCGGCCAGGGGAAACCACGCGGCAAGCAAAATTTAAGTGACCTAACAGTGACTGGATTTGCCTGAGTGTAACTTTTCTTAGGGGGAGCAGCTGCCGAATCAGGTCGCCAAGCGCGATGAGTTTCTCCCTGGGAAGTTTTGAGGTCTGAGCGACAGTGTCCAGCTCGATACCTAAGTAAACCATTGTCGTAGCCGGACGCTCAGTTTTGTCGGCGGCTAGAGGAACCCCCAGTTCCCCTGCTAATGATATGAAGGCTTCAAGGAGCTCTGAGCACTGAAGCCTGCTATTGGCCACGAGGATAAAGTCGTCCAGGTAGTGCAACACGCCCTCGGCGCCGGTTCTAAAGCGAAGCGCCCAGTCTAGGAAGGTGCTGAATGCCTCAAAGGCTGCGCAGGCCACAGAGCAGCCCATGGGCATTGCCTTCTCTACAAAATACGCCCCCTCAAATTTGAAGCCAAGCCACCGGAAATCTTCCGGATGAACTGGCAGGAGTCTAAAGGCCGACTCAATGTCACATTTTGCCAGCAGCGCCCCCTTTCTGAACTTGCGTATGAGCTGTACCGCTTGGTCAAACATGGCATATCTAACTGTGCAGAGTTCCTGTGGTATCGCATCGTTGACGGACCCCCCCTTTGGGTAGGAGAGGTTGTGGATCATGCGATACTCACCGGGCGCTTTTTTGGGGACCATGCCTAACGGGGATATATGGAGGCCTTCAATTGGAGGGACTAGGAAGGGGCCGGCTACCCTTTCTGCTTTAATTTCCTTACTAATTTTCTTTTGGGCGACCTCGGGAATCTCCCTCACTGATTTTTGGTTTGGAGGATCACCTGAATTGGGGGGAAAGGCTACCGGGATCCTGAAACCAGTACTAAAGCCCTCCCATAGGTATTGTGCTGCCGTCCTGTTAGGGTAAAGGTCTAAGAGGTTTCTTAGCGGGGACAACTTGATGGGGGACCAGGCTAAGCCCAGACTGAAATTACTGCCTGCCACCCTGGGGTCCAAATGGCGCTCCGTGGCCACCTCTCGGTCCCTGGTTATAGGCGCCTCTCCCACCCCGAAAGGGCTGCCTCCCTTTGATGCAGGCAGTGGCAGGGTGGTTACCAAGGCATTTTTTGCACTCGTGGCTGTACTTACAGACAGCCCGTGCGCAAACCCGCTTGTTGTCAAGTTTTATTTATTATTATTATTATTTTTCTTAATTTTTATTTATTTATTTATTTATTTTATTCTTATCTTTTTGTTTTGTTTATTTTAAATGTTATTATTATTATTAATATTATTACTATATATATATATCGAATGCGTACGGCTGTTTTTAGATAGAAGGGGTGGGTGCTGTATGGAGGGGGCAGTAACTGCCCTTGCTCCTGATTAACGAAATATATTTAAAGCAAGCACCAATTAGAATGAGTTGGCCAAATGAACCAAATTCCAATTAATTTAAACGGAATTAAGTAATTAACTTGGCAAGAAATAATATATACTGACTCTAAACAACCCCAAAAGCAATGAGGTAAATTAAATAACCAAAAGACTTAACTCCACCAAATAAATCTAATCACCAATTAAATTAAATTGATATACAATCAGAATCCGGCGGCAATAGATTTGCCCTCTCACTTAGTCAACCAAATGAATTTAATGTTCCAACTAAATGAAATAAATTAGGCTGCTATTTCTATTGCTCCTCAATTCACTCTTTAAATTTACCTCAGAACCAAATTCGGATTTATTGAAATGCAGCAGCAACAAAGTAAAATAAAGCAAGGTAAAGAATATCAACAAAGTAATACAAAGTAATAAAGCGGTAAAGCAGTACTGGTTGAATTGCCTTATGCAGCACTTTGCAAATTTAAATTACACTTTTAAATGCGACAGAGAGGCAAGATCACTTGTCCAGCAGTAAAGCAGTAAATAATTATTAGCAAAGAAAATTAAATCAAAGTAAGATCAATCAAAGTAAAGCAAAGTAAAATATAACAACTTAAAATAATACCAGCAAGGTAATATAAAGTAATAAAGCAGGAAAGCAGTGCAGGCTGAGTTGCCTTATGCAGCACCTTGCAGATCTAAACTGCTCCTTAAATCTCCCTTTAAATTTACTTCCGAATCAAATTAGAATTTATTTAAATACAACGGGGAGATAAGATCACTTGCGAGGTAATCACCTGACAATTTGTTTTATCGAAGCCCTTTGATTAAATCCCTATAAAAGTTTTAAAAATGTGGTAAATTATAGGCACTGTAAGCAATTTATTAAAGGCTAACAAAGGAAGCTTTCCCACGGGTGACTGCCTAACCTAAGATGGCGGCCGCAACGGAAGTCACGTGGTCCAAATAAAATGGCGACTGGGAGAAGCTGGTCGCTAGGCAACGTGCCGACTGCTGTTGAATGGAAACGAGGCAACTCCAAGCAAGGCAAGCGCTATTACTTAAACCTCAACTGAATGGGGGAGCGCTGCGTGAGGCTAGTGATTCTAACCCCCCCGCCAAGGAATATTGCTGGCAAAGGGCAGTCTGAGTTAAAATTACGAGCTGAAACCGTGAGCTAAACTGCCACCCTCTTCCCGCTGGCGCTCCAAGCCTCCCGCCCCAGGATCAGCGCAATCCCCCCCATCGCTCTTAGCAAACCTGATCCGACGGGAGCGCAGTCCTGCAGAAGTAAGGGGGTGGGTATCCTCGGTGAATTAGCGAAGGCTGGCGGCTGGGCAACCCGAAGGTTGGGCAACCCTGTGGCAGCGGGTGTGGGAAGCCAGCTGCACGATGTGGAGGCGGGACGGAAGGGTGCGTGCGCGCTGTCGGTAGCAGAAACGGGAATACGGCTGGGTGATGGCTGCAATCCCACCAGTCAGCTGATCGCAGTAGCGCACTCACGTCTTGTCCAAAACACACCAGAAAGGCGCCTGGGTAACCAGGCGAAAAATGCAGTCCCGCCAGTCAGCTGATTGAAAAAATGCCGTCCCGCCAGCCAGCTGATCACCGAAATACTCCCTTGAAGCACAGCGGGAAGAAAGACCAAGCAGCGGGAAAATGCCAAAGGCAAAGCGGCAAGGCAAAGCAAAGGGGCAAAAACGATCCTGCAGACATGATCAAAAACGTGGGGCTAGCCAGAGAAGAGAGGGCGAGCCCCCTCCGCTCCGGCCCTAAATAGGGCAAGCCACGCCCCTCCAGCCAGCCGATTGGCTGTCCGGGAGGCGTGGCTGGACGGGATCCCCCGCTCACGTGGGGAAGGGCGTGATGCCCGCAACCCCACCTGCTGCGGCAGGCCCGGAAGTGGCTTTGCTGGGAAGGAGGAGTTGTGGTGTGTTTCTGCTGAAGGACTTGTTATTGCTGGGATACAGTAGATGACGTGCCTTTCCACACAGGGACTTGTTGACTTGAAAAAGGTTATCCTGCAGGTAAATCTTGGGATGGTGTCCAAGACAAATAAATTGCCTAGGATGAGTTAAGAGAAAAGGAGCCTGGAGGGTTCAGATGCTGACAGTTGCAGGAAATGCCTGTTTGCAGCATTTCCCCCTCAGGCGCGCAAATGTGTGTTTCAGCATCTTTTTGGCACGTCAACACTCTAAGTAAAGAGAACCTCCTTGCTTCATCCAACTTCCTTCTGCCTTAGAGTGCCTTCCCTTTGGCAAAGATCTCAGGGGAAACTGCAGCCATGAGGTTCCTTTTCCTGAGCTTTGCTCTGGTCTGCATCCTCTTCCACATTGTTGCATGTAAGAGGGAAGCTCCAACTCAGGGAGTGGGGGGCTGTAGTGCATGCAGAAGGTCTCAGGTTCAATCCCTGCCAGAAATCTGGGAAACTGCTTTGTAGCTCAGACCAATACATCTATTTTGGTTTCTCGTGACTTCAGCATTGAGATCTGTCCACCACATTTTTGCACCAGTTTGTAATTTTGTGGGTGGGAAACCCTTGTGAATATCAGGGGAGGACACAAATGGGAAATTATTTCTGAGGCTTGAAACAGCTGTAATTCTAACTGACAGGTTTTGAAAGCAAAGGGGAACCTTCAGAAAAATGGGATGAAGGATGAAATAGAGGCCAACTATGTGGGTTCTTTGAGTACTTTATCTGCTAATTTTTCTCCCCTTCCATAAACAACCTGTAAATTTAGCCTTGGGAGCTGTTCAGATCAGATCCCAGGAGCAGTAATATAATAAGAATAAGAATAAGAGTAAGAGAACAAGAACAAGAATAAGAATAAGAATAAGAATAAGAATAAGAATAAGAATAAGCAGGGTTCTAGTTAGGGAAAAGTTGGCAACCCCTTCTGTTAATAATTTATTTCCCTCTCTTTTACACAGGGCAAATATTCTGTAACACACTTAGAGGATCTTGATATCCCCCAACTACAAACTGTATCTATGGAAAAATGACATTGGGCCACTGTGGCAGTAATGGAACCTGCAAGGATGTCCCCTTTCATCCCTTTTATTCATATTGGTGTTGGAAACACTATTACAAACTCTTAGAAAAAAACGAAGAAATAAAAGGAGTTAGGATAAGAGCAAAGTCATACAAAATCAGAGCATTTGCGGATGACCTAATAATAACAACTGAGAATCCTCAACAAAGTATTCCAACAGCTATAGAAACAATTAACAAATTTGGAAGGTTGGCAGGATTCAAAATAAACTTCAAAAAAACTAATTTATTAGTTAAAAATATGAGATCTGAGGAGATAAAGGACTTACAAAAAATCACGGGCTTGGAGATTAAAAACAAAGTAAAATACTTGGGAATTTGGATATCAACAAAATGTGTTAATTTGTATCAAGTCAATTACACAAAAACTTGGAATGAGATTAAAAAAATGGAAATTTGGAATTAAACTTCACCTCTCCCTATAGGGCAGGATCTCAGTAGTCAAAATGAACATTCTACCAAAAATAATTTTCCTGTCCCAAACCATTCCAATATTGGGATGAATGAAATGCTTAAAAAGTTGGAGGAAAGACATAGCCAGATTTATAGGGAATGGAAGAAAACCAAGAATCAGACATCAAATACTTATAGATCAAAGGGAGAGGGGAGGTTTTGCCCTACCAGAATTAGAACTGTACCAAGCTGCTGCTGGATTGGTATGGATAAAAGACTTGATTAAGAGACACAGACGTGCTAGACCTGGAGGGTTTTGACAACCAATACGGGTGGCACGCGTCATTTATGAAAAGCTGAGCGTCCATAGGGGATTTTTAAATCATATTATAAGGAAATCGTTATACAAGATCTGGATAAAATATAAAGGAATATTAGAACCAAAAATTCCCCTATGAACTTCACCAACAGAAGCCCTGCCTGTTAAAAAGAAAAATATGCAAGGAGACTGGGCCACATATAGAGTATTAATAGAAGAAATTAACGATAACGTCAAATTAAAAGAATTTGAAGAAATCAGAAGACACCTGACAGACTGGCCACAATATATTCAGATAAATGAAAGATTGAACTTAGATAAAAAGGAAGGTCTTACAAAGGAAACATCTAGATTTGATAAAGAATTAATACAATATAAAGGAAAATACCTTCTCCTGAACCTTCCCGAGAAGAGGAGGACATCATAGATTTACAGCGGTGGTTTTGCAGAGGGTCCCAGATCAGAGATAGAGGAGGGGCAAAGCTGGGAAATAATGGGAGAAGCAGAGCAGGAACAGCTGGCTGACCTGTTATCACTGGAGAGCATTCCAGATCTCCCATTCTCCCAGAACACACAGCAATGAAAGTAGGAGAGCAGAGAACCCAGAGGGAATTGTCCCCAAGCAGACACCGTGAGGGAGCTGAGGCTGTTGACGACTGAGAAGGGAAGGGGGGAGGGGATTACTCGGAGCAACACCATTATCTTTTTTTTTTTTAATAATTTTTATTACATTTTTTCCAATTACAGATAGAACAGAAAAAAGAAAGAACATAGAAGATAAATAAAAAGAAGAAAAAGAAGAAAATCAAACCATTTCAACAACTTATTTCAAATTTCTATCGAACTTCCCCACATCTCCCGCATAGTGCGTTCTTAACAATAAAATTATCAGCAAATTATACCCTTGTTTCGTTTGTTTCTTTATACTTTCAATTACAGTTTAAGTTTAAATCCCTTGTTTTCCATTTACTCTAAAAATATAGCATATTGTCGTTTTTACCCATTTAAACTTTGATTCTTTCAAAAATATTATCCAATTTCATATATAATCCACTCTCGTTGCTGGGGCTAACCTTCCAAGTCATGCGGCATCTTAAAGTTCATATAACTTATAATACTTTTGCAAATAGTCCTTAAATTTTTTCCAGTCCTCCTCCATTGCTTCTTCTCCCATATCTCGGATCAAGGAGATGGCATTTCTACGTCTATATTGAATAAAAGACCTTGGTAAGAGTGTCTTGTCTTTCCATTACTTGCAGCCTGCCATGAGGGAGAGGAATCAGATTTCCTGAAGCCTGACGGTTCTTCACTTCTATTCTCTGGATAGCTACAATGCCAGTATAGGCTGTTCCTAATGTTCATACAACATAGGGTTGCCACATGTCCTCTTTGGGGGGGGGGGCAACATGACCACCCCTGGGGGAGAATTTATATTTTAAAGGAAATGTCCAGGTGTTTTTGTTTATTGGCTTTTGGGGGTTTATTTTGGCTTGGGCTTGGGTTTGGGTGGCTTAGACTTGAGCAGCTTGGGCTCTGCAAGCCATGGCTGCTGCCAGCCCAAGCTGGGGAAAAGAGGCATCTGAGCAACCCTCATCTATCAGATACCCTGGAGAGCTGAAAAACCAATGACAAACCCTTTTCTGCGTATCAGAGTTTTTCAGTCAAATGGCCCATATTGCCATTAAGCATCCTTTATGCATGGGTTCTGCCACATGATATCCAAATAGCCATGTTTCATTTTGCAAACCTCTGGAATCATCAGTGTACAGTGGTACCTCTGGTTACGAACATAATTCGTTCCGGAGGTCCGTTCTTAACCTGAAACCGTTCTTAACCTGAGGTACCACGTTAGCTAATGGGGCCTTCCGCTGTTGCCACCAGCGCATCCTGGGGCAAAATTCTTAACCCAAGGCACTACTTCCAGGTTAGCGGAGTCTGTAACCTGAAGTGTTTGTAATCCGAGGTGTTTGTAACCCGAGGTACCACTGTATAGTTCTGAGACACAATTGCTCTTATGCATCTTCTTTTAGGATGTACTCCAGACCACCTAGGAAGCCCATGATGGAGATAAGAACTAAACACTTGTGAGGTAGGTAAGCTGCCAAACGACACAATTCCTTGGGAAATCCTGCAAAAACCTCATTGCAAGGAATGGAAGCTCTTGGTTATTTTGCTGAGATTTGCTCAGAAAACAGCCAGGACTTCCTTTCTCCTCTGCAATTGCCTGTCATGGTACCCGGTGCCTGCTGCCTAAGATGGACAACTCACTTTGGAATCATAGAATTATAGAGATGGAAGGGATCTCAATGGTCATCTAGTCCAACCCCCTGCAAAGCAGGAATCACAACTAAAGAATCCCGGAAGAATAAGAAATCAAGATAATATTTTATATATATATAAAAATATGGAAATGGTTTACTGAATATTTACGGATAAATTATAAAGAGATAAAAGCATTGGCAGGATTACTGTAAAAGCCTGCAGTTTTATAAGAGTATAAGGAGTGCTTTTTTTCTAAAAAAAATATGTTTAGGGGTACTTTCATTTTCCTGCTCATATTGAAATACTGCCCCTCAATGAGGCCAAACTTAGATTTACAAAATGGTTAAGTGTATGCATATGCCTGTGTACCCCCAGAAAAAAGCACAGGGTATATATTTAAAGAAGATGAAATAAATGAACAAATTTAGATAATTTGGATATGCAGAAGATATTAAAAATAATTTTAGTTTTAAAATGTCAAAAGGATTATAAAATAAGTGAAATGTATAAAATTAGTGAAATATTTGCTTTCGTAGATTTTCACGGGTACAGGAATGCAGGTTTTGGTGTCTTCGGGTGTCTTCCCGTGTAAGAGTCGGGGTGTCTGGGCGACGTTTCGACGGGGTCTCACTCGTCATCTTCAGGCTGGTGCTTTCGGCTTCTTGTTACTGGAACAGAGCAGAATCTGGTGTTTGAGTTCCTATAAATACTGTTGAGGGGTGTGGTGTATAGCCTCCAACGTTCTGGGCAGAGAGGAAGTTCCTAGATTAGTGTGCCTTTTCTTCTTTTGTTCCTTAATTACTTGAGGGATATCTTGAGTGATTTCATGAGTGATATTCTGAATACCATTGGGTGGGTCATTAAGTGGGTCATTAAGAATTATAGAGATGGAAGGGATCTCAATGGTCATCTAGTCCAACTTAATGACCCACCCAATGGTATTCAGAATATCACTCAATTAAGGAACAAAAGAAGAAAAGGCACACTAATCTAGGAACTTCCTCTCTGCCCAGAACGTTGGAGGCTATACACCACACCCCTCAACAGTATTTATAGGAACTCAAACACCAGATTCTGCTCTGTTCCAGTAACAAGAAGCCGAAAGCACCAGCCTGAAGATGACGAGTGAGACCCCGTCGAAACGTCGCCCAGACACCCCGACTCTTACACGGGAAGACACCCGAAGACACCAAAACCTGCAATTAGTGAAATGTATACACTTGGAAAGTATAAATAAATAAATGAAAATTTAAAAAAGAACCCAAAGAATCCCCGACATATGGCCACCCAGCCTTGCCTCATGGTAATGCAGCTCCTGTTTTCACAAGTTTTTAATCACAGATCACATTGTTTGTTTGGGCACTGCCCCTGGGACCAAGGCTTCTCAAGACAAGTGAACAAGGACCATTCATTAAGATGTAGAAAAATGTGGTTTGTCTGCTTGATTGCATAAGTGCAGATGATAAGAAGAAAAGCAATTTGGTTATGACACTAACTGTTATGTACTGAGTTGAATAGGATCCAAAATGCAGCAGTCTGATTGGTCCTAGAACAATAGGATCCAGAATGCAGCAGTCTGATTGGTTCACAGGAGCCACCCAATCCAGCTCCAGGTGGAAGTGAATCCGCAACCTGATTGGCCTACAGGTAAATCCCAGAATTAGCCAATCATGTGGGGCCCATTGTATAAATAATGTATATAAAGCAGACATTCTGGGGGAACTTTGATTCCTCTTCACCAATATGAGCTGAAGAGCATGAAATCCACTCTTGACTCCGAGTATATTTCACTAACCTCTTTTATGAAGAAAGGGTTAGGCTGTGAGGATGTTCTTTGCTTAGGAAGAAAGGATGACCAGAATAAGGACTTGATTGAGCAGCTTTTGACAGTTTGGTGTCTCCCAGATGTTTTGTCAGGCAATTATTGTGGAGCGCTAGGGGTTTCCTTCCATTCAGAGCCTTGGAACTGAGGGTCAGATTTGGCAATATTTCAGTGATGGTGAAATCTTCTTATGGATGACGAAATAAAATTACTATTTTGTTTTTCTTAAAAGACAGCATAATGGATAAAGTGTACATATAACCTTGGGCATCACCAAAACAAGCATATTAAGCAAAATGCATCTAAAAATGTGCAGATCAGGAGAAAAGCACACTGAAAAGTTTCTTTCTTGGTAGGTATTGTGATTGCAGTTGAACTGAACAGTCCAAGCACAAGAGTTTGCATCAAACTGCATTGCAGCAAAGCTCTTAACTCACACTCCACTTTCCATTTACATAGGTGCTGTGAAGTTGTAATCATGAGATTACAGAAAATCTGTTAATTGTTATGGAAATAAAACAGCATGGCCTGGAGCGCAGGACAGATTGTGATCATATGAGAAAGTTGGTTCTGCGGGTAAATAAATATAAAGATAAATAAATGCTCTAGGATGAGTTAAGAGACAAGGGCCTGGAGGGATCAGATGCTGACAGTTGCTGGAAATACCTGTTTGCAGCTTTCCCCAAAGGTATGTTTCAACAGCTCTTTGGCACAGCAACACTCTAAGTAAAGAGAACCACCTTGTTCCATCCAAACTCCACTTCCTTCTGCCTTGGAGCGCCTTCCCTTTGGCAGAGATCACAGAGGAAACTGCAGCCATGAGGTTCCTTTACCTGAGCTTTGCTCTGGTCTTCATCCCCTTCCATGTTGTTGCAGGTAAGAGAGCAGCTCAAGCTCAGGTGGGGGAGCATCTGCTGCAAATGCAGAAGGTCTCAGGTTCAATTGCAGGTGTTTCCGCAAAGTGCTGGGTTTTCCCCCTGACAGAAAAGCTGGAGAACTGCTGCCTCTCAATGTACACAATTCAGAACTAGTGTGACTGGGTATAAGTGAGCTTCCTATCCTGTGTGGCTGCCGAAATAGGGGTGGTGAAGAAGGAAAGCATTTCATAATAAAACTGAATCTGAATAAATGACTTTTGAGAAAGCAGCAACGTCCAGACTACATGCTGAGGCGGCACTCCAGGTTCCATCGTGGTCATTTACATTGTTCAGGTAAGTAGCCGTGTTGGTCTGATGCTGTCAAAATAAATAAATCAAAAACTAAAAAATTGTCCAGTAGCACCTTAGAGACCCACCAAGTTTGTTCTGGGTATAAGCTTTCGTGTGCATGCACGCTTCTTCAGATAACTGATATATTTTTGTGAGTTTGGAGGGGTTAGTGTGCATGATGCCCAAGTCCTTTCTGATTGCTGGAATAAGCAAGGGTAGAAATCTAATGGAGGATTTCATTGTTGAACTAGCCAGACAAGCTTCTTTGTGAGAGAATGACCACCATAGTTGCCACCTAAAGACCCAATGAGTATAACCAAAGAAGTGATGGTGTTCTCCGGGGCAAATGGGTGGGCCTTTCCCCCTCCTCACCTGGCTGGTAGCGAGAAAGGCAGTAGCCAGCACAGTTGGATGTGAGCTGAAGAATATGCAGGCTGCAGGCAGAAGCCAGAGAGGGAGAGATGTCTGGCTTTTCTCTGCCACCTGACTCACCCAGCTCAACGCAGGGCATACATCCTAGTGGGACTGAATGTGCTCCCATCAGTAATACTGTTAAATTGTGGGCAAACATATCAGACGACACAGCGATTCTTCAAACAGCACTTGTTTATTCAAAGGCCAGAACTGAACTGAACTGAAGAGCTCAATCAGCCTGCTTATATAGAGCTCCAGAACAACGTAACTGTAGCAACTTTCTAAAACTATCCAATCACTGAACATCACTTTCGATCCTTCATTTGCATACAAACTATCTAATCACTGAACGTCACTTTCGATCCTTCATTTGCATAACTATCTACAGTATCCCCCTGCTGGCCCAGGGTGAGAACTTCAGTACATAACAAATACTACAGAGGAGATTCCAGAAAATATCCCTTTCAGAGAGACTATGCCCCTGTGGACAGATCATATAGAATCAGTTTTGGCATGCTGCCTTGCCCCCCCACGTCCGGGGGAGGGGCCCCCAGGACACGTGACGTCACCAAGGTTTGTGCGCATGGCCGCTGCAGAACTTAGTTTGGTGGGCCCAGTCCCTTCCTTGAAGAAACCCTGTGACGTAGATCAAGGCCACCCAGGGAGTGAGGATTTGAACCCAGGCCCTGGTTTGACATGCTAACCACTCCTTGGTGTGTGCAGTACCTCAAGGTGTGATACTCTCCCCGATGCTTTTCAACATCTTTATGCACCCCCTCGCCCAGCTTGTCCGGAGTTTTGGGCTGGGTTGCCATCAGTATGCTGATGACACCCAACTCTATCTGTTGATGGATGGCCATCCTGACTCGGCCCCAGACACACTGACCAGATGTTTGGAAGCTGTGGCTGGATGGTTACGTGGGAGCCGGTTGAAGCTAAATCCTTCGAAGACAGAGGTCCTGTGGCTGGGACGGGGCGATATGGGATTGGGGGGGGCAACTCCCATCTCTTGCGGGGGCGCAATTAGTGCCAGCATCGTCCGTTAAGAGTTTGGGTGTAATCTTCGACACCTCCCTTTCCATGGAGGCGCAGATTGCAGCTACAACAAAGGCGGCATTTTTCCATCTCCGCCAAGCTAAGCAGTTAGCTCCTTACCTCTCCTGCCCTGACCTAGCCACTGTGATCAATGCGACGGTCACCTCCAGACTGGATTATTGTAACTCGCTCTACATGGGGCTGCCCTTGAGACTGACCCAGAAACTCCAGCGGGTGCAGAATGCTGCAGTGAGACCCCTATGGGGTCTTTGCTGCGAGATCACATTCACCTGGTGCTATACCAGCTCCACTGGCTCCCGGTGGAGTACAGGATCAGGTTTAAAGTGCTTGTTTTAACCTTTAAAGCCCTATACGGCCTAGGACCCTCGTACCTACGGGACCGCCTCTCCTGGTATGCCCCACAGAGAAACTTACGGTCTTCAAATAAAAACATCTTGAAGGTCCCAGGCCACAGAGAAGTTAGGCTGGCCTTAACTAGAGCCAGGGCTTTTTCGGCCGTGGCTCCGATCTGGTGGAACACTCTGTCACAAGAGTCCAGAGCCCTGCAGGACTTGACATCTTTCCGCAGGGCCTGCAAGACAGAGCTGTTCCACCAGGCCATTGGCCAGGGCACAGCCTGACTCCCTCCCTCGGCAATCTTCGCGAAGCTCTGGCCCAATGGTTGCCAGTGGCTTGAATTAATTAATTTTATAATGAATGATTTTAGAGTGTTGTTTGTGCTGTACTTTAGTACTGTTTTATTGTTGTTAGCCGCCCTGAGCCCGGCTTCGGCTGGGGAGGGCGGGATATAAATAAAATTGATTATTATTATTATTATTATTATTATTATTATTATTATTAACCACTACATTAGCCTGGGTCTCATTCTTGAAAATGCTCTTTCAATGCTCAAAACAAAACGTCAACCAATTACTGTCCTTTTTTTTTTTGCACAAGAAGTCTTCTCAAATCATGACAATTTATGTCCCTCTCTTTTGACAGGGCAACTTACAAGCTGCAAAGAACAGGGAGGATATTGCCAGGAGCCACTAACTCTGAAATGTCCCTATGGAAATATTCCAGCCAACTGTGGCTTTAATGGAAACTGCTGCAAGAGTCAGTGAAACACATTGAGTTGGCCTTGCTAACAAGGGGGAATGTTTGTTCATTTTTAATCCTGCTTTTTCATTCTGATTTCCTGATCTACGCTCTAGATCTTCACTGGAGGAAGCAGAAGCAGGGCTTGTGCTAAAGGAAACAGTGATCAATCACTTTATAAATCAGAATAGCTGATAATTGTCTCAGGGCATACTAACCCTATTCTTAGTAGTACAAAGTATGATTCAGTTCTCAAGTTGCACTTCTAGGTTCTGCATCAAGTGACCAAACTGAGCCTTCTAATGTGTATTTTTCTGCATGAGGCTTTGTTTCGTCAGAATCGAGTACAGTGGTACCTCGGGTTACAAACGCTTCGGGTTACGTGTTTTCAGGTTGGGGACCATGGGAAACCGAGAAGTACTGGAAAGGGTTACTTCCGGGTTTTGCCGCTCACACATGCACAGAAGCGCCAAATCGCATAAAGTGTGTGCGCAGACGCGGCCCTGCAGGTTACGAACGCTGTGGGTTGTGGACGTGTCTTCGTCACGGTTTACATCCGCAACCCGAGGTTCCACTGTACACACTTCCAGAGCTAATGCTAAATACATTAATTCTGGTAAATGAGCCACCATAGCCACTAGAGGGCCATGAAAATTGGTGTCCTGGGCTTTTTAACTGGTCTACTTATGTACTATCTGAAACCAAAAGGGCACATTGCCTGCCAGAATTCTTTTCAGCGGACTAGGCCTGCACGCCTTCTTCCCTGTCTGCTACAGATTCCTGCATTTCAGGGTAGCATACCCTCCAACATTTCTCCAATGAAAATAGGGACGTCCCATTCCATCTTGATAATTCAACTATGTATACCCCACACATCTTATTGGGTTGCCCAGCACTCTCGGCAGCTTCCAAAATATATATAATAACATAATAAAACATTAAATGTTATAAAATCGTCAGATGGCTCTGGTGCTAGATAACTCCATACCCTCCAACATTTCTCCAAGGAAAAGTGGGGGACACTGGTGGTGCTGTGGGTTAAACCACAGAGCCTAGGGCTTGCTGATTGGAAGGTTTGTAGTTCGAATCCCCGCGACGGAGTGAGCTCCCATTGCTCAGTCCCTGCTCCTGTAGATAAATAGGTACCGCTCTGGCAGGAAGGTAAACGGCGTTTCAGTGCACAGCTCTGGTTTGCCAGAAATGGCTTAGTCATGCTGGCCACATAACCCAGAAGCTGTACACCGTCTCCCTCGGCCAGTAAAGCGAGATGAGTACTGCAACCCCAGAGTCGTCCACGACTGGACCTAATGGTCTGTTGGGATACTGCCAGGGAGATAAAGTCCATCATGGCCCCTAAGCTCGCTGCCGGACGATCCATCGATCTCCCACAGTCACGCAGTACAAGCTATTAGTGACACGAGTTTCCTGGAAATACCATGCCACATTCCAGGGCTCATGCACTCTCTTATCAGCAGATAATGCACAGCCAGAAGTCGCACTCAGGAGAGCATTATTTACAAGCCTTTATTCAGCGTTGATCAGAACAAAGAAAGACATGACTGCCTGCGACAGTGTCTTCGACAGAGAGAGAAACGAAAGCAATAGCAAACATAAACATCCTGTGAACAGGAAATACGCAGGCTGTGACACAAACATCCTGCTCCCTTTTAAGGTGGAACGGAAATATCCTAACATCGTCAGGGGTCCCTTTACCCTTTACCTAAGGAAAAGTGGGATATTCTGGGATCAAATCAGAAACCAGGATGGTTTCTCTAAATCAGGGATATCCCTGAAAAATAGGGACACTTGGAGGGTCTGGGGTAGGACTAGATGTTATTTTGAGCCCTTCAAACTCTACAATTCTGTGATCCTCTTGCATCTTCTGAAGGTGAGGAATCTGACTTTGGGGCCATCAACAATAGTTCTCTTGTTTCTTTGATGCAGATAAACCACCAACAATGCCCGAGTGCAATAGACTGGGAGGGTTCTGCCAAGAGGATCTCAGCAAACCCTGTCCGTCTGGTCGGAATCTTCCGAGTTACTGTGGCGTCGATACACAGTGCTGTGCTCTCGAGGGATACCCGTGAGCAGCCCACCTCCATGGTTGTAGACATCCGATGCCTCTGCCAGTTCTTCTCAATCTTTGCTTGTGGAAGTGGAGCAGATCTGCACATGTGTGAAAGCAGACAATGAAATAAATGCTCAGATGAATGCTCAGATGAATAAACACAAAATAATTTCACAAAGTTGAAATAGAATGTGTATTTTTTTTGTTTTCTTTTTTAAAAGTGTCTACTGCTAAATATGACCCAACTCTGATGAAAGAACATCTTATCTGCTCAAGATCCCTCTTGACTGAAGTCCTCATCAAGTAGTCCCAGGAGCAGATAATTGGAGCCAATGCTTTTCATGCACACAGGTTATGGGAACATGGGCAGGAGAGGCTGAACTCAACCCAGACCGGAGCCATGACTGAATTGAAGCTGATTTTTAAGGAGCCATTGCCTTGTGGGTGACCACAAATAATTGAGGGTGGCATTTAGTGCTATTGAAGTTAATGGACATGACTGTATTAGGTTTATTTCTTTCCATGGGTCTACTCTGAGTAGGACTCAGAATTTTTTTTTGAGGGGTGGGAATTTCTGTGAATGAGAGAAGGGACTCAGAGAGGTTCCAGGGAGTGGGTGGAGGAACTGAAGAACCAGGAAGGGCTATTGCTGCCTAGTGATCAAGATCCCAGGTTCAATCATCATCTGGGTCTTTCATTCTTTTCAACTTTCATTCATACACATTAATTCATAATTGTCAGGAACTGGGCAGAGGAGAAATGGTGGAGATCGCCACCTCAACTTGACCCTTCCAAGGAGGAGGAAGTGGAAGACAGTTTAGATTTACAACAGGGTCTTGAGGGAGGTCACAACTCAGAGGCGGGGGGGGGGAGTTGGGAAATAATGGGAGAGGAGGAGAAGGAGGAAGCAGCAGGAAGAGATCACGTTGGCAAAAGACAGAACTCTACAGTGCCACCTGGTGTCACAGTGTTACAATGCATTTAAAACGCTTTAAAAACCCCCACAAAAACTAATGTAGCTGAGTCTACATATATTAATTTCTATCTTCTCTCATTATGAGTTATATGTTTTTAAAGACATTAAATGAAGTACAGATTGTCAGAATACACCTCTGGGGCCCCCCGCAGCCCATGGGATGAGACAAACCTCTCCAGGCATCTTCCTGATGTTGTGCAGCTCCAGGACATCCACAAATCATTAGTTCCAGAACGCTCCAGGGACACACAGCAGATGCCTATGTGCACACACACTCAGCAGAGATCAGCAGAAACGAAGTGGAGATTGGTGTGCTCATTCTAAACGTTTATTAAGCAGAATTTACAGGACAAACGTTCATGGTGTCCTCTCACTCTAGCCCTTAGAGAGAACAGAACAGAAAAAAGAACAAAACACAACAGAGCAGAAGAGTTAAGGTCAACTTCTATTCCCACACTTTCCAAGCCTGGGAAAGTAAACATGGACATATGACATAACAGATGCATAACCAGCAACGGGAGGAGTGAAAACCTGACAGACTACCTAAAAGTGTTTGTTTGTTCTATCTCTATAAATTGTCCTCTTCCAGACTCACAGCAAGGGGAAGTCATGAAGTGACACACCTCACACCTGCAAATTGAAATATACTCAGAGTCCTGCGGTGATTTCATGCTCTTTATTGCAACTTGTAAAACAGTGATGGAATTTTCCCCCAAACCTCCAGCATAACCTACAGTCGTACCTCAGGATAAATACGCTTCAGGTTGAGCGCTTTCAGGTTGCGCTCCGTGGCAACCCGGAAGTAACGGAGTGTGTTACTTCTGGGTTTCGCTGTTTGCGCATGCGCAGATGGCCAAAATGACATCACACGCATGCGTGGAAGCAGCAAAATGCAACCCGCCCACACGCAGACGTGCTGTTGCATCTTACATTCTGTTCGGGATGTGAATGGGGCTCTGGAACGGATCCCATTCGCATCCTGAGGGACCACTGTATATTATTTACACAATGAGTCCTGTCTGATTGGCTGATTCTGCTTCCCTCCTGGAGCCTGATTGGGAGAGAAACCAAAATAGATGGATTGGTCTGAGCTACAAAGCAGTTTCCCAGATTTCTGGCAGAGGGATTGAACCTGAGACCTTCTGCATGCACTACAGCCCCCCGCCCCCTGAGTTTGAGCTTTCCTCTTACCTGCAACAATGTGGAAGAGGATGCAGACCAGAGCAAAGCTCAGGAAAAGGAACCTCATGGCTGCAGTTTCCCCTGAGATCTTTGCCAAAGGGAAGGCACTCTAAGGCAGAAGGAAGTTGGATGAAGCAAGGAGGTTCTCTTTACTTAGAGTGTTGACGTGCCAAAAAGATGCTGAAACACCCTTTTGCGCTCCTGAGTGGGAAATGCTGCAAACAGGTATTTCCTGCAACTTTCAGCATCTGAACCCTCCAGGCTCCTTTTCTCTTAACTCATCCTAGGCAATTTATTTGTCTTGGACACCATCCCAAGATTTACCTGCAGGATAACCTTTTTCAAGTCAACAAGTCCCTGTGTGGAAAGGCACGTCATCTACTGTATCCCAGCAATAACAAGTCCTTCAGCAGAAACACACCACAACTCCTCCTTCCCAGCAAGAGCTATTCCTGGTGGAGGAAGGAACTTCATCTGCTCCTTCCCAGAAAAATGACACTGCTTCCCCTGCTCCTCAACAACAGGATCAGGTCCCTCAGCTGAAGGGCATCACTACTGTTTTCACACGTATTGAATCACAGATCACATTATTCAGTTAGATGCTGGGAACAAGTCTTCTTAGAATCATGGAATGATAGAATTGCAGGGTTGGAAGGGACCCCAAGTCATCCAAACCAGCCCCTGCAATGCAGGAATCTCCGCCAAAGCATCCATGATAGGTGGACATCCAACCTCTGCTTAAAAACCTCCAAGTCAATTGTCAGGAAAGGTTCGAGACCAGCGAGACCAACAGTTTGAAAAAGACTGGAGCAATTTTATTATGTATTTGAAAGAACATTGTAAACATTTAACAACACTAACAGGACTGATTTAAAGGTTTGCTAGTCAAAAGGAGAAGAATATTTACAATTATAAGGGTTATGAAAATAAAAAGAAAGGTACCTTGGGTTAAGTACTTAATTCGTTCCAGAGGTCCGTACTTAACCTGAAACTGTTCTTAACCTGAAGCACCACTTTAGCTAATGGGGCCTCCCGCTGCCACCGTGCTGCCGGAGCATGATTTCTGTTCTCATCCTGAAGCAAAGTTCTTAACCCGAGGTACTATTTCTGGATTAGTGGAGTCTGTAACCTGAAGCGTATGTAACCTGAAGCATATGTAGCCTGAGGTACTGCTGTAGATAGGGGGAATGAGAAATGCGGGTGAAACTACAAACTGAAGTTAGAAAGTCAGGTTGGAGGGATGGAGGGAACTCAATGACTTGAGAGAGTCAAAATATAGGTGATGATAAGAAATGTAAAAAATGTATGGTGGGGTTTTTAAAAAATAAAAATGCCAGTAAATATTATACATAAAAATAAAAACCTCCAAGTCCACAGGCTGCTGAGGGAGATTGTTCCACAGTTGAACAGCTCTTAATGTCAAATAGTTTTTCCATATGTTTAGTTGGAATCTCCTTCCTTGTAACTTGAATCAATTGCTTTGAGTCCTACGCTCCAGAGCAGGAGAAAATGAGCTATCACATCTCCTCTCAGTCTCCTCTTTTCCAAGCTGAACAGAATAAAAATTTGCTCATGCCACATTGAATTTATTTTATTGATCAGAAATACATTGGAAATTATTATTGTTCCAGGTTTGCAGTTTTCAGGAGCCAATTTGTTCGGCTACTAGGCCATTCGAGATACAGTGGTACCTCTGGTTATATACTTAATTTGTTCCGGAGGTCCGTTCTTAACCTGAAACCGTTCTTAACCTGAGGTATCAATTTAGCTAATGGGGCCTCCTGCTGCCACCGCCATGAGATTTCTGTTCTCATCCTGAGGTAAAGTTCTTAACCCAAGGTACTATTTCCTGGTTAGCAGAGTCTGTAACCCGAAGCGTTTGTAACCTGAGGTGTTTGTAACCCGAGGTACCACTGTGGTTCCAAGCTGAACACATTCCACATTTTCACCATTATAACATCAAGATCCTTAGTGTCATCATCGTCACAATCGCCCTCCTCAAAGACCTGCAGGCGTTCAGCTGCCGAACCCTTGACCGCTATGGGCTCCTCAGTCTCAGACTCAGCCTGTGATGCATTTTCCTAGGTTTCAGTGCCTTTGCCAGAGATTTCCTATCATCTCAACACTGCTGTTTTGCTAAAGAGTGCCCTGCACAAACAAACAACTCCTCGCAGCACTTCATTTATAACAGAACACAACTACTCTATAATATGATCATGGAACCCCCCAAAATATAAAACAATGCAGCTGCATAAGAACCGGAATCAGGTCCAACATAGAATTATTAATGAGCCATTTCCATATGTACCTTAAGTATGTATAGAAACTCAATGAGAGGCCTGAGCTTGCTTTTGCTAGGTAATCTCACTTATATTAAGTCCAATTTGTGACAAACAAGCTCTCTTCTCATCAACGCAAAGGAGCCTTTCTCTTTTCTGATTTTGATGCTATACTACACTGAAATATCTAAATGTTTCTTTCCCTGTACTTGAATCTCACAGCCACACAACCCATGCTTTCCTGACACACCATTCCTTTGAGAACCACTGATATAGATGATAAATGGCAAAGGGGGCAGAATCTGTTGCTCACCTTGGGAAAGGTGAGTGTATCTGATGGGAAGAGAAAGCCTGCTTTGCAGCTCAGAAACCAACCTCAAGCATATCCACATTTCAGGACTGACAGAGTGCAAGAGCTTGAAAGGGTCAGCCCTCAATCTTACTCCCTTCTGGTCATTGGTTTTTGGGCCTCCCTGATCCAGAGCCAAATTATTGGTCCAACGCACCCTCAAGGATCTAGATCATTAAACTGCTCCAGGTGCTTAAACCTGTCCTCTAGGTGAGTATTGCAGCCTCTCCATTTGCAACAACCCTAGACAGCCAGTGCAAGAGAGATATCCTGCTACATCTTCCAGTCCCTAAAACCCACTGCTCCACACACCCATCAGAAGAAAAGAGCCATGCAGTTCTGCAGCAACCATCCTAGATGATCCTTTGATGCAAGCAGTGCAGGAAAGATGGAGCTCCTAATGGACCGCTCCACCAGACTGTCTCTTAGGGAGAGATAGGAAGCAGGGCTCAAGGCATCTGCTTTTGCCAGAGGTCAAGCTGAATCAGGTACCTACTGGCCCTGAACTGGGCCAGCGGGCCATGATTGTCTAGAAACTGGTAAGGAGTTCTGGTTTTTGTTTTCCTCTTCCCTTCCTGTCCTTTTCCGCTTGTGTGCTATTTTTGGTTTTTTAGTTTTTAAATTGTACATAAGCCACTCTGGGAGCCTTTTGGCTGAAAAACAGAGTACAATTAATCAAAACAATTTTAAAAATGTTTCTACTGACAGATTTCTTCACACATTTTTGGGGTGCTGGGTGTTTTTTATAGATTTGTTGTTCTTGTTTATATTTTTGGAATGATGGGATCAAGTCATTAATTTATGTGGTTGCTTGGGGGAGAATGGGGTCATAAAATGTACATAAAACTACATGCAACACAAAAACAAGCATGCTAAGCAAAATGCTTATGGTCTAGAAATTGGTAAGGAGATCTGGTTTTCGTTTTTGCCTTCCTTTCTTGTCCTTTTCCACTTGTGTGCCATGTTTTGTTTTGTTTTTTTAATTTGTATGTACGCAACTCTGGGGGCCTTTTGACTGAAAAGCAGAGTACAGCTGATATAAAGAATTTAAACAATGTTTCTACCAACAGGTTTCTCCTCTCATTTTCTGGGTGTTGTTCTTGTTCTTGTTTGTGTTTATAACTTATGAATGATGGGATAAAGTAAATAATTTATGCTTGTTGTGGGTGGGGAGCATCTAATGGGCGCAATGGACATAAAACTATATGCATCACAATATCAAGCATGTTAAGCAAAATGCATCTAAAAATGTGCAGACCAGGAGAAAAGCACACTGAAACGTTTCTTTCTTGGAAGGTATGGCAACTGCAGTCGAACTGAACAGTCCAACCAAAAGAGGTTGCATCAACCTGCACTATGGCCAAGCTGTTACCCGAAATGCCATTTCCTTTCTATCCAGGCACCATGAAGTTGGGAGATGACAGGAAATCTGTTAATTGATACGGAAAGAGAACAGGATGAGAAAGATTGTTCTGCAGATAAATCTTGGGATGGTCTGCAAGATGAATAATTTGCCTAGGATGAGTTAAGAAAAAATGGCCTGGACGGTTCAGATGCTGACAGCTGCAGGAAATACCTGCTTGCAGCATTTCCCACTCAGATGCTCAAATGTGTGTTTCAGCATCTTTTTGGAACAACAACACTATAAATAAGGAGAACCTCCTTGTTCCATCCAAACTTCTCCTCCTTGTGCCTTAGAGTGCCTTCCCTTTGGCAGAGATCTCAGAAGAAACTGCAGCCACGAGGTTCCTTTACCTGAGCTTTGCTCTGGTCTTCATCTTCTTCCATGTTGTTGCAGGTAAGAGGGCACAGGGAAGGAGTAACTGCTGCAAATGCGGAAGGTATCAGGTTGAGTTCCAGGCATTTTCCTGGTCGGCAACACTTAAGACCTTCTTCCTGTCAGTGTAGACAGCTATGAGCTTGATGGAACAACATTCCGACTTGGCAGCTTCCTATCCTATCCAGTTGCTTAAGAAAGGGTGGGGAGGAAAGTATTTAATGAAATTAAATTTGAATACATGACTTTTGCAAAAGCAGAAATGTTCAGGATGCAGCCTTAGCGACCAGGAAATTCCATGGTGGTCATTTATATTGCTTGGAAAAGTTTGGAAAGTTAGTGTCCATGATCCCCAAGTCCTTCCTAATTCCAGAGGTCCTGGATCTATGAAGAGTAAAAATCTGATGAAGGATTCCATTGTAGACCTAACCCAGCAAGTTTCTTTTAAAAAAATGCCCACAGTTGCTACCTCAGGATCCCATGAGCATAGCCAATGAAGAGATGGTGCCCACTGGGCAAATGGGTGGGCCTTACCCCCCTCCTCACCTGCCTGGAAGCCAAGAAAGACTATAGCCGGCACCGTTGGGTGTGAGCTGAGCTAGACACATTGGCAACACTACTGGGGAGATTGCAGAAAATACCATTCTCAGAGAGGGCACAAATGTCAAGGTATTTCTGAAGCTCAGCTGTATTTCTGATTAGCAGATGTTGAAAGCAAAGGGGAAACTTCAGTAGAATGGAATGAAGTCTGACTCAGTCGCCAATTATGTGGGTCTGTGGGTGTATTATCTGCTCATTTTTCTCCCCTTCCATTAGCAATCTGTAAAATTTAGGCTTGGTGGCTGTGCTGAAAAGATCCCAGGAGCCGTAATCATCATCATAATGTTATGATTTATACGCCACCCAACTGGCTGGGTGCAGCTGAGTGTCAGCCCCCTTACAATGTTCAGGAATCAGCTGGAGTGTTTGCAGAGAAGGAGGACCGATCTGACCCTTGCTAATGTTGGCCAATGAAATAGTAGTTAGCAGGTTGAGAGGCAGCAGAAGCCTGTAAAAGTTGGTCATCCCATTAAATACGCAGACTGGAGCCATGACCTAAATGGAGCTGATTATTAAGGAGCCACTGCCTTGTGGGTGCCCATAGGTCACTGAGAGTGGTATTTAATCCTGCTGAATACACATCAGGTTTATTAATTTCTATGGGTGTGCTCTTAGTGGGACATAGGAACACATATCCATGCCACTTTCAATTTGTTTGTTTAGACATTTCTCTCCCAACTTTCCCCAAGAAACTCAAGGCGATGTACATTGTTTTCTCCCATGAGCCCATGTCTCCCAGGTCTTAGACTAATACCACGCTGGTGCCGTTGCCCTTAGTTCCTTAGTCACCACTACCTAAAAGGCCCTCTGTCTGCTTCGCCATAACCTGGACTCTTCCAATGAAGGAACCGCTAGAAGGTTATTGGAAAAACGCCAGCCCGGGAGCGGTGTCAGCATCCCAGGCACCCGGGGCCTTTCTCTGGAGGTCACTCTCTGGCTGGAATCCCCCTCAGTCGAGAAAAACCATTGATAAGCGACCCCTCCCTCCTGAGAGGAGCACGCTAGCAATCTTCTGGCAATCCATAACAGAAGAAAGAGGACAGTCCGTAGTCTAACTGATACTTTATTAAGACTGTACAAAAGCATGCCTGCTCACCTGAGCAGTACAGGATGCAAGTCTACGACACGACTCTGCATCTACCCAGAAGCGGAAGACAACTCACAGTAACTCCATCCAGGTTACACTGAGAGCACTGAGAACTGGCTCAAACTTCCTGTCTCATGCTCAGATACATCACATGATGTAAACAATCTGGCTGCTGCTGCTTGCTCGCAGCTGGTGGGAACTAAAATCCCGACACTTGGAGCTGGACCTCCGTGTCCGGGCTGAATGATGAGGAGGGTAGAGATGCGTCTTCAGGTATATTTCCACAATGGGATCATTGACTGATTAGGAAGACTCCAGGGAGGAAAACGAATCAGCAGTGGAAAGGAGAAAAAATGTTAGGAAACCAGTTTGGGGCAGGAGGCTCTAAAATGGACTGAGGAAAGAGTATCTTTTGGGGGGGCGGGGAGGTAGTGTCGGTGGCTACCTTGAGCGCGCTCAGCTCATCCTCATGCTGCTTATAATTTCCTCCCTCCCCCTTTGGATTCAACCCAAAGAATAAACCAGGGCTTGTGGGAATTGCAGTTCATGGATGATGGGAATTGTAGTCCAACAATTGGAGGGTCACAGGTCAACTATGCCTGCTGTTATGACTAGATTGCTTATCCATCAACAGTCCTGATTCAACTGGGACATCCCGGAATTACAGAAGCTATCCCAGTTTCTGATTGGATGTCCCATTTTTTGTGCTGAGCTCCCTTGCCAGTCAGCTGGTTCTTGTGGGAGCTCAGTACCCAAAGTCGAATGTCTTTGGTGAAAAAAAGGTGGCTGCGCTTTATTTATTTTTTTAAAATTATATTTATTAAGGTTTCAAAAAAAATAGATTACATAGATAAAAAGAAAAGAAACAAAATAAAAAATAAAAAAGAGAAAAAATACAAAATACAGAAAAAAGAGAAAAAACACTTAAAAACAAAACAATCTTTCCATACCTTACATTTCATTTCCTTGCTTCTCTGACCTCCTCTCACCTCCCTTTTTTGTATTCCAGTTCAATTGGTTAATTCAGCAATTCCTTTCCCTCTTGGTTTTTGTCATAATCTTTTAACTTAATAATTTATAGCTTTAGATTCTCACCTATTAACAATCCATTTTTACATACACCTTTATAACATTGCTGCTAAAACCACTTAATTTCATTCTGACATCATTCTAGCATTCATTAATTTTGCAGTATTTCTGTAAATAGTCTTTAAATTTCTTCCAATCTTCTTCCACCGACTCTTCTCCCTGGTCTCGGATTCTGCCAGTCATTTCCGCCAATTCCATATAGTCCATCACCTTCATCTGCCATTCTTCCAGGGTGGGTAAATCTTGTGTCTTCCAATATTTTGCAATAAGTATTCTTGCTGCTGTTGTGGCATACATAAAGAAAGTTCTGTCCTTCTTTGGCACCAATCGGCCGACTATGCCCAGGAGAAAGGCCTCTGGTTTCTTCAAGAAGGTATATTTGAATACCTTTTTCATTTCATTATAAATCATCTCCCAGAAAGCCTTAATCCTTGGGCATGTCCACCAAAGGTGAAAGAATGTACCTTCAGTTTCTTTACATTTCCAACATTTATTATCGGGCAAATGATAGATTTTTGCAAGCTTGACTGGGGTCATGTACCACCTGTATATCATTTTCATAATATTCTCTTCATACCTGTGGTCCATAACTGTTCCCAGTCAGCCATCATTATGTTATGTCCAACATCTTGTGCCCATTTAATCATAGCAGATTTCACCGTTTCATCCTGAGTATTCCATTTCAACAGCAAGTTATACATCTTTGACAAAATCTTAGTTTTGGGTTCTAACAGTTCTGTTTCTAACTTTGATTTTTCCACCTGGAAGCCAATTTTCTTGTCCAAATTATATGCCTCCATTATCTGATAATAATGAAGCCAATCTCGCACTTTGTTTTTTAGTTTCTCAAAGCTCTGCAGTTTCAATCTATCTCCCTCTTGTTCCAGAATTTCCCAATATTTCAGCCATTTGGCCTCCATATTGAGCTTTTTCTGAGCTTTCGCTTCCATCGGTGACAGCCACCTTGGGGTTTTATTTTCCAATAGATCCTTATATCTTATCCAGACATTAAACAATGCTTTTCTGACAATATGATTTTTAAATGCTTTATGTGCTTTGACCTTCTCATACCACAAATATGCATGCCATCCAAATACATTATTGAAACCTTCTAAGTCCAAAATGTCTGTGTTTTCAAGAAGCAGCCATTCTTTCAGCCAGGAAGAAGCTGCTGATTCATAATAAAGTTTAAGGTCTGGCAGGGCAAATCCACCTCTTTCCTTTGCATCTGTTAGTATTTCAAATTTTATTCTGGGCTTCTTGCCCTGCCAGACAAATCTAGAGATATCTCTCTGCCACTTCTTGAAGCAATCCATTTTGTCCAAAATTTGCAATGTTTGAAACAAAAACAACATTCTAGGCAATACATTCATTTTTATCGCAGCAATACGGCCTAGCTGTGAAAGCTTCAAATTTGACCAAATTTCTAAATCTTTTTTCACTTCAGCCCAACATTTTTCATAATTGTCTTTAAATAGATTCCCATTTTTAGCTGTCATGTTAATCCCCAGGTATTTCACTTTCTTAACCACTGTTAAACCTGTCTCATTCTGAAACCTCTCTCTCTCAATCGCTGTTAAATTTTTCTCTAAGACCTTTGTTTGTGGATAGATTCCTCCAAGTTGGTAGGCCCACCACCTGCCTCCTGCTGCAAATGCGGAAGGTATCAGGTTGAGTTCCAGGCATTTTCCTGGTCGGCAACACTTAAGACCTTCTTCCTGTCAGTGTAGACAGCTATGAGCTTGATGGAACAACATTCCCACTTGGCAGCTTCCTATCCTATCCAGTTGCTTAAGAAAGGGTGGGGAGGAAAGTATTTAATGAAATTAAATTTGAATACATGACTTTTGCAAAAGCAGAAATGTTCAGGATGCAGCCTTAGCGACCAGGAAATTCCATGGTGGTCATTTATATTGCTTGGAAAAGTTTGGAAAGTTAGTGTCCATGATCCCCAAGTCCTTCCTAATTCCAGAGGTCCTGGATCTATGAAGAGTAAAAATCTGATGAAGGATTCCATTGTAGACCTAACCCAGCAAGTTTCTTTGTTAAAGAATGCCCACAGTTGCCACCTCAGGATCCCATGAGCATAGCCAATGAAGAGATGGTGCCCAATGGGCAAATGGGTGGGCCTTACCCTCTTCTCATCTGGCTGGGAGCCGAGAAAGACTATAGCCAGCAGAGTTGGGTTTGAGCTGAGCTAGACACATTGACAACACTACTGGGAAGATGACAGAAAATACCATTCTCAGAGGCAAGGTATTTCTGAAGCTCAGAACAGCAGTAATTCTGATTGGCAGATGTTGAAAGCAAAGGGGAACCTTCAGTAGAATGGAAGGAAGGCTGACTTAGTGGCCAGTTATGTTGGTATGTGGGTGCATTATCTGCTCATTTTTCTCGTCTTCCATTAGCAAGCTGTAAAATTTCAGTTTGGCAGCTGTGCTGAAAACATCCCAGGAGCAGTAATCATCATCATCATAATTTTATGCTACCCAAGTGGCTGGGTGCAGCTAAGTGCCAGCACCCTTACAAGGTTCAAGAATCAGCTGGAGTGTCTGCAGAGAAGGAGGACCAATCTGACCCTTGCTAATGTTGGCCAATGAAATAGTAGTTAGCAGGTTGAGAGGCAGCAGAAGCCTGTAAAAGTTGGTCATCCCATTAAATACGCAGGGTTCTAGTTTGGAAAAAAAGTAGTTGGCAACCCCTTTGCCCCCTTTAAACGTATTTATTTCCCTTCTCTTTTACACAGGGCAATTTATATGTGAACTAGTAGGAGGAAACTGCCATTATCCAGCATCTACAAAGTGTGCCAATGGAGAAATTAAAGGGGTCCCCTGTGGCTACAATGGAATCTGCTGCTTGGGTAAGTGATATCCATTGAGTTGTTTTGTTTTCACAAAAGAGATAAATATGCAGTAAATAAATATATATATAAAGGTAAAGGTAAAGGACCCCTGACAGTTAATTCCCGTCGCGAACAACTCTGGTGCGCTCCTCTCGCTTTACTGACTGAGGGAGCCCCCGTCTGTCTTCAGACAGTTTTTCCAGGTCATGTGGCCAGCATGACTAAACCGCTTCTGGCAAAACCAGAGCAGTGCATGGAAACACTGTATACCTTCCCGCTGCAGCAGTACCTTTTTATCAACTTGCACTTTGACATGCTTTCAAACTGCTAGGTGGGCAGGACCTGGGACCGAGCAATGGGAACTCAACCGATCATGGGGATTCGAACGAGGACCTTGCGTGCTGAGTCCCACAATTGCCACCCCAAAAAATTCACACTTCACACATCAATTTTTGTTCAGGTTTTTTGGCATAATTTTGGCCACAACTTTATTCAAATACAAAAAATGTGAGTAGTTGCTTAGGCATTGGTTATGACTATCTGTCCATGCCCTCAGGGACAGAGCTGGCATTCCGGACACGAACGGAAGCCAGTGTGGGAAACAAGTATTGGGTGAGAAAGTGAAGCTGGGCATCAGTCTCACACTACTCACCCTCATGTTCCTGTGGGGCTTGCACGGCCCAAGTCCAACGCCATGAACAAGGACGAAAAGAATGGCAAGCCCCTGGATTCCTTTAACGAAATTCCCTTCGCATCATTTGGAGGGGTAGGCACTTACCCCTCCAAGAACCAATTTAACCAATGCCTAACCGCCAACCTTACAAGTTGTGACGATTTGCTACGCAGTGGGCAAAACCAAATGGCACCAGCCAATCAGCCAGATGGCAAAATTCCTACCAGGCCCCCGCACCAAGGCAGGCGACCCCATGACAGGCATAGCAAGGTCAAGCGAACAAGAAAACCACCCTATTAAAGGGAGGGAGGGTGGGTGATCCAATGCAAAGCGGCCAAGAGGAAGTCCAACGTCTGGCCCCTGTATTTAAAGACTCTAACCCCTACTCCAAATTTGGCAACAACAAAACTGCCCCAGCAACCCAATCATAACCCCTTAGGAGGCTTGGGTCTCCCACAAATCTGCCTAGTCATGGCAAGGTGGCTTGTTACCCCAACAGCAACACGTGCTCTCTGTTAGGGAGAACACGCTTTTTGGACGGCAAGCCCAAGAGGACCGGTAAGATGATGTTGGCCAATGAAACAGTAGTTAGCAGGTTGAGAGGAAGCAGAAGCCTGTAAAAGTTGGTCATCCCATTAAATACGCAGGGTTCTAGTTTGGAAAAAAAGTAGTTGGCAACCCCTTTGCCCCATTGAAATGAATTTATTTCCCTTCTCTTTTACACAGGGCAAGATATGCTGTGTGAACTATTAGGAGGAACTTGCCAATTCCCAGCAACTAGAAACTGTGCCAATGGAGAAATTAGAGGGGTCTCCTGTGGCAGCAACGGAATCTGCTGCTTGGGTAAGTGATATCCATTGAGTTGTTTTGTTTTCACAAAAGAGATAAATATGCAGTAAATAAATAAATATATAACCAAATAGGTAAAGGTAAAGGACCTCTGACAGTTAAGTCCAGTCGCGAACAACTCTGGGGTTGCTGCGCTCCTCTCACTTTACTGACTGAGGGAGCCCCCATCTGTCTGCAGACAGTTTTTCCAGGTCATGTGGCCAGCATGACTAAGCCGCTTCTGACAAAACCAGAGCAGTGCACGGAAACGCTGTTTACCTTCCTGCTGCAGCAGTACCTATTTATCAACTTGTACTCTGACATGCTAGGTGGGCAGGAGGTGGGACCGAGCAACGGGAACTCAACCCGTCGTGGGGATTCGAATGACGACCTTCCAGATGGCAAGCCCATAAGGACCGGTAAGATCCCCCCCCCAATCAATCATTCTATGTAACATTGATGATGTTGACTGGAGCATCAGACAAAACAGGACTTCCCGTGCCTGACAATCCAAATCTGTAAAACTCCACCCTGAGCTCACCAGCTGGCCTCGGGTAAACCAGGCTTTCACTCTCAGCCTCGATCTCCCCATCGATATTATGGGACATAATAATCCTGACGTGCTGTTACAGAAGGCTTTGAATATGTATTTACTCATTGCAATTATCTCCCACCTTTTTCTCCATGGAGTTCAAGATGCCTTCTGTGGATCTTCCTAATTTAATCCTCACGACGACCCAGCAAGGCCCAAGGCCACTATGTGAGCCTCATGATGAGGCTGGATTTAAAGGCTGGTCTCCCATTTCCAGGTCCAGGACCTCAGGCTCTCATACTTGGAAGTGCTAGTCCAATGCTCAAAACAAAACATCAGTCAAATGAATGTTTATGTTTTGCACAAGAAGTCCTTTCAAATAATGACAATTTATTTTGAAGTGCTATTCCAAGGCTCAAAACAAAACGCCCGTCAAATTAACGTTTCTGTATTGCACAAGGAGTTCTCTCAAATAATGAAAATCTACTTCCCTCTCTTTTGCACAGATGGATTCCCATTGTGTAGATTCTTGGGAGGTTTTTGCCAGGCCCCAAGGACAGCGAACTGTGCTTTTGGAGAGATTATAAACCTCTCCTGTGGTTCTAATGAACGCTGCTGCAGGAGTAAGTTGTATCCATGACTTGGTGGTCCCACTCGTGCAAATGTTGGCTAATTTTTAATCCTGCTTCCTGATCTACACTCTGCGACTTCACTGGAGAAAGCAGGGCTTTGCTTGTGCTAAAGGAAATAATCACTGATCAGTTTATGGATCAGAGTAGCAGATAATACGCTCAAGGTATATTAACCCTATGTTTAGATGTCTAAATTTGGATTCAGTTTTGTGTTTTTTTTTAAATAATTTTTTTTATTTGCTTTTTTTTCCAAGGTCAAAATACATCGTCATTAACACCACAAAAGCAGTTTTACAGAAAAAAGAAGAAATTATAAAAGAAGAAAAAAAATATCACATTTCCAGATCTATTTTCATAATCAACTGGACTTCCCCACATCTTCCATCCCCTGCTTTCTTTACAATGAAAATAAATAGCAAATTGATACCTTATTTTATGTGTTTTTGTGCTTTCATTTAATTATATAGTCTGTAATTTATATTTTTCAAGGTCCTAACTTAATTTCCACCATTTACAAATCTCAATACTGAAGCATGTTTTTCCCGAAAACTTGACAAATTCTCAACATTCATATAACTTGTAATGTTTTTGTAGATAGTCCTTAAATTTTTTCCAGTCCTCTTCCACCGCTTCTTCTCCCAGATCTCGGATTCTGCCGGTCATTTCAGCTAGTTCCAAGTAGTCCATCAGCTGTGAATGCCACTCTTCCAGCGTGGGTAGCTCCTGTGCTTTCCAATGTTTGGCTATAAGGATTCTTGCTGCTGTAGTTGCATATATAAAAAAAACTCTATCTTTCTTTAACACTCTCTGGCCCACAATGCCCAGGAGGAAGGCCTCTGGTTTCTTGTGAAAGGTGTACTTAAACACCTTTTTCAACTCATTATAAATCATTTCCCAGAAAGCCTTCACCCTCGGGCATGTCCACCAGAGGTGAAAAAAGGTACCTTCAGCCTCCTTACATTTCCAACATTTATTGTCAGACAGATGATATATCTTTGCAAGTTTAACTGGGGTTATGTACCACCTGTATACCATTTTCTTTTTTTTTATAATATTTTTTATTAGTTTTACAAAAGTTTTTATAACAGACAAACACAAAAAAGAAAACAAACAAACAAACAAGTATAATTTCATAATGTCATTTCATAAACTTCTTTCCTCGGACTTCCCCATACCTCCCCTTTCTGCATCCTCGTGTCCAAATTTTATAGCAACTTATAAATGTTTTTTCCAACTCTAATTCGTCATAGTCCTTTCTTATTCTAATCTTATATTACTGCAACCCTTTCTCTCTATAGAATCTCGACATTCTAAACTTCATCAAGTTTATAGTAGTCCTTAAGATAAATCTTGAATTTCTTCCAATCTTCTTCCGCAGTCTCCTTTCCCTGGTCTCGAATTCTGCTCGTCATTTCCGCCAATGTCATATAGTCAATCACTTTCATCTGCCATTCTTCCACGGTGGGTAGATCTTGTGTCTTCCAATACTTTGCGATCAGTATTCTTGCTGCTGTTGTTGCGTACATAAAGAAAGTTCTATCCTTTTTTTGCACCAATTGGCCGACAATGCCCAAGAGAAAGGCCTCTGGTTTCTTAAGAAAGGTATATTTAAATACCTTTTTCATTTCATTATATATCATCTCCCAGAAGACCTTAATCTTCGGGCATGTCCACCAAAGATGATAAAAAGTACCTTCAGTTTCCTTACATTTCCAGCATTTATTGTCAGGCAAATGGTAAATTTTTGCTAGCTTAACTGGGGTCATGTACCACCTGTATACCATTTTCATCACATTTTCCTTTAAGGCACTACATGCCGTAAATTTAATTCCGGTGTTCCACAACCTTTCCCAGTCAGCAGACATAATATTATGACCAATGTCCTGTGCCCACTTAATCATAGCTGATTTAACTATTTCATCTTGTGTGTTCCATTTCAACAGCAAGTTATACATTCTTGACAAATTCTTAGTATTGGGTTCTAGCAGTTCTGTCTCGAGTTTTGATTTTTCCACCTGGAAGCCAATTTTCCTGTCTTGTTTAAAAACCTCCGTTATTTGATAATAGTGGAGCCAATCTTGTACTTTGGGTTTTAGTTTTTCATGGCTCTTTAATTTCAGTTTCTCTCCATCCTGTTCTAAAATCTCACAATACTTTGGCCATCCGACCTCCATATTAACTTTCTTATGGGCCTTCGCCTCTAAGGGTGACAACCATCTAGGGGTTTTGTTTTCCAACAGGTCTTTATATCTCATCCAAACATTGAACAACGCTTTCCTTACAATGTGATTTTTAAAGGCACTATGCACTTTGATTTTGTCATACCATAAATATGCATGCCAACCGAATGCGTTATTGAAACCTTCTAAGTCCAAGATATCTGTATTCTCGAGGAGCATCCACTCTTTCAGCCAGCAGAATGCTGCTGCCTCATAGTACAATTTTAAGTCCGGCAGGGCAAATCCCCCTCTTTCTCTTGCATCTGTTAATATTTTATATTTTATTCTGGGCTTTTTGCCCTGCCAGACAAATTTCGCAATATCTTTCTGCCACCTCTTGAAACAGTCCATCTTGTCAATAATCTGCAAAGTTTGAAACAAAAATAACATTCTAGGCAATACATTCATCTTAATTACTGCAATTCGGCCTAACATTGATAATCTCAAATTTGACCATATTTCTAAGTCTTTTTTAATTTCTAACCAACATTTTTCATAATTGTCCTTATATAAATTCAAATTTTTAGATGTTAAATTAACCCCTAGGTATTTCACCTTCTTAACCACCATCAAACCCGTCTCTTCTTGAAACTTGTTCTTCTCCATATCTGTCAGGTTTTTCCCTAAGACTTTAGTTTTTTGTTTATTCAATTTAAATCCAACTACCTGGCCAAATTGTTGAATTATCTCCAACACCTTTTTCGTGCTAGTGTATGGCTCTTGTAAAGTCAGAACTAAGTCATCTGCGAAAGCCCTTAACTTGTAATGTTTTGCTCCGACCTGTACACCTTTAACTTGCTGGTCCTCTCTAATCATGTTCAGCAACACCTCCAGGACCGAAATAAAAAGCAATGGGGAAATTGGGCACCCCTGTCGTGTTCCTTTTTCTATCTTAAGTTCCTCAGTTATTACATTGTTTACAATCAACTTAGCTTTTTGTTCGGAATATATTGCACCCATACCATTCTCAAAACCTTGTCCTACCCCCATCCCATGAAGGTTCTTTTTCATAAAACTCCAAGAAATGTTGTCAAAGGCTTTCTCCGCATCCACAAATATCAAAACTGCTTTAGTATTTATGTTCACCTCTAACTTTTCCAAAATGTCTATTATATTCCTAACATTGTCTGAGAGGTGTCTCTTTGGGAGAAAGCCTGCTTGGTCTCTATGAATCTTTTCCATCAATACTCTTTTGAATCTTTTTGCTAAAATGTCTGCAAAAATTTTGTAATCCACATTGAGTAACGAGATTGGGCGGTAGTTCTTCAATTGAGTCTTTTCAGTCTCTGTCTTTGGTATGAGTGAAATATATGCTTCTTTCCACGATTCAGGTGCCTTTTTTCCCTCTAAGATCTCATTACAGACATCCTTTAACGGTTGTATCAACCATTCCTTTAACGATTTGTAATATCTGGAAGTCAGTCCATCTGGCCCTGGAGATTTGCCCAATTGCATGTCCTGAATGGCACCCTCTATCTCTTGTTCTGTTATTCTCTGGTTTAGATCCACCTTACTTTGAGGAGAGATTTTTTGTAATCCATGTTTATTAAGGAATTTATCTATATCTTCTTCATTTTGTAATCCTTGGGAATAAAGTTTTTTGAAATAACTCACAAAACAGTTTCTTATCTCATTTGGTTTAGATATGGTCCTTCCATCCACTTCCAAACTTGAAACTGTATTTAATTTCTGTCTTTTCTTGAGTTGCCATGCCAAGAGTTTGCCACATTTGTCTGCCGACTCAAATGTCTTTTGTCTCATTTGCTTTATTTTCCACTCTATCTCTTGGTTCATCAATTCCATATATTGTGTTTGATACAATTTAATCTCCCTCAAAATCTCCTGGGACTTTGGTTTTGACCTTAATTTTTTCTCTCCTTCTTTTATCTTTTCCAAAAATTTTTCTCTTTTCTCCTTCTGCTTTCTCTTCTTTATTGAGTTTTGTTGAATCAAAAACCCTCGCATCACAGCTTTACTTGCGTCCCAGATCACTCTTCTTTCCACATCGCCCCTTAGATTGATTTCAAAATAGTCCTTTAAGGTTTTTTGGGCCTTCAAGTGGAACTCTCTATCTCGAAACAGGGTGTCATTCATTCTCCATCTAAACTGACCAGTTGTTGTAAGTTTCATTTCCATCTTCACGGCGTTATGGTCGGAGCAGGTTTTTGGGCAGATTTCTACCTTCTTAATCTTCGGAGCCATTCCACTAGTAATCCAGATTTGGTCGATTCTGGTCCAGGTCATCTTTGCTTGGGAGAAAAAGGTTCCCTCTCTTTCAAGAGGGTTCCTTGTTCTCCAAATGTCTATTAAGTCCATATTTTCAGTCATTTCAAAAAAAGTCTTCGGGAGTCTCCCTTCTTTAGTGAGTATCAGTCTTTGTGTCTTGTCCATGTTTGTAGAAACTACACCATTCATATCTCCCATGATTATCATGTTATATTCCAAATAGTCCATCAGGGTTTCATGAAGTTTTTTAAAGAATTCTGCTTTACCTTCATTTGGTGCATAAATCCCAATTATCAAAAATTTTTCTCCTTGTGCTTGAATCTCCACCGCTAAATATCTTCCTTCTTCATCTTTAAAAATCATTTTTGGGGCCCACTTCTCTTTTACATAAATCACAACTCCTCTTTTTTTCACTTTGTCCGACGAGATAAATTCTTGTCCCAATTTTTTATTCATAAGCAGTCTCCTGTGGGCTCTGGTTATGTGAGTTTCCTGTAAACAAATCACGTCCAGTTGTTCTCTGTACAAAATGTGGAATACTTGTCGTCTCTTCAAAGGCATGTTCATCCCATTACAATTCCAGCTAAGGAATTGCAGGGCCATCTTGTTATTTTTCTGGTATTCCTCCAACTGCTCCCAATTGTTGTTCCTCCTCTGTTGGTGGTGGAAGGTTCTGTCCAAATGAGAGGTTCAAGATATCTATTACACTCCTTTGCTCAGCAATTGGGTCTACAGTTCCTTTCTGTAGATCTTCTTGATTTTTATGCAGGAAGCTGTCTTTATCCTGTGTCGTCTTTATTTTCACCTTCTTCCCCCTATAGTCAAAGGACAGTCCCTGTGGAAATTCCCACCTAAAACGAATGTTGTTCTTCTTGAGCAGGTAAACCAGGTCCTTATAAGAAGCTCTCAAGTCCAGAATATGTTTAGGGATATCTTTAAAGATCTGTATCGGTGAATTCCCAATTTGTAAGGCCTTTTCAAAATGCAGTCTTAATATTTTGTCTCTTTCCTCCTTCGATCTCAAGGTGATCAAGCAGTCTCTCGGTACCTTTCTATTCTGTCTTCTGCCCAGTCTGAATGCCGTTGTGATTTTGATTTCGTCTTCCTCTAAGTCTTCCCAAGCATCAGCAAACTCCTTCGTTAAAAAGTCCATGAGATTGTCTCCTTCGTCCTCTGGAATTGATCGTAATTTCAGATTCCTTTCTTTTCTTTGTAGTTCCCACAGTGCCAGAGTTGCATCGTGGTCGTAGACCTTCCTGGCAATCGGTTCTAATTTTTCCTGAGTCTCTCCAGCAATAGTTCTGGCTTCCTCCGCAATTTGACGTGTGGCAGAGTTCTCTTGCGTAAGCTTATTTATAGATTCTGTATTCAAATCAAGTCTTGCTGTCAAGTCTGTCAATTTCTGTGAGTTCTCTGTCAATTTCTTAGTGTTCTCTGCCGTTTGCTTTGTTAAATTCTCCAGGGATTGATTTATCTTAAGAAGGGCTTGCGATACTGCATCCATGGAGACTGCTGTACCTCTTTCTTGTCCTGTTGTCACTGTAGAAGTTATTCCTGAGATCGAGCCTCTTTTCTTGTGTTGCTGCAGCTGTTGTTGATATTGCCTTGTCTTGGCTCTCGTGCTTATCTCGTCTGCTGGGCCACTCATATCCCAAGGTCGTTTCCCACAAGAGCCTTCTCCTAAGAAAATTCCACTGTCCCAAAGCGTAGCAACTTTTAGTTTACCCTCTAGAGGGAGCAAATCAGAATGTCCGCAAACCGAAATAAAGAGTATTAAAAAGCAAATTTATCAGGAGGCTTCTATAAGTATAATGCAACACTTTCCCAGTAAATAGAGTCCCAGCCTTCCCTGATATAATGTATCCACAAAGTCCCAAAACTTTGTAACAAATAAACAATAAAGCTTCCACTTTGTAACTTTCTCAGGAATCTGAAGTCAGTTCAGTGTTCCTTTGTTTTATGAGCAGTTCGTACCAGGTTGGAGGCTGCAGAAAGTTTCCTTTTCCTTTAAATTAGTCATGCAGCTTATAAAGTCACTTTTTCCTCCCCTCTGCCCTGCAAGCTGGAGGGGATAGTCAAAGTCCAAATGTCGGGTTCAAGCATTTAAAAACGATTTTCCCTTACGGATGCAGCTTAGTAACTTCCGTTGCTTTGATTATCATGCAGTCGGGGGAAGGCAGACTTCCTTAATTTTTGCCTTTCCCGTTTTCAGCCTAATTTCAGGTAGTTTTAATTCGAATAGAGGTTCAGTCTTACTCACGGGTCTTTTTTGTCCAGATTATTCAGGAAGGGAATCGGCGCTCTCCACTAATGGCGACGCGGCTTCACTCTGCGGGCTGGGTAGCGATTCTCAGCACCGCGCTCCCCCGTTGTCGTTCCGGAGCCTTTAAAAAGGCTCTTTCTGCGGTAAAGAGGGGGCGCTTCGGGTGCCCACCGAATCTCCTTGTTCACAGGATCCGTTCCTGTGATTTTAGGGGTCCCCCGCTTGCCGAAGCGGGTCAGACCCGAACTCGCAGAGCCGTCCTCTCTCCGGAGCTCGGAGAGAGAGCAGCCATTAGCGCTGGCGCCGAACCGGAAGTCACCTGTATACCATTTTCATAATGTTTTCTTTTAGGGCACTACATGCCGTAAATTTCATACCGGTGGTCCATAACCTTTCCCAGTCTTCAGACATAATGTTGTACCCAATGTCTTGTGCCCATTTTATCATAGCTGATTTAACTGTCTCATCTTGAGTATTCCATTTAAGCAACAAGTTATACATTCTTGAAAGCACTTTAGTCTTAGGTTCAAGTAATTCTGTCTCTAGTTTTGATTTTTCCACCTGGAAACCAATTTTCTTATCCTTTTTAAAAACCTCTAGAATTTGGGCATAATGAAACCAGTCTCGCACCTTTCCCTTCAATTTTTCGAAACTCTGCAACCTCCAAGTATCACCAACTCTTTCTATTAACTCACAATATTTTGCCCAGCCACTCTCCATGTTACGTAGTTTAATGGCCTTGGCCTCTGTCGGTGATAGCCACCTCGGGGTCTTATTTTCAAGTAAGTCCTTGTATTTAGTCCAGACAATGAATAGAGCTTTCCTGACAATATGGTTTTTAAACAATTTATGAGACTTTGCCTTGTCGTACCACAAATAAGCATGCCACCCAAAAGCGTTGCTGTGCCCTTCCAGATCTAGGACATCTGTGTTTTCTAACAGAAACCAATCCTTCATCCAGCAGAAGGATGCAGCTTCATAATACAATCTTAAGTCCGGCAGGGCAAATCCCCCTCTTTCCTTTGCATCTGTTAATATCTTAAATTTTATTCGGGGCTTTTTGCCCTGCCAGACAAACTTCGCAATATCCTTCTGCCACTTTCCAAAGCATTCCACTCTGTCCACGATCTGGAGGGTTTGAAACAAGAATAACATTCTTGGCAATACATTCATTTTGACTGCTGCAATCCTTCCCGACAAAGAAAGTTTCAATCTTGACCAAATTTCTAAGTCCCTTTTAATTTCAGACCAACATTTTTCATAATTGTCTTTAAACAAATTTAAATTTCTTCCAGTCAAGTTAACCCCCAGGTATTTCACTTTTGTTACCACGTTTAATTCTGTTTCCTTCTGAAACCCATCTACTTCTGAAGAAGTCATATTTTTTGCCAAAACCTTGGTTTTTTGTTTGTTCAGCTTAAATCCCGCCACCCGACCAAATTCAGAAATTAACTCTAAGGCTCTTTTTGTACTGGTTTCTGGCTCCTGTACTGTCAAAACCAAATCATCTGCAAAAGCCTTCAATTTATATTGTTTTTCTCCGACCTGTATTCCTTCCACCTGTTGGTCCTTCCTAATCAAGTTCAGCAACACCTCCAGGACAGAAATAAATAATAAGGGTGATAGGGGGCATCCCTGTCGTGTCCCTTTTTCAATTTTAAACTCCTCTGTCACCACATTGTTTACTATCAATTTAGCTTTTTGTTCTGAATAAATTGCTTCAATACCATTTTGGAACGCCCTTCCCACTCCCATTCCTTCCAAATTTTTCTTCATAAATTTCCAAGATACATTATCAAAGGCCTTCTCTGCGTCTATAAAAATCAAAGCTGCTTTTGTGTTCATATTTGTCTGTAATAACTCCAAAACGTCGACAATATTCCTGGTGTTGTCAGACAAGTGCCTGCCCGGGAGAAAGCCTGCTTGGTCTTTATGTATTACTTCGTTTAAGACTTTTTTCAGTCTATTTGCCAGAATATCAGCAAAAATTTTGTAATCCACATTTAGGAGTGAGATGGGACGGTAATTCTTAAGTTGGGTCTTTTCAGATTCCAATTTTGGTATCAAGGTGATGAATGCCTCTTTCCACGATTCTGGTGCCCCCTTCCCTTCCATAATTTGATTACATACCTCCATTAGTGGCTGAACCAAATATTCCTTCAGTGTCTTATAATACTTGGAGGTAAGCCCATCTGGACCTGGGGATTTGCCTAATTGCATATTCTGAATGGCACTTTCAATTTCCTGTTGTGTTATTTTATAGTTCAGGGCTGTTTGTTTATCTTGTGTTAGTTTTTGCAGGCCATGACCTTTTAAGAATTGGTTTATCTCAGTCTCTGCTTGGTGTCCTTGGGTAAACAATTTTTTAAAATATCTCTGGAAACACTTTCTAATTTCTTCTGGTTTCTGGATACATTCTCCTTCGACCTCGAGATTGGTAACAAAGTTCAATTTTTGTCTCTTTTTCAGCTGCCATGCCAGCAGCTTCCCACATTTGTTTGCCGATTCAAATGATCTTTGCTTCATCTGTTTAATTTTCCATTCAACTTCTTGATTTATTAGTTTCGCGTATTGTGCTTGATGGAATTTTATTTCTCTTAAAACCTCTTTTGATTTTGGGTTTAGTCTCAATTTTTTCTCTCCGTCTCTTATCTTCTCCAAGATCTTGTCTTTTTTACCATTCCGAAGTTTTTTCTTGATAGAATTCTGTTGTATCAGAAACCCTCTCATAACAGCTTTACTCGCGTCCCAGATTATTCTCTTTTCCACCGAAGTATTCAAATTTATTTCAAAATAATCTTTCAGCGTTTTTTGGGCCTGCTTCACAATCTCCTGATCTCTAAATAAATAGTCATTCATTCTCCATCTGAAGGATCCAGCTGGTGTAAGTCTCAAGTCCATTTTCAAAGCATTATGGTCGGAGCAGGTTTTAGGGCAGATCTCTATTTTTTTAGTCTTAGGTGCCAGTCCTCTAGATGTCCAGATTTGGTCGATTCTTGTCTAAGATAGGTGGGCTTCAGAAAAGAATGTTCCCTCTTTACCTAAAGGGTTCTTTGTTCTCCAAATATCAGTCAAGTCCATATTGTCTGTGAGTTCAAAGAAAGTCTTTGGGAGTCTGCCATCTTTGGTCAAATTTTGGTTTTGTGACTTGTCCATGTAAGTGGAGACAACCCCATTCATATCTCCCATCAAGATGATGTTAGAATAGTCAGTATGGTCCAGCATTATCTCATGCAGCTTCTTGTAAAATTCCGATTTCCCATCATTTGGTGCGTAGATTCCTACTATCAAAAATTTTTCTCCTTGTGCTTGTATTTCAATTGCCAAAATTCTTCCAAATTCGTCTTTAAACACCAACTTTGGTGCTAGGCTCTCTTTTGCATAGATCACTACTCCTCTTTTTTTAACTTTGTCTGATGAAATAAATTCTTGGCCTAGTCTCTTATTAATTAATACTCTCCTGTGGAGCCTAGACACATGAGTTTCTTGAAGGCAAATGACATCTAATTGTTCTTTTCTCAATATGTGAAAAATCTTTTTCCTTTTTTCAGGGGAATTTGCGCCATTAATATTCCAGCTGAGAAGCTGTAGAGACATCCTGGATCAATTTATTAGCCGGTAGGGGCTTCTCCTTTATCGTCTTTGACTGGAGGTGGAACCGGGTTAAAGCCAAACGAAGGAGGTGGCCAGGCTCCTACCCCTTTCCAGAGGTCCTCCCCATGATCGTTTAAGAACTTTTCTTGCTCTTCTGCTGTTCTGATTCTTACCTTCTTCCCTTTCCAGGAAAAAGATAGTCCTTGAGGGAATTCCCACCTGTAGGGTATTGTGTTATTCCTCAATAGGCTTGCCAGGTCTTTATATGTAACTCTTAAATCCAATAGCTGTTTTGGTATGTCTCTGAAGATTTCTGCTGTCTTTCCCTGGATTACCAATGAATTTTTAAAATGTAGGCTGAGTATATTGTCTTTTTCCTGCTTAGATCTCAAAATGATCAAGCAGTCTCTTGGTTTGTCCTTCTTGGCCACTCTTCCCAATCTAAAAGCGGTAACAATTTTAAAGTCCTTCTCTTCTGTCAGATCCCAGAACTTGGATATTTCTGTTGTCAAAAAACCAGTCAAATCTTCTTTTTCTGATTCTGGGATATTTCTCAGCCTGAGGTTGCTCTCCCTGTTTTTCAATTCCGCCATGGACAGGTACGCTTGTTGTTCAGTGACCTGTCTGCTCAGTGGTCTTACTTCTCCTCTTAGTTCCTCAATCCTTTCTTTATTTTGATCTGCTTTAGTATTTGCTTCCAAAGCTAATTTTCGATTTTCTGTTGTAGTTTTTTCAATATTCCCTAGTGCTTGTGTATTTTGAGCGACTTGGTCTGTCAGTTTATTAATTGTAGCTGTCACCTTATCAAATTTAGCCACTTGCTCCTCAAATTTAGCTGCTTGTTCATCAGCCTTTTTATTTAACGCTGCCAACTGATCCAATATTTCTTTAGATACAGGGTCTAGCCCTCCTGCGGCCATATCCCCAAAAGTTGGCTGCTGGGGTTGTCCTTCTTGCAGACCTATCACAATAGGAACAGATGATCTGCGTGGCTGCACAGGCAAAGTTGTTTGCAAAAGTTCAGTTTGTTTTGCTTTCTTAGCAGCCCTTGTTTTTCCTGCACCACTCATTCCACAGCTGTCCAGGCGTCAAGGTCAAATTGTAAATCCCATGGGAAAGACAATCCAAAAAAAGTAAACATCCAGACATAAAAATTCCAAATCAAACAGCAGTTCTCAGAGACTAATAATTCCACAATCCAGCAGGGGGAGCTCCCAAGAAATTAGGAAGAAGGATAGGAAATTTCGACCATTAAATTCCAGCAGAAAAGAAGGAAAATCAAACAAAATCCAAAACAGGGGGGACCTTCCAAGTTCAGTTTTAACTGCAGAGAGTAGAAGTTCTTTACAAAGGTGCATGCAACAGTTCCTTTTTTACAGCTTACAAAGTAGCCCAGTGTAACTTTATATTTTTTTTATCTATAGTTACCACAGTCCGATGTTTCTTTGTATCCAGACAGATCGAGAGCAGGGTTTCTTAACTTTATAATCCACAGAAAGATAGATGGAAGAAAGAATCACAATCTTTATCCACTTATAAAACTGGTATAACTTTTCTTTAACTTTTAAGCAATCAAATCCGAATTTGCAAAGTATATTCCAGCTTCTTTTAAATTCCTTTCAACGCTTCCGCTTTAGAAAGTCTTTGCTTAATACTTTAAACAGAGCCGGAAGACTGACTTCCTTTTTAGCGTCTCCCGCTTTCAGCCGAATTTCGCCAAATTTAAGTTCAGATAAAGCCTCAAGTTTCTTACTCACGAGTATGTTGTTTTCGATTCAATTGTTGAAAGAAGAAAGGTCAGCGCCGATCAGCAGCAGCCGCGCGGCTTCGCTTCCGCGGAAAGAGCGATGGATTCACAGCACCGCTGCCCCCTCCACGTTCCGAAACCCCTTACGGGGTCTCTTCTGCGTTTCCGAGGTCGCTCCTGGTGCCCGCCGAACCCCACGGCCACGAGCTCACTCTACCCGTGGTTTTTCTGACTGGGTCGTCGCTGTGCCGCAGCGCACGACCCTTTTCCGCGGAGCCCCTCTTCAGCAACTGAAGAGGACCGCCATTGCTGAACGTGCCGCCTCCGGAAGTCTAAATTTGGATTCAGTTTTGATGCAGCACTTCAAGGTTCTGCATCTTCTTTTAAGCATTAGAGCCTCAAGGTTTTCATCTGTGCACAGGGAATTTTGATGCCACAGATGTTCATATGGGTGCAAACTGTGCAAGCTGCACTTCCCATGGTCAGTAAAAAATGGCGGCTCCGATCTAACTCTCCAAAATGTTAAGACAGCGCTGAGTAAGTGAGGATGAGCCAGCAGTCTGCTGCTGCTGCTGCAAGAACACATATGTGATTTGGCAACAAAGAGTCCCATTTCATACTGCACTTTCCAGACCTCACCTGAAGTACAAAAATACATCACAATATCCAGTAGACCCGGAGCTAGAAACCTCATGGTCCCTAAGGACCTGAACCAGGAGAGGAATTCTTGAATGCCAACAATGGTGATAATTATGGGTAGGTAGCTGTGTTGGTATGCCATAGTCAAAACATAATAAAAAAATTCCTTCCAGTAGCACCTTAGAGACCAAGTAAGTTTGTTCTTGGTATGAGCTTTCGTGTGCAATGCACACTTCTTCAGATACACACAATGGTGATAGTTCATTCTGCCTCTTAGAAATACTGGAGAAATGAATTGAAAAGCAACTGCAATCTGAGGCTGGAGATGAGAAATAATTTAATAGATCTATTCTAGCCTGTGATGGAGTCCTCAGAGTCATTGACTGTCAGTGGACCATCCTGATATCCAGGATGGGCCAGGAGATGTCGGCACTGATCTTGCAAATTCCTCTGAGAGCTCTTCTGGGGCTGGGCCTGCATGTCCTCTTCCTTTCTGCTACAGATTCCTGAATTGCAGGGTGGCCTTAAATGTTCCTTTGAGTCTTTCCAGCACTATAAATCTTATCTCCTGAAGGTGAGCAGTCTGACTCCAGGCTCCTGAAAGTGCAATCGATTACAGATTTCCTTTTTTCTTTTATGCAGGTCAATAATCAATGTAAGAGGAAAAGGGGGGTTCTGCCAGGAGGAACTCACCAAACGCTGCCCATCTGGTCTAACTCTTCCTGTTTACTGTGGCTTCAATGCACAATGCTGTGCCCTTGAGTGACATCAGTGAGCAGCCCACATCCATCAGTGTGAACGCCTGATGGCTACGCTGATTCTTCTGGATCTTTGCTTGTGGAAGTGGTCCTGATCAATCTATTTGTGAAAGCAGGCAATGAAATAAAAATCAGTCTTTTCAGATGATCATCTAATTAAACGTATATTAACCTGCAAATCTAAAATTGCATTTTTTATTTTTTTAAAAAAGCATTTATATGGCTCACCTCCAGAGGAAGTGCATCATATCTGCCCAAGATTCCTCTTTACTGAAGTTCTCATCCCTGTGTCCCAGGAGGAGATAACTGCAGCCAATGCTTTTCATGCACCCAGGCAGAGCTTGGGTTCCACTGCCAAGTTGGTTATGTGAACACGGGTGGGATAGGCTGAACTCAACCCAGACTGGAGCCATGACCTAACTGGAGCTGATTATTCAGGAGCCACTGCCTTGTGGGTGCCCATAGGTCACTGAGAGTGGTATTTAATGCTGCTAAATGCACATCAGGTTTATTGATTTCTATGGGTGTACTCTTAGTGGGACTCAGAATTTTCTGAAGGGGTGTTTTCTGGAACTTTGAGAAGGAAAGAAGGAACTCAGGGAGGTGCCAGGGAGGAGGTAGACTAATACCACGCTGGTGCCTTTGCCCTTAGTTCCTTAGTCACCACTACCTAAAAGGCCCTCTGCCTGCTTCCCTGTAACTTCGCCTCTCCCAATGGAGGAACTGCCAGAAGGTCCTTGGAGCTGGACCTCGGTGTCCGGGCTGAATAATGAGGGTAGAGATGCTCCTTCAGGTATACTTATACTGCAACAACGTGGAAGAGGATGAAGACCAGAGCAAAGCTCAGGTAAAGGAACCTCATGGCTGGATTTGTCTCTCAGATCTCTGCCCAAGGGAAGACGCTCCAAGGCCGAAGGAAGTCAAGTTTCAATGGAACAAGGAGGTTCTCTCCACTTATAGTGTTGCCGTGCCAAAAAGATGCTGAAACACACATTTGTACATCTGAGTAGGAAAAGCTGCAAGCAGGTATTTCCTGCAATTGTCAGCATTTGAACCGTCCACGCCCCCTTTTCCTTAACTCATCCTAGGCAATTTATTCATCTTGGAGAACTTCCTGGGATTTACCTAAAGAACATCCTTTCTCAAACAATCACAACGTGTGCTGTACTTTGGGTGCAGTTTTTCCAATTCCATATCAATTAACAGATTTCCCGTCATCTCACAGAATCAGCTGCCATGTTCACGGCACCTGGATGGAAAGGAAGCAGAATGTTCTTTAGGAGATTTGCTTTAATGCAGTCTGATGCAACCACAATTGCAGTACAGTGGTACTTTGGTTCCCAAACTTAATTCGTTCCGGAAGTCCATTCCAAAGCCAAAGCGTTCGAAAATGAAGGCACACATTCCCATAGAAAGTAATGCAAAATGGTTTAATCCATTCCAAACTTCTGAAAACAACCTCTAAAACGGCAATTTAACTTGAATTTTACTATCTAACGAGACCATTGATCCATAAAATGAAAGCAATAAACAATGTACTGCAGTCACACAATCAGTCAATCAGTAACAAAAACAAAACTAAAAGAGCCACAAAAACAAAGACACAAAATAAATAGCAAAAACAGCCAGACCTCAGCGTAACACTCCAAACGGAAGTGCGGCACTCAAATCGGAAGCATAACCATCAAAACAGAAGTGTTGCACTCAAAACGGAAGTGTGGCAGTCAAAATGGAAGTATAACACTCAAAACGGAGCACCTTTGGCTTCTGAAAAAGGTTCACCATCTGGAACATTTACTTCCAGGTTTGCAGCATTTGGGTTCTAAGTTGTTTGAGTACAAAGGCATTTTGGAACCAAGGTACCACTGTACCTACAAAGAAAGAATCTTTTCCTTTGGCTTTTCTTCTGGTCTGTAGTTTTGGATTCATTTTTGCTTAATATGCTTGTTTCTGTGAGGCTTGTATTTTTATGTGCTCCTCCCCTATTTTGTGACACCTCTCCCCCCCCAAAAAAAAACCACACCATACAAATTAGTGGTTTTGTTCCATCATTCATAATTAATAAACAGAAACAAGAACAACAGATGTAAAATAAAAATAAAAATGCAGAAATGAGAAAGGAGCCCAAGTATCTACAGTGGTACCTGGGGTCACCTACGCTTCAGGTTACAGACTCCGCTAACCCAGAAATAGTACCTCGGGTTAAGATCTTACTTTCATTAATTTCCCCCCATATATCTAGTCAGAATCCCTTTTCTTGTAACTTCAACCAATTGGTTAGAGTCCTACCCTCCAAGGCTGGAAAAAACGAGCTTGCTCCCTCTTCCATGTGACAGCCCTTGTGTTATTCGAAGATGGCTATCATATCTCCTATCATCTCCTCATTTGCAGGCTCAACATACCCAACTCCTTCAGCCGTCTTCCAAATGATAATAATAATAATTTTTATTTTTACCCCGCCCTCCCCAGCCAAGGCCGGGCTTAGGGCAGCTAACAAGCAATAATAAAAACAAGTTGAATGAATACAACTTAAAAACAAAATTAAAATACAACATTAAAATATTGAAACATTAAAATATTAAAATGTAGCCTCATCACAGGAGGAGAAAGGAAAAGAAAAAAGAAAGAGGGGGATGGAATCAAACTGGCTCCAAGCCAAAGGCCAAGCAGAACAACTCTATCTTACAGGCGCTGTGGAAAGAAATCAGATCCTGCAGGGCCCTGGTCTCATGAGACAGAGCGTTCCATCGGGCCGGAACCAGAGTTGAAAAGGCCCTGGCTCTGGTTGAAGCTAATCTAACTTCCTTAGGGCCCGGGACCACTAGGGTGTTGCTATTTATGGACCTTGAGGCTCTCCGTGGGGCATACCAGGAGAGGCGGTCCTGTAGGTATGAGGGTCCTAGGCTGTGAAGGGCTTTAAAGGTCAAAACGAGCACCTTAAATCTGACCCTGTACTCCACCGGGAGCCAGTGCTGCTGGAAAAGCACTGGGTGAATATGCTCTCATGGCAGAGACCCCGTGAGGAGCCTCGCTGCAGCATTCTGCACCTGCTGGAGTGTCTGGGACAGCTTCAAGGGCAGCCCCACGTAGAGCGAATTACAGTAGTCAAGCCTAGAGGTGACTGTTGCATGGATCACTGTGGCCAGGTCGGGGCGGGAAAGGTAAGGGACCAACTGCTTGATGCGGCGAAGGTGGAAAAATGTCGCCTTGGCTGTTGCTGTAACCTGCGCCTCCATGGAAAGGGAGGCATCACGGATTACACCCAAGCTCTTAACAGAAGGCAATGGTACTAATTGGGCCTCTGCAAGAGAAGGGAGTTGGTCCCTCATCCCCATGCCATCTCAACCCAGCCATAGGACCTCTGTCTTCGAAGCATTTAGTTTTAATCGGCTCCCACGAAACCATCCAGCCACAGCTTCCAAGCATCTGCTAAGTGTGTTCGGGGCCGAGTCGGTGTGGCCATCCATCAGCAGATAGAGCTGAGTGTCATCAGCATATTGGTGACAGCCCAGCCCAAAGCTCCGGACAATCTGGGCAAGGGGGCGCCTAAAGATGTTAAAAAGCATCAGGGAGAGGATTGCGCCCTGCGGCACTACACACACCAAGGAGTGGCACGACTACATTTCCCTCCCTAGTGCCACCCTCTGTCCCCAACCAGAGTTAAAAGAGCACAGCCATTTATGGGCTGTGCCCTGTATCCCCACGTCGGCGAGGCGGTGGTCCAGAAGATCATGATCAGCCATGTCAAAGGCTGCTGACAAATCTAAAAGGATCAGCAGTCCTGACCCGCCTTGATCCAGTTGTCTACGGAGATCATCTGTTAGGGCAACCAGAGCTGTCTCGGTCCCAAAACCAGGACGGAAACCGGACTGAAATGGATCTAAAGCCGATGTTTCCTCCAGAAACCTATCAAGCAGTTCAGCAACCGCTCTCTCAATTACCCTACCCAGGAATGGAAGATTTGAAACTGGGCGGTAATTGGATAGGTCTAAAGGATCTAGTGAAGTTTTCTTTAAGAGCGGACACACCACTGCTTCCTTCTGCTCCCCTGGGAATGTCCCGTGGCAAGGGACATCTAGACATGCCCTAATCAGCCAAGACGGGCACGGATCAAGGAGGCAGGCGGTGGGCCTACCAACTTGGATGAATCTATCCACATCAGCAGGAAGTATATGATCAAAATGGTCCCACACTGGACCTGAAGTCAGTCGAGGGGCCTCCAGTTCAGTCACTGTATCTAAATTGGCAGCGAGGTCACGGCGACACAACAGTACTTTCTCCACAAAAACGCTCGCAAATGCCTCACAGCCGTGGGTCGAATTTGTGCTTAAATTTGCTTGTCCTTATAAGGACGTCATTGACCTAATTATTCTAAATAGTTGTGCCGGGTGAGAGCTAGCGGATACAATGGAAGCTGCAAAGTAAGATTTCTTAGCAGCTTTCATAGCCGTCTCATAGGCTTTCATAAGCGTCCTATAAGATGTTCTTGAGGCTCCGTCATGAGTCCGTCGGCATGCTCCCTCTAGCCGTCTTAGATCCCGCTTCATTTTCTGGAGCTCCTCAGTAAACCAAGGGGCCCGGTTTCGACAGGGTCGCAGAGGGCGCTTAGGCGCGATCTCATCGATGGCTGCCAAGAGCCAGTTATTTTGAGTTTGCAGGGGAGCAGTTGAAGAAGGAGCAAAAAGGGTTTTCTTGTGTGTGTGTGTTTCTTTGTGGCTCATTAGCTGTTTTCCCTGTGTAAAGGTCAGAGGGGGCAGGGTTTCTGTTGAGGCAGGGGATTAGCTGTGGGAGGAGCTTATCAGAGTTTGCAGGGCAGCAGTTGAAGAAGGGGCAAAAAGGGTTTTCTTGTGTGTGTGTGTTTCTTTGTGGCTCATTAGCTGTTTTCCCTGTGTAAAGGTCAGAGGGGGCAGGGTTTCTGTTGAGGCAGGGGATTAGCTGTGGGAGGAGCTTATCAGAGTTTGCAGGGCAGCAGTTGAAGAAGGAGCAAAAAGGGTTTTCTTGTGTGTGTGTGTTTCTTTGTGGCTCATTAGCTGTTTTCCCTGTGTAAAGGTCAGAGGGTGCAGGGTTTCTGTTGACGCAGGGGATTAGCTGTGGGAGGAGCTTATCAGAGTTTGCAGGGCAGCAGTTGAAGAAGGGGCAAAAAGGGTTTTCTTGTGTGTGTGTGTTTCTTTGTGGCTCATTAGCTGTTTTCCCTGTGTAAAGGTCAGAGGGGGCAGGGTTTCTGTTGAGGCAGGGGATTAGCTGTGGGAGGAGCTTATCAGAGTTTGCAGGGCAGCAGTTGAAGAAGGGGCAAAAAGGGTTTTCTTGTGTGTGTGTGTTTCTTTGTGGCTCATTAGCTGTTTTCCCTGTGTAAAGGTCAGAGGGGGCAGGGTTTCTGTTGAGGCAGGGGATTAGCTGTGGGAGGAGCTTATCAGAGTTTGCAGGGCAGCAGTTGAAGAAGGGGCAAAAAGGGTTTTCTTGTGTGTGTGTGTTTCTTTGTGGCTCATTAGCTGTTTTCCCTGTGTAAAGGTCAGAGGGGGCAGGGTTTCTGTTGAGGCAGGGGATTAGCTGTGGGAGGAGCTTATCAGAGTTTGCAGGGCAGCAGTTGAAGAAGGGGCAAAAAGGGTTTTCTTGTGTGTGTGTGTTTCTTTGTGGCTCATTAGCTGTTTTCCCTGTGTAAAGGTCAGAGGGGGCAGGGTTTCTGTTGAGGCAGGGGATTAGCTGTGGGAGGAGCTTATCAGAGTTTGCAGGGCAGCAGTTGAAGAAGGGGCAAAAAGGGTTTTCTTGTGTGTGTGTGTTTCTTTGTGGCTCATTAGCTGTTTTCCCTGTGTAAAGGTCAGAGGGGGCAGGGTTTCTGTTGAGGCAGGGGATTAGCTGTGGGAGGAGCTTATCAGAGTTTGCAGGGCAGCGGCGCGCGCCTAGCGGCGCGCACAGTTAGATCCATCTTTTACATTTAGGGGAGCTAGTCTCAAACGTTTGTGGGGGGAGATCTAGGTGTTTTTTTGTGTGGGGGAAGTTATTTGTCCTGTCTTCAAGCTTTTTATGATGGAGGACCTCTGTAGCCAACCCCAACGACACGATCTCAAGATGGAAGGGGAGGGAACAGCTGCAGTCGCCTGCGATTCCTGCGCAATGTTTGCCATCTTGCCAAAGGTTGCAGGCAGCTTTACCTGCAGCAATTGCATGTTGATTGTTCTCTTAAAAGACAAAGTCCAGCAACTGGAGGAACGTGTAGCTACGCTCCAAAGAATTAGAGAGCTGGAGCTCTTCTTGGAAGCAACAGAGCACACCGTCTCCACCAAGGAGGAGACAGGGGACTCCCCTGAGAAGGAGTCTAGTTCACCAACACAGGAGCCAGATATATGGAGAAACGTGACTCAAAGAAGTAGGAGGCCCAGGGTTCACTCTGATTGCTTAGAAATACACAATCGCTTTGAGGTCCTCTCCCCTAGCATGGAAGACGAAGAGCAGACTCCATTTGAGGATCTCTCCCTCATTACAGTCGATCAGGTATATGAAGACGAGCAGCAAAGTCAGTCCTCAGGGAATGTGCAGGCGACCTTGGAACGGACAGCTCACGGAAGAACCCCGACCAAACCCAAGAGGAGGCGTGTAGTGGTGATAGGGGATTCCCTACTGAGGGGAACAGAAGCAGTGATCTGTGGGCCTGACAAGATGTCTCGGGAAGTGTGCTGTCTCCCCGGGGCTAAGATCCAAGATGTAACTGAACGACTGCAAGGAATCATAAAACCCACTGACAAATACCCCTTCCTCTTGGTTCATGTGGGAACCAATGACACTGCAAGCAATAGCCTCCAGAAGATCAAAAGAGACTACGAGGCTCTCGGCAGGAAATTGAAGCAACTAAATGCACAAATTGTCATCTCATCTGTCCTCCCAGTTGAACGACGTGGCCCAGGGAGAGAGGGGAAAATAGTGGAAGTGAACAGCTGGCTTCGCAAATGGTGTAAACAGGAATGGTTTGGATTCTTAGATCACGGACTGCAGTTTCTTGAAGATGGACTTCTGGCAAGTGATGGGCTGCACCTCACAACGGTTGGGAGAAATGTTTTTGCCAAAAATCTCAGAAACCTCATCAGGAGGGCTTTAAACTGACTAATGTGGGGGAGGGAGACAGTGCTCCTGAAGGTAGGAGCCTATCAATTAATGAAGATGATCATCCAAATGTCATAGACCAAATGGAGAAAACAGCACACGGACCTAGTGGTGGGAGGAAAAAAACCTTAAATAAGAGACACGGGGGAATGATTAATGGACTTCAATGTCTGTACACTAATGCGCAAAGCATGGGAAATAAACAAGATGAGCTTGAGCTCTTGGTACAGCAAACTAAATATGACATAATAGGCATCACTGAAACCTGGTGGGATAAGTCCCACGATTGGAATGTAATAATGGGGGGATACAATCTATTTCAGAGAAACAGACCAGACAAGAAAGGAGGAGGAGTGGCGTTATATGTCAGGGATGTGTATACCTGTGAAGAGATCCAAGATTTAGATCCTCAAAGCCAAAGTGAGAGCATTTGGGTCAAAATTAAGGGAGAGAAGAATAACAGAGACCTCATTGTGGGAGTTTACTATAGATCCCCAAGCCAAACGGAGGACATAGATGATGCCTTCCTGGAACAGATGGCCAAGCATGCAAAAGGAAGGGAGATAGTAGTAATGGGGGACTTCAATTACCCGGATATTTGTTGGACGTCAAACTCAGCCAAGAGCATAAGGTCAAACAGATTCCTCACTGGCCTTGCAGACAACTTCATTGTCCAGAAAGTGGGAGAAACAACAAGAGGAACAGCCATTTTAGATCTGGTCCTAACCAATGTTGATGACCTGGTTAGTGGGGTAGAAGTGGAAGGATCATTAGGCGCGAGTGATCATGCTCTTCTGAAGTTTACTATACAGCGGAAAGGAGCAGCCAAGCATACTAGGACTCAATTTCTTGACTTTAAGAAAGCCGACTTCATAAAACTTAGGGAAGTGCTGGGTGAGATCCCATGGACAACAATACTAAAAGGAAAGGGAGTTCATGATGGCTGGGAGTTTGTTAAGAGGGAGATACTAAAAGCACAACGTCAGGCAATACCAATGAGACGGAAACATGGAAGGTGCCTAAAGAAGCCAGGGTGGCTATCTAAAGAACTTTTAACTGAATTAAGATTAAAAAAGGATGTGTACAAAAAATGGAAAAGGGGGGAAACCACCAAAGAGGAATTCAAACAAATAGCCAGCACGTGTAGACACAAAGTCAGAAAAGCTAAAGCACAAAATGAACTCAGGCTTGCTAGAGAGGTTAAAAGCAACAAAAAAGGCTTTTATGGGTATGTTCGTAGCAAAAGGAAGAACAAAGAAACAATGGGATCACTCAGAGGAGAAGATGGTGAAATGCAAACAGGGGACACAGAAAGGGCTGAACTCCTCAATGCCTTCTTTGCCTCAGTCTTCTCTGATAAAGAAAACAATGCCCGACCTGAAGAATTTGGAGCAAATGATTCAGCAAAGGAAATACAGCCCAGAATAACTAAGGAGATAGTACAAGAATATTTGGCTAGTTTAGATGTATTCAAGTCTCCAGGGCCAGATGAACTGCATCCAAGAGTATTAAAAGAACTGGCAGATGTGATCTCAGAACCACTGGCAGTCATCTTTGAGAATTCCTGGAGAACAGGCGAAGTCCCGGCAGACTGGAGGAGGGCAAATGTTGTCCCTATTTTCAAAAAGGGGAAAAGAGAGGACCCAAATAATTACCACCCAGTCAGTCTGACATCAATAGCAGGGAAGATTCTGGAGCAGATCATTAAGCAAACAGTCTGTGAGCACCTAGAAAGGAATGCTGTGATACCAATAGTCAGCATGGATTTCTGAAAAATAAGTCATGTCAGACTAACCTGATCTCGTTTTTTGACAGAATTACAAGCCTGGTAGATGAAGGGAACGCAGTGGATGTAGCCTACCTTGATTTCAGCAAGGCATTTGACAAGGTGCCCCATGATATTCTTGTAAATAAGCTGGTAAAATGCGGTCTTGACTATGCTACCACTCAGTGGATTTGTAACTGGCTGACTGACCGAACCCAAAGGGTGCTCATCAATGGTTCCTCTTCATCCTGGAGAAGAGTGACTAGTGGGGTGCCACAGGGTTCTGTCTTGGGCCCGGTCTTATTCAACATCTTTATCAACGACTTGGATGATGGACTCAAGGGCATCCTGATCAAATTTGCAGATGACACCAAACTGGGAGGGGTGGCTAACACCCCAGAGGACAGGATCACACTTCAAAACGACCTTGACAGATTAGAGAACTGGGCAAAAATAAACAAGATGAATTTTAACAGGGAGAAATGTAAAGTATTGCACTTGGGCAAAAAAAATGAGAGGCACAAATACAAGATGGGTGACACCTGGCTTGAGAGCAGTACATGTGAAAAGGATCTAGGAGTCTTGGTTGACCACAAACTTGACATGCACAAACAGTGTGACGCGGCAGCTAAAAAAGCCAATGCAATTCTGGGCTGCATCAATAGGAGTATAGCATCTAGATCAAGGGAAGTAATAGTGCCACTGTATTCTGCTCTGGTCAGACCACACCTGGAGTACTGTGTCCAGTTCTGGGCACCACAGTTCAAGAAGGACACTGACAAACTGGAACGTGTCCAGAGGAGGGCAACCAAAATGGTCAAAGGCCTGGAAACGATGCCTTATGAGGAACGGCTAAGGGAGCTGGGCATGTTTAGCCTGGAGAAGAGGAGGTTAAGGGGTGATATGATAGCCATGTTCAAATATATAAAAGGATGTCACATAGAGGAGGGAGAAAGGTTGTTTTCTGCTGCTCCGGAGAAGCGGACACGGAGCAATGGATCCAAACTACAAGAAAGAAGATTCCACCTAAACATTAGGTCCCATTGTGGTAGAATACCTGAAGGAGCATATCTACCTTTATCATTCAGCCCGGACACGGAGGTCCAGCTCCAAGTGTTGGGATTTTAGTTCCCACCAGCTGCGAGCAAGCAGCCAGATTGTTTACATCATGTGATGTATCTGAGCATGAGACAGGAAGTCTGAGCCAGTTCTCAGCGCTCTCAGTGTAACCTGGATGGAGGTACTGTGAGTTGTCTTCCGCTTCTGGGTAGAAGCAGAGTAGTGTTGTAGACTCGCATCCTGTACTGCTCAGGCGAGCAGGCATGCTTTTGTACAGTCTTAATAAAGTAGCAGTTAGACTACGGACTGTCCTCTTCTGTGATGGATTGCCAGAAGATTGCTAGCATGCTCCTCTCAGGAGGGAGGGTTCGCTTATCAATGGTCTTTCTGGACTGAGGGGGATTCCAGACAGAGAGTGACCTCCGGAGAAAGGCCCCCGGTGCCTGGGATGCTGGCACCGCTCCTGGGCAGGCGTTTTTCCAATAACCTTCTAGCGGTTCCTTCACTGGGAGAGGCAAGGTTACAGGGAAGCAGGCAGAGGGCCTTTTAGGTAGTGGTGACCAAGGAACTAAGGGCAACGGCACCAGCGTGGTATTAGTCTAAGACCTGGGAGACATGGGCTCATGGGAGAAAAAGATGTATATTGCCTTGAGTTCCTTGGGGAAAGTTGGGAGAGAAATGTCTAAACAAACAAATTGAAAGTCGCATGGATATGTGTTCCTATGTGTTTAACTTCAGATATACTTTTCTGCTTGTATTTTATTTTAATTGGCATCTGCAATTATAGTTGGCTATGTTATGAATTAATGTATATAAATTAAAGTTGAAAAGAAATATCCAGATCAATGACTAAATCTGGGATCTTGATCACTAGGCAGCAATAGCCCTTCCCGCCTCTTCAGTCCCACCTCCTCCCTGGCACCTCCCTGAGTTCCTTCTTTCATTCTCAAAATCCCAGAAAACACCCTTCAGAAAATTCCGAGTCCTACTAAGAGTACACCCATAGAAATCAATAAACCAGGTGTGCATTCAGCAGCATTAAATACCACTCTCAGTGACCTATGGGCACGCACAAGGCAGTGGATCCTGAATAATCAGCTCCATTTAGGTCATGGCTCCAGTCTGGGTTGAGTTCAGCCTATTCCACCCATGTTCACATAACCAGCTGGGCAGCGAAACCCAAGCTCTGCCTGGGTGCATGAAAATCATTAGCTGCTGTTATCTCCTCCTGGGACTCGGGGATGAGAACTTCAGTCAAGAGGGATCTTGGGCAGATATGATGCGCTTCCACTGGAGGAGGGTCATATTTAGTCATAAATGCTTTTTTAAAAAATGAAAAAAATACATTTTAAATTTGCAGGTTAATATGTGTTTAATTAGATGATCATCTGAACAGACTGATCTTTGTTTCATTGCTTGCTTCACAAATGGATTGATCAGGCCCACTCCCACAAGCAAAGATCCAGAAGAATCAGCGTAGCAATCAGGCGTTCACACTTTTGGATGTGGGCTGCTCACTGATGTCACTCAAGGGCACAGCATTGTGCATTGAAGCCACAGTAAGCAGGAAGAGTTAGACCAGATGGGCATCGTTTGGTGAGTTCCTCCTGTCAGAACCCCCCTTTTCCTCTTACATTGATTATCGTCCTCCTGAATAAAAGAAAGAAGGAAATCTGTAATTGATGGCACTTTCAGGAGCCTGGAGTCAGACTGCTCACCTTCAGGAGATGAGGGAGGATCATAGAATTGTCGTGTTGGAAGGACTCAATGGAACATTTAAGGAATCTGTAGCGGAAAGGAAGAGGACATGCAGGCCCAGCCCCAGAAGAGCTCTCAGAGGAATTTGCAAGATCAGTGCCGACATCCCCTGACCCATGCTGGATATCAGGATGGGCCGCTGGCAGCTGCTGACTTTGAGGACTCCATCACAGGCTAGAATAGATCTATTAAATTATTTCTCATCTCCAGCTTCAGATTGCAGTTGCTTTTCAATTCATTTCTCCAGTATTTCTAAGAGGCAGAATGAACTACCACCATTGTGTGTATCTGAAGAAGTGTGCATGCACACAAAAGCTCATACCAAGAACAAACTTACTTGGTCTCTAAGGTGCTACTGGAAGGAATTTTTTCATTTTCTTTCGACTACGGCAGACCAACACAGCTACCTACCTGTAACTATCACCATTGCTGGCATTCAAGAATTCCTCCCCTGGTTCAGGTCCTTAGGGACCATCAGGTTTCCAGCTCTGGTTCTACTGCTGGAAATTGTGCATGCACACGAAAGCTAATACCAAGAACAAACTTACTTGGTCTCTAAGGTGCTACTGGAAGGAATTTTTTCATTTTCTTTCAACTACGGCAGACCAACACAGCTACCTACCTGTAACTATCACCATTGCTGGCATTCAAGAATTCCTCCCCTGGTTCAGGTCCTTAGGGACCATCAGGTTTCCAGCTCTGGTTCTACTACTGGAAATTGTGATGTATTTTGGTACTTCAGGAGAGGTCTGGTGAGTGCAGAATGAAGTGGGACTCTTTGTTGCCAAATCACATATGCGTTCTTGCAGCAGCAGCAGACGGCTGGCTCATCCTCATTTACTGAGGGTTGTCTTAACATTTTGGAAAATTAGATCAGAGCTGCCAGTTTTTACTGCCCATGGGAAGTGCAGCCTGCACAGTTTGTACCCATATGAACATCTGCGGGATCAAAATTCCCTGTGCACAGAGGAAAACCTTGAGGCTCTAATGCTTAAAAGAAGATGCAGAACCTAGAAGTGCTGCATCAAAACTGAATCCAAATTTAGAAATCTAAAAATAGGGTTAATATGTCCTGATTTATAAAGTGATTGTCCACTATTTCCTTTAGCACAAACAAAGCCCTGCTTCTGCTTCCTCCAGTGAAGATGCAGAGTGTAGATCAGGAAATCAGGATTAAAAATGAGCAAACATTCACACGTGAGTGGGACCAACTCATGGGTATCACTTACTCCTGCAGCAGCGTTCATTAGAACCACAGGAGGCGTTTGTAATCTCTCCAAAGGTACAGTTCGCAGTCCTTGGGGCCTGGCAAAAACCTCCCGAGAATCTACACAATGGGGGTCCATCTGTGCAAAAGAGAGGGAAGTAGATTTTCATCATTTGAGAGAACTCCTTGTGCAATACAGAAACGTTAATTTGACGGGCATTTTGTTTTGAGCATTGGAAGAGCACTGCCAAGTATGAGAGCCTGAGGTCCTGCACTGGGAAATGGGAGACCAGCCTTCAAATCCAGCCTCATCATGAGGCTCACAGAGTGGCCTTGGGCCAATCACTCAATCTCAGCCTAATCTCCCTTGCAGGGTTGTTGTGAGGATTAAATTAAGAAGAACCATAGAAGCCACTTTGAGCTCCATTGAGAAGAACCTGGGATATAAATGCAATGAAAAAATATCAGTATTATTATGTTCCATAATGCTGATGGGGAGATTGAGGCTGAGAGTGAAAGTGTGGTTATCCATAGGCCAGCTGGTGATCTCATGGTAGAATCTCGCATACTTGGATTGTCAGGCATGGGAAGTCCTGATTTCACTGATGCTCCGGTCAACATTATTTTTGTACTTCAGGTGAGTTCTGGTGAGTGCAGAATGAAGTGGGAATCTTTGTTGCCAAATCATATTTGTGTTCCTTCAGCAGCAGCAGACTGCTGGCTCATCCTCACTTACTCAGCGCTGTCTTAACATTTTGGAGAGTTAGATCGGAGCCGCCACTTTTTACTTCCCATGGAAAGAGCAGCTTGCACAGTTTGCCCCCATATGAACATCTGTGGCATCGAAATTCCCTGTGGACAGATGAAAACCTTGAGGCTCGAATGCTTAAAAGAAGATGCAGAACCTAGAAGGGCTGCATCAAAACTGAATCCAACTTTTTACTTCTAAAAATAAAATTAATATACCCTGAGCATATTATCAGCTACTCTGATCCAGAAACTGATCAGTGATTATTTCCTTTAGCACCAGCAAAGCCCTGCATTGTCCAGTGAAGATGTAGAGTGTAGGAAAAACAGGATTAAAAATTAGTAAACATTTGCACGAGTGGGACCACCAAGTCATGGGTATCACTTACATCTACAGCAGCGTTCATTAGCACCACAGGGGATGTTTGTAATCTCTCCAAAGGTACAGTTCTTAGTGATTGGGGCCTGGCAAAATCCTCCCGAGTGTGTACAAAATGGAATTTCAGCTGTGCAAAAGAGAGGGAATTAAATTGTCATTATTTGAAAGGACTTCTTGTGCATAACAGAAATGTTAATTTGACTGCTATTTTGTTTTGAGCATTGGAATAGCACTTCCAAGTATGAGAGCCTGAGGTCCTGGACTAGGAAATGGGAGACCAGCCTTCAAATCCAGCCTCATCATGAGGCTCACAGTGTCTCCTTGGGCCTCTCAGGGTTGTTGTGAGGATTAAATTAGGAAGAACCACAGAAGGCACCTTGAGCTCCATGGAGAAAAAGGTGGGATATAAATGCAAGGAGTAAATAAATCTTCAAAGCCTTCTGTACCAGCAAGTCAGTATTATTATGTCCCATAATACCGATGGGGAGATTGAGGCTGAGAGTGAAAGCCTGGTTTACCCGAGGCCAGCTGGTGACCTTATGGTGGAGTTTTACAGATTTGGAATGTCAGGCATGGAAAGACCTGATTTAACTGACATCATCAATTTAACATAGAATGGTTGATTTGGGGGGGGGATCTTCTTTATAAATGGGGTTGCAGGTGGTGCTGTGGGGTAAACCGCTGAGCCTCTTGGGCTTGCCGATTGGAAGGTCGTCGTTCGAATCCCCATGATGGGGTGAGTTCCCATTGCTCAGTCCCAGCTTCTGCCAACCTAGCAGTTCAAAAGCATGTCAAAGTGCAAGTTGATAAATAGGTACTACTACTGCAGCAGAAAGGTAAACAGCGTTTCCGTGCGCTGCTCTGGTTTTGCCAGAGGTGGCTTAGTCATGCTGGCCACATGACCTGGAAAAATGGTCTGCAGACAGACGAGGGCTCCCTCGGTCAGTAAAGCTAGCTGAGCACCCAACCCCAGAGTTGTTTGTGACTGGACTTAACTGCCAGGGGTCCTTTACCTTTACCCTTTTATATATATTTATTTACTACATATTTATCTTTTTTGCAAAAACAAAACAACTCAGTGGACATCACTTACCATTGCAGCAGATTCCGTTGCTGCCACAGGAGATCCCCTTAATTTCTCCATTTTCACAGTTTGTAGTTGCTGAATAATGGCAAGTTCCTCCTGCTAGTTCACATATAAATTGCCCTGTGTAAAAGAGAAGGGAAATAAATTCATTTCAAGGGGGCAAAGGGGTTGCCAACTACTTTTTTTCCAAACTAGAACCCTGTGTATTTAATGGGATGACCAACTTTTACAGACTTCTGCTGCCTCTCAACCTGTTAACTACTGTTTCATTGGCCAACATTAGCAAGGGTCAGATCGGTCCTCCTTCTCTGCAAACACTCCAGCTGATTCCTGAACCCTGTAAGGGGGCTGACACTCAGCTGCACCCAGCCAGTTGGGTGGCACATAAATCATAACATTATGAGGATGATGATTATTACTGCTCCTGGGATTTTTTCTGCACAGCTGAAAAGCCTATATCTTGCAGGTTGTTAATGCAAGGAGAGAAAAATTAGCAGATAATGCACCCACAGACCCACATAACTGGCAACTATGTCATCCTTGATTCCATTCCACTGAAGGTTCCCCCTTTGCTTTCAACATCTGCCAATCAGAATTACTGCTGTTCTGAGCTTCAGAAATACCTTGCCACTTGCGCCCTCTCTGAGAATGTATTTTTCTGTAATCTTCCCAGTAGTGTTGCCATTGTGTTTTGCTTAGCTCACACCCAACTGTGCTGGCTATAGCCATTCTCAGCTACAAGCCAGGTGAGGAGGGGGTAAGGCCCACCCATTTGGCTAGGGGCACCATCTCTTCATAGGGTATAATGATGGGGTCCTGAGGTGGCAACTGTGGGCATTCTTTAACAAAGAAACTTGCTGGGTTAGGTCTACAATGGAATCCTTCATCAGATATTTACTCTTCATAGATCCAGGACCTCTGGAATTAGAGAGGGCTTGGGGATCATAGAATCATAGAGTTGGAAGAGACCACAAGGGCCATCGAGTCCAACCCCCTGCCAAGCAGGAAACACCATCAGAGCACTCCTGACATATGGTTGTCAAGCCTCTGCTTAAAGACCTCCAAAGTAGGAGACTCCACCACACTCCTTGGCAGCCAATTCCACTGTCAGGAAGTTCTTCCTAATGTTTAGGTGGAATCTTCTTTCTTGTAGTTTGCATCCATTGCTCCGTGTCCGCTTCTCTGGAGCTGCAGAAATCAACCTTTCTCCCTTCTCTATGTGACATCCTTTTATATATTTGAACATGGATATCATATCACCCCTTAACCTCCTCTTCTCCAGGCTAAACATGCCCAGCTCCGTTAGCCGTTCCTCATAAGGCATCGTTTCCAGGCCTTTGACCATTTTGGTTGCCCTCCTCTGGACACGTTCCAGTTTGTCAGTGTCCTTCTTGAACTGTGGTGCCCAGAACTGGACACAGTACTCCAGGTGAGGTCTGACCAGAGCAGAATAAGGTAAAGGTAAAGGTATCCCTGCCCTTACGGGCCAGTCTTGACAGACTCTGGGGTTTGTGCGCCCATCTCACATTTATTGGCCGGGGGCCAGCGCTGTCCGGAAACACTTCCGGGTCACGTGGCCAGCGTGACAACGCTGCTCTGGCGAGCCAGAGCCGCACACGGAACGCCGTTTACCTTCCCGCTGGTAAGCGGTACCTATTTATTTACTTGCCCCCGGGGGTGCTTTCGAACTGCTAGGTTGGCAGGCGCTGGGACCGAGCAGCGGGAGCGCACCCCGCCGCGGGGATTCGAACTGCCGACCTTTCGATCGGCAAGCCCTAGGCGCTGAGGCTTTAGCCCACAGCGCCACCCGCGCCCCCTCAGAGCAGAATACAGTGGCAGAATACAGTGGCACTATTATTTCCCTTGATCTAGATGCTATACTCCTATTGATGCAGCCCAGAATTGCATTGGCTTTTTTAGCTGCCGCGTCACACTGTTGGCTCATGTCAAGTTTGTGGTCAACCAAGACTCCTAGATCCTTTTCACATGTACTGCTCTCAAGCCAGGTGTCACCCATCTTGTATTTGTGCCTCTCATTTTTTTTGCCCAAGTGCAATAGTTACATTTCTCCCTGTTTAAATTCATCTTGTTTGTTTTTGCCCAGTTCTCTAATCTGTCAAGGTGGTTTTGAAGTGTGATCCTGTCCTCTGGGGTGTTAGCCACCCCTCCCAGTTTTGTGTCATCTGCAAATTTGATCAGGATGCCCTTGAGTCCATCATCCAAGTCGTTGATAAAGATGTTGAATAAGACCGGGCCCAAGACAGAACCCTGTGGCACCCCACTAGTCACTCTTCTCCAGGATGAAGAGGAACCATTGATATTTGGGTCCTCTTTTTTCCCTTTCTTGAAAATAGGGACAATATTTGCCCTCCTCCAGTCGGCCGGGACTTCGCCTGTTCTCCAGGAATTCTCAAAGATGACTGCCATTGGTTCTGAGATCACATCTGCCAGTTCTTTTAATACTCTTGGATGCAGTTCATCTGGCCCTGGAGACTTGAATACATCTAAACTAGACAAGTATTCTTGTACTATCTCCTTAGTTATTCTGGGCTGTGTTTCCTCTGCTGAATCATTTGCTCCAAATTCTTCAGGTCGGGCATTGTTTTCTTTATCGGAGAAGACTGAGGCAAAGAAGGCATTGAGGAGTTCAGCCCTTTCTGTGTCCCCTGTTTGCATCTCACCATCTTCTCCTCTGAGGGACCCCACTGTTTCTTTGTTCTTCCTTTTGCTATGAACATACCCATAAAAGCCTTTTTTGTTGCTTTTAACCTCTCTAGCAAGCCTTTCCTTTCCTTTTAGTATTACTGTCCATGGGATCTCACCCAGCACTTCCCTAAGCTTTATATAGTTGGCTTTCTTAAAGTCAAGAAATTGAGTCCTAGTATGCTTGGCTGCTCCTTTCCGCTGTATAGTAAACTTCAGAAGAGCATGATCACTCGCACCTAATGATCCTTCCACTTCTACCCCACTAACCAAGTCATCAACATTGGTTAGGACCAGATCTAAAATGGCTGTTCCTCTTGTTGCTTCTCCCACTTTCTGGACAATGAAGTTGTCTGCAAGGTAAGTGAGGAATCTGTTTGACCTTATGCTCTTTCAAGAGTTTGACATCCAACAAATATCTGGGTAATTGAAGTCCCCCATTACTACTATCTCCCTTCCTTTTGCATGCTTGGCCATCTGTTCCAGGAAGGCATCATCTATGTCCTCCGTTTGGCTTGGGGATCTATAGTAAAATCCCACAATGAGGTCACTGTTATTCTTCTCTCCTTTAATTTTGACCCAAATGCTCTCACTTTGGCTTTGAGGTTCTAAATCTTGGATCTCTTCACAGGTATACACATCCCTGACATATAACGCCACTCCTCCTCCTTTCTTGTCTGGTCCGTTTCTCTGAAATAGATTGTATCCCTCCATTATTACATTCCAATCATGGGACTTATCCCACCAGGTTTCAGTGATGCCTATTATGTCATATTGAGTATGCTGTACCAAGAGCTCAAACTCATCTTGTTTATTTCCCATGCTTTGTGCATTAGTGTACAGACATTGAAGTCCATTAATCATTCCCCGGTGTCTCTTATTTAAGGATTTTTTCCTCCCACCGCTAGGTCTGCGTGCTGTTTGCTCCATTTGGTCTATGACATTTGGATGATCATCTTCATCAATTGATAGAATCCTACCTTCAGGAGCACTGTCTCCCTGCACACTAAATCTTCTAAACTCTCAGCAATATAAATGACCACCATGGAAGCTGCCTTGTGGCTCATTCAGCATCCTGAACATTCTGCTTCTGCAAAAGCCATGTATTCAATTTCAATTTCAATATTAAGTATATTGTTAAATACTTTCCTCCTCCACCACCCCTTTTAAGCAGCCAGATAGAATAGGGAGCAGCTAATTCATGCTGTTGTTCCACCTACAGCAGTTTCTCAGGGTCTCCGGCAGGGAAATACCTGGAATTGAAGCTGAGACCTTCTGCATTTCCAGCAGCTACTCCCTCCCTGTGCCCTCTTACCTGCAACAACATGGAAGAGGATGACGACCAGAGTAAAGCTCAGGTAGAGGAACCTCATGGCAGCAGTTTTCTCTGAGATCTCTGCCAAAGGGAAGGCACTCTAAGGCAGAAGGAAGTGGAGTTAGGATGGAACAAGGAGGTTCTCTCTACTTATAGTGTTGCAGTGCCAAATCCGGTAACTGTCAGCATAGCATCTGAACCCTCCAGGCCCCTTTCTCTTAAATCATCCTAAGCCATTTATTTATCTTGCACATCATCCTAAGATTTACCCACACAATCACCTTTCTCATATATTGACAATCTGTCCTGTGCTCCAGGCTACAAACAGGTATTCGTGCAACTCTCAGCATCCAAACTCTTCTCTCTTAACTCATCCTATGCAATTGATTCATCTTGGAGAACTTCCTAATATTTACCTGCAGAACAATCTTTCTCCTGCTCTTTTCTTTCCATATCAGTTAACAGATTTCCTGCCATCTCACAAAAGCTGTTGCCAACTTCGCAGAGCCTGGATAGAAAGGAAGTGGAATTTCGGGTAAGAGCTCAGCTGTAATGAAGTTTGATACAACCTCTTTTGGTTGGACTGGTCAGTTTGACTGCAGTTGCCATACCTACCAAGAAAGAATCTTTTCAGTGTGCTTTTCTCCTGGTCTGTACCTTTTTGGTTGCAGTTTGCTTAACATGCTTGCTATTGTGATGCATATAGTTTTATGTACATTGCCCCCATTATATGCTTCCCCCCATACCCACATAAATTAATTACTTTATCCCATCATTCATAAGTTATAAGCACAACCAAGAACAACACCCAGAAGATGAGAGGAGAAACCTGTTAGTAGAAACATTGTTTAAATTCTTTTGATCAGTTGTACTCTGCTTTTCCACACGCTAGCAAGGTTATGCTTAAAATTCTGCAAGGAAGTCTCAAGTAGTATGTGGACCGACAACTCCCAGAAGTGCAAGCTGGATTTGGAAGAGGTAGAGTAACCAGAGACCAAATTGCAAACATGCACTGGATTATAGAGAAAGCTAGAGAGTTGCAGAAATACATCTACTTCTGCTTCATTGACTATGCAAAAGCCTTTGACTGTGTCAACCACAGCAAACTATGGCAAGTTCTTAAAGAAATGGGAGTGCCTGATCACCTCATCTGTCTCCTGAGAAATCTCTATGTGGGACAAGAAGCTACAGTTAGAACTGGATATGGAACAACTGATTGGTTCAAAATTGGGAAAGGAGTATGCCAAGGCTGTATATTGTCTCCCTGCTTATTTAACTTATATGCAGAATTCATCATGCGAAAGGCTGGGCTGGATGAATCCATAGCCGGAATTAAAATTGCCGGAAGAAATATCAACAACCTCAGATATGCAGATGACACAACCTTGATGGCAGAAAGTGAAGAGGAATTAAAGAACCTTTTATTGAGGGTGAAAGAGGAGAGCGCAAAATATGGTCTGAAGCTCAACATCAAAAAAACGAAGATCATGGCCACTGGTCCCATCACCTCCTGGCAAATAGAAGGGGAAGAAATGGAGGCAGTGAGAGATTTTACTTTCTTGGGCTCCATGATCACTGCAGATGGTGACAGCAGCCACGAAATTAAAAGACACCTGCTTCTTGGGAGAAAAGCAATGACAAACCTTGACAGCATCTTAAAAAGTAGAGAATCACCTTGCCAACAAAGGTCCGTATAGTAAAAGCTATGGTTTTCCCAGTAGTGATGTATGGAAGTGAAAGCTGGACCATAAAGAAGGCTGATCGCCCAAGAATTGATGCTTTTGAATTATGGTGCTGGAGGAGACTCTTGAGAGTCCCATGGGCGTATGTAAACCCTGAAGCGTATGTAAACCCAGGTACCACTGTAGATACTTGGGCCCCTTTCTCATTTCTGTATTTTTATTTTTATTTTACATCTGTTGTTCTTGTTTGTGTTTCTTTATTATGAATGATGGATCAAAACCACTAATTTGTATGGTGTGTGTGTTTTTTTTGGGGGTGCACAAATTAGTGGAGGAGCACATAAAATTACAAGCCTCACAGAAACAGGCATATTAAGCAAAAATGAAGCCAAAAGTGCAGACCAGAAGAAAAGCCAATGGAAAAGATTCTTTCTTTGTAGGTACAGTGATACCTCGGTTCCAAAATGCCTTTGTACTCAAACAACTTGGAACCCAAACGCTGCAAACCTGGAAGTAAATGTTCCAGATGGTGAACCTTTTTCAGAACTTCCTAAGATATACCTGAAGAACATCCTTTCTCAAACAATCACAACGTGTGCTGTACTTCGGGGGTGGTTTTTCCCATTCCATATCAATTAACAGATTTCCCGTCATCTCACAGAATCAGCTGCCACGTTCACAGTGCCTGGATGGAAAGGAAGCGGAATGTTGTTTAGGAGATTTGCTTTAATGCAGTCTGATGCAACCGCAATTGCAGTACAGTGGTACTTTGGTTCTCAAACTTAATTCGTTCCGGAAGTCCATTCCAAAACCAAAGCGTTCCAAAACCAAGGCACACATTCCCATAGAAAGTAATGAAAAATGGTTTAATCCATTCCAAACTTCTAAAACAACCTCTAAAACAGCAATTTAACGTGAATTTTACTATCTAACGAGACCGTTGATCCATAAAATGAAAACAATAAACAATGTACTGCGGTCTCACAACCAGTCAATCAGTAGCTGATCTGGGTTACACACAGTCACAAAAACAAAACAGAGCCACAAAAACCAAGACACTAAGTAAATAGCAAAAACAGTCAGACCTCAGCGTAACACTCAAAACGGAAGTGCGGCACTCAAATCGGAAGCATAACAATCAAAACAGAAGTCTTGCACTCAAAACAAAAGTGTGGCAGTCAACACGGAAGCATAACACTCAAAACGAAGCTCCTTTGGCTTCTGAAAAAGGATCGCAAACTGAACCTCTTACTTCCCTGGTTTGTAGCGTTTGGTTTCCAAGTTGTGAAAGACTATAGCCAGCACAGTTGGGTGTGAGCTGAGCAAGACACATTAGCAACACTACAGGGGACAATCCAGAAAATACCATTCTCCGACAGGGCGCAAATGGCAAGGTATTTCTGAAGCTCAGAACAGCTGTAATTCTGATTGGCAGATGTTGAAAGCAAAGGGGAACATTCAGTAGAATGGAAGGAAGGCTGACTCAATCGGCAGGTCTGTGGGTACATTATCTGCTCATTTTTCTCCCCTTCCATTAGCAACCTGTAAAATTTACCGGTAGGTGGCAGCTGTTCTGAAAAGATCTAAGGAGCAGTAATAATAATAAACACAATTGTATTATTCAAAACCCACCCAACTGGCTGGGTGCAGCTGAGTGTCAGCCCCCTTACAAGGTTCAGGAATCAGCTGGAGTGTTTGCAGAGAAGGAGGACCGATCTGACCCTTGCTAATGTTGGCCAATGAAACAGTAGTTAACAGGTTGAGAGGCAGCAGAAGTCTGTAAAAGTTGGTCATCCCATTAAATACACAGGGTTTAATTAGGGGGGGGAAGTAGTTGGCAACCCTTTTGCCCCCTTTAAATGATTTTATTTCCCTTCTCTTTTACACAGGGCAAGATTTGCTGTATGAACTACTTGAAGGAACTTGCCAATTCCCAGAATCTACAAACTGCACCTATGGAGAAATGACATGGGCCACCTGTGATAATAATGGAACCTGCTGTAGGAGTAACTGATATCCACTGAGTTGGTCCCACTCACATGTAAATGTTTGCTCATTTTTAATCCTGATTTCCTGATCTATACCTCCACAGGAGGAAGCAGAAGCAGGGTGTTGCTTGTGCTAAAGGAAATAGTGAGCAATGATTTTATAAATCAGTATAACTGATAATATACTCAGTGCATATTAAACCTGTTTTCAGTAGTATGAATTGTGATTCCTTTCTTATGCTACAACTCTAGTTTCTTCATCTTCTTTTAAGCCTCAGAGCCTCAAGGTTTTCATCTGCCCACAAGGAGTTTTGGTACTGCCGATGTTCATATGAATGTGAACTGTGCAGATTGCATTTCCCATGGGCAGTAAAAACTGGTGGCTCAGATCTAGCTGTACAAAATTTTAAGACAACCCTCTGTAAGTGAGCATGAGCCAGCTGTCTGCTGCTGCTGAAAGAACACAAATGTCATTAGGCAACAAAGAGTTCCATTTCATTCTGCACTTTCCAGACCTCACCTGAAGGGCAAGAATACACCATAAAATCCAGCAGAATAGGAGGTAGAAACCTCACGGTCCCAAAGGACCTGAACCAGGGGTGAAACCATCATCAAGGGATACTAGGAAGGCAAACATGGTGATAGATATTGCTGCATTTTAGAAATCTTTGAGAAATTAATAACTATTTAAAAAAGCTACTGCAATCCTAGGCTGCAGGTGAGAAATAATCTAATAGATCCATTGTTTTCTGTGGCCAATTCTGAACCCATGTTTTTAGAAGGCAAACAACTGGCTTGAGTGTCTCCCAGGGCAGATGAGCTATAAGCCTCTGAAAACTTGTTATTATTTGCAAAAGAGAAAAAGATGCAGTAAGTAAGTATAAAAGGTCCCTCCAGCATCAGTTAAATTGGGACTTCTGATCTTTGACAATCCAAAACTGTGACCAGCTTGCTTTCCAGGACAAGGTGTCTGTTGTGCTCTGTGGTATGGCAAGGCCAGGCAAAACTGGGGGATAAGGAAAGATGGGGTGAAGGGTGCACTATGAGGAACACAGCTCTAAAGTTGTTCCATGAAGGCAGGAGCTGAATTGGAGGTTTTACTCTGTAGCAGCAACTTCAGCCAAAAGGAGGCAGTGTGGTAAAGTGGTTAGAGTACTAGAACAGGTCCCTTCCCACCCTGAGTTTCTCATTTTCAAGATCCAGTTGACTAGATGAGAGAATTGTAGCTGTAGCCTTCTCGAATCAAAGTCATGTTCCATTAAAAAAAAAAAAGCTGTAAAATGTTCTTAAGCTTCAAAATTCTAACATTTTAAGCTGTTAAAGCCAACTCTTCTTAGATTTCTTATTTAGGCAATATTGCTCTGATAAGGTATCCTTTGCTATGATTAGTTTCATCTTCACCACTACCTTGGAGCCAGGTGGCTGTCCATAGCAGAGTGGTGGATCTGAGTTCGAGATGATGATTGTTCCTGCCTTGCTAGGTAGGACTAGGTGACCCTTTGGGTTCCCTTCAACCTCACAGTTCTATGATTCTGTGATCATTGATAGAGAAGCATGGAAACTATATAACTGAGTACAACCGTGGCCACATGCAAAGAATTACAAGACAATACACCCTCATCTAAAAACAGTGAGGCTGATGGATTGCAAGCCTCTCACCCACTTTTGTCAATATTGCTAACATGTAAACATTATCAAGTCAGTGAAAATCAGAGCGCAGAGAGATCAGGGCTCTGGTGAAGTTTTCCTTCTCTATCACGCGCTTGTGTGTGCGCTTCTGCAAGTGAGAACTTGTTAAGCAAACTCTGAAGAGACATATGATGGTGAAGCACAGTGGCTAAGAGATGGAGACTCCACCATGAGCTCACCAGCTGGCCTCCAGCAAGCCACACTCTCACTCTCAGCCTCGGTCTCTCCATCATTATTATGGGACATAATAAGACTGATTTGCTGTTACAGAAGGCTTTGGATATTTATTTATTCATTGCATTTATATCCCACCTTTTTCTCCATGGAGCTCAAGGTGCCTTCTGTGGTTCTTTCTAATTTAATCCTCACAACATCCCTGCGAGGCAGATTAGGCTGAGAGTGATTGACTGGCCAAAGGCCACCCAGTGAGCCTCACGATGAGGGGGGATTTGACGGCTGGTCTCCTACTTCCTAGTCTAGGACCTCAGGCTCTCATACTTGAAAGTGCTATTCCACTGCTCAAAACAAAACAGACATCAAATTAATGTTTCTGTTTTGCATAAGAAGTCCTCTCAAATAATGGCAATTTACTCCCCTCTCTTTCACACAGGGATGCCTTTGGGATGTCGAAGGGCAGGAGGATTTTGCCAGACCCCCAAGACTGAGATCTGTGCCTTTGGAGATATTCAAGATGGCTACTGTAGTGATGATGATGCACGCTGCTGCAGTGGTAAGTGGTCCCACTCACGTGTGAATGTTCACTCATTTCCAATCCTGATTTCCTGATCTACACTCTACATCTTCACAGGAGGAAGCAGAAGCAGGGCTTTGCTTGTACTAAAGGAAATAGTCACGGATCAGTTTCTGGATCAGAATAGTGGATCATATACTCAGGGCATATGAACTCTATATTTAGAAGTACAAAGTTAGATTCAGTTCCGATGCAGCACTTCTAGATTCTGCATCTTCATTTAAGCATTAGTGTCGATCAGAAAATCAGAATCAAGAATGAACAAACATTCCCACCTGAGTGGGACCACCAACTCAATGGATATCACTTACCTGGACAGTTGAATTTATTACCACGACAGAGGTCCATGGCAAATATCCATAGGTACAGCTCGCACTTTGGGGGAACTCGCAAAATCCTGCCACTTTCCCTGCAGAAATGACGATACCCTGTGCAAAAGAGAGGGGAGTAAATTGCCATTATTTGAGATGACCTCTTGTGCAAAGCAAAGCCATGAATTTGACGGACGACGTTTCATTTGGAGCATTGGAATGGCGTTTTCAAGTATGAGAGGCAGGGTGATATCGTGCTTAGAGGGTCCAACTAGGACTTGGGAGACCAGCCTTCCACTCCCACCTTAGCCACGAAGCTTACTGGGTGACCTTGGGCCAATCACTCACTCTCAGCCTTACCTAGCCCACAGGGTTCTTGTGAGGATTGAATAAGGAAGGTAAGAAAGTCACCAGGACCTCCATGGAGGAAAAGGTGAGATATAAATGACAGAAAAATGAAACTTCTTCCCCTGCTCCTCAACAACAGGAGCAGTTCCCTCAGCCTAAGGGCATCACTACAGTTTTCACATGTATTTAATCACAGATTATTCATAGCCACTGGGAATAAATCTTCTTAGAATCATAGAATGATAGAATTGCAGAGTTGGAAGGGGTGAGATATAAAAACACAGGTCCCGGTTGGGACCCTTGAATTTAATTCTGAGCAAACTCAATGAAGCAGCATGAATTTATTTTAGTGATCACAAAAAAAACATATTTGCAAGATGGGTGACCAAAGCAGGCACACCTCATTTGAACAGAACACATGTATATATTCCTTTTCCGAGCGCAAGCCCCTCCTCTGTGCGCAGAGGTCAAGGATTTCACGACCGCCTGATTACAATCCTAAAATTCCCCTGTTTGTCAGACTCCCTCACAAGCACTATTAACCACAAGTTGTTTTTAGCCACATGTGAAAGCAGGTTTAATGTCTAGGTTCCAAGAACAAACTTATTGAAGCATGCAAACACCTGTTCTTCTTGCTAGAATTCTTAAGCCAGAAGCTCCTAAAGATATAGCACCCTATAAATAACCCCCAAATACAAATCATGTTAAAAGACCCCCGGATAAAAAAAATCCCTAATTGTTGCATCCTTATGGCCTTATGACCTTTACAAAAAAGCAATAATTAAAAGCACTATTTATTCTAAAAAAACCATCTGAAAAAGCAACATTTCTCATGAAGAGACTTGAAGGCTCATCTACTCCAACCTCTGCAATGCAGGAATCTCAGCTAAAGCATCCATGACAGATGACCATCCAACCTCTGCTTATAAACCTCCAAGGAAGGAAAGTGCACAGGCTCCCAGGGGAGATGCAAGCAGTGCAGGAAAGATAGACCTCCAAATGGACCACTCCACGAGATTGTCTCTTGGGAAGAGATAGGAAGTAGGGCTCATGGCATCTGCTTTTGCTGGAGGTCAAGCTGACTCTTGTCTACAAATTGGTAAGCAGTTCAGGTATTTGTTTCCCTTTTCCCTTCCTGTGCCATGTTTCCTTTTTTGTTTTTTTAAATTGTACATAAGCCACTCTGGGAACCTTTTGACTGAAAAGCAGAGTACAACTGATCAAAACAATTTAAACAATGTTTCTGCTCACAGTTGTCTCCTTATATCTTCTTGGTGGTTTCTTTCTTTTTGTTAATTCTTACATTTCTTGTTCTTGCTTGTCTTTATAACTTATGGATGATGGGATGAAGTCATTGATTTATGTGGATGTTTGTGTGGGAAGCCCATAATGGCGGCAATGGACATAAAACTACATGAATCACAAAAACAAGCATGTTAAGCTAAATGCATCCAAAAAGGTACAGACCAGGAGAAAAGCACACTGAAAAGATTCTTTCTTGGTAGGTATGGCAACTGCAGTCAAACTGAACAGTCCAATCCAAAGAGGTTGTATCAAACTGCATTACAGCTGAGCTCTTACCCGAAATTCCACTTCCTTTCTATCCAGGCTCTGTGAAGTTGGCAACAGCTTTTGTGAGATGACAGGAAATCTGTTAACTGATATGGAAAGAAAAGAGCAGGAGAAAGGCGGTTCTGCAGGTAAATATTAGGAAGTTCTCCAAGATGAATAAATTGCATAGGATGAGTTAAGAGAGAAGAGTTTGGATGCTGAGAGTTGCACGAAATACCTGTTTGTAGCCTGGAGCACAGGACAGATTGTCAATATATGAGAAAGGTGATTGTGTGGGTAAATCTTAGGATAATGTGCAAGATAAATAAATGGCTTAGGATGATTTAAGAGAAAGGGGCCTGGAGGGTTCAGATTCTATGCTGACAGTTACTGGATTTGGCACTTCAACGCTATAAGTAGAGAGAACCTCTTTGTTCCATCCAAACTCCACTTCCTTCTGCCTTAGAGTGCCTTCCCTTTGGCAGAGATCTCAGAGAAAACTGCTGCCATGAGGTTCCTCTACCTCAGCTTTACTCTGGTCTTCATCCTCTTCCATGTTGTTGCAGGTAAGAGGGCACAGGAAGGGAGTAGCTGCTGGAAATGCAGAAGGTCTCAGCTTGAATCCCAGGTATGTCCCCTGCCAGAGACCCTGAGAAACTGCTGTAGGTGGAACAACAGCATGAATTGGCTGCTCCCTATTCTATCTGGCTGCTTAAAAGGGGTGGTGGAGGAGGAAAGTGTTTAACAATATATTTAATATTGAAATTGAATACAAGGCTTTTGCAAAAGCAGAAATGTTCAGGATGCAGAATGAGCAAGAAGGCATGTTCCATGGTGGTCATTTATATTGCTGTGAATTTGGAAAAGTTAGTGTCCATGATCCCCAAGTCCTTCCTAATTCCAGAGGTCCTGGATCTATGAAGAGTAAAAATCTGATGAAGGATTCTATTGTAGACCTAACCCAGCAGGTTTCTTTGTTAAAGAATGCCCACAGTTGCCACCTCAGGATCCCATGAGCATAGCCAATTAAGAGATGGTGCCCATTGGGCAAATGGGTGGGCCTTACCCTCTTTTCATCTGGCTGGGAGCCGAGAAAGACTATAGCCAGCACAGCATCTGGCTGGGAGCCGAGAAAGACTATAGCCAGCACAGTTGGGTGTGAGCTGAGCTAGACACATTGGCAACACTACTGGGAAGATGACAGAAAATACCATTCTCAGAGGCAAGGTATTTCTGAAGCTCAGAACAACAGTAATTCTGATTGGCAGATGTTGAAAGCAAAGGGGAACCTTCAGTAGAATGGAAGGAAGGCTGACTTAGTGGCCAGTTATGTGGGTATGTGGGTGCATTATCTGCTCATTTTTCTCGTCTTCCATTAGCAACCTGTAAAATTTCGGTTTGGCAGCTGTGCTGAAAAGATCCCAGGAGCAGTAATCATCATCATCATAATTTTATGATTTATACGCCACCCAAGTGGCTGGGTGCAGCTAAGTGCCAGCACCCTTACAGGGTTCAAGAATCAGCTGGAGTGTCTGCAGAAAAAGAGGACCAATCTGACCCTTGCTAATGTTGGCCAATGAAATAGTAGTTAACTGGTTGAGAGGCAGCAGAAGCCTGTAAAAGTTGGTCATCCCATTAAATACACAGGGTTCTAGTTTGGAAAAAAAGTAGTTGGCAACCCCTTTGCCCCCTTGAAACGAATTTATTTCCCTTCTCTTTTACACAGGGCAAGATTTGCTGTGTGAACTATATGGAGGAACTTGCCAATTCCCAGCAACTAGAAACTGTGCCAATGGAGAAATTATAGGGGTCTCCTGTGGCAGCAACGGAATCTGCTGCTTGGGTAAGTGATATCCATTGACTTGTTTTGTTTTCACAAAAGAGATAAATATGTAGTAAATAAATATATATATAAAGGTAAAGGTAAAGGACCCCTGACAGTTAATTCCCGTCGCGAACAACTCTGGTGCACTCCTCTCGCTATACTGACTGAGGGAGCCCCCGTCTGTCTTCAGACAGTTTTTCCAGGTCATGTGGCCAGCATGACTAAACCGCTTCTGGCAAAACCAGAGCAGCGCACGGAAACACTGTTTACCTTCCCGCTGCAGCAGTACCTATTTATCAACTTGCACTTTGACATGCTTTCGAACTGCTAGGTGGGCAGGACCTGGGACCGATCAATGGGAACTCAACCGATCATGGGGATTCAAACGAGGATCTTCCAGACGGCGAGCCCAGGAGGACCGGTAAGATGATGTTGGCCAATGAAACAGTAGTTAGCATTTTGAGAGGCAGCAGAAGCCTGTAAAAGTTGGTCATCCCACTAAATACGCAGGGTTCTAGTTTGGAAAAAAAGTAGTTGGCAACCCCTTTGCCCCCTTGAAACGAATTTATTTCCCTTCTCTTTTACACAGGGCAATTTATATGTGAACTATTAGGAGGAACTTGCCATTATTCAGCAACTACAAACTGTGCCAATGGAGAAATTACAGGGGTCTCCTGTGGCAGCAACGGAATCTGCTGCTTGGGTAAGTGATATCCATTGAGTTGTTTTGTTTTCACAAAAGAGATATATATGCAGTAAATAAATATATATATAACCAAATAGGTAAAGGTAAAGGACCCCTGACAGTTAATTCCCGCCGCGAACAACTCTGGGGTTGCTGCGCTCCTCTCACTTTACTGACTGAGGGAGCCCCCATCTGTCTGCAGACAGTTTTTCCAGGTCATGTGGCCAGCATGACTAAGCCACTTCTGACAAAACCAGAGCAGCGCACAGAAACACTGTTTACCTTCCTGCTGCAGCAGTACCTATTTATAAACTTGTACTTTGACATGCTTTCGAACTGCTAGGTGGGCAGGACCTGGGACCGATAAATGGGAACTCAATCGTTTATGAGGATTCGAACGAGGACCTTCCAGACAGCAATCCCAGGAGGACCGGTAAGATCCCCCCCCAAATCTTTTTTTTTCTTTTTAGAAATTTTTATTGGATTTTACAAAATATAGAAAAAGTACAAAGACAAGGACAAGAGAAAAACACAAATGCATACTGCAAAATACAACAATACACACATTTAGCACAAAAATACAAAATACAAAAATACATACATTAAAAACTAATAATAAAAAGAAAAGGCACATATAAAAAAACACAAAAATTCCTTCTTTCTTAATTTTAGAACTTAAATTCACATATTCTCCTGACTTCCTCGCATCCCCCGTTCTTGTATCCCTTTTCAAAGTTAATTCAGCAAATTCATAGCCCGTTAATTTACCTGTTGTTGGTTTAATCTTAGTTTTTATCTTGTTGCTAGAACCCCCACAATTCTTTTCAATCTCATCAACATTCAGAAATTTTACAATATTTCTGCAAATAGATTTTGAATTTTCCCCAATCTTCTTCCACTGAGTCTTCTCCCTGGTCTCGGATTCTGCTAGTCAACTCCGCCATCTCCATGTAGTCCATTAGTTGCATCTGCCAGTCTTCTTTACTAGTGTTAATTCTGTCTCCTTCTGAAACCTCTCTCTCTCTGTCAGTGTCAAGTTTTTCTCCAAAACCTTAGTTTTCGTTTTGTTCAGCTTAAAACCTGCCACTTGACCAAAGTCCTGGATTACTTCTAAAGCCCTCTTGGTGCTAGATATCGGCTCCTGTAATGTCATCACTAGATCGTCTGCAAAGGCTTTGAGCTTATATTGTTTAACTCCGACCTGAATACCTTGAATCATTTGGTCCCTTCTAATCATATTTAGCAAAACCTCCAGGACCGAAATAAAAAGCAATGGGGAAATTGGGCAACCTTGTCGTGTCCCTTTCTCAATTTTAAACTCTTCTGTAACCATATTATTTACTATCAATTTAGCTTTTTGTTCAGAGTATATCACACCTATACCATTTTCAAAGTTCTGACCAACCCCCATCCCATGAAGATTTTTCTTCATAAAACTCCAGGAAATGTTGTCGAAGGCTTTCTCCGCGTCTACAATAATCAAAACTGCTTTTGTATTAATGTTCACCTGCAGCTTTTCTAGAATGTCAATTACATTCCTTGTATTGTCCGATAAGTGTCTTCCAGGAAGAAAGCCGGCCTGGTCTTTATGTATCACCTCTGCCAAAACCTTTTTCCAGTCTTCTAGCCAAAATATCTGCAAATATTTTGTAATCCACATTAAGTAGGGATATGGGGCGGTAATTCTTTAGTTGTGTCTTTTCCATCTCAGTTTTTGGTATAAGTGTGATGTAAGCATCTTTCCACGTCTCTGGTGCCTTTTTCCCTTCCATAATTTCATTACAAACCTCCTTCAAAGGTTGAATTAAATAGTCTTTAAGAGTTCTGTAATACTTGGAGGTTAATCCATCAGGCCCTGGAGATTTGCCCAGTTGCATATTCTGAATCGCGCCTTCCACCTCTTGTTCAGATATTTTAGAGTTCAATAAAACTTTTCTTGAGAAATTTTTTGTAATCCATTTGAGTTCAGAAATTGATCAATTTTAGACTCAATCTGCGGCCCTTGTGTGTAAAGTTGTTTAAAATATCTCTGGAAGCAGCTTCTAATCTCCTGTGGTTTCTGTATGTTCTTTCCATCCACTTCAAGATTAGTGATCGTATTTAGTTTTTGTCTCTTCTTCAACTGCCATGCTAATAACTTTCCACATTTATTGGCTGATTCAAAAGTCTTTTGTCTCATCTGTTTAACTTTCTATTCAATGTCCTGGTTTATCATTTTCATATATTGTACTTGATATAACTTAATTTCTCTCAAAATCTCTTGGGGTTTTGGTTTAAGTCTCATTTTTTTTCTCTCCTTCCCTTATTTTCTCCAGGATCTTCTCCTTTTTCTCATTTTGAGTTTTCCTTTTTATTGCATTTTGTTGTATCAAGAACCCTCTCATTACGGCTTTGCTTGCGTCCCAGATTATACTTTTTACCACTGTGGTCTTCAAATTTATCTCGAAATAGTCTTTTATAGTTTTTTGGGCCTTCTTGGTGATTTCTGAATCTCTAAACAAGGCGTCGTTCATCCTCCATCTGAAGGAACCAGTAAATATTGGTTTCATTTCCATCTTCACAGGGTTATGGTCGGAGCAAGTTTTTGGGCAGATTTCCACTTTTTGAATCTTAGGAGCCATTCCTGTAGTTACCCAGATTTGGTCAATCCTTGTCCAGGTCTTTTGGGCTTCAGAAAAGAATGTCCCCTCTTTACCTAGGGGGTTCTTAGTTCTCCAAATGTCAATTAAGTCCATATTGTCTGTCAATTCAAAGAAGGTTTTCGGTAGTCTTCCATCTTTTGTCACCACTTGTCTTTCTGATTTATCCATATTTGTCGATACCACTCCGTTCATATCTCCCAGCATAATGATGTTATAGTCCATAAAGTCCAACAATGTCTCACGTAGTTTCTTATAGAATTCTGATTTCCCCTCATTTGGTGCATATATTCCTACTATCAAAAATTTCTCACCTTGATATTGTATTTCAATAGCCACAAATCTTCCTTGGTCATCCTTAAAAACAAATTTAGGTGATAAATTTTCTTTTGCATAGATCACCACTGCTCTCTTTTTAACTTTGTCTGATGAGATAAATTCTTGTCCTGGTCTTTTGTTGATTAAAACTTTCCTATGTGTTCTGATCGCATGGGTTTCTTGCAGACATATCAAATCCAATTGTTCCTTTTTCAATAGATGAAAGATTTTTTTCCTCTTATCAGGGGAGTTCAAACCTCTAATATTCCAACTTAGTATCTGCAGAGACATTGTGAGATTATTATGCGTCTCCTCCAACTGCTCCCAATTCTTGTTCTTGGTCTGTTGGTGGTAACACTTCTGGTTTATCCAGTTCCAATGGTATTTTTGCCAGGTCCAAAACTCCTGGTTTTAGTTTTGGTTCTTTTCCCTCTGCCTCTTTTTGTAGATTCTCCTCGTGGTCCTTCAGGAATCTCTCTTTATCCTCCTCGGATCTTATCTTCACCTTTTTTCCTCTGTACGTGAACGACAACCCCTGGGGAAATTCCCACCTGAAAATTATGCTGTTTCTTCTTAACAAGTTCACCAGGTCTCTGTAGTTAGCTCTGAAGTCCAATAGGTGTTTTGGGATATCTGTAAAAATTTCTATTCTTGAATCTTCAATTTCCAGCGATTTCTGGTAATGTAGGCCTAATATTCTGTCTCTCTCCTCCTTTGATCTGAGTGTAATCAAACAGTCCCTTACCTTGTTCTTCCTACCTTCTTTATTGCCTTTGCCAAGTCTGAAGGCTGTCAGTATCTTAAAATCCTTTTCTGAGTCCAGGCCCCAAAATTCTTCAAACTCCTGTGTGAGGAATTCACACAGTTTGCCTTCTTCGAGTTTCGGTACCGCCCTAATTCTTAAATTTGCCTGTTTGTCTCTCAATTCAAATAAAGACAGTTGTGCCTTATGGTCTTCTAGTTGTTTATTGATTGGTTGTAATTTTCCTTCTACCACCAGCACCTTCTCTTTAGCCTCATCAGCAATTTTCCTTGTCAATTTAGAGTCCTGCAATAGGCGGTCAATCGCTTGAGTATTGGAGCTAATAGTTGTAGTGTTTAAGTCAATTTTTGTTGACAGTTTTTCCAAAGCTCCAAATATTTTGTCTAAAGATGCATTTAGTGTCTCTTCAGGGCCTGTATTTTTTGCACCGAACTGCCCAGTATCTTCCTTTTCAGGAGGTGCCACTACGGAATGTCTTCGTTGCTGATATCTAGTTTTTGGTCTTGTAGGCTGGGGTTTTTCCTGATCCATTACTTTGTTTTTGAAACCTCAAGGTCACTCACACAGTTCAAGCCTCTTTTCTGATGGGGAAATTTTCCAGCCAGCTGTAATGGAAAAACCCCAGCTATGTCCCAGTCCTCCTCTAGGGGAGCACCTTAGCAACAATGTTACTTTCAGCAAAGATGTTACTTTTCCAGGCAATTTTCCCAAAGGCAATCTTACCTTTATAGCTTTCACTTTCCAGTAAAGGCAACAATTCAATATAAGGCAACAGTGTCCAACTCACATGCAGAGTATTCACAAGTAGTAACAGATGTTCATAAACGGTGCAACACTTTCTTATTGTCTCTGGCAGACCAATAGCAGGGATTAGGCAGCTGCATGGCTTTGCTTCGCAGAAGTAGCGATTGACTCTCAGTGCCGCGCCACCCCCATTCTGCTCCGGAACCCCTCACGGGGTCCCTTTACCAATGGGGGGGCGCTTCTGGCACTCGCCGAGTCCCACGGCCGCAGGCTTCCTCCGCCTGCGGTTTTTGAAAGGGTCTCCGCTGCGCCGTAGCGGACAGACCCGGTTCCTGCGGACCTTCCCCTTCCGAACTCAGAAGGAGACCGCCATTACCGTTGGGGCCGCCTCCGGAAGATCCCCCCCAAATCAACCATTCTATGTAACACTGATGATGTTGACCGGAGCATCAGTCAAATCAGGACTTCCGTGCCTGACAATCCAAATCTGTAAAACTCCACCCTGAGCTCACCAGCTGGCCTCGGGTAAACCAGGCTTTCACTCTCTGCCTCGATCTCCCCATCGGTATTATGGGACATAATAATACTGATGTGCTGTTACAGAAGGCTTTGAATATGTATTTACTGATTGCATTTATCTCCCACCTTTTTCTCCATGGAGCTCAAGATGCCTTCTGTGGTTCTTCCTAATTTAATCCTCACGACGACCCTGAGAGGCCCAAGGAGACACTGTGAGCCTCATGATGAGGCTGGATTTGAAGGCTGGTCTCCCATTTCCTGGTCCAGGACCTCAGGCTCTCATACTTGGAAGTGCTCTTCCAATGCTCAAAACAAAACATCAGTCAAATGAATGTTTATGTTTTGCACAAGAAGTCCTTTCAAATAATGACAATTTATTTTGAAGTGCTATTCCAAGGCTCAAAACAAAACACCCGTCAAATTAACATTTCTGTATTGCACTAAGAGTTCTGTCAAATGATGAAAATCTACTTCCCTCTCTTTTGCACAGGTGGATCTCCATTGTGTGGATTCTTGGGAGGATTTTGCCTGGCCCCAAGGACTGTGAACTGTCCCTCTGGAGAGATTACATGGGTCCCCTGTGGTCCTAATGCACGCTGCTGTAGGAGTAAGTTGTATCCATGACTTGGTGGTCCCAATCGTGCAAATGTTTGCTAATTTTTAATCCTGTTTGCTGATCTACACTCTGCGACTTCACTGGAGAAAGCAGGGCTTTGTTTGTGCTAAAGGAAATAATCACTGATCAGTTTATGGATCAGAGTAGCAGATAATACGCTCAAGGTATATTAACCCTATTTTTAGATGTCTAAATTTGGATTCAGTTTTGATGCAGCACTTCTAGGTTCTGCATCTTCTTTTAAGCATTAGAGCCTCAAGGTTTTCATCTGTGCACAGGGAATTTTGATGCCACAGATGTTCATATGGGTGCAAACTGTGCAAGCTGCACTTCCCATGGGCAGTAAAAAATGGCGGCTCTGATCTAACTCTCCAAAATGTTAAGACAGCACTGAGTAAGTAAGGATGAGCCAGCAGTCTGCTGCTGCTGCTGCAAGAACACATATGTGATTTGGCAACAAAGAGTCCCATTTCATTCTGCACTCACCAGACCTCACCTGAAGTACCAAAATACATCACAATTTCTAGCAGTAGAACCAGAGCTGGAAACCTGATGGTCCCTAAGGACCTGAACCAGGGGAGGAATTCTTGAATGCCAGCAATGGTGATAGTTACAGGTAGGTAGCTGTGTTGGTCTGCCGTAGTCAAAACAAAATGAAAAAATTCCTTCCAGTAGCACCTTAGAGATCAACTAAGTTTGTTCTTGGTATGAGCTTTCGTGTGCATGCACACTTCTTCAGATACACACAATGGTGATAGTTCATTCTGCCTCTTAGAAATACTGAAGAAATGAATTGGAAAGCAACTGCAATCTGAGGCTGGAGATGAGAAATAATTTAATAGATCTATTCTAGGCTGTGATGGAGTCCTCAAAGTCAGCAGCTGCCAGCGGCCCATCCTGATATCCAGGATGGGCCAGGGGATGACGGCATTGATCTTGCAAATTCCTTTGAGAGCTCTTCTGGGGCTGGGCCTGCATGTCCTCTTCCTTTCTGCTGCAGATTTCTGTATTGCAGGGTGGCCTTAAATGTTCCATTGAGTCCTTCCAACACTACAAATCTATAATCCTCCCTCATCTCCTGAAGGTGAGCAATCTGACTCCAGGCTCCTGAAAGTGCAATCGATTACAGATTTCCTTCATTCTTTTATTCAGGAGGACAATTATCAATGTAAGAGGAAAAGGGGGGTTCTGCCAGGAGGAACTCACCAAATGCTGCCCATCTGGTCTAACTCTTCCGGCTTACTGTGGCTTCAATGCACAATGCTGTGCCCTCGAGTGACATCAGTGAGCAGCCCACATCCATCAGTGTGAACGCCTGATGGCTACACTGATTCTTCTGGATCTTTGCTTGTGTAAGTGGTCCTGATCAATCCATTTGTGAAAGCAGACAATGAAATAAAAATCAGTCTGTTCAGATGATCATCTAATTAAACGTATATTAACCTGCAAATCTAAAATTGTATTTTTTTCATTTTTTTAAAAAAAAGCATTTATATGGCCCACCTCCAGAGGAAGCGCATCATATCTGCCCAAGATTCCTCTTTACTGAAGTTCTCATCCCTGTGTTCCAGGAGGAGATAACTGCAGCCACTGCTTTTCATGCACCCAGGCAGAGCTTGGGTTCCACTGCCAAGTTGGTTATGTGAACACGGGTGGGATAGGCTGAACTCAACCCAGACTGGAGCCATGACCTAACTGGAGCTGATTATTCAGGAACCACTGCCTTGTGGATGCCAATAGGTCACTGAGAGTGGTATTTAATGCTGCTAAATGCACATCAGGTTTATTGATTTCTATGGGTGTACTCTGAGTAGGACTCGGAATTTTCTGAAGGGGTGTTATGTGGAACTTTGAGAAGGAAAGAAGGAACTCAGGGAGGTGGGACTGAAGAGTCGGGAAGGGCTATTGCTGCCTAGTGATCAAGATCCCTGACTCAATCATTGATCTGGGTCTTTCTTTTCAACTTTAATTTACATACATTAATTCATAACATAGCCAAGTATAATTGCACATGCCAATTAAAATAAAATACCAGCAGAAAAGGATATCTGAAGTTCAACACATAGGAACACATATCCATGCCACTTTCAATTTGTTTGTTTAGACATTTCTCTCCCAACTTTCACCAAGGAACTCAAGGCGATGTACATCCTTTTCTCCCATGAACCCATGTCTCTCAGGTATTAGACTAATACCACGCTGGTGCCGTTGCCCTTAGTTCCTTAGTCACCACTACCTAAAAGGCCCTCTGCCTGCTTCCCTGTAACTTCGCCTCTCCCAATGGAGGAACTGCCAGAAGGTCCTTGGAGCTGGACCTCCGTGTCCGGGCTGAATAATGAGGGTAGAGATGCTCCTTCAGGTATACTTCCACAATGGGATTATTGACTGGTTTGGAAGACTCCAGGGAGGAGAAAGAAAACAGCAGTGGAAAGGATAAACAATGTTAGGAAACCAGGTTGGGGCAGGGGGTGCTGAAATGGACTGAGGAAAGGGTACCTTTTGTTGGAAAACAAGCCTCCTAGGGAGAGGCTGGCAACTCTCCCAGACTCCTGGCTTGCTTACCGGTGATCTGCCCTGGCTGCAATCCCTGCAAGTCCAGGATAGATCTCGATAGGCGACATTTCCCAGTGTGGAAAATGCACACCCCTCCCTCCTTGCTTCCCTAGCAGGGATAGGAGATAGTCAGAAATCCTTTTACATCTCTTTATTTCTGACTTTGCAGCACTACAGAAAACACGTCAGATCTGTTCAGACTTCAGCAAGCAAGTGACAAAGACTTCCCACACATACGCAACAGGAAGGTCTCATATTACACTCAGAAAACAAACTCTTGAAGCCTGTGAACTTCCGGGAAGATTCTTTCCCACAGCTAGCCACATCATGTGATGTTTTCAAGCTACCAGTTTGCAGCTGCGTTGCCTTCATATCGTAACACCTTTGGGGGGGGAGGTAGTGTTGGTGTCTACCTTGAGTGGGCTCAGCTCATCCTCATGCTGCTTATAATTTCCTCCCCCTCTCCCTTTGGCTTCAACCCACGCAGAATAAACCAGGGCTTGTGGGAAATGCAGTTCATGGATGATGGGAATTGTAGTCCAAGAACAATCGGAGGGTCACAGGTCCACTATGCCTGATATCAAGACAAGATTGCTTATCCATCAACAGTCCTGATTCAACTGGGACATCACAGAATTACAGAAGCTATCCCAGTTTCTGACTGGCTGTCCCGGTTTTTGTGCTGAGCTCCCTTGCCAGTCATCTGGCTCTTGTGAGAGCTCAGAACCCAAAGATAAATGTCTTTGGTGAAAAAAAGGCAGCTGCACTTTAGTCCATAGAAGCAGAGGAGGAGGGGGACTGCTGGTGATGCAGATCAAGCTGCCCCCACTGGACCCATTAGCCATTCTTCCTCCGCCCAATGCTGCCCCCACTGGAGGAGAAGGAGACAACAACAACCGGGGGCTGAAGAGGGGAAGCCCCAGCTCATTTACCCGGGAGTATGGCACTGAAAGACGCAAGTCCCAAGTTTAATTGGCAGAATGTTGGAGGGTCTGAGATTTTGTTATCTAACAATCCATCCATGTTCCCTGTGCTAATGTTTGGTTGTCTGCTCAAAATTCCAGTAAATTGGGCAAGCCTCCGGTGTGTCATAGCTTAGAAACACTGAACAGAACAGAAACCTGGATTCCAGAAACAACTGAAGCAACCTTTTGCCAAATTTTCTTCCGGATCTTCTGTTATGGTTGCCGGTGCACAGAGACATCGGAGGACAGCCAGTGCGAGCCCTGCTCAAGATATTCTATAAATTGGGCAAAGTCGGTATCGCTTCATATAAGTAACAGTGACTTTATTTATTCAGCTAAGAGCTATCAGTTCCATATTTGCAAAGAGTCAATTAGATATTTAGGTATAATCATACCAATGTATATCACCGAATTAGTAGCATGTAATTTAAACAAAGTAATTGATGAGTTTTCTTTATATATTAATAGATGGGAGTCATTTAACCTGCCCTTATGCGGAAGGGTTAATACTCTCAAACGAACATTATTACCAGAATAATCTATTGTGTGAATAGAATTCCAGGTCATATATGTAGTAAATATTTCCAGAAAAGGAATTCCTTAATTAGGAAATGCCTATGGGGTTCTGCAACTCCAAGAATATCCTTACTAAAAATGCAATTATTAATTAAAAAATGAGGATTTGGCATTTAAGAAGGATATTGACCAGAGGAGCGGAGGAGACCTGTCCAATGATCAAGGCTCTGAATACCAAGCCTTATGTTGACAACGGCTGAAGGAGTTGGGTACCCACATTTTCCACTATATAAGATGCACCAGACCATAAGACGCACCTAGTTTTTGGAGGAGGAAAAGAAGAAGAAAAAATTCTGAATCTCAGAAGCCGGAACAACAAGAGGGATCGCTGCGCAGCTAAAGAAGTGATCCCTCTTGCTGTTCTGGCTTCTGGGATAGCTGCGCAGCCTGCATTCACTCCATAAGATGCACATACATTTCCCCTTACTTTTTAGGAGGGGAAAAGTGAGTCTTATAGAGCAAAAAATACGGTATGTTGAGTCTGCAAATGAGGAGACTGAGAGGCGATATGATAGCCATCTCAAGGGCTGTCACATGGAAGAGGGAGCAAGCTTGTTTTCTTCTGCCTTGGAGGGTAGGACTCTAACCAATTGGTTCAAGTTACAAGAAAAGGATTCTGACTAGACATATGGGGGGAAATTAATGAATGTAAGATCTGTTCAACAGTGGAACGGTCTCCCTCAGGAGCTTGTGGACGCTCCTTCCTTGGAGGTTATTAAGCAGAGGTTGGGTGGCCAGCTGTCCGGGATGCTTTAGTTGAGATTCCTGCATCGCAGAGGGATGGAGTAGATGACCCTTGGGGTCCCTTCCAATTCTCTGATTCTATAATTCTATCAATATATAAAGAAACCTCATTAGGTACTTTTATTATATTACATACTGCTAATTGGGTAATATCCTTTGGTATGATTATACCTAAATATCTAATTGATTCTCTGCAAATATGGAACTGATAATACTTAGCTGAATCAATAAAGACACCTTTACTTCCGACTTTGCCCAATTTATAGAATATCAAGTAGTATGACCAAAATGATCTACCATTTGCATCAATCTTGGAAAAGAAGTCATGGAAAAAGGAAATGAAATTTACTGCTCCTTTTACACTTATAGAAAATCATTTTAAAATGAGGTGCAGGTGGTATTGAATGCCAATAAACTTGCCAAGATGTGTAAAAATGTGGCAAGTAAATGTTGGAAATGTAAGCAAATAGATGGCTTATTCTTCTATATGTGGTGGACATGCAAATAAGCTAAAGGTTTTTGGGGGAAACCAATGGTTCAGGACCTGCTCTCAGACAGGAATGATCAAATTATTTTAATAGTGGCTGAATTTTTGAGTGATGTCCATGTAGAAAAACTGGCCCATTATAAAGGGATTTAGTGGTTATTAATTAATTGGTGATGTCCTAGTGTTGTATTATTTATGCAAATTGATTTTCCCTGGAGTTAAAGATCTGACTGGGACAAAGTTTGTTACGTTGAGCTCGTATTTTGCACAATTTGTATATGGTGTCTGATAATGTGTGGTTAGTTAGGCCTAATAAAGGATGTGTATTGTCAGGGAACTGACATCAGAGGAAAGGGAGGTGGTAGGGCTCCCAGAGACTGGGAGAGAGTCAGCAGCTAAAGCAGGGACAAGGAGGGGGAGCGAGGGGTCTCTGGAGGAGGATCTCAGTAATGCTGAGAGAGACGTAGCAGCTCAGGCAGGAAACAGCAGGGGAGAGAAAGGGGTGAGAGACACTTCCAGCGAAAATAGCGGGGAGGTGTCAGAAGCAACTGCAGGGAGACCCATGCTTCGCCGGAAGCTGCCACGTCGTGAGTCCAGGAGACGCGTTTCTGTTAAGGAACTTCTTTGCTGGAAGCGCTTCCGCAGGCAGCCACTTTCAGACTCTACTAGTGACTAGAGCAGACATGTCTGAGGAGCTCTGTCACACACAGAGGTTTGTGGGGCCGCACAAACTCTGAAGGGGCACAATTTTAAGCACAAGCAGCTAATCATCCCCTGACAGCAGTCTGACAGTCTTTGTACGCTGCCTGTGCAGGAGAAAGCATCATGAGCAACCCAGCCGGAACCGGAGAGGCAGGGGTTGGAGCTGGTCCAAGCTTGGAAGAAAGGTATCAAGCTCTGGAGGTCCAACTTGCGCTGCAGACGGCGAGGCTCGAGGAGAGAAGGGCTCAGGATGCTGACAAAAAGGGGAGAACCACTCAGTTCCCCAGAAAGGTACCAGGATTGGTGCAGAAGTTTGGGGGGGACCCCAAGGATTACCATGCCTTTAGGACTGAGATGCAATATGCCCTGAATTTGCAGTTTGATGAGTTCCCTGATGAGGAATCGCGAGTTGCTTTCGTAATTGGGCATCTTGAGAAGGGGGCGCGGGACTGGGTTCGACCCCTGATGGCAACGCACAACGATATCCTAAAGGACACTATGAAATTCTTTCGTGCAATGGATATCATGTTTTCCAGCGATATTGAGGAAGGGGTGGTGCGCAGACAGCTAATGGCTTGCAAGCAGGGAAGCAGATCTGTCCGTGAGTACTGGACTGAATTTACCATGCTGATTCACAGATTGGGGTGGGATTTATCGGCAGCACCCATTCAGATGCTATTTGAAGAAGGTCTTTCTTCAGCTGTGAAAGACGAGCTGGCCAGGAGCCCCAGGGCGGTGTCTATGGATCAGCTGACCAAATCTGCGCTGACCATTGGAGCGCGCCAGGAGGCAAGAGCCTTGGAGAGGCGGGAAGGGAGAGGGGAACGTTGGAAGGAGTTACGCATTCCAGACATTCCTGAGCCAGCTTTCCCGCCGGCAGAGCCGATGGAAATCGGAACAGCCCGCGCGCGCGCAGTTTCAAAGCCCAGTGAGGGGGCGAAGAAGGAGGGAAAGGGAGCCCGGAAATGCTATCTCTGCCAACAGCCAGGCCACTTTGCCAGAGTCTGCCCCCAGAGGAAGGAATGGCAAGGGATGGTGGGAGCAGTTGAGGGGGGAGAGCAGGGAGAAACGGAGCAGGTAAAAGCCAACGCCTGGTTGCCAACGTCAGGGCACTGCAGCCAGGCCAAAGAGCAGTGAAAGTGCCCGTGCCAGAAGCTCCTCGACCTGCTCTAGTGATTGAAGTGTCGCTAGAGCTGCAAAATGGACACCCCCTAAAAATAAAGGCGCTGTTGGACTCAGGCAGCTCCTGCAATTTTATGAGCAAGGAGTTTGCTGCTGAACATCAGATACAGACTATCCCTTTAAGCAACCCCCTGCAGGTGACCACGATCGATGGCAGGGAACTGTTGGGAGGAGGAGTTAGCTTGCAGACCATCCCAATGATAATGAGGGTGGCAAGGCACACAGAACTGATAGCGTTTAATGTGGCCACCTTGGGAGGCGCTCCCATTATTTTGGGAATGAGCTGGCTAGCCTTACATGATCCGCTGGTGGGCTGGCATCAAAGAGTGGTTTCCTTCGGTTCAGCACATTGCTTAGAACACTGCAGGGGGGAAAAGGGGTCAGCAGGGGCCCAAGCCACCCTAGCAGGGACTGAAGTAATGGGGAAGGGGAAGGTGCCACCACAGTATGCTGATCTCAGCGACGTGTTCAGCGAGAAGGAAGCTGACCAACTACCCCCGCATAGGCCCTTTGATTGCCAGATCAATTTACTCCCTGGAGCACAGCTTCCTGTAGGCAAGTTGTATGCCATGTCAGACAGGGAAATGCAGGAGTTGCGAGCGTTCATTGACAAGAACCTGAAGAGAGGCTTCATCAGAGAGTCCAAGGCAGTGGGGGGTAGCCCAGTGTTTTTTGTGGATAAAAAAAACACGGACAAGCCGAGGCTGGTATGTGACTTTCGGCGCCTAAATGCAGTGACAGAGCCGGCGGCTTTTCCTATGCCCAGGATTGATGATATTTTGACCAGGGTGCGAAAAGGAAAGATTTTTACAAAGCTGGACCTAAGGGGGGCGTACAACCTGATACGTATAAGGAAAGGGGATGAATGGAAGACCACCATGTTCACCCCTTTGGGGGCATTTGAATACCTCGTTATGCCTTTTGGATTACAAACAGGCTCCGCGTGTTTTCAAGCCTTCATGAACCACGTACTGGGGCCTTTGCTCTACAAGAATTGCGTGGCCTTCTTAGATGACGTGTTGGTGTATTCGGAGAATGAGGAGCAACATGTGAGAGACGTCAGAGAAGTGTTGAGCAGGCTGCAAGCCAACAGACTGTGGGTGAAACTGGAGAAGTGTCAGTTTCATACCAAGGAGGTGGAATTCCTGGGGTACCGCTTGTCAGACAAGGGGTTGGCCATGGACCCCGGCAAGGTTCAAGCGGTGCTGGAATGGAAAACACCCAAGACCAAGAAGGATGTGCAGAGGTTCCTAGGGTTTGGAAACTTTTATCGTAAGTTCATCCGAAACTTCGCCCACCTGACGGCGCCCATCACGGACTGTCTCAGCAGTAAAAAGAAGTTTGTTTGGACGGGGGAGGCGGAGCGAGCGTTTGAGGAACTGAAAAGGGCCTTCGCCTCTGATGAACAACTTCTACATGTGGATTTACAAAAAAAGCTGAGGGTCGAAACAGACGCTTCTGACAGAGCCATAGGGGCGGTGCTTCTTCTGCAGCCGGGGAAGGAGGGGTCAGAGTGGCGACCGTGTGCCTTCTTTTCGCAAAAGCTGAACAAATCTGAGAGGAACTACACGGTGTACGACCGGGAACTTCTTGCGATTCATGAGGCCTTCCGGAGATGGAGGCACCTGCTAATTGGTGCACAACAGAAGGTGCAAGTGTGCACGGACCATAAGAATCTAGAGTATTGGAGAACTGCGCGAGTGCTCAACCAACGGCAGTTGAGATGGGCCCAGGAGTTCTCCAAATTTAACTTTGAGATTTGTTACGTACCAGGCCCGGAGAACGTTAGGGCGGACGCTCTCTCACGCAAACCTGAATATTTGGAGGGAGAGGGTGCACCCGAAGAGACCCATGTCATTCCCGAGGACCGCTGGGTGTGTGGGGCGGCATTGGTGGGGCAAAGGGAACTGGTAGAGGGAACGGTGCAGGATGAATACGCCCAGGACAAACTCAGGGGTCTCAGGAGGGAGGGAGACAAACCCGGGGGTTTTGAGGAGAGAAATGGGGCGTTGTACTACAAGGGAGCGTTATACATACCTGAAGGGGAATTGAGGGAAAAGGTACTCAAGCAACTGCACGATAGCCCCACAGCAGGGCATTTTGGGCAACACAAAACCATGTGGCTGGTTACCAGGGAATTCTGGTGGCCCAAGGTCAGGGAAGATGTGCGGGAATATGTGAGAGGGTGTGACCGATGCCAACGAGCCAAGGGGGAGAGGCGGGCACCGGCAGGTTTATTAGAACCACTACCCACGCCGGAAAGGCCATGGGAGGCAGTGGCAATAGATTTCATGACTGATCTGCCCAGGTCCAAAGGGAAAACAGCCATCATGGTTGTGGTAGACCTGTTAACCAAGATGGCCCACTTTATAGCCTGCTCACATGCGGTCACAGCGGAAGAAACCGCTAAATTGTTTGTGGAAAATGTGTTTAGGCTGCATGGCGCCCCCTTGAGGGTGGTTTCTGACCGAGGGAAACAATTTACTTCCAGGTTCTGGAGGAAGCTCATGAGCTTATTGCATGTAGAGGTGAATTTCTCTACTGCCCGTCATCCAGAAACCAACGGGCAGGCGGAAAGAGCTAATGGTGTCCTCCAGCAATATTTGAGGTGTTATGTGAATGACAGAGAGAATGATTGGGTGGAGAAGCTGGCGTTGGCAGAATTTGCCTACAACAATGCAGAGAACGTGTCCACGGGGATGAGCCCTTTTTTGGCTAATCACGGGTGTCATCCCCGAGCCTTCCCAGGGGGGGAAGGGGAGAACTGGAGCGTTCCAGCCGCAGAACAGTTCGTTGAAGAAATGGAAGCGATCCATCGCCAGCTCCAACTTAATTTAAACAGGGCGAAGGAGGAATATAAGAGGCAGGCAGACAAAACCAGAAGGGAAGGGGAAAGCATTAGGGTGGGGGACCAGGTGTGGCTGTCCACCCAAGGGTTACCATTTAAAGGAGGTTGTAAGAAGTTAAGACCCAAAAGACTGGGCCCATTTGAAGTCACGCAACAGGTCAACCCAGTGGCTTTCAGACTCCGGTTACCGAACCACATGAAGTTGCACCCAGTGTTCCACAGGTCGTTGCTGTCACCGTATATAGGGGACAGAGAGGGGAGGGTCAATAGGGGACCAGCTATGGAGGAAAAAGAACACAGCTACCATGTAGCGGAGATTCTCGATTCCAGGTGGAAGGGAGAGCAAGTAGAGTATTTGGTAATGTGGGAAGGGGAGCCGGAGTCGGAAAACACCTGGGTCAGGGCAGAGGATGTAGATGACGAGGTTTTGATTGAAACTTTTCATCAGAGATTCCCTCGAAAACCCCAGCCAGTGGCGAGGTTCCGGAGGGAATACTTCGCCACCACCGACGAAGAAGAAGAGTTGGAGGGGTTCTCTGATTCCGAGGTGGAGGAGGATTCAGCGAGTCGGAACGAAGACCGATGGAGGGAAATGTTCGAGACGTCTGAAGATGAAGAGGATTCTTTTCGGGGTTTCAGCTCCTCACCGCCCAGAGGAGAGAGTAGGGGCGGGGGAGAAGGGGGCCCTGGAGGGGAGGTGGATGTCAGGGAACTGACATCAGAGGAAAGGGAGGTGGTAGGGCTCCCAGAGACTGGGAGAGAGTCAGCAGCTAAAGCAGGGACAAGGAGGGGGAGCGAGGGGTCTCTGGAGGAGGATCTCAGTAATGCTGAGAGAGACGCAGCAGCCCAGGCAGGAAACAGCAGGGGAGAGAAAGGGGTGAGAGACACTTCCAGCGAAAATAGCGGGGAGGTGTCAGAAGCAACTGCAGGGAGACCCATGCTTCGCCGGAAGCTGCCACGTCGTGAGTCCAGGAGACGCGTTTCCGTTAAGGAACTTCTTTGCTGGAAGCGCTTCCGCAGGCAGCCACTGTCAGACTCTACTAGTGACTAGAGCAGACATGTCTGAGGAGCTCTGTCACACACAGAGGTTTGTGGGGCCGCACAAACTCTGAAGGGGCACAATTTTAAGCACAAGCAGCTAATCATCCCCTGACATGTATATAAGATTTTTGGGAAACAATATATAATGAAATGAAGAAAATGTTGAAATAGGCTATCCCCCAAAAGCCTGAAACTTTTCTTACAGGCATAAGAGGGACAAAGGTTCCAAAGGCGAGGACTAAACTATTTATGTACAGTAGCTAGAAAATCATATGCACAGAAATTAAGAGATCACAATGATGAATGTTTCTCGAAGAATGGAGGCCTTTTGTGGACTTAAAACAACCTGTAGTCAGATGAAATTGTGGGCAGGATAAGAGCAGCGGAGGAAAAATGCTAAAATAACTGCAGTACAGAAACTTTTTGTAACAGATGAATATATAATGCAGTAGAAAAGGTCTAAGTAAAAACATTGCGGAAGTGGGGGCGAAAAGTCAATTTATGAAACAATGTGACTATTTGATAGGATTATCATTGTGAATATGTCTGGGGGGGAATTATAAAGAATTATACTACACAAAAGAGAGAATGGTCTACACTGACACACAACAGTTCTTCAGGGTTGCCGATCGGGAAAATACCTGGGACTCAACCTGAGAACTTCTGCATTTGCAGCAGATGATTCCCTCCCCCCCCCACAAGATTGTGCTGCCCTCTTACCTGCAACAACATGGAAGAGGATGAAGACCAGAGCAAAGCTCAGGTAAAGGAACCTCATGGCTGGATTTGTCTCTCAGATCTCTGCCCAAGGGAAGACGCTCCAAGGCCGAAGGAAGTCAAGTTTCAATGGAACAAGGAGGTTCTCTCCACTTATAGTGTTGCCGTGCCAAAAAGATGCTGAAACACACATTTGTACATCTGAGTAGGAAAAGCTGCAAGCAGGTATTTCCTGCAATTGTCAGCATTTGAACCGTCCACGCCCCCTTTTCCTTAACTCATCCTAGGCAATTTATTCATCTTGGAGAACTTCCTGGGATTTACCTAAAGAACATCCTTTCTCAAACAATCACAACGTGTGCTGTACTTTGGGTGCAGTTTTTCCAATTCCATATCAATTAACAGATTTCCCGTCATCTCACAGAATCAGCTGCCATGTTCACGGCACCTGGATGGAAAGGAAGCGGAATGTTGTTTAGGAGATTTGCTTTAATGCAGTCTGATGCAACCGCAATTGCAGTACAGTGGTACTTTGGTTCCCAAACTTAATTTGTTCCGGAAGTCCATTCCAAAGCCAAAGCGTTCGAAAATGAAGGCACACATTCCCAGAGAAAGTAATGCAAAATGGTTTAATCCATTCCAAACTTCTGAAAACAACCTCTAAAACGGCAATTTAACTTGAATTTTACTATCTAACGAGACCACTGATCCATAAAATGAAAGCAATAAACAATGTACTGCAGTCACACAATCAGTCAATCAGTAGCTGAACTGGGTCACAAAAACAAAACAAAAAGAGCCGCAAAAACAAAGGCACAAAATAAATAGCAAAAACAGCCAGACCTCAGCGTAACACTCCAAACGGAAGTGCGGCACTCAAATCGGAAGCATAACCATCAAAACAGAAGTGTTGCACTCAAAACGGAAGTGTGGCAGTCAAAACAGAAGTATAACACTCAAAACGGAGCACCTTTGGCTTCTGAAAAAGGTTCACCATCCGGAACACTTACTTCCAGGTTTGCAGCATTTGGGTTCCAAGTTGTTTGAGTACAAAGGCATTTTGGAACCAAGGTACCACTGTACCTACAAAGAAAGAATCTTTTCCTTTTGCTTTTCTTCTGGTCTGCAGTTTTGGATTCATTTTTGCTTAATATGCTTGTTTCTGTGAGGCTTGTATTTTTATGTGCTCCTCCCCTATTTTGTGACCCGCCCCCCCAAAAAAAAACACACCATACAAATTAGTGGTTTTAATCCATCATTCATAATAAATAAACAGAAACAAGAACAACAGATGTAAAATAAAAATAAAAATGCAGAAATGAGAAAGGGGCCCAAGTATCTACAGTGGTACCTGGGGTCACATACGCTTCAGGTTACAGACTCCGCTAACCCAGAAATAGTACCTCGGGTTAAGATCTTACTTTCATTAATTTCCCCCCATATATCTAGTCAGAATCCCTTTTCTTGTAACTTGAACCGATTGGTTAGAGTCCTACACTCCAAGGCTGGAGAAAACAAGCTTGCTCCCTCTTCCATGTGACAGCCCTTGTGTTATTTGAAGATGGCTATCATATCTCCTATCATCTCCTCATTTGCAAACTCAACATACCCAACTCCTTCAGCCGTCTTCCAAATAATAATAATAATTTTTATTTTTACCCCGCCCTCCCCAGCCAAGGCCGGGCTCAGGGCAGCTAACAAGCAATAATAAAAGCAAGTTGAATGAATACAACTTAAAAACAAAATTAAAATACAACATTAAAATATTGAAACATTAAAATATTAAAATGTAGCCTCATCACAGGAGGAGAAAGGAAAAGAAAAAAGAAAGAGGGGGATGGAATCAAACTGGCTCCAAGCCAAAGGCCAAGCGGAACAAATCTGTCTTACAGGCCCTGTGGAAAGAAATCAGATCCTGAAGGGCCCTGGTCTCATGAGACAGAGCGTTCCATCGGGCCGGAACCAGAGTTGAAAAGGCCCTGGCTCTGGTTGAAGCTAATCTAACTTCCTTAGGGCCCGGGACCACTAGGGTGTTTATGGACCTTGAGGCTCTTTGTGGGGCATACCAGGAGAGGCGGTCCTGTAGGTATGAGGGTCCTAGGCTGTGAAGGGCTTTAAAGGTCAAAACCAGCACCTTAAATCTGACCCTGTACTCCACCGGGAGCCAGTGCTGCTGGAAAAGCACTGGGTGAATATGCTCTCATGGCAGAGACCCCGTGAGGAGCCTCGCTGCAGCATTCTGCACCCGCTGGAGTGTATGGGACAGCTTCAAGGGCAGCCCCACGTAGAGCGAATTACAGTAGTTAAGCCTGGAGGTGACCGTTGCATGGATCACTGTGGCCAGGTCGGGGCGGGAAAGGTAAGGGACCAACTGCTTGATGTGGCGAAGGTGGAAAAATGTCGCCTTGGCTGTTGCTGTAACCTGCGCCTCCATGGAAAGGGAGGCATCACGGATTACACCCAAGCTCTTAACAGAAGGCAATGGCACTAATTGGGCCTCCGCAAGAGAAGGGAGTTGGTCCCTCATCCCCATGCCATCTCAATCCAGCCATAGGACCTCTGTCTTCGAAGCATTTAGTTTTAATCGGCTCCCACGAAACCATCCAGCCACAGCTTCCAAGCATCTACTAAGTGTGTTCGGGGCCGAGTCGGTGTGGCCATCCATCAGCAGATAGAGCTGAGTGTCATCAGCATATTGGTGACAGCCCAGCCCAAAGCTCCGGACAATCTGGGCAAGGGGGCGCCTAAAGATGTTAAAAAGCATCAGGGAGAGGATTGCGCCCTGCGGCACTCTACACACCAAGGAGTGGCACGACTACATTTCCCTCCCTAGTGCCACCCTCTGTCCCCAACCAGAGTTAAGAGAGCACAGCCACTTACGGGCTATGCCCTGTATCCCCACGTCGGCGAGGCGGTGGTCCAGAAGATCATGATCAACGATGTCAAAGGCTGCTGACAAATCTAAAAGGATCAGCAGTCCTGACCCGCCTTGATCCAGTTGTCTACGGAGATCATCTGTTAGGGCAACCAGAGCTGTCTCGGTCCCAAAACCAGGACGGAAACCGGACTGAAATGGATCTAAAGCCGATGTTTCCTCCAGAAACCTATCAAGCAGTTCAGCAACTGCTCTCTCAATTACCCTACCCAGGTATGGAAGATTTGAAACTGGGCGGTGATTGGATAGGTCTAAAGGATCTAGTGAAGTTTTCTTTAAGAGCGGACACACCACTGCTTCCTTCTGTTCCCCTGGGAATGTCCTCGTGGCAAGGGACAAATTGATAATTTCAAGCAGGGGGGACTGTGCGACATCTAGACAAGCCCTAATCAGCCAAGACGGGCACGGATCAAGGAGGCAGGCGGTGGGCCTACCAACTTGGATGAATCTATCCACATCAGCAGGAAGTATGCGATCGAAATGGTCCAACACTGGACCTGAAATCAGTCGAGGGGCCTCCAGTTCAGTCACTGTATCTAAATTGGCAGCGAGGTCACGGCGGCGCAACAGTACTTTCTCCACAAAAACGCTCGCAAATGCCTCACAGCCGTGGGTCGAATTTGTGCTTAAATTTGCTTGTCCTTATAAGGACGTCATTGACCTAATTATTCTAAATAGTTGTGCCGGGTGAGAGCTAGCGGATACAATGGAAGCTGCAAAGTAAGATTTCTTAGCAGCTTTCATAGCCGTCTCATAGGCTTTCATAAGCGTCCTATAAGATGTTCTTGAGGCTCCGTCATGAGTCCGTCGCCATGCTCCCTCTAGCCGTCTTAGATCCCGCTTCATTTTCTGGAGCTCCTCAGTAAACCAAGGGGCCTGTTTCGACAGGGTCGCAGAGGGCGCTTAGGCGCGATCTCATCGATGGCTGCCAAGAGCCAGTTATTCCAGTCCTCAACAAGGTCATCTAATGAGTCGCCAGGAGCAACTCTTGGTCTCCAGAGCCTTAATCATCTGACAGCCCTCCTCTGCCCCTCTGGTCAATATCCTTCTTGAATGCCAAATCCTCATTTTTTAATTGATAATTACATTTTTAGTAAGGATATTCTTGGAGTTGCAGAACCCCATAGACATTTCCTAATTAAGGAATTCCTTTTCTGGAAATATTTACTACATATATGACCTGGAATTCTACTCCCACTATAGATTATTCTGGGAATAATGTTCGTTTGAGAGTATTAACCCTTCCGCATAAGGGCAGGTTAAGTGACTCCCATCTATTAATATATAAAGAAGACTCATTGATCACTTTGGTTAAATTACATGCTACGAATTCAGTAATATCCATTGGTATGATTATACCTAAATATCTAATTGACTCTTTGCAAATATGGAACTGATAGCTCTTAGCTGAATAAATAAAGTCACTGTTACTTATATGAAGTGATACCGACTTTGCCCAATTTATAGCATATCTTGAGCAGGGCTCGCACTGGCTGTCCTCCGATGTCTCTGTGCACCGGCAACCATAACAGAAGATCCGGAAGAAAATTTGGCAAATGGTTGGTTCAGTTGTTTCTGGAATCCAGGTTTCAGTTCTGTTCAGTGTTTCTAAGCTATGACACACCGGAAGGTCGCCCATTTTATTGGAATTTCGGGCAGACAACCAAACATTAGCAGAGGAAACATGGATGGATTGTTAGATAACAAAATCTCAGACCCTCCAACATTCTGCCAGTTAAACTTGAGACTTGCGCCTTTCAGTGCCATACTCCCGGGCAAATGAGCTGGGGCTTCCCCTCTTCAGTGGGTCTCCACCCCCTCCAGTGGGGGCAGCATTGGGCAGAGGAAGCGTGGCGAATGGGTCCAGTGGGGGCAGCCTGACCTTCATCACCAGCAGCTCCCCCTCCTCCTCTGCTTCCATGGACTAAAGCGCAGCCACCTTTTTTTTCACCATAGACATTTGTCTTTGGGTGCTGAGTTCTCACAAGAGCCAAATGACTGTCAAGGGAGCTCAGCACAAAAAATGGGACATCCAATCAGAAACGGCCATAGCTTCTGTAATTCCAGGATGTCCCAGTTGAATCAGAACTGTTGATGGATAAGCAATCTAGTCTTGACATCAGGCATAGTTGACCTGTGACCCTCTGATTATTGTTGGACTACAATTCCCATCATCCATGAACTGCAATTTCCACAAGCCCTTGTTTATTCTGCATGGGTTGAAGCCAAAGGGGGAGGGGGAGGAAATTATAAGGAGCATGAGGATGAGCTTAGCGCACTCATGGTAGCCACCGACACTACCTCCCCGCCCCCCAAAAGATACTCTTTCCTCAGTCCATTTCTGAGCCTCCTGCCCCAACCTGGTTTCCTAACATTGTTTCTCCTTTCCACTGCGGATTTCTTTCTCCTCCCTGGAATCTTCCTAACCAGTCAAAGATCCCATTGTGGAAGAATACCTGAAGGAGCATATCTACCTTTATCATTCAGCCGGGACACGGAGGTCCAGCTCCAAGTGTTGGGATTTTAGTTCCCACCAGCTGCGAGCAAGCAGCCAGATTGTTTACATCATGTGATGTATCTGAGCATGAGACAGGAAGTCTGAGCCAGTTCTCAGCGCTCTCAGTGTAACCTGGATGGAGGTACTGTGAGTTGTCTTCCGCTTCTGGGTAGAAGCAGAGTAGTGTCGTAAACTCGCATCCTGTACTGCTCAGGCGAGCAGGCATGCTTTTGTACAGTCTTAATAAAGTAGCAGTTAGACTACGGACTGTCCTCTTCTGTGATGGATTGCCAGAAGATTGCTAGCATGCTCCTCTCAGGAGGGAGGGTTCGCTTATCAATGGTCTTTCTGGACTGAGGGGGATTCCAGACAGAGAGTGACCTCCGGAGAAAGGCCCCCGGTGCCTGGGATGCTGGCACCGCTCCTGGGCAGGCGTTTTTCCAATAACCTTCTAGCGGTTCCTTCACTGGGAGAGGCAAGGTTACAGGGAAGCAGGCAGAGGGCCTTTTAGGTAGTGGTGACCAAGGAACTAAGGGCAACGGCACCAGCGTGGTATTAGTCTAAGACCTGGGAGACATGGGCTCATGGGAGAAAAAGATGTATATTGCCTTGAGTTCCTTGGGGAAAGTTGGGAGAGAAATGTCTAAACAAACAAATTGAAAGTCGCATGGATATGTGTTCCTATGTGTTTAACTTCAGATATACTTTTCTGCTTGTATTTTATTTTAATTGGCATCTGCAATTATAGTTGGCTATGTTATGAATTAATGTATATAAATTAAAGTTGAAAAGAAATATCCAGATCAATGACTAAATCTGGGATCTTGATCACTAGGCAGCAATAGCCCTTCCCGCCTCTTCAGTCCCACCTCCTCCCTGGCACCTCCCTGAGTTCCTTCTTTCATTCTCAAAATCCCAGAAAACACCCTTCAGAAAATTCCGAGTCCTACTAAGAGTACACCCATAGAAATCAATAAACCAGGTGTGCATTCAGCAGCATTAAATACCACTCTCAGTGACCTATGGGCACGCACAAGGCAGTGGATCCTGAAAAATCAGCTCCATTTAGGTCATGGCTCCAGTCTGGGTTGAGTTCAGCCTATTCCACCCATGTTCACATAACCAGCTGGGCAGCGAAACCCAAGCTCTGCCTGGGTGCATGAAAATCATTAGCTGCTGTTATCTCCTCCTGGGACTCGGGGATGAGAACTTCAGTCAAGAGGGATCTTGGGCAGATATGATGCGCTTCCACTGGAGGAGGGTCATATTTAGTCATAAATGCTTTTTTTAAAAAATGAAAAAAATACATTTTAAATTTGCAGGTTAATATGTGTTTAATTAGATGATCATCTGAACAGACTGATCTTTGTTTCATTGCTTGCTTCACAAATGGATTGATCAGGCCCACTTCCACAAGCAAAGATCCAGAAGAATCAGCGTAGCAATCAGGCGTTCACACTTTTGGATGTGGGCTGCTCACTGATGTCACTCAAGGGCACAGCATTGTGCATTGAAGCCACAGTAAGCAGGAAGAGTTAGACCAGATGGGCATCGTTTGGTGAGTTCCTCCTGTCAGAACCCCCCATTTCCTCTTACATTGATTATCGTCCTCCTGAATAAAAGAAAGAAGGAAATCTGTAATTGATGGCACTTTCAGGAGCCTGGAGTCAGACTGCTCACCTTCAGGAGATGAGGGAGGATCATAGAATTGTCGTGTTGGAAGGACTCAATGGAACATTTAAGGAATCTGTAGCAGAAAGGAAGAGGACATGCAGGCCCAGCCCCAGAAGAGCTCTCAGAGGAATCTGCAAGATCAGTGCAGACATCCCCTGACCCATGCTGGATATCAGGATGGGCCGCTGGCAGCTGCTGACTTTGAGGACTCCATCACAGGCTAGAATAGATCTATTAAATTATTTCTCATCTCCAGCTTCAGATTGCAGTTGCTTTTCAATTCATTTCTCCAGTATTTCTAAGAGGCAGAATGAACTATGACCATTGTGTGTATCTGAAGAAGTGTGCATGCCCACGAAAGCTAATACCGATAACAAACTTACTTGGTCTCTAAGGTGCTACTGGAAGGAATTTTTTCATTTTCTTTCGACTACGGCAGACCAACACAGCTACCTACCTGTAACTATCACCATTGCTGGCATTCAAGAATTCCTCCCCTGGTTCAGGTCCTTAGGGACCATCAGGTTTCCAGCTCTGGTTCTACTGCTGGAAATTGTGCATGCACACGAAAGCTAATACCGATAACAAACTTACTTGGTCTCTAAGGTGCTACTGGAAGGAATTTTTTCATTTTCTTTCGACTACGGCAGACCAACACAGCTACCTACCTGTAACTATCACCATTGCTGGCATTCAAGAATTCCTCCCCTGGTTCAGGTCCTTAGGGACCATCAGGTTTCCAGCTCTGGTTCTACTGCTGGAAATTGTGATGTATTTTGGTACTTCAGGAGAGGTCTGGTGAGTGCAGAATGAAGTGGGACTCTTTGTTGCCAAATCACATATGCGTTCTTGCAGCAGCAGCAGACGGCTGGCTCATCCTCATTTACTGAGGGTTGTCTTAACATTTTGGAAAATTAGATCAGAGCTGCCAGTTTTTACTGCCCATGGGAAGTGCAGCCTGCACAGTTTGTACCCATATGAACATCTGTGGCATCAAAATTCCCTGTGCACAGAGGAAAACCTTGAGGCTCTAATGCTTAAAAGAAGATGCAGAACCTAGAAGTGCTGCATCAAAACTGAATCCAAATTTAGAAATCTAAAAATAGGGTTAATATGTCCTGATTTATAAAGTGATTGTCCACTATTTCCTTTAGCACAAACAAAGCCCTGCTTCTGCTTCCTCCAGTGAAGATGCAGAGTGTAGATCAGGAAATCAGGATTAAAAATGAGCAAACATTCACACGTGAGTGGGACCAACTCATGGGTATCACTTACTCCTGCAGCAGCGTTCATTAGAACCACAGGAGGCGTTTGTAATCTCTCCAAAGGTACAGTTCGCAGTCCTTGGGGCCTGGCAAAAACCTCCCGAGAATCTACACAATGGGGGTCCATCTGTGCAAAAGAGAGGGAAGTAGATTTTCATCATTTGAGAGAACTCCTTGTGCAATACAGAAACGTTAATTTGACGGGCATTTTGTTTTGAGCATTGGAAGAGCACTGCCAAGTATGAGAGCCTGAGGTCCTGCACTGGGAAATGGGAGACCAGCCTTCAAATCCAGCCTCATCATGAGGCTCACAGAGTGGCCTTGGGCCAATCACTCAATCTCAGCCTAATCTCCCTTGCAGGGTTGTTGTGAGGATTAAATTAAGAAGAACCATAGAAGCCACTTTGAGCTCCATTGAGAAGAACCTGGGATATAAATGCAATGAAAAAATATCAGTATTATTATGTTCCATAATGCTGATGGGGAAATTGAGGCTGAGAGTGAAAGTGTGGTTATCCATAGGCCAGCTGGTGATCTCATGGTAGAGTCTCGCATACTTGGATTGTCAGGCATGGGAAGTCCTGATTTCACTGATGCTCCGGTCAACATTATTTTTGTACTTCAGGTGAGTTCTGGTGAGTGCAGAATGAAGTGGGAATCTTTGTTGCCAAATCATATTTGTGTTCCTTCAGCAGCAGCAGACTGCTGGCTCATCCTCACTTACTCAGCGCTGCCTTAACATTTTGGAGAGTTAGATCGGAGCCGCCACTTTGTACTTCCCATGGAAAGAGCAGCTTGCACAGTTTGCCCCCATATGAACATCTGTGGCATCGAAATTCCCTGTGCACAGATGAAAACCTTGAGGCTCGAATGCTTAAAAGAAGATGCAGAACCTAGAAGGGCTGCATCAAAACTGAATCCAACTTTTTACTTCTAAAAATAAAATTAATATACCCTGAGCGTATTATCAGCTACTCTGATCCAGAAACTGATCAGTGATTATTTCCTTTAGCACCAGCAAAGCCCTGCATTGTCCAGTGAAGATGTAGAGTGTAGGAAAAACAGGATTAAAAATTAGTAAACATTTGCACGAGTGGGACCACCAAGTCATGGGTATCACTTACATCTACAGCAGCGTTCATTAGCACCACAGGGGATGTTTGTAATCTCTCCAAAGGTACAGTTCTTAGTGATTGGGGCCTGGCAAAATCCTCCCGAGTGTGTACAAAATGGAATTTCAGCTGTGCAAAAGAGAGGGAATTAAATTGTCATTATTTGAAAGGACTTCTTGTGCAAAACAGAAATGTTAATTTGACTGATATTTTGTTTTGAGCATTGGAATAGCACTTCCAAGTATGAGAGCCTGAGGTCCTGGACTAGGAAATGGGAGACCAGCCTTCAAATCCAGCCTCATCATGAGGCTCACAGTGTCTCCTTGGGCCTCTCAGGGTTGTTGTGAGGATTAAATTAGGAAGAACCACAGAAGGCACCTTGAGCTCCATGGAGAAAAAGGTGGGATATAAATGCAAGGAGTAAATAAATCTTCAAAGCCTTCTGTACCAGCAAGTCAGTATTATTATGTCCCATAATACCGATGGGGAGATTGAGGCTGAGAGTGAAAGCCTGGTTTACCCGAGGCCAGCTGGTGACCTTATGGTGGAGTTTTACAGATTTGGAATGTCAGGCATGGAAAGACCTGATTTAACTGACATCATCAATTTAACATAGAATGGTTGATTTGGGGGGGGGATCTTCTTTATAAATGGGGTTGTAGGTGGTGCTGTGGGGTAAACCGCTGAGCCTCTTGGGCTTGCCGATTGGAAGGTCGTCGTTCGAATCCCCATGATGGGGTGAGTTCCCATTGCTCAGTCCCAGCTTCTGCCAACCTAGCAGTTCAAAAGCATGTCAAAGTGCAAGTTGATAAATAGGTACTACTACTGCAGCAGAAAGGTAAACAGCGTTTCCGTGCGCTGCTCTGGTTTTGCCAGAGGTGGCTTAGTCATGCTGGCCACATGACCTGGAAAAATGGTCTGCAGACAGACGAGGGCTCCCTCGGTCAGTAAAGCTAGCTGAGCACCCAACCCCAGAGTTGTTTGTGACTGGACTTAACTGCCAGGGGTCCTTTACCTTTACCCTTTTATATATATTTATTTACTACATATTTATCTTTTTTGCAAAAACAAAACAACTCAGTGGACATCACTTACCATTGCAGCAGATTCCGTTGCTGCCACAGGAGATCCCCTTAATTTCTCCATTTTCACAGTTTGTAGTTGCTGAATAATGGCAAGTTCCTCCTGCTAGTTCACATATAAATTGCCCTGTGTAAAAGAGAAGGGAAATAAATTCATTTCAAGGGGGCAAAGGGGTTGCCAACTACTTTTTTTCCAAACTAGAACCCTGTGTATTTAATGGGATGACCAACTTTTACAGACTTCTGCTGCCTCTCAACCTGTTAACTACTGTTTCATTGGCCAACATTAGCAAGGGTCAGATCGGTCCTCCTTCTCTGCAAACACTCCAGCTGATTCCTGAACCCTGTAAGGGGGCTGACACTCAGCTGCACCCAGCCAGTTGGGTGGCACATAAATCATAACATTATGATGATGATGATTATTACTGCTCCTGGGATTTTTTCTGCACAGCTGAAAAGCCTATATCTTGCAGGTTGTTAATGCAAGGAGAGAAAAATTAGCAGATAATGCACCCACAGACCCACATAACTGGCAACTATGTCATCCTTGATTCCATTCCACTGAAGGTTCCCCCTTTGCTTTCAACATCTGCCAATCAGAATTACTGCTGTTCTGAGCTTCAGAAATACCTTGCCACTTGCGCCCTCTCTGAGAATGTTTTTTTCTGTAATCTTCCCAGTAGTGTTGCCATTGTGTTTTGCTCAGCTCACACCCAACTGTGCTGGCTATAGCCATTCTCAGCTACAAGCCAGGTGAGGAGGGGGTAAGGCCCACCCATTTGGCTAGGGGCACCATCTCTTCATAGGGTATAATGATGGGGTCCTGAGGTGGCAACTGTGGGCATTCTTTAACAAAGAAACTTGCTGGGTTAGGTCTACAATGGAATCCTTCATCAGATATTTACTCTTCATAGATCCAGGACCTCTGGAATTAGAGAGGGCTTGGGGATCATAGAATCATAGAGTTGGAAGAGACCACAAGGGCCATCGAGTCCAACCCCCTGCCAAGCAGGAAACACCATCAGAGCACTCCTGACATATGGTTGTCAAGCCTCTGCTTAAAGACCTCCAAAGTAGGAGACTCCACCACACTCCTTGGCACCCAATTCCACTGTCAAACAGCTCTTACTGTCAGGAAGTTCTTCCTAATGTTTAGGTGGAATCTTCTTTCTTGTAGTTTGCATCCATTGCTCCGTGTCCGCTTCTCTGGAGCTGCAGAAATCAACCTTTCTCCCTTCTCTATGTGACATCCTTTTATATATTTGAACATGGATATCATATCACCCCTTAACCTCCTCTTCTCCAGGCTAAACATGCCCAGCTCCGTTAGCCGTTCCTCATAAGGCATCGTTTCCAGGCCTTTGACCATTTTGGTTGCCCTCCTCTGGACACGTTCCAGTTTGTCAGTGTCCTTCTTGAACTGTGGTGCCCAGAACTGGACACAGTACTCCAGGTGAGGTCTGACCAGAGCAGAATAAGGTAAAGGTAAAGGTATCCCTGCCCTTACAGGCCAGTCTTGACAGACTCTGGGGTTTGTGCGCCCATCTCACATTTATTGGCCGGGGGCCAGCGCTGTCCGGAAACACTTCCGGGTCACGTGGCCAGCGTGACAACGCTGCTCTGGCGAGCCAGAGCCGCACACGGAACGCCGTTTACCTTCCCGCTGGTAAGCGGTACCTATTTATCTACTTGCCCCCGGGGGTGCTTTCGAACTGCTAGGTTGGCAGGCGCTGGGACCGAGCAGCGGGAGCGCACCCCGCCGCGGGGATTCGAACTGCCGACCTTTCGATCGGCAAGCCCTAGGCGCTGAGGCTTTAGCCCACAGCGCCACCCGCGCCCCCTCAGAGCAGAATACAGTGGCAGAATACAGTGGCACTATTATTTCCCTTGATCTAGATGCTATACTCCTATTGATGCAGCCCAGAATTGCATTGGCTTTTTTAGCTGCCGCGTCACACTGTTGGCTCATGTCAAGTTTCTGGTCAACCAAGACTCCTAGATCCTTTTCACATGTACTGCTCTCAAGCCAGGTGTCACCCATCTTGTATTTGTGCCTCTCATTTTTTTTGCCCAAGTGCAATAGTTACATTTCTCCCTGTTTAAATTCATCTTGTTTGTTTTTGCCCAGTTCTCTAATCTGTCAAGGTGGTTTTGAAGTGTGATCCTGTCCTCTGGGGTGTTAGCCACCCCTCCCAGTTTTGTGTCATCTGCAAATTTGATCAGGATGCCCTTGAGTCCATCATCCAAGTCGTTGATAAAGATGTTGAATAAGACCGGGCCCAAGACAGAACCCTGTGGCACCCCACTAGTCACTCTTCTCCAGGATGAAGAGGAACCATTGATATTTGGGTCCTCTTTTTTCCCTTTCTTGAAAATAGGGACAATATTTGCCCTCCTCCAGTCGGCCGGGACTTCGCCTGTTCTCCAGGAATTCTCAAAGATGACTGCCATTGGTTCTGAGATCACATCTGCCAGTTCTTTTAATACTCTTGGATGCAGTTCATCTGGCCCTGGAGACTTGAATACATCTAAACTAGACAAGTATTCTTGTACTATCTCCTTAGTTATTCTGGGCTGTGTTTCCTCTGCTGAATCATTTGCTCCAAATTCTTCAGGTCGGGCATTGTTTTCTTTATCGGAGAAGACTGAGGCAAAGAAGGCATTGAGGAGTTCAGCCCTTTCTGTGTCCCCTGTTTGCATCTCACCATCTTCTCCTCTGAGGGACCCCACTGTTTCTTTGTTCTTCCTTTTGCTATGAACATACCCATAAAAGCCTTTTTTGTTGCTTTTAACCTCTCTAGCAAGCCTTTCCTTTCCTTTTAGTATTACTGTCCATGGGATCTCACCCAGCACTTCCCTAAGCTTTATATAGTTGGCTTTCTTAAAGTCAAGAAATTGAGTCCTAGTATGCTTGGCTGCTCCTTTCCGCTGTATAGTAAACTTCAGAAGAGCATGATCACTCGCACCTAATGATCCTTCCACTTCTACCCCACTAACCAAGTCATCAACATTGGTTAGGACCAGATCTAAAATGGCTGTTCCTCTTGTTGCTTCTCCCACTTTCTGGACAATGAAGTTGTCTGCAAGGTAAGTGAGGAATCTGTTTGACCTTATGCTCTTTCAAGAGTTTGACATCCAACAAATATCTGGGTAATTGAAGTCCCCCATTACTACTATCTCCCTTCCTTTTGCATGCTTGGCCATCTGTTCCAGGAAGGCATCATCTATGTCCTCCGTTTGGCTTGGGGATCTATAGTAAAATCCCACAATGAGGTCACTGTTATTCTTCTCTCCTTTAATTTTGACCCAAATGCTCTCACTTTGGCTTTGAGGTTCTAAATCTTGGATCTCTTCACAGGTATACACATCCCTGACATATAACGCCACTCCTCCTCCTTTCTTGTCTGGTCCGTTTCTCTGAAATAGATTGTATCCCTCCATTATTACATTCCAATCATGGGACTTATCCCACCAGGTTTCAGTGATGCCTATTATGTCATATTGAGTATGCTGTACCAAGAGCTCAAACTCATCTTGTTTATTTCCCATGCTTTGTGCATTAGTGTACAGACATTGAAGTCCATTAATCATTCCCCGGTGTCTCTTATTTAAGGATTTTTTCCTCCCACCGCTAGGTCTGCGTGCTGTTTGCTCCATTTGGTCTATGACATTTGGATGATCATCTTCATCAATTGATAGAATCCTACCTTCAGGAGCACTGTCTCCCTGCACACTAAATCTTCTAAACTCTCAGCAATATAAATGACCACCATGGAAGCTGCCTTGTGGCTCATTCAGCATCCTGAACATTCTGCTTCTGCAAAAGCCATGTATTCAATTTCAATTTCAATATTAAGTATATTGTTAAATACTTTCCTCCTCCACCACCCTTTTTAAGCAGCCAGATAGAATAGGGAGCAGCTAATTCATGCTGTTGTTCCACCTACAGCAGTTTCTCAGGGTCTCCGGCAGGGAAATACCTGGAATTGAAGCTGAGACCTTCTGCATTTCCAGCAGCTACTCCCTCCCTGTGCCCTCTTACCTGCAACAACATGGAAGAGGATGACGACCAGAGTAAAGCTCAGGTAGAGGAACCTCATGGCAGCAGTTTTCTCTGAGATCTCTGCCAAAGGGAAGGCACTCTAAGGCAGAAGGAAGTGGAGTTAGGATGGAACAAGGAGGTTCTCTCTACTTATAGTGTTGCAGTGCCAAATCCGGTAACTGTCAGCATAGCATCTGAACCCTCCAGGCCCCTTTCTCTTAAATCATCCTAAGCCATTTATTTATCTTGCACATCATCCTACGATTTACCCACACAATCACCTTTCTCATATATTGACAATCTGTCCTGTGCTCCAGGCTACAAACAGGTATTCGTGCAACTCTCAGCATCCAAACTCTTCTCTCTTAACTCATCCTATGCAATTGATTCATCTTGGAGAACTTCCTAATATTTACCTGCAGAACAATCTTTCTCCTGCTCTTTTCTTTCCATATCAGTTAACAGATTTCCTGCCATCTCACAAAAGCTGTTGCCAACTTCGCAGAGCCTGGATAGAAAGGAAGTGGAATTTCGGGTAAGAGCTCAGCTGTAATGAAGTTTGATACAACCTCTTTTGGTTGGACTGGTCAGTTTGACTGCAGTTGCCATACCTACCAAGAAAGAATCTTTTCAGTGTGCTTTTCTCCTGGTCTGTACCTTTTTGGTTGCAGTTTGCTTAACATGCTTGCTACTGTGATGCATATAGTTTTATGTACATTGCCCCCATTATATGCTTCCCCCCATACCCACATAAATTAATTACTTTATCCCATCATTCATAAGTTATAAGCACAACCAAGAACAACACCCAGAAGATGAGAGGAGAAACCTGTTAGTAGAAACATTGTTTAAATTCTTTTGATCAGTTGTACTCTGCTTTTCCACACGCTAGCAAGGTTATGCTTAAAATTCTGCAAGGAAGTCTCAAGTAGTATGTGGACCGACAACTCCCAGAAGTGCAAGCTGGATTTGGAAGAGGTAGAGTAACCAGAGACCAAATTGCAAACATGCACTGGATTATAGAGAAAGCTAGAGAGTTGCAGAAATACATCTACTTCTGCTTCATTGACTATGCAAAAGCCTTTGACTGTGTCAACCACAGCAAACTATGGCAAGTTCTTAAAGAAATGGGAGTGCCTGATCACCTCATCTGTCTCCTGAGAAATCTCTATGTGGGACAAGAAGCTACAGTTAGAACTGGATATGGAACAACTGATTGGTTCAAAATTGGGAAAGGAGTATGCCAAGGCTGTATATTGTCTCCCTGCTTATTTAACTTATATGCAGAATTCATCATGCGAAAGGCTGGGCTGGATGAATCCATAGCCGGAATTAAAATTGCCGGAAGAAATATCAACAACCTCAGATATGCAGATGACACAACCTTGATGGCAGAAAGTGAAGAGGAATTAAAGAACCTTTTATTGAGGGTGAAAGAGGAGAGCGCAAAATATGGTCTGAAGCTCAACATCAAAAAAACGAAGATCATGGCCACTGGTCCCATCACCTCCTGGCAAATAGAAGGGGAAGAAATGGAGGCAGTGAGAGATTTTACTTTCTTGGGCTCCATGATCACTGCAGATGGTGACAGCAGCCACGAAATTAAAAGACACCTGCTTCTTGGGAGAAAAGCAATGACAAACCTTGACAGCATCTTAAAAAGTAGAGAATCACCTTGCCAACAAAGGTCCGTATAGTAAAAGCTATGGTTTTCCCAGTAGTGATGTATGGAAGTGAAAGCTGGACCATAAAGAAGGCTGATCGCCCAAGAATTGATGCTTTTGAATTATGGTGCTGGAGGAGACTCTTGAGAGTCCCATGGGCGTATGTAAACCCTGAAGCGTATGTAAACCCAGGTACCACTGTAGATACTTGGGCCCCTTTCTCATTTCTGTATTTTTATTTTTATTTTACATCTGTTGTTCTTGTTTGTGTTTCTTTATTATGAATGATGGATCAAAACCACTAATTTGTATGGTGTGTGTGTTTTTTGGGGGGGTGCACAAATTAGTGGAGGAGCACATAAAATTACAAGCCTCACAGAAACAGGCATATTAAGCAAAAATGAAGCCAAAAGTGCAGACCAGAAGAAAAGCCAATGGAAAAGATTCTTTCTTTGTAGGTACAGTGATACCTCGGTTCCAAAATGCCTTTGTACTCAAACAACTTGGAACCCAAACGCTGCAAACCTGGAAGTAAATGTTCCAGATGGTGAACCTTTTTCAGAACTTCCTAAGATATACCTGAAGAACATCCTTTCTCAAACAATCACAACGTGTGCTGTACTTCGGGGGTGGTTTTTCCCATTCCATATCAATTAACAGATTTCCCGTCATCTCACAGAATCAGCTGCCACGTTCACAGTGCCTGGATGGAAAGGAAGCGGAATGTTGTTTAGGAGATTTGCTTTAATGCAGTCTGATGCAACCGCAATTGCAGTACAGTGGTACTTTGGTTCTCAAACTTAATTCGTTCCGGAAGTCCATTCCAAAACCAAAGCGTTCCAAAACCAAGGCACACATTCCCATAGAAAGTAATGAAAAATGGTTTAATCCATTCCAAACTTCTAAAACAACCTCTAAAACAGCAATTTAACGTGAATTTTACTATCTAACGAGACCGTTGATCCATAAAATGAAAACAATAAACAATGTACTGCGGTCTCACAACCAGTCAATCAGTAGCTGATCTGGGTTACACACAGTCACAAAAACAAAACAGAGCCACAAAAACCAAGACACTAAGTAAATAGCAAAAACAGTCAGACCTCAGCGTAACACTCAAAACGGAAGTGCGGCACTCAAATCGGAAGCATAACAATCAAAACAGAAGTCTTGCACTCAAAACAAAAGTGTGGCAGTCAACACGGAAGCATAACACTCAAAACGAAGCTCCTTTGGCTTCTGAAAAAGGATCACAAACTGAACCTCTTACTTCCCTGGTTTGTAGCGTTTGGTTTCCAAGTTGTGAAAGACTATAGCCAGCACAGTTGGGTGTGAGCTGAGCAAGACACATTAGCAACACTACAGGGGACAATCCAGAAAATACCATTCTCCGACAGGGCGCAAATGGCAAGGTATTTCTGAAGCTCAGAACAGCTGTAATTCTGATTGGCAGATGTTGAAAGCAAAGGGGAACATTCAGTAGAATGGAAGGAAGGCTGACTCAATCGGCAGGTCTGTGGGTACATTATCTGCTCATTTTTCTCCCCTTCCATTAGCAACCTGTAAAATTTACCGGTAGGTGGCAGCTGTTCTGAAAAGATCTAAGGAGCAGTAATAATAATAAACACAATTGTATTATTCAAAACCCACCCAACTGGCTGGGTGCAGCTGAGTGTCAGCCCCCTTACAAGGTTCAGGAATCAGCTGGAGTGTTTGCAGAGAAGGAGGACCGATCTGACCCTTGCTAATGTTGGCCAATGAAACAGTAGTTAACAGGTTGAGAGGCAGCAGAAGTCTGTAAAAGTTGGTCATCCCATTAAATACACAGGGTTTAATTAGGGGGGGAAAGTAGTTGGCAACCCTTTTGCCCCCTTTAAATGATTTTATTTCCCTTCTCTTTTACACAGGGCAAGATTTGCTGTATGAACTACTTGAAGGAACTTGCCAATTCCCAGAATCTACAAACTGCACCTATGGAGAAATGACATGGGCCACCTGTGATAATAATGGAACCTGCTGTAGGAGTAACTGATATCCATTGAGTTGGTCCCACTCACATGTAAATGTTTGCTCATTTTTAATCCTGATTTCCTGATCTATACCTCCACAGGAGGAAGCAGAAGCAGGGTGTTGCTTGTGCTAAAGGAAATAGTGAGCAATGATTTTATAAATCAGTATAACTGATAATATACTCAGTGCATATTAAACCTGTTTTCAGTAGTATGAATTGTGATTCCTTTCTTATGCTACAACTCTAGTTTCTTCATCTTCTTTTAAGCCTCAGAGCCTCAAGGTTTTCATCTGCCCACAAGGAGTTTTGGTACTGCCGATGTTCATATGAATGTGAACTGTGCAGATTGCATTTCCCATGGGCAGTAAAAACTGGTGGCTCAGATCTAGCTGTACAAAATTTTAAGACAACCCTCTGTAAGTGAGCATGAGCCAGCTGTCTGCTGCTGCTGAAAGAACACAAATGTCATTAGGCAACAAAGAGTTCCATTTCATTCTGCACTTTCCAGACCTCACCTGAAGGGCAAGAATACACCATAAAATCCAGCAGAATAGGAGGTAGAAACCTCACGGTCCCAAAGGACCTGAACCAGGGGTGAAACCATCATCAAGGGATACTAGGAAGGCAAACATGGTGATAGATATTGCTGCATTTTAGAAATCTTTGAGAAATTAATAACTATTTAAAAAAGCTACTGCAATCCTAGGCTGCAGGTGAGAAATAATCTAATAGATCCATTGTTTTCTGTGGCCAATTCTGAACCCATGTTTTTAGAAGGCAAACAACTGGCTTGAGTGTCTCCCAGGGCAGATGAGCTATAAGCCTCTGAAAACTTGTTATTATTTGCAAAAGAGAAAAAGATGCAGTAAGTAAGTATAAAAGGTCCCTCCAGCATCAGTTAAATTGGGACTTCTGATCTTTGACAATCCAAATCTGTGACCAGCCTGCTTTCCAGGACAAGGTGTCTGTTGTGCTCTGTGGTATGGCAAGGCCAGGCAAAACTGGGGGATAAGGAAAGATGGGGTGAAGGGTGCACTATGAGGAACACAGCTCTAAAGTTGTTCCATGAAGGCAGGAGCTGAATTGGAGGTTTTACTCTGTAGCAGCAACTTCAGCCAAAAGGAGGCAGTGTGGTAAAGTGGTTAGAGTACTAGAACAGGTCCCTTCCCACCCTGAGTTTCTCATTTTCAAGATCCAGTTGACTAGATGAGAGAATTGTAGCTGTAGCCTTCTCGAATCAAAATCAAAAAATAGCTGTAAAATGTTCTTAAGCTTCAAAATTCTAACATTTTACAGCTGTTAAAGCCAACTCTTCTTAGATTTCTTATTTAGGCAATATTGCTCTGATAAGGTATCCTTTGCTATGATTAGTTTCATCTTCACCACTACCTTGGAGCCAGGTGGCTGTCCATAGCAGAGTGGTGGATCTGAGTTCGAGATGATGATTGTTCCTGCCTTGCTAGGTAGGACTAGGTGACCCTTTGGGTTCCCTTCAACCTCACAGTTCTATGATTCTGTGATCATTGATAGAGAAGCATGGAAACTATATAACTGAGTACAACCGTGGCCACATGCAAAGAATTACAAAACAATACACCCTCATCTAGAAACAGTGAGGCTGATGGATTGCAAGCCTCTCACCCACTTTTGTCAATATTGCTAACATGTAAACATTATCAAGTCAGTGAAAATCAGAGCGCAGAGAGATCAGGGCTCTGGTGAAGTTTTCCTTCTCTATCACGCGCTTGTGTGTGCGCTTCTGCAAGTGAGAACTTGTTAAGCAAACTCTGAAGAGACATATGATGGTGAAGCACAGTGGCTAAGAGATGGAGACTCCACCATGAGCTCACCAGCTGGCCTCCAGCAAGCCACACTCTCACTCTCAGCCTCGGTCTCTCCATCATTATTATGGGACATAATAAGACTGATTTGCTGTTACAGAAGGCTTTGGATATTTATTTATTCATTGCATTTATATCCCACCTTTTTCTCCATGGAGCTCAAGGTGCCTTCTGTGGTTCTTTCTAATTTAATCCTCACAACATCCCTGCGAGGCAGATTAGGCTGAGAGTGATTGACTGGCCAAAGGCCACCCAGTGAGCCTCACGATGAGGGGGGATTTGACGGCTGGTCTCCTACTTCCTAGTCTAGGACCTCAGGCTCTCATACTTGAAAGTGCTATTCCACTGCTCAAAACAAAACAGACATCAAATTAATGTTTCTGTTTTGCATAAGAAGTCCTCTCAAATAATGGCAATTTACTCCCCTCTCTTTCACACAGGGATGCCTTTGGGATGTCGAAGGGCAGGAGGATTTTGCCAGACCCCCAAGACTGAGATCTGTGCCTTTGGAGATATTCAAGATGGCTACTGTAGTGATGATGATGCACGCTGCTGCAGTGGTAAGTGGTCCCACTCACGTGTGAATGTTCACTCATTTCCAATCCTGATTTCCTGATCTACACTCTACATCTTCACAGGAGGAAGCAGAAGCAGGGCTTTGCTTGTACTAAAGGAAATAGTCACGGATCAGTTTCTGGATCAGAATAGTGGATCATATACTCAGGGCATATGAACTCTATATTTAGAAGTACAAAGTTAGATTCAGTTCCGATGCAGCACTTCTAGATTCTGCATCTTCATTTAAGCATTAGTGTCGATCAGAAAATCAGAATCAAGAATGAACAAACATTCCCACCTGAGTGGGACCACCAACTCAATGGATATCACTTACCTGGACAGTTGAATTTATTACCACGACAGAGGTCCATGGCAAATATCCATAGGTACAGCTCGCACTTTGGGGGAACTCGCAAAATCCTGCCACTTTCCCTGCAGAAATGACGATACCCTGTGCAAAAGAGAGGGGAGTAAATTGCCATTATTTGAGATGACCTCTTGTGCAAAGCAAAACCATGAATTTGACGGACGACGTTTCATTTGGAGCATTGGAATGGCGTTTTCAAGTATGAGAGGCAGGGTGATATCGTGCTTAGAGGGTCCAACTAGGACTTGGGAGACCAGCCTTCCACTCCCACCTTAGCCACGAAGCTTACTGGGTGACCTTGGGCCAATCACTCACTCTCAGCCTTACCTACCCCACAGGGTTCTTGTGAGGATTGAATAAGGAAGGTAAGAAAGTCACCAGGACCTCCATGGAGGAAAAGGTGAGATATAAATGACAGAAAAATGAAACTTCTTCCCCTGCTCCTCAACAACAGGAGCAGTTCCCTCAGCCTAAGGGCATCACTACAGTTTTCACATGTATTTAATCACAGATTATTCATAGCCACTGGGAATAAATCTTCTTAGAATCATAGAATGATAGAATTGCAGAGTTGGAAGGGGTGAGATATAAAAACACAGGTCCCGGTTGGGACCCTTGAAATTAATTCTGAGCAAACTCGATGAAGCAGCATGAATTTATTTTAGTGATCACAAAAAAAAAACATATTTGCAAGATGGGTGACCAAAGCAGGCACACCTCATTTGAACAGAACACATGTATATATTCCTTGTCCGAGCGCAAGCCCCTCCTCTGTGCGCAGAGGTCAAGGATTTCACGACCGCCTGATTACAATCCTAAAATTCCCCTGTTTGTCAGACTCCCTCACAAGCACTATTAACCACAAGTTGTTTTTAGCCACATGTGAAAGCAGGTTTAATGTCTAGGTTCCAAGAACAAACTTATTGAAGCATGCAAACACCTGTTCTTCTTGCTAGAATTCTTAAGCCAGAAGCTCCTAAAGATATAGCACCCTATAAATAACCCCCCCCCCCTTCATGGATCACTGCCTCCCCTTCATGGATCACTGCCTTGCCGTGGCGAAGGGGCTTGAAGAACTCAGAGAAGCTATGAACTACGCCGAGCAGGGCACACAAGATGAACAGGTCATAGTGGAGAGTTTTGACCAAACGTGATCCACCTGGAGTAGGAATCGGCAAGCCACTCCAGTATCCCTGCCAAGAAAACTCCATGGACAAAGACAACAGGCATATAAAAGTTATGACACTGGAAGATGAGCCCCTCAGGTCGGAAGGTGTCCAACATGCTACTGGGGAAGAGCGGAGGACAAGTACAAGTAGATCCAGAGCTGATGAAGCGGCTGGGCCAAAGCCGAAAGGACGCTCAGTTGTGGATATGCATGGAAGCGAAAGGAAAGTCCAATGCTGTAAAGAAAAATATTGCATAGGAACCTGGAATGTAAGAACCATGAACCTGGGTAAGTTGGATGTGGTCAAAAATGAGATGGCAAGAATAAATATTGACATCCTGGGCATCAGTGAGCTAAAATGGACGGGAATGGGCGAATTCAGTTCGGATGACTACCATATCTACTACTGTGGGCAAGAAACCCGTAAGAGAAATGGAGTGGCCCTCATAGTCAACAAAAGAGTGGCGAAAGCTGTACTGGGATGCAGTCTCAAAAATGATAGAATGATCTCGATACGAATCCAAGGCAGACCTTTTAACATCACAGTAATCCAAGTTTATGCACCAACTACTGGTGCTGAAGAAACTGAAATTGACCAGTTCTATGAAGACTTACAAAACCTTATCGAAGTGACACCAAAGAAGGATGTTCTGCTCATTATAGGGGATTGGAATGCTAAAGTAGGGAATCAAGAGATAAAAGGAACAACTGGCAAGTTTGGCCTTGGAGATCAAAACGAAGCAGGGCAAAGGCTAATAGAGTTCTGTCAAGAGAACAAGCTGGTCATCACAAACACGCTTTTCCAACAACACAAGAGACGACTCTATACATGGACATCCCCAGATGGGCAACATCGAAATCAGATTGATTATATTCTCTGCAGCCAAAGATGGAGAAGCTCTATACAGTCAGCAAAAACAAGACCTGGAGCTGACTGTGGCTCAGATCATCAGCTCCTTATAGCAAAATTCAAGCTTAAACTGAAGAAAGCAGGAAAAACCACTGGACAGGTAAGATACAATCTAAACCAAATCCCTTATGAATACACAGTGGAAGTGAGGAACAGGTTTAAGGATTTAGATTTGCTGGACAGAGTGCCTGAAGAACTATGGATGGAGGCTCGCAACATTATACAGGAGGCAGCAACTAAAACCATCCCAATGAAAAAGAAATGCAAGAAAGCAAAGTGGCTGTCCAACGAGGCCTTACAAATAGCGGGGGAGAGAAGGCAAGCAAAATGCGAGGGAGATAGTGAAAGATACAGGAAATTGAATGCAGATTTCCAAAGAACAGCAAGGAGAGACAAGAAGGCCTTCTTAAACGAGCAATGCAAAGAAATAGAGGAAAGCAACAGAATGGGAAGAACCAGAGATCTGTTCAAGAAAATCGGAAATATGAAAGGAACATTTCGTACAAAGATTACCATAATAAAGGACAAAAGTGGTAAAGATCTAACTGAAGCAGAAGACATCAAGAAGAGGTGGCAAGAATACACAGAGGAATTATACCAGAAATATATGGATGTCTCGTACACCCCAGGTAGTGTGGTTGCTGACCTTGAGCCAGACATCCTGGAGAGTGAAGTCAAATGGGCCTTAGAAAGCACTGCAAATAACAAGGCCAGTGGAAGTGATGGTATTCCAGCTGAACTGTTTAAAATTTTAAAAGATGATGCTGTTAAGGTGCTACACTCAATATGCCAGCAAGTTTGGAAAACTCAGCAGTGGCCAGAGGATTGGAGAAGATCAGTCTACATTCCAATCCCAAAGAAAGGCAGTGCCAAAGAATGCTCCAACTACCGCACAATTTCACTCATTTCACATGCTAGCAAGGTTATGCTTAAAATTCTACAAGGAAGGCTCAAGCAGTATGTGGACCGAGAACTCCCAGAAGTGCAAGCTGGATTTAGAAGAGGCAGAGGAACCAGAGACCAAATTGCAAACATGCGCTGGATTATGGAGAAAGCTAGAGAGTTCCAGAAAGACATCTACTTCTGCTTCATTGACTATGCAAAAGCCTTTGACTGCGTTGACCACAGCAAACTATGGCAAGTTCTTAAAGAAATGGGAGTGCCTGATCACCTCATCTGTCTCCTGCGAAATCTCTATGTGGGACTAGAAGCTACAGTTAGAACTGGATATGGAACAACTGAGTGGTTCCAAATTGGGAAAGGAGTACGGCAAGGCTGTATATTGTCTCCCTGCTTATTTAACTTATATGCAGAATTCATCATGCGAAAGGCTGGGCTGGATGAATCCCAAGCCGGAATTAAGATTGCCGGAAGAAATATCAACAACCTCAGATATGCAGATGACACAACCTTGATGGCAGAAAGTGAAGAGGAATTAAAGAACCTTTTATTGAGGGTGAAAGAGGAGAGCGCAAAATATGGTCTGAAGCTCAACATCAAAAAAACGAAGATCATGGCCACTGGGCCCATCACCTCCTGGCAAATAGATGAGGAAGAAATGGAGGCAGTGAGAGATTTTACTTTCTTGGGCTCCATGATCAGTGCAGATGGTGACAGCAGTCACGAAATTAAAAGATGCCTGCTCCTTGGGAGAAAGGCGATGGCAAACCTAGACAACATCTTGAAAAGCAGAGACATCACCTTGCCAACAAAGGTCCGTATAGTGAAAGCCATGGTTTTCCCAGTAGTGATGTATGGAGGTGAGAGCTGGACCATAAAGAAGGCTGATCGCCGAAGAATTGATGCTTTTGAATTATGGTGCTGGAGGAGACTCTTGAGAGTCCCATGGACTGCAAGAAGATCAAACCTCTCCATTCTGAAGGAAATCAGCCCTGAGTGCTCACTGGAAGGACAGATCGTGAAGCTGAGGCTCCAATACTTTGGCCACCTCATGAGAAGAGTGGACTCCCTGGAAAAGACCCTGATGTTGGGAAAGATGGAGGGCACAAGGAGAAGGGGACGACAGAGAATGAGATGGTTGGATGGTGTTCTTGAAGCTACTAGCATGAGTTTGATCAAACTGCGGGAGGCAGTGGAGGACAGAAGTGCCTGGCGTGCTCTGGTCCATGGGGTCACGAAGAGTCGGACACGACTAAACGACTAAACAACAACAACAAATAACCCCCAAATACAAATCATGTTAAAAGACCCCCGGATAAAAAAAATCCCTAATTGTTGCATCCTTATGGCCTTATGACCTTTACAAAAAAGCAATAATTAAAAGCACTATTTATTCTAAAAAAACCATCTGAAAAAGCAACATTTCTCATGAAGAGACTTGAAGGCTCATCTACTCCAACCTCTGCAATGCAGGAATCTCAGCTAAAGCATCCATGACAGATGACCATCCAACCTCTGCTTATAAACCTCCAAGGAAGGAAAGTGCACAGGCTCCGAGGGGAGATGCAAGCAGTGCAGGAAAGATAGACCTCCAAATGGACCACTCCACGAGATTGTCTCTTGGGAAGAGATAGGAAGTAGGGCTCATGGCATCTGCTTTTGCTGGAGGTCAAGCTGACTCTTGTCTACAAATTGGTAAGCAGTTCAGGTATTTGTTTCCCTTTTCCCTTCCTGTGCCATGTTTCCTTTTTTGTTTTTTTTAAATTGTACATAAGCCACTCTGGGAACCTTTTGACTGAAAAGCAGAGTACAACTGATCAAAACAATTTAAACAATGTTTCTGCTCACAGTTGTCTCCTTATATCTTCTTGGTGGTTTCTTTCTTTTTGTTAATTCTTACATTTCTTGTTCTTGCTTGTCTTTATAACTTATGGATGATGGGATGAAGTCATTGATTTATGTGGATGTTTGTGTGGGAAGCCCATAATGGCGGCAATGGACATAAAACTACATGAATCACAAAAACAAGCATGTTAAGCTAAATGCATCCAAAAAGGTACAGACCAGGAGAAAAGCACACTGAAAAGTTTCTTTCTTGGTAGGTATGGCAAATGCAGTCGAACTGAACAGTCCAATCCAAAGAGGTTGTATCAAACTGCATTACAGCTGAGCTCTTACCCGAAATTCCACTTCCTTTCTATCCAGGCTCTGTGAAGTTGGCAACAGCTTTTGTGAAATGACAGGAAATCTGTTAACTGATATGGAAAGAAAAGAGCAGGAGAAAGGCGGTTCTGCAGGTAAATATTAGGAAGTTCTCCAAGATGAATAAATTGCATAGGATGAGTTAAGAGAGAAGAGTTTGGATGCTGAGAGTTGCACGAAATACCTGTTTGTAGCCTGGAGCACAGGACAGATTGTCAATATATGAGAAAGGTGATTGTGTGGGTAAATCTTAGGATAATGTGCAAGATAAATAAATGGCTTAGGATGATTTAAGAGAAAGGGGCCTGGAGGGTTCAGATTCTATGCTGACAGTTACTGGATTTGGCACTGCAACGCTATAAGTAGAGAGAACCTCTTTGTTCCATCCAAACTCCACTTCCTTCTGCCTTAGAGTGCCTTCCCTTTGGCAGAGATCTCAGAGAAAACTGCTGCCATGAGGTTCCTCTACCTGAGCTTTACTCTGGTCTTCATCCTCTTCCATGTTGTTGCAGGTAAGAGGGCACAGGAAGGGAGTAGCTGCTGGAAATGCAGAAGGTCTCAGCTTGAATCCCAGGTATGTCCCCTGCCAGAGACCCTGAGAAACTGCTGTAGGTGGAACAACAGCATGAATTGGCTGCTCCCTATTCTATCTGGCTGCTTAAAAGGGGTGGTGGAGGAGGAAAGTGTTTAACAATATATTTAATATTGAAATTGAATACAAGGCTTTTGCAAAAGCAGAAATGTTCAGGATGCAGAATGAGCAAGAAGGCATGTTCCATGGTGGTCATTTATATTGCTGTGAATTTGGAAAAGTTAGTGTCCATGATCCCCAAGTCCTTCCTAATTCCAGAGGTCCTGGATCTATGAAGAGTAAAAATCTGATGAAGGATTCTATTGTAGACCTAACCCAGCAAGTTTCTTTGTTAAAGAATGCCCACAGTTGCCACCTCAGGATCCCATGAGCATAGCCAATTAAGAGATGGTGCCCATTGGGCAAATGGGTGGGCCTTACCCTCTTTTCATCTGGCTGGGAGCCGAGAAAGACTATAGCTAGCACAGCATCTGGCTGGGAGCCGAGAAAGACTATAGCCAGCACAGTTGGGTGTGAGCTGAGCTAGACACATTGGCAACACTACTGGGAAGATGACAGAAAATACCATTCTCAGAGGCAAGGTATTTCTGAAGCTCAGAACAACAGTAATTCTGATTGGCAGATGTTGAAAGCAAAGGGGAACCTTCAGTAGAATGGAAGGAAGGCTGACTTAGTGGCCAGTTATGTGGGTATGTGGGTGCATTATCTGCTCATTTTTCTCATCTTCCATTAGCAACCTGTAAAATTTCGGTTTGGCAGCTGTGCTGAAAAGATCCCAGGAGCAGTAATCATCATCATCATAATTTTATGATTTATACGCCACCCAAGTGGCTGGGTGCAGCTAAGTGCCAGCACCCTTACAGGGTTCAAGAATCAGCTGGAGTGTCTGCAGAAAAAGAGGACCAATCTGACCCTTGCTAATGTTGGCCAATGAAATAGTAGTTAACAGGTTGAGAGGCAGCAGAAGCCTGTAAAAGTTGGTCATCCCATTAAATACACAGGGTTCTAGTTTGGAAAAAAAGTAGTTGGCAACCCCTTTGCCCCCTTGAAACGAATTTATTTCCCTTCTCTTTTACACAGGGCAAGATTTGCTGTGTGAACTATATGGAGGAACTTGCCAATTCCCAGCAACTAGAAACTGTGCCAATGGAGAAATTATAGGGGTCTCCTGTGGCAGCAACGGAATCTGCTGCTTGGGTAAGTGATATCCATTGACTTGTTTTGTTTTCACAAAAGAGATAAATATGTAGTAAATAAATATATATATAAAGGTAAAGGTAAAGGACCCCTGACAGTTAATTCCCGTCGCGAACAACTCTGGTGCACTCCTCTCGCTATACTGACTGAGGGAGCCCCCGTCTGTCTTCAGACAGTTTTTCCAGGTCATGTGGCCAGCATGACTAAACCGCTTCTGGCAAAACCAGAGCAGCGCACGGAAACACTGTTTACCTTCCCGCTGCAGCAGTACCTATTTATCAACTTGCACTTTGACATGCTTTCGAACTGCTAGGTGAGCAGGACCTGGGACCGATCAATGGGAACTCAACCGATCATGGGGATTCAAACGAGGATCTTCCAGACGGCGAGCCCAGGAGGACTGGTAAGATGATGTTGGCCAATGAAACAGTAGTTAGCATTTTGAGAGGCAGCAGAAGCCTGTAAAAGTTGGTCATCCCACTAAATACGCAGGGTTCTAGTTTGGAAAAAAAGTAGTTGGCAACCCCTTTGCCCCCTTGAAACGAATTTATTTCCCTTCTCTTTTACACAGGGCAATTTATATGTGAACTATTAGGAGGAACTTGCCATTATTCAGCAACTACAAACTGTGCCAATGGAGAAATTACAGGGGTCTCCTGTGGCAGCAACGGAATCTGCTGCTTGGGTAAGTGATATCCATTGAGTTGTTTTGTTTTCACAAAAGAGATATATATGCAGTAAATAAATATATATATAACCAAATAGGTAAAGGTAAAGGACCCCTGACAGTTAATTCCCGTCGCGAACAACTCTGGGGTTGCTGCGCTCCTCTCACTTTACTGACTGAGGGAGCCCCCATCTGTCTGCAGACAGTTTTTCCAGGTCATGTGGCCAGCATGACTAAGCCACTTCTGACAAAACCAGAGCAGCGCACAGAAACACTGTTTACCTTCCTGCTGCAGCAGTACCTATTTATAAACTTGTACTTTGACATGCTTTCGAACTGCTAGGTGGGCAGGACCTGGGACCGATAAATGGGAACTCAATCGTTTATGAGGATTCGAACGAGGACCTTCCAGACAGCAATCCCAGGAGGACCGGTAAGATCCCCCCAAAAAAATCTTTTTTTTTTTCTTTTTAGAAATTTTTATTGGATTTTACAAAATATAGAAAAAGTACAAAGACAAGGACAAGAGAAAAACACAAATGCATACTGCAAAATACAACAATACACACATTTAGCACAAAAATACAAAATACAAAAATACATACATTAAAAACTAATAATAAAAAGAAAAGGCACATATAAAAAAACACAAAAATTCCTTCTTTCTTAATTTTAGAACTTAAATTCACATATTCTCCTGACTTCCTCGCATCCCCCGTTCTTGTATCCCTTTTCAAAGTTAATTCAGCAAATTCATAGCCCGTTAATTTACCTGTTCTTGGTTTAATCTTAGTTTTTATCTTGTTGCTAGAACCCCCACAATTCATTTCAATCTCATCAACATTCAGAAACTTTACAATATTTCTGCAAATAGATTTTGAATTTCCCCCAATCTTCTTCCACTGAGTCTTCTTCCTGGTCTCGGATTCTGCTAGTCAACTCCGCCTTCTCCATGTAGTCCATTAGTTGCATCTGCCATTCTTCTTTACTAGTGTTAATTCTGTCTCCTTCTGAAACCTCTCTCTCTCTGTCGGTGTCAAGTTTTTCTCCAAAACCTTAGTTTTTTGTTTTGTTCAGCTTAAAACCTGCCACTTGACCAAAGTCCTGGATTACTTCTAAAGCCCTCTTGGTGCTAGATATCGGCTCCTGTAATGTCATCACTAGATCGTCTGCAAAGGCTTTGAGCTTATATTGTTTAACTCCGACCTGGATACCTTGAATCATTTGGTCCCTTCTAATCATATTTAGCAAAACCTCCAGGACCGGAATAAAAAGCAATGGGGAAATTGGGCAACCTTGTCATGTCCCTTTCTCAATTTTAAACTCTTCTGTAACCATATTATTTACTATCAATTTAGCTTTTTGTTCAGAGTATATCGCACCTATACCATTTTCAAAGTTCTGACCAACCCCCATCCCATGAAGATTTTTCTTCATAAAACTCCAGGAAATGTTGTCGAAGGCTTTCTCCGCGTCTACAAAAATCAAAACTGCTTTTGTATTAATGTTCACCTGCAGCTTTTCTAGAATGTCAATTACATTCCTTGTATTGTCCGATAAGTGTCTTCCAGGAAGAAAGCCGGCCTGGTCTTTATGTATCACCTCTGCCAAAACCTTTTTCCAGTCTTCTAGCCAAAATATCTGCAAATATTTTGTAATCCACATTAAGTAGGGATATGGGGCGGTAATTCTTTAGTTGTGTCTTTTCCATCTCAGTTTTTGGTATAAGTGTGATGTAAGCTTCTTTCCACGTCTCTGGTGCCTTTTTCCCTTCCATAATTTCATTACAAACCTCCTTCAAAGGTTGAATTAAATAGTCTTTAAGAGTTCTGTAATACTTGGAGGTTAATCCATCAGGCCCTGGAGATTTGCCCAGTTGCATATTCTGAATCGCGCCTTCCACCTCTTGTTCAGATATTTTAGAGTTCAATAAAACTTTTCTTGAGAAATTTTTTGTAATCCATTTGAGTTCAGAAATTGATCAATTTTAGACTCAATCTGCGGCCCTTGTGTGTAAAGTTGTTTAAAATATCTCTGGAAGCAGCTTCTAATCTCCTGTGGTTTCTGTATGTTCTTTCCATCCACTTCAAGATTAGTGATCGTATTTAGTTTTTGTCTCTTCTTCAACTGCCATGCTAATAACTTTCCACATTTATTGGCTGATTCAAAAGTCTTTTGTCTCATCTGTTTAACTTTCTATTCAATGTCCTGGTTTATCATTTTCATATATTGTACTTGATATAACTTAATTTCTCTCAAAATCTCTTGGGATTTTGGTTTAAGTCTCATTTTTTTTCTCTCCTTCCCTTATTTTCTCCAGGATCTTCTCCTTTTTCTCATTTTGAGTTTTCCTTTTTATTGCATTTTGTTGTATCAAGAACCCTCTCATTACGGCTTTGCTTGCGTCCCAGATTATTCTTTTTTCCACTGTGGTCTTCAAATTTATCTCAAAATAGTCTTTTATAGTTTTTTGGGCCTTCTTGGTGATTTCTGAATCTCTAAACAAGGCGTCGTTCATCCTCCATCTGAAGGAACCAGTAAATATTGGTTTCACTTCCATCTTCACAGGGTTATGGTCGGAGCAAGTTTTTGGGCAGATTTCCACTTTTTGAATCTTAGGAGCCATTCCTGTAGTTACCCAGATTTGGTCAATCCTTGTCCAGGTCTTTTGGGCTTCAGAAAAGAATGTCCCCTCTTTACCTAGGGGGTTCTTAGTTCTCCAAATGTCAATTAAGTCCATATTGTCTGTCAATTCAAAGAAGGTTTTCGGTAGTCTTCCATCTTTTGTCACCACTTGTCTTTCTGATTTATCCATATTTGTCGATACCACTCCGTTCATATCTCCCAGCATAATGATGTTATAGTCCATAAAGTCCAACAATGTCTCATGTAGTTTCTTATAGAATTCTGATTTCCCCTCATTTGGTGCATATATTCCTACTATCAAAAATTTCTCACCTTGATATTGTATTTCAATAGCCACAAATCTTCCTTGGTCATCCTTAAAAACAAATTTAGGTGATAAATTTTCTTTTGCATAGATCACCACTGCTCTCTTTTTAACTTTGTCTGATGAGATAAATTCTTGTCCTGGTCTTTTGTTGATTAAAACTTTCCTATGTGTTCTGATTGCATGGGTTTCTTGCAGACATATCAAATCCAATTGTTCCTTTTTCAATAGATGAAAGATTTTTTTCCTCTTATCAGGGGAGTTCAAACCTCTAATATTCCAACTTAGTATCTGCAGAGACATTGTGAGATTATTATGTGTCTCCTCCAACTGCTCCCAATTCTTGTTCTTGGTCTGTTGGTAGTAACACTTCTGGTTTATCCAGTTCCAATGGTATTTTTGCCAGGTCCAAAACTCCTGGTTTTAGTTTTGGTTCTTTTCCCTCTGCCTCTTTTTGTAGATTCTCCTCGTGGTCCTTCAGGAATCTCTCTTTATCCTCCTCGGATCTTATCTTCACCTTTTTTCCTCTGTACGTGAACGACAACCCCTGGGGAAATTCCCACCTGAAAATGATGCTGTTTCTTCTTAACAAGTTCACCGGGTCTCTGTAGTTAGCTCTGAGGTCCAATAGGTGTTTTGGGATATCTTTAAAAATTTCTATTCTTGAATCTTCAATTTCCAGCGATTTCTGGTAATGTAGGCCTAATATTCTGTCTCTCTCCTCCTTTGATCTGAGTGTAATCAAACAGTCCCTTACCTTGTTCTTCCTACCTTCTTTATTGCCTTTGCCAAGTCTGAAGGCTGTCAGTATCTTAAAATCCTTTTCTGAGTCCAGGCCCCAAAATTCTTCAAACTCCTGTGTGAGGAATTCACACAGTTTGCCTTCTTCGAGTTTCGGTACCGCCCTAATTCTTAAATTTGCCTGTTTGTCTCTCAATTCAAATAAAGACAGTTGTGCCTTATGGTCTTCTAGTTGTTTATTGATTGGTTGTAATTTTCCTTCTACCACCAGCACCTTCTCTTTAGCCTCATCAGCAATTTTCCTTGTCAATTTAGAGTCCTGCAATAGGCGGTCAATCGCTTGAGTATTGGAGCTAATAGTTGTAGTGTTTAAGTCAATTTTTGTTGACAGTTTTTCCAAAGCTCCAAATATTTTGTCTAAAGATGCATTTAGTGTCTCTTCAGGGCCTGTACTTTTTGCACCGAACTGCCCAGTATCTTCCTTTTCAGGAGGTGCCACTACGGAATGTCTTCATTGCTGATATCTAGTTTTTGGTCTTGTAGGCTGGGGTTTTTCCTGATCCATTACTTTGTTTTTGAAACCCCAAGGTCACTCACACAGTTCAAGCCTCTTTTCTGATGGGGAAATTTTCCAGCCAGCTGTAATGGAAAAACCCCAGCTATGTCCCAGTCCTCCTCTAGGGGAGCACCTTAGCAACAATGTTACTTTCAGCAAAGATGTTACTTTTCCAGGCAATTTTCCCAAAGGCAATCTTACCTTTATAGCTTTCACTTTCCAGTAAAGGCAACAATTCAATATAAGGCAACAGTGTCCAACTCACATGCAGAGTATTCACAAGTAGTAACAGATGTTCATAAACGGTGCAACACTTTCTTATTGTCTCTGGCAGACCAATAGCAGGGATTAGGCAGTGGTCTTTCCCTCACTTCTTCCTTAAACCCAGAAATTCCTTTCCCCCCCTCACTTCAAGAGGGGTTCTTGTGTCTGGCAATGAAATTTAAAGTCCTTTCCACTTCTCCAGCTCTAGCTTCAAAAGTCTTTGCATTGATCTTATCTACAACAGCGGAAGATGGACTTCCTTTTTACATCTTCCCGCTTCAGAGTCAAATTTCCTGCGTCGATCAAAGGCGAAACGACCCTTTGAACTCCCAATTTTAAAAATCTTACTCACGGGTTGTATTTTGTAATCCGAAGTTTCAAAGGAAAAAGGTCAGCGCACTCCAGCAACAGCTGCGCGGCTTTGCTTCGCAGAAGTAGCGATTGACTCTCAGTGCCGCGCCACCCCCATTCCTCTCCGGAACCCCTCGCGGGGTCCCTTTACCAATGGGGGGGCGCTTCTGGCACCCACCGAGTCCCACGGCCGCAGGCGGTTTTTGAAAGGGTCTCCGCTGCGCCGTAGCGGACAGACCCGGTTCCTGCGGACCTTCCCCTTCCAAACTCAGAAGGAGACCGCCATTACCGTTGGGGCCGCCTCCGGAAGTAAGATCCCCCCCCAAATCAACCATTCTATGTAACACTGATGATGTTGACCGGAGCATCAGTCAAATCAGGACTTCCGTGCCTGACAATCCAAATCTGTAAAACTCCACCCTGAGCTCACCAGCTGGCCTCGGGTAAACCAGGCTTTCACTCTCCGCCTCGATCTCCCCATCGGTATTATGGGACATAATAATACTGATGTGCTGTTACAGAAGGCTTTGAATATGTATTTACTGATTGCATTTATCTCCCACCTTTTTCTCCATGGAGCTCAAGATGCCTTCTGTGGTTCTTCCTAATTTAATCCTCACGACGACCCTGAGAGGCCCAAGGAGACACTGTGAGCCTCATGATGAGGCTGGATTTGAAGGCTGGTCTCCCATTTCCTGGTCCAGGACCTCAGGCTCTCATACTTGGAAGTGCTCTTCCAATGCTCAAAACAAAACATCAGTCAAATGAATGTTTATGTTTTGCACAAGAAGTCCTTTCAAATAATGACAATTTATTTTGAAGTGCTATTCCAAGGCTCAAAACAAAACACCCGTCAAATTAACATTTCTGTATTGCACTAAGAGTTCTCTCAAATGATGAAAATCTACTTCCCTCTCTTTTGCACAGGTGGATCTCCATTGTGTGGATTCTTGGGAGGATTTTGCCTGGCCCCAAGGACTGTGAACTGTCCCTCTGGAGAGATTACATGGGTCCCCTGTGGTCCTAATGCACGCTGCTGTAGGAGTAAGTTGTATCCATGACTTGGTGGTCCCACTCGTGCAAATGTTGGCTAATTTTTTTTTTTTTTTTTTAATCATATTTATTAAAATTTCCAATAATAACAGAATAGGAAAATAAGAAAGATAAAGGAAAGAAAGAAAAAGAGAAACTAACTTAGACCCTTCTTTTCATAACCTTCTTTCTGGGACTTCCTCCTTCCCCTCCCGATTGTATTCCCCTTTATCCAAGTTGGTTCCACAAGTTCTCATCCCCAATTAAACCTAATATATTATACTCATAAACCAATTTAAATTTACACCATCTTAGCATCACTCCTCGTCTTATAATAGAACAAAATTTTCCCCAAGATCCGCTCTCATTTCTTCCACGAGTTCCCCCTTTCTAAAAAAAAAAAGAAAAAACAGAAACGTAAAGTATCTAAGTTATAAAGAATATAAGATAGAAAGTATAGAGAAATTCAAAAAGTTGGTTACAAAGCCTTTGGATTCTAAGGTTCCCCCTCCCTTCCCCGGTTTTGATTCCCCATGTCCATTTGTCTGTATGTTGTCGGCCTGGAGATCTTAAGTCCACAGCCAAATTTATCTCAGTCCATCATGCTGTTTTCTTCGGATTTGATTGTCTTAATGATGTTTAACGTCGAAAATCCAATCTAATAGAGGCCTTTAATTTTCTTTAATCTTTTGTTGCTCCTCCCATTATTCTTTCCGTGTCGTATTCAGTCATCTACTCTTTTATTTCTTGGTTTCTCAGGTTTCTGTCTTGTTCAGCTGTCAAAACATTCTTGTTCCAAAATTTAACGTCTCTACAGAGGTTTGTTATTCAGGGACACAGACTTACGTCCAGTTCCTTTCTTGCTTCAATGGAAGATTCTATTGTGTTATAGTCACCTCTGTAGACAAAATAATATTTCAGTTCTGCAGCTTTCCCAGGAGATAAGACCTTTACACATCCCAGAGTAGTTTTCCACATACGACACTTGTAATGTCCCAAATCCCCTCTAGAGGGATTACAATAACTTTGTATCCTCTAATCCAAAAGTCAATTTGTTGTTTCTTTTTCCCGACAGTTTATATCCATATTTATATCAAATTGTAACAAAATTAACCAGCAAAGAACTTGTAGCAAGGTCCTCTTTATAATTTCCAGTTTTGACAGCTCCTTTGACAGCTGTCAAAATCTCCATCTCTCTTCGCCAGGCTGTCCGAATCGCCCCGGTTCCCAGGGGGGGGGTTGCTTTTTCCTCACCCTCGACTCCTCTCCTCCAGCACAGTTCTTATAATTCACATCGTGGAGTTGGTAATTTTTATCATCAATAAGCTTCTGAATAGATCTTGGTTTCTCAGTCCTTGTTTTAGCATGTTTACAATCAGGGAGGGGACTGACTTCCTTTTTTGGATCCCCTCCCGCTCGTGCCAAATCCGGAAAAATTTTTCTTTTTTCCTCCTTTTAAACCCGGTTGCCCAATTACTCACGGGTTGTTGATCAATTGTCCGAATTTCCTTTGGAAGAAGCCAGCGCTCTCCGCCGAATGGCATGCGGCTGCGCCCGGCAGGGGAAGCGGAGGACTCAAAGCACCACGCTACTCCCCGGCGCCCGATCCGTAGCCTTTAAAAAGGCTCTTTCACAAGCCGGGAGAGCGATAACGGTGCCAGCCGAGTCACCATGTCCACGGGATCCGTTCCCGTGGTTTCTAAGGGTCCCCGCGTCGCCGGCGCTGTAGGACCCAGCCCCTGCCGAGCAGACTCCCTCCGGAGCTCGGAGGGAGTCCGCCATTCGGCGATGGCGCCAACCCGGAAGTCCGCCAAATGTTGGCTAATTTTTAATCCTGTTTGCTGATCTACACTCTGCGACTTCACTGGAGAAAGCAGGGCTTTGTTTGTGCTAAAGGAAATAATCACTGATCAGTATATGGATCAGAGTAGCAGATAATACGCTCAAGGTATATTAACCCTATTTTTAGATGTCTAAATTTGGATTCAGTTTTGATGCAGCACTTCTAGGTTCTGCATCTTCTTTTAAGCATTAGAGCCTCAAGGTTTTCATCTGTGCACAGGGTATTTTGATGCCACAGATGTTCATATGGGTGCAAACTGTGCAAGCTGCACTTCCCATGGTCAGTAAAAAATGGCGGCTCTGATCTAACTCTCCAAAATGTTAAGACAGCACTGAGTAAGAAAGGATGAGCCAGCAGTCTGCTGCTGCTGCTGCAAGAACACATATGTGATTTGGCAACAAAGAGTCCCATTTCATTCTGCACTTTCCAGACCTCAACTGAAGTACAAAAATGCATCACAATATCCAGTAGACCTGGAGCTGGAAACCTCATGGTCCAAAAGGACCCAAACCAGGAGAGGAATTCTTGAATGCCAACAATGGTGATAATTACGGGTAGGTAGCTGTGTTGGTGTGCCGTAGTCAAAACAAAATGAAAAAATTCCTTCCAGTAGCACCTTAGAGATCAACTAAGTTTGTTCTTGGTATGAGCTTTCGTGTGCAATGCACACTTCTTCAGATACACACAATGGTGATAGTTCATTCTGCCTCTTAGAAATACTGAAGAAATGAATTGAAAAGCAACTGCAATCTGAGGCTGGAGATGAGAAATAATTTAATAGATCTATTCTAGACTGTGATGGAGTCCTCAAAGCCAGCAGCTGCCAGCAGCCCATCCTGATATTCAGGATGGGCCAGGAGATGTCTGCACTGATCTTGCAAATTCCTCTGAGAGCTCTTCTGGGGCTGGGCCTGCATGTCCTCTTCCTTTCTGCTACAGATTCCTTAAATGTTCCATTGAGTCCTTCCAACACTACAATTCTATGATCCTCCCTCATCTCCTGAAGGTGAGCAATCTGACTCCAGGCTCCTGAAAGTGCAATCGATTACAGATTTCCTTCATTCTTTTTTTCAGGAGGACAATTATCAATGTAAGAGGAAAGGGGGGGTTCTGCCAGGAGGAACTCACCAAATGCTGCCCATCTGGTCTAACTCTTCCGGCTTACTGTGGCTTCAATGCACAATGCTGTGCCCTCGAGTGACATCAGTGAGCAGCCCACATCCATCAGTGTGAATGCCTGATGGCTACACTGATTCTTCTGGATCTTTGCTTGTGTAAGTGGTCCTGATCAATCCATTTGTGAAAGCAGACAATGAAATAAAAATCAGTCTGTTCAGATGATCATCTAATTAAACGTATATTAACCTGCAAATCTAAAATTGTATTTTTTTCATTTTTTAAAAAAAAGCATTTATATGGCCCACCTCCAGAGGAAGCGCATCATATCTGCCCAAGATTCCTCTTGACTGAAGTTCTCATCCCTGTGTTCCAGGAGGAGATAACTGCAGCCACTGCTTTTCATGCACCCAGGCAGAGCTTGGGTTCCACTGCCAAGTTGGTTATGTGAACACGGGTGGGATAGGCTGAACTCAACCCAGACTGGAGCCATGACCTAACTGGAGCTGATTATTCAGGAGCCACTGCCTTGTGGATGCCCATAGGTCACTGAGAGTGGTATTTAATGCTGCTAAATGCACATCAGGTTTATTGATTTCTATGGGTGTACTCGGAGTAGGACTCGGAATTTTCTGAAGGGGTGTTATGTGGAACTTTGAGAAGGAAAGAAGGAACTCAGGGAGGTGCCAGGGGGAGGTGGGACTGAAGAGTTGGGAAGGGCTATTGCTGCATAGTGATCAAGATCCCTGACTCAATCATTGATCTGGGTCTTTCTTTTCAACTTTAATTTACATACATTAATTCATAACATAGCCAACTATAATTGCAGGTGCCAATTAAAATAAAATACAAGCAGAAAAGGATATCTGACGTTAAACACATAGGAACACATATCCATGCCACTTTCAATTTGTTTGTTTATACATTTCTCTCCCAACTTTCACCAAGGAACTCAAGGCGATGTACATCCTTTTCTCCCATGAACCCATGTCTCTCAGGTATTAGACTAATACCACGCTGGTGCCGTTGCCCTTAGTTCCTTAGTCACCACTACCTAAAAGGCCCTCTGCCTGCTTCCCTGTAATTTCGCCTCTCCCAATGGAGGAACTGCCAGAAGGTCCTTGGAGTTGGACCTCCGTGTCCGGGCTGAATAATGAGGGTAGAGATGCTCCTTCAGGTATACTTCCACAATGGGATTATTGACTGGTTTGGAAGACTCCAGGGAGGAGAAAGAAAACAGCAGTGGAAAGGATAAACAATGTTAGGAAACCAGGTTGGGGCAGGGGGTGCTGAAATGGACTGAGGAAAGGGTACCTTTTGTTGGAAAACAAGCCTCCTAGGGAGAGGCTGGCAACTCTCCCAGACTCCTGGCTTGTTTACCAGTGATCTGCCCTGGCTGCAATCCCTGCAAGTCCAGGATAGATCTCGATAGGCGACATTTCCCAGTGTGGAAAATGCACACCCCTCCCTCCTTGCTTCCCTAGCAGGGAAAGGAGATAGTCAGAAATCCTTTTACATCTCTTTATTTCTGACTTTGCAGCACTACAGAAAACATGTCCGATCAGTTCAGACTTCAGCAAGCAAGTGACAAAGACTTCCCACACATACGCAACAGGAAGGTCTCATATTACACTCAGAAAACAAACTCTTGAAGCCTGTGAACTTCCGGGAAGATTCTTTCCCACAGCTAGCCACATCATGTGATGTTTTCAAGCTACCAGTTTGCAGCTGCGTTGCCTTCATATCGTAACACCTTTGGGGGGGGGGGAGGTAGTGTTGGTGGCTACCTTGAGTGGGCTCAGCTCATCCTCATGCTGCTTATAATTTCCTCCCCCTCTCCCTTTGGCTTCAACCCACGCAGAATAAACCAGGGCTTGTGGGAATTGCAGTTCATGGATGATGGGAATTGTAGTCCAGCAACAATCGGAGGGTCACAGGTCCACTATGCCTGATATCAAGACAAGATTGCTTATCCATCAACAGTCCTGATTCAACTGGGACATCACAGAATTACAGAAGCTATCCCAGTTTCTGATTGGCTGTCCCGGTTTTTGTGCTGAGCTCCCTTGCCAGTCATCTGGCTCTTGTGAGCTTGTTTTCGTCTGCCTTGGAGGGTAGGACTGTTGGGATACTGCCAGGGAGATAAAGTCCATCATGGCCCCCCCAAGCAGGCTGCCGGATGATCCATCAATCTCTGGTAGTCACGCAGTATGAGCTTTTAGCGACACGAGTTTCCTGGAAATACCTTGCCACATTCCAGGGCTCGTGCACACTCTTTATCAGCAGATTAGGCACAGCAAAAGTCGCACCCAGGCGAGCATTATCTACAGACTTTATTCAGCGTTGATCAGAACAAAGAAAGACATGACTGTTCTGCGTCAGTGTCTTCGACAGAGAGATAAATCGAAAGCAACAGGAAACATAAACATCCTGTGAACAGGACATGCGCAGACTCTGTGACTCACAAAACCTGCTCCCTTTTAAGGTGGAACTGAAATATCCTAACATCCTCCCCCTTTCCGTGTAACCTGTAGTACCTGTGGTTCAACCCAATTGCAACCTTTGTGCGTAAACCTTAAGTTGTTCTCTGTTAACAACCTTAGACAACAGATCAGCAGGAATTTCATTTCCTGGCATGTAGGACACCTGAATGAGTCCTTTCTGAATACACTCTCTTGCACGGTGTAGCTTAATCTGCAAGTACTTGGTTCTTTGCTTGCAACTCTCTGAGTTCAGCAAAGCCAAACACGATCTATTGTCTTGATATACTTGTACAGGACATTTCACAGACACCCTGATGTCCTTAAACAGTTGCATCAACCATTCACAATCCATGAGTGAATACAGCTATGTCGGGTCTTGAACATCTGGCAATGAAGTTCAACTTGTCTAGAATGCATCTGTACAGCATTGTGTCAGAAAACGCTTCAGCAGTACTGTCTACCTGGTAACCTGTCACCATCGGTGTCTCTGCTGGGTTTGCATCAACCAAATTCAACCTGGTTAATACATCAGCAATTTTCTGTGTTTGGTGTACCAGAAAATTAACTGCTTGGTCCCTCTCCACCTGTAGAGAAAGATAGTTGGATACCTCACCAAGATCCTTCATGTCAAAGTGCTCCTTCAGCTGAGCCAGGGTGCTTTGATAAAAAGCCTGATTCTTCCAAAACATCAGAAGATCATCAACAAAACATAAACAATACAGTTTGTTTTGCTCCTCCTCCTTGACAAACACACATGGATCAGCTTTGCCCTGGTGAAAACCTAGAGAAAACAACGTCTCAGTGAGTTTTGTGTTCCAACACCTGGCACTCTGCTTGAGACCATATAAGGATTTCTGCAGTTTACAGACCATTCCCTTCTGTATCTGCATCCCGTCAGGTGGAAGCATAAACAGCTCCTCGTTCAAAATCCCGTACAAAAAAGCTGTATTAATGTCATGGTGGGAAACATGCAGTTTCTCCTCCGCAGCAATCTTGAGCATCAGCCGAATGCTCTCATATTTGACTGTGGGTGAATAGGTCTCGTGGTAATCCTGTCCTGGTACCTGTGAAAAACCTCTGGCAACCAATCTGGCTTTGTGTCTGACTACCTTGCCATTCTGGTCTGTCTTGGCCTTGAAGACCCATTTGCTGCCAACCAGTCTCATCCCTGGGACTACCGGTACCAGTTCCCAAGTTTGGTTCCTATTCAAGGAATCAACTTCAGCCTTCATGGCACTAAGCCAAGGCTCAGCATCTTTAGAGGTTAACTCCTGAACCTCTTTGAAGCTTGAAGGTTCCCACACCTTCTCTGAGCTACTAAGAACAGCAGTTGCTGTCTTAGCAAACTCATCAGCAAATCTCTTTGGAGGTCTGCCCTTCGTGGCCCTCTCAGATCTGCATACTAGACGCAAGTCTTCTGGACTCATCTCCTCTTTCTTAGGAGAAAAGTGACCAATGGTGAACAGTGGTTCTTCCAGTTCATTGTCAGACGCATCAGATGGTCTGACTGAGGCCTTTGCGCTCTTGTAGTCTGCTGTGTCATCACTGTCACTGACACCTGCAGCAGCGCCGCCCACTGAACTGGAATCCGAACTCTGATCATCATCATCTTCATCATCATCATCATCCTCAGCAGCTTCCTCAGCTTTAGCTGTTTGCTTGACATCACCTTCATCCTCCTCTGGGTAACTCTGGAAAATTCCCACATTCCCCCCCCCACTTAGGATTGTACTCAACACTCCTTGTGAACTTAATGGACTTAGAGTCAGTCATCCATACCCTGTATGCACCTTTTTCGTACCCCATGAACAACCCACGTGCCCCACGCTTCCCAAGCTTGTTGCTTTGTGGGGTGTGTACCCACATGTCAGAACCAAAGATTCTCATGTGCTTGATGTTGGGTTTCTTACCAAACATCTTCTCATAGGGGGTACAACCAATAGGTGATGACAATCTGCGATTAAAAGTGTAAACAAAATTCGCCAGAGCCTCCCCCAAAAACTTATCAGGGAGATTGGCATCATGCAACAAGGTTTTCATTCCTTGCAGCAATGTTTGATTAGCTCGCTCCGCAAGCCCATTCATCCATGGCGATCTGGGCGTTGACAAGTCATGATGGATTCCCTTCTCAGTCAAGAAAGCTTCAAACTGCTGAGAAGTGAACTCCCCGCCCTGATCAGTAAAGAGACAGCCAATACGTTTACCGTGAACATTCTCCAACCAAGCACAGAATGCCTTGAACTTTGGAAATGCTTGCGATTTCTGCTCGAGCATAAACACATGAATGTACCTGGAAAAAGAATAAAAAAGAATCCAGTGGAAGCGCATCATATACCGGTATTTCCAAGATCCCTCTTGACTGAAGCCCTCTTCACCGATTCCCAGGAGCAGATAACTGCAGCCAATGCTTTTCATGCACCCAGGCAGAGCTTGGTTTATGTGAAAACGGGTGGTATAGACTGAACTCAACCTGGACTGGAGCTATGACCTAACTGGCACTGATTATTAAGGAGCCACTTGGCGCTGTGGGTTAAACCACAGAGCCTAGGGCTTGGCGATCAGAAGGTCAGAGGTTCGAATCCCCGCAACGGGGTGAGCTCCCGTTGCTCGGTCCCTGTTCCTGCCAACCTAGCAGTTCAAAAGCATGAAGTGCAAGTAGATAAATAGCTACCGCTCCAGTGGGAAGGTAAACGGTGTTTCCGTGTACTGCTCTGGTTCGCCAGAAGCGGCTTAGTCATGCTGGCCACATGACCCAGAAGCTGTACACTGGCTCCCTTGGCCAATAAAGCGAGATGACCGCCGCAACCCCAGAGTCGGTCACGACTGGACCTAATGGTCAGGGGTCCCTTTACCTTTACCTTTTGGTTGTCCATAGGTCATTGAGAGTGGTATTTAATGCTACTGAAGGCCCATTAGGGTTATTTATTTCCATGGGTGTACTCTGAGTAGGACTATTGCTGCCTAGTGATCAAGATCCCAAGTTCAATCATAATTTGGATGGTTATGTGGGAGCCGGTTGAAGTTAAATCCTGTGAAGACAGAGGTTCTTTGGCTGGGTCGGGACGATATGGGATCGAGGGGTGGCGCAATTAGTGCCAGCACCATACATGAAGAGTTTGGGTGTAATCTTCGACACCTCCCTTTCCATGGAGGTGCAGATTGCAGCTATACCAAAGGTGGCATTTTTTCATCTCCGCCAAGCTAAGCAATTGGCTCCTTACCTCTCCCGCCCTGATCTTGCCACTGTAATCCACGCCACGGTCACCTCCAGACTGGATTATTGTAACTCACTCTATGTGGGGCTGCCCTTGAGACTGACCCAGAAACTCCAGCTGGTGCAGAATGCCGCAGTGAGACTCCTTACGGGGTCCTCACCGTGGAATCACATTCACCCGGTGCTATACCAGCTGCACTGGCTCCCAGTGGAGTACAGGATCAGGTTTAAGGTGCTGATTTTAACCTTTAAAGCCCTATACGGTCTAGGACCCTCATACCTACGGGACCGCCTCTCCTGGTATGTCCCACGGAGGACCTTACGGTCTTCAAACAAAAACATTTTGGTGGTCCCGGGCCACAGGGAGCTTAGGCTGGCGTCAACCAGAGCCAGGGCTTTTTGGCTGTGGCTCCAATCTGGTGGAACGCTCTGTCACAAGAGACCAGGGCCCTGCCGGACTTGGCATCTTTCTGCAGGGCCTGCAAGACAGAGCTATTCCACCAGGCCTTTGGCCAAGGCACAGTCTGACCCCCTCCTTTGGCCATCCTCACAGAACTCTAGCCCAATGGTTGCCATTAATCTTATTTGAACTGATTTTATAATGAAATGATTTTAGAATGCTGTATCATTTTACTGTTGTTAGCCGCTCTGAGCCCGGCTTTGGCTGGGGAGGGCGGGATATAAATAAGTTGTTGTTGTTGTTGTTGTTGTTGTTGTTATTATTATTATTATTATTATTATTATTATTATTAAACTTTAATTCACATATATTTATTCACAACTTAACAAAGTATGATTACAGATGTCAATTAAAATAAAATACAAGCAGAGAAGGATATCTAGAATTAAATGCATAGGAACACATTTCCATATGAATTCCAGACACGAACAGATAATATTGAAAAGTTTCAAGTAACAAAAATGGCTTTACATTCTCCTATGTCTTCTTACTCCAGTACATTATAAAAAAGACTTCATTTCTTGGTTAATACATTATCTTGCTGTCTGCCCTCTCTTGTTCTCATCATATATGAAAGCTGTGCAAACCATGTCCCAGATTTTAATTATTCATTATCTCATGACTGGTGTTCTCACCCCCCCAACCCAAATTTTGAAATTCTGGCGGCAGCACACCCTCCAACATTCCTCAGTTGACATTAGGGACCTTCAGTCCACCCCGACTCTTCTCAATCTTTGCCACCCATTCTCCCCGTGCAGAACATTTCCTATCAGAAGAACAATGGGACACAGCACACATGCCCTCTACCATCCTGAAAAACCACAACCCCTTAATCTTGACTTTATTCTACTTTATTCTTTGGTAGATTTCCAAACAGAAAAACACACACACCAATAAATAAATTTTAGAAAGGGGAGTGATTAGATGCAGATGAACAAAGTGTCCCGTCCCCTCCAGAAAATAAAAATAAGTCAGGTCTCTTTGTGCTCCACTCTGCTCCCCCTTTCTTCCTACCCAGGCAAGAATTTTGCTGGATATCACCCACGGTCCTTCCTTCTCTTTTTCAAACAGTCGGAGGATGAATGGCAATTCTGAAAGGTTACAGGAGAGATAATGATAGGACAAGTTAGTACAGATAGTTCGAGGTGTACCAGGCAACTCCTACAAGGAATATTCAGCACAATTAACTAGGTTAATTTAGGGGGAAAGGGTGGGCAGAAGATTGACGCTGGGGATGTACTAAAGGATAGCGATTGCCTACACCTTGCAGGTGCCCCACTGCAAAGCAGAGACCTTTATTTTATTATTATCACACACTTGTATAAATAACTGGAACTTCTCAGCTTGATTCATCACCGACTAGCGTCCTTTCTGCAGCAGCCTCGAGTTATCAGAGGGAGCTTCAACCATGAGGTTCCTCTCCCTTTTTCTTCTTCCCTTGCTGTTGCTGGCCCTGGCCAGCCAGGCTGAACAAGGTAAAAAGAAAAAGAAAAAGAAAAGGCTCAGATTTTTTAAAAGTCTTTCGTATATGGTAGACTTGTAAAAGGGTAAAAGAGTATTGGGAAATGATCCATAATGAATTGAATTTGTTTTTTCTAAAGTACTTTCCCAATAAAACCAGAGTCCTTTCAGTTGGGGATAATTCAGACTGAAATTCCCAGGTGTCAAAAAAGGTTATTTATGTATGCCACTACTGCGGGCTGTGTTTTGTTAGCCCCCAAATGGAAAACAAGTGAGGTCCCAACCAAAGAAGAATGGCAACTTAAATTGATGGGACATGCACAGCTTGCAGATCCAACTTATAAAATAAGACAGCAAGAAGAACATTCGTTTAAAGAAGATTGGAAAATGTTTATTGAATATACAGTATGGGGGGAAATTGTGTACATTTGAAAACGTTGGCAGCAATAAGATAAATTCAACAGTGTAAATAAGTTATGATGGATGTACTGAACGGTATAGTTAATGTAAAATATGCAGGGATTTATGAAGTTGCTCAGATTGATTAAGTGCAAAAGGGATGTTGAGCAAGTTGATAACTCTCTCTCTCTCTCTCTCTCTCTCTCTCTCTCTCTCTCTATATATATATATATATTACTCACTGGAATCTATGAGCTTATGTCATACCCTCCAACATTTATCTGCTGAAAAAAGGGACTCCCTATTCAATAATACTAATAAGAATAAGAATCATAGAATTGTAGAATTAGAAGGGACCCAAGAGTCAACTAATCCAAATCCCTGCCCATACGCAGCTCATTGGATGGGGTTTCCTTAGCCACTCCGGGCGGCTTCCTACATATATAAAAACACAACAAAACATTTTTAAAACTTCCCTGTAGAGGGCTGCCTTCAGATGTCTTCTCAAGATTGTATAGTTACTTATCTTGCTTGCTTGGGTGTCACATAGCTCCATACCCTCCAACATTTCTCTGATGAAAATAGGTATGTCTCGAGGAAAAGCAGGGCATTCTGGGATCAAACCTGAAACCAGAAACCAGGACAACTTCTGTTTGTTAATCTTCAATGAGTATATCTTGATTAGATATACAATCCATATATATGCAATGTTCAGGGAAATATAAATTGAGTGGTTAATTTGGACAATAACCAGACATTGTGCACAGTCACCATGTCTCGTGGACAATGTGCATGTACTCCTTCTGCGAAGAGGGAATTGTGCACAATTCCTGGTCAATATATACAACCCCCCGGCAGGCCTCATAATGACTGAATTTTGTATATTCTTTGGCCATTATGCATAATCCTCAACAGGCCTTATGTTGCCAGTCTTTCACAACTTGAAAAGGAGCTTGCGTGTTGGGAAACCAGGTGTGCAAGCTCATCCCACCAGGATCACCCCAGGATCAACTGCTGCTGAGCAATATTTCATTGGTGGGGTGGGGGTGGGCGCAGAGATGGCAGTGGGTGGGATCAGAGGGCTGGGCGATGCATGGATACATCATCTGAAGTCGGTTTGAAGTCCAGACTGTGATAACGGTTTCATATTTTTTGACCAGGCAATATATTGCGAATCCCCACTCACCAGGTGCTCAGGCAGTTTCTGAAGCCCTTGCCACTGACGGCGCTGGGGGTGCAGGACGAGAAATGCCCCCACTTTACTCCAAAGTAAATGGCTGCTTCCTGCCTGCCCGATTTGCAAGCCATGAGCCCGTGCTGCCTATCAGCTGGCCTTGCAGAGCAGCCAAAGACAAATGCACTTCATGTTAGGCAGCGAAACTGGAGATTTAGCAGGAAGGAAACCATGATCCAGGTCGTACAGAAAGGCAGGTGCCCTGCATTTCTGAAGGGGGAGATGACCTCCTGATTCATAGGCACCAACTCCAGGGGGCCTTGGGGGCCTGGGCACCCACATTTTTTTCCTGTGGGTGTCTGGCCCCCACCCCTGCTGCTGCCGCCTGGCGCTCTGGATCTGGTCTTAGCTAGCAAAAGCAGGAGCCAAGCCACATGGATCTTGTTGCAAAAAGAAACATCTCACTTTGCTGCTTGGGAATCTCCCTCCCTCCCCAGCCAAGCTTAGCTGATTAGCCCTAGGCTTAATCATGTGAGCATGGCGTTTTTTTTCTTTTAACCTTCCACACGGAGGCCCCACTAACCATTTGGTTCTCTATTTCTTCAAGTGGGCAAGGCTTGTGAGAGGATGAGAGGCTTTTGCGTCCATAAGAGTTCACACTGCCCCAGCAACGAAGTACTTCCGTTTGAATGTGGCGAGAAGAGAAAGTGCTGCAAAAAGTTAGACTCAGATGCGTAACCGTGGATAAGAGAAACCGAACTTCACACGGGGGGGGGGACAAAGACTGCTCGATATATGCTAAGGCAGAAATTGTTAAAAGCATTGCATTCCTCTCATTAAATGCCTGTCAGAAATAAGCAGCTGAAGTGTTCATTGCAAGATAGGATTTGGTCCCAAGGATACTGTTGGATGTTCCTGGTGCTCCCTGCTCAGTTCTGAAGTTTCTCAAGCTCCTGGTGGCTTTTGCTATGCTTAGAAAGTTCGCAGCTGCATTTCCGATCAGCTGACATTTCAGTCTTCAAACAGTCTTCAAAGGCAGCCGTGTGTAACACATAGCAGTAGTCTGACCAGGAGTGTGATGGCCTGGGATTCAGACTCTGAGGCTGAACCTGAGGAATCCCAGCCTGCACAGGAGTCCCCGCCTCCAGAACCAGCTGAGCCAGGGCTGGGGCTTGAGCCTGAAGGGTCCTCACCTGTGCTGGATCCTCAGCTGCAGGCACCAGCTGAGTCTGCTCTGGCTCCTGAGGTGATGGAGGACCCATTGCCTGCAGGTGCTCCACTCTCAGCCCCGTCAGAGGAAGAGAAGGTTGCCTCTGGGTCTGGTAACCCTCCAGCCTCTCCTGAGCTGCAGAGGCTCAGGGCAGAGAGGCAGAGGGAACTAAGTTCTCGCAGGAGGACTGCTTGCCTCCAGGCCAGGAGAGGCGAGTCACCTGTGGCCCTATGCCTCGGGGCAGGTAAAAGCCAGCCCCAGTCCCAGGTTGCAGGAGCAACATTGTTGGTAAACTGTTCCTGCCTGCACCCTGTCCTGCTCTTCTGCCAGAGTTCCTGACCTCACGCTACTCCCTGCCTTGAACCCAGCTTCAGCTTTGCCAGACAATCTCCATACCGCACCCTTGACCTCAGACTGGACTCAGACCTCGCCGCACAGATAACCCTTGGGACCAGCACAAGGAGATACCTAGAGTGTGCGTAATCATAGCCAGGCTAGCTCCTCAAAAAAGAACCAGAGCTGGTACAGTACACCACCCTCAGCTTGTGCCTCCAGGGACTGAGCTGGATCCAAAATGATCCCCGGGGTGTGCGCCTGATCCTTTAGAGAGGGATCAGATCTATCCAGAAAAGGTTGAACTCCACTGTCTTGGCTAGATAAACCACCTACTGGCAGAAAACACATGCACTCAGAATTAAAGCATCCCGAGTCCCAAAACTGAATGGATCCCATAGTCCTCCTAGAAGAGTTTGGATTTGATATCCCGCCTTTCACTCCCCTTCAGGAGTCTCAAAGCGGCTAACATTCTCCTTTCCCTTCCTCCCCCACAACAAACACTCTGTGAGGTGAGTGGGGCTGAGAGACTTCACAGAAGTGTGACTGGCCCAAGGTCACCCAGCAGCTGCATGTGGAGGAGCGGAGACACGAACCCGGTTTCCCAGATTACGTGACTACCGCTCTTAACCACTACACCACACTGGCTCCTACACATACGCACACACAAAATCACTCCTGTTTACCTACCCACTCTGCTCTCTTAATCCAAGCAGTATTAGGAGACTGAGCTGGATCCAAAATGATCCCCGGGGTGTGCGCCTGATCCTTTAGAGAGAGATCAAATCTATCCAGAAAAGGTTGAACTCCACTGTCTTGGCTAGATAAACCACCTCTTTACAGCAGGGATTGAGAGACTTCAGGCTTTGGGGAAATTGGTGCTTTTCGGTTTTTACAATAGCCTGGCAGAAAACACATGCACTCAGAATTAAAGCATCCCAAGTCCCAAAACTGAATGGATCCCATAGTCCTCCTACAAACGCGCACACACAAAATCACTCCTGTTTACCTACCCACTCTGCTTTCTTAATCCGAGCAGTATTAGGAGAGGAGATTCATTTTGTTGCTCCTCTTGCTAAAAAGTTAGGAATCTGAAACCCTACTTCAAACCATCCAGAGATTGGCATCATTCTGCCCAGTGGTTTGCCCTGCCCTGGATGTTGACATCCATGTGAGATGGGCATCTTGCATGACCCTGCAGCATAAATGCCACAGGGTCAGCCAGGAGCTCCAACACCACTTCCTGGTCTCTCAGGTAGGAACTGAACTATTGAGAACCCACTCAGAGGCAATACAATATAGGGTTGTTTTCAACCAAGTCCTAATCAGAGCAGACCCATGGAAGTTAATGGGCCTAAGTCAGTCATACCTTTCAGCTTCAATGGGTCTACTCTGAGTAGGACTAGCATTGAATACCACATAGGGTGGACAGTGTCAAAAGCCAATGAAAGGTCCAAGAGAAAGAGCAGGCTAGCATTCCATTAATTTCTCTTCCACCAGGGCCACAGCTTAGTGATAGAGACCTTAAAACATGGAATCATAGCATCTTCATGTTGGAAGGGGCCCAAGGGTCATCTAGCCCAACCCCTTGCAATGCAGGAATCTCAGCTAAAGCATCCATGACAGATGGCTATCCAACCTTTGCTTTAAAAACCTCCAGGGAAGGAGACTCCACCACCTCCCAAGGGAGACTGTTCCACGATTGAACAGCTTTTAATGTCGAAAAGCTTTTCCTTGTGTCTAATCAGAACCTCATATCCTGCAACTCGAAACCATTGATTCAAGTCCAGCCTTTCAGAGCAGGAGAAAACAAGCTTGCTCCATCCACCATGTGACAGCCCTTCAAATATTTGAAGATGCCTATCATAACTCCTCTCAGTCTTCTTTTTCCAGGCTAAACATTTCCAGTTCTTTCAAGAGTTCCTCATAAGGCTTGGCTTCTAGACCCTTTATCACTCTACAGTGGTACCTCGGGATGCAAAGCTCTACGCGGGGCTGCCCTTGAAGCTGTCCCAGAAACTCCAGCGGGTGCAGAATGCTGCAGCGAGGCTCCTCACGGGGTCTCTGCCATGGGAGCATATTCACCCAGAGCTTTTCCAGCTGCACTGGCTCCTGGTGGAGTACAGGGTCAGATTTAAGGTGCTGGTTTTGACCTTTAAAGCCCTTCATGGCCTAGGACCCTCGTACCTACGGGACCGCCTCTCCCGGTATGCCCCACAAAGAGCCTCAAGGTCCATAAACAGCAACACCCTAGTGGTCCCGGGCCCTAAGGAAGTTAGATTAGCTTCAACCAGAGCCAGGGCCTTTTCAACACTGGCTCCGGCCTGGTGGAACGCTCCGCCTCATGAGACCAGGGCCCTGCAGGATCTGATTTCTTTCCGCAGGGCCTATAAGAGAGTTGTTCCGCCTGGCCTTTGGCTTGGAGCCAATTTGATTCCCTCCCTCCCTCTCTTTCTTTTTTCTTTTCCTTTCTCCTCCTGCGATGAGGCTACATTTTAATATTTTAATGTTTCAATATTTTAATGTTGTATTTTAATTTTGTTTTTAAGTTGTATTCATTCAACTTGTTTTTATTATTGCTTGTTAGCTGCCCTGAGCCTGGCCTTGGCTGGGGAGGGCGGGGTATAAATAAAAAATATTATTATTATTATTATTATTATTATTATTATTATTATTATTATCCATTCCCGAGCCCCGTTTGCATCCTGAATGGAAAGTAAGATGCGACGGCGCATCTGTGCGTGCACGGGTTGCGTTCCGCCGCTTCCATGCATGTGCGTCTTCCGTGAATTTGAGCGTCTGTGCATGTGCGAACGGCAAAACCCGGAAGTAACGCACTCCATTACTTCCAGGTTGCCGCGGAGCGCAACCCAAAAGCGTGCAACCTGAAACACATTCAATTCGAGGTATGACCGCGGTTGCCCTCCTCTGCACACATTCCAGCTTATCAACATCCTTCTTAAATTGTGGTGCCCAGAAGTGGGCACCATATTCCAGGTGTCTTGTGGAGTTCTTGACATCACACATCGAACTGAAGGGCTGAGATCTCTGAATTACCCTAATGTGCCTCATTATTCAGCCCCCACATAGAGCCTATGTGCACCCCAATAAATAGTTCAGCAGTATCTTCAAGACACAAAGTTTCCCTACCCATGAGCTGCCCCATAGTGTCAGAAGCTGGAGCCCCTCTACTGTCTTTCAAACCAGTGGATTTTTACTGCATTGGTGGCATATGTTTCCTTCCTTTCTCATAAGAAAATTAGTAGACCCACCAACATTTTGTGGCTGAATGGACATTCCTGCACACTTGCAAGACTCTTCTTGCACCACAGATCACACTCTGCCTGCATGCCTGGCATGTTACCTGACCAGTCTTTAAAATGATGGCCATAAAACTCCACCTTGACCCTTGCTGCAAGCTGGGCCAACTAAAGGGGTTATCATTAAATCACCCAATGCATCCGGAGGTTGATGGGTCCATGTGTTCACACCAGCAGGTGAAAGGTGCAGTGTACTGAGCTTCAAAATATAGCAATCCTGATTTTTCAGGCCAACCAGGGCAGTTGCAGCAATGCCCTTTCCCTCTTCTTCTCAGGTTGTGTGGGACATGGAAGCTGCCTTATTTTCAGACTATAAAAGCTCAGTACAATCATACTTTGTTTTTGGAACAGGTTAGTTCCCAAACTGTTTGGCTCCCAAACACCGCAAACAAAAAAGTGTCTGGAATGTGCCCTCCCCCACACTGCAGCGGAAGAGTTGGCCTCAGAAATTGAGCAAGGAGCCGACTCTTCAGCTGAGAACTGTCTGAGTTTAGAGAAGACAGCCCAGGCTGCCTCCTTCCCAGGCAAGACACTATTAGCTCCCAAGGAGAGGAAGAGTTGGAAGTTGGCCAAAGCGTTGCCAGGCAACCAGCAGATAAGCCAGTATCAGAGGCTGAGTCTTCTGGGGAAGAGCTAGGCAAGACGTGCAGTCCTCGAATGAGGAGGTTGGAGAAGTTCAAAGAGCAATGGAAGGGAAGGAGATGAAAGGCAGGATTTTGGCGTTCTTTCTGTTGGCGGAGGACAATGAGTCAGACTGAGCAACTAAGATTAATGAGAGCAGGCAGAATGCCATGCTCTGGATGTGTTTTTTTCTCTTTTAAATAAACTTTTAAATAAACTTAATTAAAACTTAATTAAAGCCGCACTTTGGTTTTCAAACATTTTGGAAGTTGAACGGACTTCTGGAACAGATTCTATTTGACTTCCATGGTACGACTGTATTGCCAACAATCCCCTTCAGAGGCTCTCAAGGGTTCCCAGTGGGGGTCTTTCCCACCCTTACCTGGACATATTAGGGATTGGACTGAGGACCTTTTGCATGCATTGGATGTGTTCTACCATTGAGCTATGTTCTTCCCCACATGTCAGGAAAGAGATCTGACGTGGCAACCATGGGCACCCCAGGGAAGTTTGGCAAAGGGGCAGAAGCATGTGGTGCATACTCTGAGGTTCTGTGGTTGCCTTCACACCGAATGGCAAATCATTATAAAATACTCCTAATGGAGGGGAGCCCAAAACATCCCAGCAAGAAACATGCATGTTCAATGGCCATGGTGGCTGGCTAAGTCAATCACAGAAATTGGGGGTGGCTGGTTGGGAATGGGGGGTGGAATCAGAGAGATGGCCAAGACTGGCTGACTGGCTGGTACAGTGAACAAGTGCACTTCATAGGGCAACATGGTGCAGGCTGCACTATAATATATTTATTTTCCATTCTCTTGGCTTTACATTCTGTACTGTGAATGAAATTGCAGCCCTCTAATCTGTTTCAGCTGTTTATAGAAAAGTAAGATATGAGCCTGCTGGATCTGGCCCACAGCCCATTTAGTCCAGCATCCTGTTCTCACAGCAGCCAACCAGATGCCTGGGGAAACAGGAATCAAGCATAAGAGCACTCCCCGCTTCTTTGGTTTTTCAGCAACTGGTTATTCATGAGCTGTGAATTAATGATTTTTTAAGGAGTTATGTAGGCGTTTGTACTGAGCCCCAGGGGACACAGATGGCGCTGTGGTCTAAACCACTGAGCCTCTTGGGCTTGCCGATCAGAAGGTTAGCGGTTCGAATCCCAGCAATGGCGTGAGCTCCTGTTGCTCTGTCCCAGCTCCTGCCAACCTAGCAATTTGAAAGCATGCCAGTGCAAGTAGATAAATAGGTATCGCTGTGGCGGGAAGGTAAACGGCATTTCCGTGCGCTGCTCTGGTTTCCGCCACTGTGTTCCATTGTGCCAAAAGTGGTTTAGTCATGAGGGCCACATGACCCGGAAAGCTGTCTATGGACAAACGCCAGCTCCCTAGGCCCATAGTTGCTTTTGACTGGACTTAACTTTCCAGGGGTCCTTTACCTTTCCCTGTACTGAGCCCCACTTGATGGAAACCACAGGAAGGGAAAGTGGAGTCTAGTGATGTTCCAATACTGTTCTGACACCTTCACCTTTCCTCAAGGTGAACTAAGAGATAAGATGACAAGTCATCTCCCTCAATTATCTAAGTAATTTGTCTACCTCAGGCTGGACAAGTTGCAATCTTTTCATCAAAACAGGACCAGTTCTTGCTCTTTCTCAGTGTGGAGTCCATGTTGAAATGGATTGGGGCAACTTTGCTGATAACGAATTGTGCAAGCTCAGCATGGCAAACAGCCTTGAGTGCCCTCATTCCGACATTCCTTTGTCTCTAAATTCCTATACCTGTATATAGAGGGGATCTTCAATTTGTATCCAGATCCACCGTCACTTTGTCTTGAAGCTGCTTCTCGCCAGATGTCTTGAGATCTCAGAGAAAACTTTGGCCATGAAGTTCTTCCACATTTTCTTTGCTATGGCTGTTCTGCTCTTCCAAGTTTTCACAGGTAAGAGGGCAGCTCAGACTGGGGAGTTAAGGGGTGCAGATTAGTTGTTTAATGGAAGGGGGTTTGGCCAAATAGAAAGCACGTTTTTGTTTAATGCTATGTCAGTGCTGCAACGCATTAAGATTCTTTGGTCCTAAGCACACATGGTTTGAAGCAGGTGCCATGGAAATCAATCTCATTTATTTCTGACTAAATCGTAACTCAGCCTCCTTCAGTGGGGGCAAAACTGTAGCTGTTTAAGACCACAGGGATTCCCATTGCCTGGTGTCCAAATTACTCACAGCTCTGAATTCACACCCTAGATAAAAACACTGAAATGATATGTTTGTTTTCTGCAGGGGTGCACCTTATCCCCTGTGATGAGATGGGGGGTTACTGCGTGATAAAACCTGCTCCATGCCCCGAGGGGCAAATACGTTGCTATTGTGGTCCAAATCGCAAATGCTGCAAGGCTTGATGTTGCTGCTGAAGAGCCCGGATCTGCGAGGACAAATGTTCACCCCTGATTTCCTGATGAAAACTAAGACAGATCTTCACTTGGAGAAGCAAGTCAAGGCTGCACTTGTACTAGACGTCTCAGCGATCTCAGTGAGCCGAACTCATCAGCTCACCAATTAAACATTCAAAATGTGGGTTTGACAATGTGTTTTTAATGTGTTCACCAACAACTTAGCTATAACATGAAGTAGGGATGCGCAGAAGCTCTCTACCGCTGTGCCTGCATGCGCAGAAGCAGTCCCTCTGGTTGTGGAAACCTCGGGATCCAACTGGAGCTCCGGAATGGATCCTGTCCACAACCGAAGGTACCACTGTAGTTCGAAAGCATGCCAGTGCAAGTAGACAAATAAGTACCACTCTGGTGGGAAGGTAAACAGTGTTTCAGTGCTCCCTGGCACTCAACATGGTGCTCCATGCACCAGTAGCTGCTTAGTCATGCTGGCCACATGACCCAGAAAGCTGTCTGTGGACAAACATCGGCTCCCTCGGCCTATAAAGCGAGATGAACACCGCAACCCCATAGTCACCTTTGACTGGACTTAACCATCCAGGGGTCCTTTACCTTACCTTTTTTTTACCTAAATTCATATGCATAGGAGCTTATTTCCTATAGGGGGGTTATTGGCTTTTGGTTTGATTTGATATGTTGTGGTCTTGTTGTGAACTGCCTGAGACCTCCAGGTATAGTTGAATAAACAACAACAACAACAACAACAAATAATAATAATAATAATCCAGAGTAGAATAAGCCTGGCAAATTGTAGGCAGATACATCAAGAGGTTTTCACTCAGGATTGGACCCCAGCCAGTATGGCTGATGCCATTTGTTCACTGCCAGAAACCTACAACCTGGGTTTACCAAGGTGGGATCTTCATAAACCAGTATCTCAAGCAAAGGAGTGTTCAGGCCGTGTTCAACTCAGTGAATGCAAGTTTTAAAAAGTGTAGGTTTTAAATCCGGTTCGTAACGCAGCAGGTCAAAAACATGGCGATTCAGTTTTGAGGCTATGGTGGTATGTTCTTGATAGGTTTCCTGTGACCTAAGCCGGTTATAGACACATTTTTTTACATTGGCCCAGGATGAATTTTGGCTGACACATTGCAGTCAAAGGCGATCCTGTGTCTGCCAGGTGTACGCGCCGAACCTTTTTGTTTGTACAGTAGCGGCACAATGCATTTTGAGCTTTTGTTTTCTCCTTGTCTGTCTTGATCAAAGGCAAACTGGTCACCTTATCTGGGCTATGACCCCAGATCCAACAGGGTGTGACACTTGGAACTTCCATAACCACATGCTTATTCCTCAGTCCCTGCCCCTTAAATTCTGTATCTGTTACCCCACTCCCCAAAAAAGCTGAACAAGGAACAGATACCTACCAGTCTGTTTTGCTAGTGTTACGTCCTAAACTGAGACCAGAGATCCTAAGTTGTGGATTGATTACTCTGAGTACCAGATAAGAAGACCCTGTTAGATCAGAACAATGCCCATCCGGTCTAGAATCCTGCTTTCCCAGTAGCCAACCAGGTGCCAATACGAAAACTGTATGCAGGATCTGAGAGTAAGAGAACTCTCCTCTCCTGTAATTTCCAACAACTGGAAACCAGAAGCTTGACTACATCTGACCACAGAGAAAGAGCCTAGCCATTGCGGCTGGCTTTTGTTTTTGTTTTTAAATCAATGTATCAAACAGGGACCAATTTTCTGGGTCTAGGAAAGCCTGAGCAAAACATAATAAATCACCTGTTATTCAATATGCAAGCAGTCCAGTTTTCTCTTTGGTGCCATTAGATAGATCTCATCCCCACTTCAACCTCACAACAACCCTGTGAGGTAAGTTAGGCTGAGAGAAAGTGACTGACTGACCTGAGGTCACCCAGTGAGTTTCATGGCTGAGTGAGGATTTGAACCCTGCTGTTGCAGAATCTAGTTGAACACTCTAGTCCCCATTTTGTTTGTTAGGACATATACTAGTGTGGTTTGTTTTTTTAGATATACAGTGGTACCTCTGGTTACGTACTTAATTTGTTCCGGAGGTCCTTAGGTCCTTTCTTAACCTGAAACTGTTCTTAACCTGAAGCACCACTTTAGCTAATGGGGCCTCCTGCTGCCGCTGCGCTGCCAGAGCACAATTTCTGTTCTCATCCTGAAGCAAAGTTCTTAACCCGAGGTACTATTTCTGGGTTAGCGGAGTCTGTAACCTTAAGCGTATGTAACCTGAAGCGTATGTAATCCAAGGTACCACTGTACAGTGGTACCTCTGGTTACAAACTTAATCCGTTCCGGAGGTCCATTCTTAACCTGAAACCGTTCTTAACCTGAGGTACCACTTTAGCTAATGGGGTCTCCCGCTGCCGCCACACCACTGCCGCACGATTTTTGTTCTCACCCTGAAGCAAAGTCCCAAAACATCTGGAGGGCTGAGCTTGCCTATGCCTGTTCTAGATAATAAACTAAAACATCCCAAACACTGCAACTTTTCTTCATAGGGACATTGTTCCATTCCCTTGGTCTGGAGGGTGCCAGGGTGGGAAAGGCTGTCCTTAAAATTTAAATAAATGGGAGATCTCAATGGAGACACTCTCTTAGCGATACCAATAAGCTTCCTTCAGCCAAACATCCACTGAACTTGAAAATTTCTGCAGACAAAGAAGTTTCTCCTCTATCACAGAACCACCACCTCTTCCCAAGGGGACTTCAGGCACCCTCTCACCTCTCTGTCTTTTCTTCTGCAGGCTGAACATACCCAACTCAACCATTCCTCGTACCTTAGATCTTGAACTTAATCTGTTTCAGGAGCCCATTCGACTTCATGAACCGTTCAAAAACCAAGGTGCAGCCTCCGATTAGCTGCAGGACCTTCCTACATGCAATTGGAAGCCACGGAAGCAATGTCAGAAGTTCGGCTTCCGAAAAACATTTGCAAACCGGAACACCTGCTTCTGGGTTTGCAGCGTCCAGGAGCCGATTTGTTCAGCTACTAGGCCATTCGAGATACAGTGGTACCCCTGGTTACGTACTTAATTTGTTCTGGAGATCCGTTCTTAACCTGAAACCATTCTTAACCTGAGGCACCACTTTAGCTAATGGGGCTTTCCGCTGCTGCTGCGCTGCCGGCGCACGATTTCTGTTCTCATCCGGAGGTAAAGTTCTTAACCCAAGGTACTACTTCCGGGTCAGCTGAGTCTCTAACCTGAAGTGTTTGTAACGCGAGGTGTTTGTAAGCTGAGGTGCCACTGTATTGTGGCCCTGCCATGGGGTGGAGAATTTCAATTCAAAATCTATAAGGAAACTTCTCTAATTCATACTTTCTAAAACTACAAAGGAAGCAAAACACAGCCATCCTTTGAAATTTGCACTTCTCTGAATTTTCAATGCAATTTCCCCAGCCAAGTGATGTGTGCCAAATGCGAAACAAACCAAATATCTTTCTCAGCTCTACTTCTGAGTCAAGCTACACTGCATAGCACTATCCATGCTTGCTTTGATTTGCACCCATCTGAACAGATTTTTTTGTGGGTTATCATCATTATTTTTTGCCTTAGTTCTTCCAGATATAGATCATTACTAATTTACTGCCAAACTGACTCAGGTCCTTTCTGATTGTCTCATGACACAATATAAATGCCTGGCTACACAATTTGCATGTGCACCACATCTATATAAATAGAGGGAAACATCCTGATCTTATCCAGATTTTGATCCGGGTCGGCTGTGGAGAGGCTTCCTTCCAGCAACCTTGAGTGTTCAGAGAAAACTTCAGCCATGGGACTTCCTTACCTGCTCTTTGCTTTGGTTGCTCTCCTCTTTCACACATCTGCTGGTAAGAGGAAAGCTCAGGTGGAGGGATAGGGAGGGAGGCGAGTCCAAATGGAGGGATCTGAATTTCTCATCTCTCAACAGCAGCCTGGGAATGTATAGGCAAGTCTTGGAAGACCTTTAATCTCAGTAATTTGGATGGCTGGTATTTGAGGGTTTGGCAAAGTGCCCTTCTTAAAAATATATCTCATAAATCAAAAATATTGAAAGGGCAGAGCTCGAATGACCTTTTGATTGATTGATTGATTGATTGATTAGATTTATATGCCACCTTTCATCCAAAGATCTCAGGGTAGTTCATGATATATGGCATGATTTCATTTCTTACACAAATTTTGGGGCAAATAGTTGCTCAGTGCTACCAGTATATGCAAACGTCTGGCTCATTTAAGCCTTCATTCTCAACAGCTGTGGGGCACACAGGTGGGGAATAATAATAATATTCAGTGCTTTTTTACATTCTATACAAGATCTCAAAGTAGCTGTTTTACTACAAAGGAATTTCAGAAATAGACTGGAAAGAGAAGTTGTTGAATTGCAACTTATTACCAAACTTAAAACCATGATTATACATGATTAAGCCATTTTTCACCTTCTCACCCCTTGTCTTTTCCTGTAAGACCTATTGCAGTCGTTTAGGGTCGTCAACAGGCTCATCTCAGCTATCTGCCAATCTCCCATTCCCACCACCCTTCTGAGTAATACCCCTCCCCACCTTCTCACTATATAGAAGGATCTGGCAACTTCTGTTTCAGTGTATCTGAAGAAGTGTGCATGCACATGAAAGCTCATACCAAGAACTAACTTAGTTGGTCTTTAAGGTGCTACTGGAAGGAATTTTTTTATTATTACTATCACTATTACTAAAGAAATGTTTAGAGGTACTCTCATTTTGACTCAAGAAAATCACCTTTTTGTAGTTCAAATTGGGGGAAAAAATGCAGTAAATGGACGGAAGTACAAAGATTCACAAAATATTTAGGGATATGTGTACCCCTGCATCCCCCCAGAAAAAAGCACTGATAATATTTATTATTTGTAAAGGGAATCTTTGCATAATGTAATACTTCAGTATTCCTTTTGATTTGCACCACATCATTCTAATCCTTCCAGGCTGTGACTCCTTATGGTTTAGATTGTTGATCCTTTGTTGTTATCTTTCTTTTCTTTTCTATGCTTGCACTTTTGTTTAACTAATCAAGGAAATTAATAGTAAGAATTGCCAAAAAATAAGGTGGCGCTGTGGGTTAAAGCCTCAGCGCCTAGGGCTTGCCGATCGAAAGGTCGGCAGTTCGAATCCCCGCGGCGGGGTGCGCTCCCGTCGTTCGGTCCCAGCGCCTGCCAACCTAGCAGTTCGAAAGCACCCCCGGGTGCAAGTAGATAAATAGGTACCGCTTACCAGCGGGAAGGTAAACGGCGTTCCGTGTGCTGCGCTGGCTCGCCAGATGCAGCTTTGTCACGCTGGCCACGTGACCCGGAAGTGTCTCCGGACAGCGCTGGCCCCCGGCCAATAGATGTGAGATGGGCGCACAAATCCCAGAGCCTGTCAAGATTGGCCCGTTCGGGCAGGGGTACCTTTACCTTTACCTTTTAATTGGAGACAAAAAGCACCTGCTTTTTCATGCAGAAAGTCCCAGGTTTGATCCCTAGCATCTCCTAATAGAGTTAGGGGAAAACTCCATTTGAAACCCTGGGAATTGCTGCCATTCACTGTAGACAATACTGTTAGGCGGACCAGTGGTCTCACTCAGTATTAGCCAGCTTGCCATGTTTCCCATGTGCCTGAAGCTGTGGTCCTAGGCACTAGCTAGGGTCAGCCCAAAGCATCTTGCTTCCTGAGGCAAAGTGCAAGGTGATGCCTGTTGCCCCCTGTCCTCTGTGGAACCACAGCTGCTTAGTCTACTATTGCAGGAAGCTTCATCATTACGAAACACACACACACACACACACCCCACTTAGCTGGCCATTATTCTAGGTACTCTGAACAACAAGCAACACGACGGCTAATAATACAATGGTACCTCGTGTTGTGTAACCTCCAGGTTACGGAATCTTCAGGTTACGGCCGCAGCAAACCCGGAAGTGTATACTTCCAGGTTTCGCTGTACTTACATGTGCAGAAGCGCTCTGTACATCTTGTGCATGCACAGAAGGACGCCTCCGGTTATGAAGTTTTCAGGATACGGCCGGGCCTCCGGAACGGATCCCGTTTGTAACCGGAGATACCACTGTATACTGAATTTATTTTTATAACACTATACTGTTTCTATACTGAGAGCCAGTGTGGTGTAGTGGTTAAGAGCAGTAGACTCGTAATCTGGGGAACCGGGTTCGCGTCTCCGCTCCTCCACATGCAGCTGCTGGGTGACCTTGGGCCAGTCACACTTCTTTGAAGTCTCTCAGCCTCACTCACCTCACAGACAAAATAAAAAAATTCCTTCCAGTAGCACCTTAAAGACCAACTAAGTTAGTTCTTGGTATGAGCTTTCATGTGCATGCACACTTCTTCAGATACGGCAGACCAACACGGCTACCTATCTGTAACTGTCACCTCACAGAGTGTTTGTTGTGGGGAGGAAGGGAAAGGAGAATGTTAGCCGCTTTGAGACTCCTTCGGGTAGTGATAAAGCGGGATATCAAATCCAAACTCTTCTTCTTCTGCTTCAAAATTCATAAACAGAAGACATATAACATGTGCATGGAGTCACAAACTAATACGAATCAAATAAATGTTCCATGAACAGGAATGGTAGGAGTGGCAAGTCACTGTCAAAGATCACTGAAATGGAGGCAGAATGGCTTGCCACAGTCGATATCCTACAAACGTCAGATGATGGGTGCTCCAAACGTCAAAATAGGGTGCTCCGAGAACAGCAGTAGACAGTACAGTTCTTCCAGGATACTACACTTTCTAGTAATAGCTGATCTATGGCCATGTGAAGTACCTTTGGGTACTCTTAATTTGCTGATGAAGATTTATCATTGAAACAGTTCATTATCCTGGAAGAACTGTTCATGGAACATTTATTTGATTCTTATTAGTTTGTGACTACATGCACATATTATATGTCTTCTGTTTATGAATTTTGAAACAATTGCTGTTGTTTAGTTGTTTAGTCGTGTCCGACTCTTCGTGACCCCATGGACCAGAGCATGCCAGGTACTCCTGTCTTCCACTGCCTCCCGCAGTTTGGTCAAACCCATGTTAGTAGCTTCGAGAACACTGTCCAACCATCTTGTCCTCTGTCATCCCCTTCTCCTTGTGCCCTCCATCTTTCCCAACATCAGGGTCTTTTCCAGGGAGCCTTCTCTTCTCATGAGGTGGCCTCAGTATTGGAGCCTCAGCTTCAGGATGTGTCCTTCCAGATTTGAAACAGTATAGTGTTATAGAAAAAATATTGTCAGTATTATTAGCTGATGTGTAGCTTATTGTTGTTCAGAGTGTTCTGTTTTGCAACAGAGGAGACTTTCTTTGGTGCATTATTCTAGTTAGGCATGATGCTGGAACGGGGAGGGGGGGCACATTTTTGGTTCTGTGGGCCAGATTCTGTTGAGTTTTGGCCTTGCGGGCCAAATTTGGCAGGTGTGTCGAGCTGAAGTCAAAACTTCATAGAGATAGGAGGGACCCAGAAGTTCATCTAGCCCAAGCCCTCTGCAATGCAGGAATATGCAGCTGTCCCTTACGGGGATCGAACCACCAGCCTTGGCATTATCAGCACCATGCTGTAGCCAACTGAGCTATCCAGCTGTTGCTTGCAGGTAGCAAGGCCTCCCCACAACAGAAAGCAGGCTTGCTTCTTCAGCCCATCAGCTGATGGGTGGGAGAGCTTAATATGGTTCTCTAATAGGATATACAGTGGTACCTCGGGTTACATATGCTTCAGGTTACATATGCTTCAGGTTACACACTCCGCTAACCCAGAAATAGTGCTTCAGGTTAAGAACTTTGCTTCAGGATTAGAACAGAAATCGGGCTCCGGCGGTGCGGCAGCAGTAGGAGGCCCCATTAGCTAAAGTGGTGCTTCAGGTTAAGAACAGTTTCAGGTTAAGAACGGACCTCCGGAACGAATTAAGTACTTAACCTGAGGTACTACTGTAAATGGGCACTCACCTTCCTGCAAGGGGGTTGGGGAGAGCAATTTCCACCATTGAAGCCATTGGTATGATGGAGACCCCCCCCTCCGAATTTCAACAGTGGTTTCAATGGAAACTGAAAGACTCTCCCACATTGCCCATCATTTGTTGGCCAGCAAGGACAATTGAGACCCCTGCTATAAAATGGAGAGGGAAATTTGATTTTAATGCAAACCCTCTCCTGATCAGGAAAGGCTTTGCACTAAAAGCACAAATAGGATGGAACTTCCCCCTGCAGCTCAGAGTTGAGGATACAAGCCCCATGTCGGGCAAAAGGTTCCTTCGAAAGGTTGACCCTCGTGGTTCCTTCCAGCTCTACGATTCTTTGATTCTATTCTACTATCAGCAGATGAGCCGATCCTTCTTTCTCCAGGGATGGGCAACTGCGACATCATGTGTGGGGAAGGTGGGTGTGGTGTTGCAAAAATGGCCCCATGAGCCAAATGGGAGACCTGGCAACCCAGATTTGGCCAGGGCAGGGGAGTTGGCTCCTACACTCCTTGATGTACATCAAACTACCTTTTAGGGTGTGTGTGTGGTAGTGGTGGTGGTGGGGTAAGGGCTAGGCCAAGTTGTCTCCCAGCTAATGGAAGTCTTATTTGTCCCCCCCCTTTTTGTACAGTGCCGCCTGAGGAGAAGTGTGGAGACCGGAGGGGCTACTGCCAACCTTCATCAGACAAAGACTGTGATGATGATGACGCCCTTCCATTACCATGCTCTCATGCTAATGAGACATGCTGCAAATGTAAGTCATGTGCAGTTCTGCAAAGATGGGTGCTTGGTTGTTATTCCATATAGATAGATAGATAGATAGATAGATAGATAGATAGATAGATAGATAGATAGACAGACAGACATAGATAGATAGATAGATGATAGATAGATAGATAGATAGATAGATAGAGATAGATAGATAGATAGATAGATAGATAGATAGATAGATAGATAGATATAGATAGATAGATGATAGATAGAATAACAACAATATATATAATTTTCTGTTTTGCAATTTAAAGTACTCATTTTTACATCCTTAAGATATCAGTAACTTCCCTTCTTCTCTTTCCATGGTTCATTTTACATAATCCCTGCATATTTTACAGAAACTAAACCATTCAGCATTCCATTATTACATCCATCAAAACCTATATACACTGTTGAATTTATCTTAATGCTGCCAGCGTTTTCAGCTGTACACAGTTATTTTCTATATATAGTTGTAAATAAATTAATAATAATAATAATAATAATAATAATAATAATAATAATAATAATAATAATAATAATTTATTTATACCCCGCCCATCTGGCTGAGTTTCCCCAGCCACTCTGGGCGGCTCCCAATTGAGTGTTAAAAACAATACAGCATTAAATGTTAAAAACTTCCCAAATCAGGGCTGCCTTCAGATGTCTTTTAAAAATAGGATAGTTGTTAATTTCTTTGACATCTGATGGGAGGGCGTTCCACAGGGTGGGCACCACTACCAAGAAGGCCCTCTGTCTGGTTCCCTGTAACCTCACTTCTTTCAATGAGGAAACCACCAGAAGGCCCTCGGAGCTGGACCTCAGTGTCCAGGCTGAACAATGGGGGTGGAGATGCTCCTTCAGGTATACTGGGCCAAGGATGTTTAGGGCTTTAAAGGTCAGCACCAACACTTTGAATTGAGCTCAGAAACATACTGGGAGCCAATGGTACCTCGGTTTATGAACTTAATCCATTCCGGAAGTCCGTTCTTAAACAAAACCATTCTTAAACTGAGGTGCACTTTCCCTATAATGAGGCCTCCCACCGCTGGTGCCCTTCCACTGTTTGGCTTCCATTCGTAGTACTCGGTCTATGAATGGAAGCCGAACTACATATTCGTAAACAAGGTACCACTGTACTCAACAAACACTTTCCAATCTTCTTTAAACATAAGTTCTTCTTGTTCTCTTATTCTATATGTCACGTATGCAAGTTGTGCATATTCATCTTAGATGTTCTTGTTATTCCTAAGTACCTGACTAAACAAGTTGTTGCTGTTGTTGTTGCTGCAGGCAACTCTTCACTTACACGGAGGCTACATTCTGCCCCTGCGTGCATAAGTGAAAATCCGTAAAGTGAGGAAGACCCTCTAAACACTCTTTATGCATCCCTATACCACTCTCTTCCCAATCCATACCATACATATTGTATCCAAAAATATCCCCAACTAGGATTAAAGCTCTGGGAGCCTCACTGACATCCCTTTCGGGCTCCTCATGAGCTACAAACGCTCTCTGGCTCTCTCTGGCCATTTCTGGGTTTGAATTTCATTCCTGAATTGAAACACACCTAGGTTCTTCATGGTAGTCACACCTGCCCTGTGGAACACCCTCCTGTCAGATGTCAAGGAAATAGACAACTGACTTATGGACAACATCTGGAGGCAGCCCTGTACAGGGAAGTTTTCAATGTTTGATGTTTAAATTTGCTGGAAGCCACCCAGAGTAGCTGGGGAAAACCCAGTCAGATGGGTGGCATATCAATAAATTATTATTATTATTATTATTATTATTATTATTATTATTATTATTATATTTCCCGGTGCTATGTGTATGTGTGCTACACAGCCACACACAAGTTGAACGCATGCGAGTGGGGAATTGTCTGTATTATTAATCCTGTCCTCACTGCAAGTGATCAGGATTCTCAGACGAGGGAATATCAAGGCTGTATATGGAGCCCAGCATGCATTGTCAAGCTATATTCAGAATCCTAGAGTCAGGAGACACGTCAGAGCTCATCTATTCCACCCCCTGAAGCTCTTTACAGAATGAGTGCATCCTAGCTATAGGACAATTGTCTTCAGTCCAAAGGCTTAGAGTCTACCTGAATGTAATTGGTGTCCTCCTTATTCACTCTTTGGAAATAATAATAATAATAATAATAATAATAATAATAATAATAATAATGCTATTTGTTTCTTTTCTGCAGTACCATCAGTGTTAAAATGTGAAGATCTGGGGGGCATCTGCATGAATCCACCTGATGACACCTGCCTTTCTGTTATATCAGCAAAATGTGACGGGGATGACATGAAATGTTGCAAAAAAAATTGAAGCTGAAGTGACAGTATCAAGTGTCAATGTCCCCTCCTCTTTTATCTCTGATTATTATTTTTTAATTGCCAGTGAAGAATGTCTGCTTGCGATACACAAGGATAAATCAGCATGACTAACGGATCAGCTCTAACACCGATTAAAACACAGATTAGAAATCCTACTTTAAAATAAAAACAATGATGAATACAAATTCAGGCATAAGAAAGGCACAGAATCACAGAAATGTAGAGTTGCAAGGGATCCCAGACATCATCTATCCCACACCCTGCAATGCAGGAATCTCAGCTAAAGCATCCATGACAGATGGTCATCCAACCTCTGCTCAAAAATCTCCAAGGAAGGAGAGCCCACCATCTCCTGAGGGAGACCGTTCCATGGTTGAACAGTTCTTGTTGTCAGAAAGTTCTTCCAGATGATTAGTTGGAACCCCCCTTTTGTGTTTTGAATACATTGGTTCGGGTCCTGTTCTCTTGAACTGGATTAAACAAGCTTGCTCCCTCTTCCATGTGGCAGCCCTTTAGATATTTCATAAAATCATAGAGTTGGAAGGGACCCTTAGGGTTATCTAGTCCGACCCCCTGCAATGCGGGAATCTCAACTAGAGCATTCACGACAGATGGCCACCCAACCTCTGCTTTAGAGAGAGCCAGCGTGGTGTAGTGGTTAAGAGCGGTAGACTCGTAATCTGGTGAACTGGGTTCACTTCCCCGCTCCTCCACATGCAGCTGCTGGGTGACCTTGGGCTAGTCACACTTCTCTGAAGTCTCTCAGCCTCACTCACCTCACAGAGTGTTTGTTGTGGAGGAGGAAGGGAAAGGAGAATGTTAGCCGCTTTGAAACTCCTTCGGGTAGTGATAAGGTGGGATATCAAATCCAAACTACTTCTTCTTCTTCTTAGAATCATAGAATCATAGAATCATAGAGTTGGAAGAGACCACAAGGGCCATCGAGTCCAACCCCCTGCCAAGCAGGAAACACCATCAGAGCACTCCTGACATATGGTTGTCAAGCCTCTGCTTAAAGACCTCCAAAGTAGGAGACTCCACCACACTCCTTGGCAGCAAATTCCACTGTCGAACAGCTCTTACTGTCAGGAAGTTCTTCCTAATGTTTCTTCTTCTTCTTCTTCTTCTTCTTCTTCTTCTTCTTCTTCTTCTTCTTCTTCTTCTTCACTGTGACAAGCAGTACACTTGACATTCAGGAGTCAAATTAATAAAAGGAGATATTAATCAACTCTCCCAACTACTGTGTGTTTTCCCTTGCTTGCGATTACAGTGGTGCCTCGGGTTAAGTACTTAATTCGTTCCGGAGGTCCGTTCTTAACCTGAAACTGTTCTTAACCTGAAGCACCACTTTAGCTAATGGGGCCTCCTGCTGCTGCCGCGCCGCCGGAGCACGATTTCTGTTCTCATCCTGAAGCAAAGTTCTTAACCCGAGGTACTATTTCTAGGTTAGCGGAGTCTGTAACCTGAAGCATATGTAACCTGAAGTGTATGTAACCCGAGGCACCACTGTAATTTGTTAATTTAGCCATGCCAAAAAAATCTCATACTTCTTCAAAGTCATTCTTCTGTAGCAAAGCTATCGGCATCTCAACGGATGCCTATATTGTCACGTATGTTGAAAAGAACTCCTTAGCTAATGAGAGGGGAGGGCTCAGAACTGACCAATAGCAGAAGACTAATCAAACAGCATTTTCAAAGACAGTGTCTTCTTCTGTTTAAATGACAGGCTTCAGATATCCAAGATTAGTCTGAGTAAATCCCAAAAAGTCACTTTTTTGTGCTTCTTTCGCACACATTTCCTTTCGCAGAAAACCGAATGTAAAGCTTAGATCCCTGAAAGGTCGGAACATCAAAAGGTGCCTTATATTGGGGGTCAGACCCCTGCTTCATCTAGTTCAGTATTTCCCACTGACCGGCAACCGTTTTCAAAGGTGCTTCAGATAGGGGCCTCTCTCAGTTCCACTGGGAGATTCAGGAGATCAGACCTCAAGCTTTCCACACGCATGTTAGCAGAGTAGCTCAATTGCAGCTAGGAAGCCAAGTCATGTGCAGTACTGACTCTTGATATTCAAAAAGCTTTTACTTGTAGAACATATAGCCACAGAAAAATACATACAAAGTATTTACACTTACACACTTATCCAAGCAGGGCCTTAGTTTTACTTAGTTGATGATTGCATCTTCTTTCTCAAATATTCAGACAAACAATGTCTTTCTATTCCTGCATATTCCTTCCTAAACAGCTTATGTTTTAGAGCTACAGTGATGCACAAATGGAAGGTAGGAATGTGCGAGACTACTGGAATCTCCAGCCTGACGCAATTGCTTCACCTTCTTTCCTCCTTGCACACTTCCTGGGGCATCTCGTTGACCTCTGCAAAAACAGGGGGGTGGAGTAGATGGGCCTTTCACCTGATCCAGCAGAGCTTAAGTTTTATATATATAATTATCGTTAAATTTTCTGTTTTACAATTTAGAATACTCATTTAAACATCCTTAAAATATTAATGACTTCCCTTCTTCTCTTTCCATGGTTCATTTTGCATACCATAAACCCCTGCATATTTGACAGAAACTAAACCATTCAGTATTCCATTATTACATCCACCAAAACTTATTTACACTGTTGAATTTATCTTAACGCTGCCAATGTTTTCAAGTGTACACAATTCCCCCCCATATATTCAATAAACATTTTCCAATCTTCTCTAAATGTATGTTCTTCTTGTTCTCTTATTCTATATGTTAAGTCCGCAAGCTGTGCATATTCCATGAGTTTAAATTGCCATTCTTCTTTGGTTGGGACCTCGTTTTCCGTTTTTGGGCTAACAAAACATGGGCTGCAGTAGTGGCATACATGAATAACCTTTTTTGGAACCTGGGATTTTCCATCTGAATGGTGCTGGAGGAGACTCTTGAGAGTCCCATGGACTGCAAGAAGATCAAACCTCTCCATTCTTAAGGAAATCAGCCCTGAGTGCTCACTGGAAGGACAGATCGTGACGCTGAGGCTCCAATACTTTGGCCACCTCATGAGAAGAGAAGACTCCCTGGGAAAGACCCTGATGTTGGGAAAGATGGAGGGCACAAGGAGAAAGGGAAGGCAGAGGACGAGATGGTTGGATAGTGTTCTCGAAGCTACCAGCATGAGTTTGACCAAACCGAGGGAGGCAGTGGAAGGCAGAAGTGCCTGCCGTGCTCTGGTCCATTGGGTCACGAAGAGTTGGACACGACTAAACGACTAAACAACAACAACTTTTAAACATTTTTTACAATTCATTATGGATTATTTCCCAATACTCTTTTACCCCTTTACAGGTCTACCACATATGAAAGAAGTTCCCTCAACCTCATTGCATCTCCAGCACTTATCTGATTCAGTCTTATACATCTTAGCAAGCCTATTCGGAGTTAGATACTGCCTGTACATCATTTTCAAGTAGTTCTACAAAGAATATCATGCTCTAAACTTCAAATCACTTTTCCAAAATTATTATGACTTCTTATGCCCAGCTTAGATGATGTACTGGAGATCAGTAACAGGCTTTTCTGTTTCTTTGAATTTCTCTCAAATTATCCATTGGGGAGTGCTGGACAGTGTGGGAATTGATCCAACAGGACTCTGGAAAGTTATGCCCTAAACTTCCAGCCCATTAACGGAGACATTGTTCCTTTCCCTGCAGATCCAGTTTGTCCTGTTGAGAGGAGAATGTCACTGTTTTATAGATGTCCTGACAGCAAAAAAAAAAGTAGCATGGTTTGTATGTAGGCCAAGATGGGAAGTGTGTAAAACATTTTATGTGTTTTCTAATTCAAAACCTGTGCTCATATATGTTGAAAGAGATGAGAATGACATTCCTCCATCCGGAGAATAGCAGAAGCCAGCCGGCAAAAAAATTCCAATCCAGGTTTAAGTTGATTTTTGTTTGCCTGTGCATATGAGGGTGGGGACTGAGAACTTTTAAGATGGAATGGTTACTGTTATGTGTGCCGGCGTGGTTGCTCGAGAGCGAACAGGCAAGACCCCCACTGGTCTTTTTGAGGTTTTATTATAGGTGCAAAAACATTCACAGTGCAGAACATCTCCATTCCGTGTCTGCTCAGTCACTAGCAGAATCTAGGAGTGGGTGGTCCTTAAACTTTCCCCAGCAGAGCAGTCTTTTGACCCCCATCCTACACCTCCCCTCTCTGCGTGTAAACTGACTGGAAAGAGAGGGCGTGGGCAAAGGGGGACCTGCCTCCCCCCCCCGCTTTGCTCAGGCTTGGTGTTGCAGCTCTCTCTAGCATCCTCCAAACCCTGCATCCCTTCCCCACTGGAGGCGTGGCTTTCCTCCTCCGCGGAGGAAGAGCTGCTTCTTACGATCTTCGGAGGCTCCCTGTAACCCAACTGCCCTTCCACCTTTCGCCTCTGAGCTGATGGCAGTTCCCTGACAGTTACTTATCATTATTACTCATTAAATTTGCATATTGCCCTTCATTTGTCGATCTCAGGGCAGTTCATAGCATAAAAATACAAGACAAAAATGCAAAATGCATAATAAAAGCAAAAGCAAGAACAAACAAAACCAATCATCTCTCACCCCAGCCCTTCCCACAAACACATTTTAAAGGATATAGGTTGTTGGTCAGCCCAAAACCTGGTTGAAGAGGAACGTTTCTGCCTGGCACCTAAAGATATATAATGAAGGTGCCGGCTGAACCTCCATGGGGACTGCATTCCACAAATGGGGAACCGCTGCAGAAAACACTGTTCCTGTGTTGCTGGACATCTCATGGAGGAAGCGCACAAAGAAGGGCCTCAGATGATGATCACAGAGTCCAAGTAGGGAGAAGCGGTCTTTGCAGTATTACAATCCTGAGCCATTCTGGGTGGCTTCCAACAAAGATTAAAAATACATAGAATGTCACACAATAAAAACTTCCCTGAACTTCAGATGCCTTCAGATGCCTTCTAAATGTCAGGTAGTTGTTTATCTCTTTGACATCTGATGGGAGGGCGTTCCACAGGGCGGGCGCCACTACCGAGAAGGCCCTCTGCCTGGTTCCCTGTAACCTCGCTTCTCTCAATGAGGGAACTGCCAGAAAGCCCTTGGTGCTGGACCTCAGCATCTGGGCAGAACGATAGGGGTGGAGATGCTCCTTCAGGTATACAGGGCCGAGGCCATTTAGGGCTTTAAAGGTCAACACCAACACTTTGAATTGTGCTTTGTAGGTCTGAACCACCACTTTGCATCGGGCCTAGAAACTAACTGGCAGCCAGTACAGTCAGACCGGTGTTGGTGCAACATGCCCAAACTGTCTTGCCCCTGGCCACTGTATTCAGCACCAGCTGAAGTTTCCAAACCATCTTCAGAAACAGCCCTATGTATAATGCACTGCAGTAATCTAACCTACAGGTTATCAGAGCATAGAAAATGGTAGTTGGGCTATCTCTGTCCAAGCAGGGGCACAGCTGGGCCACCAGCCAAAGCTGATGGAAGGCACTCTGCACCACTGAAGCCACCTGAACATCAAGAGATAGCAAATGATATAGGAGTGCCCGAAGCTACATACCTGCTTCTTCAGAGGAAGTGTAACTCCATCAAGAACAGGCAACCTCTCATCAATCCAGTCTATGGAACAGTGTCTCAGTCTTATTTGAATTGAGCTTCAGTTTGTTGGCTCTTATCCAGACCATTACTGAGGCCCAGCACATCCACTGCAACACCTGCAGAGTCCACCCAATTTGAATTCTTAAAGCATCCTTAGGATTTCTTTCTCCACACCCCAAGCCAAAGCAGATGAGCACTACTGCAGCTCCTACTTCCATGATGTGCACAGCTGCATGGATGGGGTTATCACATTGTACCCTCACAGCAACTCTGTGAGGTGGGCTGATCCTCCGTTAAGAGAAGTGGCTTGCCCAAAGTCAACTTAAAGAGGGGTTTTAGTGTAGGGTTTTCTGTGACCCTCCAGATATTGTTGACCTTCAGTTCCAAGCAGCATCTGCCGCCAGTATGACCAAATGTCAGAGTTGATGGGAATTTTATTTAGGGTTGCTAGTTCAGGAGCATCCCACACCCTGAGAGTTCAGGACACAAACCTAAGACTTTGGGGTATCCTTGTGATGTCTGGAGACAGAGGTTAATTGGGAGAGAGGTGTCTTTGTGATGTTATAAGGGCAGGCCCTGGAGACAGAGGTTAATTGGAAGAGAGGAGCAGAGGACAACAGGACAGGGTGCTAAAGAAGGACAGAACTTCCTTTATGTACGCCACAACAGCAGCAAGAATACTTATTGCAAAGTATTGGAAGACGCAAGATCTACCCACCCTGGAAGAATGGCAGATGAAGGTGATGGACTATATGGAACTGGCGGAAATGACTGGCAGAATCCGAGACCAGGGAGAAGAGTCGGTGGAAGAAGATTGGAAGAAATTTAAAGACTATTTACAGAAATATTGCAAAATTAATGAATGTTAGAATGATGTCAGAATGAAGTTAAGTGGTTTAAGCAGCAATGTTTTAAAGGTGTATGAAAAATGGATTAATAACAGGTGAGAACTCAAAGTTATATTATATTAAGTTTAAGGATTAAGATAAAAATAAAGAGGGAAAGAAACTGCTGAATTAACTAACGGAACTGGAATACAAAAAAGGGAGGTGTGAGGAGGTCAGGGAAGCAAGGATATGAATATATGATATGGAAAGATTGATGTGTTTTCCCCCCTCTTTTTTAAATGTTTTTTTATCTTTTTTCTGTATTTTCTTTTTTCCCTGTATTTTTATTGTTGTCTTTTCGTCTAATTTCTTTACTTATGTAACTTTTTTCCTTTGAAAACTTAAGAAATATCATTTTTTTAAAAAAACAACAACAACAGAACAGGGTGGCTATGCTATAATTTGCAGCCAGCTCCTGACAGGCTGAAGCTTACAAACTTCACACATGGTCACATGTATATATTTAAAGACATTCTCATCCTCCTGGAGATTCAAGTGAGGAGGGAACCAGCCAATCCTGGAGACCTCATATCAGACCTGGAGGTCTGGCAACCCTAGCTATAGTCCACCAACATCTGGAGGACCACAGGTTCCCCAGCCCTGATTTATAGAGATGCACTGCCCATCCAACAGTGCTCCGGTTTCTTTTTCTCTGTGTGCATAGGATCCCCTTTAGCATTTTCTCCTGAGCAATGCACAAGAGAAGGAGGAGAATGCAGATGGAGGACATTCTTCTGCCTGATACCTTATAGGAACATTGGCATTTTCAACTGATCCCTTGCTGCAAAAAGTGAGAATAAAGACCCCAACACAAAACAGCATTGGGTTGTATTCAACCAACTTTACCCAAAGTGGAGTGATGAAAATTAATAGACCTAAGTTAGGAATTAGGGACGCGGGTGGCGCTGTGGGTAAAAGCCTCAGTGCCTAGGGCTTGCCGATCGAAAGGTCGGCGGTTCGAATCCCCGCGGCGGGGTGCGCTCCTGTTGTTAGGTCCCAGCGCCTGCCAACCTAGCAGTTCGAAAGCACCCCCGGGTGCAAGTAGATAAATAGGTACCGCTTACCAGTGGGAAGGTAAACGGCGTTCCGTGTGCTGCGCTGGCTCGCCAGATGCAGCTTTGTCACGCTGGCCACGTGACCCGTAAGTGTCTCCGGACAGCGCTGGCCCCCGGCCTATAGATGTGAGATGGGCGCACAAACCCCAGAGTCTGTCAAGACTGGCCCGTTCGGGCAGGGGTACCTTTACCTTTACCTTTAAGTTAGGAATAGAGGGACGCGGGTGGCGCTGTGGTCTAAACCACGGAACCTAGGGCTTGCCAATCGGAAGGTCGGTGGTTCGAATCCCCATGACGGGGTGAGCTCTGGTTGCTCTGTCCCAGCTCCTACCAACCTAGCAGTTCAAAAGCACATCAAAGTGCAAGTAGATAAATAGGTACCGCTCCTGCAGGAAGGTAAACAGCATTTCCGTGCACTGCTCTGGTTCACCAGAAGCAGCTTTGTCATGCCTGCCACATGACCCGGAAGCTGTACGCCGGCTCCCTCAGCCAGTATAGCAAGATGAGCGCCACAACCCCAGAGTCGTCTGTGACTGGACCAAACCAGCAGGGGTCCCTTTACCTTTACCTTTAAGTTAGGAATGGTCATTAGTTTTAATGGGTCTGCTATGAGCATTGAATACAGACCATGACAATTTGTAATGAAATCAAGGATTTGAAGATGGGCTTATTTAAAGCAGGTGTGGTTATCCTTTGGCCCTTCAGATCACGTTTACGATCACATGATGGGTTGGGGGTTTTTTTGCTGTGTTTTGCCAGTGTAGGGGTGATTGAATGCATCACTGAAATCACAGAATCATAGAGTTGGAAGGGACCCCAAGAAAGATTGGGCAACACATGCAAGCATCTCCTGCGACAAGACAAGAGACGTACCGGGAGAGTTTGGCTAAATTACCTGCGTCAGTGAAACCCAGAGAAATGGGCTAACACTTCAACTGCATGAAAACTGGTGCTTATCAGAAATGACAACCTGCCACTTGCGCACAAACCCCTATGAAACACAGACCCACCTTGCAACATTCCACTGTCCCTATAACTTCTTAAATAGTTGGAATCAGATGGATTTACTAAACACACTTTACTAAGCCGGGTGTGCTAAACCCACCTTCTGCTTGAGAGACTGTCTCCTGAGAAGCATTCAGCCATGAGGTTGCATCTTCTCTTTGCTCTTCTTGTCCTACCTGCCACAGGTAAGAAGCTATCACAGTCTGGTTATACAATTCTCTCTCTCTCTCTCTCTCTCTCTCTCTCTCTCTCTCTCTCTTTCTCTGTGTCTCTGTCTCTCTCTTGTTCTTTAAAATAAAAATATATAAAGAAAGAAACTTTTAAAATGTATTTGTATATTTGGCAAGACTTTGTCAAATCCTAATTTAAAGCTGTAACTAAATTCAGAGCCAGTTTGGTGTAGAGGTTAGAGTGTCAGACTAGGACCTGGGAGATCAGAGCTCAAATCCCCACTCAGTCATGAAGCTCACTTTGACCAACATACCTCACAGGGTTGCTGAGAGGATAAAATGGGGAGGAGAACTATGAAAGCCACTTTGAGCTCCTTTGAGGAAATGTGGCATACAAATATAACAGATAACAACAACTACTACTACTACTACTAGTGTGGTGGCAAACTTCACGGCTTAACTATGTAAATAATAAAATCGCAGAATTGTAAAGCTGGAAGGGGCGTCAAGGGTCATCTAGTCCAACCTCTGCAATGCAGGAATCTCAGCTAAAGCATCCATGACAAATGAACATGCACGCTTTGATTTAGAACCTTCAAGGAACTCCACGACTTCTCATGGGAGTCTGTTCCACAGTCAATATCTGAAGATGGCTATCACATCTCCTCTTTTCCAAGCTAAACATACCCAGCTCCTTCAAGCACTCCCCATAAGGCTTGGTTTCCAGACCACTGATCATCTTGGTTACCCTTCTCTGCACAGGTTCCAGCTTGTCAATATTCTTCTTAAACTGTGGCGACCAGAACTGGACACCGTACTCCGGTTGGGGTCTGACCAAGGCAGAATAGAGCGGTACTATTACTTCCATTGATCTGGACATTCAATTTCTATTAATGCAGCCAGAGCCATTTTAGGCATATCCGGCGCCATGGTGCAAAGATTCATCTGCCAGCTTATCAGAAAGGCACCCAGCCAATTTGGTTGCCAATAAATATTCCTGTAGACATTTCTGAGATCATGGTCTTTCCAACTAGTGGCTTTGTTAATTGTCTTACCTTAATTGCCCTTTGACAGGCCTACTCCAAGCCCAGGCGTGCAGGGAGGAGCCGGGCAGCTGCCTCAGCACCTCACTCGGCCCCGAACTCGTGCACATCTGCAGCAAAAGAGCCCGCTATGTCCCCTGGGAGCCCAGCGCTGTGGTGTCATGCACCACAGGAGGTGGAAATAAGAAACCCATATTTTCATAAATTCTCTGTGTTTTTATTTTTAATCTTTTCCCCCCCTTTCCTCCCTGCAGTTTGAGTGTCATTGTGGACAGCATCTTTCCAAAGTTCTTATTTCATCAAATTGTTAAGTAAAACTTTTTTTTTTTAAATCCAAACGAAGGTGTTGACATGGACAGCAACATGCTGTTAACTTGCACTATCCCATTAACAGGACTTCTAGGTTTCCTTTGGTGTAATCTCACCGCTTCTTCCTTTACGTCCACATGAACATCATTTTGTTAATTTGTTTATTGATGGGCTACTCTGGATACTTGGGAAGGAAATAAATTACAATTTTACATTTAAAAAAGAGATAACAGTTAAGACGTCCCTGAATGCAGCCTAGAATAGCATTAGCCCCCCCCCTTTTTTTTTTTTTGCTGCTGCTGCATCACACTACTGACTCATGTTACGCTTGTGGTCTACTAAGATCCCCAGATCCTTTTTGCATGTATTACTGGCAAGACATGTGTCCCCCATCTTATATGGGTGCAGCTTCCTGGTTTCAGCACTGAACTCATGGCTTATACTTTGGGGAGATATCCCTCTGAGGAAAACTGCATTTCCCCCCCACTATGGGGGAAAAGCACCTCAAGATCTTGAATACTTGCATAAGCAGAAAATAAAAAAAGTCTGCTTACTGATAAGGGAATTGCTCTGACCAGAAAAATGTCCTGATCAGAATCAAATAAAAGTCATGTCAGATCTGCCAAGAGTAACTCAGGAAGTACAGCTGCTAACCTACTTGGTACCCCATGAAACAGAAAATAGAGATTATGAATGTTACCACATTGAGGGATGCCTGAGAGGAGAGGAGTGGCAACTAGAATGGCAAATGTAGAATGGAAGAGTATCAGGAGACTAGGAGAAGATGGAAGTAGAGAATAAATGGGGTCAATGCTCTGTAATTAGGATGTAAGAATTTATGGATGTCTTCTAAAGAAGCCTTGTCAAGCAGCTGATACCCACAGCAACCTAAAAACAAAAAGAAAAGCCTATATAAGCAATTCCATAATTTATTTTCAGGGAGTGTGATTCTTCCATTGCAAGAAGAGGAAGAGCTAAGAAGGACTGAAATGGCATCTACTCCTCAACAACAGGAAGAGGGGCATGAACAGAAGGCCCCCTCATCTGCACCTTCCCAGCAGGAGGAGCAAGTCCCTGAGGAGAAGGCCCCCTCATTTGCACCTTCTCAGCAGGAAGAAGTCCCTGAGGAGAAGCCCCCCTCATCTGCACCTTCCCAGCAGGAGCAAGACGTCTCTGACCAGGAGTCCACCTCATCTGCACCTTCCCAAAAAGAGCAGCAAGTCCCTGAGGAGAAGGCCCCCTCATCCGCACCTTCCCAGCAGGAGGAGCAAGTCCCTGAGGAGAAGGCCCCCTCATCCGCACCTTCCCAGCAGGAGGAGCAAGTCCCTGAGGAGAAGGCCCCCTCATCTGCACCTTCCCAGCAGGAGCAACAGGTCTCTGACCAGAAGGCCACCTCAGCTGCACCTTCCAAGCAGGAGCAAATCCCTGAGGAGAAGGCCCCCTCATCTGCACCTTCCCAGCAGGAGGAGCAAGTCCCTGAGCAGAAGGTCCCCTCATCTGCACCTTCCCAGCAGGAGGAGCAAGTCCCTGAGGAGAAGGCCCCCTCATCTGCACCTTCGCAGCAGGAGGAGGAAGTCCCTGAGGAGAAGGCCCCCTCATCTGCACCTTCCCAGCAGGAGGAGCAAGTCCCTGAGGAGAAGGCCCCCTCATCTGCACCTTCCCAGCAGGAGGAGCAAGTCCCTGAGGAGAAGGCCCCCTCATCTGCACCTTCGCAGCAGGAGGAGGAAGTCCCTGAGGAGAAGGCCCCCTCATCTGCACCTTCCCAGCAGGAGGAGCAAGTCCCTGAGGAGAAGGCCCCCTCATCTGCACCTTCCCAGCAGGAGGAGCAAGTCCCTGAGCAAAAGGCCCCCTCATCTGCACCTTCCCAGCAGGAGGAGCAAGTCCCTGAGCAGGAGGCCCCCTCATCTGCACCTTCCCAGCAGGAGGAGCTAGTCCCTGAGGAGAAGGCCCCCTCATCTGCACCTTCCCAGCAGGAGGAGCAAGTCCCTGAGCAGGAGGCCCCCTCATCTGCACCTTCCCAGCAGGAGGAGCAAGTCCCTGAGGAGAAGGCCCCCTCATCTGCACCTTCCCAGCAGGAGGAGGAAGTCCCTGAGGAGAAGGCCCCCTCATCTGCACCTTCGCAGCAGGAGGAGCAAGTCCCTGAGGAGAAGGCCCCCTCATCTGCACCTTCCCAGCAGGAGGAGCAAGTCCCTGAGGAGAAGGCCCCCTCATCTGCACCTTCCCAGCAGGAGGAGCAAGTCCCTGAGGAGAAGGCCCCCTCATCTGCACCTTCCCAGCAGGAGGAGCAAGTCCCTGAGCAGAAGGCCCCCTCATCTGCACCTTCCCAGCAGGAGGAGGAAGTCCCTGAGGAGAGGGCCCCCTCATCTGCACCTTCCCAGCAGGAGGAGCAAGTCCCTGAGCAGGAGGCCCCCTCATCTGCACCTTCCCAGCAGGAGGAGCAAGTCCCTGAGGAGAAGGCCCCCTCATCTGCACCTTCCCAGCAGGAGGAGCAAGTCCCTGAGCAGGAGGCCCCCTCATCTGCACCTTCCCAGCAGGAGGAGCAAGTCCCTGAGGAGAAGGCCCCCTCATCTGCACCTTCCCAGCAGGAGGAGCAAGTCCCTGAGCAGGAGGCCCCCTCATCTGCACCTTCCCAGCAGGAGGAGCAAGTCCCTGAGCAGAAGGCCCCTTCATTTGCACCTTCCCAGCAGGAGGAGCAAGTCCCTGAGCAGAAGGTCCCCTCATCTACACCTTCCCAGCAGGAGGAAGTCCCTGAGGAGAAGGCCCCCTCATCTGCACCTTCCCAGCAGGAGGAGCAAGCCCCTGAGGAGAAGGCCCCCTCATCTGCACCTTCCCAGCAGGAGGAGCAAGTCCCTGAGGAGAAGGCCCCCTCATCTGCACCTTCCCAGCAGGAGGAGCAAGTCCCTGAGCAAAAGGCCCCCTCATCTGCACCTTCCCAGCAGCAGGAGCAAGTCCCTGAGCAGGAGGCCCCCTCATCTGCACCTTCCCAGCAGGAGGAGCTAGTCCCTGAGGAGAAGGCCCCCTCATCTGCACCTTCCCAGCAGGAGGAGCAAATCCCTGAGCAGAAGGCCCCCTCATCTGCACCTTCGCAGCAGGAGGAGCAAGTCCCTGAGGAGAAGCCCCCCTCATCTACACCTTCCCAGCAGGAGGAGCAAGTCCCTGAGCAGAAGGCCCCCTCATCTGCACCTTCGCAGCAGGAGGAGCTAGTCCCTGAGGAGAAGCCCCCCTCATCTACACCTTCCCAGCAGGAGGAAGTCCCTGAGGAGAAGGCCCCCTCATCTGCACCGTCCCAGCAGGAGGAGCAAGTCCCTGAGCAGAAGGCCCCCTCATCTGCACCTTCCCAGCAGGAGGAAGTCCCTGAGGAGAAGGCCCCCTCATCTGCACCTTCCCAGCAGGAGGAGCAAGTCCCTGAGCAGCAGGCCCCCTCATCTGCACCTTCCCAGCAGGAGGAGCAAGTCCCTGAGGAGAAGGCCCCCTCATCTGCACCTTCCCAGCAGGAGGAGCAAGTCCCTGAACAGAAGGCCACTTCATCTGTACCTTCCCAACAGGAGCAAGTCCCTGAGGAGAAGCCCCCCTCATCTGCACCTTCCCAGCAGGAGGAGCAAGTCCCTGAGGAGAAGCCCCCCTCATCTCCACCTTCCCAGCAGGAGGAGCAAGTCCCTGACCAGAAGGCCACTTCATCTGTACCTTCCCAACAGGAGCAAGTCCCTGGTCACAAAAGCACCTCATCTGATGACACATTTGATGAAATTGATTTTCCTTCGGAAGGTGATCCTGATTCTGAGGAGGAAACCGATTACGATCTCCTTGATCACATACTTCCTTTCCGTATCCTAAGACAGTTCTTTTCTGGCCTCAGAGGTAGGTATCTATTTTCCCCTTGATATTGAGATTATACAGACATTCTTATATTCTACCCCCAATGTCAGACACATTATTCCTTTGAATACCTGTTGCTCTTAGCTGGAGGAGGGGAGATTACTGATGTCCAAATCTCATTACCCACTGTGAGAGCATGATAATGAACTAGAAGAACCACTGGCCTGATTTGGGAGGCTTGCTTATTTATTTATTTATTTATTTATTTATTTATTTATTTATTTATTTTCTTCTGTTTTAATGGGTTCATCCATTTTCAGTCCATGATTTGTCCAGCCACATAGGTCCATGTTTGTAGACTGCCCTGATGTCTGCAGCTCCTCCAGAGCCATATTGCTGTTTTTGGTTCTTTGGATCAAACATCAGTTTCAAATCCTGCAATTAAGCTTTCAATGGACATGGACAGTTTTCTTTGATCTTCTGTGGCCTGTGAGCAAACTGGAATCATTTCCAGTCCCCGTTAGGAGACACCAGGGATTGGATATGCCAGTATCTGCATGCAAATAATGTCTTCCATTCTCCCCTTTTCCTCACTTCATTTGTGTGTGTGTGGTTGTTTGTTTGTTTGCTTGTTTTTTTAAAAAAAAATCACCATTGTTGACATAAGACATTCCAGCACCATGCACTATAGTTTATCATAGAATCATAGAATTGTAGAGTTGGAAGGGACCCTCACGGGTTATCTAGTCCAACCCTCTGCAATGCAGGAATCCCAAGTAACGCATCCATGACAGATGGCCAGTCAACCTTTACTTGAAAACCTCCAAGAAGAGTCCATAACTTCCCAAAGGAGACCGTTTCACTCTTGAACAGCTCTTACTGTCAGAAAGTTTTTCCTGATTTTTAGTTGGAATCTCCTTCCTTTTAACTTGAAGCCATTCGTTTTAATCATAACTGCTCTGCCCCCCGGAGCAGGAGGAAACAAGCACTCTTCTTCCATGTGACAGCCCTTGACATATTTGAAGGTGGTTATCATATCTCGTCTCAGTCCCCTCTTTTAAAGGTTAAACATCTGTAGCTCCTTCACCCGCTCCTCATAAGGCTTGGTTTCCAGACACTTGATCATCTTGCTTGCCCTCTTCTGCACACGTTCCAGCTTGTCAACATCCTTCTTAAATTGTGGTGCCTGGCATTGGACACAGTATTCCAGGTGTGGTCTGACCAAGGCAGAAAAGAGCGGTACTATTACTTCCCTTGATCTGGGCACTATACAGTGGTACCTCGGGTTAAGAACTTAATTTGTTCTGGAGGTCCGTTCTTAACCTGAAACTGTTCTTAACCTGAAGCACCACTTTAGCTAATAGGGCCTCCCACTGCTGCTGTGCGATTTCTGTTCTCATCCTGAAGCAAAGTTCTTAACCCACGGTACCATTTCTAGGTTAGTGGAGTCTGTAACCTGAAGCATCTGTAACCTGAGGTACCACTGTACTTCTGTTGATGCAGTGTAGTGTTAGCTCTTTTTTTGCTGTTGCAAAAAATGTGAAGACTACTAGATCCTTTGCACATGTACTGCTAATAAGCCAGGTGTCCCCCATCTTATATTTCTTCTTCTTCTTCTTCTTCTTCTTCTTCTTCTTCTTCTTCTTCTTCTTCTTCTTCTTCTTCTTCCTTGTTCCCAATCATGACAGAGTTATGTGTCTCTTTCATTCAGGGGCCCTGCACTGCCGAAAGCTGGGAGGTGTCTGCCGACCAAAAAGAGCAAAATGCAGGACGACTCTACAGATTCAGATCCCGTGTGGTCCTGGCAGGAAATGTTGCTCCCTTTGGTGAACTGACAAGTAGCACAAATTTACAAAAGTCAGCATGGCAGTGTTGAAACTAAGCCGTGCAATGACTGTCCAAGTCAGAAAAGTGAATGCCAATGGGACTTGGTAAACACAACAAATATGGTATAAATCTGTAACTGTGTGCTCAGCATCTTAAAAAACAACAATAATAAAGGAGCAACTTCCATTTTGTGATCCTCAATCATCCTGATATTTATGGTTGTGTGTGATGTGATAAATTGTTGTACTGTGTGAGACAGGGTGCGGGAGAGGATCATGGAAAATACCACATCTCAGCAGTAAGACAGAGGTGCCAACTTGAATAAAATATGGGGGGGGGGTGCAGGTAAGCTCCGCTCCACATAATTGATCAAATGGAGCATGCACACACCATTTGAATGGCAATGCCCATCAACTTGGGGGGGGATTATATTGGGGGGGGGGTGATTGGACTTTGGCTCCTAGAAGTTGGCTCCTATGGATAAGAGTATGTGCATTGGCTAGGGCGTGGAAAAGGTAAAGCAGCAGAGCTCAGTATGTTCCTTGAGTCCAGCTCTCATCAGCTCCAGTCAGAAGAAACAGGGTTGATGGGAGTTGTAGCCCAACAACATCTGGAGAGACCAAATGTACTCTTCCCAAGCTCATTGTGATGGCCTGGGATACGGACTCGGAGGCTGAACCTGAGGAATCCCAGTCTGCACAGGAGTCCCCACCTCCAGAACTACTACTGGAAGGAATCCCCCCCTCCCCGACTGCAGCAACCAACATGGCTACCTACCTGTAACTAAATCTTTTTACTTCTACAGTGGTACCTTGGATTAAGAACTTAATTCGTTCTGGAGGTCTGTTCTTAACCTGAAACTGTTCTTAACCTGAGGTACCACTTTAGCTAGTGGGGTCTCCCACTGCCACCGCGCCACAGCTGCACGATTTGTGTTCTCATCCTGAAGCAAAGTTCTTAACCCAAAGTACTATTTCTGGGTTAGCGGAGTCTGTGACCTGAAGCATTTGTAACCTGAAGCATCTGTAACCCGAGGTACCACTGTATTACTCTTACTTCGCTAGAGCTGGACTCTATTGTTGATGCATCCTAGAACTGAATTAGTTTTATTTTTGCTGCTGCATCACACTGTTGACTCATGCCAGACTTGTGGTCCACTAAACACTCTATATCCATTTCACATGGTCTGCTGTCAAAACAGGTGTCCCCTATCCTATATTTGCACATCTATCTAACAGTCACAATAGCCCTCTCTCCATTTGCAGTTCCCAGAAACAGATACTCAGAGGCATATTGCATAATGTTGCTTTTTTGGGCATTTGAATCAGGAAGTTGAGAAAACTACAGTCCCCATGAGCCTGGCAGGAAACTACACCTCTGAGCTTCCGGATGGCAGTCGTTTTCAGCTCAGAGTCAGATAGGCAGAGAGGCTCTCTGCAAGATCTCCCTGCAACCAATATCCCTCTTCCCCGTCACAAAGGTAAAAGAGGCTTTTCTTTCATTTTCCTGTTAAAGTGTTTTTCTTTGTGTGCATATTATGGAAGAACTGGCCGGGCACAAGAGTCTCGGGGGGGGGGGGGAAGCAATTGGATAGTTCTAGATTTCCTTTTATTTTCAAAGGCTAAACTCAAAAAGACCACACAGCTGCAGAGAGTGCTGTGTCAGGGTCTGCGAATCGTTGCACCTGACTGCTATTTTGGAATCCATGTGAACAATGTGAAAATTACGAGTGTAATGGAAAGCATCGTCGGATGCTGAGGCCAATATCTGATTCATGTTTAAGTGTGAGCCAGCCCATAAATCATGTGAACACTTGGCACGTGATATGTTATTGCATATGAATGACTTCTGTTGAAACATGAGCTTTATTCACTTAAAAATAATAATAGAGAGATTGAGCATTATGAATGCAATTCTATACACATTGACCTGGGGGTAAGACCCACTGAGCCCAATGATATTTATTTCTGAGGAGGCAGATGTGTGTTTGTGTGCATATGATACTTATTCATAGATATACCAAGATGAGCGCCGCAACCCCATAGTTGCCTTGGACTGGACTTAACCGTCCAGGGGTCCTTTACCTTTTTACCTTTACCTTAAAATAACATGCTAAGATAAGACAGCTACTTAGTCTAAAAAAAGAACAAAGTCAGAAAGAAGAACAAGAAAGAAGACCAGAAAAGGAGAGAGACCTAAGAAAAAGAGAAATGGAGAGAAAAGGGAAAGACAGAAAGAGCTACCAAAATAAAGAAAAAAGTAATAGGACTTCTGGCTCTCTGTCCTGTGGCTACATATAATATTACAAGTCCATTTTGTCTTTCACACACAAAGTCCATAAGAAATTTCCCATTCTTAGCAAATGTCAGCAATTATTTTTCCGTCGTTAAACATGTTAACTTCGCCATCTCAGCCATATCCAATGATTTTAGTGGCATATAGCAGTCTCTCTGAGGCAGATATAGAACTGCACTGTGTAACACACACACACACACACACACACACACACACACACACACACACACAGGTCTTCCTCTTTCAGGCCCCTGTAACTGCCTTCCTACCAACCGACAAACCTGTTCCTCCTTGGAATTCTGAGCAAGCTCCAGTATTTACAGTGCTACTGTCATCACAAAAGGATCCATGAGTGAGGCCCAGTGTGGTGAGCTGGTTAGACTAGGAGAGGGGTAAAGCAAACCTTTGGGGCACATTTGCCATGGGCACTAGCCACAAAATGGCTGCCACGGGAGCGTGGCATAAAGGTTGCCACATCTTGACAGTGCAGAGAAAGAGGCAGGGTCACCAAATGGTGTAGGCACCTCCCTCCCTATTTGCCAGTCCATCCATGGCAGGAAAAGTACTTTCATCATCCTTCTGCTTTGGTGATCACTCCATGTGTAAGATTGCCTTCCATGAACATGGGCTTAACAGTGACTGTGTAGGCCAATTCTGGATCCACAGATCCTGCCACAGTGGGGGCATAGGTTTCCGGGCAGGAGTTGATCATGGTGAGGGTTTGCCAAACGTGCCTTCCTCTTAGCATGTTTCTCCCTTTCGACCTGAATTCAAGTTTCTTCAAAGTCCATGTGGCACCTTTGGTAAAGGCTGTTCTCCAATTGGAGTGCTCGCAATTGTTGGTATTTATACTTTATTATCCATCACTGTGTTGGCTTGCAGAGAGAAGCTCTTCTCCTGTCTGTCCAGAACTGATGGGAGGGTGGGTGTCCAGTCCTGGCATTCAGTGAAATACAGGCATCTTTAAGGGGGTGTATTCAACGTAGGAGGGTCTAAGCCAGCACAAACAGAGACTGGACAGTAAGAGCATCTTGTTTTTCGGGGATTGGTGAGGAGATATTTACTGAGTGCCTTTGTGGGCACCATAGGAGGTATTGGGGGCACACCGGTGCCCATGGACACTACACTGGCAACCCCTGGCTTAATAAGTGCACAAATTTCTTATCCAGTCTGCTTTCATCTCAGTGTGTCTTCTTTCTAAAGTTACCGAGACTCCAGCTGAACTTCAGTCATGAAGATCCTTCATTGCCTCTCTGCTGCCATCTTACTATTATTATGGACTGTTCAAGGTGAGCAATGACAGAACATGTGCCACACCCTACCCCACCCCCCATGTTCATGTTCTGATTTGGCTTGGGATCCAGGATCCAGCTGGATCTGGAGCACAGCTCTAATATTTGTTTTTATTCCATCCTCTAACTCTATTCCCAGGGCTGTTTGCAGCAACAATTAAAGCATACAGTGGTACCTCTAGTTACAATCAGTTCCGGGGTGCCGTTTGCACCCCAAAAAGTGGATAACTAGAGTGCCGTTTCTGTGCACATGCACGACGCGATAGAGCACTTCTGTGCATGTGCAAAGCTTGCAGAACACTTCTGCGCACACACGAGTGGCGAAACCCGGAAATATACACTTCGGGGTTTGCCGCGTTCTCAAGCTGAAAAGACGCAACATGAACCTAACGCAACACGAAGTATGACTGTACATGCAAAAATGAAATATAATAAATGGGGAAAGCTACAAAATTACAATAGCAGAGAATAGTCAGTCGGGTTAGAATCGTGTTAAAAAATATCAGGGGAATAAATCATTTATTTGTTCTAATATACTGAGCTTAATATATAGGTTCATTTTTTCTGTTCTAAAACACATACTTGTAGATTCTTAGTATATGTTTCTAAGTCCCTCATGACCACCACAGAAGGTAAGGCTTGCCGTATGCATTATTGGAAAATTTCCAAGAAAGATTAAGAAGAAGAATAGCAAAAAATGATGAAATAATTGGCCACAGTCTCAGTGTGTTTTATAGATAGATTGTCAGGGAAGGTGGAAGTTGTAGTCATTAAAAGTTCACCAATCTTTAGTTGTTTTGCTGTTTTTGGGAGGTACTGGCCTAGACTTGACCTCCATTGTTTTCTCCACCTCCTGATCTGATTTTCTCCTTATCGTTCTACAGAAGGCTATTTACAGATGTTCTTCTTTTCAAATTGCAGTCTGGCACCAAATTCACTGGCAGTCTCTTCCCTTATTTCCTTACTTCAGGCATGCCCTTCTAGCAGATTTGGACACTTCCCTGCTCCCCTGCTTCTGGTCAAATTCTGCTTCCAGAGATACCCCAGTATCCGCCAATATCAGTCACTGGTAGTAGACCAGACCAAGTTAGGCAAAAGGAAAACACTAGCATTGATCTTCTGAGGCAGATGGTTTAAGTCTAAAACAAAGTGGGCTGCCAAGGGTTCTCAAGGTTGCTGCAGCCTCACCCAAGGTCGGTGGTGAGATGCCATCCAAAAAATATAGAGGGCATCAGGTTGGGGAAAACTACTCCACATGTTAGAATCTAAACCAAAGGGTGGTTCAAATGGCAAAAAGGGAAAGTAGATTAAGTACAAGGAAGAACTTCCTGATAGTACAAGCTGTTGAATGGTGGGACAGAGGGCCTCAGAAGGTTGTTCACTCTCCTTTTTTTAGCAGAGGCTGACTTTATCAGGGGTGCTTCATTTTTGGATGTCCTCCAAAAATCAGACCAGCCTTTGCCCATTTTATGCCCTTTAAGTGTTTTGGACTCCAACTACAATTGGCCCCATCCAAGGGGTTGGCTAGGGATGATGGGAGTTGCAAAGACATGAAAGACACCAGGTTGATGAAGACTGAACTAGGTGGTCCAGCTCTGTGATTCTAAACCTTCTGTTGTTGTTTCTACAGAAGACAGCCCTGCAGACGCCACGCTTCTTACTTGCTCCTCCATGGGAGGGTACTGCATTCAGCCAGTCAATCAGACCTGCCCTTCGGGTCTATTGCTGGATGTGCCCTGCCATTTCAAAAGAGTCTGCTGCTCAAAGATGGGTGATTAGCCTTCATGTGCATCCTCACCCATCTCACCTGTTCTTCAAGTTGGCTGCTGGAAGCTCAGCTGCAATGACTTCTGTCAGCAAGGCCTTCCTCACCATTCTGAAACAACACTTGGGAACAACCAGCATTGATTGTTCAGGAATCCTCACTGATTGTTCAGACCTCATCTAAGGTTTTATTTCAGTCATATTTTCATGTATCTATGCTTGGCAAATAAAGTTCCCCTGTGGAAGGAGGGGCAAATTTGTTGGGATGCTGAATGCTTAAAAGTAAAGGTAAAGGACCCCTGGACAGTTAAGTCCAGGCAAAGGCGACTATGGGGTTGCGGTGCTCATCTCACTTTCAGGCCAAGGGAGCTGGGTTTGTCCACAGACAGCTTTTCGGGCCATGTGGCCAGCATTACTAAACCACTTCTGGCACAACTGAACACCGTGATGGAAACCAGAGAGCACAGAAACGCTGTTTACCTTCCCGCCACAGTGGTACCTATTTATCTACTTGTACTGGCATGCTTTCAAAATGCTAGGTTGGCAGGAGCTGGGACAGAGCAACGGGAGCTCACTCCGTAGTGGGGATTCAAACTGCTGACCTTTTAATCGGCAAGCCCAAGAGGCTCAGTGGTTTAGACCACAGCGCCACCTGTGTCCCTGCTGAATGCTTAGTTCAGTATGTCTTGGTATAGACCTCCAAGAATTCTCTGTGGAGCCATCCCAAGGCTGTCAGTATCATTTGTAGACCAGGATGCTTTGATGCATGAGGATGCAAACCCAAATGGCACATGCTGATTCCAATAATTCACACAGGGCTTAATTTATTGGGAAGTTCTTCTGCACCAGCCTGGGTAAAAAGGAAAGTAGATGATCTTCCTTTCCATCTCCTGGTCTCTAACTCTGCTGCTGTGAATGCCACCCAGTGCCAACTCCAGATTCTGGAGAGTCCTTGGGAAAGGTACCCTCATGATCCCCTCTTCCCATGGAGGAAGGGCATCTGCTTTGTAGCAGGTTCAATCTCCAGCATCTCTAGGTAGGGTTGGGGAAAGACTATTGAAAACTATTGAGCTAGATGGATCCGTGCTCTTATTTAGTGTCAGGGAGCTTCTCACGTCCCTCCCAGTGTGGTGTAGTGGTTAAGAGTGGTAGACTCGCAATCTGGTGAACCAGGTTCATGTGTCTGCTCCTCCACATGCAGCTGCTGGGTGACCTTGGGCTAGTCACACTTCTCTGAAGTCTCTCAGCCTCACTCACCTCACAGAGTGTTTGTTGTGGGGGAGGAAGGAAAAGGGGAATGTTAGCCGCTTTGAGACTCCTTTGGGTAGTCTAAAGCGAGATATCAAATCCAAACAGCTCCTCCTCCTCCTCCTCCTCCTCTTCTTCTTCTTCTTCTTCTTCTTCTTCTTCTTCTTCTTCTCCTCCTCCTCCCTCTGTGTGTTTAGCTCCTTAACACCATACTCCCCCTCCTCTTTTCCATCAATGCTTGCATTCCAAGCAGAGAGATGATGAGCAAGCAGGAACTCGCACCTACTTCACTGCCTTCTCACCACCAAAGTTGCCTTGGGCAAAGGGAGAAAAAGGTGAACCAGCCAACTGCAATGGTAAAGAGGAGAGTTGGTCAGGAAAAGCTTTTGTTAGTGGGCCCTCTGTTTCACTGAGCACCCTTGACACTTGTAGCCCTGGTGGTGCCCTACAGCCTACATAGTAGGGCAGCTGACGTCTTTTCCAGCCCCTTTTCTAGCATCCTAGTCCACCCTTCTTTTTAAAGATAGAATCATAGAGTTGCAGAGTTGAAAGGGACCCTGAGGTCCATCTGCTCCAACCCCCTGCAACGCAGGAAAATGCAGTTGTCCCATACGGGGATCAAACCTGCAACCTTGCCATTATCAGCACCACACTCTAACCAACTGAGCTATCCAGGCTGGTCACATAATTCACTTGGATGGATCCTGTCTCTTAATAAGATGATGAAGAGAAGGTGGAGGAGCTTGACACTGGGAGGTGGAATAAAGCTAAATCTCAGAGGAGACAGGTTAGGAAAGCCAACCTTTAGAAACAGAAAATGTTGGGCTCTGGGGAATAAAAAATTAAATATCTCAGAAAAGGGCAAAGAATGATAAAGCGGATGGAGCAACTGTGAGGAAAGGGATGTTTTAGTTTAAATAAAAAACAAGTAAGAGAAAATTATGGAAGCTGGTAAAATTATGCATGGGATGGAGAAAGAGGTTTTCTCCCTCTCTTATAACTCATGGACATCCAATGTGTCTGAATGTTGGAAGATCCAGGACAGATAAAGGAAAATGCTTCTTCATGCAGTGCACAGTTAAACTGTGGCCTCCAACTTGGATGGCTTTAAAGGGAATTGAACAAATTCATGGAGTGTCAGGGAACTGCCATCGCAGTCAGGAGTGGTGGAAGGGCTCCCGAGTGATGCCAGAGAAGGTCCCAGCAGGAAAAGGGGGGACTCAGTGACCGGGGAAGGAAATCAGCGTTACACCAGGGAGAAAGGCGGGCAGAGGCGGGCTTTGGAGGGATGGCTCCAGGACTCTTTGCCAGAGACCAGTGGGGAGAGCATTGGTCCTCCACTGCCCACACCCACCCTGCGCAGAAGACTTCCGCGCAGGGAGGCTAGGCGGAGACTATCCGTCAAGGAACTTTTGTGTTGGAAGAAGTTCAGGAAACGGCCACTGACGGATTCTGCCAGTGACTGAGACAGACGCGGAATCAGGACTGTCCAGCCAGGGAAAGGTTTATCCAGGCAACCTCACCGAGAGTGGCGGCAACTTACGCACGAGCAAACCCCAATTCCCATTACACGGAGGATGAGGCTTTTGGCCTGATCCAGTTGGATCTTCTTATGATCCTATGAATATTGAAGACCACGCTGTTCTAGAGACACAGCACTGCTCTCTCTTGGGGAATGCCTGTGTTTGCAAATCCCGATTGCTTTGATAGCATCTCTTGCAAGGTCATGACATGTACTTCTCCCAAAAGGCTGCACCTTCTGTCCTGGAATGAGAAAAGAACTACAACTACACAGAGTCTGCAGATGGTTCTCTGATGCAATTCTTTTGAGGCTGAGGTACATGTTGACATCGAGGCCATCAGAAGGCATCTAAGCTGTAAATCTTAACTAGGTTTCAGCTGGAATTGTTTCATGAAAGAATAGCAATTTCCACAGGGTGCTGAGAGTTCTCTCTCAACTTTGTTTTGCAGGACTACAATTCTCAGGATTTCAAAGAGAACTGACATGGAAACATGGATGGAACCAATCCAGTTTAGGTCTAGGAAGCAGACATGTTATAAGAGACTGATGAGTTTATTTATATATTTGGGAAATTCCTCACTATTTCCTTTCCCAAGGAGCAGATACATAGGTTGAGGCCACTCTTAGAATCATAGAATTGTAGGATTGGAAGGGATTCCAAGGGTCATCTAGTCCAACCCTCTTCAATACAAGAATCACAACTAAAGCATCCCTGACAGATGGCCACCATCTTGGGCCCTTCACTGATGCTGGAGGCACAAGTGGGCTCCCAAACACTGAGTGCCAACTGTGACTCTCATCTGGATGGTTCAGAGGTCTATAGGGCAGTATATTATTATTATTATTATTATTATTATTATTATTATTATTATCATCATCATCATCATCATCATCATCATCTAGGTTGGATTACTGCAATGTGTTGCAAGGTGGTTCAGAAACTACAGCTAATGCAGATTGTGATGTCTAAGACCAGACAGTCTGAACACATAACTCCAGTTCTGGCCTACCTACGAGTGGCGCTCTTTAGGCAGTCAGGATGGCAAGGCAAGGCAAGATCAGAACATTGGAGAGGAACAAAGGAGAGGTATTTCAGGACTATAGTTAGCACTCCTGAAGCTGAGACTGGACATACAGTGGTACCTTGCAAGACGAATGCCTCGGAAGACGGAAAACTCACAAAACAAAAGGGTTTTTGGTTTTTTGAGTTGCTTCACAAGACGATTTTCCCTATGGGCTTGCTTCGCAAGACGGAAACGTCTTGCAAGTTTGTTTCCTTTTTCTTAAAACCGTTAATACAGTTGCGACTTCACTTCGAGGAGCAACTCATAGCACACGGTGTGGTAGCCTTTTTTTGAGGTTTTTGAAGACTTTGGTGATTTTTGAAGCTTTTCCAAAACTTTTCCGACACCGTGCTTCGCAAGACGAAAAAAACCGCAAGACGAAAAAACTCGTGGAACGAATTAATTTCGTCTTGTGAGGCACCACTGTACAAATTGGCTCAGTGGTGCCATGGAGCAACCGATCATCTGATTGTTGGTGCTATGCAAGCCTCAATGACCAGCTGATTGCCAGCCCTTGCATAGGACTTTGCAGGTGCCACCAATCAACTGATCAGTGCTGCCTGCAAACTTCCTTTTGACCCAGCTGCGTCTTTACCTGCCCCACATCTAGTGCCATATATGATATCAGCTTTAGGCATGGCTTGACGGAAACAGCCTCCTAGGCCAAACAGGGAGACCCAAAATACCTGCAGGCTGTGGGTTCCCCACTGATGGTCTAGATGCTGGAGTTCCATGCTGTGAGGCTATCTTCCCATGTCTCTCCTGATCCTCCAAGAAGTCTGTGGGACACCCATGGATCACTGTAGTTTGGAGGTAGATGCCTCTCTTCAGGGTTCAAAGGAGAAGATGAGGTCTCTGTTTATTGTGGCACCGCGTGGGATCAACCAGGGAGCGGACCCATTTGCTCTCCAGAGTCCTTCACTGGAGGACTCTGCCTCTGGGAATTCCTGCTCTGAGGCCACGACATCCCATTGTTTGTGGGAAGAAGTCAACAAACGAGCTAACTCATTTCCTCAGCAAGGTTGTGCACAGAATAAGGGTTTTTTTATTTCACGGTGGCTTTTGGAAGTGTATCACACTGAAACATTGTGACAGCAAGGCCCATAGAGCCAAGTTATATGTTATATCAGTGGTTGTCAGTTAGGGGTCTGGGGACCCCTGGGGGTCTGCAGAACACACCCTGGGAGTCCGTGGCACCATTCCCTGCCAGGGACTCACTTATCTTGTTATTTGTGCAGTGCTTGCTGGCAGGGGAAAAACCTGTGAAAGAGTTTCTGGATAGCAAGTGAGCTGGGATTGGGCACAAACCTCTGATACAGTTTCCTAGGGATCTTGCAATTGGAGGTGTGTGAGAGAGACTTGATACACAGGTTGGATTCACATGCTTATCATTAAAAAAAAAATGTAATGGATCCCTTCCCCTCGCTCTCTACTTTTTAATTGACTAGAACCTTAACTTCTAATTGCTTTCAAGGACTGTCAAGTTTAGAGGACTCTCCCACTGCTTGTAGGTAGGGTTTTCGGTGAACCTTGCCTTATGAGTTTGGGATCCATGTCTCATCTTGGAAGTCCAACAGGAGAAATAGCTAAGGAAATTGCCACTATGATTAGCTCACCCTCTGGTGATTCAGTTTAGTGCTAGGGCTGGCAGATACTTTGTTTTCAACATCGTGATATATTAGCAGCTAAATACTGGTGGGACGCGGGTGGCACTGTGGGTTAAACCACAGAGCCTAGGACTTGTTGATCAGAAGGTTGGCGGTTCAAATCCCCTTGCCGGCATGAGCTCCTGTAGCTCAGTCCCTGCTCCTGCCAACCTAGCAGTTCGAAAGCACGTCAAAGTGCAAGTAGATAAATAGGTACCGCTCCAGCGGGAAGGTAAACGGCGTTTCTGTGTGCTGCTTTGGTTTGCCAGAAGTGGCTTAGTCATGCTGGCCACATGACCCGGAAGCTGTACGCCGGCTCCCTCGGCCAATAAAGCAAGATGAGTGCCGCAACCCCAGAGTCGGCCACGACTGGACCTAATGGTCAGGGGTCCCTTTACCCTTTACCTTTTAAATACTGGTGTACGCTGTTATATCAAGATGACTGGACTTTATCTTGGCTGCTTCTTCCAAGATAAATGGCCCAGCTCTCCACGGTGAGCAAGTGCCAATGTCTCTCAGGCTCAAGTGTAAGCTGAGGAGCATGGGGGCTTCACTGAACTGCTCAGCTGGTGTGTGTGTAAGAGGCCCCCACCCCAGCTGAACAGCTCCGAAGCTTCAGAAGGCATTCTGCCCTCCAGCTGAGGGAGCCCCGATGCTTCTCCTTTCCTTTCTATCTAACACCAGAAGTTGAAATCTATTTTTTAAGCTCTTGATTCATCCGGCATTTTTATCTTACTGCCTTTCTTTGTTTGAGAACAGCTGTTGAGTATGTAATGGAAACCTTTCGTGTTTTTGTACTGTATTTCTGTGTCTCTACCATACACTACTTGGATAATTATTTGAATAGAAAATGGGGGGGGGGGTTAAAAGAACTGACTCAAACTATGTGCCAAATGTGCTGGCTACAGATTCGCGGAGGTGGAGGACATCCATGGCTGCTAAACATGATGGCTATGTTTCATCTTCAACAGTGCAGACAGTATGCCTTTAAATACCAGCTGGTGAGAATGTGGAACTCAGACTAATTTCCAAGGCCTTTTGCAAGAGTGCAAGGGAAGGCAGTGTCAACGAATGAGTGATAAAGAAGAGTGAGTGGCAGAAATCAGAGAATCATAGAATAATAGAATTGTAGAGTTGGAAGGGACACTAAGGGTCATCTATTAAAAATCTCCAGAGAAGGAGACTCTAGCACTTTCCAAGGGAGTCTGTTCCATTGTCAAACAGCTCTCACCATCAGGAACTTCTACCTAACGTTTAGCCGGAATCTCCTCAGTCTTCACTTTTCCAGGAGAAACATACCCAGCTCCCTCAACTGTTCCTCATAAGGCTTGGTTTCCAGACTATTTATCATCTTGGTTGCCCTCCTCTGCCCACATTTCAGCTTTTCATAGACTCATAGAAGTGTAGAGTTGGAAAGGACCCTGAGCATTATCTAGTCCAACCCCCTGTGATGCAGGAATCTCAGCTAAAGCATCCATGACAGCTGACCATGCAACCTCTTCTTAAAACCCTCCAAGGAAGGAGAGTCCACCACCTCCCAAGGGAATCCTTGCCACAATCAAACAGCTCTTGCTGTCAGAAAGTTCTGGTGTTTAGCCAGATTCTCCTTTCTTGTAACTTGAAGTCATTGGTTCAGGTCCTACCTGCCGGAGCAGGAGAAAACAAGCTTGCTCCAACTTCCATGTGACAACCCTTGAGATATTTGAAGATGGCTATCATATCTCCTCTCAGGTAAAAGTGTGCTGCCCATCCATTTTCTGATCTGGCTCCACTCACTGCTTGTTTAAGTTCCTAGATTTCCTGAACTCAATTACCCCCAAAGGCAGAGGGTGGGCAACCTCAAGCCAAGGGCCAAATTCAACCTTCTCTCTCTGGTCTTCAATCCTACGCCACATCCCTTTGGCCTACCTGGAGTGTGGTCATGAACTCTGATAGTATCTCTTGCTTGCATGGGTGGAGATCAGAGAGGGGTTTACATGTGTGTAAACTAGCCTACTGTACAAAGCTAACATTTACATCAACTGCTTTCTTCACTGATGCTTCTGATCCCATCCAGTATTGCCATCTGGCCCCTAAGAGGTTGCCCAGAAAGGAATACAGCTCTCAGTCCACAAAAGTTCCCCACCCATGCCTTAGAGACTGTGGTTCTTTAAATAAAGGAAAAAGGTTTGCCACCCCCTGGCTTATACTGAGAGGATGAGTTTTCAATGTGTTGGCACCGAGCTGGTTAGACTAAGTAACACTGAGGTCCCCTTGAAATCAATCCCGAAAAACCCTTGGTAAAGTTTCAGTTAGGCACTGAGTTTCTATTATGACAGAGACTTCCTCAATGCAAGCAAAAAAGAAGGGAAAGCAATACCACTTTTCTGCAAGGTTTAGGGGGAAAGGCTTGAATCCCAGGAACAACAGAATGGAAAGCAAAGATCTATCAATTTGCAGTGATGTCTATGAAGGCACAAAACACTTAAAGACATTCATCCAGACTTGGAATATGTTTATTTATTACCGGTGCAATGGAACACATTTCTTTGTAAAGTACAATCTTTATTTGGCCCCTGCAAAGTGAGCATAAACAACAGCATGCAAGAATATAGCTTTAATTACTGTTCTTGAATATTTTCCTGTTCTTTTGTTCTCAGCTTATTACCATTGAACAGCATATTTAAAGGGATACAAAGCATACTTTCCAACATTTTCATCCCCCAAACTGGGACATCAATTTTGTGCCAGTGCCCTGGAGCTTATCAGCAGGGTTGTCCCAGAGCGCAGGACCTTTGGCATTTTGGTGCGATCCTGCTGACAAGCACCATAATAATAATAATAATAATAATAATAATAATAATAATAATAATAATTTATTATTTATACCCCACCCATCTGGCTGAGTTTCCCCAGCCACTCTGGGCGGCTCCCAATCAGTGTTAAAAACAGTACAGTGTTACATATTAAAAACTTCCATATTAAAAACCAGAGTGTTGGACGGAAAAAAATGGGACATTCTGGGGTGCAAACAGAAGCTGAGATTGGCTTCTGTGATTCTGGGACATCCCACTTAAAATGGGACACTTAGGGGGTATGTATAAAGAGGACACTTAAATCACGAATAATTTAAGGCCATTCTTTCCAATGGGACATTGGTGAAATCAACATGCTCTGAAGTCAACACACGGTAAGAAATCAGATCTAGAACAAATCTAAGACTTAAATATAAAAAAGAGATTATTTCCAATAAGGAAAAATATAAAAATGACATCTCCTTCATAAGATTTGAAGGGGGTGGCGGTGACTGGACTTCAGATTAAAATGTGGACTGCGCTTAATGAACTGTGTCACATGCATTGATCACTGTTTGCTTTTGGAGAGGAACAGTCCAATTTATTTCCTCAGAGAGAAATTCATATTTGAATTAACAACCAAAATGTACACTTAGGGATCAGAGTTGCTTGTTGTCATTACTGGAGGCTGGAGTATGTTATGTGGAAAGCTCAGTTTGGTGGGAGGTAGTTCACTAGTGAACATTTTCACATCCCATGGAATCAGTCAGAGGTCTCTGAACTGTCAATCATGCTGCTCTGCAAAACAACAACAACAACAGATAATTTTGTCATGGTTTTGGAAAGATCTTTTCCTGCAGGAAGGACACTACCATTTCCCAACTCTATCCCCAATTTCCCCAGCTCTGTCTAGGCTTACTCCTAGACCTGCCAAACATTTCTCCCTGGACTCATGGTGACATAAGGTGAGTCCTGCTGGATCGGACTAATGGTCCATCATTTCCATCATCCTAGTCTCACAATGACCAACCAGATGCCATTAATGGGAAGCCCACAAGCAAGACCTGAGGGAAACAGCACTCTCGCCACCTGCAGTTCCCAGTAGGAAAAACACAGCCATTGCAGCTAGCAGTCACTGAAAGCCTTATTCTTCATGAATTTGTCCAATCCTCTTTTTATAGCCATCCCAGTTGATGGTCATCACTACGTCTTGTAGGAGTGAAAGTCCATGGTTTAACCATAGCTGTCAACTTACAGAATGGAAAATAAGGGACCAGTAGCCTTGGAAATAAGGGACCAGCAGCCAAAATAAGGGATTTCCTCCCCCCCCCCAACATGTGCCCAAGCTCCAGACAGACCTTTTCCCCAGCAAGGGTGAGTGGGCCGTCGATGACATATCCATCTGATTCCGAGCACAGGTATGTTCAACTTCTGAGCCCCTCAGAGCCAAAGGCAGAAAGCCCAGCCAGTATCCAAACGAAGCCTCAAGCAGTGGTTACCACAGCACAGCAACCCAGTAAAGAGGATGCAGCAAGGAAAACCACGTCACCTCTCTGCTGGGAAGCGCTGAGCAAAGGCAAGTCCCCAGGCAACGCGGCCAATTTGATCGGCACAAGGCATGCAAGCTCCACCCCCCAGTCTTTCTTAGACTCCTTATTGGGTGAGCAAGGCAGCCAAGCAACACAGTTGGAGCCTCCCTCCTCCCTGGCCAGCAAAGGAGGGAGGGAGAGGAGCTACTTCCTTTGAAACACGGGAAATTTACGGGACAGCAGCAGGACACGGCGCTGGGATAAGGGAGTTTCCCGCCAAATAAGGGACGGTTGACAGCTATGGGTTTAACTATGCATGATGTGAAGAAGTAGGTACTTTCTTCTGTTTGTCCTGAATCTTCCAAGATTCAACTCTATCGGATGATTTGAAGTTCTAGTATTATGAGAGAGTGGGAAAGAAAATGGCTTGTGGTTAAGCTCTCTCGCCTTGCTAACCCAAGTTTACAGTGAGGAGAGAACTTAATGATGAATCCTGGTTCAGAAGACACACTAAACCAAACCCATTACTGCCTGCATGCTTGTCCAGTCTCACTAAACCAAGGTTTGCCTTACTGTGTCATGCAATGTATCACAACCAGCTAAATTAAGGCACACGGTTGCAGCAGAAGCTGCTGCACATGCTCTCTCCAAGATAATTTTGTTCCAGAAATGACATCCCATATTGTTTAAATAACTATGGGCTTTTCTTTACGTCCCTTAGATGCTGAAACTTTTAAATGATCATCATCTTCATGTGGCATTTCAGTTCTGTTATTATTATTATTATTATATTTTAAAAGAGTCTTTTTTCATCCCAACTGAAAAAAGCTGGCCTCAAGGAGACTTGCCATTCACTGTATTCTGAATACGCAGATGTACTACAACATGACAATATTTTAATAACCTGTGATTTTTGACCGGTGAAGGCATTTCAATTAACAAATGAAACCTGATTACATTCCCTTGATTGTTCTACTTGAGCATCCTGTTCTAATTGAAATGTTGTTTTAATGTGAGGCTTTTCCTTGCATATTTTAATTAGGGATGTTTGTGTTTATTACCGTGTATTCTAAAGATGCCTACATTTTACTGTTTGCCATTGGTTTTTACACTTTTGCATGAGCCACTTATCAACCTATTTTGGCAATGAGCAGTATGTAAGTGAATAAATTTGCAATGTAATGCTAAATTCATCAGACTTTTATTTGTAACTGTATGACTTTATTTGAAAGAGTAACAAGATTTTTAAACATTGAATTGTCCCAGAATTAATCAAATTATTACCTTTATGTGAATAATGTAACTAGTGTCAGAAGACATACTTTTTAGCACCCTTGTAAAACCAGAATTCCTCGGGAGACAATTCCAGTTTAAAATTAGTCAAGTAAGTGTTTTTTTGTCACCTAATGATTAACATGTCAATGTGCACCTGAAGAACAAAAGAACAACTTCAGAGGGCAAACACTTTCTGAAGAATGCTTATAGTGAGATAGCGTGTCCTGCCCTACCAGGCTGACTGATGTTTACTTTTATTTTTTAATTAAAAGAATGGATGTTGAGGAGCAGCAAGGTTCTCCATATGATTGTCTTCTGGAACACTCAACTTCTGCAGCATCTAAAGACTGACTTTCCATATGCTGGCAGGCTCCTGGTTCTTCTCAGGCGAGATTTCATTTTACTTCTGGTATGAAGATTCTACATTTTATCCCATTGATGCTTTCCTAGGCTACCCCAGCAAAGATCAGAAGAACTTGCCTTATACTGATTGGTAGCAACTCTCCAGGGTTTCAGTCAGAGGGTCTCTCCCAGACCTACATGGAGATGCTGGAAATTGCACCCGGGACATCCTGCATATAAAGTAGATGCTCTACCATTGATCTACAGTGTAGATGCCCATAACATCCCCATCCACAGTCTTCGATTTAAAAAAGAACAAGCATTTCACCTACTGAAGAGCTCTCCAAGATATCAAGCAGGGGACCTTTAATCCTCTTGCTCAGTCCTTTAATAGAAGACATCAGGGATCATGCTATTAGAACTTCCATGTGCAAAAGATGTTTGATGACTGAGCAACAGATTCCCCTTGTGGCCTCTTGACCCGTTCCGATCTCGGATGGATCTTTCCTTCCCACATGTCTTCTAAAATCCAGAAGGGATTGTTGGACTCCCCCATTCAGTGCAACAGGTTTTCCACCTCTCTTGCAACTGTGCCTTGCTGCTCACTGAGAACCACCAGGGGCTTCTTGCTTGGGGAGAATTCTGAGGGCCACTTAGAGAGCTCTAGAGGTCTGAGATTCCCCCACCCCAGACTACCAGCTGCAAGCAAAATGGAATCCAACTCATTGTGCATCAGAGACGGCATTTAAAAACAGAATTAAAAGCCAATGTTTCCAGCCGGCTCTGAAGGCACTGATCAATCAATTCTTCTGCTTTATCAATGACCATAAATTATCACGGTCTGCTTTTGTGTAGTGCGGCACTCATCTCCACTTTCAGGCCAAGGGAGCTGGCGTTTGTCCACAGACAGCTTTCTGGGTCATGTGGCCAGCATGACGAAACTGCTTCTGGCACACGGGACACTGTGACAAGTGCCAGAGTGCACAGAAACGCCGTTGACCTTCCTGCCACAGCGGTACCTATTTATCTACTTGCACTGGTGTGCTTTCAAACTGCTAGGTTGGCAGGAGCAGGGACTGAGCAATGTTAGCTTGCCCCATCATAGGGAATTGAACCGCCAACCTTCTGATTGGTAAGTGCAAGAGGCTCAGTGGTTTAGACCACAGCGCCACCCGCTCCCTCCAATTGCATCGCTTACCTTTGCAACAGGATAAGTTAATGCCACAGTCAACAGGAACAATTTCTCCAGAGTCAAGGCAATCATCTCCTGAAGAGACGCAAACACCCCCGTATTGAAAACAGGTGTAAGATTGTGCTGCAGAAAATAAATGGAATATTCCTGTTATTTGGGAAGAAAACTGTTCTGCAAAAGAACAGGGGGGAAGAAAAGGGGAAGGGCAACTGTTTTTAAGGAAAGGGCTGGTGTTGTGATGTTTTTTATTGTAATTATCTGTATGTCTTAAAAGATCTTTTATAAATGCATTGTATTTATTCTGATTAGTGTTGAATTGCCATTTAATTATTCTTTTTGCCCTGTGCTTTTAGCTGTTTCTATTTTATCTGTAAGCAGCTTTGAGTCCCTGTTTGGGAAAATTGAAGGGTATAATGATAAGAACGATAATAATGATGGTGATAGTTATCATTAATATTAATATTTCCAATTTCCAGCTATAGTGAATATTATTACTATTAAGTAATAGTTTCATTAATGCTATCATACCAGCCAGCCCCACCCTTAGGACTTTCTTTTTGACAATGGCAATGATTTCCAGTTGCAAATTTTAAAGGTGGCTGGGATGAAAACCCCTAGAGCTACCCATCATAAATCTGGCAAACTTAACCCCCCTCTATAGGGACTGCTAGGAATGTGGGTGGTGCTGTGGGTTAAACTTGCTGATCAGAAGGTTGGAGGTTCAAATCCCCACGACAGGGTGAGCTCCCGTTGCTCGGTCCCTGCTCCTGCCAACCTAGCAGTTTGAAAGCACATCAAAGTGCAAGTAGATAAATAGGTACCACTCCGACGGGAAGGTAAACGGCGTTTCTGTGCACTGCTCTGGTTTGCCAGAAGCGGCTTAGTCATGCTGGCCACATGACTCAGAAGCTGTATGCCAGCTCCCTCGGCCAAAAAAGCGAGATGAGCGCCACAACCCCAGAGTCGGCCACGACTGGACCTAATGGTTAGGGGTCCCTTTACCTTTATAGGGACTGCTATGTCCCCAGTTTTCATGTCCTTATGTAAAAACAACAACAAGAAGAAATGTATGGCTGCCTTGGTTCTGGAATGGGATTTCTGGAGATCTGTAATTTCCAGATCTGGATCTGCATTCAGGGAGGGTCAGAACGGGCCCAGATTGGTCTGGACTGGAATTACAATTTGGGGGTCACAAATTGGATAGGGGGCAGTCTGTGCACACCTTTGCTTCAGAAGCAGAAGAAAAGACACTGAAAAGAGACCTGAAAAGAGTTCAGATATGTGTCTGATTTATAGTCCTGTATTTGAAGTCAAGTTTAGAAGAGTCCCATACGCACAGAGACTTTGCGCCTGCCCATTAGGGGAAATAGGAAGCCCCAAACATATATATTTGTAGATGTCCTTTGTACGCTGAGATTCACAGAGACACCATTGATCCTCTGAAGAGGCTCGCTGATCTTTCAGACAAGTCTAAACTTAATTCTCTCCTCTTAGGCAAAGGTCACAAGACAACCTGGCTGGTAGCCAGATTCTGTGCCCAGATTTGTAGGCACAAATCATCCTCTAGAATAAAATAGCTTACTAGGGAAAAGTAGCCCTTTGGGGAGCCTCAGGGTCAATTTTTACGGTAGCCCAAATCTCAGTTGTAGTGTATGTATATAACTCAGTTTTAACTCATGAGCTATTGCTGCAATCTGCTCTAATTGTATATTTTATCTTTATGAACGCTGTTTTTATTGTGTTATGCAAGCTGGTCTTTGACCGTAATAAATTATCTAAGGGAAGAAGAGAGAGCAAAGACTTCATTGTCACCCATCAGTAGGCACCCTGGGCAACTGTCCACATTCTTTCCCACTATGGTGAAATGAACTGTGTTTCTATTTAAATAAGAGTTATTATTCCTAGATATCCATCTTTACATATAAATAGGAGCATAAGAAAAGTCCTGTTGGATGAGGCCATCTTCTCCAGCATCCTCTTCTCATGGTGAGAAGACCACAAGCAGAACCTGAGCTCAACAACACCCCACTTGTGATCAGGGCCAGATTTAGGTTTGATGAGGCCCTAAGCTACTGAAGGTAATGAGGCCCTTTATATGTCCATCTGACAAACAACAAATTATCGCTGGTTTTTCTGTCGAATATATGCTATATGGTAAGTTATGGACCTAATAGGGACGTGGTGGTGCTGTGGTCTAAACCACTGAGCCTCTTGCACTTGCCAATCAGAAGGTTGGCAGTTTCGAATCCGCACAACGGGGTGAGGTCCCATTGCTCTGTGCCAGCTCCTGCCAACCTAGCAGTTCGAAAGCACGCCAGTACAAATACATAAATAGGTACCGCTGCGGCAGGAAGGTAAACGGTGTTTCCGTGTGCTCTGGTTTCCATCACAGTGTTCCGCTGTGCCAGAAGCGGTTTAGTCAGGCTGGCCACATGACTCGGAAAGCTGTCTGTGCACAAACGCTGGCTCTCTCAGCCTGAAAGCGAGATGAACGCCGCAACCCTGGACTGGACCTAACCACCCAGGGGTCCTTTACCTTTACCTAATAGGTATCTAAAGCCATTTGCACATAACAAAATATGTATTTTATCAAAGTAATTGTTGAACTTATCTTATATTTTGGAAATGTACATCCAGTTTTTTCTTCCTTTAAATTTTTTTGGGGCCCCAAGAGAGTGGGGCCCAAACTATAGTTTGTTTAGCTTATATGTAAATCTGGTACTACTTATGATCCTCAGCATCTCGTATGCAGGGGCTCCCTGCCTAGAACAGTGGGCACAGAACATCATAGCTAATAGCATAACATATATAAATAGGGAAGGCTCATAGCTCAGTGGCAGAGAATCTGCTGTGCATGCAGAAAGGATATGGAAAGCCCCATGTGAAAATCTGGAGAGCCACTGCCAGCCGGTGTCAACAATTCTGCACTAGCTGGATCTATGGCAGCTCCCTGTTTTCCTAAATTTGCTTATGCACATTTTATGAAAATCTATTCTGCTTTTGGGGACACACACACAATTATTTCCTCCTTTTTTCGGGTGATACTTAAGCAACCACCCAACCTGACAGGTAGACTTTCTTAACAGGAATGAGAGATCCATTCAGATATTTCTCAGTTCACTTTTTATTCCCCAATGGAATTGGGGGGGGGGAGCATTTGCTAGCCAGAAGGCTGGAACTCTGTTTTCTGGAGAAATTCCTGGCTCCTCAAGACTGAGAACCAAAATGATGTTTGTGGAAAATCAGGAGAACATTTTGCCTGGCCCTGTAAGCCATCTTCCCTCAACAACTTTCTTACCTGTGGCAACGTGGGAGAGGAGGACGAGCAGAGTAAAGAGGAGGTGGAGAACCTTCATGGCCAAAGTGTCCTCTGGGATCTCAAGGCTGCTGGAGGGAAGCAGGCAGATCTGGGTGAAACCCAGAAGGTCCCCACTACTTATAGCAGCGTGGAGACAATAGAATGTTCCAACAGGTACTGGTGATCCATGCAGATCGCAGACAGACATTGCCGATACGTTGTGTGAATCTGAGCCAGGACAAGGCTTAACAAAGACCTAATTTATTTATTACAGAACTTTCTGTAATAACTAGGGAAAGGGCTTGTAGCTCAGTGGTGGAACACATGCACTGCACATCCCAGATTCAATCTCTGGCATGGGAGAAATTCCTGCCAGAAGCGCAAGCAAATCAGGATGAGTGCTCATTGTCCTATAACCTTTCTGCAAACAATTTGGGATGAATGGGGTAACTGTGCCCCTGAAGGACCAGGAGTGCAGCCTGGGAGTCATTTTGGACTCACTGCTGCCCATGGAGGCGCAGGTTAATTCTGTGTCCAGGGCAGCTGTCTACCAGCTCCATCTGGTACGCAGGCTGAGACCCTACCTGCCTGCGGACTGTCTCCCCAGAGTGGTGCATGCTCTGGTTATCTCCTGCTTGGACTACTACAATGCGCTCTATGTGGGGCTATCTTTGAAGGTGACCTGGAAACTGCAACTAATGCGGCAGCTAGACTGGTGACTGGGAGTGGCCACTGAGACCATATAACACCGGTCCTGAGAGATCTGCATTGGCTCCCAGTACATTTCCGGGCACAATACAAAGTGTTGGTGCCGACTTTTAAAGCCCTAAATGGCGTCAGCCCAGTATCCTCTTGTTTTGCAAAATGCAGATTTGACAAGTTAGGTTTTAAATGTCTGTAATTTCATAATTTGGCTAAATCTGTGGAAAAGCTTCCAATTTGTTATACAGTGGTACCTTGGGTTACATACGCTTCAGATTACAGACTCTGCTAACCCAGAAATAGTACCTCGGGTTAAGAACTTTGCTTCAGGATGAGAACAGAAATCGTGTGCTGGCAGTGTGGCGGCAGCAGGAGGCCCCATTAGCTAAAGTGGTACCTCAGGTTAAGAACGGTTTCAGGTTAAGAACGGACCTCCGGAATGAATTAAGTACTTAACTCGTGGTACCACTGTATAATAAGTATAGCAAGTTTATTCAATGTGATCTCTCTTTTGGGTCTTCTTTATGGATATGGGGACAAGGACTGGATATATACTAATCTCAGCACAAGTTTTGCACAAGCAATTCAGGATGAAGGCTCCATAAATAGGTCATTTAGAGAAGGCTTATATATTTTATGCAGACAGTGATAAAGTACCGTCAAAATGCAATGGGTATTGAATGAACTGAGTTGCTGCAAAACGGCTTCAGCTCTGGACTGCTGGCGTGAATAATTGTGTGCCATTATACACAGCTACCCAAAAATGCTGTGAACAACTCTTCATAGAATCATAGAATCATAGAGTTGGAAGAGACCACAAGGGCCATCGAGTCCAACCCCCTGCCAAGCAGGAAACACCATCAGAGCACTCCTGACATGTGGTTGTCAAGCCTCTGCTTAAAGACCTCCATACCTGTGCTTCTATTTCCCAGTTGTGCCCCTTCCCCCCTGCAAATTAACAGTTATTCAAGAATCTTTCAAAAAAGCATCTCTCAAGTTTCTTCCATCCAGGGCTGAGCCATCCAGGAGGCAAGGGGAGGTGATTGCCTCAGGCGGCAGATCCACAGAGGCAGCAGATCTGAGCTCCAAAGTATGTATCTCCCTCAGGGTCCCTTCCAACTCTGCAATCTAGTGATTTATGATTTTGTGGTTTGCCTCAGGTGCCAGAATGTCTTGGGCCCTTCCTCTACCTGAAGAGCAGCAATGCAAAACACGAAAGGAAAGGGAAATCAGCAGTAAATTCCAGCCCAGTGCCATCCCTTAACTTGCCACAGGGGGGCACAGATCTCTTATAAATCCAGGTGACCTACAAATCCAGTTTTTCAGCGTTAACATGCCAAGGAAAACCCTAAAAACAAAGCTCTCTCTGAGGCTCTCTCAGCTATCTGCCTATCTCCCATTCCCACCACCCTTCTGAGTAACACCCCTCCCCACCTTCTCACTATATAGAAGGATCTGGCAACTTCTGTTTCAGTGTATCTGAAGAAGTGTGCATGCACACGAAAGCTCATACCAAGAACTAACTTAGTTGGTCTTTAAGGTGCTACTGGAAGGAATTTTTTTTATTTTGCCTAAAAACAAAGCAATGTATTGGTGTTTCTGACATATAGCCAAGGGCGTTCAACTGCTGGCTTGAGGAGGTGGGAGAGAAGGGGTTGATTTCAATCGCAACGGTGTTTTGGATTCCTGCCAAACCAACACAGCATTCTCCTTTTGTAGACTGCCTCAGAGGAAATGAAAAACAAAACCTTCTGATGAATGCTATTAGAAGCGAAGACTTACATTTTCAGGAGTGTTGACAAAGTATCAGGCTTCCTGTTTTGAATTCTAGGACCTACAGAAAATCTCTCCACCTGCTGCAAGGTTTCAAAGCATCCTTCATAGATCAAACAGTGTGTGTCGGCTGGAGGGGTGTATGACATTTCAGCTATTTGTAGGGGGAAAATTTTAGGGAGAGGCGTGCAAACCACCAGCTCTCCTCTCAGTTATCACTCAAATCTACCACCATTTTTAATCCCCTGAATATCACAGACCATTTTAATCGGGGCTTTGGTGATTAAAATTGTGACCAGTATCAGCGAATAACCAAAATAGGGATGGGATGGGTTAGAACCAGTGATCTTTGGCCTCCCCAGCCTTAAGATTTCCTCTCCTCTTTTGCTGAACGGACTTTCACCTCTTGCTGAAAACCTGTCAAATTTGGGCTAATCTTTTCCCCTGCTGAAAGATGCCACATTTGCAGACATCTTTGTAACACACAAAAATTCCTTCTAGTAGCACCTTAAAGACCAACTAAGTTAGTTCTTGGTATGAGCTTTCGTGTGCATGCACACTTCTTCAGATACACTGAAACAGAAGTTGCCAGATCCTTCTATATAGTGAGAAGGTGGGGAGGGGTATTACTCAGAAGGGTGGTGGGAATGGGAGATTGGCAGATAGCTGAGATGAGCCTGTTGACGACTCTTAACGACTGCAATAGGTCTTACAGGAAAAGGCAAGGGGTGAGAAGGTGAAAAATGGCTTAGTCATGTATAATGAGATAAGAATCCAATGTCTTTGTTCAGACCAGGTCTTTGTAACACACAGTAGGTCTGCCAACAGGACTGGGGCCAGAAGCCAGTTCCCCACAGAGCAGATCCTTGGGGATCCTGCCTGCCCTCTTCCATTCCAAGGACATGACCCAAGCCAGTACAGTGGTACCTTGGTTCTCAGACACCTTGGTACTCAAACAACTTGGAACCCAAACACTCCAAACCCGGAAGTAGGTGTTCTGGTTTGCAAACTTTTTTCGGAAGCCGAACATGCTTTGTTTTTAGTGTTACACTTCTGATTTGAGTACCACACTTCCGTTTTGAGTGCCACACTTCCATTACGCTGTTACGCTGTCTGTTTTTGCTATTTATTTTGCGTTTTTGTTTTTGCGGCTCTTTTTGTGTTTTTGTTTTTGCTGCTCTTTTTGTGTTGTTTTTGTGACTGTGTGTAACCCATTTCAGCTACTGATTGATTGATTGATTGTGTGGCTGCGGTACATTGTTTATTGCTTTATTATTATTATTATTATTATTATTATTATTATTATTATTATTATTATTATTATTAAATTGTACCCTGCATATCTGTCTGGGCTTCCCCAGCCACTCTGGGCGGCTTCCAACAAAATATTAAAATACAGTAATGCATCAAACATTAAAAGCTTCCCTAAACAGGGCTACCTTCAGATGTTTTCTAGAAGAAGAAGAAGAAGAGTTTGGATTTGATATCCCACCTTTCACTCCCTTTAAGGAGTCTCAAAGCGGCTAACATTCTCCTTTCCCTTCCTCCCCCACAACAAACACTCTGTGAGGTGAGTGGGGCTGAGAGACTTCAGAGAAGTGTGACTGGCCCAAGGTCACCCAGCAGCTGCATGTGGAGGAGCGGAGACACGAACCCGGTTCCCCAGATTATGAGACTACCACTCTCAACCACTACACCACACTGGCTCCAGCCTTTCGCATGATGAATTCTGCATATAAGTTAAATCAGGAGATGTTATCACCCTCCAAACCATCAGAGAGACAGAGTGTCATAGGATTTTCACATGCCTTGTCCGTAAAAGAGGAGGCAAACCTCAGCCAAACCCCAACACTGTGCCAGTGAATATAATCTGCATTCCTTTCATTCTATGGTTCATTCTCTTTGTTGTAAGTATTGTTTCAATTTTTTTTAAAATGTATTTTTTTCTGGTGTCAGTGCACTGAGGATAAAAAAAAATAAAAAACACAATTATCGTTTTGGCAAGGGAACAAAGCTGGGCTGAATTGCTAAGCCACCTCACCTGTCCTTTTGTTGACTTTGTATAATGGAGAAACCACAAACCAAACACAAATTGCAGCTTGCTTAAGCCCATAGAAACCAGTAGCTTGTTGAGTGTCTCACCCTCTGTTGAGTTGTAGTTGGGGCATTTCCTCCTTGGATAAAAGCCAAGAAGTAACCACATATCCCAAACCCACATTTTGTTAAGTGACCTGCCAACTTGTCCCCCCACCCCCAAAAGAGACAGTTATTTTCTGTCTTCCTTCCTTGTACAAAAGTGTGCCCATAGCCATTCGATAGCTGAAGTCTTGGACATTTTGGCACATGGAATGAAATGTCTAAATGATTCACTCCCGCCCATCTTGTTTTAGAAAGCAGTTCCTTGTTGCAAAGAAAACGCAGCACCAGAAATCAGAAGTAAACATGATCATGATGACACTCTCATGAAATCTGCTGCCTGAAGCAGTAATGACTTAGGACTCAGCTACATTTGTAAAGATAAAGTGCTTTACAGTCATACCTTGAATCCCAAATGCCTTGCGACACGAACATTTTGGCTCCTGAATGCTGCAAACCCAGAAGTGAGTGTTCCGGTCTGTGAACGTTCTTTGAAACCCAAACATCTGACGTGGCTTCCACGGCTTCCGATTGAGTGCAGGAAGCCTTGGTTGTCAAACATTTTTGGAATTCAAATGGACTTCCAGAACGGATTCCATTCAACAACCAAAGTACAACTGTATATGCATTATAACACTATGGCACCAGATAGCGCTGTGGAATCCTGTTTTTCGCCAGAGGAACTTCCCTGTGTTAAGTTTACAACGTGTTTAACCAAATCGCTTCTTTGATGTGTCTAGATCCAGCCTTATACAGTGGCATAGTGTGGGTTGCCAGCACCCAGGGCTGTGCAGAGTGAGAGAAACGGACGGAGTATGCATGTGCATTCAATTGCCTAATGGTGGCTGTGTTTTCCAGGAGATTGTGGCCACAGAGATAAAAAAAGAAGACTTGTTCTGTTGTCTGGAGAGGTCACTTCCTGGTTTGCATGGAGAAGCCGCTTTCAACAGAAAGCAGCAATGAAAGCACACAGCTGTATTGAGACAGCACCAGATGTTGAAACTTTGCACTCCTAACATTTTTCCGCCTGGGGCAATTGCCCTTGTGCCCCCCCCCCATGCTACACCACTGGGCTTAACCTAGTTTTATGATCCTGTTCTCCCATTGGACTTCCTTGTGAACATTGCCTCCTTGTCTGACTTCATAAGAATCACTGGTAGAGGAAGGTGGAAGAGCTTCAAGGTGGAAAGTCTGATAGGACTTAGGCTCAGAGAAGAAACTACCACCAAGACAAGGAAGGCTGGTATTTTAATGTTGCAAAAGTTGAGCTCTGAGTAAAATGAATGTTCTGCCCCTTGCTGTTTCCAGAACTCAGCACAAGTCCCTTCGAAGGGGGGGGGGGAATCCTGCAATTGTAGCACTGATAGAAGCTATTGTGAGAGCAGAGGAACTTTCTGTCCTGGAAAGAAAGAAATAATGATGTGTTCTGGAGATTGGAGATTGCCAGAGGGCAGGATCAAACTGAGTAGCTCCACTAATGGGAGACAGTGCAAGGGCTCTGGTTAGTGTGGTGGGGGCTTCCCCACTTTCCTGACCCATGCACCTCCCCATCAAACTTCTGGATGACCCTGCAAAATTGACCATGCTGGGGGGCACCAATGGTACTTCTCTCCTGGCCAATCCACCCACCCACCCAAATTGAAACAAACTGTCTGCGACCCTGAGTGAAGTGGTTTGGGGCCTAATTTTCACCGGCTTAATTGGATTAGCCCCATATCAGGTAAACCTGCATTTACAGGAGGAAAGAATTGAGACTGGTGTTGTGAGACAGTGGCACATCGGGTTAAGAACTTAATTCGTTCTGGAGGTCCTTTCTTAACCTGAAACTGTTCTTGATCTGAGGTAGCTTCCTGCAGCCAACTGGAAGCCGCGGAAGCCCTGCCAGACATCTGGCTTCCAAAAGAACGTTCGCAAACCTGAACACTCACTTCCAGGTTTGCAGCATTCGGGAACCAAAACGTTCGACTGCTAAGGCATTTGTCAACCAAGGTATGACTTTTGCATACTTTTTGAGAAAAGTGCTTTGCAAAAATACATTGGTTGTGGAAAACTGTATACTGTACAAATGTGTGTGTTAGGAGAACGTTGATGCAAAAATGCTGATGAATTTTCATAAGAAAAGACTGAGAGAAATCAGATTTGCCCGGCCATTTTAAACCAACCAACAGACCAGACTTGGAGCAGACAGCCCTTCAGAGAGAGAACAGAGGAGCGTCTTCTGAAAATAAGACACATGGAAAAACAAGAAGGCATGAGTTAGTGTCCAAAGCTTCTAGTTAATTTTGTGTTCAGAAGAGTTGTTGAGAGGGGAGGACACTATTGCGCACCGGAAGTGGAATAGAAAGTGGTTAGGGTCAGGGTGATTTCAGCCTGAGGGCCACAGTCTCTTCTGGTGGCCACATGTCATTGGTGAGTGGGGCCAGAGGCGAAAGTGGATGGAGCAACAGATTGTTTTTACTTGCACTGAAGGTGCAAAGCAACATGGGTGAGGGAGTGAGGCTGGGTAAGACAATGTGGCCTGAGGGAAATGCACCACATCCTGATCCTGAGGTTCCCTGCCCCAGGGCTAGGAGATAAAGTTAAGAATGCTTTAACTATGTCTCATGACCGGGGCTGTTGGATCAGATGGAAGCTAAGAAATTCTGAATTTCTGCATTTGCCTGTCCCATGGCTGCCATCCAAGATTGTATGCGGTTGATTGCAATCTTTGAGGTAGAACATAAAAATGCTTCACTCATCATTTCCTGGGCATTTTGCCAGCTGAAGAAGAAGAAAACTCTACCCAAAAACCCTACCAGGGACACACCAGCATTTCCTTCTTTCAGCCTTTTATTTCCACTGGCTTCGAGATAGTAGCCGGCCTTCAACCTTCCCTTTGCAGCTGTTTCCTGGTTTCTCAGGTGTGGGCCAAGCCATCCAAAGATGAACTAGAAGCCAAAGGTGTTCTGGGGGCTGTTATCAATTTGATAGGTTTGGTTGTCCAGCCAGTAGATTGTAAGTTGAGTGGAGCAACTGTGGATCTCTCTGGGGCTGTGGGAGGTTAGCTGGAAGAAAGACCCAGGGGATTCTTCTTTGGTCCAGCATCCTACCTCTCATTTAAATCAGAACCAGCGAAGGCGGTGAAGGTCCTGTGTGAGTGCCTGGAGGCGGTTGGAGGATGGATGGCGGCTAACAGATTGAGGTTGAATCCTGATAAGACAGAAGTACTGTTTTTGAGGGACAGGGGGCGGGTGGGGGTGGGGGATTCCCTGGTCCTGAATGGGGTAACTGTGCCCCTGAAGGACCAGCTGCGCAGCCTGGGAGTCATTTTGGACTCACTGTCCATGGAGGCGCAGGTTAATTCTGTGTCCAGGACAATTGTCTCCCAGCTCCATCTGGTACGCAGGCTAAGACCCTACCTGCCCACGGACTGTCTCGCCAGAGTGGTGCATGCTCTAGTTATCTCCCGCTTGGAATACTTTAATGCACTCTGTGTGTGGCTACCTTTGAAGGTGACCTGCAAACTGCAATTAATCCAGAATGCAGCAGCTAGACTGGTGACGGGACAGCCGCCGAGACCACATAACACCAGTCTTGAAAGACCTACATTGGCTCCCAGTACTTTTCCAAGCACAATTCAAAGCGTTGGTGCTGACCTTTAAAGCCCTAAACGGCCTCAGTCCAGTATACCTGAAGGAACATCTTCACCCCCCCATCGTTCTGCCCGGACACTGAGGTCCAGTGCCGAGGGCCTTCTGGCGGTTCCCTCATTGCGAGAAGTGAGGTTACAGGGAACCAGGCAGAGGGCCTTCTTGGTAGTGGCGCCCACCCTGTGGAACACCCTCCCTTCAGATGTGAAGGAAATAAGCAGCTATCCTATCTTTAAAAGACATCTGAAGGCAGCCCTGTGTAGGGAAGTTTTTAATATTTAATGCTGTACTGTTTTTAACATTTGATTGGGAGCCGCCCAGAGTGGCTGGGGAAACTCAGCCAGATGGGCAGGGTATGAATAAATTATTATTATTATTATTATTATTATTATTATTATTATTATTATTATTATTATTATTTTATCCTGCTCTTACAATGGCCAGCCAGGTAGGAAACCTGAAGCTGTATTCAAGCAAAAGAGCACTATCCCCTACTGTGGTTTCCATCAACTGGGATTCAGAAGCAGTATGCGGATGATACCCAGCTCTACCTCTCCTTTAAATCAGAACCAGTGAAGGCGGTGAAGGTCCTGCGTGAGTGTCTGGAGGCGGTTGGAAGATGGATGGCGGCTAACAGATTGAGGTTGAATCCTGACAAGACAGAAGTACTGTTTTTGGGGGACAGGAGGCGGGCAGGTGTGGAGGATTCCCTGGTCCTGAATGGGGTAACTGTGCCCCTGAAGGACCAGGTGCACAGCCTGGGAGTCATTTTGGACTCACAGCTGTCCATGGAGGCACAGGTCAAATCTGTGTCCAGGGCAGCTGTTTACCAGCTCCATCTGGTACGTAGGCTGAGATCCTATCTGCCTGCGGACTGTCTCGCCAGAGTGGTGCATGCTCTGGTTATCTCCCGCTTGGACTACTGCAATGTGCTCTACGTGAGGCTACCTTTGAAGGTGACTCGGAAACTACAACTAATCCAGAATGCGGCAGCTAGACTGGTGACTGGGGGCGGCCGCCGGGACCATATAACACCGGTCTTGAAAGACCTACATTGGCTCCCAGTACGTTTCTGAGCACAATTCAAAGTGTTGGTGCTGACCTTTAAAGCCCTAAACGGCCTCGGTCCAGTATACCTGAAGGAGCGTCTCCACCCCCATCATTCTGCCCGGACGCTGAGGTCCAGCACCGAGGGCCTTCTGGTGGTTCCCTCATTGCGAGAAGCAAAGCTACAGGGAACCAGACAGAGGGCCTTCTCGGTGGTGGCGCCCACCCTGTGGAACACCCTCCCTTCAGATGTGAAGGAAATAAGCAGCTATCCTATCTTTAAAAGACATCTGAAGGCAGCCCTGTGTAGGGAAGTTTTTAATATTTAATGCTGTACTGTTTTTAACATTTGATTGGGAGCCGCCCAGAGTGGCTGGGGAAACTCAGCCAGATGGGCGGGGTATGAATTAATAATAATAATAATAATAATAATAATAATAATAATAATAATAATAATTATATCCTGCTCTTACAGTGGCCAGCCAGGTAGGAAGCCTGAAGCTGTATTCAAGCAAAAGAGCACTATCCCCTCCTGTGGTTTCCATCAACTGGGATTCAGAAGCATTCCAGTCTCTGACCACGGAGGCGGAACATAGCCATCGTGGCTGGGAGCTATTGTTAGCTGTTTCCTCTATGAATTTGCCCAATCCTCTGCCACAGATGCTTCCATAATTGAGAAGATCCATTTGGGGGTTCCAAATTGTGGGCTCTCACAGGGTACCATAACGTCAAGGTTGCAGGTTCGTTTTCCATGTGGGACAATGGATATTCCTGCATTGCAGGAGATTGTACTGGATGAACCTCGGGGTCCCTTCCAACTCTATACGATACTACACGTGGGTGGCGCTGTGGTCTAAACCACTGAGCCTCTTGGGCTGGCCGATTGGAAGGTTGGCGGTTAGAATCCCTGCAATGGGGTGAGCTCCCGTTGCTCTGTCTCAGCTTCTGCTAACCTAGCAGTTCAAAAGCACACCAGTGCAAGTAGATAAATAGGTACCATAGCATAGGAATGTTAAATGGCATTTCCGTGCACTCTGGTTTCCGTCACAGTGTCCCGTTGTGCCAGAAGCGGTTTAGTCATGCTGGCCGCATGACCCAGAAAGCTGTCTGTAGACAAACGCCTGCTTCCTCGGTGTGAAAGCGAGATGAGCGCCACAACCCCGTAGTTGCCTTTGACTGGACTTAACCGTCCAGGGGTCCTTTACCTTTTTCTTTTTACCTTTTTACCATACGACAAAAGATTATCAAAGTCTGCCCCTGGTGATAGGGACAGATATGGCCATCAAGTTGTGGAGAAAATGGATGAGGAGGAACCTTCTGCATCGTGCTAGAATTCAGGCAAGATTCAAGACAGAGAAAAGAAAATACTTATTCACATTGTAAAGATGCAATGATGACCACCAGCGTGGATGGTTATGCAAGAGAATTAGAGAAATTCATGTAGGGTAAGGTTATTAGTTCTATCTGCACAGGCAGAGGCAGAATGTCTCTGAATACGAGTTTCTCTGAATCTGGGCAAAGCATTGTTGCATTCAAATCCTGCTTGTGGTCTTCCTTTAAGCTGCAAGAAAAGGATGCTGGACTTCACAAGCCTTTGGCTTGGTCCAGCAGAACTCCTATGATGTTCTTAAGATGATTCGTAAGGACATCCTCTTAGACCTGTCTGGCCACAGTTGGGATACCAAAGCGGTCAGCTAAATAAGCAGTAGCTTGCTTGGCCTTCTGTGTCAATATTCTATAACTCTCCTTGAACTTTGCACAACACGGAATGATAAAATTTAAGATAACCTTTCAACATCGATTGATCGATCCGAAAGCATGTTGTTGGCAACTGGACACGGCAATTAATCCACCCCATTCTGAATTTTTGTTCTTCTTGCAAACAAGGTCCCCCAGGCTGCTATACCTGCACATTTCTCTTTCCTTGTATAGCAAGCAGCCACAGGGTAACATTATCTTGCCCGCTTGTACAAAAACAAATATGCATTACTTCAAAAAAAGAAAAAGAAAGAATAGAGTTAACCAAACACCCTTATCATTCAATGAACTTGCCAACAACTTCCTTATGACTTGGTACAAAGGCATCTTACGGGAATTGTCGCTAACCGAGACACAGCTGGAATTTGAGTATGTAAGCCACTTGAATAACAGCTCAGATTACTCAGTTCTACTTCACTGCAAGATCAATGTCCCCCTTCCCTTTTGTATGCCTCTGAATGACAGTGACTGGGAGAGGGTTCTTGCACTCATTTAGTTCCTTAGCTACTTACTTACTTAGATTTAGCTTGCCATGCTTTTGTCCAAACCCCTGTCAAGGGGCTAGGGCCACGCAAGATCCCCTGGGAGCATTTGGGGAGGGGTGAGACATGGTTCCCAGTTCTGTCTCTCTCCCCAATTGTTTTCCCTTTCTCACTTTGCGGGCGGGCGAATGTCAGTCTGTCCCTGTGCGGGGTCAGATAGTCGCAACCAATGCCTAAGCAACCACTCACATTGCTTGTAATTTTAATAAAGCTGTGGCCAAAATTATGCCAAAAACCTTAAACTAAAATCATGTGTCAATTGTGTTTTATTGGGGGGTGTCTTGGGGACCTCGACACGCAACAACCCTATACTGGACAGACTGAAAGCCTGAGACACAAAGATAAGATGTTTATGTCATATAATGTCTTTGAAGATGGTTTCTAAGTTCAGATTCAGAACAAGGTGTTTCTTAATTTAAGGGATTTGCAAGCTTGTCAAGCTCCTGAAGAATGCACAGGAGTAGAAGTCATGCACCACAAAGCACAGAAATTTGTTCTCCTTTTTGTTCTGAGAGAAGCCAGTCTGGTCCAGCATCCTGTTCTCACAGCGGCCAACCAGATAACCCAATAAGAAGCTTGTAAGCAGTACCTGGGCACAGCAATGCTCTCCCCTCTGTAGTTTCCAGCAACTGGTATTCAGAAATGCTGCCTCCCACTGCTTCCCACAGTCAAGACACGTAAAAAAGGTAAAGGTAAAGGACCCATGGGCAGTTAAGTCCAGTCAAAGGTGACTATGGGGTTGCAGCGCTCATCTCACTTTCAAGCCAAGGGAGCCAGCATTTGTCCACAGACAGCTTTCCAGGTCATGGGGCCAGCATGACTAAATCACTTCTGGCACAACGGAACACTGTGACGGAAACCAGAGCGCATGGAAATGCCGTTTACCTTCCTGCTGCAGTGATACCTATTTATCTACTTGCACTGGTGTGCTTTCGAACTGCTAGGTTGGCAGGAGCTGGGACAGAGCAACGGAAGCTCACTCCGTCATGGGGATTCAAACAGCCAACCTTCCAATCAGCAAACCCAAGAGGCTCAGTGGTTTAGACCACAGCACCACCCGTGTCCCTACTGAATGCTTAGTTCAGTACGTCTTCCTTTCCATCTCCTGGTCTCCCACTCTGCTGCTATGAATGCCACCCAGTGCCAACTCCAGATTTTGGAGAGTCCTTGGGAAAGCATAGTCACCAGGGTTAGTAGCCATTAATAGTCTCCTTCTCCTCCAAGACTTTATCTAATCCTCTTTTAAAGACATCCAATTTGGTGGCCACCACTGCCTCTTGTGGGAGCAATTTCCATGCTTAACTGCTATGCACTGCAGAGGGCAGTTAATTTCAATTTAAGGGCTCTTCCACACTTCCATTCGCCCCACTGCTTCCCCCTGGGGAAACTCATGGTTTAGCGCTGAATCAAAACAAAGGGCAATTTCCAACAGATTGTTGTTTGTTCTGATTTAGCTTTCAAGAGCAAGGGTTTAGGTTTTTTGGGAGGGGGAGTAGTGGAGCAAAGGCAAAACTGCTTGGATCCATGTCTAGAAAGCATGGGAGAAGTGGAAAATCCCAGGGAAGCACCCAATTTGAGCTTCATTGGATGGCTCCACTGAGTTCTATTAATAATAATAATATTGCTATCATTGTCCAAGAAGGAGACAAGAGCAATTTCAGAGATTGGCTAATCAGAGCTTCAAAGAGAAAGCTGCAGAGTGAATAGCACAATGCTGGCAGCAAGGTGGAGGATACAAAGGTCCTTCACCATCACGTAGTGCCCACAATCTCAGCACCAATGGAATCCAAAGGCTCAAGGAAAGGACAGTTGGAGAAGCTTTGAATACCTTACTCCAGATCACTGATATTTACACAGTTATTCCCATTCTGGCAAAAGGATGAGGAAATGACAAGGGGGAATTGTGTTGCATCTCTGAGATTGCCACCAGCATTGTTGAAACTCTGCTATAATGACCCTTGAAACCACTTGGAACCATTTTGAAACCATTTCTGTTTGCAGTTTACCCAATCCTTCATTGAACTGCCATCCTCTTTCTGACTCCCTCATACTTTCCTGCTCTTTGAAGCTCTGATTAGCCAATCTCCCTGTACAGGTGCTCTGAAGTTGCATCCATAGAGGAAGGCAGTAACTGCATCCATCAAAACATGCTCCACCTTCAGACCTCCCCACTTGAGATGGTGGTTCAGGCAAGCTGGGAAGCAAATATGAAAGATAGAGATGCATAAGAAGATGTTTGAAGAAAGCAGACTGAGAGCAGAGACGGCATTAGATTGTGTGTGGGACCCTCCCTCCCCACAAACTAGGCAGTCTGACTGTTCAGAGAACAAAAGTTGCAGAGAGGAGGAGGAGCTTCCAGTTAGTGCCTTGGCTGCTGCGGAAGACAAAAGGGGGATGATTAGAGTAGCCAACTGCTTTCCTTGGGGAGGGATGTAGATTTTTGCTTGCAACCTGATGCCTGAAGAAAAAGGGACTATAAAATATAAAGGTAAAGGCAAAGGGACCCCTGACCATTAGGTACAGTCATGGCCAACTCTGGGGTTGCAGCGCTCATCTCATTTTACTGGCCAAGGGAGCCGGCATAAAGCTTCTGGGTCATGTGGCCAGCATGACTGTGCCTCTTCTGGTGAACCAGAGCAGCGCACGGAAACGCTGTTTACCTTCCCACCGGAGTGGTACCTATTTATCTACCTGCACTTTGCCGTGCTTTCAAACTGCTAGGTTGGCAGGAGCAGGGACCGAGCAACGGGAGCTCAACCCGTCGCGGGGATTCAAACCACCAACCTTCTGATCGGCAAGTCCTAGGCTCTGTGGTTTAACCCACAGCACCACCCAAATCCCTCATTAATTCTTATCTGTGAAGTTACTGAAGGGGGGGGGGCAGGCTCTCCACACATGACACTTGTCAACTTCAACTGATGGAATTTGCGTCATTATTTATCTTCCAGACAGTCTCTCTCTCCCCCCCCCTTATCGTTTGAGAACTGGGTAGCAATTCAAACTTTTGCACAGTAAAGAGGAAGTCATCCTACAGCAGAGTAATGGCCCCATTCCTGGTGTCAGCTGTCCAGATGGGGCCTCCATTAAGAGATCTCGGTGGGAATTCATCGGATGCCGGCATGCATCCTTCCTTTCCTTCAGCCCCTGACATGTGATGTGCAATTGACCCCATCAAACCTGTATGCTGAACCAGAAGCCATTTCTATCCAGTTCTATCTAGTGCCACCCAGTCCACATTTCTGTGTACATTATGAGCAAACGCTATAACTCTTTTGGATTTTAGCTCTGCCTTCTGAGAGTTAAAAACAGGTGGTGCCTCATGTGTTTTTCCTCAAAGTTAGGAGATAGGAACCTCATGGGGAAAGGTTTTGCACTTCATTTCTACATTCTTCGTTCACTTTGAAATATAGAAAGCCAATTGATATGGGATCAGACCACTGGTCAGTCCATCTCAGGATTCCCACACTAACTAACAGTAGCTTTCCAGGATTTCAAACAAGGATTATTTCCAGCCCCACCTCAAGATGTCAGGGATTGAAACAAGGCATGCAGAGCAATACTCCTACCTCCGCACTTTCCTGGGAGTAAACCCCAGTAGACATAATGGGACTTCCTTCTGAGTAAGCATGCAAAAGGATGTGTCAGTTTAAGCCAACCTTCATGGAAAACTTGCCCCAACCAAAGGATAATTAAAAAAATAATTAATAACAATAATACATTAGGATTCCAGATTCCCCAATCATGCACATATACAAAAAGAGAAAAACATAAAGAATAAGAACTTGAGTGGTGGGTGGATGTAGTTAATCAGATTTATTGAAGAGATAGTGACAAATTATCCAATGGTTTTCTGAAAGGAGTGGAATCAATTAACCAATGCTTTATTCGAAAGGAGCAGACTGGCTCATTCTTCCTTGTGGTTGTAAAAACTTCTGCCAAGGAGTTTCTTGGAACTTCACCATCTCTTGCCTCAGCGCACACAGCACAGCAGAACATTGCGATATGGACAATTGTTATATTTCTCCTCCCACTTCAAGCCATTATGGCACCTGTAGCCCCGTGGCAGGCAATATCCTCTGTTGCCATAGCAGCCGACGACCGCAAGTCGTGTAGAAGCCTTTGGCCCAGAGTCTGGATATAAAAGAGGAGGGAAACATTCTTCAAAATACTTGAAGGGCCGTGAGACACAGAAATGACCAAACACCCCATGGGCTTAAGATCAGGGCTGATTTCATCTGAACAGTAGGAGGAGCATCTTGATGATAAGAACAGTTCAGCGATGGCTGGTCCATTGGGGTGAATGGGGCACTCCCCTACCAACATGAGTTTTCCTCCAGGCAGCCCCCACCTACCTGCCCTCTTACTCACAACTACCTGTCAGCTTTATCCTCCTGCAATCCCTGTAGAGCTCAACAGAGAGAGGAGGAGGGTGATATTCCTTCTGAAGAATCCTCAGCGTTTTACTTCTAGTTACTCTTTTTTGTATCTGTTTGCAACTTTCCTCTATTCTCAGGCATCTGGTAGCACGTGATGAGCTGCTTTAATGCTTCTCCACCTTTATTCATTTATTGCTAATTGCCTGTTACCTTTTATGGATTTCCTGTTTTCATTATTATATGGCTTCACTGTTGTCGGCTCTCTGGTTATAGACTCTGTATGATGCATATATTTTATATTAGTCTTAAATGTTTCTGTATTTTTGTAAGTCGCCATGGGTTATGATTAAATAAGTTTTGGGATTTTGCATGCAGTTTTGCCTAATGTAAACACAATTGTCCACCACGGAGCCAGCATATCTCTATCACGAATGGTGATGCTGACAAGAGCATGCATAACCATAATCAGGGCATGTTCCAGCCAAAGAGAAGCATTTTAAGAGATTTCAGTGGAAGAGTGAATCCCTGCACCCCAGTGAAATCCAGAACCTGTCCACCATGGAAGGTGTAGAAGATCATCTTCCATGCACATAACAATTACCTTCATCCTGTAAACCTTGATCATCACCAGCAGGGTCTTCCTCCTGGAGGAAGTCTTTCAAGTCCTCTCCCTCTTGCTTCTCCATTTTGGCCAGATCTGCTTCATCAGCCTGGGCACTGTAAAGGAAGACCAATGCAAAGAAAAGACAGACAAACTTCATGGCTCTTAGAAAATTTGTTGGGGCCACTGCAAGGAATCCCAAGGATGGACTAGCAATGGTGAGGCCTTGACAGAGTTCATGTCTATATATACAGGTTGGAAGCCAAGAAGGCTGCCCTAATAGACCGCATTTCATTGACTTTGAAGTCAATGAAGGGAAGGGAGCAAGATAAGGCCACATAGGGCATCTGAAATTACTTGATTCTTAATGACAAGAGTCTCTTTGATGTTGCCCCCAGTCTGCAAGCATTTTCTTTGGAGTTGAAATAATTGTATTTGCCCTGTTGCTGTTGCTAATAACCCCTTTGCTCCCCATCTGCTGGCCTCCTCATCTCCCCATCAGGCAGCTGACACATCATCTCAGGCTGCATTCAAATCCTGAATGGCAATAAAGTAGGTCCTGTTTTGGGTGCCCTGTTGTTAAATGGCAGTGTGTTCAGAGGAAGAAGGCCAGGTTTTCAAGGGCATCTCTTAAGAACAAACATCTTTAAACTGCAAAAGCGTAAGACATAGGAAAAACAAAGCAGCTCTTTTCAAGTATCTGAATGGCAACTAGTAGAATTGGAACAGGGTGAGTCAGCCACGTGATGGTGAGGAAACAGGTTGACAGATGGGAAGCCAGAGGGGTAATTAGAAAGGATGTTAAGGTAAATACGTGTCACAATACTGATGAAAGGGCCAATATTATATCTCATCATGGGGAACTCCCTTGCACCATTGATCCATCTAGCTCAGTATTGTCCACACTGATTGGCAACAGCTCTCTAGGGCTTCGTGTAGGGAAAATCCTAGCCCTACCTAGAGATGTCAGAGACTTATCCACAGTTGGAGGCAGTGATGCTTTTGAATATCACTTGCAAATTACAGGAGAGGAGAGGGCTTGTACTCATGTCGTACTTGAAGGCTTCCCACAGGCATCTGGGTGGCCACTGTGAGATCAGGGTGCTGGGCAAGAGTCATTGGCCTGATCCAACAGGGCTCTGTTGTTTAGTCGTTTAGTCGTGTCTGACTCTTTGTGACCCCCTGGACCAGAGCACGCCAGGCACTCCTGTCTTCCACTGCCTCCCGCAGTTTGGTCAAACTCATGCTGGTAGCTTCGAAAACACTATCCAATCATCTCGTCCTCTGTCGTCCCCTTCTCCTTGTGCCCTCCATCTTTCCCAACATCAGGGTCTTTTCCAGGGAGTCTTCTCTTCTCATGAGGTGGCCAAAGTATTGGAGCCTCAGCTTCATGATCTGTCCTTCCAGTGAGCACTCAGGGCTGATTTCATTCAAAATGGATAGGTTTGATCTTCTTGCAGTCCATGGGACTCTCAAGAGTCTCCTCCAGCACCATAATTCAAAAGCATCAATTCTTCAGCGATCAGCCTTCTTTATGGTCCAGCTTTCACTTCCATACATCACTACTGGGAAAACCACAGCTTTTACTATACGGACCTTTGTTGGCAAGGTGATGTCTCTACTTTTTAAGATGCTGTCTAGGTTTGTCAACAGGGCTCTACTTATGTTTATATACCATTTTGAATGCCAAGCAAATACCCTCTCACTGTGGTACAGTCCTTCCCCTAAAAGTAGGTTTTAGTTGCTTAGATGAATACTTGCAGTTGCTTCTCTCTCATCCTGCCTGGTTCAGAGTAGAATGAGGACTGGCCCATCTTCAATTTTCTGCAAAAAGAAAAGCAGAGAACTTTGTCTTCTGCTGGTAGCTTGCTCCGGGCCCTGCTTAGTAGCTTTGCAAATATAAAAATGCTTCATATGTATGCCTTTATCATAGGGATAAAGGGGGCCTGGAAGCCTACATTTGACCCACAGGCCTGAGCTCCCACCCTCAAGTTTTTTCAGTCTTGTGGCAAAGGTGAACAGTCAAGCAAGACCTTTTAAAAATAACAACAACTAGATCCTAATTCTATTTTGGCAAGATAGTACCGGTATTTCCTGGGTTTTTTTCCTGGTTTTTCTTCTAACTCCTCTTTTTCTCTCCTCCTCCTCCTCCTCCTCCTCCCCTACCATTTTAGTTTATATACTCTCTTCCCCATAATTCACAAATGTGCCCAAGTAACCCCCAGGCCTATAGATCTGCTAGACCTTCCCTTTGGTGTTCTGGTCAAGATGTCTCCCTCCACTGAATTACAGGAAGGGAAGTTAACCCAACGGGCTGTTCTTTCTATGTCTCTCTACCTGCTTTGCTTGCCCGCCCCCTGGAGGATGGCAGGATGCAGAGCACATCCCTGGAAGCAACTGATAGCTAATGTTGGCAGCAGTCTCAGAAACCTAAAACTATTCGAGTCGTTTCCTGGTATAAATGGTATAAATACCAGCAACGCTCCCAAAGATTCTCCATCCCTTACTTCGTTGAGCCTTGTCTTCCGGCTAGCATTGAAAGCGCAGCCAGTCGACAGCCATGAAGACGCTTTGCGTTCTCTTTGCTGTTGCCTTCTTGGTTTTCCAGGTCCAGGCCAATCCCAAACCACCATCTGAGGATGAAGTGGAAGTCAAGGAGGCTGATGTGTCTCGTGCTTATAAAGACGGTAAGTTGGGCTGAACAACAACATTCCACTTAGGTACCGCAGGCTGTGCAAGAATCCTAGAAACTGCAGTTGGAAGTGCAACCCTAGGCCAGCTCCTGCAGTGTGTGGTGGGAAAAGGATTACCTAGAATTACAAACCCCTCAAACTGTTCCGCTTTAAGTGGAACATCCCAGAATTACAGAAGCCTTCCCAGCTTCTGATCTGGGATGTCCCATTTGTGGCCCCGAAAGGTGTGCATCCCAGTTTTCCTCTGGGGCATGTTGGAGGATATGATCCAGCTACTCGGGACTTTCAAGCTTCATAGGAAGGACACGAGAAAACTGTTTCATTGCCCATCTCTTACTATGATGATGGCATGCATTCAGGCCCAACACCTACTGAGTTTGGTGGTACTGTGCATTTTAGGATTGCAGCCTAGGATTGCAGCATGGACCTGTTCCTTCTTGATGTGCCTTCAAGGTCTGGGCTGGGAAGTCTTTATTTATATTCCCTCAGGGGCAGCCTGTAAGGAGCTGTATAGCAGTGGTGGATAAGACTATAGTCAAATGAAGGCAGGACAGCCCCTCCCTCTCTCTGCCGTCCTCTTCTTTCCTCTCCCTCTCTTTTCCGCCACTTTCTTCACTCTTTTTGCCACCCGCCCCCCACCAATTCCTGAAGGGGACATGTAGTCATTGTGAGAGAAGGATGGTGGGCTAGATGGGGCATTGGCCTGATCCAGCAAGCTTTTCTTACGTTCTTAATACGAAAAACTGAAACACAACCAAGATTTGAAATTCACCCTTCTCTGAATTTTTAGAAGGCGGTCCTCCAGCCAAATGGCATGTAAAAAGGGGAATCTATTAGGTGAAAATGTGCCTAAAAATAACATAAAAATGCATCCCGGTGTTGTTGACAGCAATGTTTATATTAGGCGAAGGTGCGTACATTATTTAATTAATAGCCGTACCTTTTTCAAAATGAACAAAGGCAACTTCTAAAAATACTGAAATATATAAAGCAGATATAGTAAAGGGTAAAGGGGACCCCTGACCATTAGGTCCAGTCGTGGCCGACTCTGGGGTTACGGCGCTCATCTCGCATTACTGGCCGAGGGAGCTGGCGTACAGCTTCCGGGTCATGTGGCCAGCAGGACTAAGCTGCTTCTGGTGAACCAGAGCAGCGCATGGAAACGCCATTTACCTTCCCGCCAGAGTGGTATCTATTTATCTACTTGCACTTTGATGTGCTTTCGAACTGCTAGGTTGGCAGGAGCAGGGACCGAGCAACGGTAGCTCACCCAGTCGCAGGGATTCGAACCGCCAACCTTCTGATCGGCAAGTCCTAGGCTCTGTGGTTTAACCCACAGCACCACCCACATCCCAAAAAAGCAGATATACACATATATAAAATATACAGAGTCTAAAACAAAAGAATAAAGAACAGTGAAGCCCTGTAGTAATGGAAACCCACAACCCATAATAAGTAACAAAACCAGCCTAATATACAATTCAGCAAAATGAGAAATTAACAGTAAAAAACTGACTTTTTAAAGAATGTTTAAAAAAGAAGAAGAGTTAGAATGCAAATGTGGGAAACTGAATTTAAGATGGAAGAAGTGAGACATAGAGGGAAACCGAAAATGCCAGATTATTCACCAGTTGTTTGTTTAGAATGCAATCCTATGCATATCTATTTGGAAGCGAGCCCTATTGAAGTCAACGGGGCTTACTCTGAGGCTGCGTTGAAGTGGATCCGCCTGGCATTCTAGTCCAACCCTGTGTTGGAGAGTCCATACCTAGACCACCTCCACCAAATGATGCCAAGCCACTGCTTGAAAACTTCCATCCTGTGAGGGAAAGCCCATTAGCCCATGGGTAGGCAAACTAAGGCCCAGGGGCCGGATCTGGCCCAATCGCCTTCTAAACCCAGGAATCAGCATGTTTTTACATGAGTAGAATGTGTCCTTTTATTTAAAATGCATCTCTGGGTGCATAGGAATTCGTTCATTATTCCCCCCCCCAAAAAAAAAAATATAGTCTGACCCCCCCCAAGGTCTGAGGGACAGTGGACCGGCCCCCTGCTGAAAAAGTGTGCTGACCCCTGCAGTGATTAGCCCTTTAGTTATTTGGCTTCACTGTTGGGTGCTACAGTGCTGGCTGGTGCCCATTGGAACTGATAGGGTGGAAGGTAAGGAGGCCAACAGCCAAAGCCAATGAGAAGGAGAACCAACCGATTCTCATTTTATCCCCATCCTTCCCTTTGTCAAGTTGTACAGGAGGAGGAAGCTGAAATGGGCCCCATTCAACCCAACGGACCAGCCATCACTGATCTACTCTCACCATTAAGTTTTTCCTCCCACCGAAATCTACCCTCCCATAAATGAGTGCTTTGCTCATTTTTATGTCCGACAATATTTTCATGAATGCTTCTTTTTTACATTCAGACCCTGGGCTGAAGAAAGAACCAAAGGATTCTTCAAGGATTACGGTGGTCCTCTGTGCTTCAATGAACAAGGGTTACTGCCTGCCAAAGGATTTTCAGTGTGACACAGGCATGGTGTTCATGGATGAAGAAAATAACTGTCCATATCCTCACATTCTGAAGTGCTGTGTGCGCTGATACAAGATTTGGCGGAGTGTCGTGAAAACCTTTGGAAGAAGTTTCTAGAATTAACCACTCCACTCCTTTGGAATAAATCACCGGTTTATAATTTCTACTCCTTTCAGCAAATAATTGGTTAATTAACCTCCCCTTCCCTTCAATAAATGACCTATTAATTGCACACAAACCCTGCTCAAAATGTTTTTCCTTAAGTTTCTTTTTTGCATACACGCAAGAACATGGAATCTGAAATCCTCCTTCATTACTTAGTTACAGTGGTACCTCTGGTTACGAACTTACAGTAATTTGTTCCAGAGGTCTGTTCTTAACCTGAAACCGTTCTTAACCTGAGGTACCACTTCAGCTAATGGGGCCTCCACTGCCGCTGCGCGATTTCTGTTCCCATCCTGGGGCAAAGTTCTTAACCCAAGGTACTACGGTATTTCTGGGTTAGTGGAGTCTGTAACCTGAAGCATCTGTAACCTGAGGTACCACTATATTTGTTATATTTCTATTATGCATAGGTTGGGGCAGTTTTTCCATGAAGGTTGGCTTCTAATGACGCAACCCTTTGCATGTTTACTCAAAGGAAATCCCATTACATTTACTGGAGTTTAGTCCCAGGAAAGCGGAAAGGAAGGAGTGGAGCTCAGTGACGTCACAGGCACATGACATGGCATTGAGCCCCTCCAGTGTTGGTCCCCAAACGCTGCCTCTGGATTCAGTCCTAAACTGAGGGTTTCCCCGGGGAAAATGATGCTGTGAATGAGCCCCAAGCCAGCTTTCAATCTTCTAAAACAGGTGCGCCAAATAGGGAGGGGCTGGGGGTGCCAAGGACCCCCAAATATTTTCAGTGAAGAGGCGGCTCACCCTCAAAGTTTTGTGGTGGGTGTGTGACATGCTACAGGGCTGTGGGACACCCACGTGACACATCAGCACACCTTGGCAGCGTGTGTGCATGATGTCAGCATGCCCTGTGATGCGGTGTGCATGTATGGCATGCTGACGTTGCGTGACCCCAGCTCCCTCAATTGCGGGGACAAGGCGGAGTGTGTGTCCCTAAGTGTGCACAGAATGCATAAATGTCAGTCTGCAGACTGCAAAAGACGACCACTGCAAAAGTGACAGAGGAACCTCACAGCTGTAAACTTTGGGGGTTCTCATTGTAAAAGACCACAGAGATAATTGACAACAGTAATGCCCTTAAAGGAAGAATTTATTCCTATACAGTGGTACCTCAGGCTAAGAACTTAATTCATTCTGGAGGTCCGTTCTTAACCTGAAACTGTTCTTAACCTGAAGCACCACTTTAGTTAATGGGGCCTCCCGCTGCTGCCACGCCTCCGGAGCACAATTTCTGTTCTCATCCTGAAGCAAAGTTCTTAACCCAAGATACTATTTCTGGGTTAGCGGAGTCTGTAACCTGAAGCTTATGTAACCTGAAGCGTATGTAACCTGAGGTACCACTGTATACAGGACTGCCACCAGGCTATGTTCCACTGGCTTTGAATTTGCACCCGTGATAAGGGTGCAATATAACATCACATATGGCATTTGAGATCATTTTATTCTTCATGGCTGAGTTATCTTTGAAGTTGCCTCCAAATATATTGGCCCTTTCATCAGTATTGCAGCACCTATTTACCTTAACCTCCTTCCTAATTACCCTCTGGCTTCCCATCTGTCAACCTGTTTCCTCACCATCACGTGGCTGACTCATCCTGTTCCAATTCTATTGGTTGTCATTCAGATACTCAAAAAGAGCTGCCTTGTTTATGCTATGTCTTATGCTTTTGCAGTTTAAACATGCATGTTCTTAAGAGATGCCCTCGCCATCTTCCTCTGAACACACTGCCATTTATCAATGGGGCACCCGAAACAGGATCCACTTTATTACCATTCATGATTTGAATGCAGCCTAAGATGAGTCAATTTTCGCAGGCATCTGCTGGCTCCTTTTTAGCTTCAAATCAACTAAGACAACTAGATAATTTCACCTCCGTGCAAGATTTATGTATAAGCTAAACAAGCTATAACTTAGGGCTCCACTCTCTTGGCCCCCCCCAAAAAAATAAAGAAAAAAAATCTGGATGTGATGTACATTTCCAAAATATAAGATAAAAAACAAATAAAATAAAACCTACATATGGCAACGGTGTTTTGTGTTGAGTAGGTTCCTATGATGTAAGTAATGGGCCCCAAACTTTTAAAGTTAGAGCTTAATAATTATTTCACTATTAATATACTTCTTCTTAATTGTATTTCAGTTCAACAATTACTTTGATAAAATACATATTTTGTTATGTTAGATACCTATTAGGTCCTTAAATTACCACACAGCATATATTCAACACAGAAAACAGTGACAATTTGTTGTTGACAAAGGACAGCTGGACATATAAAGGGCCCCATTACCTTCACTAGCTTAGGGCCTCATCAAACCTAAATCCAGCCCTGTTTCACCTATACTGCTCCTAAGATATTCCACTCATCCAACTATGTATTATTAGGAGATCCCCTCACCAATCTGCTCCCCCTCTAGACATACTTCTGTATCTCAATGTGTTGTCCAAAACTTGACACAGTATCCAAGATGCATCGAAAAGTGTAGAATGAATACCATTCACTATAGTTTCCCCTCTTCTGCTGTCAATCTGTGTGTTCCCTGTGTCTTTCTTTTACAACTGAAGCCGTGATGTAGATTTATATCAGTTGATTCTCATTCTGTCAGTTTCAATCAAAGGCCCCAGACTGTCAAGTTCATTCTGAATCTTCATACTGCCATCAATGGTGTTAACTGTGCCTCCTGGTTTTGTGTCATCTGCCTATTCAAGGAGCAACTCTTCCGTGTCCTCATCTTATTCATGAAAATGTTCAATTATACAGGGCTTAGGTCAGAGCCCTGCAGCACTCAAAAGCTCCATCCTGAATAACACAGAGACAAAAATGACCCAACTAAATAAAGAGCAGAATAAGGATGGGGGAAGAGTTTAATTTTGTTTGCGTTTAATGAGAAACTGCCTAATTTGCAGTTTCAGACCAGTCCGCATAGGAAAAACCAGCTATACATCAAAATGCAGATTTTCAGTTCTTTCAATCCATTTTTTGCCAATTCCAAAAAGGACACAAAGTGCATGTATTAAGCAGAAAGCCCACAAACAGTAAGAATAACATGCAAAATGCATCATAGCATAAAAAAAGTTTGAAAAAAAAGGTCCTATGTCAACCCTGCATACAAAAAGATGCTTATTGGAAGAAATGCTGTTGAATTCTCCTGAGGGTTATTTTCTTTTGAAAAATAAAGTGAAATCGCCAGGGGAAAAATTATAACTGAATTTAAGATTGGAAACCTGAGAAACTGAGAGAAAGCCACATTGCATTGGCAGTTCATTCCTATAACAGAATAAATAAATTATTGCAAGATTTTGGGAAATGGTGGTAAATGAACTTTGAAAATCGTGAAATATATATATATATATATATATATATATATATATATATATATGCAGGTTTTGGTGTCTTCGGGTGTCTTCCCGTGTAAGAGTCGGGGTGTCTGTGCGACGTTTCGACGAGGTCTCACTCGTCATCTTCAGGCTGGTGCTTTCGGCTTCTTGTTACTGACTGTTCCAGTAACAAGAAGCCGAAAGCACCAGCCTGAAGATGACGAGTGAGACCTCGTCGAAACGTCGCACAGACACCCCGACTCTTACACGGGAAGACACCCGAAGACACCAAAACCTGCATATATATATATATATATATATATAGAGAGAGAGAGAGAGAGAGAGAGAGTCTCCCAAAAGGGCTTTGAACAATACCACAAATGCCCAGTCTTTCCCCACACTCAGAGCCCAGGACCATCAAAATAAATATTGCTTAGTAGATTATGGTGAGGATGTGTCAGCTGCCTGATGGGGAGATGAGGAGGCCAGCAGATGGGGAGCAAAGGGGTTATTAGCAACAGCAACAGGGCAAATACAATTATTTCAACTCCAAAGAAAAGGCCTGTGGACTGGGGGCAACATCAAAGAGACTCTTGTCATTAAGAATCAAGTAATTTCAGATGCCCTATGTGGCCTTATCTTGCTCCCTTCCCTTCATTGACTTCAAAGTCAATGAAATGCGGTCCATTAGGGCAGCCTTCTTGGCTTCCAACCTGTATATATAGACATGAACTCTGTCAAGGCCTCACCATTGCTAGTCCATCCTTGGGATTCCTTGCAGTGGCACCAACAAATTTTCTAAGAGCCATGAAGTTTGTCTGTCTTTTCTTTGCATTGGTCTTCCTTTGCAGTGCCCAGGCTGATGAAGCAGATCTGGCCAAAATGGAGAAGCAAGAGGGAGAGGACTTGAAAGACTTCCTCCAGGAGGAAGACCCTGCTGGTGATGATCAAGGTTTGCAGGATGAAGGTAATTGTTATGTACGTGGAAGATGATCTCCTACACCTTCCATGGTGGACAGGTTCTGGATTTCACTGGGGTGCAGGGATTCACTCTTCCACTGAAATCTCTTAAAATGCTTCTCTTTGGCTGGAACATGCCCTGATTATGGTTATGCATGCTCTTGTCAGCATCACCATTACTGATAGAGATATGCTGGCTCCATGGTGGACAATTGTCTCTACATACTCTTAGATAGGATTGTCTTTGCATTACATCAAGTCACCGATATTCTAGATGAATGGTTGAGTGAGAAATGTACTTCATAGTAGCCAAGAAGTTGCAGAACCTCAAGCATGAGAATTTCTAGGATGACATGTTGTGGTTGGTAATGCCCACACTGTAGATTTTCAACTAGACATCAGAGGCATGTATTAGGGTAAAGTGTGCCTTTACGAGGATGAGGATTAGGAGAATGAGGATTATGAGCATGATCATATTGTTGTTGTTGTTAATCACATAGATGCATTTCGTTGTGTAAAATCGTTTCCAGCAGTGTTTATATCAGGCAAAACTGTATGCCGAAAGCCAAAACTTATTTAATCCAGTGGCCCTGCTCAGCTTTTTCCAAATAACCCAAGGCGAGTTACAAAAATAAAGAAATATTTAAGACTAATATAAAATATTTGCATCATACAGAGTCTATAACCAAAGAACAAACAACAGTAAAATCATATAGAGTGGTACCTTGGTTTTCGAGCGAATTGTCTTCCGGAACAGATTACATTCAAGAACTGAGGTGCCACTGTAATAATGAACACAGGCTACCCATAAAAGGTAACAGAAAATTAGCAATAGATAAATAAAGGTGGAGAAGCATTAAAACGGCTCATCACGTGTGGGAAAATGATTGCTTGTACATAAGAGCATGAGCAGAGTTCTTATTATTGCAGAGTGATTTTACAGCACGAGATATTGCTAAGAGCATGATGAGCACGTGAACACCTCATGCTAGACTAAATGATTGGCTCACGTAGCATAGGACTCTCTTTGTTTGCGGGCAAGGGCAAGGTTGCATTCCTTTGATTTGTTACTTTTTTGGGTACGGGGCAGAACAAACGCTGTGCTGGAGGAGAGAGGATGATCTTATTTTCACTGCACACAATAAACATTGCACGGCAAAAGCCAAAGCTTTTTCTTCAAGTCATCTTGGTGTGAGACTGATTATTTCGGATGTCGAGCAGGTTCTCGACAATCACGTACTATCAGATGTCTGAGAACAGAGGAAAGTTGCAAACAGGTACCAAAAAGAGTAACTAGGAGTAAAACGCTGAGGATTCTTCAGAAGGAATATTACCCTCCTCCTCTCTCTGTTGAGCTCTGCGGGGATTGCAGGAGGATAAATCTGACAGGTAGTTGTGAGTAAGAGGGCTGGTAGGTGGGGGCTGCCTGGAGGAAAACTCATGTTGGTAGGGGAGTGCCCCATTCACCCCAATGGACCAGCCATCGCTGAACTGCTCTCATCATCAAGATGCTCCTCCTACTGTTCAGCTGAATCTGGCCCTGATCTTAAGCCCATGGGCTGTTTGGTCATTTCTGTGTCTCACGGCCCTTCAAGTATTTTGAAGAATGTTTCCCTCCTCTTTTATATCCAGACTCTGGGCCAAAGGCTTCTACACGACTTGCGGTCGTCGGCTGCTATGGCAACAGAGGATATTGCCTGCCACGGGGCTACCGGTGCCATAATGGCTTGAAGTGGGAGGAGAAATATAACAATTGTCCATATCGCAATGTTCTGCTGTGCTGTGTGCGCTGAGGCAAGAGATGGTGAAGTTCCAAGAAACTCCTTGGCAGAAGTTTTTACAACCATGAGGAAGAATGAGCCAGTCTGCTCTTTTCAAATAAATCATTGGTTAATTGATTCCACTTCTTTCAGAAAACCATTGGATAATTTGTCACTATCCCTTCAATAAATCTCTGATTAACTACATCCACCCACCACTCAAGTTGTTATTCTTTATGCTTTTCTCTTTTTACAAATGTGCAAGAATCTGACATCCTTGTGCATTATTGCTATTAATTAATTTTTTAATTGTCCTTTGGTTGGGGCGAGTATTCCATGAAGGTTGGCTTAAACTGACACATCCTTTTGCATGCTTACTCAGAAGGAAGTCCTCTTATGTCTACTGGGGTTTACTCCCAGGAAAGTGGGGAGGGAGGGGTATAGCGCTGCAAGCCTTGGTTCAATCCCTGACATCTTGAGGGGGGGCTGGAAATAATCCTTGTCTGAAATCCTGGAAAGTTTCTGCTAGTCAGTGTGGGTAACCCTGAGATGGACTGACCAGTGGTCTGATCCCATTTTGGTTGGCTTTCTACATTTCCAAATGAACGCAGAATGTAGAAATGTAGTGCAAAACCTTTCCCCAAGAGGTTCCTTTCTGCTAAATTTCAGGAAAAACACATGAGGCACCAACTCTTCTTAGCTCTCAGAAGGCAGAGCTAAAATCCGAAAGGGCTTATGGCATTTGCTCATAATGTACACAGAAAGTGGACTGGGTGGCACTAGATGCCTGCATCCAATGAATTCCCACTGAGATTTCTTAATGGAAGAAGAAGTGTTTGGATTTGATATCCCGCTTTATCACTACCCGAAGGAGTCCCAAAGCGGCTAACAGTCTCCTTCTCCTTCCTCCCCCACAACAAACACTCTGTGAGGTGAGTGGGGCTGAGAGACTTCAAAGAAGTGTGACTAGCCCAAGGTCACCCAGCAGCTGCATGTGGAGGACTGGGGGCGCGAACCCGGTTCACCAGATTACGAGTCCACCGCTCTTCACCACTACACCACACTGGCTCTCATCTGGACAGCTGACACCAGGCATGGGGCCATTACCCTGCTGTAGGATGACTTCCTCTTCACTGTCTAAAAGCTTGAATTGCTACCCAGTTCTCAAACGATAAGGGGGGGGGGAGACTGTCTGGAAGATAAATAATGACCCAAATTCCACCAGTTGAAGTTCACAAGTGTCATGTGTGGAGAGCCTGCCCCCTTCAGTAACTTCACAGATAAAAATTAACGAGCAGTTTATATTTTATAGTCCCTTTTTATTCAGGCATCAGGTTGCAAGCAATAATCTACATCCCTCCCATTTTAACTCATGAGCTAATGCCACAATCTGCTCCGATTGTATATTTTATCTTTATGAACACTTTTTTTATTGTGTTTTGTTACGTGAGCTGGTCTTTGACCGTAATAAATTATATATCTCTCTCTACATCCCTCCCCAATCTTCCCCTCTAATCACAACTATTTGTCGCTTGGGTCAGCTGTCTCACTCTAACATAGGCCCTTGTTCCTGCTGATCCACAAAGCTGAACCATAGACTCCTGGCAATGGTGGTTCCAGGATTCAGGAGCACTCATCCTCAGGAGCTTCAGTGGGTCCTCATTCTGGAGGAGACAGGAGATGCAACCTGAGAAGTGCTTCCATCACCTGATCTGCTGGGATACTCTGTGCATATTGGGAAGGGTGGTTCTTTGTGGGCAATGGGTCATCTGCTGGGGATGGGGCCCTGGAACATTCCCAACCGTGTGACCCTCTGGATCAAGCCCTGATCTCCTATATATTGTGGCCAATGGGTTGCTGCTCCCCGGACATGTGAGTTGCTGTTGCATCTCCTTTGTTTTCTCCCTAATCATACTAAGCTTAAAGTGACACTCTGGACCCAGTGCAGCTGGAGAAGAAAGAGAGCACCAGCAAAGAATCTAAGGGATTTTGCTGGATGCCAAATGGGTGCCTCCCTCCCCTTAGCAGATAAAGCCAAAGTTTAGAGGTTAGGACTGAGAAGAAAGACAGCAAGCTGGAAAGCCAGGGAGGCAGAACATGGTGTTTGATTTTTGTCTTAATTGAAGGCTGCAGTTACAGAAGAAACAAGACCCTTCTGGGGTGCTTGCTGTGAACCCCTCCATCACAGGCTCAGCTTGTATATATGTGTACACAAACCATATATCATGAAGACTCACAGTCCCTGCTGTGCCTCATTCCTCAAAGGAAACACAAACCCTGGGTAAACACCTAGAACCTTTTAAATCTCACACCGCTCAGAGATTGGGGTGACATGCAACAGTGTGTGTGTATCTGGACTGCTTGCATTGCTTGACAGCCCAATCTACCTGCCAACCAACCCACCCCCTTCCCTTTGTTCCTCAACCCAACCTCCATTCCCTCACAGATCCTTCATGTCCTTCAGCCCCTCCATCCTCAAAAATGACACATGCAAATTCATTATACGAAATATTGCACTGACTGGGATAAAAAAAAAAAATCTCAACTTAGAAGGCCTCACTGAAAGGCAGAAGTCATCAACATGCACTGAAAAGATGCCAAAAAGGTTTCTAGCTGTCTGCAGCCACAACCAGCAGCTCAACATTCTTAAAATCTGCCGTTTCCCTCAAAATCACAACACTGTCATGTCGCCAGTCAGATCTGGATATGTTTCAACATGATGAGAAATACAACTGGGTGAGGTCAGACTGCCTAATCTGATTGGCAATGGGAGATTCACATTCTTTCTGATTTCTTTTTTGAATAGAGAGAGAAATAAGTTGCAAAGAGACTTTTAAAAGGCCCCCAAGGCAAGCAGGTGTACAGCCTTTGAGAGAAGAGATAATATTTTTTTTTGAAAAACAAAATTCCAGTAGCACCTTAGAGACCAACTAAGTTTGTTCAGGGTATGAGCTTTCATGTGCATGCACACTTTTTCAGATACACAGATTTCTGCTTGCACACCAAAGCTTGTAGCCAGAACAAACTTATTTGGTTTCTAAGGTGCTACTGGATTTTTATTTTTATTTTTATTTTTTATTTTGACTGCATCAGACCAACACGGCTATGTACCTGATTTTGAGAGAAGAGAATATCCTTTAACATTTCTCCAATGAAAATGGGAAAATGTCATCCTATTCAATAATAATAACAACAGCAACACCAAACTATTACTTATTACTTATTAAAGGTAAAGGGACCCCTGACCATTAGGTCCAGTCATGGACAACTCTGGGGTTGCGGCACTCATCTCACTCTATAGGCCGAGGGAGCTGGCGTTTGTCCACAGACAGCTTCGGGGTCATATGGCCAGGATGCCTTAGCCGCTTCTGGCAAACCAGAGCAGTGCATAGAAATATTGTTTACCTTCCCGCTGGAGTGGTACCTATTTATCTACTTTGACGTGCTTTCGAACTGCTAGGTTGGCAGGAGCAGGGACTGAGCAACGGGAGCTCACCCCGTGGTGGGATTCCAACTGCCGACCTTCTGATCGGCAAGCCCAAAGCTCAGTGGTTTACACCACAGCACCACCCGCATCCCTTATTACTCTGCCCATCTGACTGGGTCGCCCCAGCCACTCTGGATGGCTTCCAGCATATATAAGAACATAATAAAACATTTAACAACTTCCCTGTACACGTCTGCATTCAGATGTCTTCTAAAGCTTGTTTAGTTGCTTACCTATCTCCTTGGGACATCCCAGGATAAAATCAGAAACTGGGACGGTTTTTGTAACTCTGGGACTGTCCCTGGAAAAAAGGGGTGCTTTGAGGGTCTGGAAGTGATTAACATTGCAGGATTCAGGACAAGCAAAATGAAGCCCATTTCTACATAGCACAACTGTGGAGTTGACGTCCTCAAAGTACAACAATGACCATCAAATGGGATGGCTTTGAAAGAGTTCTGGGCAAACTCCTGAAGGATGAGACTGCCAATGGTTGCCAGCCATGTCTGCTATATTCTCCCTCCACTTACCTGTCCAGTTTGGGTTGGGCTGGGGACCAATACATGGGTTCAAGGTTTATTTTCCCCCACCCTGGGTTCTGAGAAGCCATTTTTCCAGTTCTGCCACCTCTTCCAGCAACACTTCAGGCAAAAGGCCACAGCCAAGCCAACATTCTACAACTCTTTTTGGAGTAAGAGGAAATGAAAGTAGGGGATTTTGAAAGCGACTGCAGTTCGGTCAACGTTTCAGGAAATTACTTTTATCTGCCCACTTCAGAATAGAACTTAATGTGTTCTGTTTACACAGGGCTTTCTGGGCAGCAGCAGCAGCAGGGCATGTGTGCAGAGAGCCTTCTTTTAACTTCTGAACTGTGCAAACATTTGGAGAGATGTGATTTCAGCAAATGCTCAGAGGTGATTGATCAGCAAAATAAGCTTCAGCTGATTACTCTTGTTGAATACAATCTTGCAAACGAACCTCGAAGGGAGGGGGGAATACAGGAAGAAATAGACAGGAGAAGCACAGCTGGGGAATTTGCCTTTAGCAGGAAATCAGTCTGGGCTGCTCACATTTCTGATTCTCATATTTTGATCACATCACATGTATGGATCTGATGTGTTGTCATGAACTGCATCCGGTAATAGCAGTGCTCCCCCCCAAAAAAAGAGAAATGTTTAGGGCTACTCTCATTTTCCTACTCATATTGAAATACTGCCCCTCAATGAGGCCAAACTTAGATTCACAAAAGGTTTAGGGGTATGCGTACCCCTGCATCCCCCCAGAAAAAAAAGCACTGGGTAATAGTAAGAGTAACAGTTATAACAGTCCTCTGCAAATTTTGTTACCAATTCCTTCCGGTCAAGTAGTGATGCTTGGGAATATATAATGAGTTGAACAAAAAAAATGTTTAAAATAACCTTTTCTAACCCCCCAAGACTTCTTTTTAGGAATTCTAGGCGCCGAAATCCCAAGGGAGCAGATAGGACTATTTATGTATGCAACCACGGCTGCACAGATGTTATTGGCCCAGAGATGGAAAGAAGATAAAGTCCCTATCAAAGAAGAATGGCAGATGAAGTTGATGGATTGTGCCGAAATGGTCAAAATGACTGGAAGAATCAGAAATCAGGAAGACCAAAATTTTAATAAGGAATGGGGAAAATTTATAACTTATCATAAAAACCATTGTAAACGGTTAAAATCATTAGCAGGGTTGGAATATCACTTGCAGTTTAATGGTGAATTTTGGACATGATGGAGAAGAAAAATATTTTGGATTATCATTACCAGTTTGACCCCCCTCTATGGGACCCTGTAAGTTACTTCTTTGGTCCTTTTATCAGCACATGTGGGACCAACATGGATAGCTGGCCCTGATGAATACTTGAGGTTCCTGACCCGTATGGTTGTAATTCATGGGCAATCATTTAATTTTATCCTGATTCTAATTATTTTAATCAGTTATTTGATTGTGTTTTAATGTATTTGATATTTGATGTTAGCCGCCCTGAGCCCAGTCTTGGCCAGGGAGGGCGGGGTATAAATAGAAATTTACTTACTTACTTACTTACTTAAAGATGCAGGAGGAAATGATTAACAACAGGACCCACAAAGGGGAGGAGGGAAGTCCAAGGGATTCCTTGGAATCTTGTTTTTATGTTGTGAGTTGGACACGTGACTGTATAATGTCAATTTGAAAAAAACAATTTTTTTATTAAAAAAATGGTGCTTGGGCATGTTCAATTGATATAGTTGCTATATAGTGTGTGTGTGTGTGTGTGTGTGTGTGTGTGTGTGTGTGTGTGTGTAGGCAACATTCTTGAGGAAATGTAAGTTTTTATATGTTTGAGCTTTGAGAAATACATTTGCCACCAACACTGGAAGAGTGAGATGTTTCCTTAGAGCAACAGAAACGTTAGGCACATTATCCAGGAGTTTTTCTTGCTCTATGAAGAGAAGTACTCCTTGTATAGACTTTGGAAGTCTTTGAGCTATTGCTAGAAATTCACAACACAGATATTCAGCATCACTATCTTTGTTTCCATTGAGTATAAATGATTTTTCCAAATTGTAGCAGGTCTTAAGTACGTACATCTTCAGCAGATTTTTCTGTTGATGCTCTGTACATCACACAGGTGGCCAAACAGGCCATTGTATAGTTGTAGCTGTTGGAATCTCTCTTCAACAGACTGTATGACTGTGTCTAAGACAGCATAGTAGAAACTTATTTCAATTTTTTGCTTTGGAACTCGTGGTGCCTCTTCTCAGGCCACATACTCAAACTACAATTTCATTTGCCTTTTTTCTAACTTGCTCTTTCTCAAAGTTTGCATACCTCCCAAGCACCCCAGAAAAAAGGGACATCCCATTTTTTCATGTGACCATTTTGGGTGCCATGCTCTCACATGCTGCGTTCTCAACCCCCAAAAACACTTTTTTGGGGGGGTGAGTGTGAGGCGTGGGTCATGTGACTTGTCCAGGAGTATGTCCCAGAAGACTTGCATCCTGGTTTGGGGTCAGAAAAAGTTGGATGGTATTAGTTTGGAAGCATTTCTAGTTCTTTTGCAGTCTCAGCAACATCTATCAAAACTTTTTGAACATCCCCTCCCCGTACCTGCAGCCCACAAGGGAATTCTTGGTCACTTGCAACTGGCTTGTAACGGAATTTAAACCAGCTTCCTTATTTTGCAGTGGCTTGATTGTAAGTTTGACTTAAAAAAAGGATGTTGTACCATGTAACAAGTGATCAACTTGAACATACAAATGTTTCAATTCAGCAAGCCTGTTGAGTTCCTGTCCAAATTCATCAATCAGGCCCTAATGGAAGAATCACAAAACCGTAGTGTTGGAAGGAAAGCCAGGGGTCATCCAGTCTAGTCCTCTGCAATGCAGGAATCACAGATAAACCATCCCTGGCAGTTGACCATTCAACCTTGCTTCAAAAGATCCAGCACAACATAAACATATTACACAAATTAAAAGAGGGGACTGGTGTCAGGAACCAGGCACAACAAATCAACAACATCAAAGCGATTAATTTAATTCTCCCGGGGTATTTTGCAACTTCATCCCAGTTTTTCACACAACGCAGCACTTCAGGGTGCGGGTATTTGGGCAGTTGTTGAATCTCTCCTTCATCACAAAGCCTGAGGCACACCGGAGCTTCCGCAGTAAGCAGTATCCCCAAGGCCAGAGGCAAGAGATTTTCCCGTCCTGTGGTGGTGCAACTGCCTGCCCATTCTCTGCTGGAAAGGGGGGAAAAAGGCAATAATGATAGTGTTGGGAACATGCAAGGGACACACAGTGGAGGAGAGGAGAGGAAGTGCTTTGGTGGGACTCATGAGTTGAATCCCTTGCAATGACTACAACGAAACATATATGCAGCAAAACATATGCAGTCATACAACAAAACATATGCAGTCATTAGCAGTCGTCAACAGGTTTACCATACCCATTGAGTCAATCACCCATCTCCCACTACCCTTCTGAGAAAAACCCCACCCCACCCTCCCTCTATATACACTGGTACCTCGGGTTACAGCTGCTTCAGGTTACACACTCTGCTAATCCAGAAATAGTACCTTGGGTTAAGAACTTTGCTTCAGGATGAGAACAGAAATTGTGCTCCGGCGGCGTGGCGGCAGCAGGAGGCCCCATTAGCTAAAGTGGTGCTTCAGGTTAAGAACTTTTTCAGGTTAAGATCGGACCTCCGGAACAAATTAAGTACTTAACCTGAGGTTCCACTGTATAAGGGTCTGGTGACTTCTGTTGCAGTGTATCTGAAGAAGTGTGCATGCACACGAAAGCTTATAACCAGAACAAACTTAGTTGGTCTCTGGGCAATTTTTAATTTTTTTTATTTATTTTGACTGTGTCAGACCAATATGGCTACCTACCTGAATCCACAAAACATATATGAAATCAATCAAAATTTAATGTATCATCTATCTATCTATCTATCTATCTATCTATCTATCTATCATCTATCATCCATCCATCAAGCCATCCATCCATCCAAGAAGTATTGTTGGAAATGTAATATTTTCAACAGGTACCAACAGAACAACGAAAAAGTTGCCTGTTGCATATATAATTTAATGGAAGGGGAGTCCAAAGCATAGGTGTTGCCACATTAATGTCCAATGCTGATATCACACAAATCATATCTCCTGATGGGATCACAGAATCGTACAATCATAGAATTGTCGAGTTGCAAGGGACCCAAAGGTCATTTAGTCCAACCCCTGCAATGCACAAATCTTTCACCCAACATGCCCCCCCCAGTTCCTGAGTGAAATACACTCTTTTTGATGTTGTTGTTGTTCTGTAAGAACCCCTCAGCTTACCATCTGCCTGATAAGCAGCACGCTCAGTCTCAGGATCCTTGCTGTCCTTCAGTTTGCCTGTAGACCACAGATCTAGCCTGGCCTGGCTATGGAGAACCAAGAAGAGGACTACAAAGATGAAGTGAAGGGTCTTCATACTCGAGATTGAGCTGTGTCCCCAATTTCTGGTGGAAGTAAAGAGCCTGAGAGTTTCTGGAACTTCTGGAAAGGTGTGCAGAGATCTTACTATTTATTCATTTTTTTCCCCTTCTGGCTAAACACCAAGAAATTAGTAAGAGGATTGAGTCAATTCTATGTCGTTGTTCTTGAAGGGCAGCTCACGTTGCCCACTCAGAAGCTCTTGAAATGCTTTTGGCTTACAGTTTACTTTAGGAAGACTGGAAGCTTCCTTGTAAAAGGCTCCCCCCCTACGCTGACTGGCAGTAGCTCCCTCCATAGTCTCAGGAGGGGAAGGGGTTTTCTCCCCATTCCCTGTTTTGTAAATAATAATAATAACAATAATTTATTATTTATACCCCACCCATCTGGCTGGGTTTCCCCAGCCACTCTGGGCGGCTCCCAACAGAATATGAAAATACAATAATCTATTAAACATCAAAAGCTTCCCTAAACAGGGCTGCCTTCAGATGTCTTCTAAAAGTCTGATAGTTGTTTTTCTCTTTGACATCTGGTGGGAGGGTGTTCCACAGGGTGGGTGCCACTACCGAGAAGGCCCTCTGCCTGGTTCCCTGTAACTTGGCTTCTCACAGTGAGGGAACTGTCAGAAGGCCCTCGGCGCTGGACCTCAGCGTCCGGGCAGAAAGATGGGGGTGGAGACGCTCCTTCAGGCATACTGGACCGAAACCGTTTAGGGCTTTAAAGGTCAACACCAGCACTTTGAATTGTGCTCGGAAACGTACTGGGAGCCAATGTAGGTCTTTGAAGACCGGTGTTATGTGGTCTCGGCGGCCGCCCCCAGTCACCAGTCTAGTTGCTGCATTCTGGATTAGTTGTAGTTTCCGAGTCACCTTCAAAGGTAGCCCCACGTAGAGCGCATTGCAGTAGTCCAAGCGGGAGATAACTAGAGCATGCACCACTCTGGCGAGACAGTCTGCGGGCAGGTAGGGTCTCAGCCTGCGTACCAGATGGAGCTGATAAACTGCTGCCCTGGATACAGAATTGACCTGCGCCTCCATGGACAGCTGTGCGTCCAAAATGACTCCCAGGCTGCGCACCTGGTCCTTCAGGGCCACAGTTACTCCATTCAGGACCATTGAGTCCTCCACACCCGCCTACCTCCTGTTCCCCCAAAACAGTACTTCTGTCTTGTCAGGATTCAACCTCAATCTGTTAGCCACCATCCATCCTCCAACTGCCTCCAGACACTCACACAGGACCTTCACCACCTTCACTGGTTCCTATTTAAAAGAGAGATAGAGCTGGGTATCATCTGCATACAGATGAACACCCAGCCCAAACCCGCGATGATCTCTCCCAGTGGCTGCATGTAGATGTTGAAAAGCATTGGGGAGATATCGGAACCCTGAGGCACCCCACAAGTGAGAACCCAGGGGTCTGAACACTCCACCCCCCCCCCACTTTCTGAACACGGTCCAGGAGGAAGGAGCAGAACCACTGTATAACAGTGCCCCCAGCTCCCAGCCCCTCTAAACAGTCAAGAAGCATGTTATGGTCAATGGTATCCTCTGCAAATAAAAATAAAATAAAACACAAACACATCATAGAATTGTAAAGTTGGAAGGGACCCCAAGAGTCATCTAGTCCAATTCCCTGAAATGCAGAATTGGGTTAAATCACATGTTTCTTTCTGAATATCTGTCACTGACAATAATAAAGAGAGTGATTGATTGAATTTGGCCACATTCTGTAAGGTATCAATAGTTTGGGTGTTGTTAAGTGAATAAATACTGAATCACATAGCTAAGATGACAACAAAGAGAATAATAGTTTGGAGAATCAGAATTTCAGTGCCCAAAAACATTTCGTAATATGCAAAGTGAAAGTGTTTCAAATGATTTGGATTGTTGAGTGACAACAGTTGTTTCTGGCAACAGTCTCAGAAACCTAACACCATTCTGCCCTTTTCCTGGTATAAACCGTATAAATACCAGCAAAGCTTCCATAGATTCCCCACCCTTCTCTTCATTGAGCCTTTTCCTTCCATTAGCATTGCGACTGCAGCCAATCTTCCACCATGAAGATGCTCTACGTTCTCTTTGCTGTTGCCTTCTTGGTCTACCAGGTCCAGGCCAATCCCAAACCACCATCCGAGGATGAAGCCAAGGAGCCTCTTGACCCTGAAATGAAGTTGAAAGAGGGTAAGTTGGGCTGAAAATGGTCATTCTTTCATACTGCAGCTTGTGGAAGAATCCTAGAATCACGGTTAGAAGTACAACTCTAGGTTAGCTCTGCCATATTATTGCAGAAAGATAATTCTTTTGACTTTACAAGCTTTAGTTATCATGGACTTTCCAGCCTCATAGGAAGGACCTGGGCAATCTGGTTCACTGTCTAGCTCATCATGATGCATTTACTTCTTACTGAGTTTGATGGGACTTTGTGTTTTAGGATTTTCTTCTTGACCTTCCTTCAGCGGTTGGGATGGGCTGTTTCCCCCCCCCCCCATAATCCCTCAGAAGCAATCTGTCAGGAGCTTCTTTGTGGCAGTGGCTGAGACTGGAATCCAAATTTGCAGGGCATCGCTTTTTCCATGTCCTCTCTCTCCCCTTCTCTCCCAAACCCTTTCCCTAATTTTAGTGCCATTACTCCTGCCCTAGTTCCTGAGAGGGACATGCGATCACTGTGAGAACATGATGCTGGACCAAATTGGCCACTGGCCTGAACCTGCATGTACTTATTTTCTTTATCTGCAAATTGAAACACATCCATCATTTGAACTTCAGCCTTCTAGGAATTTTTCAAGGTGGTTCTCCTAGACAAATAATGTTTACAAAGATGCATCTAATAGGGGAAAGTATGTCATGTTTATAGCAAAACTGCATTCCATATGGGCATAATTTATTTAATGGGATGCCTTATTCACCTTTTTCATAATGACCAAAGGCAAAAATATAAAAATACAAATAGGTATAAAATAGATGTAAAATGTATAAGTCCTACAGATTCTAGAACCAAATAGTTGACACCAGCAAGGGCATATAACATTAAAAGGAAGCAAACACCCCCCTCCAAAAGAAATATTAACAAAGCCAGTAGAATATTGATTGAACTGTTCCAATGGTGGTTGGCACCCACTAGAACTGGTAGGGCAGAAGGCAAGGAGCCCAACAGTGGTTGGAGCCAAAGTCAAAGCCAAACCAACAAATTCTGGTCTTGTCCCCCTCGTTCCCTCTGTTGAGTTCTACAGGGGCTACAGGAGGAGGAAAGCAACAAGTAGTTTGAAATAAGAAGGCAGGCAAAAAAAAGTTCACAAAAGTGGAAAGATAAAGATAAACCAATAAACCAACCAAGGAAGATTGGTTGAATAAACTGACAGGCTATGTGGAGTTGGCAAGTTTGACAACACGAATCAGAGACTAGGAGGAGTCTGTGATTAGAGAGGGGTGGAAGCTTTGTGGTATTTGACCCTTGAAGTATTTTCACGAATGTTGCTTTTCTCTTTTATATGCAGACCCTGGGCTGATGCTCCCGCCAGACGATTCTGCAAAACGTACGGCGATCCGGTGCCAAGGCGGCGATGGATACTGCCTGCCCCGGGGCTTCTCATGTCACAAAGGCTTGGTATTCAAAGAACCGTATAACGACTGCCCATCTTCTGCAGATCTGAAGTGCTGCGTGCGCTGATGTCAGATGACAGAGTCCTGAGAAACCCAGTGGCAGACCTTTCTACAATCACCAGGAAGAATGTGCCACTCCACTCCTTTCACAGAAGTTGCTGGTTAATTGATTCCACTCCTTTCACCAAATCATGGGTTAATTCTCTCTCCTTTCAATAAACGACTCATTAACTGCACATAAACCCAGCTCAATTGGTTTTTCTTTGTTTTCTGTTTGCCTACGTGAAAGATTGGGGAATCTGAAATCATTGCTTATATAATAATAATAATAATAATAATAATAATAATAATAATAATAATAATAATAATTTTAAAGGATGGCTAAATTGGGTCAAGGGATGTGGGTGGCGCTGTGGGTTAAATCACAGAGCCTAGGGCTTGCCGATCAGAAGGTCAGCAGTTCGAATCCCTGCGACGGGGTGAGCTCCCATTGCTTGGTACCTGCTCTTGCCAACCTAGTAGTTCAAAAGCACGAAGTGCAAGTAGATAAATAGGTACCGCTCTGGCAGGAAGGTAAACGGCGTTTCCATGCACTGCTCTGGTTCACCAGAAGCGTCTTAGTCATGTTGGAAGCTGTACATCAGCCCCTTCGGCCAGTAAAGTGAGATGAGCGCCTCAACCCCAGAGTCATCCGCGACTGGACTTAATGGTCGGGGTTCCTTTATCATTACCTTTTTAAGTTAGGGCAGCCTCTCCACGAAGCTGGACTTCTAATGACACAACGCTTTGCATGTTTACTCAGGGATCATTGCCATTATGTCTACTGGAGTTTAATCCCAGGACAGTGGGAAAGGAGTACTCTAGTTCATTGGTTGAGTATTTCCAGCCAGCATGGCTAATGGTCAGAGATAGTTTCCTCTGTATTTCCTCCCCCACCTTTCTCTTTTATGACTCAGGCCATTAAGTTGATAGTTCACCTTCTGTTTTTTGTGTTAAACTCAGGGGGTAAACTCTTGGTAAATTGCCCTGCCGCCCAGCCAGCGCTTCCCTTGCGCAGCTCTGCTGGAAGCTCGACGCCGACCCAGGCAGGGAGCAGAGTGCACGCAGCGTGAAACTGTTGCTGTGTGAGTGTGTAAACATAAATCAGGCTGCACGCACGGTGTCTTCCTTATCTTCTAAAAGCCTTTATTCGTGTAGAAAAACAGCTCTTAAATCTCTCCGGGCGACAACTCACACATCTTGCGTCCGCTCTCCGCAAAAGCGAAACCAGAACTGAACTCAGGAAACACTCCCCTCAGTATACTCAACCACGCCTCAGAATGTAAGACGTCACACAGAACCTCTTAACCCTGTAGGTTCTGATTCTCTCCACATAAACTCCTCCCGAACATGGAGGTTTTAGATGAAATGACCTTTTTGAAGGAAGGGAGGGAGATTTTTATATATAACTGTAGGTAAAGGAAAAGGACCCCTGGACGGTTAAGTCCAGTCAAAGGCGACTATGGGGTTGGGGCACTCATCTCATTTCAGGCCAAGGGAGCCAGCGTTTGTCCACAGACAGCTTTCTGGGTCATGTGGCCATCAGGACTAAACCGCTTCTGGCGCACGGAGGACTGTGACAAGTGCCAGAGCACAAGGAAATGCCATTTACCTTCCGGCCCGAGCGGTACCTATTTATCTACTTGCACTGGCATGCTTTTTGTACTGCTAAGTTGGCAGGAGTTGGGACAGAGCAATGGGAGCTCACTCCATCACGGGGATTTGAAACACGGACCCTCCGATCAGCAAACCCAAGAGGCTCAGTGGTTTAGACCACAATGCCACCCATGTCCCTATATAACTATAGAGTTGGAAGGGACCCTGAGGATCATCTAGTCCACCCCCTTACCATGATAAGCAGCTCTCCAATACGGGGATCAAACCTGCAACCTTGACATTATCAACACCAGGCTCTAACCAACTGAGTTTGCACTGAAAGTAAAGAACTTCTTCTTGCATACTCCAGAGACAGCGCTGACTTTCTGAGATGATGGGTGATGGGGGCGGAATTCTCTGATAAATTATGACTTCACTTTCACATGATCTTGAGTTGGTTTAAGAAGTTTCACATGAAACCAATGGTATCAAATAGCAAGAGAAACAGGGAAACTGACACGTGGACAAATAGAAGAAGATGTCTTCACCCCAGTTTGGTTCCCCTTTCTCACATACACAGCCCAACAAGACAACAACTAGAATCCCCAAACAGCATACAAATCAATCTGGCTAACCTGATTCAAAAATACACACTCACACCCCGCTCTCACACAAAAGCAACTCTCACTACAACCAACCAAAGACAACTAACCACACCCTAAGCCTCTCTCACCACCAAGGAAATACAAGAAGTGAATAGTAAGAAAACTCATACAAGTAACGCTGACACAGCCCCTCACACGCACTAAGTAGAATAATAGAAGCATAACCACATCACCTGCCACTCCCCCTTTTTTCTTTCTTTTTCTTTTCTCTCTTCTTCTTCTTCCTAACTGCTTAAACCAATTTATAAACCAAGAACTTATCCACTGACCACTAATAATGAAACATGTGTTGCAGATATTTTCCCACATTTATTATGCTATTTTTGTGATATGAAAATGACATGAGAAAACCTGGTATACTTGTTTGTATAGCATTATTCTTGTATATAAAACCCAATTTTAAAAAAGAAGAAGTTTCACATGCAGGAGAGAAAAGAATAAGTCTTGTCTGTGTATACTGCAACAAAATACCCCCACCACTAGAAACATCCAAAAGGTGCAGAAAAGGAAAGACCTAATGGATCGAATGGTTGGAGCCAATCCCTTTTTGAGATTATTTTTTTGCCACATTTGGGGGCTATTCAGCTTAGAAAAATTTGGGGGACTCAGTAGAGGTGTGCAAATTATGCATGGAGTTGAAAAGGTAGAAAGGGAGGTGTTTTTGTCTCTCAGGTAAGAGCTGACGGGAAAAACCCTTCTCTGTCTGAAGCTGTGGAGAGAGCTGTTGCCAGCCAGAGTAGACAATATTGGGCTAGATAGGCAAAAGCCTTTTACAAGGAAGCTGCCTGTCTTCCTAAAGTTGGGTAAACCTTCAGTCAAAAGCATTTCAAGAGCTTCTGAGTGGGCATTGAGAGCTGCCCTTCAAGAGCATTGGCACATAGTTGACTCAATCCTGCTCCTAATTTCTTGCCAGAAGAAAAATAATAATATTTGAATAAATACCAGGGACTCTGCACACCTTTCCAGAAGTTGTGAGAACCTCTTGGGTTCTTTACTTCCATCAGAAATTGTGGACATATGCAGCTTACCTTTGAGTATGAAGGCCCTTCACCTTGTCTTTACTGTATAGTCCTCTTTTTGGTTCTCCATAGCCCAACCAGGCTAGATTTGTCATCTGCAGGCAGACTGAAAAAACAGCACAGATTCCGAGGCTGAGTGTGCTGCTTATCAGGCAGATGTTAAGCTGAGGGGTTCTTCCAGAACAAAAAGAAAAGGAGTGTTTTTCAGTTAGGAACCATGGGGGGGGGTGTAAAAATCCTAGAAGGAATTGAATTTAGAAGGAGGGCTGTTGGTAGAGATGGGGGAGAAAGTTGATTCAGTTCACATCTAAAGGCAAATCTACCAACTTTGCGCTTTCTGAGGCAATATATTAGCTGAACCACGGCCATCCCTCAAAAGCAACACTTGTCTGCATTTTGCAATGCAGTTCTTCAGCTAAGCAAAATGTACCCAAAATGCATATACCAGGGTAAAATGTGCACAGGGATGCATATATTGTTAATATATGAAACTGCATTATCTTAGGGGAAATGGCTTGCCAAAAATGTGTGCATTGGGCAAAATTGCATTGAAATACATGTGCATTGGGATAAATTTGTAGCAAGATGCTGATGAATTTTCAGGAGGACTTGCCATTTCACAAACTGATATGGGGAAGTGCAGAACTACATTCAAGTATTGGAAAAGAAAAAGAAGAAGAGGTGGAGGAGAAAAACTAGAACGGACAGATTCACCCATCTCTGGGTAAGCTAGGTTCTGGCAATATATTGACAGGAATTTATAGACTCATAAAATCTACCTAACGTGGATCTATCCAGCTTCTTGGTTCATTCATTGGCCAGCTGTTATTAGCTTATGTGAAGACAGAACATACTGTAGCTCTCAGGGGCAGCTGAGGCCATGTTACTGCCTGCTGCAATGGACAGGCTGGTGTCCTTTCCATACTACATGCAGAATCTTACAGGACTAGCACTTGAATCTTACTTAACACTGGTGTTGGGACCACACTAAGCATGAGGCTAACTTAGACTGCTGCTGTCTCTCCCCTGACAACAGAGGCAGCTGCCCTGTGCTGTCCAATGTTAGAGTTGGCCCTGAAAGCATGTCCCCCAGTGTTTTGCAGTTTCTCAGGGGGGAAATTGGTTGAAGCTAGATCCCTGCATCTTTAGCTGTCAGACCGATGCAATGATTATATGGTGCAAGGTTTATAGCAGGAAACAATACATTCATTCTAACGCCCCCAGCTCCACTGATTACAAAAGCCCAACCTTGCTCTTGCCAGTTTCCCAGGTTTCAACAAAAAACATTTGAGGTGCCTTCTGAAAGATGTCCGCAGTTCAGGTATTGGTGAGTCAATTGATGCTGAATTGCCTTGCTAAGGTGAGAACAGAGAATCAGCATTTGAAAGAAGCAGACTGCTAATCCCAGCAATTGTTGGATTAACTGTAAAGTGAAATAATTTCAGGTGGTTTCAACCAATAGTTGACAATGGATATTTGATGTTGGCAGCAATCTCAGAACATCATTCTCCCTGTTTCCTGGTATAAACTGTATAAATACCAGCAATGCTTCCAGAGGGTCTTCATCCTTCTCTTTATTGAGCCTTTTCCTCCCATTAGTATCGAGGGTGCAGCAAATCTTCAACCGTGAACATGCTTTACGTTCTCTTTACTGTTGCCTTCTTGGTCTTCCAGGTTCGGTCCAATCCCAAACCACCCTCCAAGGTTGAAGGGGATGCCAAGGAGTTTCTCGAGTCTCGTGCTTATAAAGATGATGGTAAGTTGAGCTGAAGAACAACATTTCAATGTATCTATGTGGGGTTTATTGTCTGTTAGTTTGGTTGTAAGTTGCCTTGGGTTGTCCCAAGCAAGATGACGTGATGGACTAATTTAATTAATAAATTAACCCCCTGTAGTTGTTGAGAGGTGAGAAAGAATTCTACAATCCCACTTGGATGTGCAACCCTAGGTTAGCTCAGTAATGGGGTTGCATAAAGAGAATTCTTGAGACTTACAAGCTCTAGCTGCCATGGACTTTCCAGCCTCGCAGGAAGGACCTAGGCAAACTGGTTCATTGCCCAGCTCATACTGGGACGAGGGAATGCATTCAGGTTCATTATTTACTGAGCTGGACAGGACTGTGTGTTTTAGAACCTTTCCCCTGATTTTCCTTCAATGGCTGGGGTGGGAAGTCCCCCCCCCCAGATTCCTTTAGGGGCAATCTTTCAGAAGTTGCATTGTGGCAGTGGCTGAGAATAGACTCAAAAGTGAATGAGGCATTCCCTCTCTCTGTGACCCCCTTTTCTCTATCTCCCACCCCTTCTCTCTTTATCTCCTGCACCATTTGTTTGTTTCACTCCTCCCCTGCCAGTTTCTGAGGCCCCTGGACTACAAATTGCTCGAGGCTACTTTAGGGCATGGCTTAAAACTCACCCTCCCCATTCCTTTTTTGGGAGGTGGGGAATTGCTGAAAACATTTTCTGCTTAAGTTACCCTCAATGTTATATTCTGTAAGATGTAAGACAGGCATAGGCAAACTCGGCCCTCCCGATGTTTTGGGACTACAATTCCCATCATCCCTAGCGAGCAGGACCACTGGTCAGGGATGATGGGAATTATAGTCCCAAAACTTCTGCAGGGCTGAGTTTGCCTATGCCTGAAGTAAGATGTTCAAAGAGGCATGCTGTTCATGCTTCTGCACCTTCATATTTCTCTCTGGGAATTTGTGTGCTTAATGTTGCAGCCCTGCAGCCATTTATCTGGTAATAAGAATGAGGGAGAGATCCTATTCAGTTTGCACTCCAGCCATTGTTTGAAATTCGCCCCTTCTGTGAATTTTGCAAGGTGGTTCCCAGCTCAATGATGTGTATAAAAATGCATATGTACTTTCTACTGAAATCTGCCCTTCAAGAAGTCCTTTGCTCTTCGAGAGCTCTTCAAATATTTTGAAGAATGCTGCCCTTTCTTTCTTTTTATATGCAGGCCCTGGGCTGAACCCAGAACCAAAGGATTCTTCACGGTTTCAGGTGGTTCTGTGCTCTGACAACGATGGCTATTGCCTGCCACGTGACTTCCAGTGTCACAATGGCTTGGCGTTCAAGGAACCATGGAACGACTGCCCGTTTTCTGATGTTCTGAAGTGCTGCGTGCGCTGATACAAGAGAAGGTGGAATCCCAAGAAACCCCCGGCAGAAGTTACTGCAAGTACGAGGAAGAATGAGGAACTCACTCTGAATAAATCATGGGTTAATTGATTCCAATCCTTTCAGCATCTTTCATCTTTCAATAAACAACCTATTCACACAGCCTCCTCAAATTGTTTTTCTTTATGTTTCCAGTCTAAAAGGTAAAGTTAAAGGGACCCCTGACCATTAGGTCCAGTCGTGGCCGACTCTGGGGTTGTGGCGCTCATCTCGCTTTATTGGCCGAGGGAGCCAGCGTACAGCTTCCGGGTCATGTGGCCAGCATGACTATGCCGCTTCTGGCGAACCAGAACAGCACACGGAAACACCATTTACCTTCCCGCCAGAGCAGTACCTATTTATCTACTTGCACTTTGACGTGCTTTCAAACTGCTAGGTTGACAGGAGCAGGGACTGAGCAATGGGAGCTCAACCCATCATGGGGATTCGAACCGCCGATCTTCTGATCGGCAAGCCCTAGGCTCTGTGGTTTAAAGCACAGCGCCACCCGTGTCCCGCATTTCCAGTCTAGATCCCTGTATATGCAGCTACTATGCTCCTTTCCCCCAGTTTGTTGGTGTGCACGATAAAATTGCACCACGCTGTGGTGAAAATGTGCTTCTTTCCTTGCATTAATCTGAAATTATGAGAAAGCCTCCTTGCCAATACAGCTTGGCATCATTTGGCATCTTATAAGGCTAACATAGCCTCCTAAAGCTTTGCACAGATATCCAGTTTCCCACTGAATGCCAAGGGTTTCCGAGAAAGTAACAGGCATGCATATGTGTGCATCTGCCTGCTTAATCCCTTCGTTTTCCATTTACCACATCACAATGAAACCAGATGAAATGCTCTCCTTCCAGGACTGGATGCTGTGGAAAGCAAAGAAACTGATTCCTGTACTTCAGGGGGCTGGATTCTAGGAATATAACCCTTAATTGATTCCTGGCAGGGAGGGAGGCTTCTTACCTCTCTCACCCTCACCTAGCCAGGTCCTTCAGGTATACTGGACCGAGGCCATTTAGGGCATTAAAGGTCAGCACCAACGCTTTGAATTGTGCTTGGAAATGTACTGGGCGCCAGTGTAAGTCTTTCAAGACCGATGCTATGTTGTCTCGGCTGCCACTCCAAGTCACCAGTCTAGCTGCCGCATTCTGGATTAGTTGTAGTTTCCCGGTCACCTTCAAAGGTAGCCCCACATAGAGTGCATTGCAGTAATCCAAGCGAGAGATAACTAGAGCATGCACCACTCTGGTGAGACAGTCTGAGGGCAGGTAGGGTCTCAGCCTGCGTACCAGGTGAAGCTGGTAGACAGCTGCCCTGGACACAGAATTAATTTGCGCCTCCATGGACAGCAGTGAGTCCAGAATGACTCCCAGGCTGCGCACCTGGTCCTTCAGGGCCACAGTTACTCCATTCAGGACTAGGGAGTCCTCCACACCTGCCCGCCTTCTGTCCCCCCAAAACACTACTTCTGTCTCCGTCTCCACCAAGGAGGAGACAGGGGACTCCCCTGAGAAGGAGGATAGTTCACCAACACAGGAGCCAGATATATGGAGAAACGTCACTCAAAGAAGTAGGAGGCCCAGGGTTCACTCTGATTGCTTAGAAATACACAATCGCTTTGAGTTCCTCTCCCCTAGCATGGAAGACGAAGAGCAGACTCCATTTGAGGATCTCTCCCTCATTACAGTCGATCAGGTATATGAAGACGAGCAGCAAAGTCAGTCCTCAGGGAATGTGCAGGCGACCTTGGAACGGACAGCTCACGGAAGAACCCCGACCAAACCCAAGAGGAGGCGTGTAGTGGTGATAGGGGATTCCCTACTGAGGGGAACAGAAGCAGTGATCTGTGGGCCTGACAAGATGTCTCGGGAAGTATGCTGTCTCCCCGGGGCTAAGATCCAAGATGTAACTGAACGACTGCAAGGAATCATAAAACCCACTGACAAATACCCCTTCCTCTTGGTTCATGTGGGAACCAATGACACTGCAAGCAATAGCCTCCAGAAGATCAAAAGAGACTACGAGGCTCTCGGCAGGAAATTGAAGCAACTAAATGCACAAATTGTCATCTCATCTGTCCTCCCAGTTGAACGACGTGGCCCAGGGAGAGAGGGGAAAATAGTGGAAGTGAACAGCTGGCTTCGCAAATGGTGTAAACAGGAACGGTTTGGATTCTTAGATCACGGACTGCAGTTTCTTGAAGATGGACTTCTGGCAAGTGATGGGCTGCACCTCACAACGGTTGGGAGAAATGTTTTTGCCAAAAATCTCAGAAACCTCATCAGGAGGGCTTTAAACTGACTAATGTGGGGGAGGGAGACAGTGCTCCTGAAGGTAGGAGTCTATCAATTAATGAAGATGATCATCCAAATGTCATAGACCAAATGGAGCAAACAGCACGCGGACCTAGTGGTGGGAGGAAAAAATCCTTAAATAAGAGACACGGGGGAATGATTAATGGACTTCAATGTCTGTACACTAATGCGCAAAGCATGGGAAATAAACAAGATGAGCTTGAGCTCTTGGTACAGCAAACTAAATATGACATAATAGGCATCACTGAAACCTGGTGGGATAAGTCCCACGATTGGAATGTAATAATGGGGGGATACAATCTATTTCAGAGAAACAGACCAGACAAGAAAGGAGGAGGAGTGGCGTTATATGTCAGGGATGTGTATACCTGTGAAGAGATCCAAGATTTAGATCCTCAAAGCCAAAGTGAGAGCATTTGGGTCAAAATTAAGGGAGAGAAGAATGACAGAGACCTCATTGTGGGAGTTTACTATAGATCCCCAAGCCAAACGGAGGACATAGATGATGCCTTCCTGGAACAGATGGCCAAGCATGCAAAAGGAAGGGAGATAGTAGTAATGGGGGACTTCAATTACCCGGATATTTGTTGGACGTCAAACTCAGCCAAGAGCATAAGGTCAAACAGATTCCTCACTGGCCTTGCAGACAACTTCATTGTCCAGAAAGTGGGAGAAGCAACAAGAGGAACAGCCATTTTAGATCTGGTCCTAACCAATGTTGATGACCTGGTTAGTGGGGTAGAAGTGGAAGGATCATTAGGCACGAGTGATCATGCTCTTCTGAAGTTTACTATACAGCGGAAAGGAGCAGCCAAGCATACTAGGACTCAATTTCTTGACTTTAAGAAAGCCGACTTCATAAAACTTAGGGAAGTGCTGGGTGAGATCCCATGGACAACAATACTAAAAGGAAAGGGAGTTCATGATGGCTGGGAGTTTGTTAAGAGGGAGATACTAAAAGCACAACGTCAGGCAATACCAATGAGACGGAAACATGGAAGGTGCCTAAAGAAGCCAGGGTGGCTATCTAAAGAACTTTTAACTGAATTAAGATTAAAAAAGGATGTGTACAAAAAATGGAAAAGGGGGGAAACCACCAAAGAGGAATTCAAACAAATAGCCAGCACGTGTAGACACAAAGTCAGAAAAGCTAAAGCACAGAATGAACTCAGGCTTGCTAGAGAGGTTAAAAGCAACAAAAAAGGCTTTTATGGGTATGTTCGTAGCAAAAGGAAGAACAAAGAAACAATGGGGTCACTCAGAGGAGAAGATGGTGAAATGCAAACAGGGGACACAGAAAGGGCTGAACTCCTCAATGCCTTCTTTGCCTCAGTCTTCTCTGATAAAGAAAACAATGCCCGACCTGAAGAATTTGGAGCAAATGATTCAGCAAAGGAAACACAGCCCAGAATAACTAAGGAGATAGTACAAGAATATTTGGCTAGTTTAGATGTATTCAAGTCTCCAGGGCCAGATGAACTGCATCCAAGAGTATTAAAAGAACTGGCAGATGTGATCTCAGAACCACTGGCAGTCATCTTTGAGAATTCCTGGAGAACAGGCGAAGTCCCGGCAGACTGGAGGAGGGCAAATGTTGTCCCTATTTTCAAAAAGGGGAAAAGAGAGGACCTAAATAATTACCGCCCAGTCAGTCTGACATCAATAGCAGGGAAGATTCTGGAGCAGATCATTAAGCAAACAGTCTGTGAGCACCTAGAAAGGAATGCTGTGATCACCAATAGTCAGCATGGATTTCTGAAAAATAAGTCATGTCAGACTAACCTGATCTCGTTTTTTGACAGAATTACAAGCCTGGTAGATGAAGGGAACGCAGTGGATGTAGCCTACCTTGATTTCAGCAAGGCATTTGACAAGGTGCCCCATGATATTCTTGTAAAGAAGCTGGTAAAATGTGGTCTTGACTATGCTACCACTCAGTGGATTTGTAACTGCCTGACTAACCAAACCCAAAGGGTGCTCATCAATGGTTCCTCTTCATCCTGGAGAAGAGTGACTAGTGGGGTGCCACAGGGTTCTGTCTTGGGCCCGGTCTTATTCAACATCTTTATCAACGACTTGGATGATGGACTCAAGGGCATCCTGATCAAATTTGCAGATGACACCAAACTGGGAGGGGTGGCTAACACCCCAGAGGACAGGATCACACTTCAAAACGACCTTGACAGATTAGAGAACTGGGCAAAAACAAACAAGATGAATTTTAACAGGGAGAAATGTAAAGTATTGCACTTGGGCAAAAAAAATGAGAGGCACAAATACAAGATGGGGGACACATGGCTTGAGAGCAGTACATGTGAAAAGGATCTAGGAGTCTTGGTTGACCACAAACTTGACATGAGCCAACAGTGTGACGCGGCAGCTAAAAAAGCCAATGCAATTCTGGGCTGCATCAATAGGAGTATAGCATCTGGATCAAGGGAAGTAATAGTGCCACTGTATTCTGCTCTGGTCAGACCACACCTGGAGTACTGTGTCCAGTTCTGGGCACCACAATTCAAGAAGGACACTGACAAACTGGAACGTGTCCAGAGGAGGGCAACCAAAATGGTCAAAGGCCTGGAAACGATGCCTTATGAGGAACGGCTAAGGGAGCTGGGCATGTTTAGCCTGGAGAAGAGGAGGTTAAGGGGTGCTATGATAGCCATGTTCAAATATATAAAAGGATGTCACATAGAGGAGGGAGAAAGGTTGTTTTCTGCTGCTCCGGAGAAGCGGACACGGAGCAATGGATCCAAACTACAAGAAAGAAGATTCCACCTAAACATTAGGAAGAACTTCCTGACAGTAAGAGCTGTTCGACAGTGGAATTTGCTGCCAAGGAGTGTGGTGGAGTCTCCTACTTTGGAGGTCTTTAAGCAGAGGCTTGACAACCATATGTCAGGAGTGCTCTGATGGTGTTTCCTGCTTGGCAGGGGGTTGGACTCGATGGCCCTTGTGGTCTCTTCCAACTCTATGATTCTATGATTCTATGATTCTATGTCTTGTCAGGATTCAACCTCAATCTGTTAGCCGCCATCCATCCTCCATCCACCTCCAGACACTCACACAGGACCTTCACCGCTTTCACTGGTTCTGATTTGAAAGAGAGGTAGAGCTGGGTATCATCTGCATACTGATGAACACCCAGCCCAAACCCCCTGATGATCTCTCCCAGTGGCTGCATGTAAATGTTGAAAAGCATGGGGGAGAGGATGGAACCCTGAGGCACCCCACAAGTGAGAGCCCAGGGGTCTGAACACTCCTACCCCACCACCACTTTCTGAACACGGTCCAGGAGGAAGGAGCAGAACCACTGTATAACAGAGCTCCCAGCCCCTCTAGACAGTCCAGAAGGATGTTATGGTCGTTGGTGTCCTCTGCAAAAATAAAATAAAACAATAAATATACACATGCACACGAATCACAGAATTGTAAAGTTGGAAGGTACCCCAAGAGTCATCTATTTCAAGCTCCTACAATGCAGGATTGGGTTACATCACATGTTTCTTTCTGAATATCTGTCATTGACAATAATAAAGAGAGTGATTGATTGAATCTGGCCGCATTCTGTAAGGCCTGTAAGGTATTCTGTAAGCTTGGGTGTTGTTAAGTCAATAGATACATAATCACATATTTGAGGTGACAACAAAGAGAACAATAGTTTGGGGAATCAGAATTTCAGGTTCCACAAACATTTCATAAAATGCAAAATGAAAGTATTTCAAATGATTTGGATTGTTGAGTGACAACAGTTGATTTAGCAACAGTCTCTAACACCATTCTTCCCTTTTCCTGGTATAAACCATATAAATACCAGTAAAGCTTCCATAGATTCTCCACCCTTCTCTTCATTGAGCCTTTTCCTTCCATTAGCATTGCGACTGCAGCCAATCTTCCACCATGAAGATGCTCTACGTTCTCTTTGCTGTTGCCTTCTTGGTCTACCAGGTCCAGGCCAATCCCAAACCACCATCCGAGGATGAAGCCAAGGAGCCTCTTGACCCTGAAATGAAGTTGAAAGAGGGTAAGTTGGGCTGAAAAAGGTCATTCTTTCATATTGCAGCTTGTGGAGGAATCCTAGAATCACAGTTAGAAGTACAACTCTAGGTTAGCTCTGCCATATTATTGCAGAAAGATAATTCTTTTGACTTACAAGCTTTAGTTATCATGGACTTTCCAGCCTCATAGGAAGGACCTGGGCAATGTGGTTCATTGTCCAGCTCATCATGATGGATTTACTTCTTACTGAGTTTGATGGGACTTTGTGTTTTAGGACTTTCTTCTTGACCTTCCTTCAGAGGTTGGGATGGGCTGTTTCCCCCCCCCCCAAATAATCCCTCAGAAGCAATCTGTCAGGAGCTTGTTTGTGGCAGTGGCTGAGACTGGAATCCAAATTTGCAGGGCATCCCTTTTTCCATGTCCTCTCTCTCCCTCTCTCCCAAACCCTTTCCTTAACCTTAGTGCCATCACTTCTGCTGGCTCCAGTCTCAGACGACTCTGGGGTTGCAGCGCTCATCTCACTTTACAGGCTGAGGGAGCCGGTATTTGTCCGCTCCGCAGACAGTTTTTCTGGCTCATGTGGCCAGCATGACCAAGCCGCTTCTGGGGCAATGGAACACTGAAATCAGAGCAGTGCACAGAAATGCTGTTTACCTTCCCAGGGAATCAGTACCTATTTATCTACTTGCACTTTTTGGCATGCTTTTGAACTGCTAGGTTGGCAGGAGCTGGGACCGAGCAACGGGAGCTCACCCCATAATGGGAATTTGAATCGCCAACCTTCTGATCGGCAAGCCCAAAAGGCTCAGTGCCTTAGACCACAGCGCCACCCACATCCCTTGCACCACCTATATCTTTTATTACATTTCTTCAATTACCACAAAGCTTCCACCCCTCTCTAATCACAGACACCTCCTGGTCTCTGATTCTTGATGTCAAACTTGCCAACTCCACATAGGGTATGAGGAAGGATGTTAGGTGTAATTTGCAGCAGGATAAGGGGAAACAAGGAAACCATGGAGGGTTAGAGGGGAAGTTCACATTTCTTAAAAAATATTGGGGAAAACCAAATATGTAATTAACTTTTGAAAATCGAAAGAAAATTGTAAAAAAGAAGGGGGGAGGCAGGCAGATGAAAGCTGTCTGGAAGCAATCTGAGGTTTGGGAGTAGGGAGTGCCCAGTTTGCCCTAATGGAACTGAACTACTTTCACCATCATGATGTTCTGCCAGCCAGGATCTCCCCTCACATAAACTTAAGTTCCTGAGGTCTTCGCTCTTTTCTATGTCTATTGACCCTTGAAGAATATTTACTAATGCTGCTTTTCTCTTTTATATGCAGACCCTGGGCTGATGCCCCAGCCAGACGATTCTGAACGACTTAAGGTGGTCCTGTGCCAAGGCTTAGATGGATACTGCCTGCCCCGGGGCTTCTCATGTCACAAAGGCTTGGTATTCAAAGAAGTGTTTAACGACTGCCCATTTTCTGCAGTTCTGAAGTGCTGCGAGCGCTGATGTCAGATGACAGAGTCCTGAGAAACCCAGTGGCAGACCTTTCTACAATCTCCAGGAAGAATGTGCCACTCCACTCCTTTCACAGAAGTTGCTGGTTAATTGATTCCACTCCTTTCACCAAATCATGGGTTAATTCTCAATCCTTCTTTCAATAAACAACTCATTAACTGCACATAAACCTGGCTCAGATTGTTTTTCTTTATGTTTTCTGTTTGCCTACGTGAAAGATTGGGGAATCTGAAATTCTTGCTTATTTAATAATAATAATAATAAATAAAAATAAAGGATGACTAAGTTGGGGCAAGGGATGTGGGTGGCACTGTGGGTTAAACCACAGAGCCTAGCGCTTGCTGATCAGAAGGTCGGCATTCCTGTGACGGGGTGAGCTCCTGTTGCTCGGTCCCTGCTCCTGCCAACCTAGCAGTTCAAAAGCACGCCAAAGTGCAAGTAGATAAATAGGTACCGCTCTGGCAGGAAGGTAAACAGCATTTCTGTGTGCTGCTCTGGTTCACCAGAAGCGGCTTAGTCATGCTGGCCACATGACCCAGAAACTGTACGCTGGCTCTTTCGGCCAGTAAAGTGAAATGAGCGCCTCAACCCCAGAGTCATCCGCGACTGGACTTAATGGTCAGGGGTCCCTTTACCTATACCTTTTTAAGTTAGGGCAGCCTCTCCACGAAGCTTGGCTTCTAATGACACAATGCTTTGCATGTTTACTCAGGGATCATTGCCATTATGTCTACTGGAGTTTAATCCAAGGACAGTGGGAAAGGAGTACTCTAGTTCATTGGTTGAGTGTTTCCAGCCAGCATGGCTAATGGTCAGAGGTAGTTTCCTCTGTATTTCCTCCCCCACCTTTTTCTTTTATGACTCAGGACATTAAGTTGATAGTCCATCTTCTGTTTTTTTTGTGTTAAACTCAGGGGGTAAACTACTCCTGAACAGGGATGAAATGACCTTGTCTTGGGGAAGGGAGGGAGTTTTTTTGTATATAACTGCGGGTAAAGGTAACTGTAGGTAAACCAACTGAGTTTGCACTGAAAGTAAAGAACTTCTGCTTGAACACTCCAGAGACAGCGCTGACTTTCTGAGAATGATTGGTGATGGGGGGGCAGAATTTGACTCCTGTTTTCTGATGTTCTGAAGTGCGCTGGTGCAAGATTAGGTGGAATCCTGAAAAAACCCCAGCAGAAGTTTCTGCAAGCAGGAGGAAGAATGAGGAACTCACTTTGAATAAATCACGGGTTAATTGATTCCAATCCTTTCAGCGAACCATTGGTTAATTTGTCCCCCATCTTTCAATAAACAACCTCTTAACGGAACACACAGCCTCCTCAAATTGTTTTTCTTTATGTTTCCAGTCCAGATCCCTGTATACGCAGCTACTGTGCTCCTTTCCCCCCAGTTTGTTGGTGTGCATGATAAAATTGCACCACGCTGCGGTGAAAATGTGCTTCTTTCCTTGCATTAATCTGAAATTATGAGAAAGCTTCCTTGCCAAAGCAGCTTGCCATCATTTGGCACCTTAATATAGCCTCCTGAAGCTTTGCACAGATTTTCCTATTTCCCACTGAATGCCAAGGGTTTCTGAGAGAGTAGCAGGCATGCATATGTGTGCATGTGCCTGCTTAATCCTTTCATTTCCCATTTCCCACATCCCAATGAAACCAGACAAAATGCTCACCTTGGAGGACTGGAGGCTGCGGAAAGCAAAGAAACTGATTCCTGTACTGCAGGGGGCTGGATTAGGTGACCCTGGGGTTCCTTCCAGCTCTAAGACTCTATGATTCTAGGAACAGAACCCTTGATTGATTCCTAGCAGGGAAGGAGGGTCCTTACCTCTCTCGCCCTGACCTTTTGTCACACCCCCCCCCAGACAAGACACTTGGGGCAGACCACCCCCCCACACCCCACTAGCGACGCTCCTGAGGGTATGGAGTTATCTGACTCTCAAGCTGTCTGAAGGGTTTTTTCAAATGTTTAATGTTTTATTGTGCTTTTATATATGTTGGAAGCTGCCCAGAGTGGATGCACACTTCTTCAGATACCCTTCTTAAGATTCTGTTTCAGTGTATCTGAAGAAGTGTGTATGCACACGAAAGCTTATACCCAGAACAAACATAGTTGGTCTCTAAGGTGCTACTGGACAATTTTTTAATTGATTTCAACTGTGTCAGACCAACACAACTACCTACCTGATTCCTTATTGATGATGGTATTGTTTTATCTTTTTCATAAGCCACTTTGAATTCTTTTTTAAGAAAACAACAACAGCAATAGAGCAGTGAATAAATTTCATGAAATAAATTAATAAATGTTCTCTGTTATGTTCAGAATTTTATTTGTGTTCAAAGTTCTTTGTATGTTTCTACGGAGAAAAAGATTTATATGTATATTGCACACATGCATACACACAAACTGGGACGGAAACTCTGGAATGTAAATATGAGTAGCCTTTATCGGGCCAAGTGTTAACAGGTGTTAAATTAGCACGGTGATAACAAAACAATATTATCTGCAATAAAGCAGGTCTTATCTTGTGTGCTTTGGCTCAGCAGAGAAATGCTACATGTGTCTGTGCAATTTGTGATAGTTTAGCCCCACTGTTTGCATTTTATTCTATTTTTTTAAAACGACACAGAGTTTGTAATACACAGGTTCCTATCTTAGATTAGGCAATCGTTTTAGAAAGGTGAGTGTGACATCAGAGGATACAGGGAGGAAGTCAACATCACATCAAGGCAATCCTAAGCATTTGAGCTTTCCGGATGGAACAGTTCCCCCCTCTCCTACCCCTGTGCGCCATTCTGGAAATTCTCCCATACCCACGAGCCATTTGGGGGGGGTGTTTGAGGAAGGAGGGGGTGTGAAGCCCCATTGCACAAGCAGAAGTGCAAAGCTTATTTGCCAGGAATGGAAACTTGGGTGTAGGGCACAGAGGCAGAAGGGCTTGAATGCCCGGCACCTTTTGAGCAAAGCACCATTAGCAGAAGTAGCAAAAAGCTCGGATCAGGCAGGAAGAAGATGACTTCCCCAAAGGGGAATTGGAGAGCCCTGGTAAAATTCTTTCACGAGATTAGAAGCTGGATCTTTCAGTCACAAAAGAGCTCCACCTTCCTTCACTTCTGTTAGAATTCATGCTCCATGATTGCAGTCATCGGATTGTTGTCTCTCACATGACGGTATATTCCGACAGAGTGGGAAGTGATGGAGACAGGATGTTTGTGTTACTGTGTTCTGTGAAGTGGGACTATTGTCCTTTGTTCTTTTCCTCTTTTCTGTCTGATGCCAGAGAGAGGGGGGGAGGCATGTTGCAGTGCTCCATGTGTGTTTATATGTAAATAAAGTAGATTAGCCAAAATGCTGAGTTGCTGAGGTCTGTTACGCAAACAGTGCACACTCTGCAGATCCCTAAGTGTGCTGGTTTCTGTTGGCATTGGTTGCTGTGATGTTCAGGCTGAAGAAAGCTTTTGAAGCTCCCGAACGATTGACCAGGAGGGAGAGAACTTGCCAGTCGGGCATGTGTCTCTGCCAGGGTTCTACTCGAGTGTACGCCGAGCTCCTGACAACTTTCACCCCCACTACCTGGGTTTTATCCTTATAGAATCATAGAATTGTAGAGTCAGAAGGGACCCCTAGGGTCCGCTAGCCCAACCCCCTGCAGTGCAGGAATCTCAGCTAAAGCATCCATGACAGGTGGCCATCCAACCTCTGCTTGAAAACCTCCAAAGTAGGAGAGTCCACCCAGCAGCAGAGCTAGACACTCAGCTGCTGAGGGTGGTGCACACATCCTGTAGTCAGGGGCGGGGTGTGCTGTGTGAAGCCTCTCTGCTGCTGCTCCCCCCCCCCGCTGTAGGGTGACCAAGGGAGAGGTGGAGCCTGCAGGGAGTGCGGAGCCTGCAGGCGGCCAAGCCACCACGTCACTCCCAGGAGAGATGTGTGGCTCAGGCAAGCTGCAGGCTCCATTGTTATATGCTTGTGAAACATGGACCACTTATAAACACCATCTCCAACTCCTCCAAAGATTCCATCAACAGTGTCTCCAAAAAATTTTGCACATCACTTAGGAAGACAGGCAAACTAATACCAGTGTGCTGGAAGAAGCAAAGATCACCAGTGTCGAAGCAACGATTCTTCAACATCAACTTCATTGGACTGGTCATGTTGTGCGGATGCCTGATGATTGTCTTCCAAAGCAACTACTCTATTCCGAACTTAAAAATGGAAAGCGTAATGCTGGTGGTCAACAAAAGCGGTTTAAAGACTCTCTCAAGGCAAATCTAAAACAATGTAGTATAAACACTGACAACTGGGAAACACTGGCCTGAGAGCGATCCAATTGGAGAACAGCCTTTCCCAAAGGTGTCATGGGCTTTGAAGACGCTCAAACTCAGGATGAAAGGGAGAAACGTGCTAAGAGGAAGGCACGCTTGGCAAACCTTCACCGTGATCAATTCCTGCCTGGAAACCAATGTTCCCACTGTGGAAGGAAGTGTGGGTCCAGAATTGGCCTCCACAGCAACTTATGGAATCATTGTTAAAACCGTGCCTATGGAAGACCATCTTACTCAGCTACGAGTGATCACCAAAGAAGTGCCGGCCCCCGCAGTGTGGCGCCCAGTGCCAGCCGCAATTTGTTACGTTTGTTGACTGAACTAAAAAGTTTCTTGAGTCCATTTTTTTAAAAAATAAAACCCTCATATTTTTGTCATTTTGTCACTCCCCCCCGTGATGACACTTGGGGTGGCCCGCACCCCCACTTCCTCCACTACTGAGTCCACCACCTCCTGAGGGACACCGTACCACTGACAGACCTTACTGTCAAAGAGTTCTTCCTGAAGTTGGGTTGGAATCTCCTTTGTTGTAACTTGAAGCCATTGGTTTCAGTCCTGCCCTCTGGAGCAGGAGGAAACCAGCTTGTCCTTGGGCTAGATTTCACTCCTATGTTGACCCAGAACAGCACACCCGCTCTCTAGCTGCAAAGACTATTTACCACTCATTTATAAATTGTTTGAATTGCCCCAATATTCGCTCCTTGAAATGGAAAGAACGAAGTTCAAATATCCTTTTTTTATGACAGTTACAGGAAGAGTGGGTGCAAAGGACATTATTTCCCTGATGACCTCCTGCACTGCGGCTGCCTGCTGCTGCAAGAAAAGCCTGCCAAGAGAAGGGCCTTTCCTCAAGGACAGAGCATATGCTTGGCATGCAGAAAGTTCATCTCTAGGTTTTACTGGAAAAGGATGCCTGTCTGAAATGGTGGAGAGATGCTGCCATTCAGTGCAGACAAATCTGAGCTAGATGAATCAGCGGTCTGACTCTGGATAAAGCCGTCTCCCATGTTCCACAATACGATGCTCCAAGGACACCCACACGTCTTTGCAAACCTGCCTCCAGCTCTTTTATTCCCCTTCTCTTCCTTCCCCCTCCCCTTTTATGAAGATCACCCACTCTGAGACCCCACAGCTAATTCTCCCCTGGCCTCTTCGCTGGCCCAAGTAGGACCAATTCAGCCAGCTAGCCCTAGGGATTATCTAATTGATTTTTTAATTTTATTGTTATTCATGTTTTTATACTGTATTTTATTCAGCTTTTATAATTAAGTGTTTTAAAGTATTTTGAATTTGTTGTTAGCTGCCCTGAGCCTGGTTTTTGAACTGGGAAGGGCGGGGTATAAATAAATTATTATTATTATTATTATTATTATTATTATTATTATTATACTTAAGGTGAAAGGCCTGGAAAGGGATTGGGATATGGGGACATTTGCACCAGCTGCCAGCAGTCAGGACAAAGGGGGATTGCGAAGAGCTCCAAAAGGACCTCTCCAAACTAAATGAATGGGTGACGAAATGGGAAAGTGAGCAAATGCAATGTGAGCAAATGCAAAGTGGCAAAAGGATATCAGTTTCAAACAGATGACCATAGGGTGGTCCATTGGTGGTGCCTGACCAGGAACAAGACCTTGGGGCCATGGTAGATAGCTCAAGCAAGATGTTGACCCAGTCTGTGAAAAATGCAAATTCTGAGCTAGGGATTGTAGGGAAGCAGTGGGAAATAAAACTGCCAATATGATAAGCATTGTTCTGTGCATCATCATCATCATCATCATCATCATCATCATCATCATAATTTATTATTTATACCCCACCCATCGGGCCACTCTGGGCGGCTTCCAACAGAACACCAAAATGCAATAACCTATTAAACATTAAAAGCTTCCCTAAACAGGGCTGCCTTCAGATGTCTTCTAAAAGTCTGGTAGTTGTTTTTCTCTTTGACATCTGGTGGGAGGGCATTCCACAGGGCAGGTGCCACTACCGAGAAGGCCCTCTGCCTGGTTCCCTGTAACTTGGCTTCTTGTAGCGAGGGAACCACCAGAAGGCCCTCAGCGCTGGACCTCAGTGTCTGGGCAGAACGATGGAGGTGGAGATGCTCCTTCAGGTGACTGCGTGTAATGCCTCCCCCCACCCTCGGGACACAGTGTCTGGAAAGTGGTGTGGCGGTCATATCCCGTATCCTTCTTAGGCTCTAGAGGAGTCTTGCAAGATGCAGTCAGGACAAACCTTTCTCCTGGCAGCACTTTCTGGAGCTGTAAGGCATGGTATGGCCTTCTCTACTGGGGAGGCAGGTGGATGGCACCCACCCTCTTTAATGTTTCTGGCCTGTGGCAGTCTTCTTCCCCATATGGCCCACTGGACTGTCTGAGAAAGGCAAGACAGCCCATGTTAGACCCGCATACTGTGACCCACCCATACCCTCCAATATTTCACAAATGAAAACAGGGATGTCTAATTCAATAACAACAACAACAACAACAACAACAACAACAACAATAATAATATCCATCTGACTGGGCTGCCCCAGCCACTCTGGGCAGCTTCCAACACATATAGAAACATAATAAAGCATTAAACAAGGGGACGCAGGTGGCACTGTGGGTTAAACCACAGAGCCTAGGACTTGCTGATCAGAAGGTCGGAGGTTCGAATCCCTGCGGCAAGGTGAGCTCCTGTTGCTAGGTCCAAGCTCCTGTCAACCTAGCAGTTCGAAAGCATTTCAAAGTGCAAGTAGATAAATAGGTACTGCTCCAGCAGGAAAGTAAACAGCATTTTCGTGTGCTGCTCTGGTTCGCCAGAAGTGGCTTAGTCGTGCTGGCCACATGACCTGGAAGCTGTACGCCGGCTCCCTTGGCCAATAAAGCGAGATCAGCACCGCAACCCCCGAGTCGGTCATGACTGGACCTAATGGTCAGGAGTCCCTTTCCCTTTCCCTTTCCCTTTTAAAGCATTAAACATTTAAAAACGTCCCTTTACAGGGCTGCCTTCAGATGTCTTCTAAAGATTTGTATATGAATATGCCTGAAGAAGTGTGCATGCACACGAAAGCTCGTACCAATAACAAACTTAGTTGGTCTCTAAGGTGCTACTGGAAGGATTTTTAAAATTTTGTTTATTTTGTTTTATTTTGTTTATTTTGTTTCGACTACGGCAGACCAACACAGCCAGTGTGAGAGCCAGTGTGGTGTAGTGGTTAAGAGCAGAAGTCTCGTAATCTGGGGAACCGGGTTCGCGTCTCCGCTCCTCCACATGCAGCTGCTGGGTGACCTTGGGCCAGTCACACTTCTTTGAAGTCTCTCAGCCCCGCTCACCTCACAGAGTGTTTGTTGTGGGGAGGAAGGGAAAGGAGAATGTTAGCCGCTTTGAGACTCCTTAAAGGGAGTGAAAGGCGGGATATCAAATCCAAACTCTTCTTCTTCTTCTTCTACCTACCTGTAACTAAAGATTTGTATAGTTACTTATCTCCTTGGCTGGTGGAGTCACATAACTTCAAACCCTCCAACATTTCTCTAATGAAAATAGGGACGTCCTGAGAAGAAGGACATTCCGGGATCAAATCAGAAACCAAAACAGCTTCTCTAAATCAGGGACTATCCCTGGAAAATAGGAACACTTGGAGGGTCAGCCCATCACAGTAGTGTGTTGGAACTACAATCAAGGAAAATGTCTATGTGACTGGTGTAGATGTGCCCATGATTGGAGAAGTCCTGTGTGGGACTTAGGTTCCCATGCTTTGGGGGCAGGGTTATATAGAGCTCCCTCCATAAAAATCCAGCTTAACCCCCCTGGAACCGAGGAAGATGATCCCCCAACTGCTACCCAAGTGAGTCACTTTGGTATGTCCCACACCCCAGTATTAACAGTATGGTGGTAGTTGAGCTGCGATGTCACAGTAACTCCTTGTGGCGAAAATGGCACAGGGCAGAATCAGCATAATAATGAGTGGACCCTGATGGGATGGATTAGCTTTGGCACACCCTAAGCTCAGGTTGAAACATCTGCTTGGCTGCAATCTCCCACTCCAGTCATCAAGCAATAACCTGGATGCTTGGCTTGCCCCATGACAGAGTTCAATGCTGGGTGGTTCTCAACGAAGGAGTTGGGGCATTTCCCAGCCACAACGGAGTCCTATTCAATCAGTGAAGGCTGAGTGGAATGAGGAATTTATCCTTGTCCTTCTGCCATGCTAACCCTGTTCTGTCTGATAGCCTGTGAAGTTTTGGACAGTTTTGACCCAACACCTCGTGTCCTGTTTCAGTGCTTTCACCACTCTCAAGGGGCCACAGAATTCACCTGCTTGGACAAGGCCATTATTCAGGTCTATGCTGTCCAGTCAAAGACAACTATGGGGTGCAATGCTCATTTTGCATTTCAGGCCGAGGGAGCCCCTTTCAATTCTTTGAAGTCTGTGTTCAAGGTTCTTGGGCCCAAACTACCTTCTGGACTTTCTGATTCCTAATGTTCCACTTCGCTCACTGGTATCTTCTGATAGGGCACTTTTACCCTTTGGTGCTTCGCTGATATTGTTGCACGATTGTGGGCTTTTAATTCCCTGCTCCACCGCAGTCCAGTTCATAGTCATTTAAATAGATGCCCCCAACTCCTACCTTATTGTATATACTATTTGACAACTGCATAAATCCGCCAGAATAAGATGTTTGGGGTAATGCATTTATTCTTGGTCCTCCACTGTGTTGCAAAGGATCACCATGACAATAATTGCCCAATAATCAGCAAATACTCCCACCTGACAATAAGAGCTGTTCGACAGTGGAATTTGCTGCCAAGGAGTGTGGTGGAGTCTCCTTCTTTGGAGGTCTTTAAGCAGAGGCTTGACAACCATATGTCAGGAGTGCTCTGATGGTGTTTCCTGCTTGGCAGGGGGTTGGACTCGATGGCCCTTGTGGTCTCTTCCAACTCTATGATTCTATGATTTACTATCCAGGTGGGGTTTTGACAGATGTTGCAGGATGTTTACCCTGCGGCTATTTATTCCACAACTGAGAAGTTTACTGATCATAAATTCGCTGGCCCACTGCCACAAAATTCTGTATAAATAAAGGGTTTCTGCAATCTCATCCTTCAACCATTCTTCAGCCTTGCTCTTCTCTCCTGCAATTCTGAGATCCCAGCCAATTGTGCACCATGAAGACTGCTTTCATGCTCTTGGCTTTGGCCTTCTTGGTTTTCCAGGCAACGGCTAAGCCAAATCCTGATGTTTTAGCAGAAGATGATGCCCAAATGCCAGCGGGTGAGTAGAATTAAGCAAAAATTTCTCCCTCCCTTTCTCTTTCTTTCCGCTCCTCTTGCAATAGTTTGTCCATATCATTGTGGTTCCTTCACCTTTCCAATTTGTTTCTTTTCTCATGCCCTCAATCTCCTGCATCTGCTGGCTTCTCCCACTAGGTCTAGAGTTGAAGGGCATCATGCAAAGTCCCACAGATTCTTACATTAGCTGTTTCCATAATCCTTTCTCTTCACCCAGCCAAAAGTCAGTTGATTTGCACACAAGAAGACACAGTATATACACAAGACCAATTTGGCCACCACTTTTGTTTAGACGTATCAGCATCACTATTGGTTCTGTAGGAAAGGTGTTGCCACTTTCTAACTTCTCAGTCACTCACCAAACACCCAGGATTTGCCTTGCAACCACATTCTGAATGTCAGATATGAGCCCTAAAGCCTTTGAGAGAGCTAAGGAGGTTACAGGTTGACATGTGTTATCTAAAACGAGTCTTGGGAGCCTTTGGCCCATGGGTCAAATTAGACCCATCAGGGATTCTAATTTGCCCCCAAAGTCTGTTTTCATCAAGTCATGGCCACCTGCCCCACACCTGACTTCATATAACATTAGGTGTGGGGCAAGTCAAGCTGCAGTGGCAAATGAACAACTAGGAATCTGGTCCTGATCTTACCTCTACAAATGAGGACTTCGGCACCCTTTAGTTTTTGCACCAAATGCAAACCCCATTGGGATTAGTTTCACTCGAGAGCTCCTGGTCAGAGCCACCAAGTAAAGAGGACCCCTGAAAGGAGGGGCTTGCTTTCTGGCCTGTTTTCAACAGGAATATTTGTAGCCATGAGCAAGGGACACAGGTGATGCTGTGGTTTAAACCACTGAGCCTCTTGGGCTTGCCACAGCCACCCGCAAGCTAGAACAGTGAGATGGAGCACTGTTTTTTTGCGCAGCCCTCCCCAAGCTAGAAGAGCGAGATGGAGCGCTGTTTTTTTGCGCAGCCATCCCCAAGCTAAAATAAAAAAATTCCTTCCAGTAGCACCTTAAAGACCAACTAAGTTAGTTCTTGGTATGAGCTTTCGTGTGCATGCACACTTCTTCAGATACACAGATACACTGTGCAGCGCTCCGTCTCGCTGTTCTGGCTTCGGGGACAGCCTTTGAAGCCTCTGCAGGGCAGCGGGGTGAAGGCACTGTGGAGGCTGTGCGCAGCTAACCCCGAAGTCTTTGGAGCACAGTGCGAGTTCTCGCTGCGCTCCAAAGGCTTCAGGGATAGCCACCCGAAGCCTTTAGAGTGCAGTGGGAACTAGCGCTGTGCTCCAAAGGCTTAGGGTTCCTTTGCTGAAGCCAGGAGAGTCCTGCTGCGCTCCAAAGGCTTCTGGCGGCTATCCCTGAAGCCTGGAGACTGAGAGGGGTCGGTGCGCACCGACCCCTCTCGCTCTCCAGGCTTCAGCGAAATTAACTCGTAGCCTCCGGAGCGCAGAGGGAGCGCTCCCTCTGAGCTTTGGAGGCTTCGCTTTGCTTTCACTGAATCCAAGGAGCCTGCATTCGCTCCATAGTATGCACAAGTGCACAAGCATTTCCCCTTAATTTTTGGAGGGGAAAAAGTGTGTCCTATAAAGCAAAAAATATGGTATATTATGCTCTAATTTGGAAAACCTTACAGAAAAGCAGTGTCCGCTATGTTAAAGTGAGATAAGACTAAGCTAAGCTAAAGAGAGGAGAGCTACCTGATAAGCATGTTAAGGTCTCTTGCCTTTTCTTTTTTTTCCTGCAGAAGGTGTTCCCCGCCCAAGAAATGCCATGGTATGCAATGCTATGGGAGGAAATTGCCGCCCCGGATGCTATGCCAATGAGAAGTCTGTTGGAAAATGCTTTGCAAATATGTGCTGCTGTGTGGGATACCAGTAGAGAGCCTGCTCAAGAGAGATGCAAGGAAGACCAACAGCGTACGATCGGAACAGAAGAAGAATCCACCTCCCAATCAAGATGGATTAATGCTAAACCTCTCTTTTTTGATTAAAACTGAGTTTGCTTCCAATTCAGTGGCTATCTGGTATTTCATTTTTCCTCAAAGCATTTGATCACTTATAGCTATCACTAGCACCGAACTACCATTGTTGCTGTAACTACTACTACAAACTCCCCCTGTGCCCCCAATTATCTGAAACAGTCACAATTTTATTGATTTCTTGATTTGATTTATCATCTGGATGTGAACGGGATCCATGCCGAAGCCCCGTTCACATCGAGAAGCAAACGTAACTAGCGATGGCACGTCTGTGCACACGAAAGTCGCTTTTAGCTACTTCTGCACATGACGTCATTTTGAGCATCTGCACATGCGCAAGTGGCGAAACCCATTACTTCCAGGTTGCGGCAGAGCGCAACTTGAACGCGCTCATCCCGAAGCATATTCAACCCAAGGTATGATTGTCTTTCTATGCCGCTTTTCATTCAGAGGAATCACAAAAAGCTAATAAATAAACAAATAATAACAACAACATTTATTATTTATATACTGTCACTCTGACCGGGTTGCCCCAGCCACTCTGAGCAGCTTCCAACAAATTGAAACATGGTGAGACATTAAGCATTAAAAACTTCCCTGTGCAGGGAAATAATATATTGCAAGCTGATAATGGAACATGACAAATATCACTTAAATCATCTAGAACATTCAACAAATCATCAGTAAAACAATTACAGGTTAAAGCACTATTAGCAAAACAACTAAAAAAAAAAAAGCAAAGCAGCACAATTACAACAAAGGTTATATTATGGGATTCACAAAGTGTTACAGCATTCATAACCAATAAAGCAATCTTAACAACAAGGGGAAAATAGCAATAAAAAAATAAACTAAGCACTGTTGAATTCATACACTCTTATCAACTCTCATGACTCATAATATTCCGCTCATTAAAATACACATCTTTAAAAATGTTTGTTTAGGTGTTTCTATACCACTATATCATAAAATAAAACATGGTAGGACTCAACCCAATGTCTTCAAGTTACAAGAAATGAGAACTCGACTAAGCATTATTTTTGAGAGCCAGAGCAGTTCAACAGTGGAACAGTCTCCCTTGGGAGGTAGTGGACCCTCCTTCATTCAAGGTTTTTAAGCAGAGATTGGATGGCCAAACTTTCCAATACAGTATTTCTTTCATTTCTTTCATTTCTTTCCTTTCTCCAACCTGACTATATTCCTCTGGACAGCATCCTCCTTTTCAATGCGGTGTCCAGAACAAGACAAGGTTAAGGGGTGATATGATAGCCATGTTCAAATATATAAAAGGATGTCATATAGAGGAGGGAGAAAGGTTGTTTTCTGCTGCTCCAGAGAAGCGGACACGGAGCAATGGATCCAAACTACAAGAAAGAAGATTCCACCTAAACATTAGGAAGAACTTCCTGACAGTAAGAGCTGTTTGACAGTGGAATTTGCTGCCAAGGAGTGTGGTGGAGTCTCCTTCTTTGGGGGTCTTTAAGCAGAGGCTTGACAACCATATGTCAGGAGTGCTCTGATGGTGTTTCCTGCTTGGCAGGGGGTTGGACTCGATGGCCCTTGTGGTCTCTTCCGACTCTATGTTTCTATGATTCTATGATTCTAAGGCACAGCACCCAAGCTGCATAGAATACAAGTGTACAGTTAGTGTAGAACAAAGTGAATCTATGTAAAGAGATTAGACTATTTTAGTAAAAGGCAATAGAGGACATATCAGATATTAAACTGATAAGAACAGATACTACACTTGATCTTAGCCAAAAGGCCGAGAAGCGATGAGATTATACAATTTTAGCCAGCAATCTCTGGCACCTGTTCAGCTAAGACAACTGGAAAATCTCACCTGTGCCACTGCTGATTCAAGTTTCCCTGATCATGATCATACATGTGTGTATACCTGTGAAGAGATCCAAGATTTAGAACCTCAAAGCCAAAGTGAGAGCATTTGGGTCAAAATTAAGGGAGAGAAGAATAACAGAGACCTCATTGTGGGAGTTTACTATAGATCCCCAAGCCAAACGGAGGACATAGATGATGCCTTCCTGGAACAGATGGCCAAGCATGCAAAAGGAAGGGAGATAGTAGTAATGGGGGACTTCAATTACCCGGATATTTGTTGGACGTCAAACTCAGCCAAGAGCATAAGGTCAAACAGATTCCTCACTGGCCTTGCAGACAACTTCATTGTCCAGAAAGTGGGAGAAGCAACAAGAGGAACAGCCATTTTAGACCTGGTCCTAACCAATGTTGATGACCTGGTTAGTGGGGTAGATGTGGAAGGATCATTAGGCGCGAGTGATCATGCTCTTCTGAAGTTTACTATACAGCGGACAGTAGCAGCCAAGCATACTAGGACTCAATTTCTTGACTTTAAGAAAGCCGACTTCATAAAACTTAGGGAAGTGCTGGGTGAGATCCCATGGACAGCAATACTAAAAGGAAAGGGAGTTCATGATGGCTGGGAGTTTGTTAAGACGGAGATAGTAAAAGCACAACGTCAGGCAATACCAATGAGACGAAAACATGGAAGGTGCCTAAAGAAACCAGGGTGGCTATCTAAAGAACTTTAACTGAATTAAGATTAAAAAAGGATGTGTACAAAAAATGGAAAAGGGGGGAAACCACCAAAGAGGAATTCAAACAAATAGCCAGCACGTGTAGACACAAAGTCAGAAAAGCTAAAGCACAGAATGAACTCAGGCTTGCTAGAGAGGTTAAAAGCAACAAAAAAGGCTTTTATGGGTATGTTCGTAGCAAAAGGAAGAACAAAGAAACAGTGGGGTCACTCAGAGGAGAAGATGGTGAAATGCAAACAGGGGACACAGAAAGGGCTGAACTCCTCAATGCCTTCTTTGCCTCAGTCTTCTCCGATAAAGAAGACAATGCCCGACCTGAAGAATTTGAAGCAAATGATTCAGCAAAGGAAACACAGCCCAGAATAACTAAGGAGATAGTACAAGAATATTTGGCTAGATTAGATGTATTCAAGTCTCCAGGGCCAGATGAACTGCATCCAAGAGTATTAAAAGAACTGGCAGATGTGATCTCAGAACCACTGGCAGTCATCTTTGAGAATTCCTGGAGAACAGGCGAAGTCCCGGCAGACTGGAGGAGGGCAAATGTTGTTCCTATTTTCAAAAAGGGGAAAAGAGAGGACCCAAATAATTACCGCCCAGTCAGTCTGACATCAATAGCAGGGAAGATTCTGGAGCAGATCATTAAGCAAACAGTCTGTGAGCACCTAGAAAGGAATGCTGTGATCACCAATAGTCAGCATGGATTTCTGAAAAATAAGTCATGTCAGACTAACCTGATCTCGTTTTTTGACAGAATTACAAGCCTGGTAGATGAAGGGAACGCAGTGGATGTAGCCTACCTTGATTTCCGCAAAGCATTTTACAAGGTGCCCCATGATATTCTTGTAAAGAAGCTGGTAAAATGCGGTCTTGACTATGCTACCACTCAGTGGATTTGTAACTGGCTGACTGACCGAACCCAAAGGGTGCTCATCAATGGTTCCTCTTCATCCTGGAGAAGAGTGACTAGTGGGGTGCCACAGGGTTCTGTCTTGGGCCCGGTCTTATTCAACATCTTTATCAACGACTTGGATGATGGACTCAAGGGCATCCTGATCAAATTTGCAGATGACACCAAACTGGGAGGGGTGGCTAACACCCCAGAGGACAGGATCACACTTCAAAACGACCTTGACAGATTAGAGAACTGGGCAAAAACAAACAAGATGAATTTTAACAGGGAGAAATGTAAAGTATTGCACTTGGGCAAAAAAAATGAGAGGCACGAATACAAGATGGGTGACACCTGGCTTGAGAGCAGTACATGTGAAAAGGATCTAGGAGTCTTGGTTGACCACAAACTTGACATGAGCCAACAGTGTGACGCGGCAGCTAAAAAAGCCAATGCAATTCTGGGCTGCATCAATAGGAGTATAGCATCTAGATCAAGGGAAGTAATAGTGCCACTGTATTCTGCTCTGGTCAGACCACACCTGGAGTACTGTGTCCAGTTCTGGGCACCACAATTCAAGAAGGACACTGACAAACTGGAACGTGTCCAGAAGAGGGCAACCAAAATGGTCAAAGGCCTGGAAACGATGCCTTATGAGGAACGGCTAAGGGAGCTGGGCATGTTTAGCCTGGAGAAGAGGAGGTTAAGGGGTGATATGATAGCCATGTTCAAATATATAAAAGGATGTCACATAGAGGAGGGAGAAAGGTTGTTTTCTACTGCTCCAGAGAAGCGGACACGGAGCAATGGATCCAAACTACAAGAAAGAAGATTCCACCTAAACATTAGGAAGAACTTCCTGACAGTAAGAGCTGTTCGACAGTGGAATTTGCTGCCAAGGAGTGTGGTGGAGTCTCCTACTTTGGAGGTCTTTAAGCAGAGGCTTGACAACCATATGTCAGGAGTGCTCTGATGGTGTTTCCTGCTTGGCAGGGGGTTGGACTCGATGGCCCTTGTGGTCTCTTCCAACTCTACGATTCTATGATTCTATGATTCTATGTGTTTTTTTTTTCTTTTGTATGTTAAAAACAATCTTTTGCATTTCTAGCTTGATTTTGCATTTGTAGCAGCTCCTGCTGAAGCACCCATTGCCAGCCTTTCCCCCCAAGCTTTTCCCCAGAGCCCAGAACCATCACAACAGATATTGTTTAGCTGATTATGGCAAGGCCATAGGAGCCAACTCCTAGGGGCCAACGTGTTTTTTTTGGCCCCCGACAATAAAATATTTGAGGGGGATGGGTCCCCCCAAAGTTAAAGTGCATTCACAAGCAAATGGGGTGCGCGCGCTGTGCCATGTGATTGATTATACAGAGCGGGACTTACCTGGGCTCCCACAATGTTTTATTCAGGTTAGAATAAAATTTAGAAAAGGGTGTGTCAGCTGACTGGTGGAGAGATGAACAGACAAATATCTGGAGAGCGAGAGGGTTATTAGAAATACAGTGGTACCTCAGGTTAAGAACTTAATTCGTTCTGGAGGTCCGCTCTTAACCTGAAACTGTTCTTAACCTGAGGTACCACTTTAGCTAATGGGGCCTCCCGCTGCCCCTGATGCCGCGTCGCCACCGCACCATTTTTGTTCTCATCCTGTAGCAGAGTTCTTAACCCGAGGTACTATTTCGGGGTTAGCAGAGTCTGTAACCTGAAGGGTCTGCAACCTGAAGCATCTGTAACCCAAGGTACCACTGTAGTGCAAATGCAAAGATTGCAACATTGGTCAAAAGGCCTACAGATTGGGGACAACATCAAAGAGAACTGTGTTGCTAAAGATGAAGTAATCTCAAATTCAGCCTTATCTCACACACTTATCTAGAGTGCACCTTCAAAAACAATGGAACCCGTCCCATTAGGGCAGCATTCTTGGCTTCCCACCTGCATATATAGGTATGAACTCTGTGAAGGCATCACATTTGCTTGTTCATCCTTGGGACTCCTTTCAATGGCACACAAGTCTGAGAAGAACCATGAAGTTCGTCTGTCTCTTCTTTGCCTTGGTCTTCCTTGGCATTTCACAGTCTGATGAAGCCGATGTGCAAAAGCAATGGAGAAAGCCCTTGGAAGACTTGCGTGGCCTTCAGGGCCAAGACCCAGTTTTGCCAGCTGACGATGATGAAGCTTTGAAGGATGAAGGTAACTGTAGCATACATAGGAGATTGCAACATACATGGTGGGCAGGACAGCATTTCATCGGGAGGTGTTCAGTCTTTCATTGAACTCCATTGGAAATACTTCTCTTTGGGTGAATCACACACTAATGGCAGTGTTTTCAGTGGTGATCAGTAGGCTGTACATGCTCTTGGGAATGGTCTGTTTTTCTATGTGCAAAAGAGAGAGAGAGAGAATAGCATAAAATACTGGGGTAAAGTACGTCTGAATATGCACATATGAATGAAAACAGCCTATTAATAAAACATCTCTTAGGGCCTTCTGGCAGTTCCTTCCCTGTGAGAAGAGAGGTTGCAGGGAACCAGGCAGAGGGCCCTCTTGGTAGTGGTGCCCGCCCTGTTGAACACCCTCCTATCAGATGTCAAGGAAATAAACAACTATCCGACTTTTAGAAGACATCTGATGGCAGCCCTGTTTAGGGAATTTTTAATGTTTGATGTTTTATTCTGGTTTTAATATTTTGTTGGGAGTCACCAAAAGTGGCTGGGAAAACCCAGCCAGATAGGCAGGGTATTAATAAATTTATTATTATTATTATTATTATTATTATTATTATTATTATTATTATTATTATTATACAACAGGTATCATATTATGTAAAACTGCTATCACAAAATATTTTGGCTTTCCTTGCAAATATGTGTTAAGGTCTCTTGCCTTTTCTTTTTTTTTCCTGCAAAAGGAGTTCCCCGCCCAAGAAATGCATTGGCATGCAATACTATGGGGGGAAACTGCCGCCCCGGATGCCATGCCAATGAGAAGTCTGTTGGAAAATGCTTTGCAAGTATGTATTGCTGCGTGGGATTCCAGTAGAGAGCCTGCTCAAGAGAGATGCAAGGAAGACCAACAGCGTGCGATCGGAACAGAGGAAGAATCCACCTCCCAATCAAGATGGATTAATGCTAAACGTCTTTTTATTATTATTATTAAAACTGAGTTTGCTTCCAATTCAGTGGCTATCTGGTATTTCATTCTTCCTCAAAGCATTCGATCGCTTATAGCTATCACTAGCACCGAACTACCACTGCTGCTGTAACTACTACTAGAAACTCCCTCAGTGCCCCCAATTCTCTGAAACGGTCTCAATTTTCTTGATTTCTTGATTTGAGTCATTCTATTTCTATGCCACTTTTCATTCACAGAAATCACAAAAAAACTAAATAATAATAATATTTATTATTTATATACTGTCAATCTGACTGGGTTGCCCCAGCCACTCTGAGAAGCTTCCAAAAAATTGAAACATCAAACATTTAAAACTTCCCTATGCGCGGAAATAATATATTGCAAATAACAATGGTGCAATGGAACATGACAAATATCACTTAAATCATATAGGACACTCAACAAATCATCAGTAAAACAACAACAGGCTATAAAGCACTATTAGCAAAGCAACTAAAAATAATAATAAGCAAAGCAGCACAATTACATCAAAAGTTATATTATGGGATTCACAAAGTACTACAGCATTCATAACCAATAAAGCAATCTTAACAACGAGGAAAAAATAGCAATAAGAAAATAAACTAAGCACTGTTGAATTCATACACTCTTCTCAACTCTCATGACTCATAATATTCCGCTCATTAAAATACACATCTTTAAAAATGTTTGTTTAGGTGTTTCTATACCACTATGTCATAAAATAAAACATGGTAGCACTCAACCCAATGACTTCAAGTTACAAGAAAAGAGAACTCGACTAAGCATTATTTTTGAGAGCCAGAGCAGTTCAACAGTGGTACGGTCTCCCTTGGGAGGCACTGGACCCTCCTTTCTTCAAGGTTTTTAAGCAGAGATAGGATGGCCAAACTTTCAAATACAGCATTTATTCCTAGGAGATCCTTTCACCAACCTGTTCCTTTGAACAGCATCCTCCTTTTCAATGTGGTGTCCAGATCAAGACACAGTACCCAAGTTGTGGCTGATTAGAGCGTGTCCAGACGAGGTGTGGGCCCCCCTGGGGGATATCATCAATTTGTCCCTTGGCACCGGGATATTCCCAGGGGAACTGAAGGAGGCGGTGGTGCGTCCGCTCTTAAAGAAAACATCACTAGATCCCTTAAATCTATCCAATTACCGCCTGGTCTCGAATCTTCCATTCCTGGGTAAGGTGATTGAGAGAGCGGTTGCTGAACAGCTTGGTAGGTTTCTGGATGAAACATCTGCTTTGGATCCATTCCAGTCCGGCTTCCGTGCTGGTCATGGGACCGAGACGGCTCTGGTCGCCCTAACAGATGCTCTCCGCAGGCAGCTGGATCGAGGCGGGTCGGGGCTGCTGATTCTTCTAGATCTGTCAGCAGCCTTTGGCATGGTCGATCACAAACTCCTGTACCACCGCCTTGCTGACGTGGGGATCCAGGGCACAGTCCTTCAATGGCTGCGTTCGTTTCTCTCTGATCGGGGACAGAGGGTGGCGCTTGGGGGGGAAGTGCCATCGCGTCACTCCTTGGTGTGTGGAGTACCTCAGGGTGCGATTCTCTCCCTGATGCTTTTTAACATCTTTATGCGCCCCCTCGCCCAGCTTGTCCGGAGTTTTGGGCTGGGTTGCCATCAATATGCTGATGACACCCAACTCTATCTGTTGATGGATGGCCATCCTAACTCGGCCCCAGACACACTGACCAGATGTCTGGAAGCTGTGGCTGGATGGTTACGTGGGAGCCGGTTGAAGTTAAATCCTTCGAAGACAGAGGTCCTCTGGCTGGGGCGGGACGATATGGAATCGAGGGGGCAACTCCCATCTCTTGCGGGGGTGCAATTAGTGCCAGCACCATCCGTTAAGAGTTTGGGTGTAATCTTCGATACCTCCCTCTCTATGGAGGCGCAGATTACAGCTATAACAAAGGCGGCATTTTTCCATCTCCGCCAAGCTAAGCAGTTCGCCCCTTATCTCTCTCGCCCTGACCTAGCCACTGCGATCCATGTGACGGTCACCTCCAGACTGGATTATTGTAACTCGCTCTACGTGGGGCTGCCCTTGAGACTGACCCAGAAACTCCAGCGGGTGCAGAATGTCGCGGCGAGATTCCTTATGGGGTCTTCGCGGCGAGATCACATTCATCCGGTGCTGTACCAGCTGCACTGGCTCCCGGTGGAGTACAGGATCAGGTTTAAGGTGCTGGTTTTAACCTTTAAAGCCCTATACGGCCTAGGACCCTCGTACCTATGGGACCACCTCTCCTGGTATGCCCCAGAGAGAAACCTACGGTCTGCAAATAATAACATCCTCAAGGTCCCAGGCCTCAGAGAGGTTAGGCAGGCCTCAACTAGAGCCAGGGCCTTCTCAGCTGCGGCTCCAACCTGGTGGAATGCTCTGTCACAAGAGACTAGGGCCCTGCGGGACCTGACATCTTTCCGCAGGGCCTGCAAGACAGAGTTGTTCCACCAGGCCTTTGGTCAGGGCGCAGCCTGACTCCCTCCTCTGGCAACCTGCACAGAATTTTGCTTAATCGGTTGCCATCAATTTGATTTTAACTAATTTTTATAATGAAATGTTTTTAGAATGTATGATTATTTGATTGTTTATTTGATTGTTGTTAGCCGCCCTGAGCCCGGCTCAGCTGGGGAGGGCGGGATATAAATAAAATTTATTATTATTATTATTGTGTGTAGAGTTTGTGTAGAACAAAGTGAATCTATGTAAATCCAGAACAAGACAAGACACAGTGCTCAAGTTGTGTAGAACGGAGTGAAACTATAATCATTCATGACTTGGATGCTGTGCTTCTGTTACTGCAGCCTGAGATTAGACTATTTTAGCCAGCAATCTCTCGCACCTGTTCAGCTAAGACAACTGGAGAATCTCACCTGTGTTGCTGCTACTGCAAATTTCCCTGATCATGATCATGATCGTGCATGTATTTCTTTTTTTCTTTTGTATGTAAAAAAATCTTTTACATTTCTCGCTTGATTTTGCACTTGTAGCACCTCCTGTTGAAGCACCCAGTGCCAGCCTTTCCCCCCAATCTTTTCCCCAGGGCGCAGAACCATCACAACAAATATTGTTTAGCAGATCACGGCAAGGACATGGGAGCCAACTCCTAGGGGCCAAGGGTTTTTTGGCACCCACAATAAAATATTTGAGGGGGCTCAGTCCACCCAACGTTAAAGGGCATTTGTAAGCAAATGGGGTGCACGCGCTGTGCCATGTGATCAATTATACAGAGCGGGACTTACCTGGCCCCCCACAATGTTTTATTCAAGTTAGAATAAAATTTAGAAAAGGGTTATCAGCTGACTGATGGAGAGATGAACAGGCAAATATCTGGAGAGCGAGAGGGTTATTAGAAATACAGTGGTGCCTCGGGTTAAGAACTTAATTCGTTCTGGAGGTCCACTCTTAACCTGAAACTGTTCTTAACCTGAGGTACCACTTTAGCTAATGGGGCCTCTCACTGACGCTGACGCCGCACAATTTCTGTTCTCATCCTGAAGCAAAGTTATTAACCCGAGGTTTCAGGGTTAACGGAGTCTGTAACCTTAAGGGTCTCTAACCTGAAGCATCTGTAACCCAAGGTACCACTGTAGTGCAAATGCAAAGATTGCAACATTGGTCAAAAGGCCTACAGATTGGGGACAACATCAAAGAGAACTGTGTTGCTAAGGATGAAGTAATCTCAAATTCACCCTTATCTCACACACTTATCTAGAGTGCGCCTTCAAAAACAATGGAACCCGTCCCATTAGGGCAGCATTCTTGGCTTCCCACCTGCATATATAGGCATGACCTCTGTGAAGGCATCACATTTGCTTGTTCATCCTTGGGACTCCTTTCAACGGCACACAAGTCTGAGAAGAACCATGAAGTTCGTCTGTCTTTTCTTTGCCGTGGTCTTCCTTGGCATTGCCCAGTCTGATGAAGCCGATGTGCAAAAGCAATGGAGAAAGCTCTTGGAAGACTTGCGTGGCCTTCAGGGTCAAGACCCAGCTTTGCCAGCTGACTATGATGAAGCTTTGAAGGATGAAGGTAACTGTAGCATACATAGGAGATTGCAACATACATGGTGGGCAGGACAGGATTTCATCAGGAGGTTTTCAATCTTTCATTGAACTCCATTAGAAATACTTCTCTTTGGGTGAATCACACACTAATGGCAGTGTTTTCAGTGGTGATCAGTAGGCTGTACATGCTCTTAGCCATGGTCTGTTTTTCTATGTGCAAGAGAGAGAGAAAGAGAGAGAGAGAGAGAGAGAGAGAGAGAGAGAGAGAGAGAGAGAATAGCATAAAATACTGGGGTAAAGGATGTCCAAATATGCACATATGAATGAAAACAGACTATTCATAAAACATCTCTGAGGGCCTTCTGGTGGTTCCCTCCCTGCGAGAAGTAAGGTTACAGGGAACCAGGCAGAGGGCCTTCTTGGTAGTGGTGCCCGACCTATAAAACACCCTCCCATCAGATGTCAAGGAAATATACAACTATCTGACTTTTAGAAGACATCTGACGGCAGCCCTGTTTAGGGAAGTTTTTAATGTTTTATGGTGGTTTTAATATTATGTTGGGAGCCACCCAGAGTGGCTGGTGAAACCTAGACAGATAGGCAGGGTATGAATAATAACTAAAATAATTATAATTATGCAATAGGTATTATATTATGTAAAACTGGTTTGACAAAAATGTTTGGCTTTTCTTGAAAATATGTGTTTATTAGTAGGAAGTTGATTAATTTTCATGAGGGCTTTTTAAAATTAAGATTTGCAAATGGGACTCTGGTCTAAACCACAGAGCCTAGTGCTTGCCAATGGGAACGTCAGCAGTTCGAATCCCCACGATGGGGTAGCTCCCATTGCTTTGTCCCAGCTCCTGCCCACCTAGCAGTTCTAAAGCATGTCAAACTGTGAGTAGATAAATAGGTACCACTCCAGTGGGAAGGTAAATGGCGCTTCCGTGTGCTGGTTTGGTTCGCCAGAAGTGGCTTAGTCATGCTGGCCACATGGCCTGGAGTCTGTATGCTGGCTCCCTCACCCAATAAAGCAAGATGAGCGCCGCAACCCCAGTGTCGTCCACAACTGGACCTAACGGTCAGGGGTCCCTTTACCTTTACCTTTTAATAACAGATTAATACGCAAGTAGGATTTAGACTATAATCAGCAGTAAAGCAATGTAGATATTAAGTAAGGATGAAGAAGGATGTTAGGTATAATATACGGCAGGATAAGGGGAAACAAGGAAACCATGGAGGGTAATAAATGTGCTGAATGGAACTTCATTATTTGCAGGTGGGGCGGTGCAAGATAAACTGAAATTGACAGAGTCACCCACTGCTCATTGTTGGCAATGGGGCCAATAGCATGTTCAGAGAGAAACAAAATCCCTAACTTCTCTGCAGAGTAGCCTTACCCAAACCTGCATAGATTACTACACTGGTGTAACCAGCAACACCTGTGTAGATGAGAGGAAGCTTTTGTTGTTATATCACCATCATTAATTTTATTTTTGTTAGGCACTTTTCTTACCTCATAACTCAAGTTACAGGTAGGTAGCCATGTTGGTCTGCTATAGTTGAAGGAATTTTTCTATTTCGTTTCCAGTAGCACCTTAGAGACCAACTAAGTTTGTTACTGGTATGAGCTTTCATGTGCATGCACACTTATTCAGATTTTTTTTATTTTCTCATAACTCAAAACAGTTTACAGTAAAGCCAACTTGAAAAAATACCCTATAAAAATGAAAACCAAAGCTAAGAAAAAAGAGAAAAAGCTAGACGTATGGAGATGAAATATATCAGGCTTTAATTTGGAAAACGTTTATTTATTACAGAAAAGGAGTGTCCGCTATTTAACACTAAGCTAAGCCCAAGAAGGGAGTGACACCTAATAAGCATGTTAAAGTCTCTTGCTATTATTTTTCCCCGCAGAAGTTGTTCCCCGCCCAAAAAATCCCATCGTATGCAATTCTATGGGGGGGAGATGCCGTCACAGGTGCGGTCAAAATGAGAAGTTGGTTGGACGATGCTTTTCAACTAGGTCCTGCTGTGTGCGTTTTCAGTAGAAAACGTACCTGAGAGAGATGCAAGAAAGACCGACAGCGTTTGATCGGAACAGAGGAAGAAACCAATCAAGATGAATTAATGCTGAATCTTTTCTTTTCAATTAAAATTGAGTTTGCATCCAATTCAGTGTATATATGGTGTTTCATTCTTCCTCAAAGCACTCAATCACTCATCGCTGTCACTTGCACTGAACTACCACTGCTGCTGTAACTACTTCTACAAATTCTCCCAATGCCCCAAATTATCCACAACAGTCTGTTTTCTTGATTTTTTATTATATTTCTAGGTAGCTTTTCATTCACATGAATCGCAAAGCAAATAACAACCACAACAACAATAATAAGGCCTTATTTAAATGCCGCCCATCTGACTGGATTGTCCCAGCCACTCTGGACAGCTTCCAACAGATTAAAGCACAGTAAGACATCAAACATTAAAAACTTCCTTATACCGGGAGCCTATATATTGCAAACGATAAATAACAATAGAACACCACAAATGCCACTTAAATCACATAGAACAATTAACAAATCATCAGTAAAACAATTAGTCTCTAAAACACAATTCACAAAACAACCAAAAAAATAAAATAAGCAAAGCTGCACAATTACAACAAAAGTTATATTATGGGATTCACAAAGCAGGGGTCAGCAAGGTTTACTTTGCCTGGGCCGGTTCACTCCAGCGGAGATCCCTCTGTGGGCAGGATTGTGCATGTGTGTGAGTGTGCGCGCCTGCGATTTCCGGCATCTGTGTCTGCACAGACGCCATTTCCGGTGCCGCGGAAGCGAGTCCCCATGCTGCGCTGCACAGGTTTAGCGCAGTGCGTGGGAACTTGCCGAGTGGGTGGCTTGGTTAGGGGGCACCTCATGGGCCGGTTAAATGACCCCCATAGGCCACATGTGGCCCATGGGCCTTAGGTTGCCTACCCCTGTACTACAGCATTCATAACCCATACATAACACTAACAAAATAGGAACCAAAAAATAAATTAAGCACTTTTGAATTCATGCACAAACGTTTCTCAGCCCCTATGACTCAAAATCTCCCACTCTGTTCAGCTCATTAAAATGCACATCCACATCATGCGCATGGTAGGAACTCCTTTCTGAAGGTTTATTGGGTGGGATGTGGGGCAGCACAGGTGAAACCAACTCCCCTCTGATGACAGACAAGCTGTCTCTCCCCCACATTTCTTTCTCTGGAAACCTTTCCCCTTACGAAGGCTCCAAGGGCTGGAGGGTGAGGCAAGGCAGGTGGGAAAAGATATTGCCTGATGGCCAGCACCAAGTTCCTCCCCCCTCACAGTACTTCCTCTTGTAATTATCCCAAGGAAAATGTCACTCAAAATTCTCTTTTAGGGGGTGTTGTTGGTTTTTTTTGGGGGGGGAGCAGGAATAGCATCTTTTCAATTTTTTAAAAAAGGATTTCTGTGCCACTGTATCATAAAATACAGGGTAGACTCAACCCAATGCCTTCAAAAGGAGAATCTGACGAAACATTATTTCTGACAGGAAGAGCTGTTTGACAGTGGAACAGTCTCCCTCAGGAGGTAGTGGACTCTCCTTCCTCGGAGGTTTCCATGCAGAGGTTGGATGGCGATCAGTCATGGATGCTTTCGTGTTGAAGGTGGTTGGGCTAAATGACCCTTGGGGTCCCTTCCAACTCTACAATAATATGAAACCACCTGCCAGGACTGCTTGCAGGAGCCAGGCCCTGTGACTGGTAGGGCCTCGCAGGACTGGGGGCTTCCTGAGTTTGGCCTGGAAGGACCAGGTGCTACTGCACAGGTGATGCTTGGCAGAAGACTCGTAGTGTAGCACCCTGCTTGTGGTTAACGCTTAGCTGGAATGAAATATTCAACGCAGCAATAGAGAAATTAAAATAATAATTTATTTGTCAGACAAATAAATGATAGGCACAGTGGTATATGGTTACCAAAAGCTCTGCCCACTCCAGCCCTGATGGCCAGCACTTATATTTCCTCAGCCCAGCCCCCTTGCTCTTCCTTTGGCTGCCTCTGTCCAATCAGCCTGGTTGAAATTCCTATTGGCTGTTTGCTAGAACCAATCATAAAAGATACACCCACTTCCTATTACCTTTTATGGGAGACAAAGAGCTATATTTCCTTCTATCCATAAATGGCAGACAAGTAGCCATATATCTTACATTTGCCTCAGCAAGGCTCCTTAATTACCAGATCACCTTTTGCCCTGTTGCCCCTGCACTCCAAAACAAATGGCTAAAACAGATGGCTCATGGTTTTAAATTCTATCTAAACAGAGATCTTGGGTTCACATTCTCACACACCATCAATGAAATAAGAATCCAACATAAGAATCTAACATTTCTTACTTCCTAAATCCTTTGCATAATTACATTAAGTCAATAAATTTCATACATAACATAGATAGCTTTTTAGAAGAAAAGGAACTCAGTAAAAACAGCTTCAAAAGCAGCCTCTTCAATTTACACCCTCCTTTCCCAGCCAGCTGCTGTTCCTATTAGCTCTTGCCCTTTAACCTTAGGAAAATATGGCTCGAGTCTGATGGGAGGCACATGGTATTATTTTCTGTTAAACAATAAATCTTACTATTTACCAACTCTTAATTAGTGTTTTTGCAGCTTGATTGTATTCTGTAATTTGTAGGGTCAATGTAACATTTGCTCCCAGCCTGTAATTCCCTTTTAGAACTTTGAGAAACTTGTCTCCTGGTACTGCTATAAATCAGGGGGGGCCTTTCCAGGAGAGCAGGAAGATAAACAACTGCCAAAGTACTTAGCCAGCTGCTTTATGCCTGGCATGAAACATACAAACATTTGCAAATATATCTTTAAGCTCATTTTAAAATACAGGCCTTGATCAGATGCCTCAGTAGCACCTGGTGGCAAGGGCCGGGAGGGGTATATAAGACCAGCTCTTTGCCATGGCAACATGCTACCCACCTAGCTGTGCTTTGGCTTCCTGACTCTTGGACCCTTGGCTTCCTGACTCCTGGTTTCCTGACCCTCAGACTCTTGGCTTCCTGACTCCTGGTTTCTTGATTTGTGGACTCTTGGCCTCCTGACCCCTGGACCGCTGACCCTGGACTGCTGCTTCCTGCTTCCTGACCTCTACTCCGGTCCCGATGTACCAAGCCGGGACTCTGACTGCCCGTAAGCCAGACTGTGACACCACCGCTCAGTCAAGATTGATAAAGGCTTAATGCTTCCTTTTCAATTTAAATGATGTTTGGATGCAATTCACTGGGTATCTCAGAGCTTGGTGTTGATAACAACAAGGTTGGAGGTTTGATCTACTTCTGGGACAGCTGCCATATTCCTGCATTGCAGGGGGTTGGACTCAGGGTCCCTTCCAACTCTACAATTCTATGGTTCTAAGACTTTCCCCTCAGAAGTGCATCCCATTCAGTTACATGGGACTTATTCCTAAGTAAATATTGGTATTTTACTCTTCCTCAAAGCACTCTGTTACCTCTAGTTGCCAGCCGTAATGAACTGGGTTTCTAAGGGGTGTTAGGGGTGGGGTGATACCTCTGTTGGGAGACACATATTGCTCCTTCTATGGTAGTTTGTCCACCTTTGGTCCCCCTCAGCCATACTCTGCTCTCACCTGTGGATCCTTCAAGCTGTCAATATGTGCCACCCTAGGATATGGCTTCGCCTGGGTGGCCAATGTAGATGTCAGTGTATCCGATGGGTCTCAAACCCTTGGTGGGATTGGGATTTCCCCTGAATGTGAAGATAGGCTCTGGAAGATTGAGTGGACAAGACCAATAGTGGGTCCAATGGTCAAGAAGGCGGTTTCTGTACGTGCTGTAGTGGGAAGCGAGGGGGAGATGGGGCTCATCAATCTGGGAAGGCAGCCCATGTAGGAGAAGCAAAACTCTGATCCTGAACCTCCACTGCTTTGTAGGATATCTTTGGGAGAAGAAAAGGCTAAGGAGTAACCTCAACACAAATCCAAGTGAAGTCCCTAAGATGGTTGGATGGCGACTTGTATTCCTCCTTCCGGCGACTCCTGCAGCCAAACAGGTACCAAACATATTGCTCAGCAAGGCCATAAAGATAATTAACAGCAGAACAAATTTCTGCTGCTCAACAAGGCAACCCAGCTAGATGGGCAGGGTACAACACCACCACCAACAACAACCACCACCACCACCACCACCACCACAACAACAACAACAACCTCAACCACAACCACAACCACAACAACCACAACCACCACAACAACCACAACCACCACAACAACCACAACCACAACCACAACCACCACAACCACCACCACCACCACCTCTTTATTATTTATGCCCTGCCTATCTGGGTGGGTTGCCCCAGCCACTATTTTTATTATTAATAAAATATTCCTATGTACAGGATTTGTAATGGGCTGTGTTCCACTGGATTTGAATTTCCACCCTTGATAAGAGTGCAATATGGTGTTTGAGATTACTTTATACTTAATGGCCGATTTATCTTTGACGTTGCCTTTAAATATATTGGCCCTTTCATCAGAATTGCAGCATTTATTTACCTTAACCACCTTCCTTAAACAAACCCTGGCTCCCCATCCCTTGTCCTGTTTCCTCACCATCACATTGCAGACACACCCTGATCAGTCTATTAGTCATTATTTGGGTAACTGAAGAAATTTGCCTTGTTTCTGTAATTGTACCTTTTCTAGGTTAAACAGAATCCAATCTTTCAAATATTTATTCTTAGGAGTTTCCCTCACCAACCTGACCATAATTCTCCAGACAGCCTCTTCCTTTTCAAGCTCAGAAGCAGACACTGGACCCAGGTTGTGTAGGGAAAAAAGTGTACAATTTGTGTAGAACAAAGTGAATCTATATAAATCATTCATGATTTGGATACTATGCTTCTGTTACTGCAGCCTAAGATTAGACTATTTTAGCTGGCAATTGCTGGCACCTGTTTAGCTTCTAATGAGCTAAGACAATTAAAATTCTCCCCTGGTCTGATGCTAATGCAAGTTTTCCTGATCTTGTCCCATCCCCCCACTTTGTACTTAAAAGCAAAATTTTAACGTTTCTCCTTGGCTCGATCTAGGCCATAGCTGTCAACGTTTCCCTTTTTTAAAGGGAAATTCCCTTATTCCGAATAGGATTCCTCACAAGAAAAGGGGAAAGTTGACAGCTATGATCTAGGCATGTCAAAGAAGCGTTTCAATTAAACGAGTTGTAAACTCTATAAAGGGAAATCACATTTTCACAGTGTTATAAAGCACCTTCTCTTTATGAATGTTGCTGAGTGCCTTGATTCCACACGTGTTGCAGCTCCTGTTGAATATTGTTTTGCAGGTTATCTCAAGGATGTGTCAGATGACTGATGGAGAGATTAACAAACATATAATAATAATAATAATAAATTTTATTTATATGCCGCCCTCCCCAGCCGAAGCCGGGCTCAGGGCGGCTAACAACAATAAAACAGTACAAAAGTACAGCATAAACAACACTCTAAAATCATTCATTATAAAATTAATTAATTCAAGCCACTGGCAACCATTGGGCCAGAGCTCCGCGAAGATTGCCGAGGGAGGGAGTCAGGCTGTGCCCTGGCCAAAGGCCTGGCGGAACAGCTCTGTCTTGCAGGCCCTGCGGAAAGATGTCAAGTCCCGCAGGGCCCTGGTCTCTTGTGACAGAGTGTTCCACCAGATCGGAGCCACAGCCGAAAAAGCCCTGGCTCTAGTTGAGGCCAGCCTAACTTCTCTGTGGCATGGGACCTTCAAGATGTTTTTATTTGAAGACCATAAGTTTCTCTGTGGGACATACCAGGAGAGGCGGTCCCGTAGGTACGAGGGTCCTAGGCCGTATAGGGCTTTAAAGGTTAAAACCAGCACCTTAAACCTGATCCTGTACTCCACCGGGAGCCAGTGCAGCTAGTATAACACCGGATGTATGTGATCTCGCAGTGAGGACCCCGTAAGGAGTCTCGCTGCAGCATTCTGCACCCGCTGGAGTTTCTGGGTCAGTCTCAAGGGCAGCCCCACGTAGAGCGAGTTACAATAATCCAGTCTGGAGGTGACCGTCGTGTGGATCACAGTGGCTAGGTCAGGGCGAGAGAGGTAAGGAGCCAACTGCTTAGCTTGGCGGAGATGGAAAAATGCCGCCTTTGTTATAGCTGCAATCTGCGCCTCCATGGAAAGAGAGGTGCCGAAGATTACACCCAAACTCTTAACGGACAGTGCTGGCACTAATTGTGCCCCCACAAGAGATGGGAGTTGCCTCCCCAATCCCATATCATCCCGTCCCAGCCAGAGGACCTCTGTCTTCGAAGGATTTAGCTTCAAGTGGCTCCCACGTAACCATCCAGCCACAGCTTCCAAACATCTGGTCAGTGTGTCTGGGGCCGAGTCAGGATGGCCATCCATCAACAGATAGAGTTGGGTGTCATCGGCATACTGATGGCAACCCAGCCCAAAACTCCGAACAAGCTGGGCGAGGGGGCGCATAAAGATGTTGAAAAGCATCAGGGAGAGTATAACACCCTGAGGTACTCCACACATCAAGGAGTGGCGTGATGACAATTCCCCCCCCCAAGCGCCACCCTCTGTCCCCGACCAGAGAGAAACGAGCGCAGCCATTGAAGGACTGCGCCCTGGATCCCCACGTCGGCAAGGCGGTGGTCCAGAAGTTCGTGATCGACCATGTCAAAAGCTGCTGACAGATCTAGAAGAATCAGCAGCCCCGACCCACCTCGATCCAGCTGTCTACGAAGATCATCTGTTAGGGCAACCAGAGCCGTCTCGGTCCCATGACCAGTGCGGAAGCCGGACTGGAATGGATCCAGAGCCGATGTTTCATCCAGAAACCCACCAAGCTGTTCAGCAACCGCTCTCTCAATCACCTTACCCAGGAACGGAAGATTCAAAACCGGGCGGTAATTGGATAGATCTAAAGGATCTAATGATGTTTTCTTTAAGAGCGGGCGCACAACTGCCTCCTTCAATTCCCCTGGGAATGTCCCTGTGCCAAGGGTCAAATTGATGATATCCCCCAGGAGAGCCCGCACCTCGTCTGGACACGCTCTAATCAGCCAAGACAGGCACGGGTCGAGAGGACAGGTGGTGGGCTTTCCAGCTCGGAGGAGTCTGTCCACATCAGCTGGGGATATCCGGTCGAAGTGGTCCAATACTGGACCCGAGGACAGTTGAGGGGCCTCCAGTTCCTTTATTGTATCCAAATTGGCAGGGAGGTCATGGCGGAGCAACAAGACCTTCTCTGCAAAAAAGCTCGCAAATGCCTCACAGCTGTGTGTCAAATTGTTATTTAAATTTGGCTGTCCTTCAAGGGACGTTAAAGACCTGATTATACTAAATAATTGTGCTGGGCGAGAGCTAGCGGATGCAATGGAGGCCGAGAAGTATGACTTCTTAGCAGCCTTCACGGCCATCTCGTAGGTTTTCATAAAAGCCCTATAAGATGTTCTTGAGGCTCCGTCACGGGCACCCCGCCATACTCGCGCTAGCCATCTGAGGTCCCACTTCATTTTTCGGAGCTCCTCGGTAAACCAGGGAGCCCGGTTTCTGTGGGGTCGCAGAGGGCGCTTAGGTGCGATCTCATCGATGGCTGCCTGGAGCCCTCAACAAGCTCAGTCAATGAGTCACCAGGGGGAGCAAGGTCCCGCAAGGCTTGGCGGAATCTATCAGGGTCCATCAGCCTCTGCGGGCGAGCCCAAATCGGCTCGCCACCTAAGCAGGGTGGGGATGGAAAGTCAATCCTGGCTTTCAGAGCGTAGTGATCAGACCATGGCACCTTCATCGAAGGAGACATGATCACATCTATACCTACGCCAAAGATCAAATCCAGCGTGTGGCCTGCTTGATGTGTGGGGCCCGAAACAAACTGGGAGAGCCCTAGTGTCACCATGGAAGACATCCATGATGATGCCACTCCCTCCCCACAGGCTCTGGACCTAAAGTCCCCCAATACCAATAGGTTAGGGAACTCCAAGGCCCAGCCGGCCACTGCCTCCAATAGGCCTGACAGGGTGGCTGCTGGTGTGCTAGGTGGCTGGTACACCAGCCAGACAGCCAAGCTCTCCTCGGAGCCCCACACTAGGCCAACACATTCAATGCTGGGGATCGATGGCGATGGTAGAGTCCTGAAAGGACAATCTTCCCAGATGGAGAGCAAAGGGGATTTTAGCAACAGTACAAATATGAAGATTGCAACACTGAACAGATTGGCCAACAGGTTGGTGGCAACATCAAAGAGAACTGTGTTGCTAAGGATGAAGTAATCTCAAATTCACCCTTATCTCACACCCTTATCTAGAGAGCTACTTCAAAGACAATGAAACCTGTCCCATTAGGGTAGCCTTCTTAGCTTCCCACCTGCATATATAGGCACAAACTCTGTGAAGGCAACACCATTGCTCATTCATCCTTGCGACTCTTTTCAGTGGCACACAACAAATCTTAGAAGAACTATGAAGTTCATCTGTCTTTTCTTTGCTGTGGTCTTCCTTGGTAGAGCCCAGGCTGATGAAGCCGATGTGGATCAAGGGGAAGAGCAAGACTTGAGTGGTCCTCAGGACCAAAACCCAGCTTTGCCAGCTGGTTATGATGAAGCTTTGAAGAATGAAGGTAATTGTAGCATACATAGGAGATTGCAACATATATGGTGGGCAGGACTGCATTTCTTTGGGAGGTCTTCACTCTTACATTGGACTCAATTAGATCATGGCTGGATCATGCACTGATGGCAATGTTTTCAATGGTGATCAGTAGGCTGTACATGCTCTTAGGTGTGGTCACCTCACACATTACATAAAGGTAAAGGTAAAGGGGCCCCTGACCATTAGGTCCAGTAGTGACCGACTCTGGGATTGCGGCGCTCATCTCGCTTTATTGGCCGAGGGAGCCGGCATACAGCTTCTGGGTCATGTGGCCAGCATGACTAAGCCACTTCTGGCGAACCAGAGCAGCACACGGAAACGCCATTTACCTTCCCGCTGGAGTGGTAGCTATTTATCTACTTGCACTTTGATGTGCTTTCGAACTGTTATGTGGGCAGAAACAGGGACTGAGCAACGAGAGCTCACCCTCTCGCGGGGATTCGAACTGCCGACCTTCTGATCAGGAAGTCCTAGGCTCTGTGGTTTAACCCACAGTGCCACCCGCATCCCCACACATTACATAGACACCCACAAATATGTTCCTGAAGAAATGCTGAGTTAGACCCAAGTAGTTTACCTCCTTTTCTCCAGTGTTGAAAATTTCCAGCTGGGCCTCCTAGGATTGGAGATGGACAGCCTGCTCCCAGATTTTGATTTGAGAGAAAGCAAGCAAAAAGTCCAAGAAGGAATTTAAGGTTTCAAATAAGAAGCCCAAACAACTAAACATGTAAGTCCTGATTCTGGTTGAGCTGATGGTGGCTTCTCAGCACAAGGAGGAAACAAGGGAACTGCTAAAGGAGCAAGCTGGTTTGCTCCTGAGCCTAGCCTAGTCCAGCAGAGAGATCTCCTGGTCTGCAGCTGCTCCTGTTGCCTTATCTCCTGCTTGGGAAGTGCTGAGTACAGGACTTGCAATAAGCATTCTGCAGCCTTCCTAAATGCCAGACAAATTGCTGTTGGATGCCTGGGAAGCCTTGTGCAAGAAAATTTGACTTGATGCCTTTATGGGCCCTGGAGTTGAGACTTCCTTGAAAACAGAAAGCTCCCTGCTGCATGCATTATGCTGAACATGAATGATGGTAGCAACAGGGCCAGGAAGTGCAGCATGACTTTGTGCTGTGGGTTTAAATGCATGACTCCCACCTTACTTTTGACATGCCTTCCCCTCCACATGCAAGTGATGCAGACAGGCAGCATGCTGCAGTGGTCAGTGTGTTGGGTTCAAATCTTCTCTCACCCATGAAGCTTGCTGGCTGACCTTGGGCCAGTCACTCCCCCCCCCACCCCACTGTAGCCAAGGTTTGTTGTGAGTATAAAAGAGGGGGAACCATTTACGCTACCTTGAGTTCCTTGGATGAAAATGAGGGACCAGAAATGCCATAGTGAATAATGGGGGGTGGTGTAAAGGGGCTTTCCACTGTTTGCTTCTCTCTTCCTCCACCTTCCTTCCATCCATCCATCCAACCAACCAACCAGGTACCTGCTGGCTATGGAGAAATGAAAACCAGAGAAATCAGAAAGGCAAGGTGTGATGAATGAGTAGATGGCTACTCAATGGGGACTGGTTATTACAGAGTCTGTCTGTTTCAAGATGACTAGCAATGAGAAATTTCCCATTCATCCCCAAAACAGATGTTTGCAACCAGTGTTATGCATAAAGATAACATCATTTCATCTCTGCTTTGTGCTATACTTCCGTGTAACAGGTTCCATGCAATGGGACTGTTTTTCTCTGTACAGGAAACATGCAACGGAGGAATGGTACCGGTCAATGTAAGAGTGGTGGCCATAAATACTTTGTCGGCATCTGCCCTTGTGGATCTGTGCCCCCTGGAAAATGCAGTTCTTTCGAGAGCTGCTGTAAAGGTGAAGACTGCGTTCCTCATTAAGACACCTCGTGCTTATTAGATGTTTATTACTGCAAAAATGGGGTAAATAGGTCACCTGCCTACACACAGTATCATAGAATTGTAAAACTGGAAGGGACCCCAATGGTCCTTTAGTTCAAGTCCTTGCAATGCAGGAATCTCAGCTAAAGCATTCCATACAGAAGTTAAATGGATGGCAACCAGATATTTTGGGTTGTGCTTCCCAACGGTGAATGGTGCCCATTAGGGCTGGTAAGGAGGAAAGCAGAGAGACCTACAGTATCGTACTTTCCTCTAGCTGATGTAGCAGAAAGCACAGATCAGACAAGAACAAGAGGACTTCAAGAACCCTGCCCCAAAGGGGAACCAGAGAGTTCTGTAAAAAAAAATTCATGTGGTCAGAAGCTAGACCTTTCAAGAGCTCTGTCTTGCTTCATTTCTGCCCCCACTTCCTGGGTATTATCCTTATACGGGAAGTGTTAAGAGAAACACAACAAATTTTGCCTTGTCTACAAAATTTTGAAAACATGTTCATCTCTGAAGTTTCTTGAAGTGCCTCACTTTGGGGCAATCCTACGAGATCCCACTTTCATTCTGGGATGGAAGACTGGAGCAAGCGTAACCCAAGGAGTCTGCCCATAAGAACAGCTACACGCATTTTAGGATAGTTCCATAGGAAACCACATGGGAGAAGGGGTGTGACAAATTTGCTCCCCCTGGAGGGGTGTATGGCATTGTTTTTTCTCGTGTGTGTGTGTGTGTGTGTGTGTTTGTTTGTATGGTTTATAAAGAAAAATGCAAAGATGGTTGTCATTTTTTTTTGTCAAAAATATTACCGGTAATCTAGAGGCAAGAAAGAAAAAAAGTATTTCATAAAATATGGGGGCATGTCTAAATATGCACATATTAATGAAAATGGCATACAATAGGTACCATATTGTGTAAAACTGCTTTGAAAAAAGTCTGTCTTTGCTTGCAAGTATGTGTTTATAAGGAGAAAGTTGATGAATTTTCATGAAGACTTTTTAAAAAATAAAATTTGCAAACTAGTATAGAAATGTGGTGAATGGAACTTTAATTTTTGCAGGGGGTGGAAAGTGAGGACATGAGAGAAACTAAAAAAGAAGCAGCAGCTAAATGCATGGAGATGAAATATTTCATGCTATAATTTGGAAAACGTTTATTTATTACAGAAAAGCAGCGCCTGCTATGTTAAAGTGAACTTAACACTAAGCTAAGCCGAAAAAGGGTGAGATATCTGATAAGCACCTTAAAGTCTCTTGCCTTTTTCCCCCTGTAGAAGTTCCCCTCCCAAGTAATCCCATCGTATGCAATTCTATGGGGGGGAGATGCCGTCACAAGTGCGGTCTCTCTGAGAAGTATGTTGGACGATGCTTTGCAACTATGTCCTGCTGTGTGCGTTTTCAGTAGAGAGCATGCGCGAGAAAGAGGCAAGAAAGACCAACAGCGTATGATCGGAACAGAGGAAGAAACCGATCGAGATGAATTAATGCTAAATCATTCCTTTTCAATTAAAATTGAGTTTGCATCCAATCATTCTTACTCCAGGGACTCAGTTACTCCTAGTTATCACTAGCGCTGAACTACCACTGCTGTTGTAACTACTACTACAAACTCTCCCAGTGCCCCAAGTTATCCGAAAAAGTCTCAATTTTCTTGATTTCTTAATTTGATTTTATTTATTTTATTTCTATGCAACTGTTCATCTGCATGAATCTCAAAGCAGCTTTGAAAGAGCAAATAACGGGGACTTCCGGAGGCGGCGCGAAACAAGTAATGGCGGTCCTCTTTGCGCTGCGAAGAGGGGCTCCGCAGGAAAGGGTCGTTCGCTGCGGCAAAGCGATGACCCATTAAGATAAACCACGAGCAGAGTGAGCTCGTGGCCGTGGGATCCGGCGGGCACCCAGAGCGACCCCCAAAACGAAGAAGGGACCCCGTAAGGGGCTCCGGAAGCGCGGAGGGGAAGCGGTGCTGTGGATTCATCGCTCTTTCTGCGGGAGTGAAGCCGCGCAGCTGTTGCTGATGAGCGCTGACCTTTCTTCCTTAAGTATTGGACTCTAAACCATCTACTCGTGAGTAAGAAGAGTATTAAATTTGGGACTGTAAATTGAAAATTTGGCTGAAAGCGGGAGACGAGAAAAAGGAAGTCCGTCTCCCGGTAGTGCTTAGTGATCAAAGGCAAAGGAACTGACAAGCTGGAAGCAATAGAAAGGGATTTTAAAACGGGAAGTATCATGCGTCTGGTGGAGCTAGCAACTGAAGGGAAAGGCAAGCCTTCTTTTTTTTCTCTGCTATTGTGTTGATTTTATTTGGAGACCTTCTCCTTTTGTGGACTTTAAAAACTTTAAAAACCCCAGTCCCGGGCTTGCAGGGGGAAAAGGGCTGTTTTGCGGATACATATACAAAGTCGAAATGGATACATAGAGGCATCATTGGAGGATACAATTAAATAACTGTATCTTGCACCTTCAGATAGACTATTGTGGCAACATTGAAAGGGCTCTGCCAGTGGAAAAAAGTCTTCTTTAAGGACTATTGTTAATTTATTTAACTGCAGGAACTTTAATGGCGACTGAAACTTTGTTTCTTCTTTCCTGAACTGTAACAATACTCCCTCTAGTGGAGTTTGGGATTTACAAATTCCTGAGAACCAACTTTGTTTTGACTCTCTGTGGTTTGGTTATCTACTTTGAGGCCTGTCTTTCCCATGGAATATTTGACAGCTTGACCTTGAATCCAAAGACAGGTGTGGAATGAGTGGCCCACCAAAAACAAGAGCTGCGTCGAAAGCAGGGAAAGGCCAATTTGTACAAACAACTCTGATTTCTCAGGCTCGCAGATCTTCAGTCCCTGCTGTTTTACAGGGAGCTGTACCCTCAACAACAGCTCCATCTAAGGAAGCTGAACAGCCAACAACTGAGGATATGGCAGCAGGGGGATCTGGCATTCTTTTAGAGGAAATGCTACAACAATTTGCAATTTTGAACAAAAAGGTTGATGACCAAACAGCAAAAATTGACTTAGCCACATCTTCAATTACTAAACTCTCTGAACAGGTGGCTAAGCATTCACAAGACATTGGGAATTTAAAAGACGCTACATCTGAAAATCGGAAATTGGCCGAGGCTGCGAATGAAAAAGCAGGTCAAGCAATCCAGAAAGTGGATGAATTGAAAGGAGAGGTAAGGCCGCTACACAAACATATCAGCGACCAGCAGGCCTACCTGTCTATGGTGGAACTGAGAAACAGGGAAAATAATTTAAGATTACGTTCTATCCCAGAGATTGAGAAAGAGGATTTGACCGGCTTTTTGACAGCAGAATTCTCTAAATTCTGGGGTATAAAGGAAGATACAGATTTTAAAATAACAACTGCATTCAGACTGGGAAGAGTTGCCAGGAAAGACAGGCCTAGAGATTGCTTGATTATCTTAAGGACCAAGCAGGAGAGAGACAAACTACTTGACCTACATTTTAATAAAGCACTTGAGATCCAGGACAGAAGAGCACAAATTTACAAGGATATCCCTAAACAACTACTGGATCTCAGATCTAACTACACTGACCTAGCTGGACTTCTGAGAAGTAGTGGAATACCTTACAGGTGGGAGTTTCCACAAGGCCTATCATTCAACTACAAAGGAAAGAAGATTAAAATCAAAACGAAAGAGGATAGCCAGAAGTTTCTACACGATCACGGAGAAGACCTGCAGAAGGGAGTAGCAGCCCTTTGGCCTCCACCAGAGTCTGGAAAAGAGCCAGCACCCTCGGATTTGGATAAAAAAGAAGACGCCCCATAAAGAGCAACAACAGATTGATACAGGATGTCTCTACAGCTGTATAGTTGGAATATTAATGGTGCAAATTCCCCGGAAAAACGCAAAAGGATTTTCCATATTTTGAAGAAAGAACATCTGGACATAATCTGTCTGCAAGAAACCCACGTGACCAGGTCCCATAGGAAAGTGTTAATAAACAAAAGATTAGGCCAAGAATTTATTTCATCAGACAGAGTTAAAAAGAGAGGCGTGGTGATCTACGCAAAGGAGAATTTATCACCAAAATTTTTGTTTAAAGATGAACAAGGAAGAATCCTGGCAATTGAAATACAAATCCAAGGAGAAAAAGTTTTGATACTAGGAATCTACGCACCAAATGAGGGGAAATCAGAATTTTACAAGAAGCTACATGAGACACTACTGGACTATCTGGACTACTCTAACATCATCATGATGGGAGACATGAATGGGGTCGTCTCTACCTATATGGATAAGTCACAGAACCAGAACCTGACCAAGGATGGAAGACTACCAAAAACTTTCTTCGAACTAACTGACAATATGGATTTGATTGATTTATGGAGGACAAGAAACCCCCTAGGTAAAGAAGGAACTTTCTTTTCTGAGGCCCACCTGTCATGGACAAGAATCGACCAAATTTGGACAACTAGAGGGCTGGCACCTAAGACTACAAGAGTAGAAATCTGCCCAAAGACTTGCTCCGACCACAACGCTCTGAAAATGGAAATGAGATTTACTACTGCCGATTCCTTCAGATGGAAAATGAATGACAACCTGCTAAGAGATCAAGAGATTGTAAAGAAGGCCCAAAAAGTTTTAAAGGACTATTTTGAAATCAACTTGAATACCTCGGTGGAAAAAAGAATAATCTGGGACGCAAGCAAAGCTGTTATGAGAGGGTTTCTGATACAACAGAATACGATTAAGAAAAAATTCTGGCATGGGAAAAAGGATAAGATACTAGAGAAGATAAGAGATGGAGAGAAAAAATTAAGATTGAATCCAAAATCAAAAGAGACTTTAAGAGAAATCAAATTCCACCAGTTACAATATACGAAATTGATCAACCAAGAAGTGGAATGGAAAATCAAACAAATGAAACAAAGATCTTTTGAATCTGCGAATAAATGTGGGAAACTGCTAGCTTGGCAGTTGAAAAAGAGACAAAAATTAAATTATGTTACCAACCTAGAAGTTGAAGGGAAAAATATTCAGAAACCGGGAGAAATTAGAAAGTGTTTCCAGAAATATTTTAAAAAACTGTATACACAAGGGTCCGAGGAAGCAACTGAGATAGAACAATTCTTGAAAGACAATGGCCTACCAGAACTATCTCAAGAGAAGAGATCAATCTTGAACTGTAAAATAACACAACAGGAAATCGAGGATGCCATTCAGAATATGCAACTAGGCAAATCTCCAGGCCCTGATGGACTTACCTCCAAGTACTACAGGATGTTAAAAGACTACTTGATACAACCATTAATGGAGGTTTGCAACCAGATTATGGGGGGAGGGAGGGCACCAGATACGTGGAAAGAAGCATTCATCACACTGATACCTAAAGTGGAAACTGAAAAGACTCAACTTAAGAATTACCGTCCCATCTCACTCCTAAACGTGGATTACAAAATATTTGCAGATATTTTGGCTAATAGATTTAAAAAAGTATTAAATGAAGTAATTCATAAGGACCAAGCCGGCTTTCTCCCAGGTAGACATTTGTTTGATAACACTAGGAATATTATTGATATTCTGGAACTTTTACAAACAAATATTAACACTAAAGCAGTGTTAATTTTTATTGATGCGGAGAAGGCCTTTGACAATATTTCTTGGAAATTCATGAAGAAAAACTTGGAAGGGATGGGAGTGGGAAGGGGGTTTGAGAATGGAATAGAAGCAATCTATTCAGAACAAAAAGCTAAGTTGATAGTGAACAATGTGGTGACAGAAGAACTTCATATTGAAAAAGGAACACGTCAGGGGTGCCCCCTTTCCCCTTTATTGTTTATTTCAGTCCTGGAGGTTTTGCTGAACATGATAAGGAAGGATCGGCAGGTACAATGAATACGGGTCGGAGCGAAACAATATAAACTGAAAGCATTTGCAGATGACTTGGTTTTAACATTACAGGAGCCAGAATCTAGTACAAAAAGAGTTTTGGAATTGATTCAGAAATTTGGTCGGGTGGCGGGTTTTAAGCTGAACAAACAAAAAACTAAGGTGTTAGGGAAAAAATTGACAGTTATTGAAACAGAGGGGTTTCAAAAGGAAACAGAACTAAACATTGTCAAAAAAGTGAAATATCTGGGGGTCAATCTGTCTTCTAAGAACTTGAATTTATTTAAAGACAACTATGAGAAATGTTGGTCAGAAGTTAAAAAAGACCTAGAAATCTGGTCAAGATTGAAACTATCCTTGTTAGGCCGAATTGCAGCTATAAAAATGAACGTTTTGCCAAAAATGTTGTTTTTGTTTCAAGCCTTGCAGATTGTGGACAGAGTGGAATGTTTTGGAAAGTGGCAGAAGGACATCTCTAAGTTTTTCTGGCAGGGCAAAAAGCCCCGAATAAAGTTTAAAATACTAACTGATGCAAAGGAGAGAGGGGGGTTTGCCCTGCCAGACTTAAGGTTATATTATGAAGCTGCGGCCTTCTGCTGGATGAAAGATTGGATTCTGTTAGAAAACACTGATGTCCTAGATCTGGAAGGCTTTAATAATTCGCTAGGTTGGCATGCGTATTTGTGGTATGACAAGGGAAAAACACACGGAATGTTTAAAAACCATATTGTCAGAAAAGCAATATATATGGTCTGGAAAAAATACAAAGACTTATTGGAAAGCAAAACTCCGAGGTGGATATCACCAATAGAGGCCAAGGCTCGGAAAAAAACCAATATGGAGGCCTGCTGGCCGAAATATTGGGAAATAATAGAAAACATTGGAGGTAATTGGAGGTTGGAGAGCTTTGAAAAACTAAAAGATAAGGTGCAAAATTGGTTACACTATGCCCAAATTAATGAGGTCTTTAAGCTAGACAAAAAAACAGGATTCCAGGTGGAAAAATCGAAACTTGAGACAGAGTTGTTAGAACCAAAGACCAAGTTATTATCGAGAATGTATAACTTGCTGCTTAAATGGAACACTCAGGATGAGACAGTTAAATCAGCTATGATAAAATGGGCTCAGGACATTGGTTATAATATCATGTCTGAAGACTGGGAGAGGTTAAGGACCACCGGTATGAAGTTTACTGCATGCAATGCTCTGAAAGAAAATATTATGAAAATGGTATACAGGTGGTACATGACCCCGGTCAAGCTGGCTAAGATATACCATTTGTCCGATAATAAATGTTGGAAATGTAAGGAAGCTGAGGGGACATTCTTTCACCTTTGGTGGACTTGTCCAAGATTGAAGGCCTTCTGGGAAATGATCTATAACGAGTTAAAAAAGGTGTTTAAGTACACCTTCCCCAAGAAACCGGAGGCCTTCCTTCTGGGCATTGTCGGCCAGAAGGTGTTAAAGAAGGATAGAACTTTTTTCATGTATGCTACTACAGCAGCAAGAATTCTTATTGCTAAGCATTGGAAGACTCAAGATTTGCCCACACTGGAGAACTGGCAGACGCAATTGATGAACTACATGGAACTAGCCGAGATGACTACAAGGATCCGAGATTTGGGAGAAGAAGTAATGGAGGAGGATTGGAAAAAATTTAAGGACTATCTGCAAAAGTATTATAAGTTATATGAATCTTAAGATGCCGTATGACTTGGAATGTTAGCCCCAGCAACGAAAGTGGAGTATATATGAAATTGGATAATATTTATGAAAAAATCAAAGTTTAAATGGGTAAAAATGATAATGTGTTATATTTTTAGAGTAAGTGGAAAATAAGAGATTTAAACTTAAACTGCAATTGAAAGTACAAACAAACACATGAAACAAGGTTATAATTTGCTGATAACTTTATTGTCAAGAATGCATTATGTGGGAGATGTGGGGAAGTCCGATAGAAATCTGAAATAAGTTGTTGAAATGGTTGTGATTTTTTGTTTTTTCTTTCTTTCTATTCTCTATGTTCTTTCTCTTTTCTGTTTTATCTGCAATTTGGAAAAAAAATGCAATAAAAATTATTATAAAAAAAAAATGAAAGAGCAAATAACAATAACAGAACAGAACATCACAAATCATATAGAATGATGAACAAATCAGTAAAACACTATTAACAAAACAACAAGAAAAAGCAAAGCAGCATAATCGCAATAGAAGTCATATTATGGGATTCACAAAGTACTACAACATTCACAATCTATACAACAATCTTAACAGCATTAACGAAACTGTAAAAAAATAAATAAACTAAGCCCTGTTGAATTCATACACAAACTCTTCTCAAATCTCAAAAACAAACAAGATGAATTTTAACAGGGAGAAATGTAAAGTATTGCACTTGGGCAAAAAAAATGAGAGGCACAAATACAAGATGGGGGACACCTGGCTTGAGAGCAGTACATGTTAAAAGGACCTAGGAGTCTTGGTTGACCACAAACTTGACATGAGCCAACAGTGTGACGCGGCAGCTAAAAAGCCAATGCAATTCTGGGCTGCATCAATAGGAGTATAGCATCTAGATCAAGGGAAGTAATAGTGCCACTGTATTCTGCTCTCGTCAGACCTCACCTGGAGTACTGTGTCCAGTTCTGGACACCACAATTCAAGAAGGACACTGACAAACTGGAACGTGTCCAGAGGAGGGCAACCAAAATGGTCAAAGGCCTGGAAATGATGCCTTATGAGGAACGGCTAAGGGAGCTGGGCATGTTTAGCCTGGAGAAGAGGAGGTTAAGGGGTGATATGATAGCCATGTTCAAATATATAAAAGGATGTCACATAGAGGAGGGAGAAAGGTTGTTTTCTGCTGCTCCAGAGAAGCGGACACGGAGCAATGGATCCAAACTACAAGAAAGAAGATTCCACCTAAACATTAGGAAGAACTTCCTGACAGTAAGAGCTGTTCGACAGTGGAATTTGCTGCCAAGGCGTGTGGTGGAGTCTCCTCCTTTGGAGGTCTTTAAGCAGAGGCTTGACAACCATATGTCAGGAGTGCTCTGATGGTGTTTCCTGCTTGGCAGGGGGTTGGACTCAATGGCCCTTGTGGTCTCTTCCAACTCTATGATTCTATGATTCTATGATCTCATGATTTCAGCTCATTAAAATACACATTGACATCTTGCCCGTGGCAGGAACTCCTTTCTGAAGGTTTATTGGGTTGGATGTGGGGCAGCACAGGGGCCTCTCCTCGCTCCCAGTTCTTTCTCTGGAAACAGCTCCCTTATGAAGGCTCCTAGGAGTGGGTGCTGTTGACAGTTCCTGGCTATCTGCCCAGGAAAGCAGAAATGCAGACAGAAAGAGCTTTTAAACACAGGGGAAACACCTTACGATCAAGCCAACATTGCTCGGAATAACGCACCACCGGCTCCCTGGCTGTTACTTCCTAGCAATTAGACCCCTCCTGCTGCTTATGGTGGCTGCTAAGGGCAAACCGCCTTTGGGCTCCTTGTTGTGCAACATGCAGAGCATTCCTAGTTCTTAGGGAAGGACGGGGGCTCTGGCAAACTCTCCAGAGACGGCGAGTCACTTGGCTGCTGCACAGATCTGACTCCTACCTCTGTGCACTGCTCCTGTCCTTCATCACCCATTATTTCCCAACTCCTTCCCTCTCTCCTGTCTCAAACCACCAGTCCAAAACATTATTGTCTCCCCCTTTGCCCTCACTGGAATGCTTCTGCAGTCTCCGCCTCTTCTCACCAGCAGTCCAGTCCCTGACAGGTGGAGGATGAGGCAAGGCAGGTGGAAACAGATATTGCCTGACAAACAGCACCAAGTCTCCCCCCCCACAGTACTTGCTCTTGTTATTGTCCCAAGGAAAAAGGGCACCCCAAATTCTCTTCTAGGGGTGTTTTATTTTGGGGTGGGGAGGAGTAGCATCTTTTCAATTTTTTAAAAAGTATTTCTGTACCACTGTACCATAAAATACAAGGTAGGACTCAACCCAATGCCTTCAAAAGGAGATTCTCACTGAACATCAGTAAGAGCTGTCTGACAGTGGAACGGTCTCTCTCAGGAGGTAATGGACTCTCCTTCCTTGGAGGTTTTCATGCAGTGGTTAGATGGCCATCAGTCATGGATGCTTTCGCATTGAAGCTACAGGGAACCAGGCAGAGGGCCTTCTCAGTAGTGGCACCCACCCTACGGAACGCCCTCCCACCAGATGTCAAAGAGAAGAGAACAACAACTACAGTCATACCTCGTGTTGCGTTTGCTTCAGGTTGAGCATTTTCAGGTTGTGTCCCGCGGTGACCCGGAAGTACTGGAAAGGGTTACTCCTGGGTTTCACCGCTCGTGCATGCACATGCACAGATGTTCAAAATGACATCACGCATATGCGCAGAAGCAGCGAATCGCGACCTGCAGACGCACAGACGCGGGTTGCATTCTGCTCATGTTGCGAATGGGGCTCCGGAACGGATCCCATTCACAACCAGAGGTACCACTGTACCAGACTTTTAGAAGACATCTGAAGGCAGCCCTGTTCAGGGAAGCTTTTGATGTCTGATGCATTACTGTATTTTAATATTTTGTTGGAAGCCGTCCAGAGTGGCTGGGGAAGCCCAGCCACATGGTTGGGGTATAAATAATAAATTATTATTATTATTTCAATATCTTAGACATAAATTGCCTTGAGACGGTGGTTTAGAAGGCAATTAGTAAGCCTAATATTAGTATGCTAGAATAAATCCCACTAGGGATTGCTCCCTGATAAATGGGTACAGGATTGAATGGCAGCCCTAAAAACCCACATTGCAAGCGGGATCTTTCTGGAAGAAAGGCACGCGGCATTCAGCAGTGATTATTCCTGCCGGGTGCTGCAGTGTAGGTAAGAGTGTAACCCATGTTGTTACCTTCATCAAGAGGGGTCTCTCTAATTTGCTTGCTGAAGCACACAAAGTGGGGGGAACTGAACGCCCTGGCCAGAGATGGAAAACACACACTCTTTCAATGTGTGCTGGAGTTTGCACTCCTCTTTAGCAGCTGCTGCTGCGCTGGGGCGATGGTGCGAGTAGAGTCCTCCGCTTAACTTGTGTCCGAGTGCAAGCGCCTCAGATGGGCGTCAGGGTGTGTGTGCAAAACGGAGCCACAACCTCCAGGGGGCGCGTTTTCCCTTGGGGAGCCTCCGCTGTGGGTGGGGAGGGCGCAGCGCTATGCACCCGCTCAGAAGCACGCTGCTACGTTGGTGGGCCACTGAGAGTTCCGAGCAGCCGCCTTCCGCCTCCTGCTAGGCTCGTTCCTACTCCTACTTGCGTGGGGATCTCTCAGCTGGGAAGCACGAAACCTCCACTTTTGAGAGATCCCTGCCCTGCTCCTGCTTGCATGCAAGTAGGAGCGGGATTGGGCAGCTCAGCTGAGGAGCGCCTGGCTGCCTTCAGGTGCTACAGGGGCTCTCGGATGCAGCTTTGGGCTGTCTCTAGCTCTCCCAACCTCAGCAACTATTCAGCCTGGCTGCCTTCATGGGGTTGCAGGGGATCTGATGTGGAGGTGGGGGCTCCTTTAAACTGCTCCCTTGAGGTGAGTGCAGCCACGAACCCCTCAATGGAAAGTGTGACGGAGCCTGCACCTCCCCAGCTGAGCAGCCCCGATCCAGCTCCTGTTCCCGTGCAAGCAGCAACGCTGCCTAGCAGAGCATCCCGATCCCACTCCTACTTGCCTGCAAGCAGGAGCAGGCTGGCAGTAGGGTGGCTGCGACATCCCCTGCCTGCTCACTTGCTGCCCCAGCCTAGACTTCCCTCACTGGAGGTGGAGGAGGGGGTGGTTGCTGTTGCGACTGCAGCGACAGAGGGACCCAGTGCTGGAGGGCGGCAGGTGCCTGCTGGCTTGCTGCCAGTCTGCCTCCCGTCACTCTGAAAATGGAAGTGTGGCAATCAAAACGAAAGTTATACTAAGAACAGAGCATGTTCTGCTTCCAAAAAAAGTTCGAAAACCACAAGACTCATTTCAGTGTTTGAAGTGTTCAGGTTCCAAGTACATTGATACCTCAGGTTAAGAACTTAATTCGTTCCGGAGGTCCGTTCTTAACCTGAAAATGTTCTTAACCTGAAGCACCACTTTAGCTAATGGGGCCTCCTGCTGCCGCCGCGCCACTGGAGCACGATTTCAGTTCTCATCCTGAAGCAAAGTTCTTAACCTGAGGTACTATTTCTGGGCTAGCGGAGTCTGTAACCTGAAGCGTATGTAACCTGAAGCGTATGTAACACGAGGTACCACTGTAGTTAGAGAACAAAGCTGTTCAAAAACCGAGGTACCGCTGTATTGCTCCACTCTCTCTCTCCACATGGATGCGCCAACCGCCCCTTCTAAACTAAAACCTTGGTATTCAGGTTAAATTGCTGTGTTGACACTTCACAATAAATAAGTGGATTTTGGGTTGCAGTTTGGGCACTCGGTCTCTAAAAGGGAGTCCTAGGGGGTTGGACTAGATGACCCCAGGATCTCTTCCTCCTCTACAATTCTATGATTCTAAGTTTCTTTCCAAAGAACTTTGAATGGCCCAATTTTTACTCCCTCCCTCCCTCCCTCCCTCCCTCGATATGCAGTATAGGCTTTTTGAATTGCCTGTTTCAGGGAGCTAATTTTGTGGGGAGCCAGGAACTGGGCTAGAGATTCTGATATTTTGCCAACATCATACTGCTGGGATTTCTTGTTTTGGAGTGGTGTTTTGATTGGTTAGTTGGCTTTTAGTCTGGCCAGAAGCATGCATAACTAGATCTCTTAGGGTAATGAGTTATTTATTATGAAGGAATAAGAAAGCACATGTGCTAAAAATGTTTGTGTTGATTGTTTATTTGTAGTAGTAACAGCTGAAAGGAAGATATTATTGACTTAGCAAGGATAGACTCGCACCATGCCAGATTCCTTGAAGCCCAAATAAACAGAGATGATTACTTGATATTAAATTTCTTCCACCGATGATCAAATAATGGTCCAGCTTTGAAATCCCTCCCAGTTACTTCATTTTGCTAAAGAAAAGAGAAAGAAGAGGTGGTTTAGTCATGATCACACATATTGAGAATACAGTCATACCTCTACTTATGTATCTCTCTGGATACGGAATATTTGGGTTATGGCCACGGCCTGTATACTTCCGGGTTCTGTAGCACATGCATGAGCAGCAGCATGCCTCTATATACAAAATTTTTGGGGTGTGAATGAACCCCCAGAACGAATTAAGTCTGTATCCGGAGGGTCCACTGTATATAGTGTTACATATATGTGCTGGATCAGTTCCAGCAGTCATGCTCATGGCAGGCCCATTGAAATCAATGGGACTACACTGAATAACATTGGATATCATCCTGTAATTAAATAGCTGCCCTTCACCCGATGGTCAAAGGGTGAATTACAGCAACTAACACTCAGAGCTCATCCACACTTGCACTTGTCCCATGGCTAGGAAGAGTGGGTCTGAGAGGTTTTCTGCTAAGCGTGAGATATCTTAAAGGTTTTCTGCTAAACGTGAGATGTCTTAATGAGGAACACAGACTTCACCTTTACAGCAGAGATATGAAAAGGTGCATTTTCCGATGCGAGTAGTTCCACGAGGGCAGAGGGCTAAAAAGCATCTACCACCAGAACGCCAACACTGCCTTGTACGATCCTTCCGTTGCATGTTTCCTGCACAGAGAAAAACAGTCCTGTTACATGGAACCTGTTACACGGAAGTCTAGAAGCATTCACACATGAAACAAATAGACTCTGTAATAACAAGTCCCCATTAAGTAGCCAGCTACTCATTCATCACACTTTGCCTTTCTGATTTCTCTAGCTTTTGTTTAGAAGATATCTAAAGGCAGTCCTGTTTAGGGAAGTTTTTAATGTCTGATGTTTTAATGTATTTTTAATCATTTGTTGGAAGCCGCCCAGAGTGGCTGGGAAAACCCAACCAGATGGGAAGGGTATAAAAAATATTTATTTATTTATTTATTTATTTATTTATTTATTTATTTATTTATTATATGCTCCAACAACCTCTTTTCCATCAGACCTAAGAAAGAGCACCCCATTCCATTGTAACAAGCACAAATGAAACTGATCCATTGCATATCCCCATCACACAGTTCAAACTCTAAAGAAACAAAACCACACAGGGAAGAACACACTAGGTGATATCCTATTTCAGACAATTATCTGAAATATAGCCTTGATATTCAGATATCATCAGTGGCTTCAACCATGTTTGAAGGCAGTACATCTTTGACGAGCAGATGCAGGGGACAAGCTAGCCACCCCGCTAGAAATTTCCAGTGCTAGAGAAAAGGAGGTAATTGTTGGAAAATTCCATTCCACCTTTAGTTACAGACATGGAACTGTTGCGTGTCACATGTCTGTTTACATTCCAGCACAGTCTGCTGGCAACTTCCATTGTGTGTATAGCTTTTGCTTTTCTCTGTCTCTCCAAAAAGACAAAGGGAGAGACAACATGTTCCTTTGTCCTAATTTATGATTAAAAAATCTGTAGTTGTAGTATGCTTCCACAAGCCTCACACCTATTCTGTGTGTGCAGTTTCCTCAGCTGATAGTGTGCCCTGGCTTTGAAGCCTGGGTCGCTGATTTACGCCACAGCAGAGGCTGATGGGTCTGTGCAGGGGATGGCTGGAAGGATACGACCCAGCTGGGGCTAAAGAGCTTGCCTTGTGACCCTCTGCATGCCGACAACAACTACCTTGGTCTAAGTCAGCATTCCTTCCAGAACGTATTAGAGAGTTTCAATGTAATGTCCAAGAGGACCATGCCTAAGAGCATGTACAGACTACTAATCACTGTTGAAAATACTACTAATAGCTCATGATCCAGCCAAGGAGAAGTATTTCTAATTGAGTTCAATGAAAGAGTGGACACCTCCAAAAGAAATGTAGTCCCGTCCACCATGTACATTACAATTACCTTCATCCTCCAAAGCTTCATCATAACCATCTGGGTTTTCATCCTGAGGACCACTCAGATCTTCTAAAGCCTCTGCCTCTTGCTTCTCTGCTTGGTCCAGATCTGCTTCATCTCCCTGGGCAATGCCAAGGAAGACCACAGCAAAGAAAAGACAGATGAACTTCATGGTTTTCTAAGACTTGTTCTGTGTTGCTGAAAGGAGTCACAAGGATGAACTGGCAATGGTGATGCCTTCACAGAGTTCATGCCTATATATTCAGGTGGGATGCCAAGATGGCTGCCCTAATGGGACGGGTTCCATTGTCTTTGAAGTAGCTCTCTAGATAAGGGTTTGAAATAAAGATGAATATGGCATTTGAGATTACTTCAGACTTTGCAACACAATTCTCTTTGATGTTGCCCCCAATTCTGTAGGCCTTTTGTTCAGTGTTGCCATCTTTGCATTTGCACTGTTGCTAATAACCCTCTCGCTCCCCATATGCTTGCCTATTCATCTCCCCACCAGGCAGCTGGCAAATCCTTGCCATAATCTATGAAACAATATTTATTGTGATGGTTCTGGGCTCTGAGAGAAAGAGAGGCATGTGTGTTCTGGACACCATGCTGAAACGGAAGCTGTCCGGACTAGGATGGCCAGGTTGGTGAGGGGATCTCCTAATAAGAAATATTGGAATTCACACCCCTGATAAGAGTGCAATATAACACCACATATGGGATTAGAGATGAATGGCCGATTTATCTTTGACGTTGCCTCCAATTATATTGGTCCTCTCATCAGTATTGCAGCACCTATGTACCTTAACCTCCTTCCTAATAACCCCCAGCCTCCCCATCTGCTGATTTGTTTCCTCACCATCATGTGGCTGAAACATCCTGATCAGTCTATTAGTTTTTCAGGTACCTTGTTTGTCCTTCATCTTACCTTTTCCAGGTTAAACAAAGTCCTATCTTTCCAATATTTTTTATTAGGAGACCCCTTCACCAACCTGGCCATCCTACTGTGGACAGCTTCCTTTTCAGCGTGGTGTCCAGAACTAGCTACAACACCCAAGTTGTGTAGATCAGAGTGAAACTATAACCAGTGCATTTTTTCCCAGGGGGTACTCAAAGGTACGCAGTACCAGCACCTCTTTTTTGTTCTTACTCACTGTAACAACTTCATTGCAAGTTTGTTGTTTAGTCGTGTCCGACTCTTTGTGACCCCATGGACCAGAGTATGCCAGGCACTCCACTCTTCCACTGCCTCCTGCAATTTACCAAGGTTCATGGTTCTTACATTCCAGGTTCCTATGCAATATTTTTCTTTACAGCATTGGACTTTCCTTTCACTTCCAGGAATATCCGCAACTGAGCGACCTTTCGGCTTTGGCCCAGCCACTTCATCAGCTCTGAATCTACTTGTACTTGTCCTCCGCTCTTCCTCAGTAGCATGTTGGACGCCTTCCGACCTGAGGGGCTCATCTCCCAGCGTCATAACATTTATATGCCTGTTGTCTTTGTCCATGGAGTTTTCTTGGCAAGGGTACTGGAGTGGCTTGCCGGTTCCTGCTCCAGGTGGATCACGTTTGGTCAAAACTCTCCACTACGACCTGTTCATCTTGGGTGGCCCTGCACGGCATAGCTCATAGATTCTCTTTGCCACGGCAAGGCAGTGATCCATGAAGGGGTCATTGCAAGTACCAAAATCTATTTTTATGGAGGGGGCGGGAGAACACTGAGTATAACGATTCATTATTTCTTTGTCCCTTATTATTTCTTTTGTACTTAAAAGCAGACTTTTACATTTCAAGCTTGATTTTGCACTTGTTGCAGCTGCTATTGATGCACCCAGTGCCAGTCTTCCACCTCCCTCTTTTTCTCAGAGTCCAGAACCATCACAATAAATATTGTTTCATAGATTATGGCAAGGATGTGCCAGCTGCCTGGTGGGGAGATGAATAGGCAAGCATATGGGGAGCGAGAGGGTTATTAGCAACAGTGCAAATGCAAAGATGGCAACACTGAACAAAAGGCCTACAGAATGGGGGCAACATCAAAGAGAACTGTGTTGCAAAGTGTGAAGTAATCTCAAATGCCATATTCATCTTTATTTCACATCCTTATCTAGAGAGCTACTTCAAAGACAATGAAATCTGTCCCATTAGGGCAGCCATCTTGGCATCCCACCTGCATATATAGGCATGAACTCTGTGAAGGCATCACCATTGCCTGTTCATCCTTGTGACTCTTTTTGGCGGCACACAACAAGTCTTAGAAAACCATGAAGTTCATCTGTCTTTTCTTTGCTGTGGTCTTCCTTGGCATTGTCCAGTCTGATGAAGCTGATCTGGACCAAGCAGAGAAGCAAGAGGCAGAGTCTTTGGAAGATCTGAGTGGTCCTCAGGATGAAAACCCAGCTGGTTACGATGAAGCTTTGGAGGATGAAGGTAATTGTAACATACATGGTGGGCAGGACTGCATTTCATTGGGAAGAGTTCACTCATTGAACTCAGTTAGAAATACTGCTCCTTGGCTGGATCATGAGGTATTGATAGTATTTTCAATGGTGATTAGTAGTCTGTACATGCTCTTAGGCATGGTCCTCTTGGACATTACACTGAAACTCTTTAATATGTTCTGGAAGGAATGCTGAGTTGGACCCAAGTAGCTACCTCCTTTTCTGCAGCACTGGAAATTTCTAGCAGGGCCTGCTAAGATGTGAGGTGGCCAGCTTGTCCCCTGCATGTGGTCATCAAAGATGTACTGCTTTCAAACATGGCTGAAGCCACTGATGAGTGGTCTTCCATGATATCTGATTTTCAAGGCTATATTTAGTGGTACAGCATCTCACAGATAATTGTCTGAAGTAGGATATCACCTAGTGCATTCTTCCCTGAGTGGTTTTGTTTCTTTAGAGTTTGAACTGTGTAAGGGGGATACACAATGGATCAGACACATCTGTGCTTGTTACAGTGGAGTGGGGTGGTCTTGGGTCTGAGGGAAGAGAGGTTGTTGGCCTATGTTGAATCTCACAGAGCTAAGCCCGCACTCAGAGAGCCATGTGCAACCAGAAACCTGCTCTGCGCCCTCTGCTGTTGATGTGACAGAAAGCAAAAAGTCCAAGAAGGAGCTTAAGGTTTACAATAAGCAGCCGAAATAATGAAACATGCCATGTAAGTTCTGGTTCTGGTTGAGAGGGTGGTGGCATGGCGGCTTCTCAGCACAATGAGGAAACAAGGGAACTACTGAAGGAGCAGGCTGGTTTGCTCCTGAGCACAACCTAGCTCAGCAGAGAGATCTCCTGATCTGCATCTGCGTCTAATGCTTGGTAACTGCTGAGCACAGGCCTTGCAGTGCACATTCTGCAACACTCCTAAATGCCAGACAGACGGCTGGGAAGCCTTGTGCAAGAGAATTTTATCTGATGCCATTATGGGCCCTGGAGTTGGGTCTTCCATGCACACAGAAAACTCCCTGCTGCAAAAGAGCCTGGAAGTGCAGTGTGACTTTTTGTTGTGGGTTTAAATGCATGACTCCCACCTTACTTTTGACATGCCTTCCCCTCCACATGCAGTGGTGCAGTGGTCAGAGTGTTGGGTTCAAATCTTCATTCAGCCATGCATTTCTCTGGGTGACCTTGGGCCAGTCACTATTTTCTTTTCACTGTAGCCAGCCTCAGAGTTTTGTTGTAAGGATAAAAGAGGGGGAACCATTTATGCTACCTTGAGCTCTTTGGATGAAAATGGGGACAGAAATCCTATAGTGAATAATGGGGGGAGGGTAAAGGGGCCTTTCCCCTGCTAGCTTCTGTCTTCCTCCAGCTTCCATCCATCCATCCATCCAACCAACCAGGCAACTGCTGGCCATGGAGAAATGAAAGCCAGCGAAATCAGAAAGGCAAAAATGATGGATGAGTAGCTGGCTACTCAACACAGACTTGTTATTACAGATTCTGTTTGTTTCATGCTGACTAGCAATAAGAAAGGCTTCCATTCGTCAAATTTTCCCATTCATCTCCAAAACAAATGTTCACCACCAGTGTAATGCATAAAGATAACATCATTTCTGCTTTGTGTGAATGCTTCTAGACTTCCGTGTAACAGGTTCCATGTAACAGGACTGTTTTTCTCTGAGCAGGAAACATGAAACGGAGGAATGGTACCAATCTATGTGAGAGTGCCGGTGGTAAATGCTTTTTCGCCTTCTGCCCTCGTGGATCTATGCGCATTGGAAAATGCGGCCGATTCCGTCGCTGCTGTAAAGGTGAAGTCTGCATTCCTCATTAAGACATCTCACGTTTATTAGTAAATGTTTATTACAGCAAAAGGGGGGTGCACAGGTCACCTGCCTGCACATAGAATCATAGAAATGTAGAGTTAGAAGGGATCCCAAGATTCATCTAGTCCAACCCCCTGCAATGCAGGATTCTCAGCTAAAGTATTTCATTCAGAAATTATATGAATGACACCTGGATACTTTGGGTATGGCTGCCCAGTGGTGGATGGTGCCCATTGGGACTGATAGGGAGGAAAGCAGAAAGACCTACAGCTGCTGGCACCAAAGCCAATGGCAGGCAGCCCCAGCTAATTCTCATTTGGTCCCCATCTTCCTCCTCTCTTGGTTCTACTAGAGCAAAATCAAGCAGCAGGAGGAGGAGGAAGCAGACAGTCAGGGCCAACATCTGGACTGACTGCAAGGAAGTAGGTACGGCAGGTGGCATGAAGGCTGATTGAAGTCCAACTGAGGCTTGTGAGGAATACCACAGGTGGCCCGGTAAACCAGCCTTCTCTTGTGCTGCCTGAAATAGACTCTGGCTTTTGACACCTGAGATGTACCTTCTCTTTATTTATGGTCGTAAATTGTTTTAAAATGGTTTCAACCCTGAGGGTTTATCAAACAGAGAAATTTGGGTTTTCTCCCAGTTGACGCTTGCTCTGATTGCACCAAAGAGCAGGTTTTCCCTGCGAATGGTGAAGGGCAAGGGGAAAACCACGTGAACCCGTGGCTAGAAAGTGTGGGTCAAGCAGAATGTGGGTCTTCCTAGGTATGGGACAAGTGCAAGTGTGGATGAGCTCTGAGTGTTAGTTGCTATAACTCACCGTTGGACCATCGGGTGAAGGGCAGCTATTTAATTACAGGATGATCTCTGATGTCATTCAGTGTAGACCCATTGATTTCAATGGTCTTGCTATGAGCATGACTGCTGGAACTGATCCAGCACATATATGTAACACTATATACAGTGGACCCTCCGGATACAGACAAGATGTGTGGCCATTAATAAAATTACCTCTTCCTTCCCTTTTCTTTAGCAAACTGAAGTAACTGAGAGGGATTTCAAAGCTGGACCATTGTTTGTTCATCCACGGAAGAAATTTAATTTCAAGTAATCATCTCAATTAATTTGGGCTCCAAGGAATCTGATATGGCACGAGTCTATCCTTGCTAAGTCAAGAATCTCTTCCTTCCTTTCGGCTGTTACTACTACTAATAAACAATCAACAGAAACATTTTTGGCACATGTGCTTTCGTATTCCTTCATAAAAAAATAACTCATTACCCTAAGAGATCTAGTTATGCATGCTTGTGGCCAGACTAAAAGCCAACTAACCAATCAAAACACCACTCCAAAACAAGAAATCCCAACAGTATTATGTTGGCAAAATATCAGAATCTCTAGACCAGTTCCTGGCTCCCCACAAAATTAGTGCTCAGCTCCCTGAAACAGGCAACTCAAAAAGCCAGTTTTGCATATGGAGGGAGGGTTAGGAGTAAAAACAGGGCAATTCAAAATTCTTTGGAAAGAAGTTGTCTATTTAAGCCTGGCTGTATCCCCTTGGGAGATTGGCCCACTTAGAATCATAGAATTTAGAGGAAGAAGCAAACCTGGGGTCATTTAGTCCAACCTATCAAATACTATCTGGTTCTTCTTACCGGGGGGAGCCCAGGGCATAGCAAAGATGCCCCCATTAATTTGGGAGAGGAATAGCTAAAGAAATAGAAACTGCTCTCCTTTCATTTCAAAAAACGAATACAAGCTTTACACTGAGCAGCTTAGTTTCTGCTGGTTGTTTTTGTATTCAGGGAGGGAAATGCTTCAGTTTTACATTTCAAGGCAAATCTCCCTCTCTAATACACTCTGTGAAGTTACAAATAGTTCTGGAATGCTTTTTTAAAAATTTTCAAACAAAGAAGGAGATTAAAAAAAAATCCTTCACAGCTCTGGTTTAAGAAAAGAAAAATCACACGGCATTAAAGCAACCTCACCTCTGGAAAAGCTCTTGGACTAGAGGAGCACAGAGGCTCAGACAAACACAGAGATACAGTGCACAGGGAAGTAGAGAGTGCGTAAAAATAGAGCAATGGAATGACATAAGACTTTGTGGGTCCCTGAGTTCAACTGGAAACACTTTATTAACATTGCAATTGACTGAATTGGTCCAATTCTTCAGCCCCAGCACAGAACAATTGCACACCCTTTGTAAATTACCGTAATTCCAGAGATTAAATTTATCCACTTGGTGGCAGCAAGGAGGACCAAATAAGGAGAGCTAGCCTCTCATTTGCTTTTCACTTTTTCCTCTCATAGTGCAGACTACAACCAGTATTGCCACAGCTGTATCGGGTCCATTTATACTGGCCACATCTGGCACAAACGATGCAGGTTAAGGTGGCGGTGGGACAAAAGGCATTCAGAAAGTGCTTCAGTAAATATTTGTACATATTTTCTTGCAAAGCGTGTTCTCACTAAAAGAGAGCACGTGTTGCGGATGGGGCCGAACAAAACTCCACTTGGTTGCCAGGCAGTATTAGATTCAAGGGGCCTGGAGCAGATTGGAGGATGGTGTTACTGGGGTAAATTTGATGTTGCCAATTTAGGGGTGGGATCAGTGGTTATTTAAGCAAGGTCCACAGCTTTCTCTTTCTCTTTCGCTGTGGACATCGGATCTCCCGCCCGCCCACGCTTGCTTGGGCTTGCGCCTTGACCTTGCTCTGCCTGTCATGGGGTCGTTCGCCTTGGTGCGGGGGCCCAGTAGGAATTTTTCCAATTGGCTGATTAGTGTGTGCCTTTTGGGTTTTGCCTACTGCTTAGCAAATCGTCACAACTTGTAAGGTTGGCGGTTAGGCATTGGTTAAATTGGTTGGTGGAGGGGTATGGATTGGCTGTGCCTGCCCCTCCAATGCTGCTGCTGACGGGTATTCCGTTAAAGGAATTCTGGGGCTTACCATCCCTTCGTCCAAACCCTTGGAGCAGGGTGCGGGCCGTGTAAGTTCCCAAGGAACAAGCAGGGAATAGCTGAGGGTCTGTGTCGCAGCTCCAGCTGTCCCTGGTCTTGTTCCTCCACACGCTGACTCACGGGAGTCAGCGCTGTCCCCAAGGCGGGGGGGGGGGGACAGATAGTCATAACCAATGCCTAAGCAACCACTCTCAATTTGTATGAAAATAAAGTTGTGGCCAAAAGTATGCCAAAAACCTTAAACAAAAATTATGTGTGATGTGTGAGTTATTGGGGTAGGGGTTTTGGGGGACCTCAGCACGCAACCGCTGCCTTACGCTATTTGGTGATATTGGGAGATCTACAGAATAGCCTATAATTCAGCTGAATATAAGTTGTTTTTATTTTCAGATGATCTTCTTCCATTTATTTCTTAACTTCATATTACTATTGCTGTGTTGATGCAAATGATAGATGCTTTCGGCAAAATATCAGGATACTCTATTAACTGGTCCAAATCGGAACTGATGCCAATAGGTGAAAATTTGCTTATCCATTCATTTAAGGAGTTTAAATTCCACATCTCCCCCCGAATCTGTTAAAACCAAGAGATTTAAATCAGTTAGTAACTTTTAATATAAAACAAATATACAGATAGGTTTCTTCAGACATCGATAGATGGGAGTCATTAGACCTTACCCTTTGTGGAAAGACGAATGCTCTCAAAATGAATATTATTCCCAGATTCTAAAAGGAATCCCAGTTCATATAACTGGAAAATATTTTCAGAAAATAAATTACTTGTTTAGAAAATGTGTTTGAGGTCCTTTGACTCTGTTAATATCGTTACAGAAAATGTGACTGCATAATTTTGTCCTCCAAGTTGTGTTCCCGCAAATACACATGAGATATATGAGGTCATTTGTTTCCCTTCCTTCCTGGCCTTCTGTCTTAACTTTATTTCCTTTGTTCTCAAAACCACGCTGGGAACTGTAGGACTGTGAGGGGAATAGTAGTCCCCTAACAACTTTCAGCACCCTTAACAAACTAGATTTCCCAAGATTTGTGGTGGCAATGTAATTAAGAAGGCTTGGGTGAAGTGGAAATACTTATTATTATTATTATTATTATTATTATTATTATTATTATTATTATTTTAAAAAAACCTCAAGCATAACGTCTAAAAGAAAAGAACAGTGGGTGCAAGCATTACAATAAACGGAGACTCACCTTTTACAGCAGCGATGTATTATGTTGCACGACCCAAAGCTCCAAGTTCCAGAAGGGCATTTCAGAAAGTGGCAACGCCCACCCTTTCTTCTACATAGACTGAACCTATAGTTGACCCTTTGGCCTCCTGAACAAAGAACAACAGTCTATCCAGCGTGCCAACTCAAATAAAAAAATTTGGGTCCCACATAACTGATCACATGTCATGGCACACACACACACACACACACACACACACACCTTTTGTGGGCAAAGGTGGACTGGGTGGAGGGCAACAAATTCTCTGCCCTCCCCCCTCCACCAAAAAAACCCACCCCTTTTAAAATGGATTCTTACTCCATCTCTAAATGTGAACGAAGAAAACATTTCTCCATTGCCTACAATCTTAAAATTTAGGGGCACACAAATCAAAGGGCAGCTGTTTTGGACTACCAGAAAAAAGCATTTTTTTCAAAATAACAATATTAATTAATTTAGGGAATCCCGCCGCCCAGATTATGCCTTCTTGGTTAGTAGCCAAAATGACTGTAAATAAAGATTAGACAAATTCATGGGGGGTAGATGTGTTATTGAGCTCTCTGCATGCATCTATCTGTGGCTATTAGCTATAATGGCAGAGAAGAGATGCAATGCACTGAATAAAAACTGTAGGTGGGAGTGGAGATGGATATTATTATTATTGTTGTTGTTGTTGCTGTTGTTGTTTGAATTTATGTACACGCGGGTGGCACTGTGGGTTAAACCACAGAGCCTAGGACTTGCTGATCAGAAGTTCGACGGCTTGAATCCCCGCAATGGGGTGAGCTCCCATTGCTCGGTCCCTACTCCTGCCAACCTAGCAGTTCAAAAGTACGTCAAAGTGCAAGTAGATAAATAGGTACCGCTCTGGTGGGAAGGTAAACGGCATTTTCGTGCGCTGCTCTGGTTCGCCAGAAGCTGCTTAGTCATGCTGGCCACATGACCCGGAAGCTGTATGCCGGCTCCCTCGGCCAATAAAGCGAGATGAGCGCCACAACCCTAGAGTCAGTCACAACTGGACCTAATGGTCAGGGGTCCCTTTACCTTTACCTTTACTGCCCTATACCCAGGGATCTCAGGGTGGTTCACAGAATGAAATCAAGATATAAAACCACAAAATAAATAATAGGAATAGAAACAACAACCCTCCACACAAAAACAACACATTTTAAAAGTGCATATGAAATGGAATGCAACATAATGGATTGATTATTTGAAGCAGTCTCTCCTTCAAGCCCATCACTTTAAACATCTGTAACACGGCTGGCTAATGATTAGCCCTCTAGATTTTGTCCCATCACCCCTGGTCGTTGACAATGGGGATGGGGATGATGAGAGTTGGAGTCCTCTAAGCTCTGGAGGACCACCTCTTGACCCACCCACCCCATCCTATAAGCTATGTCTGAATGTTTCAAAAATGGATGGACATCTTACCCAAAACCAAAATTTCAGAAACCAGGAACATTCCTGAAAAAACAGCAAGGAAAAGCCATTGAACCTTCATAGCTGACTCTCGCAAAGGATCTCGAGCCAGACTGCAATAATGGAAAAGAGCTCTGGGACCGTTCTGCAGTTTCTCGAATGCCAAGTCTCTGCTTATTGATAGGGCTCTGTGATATACTGACATGTCAGCACTGTTCATTAATCTTCCTGTTGTGATGCAGGTGACAGAAGAAACTCTCAAGAGGACATGGTGTGCAAGAGACAGGAAGCTAACACACAGTGCATTAATCTGACTAGGCATTCCATATTCACTGGGCTGGAAATATTGTTTCGGTGTGCCTTGTACACCAATCATGTGAAACATCAATGTAGGTTTGCTAAGTGATTCCATCCTTGAGGTGCCATGGAAAGTGCTCCCAGTCTGCAGCTGAGTGGTCTCCCTTCCCATCTCTGAAACTGCCCTAGGGGCTGGTCCTTCAGGACTGACACTAGGAACCCCCAGGTTAAAAAGGCAGTTTGCACTCTCTGTTTCAGAAAAAAAGGCTTTCCGTATGGTTTTCTCACTCTTTCAGGGTCCACACTCCTCATTTGGCAAGGAATCTGAAGTCAGTTTGGGGGATGGAAACCCTCATATGACAGAAGGTTTTGGAAGAGGTCAAGTAAGGCCGGGTCTTGGGTCCCTTTTCCTCCACACGTTCAACTTTCCAGGTGTGGTTTACCTTGGTATAGAGACTTGTAAACCCTTCTCTATCCTCCAGGAAGACAAGTGACATTATCAGTGTTTGAGGACACTTTCTGTTGGGAATCTGAATACGTGCAGCTTCACACAGAGTCAATTAGGAGTTTGGCTGACAGCCAAGACAATGTAAAGGAGTAAATTCTGCCTGGAGATACAGAGGCCTGGAGACAGCTCCCTCATTGGTCAAGCTCACTCCCAGGAATAATGATTTATGGCCTACTGACTGGAATGTGTTAGTAGAGTGTTGAGAGTTAAGAGTTAGTGTGAGAGTCGTGTGGTGAGAGAGCTAGTTAAAGATCCGTGTTCTGTTCTTTTCCTGTAAATAGTAACTTGAAGTCCACTGTATATAATAAACACCTATAAGTAACAAGTTACTGGTTCCTGCTTCGTCCATCCTGCCTGCAACAGATTGCTTTTGTGAACTCTGCGCATACTCTGCCAAGGTCTGGCTAAGGTCCTGCAACAGGTTAGAAAGTTGCAAAACACCAATACTTTCAAAGTCAGCAAAAGTTGACAAAGTCCAGACAGGGGTGTGAAGCTGCAGGGGGAAAGTTTCAACGTCATATAGAGAAGCCTGGATTTTGGGGGGTTGGTCATATCTGACATGTAGGCTTGAGGTTCCCTAATCCTGCTCTGAAAGGGGAGACGATACTGACAATCTTACAGAATGAAATGTGTTGTAAATAAAAATATGCCCTTTTCCCTTATGGGGTAACCAAGAGCCCATATAGAGTCCTTACATAGGTTCCCTATTGGTAGGAGAAAATAACAGAGGCCAACCAGAGAATATTGAGAAGCAAAGCAGCTAGTAAGCTTGATCTTTATTGATCTGTTGCAACAGGGTACTCCCCTCACACGCAGGAGAGGAAGAGGACCCAGAACAATGGCCTGCAAGGCCTTATAAAGACTTTTGAAATTCCCATTCTCTAGATCAGGACCACCCCCAGAAACATTATGCATACATCACAGAAGGGGTGTAACCTAAGACCACCCCTCAGATACATCCCACCTACATCACAGAAATTTAAATGTTGTTTTTCTCTTGTCCTTGTTTATCTCCTGTCTAGCAGGTTACTTGATTGGATTTCCTGGGGAGCCTGGCCATTCTTTTGTAGTGGTAAAATACTTATTTCCTGGGCCAGGTCACAGGCTCACACCTTATTCAAACAGACATATCCTTGAGACAGGATTTGTGAGGAAAGAGACAATGGGGTAACCTTGCAGAGAAAGGATTTGGTCAGTTTAGGAATCAAAATGGTTCCACATTGGTCTTCCTGTGTTGATCTATGTACGTGTGGTTATGAACGTTGCCATATATCTAAAACCATAAAATTCCTATCACAAATGAAACTTATAATTTGATATTTATGAATGAATAACAAAGCACACATGATAAAAAAATGGATATGCTGTGTGTGTTTTTTTATTAGTAGTAGCAGAAAGAGAGGAAGGGACGGGTGCATGCCATTGTAGATTCTTTGACATCCAGAGATTTTGACTACCATTTAAGTTTCTTCTACCAACGATCAGAAAGTGACATTTTATATTGTTTCCTTTTGGTAAAGAAAAAAAGAAGGGGAGGGAGAAACTGTTTTATTCATAGGGAGACATATTGAAAAAAAGTAGTGTCACTTTTATGTATTGTATTAGCCTTTGAAATTAAGTGAGCCAGAGAAAGATCAGCAAGGACGTTTAACTGGATATAGCCTCATGCCTCAGGGTTCTGGTCTTTGTTCCTCTAGGTCACCTGATTTCAAAGACAGTTCCAGTAGAGCCGCTAAAGTCAATGGGAGTCCATTGATTTCAGTGGGGCTACACTGAGTTGGATAGAATCCATGGATTACCAGATGTGAACATAGAAGCTGAGAATTTTGATTTCTTAAAAAAGAAACTCAACACACCTACACAAAGAGACACACTGACAGATTCATCCATTCGCTTTGGGAATAGCATAACGGCAAAAGTTTTTAGGTCTTTTCTTTTTGTGGCGGAGTAGGCGAGTATTCATATTGGTTTCTGTGCCAATTCTTTTTTGTGCTATTGGATTGCTGGTTCACACCCATTGTATTCCAGCTCTGATTTGGCTATCCTAAGTAAATCAGCTTAGGATTTACTTAGGATAGCCCATTGGACGGGAATGGGCGAATTCAGTTTGGATGACTATCATATCTACTACTGTGGGCAAGAAACCCGTAAGAGAAATGGAGTGGCCCTCATAGTCAACAAAAGAGTGGCGAAAGCTGTACTGGGATGCAGTCTCAAAAATGATAGAATGATCTCGATACGAATCCAAGGCAGACCTTTTAACACCACAGTAATCCAAGTTTATGCACCAACTACTGGTGCTGAAGAAACTGAAATTGACCAATTCTATGAAGACTTACAAGACCTTATAGAAGTGACACCAAAGAAGGATGTTCTGCTCATTATAGGGGATTGGAATGCTAAAGTAGGGAATCAAGAGATAAAAGGAACAACTGGCAAGTTTGGCCTTGGAGATCAAAACGAAGCAGGGCAAAGGCTAATAGAGTTCTGTCAAGAGAACAAGCTGGTCATCAAAACACGCTTTTCCAACAACACAAGAGATGACTCTACACGTGGACATCACCAGATGGGCAACATCGAAATCAGATTGATTATATTCTCTGCAGCCAAAGATGGAGAAGCTCTATACAGTCAGCAAAAACAAGACCTGGAGCTGACTGTGGCTCAGATCATCAGCTCCTTATAGCAAAATTCAAGCTTAAACTGAAGAAAGTAGGAAAAACCACTGGACAGGTGAGATACAATCTAAACCAAATCCCTTATGAATACACAGTGGAAGTGAGGAACAGGTTTAAGGATTTAGATTTGCTGGACAGAGTGCCTGAAGAACTATGGGTGGAGGCTCGCAACATTATACAGGAGGCAGCAACTAAAACCATCCCAATGAAAAAGAAATGCAAGAAAGCAAAGTGGCTGTCCAATGAGGCCTTACAAATAGCGGGGGAGAGAAGGCAAGCAAAATGCGAGGGAGATAGTGAAAGATACAGGAAATTGAATGCAGATTTCCAAAGAATAGCAAGGAGAGACAAGAAGGCCTTCTAAACGAGCAATGCAAAGAAATAGAGGAAAGCAACAGAATGGGAAGAACCAGAGATCTGTTCAAGAAAATCGGAAATATGAAAGGAACATTTCGTACAAAGATTACCATAATAAAGGACAAAAGTGGTAAAGATCTAACTGAAGCAGAAGACATCAAGAAGAGGTGGCAAGAATACACAGAGGAATTATACCAGAAAGATATGGATGTCTCGTACACCCCAGGTAGTGTGGTTGCTGACCTTGAGCCAGACATCCTGGAGAGTGAAGTCAAATGGGCCTTAAAAAGCACTGCAAATAACAAGGCCAGTGGAAGTGATGGTATTCCAGCTGAACTGTTTAAAATTTTAAAAGATGATGCTGTTAAGGTGCTACACTCAATATGCCAGCAAGTTTGGAAAACTCAGCAGTGGCCAGAGGATTGGAGAAGATCAGTCTACATCCCAATCCCAAAGAAAGGCAGTGCCAAAGAATGCTCCAACTACCGCACAATTTCACTCATTTCACATGCTAGCAAGGTTATGCTTAAAATTCTACAAGGAACGCTCAAGCAGTATGTGGACTGAGAACTCCCAGAAGTGCAAGCTGGATTTAGAAGAGGCAGAGGAACCAGAGACCAAATTGCAAACATGCGCTGGATTATGGAGAAAGCTAGAGAGTTCCAGAAAGACATCTACTTCTGCTTCATTGACTATGCAAAAGCCTTTGACTGTGTTGACCACAGCAAACTATGGCAAGTTCTTAAAGAAATGGGAGTGCCTGATCACCTCATCTGTCTCCTGCGAAATCTCTATGTGGGACAAGAAGCTACAGTTAGAACTGGATATGGAACAACTGATTGGTTCCAAATTGGGAAAGGAGTACGGCAAGGCTGTATATTGTCTCCCTGCTTATTTAACTTATATGCAGAATTCATCATGCGAAAGGCTGGGCTGGATGAATCCCAAGTTGGAATTAAGATTGCCGGAAGAAATATCAACAACCTCAGATATGCAGATGACACAACCTTGTTGGCAGAAAGTGAAGAGGAATTAAAGAACCTTTTAATGAGGGTGAAAGAGGAGAGCGCAAAATATGGTCTGAAGCTCAACATCAAAAAAACGAAGATCATGGCCACTGGGCCCATCACCTCCTGGCAAATAGATGGGGAAGAAATGGAGGCAGTGAGAGATTTTACTTTCTTGGGCTCCATGATCAGTGCAGATGGTGACAGCAGTCACGAAATTAAAAGACGCCTGCTCCTTTGGAGAAAGGCGATGGCAAACCTAGACAACATCTTAAAAAGCAGAGACATCACCTTGCCAACAAAGGTCCACATAGTAAAAGCCATGGTTTTCCCAGTAGTGATGTATGGAAGTGAGAGCTGGACCATAAAGAAGGCTGATCGCCGAAGAATTGATGCTTTTGAATTATGGTGCTGGAGGAGACTCTTGAGAGTCCCATGGACTGCAAGAAGATCAAACATCTCCATTCTGAAGGAAATCAGCCCTGAGTGCTCACTGGAAGGACAGATCGTGAAGCTGAGGCTCCAATACTTTGGCCACCTCATGAGAAGAGAAGACTCCCTGGAAAAGACCCTGATGTTGGGAAAGATGGAGGGCACAAGGAGAAGGGGACGACAGAGAATGAGATGGTTGGATGGTGTTCTTGAAGCTACTAGCATGAGTTTGATCAAACTGCGGGAGGCAGTGGAGGACAGAAGTGCCTGGCGTGCTCTGGTCCATGGGGTCACGAAGAGTCGGACACGACTAAACGACTAAACAACAACAACAACAAGTAAATCAGCAGAAATATAACTTATTGTATCTGATATGCTTGTCAGCGGGGGATCTCAAAATGCCCTGCATGCAAAAAGTTCCCAAGTGGTGTCTCATCCAGACACTCAGGTGTGTCTCTGTGGATTCTATGATGGAACAATATTAGCCCAAGAAACAACATCAGTCAATGCACTTCCTAACTAGCCAACCAGCCAATTGCAGGTCCAAACGGAAAGACATTATAAGGTGGCAGGGTTGTGCATTGGATTTGACCAAAGCCTGTTTTGAATGGGGAGATCCAAGTTTTGGCTGAGTTGGATTGTGACAGCCATGGATTTCCATGGCTGGGTTGCACTACCATGGTTGTCAAGGGCAGGGTTAGCATTTGGACAGACCCATTGACAGGAACCGATTTATTCTCAAATCTGTAGATTTCAGTTGGTCTGCTCTGAATGGTGATGAATATCACATTATATATTTGAGATATAGTTGTATCAGCATACTGCCAGCTTGTGCCATCCCTTTGCTCAATCAAAATCTGCCCCATTTCTCCCCCCCCTCTCTCTCTCTGCATTTTATGTCTGAAGAAGAGGCCATCATGCATTTTAAATATGTTCTCTTGCAAAGTATTCATTTCTGCCCCTATTTTATCTGAAAACAAGCATTTTCAAATGTGCTTTGCACTTTGCTACGATGAGCCAAGAACTGCATCACATCATTCAGAGTTTATTAAACAGCTATCATTTCTCCATTAATCTGTGTTTTCTTTTTAAAAACAACAACTTCGCTCCTAATTATTTCATTAAATTTTATTCATCTTAATTAAAAAAATATTAAGAATATTTAAAATACTTGGTTGGAGTGGAAATATATCTTAAACAAACAAACAAAAACTTTTAAAAGAAAGGAACATGTATTTTAATATGGAATGAAGACCCACCTTCTACAGCAGACATAGATCCAGTTGCAGGCCTCAAATCTCACAGTTCCACAAGGGCAAAACAGAAAATGGCACTGACCATCATTTTCTATACATCCATGCTTGGTATTCCTGGTCTTAAACAGTTCTGAACAAAGAATGACAGTCTTTCTTACTGCATGGAACCAGACACGTGAAATTCAAGTTGCAATCACACATGAAGTTATGAAGTTTATACATAATATTAGGGAACCCTTTCATTCTATTCATTACTTTGCCTGAAACAAAGAGAAGATATAGTACTAGCTAGTCACCATTGAGCAGAGATATTACTAGTTAGCATAGGCTCCAACTCCCTGAAGGGGGCTAAGGCACTCCCCCCCCCATGTTTCTTTAGAGGGGACTGAGCCTCTTCAATAATTTGGCAACCTCATGAGAAGAGAAGACTCCCTGGAAAAGACCCTGATGATGGAAAAGATGAAGGGCACAAGGAGAAGGGGATGAGATGGTTGGACAGTGTTCTCGAAGCTACCAGCATGAGTTTGACCAAGCTGCGGGAGGCAGTGGAAGACAGGAGTGCCTGGCGTGCTCTGGTCCATGGGGTCACAAAGAGTCGGACTTGACTAAATGACTAAACAACAGCAGCAACAACAAGCCTTTTCAAATTTAGAAGACATTCCATGTGTGACATCAGGACGTCATGCGATGTTGAGAAAGTGATGTTGAGATGTCATGTAACATCATTCAAGGGCTTTTGTGAGATATCTCCAGAAATATCTTGGTCTCTTGGCTTTCAAGAAACCTTTTACCACAGTTTCCAAAAGTTCTGCAATAATTGAATTATTTTGCTATGGAAATGAACAAAATTGTCAATTTGGGCTTCTCTCAGTTTCTCACATTTGCAATCGTAAATTCAGTTATTCATATTCTTCTGGGATCTTCTTCTTCAAAAAAAAAATATTTTAAAAATCATCAGGATAATTCAACAGCATCTTAGTTTGAATTTAGCCTGATAAGCATTTTTTTTAAAAAAAATGTAATGTTGAGAAACGTGCAATTTTTCCACATTATGATCCATCCAGTCTGTAAGTTTCACTGTGTTTGGGTACATTTCCCTTAATCCATGTTTTTGTTTTTTGTTTTGTTTTTAAAAACCTTTTTGGAGTTGAAAAAATGGATTTAAAGATCTGAAAAGATCTGATGCAGTGCTGCTTTCATATGCAGATTGATCCAAGTAGGGCATCCAAACAGTTTCAAAGCTATCTTTCTCCCCTGTCCTTCTTCTGCTCTTTATTTAGTCAGGATCTGCTATGAATAAATAGTTGGATGAGTGGAATATCTTTAACCCGGGAAAGGTAAGGTGAAGTAGAAACAAGTAAGCTCTCTTCAGATAACAGAATAAGGACCAATACATTGTGATAATCAGGGTTCGTCAGCCACATGATGTTGAGAAAACAGACCAGCAGATGGGGAGCCAGGGGGTTATTAGGAAGAGGACTGAGGTAAACAGAAACGTTGGATTGTACAAGAGATGTGGGCACAACTTCAAAGAGAACTCAGCCATGAAGAATAAAGTAATTTGAGATGCCATATATACAAATTATGTAGGCAAATCAATCAATTTTTATTTCTCCCAGGTTCTCACACCTTCAAAACTATGTTCTGTACTCCACATCATTGCATGTATGGGCAACCTCTTCCAGAAGATATTTGTAATTTTGAGGAGTTTAGTGATCTAACATGGTCATCTCTTCCTGCCTCTGCTCACTTCCCTTCTTGTTAAAGTTATTTGATGGCTGAGAACAGCCTTTTAACAGCCTTTTAATGTATAATCTGGTGGGAGGAAGAAGTGATAATGCAGGGTACCTTCTGACCTTCTTTGATGTTAGAAATTGTTTGGAGGAATCTGCGGGTATTGGAAGAGGGTGCTAGCTAATGAATAATCTGCACATAGGCAGTTGAGCAAGCCATACAGGCTAGCGATCAATAATCTATAAATCAGATGGTTTGGGAGCATACCTCAGAAGTTGTGCAACCTGAGGCTACCTAGGGGTCACTTTGCTACTTCTTGAGGGCTTCCCAGTGGCAGATCAAAGTGCTTGCTTGGCAATATATATATAATGCTTGCTGTTTAGAATAAACTTTTTAATCTTCTCACTTACTTGTGTTTGTATTGCTTCTGAATACGCCTAGCATTTGGCAAGAAACCGCATAAGTTTTATTATCCATCCATCCATCATCTATCCCTATCATCTATCTAAATCTATCTATCTATCATCTATCTATCCATCTATCTATCATCTATCTATCTATCTAATCTATCTATCATCTCTAGGTAGTTTAGGAAAATCATGGCGGATACATCTGTTATTAAGCCCCCTGAATGTATCTATCTGTGTCTATAAGCTATAATGGCAAAGAGCAGCCGCCATTGACAGTCGCAATGCACTAAATATAAAATGTAGGGGGATGAGGTACAGTGGTGCCTCGCAAGACAAAAAGAATCCGTTCTGTGATTCTCTTCGTCTAGTGGTTTTTTCGTCTTGCGAAGCAAGCCCATTGAAGGATTAGTGGATTAGCGCTATTAGCGCCTATTAACGGCTATTAGCGGCTTTTAGCGGCTTTTAGCGGCTTTTAGCGGCTTTTAGCGGCTTTTAGCGGCTTATCTGCTCATCGGATCAGCTGATAAGCGGCTTAGCGGCTTAGAAAAAGGGGGGGAGGAAAAAAACCCAGCAGGAACTCGCAAGACATTGTCGTCTTGCGAAGCAAGCCCATAGGAAATTCGTTTTGCGAAGCACCTCCAAAACGGAAAACTCTTTCATCTAGCGAGTTTTCCGTCTTGCGAGGCATTCATCTTGTGGGGCACCACTGTATATGAAATGCAGCATAATGGATTGATTGTGCCGAAACTGGTCTGCCTTTCAAGCCATTGTTTTAAAGATCTGTAGCACGGGTGGCTAATGATTAGCCCTCTAGATGTCATTGACAATGGAGATGGGGATAAGAGGAGTTGAAGTCCACTAAGCTCTCAAGGACCACCTCTTGACCACCCCATCCTAGAAGTTATGTCTGAATGTTTCAAAAATGGATGGACGTCTTACCAGAAAGCCACGTTGCAGAAACCAGGCACATTCCTGAAAAAAGTGCTAAGAGAAGCCATCGAACCTTCATAGCTGATGCTCAAAAAGGATCTCAGGTCAGACTATAATAATGGAAAATTGCTCTGTGACCGTTCTGCAGCTTTTGGAATGTCAAGTCTCTGCTTATTGACTGGGCTCTGTGATATACTGACATGTCAGCCCAGTTCATTAATCTTCCAATTGTAATGCAGGTGGCAGAAGAAACCCTCAAGAGGACATGGTGTGCAAGAGAGAGGAAGCTAACACACAGTGCATTAATCTGATTAGGCATGCCATATTCACTGGGCTGGAAATATTGTTTTGATGTGCCTTGTACCCCAATCAGATGAAACATCGATGTAGGTCTGATAAGTGATTTCATCCTTGAAATGCCATGCAAAGATCTTCCAGTCTGCCCAGTGGCGGAGGAAGCCTCTCAGGCACCTGGGGCGAACCACCCATAGTGGTGGGACACATGGCAGCCATAGGGACAGGACGGGGTGGAGCCTGTGGGTGCCAAGATGCATGGCTCGGGAGCATTGCAGGCCCTACAGTGAGTGCTGTCCACAATTTTGTCACCCCCGTCAGGGTGACACCCGGAGCGGGCCACCCCCCAACCCTCTTCCTACACCCCTGAGTCTGCCACTGAGTCATCCAGAGGCTCATTAGTCACCTCTGACATCACCAGCTCTGGACCACATGAAGCAAGCAACTCTCATGGGCCAAAGTGGCAATGAAGTTGGCAATGAAGTTATTCTTGTTGCCTTCACTTCTGCTTGACAGATCCGGTCACCTAAGTTCAGTGAGTTCCCTCTCACTTGCAGACCTAGCATGCTTTTTTCTGTCTGCCTTTGCTTAGTAAAATAAATGGCAGTGTGCCCTTTGCAGCACTTGAAAGACCCTCAGGAGAAGCTGCTTTGATTTTCTGCAAGACTTGGAAGGAGTGTCAAAAAGCAAAGCTTTAAAATTAAAAGCACCTTTCTCCCAAATCCCTTTAATTGGAGTGCCCTGGGAAAATAATTAGCTGTGATTAAAAGCTTGCCTTGCCTTTCAAAGTTAAATATGCCCCCACCTCTATACCCAGTCCTATCTGAAAGAGTATTTTCCCCTCAGCCTGGTTTTGTTTCAAAGTAATGCATTTTTTATTTTATTTTTTGGGATAGCTGAAGCCACAGAGAAACTCAGATCTCAGAGCGGTAGCAGGGCCTGATCCAGATGCTTTGTAAACAGTGAGAGCCAAATCAGGTACATGAGAACCCACCCCAAACCCACCTTGAGATTTGGGGTATACCTAAACATGAAGCACCCCTGAATAGTTCTGAAATGTCAAAGTGTTGCCTCTCTGTGAGGATCAGAACGTTCCCTTTATGCAGCCCATAGGAGGATCACTGACATCACTATTTATTCCAGTAGTTCTCATTGGAATCCTCCTTGATTTCATTTTCCATTTCAAGAGCATTCTAGTATAGGTGAGCTAGAATACAGCCTCAGTACTAAATGAGTCCTACCAAACAGTCATTTCCAAATTCTGCCCCAACCAGTTTATGATTCTCTGAGCATCACCAGTTTCCCTTTTTTGACCTGTGCAATCTGTTGTATATTATAGGGTAAATATGTTGGGGATCAGACCCATCCTTTGCCTTTTATTCCCTGTCTTTTCTCTGAGGCTCATTGGTTTGCCACCTCAACCAATTACTTGAAGACTGCATCCAGAAAGCTCTCTTGTTTTAGCTTCTCTAGCTCAGCTCTCTTTGCCCCAAAGGAGCAAATCTGTACTGTGAGAGCCAGGATCTCACAACTCCAAGCAAGCACACATCCTTTAAGAAGGATGTTGACAAGGTGGGACATGTGCAGAGGAGGGCAGCCAAGATAATCAAGCCATATGAGGAACAGTTGAAGGAGCTGGGTATGTTTAGCTTTGAAAAGAGGAGACTGAGAGGAGATTTGATAGCCATTTTTTAATATCTAAAGGGCTGCTACATGAAAGATAGAGCAAGGTTGTTTTCTCCTGCTCTGGAAGGTAGGACTTGAACCAATGGCTTGAAGCTACAAAAAAGGAGATTCTGACTAAACATCAGGAAGAACTTTCTGACTCTGAGAGCTGTTTGACAGTGGAATGGTCTCACTCGGAAGGTTGTGGATTCTCCTTACTTTGAGGTTTTTAAGCAGAGGTTGGGTGGCCATCTGTCATGGATGCTTTAGCTGAGATTCCTGCATTGCAGGGGGTTGGACTAGATGACCCTTGGATCCCTTCCCACTCTAATATTCTATGGTTCTATGATCCACAACTTAATTATCTACTAGCTTTTGAAAACCCAGTTCTTGGCTAAGATCATGTATCCAAATGCATTTGGAGATGCATGTTTCCAAAGTGTGTACATTTAGAGATGCACATATAAATGCAGGACTGTCCTGTGGATTTTCACAATAAACAGACTGGGAGATTTCCGTGACATATTGTGTTTATTCCCATCATTTTATTCATTCATTTTCAGAAGGAGGGCTTCATTAATCAGCGATCAGTGAGCTCACTTCTTCAGTTGCTTTTTCTGGAGGTCAAATAAGTGATTTTGTCACAAAAGATAATAAATGATGCTGAAGTTAATGAGAAGAGTCTTCTCCAATCAACTACAAATCTGCAGAAAGATAACAACAGAAAGATAATTAAATGTTTCATTTTCTTTCCCTGTTAAATCCCTTGTTGTTTGCTTTGAAGTCAGTATGGGAACATGATCTTGGGGAGGAAATTGAAATTCTTTCTGGGGTGCAGTGATGGGGGAAATTGGCACAGTTGTTGGCAAGTTAGTCCAGTTCTGTGCCACCTTTCCATATTTAAAGGCAATAACTCACCAGCTGCATCAAAAGCACTTGTCCTTTATATTGTCATGGCAGCCCACCCTACTAGAAAGAGGATTCAAATTCACTAATAGATAATTGACTCAAAAAGGCTGTGCCATAGAAATAACTAATTTTATTTTATTCAGCTGAAAGGAGAGTATTTATTTAAGATGTATAATCTCCTCCTTGACTGGGAAGTCGAGGAGGAAGAGGTTAAATAAGTTATGGTCCATTGGGCAAAGGATTTTGGACATAACATCTATATGAATGAATGGCAACAGCTCTGGAGAGAAGATATAAAGTTTACCGTATGTTATAGCTTGAAAGAAAACGGGATGAAAATGTTTCATTGATGGTACTTGACCGTGGCCAAATTGGCCAAAATGTATTTAAAAAATCTCAAACTTTTGTTGGAGATGTAAAAAAGGGGAGGGCACCTTAATGCACATGTGGTGGGACTGTGTGAAGATATGAGAATTTTGGGACAGAATATACAACAAACTTAAAAAGATCTTTAAATTATCCTTTCGAAGAAGAAGAAGAAGAAGAAGAAGAAGAAGAAGAAGAAGAAGCCGCCGCCTTTCTGTTAGGCATTATGTTCATTGAAATAAAATAAAAAAACCCTTTAGGACCATCTTTATGTATGCAACCACAGCGGCCAGAATTCGGGTAGCAAAAAAGTGGAAAGGTGACTTAATTCCTACAAAGCTTGACTGGCAGGTGAAGATGATAGAATACCTGGAACTTGCGAAAATGACTGGGAGAATAACCGGAAACTCATATCAAAAAGTGAGCAAAGAATGGACAATATTTAAAGAATATTTCAAACAATACTGTGAAAATGCAAATCTCCTGACAGGTATAAATTGTATCTTGAATATTAAAGAAAATTATAAACGTTAAAAAAAATATCCGTATGTAATAGATATAATAGGAAGTGTTTATAGGTTTAAAATATTTAGAAAGCACAATGAAGTGATTAGGAAGTCAAAATATGTGTGATGTTAGATATGTATCTAACATTTAGTTGTCATTGTGGTATTATTTTTGTCTGTGTTGTATTTTTTTGCAATAAAGATAATAAATTTGGGGGGAAAGAAAAAAAGAAAAAGAGAGAGTCTTTGAACCTCTTTTGTTGACCACCAGCGTTACATTTTCCATTTTTAAGTTTGGAATAGAGTAGTTGCTTTGGAAGATGATAATCAAGCATCTGCACAACATGATCAGTCCAACAAAGTTGATGTTGAAGAATCATTGCTTTGACATTGGTGATCTTTGATTCTTCCAGTACACTGGCATTAGTTTGTCTGTCTTCCCAGGTGATGTGTAAAAAAATTTGGAGACACCGTTGATGGAAACTTTCAAGGAGTTGGAGATGGTGTTTATAAGTGGTCCATGTTTCACAAGCATACAATAAGGTTGGTAGTATGATAGCTTTGTAAAACAGCATTGTGGTTTCCCTGCGAAAGTCCCCGTCCTCAAACTCTGCATTTCAGTCGGGAGAAATCTGCATTCACATAGCTCAGGCAATGCTAGATTTCGGCATCAATGTCTGCCCTTGTCGAAAGATAACTGGTATACTAGAACCAGCACCTTGAACTTAGTCCGGTAACTTATGGGCAGCCAGTGCAATTTTTTTAACCCTAGCATAATATGATGGTGATATTCTGCCCAAGTGAGCAGTTGAAGCACTGTATTATGAACCAGCTGCAATGTCCGTGTCAACCACAAACAGAGCTCTGCATAGAGCCCATTGTGAAAGTTATCAGGGATGGCTGTAGTCAGGCTGTCCTAGTTCAGAAACCTTCATGTCAGTCAGTGCTGGTAAATGGCATTCCTAACTACTGGGCTGCTTCTGACAGAGCTTGTGGGGTGGGTGTGTTCTTAAAGAAGACTTAACCTTACTTTAAGAACTAAGCTCACTCTCCCACAAGCTAGATATTCATTGTATGGAACTACCGTATATTGAAATTTTCTTTTTACCCCTTTTCCAAAATGGGACTTTATTCCCCTTCAAGCTTGACTTCTAGGCTAATCCAGCTTTTCAAGAAACTTCACACCCCAGGAATTTAGCTCCTATGTACTTTCAGGATTTGACTCCTAGTGCACAATGACCTGAGTCCTTCTTAGTCTGTGCTGTTTTGATTAAATGATAGAATGCATGGCTGTTACTTACCCTCTCCCTGCTTAACTCGCCTTGAGGCTTTGTCAGCTAGGACAGAGGCGCTTCAGCAGCTGGGGCTCCCTGAGCTTCTTGAAGAGAGGCAGACCTTTTTCCCTTGCCATACTCTGTTGGATTAGACACTCTGAAAGGAATTGGTTTAGGTCAGTGTGTTGTTTCAGCAACTCCATCTCAAAACTCAGTGCTAGGCTGAAAGACCAGGCTGGAAGACTGCCCTGATTTTTGTTAGGTATAATTGATTTAATTGATTGAATTCACACGGAAATGAAAAATGCATGTGCATGGATGAAAGTTTAAAATGGAAAATGGCTGCCTTGAATTAAAAGACGGCACCCATGAATGGAATTGTCTGAATGTATGCATCACTTGGGTGCCATGGAAGGAAAATAAGAAAGATTACCCAGTTGCCCTGCAGCATTTCAGACCTCCATCACATGTTCCAACCTCTGCGGAATGGGCTCCACAAGTTTTAAAACAATTAGAGTGAAAGGCTTCACAATCCTTTGTAGTAGTAATATCTAAAAAGAAAAAAAGTGGAGAATCACAACTGAAACCATTCTAATATACTGTATTTTTCCATGTATAAGACTATATTTTCTGCCATTTTACAAAAGTTTATAATTGGGGGTCATCTTATACATGGAATGTTTAAAATATTTATCTCTTAATTTTGGGCTTAAAAAATAGGGGTCATCATATACATGTGGGCGTCTTATACACGAAAAAGTACGGTATTTCATGCAACAGTATACACATATACACTCCATCTAAACTGATGCACATATTCTGGAAAACTATATGTCTATAATTTTACATATAAATTATTGAGCTATTTTTAACAGTAATGCATAAACGGCTTGAACATGAGTAGACGCTCGATGCAAGTGGGAGTCCGATAAGGGCAGAGGTTTCCAGATTGGAAACCGACTAATTCTCTGCAAAATAAGGCATTTTCAAATGAGTTTTTCCACTATCTCTAAATTTAAATAAAGGAAACATTTCTCTATTACCTATGATCATAAAAATTGGGGACACTCAATTAAATCAGTGGACAGTGGTTTTAGGACTGGCAGGAAACAGTAGACAAATTCATGGAGGATATAACAGTCATGGAGCCCTTGGCATAGAATCATAGAATTACAGTGGTATCTCGGGTTAAGTACTTAATTTGTTCCGGAGGTCCGTTCTTAACCTGAAACTGTTCTTAACCTGAAGCACCACTTTAGCTAATGGGGCCTCCTGCTGCCGCCGCGACGCAGGAGCACGATTTCTGTTCTCATCCTGAAGCAAAGTTCTTAACCTGAAGTACTATTTCTGGGTTAGCGGAGTCTGTAACCTAAAGCATATGTAACTTGAAGCATATGTAACCCGAGGTACCACTGTATAGAGTTGGAAGAGACCTTAATGGTCATCTAGCACAACTCTTTGCAATTCAGAAATCTCAAGTAAAGCAGCCATGACAGATAGCATCCAACGTCTGCTTAAAAACCTTAAATGAAGGAGAGTCCGCCACCTTCTGATGGAGTCCGTTCCACAGTCAAAACTCTTACTATCAGAAAGTTCTTCCTGATGTTTAGTCAGAATCTCCTTTCTTGTAACTTGAATCTATTGTTTCATGTCCTACCCTCCAGACCCCTGATCATCTTGGTCGCTCTCCTCTGCACACATTCCAGCTTGTCAACATCCTTCTTAAATTGTGGCACCCAGAGCTGGACACAATATTCCTGGTGTGGTCTAACCCAGGCAGAATAAAGGTAAAGGGACCCCTGACCATTAGGTCCAGTCATGATGGACTCTGGGGGTTTGCGCTCATCTCGCTTTATAGGCCGAGGGAGCCGGCGTTTGTCTGCAGACAGCTTCTGGGTCATGTGGCCAGCATGACTAAGCCGCTTCTGGCAAACGAGAGCAGCACATGGAAATGCCATTTACCTTCCCGCCAGAGCCGTACCTATTTATCTACTTGCAGTTTGATGTGCTTTTGAACTGCTAGGTTGGCAGGAGCAGGGAACGAACAACGAGAGCTCACCCCGTCACGGGGATTCAAACCGCCAAGCTTCTTATCAGCAAGTCCTAGGCTCTGTGGTTTTACCCATGTAATCAAGACGAATTATAAGAGTGAGGCTCAGGTCTCTCCCCCCCCCCACATGAGACGACTCTGGAAGTTAATTTATTAAGATTTATTGGTTCAACAAAAAGCCCCAGTTGGAGCTCCGCAAATTTCAATCTTCCTTCGATTCCACTGTTGCCAGGAATGAGCTCCGCCCCCTTCTCCCCCAACAGGAAAACCCCCACCTCCCCTTCCTGTACTTTTCACACTACTCAGCTAATGTCATGAGTCTACGCGATCGGGGGTGATTCCCCTCTCCCTATTTCTGTGTCTGTGTCACCATCTGAGCCTTTCCTTCGACTAACTGCTTCTCCCCCCCCCTCCTGTAGGAATCCTCCTCCTCCTTCCTCTGTGCCTGCTCTTTTGCAGGGCGATGAGTGGCATAGAGTGAAGGATAACAAATGGATCATGTCCAAATTGTGGATTTGTCCCTCCTTCAGTCCCGTTGTTTTAAACACCTGCAGCATGGTTAGCTAAAGTGTAGCCCTCTTGATTTTGCCCCATCATCCCTGAGCATTGTCAATGGTAGTGCAGATGACAGGAGTCCACTAAGCTCTGCAGGGCCACATCTTGACCATCCCAGTCAATATTTCATGTCTAAATATTTCAAATTTGGTTATGTCTTACTTTTCTTCCCTGCAGAAAGCAGGAACACCCCTGAAAGGACCACAAGGGAAAGCCAACAAACATTCATAGCTGATACCTGACAAAGATCTCAAGTTAGACTGCCAGAAAGGAAAATGACAACAGAACTCTGTGACAGTTCTGTGTCTTCTGTAAGGCTAAAAGTCCTCTCATTTATTCAGCTCTCTTATAAATGATGCCTAAGCACTGATGCCTAAGCACTGCCTGTGGTGGAAGAATAGCTATCATATCTCCACTCAGTCTTCTTTACCAGGTTAAACATACCAAACTCCTTCAACCGTTCCTCATAAGGCTTGGTTTGCAGACCACTGATCACCTTGGTCCCCCTTCTCTGCACAGGTTCCAGCTTGTCAATATCCTTCTTAAACTGTGGCGACCGGAACTGGACATAGTACACCAGCTGGGGTCTGACCAAGTCAGAATAGAGCGGCACTATTAGTTCCCTTGATCTGGACACTATACTTCTGTTATTGCAGCCTGGAATAACATTTTGTTATATCGCTGCATCACACTACTGACTCATGTTTATCTTGTGGTCTACTAAGATCCCTAGATTCTTTCCGCATGTACTACTGACAAACCATGTGCCCCTCATCTGATATTGGTGCAGTTGATCATTCCTCCCTAACAGTAGAAGCTTACACTTGTCCCAATCTCTTACGGCCATACTGAATCTTGATTCTGTCTTCTGCAGCATTAGTTATCCTCCCAGTTTGGTGTCAATTGCAAATTTGTTGAACATCCCCTCAATTCCTTCATCCAAGTTGTTCATAAAGACAATGTACAATAACAGGCTCAGGAGAGAACCCAGCAGAAACTGACTTGTCACTTTCTTCTCGGACGATGGGGAACCTCATCTTACCAGCTTCTCCACAAGAATATCATGCAGAAAGCCATCAAAAGCCTTGCTGAAATCAAGATATACTATGACATAGCATTCCCCTGATCCACCAAGCGTGAAACTCTCTATAGAAATAATATTCATCTGGCATTGCTTCTTTTTGAGAAACCCATGCTCATTCTTAGTAATCAATCTATCAGGGACTGTTGGCTATAATGGTAGAGAGAAGCCCCCACAGAGAGATGATATACATTGAATACAAAATGTAGCAGAATGAGGTATGGAAGTCAACATAATGGATAGATTACTCCCCAAATGTGAACTTGTCACTCCTTCAAGCCCATTGCTTTAAACATCTGTATCATGGCTGGCTAAAAAGCAGAGACATTGTTGCCAACAAAGGTCCATATAGTTATAGCTATGGTTTTCCCAGTAGTGATGTATGGAAGGGAGAGCTGGACCATAAAAAGGCTGATCGCTGAAGAATCAATGCTTTTGAATTATGGTGCTGGAGGAGACTCTTGAGAGTCCCGTGGACTGCAAGAAGAGCAAACCTCTCCATTCTGAAGGAAATCAGCCCTGAGTGCTGACTGGAAGGACAGATCCTGAAGCTGAGGCTCCAGTACTTTGGCAACCTCATGAGAAGAGAAGGCTCCCTGGAAAAGACCCTGATGTTGGAAAAGATGGAGGGCACAAGGAGAAGGGGACAACAGAGGACGAGATGGTTGGATAGTGTTCTCGAAGCTACTAGCATGAGTTTGACCAAACTGCGGGAGGCAGTTTCTGCTGCTCCAGACAAGCGTACACGGAGCAATGGATCCAAACTACAAGAAAGAAGATTCCACCTAAACATTAGGAAGAACTTCCTGACAGTAAGAGCTGTTCGACAGTGGAATTTGCTGCCAAGGAGTGTGGTGGAGTCTCCTTTTTTGGAGGTCTTTAAGCAGAGGCTTGACAACCATATGTCAGGAGTGCTCTGATGGTATTTCCTGCTTGGCAGCGGGTTGGACTCGATGGCCCTTGTGGTCTCTTCCAACTCTTCTATGATTCTATGATTCTATGATTCTACTTATTGCTCTTATAGCTAACCATCTAGCTAAGGGACAATCATGTTTTGCATTGAGAACAAATAACATTATAAGGTATAAGGAAAGCTTGGATGGAGAATGGACTATCCTGCTACTTCAATGATTCTGTGAAGCATATCAGCTGCATCAGCTCCCTCCATACCTAATCCAAGATCAGGACAAGAGGTTCAACTCTGCATGGCAACTATGACATTGCTCCAATAAATTCCCATAACCACTCCCCAAATTAGTAAATTCGAGATATGGTCTGCTCACGCATGGGATCCCTGTGCCTTGCTGGAATGTTGATCTTACCAGCACACGCTCCCTCTGCATGGCTGAATCTGCTCCCTACTATAGATGTTGCAAGTTGCATTGGGTTGCCTAGAGCAAAATAAATTGACTAACAGATTGGAGAAGATCAATCTACATCCCAATCCCAAAGAAGGTCAGTGTCAAAGAATGCTCCAACTACCACAGAATTGCACTCATTTCACATGCCAGCAAGGTTTTGCTTAAAATTCTACAAGGCAGGCTTAAGCAGTATGTGGGCCGAGAACTCCCAGAAGTGCAAGCTGGATTTGGAAGGGGCAGAGGAACCAGAGACCAAATTGCAAACATTCGCTGGATTATGGAGAAAGCTAGAGAGTTCCAGAGAAACATCTACTTCTGCTTCATTGACTATGCAAAAGCCTTTGACTGTGTCACCCATAGCAAACTATGTCAAGTTCTTAAAGAAATGGGAGTGCCTGATCACCTCATCTGTCTCCTGAGAAATCTCTATGAGTTAGAACTGGATATGGATTAAATGATTGGTTCAAAATTGGGAAAGGAGTACGGCAAGGCTGTATATTGTCTCCCTGCTTATTTAACTTATATGCAGAATTCACCATGCAAAAGACTGGGCTGGATGAATCCCAAGCCAGAAATAAGATCGCCATAAGAAATATCAACAACCTCAGATATGCAAGTGACACATATGACCTTGATGGCAGAAAGTGAGGAGGAATTAAATAACCTTTTAATGAGGGTGAAAAAGGAGAGTGCAAAATATGGTCTGATGCTCAACATCAAAAAATCCAAACTCATGGCCAGTGGTCCCATCACCTCCTGGCAAATAGAAGGGGAAGAAATGGAGGCAATGAGAGATTTTACTTTCTTGGGCTCCATGATGGTGACTGCAGTCATGAAATTAAAAGACGCCTGCTTCTTGGGAGGAAAGTAATGACAAACCTAGACAGCATCTTAAAAAGCAGAGACATCACCTTGCCAACAAAGGTCCGTATAGTTAAAGCTATGGTTTTCTCAGTAGTAATGTATGGAAGTGAGAGCTGGACCATAAAGAAGGCTGATCGCCGAAGAATTGATGCTTTTGAATTATGGTGCTGGAGGAGTCTCTTGAGAGTCCCATGGACTGCAAGAAGACCAAACCTCGCCATTCTGAAGGAAATCAGCCCTGAGTGCTCACTGGAAGGACAGATCCTGAAGCTGAGGCTCCAATACTTTGGCAACCTCATGAGAAGAGAAGACTCCCTGGAAAAGACTCTGATGTTGGGAAAGATGGAGGGCACAAGGAGAAGGGGACAACAGAGGACGAGATGGTTGGATAGTGTTCTCGAAGCTACTAGCATGAGTTTGACCAAACTGCGGGAGGCAGTGGAAGACAGGAGTGCCTGGCATGCTGTGGTCCATGGGGTCACGAAGAGTCGGACACGACTAAACAACAACAAAACCAAGTTAATTAATAATAATAATGGTTCTTGGTTCTCTTGGTCCTCTGTTACAAGGCCTAGTCCACCTCTTGGCGATCCACCCCACGGTGGGCATTCTCCCTATTCACTCATTTCTACAAGCTGATTTAATATTCAGGTCATATGTCTATCATCAATCACAATGTAATTATTTTCTATCAAGTGAGAGCTCTTAGAGAGAGAGTTAATCTGTCAATTCTTCTCCCAGAAGTGTATATCTCTCATGGACTGGTTGGATGCAGAGGAGGGGGGGCAGCTGTGGAACCCACAAGGGATGAAACATGGATCAGTGGCTATGATGGCTAAGTAATGCTTCAGGGGATATGATACCATTTTTCCAATTCAGTGAATCTTGAATGCATCATGAGGTTAATGTACTGTACAGAACTTCTTGAACAGCAAGGAAAAACCAGCAAATCAGTGTTGCTTGACAAGGATCTTGGTTATTAGTGGGATCTGAACCACATTGAAACCATATTTCCAACTGGGTGAATCGTGAATGCATTGCCAGATTAATGTACTCTGCCACAATTTCCTCTCTCTGGAATACCACGGCCTCTGGAAGGGTAACACAGGGAAGGCATTTTGTAATTCATTGTGTAATGCCTAGGGCTCCGATCACTGGAGATTTTGTAATCCCTAGAAGGGTGCGCATTGCCTCTTCATTACGTCTCAGGTTGGGGTACAAGGAGCATCCACCTTGACCTTCTCAGAGCTATGAAGACCATATAGTTTTTCAATGTTGTGCTTGCTCTGCTAATCATTCCCAATCCAGGCAAGAAATTACTTGAGGAGAGGAATGAATAATATCACCGTGTAGGGCCAAAACGTATCCCAGATTCTTCGTCCTCTTCCATTTTTGTTTCCAAGTTCTACCTTTCCATATGCAGTAGCTCTGCACCTCATGTAGGTGTTTGCTTCCAAGGGTAAAGCACATGTGCAAAATTTTGCATATAGACAAAATCTTTTGATTCTGCCCTCAGCTACCTAACCTGCCTTCCGTAAGGTAGCTTATGAGGTGGGGAGAACCCGACACACGGCAGGCTGAAGATGCCTTTCCAGGGAAGCAAGGTGAAGAGCTCAAAAGTTCTTTTTACACTGGTCTGCTTGGGTTTACTTGTTGCAAAGTAACCACTCAGCTTTAAGCAAAGGCCTATCATCATGCAGCTCTGGGACTGGTAGGGATGCTCTTATATGGTGTCACAGGATAAACTGACTTCCTGTGACATCTCACAACAGCATCCTCACCTTGTCCTTTACAACTGAAACCGTGCAGGTTAAATGCACATGTCATGCAATTTTCAACAATGGCAGAGGCCTGAGTACACTGGGTACCAGCGGCAGGTTTGTGTGGGGATTATGGTAGCTTAAAGTTGGGTTTCAGTACAGCAAGAAGGAGTCTGTTGTATTCCTTTTCTTTCACTGTGCAGCGATCCCTCTTGTTGTTCTGGCTTCTGAGATTCAGAAATTTTTTTTTTCTTCCTCCAAAAACTAGGTGCATCTTATGGTCTGGTGCATCTTATAGAGCGAAAAATACAGTTTATATATTTTAACTTATAGTGTTATTTACTAGATTCTATTTTACTAACTATCCAGCTTGAAGTCTCATGTAGGTGGAGAGGCAGATAAAGGTCATTTGTCGCTCTGTGACTACAGGATTCACTGAGGTGTCAGACCTAAATTTGTGCATGTATGGTGCTGTGCCCGCATACTGTGTAATGAAGGAATGTCCTCTCATCTATTCAGACATTGGAAGTTGTGGTAAAGACATTTGTTGCTGTTATTCTTGTAAGAATAAAGATCCTATTTTAAAAAATGCTTAGTATTGCTGTGAACAGATACCTGGATCTGATTTCTGGCCCAGTTTGTAATTTAGATTGTGCCAGATTCTGGACCAACCCAGCCCATCCTGTATCCATGAAATGAAAATTTTGGAAATCCTATTGACTTGTGTTGGGAAACCAGGGAGTTGAAGGAGACAGTGGTAAGAGCACAAGTTCAAAAGCCCTCCCTAGATTCAAAAGATCTAAGTAACTACTGGCTAGTTGCTGGTCTCTCCTTATTACGCAATGTTCTTGAGTAGATGATCATGGACCAGATCCAGACGTTCTTGGAGGAAACTGATTTTCTAGATCCATTTCAATTGCGGTTGAGACCTGGTTTTGGCACAGAAACTCCCTGTATGCTGATCTCTGTCAGGAGAGAGACAGGGGAAATGCGTCCTTGTTCATTCTCCTCAACCTCTCAGGGTCTTTTGATACTACTGAATATGGTATGCTTCTCAAGGGACTGTCTGAGTTGGGGGTGGGTTGCACTGCTTTGCGGTGGTTCTGGTACAACTTGGATGGATGTTTCCGAAGGGTGATACTTGGGTAGTATTGGCCAGGGGGTGCTGGGTGTCAAGAGCTGAGGTGGCCTCAGAGTACACAAGTGGGTGAGGGAGCCCAGCGAGCCAGTCTGCCAGCCCTTGGTGTTGGGAAAAGGCAGACAGGCTGGTGCCACGCTGGCCTTTCTTGTCCTTGTCTGGTAGCTGAGTGGCCGGTGCCAAAGGGGAGCCATTCTGCCACACAGGCCTGGTGGCACCAGCTGCTGCCTCCCAAGGTGAGTAAGGTGCTGGCCTCATGTTCACCTTTGGCTACTCTCCGTTGGGACACTAGGGCTGGGGGCATCCTCCTCCTAGGCCCCTGTGGGGTGGCATGGTGAGGCACCTCTCTTTGGGGTGGGTGGGAGACCAAGGCAGTGGATGCCCAGAGTAGACCCTAGGAGAAAAGAGAGGAAGCTGACCTATATAGACTTAAATGCCTTTAACTGACTCAGGACTGCAATACCTCAAATACTGCCTCTCCCCATATGAACCGACCCAAAAGGCTGCCAACTTCCTCTGAGGTCCTCCTTTGTCTGACTCCTCCAGAAGAGGGTGGTAACCCAAGAACAGGTCTTTTCTGAGGTGAAATTACCATTTATGGAAGGCTCTCCCTAGAAAAAAAAAGTCTTTATAAAAAGGTCTTTGGCTGATAAAACCATATGTGACATTTGAAATAAGTTTGAGGGAATGGGTTCTGTTTTTTTATTTTTTGTTTTGTATTCTCATTTTATATTTTTATGTTGTAAACCACTCTGTGATCTTCAGATAAAAAATGGTATACACAAGTAGTAAATAAATGGCTTCAATTTAATTTAATTGGCTATTCAAACATAAGCAGAGTTTCATACTAACAGCAAGAAATAAAACCCACTCCTCCCTTGTGGAGTACGTATTTGCCTCTGAGTAAGATACCACTTCTGTCCAGCTCTACGTTTTCACAAAGGTCAATAAAATATTTATCTTTGCATAGTGTCATTTTGAAAGATTAAGAATGGAAAATGACGAACACGAAAGAAAGTGAAACGGATAGAACCAAAAATCTTTGCTCAAAGCTGCGATTACCAACGTTAGTGCCTGCTGGACCTCTACTGGTACCCAGGAAGTCTTTGAAGACCACACTCTCTGCCCCTTCATCAAGAGAAGACTTTCCACCTGGAGGTTCAAGTGAAGTGGATTGACTTCTGAAAATTACAAATACTCTTCTGGCAGATAACTTTTGCTAAATTAACGTAGAATTAGAAATAATGGTTTAGGGTATTATATTTAGATGGCATTTCACTTGCTTTCTCTCTGTGTGTATATGCAGGTAGAGAACCTGTAAGAAACAGAAGGCAATGTGAGAAGATCCATGGAAAATGTTACAAATCCCAATGCGAAACTTTACATTATACTAGAGGAAAATGTGCAGAGAATATTGTATGCTGCTCAAATGTGTAAGTATAAAGCTCCCAGATATTGTGGTGGGTTGGACCTGATGACACTTTGGGTCCCTTCCAGCTGTACGATTCTATGATTCTGTGAAAAATACATGGTATTTAAAGTATTAAATCGCTTGCAGGTGAATTGAAGATGGTGTGTTAGAAATATTCTTGCTGGCGGCTTGCACACACATTACACTTGCCCCAGATATTGTCAAGGCAAACAGTTCCAGCAGGTGGTGGTTCTTTGTGCTTGTTGTTGTGAATAATAATATCAATAGCAAAAATACTTTATTTTTAAAAAATGAACACCACAAATCAGCAACAGATGGAGTAGTGCGCTTGTTCAAGGGCTCTAGGTCAAATTTGACTTTGTCTTATTTTTTTCTTTTTATTCCTTTTCTCTCACAGACCAATAGTCTGAAGAAGTTATCTACATTTGCTCTTACACTCCTGCTCATTGGAATGCAGAATAAAATTGGACCTGTCTGCAGCGAAAGTATCTGTGTGTGCTTCTTCCCTATCTGCTCATTTTACTTATTTCTCTTATAAGCCCCATTCGGTGCCCAATAAGCATGGGGCACCTTTGCCTGGCGGATCTGTGGCCCATAAATTGCAGCAAAATCTCCTCTATGTACTGGGCTTATGGGGAAAAGCTGTCCCATGAGCAATGCCAGATTTACATATAAGCTAAACAAGCCATAGCTTAGGGCCCCACTTTCTTGCGGGCCCCCCAAAAAAGTTAAAGGGGGGGGGAACTGGATGTATATTTCCAATACAGTGGTACCTCGGGTTAAGAACTTAATTCGTTCTGGAGGTCTGTTCTTAACCTGTTCTTAACCTGAAGACCACTTTAGCTAATGGGGCCTCCTGCTGCAGCTGTGCCGCCAGAGCATGATTTCTGTTGTCATCCTGAAGCAAAGTTATTAACCTGAGGTACTATTTCTGGGTTAGCGGAGTCTGTAACCTGAAGCTTATGTATCATGAAGTGTATGTAACCCGAGGTACCACTGTATATAAGATAAAAAATAAATAAAATAAAACCTACATGCAGCAACAGTGTTTTGAGTTGGGTAGGCTCCATATTAGGTAAATAAATTGCCATATAGCATATATTCAACACAAAAACCAGCAACAATTTGTTGTTGACAAAGGACAGCTGGACATATAAAGGGCCCCATTACCTTCATTAGCTTAGGGCCTCATGAAATCTAAATTCAGCCCTGCGCATGAGCCTTTGCTGCGGAGGGGAAGGAAAATCCTATGTAGGACTGCTTCCCCTGGAGCTCACAGCCATTTTGCTTTGAGAACTTCCCTCTCACACACCCTCAAATTAGAGCCTTTACAGAGCAATTTTGGGATGATAGTTGACAGGGCCAGAAATGATTTTTCTCTCTAAAACTGAGACACTTGGTGGTGGTTGTTTTGCCTTTCCCTCAGTGAAACTATGCCTTTCGTTTGTCAGGTGGAAGAACATTGTTTGTATGAGGGCGGAAATGGCCTTGTGTAGAATCAACATAGTATAGGAGAGAAGCTATAAGGGGTCTGAGGGGTGGATTGACCACAGCAAACCCAAGCGTGGGTTCGGTATCTGCTTGCTTGAAGTCTGCACCCTGGTCTCCCAGTGAGACCTCGCTTGCCTGGCTTGCACCACAGCAAACTTCAGCACTTACCGATTCCCATTGTTCTGGTTTGGAGGGGTTCAAACCCAGCAGAACCATTCCACCAACATGGAGCTTGTGGGATGATGTAGTGATCCTTTGACCCAATGCCATGCCAAACCTTGCCCTGCCTGCTGCCATCAAGAAATATTTGGCCTGACTTTAATCCCATCACCGTTGCACTGTCTGGTGATTTGGCTGCTCTCATGGGTCACATTATGCTCTTGCCTGGGCAACTAACTACCTCTATGAGGAACATTCTTTTTTTATTGCATTGAGTTCAAAGAGGTATAAGAAAAGATTGGATGGAGGGCTCTCCTGCTACTTAAATGATGCTGTGAAGCGTATCAGCTGCATCCACTCACTCCATACGCAATCCGAATATATGCAATGCTTGCAAACAGAACATGATGACAGAGAATCTTTGTTGGAAGTAAGGGGCAAATCTTTCCTGAACAAGAGAGTTATTCCCCTCCACCCCCAAAAAAGTTATCACTGGTGAAAGGATCGTGGTGTTAGCTATTTGCAGACTAGTTGCACTGCAGAGAGCTTGCTGGGGAGACCACACATTACAAGGAACGCAAAACAACTTTAGCAAGGGTTTACTAACAAAAACAAAAACACCTTTTGCAGTAAACATATCAATAAGCATGACCCATCCACCAACCCAACCCCCAGAGTACTGAGAGAGCTCTTTATATACTATACCCAATTGCAGAAACAGCTTAATTAACACAACTTAACAGCACCTGTTATAGCCCTTCACAACTGTAAAACTAGGTCATGTTATTTGCTCTGGCCCTTACAGACATACACATCTTGTGGAACAATAATGAACCTTCAAATTTAAAGAGATCACTCAAGAGGTAGGACCACCTCGGAGTCAAAGCCCAAGAGTCCAAGATCAGGACATGAGCTTCAGCACTGCATGGCAGCTATGACACTGCCCCCCAAAATGCCCATGCCCCCTCCCCAAACTAGTAAGCTCAAGATATGGTCTCCTCACTCATGGGAGGCATGTGTCATGCAGGAATGTTGGCCTTGCCAGCACACGCTCCCTTTGCATGGTAGGATCTGTTCCTTTCTATGGATGTTGGTAGTTTCACTGGGTTACTTTAGACAAGGTAAATTTACTAATGAAATTAATTGACCTTGACCTTCAACATGAAAGGTTGATGATAAAACCACCTGTGCCCCAAGGCCCTTCCGATTCCTACCCATAGCCTCATAGGCCCTTGCTATATGTTACACACTGTATCTGGAAATCTTCATTTCTACCTACATGAATCAGAAGGAGATTGTTTGTATGTTATCTCTGGGGCAGAATCAGAGAAAAGTTCCCAGAGTTCTGGCAATGCTGATTTGAGACTGCACTTTATGTTGAAGAATATGAAATCGAAAAGAGAGATAGAAATAGAATGGGGGGAAATGATTGATTATTTGAAGATGCACTGTAATCAAATCACAACATTAGCAGGCCTGATATAAACACATGCAGTTAGTAATAATCAACGGGGAAATATCAGGGCAAATGAATAAATAGATTTAAATTGGTTATGCAGTTATGAAAAGATATAAAATATAAAATAAATAACCACAGAAAGGAGGGGAGAGAGAGTGAGAGAGAGTGCACTGTATATTTTGTACTATGCGTTATCGCTGATGCTGTCCATTTGAGAGCAGTTGGGCCACAGGGGGTGCCAGAAAGAGGTTTATAAAGCACCATTTGACTGCCTTGGGACTCCACTCTGGATTTGTGTACATGTTTTGCAAGACAGAAGATATGGATTATTCCTTGGGGATTACTCCTGAAGCAATTTTCATCCATGAGTATAGCCACAAGGCAGTGAAGGTAGAAGTTCAAAGTTTTTCTTCTCCTAGATGGGCTTCCATCCCAGGTTAAGGAGACCCACCTGCCCCTCATTTCCTCAACATAATGATAATAATAATAATAATAATAATAATAATAATAATAATAATAATAATATAATTTCCCTAAACAGGGCTGCCGTTAGATGTCTTCTAAAAGTCAGGTAGTTGTATATTTCCTTGACATCTAATGGGAGGGCGTTCCACAGGGCAGGCACCACTACCAAGAAGGCTCTCTGCCTGGTTCCCTGTAACCTTACTTCTTGCAGTGAGAGAACCGCCAGAAGGCCTTCGAGCTGGACCTCAGTGTCCAGTCTAAACAATGGGGGTGGAGACGCTACTTCAGGTATACTGAGCCAAGGCCGTTAGGGCTTTGAAGGTCAGCACCAACACTTTGAATCGTGCTTGGAAACATACTGTGGGCCAGTGTAGGTCTTTTAGGATTGGTGTTATATGGTTTCGGCAACCACTCCAGTCACCAGTCTAGTTGGCTCATATGCAGAAACTGCCTTCTTGACTATTGGGCCCAGTATTAGTCTTGTCCACTCAATTCTTTGAAGCTTGCCTACATTCGCAGGGGAGAGACAAGTCCCTAATTTACTATGGGTTTGAGACCCAGAGCTACCCTCACCTGGTTTAGCCAGCCATTAGACGGCTTTTAGGAACCACAGGTAGCGTTGAGTGCAGGTAGGGGATCAAATGTTGAAACAAGCCTGTCCTCTTCAACGTTTTATTTTCTCTCTCACTGTAAGAATTTCTGTGGACATCCATGCTTCTACCTTTGAGGTTACAATTAAATTATTTTTAAAAGGAGATGGAAGAGACTTTGCTCAGTGGCAATGATGATTGAGTGGATCTATAGGTGCTAATGGGGGTATGAAACCATATTTCCAATCCAGTGAATCTTGACTGCATTGTCAGGTTAATGTACTGTACAGAACTTCTTCTGCTGTACAGAACAGCAAGGACAAACATGCAAACTGTTGCTGCTTGATAGGGACCTCAGTTATTAGTAAGATCTGAGCCACATTGAAACCATTTTTCCAACCGGGTGAACCGCGAAGGCATTGGCAGATTAATGTACTCTAGAGCAGTGATACTTAAAGGCAATTTATAATTAAATGTATAATGCCTAGGGAGATTTTTTTTTAACACCCAGATAAGTATAAGACACACCAAAACACATTGCCTCTTCATTTCCTTTCAGGTTGGGATACAAGGAGCATCCACCTTGACCTTCTGGGAGCTATGAAGACCGTATACTTTTTCTATATTGTGTTTGCTCTGCTACTCATTCCCAATCCAGGTAAGCAATTATTTGAGCCCTAAATGGGACTGGAATGAGTAATGCCACTGTGTGGGGCCAATGCTTACCCTATTCCTCCCCCCCCCCGGTTTCCCCGTTCTACATTTCCAATTCCCATATACAGTATCTACTTGCAATTGTGCGCTTGTGAACTGGTGGCTTGACAGGACCTGGGGCAGAGCACCCGGAACTCACCCCACTGCGGGGATTCAAACTGCTGACCTTACAGTCAGCAAGTCCAAGAGGGTCAGTGGTTTAGACCACAGCACCACCCACATCTTTTTCAACTAAACACTATGCACAGTGAAAAGGCGTTGCAGTGGAAGAAAGGTGAACAGCTAAATGCTTACTTGGTATGAAAAAAGCATTAAACTCTCAATCTTTCTTCTTGGGCAAAGGCCAATCATCATGCAGGTCAGGGACTGGTAGGGATGCTCTTACATGGTGTCACAGGATCAACTGACTTCCTGTGACATCTCACGACAGCGTCCTCACCTTGTCCCTAACAATGGAAACCACGCAGGTTAAATGCACATGTCATGCAATTTTGAACCATGGCAGAGGCCTCAGTACACTGGATACCAGTGGCAGGTTTGTGTGGGGATTGTGGGTTAAAGTTTAAAGTTGGGTTAAAGCTTAACGTTGGGTATACGTACAGCAAGACGGGAGGTGGAAGGAATCTGCCATATTCCTTTTTTGATGTGTTCTTCTGTGTTGCACCCATCTCTGCTATTTCTTCTTGTTAAAATAGGTGCTTGCTTGCTTGCTTGTTTTTTTTAAAAAACATCCACCTGAGTTTCTCTGCATTCTCTTAAATATTTTTTGCTGATATTGTTATTTATTAGATTTTACCATACCCACCATTCTACTTGAATTCTCTTATAAGTGGATAGGTAGCTAAAGGCCATTTGCTGCTCTGTTACTACAGGATTCACTGATGTTTCAGATGAAGAATCTTGCATGTATGGCGATCGGCCAGGGTACTGTGTGTTGAAGGAATGCCGTCGTGGCTATCAAGACATTGGAAGTTGTGGGAAAAGGCATCGTTGCTGTTATTACCGTAAGAATAACGACCCTATAACCGGATCTGATTTCTGGCCCAGTTTGTAATTTAGATTGTGTCTGATTCTGGACCAACCCAGCCCATCCTGTATCCATGAAATGAAAAACTTTGGCAATCCTATTGACTTGTATTGGGAAACCAGGGAGCTGATTAATGCCTATTCTAGAGAGGGGATATTGCCTCCCTGCTTGAACTCCTTCAATGATAAGACCACAAGTTCAGAAGTCCTCCCTAGATTCAAATGATCTAAGTAATTGCTAGTTTCTGCTATCTCCTTATTACGCAATGTTCTTGAGTAGATGATCATGGACCAGATCCAGACGTTCTTGGAGGGAAATGATTTTCTAGATTCATTTCAATTGCAGTTGAGACCAGGTTTTGGCACAGGAAATCTCCGTATGATGAGCTCTGTCAGGAGAGAGACAGGGGAAATGTGTCCTTTTTAATTCTCCTCAACCTTTCAGGGTCTTTTGATACCACCTAGCATGGTATGCTTCTGAAAGGACTGCCTGAGTTGGGTGTGGGTGGCACTGCTTTGTGGTTGTTCTGGTCCAACTTGGATGGATGTTTCCGAAGGGTGATACTTGGGAGTATTGGCCAGGGGTGCTGGGTGTCAAGTGCGGAGGTGATCTCAGAGTACACAAGTGGGTGAGGGAGCGCAGCCAGCCAGTCTGCCAGCCCTTGGTGTTGGGAATTGGCAGACAGGCAGTTGCCACGCTGGCCTTTCTTGTCCTTGCCTGGTAGCTGAGTGGCCGGTGCCAAAGGGGAACCTTTCTGCCACACAGGCCTGGTGGCACCCGCTGCTGCCTCCCAAGGTGAGTAAGGTGCTGGCCTCACGTTCACCTTTGGCCAGTCTCCGTTGGGACATTTGGGCTGGGGGCATCCTCTTCCCAGGCCCCTGTGGGATGGCGTGATGAGGCTCCTCTCTTTGTGGTGGGTGGAAGACCAAGAGAGGTGGCAGTGGGTGCCCGGAGTAGACCCAAAGAGAAAAGAGAGGAAGCTGACGTCTATAGCCTTAAATGACTTTAAATGACTCAGGACTGCAATACCTCCAACACTGCATCTCCCCATATGAACCGACCCAAAGGCTGCCAACTTCCTCTGATGTTCTCCTTTATCTGCCTCCTCCACAAGAGGGTGGCAACCCAAGAACAGGTCCTTTCTGAGGTGAATTCCCATTTATGGAATGCTCTCCCAAGGCAAAAAAAAAGTGGCTTTATAAAAAGGTATTTGCTTGGTTTTTTATGAAAAATAATTTGGAAATGATGGGTCTGGGGTGCCTGGCTCTCCCCCCAAAATACAAACCTATTTAAGGATAACTACAAAACACCATGGAAAGAAGTAACAACAAATCTGGAAATATGGGATAGATTGAAACTATCTTTTTGTGGAAGAATAGCAGCCATTAAGATGAATGTGTTACCTAAGATGCTCTTAGGTATCTATTTCAAACCATCCACATAGTCACAGGACAAGGTCAATTCAACGAGTGGCAAAAAATAATCTCAAAGTTTGTATGGCAGGGGAAGAAGCCTAGAATAAAATTTAAAATTCTAATGGACAGAAAGGAAAGAGGAGGTTCTTCACAACCAGATTTTAAAATATGTTATGTGGCTGCATGAATAACATGGCTAAAAGAGTGGTTCAGTTTGGAAAACACAGATGTATTGAATGTGGAGGGGTTTGGAAACAGATATGGAGGCATGCATACCTTTGGTATGACAAGGTTGTTGAGGTTGGAACTTAACAGGTTAAGTTCTTCCCATGATGCCACATCATTCTGACGTCAGTTTTCGAAGCTGGGAGGAGATTGGGAGGAGTTTGCCTGTCTCACTCTATGCTGTGAGGGGAAAGGAGCAGTCTTATAATGGCTGCAAGCAGTCCTGGTTTTTCCGGAGATATGTTGGAATAAACGGCTGTAAATAGACAAACCTGTACTCTGTGTGTGTTTGTCTGGAAGCTGAGCCAAGCTACGTGACAGTTTTACACCGCTGTGTGAAACTCTGCTGAGGCGTGACGGAGAGCTCGCAGCGGAAGTGTGCCAGGCGGCCATAAATCGCTAATTGAGGTTCGCAAATCAATTAGCGGGAGTCACATACAACCAACAAAGTCCAAGAGGTTATGGGTAACCTTAATCACCGATCGTAAAACTGTCACTGGAGGCTGCTGGAGGCTTTGATCTGCGGTGTAGAGCAGAGAAGCACGGCAGGAGGAGGAGGCCGGAATCTGAGGCAAGCGGCTAGCTGAAAGACGCAGAGGTTTGCCAGTGTTGTTGCTGAATGCTGTGGAGCCAAGAGCTGAGAGCAGAAGGGAAACGTTTCTCCACGCCAGGGGAGCTGGTGATTTTGTGAGTACAGCTTGGGGCGTCTTGGGAGAACAGGAGAAGATGGCAGATGGCCAGGAGGTGTTTCAAGCTCCTTTTGAACAGCTTGAAGAGCTCACCGCCCAAGCGTGGAATACCTGGGCAAGAAGGGTGAGAGCGTGGTTTCTAGCCACGGAAATTTGGGACATTTCCCAGAGGGAACCAATGCAACTGGTGGACAGAGTTGACAGAGATGCAGGAGAGTTGCAATCTGCTTCTCTGGAGGAGAAGATGCAGAGGGAGAAAGCTATGAAAGCTGAGATTTGCATGTTAATGGCAGGTGTGCATGCTAATTTGCGTCATCACCTGGAGAGCGTTGAATCTGCGTGTGAGGCCTGGGGAGTGCTGAAACGTCTGTGTGAAGACTCAGCAGGAGGCCAAGGGCAGATGGAAGCTGGAAGCCTAGAGATGGCTGGAGCCCCTGTTCCTGATGATTTAGCCTCAAGGAGTGCTAGTGAGCAAGTCGGGGGGGGCGGAAAGTTCCAAAGGCAAGTTTGAAAAGTTTTCCACTGTGCGTGCTGGAGTGGAGTTCAGGGGGGTGGATCTGGCGGATCTGGCAAGGAATGTTTTTCCGGAAGAAGGAGGGCCAGGCCAGCTGAAAAAAGCCCCAGGCAGTGTTTTTCCACTGGAGTTCGTCGTTGCTACGTGTGTAATGCAACGGGACATCTGCGTCGAGATTGCCCCCACTGGAGCAGAGAGGCAAGACAGGATGTTTTCAAGGACGCTTCTCATGGGAACCAGTCGGGTTTCCATGGCAACCAGTCTGGGAAAACAACCAGGCGTGGGACTGAGGCTGGTGGACGTGCCAGGTGCCAGGAGGAGACGTATCAGATCACGGCTAGTCTGGCGTTGGCTGAAGACAGCTGTGGGACAAGCTCAGAGCTAAGTTTTATCATTGACTCTGCAGCTAACTGCAATTTGATTCCAGAGACTCCTGCTGTCGAGGGGTGGAATTGCAAGGCAATACCTGCTGGGAAGACTGTTCTCTTTGCAAATGGACAGAAAAGAAATGTGACTAATGCTGTAAATGTGCATTTTTCTATTTTACAGGAAACGTTGCAGTGTTGTACTGTTCCTGGGATGCACCACTGTCTTTTATCTGTGCCTTATTTACTGAAAAAGGGATTTAAGGTTTGTTTTCAGGATGATGTCTGCACAATCTCCAAAGGAGGGAGGATGCTTGCCAAGGTTAAAAAGGGGCAGAATGATCTCTTCATTCTTAAAACGCCTCTGGAGGGTGATGGGAAGGTTGAGAAAGCACAAGCACTGTGTGCTACAATTCCCAATCATGATTCATGTGTCCATGCTTGGCATGCACGAACAGCTCATGGTTCTCTAGAAGAACTGCAGGTGCTGCCGGAGGTTTCTAAAGGTTGTAATATCGCAGAATGTGGATATACTATAAGTTGTGAAACTTGCAAGCTGGCAAAGGTAAAAGGATGCAGTTATCCAAAAGTTGAGAGGGTAACCACTAGAACTTTTGAACTGGTCCACATAGATTTGTGGGGTCCTGTAAAGGAACCAAGTCTGGGAGGGGCCAGGTATCTGCTCACGATGCAGGAAGATTTTACGCAGAATACCTGGACACACGGTCTCAAATCCAAGGATGATGCAGCACAGCTGATCAAAGGATGGATTGAGGAGGTGGAACAAAGGTTTTCCACCAAAGTGCAAGCTGTCACAAGTGACAGAGGAGCTGAGTTTACAGGTTCTGCTTTGCAGAAGTTCTTTCGCAAGAAAGGGATACGTCACACAGTGGCTTCACCCAATCAGTGGGGGGTGGCAGGGCTGAGACGTCAGGCTCTGGTTCAGGCTGCACAGGTGTTGCTGAAAGATTCTGGGTTACCTCCAAGGTTTTGGCTGGAGGCAATCAAGTATGTGAGCTTCACCTGGAATCGTACCTACAATTCAATGGTAGGTGACACACCGTTTGGGCTGTTGCATGACAGGAAACCCCAGATTCATTTTTTGCGCATGTTTGGGTCACATGCATCTGTGCCGGTACCTACTGCTTTGCAGGGGCCAGATGGATCCAAGTTCCGGAAAATGATTTTCTGTGGGTATGAGCCAGCAACGTGTGCATGGAGGTTTGCATTTCCATCAGGTGATCAGAGTAAGTTACTGATCAGTAAACACGCTGAGTTCTATGAGCAGGATAAAAAGTCACAAACTGCTGTCATGCGTGATGTGCTCTCAGAATGTCTTTCTGATTCAGAACAGGAAAATTCTGAGGGGGAGGAAGGAGAGGCTGAGTCTGATGATGACGATCAGGAAACTGACCAAAGTCAGGAACAGGAGGAGGTATCGGTAGTTTCTCCACAAGATGTTAAGAGAACACCCAAAAGCGAGCCCAGTTCTCCTGTGAGTGTAATGGAGAGGATTCGAAAACGCTTTAAGTCAGAGGGGGAATCCCGTGATGCTGAGGACACACTTCCTGGTGGCAGTGAGTCAGAGGTAACATCTGAGTTTGTGCCCAGAAGGTCTAGTCGCACAACAAAGGGCGTTCCACCTGAAAGGTACCAGGCAACAAGTGCATGGGCAAAATTCGCACAGTGTGAGTCTGGGAGTGTTGAAGGGGTTCAACAGGTGCCTGGAAAAGATGCCGGGAAGGGGCACAAGGCAAAGGGGAAGGTGTTGAACTCAAAAGGGTCTTGTCAGAATGTGCAGCAAGGGGGGGTGTTGAGGTTGGAACTTAACAGGTTAAGTTCTTCCCATGATGCCACATCATTCTGACGTCAGTTTTCGAAGCTGGGAGGAGATTGGGAGGAGTTTGCCTGTCTCACTCTATGCTGTGAGAGGAAAGGAGCAGTCTTATAATGGCTGCAAGCAGTCCTGGTTTTTCCGGAGATATGTTGGAATAAACGGCTGTAAATAGACAAACCTGTACTCTGTGTGTGTTTGTCTGGAAGCTGAGCCAAGCTACGTGACAGTTTTACACCGCTGTGTGAAACTCTGCTGAGGCGTGACGGAGAGCTCGCAGCGGAAGTGTGCCGGGCGGCCATAAATCGCTAATTGAGGTTCGCAAATCAATTAGCGGGAGTCACGTACAACCAACAAAGTCCAAGAAAGGTTGGAGTGCATTTAAATCATATTATAAAAAGCCCATTATATGAAGCCTGGATAAGATCTAAAGAGTGGTTTGAAAGAAAGACACCATGGTGACTGTCACCCCAGGAGGCCTTCTCAGTGCAAAGATTAAATATGAAAGGAGAATGGTTAACTTATAGAGACATGTTGTTGGAAGAGAATAATGTAATTAAGATCAAGCCTTATGAGGAATTAAAAGATAAATTATCAAGCTGGATGGAATACCACCAAATGAATGACATTTTCTCAAAAGATAAAAAAGCAAGAGATTTGAACAAACAAAATCAATATTAGAAACTGCAGTACTACAGAACAACAACAAAAATACTGTCTGAGGTTTACAAGTTTTTACTAGAATGGCACACAAAAGATGAAGAAATCAAAAGTGTCATGATTAAATGGGCAATGGATGTTGGCCATAACACTGAGTATGAAAAGTGGATAAAATTATGGAACACTGGGCTAAAATCCACAGCATATACATTGTTAAAAGAAAATCTGTTAAAAATGATGTACAGGTGGTACTTCACGCCAATTAACTTAATAAAGATGTATAAAACAGGAAATAAGAATTGTTGCAAGTGTAGGATGAAAGAAGGCAGTTTCTTTCACATGTGGTGGACATGTGACAAAGTGAATTTTTTTTGGGAAAACATATACAACGAACTAAAGAAGACCTTCAGGTATACGCAGTTGAAAAAACCAGTCATTTTTGTTGGGAATGGTAGGAGAGTATATTGATAAGAATGACCAGAAATTGTTCCTGTACACAACAACAGCGGCGAGGTTATTGCTAGCCCAGGTGTGGAAACAGCAACAAATGCCAACAGTAGAAGAGTGGCAGTATAAGGTTATGGAGTATGCAGAAATAGCCAAACTAATAGGGAAAATTTGACATCAGGGCGATAAAACATTTCAAAAAAAAAATGGAAAAAAATATTGTGTCATACATAGGGAGGATGAGGTGAAATAGGGAAACCAGTAGAATTGAAATAAACCTCATAATGGGAAACTATAGAAGAACAAGAAGAGTTCGGATTTGATATCCCACTTTATCACTACCCTAAGGAGTCTCAAAGCGGCTAACATTCTCCTTTCCCTTCCTACCCCACAACAAACACTCTGTGAGGTGAGTGAGGCTGAGAGACTTCAAAGAAATGTGTCTAGCCCAAGGTCACCCAGCAGCTGCATGTGGAGGAGCAGAGACGCGAACCCGGTTCGCCAGATTACGAGTCTACCACCCTTAACCACTACACCACACTGGCTCTTATTGGACAATAATAACAATAAGAAGTAAAAATGTATAATATGGGCAATGTAACAAATAGTATAGGTAAATGAATATAGACAGACAACAAGAATTGTATATATAGAAAGATTTGTTTCTTTACAGACATCTTACAGACAAAAATGGAAGAATAACAACTATATACAAAATGAATAAAGTAATGCGAAAAGATAGAGATGACATAAAGGAGCCAGAAGAAGGAAGGAGGGAAGTCAGCTCTTAGGAGCAAGTATAAATGTAAAAAGCAATGTAATATGTGTATGTACAGTATGTAAATAAATAAAAAAAACTAATAAAGATCATCATGGAAAAAAATAAAATAAGAATATAAAAAGGTCTTTGGCTGATAAAACCATACGTGACCTTTCAAATAGGTTTGTGGGAATGGATTCTGTTGTTTTATTTTTTGTTTCGTATTTTCATTTTGTATTTTAATGTTGTAAACCACTCTGTGATCTTCAGATGAAGAATGGTAGTAAATAAGTAGTAAACAAGTAGTATATAAAGTTTTACACAAGTAGTAAATAAATGGCTTCAATTTAATTTAATTGGCTATTCAAACATAAGCAGAGTTTCATACTAACAGCAAGAAATAAAACCCACTCCTCCCTTGTGGAGTACGTATTTGCCTCTGAGTAAGATACCACTTCTGTCCAGCTCTAAGTTTTCACAAAGGTCAATCAAATATTTATCTTTGCATAGTGTCATTTCGAATGATTAAGAATGGAAAATGAAGAACATGAAAGAAAGCGAAATGGATAGAACCGAAAATCTTTGCTCAAAGCTGAGGTTACCAACGTTAGTTTCTGCTGCGCCTCTACTGGTAACCATGAAGTCTTTGAAGACCACATTCTCTGCCCCTTCATCAAGAGAAGACTTTCCACCTGGAGGTTTAAGTGAAGTGGATTGAGCTCTGAAAACTACAAATACTCTTCTGCCAGATAACTTTTGCTAAATTAATGTAGAATTAGAAATATTGGTTTAGGGTATTATATTTAGATGGCATTTCACTTGCTTTCTCTCTCTGTGTATATGCAGCTGGAGAGCCTGTAAGAAACAGAAGGCAATGTGAGAAGATCTCTGGTTTTGTTTTTTTTTAATATTTTTATTGGGTTTTCACATTTTATATAGACAAAAACAAAACACAGAACACCAAAACAAACATAAAGGACGACAAACATGTACAATTTCTTAACATCTTATTTTCTAACCCTAGTCCTTGACTTCCTCCCACCCCCACCCCTGCTTCCCTATTCCCAAATTTATGTCAGCAAGTTGGCATTTCCTTTTCCATCTTAATATTAATCCTTTTGTAAAGAAAAACAAAAATAAATTTTCCCTAAGTTGGACCCCAATTCTCTTCCCTCGATTTCTCATTTTTCTTGAATAATTTTCTTATTAACTAAACCCCCTGGTCTTGAGTGTTGTTTGAATTTAAATGCTTCCCTCCCTCCCATCCCCGGTTTGCGTCCTTTCCCAAGACATGTCCAAAATAACAATTTTTAGCCTGGGTTCCGCACATCCGAGGCTCTCAAATCTCTTTCAGTACCTCTCCGCCGGTTTTGTTGGTAGTCCTTTTTGTCGGTCATCGAGTCTCCTTCACAATCAATCCAATCAGTCCATAGTCTCTTCCCATATTTAGAAACAACTGCTGAAGAGTTTCCACAAGGCCTGAGTCTTGATGATAATCAAAATCAAAGTCTATGTGGAGGCCCCAATTGTACTTCTTTATTTCAAGTTCCTGAATTCCATAAACTCCCGGGGCCTCCACTTTCGTCTTCTGTATCTTTCGTAGACTTAAAATGGATTTAATCCAATAGTCTCCTTGCTTGTGTTCTCCAGATGTCGGCTTCTGGTTAATATTTTCCCACTTAACTTGTTCTCTTTCTTGTTTTGTCTTCTCCTCTTCTTTGTTTATTATTTCGAGTTCAGCTGTGGGTTCTTTCTCACTCAGGTCCTCATTACATTCAGCAGAGCTACTTGTTTCAAAATTCAAGGTCATCAGTTGTTTACTCATAGCTGTAGTCTGCTCCTGTAAGGTTCCCACCAGTGAAAACATCCTTTCGATTTCTCTCAGTATCTTTCCACCCACAGCCATTGTAATTCCACAGAATTCCCCCTAGAGGGAATCTGGTTACTTAATGTTCTTTTCTCCAACAATCCTCTGTCCTGTTATTGTTTCTTTGTTTCCAACAATTTTGATTCAATTGTAACTCCTTTTAATCCGGAGAGATCTTAGATAGCAATTTTTCCACTGTTAACAGTCCATTTGACAGCTTTGACAGCTGTCAAATTCTGCTCCTCTATACAGGCTCCAAAGCAGGTCGCTCCCGGGCCCGGGAGGGAGGGTTGTTTACAACAAAACAAAGTCTCTTCCAACACTCCACTCTCCTGCTCAAATTTGCCTTTCCAAATCTTGGAAGTTACTGTCTTTTTAAAACTCACCCTTTACAGGGTAGGCACTCCAGCTTAGCTCTTATATCGTTGCTCTGGATCGTCAGCAAGGGGGGTGGTGGGGACTTCCTTTTAGCACACCCCCCGGTCGTCTCAAATTCAGAAGGTAAAATTTTTAAAGTTCAGTTCCAGATTACTCACGGGTTCTTTTTTTCAGTCCAAATTTCAAGGAAGGAAGTCAGCGCTCTCCAGTTATGGCTCGCGGCTTCGCTCAGCGGCGGTAGCGATCGACTCTCAGTGCCGCGCCGTCCCCCGTATCCCCTCCATAGCCTTTAAAAAGGCTCTTCGCGAATCAGGGGGGGCGCTTAAGGCACCCGCCGAGTCTTCAGTCCGCAGGCTTCCGCGCCTGCGGTTTTTAAGGGTCCCCGTGTCGCCAGCACGGCAAAGACCCATCCACCGCTGAGCCGATTCCCTCCGGAGCTCGGAGGGAATCCGCCATTTCCAGATCGCGCCAACCCGGAAGTCCGAGAAGATCTCTGGTTTTTGTCAGAAACCAGAATGCGGTATATCATATTCTCCTGGAGGAAAATGTGCAGAGAATGTTGCATGCTGCTTAAATCTGTAAGTATGAAGCTCCCAGATATTGTGGTGGGTTGGACCTGATGACACTTGGGTTCCCTTCCATCTGTACGATTCTATGATTCTATGAAAAATACTTGGTAATTAAAGTATTGATTCACTTGCAAGTGAATTGAAGATGGTGTGTTAGAAATATTCTTGCTGGCGGCTTCCACACACATTAAACTTGCCCCAGATATTGTCAAGGCAAACAGTTCCAGCAGGTGGCTGTTCTTTGTGCTTGTTGTTGTGAATAATAATATCAATAGCAAGAATACTTTATTTTAAAAATAGAACACCACAAATCAGCAACAAATGGAGTAGTGCGCTTGTTCAAGGGCTAGCGGTCAAATTTGACTTTGTCTTATTTATTTTCTTTTTATTCCTTTTCTCTCACAGAGGATTTGGCTGAAGGAGGTACCTACATTTGCTCTTACACTCCTGCTCATTGGAATGCAGAATAAAATTGGACCTGTCTGCAGCGAAAGTATCTCTGTGTGCTTCTTCCCTTTCTGCTCATTTTACTTATTTCTCTTAAAAGCCCCATTCCATGCCCAATAAGCATGGGGCACCTTTGCCTGGCGGCGCTGTGGCCCATAAATTGCAGCAAAATCTCCTCTATGTACTGGGCTTATGGGGAAAAGCTGTCCCTTGAGCAATGCCAGATTTACATATAAGCTAAACAAGCCATAGCTTAGGGCCCCACTTTCTTGGGGGCCCCCCAAAAAATTAAAGGGGGGGGACTGGATGTACATTTCCAATACAGTGGTACCTTGGGTTAAGAATTTAATTCGTTCTGGGGGTCTGTTCTTAACCTGAAACTGTTCTTAACCTGAAGACCACTTTAGCTAAGGGGCCTCCTCCGGCTGCTGCTGTGTCACCAGAGCACGATTTCTGTTGTCATCCTGAAGCAAAGTTCTTAACCCGAGGTACTATTTCTGTGTTAGTGGATTCCGTAACCTGAAGCGTTTGTAACCTGGAGCATGTGTAACGCAAGGTACCACTGTATACACTGTCGGATTCTCTAGCCTCAGTCAGAGGAAACTGGCCACTCTCCAGGCACTTGAGATCCTTGTTGACCTCCCCGTCTGCGTCTCCCGGCAGGATACAGGCAAGGTCACTATCGGCGATCCCACTCAGCGTGAGAGGGACACACCACTCCTCCCCTCCTCCCTGCCTCCCCAGGGAGGGGGAAAGAGACAGACAGAAATCTATTTACATGTCTTTATTTCTGTCTTTGCGGCAGTACAGAGAAACGCGTCTGCACTCATCAGATTCCAAACAGTAGAGAGATAAACTCCACCCCTGTACTTCCAGTACAGGTCAGATGACACTCTGAGCTAACATCTGGTGCTCAGAACAGTGAATAGACTGCCCCTTCATTCCCATGGTACGGTCCCAAACATCAACATCCTGTTTTGCTTTCCAGACACCTGCAGCTCGCTCTTGCATTGCTGCTTTTTCCTGACATACACACACACACATGCATACATACATACATACACACACATACATACATACATACATATATACAAACATACAAAGAGAGGGCTGCCTTCAGACGTCTTCTAAAGGTTGCATAGTTACTCATCTCCTTGGCTTAGGGTCCTCATTACTCCCTAGCCTCTAACATTTCTCCAAGGAAAATCGGGATGTTGTAAGGAGAAATGGGGCATTCTGGAATCAAATCAGAAACTGGGGTTGTTTCTGTGAATCTGGGATGTCCCTGGAAAATATGAACACTTGGAGGGTCTGTTATTTCCAACCACAGTGTTCATATTGTTTCAATACAATGAATAGTATCCTTGGCTCTTATCTTATCCTTGGCTCCTTTCGATACACCTGCAAGAGAAAACATTTTAGATTCACATGCAGTGCACATTTTGTAATCAGACTCATCAAAAATCAATAGATACAGTCCATCTTTCTCTCTGGCAGAAAGATACAGCTCTCCGTCTTTAAAGATTTTGCAACTCTCCTTATCATAGGACAACACCAGTCCTTTCTTTGTCATCTGAGAAACACTCAGCAAATTCAACTTCAAATCAGGAACATAATAAACATTATTTATAGTCAAGTTCAGACTTTCCAAGTACACAGTCCTGATTCCGATCACTGCCTTGCCGTGGTGAAGGGGCTTGAAGAACTCAGAGAAGCTATGAACTACGCCGAGCAGGGCACACAAGATGAACAGGTAATAGTGGAGAGTTTTGACCAAACGTGATCCACCTGGAGGAGGAACCGGCAATCCACTCCAGTATCCTTGCCAAGAAAACTCCATGGACAAAGACAACAGGCATATAAAAGTTATGACGCTGGAAGATGAGCCCCTCAGGTCCAAATATCCTCTGACTCTGAAGCAGAGCTTTCATTTTCATAGACCATGAGAAATAATTGTCATTAGTTAGGGGGGCTGGATAAGGTAAACCCGCCCCTTTCTTGGCATCCATCTTGATTCCAAGTTACAGCTTTTAGCTAAGAGCTGAAAAATCCAACAGTCTGTGAGCTGTTTACAGCTGTACTCTACAAGCTGCAAGCCCTTCGCAGCAAGCTAACGCTGAAAAATCCAACAACCTTTTTCCATCCTCTGAGCCTTTTACTGCTCTGGCTTGCTTCCCGCTTGCCTTTGATGCTTAATGAGCCCATTAATCAGCCCCAAAGTACGCACGACTCCTTGGCAGGCAACGGCAGTTCTTATCAGGCTCCACCAGAATGCGTGGGATGTGGCTTTCTCTGTCTGTTTTAATCCAAAAACAACAGTTCTTCAGTGAACCGGAGAACCGTTCAATCCGCGTTCATCATGCAGCCATCAATCAGCAACCTTCAGGGGTCCGTGGAACGTCGCAAATCAGCAAAAACGTCTCCACCGGGTGCTCCAACCGTCCTTAGCTGTGCTTTGTAGCCTTCACCATCCGCGTGCTACCACTTGTTGGAAAACTTGCCCCCTCAGGAGGGGATGGCCCCTCTCCCAGGCTCCCGGGGGCCTCGGTGGGGGCGTGTTCAGCGGCATTTTGCCGCAGCGCCAGCCTTCCCCCGGCCTCATTCTTCCTTCCTTCGCCCCTCGCGAGTCAGCAGGATAGGCTGTTCTCTCTCCCGGTGAGGAGCGACCACGTGGAGCCAGTTCCGAAGCGGACGTTCACTGAGGGAAGTTTTGCGCTACTGTCCTGTCGTTTTAACTCCCTTACTTCCTACGTGTTCTTAATTATCGTTCAGTTCAACCGTGTACTTCCCTACTCCTTTAGCGCTGCTCCGGGCTACAGCCCAAGTGTTCTCTACTTCTTGGTCGCCGCTCTCAGCCGCCTAACAGCTGACGGGCGCATCCTGATTTTCCGCTTGCTACTGCCCAGCCGGTTCGTGTTTGCTTGCTATTGGGGGCTTGGGGTTCGTCTTTGGTTTAGCTTAGATTCGCGGTTCGGTTTTAGATAGGTTTAGGTGTGTGTGCTGGGTCCTCGAGTGCCGGGCTGCTCAGGCGAAAGCCCACGTAACCGCTCCCCCCCTTGGCCGGGCAGTTCACGGCCGCCCATCAGCTGGAGCGCACGCTCCATTTGTTTCGCTTACTCCCGCTCCCAAACCTCGCGGCTGAGCGCTGGTTCTCCTAGCGGCTAGTGGAGCTTTGGGAGGAGAATCTTTCGGGCACTATCGATTGAAGGGTGCCCTGGGTGTTTTGCTTCGTGGAGGGGACCGCCGGTGTGCGGTAGCTCCACGTGTCCCGCGACCGCTTTGTGGGGGTTACTAGAACGTAGCATCGCCGGGCATACGGCCATTTAGAGCAGCATGTGTGTGCCTGGCAGCATCCTCCCCCTTTCGTTCGATTTCCTTTTGCAAGGCTGTGCGCTACCTGCTGCCACGGCCGTGTGTGCGTGCGTGTGCCTTTTTGGTTATGCCTCAGTTTGCCCCATTCTTGGCTGTAGCGCGTTTCTGGAACTGAGCTCAAGTGGTCTGGGAGTGTGCGTTTGCCGGCGTTGTGTGTGTGCCGCCCATCAGCTGCAGGGCGCACGTTGTCTTGTTTGGTTCTGCCTGCCTCCGCTCCAAAACCCCTCAGTTTGCTTGGTTTTATTCTCCCTCCTGGGCTACAGCCCACGCCGGCCCCTCATCTCCATCCAATTTTCCTGCCTGTTGTGTGCGCAGCGGAATTCGGCTAGTGTGTGTCGGCTGCGTTTTGAGGCAGCCTCCCACGTGCGTCTGGGGGGGGGGCCCTTTCATTTTCCGGTCATCTCATTCCGCGTTGGACTGTGAGTGAGTGTGCTTTTGTGTGTGTGTGTGCGCGTGTGCTGTTGGTACTCCCCCCCCCTGCTTATAGGCCTGCTTCTATCTGTTTTGTGGGGATTTATCTATTTTGTGGGTGCTCCTGGTAGAATCACTTCTTTAGCTTGCTAAGAGTGGCAGAGTAGAGGGTTCCCTCCACGTGCTCACCAGCCCTGTGATTTCACTGTGTGTCCTCGGGTCTGCCTGGCTGTTCGGAGCCTCTTTCCCCCCCCCTTCTTAGCTGCCCAGTGATTTGGCTTTAGCTGGTAGCCTCTCACCTATAACGTGGACTTTAACACGGGTCTAACCCGGCAGAGCTGAGTGTGTTTTCACGGGCTCACCAGCCCTGCAATTCATTACTTCCCCCTAGTTTGCCTCTTGTTGGTGATTCCTTGTGCTTGGTTTAAAGGGGATATATAGGTGGGCATATCTTCAGGCTTGCCTGAGGACTAATTTGGTGGTGGCCATAGAAACGTTTTCGCTGTTGCTTCTGGAGGGGATAGTTGTTGTTGCCATAGCAATGCCATCATTGTTGCCACTCATCAGGACATTTCAAGACTAACGACCTATACTTAAGTCCATTGTTCCCCAGAGGCAGATTCTCAGTGTCTTTTCTGCCAGCTTATCTTTCCTCTGGCAGCCAGAGGATTGCTGAGCCATTGTTCTTTTGTTTAAGGTAGTGTATAGGAAGGGAAGCATAGCAGCACCTGGGAGCTACCTTGTTGTTGTTTAGTCGTTTAGTCGTGTCCGACTCTTCGTGACCCCATGGACCAGAGCACGCCAGGCACTTCTGTCCTCCACTGCCTCCCGCAGTTTGATCAAACTCATGCTAGTAGCTTCAAGAACACCATCCAACCATCTCATTCTCTGTCGTCCCCTTCTCCTTGTGCCCTCCATCTTTCCCAACATCAGGGTCTTTTCCAGGGAGTCCTCTCTTCTCATGAGGTGGCCAAAGTATTGGAGCCTCAGCTTCACGATCTGTCCTTCCAGTGAGCACTCAGGGCTGATTTCCTTCAGAATGGAGAGGTTTGATCTTCTTGCAGTCCCTGGGACTCTCAAGAGTCTCCTCCAGCACCATAATTCAAAAGCATCAATTCTTCGGCGATCAGCCTTCTTTATGGTCCAGCTCTCACTTCCATACATCACTACTGGGAAAACCATGGCTTTTACTATACGGACCTTTAGGGAGCTACCTATTGTATCTTTATTCAATTAATGGAAGTTTAGTGGGAGCGGCTTTTTCTCCTAGCTGCTGCCCTCACCTGGCTAACACACAAAAGGGGAATTATATATAACTGATTTACTGCCTAGTAACAATACGGTGGTTACCAGCCCATTGAGCCACTGCCTGTTGGTGGCACAGGCAAATTGGTAGAATATATTTTGTTTCATTAGCAATAATAATCACAAGGTTTGGATAAACTGAGAATTACTGGTGTGTTTTAGATTGGGCTATTTAGCACAACCTATATTGGGAAATATTAAGTGGACTATATAGTAAGAGAGAACAAATAAGAAATAAATAAATAAATAAATAGAAAACTATAGTATAAACAGATAGATAGATTTAGTTAATAAATACAATAAATAATTAAATAATAAAAATTAATAAATTAATTAATTGATATATACATAATAATAATACATACACATAAATAAACAAATAATTTTTTTGAAATTAATTAATTAATTAATTAATACACACACACTCACTCACACATACACACACACACACACACACACTAACATAGCACCATCCCAGTGGTAGTGTACAAGGCACACCTTATGGCTCCCAAGAGGAAGCGCGCGCCAGCGGCCACAAGTGGTTCAGTAGAGAGCGCATCACGGGGACGACAGGGCAGGGTTAATAATACAAAGCCTCACGTCTCCCACTTCCTAAACGCTTTTAGATCTTTTATAGATGAATACGAACAACGCTTTCCCGACGCGAACCCCAGTCCCTCCTCTTCCCCTGATGTCATCCCGGATACCCAGGAGTTCCCAGAGAGTTCTCAATCTTCCCAATGGGACAAACTGCCATGTACATCGGCCGCCTTCTTTAATGATACACAATCGGTGCGGACTAGGTCTCAGTCACGGGCTTCGGCTTCTGGGTCTCGGGCGCGGGGGGGGAAAGCGACTTCTAAGTCTACTCGCAATAACAATCCCGCTGCCCCCAGTTCTTCCAATCGCTCGCAGGACAAGCGGCCCAGAGTCCAGTCGCCGGATTCTGAGGCTTCGTCGGCGGCCGAAGACGCGCAACATGAGGAAGAGGGCGCCGCCGCGACCACGGAGAAGCCTTCGGGTAAGAGGCGCGAAAAGAAGAAGCATTCCTGTAAGAAGAGCAGGTCTCGGAGGGACGACTCAGATGATGATACAGGTACTTCTTCGTCAGAGTATGATAGCGACGCGTCGCTAGGTTCCTATTGGGGGAAGGGCGAGGAAATATCTGGTCTTCCAGACTGGGCTCTGTCGAGGAGGGCCAATAGCCATCGTAAAAAGTTTGGGGGGAGCCAGGAGTGGAAGGATGGGGCTCTGGTAAAAGACGCCACCTCATCCACTTACTCAACCTCAGATGTTATACCAGGTGAGCATCTATCTCCTAAATTACATGCAAAGATCTTAAATGGTGAGTTTGTTGACATGTTTAAATTAGTGCCTCCTGCAGAGGAGTTAGGTAGGGGTGAGAAGAGGCCCTCGCATGGTAAGAGAAAGAGCAAGTACCCCTCCGTGCCTAGGACATTTGAAAATTGGCTTGATGGTTTTCAAGCCTTTATGGGGACAATTGTCGCTGCTTACCCCAAGCGGGCGGTTCACCTTGTCGCGTACCTTTCACATATTCACACGGCCTGTGCCCTTTCGGGGGAGGCGGCGGCCATAAGCTATGACAAGAAATTCCGTAGGAAGGCGTCCAGGATCCCGTTAGCACGCTGGGATCAGATTGAGAATGGAATATGGTCCATGGCTGTCGGTCCGTACGTGGAAAAGAAGCCAGTCGACTCATATCGGTCGGCCAGGACCGACCAACGGAAGGATTTTAAGCGTCGGGTATGCTGGGAGTACAACAAAGGGTTTTGCCAAAGGCCATCTTGTAAATTCACGCACGAATGCGAAAGATGCGCCGGGGGTCACCCCATTACATCCTGCTTAAAAGGGGGGAAGCAGCCCTTTCGTGGAGGCCGGGGGTTCCATCATCCCAGTTCCAGGGGGGGCCCCGCAGCAGGGAACAGAAGGTGAAGTAGTTTTGGATTTGGCCTTTTCTCCTATCAGGCTCGTCCCCCTTTGCAATCTTCTGTCTCTTTACCCAGATAAGGGGGCAGCTTCTTACCTCCGGGAGGGTTTTTCCAGCGGGTTTCGTATTCCCATAACAGGTTCCGTAATTGCAAAAGAATCACCCAATCAAAAATCAATTAGAGAGAGACCGGATGTTGCCGAAAGAAAGATAGCTAAAGAGGTTAGCGCGGGCAGGGTTGCAGGGCCGTTCGATAGTCCCCCCATACCAAATTTGCACATATCTCCATTAGGCATTGTGCCCAAGAAAACCCCCGGGGAATTTAGGCTCATTCGCAACCTGTCCTTTCCAAAAGGCGGCTCGGTCAACGATGCCATCCCGCCCGAGCTATGCACGGTTAAATACGCCACCTTCGATCAGGCGGTTAAGTTGATCCGTAGTTTTGGCCCTGGGGCGTTGTTGGCAAAGTGTGATATCGAATCGGCCTTCCGCCTTCTGCCGGTACATCCTGCTGATTTCTGGCTCCTGGGTTTTAAGTTTCAAGGAAAATACTATGTTGACAGGGCTATGCCAATGGGCTGCGCTGTTGCCTGTTCGGCATTCGAGGCCTTCAGTATGTTCTTGGACTGGGCCCTGCGTTTCAGAGCAAATACCATCGGGGTCACGCATTACCTGGATGATTTTCTTTTCGTGGGTGGAGCCAACACAGGGGAGTGCGCCTCCTTGCTTGAGGCCTTCTCAGCCCTGGCCGAGGACCTAGGGGTCCCTCTTGCTGCAGAGAAAACAGAGGGACCAGCCACGCGTCTAACGTACCTTGGCATCGAGCTGGATACGGTGGCCCAGTCATCCCGCTTACCTGCAGAAAAGATTGAAGCCCTTAAACAATTAATTCAGGACACTCTTAAGCTTAGGAAGATCACCCTTAGGCAAATTCAATCTTTATTGGGCCACTTTAACTTCGCGTGCAGGGTGGTGTCCCCCGGACGCCCCTTCTGTGCTCGCCTGGCCAGATTATCAGTCGGTCTGAAACATCCCCTCCACAGGGTTCGCCTCCCCAAGTCGGTCAAAGCGGATCTCGAGGTGTGGACAGCCTTTTTAGGAAAATATAACGGGGTTTCTCTTTGGCAGGATGTCTTGAATCTGTCATCGGACTTTCAGGTCCAATCGGACGCAGCAGGGTCTTTAGGTTTTGGTTTGTACTTCAAAGGGCGCTGGTGCGCGCAACGCTGGCCCTCAGCATGGCAGGGTCAAGGCATCACGCGGGATCTCACCTTTCTCGAGTTCTTTCCAATAGTAGTGGCCGTACACATCTGGACGGAGGAGTTTCGGGATCACCGAGTGTGCTTCAGGACTGACAACCTGGCGGTGGTGAACATTCTTGCCAGGCAGTCATCTCGGTCTGCGAGGGTCTCCTCTCTCCTGCGGGCGTTCGTCCTCCGTTGCCTTGAGTACAATATCTTATTTTCAGCCAAATTCGTACCCGGAGCGAATAATGATATTGCCGACGCCTTGTCTCGATTCCAGATGCCTCGCTTCCGGTCCCTCGCACCTGGAGCACAACTGTTGCCCGAACCCTTTCCGGAGTACCTGTGGAACGTTGGAGACGCAAAGTGATACAGGGAGTATTAGCGTCCGTGGCACCTTCCACGCTCAGGTCCTATAAGAAGGCCTGGTGCGATTTCCTGGGTTTCAGGCTTGGGTTGTCTGGGCTGTCTCATAACACACCCCCTACTACTGACGACGTCCTGCAGTACCTGTCCCATCTAGATGATCTTGGACGTGCTACAAAAACTTTAAAAATCCACGTAGCAGCCATCAGCTTCTTTTCAAAGGCGACGTTCGCGCAAGACCCATGTAGCGATTTTCTGATCCGTAGAGCCATTGAGGGTTGGGGCAGGTTGCAACCGCCTAGGATCGTCGGCCGTAAGCCGATCTCTTACGGATTGCTATCTCAGATACGGGTAAAACTCAGGACAATTTGTTGGTCAAAGTTTGAGGCACGGCTCTTCTCTGCGGCTTACTCGATAGCCTTTTTTGGTGCGCTCAGAGTTGGTGAGGTGGTGTGTGAAGCTAGTGCGCGGGGTTTAACTCGCGGCCTCCTGTGTGAGGACGTACAGCTATCTGAATCTGCGGTGTCAGTACTTGTGCGTCAGTCCAAGACCGATCAGACTGGCAGGGGTGTCCTGCTCAAGCTCACGGCGTCGGCCCAGCAGGGCCCATGTCCGGTAAAGGACACAAGGAGGTATCTCCGCCTTAGGCCAGCCGTCCCGGGACCGTTTCTGATACACGAGGATGGGTCGCCCCTATTGAGGTACCAATTCTCTAGAGTAATGCGCAAGGCTATTGAGGCTTGTGGCCTACCCCCCAATGAGTACGCTGCACATTCGTTCAGGATCGGGGCCGCCACCACGGCCGCACACCTGGGGTTACCTGCAGAAAGGATAAGAGTTGGGCCGGTGGAAATCCAATGTTTATAGGTCATATATTCGCAACCTTGCGCCTACTCCTTAGTCTGCTTACCCTTCCTTTTGTTCTATCTTTACCCCCAGCTATGCCCGGAAGAAGCGTATGGATTTGTGGCCACAGTATAGTCCATTGGGCCCGCGTGCGAGCGGTGAGCTGCGGCCTGGCACCCAACCTCGGTCTGCCACGAGATGTTCGAGTTTCCTGGTTTTCGAGAAGAGGCATGCGTTGGGAAGAGCTGATGCCTTTGCTGCGGGAGGAAATAGCGAAGCTCGGCTCTCCCGACGTCCTGGTGATTCATTTAGGGGAGAATGACCTTGTCAACAAAAGGAGTGTGGATTTGTTGTCAAGCATAAAAAGAGACTTGGATGCATTCGCTGCCTTGTGTCCCAGAACGACAGTATTCTGGTCCTCCTTCCTGAAAAGAACTGTGTGGCGCGGTGCGCAAAACTTGATGGCCATTGAAAGAACCAGGAAACTCGTAAATCGGGTGGTAGCCCGTTGGGTGCGCTTTACAGATGGCCAAGTGATTTATCATGACCGTATCTGGATTAGCGACAAGGCTTTATACCGGGATGACGGTGTCCATCTATCGGATCTGGGGAATGATTTTTGGTTAGCTAGTGTCATTAAGAGCATCTGGGATTGGTTGCAGCTTTGAGGGTATTGGCGGCGAGCCTTTGGCTCGGGTGGCGGTTAGGCATTGGAATAATGTGTTGCGCTGTGTGGAAGTGCTAGGTGTGGCCATCGCCTATGCCTTCAATTTTTTAGGGGTATTCCGTTAAAGGAATCTGGGGGTCGTGTATTCCGTCCGATGCCTGCTTGGCGGGAGGCCTTGGCACGACCCTCGGTGACAGCAGGGGTGAGCCTATAGTCGGATCAGCATCGACAGGCTCCACCTACTGGTGAAGAACCCACTTGTTTCGATCCAATGCCTAAGCCAATACCTTTTCAAATGCTGTAACCAATAAAGTTGTGGCCTTTCTCTAGCCCATTAACCTTATATCACGTGTCCTTGTGTCTTCATTTTACTTCACCGGGGTCGGGTCCTCGAACCACAACTTCCCTCTCACCCATCCTCAAATAGGAGCCTTTACAGAGCAATTTTGGGATGATCGTTGACATGGCCAGAAATGATTTTTCTCTCTAAAACTGAGGCACTTGGTTATTGTTTTGCCTTTCCCTCAGTGAAATTATGGCTTTCCTTTGTTAGGTGGAAGAACATTGTTTGTGTGACGGGGGAAATGGCATTGGGTAGGATCAACATGGTATAGGGGAGAACCTATAAGGGGTCTCAGGGGTGGATTGACCACAGCAAACCCAAGCGTGGGTTCGGTATCTGCTTGCTTGAAGTCTGCACCCTGGTCTCCCAGTGAGACCTCGCTTGCCTGGCTTGCACCACAGCAAACTTCAACACGGACCGATTCCCATTGTTCTGGTTTGGAGGGGTTCAAACCCAGCAGAACCATTCCACCAACATGGAGCTTGTGAGATGATGTACTGATCCTTTGACTGAATGCCAACCCTTGCCCTGCCTGCTGCCATCAAGAAATATTTGGCCTGACTTTAATCCCATCACTGTTGAACGGTCTGGTGATCTGGCTGCTCTCATGGGTCACATCATGCTCTTGCCTGGGCAGCTAACTACCTCTATGAGGAACATTCTTTTTTTATTGCATTGAGATCAAAGAGGTATAAGAAAAGATTGGATAGAGGGATAGCTCTCCTGCTACTTAAATGATGCTGTGAAGCGTATCAGCTGCATCCACTCACTCCATACGCAATCCAAATATATGCAATGCTTGCAAACAGAACATGATGACAGAGAATCTTTGTTGGAAGTAAGGGGCAAATCTTTCCTGAACAAGAGAGTTATTCCCCTCCACCCCCCAAAGAGTTATCACTGGTGAAAGGATCGTGGTGTTCGCTATTTGCAGACTAGTTGCACTGCAGAGAGCTTGCTGGGGAGACCACACATTACAAGGAACGCAAAACAACTTTAGCAAGGGTTTACTAACAAAAACAAAAACACCTTTTACAGTAAACATATCAATAAGCATGACCCATCCACCAACCCAACCCCCAGAGTACTGAGAGAGCTCTTTATATACTATACCCAATTGCAGAAACAGCTTAATTAACACAACTTAACAGCACCTGTTATAGCCCTTCACAACTGTAAAACTAGGTCATGTTATTTGCTCTGGCCCTTACAGACATACACATCTTGTGGAACAATAATGAACCTTCAAATTTAAAGAGATCACTCAAGAGGTAGGACCACCTCAGAGTCAAAGCCCAAGAGTCCAAGATCAGGACATTAGCTTCAGCACTGCATGGCAGCTACGACACTGCCCCCCAAAATGCCCATGCCGACTCCCCAAACTAGTAAGCTCAAGATATGGTCTCCTCACTCATGGGAGGCATGTGTCATGCAGGAATGTTGGCCTTGCCATCACACGCTCCCTTTGCATGGTAGGATCTGTTCCTTTCTATGGATGTTGGTAGTTTCACTGGGTTACTTTAGACAAGGTAAATTTACTAATGAAATTAATTGACCTTGACCTTCAACATGAAAGGTTGATGATAAAACCACCTGTGCCCCAAGGCCCTTCCGATTCCTACCCATAGCCTCATAGGCCCTTGCTATATGTTACACACTGTATCTGGAAATCTTCATTTCTACCTACATGAATCAGAAGGAGATTGTTTGTATGTTATCTCTGGGGCAGAATCAGAGAAAAGTTCCCAGAGTTCTGGCAATGCTGATTTGAGACTGCACTTTATGTTGAAGAATATGAAATCGAAAAGAGAGATAGAAATAGAATGGGGAAAAATGATTGATTATTTGAAGATGCACTGTAATCAAATCACAACATTAGCAGGCCTGATATAAACACATGCAGTTAGTAATAATCAACGGGGAAATATCAGGGCAAATGAATAAATAGATTTAAATTGGTTATGCAGTTATGAAAAGATATAAAATATAAAATAAATAACAACAGAAAGGAGGGGAGAGAGAGTGAGAGAGAGTGCACTGTATATTTTGTACTATGCGTTATCGCTGATGCTGTCCATTTGAGAGCAGCTGGGCCACAGGGGGTGCCAGAAAGAGGTTTATAAAGCACCATTTGACTGCCTTGGGACTCCACTCTGGATTTGTGTACATGTTTTGCAAGACAGAAGATATGGATTATTCCTTGGGGATTACTCCTGAAGCAATTTTCATCCATGACTATAGCCACAAGGCAGTGAAGGTAGAAGTTCAAAGTTTTTCTTCTCCTAGATGGGCTTCCATCCCAGGTTAAGGAGCCCCACCTGCCCCTCATTTCCTCAACATAATGATAATGATAATAATGATAATAATAATAATAATGATAATAATAATAATAATAATAATAATAATAATAATAATAATAATATATAACTTCCCTAAACAGGGCTGCCGTTAGATGTCTTCTAAAAGTCAGATAGTTGTATATTTCCTTGACATCTAATGGGAGGGCGTTCCACAGGGCAGGCACCACTACCAAGAAGGCTCTCTGCCTGGATCCCTGTAACCTCACTTCTTGCAGTGAGAGAACCGCCGGAAGTCCTTCGAGCTGGACCTCAGTGTCCAGTCTAAACAATGGGGGTGGAGACGCTACTTCAGGTATACTGAGCCAAGGCTGTTAGGGCTTTAAAGGTCAGCACCAACACTTTGAATCATGCTTGGAAACATACTGGGTGCCAATGTAGGTCTTTTAGGATTGGTGTTATATGGTTTCGGCAACCACTCCAGTCACCAGTCTAGTTGGCGCATATGCAGAAACTGCCTTCTTTACTATTGGGCCCAGTATTAGTCTTGTCCGTCCACTCAATTCTTTGAAGCTTGCTTACATTCGCAGGGGAGAGACAAGTCCCTAATTTACTCTGGGTTTGAGACCCAGAGCTACCCTCACCTGGTTTAGCCAGCCATTAGACGGCTTTTAGGAACCACAGGTAGTGTTGAGTGCAGGTAGGGGATCAAATGTTGAAACAAGCCTGTCCTCTTCAACATTTTATTTTCTCTCTCTCTGTAAGAATTTCTGTGGACACCCATGCTTCTACCTTTGAGGTTACAATTAAATTATTTTTAAAAGGAGATGGAAGAGACTTTGCTCAGTGGCTATGATGATTGAGTGGATCTATAGGTGCTAATGGGGGTATAAAACCATATTTCCAATCCAGTGAATCTTGACTGCATCGTCAGGTTAATGTACTGTACAGAACTTCTTCTGCTGTACAGAACAGCAAGGACAAACATGCAAACTGTTGCTGCTTGATAGGGACCTCAGTTATTAGTAAGATCTGAGCCACATTGAAACCATTTTTCCAACCGAGTGAACCGCGAAGGCATTGACAGATTAATGTACTCTAGAGCAGTGATAATTAAAGGCAATTTATAATTAAATGTATAATGCCTAGGGAGATTTTTAATACCCAGAGGAGTATAAGACACACCAAAACACATTGCCTCTTCATTTCCTTTCAGGTTGGGATACAAGGAGCATCCACCTTGACCTTCTGGGAGATATGAAGACCGTATACTTTTTCTATATTGTGTTTGCTCTGCTACTCATTCCCAATCCAGGTAAGCAATTATTTGAGTCCTAAATGGGACTGGAATGAGTAATACCACTGTGTGGGGCCAATGCTTACCCTATTCTTCTTTTCCACCCGTTTCCCCGTTCTACATTTCCAATTCCCATATACAGTATCTACTTGCACTTGTGCGCTTGTAAACTGGTGGGTTGACAGGACCTGGGACAGAGCAACGGGAACTCACCCCACTGCAGGGATTCGAACCGCTGACCTTACAGTCAGCAAGTCCAAGAGGGTCAGTGGTTTAGACCACAGCAAAACCCACATCTTTTTCAACTAAACACCAGGCACAGTGAAAAGGTGTTGCCGTGGAAGAAAGGTGAAGGTCTAAATGGTCTTTTCACACTGCGTATGATTGGACTTACTTGGTGTGAAAAAAGCTTTAAACTCTCTATCTTTCTTCTTGGGCAAAGTCCAATTATCATGCAGGTCAGGAACTGGTAGGGATGCTCTTACATGGTGTCACAGGATCAACTGACTTCCTGTGACATCTCACGACAGCATCCTCACCTTTTCCCTTACAATGGAAACCACGCAGGTTAAATGCACATGTCATGCAATTTTGAACCATGGCAGAGGCCTGAGTACACTGGGTACTAGTGGCAGGTTTGTGGGGGAATGGGGGTTAAAGTTTAAAGTTGGGTTAAAGCTTCACGTTGTGTATACGTACAGCAAGACGGGAGGTGGAAGGAGTCTGCCATATTCCTTTTTTGATGTGTTCTTCTGTGTTGCACCCATCTCTGCTATTTCTTCTTGTTAAAATAGGTGTTTGTTTGCTTGCTTGTTTTTTTAAAAAAACATCCACCTGAGTTGCTCTGCATTCTCTTAAATATTTTTTGCTGATATTGTTATTTATTAGATTTTATCATACCCACCATTCTACTTGAATTCTCTTGTAAGTGGATAGATAGCTAAAGGCCATTTGCTGCTCTGTTACTACAGGATTCACTGATGTTTCGGATGAAGAATCATGCATGCATGGCGATCGGCCAGGGTACTGTGTGATGAAGAAATGCCCTGATCGCCATGAAGACATTGGAAATTGTGGAGGAAAGCTTCGTTGCTGTCATTACGGTAAGAATAAAGACCCTATAACCGGATCTGATTTCTAGCCCAGTTTGTAATTTAGATTGTGCCAGATTCTGGACCAACCCAGCCCATCCTGTATCCATGAAATGAAAAACTTTGGCAATCCTATTGACTTGTATTGGGAAACCAGGGAGCTGATTAATGCCTATTCATTTCCTGCCTGGCAGGGGGTTGGACTCGATAGCCCTTGTGGTCTATTCCAACTCCATGATTCTATGATTCTATTCTAGAGAGGGGATATTTCCTCCCTGCTTGAAGGAGGCAATGATAAGACCACAAGCTCAGAAGCCCTCCCTAGATTCAAAAGATCTAAGTAATTACTGGCTAGTTGCTGCTCTCTCCTTATTATGCAATGTTCTTGAGTAGATGATCAGGGACCAGATCCAGACGTTCTTGGAGGAAAGTGATTTTCTAGATCCATTTCAATTGCAGTTGAGACCTGGTTTTGGCACAGAAATTCCCTGTATGCTGATCTCTGTCAGGATAGAGACAGGGGAAATGTGTCCTTGTTCATTCTCCTCAACCTCTCAGGGTCTTTTGATACCACTGAACATGGTATGCTTCTCAAGGGACTGTCTGAGTTGGGGGTGGGTTGCACTGCTTTGCAGTGGTTCTGGTCCAACTTGGATGGATGTTTCCGGAGGGTGATACTTGGGTAGTATTGGCCAGGGGGTGCTGGGTGTCAAGAGCTGAGGTGACCTCAGAGTACACAAGTGGGTGAGGGAGCCCAGCCAGCCAGTCTGCCAGCCCTTGGTGTTGGGAACGGGCAGATAGGCAGTTGGCACGCTGGCCTTTCTTGTCCTTGCCTGGTAGCTGAGTGGCCGGTGCCAAAGGGGAACCTTTCTGCCACACAGGCCTGGTGGCACCCGCTGCTGCCTCCCAAGGTGAGTAAGGTGTTTGCCTCACGTTCACCTTTGGCCAGTCTCCGTTGGGACACTTGAGCTGGGGGCATCCTCTTCCCGGACCCTGTGGGGTGGAGTAATGAAGCACCTCTCTTTGGGGTGGGCGGGAGACCAAGAGAGGTGGCAGTGGGTGCCCAGAGTTGTCCCAAAGAGAAAAGAGAGGAAGCTGATCTATATAGCCTTAAATGCCTTTAAATGACTCAGGACTGCAATACCTCAAACATTGCATCTCCCCATATGAACCGACCCAAAGGCTGCCAATTTCCTTTGTCTGCCTCCTCCACAAGAGGGTGGTAACCCAAGAACAGGTCTTTTCTTAGGTGAATTCCCATTTATGGAATGCTCTCCACAGGCAAAAAGAAAGAAAAAACGGGTCCTTATAAAAAAGTATTTGCTTGGTTTTTTATGAAAAATAATTTGGAAATGTTGGGTCTGGGGACATAGTTCTTAAGAAGCATAGAGGCAATTTATAAAGATCAGAAAGCGAAACTTATAAGAAATTACGGATTGACAGAGAGCTTCCAAATTACAAAGGGCACAAGACAGGGCTACCCACTGTCGCCCTTATTGTTTATATCAGTACTGGAAGTACTACTTCAAAATATAAGAGAAACAGAAAAAATCATAGGAATAAAAGGCAGATAAAAGGAATATAAGGTCAAAGATTTCGCTGATGACATAGTCTTGACATTACAAGAACCTCAATTTTCGACAGTAGAAGCACTAAAAGTAATTGAAGAATTCGGAGTGATGGCAGGATTTAAAATTAATAAAAGTAAAACAAAAATGTTGGTAAACAACATGAATGGGGAACAAGTAGACCAATTGCAAAGCAAAATGGAAATAATAATTGTAAAGAAAATAAAATATCTGGGTGCCTGGCTCTCCCCCCAAAATACAAACCTATTTAAGGATAACTACAAAACAACATGGAATGAAGTAACAACAGATTTGGAAATATGGGATAGATTGAAATGATCTTTTTGTGGAAGAATAGCAGCCATTAAGATAACTGTCTTACCTAAGATGCTCTTAGGGATCTATTTCAAAGCATCCCGATAGTCGCAGGACAAGGTCAATTCAACGAGTGGCAAAAAATGATCTCAAAGTTTGTATGGCAGGGAAAGAAGCCTAGAATAAAATTTAAAATTCTAATGGGCAGAAAGGAAAGAGGAGGTTTTTCACTACCAGATCTTAAAATATATTATGAAGCTGCATGTATAATATGGCTAAAAGCGTGGTTCAGTTTGATCTGGAGGGGTTCGGAAACAGCTCTCCATCTGGTTGTAGCAGCACTGCCCCTATCACCCGATCCGAGGCATCTGTCTCAACTCACAGCGGTCGCTCGGGGTTGACGTGCAGCAGCTGCTCCTCCGACACGAAGACTTTCTTAAGCTCCTCAAACCCCCTCTGCGCCTCCTCAGTCCAGACAAACTTATTCTTAGCACTAAGACAGTCCGTTATGGGCGCCGTCAGTTTTGCGAAGTTCTTGATGAACTTCCTGTAAAAGTTGCTGAAACCCAAGAAACACTGGACGTCTTTCCGTTTCTTGGGGCTCTCCCATTAAACCATGGCCTTCACCTTCTCCGGATCCATGGCCACGCCCTTGTCCGACAGCCTGTAACCCAGGAATTCCACCTCTTTCGCGTGGAAACGACACTTCTCCAGCTTCACCCACAAGCGATGCTCCTTGAGTCTGCTCAGGACTTGATGCATGTCCTCTACATGCTGTTTCGTTTCTCGTTGTCTGAGTACACTAGCACATCGTCCAAAAAGCAAACGCAGTTACAGTACAGCAACAGCCCATGCATGTGATGCATGAAGGCTTGGAAACAGTGACTTCCCGACTGCAATCCGAAAGGCATGACGAGATACTCAAACGCCCCCAGCGGGGTGAACATGGTGATCTGCCATTCATTGCCCTCATGCACTCTGATGAGGTTGTTGGCCCCCCGGAGGTCCAACTTGGTGAAAATTTTCCCCTTCCGCACCCTGGCTAGAACGTCGCCGATCCGGGGCATCGGGAAGGCCACCGGTTCTGTCAGGCTGTCAAGGACCCTGTAATCAATGACCAACCTCTTCTCGTTAGTCGATTTCTTGTCCATGAAGAACACTGGGCTCCCCCCTGCCGCCTTGGATTCCCTGATGAATCCTCTCTTTAGATTTTTCTCAATAAAGTCCTTCAGGTCCTTGATCTCTCACTCTGACATGGAGTAGAGCTTCCCCACCAGAAGCGTGGCCCCCGGGATCAGGTTGATCTGGCAATCATATGGTCGATACGGTGGCAATGTGTCAGCCTCTTTCTCGCTGAACACCCGATTCAGTCCCGATAAGACGGAGCAATTTCAGTCGTCCCTGTGAAGTGAGTGAGGCTGAGAGACTTCAAAAAAGTGTGACTAGCCCAAGGTCACCCAGCAGCTGCATGTGGAGGAGCGGAGACGCGAACCCGGTTCACCAGAAGAAGGAAGGAGGGAAGTCAGCTCTTAGGAGCAAGTATAAATGTAAAAAGCAGTGTAGTGACTGCTCCCCGCATAAAACGACCGTTGCGACCTTTGCGTGGACGCGCGCAGCCCCTGGATCTGGAGCGGCTCCATCAGCATAGGCTTGGCTTTGCCTCCCCTCAGGTGGGATACCTGGAGGTCTCCGCCTACCCCAGTCAGCTGTCCAATTCCACCAGGGGAAAGCGTTGCCAAGGACATCTGGCCAGGTAGGGGAGGGATTACCTGCCCACACAATAGAGGGAGGATCTTACCTGGGAATCCTCACTTGGCTCCAGAGCTTCTCCCACCCTACCCACCCTCAGTTAATGCATTATTTTGCAGGTTAACTTTTCTTCATAGTTTTGCAGGTTAACTTTTCTTCACAGGTATGCGGGCGCTCCTACGTTAAGGTCGCTGTCAAAGGACCGGAAAGGAATTTCCCTGCATTGGCAGGTTCTGCCTTTCCTGTAGCAAAATGTCACAACTTTGGCGGTATCAGGCCTTGGGAGGAATCCTTTTGTCCATCTTCCTCTTTGCAGCGGCGATTCCAGGGTTCCCCGTTAAAGGGGTTTCTGAAGGGAGGCTTTGACCATATGCTGAAAGGTTGTCATTGCTCTCCCCTGCGGTGGCGGCGTAACGGGGGCGGCTATCTCTGCTTGAACATATGTTCTCCAGAGCCGGCCCATCCCCCAAACAAACACTTGATAACCCTGATGCTCCCTAGGTCCCCGGCTGGGGAGGGAGAATTCCCAATGCCTGAGCCAAGGTCTAACCACATTTGAAATTTAATAAAGTTGTGGCCAATTTAATCCCATAGCACGTTGTCTTGAGTCGTTATTCCACATGACGGGGGGACCGCTTGGGATCTGGGGACTCCGCCTGTCCATGCAATATGTGTGTGTACAGTATGTAAATAAATAAAAAAACTAATAAAGGTCATCAGGGGAAAAATATTTAAAATATATAAAAAGGTCTATTGCTGATAAAACCATAGACTCTTCACAGGTCTACACATCCCTGACATATAAAGCCACTCCTCCTCCTTTCTTGTCTGGTCTGTTTCTCTGAAATAGATTGTATCCCTCCATTATTACATTCCAATCGTGGGACTTATCCCCCCAGGTTTCAGTGATGCCTATTATGTCATATTTAGTTTGCTGTACCAAGAGCTCAAGCTCATCTTGTTTATTTCCCATGCTTGGCGCATTAGTGTACAGACATTGATGTCCATTAATCATTCACCCGTGTCTCTTATTTAAGGATTTTTTCCTCCCACCACTAGGTTTGCGTGCTGTTTGCTCCATTTGGTCTATGACATTTGGATGATCATCTTCATCAATTGATAGACTCCTACCTTCAGGAGCACTGTCTCCCTCCCCCACATTAGTCAGTTTAAAGCCCTCCTGATGAGGTTTCTGAGATTTTTGGCAAAAACATTCCTCCCAACCGCTGTGAGGTGCAGCCCATCACTTGCCAGAAGTCCATCTTCAAGAAACTGCAGTCCGTGATCTAAGAATCCAAACCGTTCCTGTTTACACCATTTGCAAAGCCAGCTGTTCACTTCCACTATTTTTCCCTCTCTCCCTGGGCTACGTCGTTCAACTGGGAGGACAGATGAGATGACAATTTGTGCATTTAATTGCTTCAATTTCCTGCCGAGAGCCTCGTAGTCTCTTTTGATCTTCTGGAGGCTATTGCTTGCAGTGTCATTGGTTCCCACATGAACCAAGAGGAAGGGGTATTTGTCAGTGGGTTTTATGATTCCTTGCAATCGTTCAGTTGCATCTTGGATCTTAGCCCCGGGGGGACAGTACAGCTCCCGAGACATCTTGTCAGGCCCACAGATCACTGCTTCTGTTCCCCTCAGTAGGGGATCCCCTATCACCACTACACGCCTCCTCTTGGGTTTGGTCGGGGTTCTTCCGTGAGCTTTCCGTTCCAAGGTCGCCTGCACATTCCCTGAGGACTGACTTTGCTGCTCGTCTTTATGTACCTGATCGACTGTAATGAGGGAGAGATCCTCAAATGGAGTCTGTTCTTCGTTTTCCATGTTAGGGGAGAGGACTTCAAAGCGATTGTGTATTTCTAAACAATCAGAGCGATCCCTGGGCCTCCTACTTTTTAGAGTCACGTTTCTCCATATATCTGGCACCTGTGTTGGTGAACTAGCCTCCTTCTCAGGGGTGTCCCCTGTCTCCTCCTTGGTGGAGACGGTGTTCTCTGTTGCTTCCAAGAAGAGCTCCAGCTCTCTAATTCTTTGGAGCGTAGCTACATGTTCCTTCAGTTGATGGACTTTGTTTTTTAAGAGGGCAATCAACATACAATTGGTGCAGGTAAAGCTGCCTACAACCTTTGGCAAGATGGCAAACATTGCGCAGGAACCGCAGGAGACTGCAGCGGTTCCCTCACCCTCCATCTTGAAAAGGTGTCGTTGGGGGTGGCTACAGTGTTCCTCCATCTTAAAAAGTGTGAAGACAGTACAAATAACCCCCCTAAAAAAACCTAGGTCTCCCCCAACAAACGTTTGAGACAAGCTCTCCTAAATCTAAAAGATGGCTCAAACTGTGCGCACCGCTAGGCGCGCGCCGCTGCCCTGCAAGCTCTGATAAGCTCCTCCCTCAGCTAATCACCTGACTCAACAGAAAACCTGCACCCTCTGACCTTTGCACAGGGAGAGCAGCTAATCAGCCACAGAGAAACACACACACAAGAAAACTCTTTTGCTCCTTCTTCAGCTGCTGCCCTGCAAGCTCTGATAAGCTCCTCCCTCAGCTAATCACCTGACTCAACAGAAACCCTGCCCCCTCCGACCTTTGCACAGGGAGAGCAGCTAGTCAGCCACAGAGAAACACACACACAAGAAAACTCTTTTGCCTGAAGCAAAGTTCTTAACCTCAGGTAATATTTCTGGGTTAGCGGAGTCTGTAACCTGAAGCGTATGTAACCTGAAGCATACGTAACCCGAGGTACCACTGTATATAAGTGTCAGAGCTGCTTCCAGATCCTAGCTCACAGAGGATCACGCTAGCCAGCGATCATTAAATAAAAGTCTTTATTGAGTTACAGTTTCCATTCTCAAGCTGCTGCGTGCAACTCTACGTCTAATGGCTAGATCGGCGAAGTCCCGTCTGAGTCTCCGCCCCTTGCGCACCAACTTAATATCCTAGCCCTGCTCCACCTTTTCCGCCTGACTGTTCTCCTCTGGGTCCCTCTGCCCCCGGGGTCTCTTCCTTCCTGGATTCTTCTGACGCCGACCCCCCGGACTCTCCTGTCTCCTTGCGCCGGGCTTTAGGACCTGGCTCTCTTTCAGGGCTGCCTACTGCGTCACTTCCCTGTGCATTTGAACTTGGCGCGCGCGCCCAACCTTCCACTTTCCGTCTGACCGTTTCTTCGCTCCCCGATGGAGGTGTGGCCACTCCTGACTCGTGCCCTCCCTCCTGTTGCGAGCTGCCAGCGCTTGCTCCCTGGCGCTCTTCCTCTTTCCTACTCTCTGGCGGTGACGTTGGTCCCGATCTCCAACTGCTCCCCTCTGAGTCCCCTCTGGCTCTTTCTTCCTGGGGTGTCCCCCTAGTCTCCCCCCTTGCCCTGGCCACTGGTGCTCCTTTTTGTGAATCTTCTGATTCACTGGAAAGACTCGGAGATCTCGGGTCGTCGTCATCACTCATCCTTTCTTCTGCCTCCTCCCCCTCGCTCTCTGTTTCCTCCCTTGCCCTCGCCTCTGCTCCTGAACCCCTGACACATACGTAACCCGACGTACCACTGTATATAAGATAAAAAATAAATAAAATAAAACCTATAAAATAAATAAATAAATAAAATAAAACCTACAAGCAGCAACAGTGTTTTGTGTTGTGTAGGCTCTATATTAGGTCCAAAAAACCCACACCATATAGCATATATTCAACACAAAAAACAGTGACAATTTGTTGTTGACTAAGGACAGCTAGACATATAAAGGGCTCCATTACCTTCATTAGCTTAGGGCCTCGTGACACCTAAATTCAGCCCTGTGCATGAGCCTTTGCTGTGGAAGGGAAGGGAAATCCTATGTAGGACTGCTTCCCCTGGAGCTCACAGCCATTTTGCTTTGAGAACTTCCCTCTCACCTGCCCCCAAATTAGAGCTTTTATAGAGGAATTTTAGGATGATAGTTGACAGGGCCAGAAATGATTTTTCTCTCTAAAACTGAGACACTTGGTTGTTGTAGTTGTTGTTTTGCCTTTCCCTCAATGAAATTATGCCTTTCCTTTGTTAGGCAGAAGAACATTGTTTGTGTGAGGGCGGAAATGGCGTTGGGTAGGATCAACATAGTATAGGGGGGAACCCATAAGGGGTCTGAGGGGTGGATTGACCACAGCAAACCCAAGCGTGGGTTTGGTATCTGCTTGCTTGGAGTCTGCACCCTGGTCTCCCAGTGAGACCTCGCTTGCCTGGCTTGCACCACAGCAAACTTCAACACTTACCGACTCCCATTGTTCTGGTTTGGAGGGGATCAAACCCAGCAGAATCATTCCACCAACATGAAGCTTGTGAGATGATGTACTGATACTTTGACCCAATGCCATGCCAACCCTGCCTGCTGTCAGTATCTCAGCTTGCAACCGGCTGAGATACTTGTTGACCTTCCCGTCTGCGTCTCCCGGCAGGCAAGGTCATAAACCGGCGATCCTCCTCAAACGTGAGGAGAACACACCCTCCTCCTCTCTCCCTCCCTGCATTCCCCAGGGAGGGGAAAAGATACAGACAGGAGTCCTATTTACATGTCTTTTATTCCTGTCATTCAGCAGTACAGAGAAAACGCGTCTGTACCCTCCAGACTCCAGCAGTAGAGTCACAGCTCCGCCCCTGTACTTCCAGTACAGGTCAGATGACACTCTGAGCTAACATCCGGTGCTCAGTACAGAGAATGGACTGCCCCCTTTCTCCACTAGTACAGTTGCAGACATCAACATCCTGTTTTGCTTTCCAGCCACCTGCAGCTGGCTTTTGCATTGCTGCTTTTTCCTGACAACCTCCCCCAAAAGCATCAATGTGCAAAACATGATCCAGAGAAGAGAACAAACAGTTGTTATACATATAACAGTCCCCTGTTGTTTCAGTTCCACCCTTGGAACTCCCCACCACTGGTTTCACCAGTGTACCTCTCTGGTTGTCTGGCTTCCAAGGAATGAGTGCATCTGCATTACCTTGGCTAGCAGCTCTCTGTTGTGTCTTTGTCTCTGACTTAGACACTGCTTCAACCTGCTCTGAGTTGTTAACAATAGCAACACATGCAACAGCTAAGTTAGCAAACTCTTTAGAGTACCTCTTTGGTGGTACACCCTTTGTAACTCTCTCAGACCTGCGTATGAAGTGCTGATCCTCTCTGCTCACTGGTTCAACCTCAGGACTTTGTAGAGAACCAGATCCAATGGCAAACAGTGGTTCTTCCTTCTCCTGTGAAGGTCTATCCATTGTGTGAGATTTCCTCTCAATGACAACTGAGCTCTCTGAGCTATCACTGTCATCATCAGTACCACTGTAATCTGTGAAATCATCATCCATCAGAATCTGAATTGTCCTCTGTGGGAAATGTGTGTACTATTACCCGCTCCTGTTCAGGAGCACTCTCTAGAAACTTTGTGAGAATCACCTGACCAGATTCAGACAAAATTACTCTGTAGAGACCCTTTTCATAACCCACAAAAATGCCTCTGGCATTCTTTACCCCACCTGGAGCTTCTGTTCTCACATGTGACCCGAAAACCTTAAAATAGGCAACAGAAGGTTTTCTATGGAACAGCTTCTCAAAAGGAGAACTTTCCAACTCTTTTGAGGCCTTTCTCACCCACACGTGAACATAGGACATTAACGACTCCGCCCAATAGTTATGTGGCAAATGTGAACTAAGCAATTGCGCATTCATCCCCTTTTGCAATTCTTTGTTCACCCTCACACAGACTCCCCTGTTCCATGCTTCTGCCGAAACAGCAACTTTGTGGTCTATCCCTTTTCCACCCAGGAACTTCTGAAACTTCTGTAAAAGAAAAACTTGTTTCTCATCTGTGAAGAGACAATCAATGTTAGCATCATGCATATTTTTAACCTTGTCACAAAACTCCTGAAACCTTTCTAAGGTCTCTTGTGGTTTCTCCATCATAAAAACCCAAACAAAATTTGTAAAACAATCCACACACGCAAGGTAAAATCTTGCACCGCCTCTAGATGGTTCTAGAGGACCAATCACATCAGCATACACCCGCTGAAACGCCCTGTCGACCTTCGCCACCTTCCGGGCGCTTTTGGTCACACCTGCAAGAGAGATTATGTTAGAATCAGAAGTATTACATTTCATGTAATCACTTTGATCAAAAGTCAACAAATACAGTCAATCTTTCTCTCTGGCAGTAAGATACAGTTCTCCATCTTTGTAGATCTTGCAGCTCTTAGCATCATAGGACATTCTCAGTCCTTTCTTTGCAATCTGCGACACACTCAGCAGATTAAACTGCAATGCAGGAACCAAATACACACTGTGTATAGTCAAGTTCAGACTCTCAAGATACACAGTCCCAATCCTGGTCGCTTCCAACTCCTGACCGTTGGCCTGTTTCACAGCGAAGCTTTGTTTCTTAAACGTTGAAAACAGTTCTCTGTGCGGGCACATATGAACCGTCGCTCCAGTGTCCAGAACAAATGAGTTCCCCACCTCTGGTGTGGCTTTTAGCGACATCAAACCTTTGCAGGTTTCACCTGGCACTTGGTACGGCATTTGCCTGACGCCTCAGGCTTCGCAGAGCTGCCCTTAGCTCCTATCTGCTTTCATGGCCTCTTACAGCTCCGCTGAAGATGCCCAGTCTGTCCACAATTGTAACATTGGACAGCACTCAATGCTACAGCACGCTCTCCAATAGTATCATCAGTGGGGGAGTCAGAACTCTGTTCCTCCCTCCCCCTGGCAGCAACATCCATTGCATCTTGAACAGGAACAGCAACAGTTCCTCCAGTAACAGTTCCTTCACTCCCCCATCTGGGGTCAAAGCTCTCCTCAGCTTTCGATGATCTCTTAGGAACTTGGCCAGCATCATCCTGGCTCACCCCTTCTGGGGTTGTTATCCATCCAGACCATGATGAATAACTGTCTCTAGTCAGGGGAGATGGACAAGGCAAGTCTCCCCCCTTCTTGGCATCCATTTTGAATCCAAGCCTTCAGCTCACACTCTCAAGTAAGCTCTAAAATCCAACAGTTGTTTTCTGCCTTCTCTAGCAGGCAAACTGCTCATGGCACCTGGCAGCTAAACGCTGGCTGCTATGGAAAGTCCCCTCCAAGAGCTCGTAAGTTTGTAGCCAAAACACTCCGTGGTTTTGTTTCGCTTTTCTCAGGCTCAGCCTCACAGTCCAGCCCCTTTGCCAGTAACTTTCCACGACTGTTTACTTTGCAACAGTGCATTCCAACAGGAAAGCTTATCAACCACAAGAATTTCTGGCATGCAAGTCTCCTCTTTCAGAGCTGGCCTTTTCCAAACGCAGCTCCCGTGAACCAGATAATGAATCAATCTGCGTTCACACTTTTAGCCCAAAATTCAGCATACCTTGGGGCTCCGTTGCTTGGAAAACACCTCCTCTTTCCACCAGCCGTCTGTTCAGCTTCTGGCTGCACGCAGACGTTTGCCTTTCCTTTGGTGCAGAGGATGAATGATCCATCAACCTCTCATGCAGATTTACGATGCATCATAACCACCGGGTCTGCTACCAGATGTCAGTATCTCAGCTTGCAACCGGCTGAGATACTTGTTGACCTTCCCGTCTGCGTCTCCCGGCAGGCAAGGTCATAAACCGGCGATCCTCCTCAAACGTGAGGAGAACACACCCTCCTCCTCTCTCCCTCCCTGCATTCCCCAGGGAGGGGAAAAGAGACAGACAGGAGTCCTATTTACATGTCTTTTATTCCTGTCATTCAGCAGTACAGAGAAAACGCGTCTGTACCCTCCAGACTCCAGCAGTAGAGTCACAACTCCGCCCCTGTACTTCCAGTACAGGTCAGATGACACTCTGAGCTAACATCCGGTGCTCAGTACAGAGAATGGACTGCCCCCTTTCTCCACTAGTACAGTTGCAGACATCAACATCCTGTTTTGCTTTCCAGCCACCTGCAGCTGGCTTTTGCATTGCTGCTTTTTCCTGACACCTGCTGCCGTCAAGAAATATTTGGCCTGATTTTAATCCCATCACTGTTGAACGTTCTGGTGATTTGGCTGCTCTCGTGGGTCACATCATGCTCTTGCCTGGGCAACTAACTACCTCTATGAGGAACATTCTTTTTTTTAATTGCATTGAGATCAAAGAGGAATAAGAAAAGATTGGATGGAGGAGGGGCTCTCCTGATACTTAAATGATGCTGTGAAGCATATCAGCTGCATCCATTCACTGCATATGCAATCAAAATATATGGAATCCTTACAAACAGAACATGATGACAGAGACTCTTTCTTGGAAGTAAGGGGCAAATCTTTCCTGAACAAGAGAGATACTCCCCTCCACCCCCCAAAAAAAGTTATCAATGGTGAAAGGAAGGTGGGATCACCCAGGAGTCAAAGGCCAAGAGTCCAAAATCAGGACGTGAGCTTCAGCACTGCATGGCAGCTACGACATTGCTCCCAGAAATGCCCATGTCCACTCCCCAAACTAGTAAGCTCAAGATATGGTCTCCTCACTCATGGGAGGCCTGTGTCATACAGGAATGTTGGCCTTGCCAGCACATGCTCCCTTTGCATGGTAGGATCTGTTCCTTTCTATGGATGTTGGAAGTTTCTTTGGGTTACTTTAGACAAGTTAAATTGACTAATGAAATTAATTGACCTTGACCTTCAACACAAAAGGTTGATGATAAAACCGCCTGTGCCCCAAGGCCCTTCCAATTCCTACCCATAGTCTCATAGGCCCTTGCTATGTGTTCCACACTGTGTCTGGCAGTCTTCCTTTGTACCTACATGAATCAGAAGGAGATTGTTTCTATGTTATCTCTGGGGCAGAATTAGAGAAATGTTCCCAGAGTTCTGGCAATGCTGATTTGAGACTGCACTTTATGTTGAAGAATATGAAATCGAAAAGAGAGATTTCTAAAAATAGAATGGGGGAATATGGTTCATTATTTGAAGATGCACTGTAAACAAATCACAACATTAGCAGGCCTGATATAAACATGTGCAGTAAGTGATAATTAAGGAGAAAGAGGAGGACAAATTAGTAAATAGATTTAGATTGGTTATGAAGCAATGAAAAGATATAAAATATAAAATATGTAACCGCAGAAAGGAGCAAAGACTGCACTGTATATTTTGTATGATGTGTTATCGCTGAGGCTGTCCATTTGGGAGCAGCTGGGCCACAGGGGGTGCCAGAAAGAGGTTTATAAAGCACCATTTGACTGCCTTGGGACTCCACTCTGGATTTGTGTAGATGTTTTGCAAGACAGAAGATATGGATTATTCCTTGGGGATTACTCCTTAAGCAATTTTCATCCATGAGTATAACCACAAGGCAGTGAAGGTAGAAGATCAAAGTTTTTCTTCTCCTAGATTTTCTCCCATCCCAGGTTAAGGAGCCCCACCTGCCCCTCATTTCATTATTATTATTATTATTATTATTATTATTATTATTATTATTTATAACTTCCCTAAACAGGGCTGCCGTTAGATGTCTTCTAAAAGTCAGATAATTGTATATTTCCTTGACATCTGATGGGAGGGCATTCCACAGGGCAGGCACCACTACCAAGAAGGCTCTCTGCCTGGTTCCCTGTAACCTCACTTCTTGCAGTGAGGGAACTGCCAGAAAGCCCTCGGAGCTGGACCTCAGTGTCCAGGCTGAATGATGGGGGTGGAGATGCTCCTTTAGGTATACTGGGCCAAGGCCATTAGGGCTTTAAAGGTCAGCACCAACACTTTGAATCGGGCTTGGAAACGTACTGGGGGCCAATGTATATCTTTTAGGACTGGTGTTATATGGTCTCGGCGACCACTCCCAGTCACCAGTCTAGCTGCCACATGTGCAGAAACTGCCTTCTTGACAATTGGGCTCAGTATTTGTCAGGTCTGCTCACTTCATTGAAGCTTTATCTACATTCACAGGGGACCGACAAGTCCCTATTCACTCTGGATTTGAGACCCATCAGCTACCCTCACCTGGCCAGTAGACAGCTTTTAGGAACCACAGGTAGAGTGCAGGTTGGGGACCAAATGTTGAAGAACTACTACAGGGGGAGAACAATATCTCCCCCTGCCAGAGGTACTACCCCTCCCCTAACACCCCATACATAGGTCAGGAGAACCTGAGATATAAGGCAAAATGTACATGCTCTATCTTCCTCATTTCTCTGTGTGAGAGAAACAAGCCTGCCCCCTTCAAGGTTTTACTTTCTCTCTGTCTGTAAGAATTTCTGTGTGGCTGTAATATTGTGGAAAACATGTATGTGAAATGTGGCCCTCGTTCAGTTCATTGATTTGTGTCTCCATGCTTATTCCTGGTTCTGGTTGCAACTGGTACTTTTTAATACATGGGAAAGGTGGGTGGGAGAAAGAGGCCTAACAGGAAAACGGAGACGGTTGATGGCTTAAATTATTAATAAAAGGAGATAGAAGAGATTTTGATCAGTAGCTGTGATGGTTCCCTGGGTGCTTCTGGGGGTATGAAACCGTATTTCCAGTCCAGTGAATCTTGACTGCATTGTGAGGTTAATGTACTGTACAGAATTTCTTGAACAGCAAGGAAGAACCAGGAAACTGGTGCTGCTTGATAGGGACCTCAGTTATCAGTAGGATCTGAGCTACATCGAAACCATTTTTCCAACCGGGTGAATAGCGAATACATTGCCAGATTAATGTACTTGTGTTTGAACATCAAGATCTGCATAGATACACCGATGCTATACTCTCCTATATTAAAGTGTGCCTCTATAATGTAACATCGCAGAGATGCATTAGACTCTATGGGAACTATAAACCATGGATGACTCCTGAAGTAAGAACACTCCTGAAAATCCGGGATTCTGCCTTTAAGACAGGGAATATAGACATATACAGAGAGGCGAGAATAAATCTCAAAAAAGGCATTATGGCAGCAAAACAACAGTATAAGCTGAAGGTGGAAAACTATTTAGACAATAACATCATGAAACAAGTGTGGCAGCGACTGCAGCACCTAACCAACTACAAGGACAATACAAGGAACATGGTTAAGACTGATACCTCATTGGCAGAGGAACTGAACATCTTCTTTGCTCAGGTTGCGGTTGGATTTATCTTCTAGGGATTATTACCCTATCGAACATTCACCTCTTCCCCATACCATTCTGACCCAAGAGTCCTGGCCCAGAGATGACTTGTTAGTGAGGAGATCTTACCCCTCTATTGGGGAGGCTAGTATGGGGTCTGGGATTCCCACTATTGAAGGGCTAGGGAAGAATATCGGTGGGGCTAAATATCACTATCGCAGAAGGGCTATGAGATGCAGTGATGCTCGAATCCCTTCCAATCTATGCCCCATCCCAAGGGACAAGGGTAGGGCGAGCAGGGATTACCCACCTCTGTCGTTGGTGTTGTGCAATGCCAGGTCCATAGGCAATAAAACCGCCACCATTCATAACTCTTTTGTCTCGCAGGGGATTGACCTGACTTGCGTGACAGAGACCTGGGTACGGGAAGGTGAAGTAATCTCCCTACATGAGAAAACACTTCCAGGTTTCTCTGTCCTCCATCAATCGCAGACTCTGGGTCAGGGGGGTAGGAGTAGCATTGTCAATCCGGGAGGATTGCTTTTTCAGGGCTCTGCCATCACCGGCGATCTCCGGCATTGAATGTGTTGGTCTCATGTGGGGCACTGAGGAGAACTTGGCTGTCTAGCTGGTGTTCCGACCAGCTAGCGCACTGGCAGCCACCCTGTCAGACCTGCTGGAGATGGCGGCAGGCTGGGCCTTGGAGTCCCCAAACCTATTGGTTTTGGGAGACTTCAGTGTCCATGCCGATGATGCCCCCTCCTCACAGGCTCTGGACCTAGTGACTTCCATGGCAACACTGGGGCTCTCCCAGTTCGTTATGGGCCCGACCCATCAAGCAGGCCACACACTGGATTTGATCTTTGGTGCTGGCATAGATGTGATCATGCTCCCCCCTGTAGAAGTGCCATGGTCTGATCACTACGCTCTGAAAGCCCAGATTGACTTCCCGCTTCTCCCCTGCTCAGGTGGCGAGCCTATTTGGGCTCAACTGCAAAGACTGATGGATCCTCATAGATTCCTTCTGGCCTTGAGGGACCCTGCTCCTCCTGGCGACTCATTAGATGACCTTGTCGAGAACTGGAATAACTGGCTCTTGATGGCCATTGATGAGATTGCGCCCAAGCGCCCTCTGCGAACCCATTGAAACCGGGCCCCTTGGTCTACTGTGGAGCTCCGGAAAATGAAGCGGGATCTCAGACGGCTAAAGTGAGTATGGCGAGGGACTCGTAACGGAGCTTCAAGAACATCTTATAGGACGCTTATGAAAGCCTATGAGATGGCTATGAAAGCTGCTAAGAAATCTCACTTCGCAGCTTCCATTGCATCCGCTAGCTCTCCCCTGGCACAACTTTTTAGAATAATTAGGTCAATAACATCCTTAGCAGGACATCCAAATTTAAGCACAAATTCAACCCACAGCTATGAGGCATTTGCGAGCTTTTCTGCGGAGAAAGTCCTGTTGCTCGGCCGTGACCTGTAGGGATATCGCGGAGCGGGGAGTGGGTTCCGGAGGGAGCACACTTCCCCGCCAGCAGGCAGCCACAATCTTGGGGTGCAGGGGAAAAACCCCCTCAGACAAGCCACGGCTGTCAGAACATTGTCCCCTGTGTCTGAGCTTTTGCGGTCTCAGAAGTCAGCGGTGTCCTGTCTGTAACTTTTCCCCTGAGACCTTTTGTCTCCTACGTCATACACTGTGCAAGGGGAAAATGACGCTGTGGAACAGGTGCCAAAATAGCTTTGTACCACCCCACGATCTTGGGACGGAAGATGCGTAAAGGTCAAAGCCCAAACATGTATCTGCCTAGCTTGCATATTTGTCTCAATAAAAGGAGGCTCCACAGGAATGGGGGTAGCTCGCTTCAGACCACCTGTGCGCAGCTCACATGATGATCAACACCTGTCTCGTGCCTTCACTTCAGTGACCTCCCTGCCAATTTAGATACTGTGACAGAACTGGAGGCCCCTCAACTGTCTTCGGGTCCGGTGTTAGAACATTTCGATCGGATACTCCCTGCAGATGTGGATGGACTCCTCCAAGCTGGTAGGCCCACCACCAGGCTCCTCGATCCGTGCCCGTCTTGGCTGATTAGGGTGCGCCCAGATATTGCGTGGACCCCCCTGGTTCAAATTATCAATTTGTCCCTTAACTCAGAAATATTCCCAGGGGAGCTGAAGGAAGCAATGGTGTGTCCGCTCTTAAAGAAAACTTCACTAGATCCTTTAGATCTATCCAATTACCACCCAGTTTCAAATCTCCCATATCTGGGTAAGGCAATTGAACAGCTTGGTAGGTTTCTGGAGGAAACATGGGCTCCATTTCAGTCTGGATTACGTCCTGGTTTGGGGACTGAGACTGCTCTGGTCGCCCTAACAGATGATCTCCGCAGACAACTGGATCGAGGCAGGTCGGGACTGCTGATTCTTTGAGATTTGTCAGCAGCCTTTGACATGGTTGATCATGATCTTTTGGACCACCACCTCGCTGATGTGGGGATACAGGGCATAGCCCATAAATGGCTGTGCTCTTTTATCTCTGGTCGGGGACAGAGGGTGGCACTAGGGAGGGAGTTGTCGTCGCACCACCCTTTGGTGTGTGGAGTGCCGCGGGGCTCAATCCTCTCCCCGATTCTTTTAAACATCTTTATGTGCCCCCTTGTCCAGATTATCTGAAGCTTTGGGCTGGGTTGTCACCAATATGCTGATGACACTCAGCTCTATCTGCTGATGGATGGCCAAGCCAACTCAATCCCTGACACACTGACCAGATGTTTGGAAGCTGTGGCTGGATGGTTTCGTGGGAGACGACTGAAACTAAATCCTTCAAAGACAGAGGTCCTCTGGCTGGCTCGGTATGGTATGGGGATGAGGGACCAACTCCCTTCTCTTGCGGGGACCCAATTAGTGCCATTGAGTTCTATTAAGAGTTTGGGTGTAATCCTTGACGCCTCTCTTTCCATGGAGGCGCAGGTTACAACAACAGCCAAGGCGAAATTTTTCCACCTTCGCCGCCTCAAACAATTGGTCCCTTACCTTTCCTGCCCTGACCTGGCCAAAGTGATCCATGTGATGGTCACCTCCAGGTTTGACTACTGTAAGGGCTGCCCTTGAAGCTGTCCCAGAAACTCCAGCGGGTGCAGAATGCTGCAGTGAGGCTCCTCACAGGGTCTCTGCCATGGGAGCATATTCACCCAGCGCTTTTCCAGCTGCATTGGCTCCCGGTGGAGTACAGAGTCAGATCTAAGGTGCTGGTTTTGACTTTTAAAGCCCTTCACTGGCCCCGGCCTGGTGGAATGCTCTGTCTCTTGAGACCAGGGCCCTGCGGGATCTGATCTCTTTCTGCAGGGCCTGTAAGACAGAGTTGTTCCACCTGGACTTTGGCTCAGAATCAGTTTGATTCCCTCACCCTCTTTCTTTTTCCTTTCTCCTTTTATGTTGTATCTTAATCTTTTAAATTGTATTTTAATCAACTTGTTTTTATTATTGGCTGTTAGCCGCCCTGAGCCAGGTCTTCGCTGCGGAGGGCGGGGTATAAATAACAATTATTATTATTATTATTATTATTATTATTATTATTATTATTATCATCATCATCATCATCATCATCATCATCATCATCATTAATACTCTGCCACAGTTTCCTCTCAGTTGCATACCAGTCAGAGCCTCCGTACGACCAAGTTGTAATGGCTACTCCTCCGGTTAATGTACTGTACAGAACTTCTTGAACAGCAAGGAAGAACCAGAAAACTGGAGCTGCTTGATAGGGACAGTTATCAGTAAGATCTGAGCCACATTGAAACCATTTTTCCAACCGGGTGAACCGCGAAGGCATTGCCAGATTAATGTACTCTGCCACAGTTTCCTCTCAGTTGCGTACCATGGTCTCTTGAGCAGTGATCCAGGAAGGCAATTTATAATTAAATGTATAATGCCTAGGGAGATTTTTTAATACCCAGAGGAGTATAAGACACACCAAAACACATTGCCTCTTCATTTCCTTTCAGGTTGAGATACAAGGAGCATCCACCTTGACCTTCTGGGAGATATGAAGACCGTATACTTTTTCTATATTGTGTTTGCTCTGCTACTCATTCCCAATCCAGGTAAGCAATTATTTGAGTCCTAAATCGGACTGGAATGAGTAATACCACTGTGTAGGGCCAATGCTTATCCTCTTCCTCTTTTTCCCCCATTCCCCCGTTCTACATTTCCAATTCTCATATACAGTATCTACTTGCACTTGTGCGCTTGTGAACTGGTGGGTTGACAGGACCTGGGACAGATCAGTGGGAACTCATCCCACTGCGGGGATTCGAACTGCTGACCTTACAGTGAGCAACTCCAAGAGGCTCAGTGGTTTAGACCACAGCACCACCCACGTCTTTTCCAACTAAACACCTGGCTCGCTGAAAAGGCATTGCTATGGAAGAAAGGTGAACAGCTAAGTGCTCTTTTCACACTGAGTCTGATTGGACTTACTTGGTGCAAAAAAAAAAAGCTTTAAACTCTCTATCTTTCTTCTTGGGCAAAGGCCAATCATCATGCAGGTCAGGGACTGGTAGGGATGACCTTACATGGTGTCACAGGATAAACTGACTTCCTGTGACATCTCACGACAGCATCCTCACCTTGTCCCTTACAATGGAAATCACGCAGGTTAAATGCACATGCCGTGCAATTTTGAACCATGGCAGAGGCCTGAGTACACTGGGTACTAGTGGCAGGTTTGTGGGGGAATGGGGGTTAAAGTTTAAAGTTGGGTTAAAGCTTCAAGTTGGGTATACATACAGCAAGAAGGGGGATGCGGGTGGCGCTGTGGGTAAAACCTCATTGCTTAGGGCTTGCCGATCGCATGGTCGATGGTTCAAATCCCCACGGCGGGGTGAGCTCCCGTCTTTCGGTCCCAGCTCCTGCTCACCTAGCAGTTCGAAAGCACCCCTAACTGAAGTAGATAAATAGGGACCGCTTTATAGCGGGAAGGTAAACGGAGTTTCCGTGTGCTGCGCTGGTGCTGGCTCGCCAGAGCAGCTTCGTCACGCTGGCCATGTGACCCGGAAGTGTCTCCGGACAGCGCTGGCCCCCGGGCTCTAAAGTGAGATGGGCTCACAACCCTAGAGTCGGACACGACCGGCCCGTACGGGCAGGGGTACCTTTACCTTTACCTTGTTACAGCAAGACGGGAGGTGGAAGGAGACTGCCATATTCCTTTTTTGATGTGTTCTTCTGTGTTGCATCCATCTCTGCCATTTCTTCTTGTTAGAATAGGTGTTTGCCTGCCTGCTTGCTTGCTTGCTTGCTTGTTTTTTTTAAAAAAAACATCCACCTGAGTTTCTCTGCATTCTCTTAAATATTTTTTGCTGATATTGTTATTTATTAGATTTTATCATACCCACCATTCTACTTGAATTCTCTTGTAAGTGGATAGATAGCTAAAGGCCATTTGCTGCTCTGTTACTACAGGATTCACTGATGTTTCAGATGAAGAATCATGCATGTACGGCGATCTGGCAGGCTACTGTGTGTTGAAGGAATGCCCTCGTGACTTTACAGTCATTGGAAATTGTGGAGAAAAGCATCGTTGCTGTTATTACCGTAAGAATAAATACCCTATAACCGGATCTGATTTCTGGTCCAGTTTGTAATTTAGATTGTGCCAGATTCTGGACCAACCCAGCCCATCCTGTATCCATGAAATGAAAAACTTTGGCAATCCTATTGACTTGTATTGGGAAACCAGGGAGCTGATTAATGCCTATTCTAGAGAGGGGATATTGCCTCCCTGCTTGAAGGAGGCAATGATAAGACCACAAGCTCAGAAGCCCTCCCTAGATTTAAAAGATCTAAGTAATTACTGACTAGTTGCTGCTATCTCCTTATTATGCAATGTTCTTGAGTAGATGATCATGGACCAGATCCAGACGTTCTTGGAGGGAAATGATGTTCTAGATCCATTTCAATTGCAGTTGAGACCAGGTTTTGGCACAGGAAATCCCCATATGATGATCTCTGTCAGGAGAGAGACAGGGGAAATGTGTCCTTGCTAATTCTCCTCAACCTCTCAGGGTCTTTTGATACCACTGAGCATGGCATGCTTCTGAAGGGATTGTCTGAGTTGGGGGTGGGTGGCACTGCTTTGCAGTGGTTCTGGTCCAACTTGGATGGATGTTTCCAAAGGGTGATACTTGGAGAGTATTAGCCAGGGGGTGCTGGGTGTCAAAAGCTGAGGTGACCTCAGAGTACACAAGTGGGTGAGGGAGCCCAGCCAGCCAGTCTGCCAGCCCTTGGTGTTGGGAACAGGCAGACAGGCAGTTGCCACGCTGACCTTTCTTGTCCTTGCCTGGTCGCTGAGTGGCCAGTGCCAAAGGGGAACCTTTCTGCCACACAGGCCTGGTGGCACCCGCTGCTGCCTCCCAAGGTGCGTAAGGTGCTGGCCTCACGTTCACCTTTGGCCAGTCTCCGTTGGGACACTTGGGCTGGGAGCATCCTCTTCCCAGGCCCCTGTGGGGTGGCCTGAAGAGGCACCTCTCGTTGGGGTAGGCAGGGGACCAAGGCAGTGGGTGCCCAGAGGAGACCCAAAGAGAAAACAGAGGAAGCTGACCTTATAGCCTTAAATGCCTTTAAATGACTCAGGACTGCAATACCTCAAATACTGCCTCTCCCCATATCAACCGACTCAAAGGCTGCCAACTTCCTTTGAGGTCCTCCTTTGTCTGCCTCCTCCACAAGAGGTGGTAAGCCAAGAACAGGTCTTTTCTGAGGTGAATTCCCATTTATGGAATGCTCTCCACAGGCAAAAAAACAAAATAAAACAAAAAACTAATAAAGATCATCATGGGGGAAAAAATAAAAAATATATAAAAAGTCTTTGGCTGATAAAACCATACATGACCTTTGAAATAGGTTTGAGGGAATGGGGTTTGGGTTTTTTTGTTTTGTTTTGTTTTGTTTTGTTTTGTATTCTCATTTTGTATTTTAATGTTGTAAACCACTCTGTGATCTTCAGATGAAGAATGGTATAGGTATAGAGAAGTAGCAAATCAATAACTTCAATTTAATTTTATTGGCTATCCAAACCTAAGCAGAGTTTCATACTAACAGCAAGAAATAAGACCCACTCCTCCCTTGTAGAGTACAGATTTACCTCTAAGTAAGATTTCAGTTCTGTCCAGGTCTACGTTTTCACAAAGGTCAGTCAAATATTTACCTTTGCATAGTGTCATTTCGAAAGATTAAGAATGGAAAATGAAGAACATGCAAGAATGCGAAATGGGTAGAACCATAAATCTTTGCTCAAAGCTGAGGTTACCAACGTTAGTGCCTGCTGGACCTCTACTGATACCCAGGAAGTCTTTGAAGACCATACTCTCTGCCCCTTCATCAAGAGAAGACTTTCCACCTGGAGGTTTAAGTGAAGTGGATTGAGCTCTGAAAACTACAAATACTCTTCTGCCAGATAACTTTTGCTAAATTAACGTAGAATTAGAAATATTGGTTTAGGGTATTATATATAGATGGCATTTCACTTGCTTTCTCTCTCTGTGTATATGCAGGTAGAGAGCCTGTAAGAAACAGAAGGCAATGTGAGAGGATCTTTGGTTTATGTCGGCAATCCCAATGCACTATAGCATATTATCCTACAGGAAAATGTGCAGAGAATGTTCCATGCTGCAAACCAGTGTAAGTATGAAGCTCCCAGATATTGTGGTGGGTTGGACCTGATGACACTTTGGGTCCCTTCCAGCTGTACGATTCTATGATTCTATGAAAAATACTTGGTAATTAAAGTATTGATTCACTTGCAGGTGAATTGAAGATGGTGTGTTAGAAATATTCTTGCTGGCGGCTTGCACACACATTACACTTGCCCCAGATATTGTCAAGGCAAACAGTTCCTGAAGGTGGTTGTTCTTGTGCTTGTTGCTGTGAATTATAATATCAATAGCAAGAATACTTTATTTTAAAAATAGAACACTACAAATCAGCAACAAATGGAGTAGTGCGCTTGTTCAAGGGCAAGAGGTCAAATTTGACTTTGTCTTATTTTTTTTCCTTTGTATTCCTTTTCTCTCACAGATCTTTTGGCTGAAGGAGGTATCTACATTTGCTCTTACACTCCTGCTCATTGGAATGCAGAATAAAATTGACCTGTCTGCAGTGAAAGTATCTGTGTGTGCTTTTTCCCTTTCTGCTCATTTTGCTTATTTCTCTTAAAAGCCCCGTTCCATGCCCAATAAGCATGGGGCACCTTTGCCTGGCGGCACTGTGGCCCATAAGTTGCAGCAAAATCTCCTCTGTGTAATGGGCTTATGGGAAAAAGCTGTCCCGTGAGCAATGCCAGATTTACATATAAGCTAAACAAGCCATAGCTTAGGGCCCCACTTTCTTGGGGGCCCCAAAAAAAATTAAAGGGGGGGGCTGGATGTACATTTCCAATACAGTGGTACCTTGGGTTAAGAATTTAATTCGTTCTGGGGGTCTGTTCTTAACCTGAAACTGTTCTTAACCTGAAGACCACTTTTGCTAATGGGGCCTCCGGCTGCTGCTGTGTCACCAGAGCACCATTTCTGTTGTCATCCTGAAGCAAAGTTCTTAACCCGAGGTACTATTTCTGTGTTAGTGGATTCCGTAACCTGAAGCGTTTGTAACCTGGAGCATGTGTAACGCAAGGTACCACTGTATACACTGTCGGATTCTCTAGCCTCAGTCAGAGGAAACTGGCCACTCTCCAGGCACTTGAGATCCTTGTTGACCTCCCCGTCTGCGTCTCCCGGCAGGATACAGGCAAGGTCACTATCGGCGATCCCACTCAGCGTGAGAGGGACACACCACTCCTCCCCTCCTCCCTGCCTCCCCAGGGAGGGGGAAAGAGACAGACAGAAATCTATTTACATGTCTTTATTTCTGTCTTTGCGGCAGTACAGAGAAACGCGTCTGCACTCATCAGATTCCAAACAGTAGAGAGATAAACTCCACCCCTGTACTTCCAGTACAGGTCAGATGACACTCTGAGCTAACATCTGGTGCTCAGAACAGTGAATAGACTGCCCCTTCATTCCCATGGTACGGTCCCAAACATCAACATCCTGTTTTGCTTTCCAGACACCTGCAGCTCGCTCTTGCATTGCTGCTTTTTCCTGACCTGACATACACACACACACATTCATACATACATACATACACATACATACATATATACAAACATACAAAGAGAGGGCTGCCTTCAGACGTCTTCTAAAGGTTGCATAGTTACTCATCTCCTTGGCTTAGGGTCCTCATTACTCCCTAGCCTCTAACATTTCTCCAAGGAAAATCGGGATGTCGTAAGGAGAAATGGGGCATTCTGGAATCAAATCAGAAACTGGGGTTGTTTCTGTGAATCTGGGATGTCCCTGGAAAATATGAACACTTGGAGGGTCTGTTATTTCCAACCACAGTGTTCATATTGTTTCAATACAATGAATAGTATCCTTGGCTCTTATCTTATCCTTGGCTCCTTTCGATACACCTGCAAGAGAAAACATTTTAGATTCACATGCAGTGCACATTTTGTAATCAGACTCATCAAAAATCAATAGATACAGTCCATCTTTCTCTCTGGCAGAAAGATACAGCTCTCCATCTTTAAAGATTTTGCAACTCTCCTTATCATAGGACAACACCAGTCCTTTCTTTGTCATCTGAGAAACACTCAGCAAATTCAACTTCAAATCAGGAACATAATAAACATTATTTATAGTCAAGTTCAGACTTTCCAAGTACACAGTCCTGATTCCGATCACTGCCTTGCCGTGGTGAAGGGGCTTGAAGAACTCAGAGAAGCTATGAACTACGCCGAGCAGGGCACACAAGATGAACAGGTAATAGTGGAGAGTTTTGACCAAACGTGATCCACCTGGAGGAGGAACCGGCAATCCACTCCAGTATCCCTGCCAAGAAAACTCCATTGACAAAGACAACAGGCATATAAAAGTTATGACGCTGGACGATGAGCCCCTCAGGTCCAAATATCCTCTGACTCTGAAGCAGGGCTTTCATTTTCATAGACCATGAGGAATAATTGTCATTAGTTAGGGGGGGCTGGATAAGGTAAACCCGCCCCTTTCTTGGCATCCATCTTGATTCCAAGTTACAGCTTTTAGCTAAGAGCTGAAAAATCCAACGGTCTGTGAGCTGTTTACAGCTGTACTCTACAAGCTGCAAGCCCTTCGCAGCAAGCTAACGCTGAAAAATCCAACAGCCTTTTTCCATCCTCTGAGCCTTTTACAGCTCTGGCTTGCTTTCCGCTTGCCTTTGATGCTTAATAAGCCCATTAATCAGCCCAAAGTACGCACGACTCCTTGGCAGGCGATGGCAGTTCTTATCAGGCTCCTCCGGAATGCGTGGGATGTGGCTTTCTCTGTCTGTTTTAATCCAAAAACAGCAGTTCCTCAGTGAACCGGAGAACCGTTCAATCCGCGTTCATCATGCAGCCATCAATCAGCAACCTTCAGGGGTCCGTGGAACGTCGCAAATCAGCAAAAACGTCTCCACCGGGTGCTCCAACCGTCCTTAGCTGTGCTTTGTAGCCTTCACCATCCGCGTGCTACCACTTGTTGGAAAACTTGCCCCCTCGGGAGAGGATGGCCCCTCTCCCAGGCTCCCGGGGGTTTGTTTACTGGTGATCTACTCTGGCTGTCGACGCCACGGCAGTCCAGGAAGATCTTGATAGGCGACATCTCCCTGTGTGGAAGATGCACACCCCTTCTTCCTTGCATACAAGCAGGGGAAAGAAGATAGTCAGAAACTCTTTTACATCTTGTTTATTTCTGACTGTTCAACTCTACAAAAAACATGTCCGATCAGTTCAGTCTCCTCCGAGCAACTGACACAGACTTCCTTCACATACGCAACAGGAAGGTTTCATATTACACACAGAACAAAGCCCTGGGAATCCTGTGAACTTCCGGGAACATTCTTTCCAATAGCTAGCCACATCATGTGATGTAAACACCGAGCTGCCAGTGGTACCTCTGGTTTAGTACTTAATTCGTTCCGGAAGTCCGTTCTTAACCTGAAACTGTTCTTAACCTGAAGACCACTTTAGCTAATGGGGCCTCCTGCTGTTGCTGTGCCACCAGAGCACGATTTCTGTTGTCTTCCTGAAGAAAAGTTCTTCACCTGAGGTAATATTTCTGGCTTAGTGGAGTCTGTAACCTGAAGCGTATGTAACCTGAAGCATATTTAACCCGAGGTACCACTGTATATAAGATAAAAAATAAATAAAATAAAACCTACATGCAACAACAGTGTTTCGTGTTGTGTAGGCTCCATATTAGTTCCATAAATTACCATATAGCATATATTCAACACAAAAAACAGTGACAATTTATTGTTGACAAAGGACAGCTGGACATATAAAGGGCCCCATTACCTTCATTAGCTTAGGGCCTCATGAAATCTAAATTCAGCCCTGTGCATGAGCCTTTGCTGTGGAGGTAAAGGGAAATCCTATGTAGGAATGCTTCCCCTGGAGCTCACAATTATTTTGCTTTGAGAACTTCCCTCTCACCCATCCTCAAATTAGAGCCTTTACAGAGCAATTTTGGGATGATCGTTGACAGGGCCAGAAATGATTTTTCTCTCTAAAACTGAGGCACTTGGTTATTGTTTTGCCTTTCCCTCAGTGAAATTATGGCTTTCCTTTGTTAGGTGGAAGAACATTGTTTGTGTGAGGGGGGAAATGGCATTGGGTAGGATCAACATGGTATAGGGGAGAACCTATAAGGGGTCTCAGGGGTGGATTGACCACAGCAAACCCAAGCGTGGGTTCGGTATCTGCTTGCTTTAAGTCTGCACCCTGGTCTCCCAGTGAGACCTCGCTTGCCTGGCTTGCACCACAGCAAACTTCAACACGGACCGATTCCCATTGTTCTGGTTTGGAGGGGTTCAAACCCAGCAGAACCATTCCACCAACATGGAGCTTGTGAGATGATGTACTGATCCTTTGACTGAATGCCAACCCTTGCCCTGCCTGCTGCCATCAAGAAATATTTGGCCTGACTTTAATCCCATCACTGTTGAACGGTCTGGTGATCTGGCTGCTCTCATGGGTCACATCATGCTCTTGCCTGGGCAGCTAACTACCTCTATGAGGAACATTCTTTTTTTATTGCATTGAGATCAAAGAGGTATAAGAAAAGATTGGATAGAGGGATAGCTCTCCTGCTACTTAAATGATGCTGTGAAGCGTATCAGCTGCATCCACTCACTCCATACGCAATCCAAATATATGCAATGCTTGCAAACAGAACATGATGACAGAGAATCTTTGTTGGAAGTAAGGGGCAAATCTTTCCTGAACAAGAGAGTTATTCCCCTCCACCCCCAAAAAAGTTATCACTGGTGAAAGGATCGTGGTGTTAGCTATTTGCAGACTAGTTGCACTGCAGAGAGCTTGCTGGGGAGACCACACATTACAAGGAACGCAAAACAACTTTAGCAAGGGTTTACTAACAAAAACAAAAACACCTTTTACAGTAAACATATCAATAAGCATGACCCATCCACCAACCCAACCCCCAGAGTACTGAGAGAGCTCTTTATATACTATACCCAATTGCAGAAACAGCTTAATTAACACAACTTAACAGCACCTGCTATAGCCCTTCACAACTGTAAAACTAGGTCATGTTATTTGCTCTGGCCCTTACAGACATACACATCTTGTGGAACAATAATGAACCTTCAAATTTAAAGAGATCACTCAAGAGGTAGGACCACCTCGGAGTCAAAGCCCAAGAGTCCAAGATCAGGACATGAGCTTCAGCACTGCATGGCAGCTACGACACTGCCCCCCAAAATGCCCATGCCGACTCCCCAAACTAGTAAGCTCAAGATATGGTCTCCTCACTCATGGGAGGCATGTGTCATGCAGGAATGTTGGCCTTGCCAGCACATGCTTCCTTTGCATGGTAGGATCTGTTCCTTTCTATGGATGTTGGAAGTTTCACTGGGTTACTTTAGACAAGGTAAATTTACTAATGAAATTAATTGACCTTGACCTTCAACATGAAAGGTTGAAGATAAAACCACCTGTGCCCCAAGGCCCTTCCGATTCCTACGCATAGCCTCATAGGCCCTTTCTATATGTTACACACTGTGCCTGGAAATATTCATTTCTACCTACATGAATCAGAAGGAGATAGTTTGTATGTTATCTCTGGGGCAGAATCAGAGAAATGTTCCCAGAGTTCTGGCAATGCTGATTTGAGACTGCACTTTATGTTGAAGAATATGAAATCGAAAAGAGAGATTTTTAGAAATAGAATGGGGGAAAATGATTGATTATTTGAAGATGCACTGTAAACAAATCACAACATTAGCAGGCCTGATATAAACACATGCAGTTAGTAATAATCAACGGGGAAATATCAGGGCAAATGAATAAATAGATTTAAATTGGTTATGCAGTAATGAAAAGATATAAAATATAAAATAAATAACCACAGAAAGGAGGGGAGAGAGAGTGAGAGAGAGTGCACTGTATATTTTGTACTATGCGTTATCGCTGATGCTGTCCATTTGAGAGCAGCTGGGCCACAGGGGGTGCCAGAAAGCGGTTTATAAAGCACCATTTGACTGCCTTGGGACTCCACTCAGGATTTGTGTAGATGTTTTGCAAGAAAGAAGATATGGATTATTCCTTGGGGATTACTCCTGAAGCATAGCCACAAGGCAGTGAAGGTAGAGGATCAAAGTTTTTCTTCTCCTAGATGGGCTCCCATCCCAGGTTAAGGAGCCCCACCTGCCCCTCATTTCCTCAACATAATGATAATAATAATGAATAATAATAATAATAATAATAATAATAATAATAATAATAATAATATAACTTCCCTAAACAGGGCTGCCGTTAGATGTCTTCTAAAAGTCAGATAGTTGTATATTTCCTTGACATCTAATGGGAGGGCGTTCCACAGGGCAGGCACCACTACCAAGAAGGCTCTCTGCCTGGTTCCCTGTAACCTCACTTCTTGCAGTGAGAGAACCGCCAGAAGGCCCTTGAGCTGGACCTCAGTGTCCAGTCTAAACAATGGGGGTGGAGACGCTCCTTCAGGTATACTGAGCCAAGGCCGTTAGGGCTTTAAAGGTCAGCACCAACACTTTGAATCGTGCTTGGAAACATACTGTGGGCCAATGTAGGTCTTTTAGGATTGGTGTTATATGGTTTCGGCAACCACTCCCAGTCACCAGTCCAGTTGGTGCATGTGCAGAATCTGCCTTCTTGACTATTGGGCCCAGTATTAGTCTTGTCCACTCAATTCTTTGAAGCTTGCCTACATTTGCAGGGGACAGACAAGTCCCTAATTTACTCTGGATTTGAGACCCATCAGCTACCCTCACTCCATTCTATGGAGTGTGGTGGAGTCTCCTACTTTGGAGGTCTTTAAGCAGAGGCTTGACAACCATATGTCAGGAGTGCTCTGATGGTGTTTCCTGCTTGGCAGGGGGTTGGACTCGATGGCCCTTGTGGTCTCTTCCAACTCTATGATTCTATGATTCTATGATTCTATGATTCTGGTTTAGCCAGCCATTAGACAGCTTTTAGGCACCACAGGTAGAGTTGAGTGCAGGTAGGGGATCAAATGTTGTAACAAGCCTGTCCTCTTCAACGTTTTACTTTCTCTCTCTCTATAAGAATTTCTGTGGACACCCATGCTTCTACCTTTGAGGTTACAATTAAATTATTTTTAAAAGGAGATGGAAGAGACTTTGCTCAGTGGCAATGATGATTGAGTGGATCTATAGGTGCTAATGGGGTATGAAACCATATTTCCAATCCAGTGAATCTTGACTGCATCGTCAGGTTAATGTACTGTACAGAACTTCTTCTGCTGTACAGAACAGCAAGGACAAACATGCAAACTGGTGCTGCTTGATAGGGACCTCAGTTATTAGTAAGACCTGAGCCACATTGAAACCATTTTTCCAACTGGGTGAACCGCAAAGGCATTGGCAGATTAATGTACTCAGTGATTATTATTATTATTATTATTATTATTATTATTATTATTATTATCATCATCATCATCATCATTAATACTCTGCCACAGTTTCCTCTCAGTTGCATACCAGTCAGAGCCTCCGTACGACCAAGTTGTAATGGCTACTCCTCCGGTTAATGTACTGTACAGAACTTCTTGAACAGCAAGGAAGAACCAGAAAACTGGAGCTGCTTGATAGGGACAGTTATCAGTAAGATCTGAGCCACATTGAAACCATTTTTCCAACCGGGTGAACCGCGAAGGCATTGCCAGATTAATGTACTCTGCCACAGTTTCCTCTCAGTTGCGTACCATGGTCTCTTGAGCAGTGATCCAGGAAGGCAATTTATAATTAAAAGTATAATGCCTAGGGAGATTTTTTTTAATACCCAGAGGAGTATAAGACACAGCAAAACACATTGCCTCTTCATTTCCTTTCAGGTTGAGATACAAGGAGCATCCACCTTGACCTTCTGGGAGATATGAAGACCGTATACTTTTTCTATATTGTGTTTGCTCTGCTACTCATTCCCAATCCAGGTAAGCAATTATTTGAGTCCTAAATGGGACTGGAATGAGTAATACCACTGTGTGGAGCCAATGCTTATCCTCTTCCTCTTGTTTCCCTGTTTCCCCGTTCTACATTTCCACTTCCCATATACAGTATCTACTTCCACTTGTGTGCTTGTGAACTGGTGGGTTGACAGGACCTCGGACAGAGCACCGGGAACTCACCCCACTGCGGGGATTCGAACCGCTGACCTTACAGTCAGCAAGTCCAAGAGGCTCAGTGGTTTAGACCACAGCACCACCCACATCTTTTTCAACTAAACACCATGCACAGTGAAAAGGCGTCGCTGTGGAAGAAAGGTGAAGATCTAAATGCTCTTTTCACACTGTGTATGATTGGACTTACTTGGTGCGAAAAAAGCTTTAAACTCTCTATCTTTCTTCTTGGGCAAAGGCCAATTATCATGCAGGTCAGGGACTGGTAGGGATGCTCTTACATGGTGTCACAGGATCAACTGACATCCTGTGACATCTCACGACAGCATCCTCACTTTGTCCCTAACAACGGAAACCACGCAGGTTAAATGCACATGTCATGCAATTTTGAACCATGGCAGAGGCCTGAGTACACTGGGTACCAGTGGCAGGTTTGTGTGGGGATTGTGGGTTAAAGTTTAAAGTTGGGTTAAAGCTTAACGTTGGGTATACGTACAGCAAGACGGGAGGTGGAAGGAGTCTGCCATATTCCTTTTTTAATGTGTTCTTCTGTGTTGCACCCATCTCTGCTATTTCTTCTTGTTAAAATAGGTGTTTGCTTGCTTGCTTGTTTTTTTTAAAAAAATCCACCTGAGTTTCTCTGCATTCTCTTAAATATTTTTTGCTGATATTGTTATTTATTAGATTTTATCATACCCACCATTCTACTTGAATTCTCTTGTAAGTGGATAGATAGCTAAAGGCCATTTGCTGCTCTGTTACTACAGGATTCACTGATGTTTCGGATAAAGAATCATGCGTATATGGCGATGTGCCAGGGCACTGTGTGTCAAAGGAATGCCCTGATGTATATGAAGACATTGGAAATTGTGGAGGAAAGCTTCGTTGCTGTCATTACGGTAAGAATAAAGACCCTATAACCGGATCTGATTTCTGGCCCAGTTTGTAATTTAGATTGTGCCTGATTCTGGACCAACCCAGCCCATCCTGTATCCATGAAATGAAAAACTTTGGCAATCCTATTGACTTGTATTGGGAAACCAGGGAGCTGATTAATGCCTATTCGTTTCCTGCTTGGCAGGGGGTTGGACTCGATGGCCCTTGTAGTCTATTCCAACTCTATGATTCTATGATTCTATTCTAGAGAGGGCATATTGCCTCCCTGCTTGAAGGAGGCAATGATAAGACGACAAGCTCAGAAGCCCTCCCTAGATTCACATGATCTAAGTAATTACTGGCTAGTTTCTGCTCTCTCCTTATTATGCAATGTTCTTGAGTAGATGATCATGGACCAGATCCAGACGTTCTTGGAGGAAAGTGATTTTCTAGATCCATTTCAATTGTAGTTGAGACCTGGTTTTGGCACAGAAATTCCCTGTATGCTGATCTCTGTCAGGAAAGAGACAGGGGAAATGTGTCCTTGTTCATTCTCCTCAACCTCTCAGGGTCCTTTGATACCACTGAACATGGTATGCTTCTCAAGGGACTGTCTGAGTTGGGGGGGGGGGTATTGCACTGCTTTGCAGTGGTTCTGGTCCAACTTGGATGGATGTTTCCAGAGGGTGATACTTGGGTAGTATTGGCCAGGGGGTGCTGGGTGTCAAGTGCGGAGGTGATCTCAGAGTATACAAGTGGGTGAGGGAGCGCAGCCAGCCAGTCTGCCAGCCCTTGGTGTTGGAAACAGGCAGACAGGCAGTTGCCACACTGACCTTTCTTGTCCTTGCCTGGTCGCTGAGTGGCCAGTGCCAAAGGGGAACCTTTCTGCCACACAGGCCTGGTGGCACCCGCTGCTGCCTCCCAAGGTAAGTAAGGTGCTGGCCTCACATTCACCTTTGGCCAGTCTCCATTGGGACACTTGGGCTGGGAGCATCCTCTTCCCAGGCCCCTGTGGGGTGGCGTAATGAGGCACCTCTCTTTGGGGTGGGCGGGAGACCAAGAGAGGCGGCAGTGGGTGCCCAGAGCTGTCCCAAAGAGAAAAGAGAGGAAGCTGACCTATATAGCCTTAAATGCCTTTAAATGACTCAGGACTGCAATACCTCAAACATTTCATCTCCCCATATGAACCGACCCAAAGGCTGCTAATTTCCTTTGTCTGCCTCCTCCACAAGAGGGTGGTAACCCAAGAACAGGTCTTTTCTGAGGTGAATTCCCATTTATGGAATGCTCTCCACAGGCAAAAAGAAAGAAAAAAAGTGTCCTTATAAAAAGGTATTTGCTTGGTTTTTTATGAAAAATAATTTGGAAATGTTGGGTCTGGGGACATAGTTCTTAAGAAGCATAGAGGCAATTAATAAAGATCAGAATGTGAAACTTATAATAAATTACGTATTGACAGAGAGCTTCCCAATTACAAAGGGCACAAGACAGGGCTGCCCACTGTCACCCTTATTGTTTATATCAGTACTGGAAGTACTACTTTAAAATACAAGAGAAACAGAAAAAATCATAGGAATAAAAGGCGGATAAAAGGAATATAAGGTCAAAGCCTTCGCTGATAACATACCTTGACATTACAAGAACCTCAATTTTTGACAGTAGAAGCACTAAAAGTAATTGAAGAATTTGGAGTGATGGCAGGATTTAAAATTAATAAAAGTAAAACAAAAATGTTGGTAAACAACATGAATGGGGAACAACTAGACCAATTACAAAGCAAAATGGAAATAATAATTGTAAAGAAAATAAAATATCTGGGTGCCTGGCTCTCCCCCCAAAATACAAACCTATTTAAGGATAACTACAAAACAACATAAGGGACGCGGGTGGCGCTGTGGGCTAAAGCCTCAGCGCCTAGGGCTTGCCGATCGAAAGGTCGGCGGTTCGAATCCCCGCGGCGGGGTGCGCTCCCGCTGCTCGGTCCCAGCGCCTGCCAACCTAGCAGTTGAAAGCACCCCCGGGGGCAAGTAGATAAATAGGTACCGCTTACCAGCGGGAAGGTAAACGGCGTTCCGTGTGCGGCTCTGGCTCGCCAGAGCAGCGTTGTCACGCTGGCCACGTGACCCGGAAGTGTCTCCGGACAGCGCTGGCCCCCGGCCAATAGATGTGAGATGGGCGCACAAACCCCAGAGTCTGGCAAGACTGGCCCGTTCGGGCAGGGGTACCTTTACCTTTACCTTTACCTTTACAAAACAACATGGAAAGAAGTAACAATAAATTTGGAAATATGGCATAGATTGAAACAATCTTTTTGTGGAAGAATAGCAGCCATTAAGATGACTGTCTTACCTAAGATGCCCTTAGGTATCTATTTCAAACCATCCCGATAGTCACAGGACAAGGTCAATTCAACGAGTGGCAAAAAATGATCTCAAAGTTTGTATGGCAGGGGAAGAAGCCTAGAATAAAATTTAAAATTCTAATGGACAGAAAGGAAAGAGGAGGTTTTTCACTACCAGATCTTAAAATATATTATGAAGCTGCATGTATAACAGGGCTAAAAGAGTGGTTCAGTATAAAAAACATAGATGGAGGGGTTCGGAAACAGATATGGGTGGCATGCAAAAAATTTTGCCCAGCGTATCTGCCTCTGGCACAGCACCCATGCTGTGCGCCAGTACTACAGTTCTTGTGGTCCATGCATACCAAAACGTGGTGCTTCGCCCCGATCAGGAAATGTCGCCATTCCTTGAACGCAGCCACAATCGCAAGCAATTCCTTATCGTAGATAGTTTAGTTCTGCTCCAGCCTTTCAGGCTTTTGAGGGGAAAAAGCACACAACTGCCACTCCCCCTCTCCATCTGGTTGTAGCAGCACTGCCCCTATTGCACGATCCCAGGCATCTGTCTCAACTTGCAGAGGTTGCTCGTGGTTGACGTGCAGCAGTTGTTCTCCCTCTGTGACTCCGCAGTCCAGACAAACTTCTTCTTAGCACTAAGACAGTCCGTTATGGGCGCCGTCAGTTTTGCGAAGTTCTTGATGAACTTCCTGTAAGTGTGCTGAAACCCAAGAAATGCTGGACGTCTTTCCGATTCTTGGGGCTCTCCCATTAAACCACGGCCTTCACCTTCTCCGGATCCATGGCCACGCCCTTGTCTGACAGCCTGTAACCCAGGAATTCTACCTCTTTCACGTGGAAACGACACTTCTCCAGCTTCACCCACAAGCGATGCTCCTTGAGTCTGCTCAGGACTTGATGCACGTCCTCTACATGCTGTTATGTTTCTCATTGTCTGAGTACACTAGCACGTCCTCCAAAAAGCAAACGCAGTTACAGTACAGCAACGGCCCAAGCACGTGATGCATGAAGGCTTGGAAACAGTGACTTCCCAACTGCAATCCGAAAGGCATGACGAGATATTCAAACGCCCCCTGCGGGGTGAACATGGTGGTCTGCCATTCGTTGCCCTCATGCACTCTGATGAGGTTGTTGGCCCCCCGGAGATCCAAGTTGGTGAAAATTTCCCTCTTCCGCACCCTGGCTAGAACGTCGTCGATCCGGGGCATCAGGAAGGCCACCGGTTCTGTCAGGCTGTTTAGGACCCTGTAATCAATGACCAATCTCTTCTCGTTAGTCAATTTCTTGTCCACGAAGAACACTGGGCTCCCCCTTGCTGCCTTGGATTCCCTGATGAATCCTCTCTTTAGATTTTTCTCAATAAAGTCCTTCAGGTCCTTGATCTCTCACTCCGACATGGAGTAGAGCTTCCCCACCAGCAGTGTGGCCCCAGGGATCAGGTTGATCTGGCAATCATATGGTCGATGCGGTGGCAACGTGTCAGCCTCTTTCTCGCTGAACACCTCCTGTAAGTCCCGATAACACGGAGGAATTTCAGTCGTCCCTGTGAGGTGAGTGAGGCTGAGAGACATCAAAAAAAGTGTGACTAGCCCAAGGTCACCCAGCAGCTGCATGTGGAGGAGCGGAGACGCGAACCCGGTTCACCAGATTACGAGTCTACCACCCTTAACCACTACACCACACTGGCTCTTATTGGACAATACTAACAATAAGAAGTAAAAATGTATAATATGGCCAATGTAACGAACAGTATATGTAAATGAGTATAGATGGAAAACAAGAATTCTGTTCCAGTAACAAGAAGCCGAAAGCACCAGCCTGAAGATGACGAGTGAGACCTCGTCGAAACGTCGCCCAGACACCCCGACTCTTACACGGGAAGACACCCGAAGACACCAAAACCTACATTCCTGTACCCGTGAAAATCTACGAAAGCAAAACAAGAATTGTATATATAGGAAGATTTATTTGTTTATAGACATCTTACAGACAAAAATGGAAGAACAACAACTATATACAAAATGGATAAAGACAATGTGAACACATAAAGGCTACATAAAGAAGCCGGAAGAAGGAAGGAGGGAAGTCAGCTCTTAGGAGCAAGTATGAATGTAAAAAGCAGTGTAGTGACTGCTCCCCGCATAAAACGACCTTTGTGACCTTTGCGTGGACGCGCGCAGCCCCTGGATCTGGAGCAGCTCCATCAGCATAGGCTTGGCTTTGCCTTCCCTCAGGTGGGATACCTGGAGGTCTCCGCCTACCCCAGTCAGCTGTCCAATTCCACCAGGGGGAAGCGTTGCCAAGGATATCTGGCCAGGTAGGGGAGGGATTACCTGCCCACACAATAGAGGGAGGATCTTACCTGGGAATCCTCACTTGGCTCCAGAGCTTCTCCCACCCTACCCACCCTCAGTTAATGCATTATTTTGCAGGTTAACTTTTCTTCATAGTTTTGCAGGTTAACTTTTCTTCACAGGTATGCGGGCGCTCCTACGTTAAGGTCGCTGTCAAAGGGCCGGAAAGGAATTTCCCTGCATTGGCAGGTTCTGCCTTTCCCCTTAGCAAAACGTCACAACTTTGGCAGTATCAGGCCTTGGGAGGAATCCTTTTGTCCATCTTCCTCTTTGCAGCGGCGATTCCAGGGTTCCCCGTTAAAGGGGTTTCTGAAGGGAGGCTTTGACCGTATGCTGAAAGGTTGTCATTGCTCTCCCCTGCGGCGGCGGCATAACGGGAGCGGCTATCTCTGCTTGAACATATGTTCTCTAGAGCTAGCCCATCCCCCACACAAACACTGGATAACCCTGATGCTCCCTAGGTCCCCGGCTGGGGAGGGAGAATAACCACATTTGAAATTTAATAAAGTTGTGGCCAATTTAATCCCATAGCACGTTGTCTTGAGTCATTATTCCACATGACGGGGGGACCGCTTGGGATCTGGGGACTCCGCCTGTCCATGCAATATGTGTATGTACAGTATGTAAATAAATAAAAAAACTAATAAAGGTCATCAGGGGAAAAATATTTAAAATATATAAAAAGGTCTATTGCTGATAAAACCATACGTGACCTTTGAAATAGGTTTGTGGTAATGGGTTCTGGGTTTTTTTGTTTTGTTTTGTATTCTCATTTTGTATTTTAATGTTGTAAACCACTCTGTGATCTTCAGATGAAGAATGGTATACGTAAGTAGCAAATAAATAATTTTAATTTAATTTAATTGGCTATTCAAACCTAAGCAGAGTTTCATCCTAACAGCAAGAAATAAAACCCACTCCTCCCTTGTAGAGTACAGATTTGCCACTAAGTGAGATACCATTTCTGTCCAGCTCTAAGTTTCAGTCAAATATTTATCTTTGCATAGTGTCATTTTGAAAGATTAAGCATGGAAATTCAGAACATGAAAGAAAGCGAAATGGATAGAACCATAAATGTTTGCTCAAAGCTGAGGTTACCGACGTTAGTGCCTGCTGGACCTCTACTGGTACCCAGGAAGTCTTTGAAGACCATACTCTCTGCCCCTTCATCAAGAGAAGACTTTCCACCAGAAGTGGATTGACTTCTGAAAATTACAAATACTCTTCTGCCAGATAACTTTTGCTAAATTAATGTAGAATTAGAAATAATGGTTTAGGGTATTATATTTAGATGGCATTTCACTTGCTTTCTCTCTGTGTTTATTTGCAGCTAGAGAACCCGTAAGAAACAGAAGGCAATGTGAGAAGATCCATGGGAAGTGTTACAAATCCAAATGCAAAACTATACATTATACTAGAGGAAAATGTGCAGTGAATATTGTATGCTGCTCAAATGTGTAAGTATAAAGCTCCCAGATATTGTGGTGGGTTGGACCTGATGACACTTTGGGTCCCTTCCAGCTGTACGATTCTATGATTCTGTGAAAAATACATGGTATTTAAAGTATTAAATCGCTTGCAGGTGAATTGAAGATGGTGTGTTAGAAATATTCTTGCTGGCGGCTTGCACACACATTACACTTGCCCCAGATATTGTCAAGGCAAACAGTTCCTGAAGGTGGCTGTTCTTTTGCTTGTTGTTGTGAATAATAATATCAATAGCAAAAATACTTTATTTTAAAAATAGAACACCACAAATCAGCAACAGATGGAGTAGTGCGCTTGTTCAACGGCTCTAGGTCAAATTTGACTTTGTCTTATTTTTTTCTTTTTATTCCTTTTCTCTCACAGACCAATAGTCTGAAGAAGTTATCTACATTTGCTCTTACACTCCTGCTCATTGGAATGCAGAATAAAATTGTACCTGTCTGCAGCGAAAGTATCTGTGTGTGCTTCTTCCCTTTCTGCTCATTTTACTTATTTCTCTTAAAAGCCCCATTCCATGCCCAATAAGCATGGGGCGCCTTTGCCTGGCGGCACTGTGGCCCATAAATTGCAGCAAAATCTCCTCTTTGTAATGGGCTCATGGGAAAAAGCTGTCCCATGAGCAATGCCAGATTTACATATAAGCTAAACAAGCCATAGCTTAGGGCCCCACTTTCTTGGGGGCCCCCCAAAAAATTAAAGGTTAAAAACTGGATGTATATTTCCAATACAGTGGTACCTCGGGTTAAGAACTTAATTCGTTCTGGAGGTCTGTTCTTAACCTGAAACTGTTCTTAACCTGAAGACCACTTTAGCTAATGGGGCCTCCGACTGCTGCTGTGCCACCAGAGCACGATTTCTGTTGTCATCCTGAAGCAAAGTTCTTAACCCGAGGTACGATTTCTGTGTTAGCAGATTACGTAACCTGAAGCATATGTAACCTGGAGCATGTGTAACGCAAGGCACCACTGTATACACACACACACACACACACATACACACACACACACACATACATACATACATACAAACATACAAAGAGAGGGCTGCCTTCAGACGTCTTCTAAAGGTTGTATAGTTACTCATCTCCTTGGCTTAGGGTCCTCATTACTCCCTACCCTCTAACATTTTTCCAAGGAAAATCGGGATGTCCTAAGGAGAAGTGGTGCATTCTGGGATCAAATCAGAAACTGGGGTTGCTTCTGTGAATCTGGGATGTCCCTGGAAAATAGGGACACTTGGAGGGTCTGTTATTTCCCACCACAGTGTTCATATTGTTTCAATACAATGAATAGTATACAGTGTTGGAAAACTTGCCCCTTGGGAGAGTCTGGCCCCTCTCCCAGGCTCCCGGGGGTTTGTTTACCGGTGATCTACTCTGGCTGTTGACGTCCCGGCAGTCCAGGAAGATCTTCATAGGCGACATCTCCCAGTGTGGAAGATGCACACCCCCTTCTTTCTTGCCTACCAGCAGGGGAAAGAAGATAGTCAGAAAGTCTTTTACATCTTGTTTATTTCTGACTGTTCAACTCTACAAAAAACATGTCCGATCAGTTCAGTCTCCTCCGAGCAACTGACACAGTCTTCCTTCACATACGCAACAGGAAGGTTTCATATTACACACAGAACATAGCCCTGGGAATCCTGTGAACTTCCGGGAACATTCTTTCCCACTGGTAGCCACATCATGTGATGTAAACACCAAGCTGCCAGTTTGCAGCTGCGTTGTACTCATATTCCAACATACTCCCCCATATGAATCAACGTTAGCTGCGAACAAAGCTTCATCCAGAGAAGAAAACAAACAGTTGTTATACACGTAACAATCCCATGTTGTTTCAGTTCCACCTTTGGAACTACCTGCCACTGGTTTCACCAGTGTAACTTTCTGGTTGTCTGTTTTCCAAAGAATGAGTGCTTCTGCATTACCTTGGCTAGGGAAGGTTGTGTTACGCTTAGCAACTCCCAGTCGTGTCTTTGTCTCTGACTTAGACACACCTTTAACCTGGCTTGAGTTGTTAACAATAGTAACACATGCAACAGCTGAGTTAGCAAACTCTTGCGAATACCTCTTGGGTGGTACACCTTTGGGACTCTCTCAGATCTGCGAATGAAGTGCAAATCCTCCTTGCTGACTGGTTCATCCTCTGGACGTTTTGGAGAACCACACCCAACAGTAAACAATGGTTCTTTGAATTCTAGTTCAGCCTTAACCTGTGAAGGTCTAGACATTGTGTGTGAACCTCTCTCAATGACTGTGTCAGCAGAACTCTGAGCTCTCTGTGTCACTTTCAGTATCAGAATATTCATCTGAACTGTCATCAGTGGGAAATGTATCCATAACCTCTCTCTCTTGTCTAGGTGTGCTCTCTAGAAACTGTGTGAGAATCACCTGACCTGATTCAGACAAAATTACTCTGTAGAGACCCTTTTCATAACCCACAAAAATGCCTTTTGCATTCTTAACCCCTTTTGGAGTTTCCGCTTGCACATGAGATCCAAAAACCTTAAAGTGTTTTACAGAAGGTTTCCTGTGGAAGAGCTTCTCAAAAGGAGAGCATTCCATACATTTTGAAACCTTTCTCACCCAAGTGTAGCAGAAAGAGGATAAAGATTCAGCCCAGAACTCATGCGGCAAGTGTGAACTCAGCAATTGTGCCTTCATGCCATTCTGCAACTCTTTGTTCACCTTTACACACACACTCTGGTTCCATGAAGCTTCAGAGACTGCAATTTTATGCTCTATCCCTTGTTTCTCGAGGAAATCCTGAAAATCCTGTGAAAGAAAAATTGGCTTTTCATCTGTGAAAAGATAATCAATATTAGCATCATGAACAGTTTTAACCTTATCACAAAACTCTTTAAACCTTGCTAAGGTTTCTTCTGGTGATTGCAATATGTAAATCTATACATATTGAGAGTAGTGATCATCAACAAATAGAAGATAGTATTTAGAATTGCCTCTAGATGGCGCTAGAGGACCAATTACATCAGCATACACTTAAAATGCCATGCAAAGATCTTCCAGTCTGCCCAGTGGTGCAGGAAGCCTCTCAGGCACCTGGGGCGAACCGCCCATAGTGGTGGGACACATGGCAGCCATAGGGACAGGATGGGGTGCACAGTGCCCATAGGGATGGGATGCGCCATGGGGCCTCAGCCACCCTACAGCTGGGGGGGAGGCAGTGGGCGGACAGCGCGGAGCCTGCGGGTGCCAAGATGCATGGCTCGGGTGCACTGCAGGCCCTACAGTGAGTGCTGTCCACAATTTTGTCACCCCCGTCAGGGTGACACCTGGAGTGGGCCACCCCTCAACCCTCTTTCTACACCCCTGAGTCTGCAACTGAGTCATCCAGAGTCTCATTAGTCACCTCTGACATCACCAGCTCTGGACCACATGAAGCAAGCAACACTCATGGGCCAAAGTGGCAATGAAGTTGGCAATGAAGTTATTCTTGTTGCCTTCACTTCTGCTTGACAGATCCAGTCACTTAAGTTCAGTGAGTTCCCTCTCACTTGCATACCTAGCATGCTTTTTTCTGTTTGCCTTTGCTTCGTAAAATAAATGGCAGTGTGCCCTTTGCAGCACTTGAAAGACCCTCAGGAGAAGCTGCTTTGATTTTCTGCAAGACTTGGAAGGAGTGTCAAAAAGCAAAGCTTTAGACTTCCGGGGTGGCGCCATCGGTAATGGCCGCTTCCCTCTGATTTGGAGGGACAGAGCTCCGCGGAAATTGGGTCTTTACCGCAACGGCGCAGCGGGGACCCCTCAAAAATCACAGGCGGGTGAAGCCTGTGAACCTGGGACTCAGCGGGCACCGTTTGCGCCCCCCAACTGCAAAAGGAGCTCGGCAACGGGTCCAGAGCAGAGCGGGGGTGGCGTGGTGCTGTGAGCCAATTGCTTCTTCTGTGGAGCGAAGCCGTGAAGCTGTTACCGGAGAGCACTGCCTTTTTCCTGGGACAAATGGACTTTGAAAATAACTACCCATGAGTAGGACTGAATTAGACTTAATGAAAGATACTTAATTTGGCATTGAGCGGGGAAAGTACAACCAGGAAGTCTGCTTTCCCTTCTTTGTAAACAGATCAAAGCAAAGAGACTCTAAAGCGGAAATACAGAAGTTGCTTAGAAAAAAAGAGCTAATCTTAACATCTGAAAGTGGTTTCCCCCTCCGGATTGCAGGAGAGGAGGGGGAAGAAAGACTTGAGTTGAATATACCTGCAAAAAGAAGGGGAAAGGAAGTAATAATTTATCGTTTAAACTCTGGAATGTACTGCCTTGAGATAAGGGTTGCATAGCAGAAAGTCTTGACAGCTAGAACACTTCCGGTCGGCGCCATCGGTTAATGGCGGATTTCCCTCCAAGCTCCGGAGGGGGTCTGCTTTGCAAGTTCGGGTCCTGCCGCTACGGCGAAGCGGGGACCCTCAAAAATTACAGGCGCGGAAGCCTGTAAACAAGGAGACTCAGTGGGCACCATTGCGCCCCCCCGAAATCGCAAGGGAGCCTTTTTAAAGGCTCCGGAACGGCAGCGGGGGTGAAGCGCGGTGCTGAGAGTCGTCACCCAGCTCGTGAAGCGAAGCCGCATCGCCATATCCGGAGAGCGCAGATTCCTTCCTGACAATCTGGATTACAAATTAAAACCCGTGAGTAGGATTGAAAATCAATTTGGGATTTACAATTATATTAAAGAATCTTGGCCGGAAACGGGATTGGTCTAAAGCAAGGAAGTCAGCCTTTCCCGGACTGCAAAAGTATACAGCAAAGAAGGTTAAAAGCTGCAACCATTTAAAGATCTTTAAGAATTAAGTGAACTAGACATTGGCATTAAAAATCCCCCTTTAGCTGGCAGCAGCAAAAGGGGGTTGAAATTGAACTTTAAACCTGCAGGAAAAGGGGTTTTAAAAAAACTTTTACCGCTGTGTCAAACCCCCCTGAAACGAACTGCCTAAGCAAGGATGCCGGAAAGAGAACTGTCAGTGAGTTAAACTGCTACTTGGAAAGTTACTTTGTTTTAAACTATTGGGCTCTGGAAAGTTACTAAATTACTGGTCTATTGAATTTGGAAATTACATTAGGAAATTGTTGCAATTGACTGTTTGGAAAATCTAAGGGGATTGATTAAAAGATATATTGTTTCAGAAGCTTTGGAAAAAATTTCCCCCTAGAGGATACTGTTGTAATTGCTGCAAATCGGACTTTAACTATCAAGTCAGTGGAAATTTCCTCTTAAAAACAATATACAGACGTGAGAATGACCTTGACTGGGACATGAGTGGTACACCAGAAGAGACAACAACTAGATCTGGTAGAGCATATAAGACAAAAACTTTACAACAGCGTAGAGTTTCGGTTTCAGGCACCCCAGTGGCACCAGCTGCAACTGGTCAGACAAAAACAATAATGTCATCAGATCCTGTGACACAAGCTTTAGTCAAAATAAATGAGTCTTTGGAATCTCTGACAAAGCAGGGAGCGGATAACAGTAAAAAATTGACAGAGCTCTCTGTAAAACTTGACCAGAATACACAAAGTGTCAATGAATTAGGGAAAAGAGTGACTTCTAATACAGAGACTATTAATAAAATTCTAGAGGACTCTGCCACTATACGTAAAATTGCAGAAGAAGCCAAAGTTTCTGCTGACAAGGCCAAAGTTTCTGCTGATGCTACTCAGGAAAAAATAGTACCAGTTTGCAAAAAGTTAGAAGACCAGGAGCTAGCCTTGTCTATGCTTGAAATGCAAAGGAAGGAAAGGAATTTAAGATTGAGAGCAGTGCCTGAAAGTGAGACAGATAACTTGGCGGACTTCCTTTCTAAAGAATTTTTGGATTTTTGGCAACAGGAGCTGGAGAAGGAAGAAATCAAGATAGTGTCTGCGTTTAGGTTGGGCAGAAGCCAAGGCAGAAAGAAGCCAAGGGATTGCCTGATAACCTTAAGATCAAAAGAGGAAAGAGACAAAATACTGAATCTGCATTATCAAAGAACCCTTGAGATTCAAGATTCCTTTGTGGAGATTTTTAAAGATATACCAAAACAGATCTTGGATGTAAGAACACAATACAAAGAGTTGGTTGGTCTGCTGAGAAAAAACGAGATACTTTTCAGGTGGGAATTCCCTCAAGGCCTATCTTTTAAATTTAAAGGTAGGAAAATCAGAATAAGATCAGTTCAAGATAGAGACCAATTTTTGAACGAGAACGGGGAAGACCTCCTGAAAGGAGTAGTGGGAGTGGAATTAACATCAGAGACAAAAGAAGCAACAGACATTTTGAATCTGACGTTTGGACTTAAATCACCGACAGAAGAACAACGACTCGGAGCGACAGGAGGCAAATAGTTTCAAGATGGCTCCGCAACTTTTAAGTTGGAACTGTAATGGTCTGAACCTCCCTCGAAGGAGAAGAAATGTGTTTTATTTATTGAAAAAAGAACATTTGGACTTGATTTGCTTACAGGAAACCCATGTGACAAGATTGCATAGGAAACTACTCATCAACAAGAGATTAGGTCAAGAATTTATATCATCAGATAAAGTCAAGAAAAGAGGAGTGGTAATCTATGCAAAGGAAAAACTTTCTCCGAAATTGATGTTTAAAGATGAACAAGGAAGATATTTGGCAATTGAAATTCAAGTTCAAGGTGAAAAAATTTTGATATTAGGGATTTATGCACCTAACGAAGGGAAGTCGGAATTGTTTAAGAAGTTGCATGAGACACTATTGGACTATTTGGATTACAACTTAATCATGATGGGAGACATGAATAGAGTAGTATCTACAAATATGGATAAATCACAAAGACAGGAAGTCTCCAAAGATGGGAGACTACCAAAGAACTTTTTTGAAATGACTGAAAATATGGACTTGATTGACATTTGGAGAACAAAGAACCCTCTTGAGAGAGAGGGAACTTTCTTTTCTGAAGCTATGATGACCTGGACTAGAATTGACCAAATTTGGATTACTAGTGGGATGGTTCCAAAGATTAAGAAAGTGGAAATCTGCCCAAAGACTTGCTCCGACCATAACGCCATAAAGATGGAGATGAAATTTACAACAGCTGGTTCATTCAGATGGAGGATGAATGACACCTTATTCAGAGATGAGGAGATCTACAAAAAGGCTCAAAAAACATTGAAGGACTATTTTGAAATAAATTTAAAAACAGATGTGGAAAAAAAAGTAATCTGGGACGCAAGTAAAGCTGTGATGAGAGGATTTGTAATACAACAAAATTCAATAAAAAAGAGAAACCAAAATGAAAAGAAGGATAAGATCTTGGAAAAGATAAAAGAAGGAGAGAAGAAATTGAGATCTAAACCAAAGTCCCAGGAGATTCTGAGAGAGATTAAGCTATACCAGACACAATATATGGAATTGATGAATCAAGAAATAGAATGGAAGATGAGACAAATGAGACAAAAGACATTTGAATCTGCAGACAAATGTGGTAAACTTCTGGCTTGGCAATTGAAGAAAAGATAGAAATTGAATACGGTTACAAGCCTAGAAGTTGATGGAAAGAATATTTATAAACCTAATGAGATAAGAAATTGCTTCCAGAGTTACTTCAAAAAACTATATTCACAAGGGCCGCAGAAGGAAGAAGATATAGATGAGTTTCTTAAGAAACATGGACTACAAAAAATCTCTCATCAAAGTAAAGTAGATCTAAATCAGAAAATAACAGAACAAGAGATAGAAGGCGCCATTCAAAACATGCAACTGGGCAAATCTCCAGGACCAGATGGGTTGACTTCCAGATACTACAAAGCTTTGAAGGAGTGGTTGTTACAACCTTTGAAGGAAGTCTGCAATGAGATTTTGGAGGGGAAAAGGGCACCAGAATCGTGGAAAGAAGCGTATACCACACTCATACCGAAAACAGAGACTGAAAAGACTCAGCTCAAGAACTACCACCCTATATCACTACTTAATGTGGATTACAAAATTTTTGCAGACATTTTGGCAAAAAGATTGAAAAAAGTATTGGTGGAAGAGATTCATAAAGACCAAGCAGGCTTTCTACCAAAAAGACATTTATCAGATAATGTGAGGAACATAATAGACATTTTGGAATTACTAGAGGTGAACCTAAACACTAAAGCAGTTCTGATGTTTGTGGATGCGGAGAAAGCCTTTGACAATATTTCTTGGAGTTTTATGAAAAAGAATCTTCATGGGATGGGGGTAGGCCAAGGATTTGAGAATGGTATGGGTGCAATATACTCTGAACAAAAGGCTAAGTTAATTGTAAATAATGTGATAACCGAAGAATTTAAAATTGAAAAAGGGACATGACAGGGGTGCCCAATTTCCCCATTACTTTTTATATCAGTTCTGGAGGTGTTGCTAAATATGATCAGAGGTGACCAGCTGGTTAAAGGGGTACAGGTCGGAGCTAAACAGTATAAGTTAAGGGCTTTTGCAGATGATCTAGTACTTACTTTACAAGAGCAAGACACTAGTATGAAAAGGGTTTTAGAGTTAATTCAAGAATTTGGTCAAGTTGCCGGATTTAAACTGAATAAACAAAAAACTAAGGTTTTGGAGAAAAACTTAACAGTCATGGAAAGGGAGAAGTTCCAGAATGAAACAGGCTTGACAGTGGTGAAGAAGGTGAAATATCTAGGGGTTTATATGACATCTAAGAATGCAAATTTGTTTAAAGATAACTATGAGAAATGCTGGTCAGAAGTTAAAAAGGATCTAGAAATATGGTCAAATTTGAAGCTTTCCTTGTTAGGCCGAATTGCAGTTATAAAGATGAATGCATTGCCTAGAATGTTATTCTTGTTCCAAACATTGCAAATTCTTGACAAGATGGACTGTTTCAAGAGGTGGCAGAAGGACATTTCAAAATTTGTCTGGCAGGGCAAAAAACCCAGAATAAAATTTAAGATTTTAACGGATGCAAAGGAAAGAGGGGGATTTGCCCTGCCGGACTTAAAACTGTACTATGAATCAGCAGCGTTCTGCTGGTTAAAAGAGTGGATGCTCCTCGAGAATACAGATATCTTAGATTTGGAAGGTTTTAATAATGTATTTGGATGGCATGCATATCTATGGTATGACAAGGTTAAAGTGCACAAAGCTTTTAAAAATCACATTGTTAGAAAAGCATTGTATAACGTATGGATCAGATATAAAGATCTGGTGGAAAATAAAACTCCCAGATGGCTGTCGCCATTGGAGGCTAAAGCTGTGAAAAAACTTAACATGGAGGCCAATTGGCCAAAGTATTGGGAAATTTTGGAACAAGAGGGTGACAAATTGAAACTACAGAGTCATGAGAAATTGAAGACTAAAGTACGAGACTGGCTCCATTATTATCAAATAATGGAGGTCTATAAACAAGACAGGAAAATTGGCTTCCAGGTGGAGAAATCAAAATTAGAAACAGAATTGTTAGAACCCAATGCTAAGGTTTTGTCTAGAATGTACAACTTGTTGCTGAAATGGAATACACAAGATGAAACGGTTAAATCAGCTATGATTAAGTGGGCACAGGACATTGGTCATAATATTATGTTTGATGACTGGGAACAGTTATGGACCACCGGTTTGAAATTTACGGCTTGTAATGCCTTAAAGGAAAATATTATGAAAATGATCTATAGGTGGTACATGACCCCAGTCAAGCTAGCAAAAATCTACCATTTGCCTGACAATAAGTGTTGGAAATGTAAAGAAATTGAAGGTACCTTTTATCACCTTTGGTGGATGTGCCCAAAGATTAAGGCTTTCTGGGAAATGATATATAATGAAATGAAAAAGGTGCTTAAATGTACTTTTCCTAAGAAACCAGAGGCTTTTCTCTTGGGCATTGTCGGCCAGTTGGTGCCAAAGAAGGACAGAATTTTTTTTAATATATGCTACTACAGCAGCAAGAATACTCATCGCAAAGCATTGGAAGACTCAAGATCTACCCACTCTGGAAGAATGGCAGATGAAGGTGATAGACTATATGGGACTGGCTGAAATGACTGGCAGAATTCGTGATCAGGGGAAAGAGACGGCGGAAGAAGATTGGAAGAAATTTAAAGTTTATCTTAAGAAATATTGCAAAATTAATGAGTGCTAAAATGTTGAGATTTGAGGGGGGAAAGGGGTTTACAGCTGAAAAAGATTAAGTAAAAGGAAAGAGTAAGGGATAAATCTGATGAAATTAAGTGTTAGGATTTGCTGAAATAATTTTGGGAATTGGGATGCAGAAAGGGGAGGTTTGGGGAAGTCGACGAAGTAAGGTTTATGGAAAAAAAGGATATGAAATTATACATGTTTGTTTGTTTCTTTATTTGTTTGTATGTGTGTATAAATTTTTTTGTAAAACCAATAAAAATTTTATATAAAAAAAGAAAGTCTTGACAGCTAACTCTGCAAAAGGGATACAGTGTTACTGGACCTCTTCTGGCCTGAAAGTAACTGTTTAAATGCACTGAGACTGTTGTTTTTAAAGTGAATTGGGAGCTTATAAAGACTATTTTTGTTCCTAAATGTTGCAAGTTCTGGCTGTTATTGTGTCCCCCTAGAGGAAGCTGGATACTGTTACAATAACAACTGACTTAGAGGAAATTTTCATTCCATTCCATTCCACGCCAAAACAATTGCTGTACTCTGGGAGTGACCTTGGATTTCTATGAGACTGTTATGGCAGATGGTAAAGGGAAGTTAGAGTCGTCGCAGGAAAAACCCACTACTACTAGGTCTGGCAGACAATTCCGGGCAGATACTGCGCAGCGAAGGTTTTCAACATCTGGTGCATATGGATCATTAGGGGTCACACTCCCACAGGTTAAACCAAAAGTTATGTCGTTGGAAGAAGTTTTGGGACAGGCACTTGCTAAAATTAATGAATCTTTGGAAAGTTTAAATAAACAGGCAGCTGAGACAAACAGAAAAATTGATATAAATACTGCAAGTATCAATAACTTGGGGCAGAAGGTGAACACAAATACACAGACCATCAAAAAACTACTACAGGAATCTGCATCAACTCGAAAGACAGCCGAGGAGGCAAAAGACATTGCGATTGCTACCCAAGAGAAGATTCCACCAGTATATAAGAAATTGGAGGACCATGATGTGACATTTTCTATGATTGAATTGAAAGACAGACAAAGAAATTTAAGATTTTTTTTTTTTGCATTTTAAATTTTTTTTATTAATCTTTCCATATATATACATTAAATCCGTGTTTCATACATCTCATTCTTTTGGACTTCCTTCAACGTCCTTGACATTCATTCGTATTTATCTCTTTATAACGCATTCCAGTCTTTCGTACTGCCATTAGTACCATCTTTCAGACATTGTTTTCCATAAGCAATACTTCTTAGTGTTTTACAGTGCCTCTTTAAATCCTGCTAGTGTTGTGTTTACTAAACATTTGTTCTCCAGATAGTCCGCAAATTTTCCCCAGTCATCTATAAATTTTTGATCCTTCATATATCTAATTTTCCCTGTTAATTTATCTAACTCCGCATATTCCGTCAATTTTAATCTCCACTCTGTTAACGTTGGGCTTTCTTCCTGCTTCCACTTCTGCGCCACCACGATTCTAGCTGCTGTTACCGCATATTGGAAGATTTTACAATCCTTTCTTTTGATATCTTTTCCGACCATACCTAATAGAAAAGCTTCGGGTTTCTTTACAAATGTGTAGCTTAATATCTTTTTGATTTCATTATAGACTTCGTCCCAAAAGCTTTTAACCTTCCCACATTCCCACCATTGGTGATAGAACGTCCCTTCTTTTTGTCTACATTTCCAACATTTGTTGTCTGTTTTATACATCTTGGCTAGTTTAACGGGTGTTATATACCACCTATATAACATTTTTAACATATTCTCCCTTAGCAGTACACATGCTGTAAATTTTATATTCACTCTCCACAATTTTTCCCACTTCTCCAATTGAATATCGTATCCGAGGTCCTTTGCCCACTGAGTCATCACTTTTTTAACTTTCTCATCTTTCATATTCCATTCTAACAATATTTTATACATACTTGACAGATTTTTCCGATCACAGTTTATTATCTCTCTCTGAAATTTCGATGTCTTTTCATCGTAGCCCCTCTCCTTCACTTCTTTTTTAAATATTTCATTTATCTGATAGTAACTCAGCCAATCGTATGTATATCTTTTTACCTGTTCGTATGGTTTAATTTTCCACTTCCCTCCTTCCTTCAATACCATTTCCTCGTACCTACCCCATTTTTTCCCCATATTGACTTTCTTTACATTTATTAACTCCACTGGTGATAACCAGTGTGGGGTTTTTGGTTCTAGTATGTTCTTATATCTATTCCAAACTTCTATCAAAGGTCCCTTAAAGATATGGCTGCAAAATCCCTTATGTACTTTTATCTTATCTTTCCACAAGTAGGCATGCCATCCAAATTTGTTCTTATACCCTTCTAAATCCAATAACTCTGTATCCTCCAACTTTATCCATTCTTTAATCCAGCATAGGCATGCCGCTTCGTAGTACAGTCTCATGTCTGGTAGGGCGAAGCCCCCTCTTTCAGTAATATCTGTTAATGTCTTAAACTTAATTCTGGGCTTCTTTCCTTCCCAAACAAATTTAGAAATCACCCTTTGCCATTCTTTAAAGTTTTTTGTGCCCTTTATTATCGGAATTGTTTGGAATAGAAAAAGCATTTTGGGGAGTACCATCATTTTGACCATGGACACTCTTCCCCAGAGTGATAATTTCATTCTTGCCCAAATCTCCAGATTTTTCTTAATTTCATTCCACACCGGGATGTAATTATTTTGGTATAGGTCAATATTTTTGTTGGTAAGCCAGAGTCCTAAATATTTAACTTTTTTAACTACTTCAATTCCCGTTTGTTCCTGTAGTGATTCTATCTTATCTTGGTCTAAGTTTTTAACGATCATCTTTGTCTTATTCTTATTTAGTTTGAATCCAGCTAGCTTCCCGAATTCCTCCATCTCCTCCAGAATTCCCTTTAAGCTGTTTATAGGATCTTCTACCGTTAATACCACGTCATCAGCGTATGCTTTAACTTTGTATTCGTTTGAACCTAATGATATTCCCTTAATTTGTTTATTTTGCCTTATTGCGTTTAGCAGAACCTCCAGCACTACTATAAAGAGCAGCGGAGAAAGCGGGCAGCCCTGTCTTGTCCCTTTAGATATTTTTATGTCTTCTGTTATAGCATTATTTATTATCAGCTTTGCTTTCTGTTCGGTGTATATTGCTTTTATCCCATTCCAAAATTCTTGACCCACTTCCATAGTTTCTAAATTCCTCAGCATGAAGTCCCAGGTGACGTTATCGAAGGCTTTCTCCGCGTCAATAAAAATCAGACTAGCTGGCTTATCAATTCTGTCCGATAAATATTCTATTATATTAATTATGCCTCTTGTGTTGTTTTTTATTTGCCTTCCCGGTAGAAAACCCGCTTGGTCCTCATGCATTATCTTCACTAGTATCTTTTTGAACCTTTTTGCTAGAATTCCCGCAAAGATCTTATAATCTGTGTTTAATAAGGAAATGGGTCTATAATTTTTTACTTGGGTTGGGTCAGTATCTTGTTTTGGGATTATTGTGATAAATGCCTCTTTCCAGGTACTTGGGATCTCTTTTTCCTTTAGGGTCTTATTCATCACCTCAACTAACGGAACCGTCAATATATCTTTCATTTCTTTATAGTAGCTCGCAGTAAACCCATCTGGGCCCGGAGCTTTACCTCTTTTCAGTTCCTTTATCACTTCCTCTACTTCGTCTCTGGAAATTGGGGCATTTAACATTTCTCTTTGCTCTGTCGAAATCTTCCTTACCATTTTCTCTTTTAAATATCTCTCTATTTTCCTATTGTTGTTTCTATCCTTATTCCTATATAGTTGCTCGTAAAACTCCACAAATCCTCTTCTAATCCCTTTTGGTTCAGTTATCTCTTCTCCGTTTATTTGTATTTTGTTTATTGTGTTTTGTTCCTTTCTTTTTTTGACTTGCCATGCAAGCCATTTTCCTGGCTTATTAGCAAATTCAAAATTTCTCTGTCTTAATCTTTTGATGTTCCACTCAACCTCCTTATTTATCAACATTGCAAATTGTGTTTGGAGGGATTTTATTTCCTGCAATATCCTTTCATTATTTGGTTTTTTAATTAGTTTTTGTTCACAATCCATAATTTGTCTCAAAATCTCCTTAGTTCTTTTTTCTTTATTTTTTCTTTTCCATGCATTTTGTTGGATGAGCAGGCCCCTCATGACTGCCTTACTCGCGTCCCATACCACATTTATTTTAACCCCTTTGTCCAGGTTATCTGTAAAGTACTCCAATAGTTTCGTCCTAATCTTTTCCACAAATTTTTGATCATCCCATAGGTTATCATTTAATCTCCATCTGAAGGTTCGTCCTTCAACCCCTTTCATCTCCATTATTATGGGGTTATGGTCGGAGATAATTTTGGCCTGTATTTCAATTTTTGTAGTTCTTACTGTTAATTCATTTGATATCCAAATTTGGTCTAATCTTGACAAAGATTCATTCGGTCCTGAATGAAATGTGAATTGTTTCTCCAGGGGGTGTCTCAATCTCCATATATCTACCAAGTTATAGTTCTTCACCATTTCAAAAAATATCCTAGGTAGTTTCCCTCCTTCTGTCTTAGTTTTCCTTAATCTATCTATTTCTGTTGAGACCACCCCGTTCATATCTCCCATTATTATGATTTTTTGGTCCATGTAATCAAATAATCTCTCTTCCAATGATCTAAAAAATTCTGTTTTATTGCCATTTGGTGCATAAACTCCCACTATTATCATCATTTCCCCTTGCCATTTAATGCGGACTGCGATCATTCTCCCTTCCTCATCCTTAAATAGCTGGTGTGTTTCAATGTTATTTTTAATATATAAAAGTACTCCTCTTTTTTTCTTTTTATCGGAGGAGATAAACTCATTTCCTAACCTCTTATTGATAAGGATTTTCTTATGTTTACTGGCCACGTGGGTTTCTTGAAGGCATATGATATCTAAATTTTTCTTCTTCAGGATGCGTTCAATTCCATTGCGTTTTTTCTTATCATTCATTCCATTAACATTCCAGTTCCATAGTTTTAAAGACATATTATTTTAAGTACTACTCTGAGTTAGATGTTACTCTGTGACCTTTCTGTTTCCTCTCCTTCTTCCTCCTCTTCTTCTTCTTCTAATTCTCCTCTACTTTGTTCTTCCTCTTCACCTAATTCTAAATCCTCCCTTAGTCTAGGTCTACCTTCTGCACCCTTCTCCTCTTCCTCTCCCACTTGGAGCTCTTTATATCTTCTTGTGAATTTTCCTATTTCCTCAGGACTAGTCAATCTTCTTTTAACACCTTTATAGAAGAAAGAGACCCCTTCCGGAAATTCCCATCGAAAGTCAATTCTATTCTTTTTAAGTAGTTGGACTAGTGGTTTATACGATTCCCTCCGTTTAAGCAACCTTATGGGGATGTCTTTAAATATGATAATATAATGCCCATCAATATATAATCTTTTTTCCCTGTTTCTTTGCAGAACCAAATTTCTCATCTCTCTATCTTTAAATGTAACTAAACAGTCCCCTGGATATTTCCTGGCTTTATTTGTTTTAATTTTCATTCTATACGCATTTATAATTGTTCTAGCCACATCCTCCTCTTCCACTTCCATCCACTGTGCTATTTCCTTCACTAATCTTTCTTTTATATTCTCGTTTTGTACTTCTGGGATTTGTCTCAATCTTAAGTTAATCTCCCTCTGTTTTAGCTCATTCATTGCGATGGAGTCTTTAATTTCTTCCTGAATTTTGTTTAACTCTACTATCTCATTTCTCATTCTTTCCTCCTCTCGCTTCATCTCTTTCATTTCCTGCTTTGTCTTTTTTAGTCCCTCATCCACTCTTTTTGAAACCTCTTTAATCTGTCCTTTTAGCTCGCTTACTGTCTCTTCAATCTTTTTGTCCATTTTTCCGATTTTGTTATCCACCTGTTCCAATTTTGTTTCCAGATTTTTTTCGCTTTGTTTTATTTCTGCGAACATCCTCAGTATTTCTGTCCTAAATTCTGTTTCTTGTTTTGAAGCTCTCCTATCAGTTGGGGTACCTCCCTCTGCCCCTTTCTTCTGCGTATGTGACATTGTCCTTAAACCTTGGGAGTTCCTTTTATGTCGGAAAAAATAAGTAAATGTATTCCTTATAGTTAAACTATTCAGCTTTCAATTAGCCCCCAAGAGGTCTTAGTCCCTCGGGATAGTATAAACCTTCTTATATTTAACCACTTGAAATAATCACTTGAAATAACAGTCTGTTTCCCCAAAAAATGAAAAGAAAACTATCCCTCCCCTCCAGAGGTTTTAAAGAGGTTAATTAGGTCCACCAACCAAATTCTGATTACACTCTTCCTGCCTCAATTCAGACTCTTCCACCCACTCTTTAACAGCCACTTTAACAACCACTTAACCTATAGAGTCTGAATCTCCAGTTAATCTTTTCCGAAGTTTAGATGCAATGCTTAATTTAGTCCAGCAGGGGGAGTCAGTTCTTAAGCAGAGTTCTTAAGGGTATATAGAGTTAGTCAATTAGTCTTTCCTGTTTGTGGTTTCACGCTGTTTACACTGTTCTTCCCCCGTTCCTTCCTCTTTCCGTAATCCAAATGTTAAGTTCGGAAGAAGATAAAGAAAGCAAAACAAACGTAGCAGATAAAGAAAGCTCCCAAACAGCGATACATTAGCAAGCGTGATTCTGAAGTCCACAGAGTAGTCTTCCCTACCCCCGGAGTTTTCTTATAAGCCACTTAGTGTAACGTCTCACAGGAGTCTTAGTAAACGTCCTCTTAACAGAAATCTCCTTTTGTCTTTTGTCTTTTTTATATATATAGTCTGCTCTTTGCAGTTCTGTGTTTCCATTGCCGTGACGACTGAGTTTTTTTCTAGTATCGCATTTCTCTGCCCTCCCTCGATTGTTTCCCTTTCCCCTCTACAGTAGGAGAGAGTCTAGTTTCAACGTGAGTCAATGGGGGAAGGACGGACAATGTAACCACTAGCGGTAACTTACTTTCTCCTTCGGCTCTGCAAAGCACACTGCGTCTTTTCCCGCTGAAGACAAGCTAACGTTGAACTCGGCTGTTTCTCTTCCTTCTCAGATACTTCCTTACGTTTTCCTCTTTGCAGTTTCCAGCTCTCTTTCTGCGTATCTGAGTTTCTTTGTATCGAGGGCAAGGCGCTTAGCCTGCAGGCTCGAGGCTTCGCTAATTCGCCGCTGTAATGGCTGCCCAAATTGCCGTCTCTCGTTCCGTCGCTCTCTTCGCCTTTATACAAAGGCTACCTGACGACCAGACGAGTGACACCTTCGCACTGCTGGGCACCAAGACCTCTGAATACCCTTCAGAGGGTTAGCGGGAGTTTTGTCGCCCTCAAAAACTCCCAAATCGGCCGAAAAGCTAGAGCTCTCTCCGGAGAGACAAACCCTCGCCTGCAACCGGATCCGCGCCCGCCGGAAGTCCCAAGAAATTTAAGAATTAGAACCATACCAGAACAGGAGCAAGACAATCTGGCTGAATTTCTTACACAGGAATTTACAGATTTTTGGCAACTGGACCCGGGGAAGGAAGAATTTAAGATAGTGAACGCATTTCGACTTGGAAGAAGACTAAGTAAGAATAAGGCGAGAGATTGTTTGATTACATTTCGAACAAAAGAAGAGAGAGATAAAATTTTGAATTTGCATTATCAAAAGACTTTGGAAATTATCGAATCAAGCGTGGTGATATTCAAGGACATTCCAAAACATCTGTTGGACTTAAGGCTCAAATACGGAGATCTAGTGGACCTGTTGAAAAAAAATAGAATTCTTTTCAGGTGGGAATTCCCTCAAGGCCTGTCTTTTAAATACAAAGGCAGAAAGATAAAAATAAAATCAGTTGATGAAAAAGACAGGTTCTTGAAGGACCACGAGGAAGATTTACAGAAAGAAGTGGAAGTTGAAGAAGAGCCAAAAGGCATACTAGACATATCAAATCTATCCTTTCGACTGCACGGCCCAGAAAAAGTGACACTACCTACAGAACAAGAACAGTCACTCGGAGCAGTTGGAGGTAAAGTTAAGTAGCCCCATCATGGCATTGCAACTATTAAGTTGGAATTGTAATGGTTTGAACTCTCCTCGTAAGAGGAAAAGTGTGTTTCATCTATTAAAAAAAGAGCAATTGGACTTGATTTGTTTACAAGAAACACATATAACAAGGATACACAGGAAGTTATTGATCAACAAAAGATTGGGACAGGAGTTTATTTCATCTGATAAAGTTAAAAAAAAGGGGAGTTGTGATTTATGCAAAGGAGAAATTATCACCGAAATTTATTTTTAAAGACGACCAAGGAAGATTTTTGGCAATTGAAATTCAAGTACAAGGAGAGAAATTTTTGATTGTAGGAATTTATGCACCGAATGAGGGGAAATCGGAATTTTATAAAAAGTTGCATGAGACTTTATTGGACTATTTGGATTACAATTTGATTTTGTTGGGGGACATGAATGGTGTACTATCTACAAATATGGACAAGGCACAAAGACAGGTAGTCACCAAGGATGGTAGATTACTGAAACCATTCTTTGAAATGACAGACAATATGGACTTAGTAGACATCTGGAGAGTAAAGAACCCCTTGGGAAGAAAGGGAACCTTCTTTTCTGAAGCCAAGATGACATGGACTAGAATTGACCAAATATGGATAACTAGAGGAATGGCACCAAAGATAAAGAAAATAGAAATCTGCCCAAAAATATGCTCCGACCATAACGCTGTAAGGATGGAGATGAAACAAATAACAACCGGATCCTTCAGATGGAGGATGAATGACACCTTATTTAGAGATGAAGAAGTGTATAAAAAGGCCCAAAAAAACTTGAGAGACTATTTTGAAATAAATATGAACACTAATGTAGAAAAAAGAGTAATCTGGGACGCAAGCAAAGTTGTTATGAGAGGGTTCCTGATACAGCAGAATGCTATAAAGAAGAGAAGTCAAAATTAAAAGAAAGATAAAATTTTGGAGAAAATAAAAGAAAATGAGAAGGAATTGAGAGCAAAACCAAAGTCCCAGGAGATTTTGAGAGAAATAAAATTATATCAAGTACAATATATGGACATAATGAATCAGGAAATAGAATGGAAAATTAAACAAATGAGACAAAAAACATTCGAATCAGCTAATAAATGCGGGAAACTGTTGGCCTGGCAAATGAAAAAAAGACAAAAATTAAACACTCTTACAAACTTAGAAGTGGAAGGAAAGAATATATATAATCGAATTGAGATCAAAAGCTGTTTTCAGAAGTATTTTAAACAATTATATACGCAAGGGCCACAGAAAGAAATGGACGTAGACCAATTTTTGAAGATAAATGGATTACAAAAAATCTCTCAAGAAAGCAAGTTAATGCTGAACCATAAAATATCTGAACAGGAAGTAGAAGGTGCCATTCAAAACATGCAATTGGGCAAATCTCCAGGACCGGATGGGCTGACTTCTAGATATTATAGATCTCTGAAAGAGTGGTTATTGCAACCTTTGAAAGAAGTCTGCAATGAAATACTGGAAGGGAAAAGGGCACCAGAATCATGGAAAGAGGCGTACATTACACTTATACCAAAAACAGAGACTGAAAAGACTCAGCTCAAGAACTACCGCCCTATATCGTTACTTAATGTGGATTACAAATTTTTTGCAGACATTTTGGCCAAGAGATTGAAAAAAGTATTGATGGAAGAGATCCATAAAGACCAAGCGGGCTTTCTCCCAGGAAGACACTTGTCTGATAATGTGAGGAATATAATAGATATTTTGGAAAAACTAGAAGTGAATATAAACACTAAAGCAGTTTTGATATTTGTGGACGTGGAGAAAGCTTTTGACAACATCTCTTGGAGTTTTATGAAGAAGAACCTACATGGGATGTGTGTAGGCCAAGGTTTTGAAAATGGTATAGGTGCAATATACTCTGAACAAAAGGCTAAACTAATTGTAAATAACGTGGTTACGGAAGAATTTAGAATAGAAAAAGGGCCACGACAGGGGTGCCCAATCTCCCCACTGCTTTTCATATCGGTCCTGGAGGTCCTGCTAAACATGATTAGAAGGGACCAGTTGGTTAAAGGTATACAGGTCGGAGCCAAACAATATAAACTGAGAGCATTTGCATATGACTTAGTACTGATGTTACAGGAGCCAGAATCTAGTACCAAAAGGGTTCTAGAATTAATTCAGGAATTTGGTCAAGTGGCAGGTTTTAAATTGAATAAGTTAAAAACCAAGGATTTAGAGAAAAATTTAACATCGATCGAAAGAGATAGGTTTCAGAATGAGACAGGGTTGACTGTGGTAAAGAAAGTGAAATACTTGGGAATTAACATGACAGCCAAAAATGGGAATTTATTTAAAGATAACTATGAAAAAAGCTGGACAGAAGTGAAAAAAGATATAGAAATTTGGTCAAGTTTGAAGCTTTCACTGTTGGGCCGAATTGCTGTGATAAAAATGAATGTATTGCCGAGAATGTTGTTTTTATTTCAGACATTACAAATTGTGGACAAGATGGATTGTTTTAAGAAGTGGCAGAGAGATATATCTAGATTTGTCTGGCAGGGCAAGAAGCCCAGAATAAAATTTAAGATACTGACAGATGCAAAGGAAAGGGGTGGATTTGCCCTGCCAGACCTTAAACTTTACTATGAATCAGCAGCCTTTTGCTGGTTGAAAGAATGGCTACTTCTTGAAAACACAGACATTTTGGATTTAGAAGATTTTAACAATGTATTTGGATGGCATGCATATTTATGGTATGATAAGGTTAAAGCTCATAAAGCATTTAAAAATCATTTGGTTAGGAAAGCTTTGTTTAATGTTTGGATAAGATACAAAGATTTGTTGGAAAATAAAACTCCAAGGTGGCTGTCACCAATGGAAGCAAAAGCTTTGAAAAGGCTCAATATGGAGGCCAAATGGCCGAAATATTGTGAGATTTTGGAGCAAGAAGGAGACAAATTGAAATTGCAGAGTTTTGAAAAATTAAAGGATAAAGTGAGAGATTGGCTCCATTACTATCAGATAATGGAGGTATACAATTTGGATAAGAAAATTGGCTTCCAGGTGGAAAAGTCAAAACTAGAAACAGAACTGTTAGAACCCAAAACTAAGAATCTGTCAAGAATGTATAAATTGCTGTTGAAATGGAATACTCAGGATGAAATGGTGAAATCTGTTATGATTAAATGGGCACAAGATGTTGGACATAATATCATGTTTGCTGACTGGGAACAGTTATGGACCACAGGTATGAAGTTTACGGCATGTAATGCCTTAAGAGAGAATATTATGAAAATGATATACAGGTGGTACATGACCCCAGTCAAGCTTGCAAAAATCTATCATTTGCCCGATAATAAATGTTGGAAATGTAAGGAAACTGAAGGTACATTCTTTCACCTTTGGTGGACGTGCCCTAGGATTAAGGCTTTCTGGGAAATGATATATAATGAATTGAAAAAGGTATTTAAATATACCTTTCTGAAGAAACCAGAGGCCTTTCTCCTGGGCATTGTGGGCCAATTTGTGCCAAAGAAGGACAGAATTTTTTTTTATGTATGCTACAACAGCAGCAAGAATACTCATCGCTAAGTATTGGAAGATACAAGATCTACCCACTCTGGAAGAATGGCAGATGAAGGTGATCGACTACATGGAATTGGCTGAAATGACTGGCAGAATCCGAGACCAGGGAGAAGAGTCGGTGAAAGAAGACTGGAAGAAATTTAAAGACTATTTAAAGAAATATTGTAAAATTAATGAATGTTAGAAGGATTTTGGATAGAAACTAAGTGGTTTCCACCTGTAATGCTTTAGGAGACATGAAAAAAGGTTTACAAATGGGTAAAAGTTTAATGGTAAGGTTTTGCTGAATTAACAAACTGAACTGGAATACAAAGAAGGGAGGTCTGAGGAGGTCTGAGGAAATAAGTGTATGGAAGTTATGTTATTGAAAATTAATGTGTGTTTTTAATTGTTTTTTATTTTGTATGCTTATTATTTATTTTTTATTATATCCTAAAAACTTTCAATAAATATCTTTTTTTTTAAAAAAAAAAGCAAAGCTTTAAAATTAAAAGCACCTTTCTCCCAAATCCCTTTAATTTTAGTGCCCTGGGAAAATAATTAGCCGTGATTAAAAGCTTGACTTGCCTTTCAAAGTTAAATATGCCCCCACCTCTATAACCAGTCCTATCTGAAAGAGTATTTTCCCCTCAGCCTGGTTTTGTTTCAAAGTAATGCATTTTTTATTTTATTTTTTGGGATAGCTGAAGCCACAGAGAAACTCATATCTCAGAGCAGTAGCAGGGCCTGATCCAGATGCTTTGTGAACAGTGAGAGCTAAATCAGGTACATGAGAACCCACCCCAAACCCACCTTAAGATTTGGGGTATACCTAAACATGAAGCACCCCCGAATAGTTCTGAAATGTCAAAGTGATCTCTGTGAGGATCAGAACGTTCCCTTTATGCAGCCCATAGGAGAATCACTGACATCACTATTTATTCCAGTAGTTCTCATTGGAATCCTCCTTGATTTCATTTTCCATTTCAAGAGCATTCTAGTATAGGTGAGCTAGAATACAGCCTCAGTACTAAATGAATCCTACCAAACAGTCATTTCCAAATTCTGCCCCAACCAGTTTATGATTCTCTGAGCATCACCAGTTTCCCTTTTTTGACCTGTGCAGTCTGTTGTATATTATAGGGTAAATATGTTGGGGATCAGACGCATCCTTTGCCTTTTATTCCCTGTCTTTTCTCTGAGGCTCATTGGTTTGCCACCTCAACCAATTACTTGAAGACTGCATCCAGAAAGCTCTCTTGTTTTAGCTTCTCTAGCTCAGCTCTCTTTGCCCCAAAGGAGCAAATCTGTACTGTGAGAGCCAGGATCTCACAACTCCAAGCAAGCACACATCCTTTAAGAAGGATGTTGACAAGGTGGGACATGTGCAGAGGAGGGCAGCCAGGATAATCAAGCCATATGAGGAACAGTTGAAGGAGCTGGGTATGTTTAGCTTTGAAAAGAGGAGACTGAGAGGAGATTTGATAGCCATTTTTTAATATCTAAAGGGCTGCTACATGAAAGATAGAGCAAGGTTGTTTTCTCCTGCTCTGGAAGGTAGGACTTGAACCAATGGCTTGAAGTTACAAAAAAGGAGATTCTGACTAAACATCAGGAAGAACTTTCTGACTGTGAGAGATGTTTGACAATGGAATGGTCTCGCTCGGAAGGTTGTGGATTCTCCTTACTTTGAGGTTTTTAAGCAGAGGTTGGATGGCCATCTGTCATGGATGCTTTAGCTGAGATTCCTGCATTGCAGGGGGTTGGACTAGATGACCCTTGGATCCCTTCCCACTCTAATATTCTATGGTTCTATGATCCACAACTTAATTATCTACTAGCTTTTGAAAACCCAGTTCTTGGCTAAGATCATGTATCCAAATGCATTTGGAGATGCATGTTTCCCAAGTGTGTACATTTAGAGATGCACATATAAATGCAGGAATGTCCTGTGGATTTTCACAATAAACAGACTGGGAGATTTCCGTGACATATTGTGTTTATTCCCATCATTTTATTCATTCATTTTCAGAAGGAGGGCTTCATTAATCAGCGATCAGTGAGCTCACTTCTTCAGTTGCTTTTTCTGGAGGTCAAATAAGTGATTTTGTCACAAAAGATAATAAATGATGCTGAAGTTAATGAGAAGAGTCTTCTCCAATCAACTACAAATCTGCAGAAAGATAACAACAGAAAGATAATTAAATGTTTCATTTTCTTTCCCTGTTAAATCCCTTGTTGTTTGCTTTGAAGTCAGTATGGGAACATGATCTTGGGGAGGAAATTGAAATTCTTTCTGGGGTGCAGTGATGGGGGAAATTGGCACAGTTGTTGGCAAGTTAGTCCAGTTCTGCGCCACCTTTCCATATTTAAAGGCAATAACTCACCAGCTGCATCAAAAGCACTTGTCCTTTATATTGTCATGGCAGCCCACCCTACTAGAAAGAGGATTTAAATTCACCAATAGATAATTGACTCAAAAAGGCTGTGCCATAGAAATATCTAAATTAGAGGAAAATTTTATTCAACTGAAAGGAAAGTATTTATTTAAGATGCATAAGCTCCTCCTTGACTGGGAAGTCGAGGAGGAAGAGGTTAAATAAGTTATGGTCCATTGGGCAAAGGATTTTGGACATAACATCTATATGAATGAATGGTAACAGCTCTGGAGAGAAGATATAAAGTTTACCACGTGTTATAACTTGAAAGAAAACGGGATGAAAATATTGGCCGAAATATTGGGAAATTTTGGAACAAGAGGGTGATAAATTGAAATTACAGAGTCATGAGAAATTGAAGACCAAAATACGAGATTGGCTCCATTATTACCAAATAATGGAGGTTTACAAACAAGACAGGAAAATTGGCTTCCAGGTGGAGAAATCAAAATTAGAAACAGAATTGTTAGAACCCAATGCTAAAAACTTGTCTAGAATGTATAACTTGTTGCTGAAATAGAATACACAAGATGAAACGGTTAAATCAGCTATGATTAAGTGGGCACACTACATTGGTCATAACATTATGTTTGCTGACTGGGAACAGTTGTGGACCACCAGTTTGAAATTTACGGCATGTAATGCCTTAAAGGAAAATATTATGAAAATGATTTATAGGTGGTACATGACCCCAGTCAAGCTAGCAAAAATTTACCATTTGTCTGATAATAAGTGTTGGAAATGCAAAGAAACTGAAGGTACCTTTTATCACCTTTGGTGGACGTGCCCGAGGATTAAGGCTTTCTGGGAAATGATATATAATGAAATGAAAAAGGTACTTAAATGTACTTTTCCTAAGAAACCAGAGGCCTTTCTCTTGGGCATAGTCGATCTATTGGTGCCAAAGAAGGACAGAATTTTTTTTATGTATGCCACCACAGCAGCAAGAGTACTTATTGCAAAGCATTGGAAGACTCAAGATTTACCCACCCTGGAAGAATGGCAGATGAAGGTGATAGACTATATGGGACTAGCTGAAATGACTGGCAGAATCCGGGATCAGGGGAAAGAGACGGCGGAAGTATTGGAGTCGGAACTTAACAGGTTAAGTTGTTCCCATGATGCCTCAGCATTCTGACGTCAGCTTTGAAGTTGGGAGGAGTTTTCCTCACTGTTTCCTCTCGGTCTTTGAGAGAGAAAGACGCAGTTTGTCATGGCTGCGAGGAGTCCTGGAATTTTCTGAGAAAATGATGAAATAAAGAGCTGTAAATGGACATTACTGTGCTCTGTGTATCTGTCAGAAGCAACGTGACAGTTTTCCCGCTGTGTGTTTACTCTGCTGGGCGTGCCTGGAAGAAGCAGATTGCGCCGCTGAGAGGGAAGCGTGCCGGACCACTGTAAAGAGCTAATTGACCGCTGTAAATCAATTAGCAGGTCAAGGACTGATCAATAAATCTACAGAAGAAGAGTTTGGATTTGATATCCCGCATTTCACTCCCTTTCAGGAGTCTCAAAGCGGCTAACATTCTCCTTTCCCTTCCTCCCCCACAACAAACACTCTGTGAGGTGAGTGGGGCTGAGAGACTTCAGAGAAGTGTGACTGGCCCAAGGTCACCCAGCAGCTGCATGTGGAGAAGCGGAGACACGAACCCGGTTTCCCAAATTACGTGACTACCGCTCTTAACCACTGCACCACACTGGCTCTCAGTAATTATGGACCCCGTAATTACTGCTTGTAAAGCTGTCACTGGAGGCTGTCGGAATGCCTGGATGTCCGAGTTCTGAGGCAGTGAAGCTGACCCAAGCGAAGGCCAGTATCTGAGGCAAGCAGCTAGCTGAAAGACGCAAAGGTTTGCCTGTGCTGAATGCAGCAGTGCTGATAGCAGCAGGAAATCGTTTCTCCACGGAGCAGGAGCCAGAGGAGCTGGTGTTTTGTGAGTACGGCTTGGGGCACCTGGGGAGAACGGGAGACCATGGCAGAAGGCCACGATTCATATTCCACACCTTTCGAAAAATTGGACGGAAAGAATTGGCAAGAATATAGCAGGAGGCTGAAGGCATGGCTGGTAGCGAAGGGTCTTTGGGAGGCCGTGCAGGGACCCCCACTTGCTACGCCAGGGGCTGGAGCTACAGCAGCTGAGATAGCAGAAGCCCGTAATTCCCAGAGGAGGAACCAGAGGGCCCTGGGAGCAATCGTGCTTAGCCTGGATGGTTCGCAGCTACCTTTGGTTGAGGGCCTGGAAAATGCTTGTGAGGCTTATCAAGCGTTGGAACGGGTGAACCACAGAACCACGGCTGGGGCAAAGATCCACACCACCAGACGCTTGTTTGAGATGAAGTTACGTCCTGGGGATAGCATCAGGAAGCATGTAACTGATATGCTGGCCGTGTTTAACCAGCTGAGACTGTTGGGTATCGATTTTCCAGAGGAGCAGAAGGTGTACATTTTGCTCAGCTCTCTGGACAAGAGTTATGACAATCTGTGTCTAACTCTGGAGTCTATGGATCCGCAACAGCTGACGCTTCATTACGTGACAGGACGCTTGCAGGACGAACAAGAAAAACGCCAGAAAGAGGGCAGGGCTGGCACCGGGAGCTCTGGGTGTAAGGGCGGAACCAAGCCAGCGGAATGCACGGTTCAGGCTTTTTCCGTTCGTCGGTGCTACGTGTGTAATTCTACTGAACATCTGCGGCGAAATTGCCCCCACCGGAGCAGAGAGGCAAGGCAGGATGTTGTCAAGGTCAACTCCCATGGGAACCAGTCGGGTCTCCATGGCAACCAGCCTGGGAGAGCAGCCAGGCGTGGGACTGAGGCTGAGAGACGTGACAGACACCAGGAGGAGATTTACCAAATAACAGCCAGTATGGCGTTGTTCGAAAACAGCTGTGAGAAGGGCTCAGAGTTTTGTTTTGTGATAGACTCTGCAGCTAATCGCAACTTGATTCCAGAGACCCCTGCTGTCGAGATGTGGAATTGCAGAGCAGTTCCGGCCAGAAAAACTGTGCTTTTTGCAAATGGACAGAAAAGAAATGTAACTAACGTTGCAAATCTCTTTATGTCTCTTTTACAGGAGGAGTTGGAGTGCTGTATTGTTCCAGGGATACACCACTGTCTTTTGTCTGTGCCTTATTTGTTAAAAAAGGGGTTTAAGGTTTGTTTTGAAAATGATGTCTGCACAATCTCCAAAGGAGGGAGGATACTTGCCAAGGTTAAAAAGGGGCAGAATGATCTTTTCATTCTTAAAACGTCTCTGGAGGGTGAGGGGAAGGTTGAAAAAGCACAAGCCCTGTGTGCTAAAATTCCCGCTCATGTGTCATGTGCCCATGTCTGGCATGCAAGGACAGCTCATGGTTCTTTAGAAGAACTACAGACGCTACCTGAGGTCGCCAAAGGTTGTCACATTGTAGAATGTGGATGTGTGATAGATTGTGAAGCATGCAGACATGCAAAGGTAAAAGGGTGCAGTTACCCAAAGGTGGATAGGGTAGCCACAAGACCTTTTGAGCTGGTTCACATAGATCTGTTGGGTCCCGTAAAGGAACCAAGTCTGGGAGGGTCAAGGTTTCTGCTGACAATGCAGGATAACTTTACGCAGAATACCTGGACTCTTGGGCTCAAATCCAAGGAAGATGCAGCTCAGCTGATCAAAGGTTGGATTGAGGAGGTGGAACTAAGGTTCTCCACCAGAGTGCAAGCAGTCACAAGTGACAGAGGTGCTGAATTTACAGGATCTGCTTTGCAGAAGTTCTTTCGCAAGAAAGGGATACGTCACACAGTGACTTCACTCAGTCAGAGGGGGGAGGCAGAGCTCCGATGTGAGGCTCTGGTCAGAACTGCAAAGGTGTTGCTGAAGGATTCTGGGTTGCCACCAAAGTTTTGGCTGGAGGCAATCAGGTATGTGAGCTTCACCTGGAATCGTACCTACAATCCAGTGGTAGGTGACACACCGTTTGGTTTGTTGCATGGCAGGAAACCCCAGATTCATTTTCTGCGCAAGTTTGGGTCGGAAGCATCTGTGCCAGTGCCTAAAGTTTTACAGGGGCCAGATGGATCCAAGTTCCGGAAAATGATCTTCTGTGGATATGAGCCAGCAGCGCGTGCATGGAGGTTTGCGTTCCCATCAGGTGATCAGAGTAAGTTGCTGATCAGCAAACACGCTGAGTTCTACGAACAGGATGAGAGGTCAAAGACTCCTGTCAAGCGTGATGTTCTTTCAGAATGTCTTTCTGACTCAGAGCAAGAAGATTCTGAGGGGGAGGAAGGAGAGGCTGAGTCTGCTGATGACGATCAGGTCACTGACCAAGGTCTGGAGCAGGGTGGGGCATCTCCACAAGGTGTTAAAAGAGAGGCCAAGAGTGAGCCAAGTTCTCCAGTGAGTGTGATGGAGAGGATTCAAAGACGTGTTAAGTCAGAGGGGGAATCCAGAGATGCTGAGTACACACATGCTAGTGATGGTGAGCCAGGGGAAGCATCTGAGTTTGTGCCCAGGCGATCCAGTCGCACAACGAAGGGTATTCCACCTGAAAGATATCAGGTCACAGGTGCGTGGGTAAGTTTCGCACAGTGTGAGTCTGATAGGTATGTGGATGTTCCACAGGTGTTGTCAGAATGTGATGCAGAGGGGGTATTGGAGTCGGAACTTAACAGGTTAAGTTGTTCCCATGATGCCTCAGCATTCTGACGTCAGCTTTGGAAGCTGGGAGGAGTTTTCCTCACTGTTTCCTCTCGGTCTTTGAGAGAGAAAGACGCAGTTTGTCATGGCTGCGAGGAGTCCTGGTATTTTCTGAGAAAATGATGAAATAAAGAGCTGTAAATGGACATTACTGTGCTCTGTGTATCTGTCGGAAGCAACGTGACAGTTTTCCCGCTGTGTGTTTACTCTGCTGGGCGTGCCTGGAAGAAGCAGATTGTGCCGCTGAGAGGGAAGCGTGCCGGACCGCTGTAAAGAGCTAATTGACCGCTGTAAATCAATTAGCAGGTCAAGGACTGATCAATAAATCTACAGGAAGAAGATTGGAAGAAATTCAAAATTTATCTTAAGAAACATTGCAAAATTAATGAATGTTAAAATGTCGAGGTTCTAGGGAAAAATGGGGGTTAAAGCTGTAAAAGATTAAGTAAAAGAAAAGAATAAGGGGAAAAATTGATAAAATTAAGTTTTGCTAGGATTTGCTGAAGTAACTTTTGAAATTGGGATGTAGAAAGGGGAGGTATGGGGAAGTCGATGAAGTAAGGTCTAAGGAAAAAAAGGATATGAAATTATACATGTTTGTGTGTTTGTTTGTTTGTTTGTTTGTTTGTTTATGTCTATCAAAACTTTGTAAAACCAATAAAAATTTTATATATATAAAAAAAGAAAATGTTTTGTTGATGATACTTGACTTTGGCCAAATTGGCCAAAATGTATTTAAAAAATCTCAAACTTTTGTTGGAGATGTAAAAAAAGGGGAGGGCACCTTAATGCACATGTGGTGGGACTGTGTGAGGATATGAGAATTTTGGGACATAATATACAACAAACTTAAAAAGATCTTAAAATTCTCCTTTCAAAGAAGAAGAAGAAAAGAAGAAGAAGAAGAAGAAGAAGAAGAAGAAGAAGAAGAAGAAGAAGAAGAAGACGCCTTTCTGTTAGGCATTATGTTCATTGAAATAAAATAAAAAAACCCCTTTAGGACCATCTTTATGTATGCAACCACAGTGGCCAGAATTCTGGTAGCAAAAAAGTGGAAAGGTGACTTAATTCCTACAAAGCTTGACTGGCAGGTGAAGATGATAGAATACCTGGAACTTGCAAAAATGACTGGGAGAATAACAGGAAACTCAAATCAGAAAGTGAGCAAAGAATGGACAATATTTAAAGAATATTTCAAACAATACTGCGAAAATGCAAATCTCCTGACAGGTATAGATTGTATCTTGAATATTAAAGAAAATTATAAACGTTAAAAAAAATTATCCGTATGTAATAGATATAATAGGAAGTGTGTATAGGTTTAAAATATTTAGAAAGCATAATGAAGTGATTAGGAAGTCAAAAATATGTGTGATGTTAGATATGTGTAGTCAATTAACATTTAGTTGTCATTGTGGTATTATTTTTGTCTGTTTGTGTTGTATTTTTTTGCAATAAAGATAATAAATTTGGGGGGAAAGAAAAAAGAAAAAGAGAGAGTCTTTGAACCTCTTTTGTCGACTACCAGCATTACATTTTCCATTTTTAAGTTTGGAATAGAGTAGTTGCTTTGGAAGACGATAATCAAGCATCTGCACAACATGACCAGTCCAACAAAGTTGATGTTGAAGAATCATTGCTTTGACACTGGTGATCTTTGATTCTTCCAGTACACTGGCATTAGTTTGTCTGTCTTCCCAGGTGATGTGTAAAAAAAATTTGGAGACACCGTTGATGGAAACTTTCAAGGAGTTGGAGATGGTGTTTACAAGTGGTCCATGTTTCACAAGCATACAATAAGGTTGGTAGCATGATAGCTTTGTAAACAAGCATTGTGGTTTCCCTGCGAAAGTCCCCGTCCTCAAACTCTGCATTTCAGTCAGGAGAAATCTGTATTCTCATAGCTCAGGCAATGCTAGATTTCGGCATCAATGTCTGCCCTTGTCGAAAGATAACTGGTATACTAGAACCAGCACCTTGAACTTAGTCCAGTAACTTATGGGCAGCCAATGCAATTTTTTTAACCCTAGCATAATATGATGGTGATATTCTGCCCAAGTGAGCAGTTGAGGCACTGTATTATGAACCAGCTGCAATGTCCGTGTCAACCACAAACAGAGCTCTGCATAGAGTCCATTGAGAAAGTTATCAGGCATGGCCGTAGTCAGGCTGTCCTAGTCCAGAAACCTTCATGTCAGTCAGTGCTGGTAAATGGCATTCCTAACTACTGGGCTGCTTCTGACAGAACTTGTGGGGTGGGTGTGTTCTTAAAGAAGACTTACTTTAAGAACTAAGCTCACTCTCCCACAAGCTAGATATTCGTTGTATGGAACTATTGAACTTTTCTTTTTACCCCTTTTCCAAAATGGGACTTTATTCCCCTTCAAGCTTGACTTCTAGGCTAATCCTGAACACTAGCTTTTCAAGAGACTTCACACCCCAGGAATTTAGCTCCTATGTACTTTCAGGATTTGACTCCTAGTGCACAATGACCTGAGTCCTTCTTAGTCTGTGCTGTTTTGATTAAATGATAGAATGCATGGCTGTTACTTACCCTCTCCCTGCTTAACTCGCCTTGAGGCTTTGTCAGCTAGGACAGAGGCGCTTCAGCAGCTGGGGCTCCCTGAGCTTCTTGAAGAGAGGCAGACCTTTTTCCCTTGCCATACTCTGTTGGATTAGACACTCTGAAAGGAATTGGTTTAGGTCAGTGTGTTGTTTCAGCAACTCCATCTCAAAACTCAGTGCTAGGCTGAAAGACCAGGCTGGAAGACTGCCCTGATTTTTGTTAGGTATAATTGATTTAATTGATTGAATTCACACGGAAATGAAAAATGCATGTGCATGGATGAAAGTTTAAAATGGAAAATGGCTGCCTTGAATTAAAAGACGGCACCCATGAATGGAATTGTCTGAATGTATGCATCACTTGGGTGCCATGGAAGGAAAATAAGAAAGATTACCCAGTTGCCCTGCAGCATTTCAGACCTCCTTCACATTTTCCAACCTCTGCGGAATGGGCTCCACAAGTTTTAACACAATAAGAGTGAAAGTCTTCACACTCCTTTCTAGTAGTAATATCTAAAAAGAAAAAAAGTGGAGAATCACAACTGAAACCATTCGAATATACTGTATTTCTCCATGTATAAGACTATATTTTCTGCCATTTTACAAAAGTTTATAATTGGGGGTCATCTTATACATGGAATGTTTAAAATATTTATCTCTTAATTTTGGGCTTAAAAAATAGGGGTCATCATATACATGTGGGCGTCTTATACACGAAAAAGTACGGTATTTCATGCAACAGTATACACATATACACTCCATCTAAACTGATGCACATATTCTGGAAAACTATATGTCTATAATTTTACATATAAATTATTGAGCTATTTTTAACAGTAATGCATAAACGGCTTGAACATGAGTAGACGCTCGATGCAAGTGGGAGTCCGATAAGGGCAGAGGTTTCCAGATTGGAAACCGACTAATTCTCTGCAAAATAAGGCATTTTCAAATGAGTTTTTCCACTATCTCTAAATTTAAATAAAGGAAACATTTCTCTATTACCTATGATCATAAAAATTGGGGACACTCAATTAAATCAGTGGACAGTGGTTTTAGGACTGGCAGGAAACAGTAGACAAATTCATGGAGGATATAACAGTCATGGAGCCCTTGGCATAGAATCATAGAATTACAGTGGTATCTCGGGTTAAGTACTTAATTCGTTCCGGAGGTCCGTTCTTAACCTGAAACTGTTCTTAACCTGAAGCACCACTTTAGCTAATGGGGCCTCCTGCTGCCGCCGCGACGCAGGAGCACGATTTCTGTTCTCATCCTGAAGCAAAGTTCTTAACCTGAAGTACTATTTCTGGGTTAGCGGAGTCTGTAACCTAAAGCATATGTAACTTGAAGCATATGTAACCCGAGGTACCACTGTATAGAGTTGGAAGAGACCTTAATGGTCATCTAGCACAACTCTTTGCAATTCAGAAATCTCAAGTAAAGCAGCCATGACAGATAGCATCCAACGTCTGCTTAAAAACCTTAAATGAAGGAGAGTCCGCCACCTTCTGATGGAGTCCGTTCCACAGTCAAAACTCTTACTATCAGAAAGTTCTTCCTGATGTTTAGTCAGAATCTCCTTTCTTGTAACTTGAATCTATTGTTTCATGTCCTACCCTCCAGACCCCTGATCATCTTGGTCGCTCTCCTCTGCACACATTCCAGCTTGTCAACATCCTTCTTAAATTGTGGCACCCAGAGCTGGACACAATATTCCTGGTGTGGTCTAACCCAGGCAGAATAAAGGTAAAGGGACCCCTGACCATTAGGTCCAGTCATGATGGACTCTGGGGGTTTGCGCTCATCTCGCTTTATAGGCCGAGGGAGCCGGCGTTTGTCTGCAGACAGCTTCTGGGTCATGTGGCCAGCATGACTAAGTCGCTTCTGGCAAACCAGAGCAGCACATGGAAATGCCGTTTACCTTCCCGCCAGAGCGGTACCTATTTGTCTACTTGCACTTTGATGTGCTTTTGAACTGCTAGGTTGGCAGGAGCAGGGAACGAACAACGAGAGCTCACCCCGTCACGGGGATTCAAACCGCCAAGCTTCTTATCAGCAAGTCCTAGGCTCTGTGCTTTTACCCATGTAATCAAGACGAATTATAAGAGTGAGGCTCAGGTCTCCCCCCCCCCCACATGAGACGACTCTGGAAGTTAATTTATTAAGATTTATTGGTTCAACAAAAAGCCCCAGTTGGAGCTCCGCAAATTTCAATCTTCCTTCGATTCCACTGTTGCCAGGAATGAGCTCCGCCCCCTTCTCCCCCAACAGGAAAACCCCCACCTCCCCTTCCTGTACTTTTCACACTTCACAGCTAATGTCATGAGTCTACGCGATCGGGGGTGATTCCCCTCTCCCTATTTCTGTGTCTGTGTCACTATCAGAGCCTTTCCTTCGACTAACTGCTTCTCCCCCCCCCTCCTGTAGGAATCCTCCTCCTCCTTCCTCTGTGCCTGCTCTTTTGCAGGGCGATGAGTGGCATAGAGTGAAGGATAACAAATGGATCATGTCCAAATTGTGGATTTGTCCCTCCTTCAGGCCCGTTGTTATAAACACCTGCAGCATGGTTAGCTAAAGTGTAGCCCTCTTGATTTTGCCCCATCAACCCTGAGCATTGTCAATGGTAGTGCGGATGACGGGAGTCCACTAAGCTCTGCAGGGCCACATCTTGACCATCCCAGTCAATATTTCATGTCTAAATATTTCAAATTTGGTTATGTCTTACTTTTCTTCCCTGCAGAAAGCAGGAATACCCCTGAAAGGACCACAAGGGAAAGCCAACAAACATTCATAGCTGATACTTGACAAAGATCTCAAGTTAGACTGCCAGAAAGGAAAATGACAACAGAACTCTGTGACAGTTCTGTGTCTTCTGTAAGGCTAAAAGTCCTCTCATTTATTCAGCTCTCTTATAAATGATGCCTAAGCACTGATGCCTAAGCACTGCCTGTGGTGGAAGAATAGCTATCATATCTCCACTCAGTCTTCTTTATCAGGTTAAACATACCAAACTCCTTCAACCTTTCCTCATAAGGCTTGGTTTGCAGACCACTGATCACCTTGGTCCCCCTTTCTCTGCACAGGTTCCAGCTTGTCAATATCCTTCTTAAACTGTGGCGACCGGAACTGGACATAGTACACCAGCTAGGGTCTGACCAAGTCAGAATAGAGCGGCACTATTAGTTCCCTTGATCTGGACACTATACTTCTGTTAATGCAGCCTGGAATAACATTATGTTATACCGCTGCATCACACTACTGACTCATGTTTATCTTGTGGTCTACTAAGATCCCTAGATTCTTTCCACATGTACTACTGACAAACCATGTGCCCCTCATCTGATATTGGTGCAGTTGATCATTCCTCCCTAACAGTAGAACCTTACACTTGTCCCAATCTCTTACGGCCATATTGAATCTTGATTCTGTCTTCTGCAGCATTAGTTATCCTCCCAGTTTGGTGTCAATTGCAAATTTGTTGAGCATCCCCTCAATTCCTTCATCCAAGTCGTTCATAAAGACAATGTACAATAACAGGCTCAGGAGGGAAGCCAGCAGAACCTGACTTGTCACTTTCTTCTCGGACGATGGGGAACCTCATCTTACCAGCTTCTCCACAAGAATATCATGCAGAAAGCCATCAAAAGCCTTGCTGAAATCAAGATATACTATGACATAGCATTCCCCTGATCCACCAAGCATGAAACTCTCTATAGAAATAATATTCATCTGGCATGGCTTCTTTTTGAGATACCCATGCTCTTTCTTAGTAATCAATCTATCAGGGGCTGTTGGCTATAATGGTAGAGAGAAGCCCCCACAGAGAGATGATATACATTGAATACAAAATGTAGCAGAATGAGGTATGGAACTCAACATAATGGATAGATTACTCCCCAAATGTGAACTTGTCACTCCTTCAAGCCCATTGCTTTAAACATCTGTATCATGGCTGGCTAAAAAGCAGAGACATTGTTGCCAACAAAGGTCCATATAGTTAAAGCTATGGTTTTCCCAGTAGTGATGTATGGAAGTGAGAGCTGGACCATAAAGAAGGCTGATCACTGAAGAATCAATGCTTTTGAATTATGGTGCTGGAGGAGACTCTTGAGAGTCCTGTGGACTGCAAGAAGAGCAAACCTCTCCATTCTGAAGGAAATCAGCCCTGAGTGCTGACTGGAAGGACAGATCCTGAAGCTGAGGCTCCAGTACTTTGGCAACCTCATGAGAAGAGAAGGCTCCCTGGAAAAGACCCTGATGTTGGAAAAGATGGAGGGCACAAGGAGAAGGGGACGACAGAGGACGAGATGGTTGGATAGTGTTCTCAAAGCTACCAGCATGAGTTTGACCAAACTGCAGGAGGCAGTGGAAGACAGGAGTGCCTGGCCTGCTCTGGTCCATGGGGTCCCGAAGAGTCGGATACGACTAAACAACAACAACAACATTGCTGGTTAATGATTAGCCCTCTACATTTTGTCCCATCATCCCTGGTCATTGACAATGCTGATGGGGATGATGAGAGTTGAAGTCCTCTAAGCTCTGGAGGAGCACCTCTTGGCCACCCCATCCTATAAGTTATGTCTGAATGTTTCAAAAACAGATGTATGTCTTACCAGCAGAAACCAGGCATAGCCCTGAAAAGACAGCAAGGAAAAGCCATTGAACCTTCATAGCTGATGCTCAAAAGGGATCTCAGGTTAGACAGCAATAATGGAAAAGAGCTCTGTGATTGTTCTGCAGCTTCTCGAATGCCAAGTCTCTGCTTATTTATAGGGCTCTGTGATATACTGACATGTCAGCTCTGTTCATTAATCTTTCTGTTGTGATGCAGTTGGCAGAAGAAACTCTCAAGAGAACATGGTGTGTAAGAGAGAGGAAGTTAACACACAGTACATTAATCTGACCAGGCATTTGAGGATTCACTGGGCTGGAAATATTGTTTCGATGTGCCTTGTACCCCAATCAGATGAAACATTGGTCATGGCTTGCTAAGTGATTTCATCCTTGAAGTGTCATGCAATGCACTCACAGTCTGCCACTGAGTACTCCAAAACCTCTCCACCACCTTTGACATGACGAGCAGTATGCCAAATGAAACAACTCTATTGGGCAAGATTGTCAGAAATCAGAATAATAGAATCACAGAGTTGGAAGGTACACCAAGGGTCATCTAGTCCAACCTCCTGCAATGCAGGAATCTCAGCTAACGCATCCATGACTGATGGCCATCGAACCTCCGCCCTGTAAGGAGAATCCACAACTTTCTAAGGGAGACCGTTCCACTGTCCAACAGCTCTTACTGTCAGAAGGAGACAGGTTTAACATTGGTTAAGAAAGTGAAATACCTGGGGGTTAATATGACAGCTAAGAATGTGAATTTATTTAAAGATAACTATAAAAAATGCTGGATGGAAGTGATAAAAGATTTAGAAATATGGTCAAATTTGAAGCTTTCATTGCTAGGCCGTATCGCTGTGATAAAAATGAATGTATTGCCAAGAATGTTGTTTTTGTTTCAAACACTGCAAATTCTGGATAAAATGGACTGTTTCAAGAAGTGGCAGAGAGATATTTCTAGATTTGTCTGGCAGGGCAACAAGCCCAGAATAAAATTTAAAATACTAACGGATGCAAAAGAAAGAGGTGGATTTGCCCTGCCAGACCTTAAACTTTATTATGAATCAGCCACATTTTGCTGGCCGAGAGAATGGCTGCTTCTTGAAAACACAGACATTTTGGATTTAGAAGGTTTCAACAATGTATTTGGGTGGCATGCATATTTGTGGTATGATAAGGCCAAAGCACATAAAGCATTTAAAAACCATACTGTCAGAAAAGCATTGTTTAATGTCTGGATAAGATATAAGGACCTACTTGAAAATAAAACCCCAAGGTGGTTGTCACCAATGGAAGCGAAGGCTCAGAAAAAGCTCGATATGGAGGCCAAATGGCCGAAATATTGGGAAATTCTGGAACAAGAGGGAGATAAACTGAAATTGCAGAGTTTTGAAAAACTAAAAAACAAAGTGCCAGATTGGCTTCATTATTATCAAATAATGGAGGCATACAATTTGGACAAGAAAATTGGCTTCCAGGTGGAAAAATCAAAACTGGAAACAGAATTGTTAGAACCCAAAACTAAGACTTTGTCAAAGATGTATAACTTGCTGTTGAAATGGAATACTCAGGATGAAACGGTGAAATCTGCTATGATTAAATGGGCACAAGATGTTGGACATAACATTATGATGGCTGACTGGGAACAGTTATGGACCATAGGTATGAAGTTCACGGCATGTAATGCCTTAAGAGAGAATATTATGAAAATGATATACAGGTGGTACATGACACCAGTCAAGCTTGCAAAAATTTATCATTTGCCCGATAATAAATGTTGGAAATGTAAAGAAACTGAAGGTACTTTTTTTCACCTTTGGTGGACGTGCCCAAGGATTAAGGTTTTCTGGGAGATGATCTATAATGAAATGAAAAAGGTATTCAAATATACATTTCTGAAGAAACCAGAGGCCTTTCTCCTGGGCATGGTTGGCCAATTGGTGTTAAAGAGGGATAGAACTTTCTTTATGTATGCTACAACAGCAGCAAGAATACTTATTGCAAAGTAGTGGAAGACACAAGATCTACCCACCCTGGAAGAATGGCAGATGAAGGTGATGGACTATATGGAACTGGTGGAAATGACTGGCAGAAACGTAGACCAGGGAGAAGAGTTAGTGGAAGAAGATTGGAAGAAATTTAAAGATTATTTACAGAAATACTGTAAAATTAATGAATGTTAGAATGATGTTGGAATGAAGTTAAGTGGTTTTAGCAGCAATGTTATAAAGGAGTATGTAAGGATGGATTGCTAAAAGGTGAGAATTTAAAGTTATAATATATTAAGATAAAGGATTAAGATAAAAACAAAGAGGGAAAGGATTTGCTGAATTAACTAATTGAACTAGAATACAAAAAAGGGAGGTGTGAGGAGGTCAGGGAAACGAGTAAATGAAAGACAAGAAATGGAAAGATTGGTTTGTTTTTAATTGTTTTTATTTTTCTGTATTTTGTATTTTCTCTCTTCTTTTTTTCTCTCTTTTTCTTATCATTGTAACTTTTTTTTGAAACTTTAATAAATATCATTTTTAAAACAACAACAACAGCTCTTACTGTCACAAAGTTCTTCCTAATGTTTAGTCAGAATCTCTTTTTTTTTGTAACTCGAAGCCATTGGTTCGAGTCCTATCCTCCAGAGCAGGAGAAAACAAGCTTGTTCCATCTTCCATGTGCAAGCCCCGGGGAGGGGCTACTGATGTGTGGACCATAAGCTTATCATGAGTCAACTGTGTGATGCAACAGCAAAGAAACTAATGCTATTTTAGGCCTCATCAGAAGTATATCATCCAATCTATTCTGCCTTTGTCAGAGAAGGGTGACCAAGGTAATCAAGCGTCTGGGACAAAGCCTTACAATAACCGGTTGAAAGAGCTGTGTATGTTTAGGCTGGAAAAGAGGAAACTTAAAGGAGATATGATAGCCATCTTCAAATATATCAAGGGCTGTCATATGGAAGAGGGAACAAGCTTGTTTTCTTCTGCTCTGGAGAATTGTTCCCATTTTCTTCCCATGTAGCAAGACTTATGAGATTTCAATTTGTACCCATTGCATTCAGGGCATATAGCCCAATGGGTTTCTCTTAGTGTGAGCGGGGAGGTAATGTATAATTCAATGTATATTGCCTAGGGCTCCAACCACTGAAGATTTTGTATTACAAAATAGCCTTCTGGGCAGAAGAAAATTGGACTTTTCTGCAGTAGAAAGTGTCTCTGTGTGCTTCTTCCCTTTCTACTCATTTTACTTATTGCTCTTATAACTAACCATCTAGCTAAGGGACAATCATGTTTTGCATTGAGAACAAATAACGTTATAAGGTATAAGGAAAGCTTGGATGGAGAATGGACTATCCTGCTACTTCAATGATTCTGTGAAGCATATCAGATGCATCAGCTCACTCCATACCTAATCCAAGATCAGGACAAGAGGTTCAACTCTGCATGGCAACTATGACATTGCTCCAATAAATTCCCATAACCACTCCCCAAATTAGTAAATTCGAGATATGGTCTGCTCACACATGGGATCCCTGTGCCTTGCTGGAATGTTGATCTTACCAGCACACGCTCCCTCTGCATGGCTGAATCTGCTCCCTACTATATAGAATCATAGAATCATAGAGTTGGAAGAGACCACAAGGGCCATCGAGTCCAACCCCCTGCCAAGCAGGAAACACCATCAGAGCACTCCTGACATATGGTTGTCAAGCCTCTGCTTAAAGACCTCCAAAGAAGGAGACTCCACCACACTCCTTGGCAGCAAATTCCACTGTCGAACAGCTCTTACTGTCAGGAAGTTCTTCCTAATGTTTAGGTGGAATCTTCTTTCTTGTAGTTTGGATCCATTGCTCCGTGTCCGCTTCTACTATAGATGTTGCAAGTTGCACTGGGTTGCCTAGAGCAAAATAAATTGACTAACAGATTGGAGAAGATCAGTCTACATCCCAGTCTCAAAGAAGGGTAGTGTCAAAGAATGTTCCAACTACCACACAATTGCACTCATTTCACACGCTAGCAAGGTTATGCTTAAAATTCTACAAGGCAGGCTTAAGCAGTATGTGGACCGAGAACTCCCAAAAGTGCAAGCTGGATTTGGAAGGGGCAGAGGAACCAGAGCCCAAATTGCAAACATGCGCTGGATTATGGAGAAAGCTAGAGAGTTCCAGAAAAACATCTACTTCTGCTTCATTGACTATGCAAAAGCCTTTGACTGTGTCAACCATAGCAAACTATGTCAAGTTCTTAAAGAAATGGGAGTGCCTGATCACCTCATCTGTCTCCTGAGAAATCTCTATGAGTTAGAACTGGATATGGATTAAATGATTGGTTCAAAATTGGGAAAGGAGTACGGCAAGGCTGTATATTGTCTCCCTGCTTATTTAACTTATATGCAGAATTCACCATGCAAAAGACTGGGCTGGATGAATCCCAAGCCAGAAATAAGATTGCCATAAGAAATATCAACAACCTCAGATATGCAGATGACACATATGACCTTGATGGCAGAAAATGAGGAGGAATTAAATAACCTTTTAATGAGGGTGAAAAAGGAGAGTGCAAAATATGGTCTGAAGCTCAACATCAAAAAATCCAAGATCATGGCCAGTGGTCCCATCACCTCCTGGCAAATACAAGGGGAAGAAATGGAGGCAATGAGAGATTTTACTTTCTTGGGCTCCATGATGGTGACTGCAGTCATGAAATTAAAAGACGCCTGCTTCTTGGGAGGAAAGTAATGACAAACCTAGACAGCATCTTAAAAAGCAGAGACATCACCTTGCCAACAAAGGTCCGTATAGTTAAAGCTATGGTTTTCTCAGTAGTAATGTATGGAAGTGAGAGCTGGACCATAAAGAAGGCTGATCGCCGAAGAATTGATGCTTTTGAATTATGGTGCTGGAGGAGACTTTTGAGAGTCCCATGGACTGCAAGAAGACCAAACCTCGCCATTCTGAAGGAAATCAGCCCTGAGTGCTCACTGGAAGGACAGATCCTGAAGCTGAGGCTCCAATACTTTGGCCACCTCATGATAAGAGAAGACTCCCTGGAAAAGACTCTGATGTTGGGAAAGATGGAGGGCACAAGGAGAAGGGGACGACAGAGGACGAGATGGTTGGACAGTGTTCTCGAAGCTACTAGCATGAGTTTGACCAAACTGCAGAAGGCAGTGGAAGACAGGAGTGCCTGGCATGCTCTGGTCCATGGGGTCACAAAGAGTCGGACACGACTAAACAACAACAAAACCAAGTTAATTAATAATAATAATGGTTCTTGGTTCTCTTGGTCCTCTGTTACAAGGCCTACTCCACCTCTTGGTGATCCACCCCACGGTGGGCATTCTCCCTATTCACTCATGTCTACAAGCTGATTTAATATTCAGGTCATATGTCTATCATCAATCACAATGTAATTATTTTCTATCAAGTGAGAGCTCTTAGAGAGAGAGTTAATCTGTTAATTCTTCTCCCAGAAGTGTATATCTCTCATGGACTGGTTGGATGCAGAGGAGGGGGGGCAGCTGTGGAACCCACAAGGGATGAAACATGGATCAGTGGCTATGATTGCTAAGTAATACTTCAGGGGATATGATACCATTTTTCCAATTCAGTAAATCTTTAATGCATCATGAGGTTAATGTACTGTACAGAACTTCTTGAACAGCAAGGAAAAACCAGCAAATCAGTGTTGCTTGACAAGGATCTTGGTTATTAGTGGGATCTGAACCACATTGAAACCATATTTCCAACTGGGTGAATCGTGAATGCATTGCCAGATTAATGTACTCTGCCACAATTTCCTCTCTCTGAAATACCATGGCCTCTGGAAGGGTAACACAGGGAAGGCATTTTGTAATTCATTGTGTAATGCCTAGGGCTCCGATCACTGGAGATTTTGTAATCCCTAGAAGGGTGCGCATTGCCTCTTCATTACGTCTCAGGTTGGGGTACAAGGAGCATCCACCTTGACCTTCTCAGAGCTATGAAGACCATATAGTTTTTCAATGTTGTGCTTGCTCTGCTAGTCATTCTCAATCCAGGCAAGAAATTACTTGAGGAGAGGAATGAATAATATCACTGTGTAGGGCCAAAACGTATCCCATATTCGTCGTCCTCTTCCATTTTTGTTTCCAAGTTCTACCTTTCCAGTTTCCATATGCAGTAGCTCTGCACCTCATGTAGGTGTTTGCTTCCAAGGGTAAAGCACATGTGCAAAATTTTGCTTATAGACAAAATCTTTTGATTCTGCCCTTAGCTACCTAACCTGACTTCCATAAGGTGGCTTATGAGGTGGGGAGAACCCGACACACGGCAGGCTGAAAATGCCTTTCCAGGGAAGCAAGGTGAAGAGCTCAAAAGTTCTTTTTACACTGGTCTGCTTGGGTTTACTTGTTGCGAAGTAACCACTCAGCTTTAAGCAAAGGCCTATCATCATGCAGCTCTGGGACTGGTAGGGATGCTCTTATATGGTGTCACAGGATAAACTGACTTCCTGTGACATCTCATAACAGCATCCTCACCTTGTCCTTTACAACTGAAACCGTGCAGGTTAAATGCACATGTCATGCAATTTTCAACAATGGCAGAGGCCTGAGTATACTGGGTACCAGCGGCAGGTTTGTGTGGGGATTGTGGTAGCTTAAAGTTGGGTTTCAGTACAGCAAGAAGGAGTCTGTTGTATTCCTTTTCTTTCACTGCACAGCGATCCCCCTTGTTGTTCTGGCTTCTGAGATTCAGAATATTTTTTTCCTTGTTTTCCTCCTCCAAAAACTAGGTGCGTCTTGTGGTCTGGTGCGTCTTATATAGCGAAAAATACGGTATATATTTTAATTTATAGCTTTATTTACTAGATTATATTTTCCTAACCATCCAGCTTGAAGTCTCATGTAGGTGGAGAGGCAGATAAAGGTCATTTGTTGCTCTGTGACTACAGGATTCACTGAGGTGTCAGACCTAAATTCATGCATGTATGGGGCTGTGCCTGCATACTGTGTAATGAAGGAATGTCCTCTCATCTATTCAGACATTGGAAGTTGTGGTAAAGACATTTGTTGCTGTTATTCTGGTAAGAATATAGATCCTATTTTAAAAAATGCTTAGTATGGCTGTGAACAGATACCTGGATCTGATTTCTGGCCCAGTTTGTAATTTAGATTGTGCCAGAATCTGGACCAACCCAGCCCATCCTGTATCCATGAAATGAAAATTTTGGAAATCCTATTGACTTGTGTTGGGGAACCAGGGAGTTGAAGGAGTGGTAAGAGCACAAGTTCAAAAGCCCTCCCTAGATTCAAAAGATCTAAGTAATTACTGGCTAGTTGCTGGTCTCTCCTTATTATGCAGTGTTCTTGAGTAAATGATCATGGACCAGATCCAGACGATCTTGGAGGGAAATGATTTTCTAGATCCATTTCAATTGCGGTTGAGACCTGGCTTTGGCACAGAAAATCTCTCAGGAGAGAGACAGGGGAAATGTGTCCTTGTTCATTCTCCTCAACCTCTCAGGGTCTTTTGATACCACTGGGCATGGTAGGGACAGTCTGAGTTGGGGTGGGTAGCACTGATTTGTAGTGGTTCTGGTCCAGCTTGGATTGTTGTTTCTAAAGGGTGATGCTTGGGGAGTATTAGCCAGGGGGTGCTGGGTGTCAAGAGCTGAGGTGGCCTTTCCCAAAATTGCCTTTATAGAGCAATTTTGGGATGATATTTGACAGGGCCAGAAATGATTTTTCTCTCTAAAACTGAGGCACTTGGTTATTGTTTTGCCTTTCCCTCAGTGGAATTATGGCTTTCCTTTGTTAGGTGGAAGAACATTGTTTGTGTGACGGGGGAAATGGCGTTGGGTAGGATCAACATAGTATAGGGGAGAACCTAAAAGGGGTCTCAGGGCAGGATTAACCACAGCAAACCCAAGTGTGGGTTCGGTATCTGCCTGCTTGGAGTCTGCACCCTGGTCTTCCAGTGAGACCTCGCTTGCCTGGCTTGCACCACAGCAAACTTCTTCTTTTTTAAAAAAAAAAATTTATTGGTTTTACAAAATTTTTTAGAGAACAAACAAACACTTAAAAAGACAAACATACACGTATAGTTTCATAACATATTTTCATAAACCTCTTTTCTTGGACTTCCCCATACCCCCCCTTTCTGCATCCCAATGTCCATAATTTTATAGCAACTCCCAATTGTTACTTTCCAACCTCTGTCATCTTAGTCCTCTCTGTATTCTAGCCTTATATCACTGTATCCCTTTGTTTCTGAAAACCACAACACTTTAACATTCATTAAGTTTATAATAGTCCTTAAGATAACCTTTAAATTTTCTCCATTCTTCTTCCACCGTCTCTTTTCGTTGGTCGCGGATTCTGCCTGTCATCTCGGCCAATGTCATATAGTCCATCACTTTCATCTGCCATTCTTCCAGAGTGGGTAGATCTTGTGTCTTCCAATACTTCGCGATAAGTATTCTTGCTGCTGTTGTAGCATACATAAAAAAAGTTCTATCCCTCTTTAACACCAATTGGCCGGCAATGCCCAAGAGAAAGGCCTCTGGCTTTTTAGAAAAAGTACATTTAAGTACCTCGCTTGCCTGGCTTGCACCACAGCAAACTTCAACACTGGCTGACTCCCATTGTTCTGCTTTGGAGGGGTTCAAACCCAGCAGAACCATTCCATCAACATGGAGCTTGTGGGATGATGTACTGATCCTTTGACCCAATGCCATTCCAACCCTTGCCCTGCCTGCTGCTGTCAAGAAATTTTTGGCCTGATTTTAATCCCATCACAGTTGAACGGTCTGGTGATCTGGCTGCTCTCATGGGTCACATCATGCTCTTGCCTGGACAACTAACTACCTCTAGGAGGAACATTCTTTTTTTATTATTGCATTGAGATCAAAGAGGTATAAGAAAAGATTGGATGGAGGAGGGGCTCTCTTGCTACTTAAATGATGCTGTGAAGCGTATCAGCTGCATCCACTCACTTCATACACAATCCAAATATATGCAATGCTTGCAAACAGAACATGACGACAGAGACTCTTTCTTGGAAGTAAGGGGCAAATCTTTCCTGAACAAGAGAGTTATTCCCCTCCACCCCCCAAAAAAGTTATCACTGGTGAAAGGAAGGTGGGACCACCCTGGAGTCAAAGCCCAAGAGTCCAAGATCAGGATATGAGCTTCAGCAACAGAATGATGATGATAATGATGATGATAATAATGTTTATTTATTTATTTATACCCCACCTATGTGGCTGGGTTTTGCCAACCACTCTGGGTGGCTCCCAAAAGAATTAGAGTGGTACCTCGGGTTAAGTACTTAATTCGTTCCGGAGGTCCGTTCTTAACCTGAAACTGTTCTTAACCTGAAGCTCCACTTTAGTTAATGGGGCCTCCTGCTGCCGCTGCGAGGCCTGAGCACGATTTCTGCAAAATTCTTAACCCAAGGTACTATTTCTGTGTTAGGGGAGTCTGTAACCTGAAGCATATGTAACCTGAAGCATATGTAACCCGAGGTACCACTGTAATGATAATGGAAAACATGGGGGGGGGGCAATAAAACACCAGACATTAAAAACTTATCTAAACAGGGCTGCCTTTTGATGATGGGAGGGCTTTTCACAGGGCAGGCACCACTACCAAGAAGGCTCTCTGCCTGGTTCCCTGTAACCTCACTTCTTGCAGTGAGGGAACTGCCAGAAGGCCCTCGGAGCTGGACCTCAGTGTCCAGGCTGAACGATGGGGGTGGAGATGCTCCTTCAGGTATACTGGGCCAAAGCCGTTTAGAGCTTTAAAGGTCAGTACCAACACTTTGAATCGGGCTCGGAAACATACTGGGGGCCAAAGTAAGTCTTTTAGGACTGGTGTTATATGGTCTTGGTGACCACTCCCAGTCACCAGTCTAGCTGCCGCATGTGCAGAAACGACCTTCTTGACTATTGGGCCCAGTATTTGTTTTACTTTCTCTCTGTGTGTAAGAATTTCTGTGTGGCTGTAATATTGTGGAAAACATGTATGTGGAATGTGGCCCTGGTTCAGTCCACTGAGTTGTGTCTCCATGCTTATTCCTGGTTCTGGTTGCAACTGGTACTTTTTAATACATGGGAAAGGTGGGTTGAAGAAAGAGGACTAATAAGAAAACAGAGACAGTTGATGGCTTAAATTATTTTTAAAAGCAGATGGAAGAGACTTTGACCAGTGGCTATGATGGTTGAGAGGGTCTATACGTGCTTCTGGGGGTATGAAACCATATTTCCAATCCAGTGAATCTTGACTGCATCGTCAGGTTAATGTACTGTACAGACCTTTTTAAGCAGCAAGGAAGAACCAGAAAACTGGTGCTGCTTGATAAGGACCTAAGTTATTAGTAAGATCTGAGCCACATTGAAACCATTTTTCCAACCGGGTGAACCATGAAGGCATTGCCAGATTAATGTACTCTGCCACAGTTTACTCTCAGTTGCGTACCATGGTCTCTTGAGCAGTCATACAGGAAGGCAATTTATAATTTAATGTATAATGCCTAGGGAGATTTTTTAATACCCAGAGGAGTATAAGACACACCAAAACACATTGCCTCTTCATTTCCTTTCAGGTTGGGATACAAGGAGCATCCACCTTGACCTTCTAGGAGCTATGAAGACCGTATACTTTTTCTATATTGTTTTTGCTCTGCTACTCATTCCCAATCCATCTAAGCAATTATTTGAGTCCTAAATGGGACTGGAATGAGTAATACCATTGTGTGGAGCCAATGCTTATCCTCTTCCTCTTTTTTCCCCGTTTCCTCGTTCTACATTTCCAATTTCCATATACAGTATCTACTTCCACTTGTGTGCTTGTGAACTGGTGGGTTGACAGGACCTGGGGCAGAGCAGTGGGAACTCACCCCACTGCAGGGATTCGAACTGCTGACCTTACAGTCCGCAAGTCCAAGAGGCTCAGTAGTTTAGACCACAGCACCACCCACATCTTTTCCAACTAAACACCAGGCTCACTGAAAAGGCATTGCCATGGAAGAAAGGTGAACAAGTAAATGCTCTTTTCACACTGTGTCTGATTGGACTTACTTGGTGCGAAAAAAGCTTTAAACTCTCAATCTTTCTTCTTGGGCAAAGGCCAATTATCATGCAGGTCAGGAACTGGTAGGAATGCTCTTACATGGTGTCACAGGATAAACTGACTTCCTGTGACATCTCACAACAGCATCCTCACCTTGTCCCTTACAATGGAAATCATGCAGGTTAAATGCACATGTCATGCAATTTTGAACCATGGCAGAGGCCTGAGTACACTGGGTACCAGTGGCTGGTTTGTGGGGGAATGGGGGTTAAAGTTTAAAGTTGGGTTACAGCTTAAAGTTGTGTATACGTACAGAAAGAAGGGAGGTGGAAGGAGTCTGCCATATTCCTTTCTTGATGTGTTCTTCTCTGTTGCACCCATCTCTATTTTTTGCTGATATTGTTATTTATTAGATTTTATCATACCCACCATTCTACTAGAATTCTCTTGTAAGTGGATAGGTAGCTAAAGGTCATTTGCTGCTCTGTTACTACAGGATTCACTGATGTTTCAGATGAGGAATCATGCATGTATGGCGATCTGCCAGGGTACTGTGTGTTGAAGGAATGCCCTCGTGGCTTTAAAGTCATTGGAAATTGTGGAGAAAAGCATCGTTGCTGTTTGTACAGTAAGAATAAAAACCCTATAACCGGATCTGATTTCTGGCCCAGTTTGTAATTTAGATTGTGCCTGATTCTGGACCAACCCAGCACATTGTGTATCGTATCCATGAAATGAAAAACTTTGGCAATCTTATTGACTTGTTTGGGGAAACCAGGGAGCTGATTAATGCCTATTTTAGAGAGTGGATATTGCCTCCCGGCTTGAAGGAGGCAGTGGTAAGACCACAAGCTCAGAAGCCCTCCCTAGATTCTGTCAGCATCGCCCTTGAGCCAGTGCTACCAACTGGACCCATCCACTTCAGTCCCGACTGGGCTAGGCGAGCTGGGTAGCACTTCCAGAGACCACCTTCTGCACAGGAACAGGTCAAAGTGCTGTGGACTCACAGCTTAGAGTTGTGAGCACCGGATTCACTCCCACAGGAAGACAGTCGTCGCGCAGCAGAGTATAGCAGAGTCTAGCAGAGTATATAAACAACTCGGAGAGCAGCTCTGTAGAATATCTTCTTTATTCTATCTACAACTATACAAACTATATACAGAGCTTAATAGGTCTAAGCATAAATGAATGCTGAACCGCACTGAGTGTCTGCAGCTGCTCTTAGCAGCAACCATATCTCTACACACGATCTCTAACACTCGCTCTCTCCGACACACTGACTGACTCTTTGATGTGGTGCTGGAGCAGAATAAGTAGAGAGCAGAACACGCCTCCACCTCTCTGAAGAATCAGCAGACTCCTCAGGAGGTTCTTGAGAGGGGATATTGCCTCCCGACTTGAAGGAGGCAGTGGTAAGACCACAAGCTCAGAAGCCCTCCCTAGATTCTGTCAGCATCGCCCTTGAGCCAGTGCTACCAACTGGACCCATCCACTTCAGTCCCGACTGGGCTAGGCGAGCTGGGTAGCACTTCCAGAGACCACCTTCTGCACAGGAACAGGTCAAAGTGCTGTGGACTCACAGCTTAGAGTTGTGAGCACCGGATTCACTCCCACAGGAAGACAGTCGTCGCGCAGCAGAGTATAGCAGAGTCTAGCAGAGTATATAAACAACTCGGAGAGCAGCTCTGTAGAATATCTTCTTTATTCTATCTACAACTATACAAACTATATACAGAGCTTAATAGGTCTAAGCATAAATGAATGCTGAACCGCACTGAGTGTCTGCAGCTGCTCTTAGCAGCAACCATATCTCTACACACGATCTCTAACACTCGCTCTCTCCGACACACTGACTGACTCTTTGATGTGGTGCTGGAGCAGAATAAGTAGAGAGCAGAACACGCCTCCACCTCTCTGAAGAATCAGCAGACTCCTCAGGAGGTTCTTGAGAGGGGATATTGCCTCCCGACTTGAAGGAGGCAGTGGTAAGACAACAAGCTCAGAAGCCCTCCCTAGATTCAAAAGATCGAAGTTATTACTAGCTAGTTGCTGCCCTCTCCTTATTACACAATGTTCTTGAGTAGATGATCATGGACCAGATCCAGACATTCTTGGAGGAAAGTGATTTTCTAGATCCATTTCAATTGCAGTTGAGACCTGGTTTTGGCACAGAAACTCCCTGTATGCTGATCTCTGTCAGGAGAGAGACAGGGGAAATGTGTCCTTGTTCATTCTCCTCAACCTCTCAGGGTCTTTGGATACCACTGAGCATGGCATGCTTCTGAAGGGACTGTCTGAGTTGGGGGTGGGTGGCACTGATTTGTGGTGGTTCTGGTCCAACTTGGATGGATGTTTCCAAAGGGTGATACTTGGGGAGTATTGGCCAGGGGGTCCTGGGTGTCAAGAGCTGAGGTGGCCTCAGAGTACACAAGTGGGTGAGGGAGCCCAGCGAGCCAGTCTGCCAGCCCTTGGTGTTGGGAACGGGCAGACAAGTGGGAGGCTGGGCAGACAGGCAGGTGCCATGCTGGCCTTTCTTGTCCTTGCCTGGTAGCTGAGTGGCCTGGTGGCACCAGCTGCCACTTCCCAAGGTGAGTAAGGTGCTGGCCTCACATTCACCTTTGGCGAAGCTCCGTTTGGACACTTAGGCTGGGGGCATCCTCTTGCCAGTCCCCTGTGGGGTGGCGTGAAGAGGCACCTCTCTTTGGGGTGGGCAGGGGACCAAGGCAGTGGATGCCCAGAGTAGACCCAAGGAGAAAACAGAGGAAGCTGACCTATATAGCCTTAAATGCCTTTAAATGACTCAGGACTGCAATACCTCAAATACTGCCTCTCCTCATATCAACCGACCCAAGGGCTGCCAACTTCCTCTGAGGTCCTTCTTTGTCTGCCTCCTCCACAAGAGGGTAGTAAGCCAAGAACAGGTCTTTTCTGGGGTGAATTCCCATTTATGGCATGCTCTCCCCAGGCAAAAAATAAATAACTTAAAAATGTATCTTTATAAAAAGGTTTTTGCTTGGTTTTTTATGAAAAATAATTTGGAAAAATTGGGTCTGGGGACATAGTTCTTAAGAAGCATAGAGACAATTTATAAAGATCAGAATGCCAAACTTATAATAAATAATGGATTGACAGAGAGCTTCCAAATTACAAAGGGCACAAGACAGGGCTGCCCACTGTCGCCCTTATTGCTTGTATTGCCCTTATTAGACCTCACCCCAGAACTGGCCCTATTAAGCATCTTCCAAGACAACAATGCCCATTTACACCACAAAGAACTCATAACCCACCTACTTTCAGCAGCCAGAAACACCATAACCAGACACTGGAGAGACCTGTCAGGAGTTAGCATGGACCAATGGTACCAAATAGTATGGGAAACACCCCTACTATAAAATTAACCAATAAACTGAAACTGACACGGGGACCAACAGAAGAAGATGCCTTTGCCCCGGTATGGCTCCCCTTTAGCACATACACAGCCCAACAAGACAATGACAATAATCCAGCAACGGCAAACAAATCAATATGGCTAACCTGATCCAAAACACCCACCCATCCCACTCACACATGAAAACAAAGATCACCACAGCCAATCACAAACAAACAACCACACCCTAGGCCAACCCCAACCTCTCTCACCACCAAAGGAACACAAGTGAACAGCACAAGCAATGCTGACACCAAGGCCTACTTACATTAAGCATAACACAAACATCACCACCCGACCCCACCTCCACCCCTTCATTTTTTTCTTCTTCTCCCCCTAATGTCTCAACAAATGAAACAGATTTGTAAAAATGTAACATGGAAAAAATGTGAGAGACATTACACTTACTTCTGTAAAACAAGAAAATCTTTTTTAAAAAAACTAAAGTGACAAAAAAAAGCAATGTAATATGTGTATGTACAATATGTAAATAAATAAAAAAACTAATAAAGATCATCATGGGGGAAAAAATAAAAAATATATAAAAAGGTCTTTGGTTGATAAAACCATACGTGACCTTTGAAATATGTTTGAGGGAATGGGTTCTGGGGTTTTTTTGTTTTGTTTTGTATTCTCATTTTGTATTTTAATGTTGTAAACTACTCTGTGATCTTCAGATGAAGAATGGTATACACAAGTAGAAAATCAATAACTTTAATTTAATTGGCTATCCAAACCTAAGCAGAGTTTCATACTAATAGCAAGAAATAAAACCCACTCCACCATTGTAGAGTACGTATTTGCCTCTAAGTAAGATACCACTTCTGTCCAGCTCTAAGTTTTCACAAAGGTCAGTCAAATATTTATCTTTGCATAGTGTCATTTCGAAAGATTAAGAATGGAAAATGCGGAACATGAAAGAAAGTGAAATGGATAGAACTGAACATCTTTGCTCAAACCTGAGGTTAACGACGTTAGTGCTGGCTGGACCTCTACTGGTACCCAGGAAGTCTTTGAAGACCACACTCTCTGCCCCTTCATCAAGAGAAGACTTTCCACCTGGAGGTTTAAGTGAAGTGGATTGAGCTCTGAAAATTACAAATACTCTTCTGCCAGATAACTTTTGCTAAATTAATGTAGAATTAGAAATATTGGTTTAGGGTATTATATTTAGATGGCATTTCACTTGCTTTCTCTCAGTGTGTATATGCAGGTGTAGTTCCTGTAAGAAACAGAAGGCAATGTGAGAAGATCCTTGGGGTTTGTTACAAATCCTGATGTGGTGCTCTATTGAAACCTAAAGGAAAATGTGCAGAGAATGTTGTATGCTGCTCAGATCTGTAAGTATGAAGCTCCCAGATATTGTGGTGGGTTGGACCTGATGACACTTGGGGTCCCTTCCAGCTCTACGATTCTATGATTCTATGAAAAATACTTGGTAATTAACGTATTGATTCACTTGCAAGTGAATTGAAGATGGTGTGTTAGAAATATTCTTGCTGGCGGCACACACATTACACTTGCCCCAGACATTGTCAAGGCAAACAGTTCCTGAAGGTGGTTGTTCTTTGTGCTTGTTGTTGTGAATAATAATATCAATAGCAAGAATACTTTATTTTAAAAATAGAACACCACAACAGATGGAGTAGTGCGCTTGTTCTAGGTCAAATTTGACTTTGTCTTATTTTTTTTTCTTTTTATTCCTTTTCTCTCACAGACAATAGTCTGAAGAAGTTATCTACATTTGCTCTTACACTCCTGCTCATTGGAATGCAGAATAAAATTGGACCTGTCTGCAGCGAAAGTATCTGTGTGTGCTTCTTCCCTTTCTGCTCATTTTACTTATTTCTCTTATAAGCCCTGTTCCCTGTCCAATAAGCATGGGTCGCCTTTGCCTGGCGGCGCTGTGGCCCATAAATTGCAGCAAAATCTCCTCTGCGTTACTGGGCTTATGGGAAAAAGCTGTCCCATGAGCAATGCCAGATTTACATATAAATTAAACAAGCCATAGCTTAGGGCCCCACTTTCTTGCGGGCCCCAAAAAAAATTAAAGGGGGGGAACTGGCTGTACATTTCCAATACAGTGGTACCTCGGGTTAAGAACTTCATTCGTTCTGGAGGTCTGTTCTTAACCTGAAACTGTTCTTAACCTGAAGACCACTTTAGCTAATGTGGCCTCCTGCTGCTGCTGCTGTGCCGCCAGAGCATGATTTCTGTTGTTATCCTGAAGCAAAGTTCTTAACCTGAGGTACTATTTCTGGGTTAGTGGAGTCTGTAACCTGAAGCGTATGTATCATGAAGTGTATGTAACCCGAGGTACCACTGTATATAAGATAAAAAATAAATAAAATAAAACCTACATGCAGCAACAGTGTTTTGTGTTGGGTAGGCTCCATATTAGGTAAATAAATTGCCATATAGCATATATTCAACACAAAACCCAGCAACAATTTGTTGTTGACAAAGGACAGCTGGACATATAAAGGGCCCCATTACCTTCATTAGCTTAGTGCCTCATGAAATCTAAATTCAGCCCTGTGCATGAGCCTTTGCTGTGGAGGGGAAGGAAAATCCTATGCAGGACTGCTTCCCCTGGAGCTCACAACCATTTTGCTTTGAGAACTTCCCTCTCACACACCCTCAAATTAGAGCCTTTACAGAGCAATTTTGGGATGATAGTTGACAGGGCCAGAAATGATTTTTCTCTCTAAAACTGAGACACTTGGTGGTTGATGTTTTGCCTTTCCCTCAGTGAAACTATGCCTTTTGTTTGTCAGGTGGAAGAACATTGTTTGTATGAGGACGGAAATGGCCTTGTGTAGGATCAACATAGTATAGGAGAGAACCTATAAGGGGTCTGAGGGGTGGATTGACCACAGCAAACCTGAGTGTCGGTTCGGTATCTACTTGCTTGGAGTCTGCACCCAGGTCTCCCAGTGAGACCTCGCTTGCCTGGCTTGCACCACAGCAAAACTCAAGACTGGATGATTCCCATTGTTCTGGTTTGGAGGGGTTCAAACCCATCAAACCATTCCACCAACATCGAGCTTGTGAGATGATGTACTGATCATTTGACCCAATGCCATGCCAAACCTTGCCCTGCCAGCTGCTGTCAAGAAATATTTGGCCTGACTTTAATCCCATCACCGTTGCACCATCTGGTGATTTGCCTGCTCTCATGGGTCACATCATGCTCTTGCGTGGGCAACTAACTACCTCTATGAGGAACTTTCTTTTTTTATTGCATTGTGATCAAAGAGGTACCGGTATAAGAAAAGATTGGATGGAGGAGGGGCTCTCTTGCTACTTAAATGATGCTGTGAAGCATATCAGCTGCATCTACTCACTCCATACACAATCCAAATATATGCAATGCTTGCAAACAGAACATGACGACAGAGACTCTTTCTTGGAAGTAAGGGGCAAATATTTCCCGAACAAGAGAGTTATTCCCCTCCACCCCCCAACAAAGTTATCAATGGTGAAAGGATGGTGGGACCACCCTGGAGTCAAAGCCCAAGAGTCCAAGATCAGGACATGAGCTTCAGCACTGCATGGCAGCTACAACATCGACCCAAGAAATGCCCATGCCCACTGCCCAAACTAGTAAGCTCAAGATATGGTCTGCTCACTCATGGGATGCCTGTGCCATGCAGGAATGTTGGCCTCGACAGCACATGCTCCCTTTGCATGGTAGGATCTGTTCCTTTCTATGGATGTTGGAAGCTTCATTGGGTTACTTTAGACAAGGTAAATTGACTAACAAAATTAATTGACCTTGACCTTCAACACAAAAGGTTGATGATAAAACCACCTGTGCCCCAAGGTCCTTCCGATTCCTACCCATAGCCTCATAGGCCCTTGCTATATGTTACACACTGTATCTGGAAATCTTCATTTCTTCCTACATGAATCAGAAGGAGAGTGTTTCTATGTTATCTCTGGGGCAGAATTAGAGAAATGTTCCCAGACTTGATTTGCAATGCTGATTTGAGACTGCACTTTATGTTGAAGAATATGAAATCGAAAAGAGAGGTTTTTTAAAACAGAATGGGGGGAAATGATTGATTTTTTTGAAGATGCGCTGTAAACAAATCACAACATTAGCAGGTCTGATATAAACACGTGCAGTAAGTGATAATTAAGGGGAAAGATGAGGGCAATTTAGTAAATAGAATTAAATTGGTTATGCAGTAATGAAAAGATATAAAATATAAAATAAGTAACGACAGAATGGAGGGGAGAGAGAGGGAGTGCACTGTATATTTTGTACTATGCGTTATCGGTGATGCTGTCCATTTGAGAGCAGCTGGGCCACAGGGGGTGCCAGAAAGAGGTTTATAAAGCACTGTTTGACTGCCTTGGGACTCCACTCTGGATTTGTGTAGAAGTTTTGCAAGACAGAAGATATGGATTATTCCTTGGTTATTACTCCTGAAGCATAGCCACAAGGCAGTGAAGGTAGAGGATCAAAGTTTTTCTTCTCCTAGATGGGCTCCCATCCCAGGTTAATGAGCCCCACCTGCCTCACATTTCCTCCAAATGATAATAATAATAATAATAATAATAATAATAATAATAATAATAATTATTATTATTATTATTATTATTATTATTATTATTATTATTATTATTTATAACTTCCCTAAACAGGGCTGCCGTTAGATGTCTTCTAAAAGCCAAATAGTTGTATATTTCCTTGACATCTAATGGGAGGGCGTTCCACAGGGCAGGCACCACTACCAAGAAGGCTCTCTGCCTGGTTCCCTGTAACCTCACTTCTTGCAGTGAGAGAACTGCCAGAAGGCCCTCGGAGCTGGACCTCAGTGTCCAGTCTGAACAATGGGGGTGGAGACGCTCCTTCAGGTATACTGAGCCAAGGCCGTTAGGGCTTAAAGGTCAACACCAACACTTTGAATCGTGCTTGGAAACATACTGTGGGCCAATGTAGGTCTTTTAGGATTGGTGTTATATGGTTTCGGCAACCACTCCAGTCACCAGTCTAGTTGGCGCATGTGCAGAAACTGCCTTCTTGACTATTGGGCCCAGTATTAGTCTTGTCCACTCAATTCTTTGAAGCTTGCCTACATTCACAGGGGACAGACAAGTCCCTAATTTACTCTGGATTTGAGACCCATCAACTACCCTCACCTGGTTTAGCCAGCCATTAGACAGCTTTTAGGAACCACAGGTAGGGTTGAGTGCAGGTAGGGGATCAAATGTTGAAACAAGCCTGTCCTCTTCAACGTTTTACTTTCTCTCTCTCTATAAGAATTTCTGTGGACACCCATGCTTCTACCTTTGAGGTTACAATTAAATTATTTTTAAAAGGAGATGGAAGAGACTTTGCTCAGTGGCTATGATGGTTGAGTGGATCTATAGGTGCTAATGGGGGTATGAAACCATATTTCCAATCCAGTGAATCTTGACTGCATCATCAGGTTAATGTACTGTACAGAACTACTTCTGCAGTACAGAACAGCAAGGACGAACATGCAAACTGGTGCTGCTTGATAGGGACCTCACTTATTAGTAAGATCTGAGCCACATTGAAACCATTTTTCCAACCGGGTGAACCATGAAGGCATTGCCAGATTAATGTACTCTGCCACAGTTTCCTCTCAGTTGCGTACCATGGTCTCTTGAGGAGTGATACAGGAAGGCAATTTATAATTAAATGTATAATGCCTAGGGAGATTTTTTAATACCCAGAGGAGTATAAGACACACCAAAACACATTGCCTCTTCATTTCCTTTCAGGTTGGGATACAAGGAGCATCCACCTTGACCTTCTGGGAGATATGAAGACCGTATACTTTTTCTATATTGTGTTTGCTCTGCTACTCATTCCCAGTCCAGGTAAGCAATTATTTGAGCCCTAAATGGGACTGGAATGAGTAATGCCACTGCTTACCCTATTCCTCCCCCCCCCCCGGTTTCCCCGTTCTACATTTCCAATTCCCATATACAGTATCTACTTGCACTTGTGCGCTTGTGAACTGGTGGCTTGACAGGACCTGGGGCAGAGCACCAGGAAGTCACCCCACTGCGGGGATTCGAACTGCTGACCTTACAGTCTGCAAGTCCAAGAGGCTGAGTGGTTTAGACCACAGCACTACCCACATCTTTTTCAACTAAACACCATACACACTGAAAAGGCGTTGCCGTGGAAGAAAGGTGAACAGCTAAATGCTTACTTGGTACGAAAAAAGCATTAAACTCTCAATCTTTCTTCTTGGGCAAAGGCCAATCATCATGCAGGTCAGGGACTGGTAGGGATGCTCTTACATGGTGTCACAGGATAAAGTGACTTCCTGTGACATCTCACAACAGCATCCTCACCTTGTCCCTTACAATGGAAATCACACAGGTTAAATGCACATGTCATGCAATTTTGAACCATGGCAGAGGCCTGAATACACTGGGTACCAGTGGCAGGTTTGTGTGGGGATTGTGGGTTAAAGTTTAAAGTTGGGTTAAAGCTTAAAGTTGGGTGTATGTACAGCAAGACGGGAGGTGGAAGGAGTCTGCCATATTCCTTTTTTGATGTGTTCTTTTGTGTTGCACCCACCTCTGCTATTTCTTCTAGTTAAAATAGGTGTTTGCTTGCTTGCTTGTTTTTTTTTAAAAAAATCCACCTGAGTTTCTCTGCATTCTCTTAAATGTTTTTTGCTGATATTGTTATTTATTAGATTTTATCATACCCACCATTCTACTTGAATTCTCTTGCAAGTGGATAGATAGCTAAAGGTTATTTGCTGCTCTGTTACTACAGGATTCACTGATGTTTCAAATGAAGAATCTTGCATGTATGGCGATCGGCCAGGGTACAGTGTGTTGAAGGAATGCGTTCGTGGCTATGAAGACATTGGAAGTTGTGGAGAAAAGCATCGTTGCTGTTTTTACCGTAAGAATAAAGACCCTATAACCGGATCTGATTTCTGGCCCAGTTTGTAATTTAGATTGTGCCTGATTCTGGACCAACCCAGCCCATCCTGCATCCATGAAATGAAAAACTTTGGCAATCCTATTGACTTGTATTGGGAAACCAGGGAGCTGATTAATGCCTATTCTAGAGAGGGGATATTGCCTCCCTGCTTGAAGGAGGAAATGATAAGACCACAAGTTCAGAAGTCCTGAATTTCTGCATGATTTCTGTTGTCATCCTGAAGCAAAGTTCTTAACTTGAGGTACTATTTCTGGGTTAGCGGATTCCGTAACCTGAAGCATATGTAACCTGAAGTGTGTGTGATGCAAGGTACCACTGTATACACACACACACATACATACACACACACACATACATACATACATACAAAGAGAGGGCTGCCTTCAGACGTCTTCTAAAGGTTGCATAGTTACTCATCTCCTTGGCTTAGGGTCCTCATTACTCCCTACTCTCTAACATTTCTCCAAGGAAAATCGGGATGTCCTAAGGAGAAGTGGGGCATTCTGGGATCAAATCAGAAACTGGGGTTGCTTCTGTGAATCTGGGATGTCCCTGGAAAATAGAAACACTTGGAGGGTCTGTTATTTCCAACCACAGTGTTCATATTGTTTCAGTACAATGAATAGTATACAGTGTTGGAAAACTTGCCCCTTGGGAGAGTCTGGCCATTCTCCCAGGCTCCCGGGGGTTTGTTTACTGGTGATCTACTCTGGCTGTTGACGCCCCTGCAGTCCAGAAAGATCTTGATAGGCGACCTCTCCCTGTGTGGAAGATGCACACCCCCTTCTTCCTTGCATACCAGCAGGGGAAGGAAGATAGTCAGAAAGTCTTTTACATCTTGTTTATTTCTGACTGTTCAACTCTACAAAAAAACATGTCCGATCAGTTCAGTCTCCTCCGAGCAACTGACACAGACTTCCTTCACATACGCAACAGGAAGGTTTCATATTACACACAGAACAAAGCCCTGTGAATCCTGTGAACTTCCGGGAACATTCTTTCCCACTGGTAGCCACATCATGTGATGTAAGCACCAAGCTGCCAGTTTGCAGCTGCATTGTACTCATATTCCAACATACTCCCCCATATGAATCAACGTTAGCTGTGAACAAAGCTTCATCCAGAGAAGAAAACAAACAGTTGTTATACACGTAACAATCCCCTGTTGTTTCAGTTCCACCTTTGGAACTACCTGCCACTGGTTTCACCAGTGTAACTTTCTGGATGTCTGTTTTGCAAGGAATGAGTGCTTCTGCATTACCTTGGCTAGGGAAGGTTGTGTTATGCTTAGCAACTCCCAGTCGTGTCTTTGTCTCTGACTTAGACACACCTTTAATCTGGCTTCAGTTGTTAACAATAGTAACACATGCAACAGCTGAGTTAGCAAACTCTTGACTTCCGGGCTAGTGCCATCGGCAATGGCGGATTTCCTCTGACCGAGAGGAACCCGCTCCTTGAAAATCGGGTCTTGCCGCCGCGGCGAAGGCGGAGACCCTTCAAAAATCCCAGGTGGAGGAAGCCTGGGAACGTGGGATTTGGCTAACACCAGGAGCGCCTCCCCTACTCGCAGGGAAACCCTTTTTCTGGGATCCGAAGCGACGTGGGGTGAGTGGCGTGGTGTTTTGAATCAACCGCTACTTTTACGGAGTGAAGCCACACAGCGGTTGCCGGAGAGCGCTGACTTTTTCCTTTGGACAATTGGACTCTAAACGGGTACCTGTGAGTAGAACGGAAAATTGGATTAAGAAACATTTTAATTTGGCACTGAAGCGGGAAGGTTCTAAACAGGAAGTCCGACTTCTCCTTTTGTAAATAGACTGAAGCAAAAACTTTGCAAGCTAAAGTCTGGAAAGTCGTATATAAAGGTCTAAATTTCCTTCAGTTATAACCACCAAAACCCCTCTTGGAAGCAGGAGAAAAGGGGGGAATTTTTGATTGTTCAAGCCTGCAGGAGAGAGAGTAAAGAAAGATAAATTTCCACCGTCTCAAACCTGGGAACGGGGTGCCCCAAAAGATGGATACAAATAGAAATTGTCTCCTCTAGAGGGAGCTTGTTAAATTGTTGCTGGAGTCGATCTGGGGATTTCACAGCTGTGGAGATTAGGATCGTGAGACCAGACTCTGACCTTGAATAAAAATGTGTTTAGAAGAAGTTTTGGTGCTTGCTTTTTGCAAGACAAGCGCTTTGTTGGAGCAGATGCATGAGAAGATGGATTTGATGACTGTTGCAGTCAAAAACTTTGGACAAACGGCGAATACTCATATAGAAACCATTCAGGAACCAACCCAGGAACCTGTTTTGACAGGGCAAGTGCAAGTGCAGAAGATAATGGAGGAGGTTGCTGTTGAACCTCAAGTAACACAAATGGAGAGACCCGAGGCCCTGCAGGAGCATAAGCCGCTGTTCTTGAAGATTGAATCTAGAGTGGGCCGGGGGGGGGTCTGGAGTTGTGGGAACTCTTAATTTTGGAGGGACTTTGAAACATCTTTTAAAATACTTTCTGGACTACAGTGCTGATTGTGGGGAATGGGACTGTGGGGAATGGGCTGATCTGCTGGGGGGAGATGGAGATATTTTTGGGTTGGAGTCTCCCCGAGACCTACTCCTCAATGAGAAAGGAAAGAAATTAAGAAAAAGATCAACAAAAGACAAGGTAAAGTGCAGGTATAAACAAGAAGAAGATCTGCAGAAGGGACATGGAAAAGACTTAAGAGCCTCGGACACAAGATCACCAGGTTGATGGACTAGATGGAATGGACAGTTAGGACTGACATAACCCGAGACCAGGAAGAAGAGATGTTGGATGAAGATTGGAAGAAAGTTTTTAAAAATTTATTTTGAGAATTAGTGTAAAATTAATGAGTATTGGGGGAAATGTTGGAATGAAACTATTTGGCTTTAGTAGAAATGATATAAGGAGTTATGTAAAAATAAGTATTAAGTTTTAAGCTTTAAGGTATTGTCAGGGAACTGACATCGGAGCAGAGGGGAGAGGAGGTGCTTCCCGATTCTGCGGAAGAAGGGACGAGTAAGGGTAGAGAGAGAAGGTCATCTGGGGAAGAATGTTCCGGTGACACCAGGAAGAAGGAAGAGGGAGGAAGCACCTCGGAGGAGAGGCTCCGGGATGCTGGCACTGAAGGTAGTGAAGAGAGTGGAGGGGCACCTCTGGGCATGCCTACTCTGCGCAGAAGGGTTACGCGCAGAGAGGCGAGGCGAAGGGTGTCAGTCAAGGAGCTTTTATGTTGGAGGAAATTTAGGAAACACCCACTCACGGATTCGTCCAGCGACTGAGCGGCAGCAGCACCAAGGCTGCTCAGTCAGGGAAAGACACCACCAACTTCTAAGCAGTTTGGAACCGCTGGAGGTTTACACACAAGCAATCCCCATTTCCCGTGACAGCAATCCATTAGTCCCTTACGTTGCTTGTGTGTAAGAGCCCTGGGGAACAGTCATGAGTCAAACAGAAGGAGCAGGCGCAGGAGAGGGAGCCAGAGGCGGACAGAGTCTTGAGGAGAGAAACCGAGATCTGGAGAGGCAACTGGCTCTACTAGCGGCGCGGCTGGATGAGAGGAGGACGCATGATGCCCAGGGGAAGATTACCCCCATCGCAAGAAAGGTACCGGGACTTGTGCAGAAGTTTGGGGGCAACCCCAGGGATTACAACGCTTTTAAAACAGAAGTGCAGTATGCGTTGGGCCTGCAGTACGATGACTTTGCCGACGATGGGGGACGAGTTGCTTTCGTGGTGGGGCACCTGGAGGGGCGAGCCAGAGATTGGGTTCGGCCCTTAATGGCAGCGGAGAACGCTGCCTTAAAGGACCTGAGAAAGTTATTCTCAGCGATGGATCACATGTTTTTGAGCGATGTGGAATTGAGTGTGACGCGCAAAGAACTGATGGGGTGCAAACAGGGGAACCAGTCAGTGAGAGAGTAATGGTCAAGATTTGCTATGCTGATCCATAAACGTGGGTGGGATCTGAGTTCGGAACCTATTCAAATGTTGTTTGAGGAGGGCTTATCCCCTTGGGTGAGAGAAGAACTTTCCCGCTCGCCCCGCCCTCTATCGATGGACCAGCTGACCAAGTTGGCGCTCGCTGTGGGAGTCCAACAAGAGACGCGCACGCTGGAAAGGCGGGAAGGGAGAGCTGAGCATTGGCAGAAGAACCAGATTCCAGACATGCCAGCGCCGGCAGTGCCGCCCGAGGAGGCAATGGAGATTGGAGGAGCGCACGTGCGCGGATTTTCAAACTCCAGCGAGGTGCGTAAGAAGGAGGGGAAAACCAATAAAAGGTGTTTCCTATGCCAGCAGCCGGGACATTTTGCCAGAGCATGCCCTCAGAAGAAGGCGTGGCAAGGAATGGTGGGGGCTGTGGGGGAGTGAGGAGGAAAAGGAGGAGCCGGGAAACAGCAAGGCTTGGCTGCAGGAAGGAGGGCACAGCAGCCAGGCGAGCAACCAGTAGTAGTGCCCAAACCAGACCCACCCCGAGCAACCATCACAATTGAGGTGGTGCTAGAACTCCCAAACGGACACCCCATCAAAGTGAAGGCGCTGCTGGATTCAGGCAGCTCTTGCAACTTCTTTAGCAAGGATTTTGCGCTAGAACACCAGCTCCAGGTGGTGCCTTTAGAACACCCCCTGCAAGTAACCACAATAGATGGGAGAGAACTTTTGGGAGGGGATGTAACCCACCAGACCCCTCCCATGAAAATGACGGTTTCCAGACACACTGAGACCATTGCCTTTCATGTAGCCACCCTGGCAGGACCACCCATCATACTGGGAATGAGTTGGCTGGCACTGCACGACCCAGTAGTAGGGCAGCACCAGCGGACAGTCACCTTTGGGTCAGCTCACTGCGTAGAGCATTGCCACGGAGGGGAAACCTCGAGGATGGCAGTAGCCAGGGTGGCAGGGATGGTGGTGGGGGAAAGGGGGAGAGTGCCACCTCAGTATGCAGACCTGGAAGAAGTCTTCAGCAAGAGAGAGGTGGATAGACTACCCCCTCACCGGCCCTTTGACTGTCAAATCAACCTACTCCCAGGGGCTCAGTTACCAGTGGGTAAGCTGTATGCCATGTCAGACAGGGAGATGCAGGTGTTGCGGAAGTTCATTGACAAGAATCTGAAGAGGGGTTTTATACGAGAATCAAGAGCGGTGGGGGGCAGTCCAGTGTTCTTTGTGGACAAAAGAGACTCCAAAGAATTACGCTTGGTCGTAGATTACAGGTCCGTAAACCGGGTCTCGGAACCTGTGACCTTCCCTATGCCCAGGATTGATGACATTTTGGCCAGGGTGAGGAAGGGGAAGATTTTTACTAAGCTGGACCTTCGGGGGGCGTACAATTTGATAAGGATGAGGGAGGGGGATGAATGGAAAACCACCATGTTCACCCCTCTGGGAGCCTTTGAGTACTTAGTTATGCCCTTCGGATTACAATCGGGATCGAGCACCTTTCAAGCTTTCATGCACCACGTGCTGGGGTCTTTGCTGTACAAGAATTGTGTGGCTTTTCTGGACGACGTACTCATCTATTCAGAGAATGAGGAGCAGCATGTGAAAGATGTCAGAGAAGTGCTGAAAAGGCTGCAGGAGCATCAGCTGTGGGTCAAACTGGAGAAATGCCAATTCCATGCACGTGAGGTGGAGTTCCTGGGCTACAGGTTGTCAGCGAAGGGTCTGGCCATGGACCCAGGCAAGGTGCAGGCAGTAATAGAATGGCAGCCTCCCAAGAACCGGAAGGATGTACAGAGGTTTTTGGGGTTTGCAAATTTTTACCGGAAGTTTATCCAGAACTTCGCTCATTTAACAGCACCTATAACAGATTGTCTCGAGACTTCCGGGTTGGCGCGATCTGGAAATGGCGGATTCCCTCCGAGCTGCGGAGGGAATCGGCTCAACTGAGGAAGGGTCTTGCCGCGCCGGCGACGCGGGGACCCTCAAAAACCGCAGGTGCTGAAGCCTGCGGACTGAAGACTGAAGACTTGGTGGGCACCTTAAGCGCCCCCCGATTCACGAAGAGCCTTTTTAAAGGCTGCGGAGAGGATACGGAGGGTGGCGTGGTGCTGAGAGTCGATCGCTACCTCGGTTGAGCGAAGCCGCGAGCCATGACTGGAGAGCACTGATTCCCTTCCTTGAAATTCGGACTGAAAAGAATAACCCGTGAGTAAAATGAAATTGGACTTTATGAATATTATCCCGTGAATTTGAGATGACCGGGGGGTGTGCTAAAAGGAAGTCCGCACCCCCCCTTCTTGCAGACGATCTAAAGCAACGATATAAGAACTAAGCTGGAGTGCCTACCCTTTGTGGGGTGAGTTGAAAAAGACATTAACTTCCAAGATTTGGTAAAAAGAAATTTTGAGCTGGAGAGTGGAGTGTTGGAAGCTTTTTTTTTCTGTTGTAAATAACCCCCCCCCCTCCCGGGCCCGGGAGCGTCCTGCTTTTGAGCTTGTGGAAGAGGTGCGGAGTTTGACAGCTGTCAAAGCTGTCAAACGGACAGTTTAAGTGGAAAAATCGCTATTTAAGATCCCTCTGGAATAAAATGAGTTACAATTGAGTTAAAATTGTTGGAAACAAAGTAATAACAATAAGTTGGAGGATTGTTGGAGAAAGATTACCAAGTAACCAGATTCCCTCTAGGGGGAAGTCTGTGAAATTACAATGGCTGTGGATGGAAAGTTACTAGTGGAAATCAAAAGAATGTTTCATCTGGTGGGAATCTTACAAGAGCAGAGTCTGGCTATGAATAAACAACTCATGACCTTGACTTCTGAAACAAGCAGCTCTGCTGAATGTATTGAGGACCTGGATGAGAAAGAATCCACAGCTGAATTGGAAATGATATCTAAAGATGTGGAAGAGACCAAACAAGAAAAAGAGAAAGTAAAGTTGGAAAGCACCAACCAGAAGCTGGCATCTGCGGAATATAAACAAGGAGACTTTTGGATTACATCTACCACAAATCTGCAAAAGATGCAAAAGATGAAGGAGGAGGCCCCGGGAGCTTATGGAATACAGGAACTTAAAATAAAGAAATATGATGGGGGCCTCCACTTTGACTTTGACTCTGAAGATGCAGACTTTGTGGAAATTTTCCAGCAGCTGCTTCCAAATGTCCTTGTGGGAAGAGAATATGGTTGGATGGTGACAGAATTTTTTCGAGATTCGATGACCGACATAAAGGATTACCAACAAGACCGGCGGAGAGGGACTGAAAGAGACTTGAAAGCCTCGGACGTGAGGAACCCAGGCTAAGAACTGATATTTTGGACATGTATTGGGAAGGGACGAAAACCGGGGATGGGAGGGAGGGAAGAATAGAACTGCAAAAACACTCAAGACCTTTGGGTTTACTTAATATGACTCTTATTTAAGACAAATTGGGAAATCAATGGAAGAGAACCTGAGTCCAACTTAGAAAAAATTTACTTTTCTTTATAAAAGAGGTAACTTTAAGATGATTAAGAAGAGAAATACCAATTTGCTGACATAATTCTGGGAATTGGGATGCATGAAGGGGGGTGGGGGGAAGTCAGGGAACAAGGTTAGGAAAGTAAGATTTTCTGAAACTATACATGTTTTTGTCTTTTGTCTTTTTTGTGTGTATTTGTCTTTATAAAAGGTGAAAAACCAATAAAAATTTCTATAAAAAAAATATAACAGATTGTCTCAGCAGCAAGAAGAAGTTCGTATGGACGGAGGAGGCCCAAAGTTCCTTTAAAAACTCAAGAAGGCATTTGTGTCAGAAGAGCAGCTCCTGCACGTGGATCTGCGGAAGCCGATAAGGCTAGAGACGGACACATCAGACAGAGCTGTAGGGGGGATATTGCCACAGCAGGCAAATGGGGAGTGGAAACCGTGTGCCTTCTTTTCCAGGAAGCTTAACAAGTCGGAGCAAAACTACACAGTGTACGATCGAGAACTGCTGGCAATTCACGAGGCTTTCCGACGGTGGCGACATTTTCTTATAGGCGCACAGCACAAGGTCCAGGTGTGTACTGACCACAAGAACCTGGAGTATTGGAGAACGGCAAGAGTGCTCAACCAACGACAGGTGCGGTGGGCTCAGGAGTTTTCCAAGTTTAATTTTGAAATTAGGTACGTGCCCGGGAAGGAAAATGTCAGAGCAGATGCCCTCTCTCGCAAGCCTGAATACGAGGAAGGGGAGGGAGGACCAGAAGCACGACATGTCATTCCCGAGGACAAATGGGTGTGTGGGGGAGTGTTCGTCGGGAGGCAAGAGCTATCCGGGTTGACGAGGGATGATCAATATGCACAAACCAAAATGCGAGAAATTGATATCGCCGGGGAAACTCCGGGGGGGGTTGAAGTTAAGGACGGAGCATTGTACTATAGGGGGGCCTTGTACATACCTGAAGGGGAATTGAGAAACAGAATACTCAAACAGATGCATGACAACCCCACGGCAGGACATTTTGGACAACATAAAATATGTTACTGGTCACCAGGCAGTTTTGGTGGCCACGGGTGAGAGAGGATGTGAAGCAGTATGTACGAGGATGCCAGATTTGCCAGAGAGCGAAGGGGGAGAGGTCAGCACCTGCGGGGTTACTGGAACCCTTACCTACACCAGAGAAACCATGGGAGGCGGTATCAATTGACTGATTTACCCAAAGCCAGGGGAAAAACAGCAGTTATGGTGGTAGTTGATTTAATGACAAAGATGTGCCATTTTATTGCGTGCTCGCATGCGGTGACTGCAGAAGAATAGGCCAAGTTGTTTGTAGAGCATGTTTTCAGGTTGCATGGCGCCCCTTTGAGGATTTTATCCGACAGAGGCCGGCAATTCACTTCCCGATTCTGGAGGAAGCTTATGAGCCTGCTGGACGTGGAGGTGGTGTTCACAACGGCCAGGCATCTGGAGACCAATGGACAGGCAGAGAGAGCGAACAGCGTGCTGCAACAATATCTACGCTGCTACATCAACGAGAGGGAGAAGGATTGGGTGGACAAACTAGCGATGGCTGAGTTTGCATACAATAACGCAGAGCATGTGTCCACAGGGATGAGCCCGTTTATGGCAAATTATGGGTGTCACCCCAGGGCTTTCCCTGGGGAAGGGGAGGGAAGTTGGGGTGTTCCCGCAGCAGAGGAGTTTGTGGAGGAGATGCAGGCTTTACACCAACAGCTTAAGTTAAACTTGGAGAGAGCCAAAGAAGTGTATAAGAAGCAGGCAGACCGGCACCGCAGGGAGGGGGAAAACATAGGAGTGGGGGACCAGGTGTGGTTGTCCACCAAAGGGTTACCGTTCAAAGGAGGGTGCAAGAAGCTACGGCCAAAGAGGCTGGGACCATTCCAAGTAGTTCAGCAAGTCAATCCAGTGACCTTTAGGCTCAAATTGCCATCTCACATGAAGCTGCACCCTGTGTTTCACAGGTCCTTACTTTCACCTTTCAGGGAAGGGAGGGAGTGTCTGGGTCAGCAAAATGAAACACCCCTGCATCCACAGATGGAGGAAAGGGAACTCACTGGACATGCAGCTGAGATTCTCGATTCCAGGTGGAAAGGGGGGAGGGGGGAGTATTTGGTGGCATGGGAGGGGGAGCCAGATGAGGAAAACGCATGGGTCCCAACAGAAGAAATGAGGGATGAGTATCTGCAGGAGGAGTTTCATAGCAGGTATCCGAGGAAGCCCAAACCACCAGAGAGATTTTGGAGGGAGCAATTTGGCACCACCGATGAGGAGGAAGGTTTTGAGGGTTTTCCAGCTTCCGAAGAGGAGGTAGGGGGTTGGCCAGAAGAAGAATCCGATTGGGAAGAGGGGAGAGACAGCAGCAAATGGAGAGGGGTGTTTGAATCGTCAGATGTAGAGGAGAGTTCTTTCCGAGGGTTACCTGCGTCACTGTCAGAGGGAAGGACGGGGGGAGAGGAGGGCCCTGGGAGGAGGTGGATGTCAGGGAACTGACATCGGAGCAGAGGGGAGAGGAGGTGCTTCCCGATTCTGCGGAAGAAGGGACGAGTAAGGGTAGAGAGAGAAGGTCATCTGGGGAAGAATGTTCTGGTGACACCAGGAAGAAGGAAGAAGGAGGAAGCACCTCGGAGGAGAGGCTCCGGGATGCTGGCACTGAAGGTAGTGAAGAGAGTGGAGGGGCACCTCTGGGCATGCCTACTCTGCGCAGAAGGGTTACACGCAGAGAGGCGAGGCGAAGGGTGTCAGTCAAGGAGCTTTTATGTTGGAGGAAATTTAGGAAACACCCACTCACGGATTCGTCCAGCGACTGAGCGGCAGCAGCACCAAGGCTGCTCAGTCAGGGAAAGACACCACCAACTTCTAAGCAGTTTGGAACCGCTGGAGGTTTACACACAAGCAATCCCCATTTCCCGTGACAGGTATTTTATGGCAAGATAAGGTTAAAATTAAAATAAATTAAGGTAAATTGAATGACAGAATATAGTGAAAGATGGAAAGGATTTGCTGAGTTAATTAATAGGTTAAGACCGTTAAGATAAATTACTCAAGAAAAATTGACAAAGATGGAAAGAATTTGCTGAAACAATTAAACTAGAATACAAAAAGGGAAGTGTGAGGAGGTCGATGAAATAAGTAAAGGAAAGATAAAGATATGGAATATTGGATGTGTGTTTTAATGTTATTGTTCTTTATTGCTGTATTGTTGTATTGGTTTTTATGTGTTTTTTTCTTCTATTTTCTTCTTTTCCCCTTTTTTAATGTATTGTAATGTATGTCTTGTTAATTTTTTTGTTGTTTTCTTTTTATTCTGCAATTTTTAAAACTTCTAATTAATATCATTTTTTTAAAAAAAAAGAGTTAGCAAACTCTTGAGAATACCTCTTGGGTGGTACGCCCTTTGTGACTCTCTCAGATCTGCGAATGAAGTGCAAATCCTCCTTGCTGACTGGTTCATCCTCTGGACCTTTTGGAGAACCATGCCCAACAGTAAACAATGGTTCTTTCAATTCTAGTTCAGCCTTAACCTGTGAAGGTCTAGACATTGTGTGTGAACCTATCTCAATGACTGTGTCAGCAGAACTCTCTGAACTCTCTGTGTCACTTTCAGTATCAAAATATTCATCTGAACTGTCATCAGTGGGAAATGTATGAATAACCTCTCTCTCTTGTCTAGGTGTGCTCTCTAGAAACTTTGTGAGAATCACCTAACCTGATTCAGACAAAATTACTCTGCAGAGACCCTTTTCATAACTCACAAAAATGCCTTTTGCATTCTTAACCCCTTTTGGAGTTTCCGCTTGCACATGAGATCCAAGGTGTTTTACAGAAGGTTTCCTGTGGAAGAGCTTCTCAAAAGGAGAACTTTCCATACATTTTGAAACCTTTCTCACCCAAGTGTAGCAGAAAGAGGATAAGGATTCAGCCCAGAACTCATGTGGCAAGTGTGAACTCAGCAATTGTGCCTTCATGCCATTCTGCAACTCTTTGTTCACCTTTACACACACACACACTGGTTCCATGAAGCTTCAGAGACAGCAATTTTATGCTCTATCCCTTGTTTCTTGAGGAAATCCTGAAAATCCTGTGAAAGAAAAATTGGCTTTTCATCTGTGAAAAGATAATCAATATTAGCATCATGAACAGTTTTAACCTTATCACAAAACTCTTTAAACCTTGCTAAGGTTTCTTCTGGTGATTGCAATATGTAAATCCATACATATTGAGAGTAGTGATCATCAGCAAATAGAAGATAGTATTTAGCATTGCCTCTAGATGGCGCTAGAGGACCAATTACATCAGCATACACTTGCTGAAAAACACTGGTAATCTTTGTTGCCTTCTTATCCTTGGCTCCTTTCGATACACCTGCAAGAGAAAACATTTTAGATTCACATGCAGTGCACATTTTGTAATCAGACTCATAAAAAATCAATAGGTACAGTCCATCTTTCTCTCTGGCAGAAAGATACAGTTCTCCGTCTTTAAAATTTTGCAACTCTCCTTATCATAGGACAACACCAGTCCTTTCTTTGTCATCTGAGAAACACTCAGCAAATTGAACTTCAAATCAGGAACATAATAAACATTATTTATAGTCAAGTTCAGACTTTCCAAGTACACAGTCCTGATTCCGGTCGCATCGATCTCTTGACCATTGGCCTATTTCACAGTGAAGCGTTGCTTCTCAAATGTAGAAAACAATTCCCTGTGTGATGTGAGGTGCTGGGTGCTTCCGGTGTCGAGAATAAATGCATTTTCAACCAATGAAGAGGCTTTCAGTGATATCAAAGCCTTTGCTGGTCTTGCCTGCGACATGGCGCGACCTTTGCCTGAAGCCTCAGGCTTTGCAGCGCCCCTTTTGCTCCTTTCTGCTGACGTGGCTTTTTACAGTTCTTCTGAATATGCCCAGGCTGACCACAATTGTAACAACGAACAACGTTGCTCTTCTCCAGCAATAGCAGTGGGGGTGCTTGAACTCCGTGCTTCTCCCCCCCCCATCAGCAACAGCTATTGCAGCAAGTCAGTCTCTCTCCTTGAGAATCACAGAACAAATCTTCTCCACCATCAGATCCGTGGCAGGTAGAGAACCAAGTTGACTTGCAACTGTTTTGTAAGTCCGGTTCAAGCTGTTAATAATAATAAAACAGAAAATTTCTTCCTTTCACTTCCATACATCACTACTGGGAAAACCATAGCTTTTACTATACGGACCTTTGTTGGCAAGCTGATGTCTCTGCTTTTTAAGACGCTGTCTAGGTTTGCCATCGCCTTCCTCCCAAGGAGCAGGCGTCTTTTAATTTTGTGGCTGCTGTCACCATCTGCAGTGATCATGGAGCCCAAGAAAGTAAAATCTCTCACTGCCTCCATTTCTTCCCCTTCTATTTGCCAGGAGGTGATGGGACCAGTGGACATGATCTTTGTTTTTTTGATGTTGAGCTTCAGACCATATTTTGCACTCTCCTGTTTTACCCTCAATAAAAGGTTCTTTAATTCCTCCTCACTTTCTGCCATCAAGGTTGTGTCATCTGCATATCTGAGGTTGTTGATATTTCTTCCGGCAATCTTAATTCCGGCTTGGGATTCATCCAGCCCAGCCTTTCGCATGATGAATTCTGCATATAAATTAAATAAGCAGGGAGACAATATACAGCCTTGTCGTACTCCTTTCCCAATGTTGAACCAATCAGTTGTTCCATATCCAGTTCTAACTGTAGCTTCTTGTCCCACATAGAGATTTCTCAGGAGACAGATGAGGTGATCAGGCACTCCCATTTCTTTAAGAACTTGCCATAGTTTGCTGTGGTCGACACAGTCAAAGGCTTTTGCATAGTCAAGTTAAGCTTGAATTTTGCTATAAGAAGCTGATGATCTGAGCCACAGTCAGCTCCAGGTCTTGTTTTTGCTTACTGTATAGAGCTTCTCCATCTTTGGCTGCAGAGAATAGAATCAATCTGATTTCGATGCTGCCCATCTGGTGATCTCCATGTGTAGAGTCGTCTCCTTTGTTGTTGGAAAAGCGTGTTTGTGATGACCAGCTTGTTCTCTTGACAGAACTCTATTAGCCTTTGCCCTGCTTCGTTTTGATCTCCAAGGCCAAAATTGCCAGTTGTTCCTTTTATCTCTTGATTTCCTGCATCTGACAGATGCACGCCATCCCATCTGTAGAGGGCCTCATTGCTGTACTGGATGCCTGGGTGACCTATGACGCACCCGCCCAGATCTGCCACTCTATGCTCCACAGCCCGCTCCAAGACCTTTCTTGCTTTATTGATTCCCGCCGGGTTCAAACAATCCCTCCATGTCCTCCTCTCGAGCAGCAAGGACCACAAGATGGTAATGCTTGGATAAACTGCCATCAAATCAGTAAAATCGTCAAAAATGCTCCATCTCAAATCGATAGCTTTGTGGTACGCCAAATCATTTCCCACTAACTGAATTATTAATGCGTCGGGCAGCCCCTCAGCGGCCACTCTCGCCATCACAACTGGTTTGAATTCGCTCCAGCGCATCCCTCTATGCGCAATCCAAGCCAGCTCAACGTTCGAAGGCAGGTTCAAATTATGCCCCATTCCGGAACTCATAGCACGGTTCTTGGCCCAATACACTATGCTGTGGCCCACCAACCAGATGCGCACCTTCTTGGATTCTGAAAGGAAAATAGACGGAAAAGAAAAAAAACAAAGGTCAGGATTACCGCTGCAAGTCATAGGTTCTTTCTGACGTAAGCTCTGTACACATTAGATTTTCACCTCCCAAGATCCTTTATCCTCTCAGTGGAGAGCCCTAAGTGCACTGCGGTGGTAGTGGCCCCGATCCGAAAGGAGTGGGCAGCAAATTCCGCCGTGGGAAATCCGCAAGCTGCTAGTGCAGCGCACAGCACGCGCGTGAACTAATGTCTGGCCAAGAGTGACCCGTCCGCATGTATAAGAAATGGGCCAGGGCCATTGGGTCTCAAATAGAGGAAACACCTCGTATCTCTTATGGGACAGGGTCCACTACCCTGCACGGCCGATAACCGTAGGAGAGCCCCCTTACCAAGCTGGTCTGTCTTAGAGCTCCACACCCAGACAATTAGCTCGGACTCGGACAGGGATAGATCACTTAATAGTATGCCTCTCTGAGAGTGAGGTGTCCCGCGTTCGCAGACTACCTCCCCAATGCGCAGGGCACCGAAGAATGCGATGGGATAGGCGGCCGAGAAAAGGCGCGCTTCATATTTTGACCAACATATTGAACGTAACTTCTTCTGAATCTGGGTCAAAATGTCAAATGTTATGGGCCTCCTCCTGTCCACACTGGGGGGGGGGGTGCTGCTGACGCCAGCCCTCAAGAGTCTTACGGACGATAAAGGCTGAACAGGGGTCTGTGGTGAAAAAGGCCTTGCAAAAATATGAAATCCCCGCGGACTGAATATTGAGTGTTTTAGGGGCCCTGCCCAATTCCCTCAGGTGAGCCAAGTAGCAGAGGACCTCCCTCGTTGAGGGAATGGAATACAGCCCTGTGTTGGGCTTGCTGCTGTGAAATTTTAAGAAGTCGGCCCAGGCCTTCTTATATGATCTCATTGTGGAAGGGGCCACGGCACCGGATAACCCTTTCATCACTTCTTGCTCCCAATACTCCTCCAGAGATGCTCCAGGAAAGGCATCAATGATTGCTCCGCATCTGGCGCTAACGAGCAGAAGCGCTCCATCTGAAAGCGAGATAAAGCATCCGCGATGTCATTGTTAATGCCAGGTACGAATTTGGCCGAAAAGTATATGTTATGCTCTAAACACAGAAGGACAAAGGACCTCAGGAGATTCCCTACCCTGCTGGAACGCGCAGACTGTCTAGAAAGAACCGCTACTACAGCTTGATTATCTGTATTGAAACAAACCCTATGATTGCGGAACTGCCCTGCCCAAAGATGTACTGCTACCACGATCGGGAAGAATTCCAAGAATGTGAGATCCCGTGTGATGGGCTGGCCCTGCCACTCTGGGGGCCACCTTTGGGCGCACCATTGTCCCCGGAAATAAACCCCAAAGCCCAGCGATCCGGCAGCGTCTGACTGTACTTGAAAGTCGGCCTTTTGAGACAAAGAATCCTGCCATAAGGATATGCCGTTGTACTTGTCAAGGAATTGCAGCCACATACCCATATCCGCCTTAACTTCCTTGGAAAGACGGACTCTATGCTGGGGAGCCCTAAGTCCCGCGGCCAACCTAGCAAGGCGGCTGCAAAAGGGGCGACCTGGCGCCACTACCCTACAAGCAAAGTTTAGGTGGCCAAGCAGGGATTGGATCTGTCTAAGGGTGATCTTCCTAAGGGGCAGAAGCTGCTGGATCACCGTTCTAAGGGCGGACAGCTTCTCCTTGGGCAGCCGAGACGTTTGCGCAACTGTATCCAATTCAATGCCTAAATAAACCAAGGAAGTGGCTGGGCCCTCTGTTTTTTCAGCAGCCAGGGGTACCCCTAGTTCCTCTGACAGGGCTGTGAAAGCCCCCAGGAGGGCGGAGCAGCCCTGCCTACTATTGGCCACTAAGATAAAATCATCCAGGTAATGAGACACGCCCACAGACACTTCACCAGCGGTGCTGCGATAAACCTCCTGCCACTAGATGGCAGTGTTCGCCGGGAGTACGCTTAAACCCTCTGCAGAAGACGGGAACCTAGTTCCAAACAACGTGACTAAAATAAAGTTTGTTGTCCCCAAACGATAAAATAAGCAGAAGCAGCAAAATCGATGCAATGCAAATTTGTTATTTCCTTAGAGATTAGTACTGATTAGCAGTTAGGCGTGCTTGAATATGAGGCTGCTCAATCACAGTGAACCGCGCTGGCAGGGGGTTCCCCCGCTGGTGGCTTAGAGGCGCGCTACCAAGTATCACAAGTATAACGCAGCCTAGAACCACAGGAGATAAATTTCAGCAAAACAATTCAAAGGCAAGGATATTTAGAAATTTTTAAATGCGGTTGCCAGGCCCTTTTCCCTAAAACAAAATGGCCGCCCCTTGCTTCACACGTGGCTTCCCCAAAATGGCGACCAGGAGGAGAGCAAGGGTCGCTGCTCTGCCCTTACTCAAAATGGCCTCCCTGCCTTCCCCACGTGGCGTCGCAACAGTGACGCCTGGTGGCTTCTCTAGCAACCGGCAACGGAAAGGAGACCCCCCCAAAGCGCTACAGACCAGTGTCCCTGAATTAAGGCTGTAACTTAAACCGACGCAACTGGCAGGACCGTGCAGGAAAGGCTGGCGGGGGGAGGGATAAAGAAAGGTCCCAATAACAGAGAGCAACAGGCACAGAGAGGACCCGCCAATGACGGTAGACTCAGTTACAGAGCTGTCGCTACCCGCGCACATTACCCTTTTATTTTGGCGGCACCCGATCCAAGACCTCCGAAGATACTTGCTTCTGCCCTACTGTCCTTCGATGGACGTTGTGCCCGCACCGAATCTGCCACTACAGACCAGGTAAGCTCCTCTCCAGACCCCCGTGCTTCCTGGCCCTGGCCGCCGGGACCGCGCTGCCACGCAGCGATTTTTGCAAAACTGCACGGGCGACTGGCCAAAAGGGGAGCATAAACAATGCCGGTCTACACCTCGCACTGTTGCAATCAGGCACGCTAGGAAAATTGCTCACAAAAAGAAAATCGGAAAGTTGGAACAATTCCTTGGCTGTAAAAGCAAAACCGCTCAGCTGCTGGGCGAGGGGGAAAAGAGGGCGGTCCCTGGGTGTGCCTGGCCTTAAGTGTTGGCTTTTTGCAGTATAGTAACGCTGCAGAGAGCTTGCTGGGGAGATCATGCATTAAAAAGAAAGGACTCAAAAAGTACTTAAAGGTTTTAATAAGGAAAACAAAAACTCCATTTACACTAAATACATCAACAAACCAACATGACCCAACCACCAACCCATCCCCCAGGGTAATGGGAGAGCTAGGTGCTGCTCCTTATATACTCTACCCAAATGCTGACACGCCTTAATCAAATACAACTCAGCAGCACCTGCTATGTTTCACAGCTGTAAAGCTGGGTCTCGTTATCTTGCTCTGGCCCTTGCTCCGGCCCCTTAAAGACATACACATGGAGTGGAACAATGATGAACCTATACATTTAAAGAAACCATTCAACATTTCCCCTGCGGTTCATCATTGTGAAACAAAAACATAAAGCATACTTTGTACATGTTTTTCATGTGTGATGTAAACTGCAACCTATAATGTTTGGTATGTTTAAGGTACATTACCACTCTCTTACGAGCAGAGAAACATTGCATAGTGGGCTTTTCCACACTGTGAAGCATCTTTTAACAAAAGCTTAACTGTTTCATATCTTACACTTGGTGAATAACACAAATCATAATCTTCGCCTGGAATTTGTTGAAAGCCCTTAGCAACTAGTCTTGCCTTGTACCTTACAACTTCATTTTTGTCATTCATTTTAACTCTATAAACCCATTTTGAATCAATAAGTCTCATATCTGGGGTTTGTGGTACAACAGACCAAGTGTTATGCTCTTTTAAAGAAGCTATCTCAGAGTTCATAGCTTTATAACAATTTACAGCTTGGTGCTTAGGTAAATTCTGAACATCATTGTAGCTTTTTGGCTCAAAAACCGCCTTATTGGCATACACAGTATTAAAATGTTCATCTGCAAAACGTTGTGGCTTCTGCCTCTTTCTATCTGAACGTCTCAGTCCGGAAGGAAAGTCAGACTCCTCAGACTTAATGGGACTAAGTGAACTACTAGTTTCAGGTTGTAAATCATCATTGTCAGACCGCACCTCCCCCGCCCGCCAATTGGCGGGCTGGGTTGCAGGCACACCCCAGGGATTCCCCAACTCTCGCGGGGGCAAGGGAAGCCCCCGCGAATGTGGGAGGGTCCTGCCCGCAACACCCTCTCCTCTGCAGGCTCGGAAAGGGCTTTGGAAGCTTCATTGGGTTACTTAAGACAAGGTAAATTGACGAACGAAATTAATTGACCTTGACCTTCAACACGAAAGGTTGATGATAAAACCACCTGTGCCCCAAGGCCCTTCCGATTCCTACGCATAGCCTCATAGGCCCTTTCTATATGTTACACACTGTGCCTGGAAATCTTCATTTCTACCTACATGAATCAGAAGGAGATTGTTTCTATGCTATCTCTGGGGCAGAATCAGAGAAATGTTCCCAGAGTTCTGGCAATGCTGATTTGAGACTGCACTTTATGTTGAAGAATATGAAATCGAAAAGAGAGATTTTTAGAAATAGAATGGGGGAAAATGATTGATTATTTGAAGATGCACTGTAAACAAATCACAACATTAGCAGGCCTGATATAAACACATGCAGTTAGTAATAATTAACGGGGAAATATCAGGACAAATTAATAAATAGATTTAAATTGGTTATGCAGTAATGAAAAGATATAAAATATAAAATAAATAACCGCAGAAAGGAAGGGAGAGAGAGGGAGTGCACTGTATATTTTGTACTATGCGTTATCACTGAGGCTGTCCATTTGGGAGCAGCTGGGTCACAGGGGGTGCCAGAAAGAGGTTTATAAGGCATCATTTGACTGCCTTGGGACTCCACTCTGGATTTGTGTAGATGTTTTGCAAGACAGAAGATATGGATTATTCCTTGGGGATTACTCCTGAAGCAATTTTCATCCATGAGTATAGCCACAAGGCAGTGAAGGTAGAAGTTCAAAGTTTTTCTTCTCCTAGATTTTCTCCCATCCCAGATTAATGAGCCCCACCTGCCCCTCATTTCCTCAAAATAATAATAATAATAATAATAATTTATAACTTCCCTAAACAGGGCTGCCTTTTGATGTCTTCTAAAAATCTTCTAAAATGTGTATCTGAGAAGTGTGCATGCACACGAAAGCTTATACCAAGAACTAACTTAGTTGGTCTTTAAGGTGCTACAGGAAGGAATTTTTTTATTATTTCTAAAAATCAGAAAGTATTTCCTTGACATCTGATGGGAGGGCGTTCCACAGGGCAGGCGCCAATACCAAGAAGGCTCTCTGCCTGTTTCCCTATAACCTCACTTTGTGCAGTGAGGGAACTGCCAGAAGGCCCTTGGAGCGGAACCTCAGTGTCCAGGCTGAACTATGGGGGTGGAGATGCTCCTTCAGGTATTCTGGGCCAAGGCCGATTAGGGCTTTAAAGGTCAGCACCAACACTTTGAATCGTGCTTGGAAACGTACTGGGGGCCAATGTAGGTCTTTTAGGACTGGTGCTATATGGTCTCGGCAACCAGTCTAGCTGTCACATGTGAAGAAACTGCCTTCTTGGCTATTGGGCCCAGTAATTGTCTTGTCCACTCAATTCTTTGAAGCTTGCCTACATTCGCAGGGGACAGACATGTCCCTAATTTACTTTGGATTTGAGACCCATCAGTTACCCTCACCTAGTTTAGCTGGCCAATACATAACTTCTAGAAACCACATGTAGAGTTGAATGCAGGATGGGGATCAAATGTTGAACTACTACTACAGGGGGAGAACAATATATCCCCCTGCCACAGGTACTATCCCTCCCCTAACACCCCATACTTAGGTTAGGAGAACCTGAGATATAAGGCAAAATATACATGCCCAATCTTCCACATTTCTCTGTGTGAGAGAAACAAGCCTGCCCCCTTCAACGTTTTACTTTCTCTCTCTCTGTATGAATTTCTGTGGACTCCCATGCCTCTACCTTTGATGTTACAATTTTCTCTCTGTAGAAAGTGGCTGTAATATTGTGGAAAACATGTATGTGAAATGTGGCCCTGGTTCAGTCCACTGAGTTGTGTCTCCATGCTTATTCCTGGTTCTGGTTGCAACTGGCAATTTTTAATACATGGGAAAGGAGGGTGGAAGAAAGAGGACTGATAGGAAAACAGAGACAGTTGATGGCTTACATTATTTTTAAAAGGAGATGGAAGAGACTTTGAACAGTGGCTATGATGGTTCCCTAGGTACTTCTGGGGGTATTGAAACCATATTTCCAATCCAGTGAATCTTGACTGCATCGTCAGTTTAATGTACTGTACAGAACTTCTTGAACAGCAAGGAAGAACCAGAAAACTGGTGCTGCTTGATAGGGACCTCAGTTATCAGTAAGATCTGAGCCACATTGAAACCATTTTTCCAACCGGGTGAACCATGAAGGCATTGCCAGATTAATGTACTCTGCCACAGTTTACTCTCAGTTGCGTACCATGGTCTCTTGAGCAGTCATACAGGAAGGCAATTTATAATTTAATGTATAATGCCTAGGGAGATTTTTTAATATCCAGAGGAGTATAAGACACACCAAAACACACTGCCTCTTCATTTCCTTTCAGGTTGGGATACAAGGAGCATCCACCTTGACCTGGGAGCTATGAAGACCATATACTTTTTCTATATTGTGTTTGCTCTGCTACTCATTCTCAATCCAGGTAAGCAATTATTTGAGTCCTAAATGGGACTGGAATGAGTAATACCACTGTGTGGGGCCAATGCTTATTCTCTTCCTCTTTTTTCCCCATTTCCCCGTTCTACATCTCCAATTCCCATATACAGTATCTACTTGCACTTGTGTGCTTGTGAACTGGTGGGTTGGCAGGACCTGGGACAGATCAGTGGGAACTCATCCCACTGCGGGGATTCAAACTGCAGACCTTACAGTACGGAAGTCCAAGAGGCTCAGTGGTTTAGACCACAGCACCACCCACATCTTTTTCAACTAAACACCAGGCACACTGCAAAGGCATTGCCGTGGAAGGAAGGTCAAGATCTAAATGCTCTTTTCACACTGCGTATGATTGGACTTACTTGGCGTGAAAAAAGCTTTAAACTCTCTATCTTTCTTCTTGGGCAAAGGCCAGTCATCATGCAGGTCAGGGACTGGTACGAATGCTCTTACATGGTGTCACAGGATAAAGTGACTTCCTGTGACATCTCACAACAGCATCCTCACCTTGTCCCTTACAATGGAAACCACACAGGTTAAATGCACATGTCATGCAATTTTGAACCATGGCAGAGGCCTGAGTAGACTGGGTACCAGTGGCAGGTTTGTGGGGAAATGGGGGTTAAAGTTTAAAGTTGGGTTAAAGCTTAAAGTTGGGTGTGCGTACAACAAGAAGGGAGGTGGAAGGAGTCTGCCATGTTCCTTTTTTGATGTGTTCTTCTGTGTTGCACCCATCTCTGCTATTTCTTCTTTTTAAAATAGGTGTTTGCTTGCTTGCTTGCTTGTTTTTTTTAAAAAAAACATCCACCTGATTTTCTCTGCATTCTCTTAAATATTTTTTGCTGATATTGTTATTTATTAGATTTTATCATACCCACCATTCTACTTGAATTCTCTTGTAAGTGGATAGGCGGCTAAAGGCCATTTGCTGCTCTGTTGCTACAGGATTCACTGATGTTTCAGATGAAGAATCATGCAGGTATGGCGATGTGCCAGGGCACTGTGTGTCAACGGAATGCCCTGGTGGCTATGAAGACATTGGAAATTGTGGAGAAAAGCTTCGTTGCTGTCATTACTGTAAGAATAAAGACCCTCTAACCGGATCTGATTTCTGGCCCAGTTTATAATTTAGATTGTGCCAGATTCTGGACCAACCCAGCACATCCTGTATGCATGAAATGAAAAACTTTGGCAATCCTATTGACTTGTATTGAGAAACCAGGGAGCTGATTAATGCCTATTCATTTCCTGCTTGGCAGGGGGTTTGACTCGATGGCCCTTGTGGCCTATTCCAACTCTATGATTCTATGATTCTATTCTAGAGAGGGGATATTGCCTCCCTGCTTGAAGGAGGCAATGATAAGACCACAAGCTCAGAAGCCCTCCCTAGATTCAAAAGATCTAAGTAATTACTGGCTAGTTGCTGCTCTCTCCTTATTATGCAATGTTCTTGAGTAGATGATCATGGACCAGATCCAGATGTTCTTGGAGGAAAGTGATTTTCTAGATCCATTTCAATTGCAGTTGAGACCTGGTTTTGGCACAGAAACTCCCTGTATGCTGATCTCTGTCAGGAGAGAGACAGGGGAAATGTGTCCTTGTTCATTCTCCTCAACCTCTCAGGGTCTTTTGATACCACTGAACATGGTATGCTTCTCAAGGGACTGTCTGAGTTGGGGGTGGGTTGCACTGCTTTGCAGTGGTTCTGGTCCAACTTGGATGGATGTTTCCGGAGGGTGATACTTGGGTAGTATTGGCCAGGGGGTGCTGGGTGTCAAGAGCAGAGGTGACCTCAGAGTACACAAGTGGGTGAGGGAGTGCAGCCAGCCCGTCTGCCAGCCCTTGCTGTTGGGAAAAGGCAGACAGGCAGTTGCCACGCTGGCCTTTCTTGTCCTTGCCTGGTAGCTGAGTGGCCGGTGCCAAAGGGGAACCTTTCTGCCACACAGGCCTGGTGGCACCCGCTGCTGCCTCCCAAGGTGAGTAAGGTGCTGGCCTCACGTTCACCTTTGGCCAGTCTCCGTTGGGACACTTGGGCTGGGAGCATCCTCTTCCCAGGCCCCTGTGGGGTGGCGTAATGAGGCACCTCTCTTTGGGGTGGGCGGGAGACCAAGAGAGGTGGCAGTGGGTGCCCAGAGTTGTCCCAAAGAGAAAAGAGAGGAAGCTGACCTATATAGCCTTAAATGCCTTTAAATGACTCAGGACTGCAATACCTCAAACATTTCATCTCCCCATATGAACCGACCCAAAGGCTGCCGATTTCCTTTGTCTGCCTCTCCACAAGAGGGTGGTAACCCAAGAACAGGTCTTTTCTTAGGTGAATTCCCATTTATGGAATGCTCTCCACAGGCCAAAAGAAAGAAAAAAAGTGTCTTTATAAAAAGGTATTTGCTTGGTTTTTTATGAAAAATAATTTGGAAATTTTGGGTCTGGGGACATAGTTCTTAAGAAGTATAGAGGCAATTTATAAAGATCAGAATGTGAAACTTATAATAAATTACGGATTGACAGAGAGCTTCCAAATTACAAAGGGCACAAGACAGGGCTGCCCACTGTCACTCTTATTGTTTATATCAGTACTGGAAGTACTACTTCAAAATACAAGAGAAACAGAAAAAATCATAGGAATAAAAAGCAAATAAATAATTTTAATTTAATTTAATTGGCTATTCAAACCTAAGCAGAGTTTCATACAAACAGCAAGAAATAAAACCCACTCCTCCCTTGTAGAGTACAGATTTGCCACTAAGTGAGATACCATTTCTGTCCAGCTCTAAGTTTCAGTCAAATATTTATCTTTGCATAGTGTCATTTTGAAAGATTAAGCATGATAATTCAGAACATGAAAGAAAGCGAAATGGATAGAACCAAAAAATCTTTGCTCATAGCTGAGGTTACCAACGTTAGTTTCTGCTGCGCCTCTACTGGTAACCAGGAAGTCTTTGAAGACCATACTCTCTACCCCTTCATCAAGAGAAGACTTTCCACCTGGAGGTTTAAGTGAAGTGGATTGAGCTCTGAAAACTACAAATACTCTTCTGCCAGATACCTTTTGCTAAATTGATGTAGAATTAGAAATATTGCTTTAGGGTATTATATTTAGATGGCATTTCACTTGCTTTCTCTGTGTGTACATGCAGATCTAGATCCTGTAAGAAACAGAAGGCAATGTGAGAAGATCCATGGGAATTGTCACAAACCCTATTGCTTATTTGGATATTTTCCTAGAGGAAAATGTGCAGAGAATGTTGTATGCTGCATACAAGTGTAAGTATGAAGCTCCCAGATATTGCGGTGGGTTGGACCTGATGACACTTTGGGTCCCTTCCAGCTGTACGATTTTATGATTCTGTGAAAAATACATGGTATTTAAAGTATTAAATCGCTTGCAGGTGAATTGAAGATGGTGTGTTAGAAATATTCTTGCTGGTGGCTTGCAAAAACATTACACTTGCCCCAGATATTGTCAAGGCAAACAGTTCCAGCAGGTGGCTGTTCTTGTGCTTGTTGTTGTGAATAATAATATCAATAGCAAGAATACTTTATTTTAAAAATAGAACACCACAAATCAGCAACAAATGGAGTAATGCGCTTGTTCAAGGGCAAGAGGTCAAATTTGACTTTGTCTTATTTATTTCCTTTTCATTCCTTTTCTCTCACAGATTTATTGGCTGAAGGAGGTATCTACATTTGCTCTTACACTCCTGCTCATTGGAATGCAGAATAAAATTGTACCTGTCTGCAGCGAAAGTATCTTTGTGTGCTTCTTCCCTTTCTGCTCATTTTACTTATTTCTCTTATAAGCCCCATTCCCTGTCGAATAATCATGGGGCAACTTTGCCTGGTGACGCTGTGGCCCATAAGTTGCAGCAAAATCTCCTCTGTGTAATGGGCTTATGGGAAAAAGCTGTCCCATGAGCAATGCCAGATTTACATATAAGCTAAACAAGCCATAGCTTAGGGCCCCACTTTCTTGCGGGCCCCCCAAAAAATTAAAGGGGGAAAAACTGGATGTACATTTCCAATACAGTGGTGGTAATAATAATAATAATAATAATAATAATAATAATAATAATAACATATTAACAACTTTCATATTACATATTAACAACTTTCCTGAACAGGGCTGCCTTAAGATGTCTTCTGAATGTCAGGTAGTTGTTTGTCTCTTTGACATCTGATGGAAGGGCGTTCCACAGGACGGGTGCCACTACTGTGAAAGCCCTCTGTCTGGTTCCCTGTAGCTTCACTTCTCACAATGAGGGAACCGCCAGAAGGCCCTCGGCACTGGATCTCAGTGTCCGGGCTGAACGATGGGGGTGGAGACGCTCCTTTAGGTATACAGGACCGAGGCCGTTTAGGGCTTTAATGGTCAGCACCAACACTTTGAACCATGCTCGGAAACGTACCTCGGGTTAAGAACTTAATTTGTTCTGGAGGTCTGTTCTTAACCTGAAACTGTTCTTAACCTGAAGCACCAATTTAGCTAATGGGGCCTCCTGCTGCTGCTGTGCCGCCAGAGCACGATTTCTGTTGTCATCCTGAAGCAAAGTTCTTAACCTGAGGTAATGCTTCTGGGTTAGTGGAGTCTGTAACCTGAAGCGTTTGTAACCTGAAGCATATGTAACCCGAGGTACCACTGAATATGATAAAAAATAAATTAAATAAAACCTACATGCAGCAACAGTGTTTTGTGTTGTGTAGGCTCCATATTAGGTCCATAAATTACCATATAGCATATATTCAATACAAAAGACAGCAACAATTTGTTGTTGACAAAAGGACAGCTGGACATATAAAGGGCCCCATTACCTTCATTAGCTTAGGGCCTCGTGAAATCTAAATCAGGCCCTGTGCATGAGCCTTTGCTGTAGAGGCGAAGGGAGAGCCTTTGTAAGGCTGCTTCCCCTGGAGCTCATAGCCATTTTGATGAGAGAACTTCTCTCTCGCCCACCCCTGAGTTAGAGCCTTTACTGAGCAATTTTGGGGTGATAGTTGACAGGGCCAGAAATGATTTTTCTCTCTAAAACTGAGACACTTGGTTGTTTTAGTTGTTGTTTGGCCTTTCCCTCAGTGAAATTATGGCTTTCCTCTGTTAGGCGGAAGAACATTGTTTGTATGAGGGCAGAAATGGCCTTGTGTACGATCAACATAATATAGGGGAGAACCCATAAAGGGTTGAGGGGTGCATTGACCACAACAAACCAAAGCGTGGGTTGGGAATCTGCTTGCTTGGAGTCTGCACCCTGGTCTTCCTGTGAGACCTCGCTTGCCTGGCTTGCACCACAGCAAACCTCAACACCGACCGATTCCCATTGTTCTGGTTTGGAGGGGTTCAAACCCAGCAGAAACATTCCACCAACATGAAGCTTGTGGGATGATGTACTGATAATTTGACCCAATGCCATGCCTGTTGGAAAACAAAACTTTATCGGGAGAAGCTGGCAACTCTCCCAGGCTCCCGGCTTGGTCTCCGGTGACCTCCCTGGCTGCAGTTCCCACAGGCTCCAGACTAGGTCTCAATAGGCGACACTCCCCAGCATGGGAAGTGCACACCCACTCCCTCCTGCTTCCCTAGCAGGGAAAGGAGATAGTCAGAAACGTCTATTTACATCCTTTTATTTCTGACTTTGCAGCACTACAGAAAACGTGTCCGATCACTTCAAACTTCAGCAATCAAGTGAGAGAGACTTCCTGTACATACGCAAGAGGAAGGTCTCATATTACACTCTTCACAAAGACTTTTCCTGCCTGTGAACTTCCGCGAAGATTCTTTCCCACAACTAGCCATATCACATGATGTCAACAAGCTGGCTGTCTGCAGCTGCGATGAGCTCATATTCTGACATCCTCCCCCATATGAATCATCGTTAGCTGCTGACAAAGCTTGGTCCAGAGAAGAAAACAAACAGTTGTTATACACATAACTATCCCCTGTTGTTTCAGTTCCACCCTTGGAACTACTCGCCACTGGTTTCACCAGTGTAACTCTCTGGTTGTCTGTTTCCCATGGAATGAGTGCTTCTGCATTACCTTGGCTAGGGAATGTAGTGTTACACTTAGCAACTCCCTGTTGTGTCTTTGACTCTGACTTAGACACACTTTTAACCTGTCTTGAGTTGTCAACAATAGTAACACATGCAACAGCTGAGTTAGCAAACTCTTGAGAATACCTCTTGGGTGGTACACACTTTGTAATTCTCTTTTTATTTTTTAAAAAAAAGATATTAGAGTTTCCAATTTTTTACAAACAAAAGAAAAAACAAACATAAAAATATTAAAAACACTTAAATTTCACAACTTATTTTCTTGTAACTTATTTCCCCGACCTCCTCATACCTCCCCTTCTGTTATACCCAGTTTAAGTTGTTTGTGCAGCAAATCCTTATCTCAACATCTTAAATTATTATAACTTTAAATTCTTGCTTATAAAAAGAAAGTCGTTTTATCAAAGTTACAGCTTGAAACCACTTAATTTCAATCCAGCATCATTCAACATTCCTTAATTTTACTTTGTAATTCTCTCAGACCTGCGCATGAGGTGCTGATCCTCTCTGCTGACTGGTTCATCCTCAGAATCTCTTGGAGAACCAGTTCCAACAGTAAACAGTGGTTCATCCTTAACCTGTGAAGGTCTAGCCATTTTGTGTGAACCTTTCTCAATGACTGTGTCAACAGAGCTGCTTGAGTTTCTGTGTCACTCTCAGTAACACTATAATCGGCAAAATCAGAATCATCATCTGAATTGTCATCAGTGGGAAATGTGTGAAAAACATCTGTCTCCTGTCTCGAAGTGCTCTCTAGAAATTTTGTGAGAATCACCTGACCGGATTCAGACAAAATTACTCTGTAGAGACCCTTTTCATATCCCACAAATATGCCTCTGTCATTCTTTACTCCGCCTGGAGCTTCTGTCTTCACATGAGATCCAAAAACCTTAAAATGTGCTACAGAAGGTTTTCTATGAAACAGCTTCTCAAAAGGAGAACTTCCCATACCTTTTGAAACCTTTCTCACCCAAGTGTAACAATAAGAAGATAAAGATTCAGCCCAAAACTCATGTGGCAAATGTGGACTCAGCAATTGTGCCTTCATGCCATTTTGCAACTCTTTGTTCACTTTTACACAAATACTCTTGTTCCATGCACCTGCAGAAACAGCAACCTTATGCTTTATCCCTTGCTTTTCCTGGAAATCCTGAAAATCCTGTAAAAGAAAAACTGGCTTTTCATCTGTGAAAAGACAATCAATGTCAGCATCATGAACACTTTTAACCTTATCACAAAACTCTTCAAACCTTGTTAAGGCTTCCTTGGGACTCTGCAAAATGTAAATCCATACATAATGAGAGAAATGATCAACACACACAAGATAGTATTTCGCATTGCCTCTAGATGGTGCTAGAGGACCAATCACATCAGCATACATTTGCTGAAAAGCACTGGTAACTTTCGTTGCCTTCTGGATGTCTTTCGACACACCTGCAAGAGAAATCCTGTTAGACTCACATGCAGTACAATAATTGTAATCATTCTGATCAAAAGTCAACAAATACAGTCCATCTTTCTCTCTGGCAGAAAGATACAGCTCTCCATCTTTGAAGATTTTGCAGCTTTCCTTATCATAGGACAACACCAGTCCTTTCTTTGTCATCTGCGGAACACTCAGCAGATTGAACTTTAAATCAGGAACAAAATACACATTGTTTATAGTCAAGTTCATGCTCTCCAGATAAACAGTTCCAAATCCAGTCGCTTGGATCTCCTGACCGTTGGCCTGTTTCACAGTGAAGCTTTGCTTCTCAAATGTAGAAAACAGTTCCTTGTGTGATGCCATGTGTTGTGTCGCTCCAGTGTCCAAGACAAAAGCGTTTTCCACTGAAAATGTGGCTTTTGTCGACAGCAGAGCCTTAGCTGGTTTCACCTGGGACTTGGCAGGACCTTTGCCTGAAGTCTCAGGCTTTGCAGAGCTCCCCTTAGCTCCTTTCTGTTGACATGGCTTCTTGCAGTTCCTCTGAATATGCCCAGCCTGTCCACAATTGTAAGAACGTTCAGAGCTACAGCCTGTTCTTCAATAGCAATAGCAGTGGGGGTGCCAGATCTCTGAACTTCACTCCCCCTGTCAGCGACATCTATTGCAGCAAGTCTGTCTCTCTCATTCAGAACCACGGAACAAATCCTCTCCACCGTAAGATCTGCGGCAGGTAGAGAACCAAGCTGACTTGCAACAGTTTTGTAAGTCCGACTAAGGCTGTTAATAATCATAAAGCAAAATATCTCTTCCTGAAGAGGGAAATTGCGTTGCGCCATCTGCTGGCGTAAAAATTTCATCTCTGTCAGATGCGCTTGCACATCCCCATCAGGCACCAGCCTCATATTTGTCAGCTTTCCAAACTGCAGCAACGCTGTACCACCAGCATCTCATCGATGAATTCTCTGTAATATAAGCCAAATTTCGTGTGCGTGTTCCTCATCCACGATATGAACAAGTTGCTCATCCGAGACACACAGAATAATAGCCGTCCTGGCTCTCACATTCTGTGAATTCCAAGCTGGCATGGGCGCAGCAGGGATAGGATTATCAATCACTCCAAATATCCTTTGATTCTGAAGCAGGGCCTTCATTTTCACAGACCATGAGGAATAATTGTCATTAGTTAAGGGAGGTGGGTAAGGTAAGCCTCCCCCTTTTTGGCATCCATTTTGGATTCAAGCCTCAGCTCTCAGCCACAAGCTGGAAAAATCCAAAAATCTATTGGGCTGTTTACTTACTGGCTGCTATGCAGCTGGCAGCTAGCCTCTGCTGCTTGGAAAGCCCCTTCTAAGAGTCTGTGAGATAACAAACAAATGCTGGAATTCTGACAGTTATTCCCAGCCTCTCAGTCCCAGCCTCGCTCTTGCTTCGGCTTGTTTCTCTCTCTTTGCTTTTTGAAGCTAACTTGCTCAAAAAAATTAGCTCAAAAGTACTCACGTCTTGTTGCTTAGCAACAGCACTTGGCAGGTGGCGGCAGACTTTATCAGTTCCCCTGGAATGCGATGTGGCTGTCTCTGTAATGTTTTTAATCCAAAAAGCAGCGTCCTTTTCAGTGAACCAGAGAAAGATCAATCTGCGTTCACTTTTTCAGCCATAAATCAGCATACCTTTAGGGGTTCTTGGAACGTAGTTTGTCAGCAAGACGTCTCCACCGGTGCTCAGCTGTGCTCAGCCGATACTTTGTAGCCACCATCTGCGAGCTACCACATCTCCTTGCAGAGGATGAATGCGATCCATCAACCTCCAATTTGCTACCACATGTTGGAAAACAACCCTTTTTCAGGAGAAGCTGGCAACTCTCCCAGGCTCCCAGCTTGGTCTCCGGCGACCTCCCTGGCTGCAGTCCCCGCAGGCTCCAGACTAGGTCTCAATAGGCGACACTCCCCAGTGTGGGAAGTGCACACCCACTCCTTCCTGCTTCCCTAGCAGGGAAAGGAGATAGTCAGAAACGTCTATTTACATCCTTTTATTTTTGACTTTGCAGCACTACAGAAAACGTGTCCGATCACTTCAAACTTCAGCAATCAAGTGAGAGAGACTTCCTGTACATACACAAGAGGAAAGTCTCATATTACACTATTCACAAAGACTTTTCCAGCCTGTGAACTTCCGGAAAGATTCTTTCCCACAACTAGCCATATCACATGATGTCAAGAAGCTGGCTGTCTGCTGCTGCGCTGAGCTCATATTTTGACAATGCCAACCATTGTCCTGCCAGCTGCTGTCAAGAAATATTTGGCCTTATTTTAATCCCATTACCGTTGCTCCGTCTGGTGATTTGCCTGCTCTCATGGGTCACATCATGCTCTTGCCTGGGCAACTAACTACCTCTATGAGGAACATTCTTTTTTTTCTATTGCATTGAGATCAAAGAGGTATAAGACAAGATTGGATGGAGGAGGGGCTCTCTTGCTACTTAAATGATGCTGTGAAGCATATCAGCTGCATCCACTCACTCCATACACAATCAAAATATATGTAATGCTTGCAAACAGAACATGATGACACGCTCCTTCATGTATACTGGGCCAAGGCCGTTAGTGCTTTAAAGGTCAGCACCAACACTTTGATCATGCTTGGAAACGTACTGGGGGCCAATGTAGGTCTTTTAGTACTGGTGTTGTATGGTCTCAGCGACCACTCCCAGTCACCAGTCTAGCTGCCGCATGTGAAGAAACAGCCTTCTTGACTATTGGGCCCGGAATTTGTCAGGTCCGCTCAATTCTTTGAAGCTTGCCTACATTCACAGGGGACAGACAAGTCCCTATTCACTCTGGATTTGAGACCCATCAGCTACCCTCACCTGGTTTAGCTGGCCAGTAGACAGCTTTTAGGAACCACAGGTAGAGCTGAGTGCAGGTTGGGGACCGAATGCCGAAGAACTACTACGGAGGAGAACAATATCTCCCCCTGCCAGAGGTACTACGCCTCCCCTAACACCCCATACACTGGTTAGGAGAACCTGAGATATAAGGCAAAATGTACATTCTCTATCTTCCTCATTTCTCTGTGTGAGAGAAACTGGCCTGCCCCCTGCAACGCTGTACTTTCTCTCTGCCTGTAAGAATTTCTGTGGACACCCATGCTTCTACCTTTGAGGTTACAATTTTCTCTCCATAGAAAGTGGCTGTAATATTGTGGAAAACATGTACGTGAAAAGTGGCCCTGATTCAGAACACTGAGTTGTGTCTCCATGCTTATTACTGGTTCTGGTTCTGGTTGCAACTGGTACTATTTAATACATGGGAAAGGTGGGTGGAAGAAAGAGGACTGATAGGAAAACGGAGACGGTTGATGGCTTACATTATTTTTAAAAGGAGATGTAAGAGACTTTGCTAAGTTGCTATGATGGTTCCCTAGGTGCTTCTGGGGGTATGAAACCATATTTCCAATCCAGTGAATCTTCACTGCATCATCAGGTTAATGTTCTGTACAGAACGTCTTGAACAGCAAGGAAGAACCATAAAACTGGTGCCGCTTGATAGTTACATCAGTTATCAGTAAGACCTGAGCCACATTGAAACCATTTTTCCAACCGGGTGAACTGCGAAGGCATTGCCAGATTAATGTACTCTGCCACAGTTTACTCTCAGTTGCTTACCATGGTCTCTTGAGCAGTGATAAAGGAAGGCAATTTATAATTAAATGTATAATGCCTAGGGAGATTTTTTAATACCGAGAGGAGTATAAGACACACCAAAACACACTGCCTCTTCATTTCCTTTCAGGTTGGGATACAAGGAGCATCCACCTTGACCTTCTGGGAGACATGAAGACCGTATACTTTTTCTATATTGCGTTTGCTCTGCTACTCATTCCAAATCCAGGTAAGCAATTATTTGAGTCCTAAATGGGACTAGAATGAGTAATACTATTGTGTGGGGCCAATGCTTATCCTCTTCCTCTTGTTTCAATGTTTCACCATTCTACATTTCCAATTCCCATATACAGTATCTATTTGCACTTGAGTGCTTGTGAACTGGTGGGTTGACAGGACCTGGGACAGAGCAACGGGAACTCACCCCACTGCGGCGATTCAAACTGCTGACCTTACAGTCCGCAAGTCCAAGAGCCTCAGTGGTTTAGACCACAGCACCACCCATATCTTTTCCAACTAAACACCAGGCACACTGAAAAGGCCTTGCCATGTGTCAGGGCTGCTTCCAGATCCCAGCTCACAGAGGATCACGCTAGCCAGCGTTCACTTTATAAAAGTCTTTATTGAGTTACAGTTTCCAATTCCAAGCTGCAGCGTGCAGCCCTACGTCTTATAAGCTAGACCGGCGAAGCTCCGTCTGAGTCCCCGCCTCCTGTACACCAACTTAATACCCTAGCCTTACTCCACCTTTTCCGCCTGACCGTTCTTCTCTGGGTCCCTCTGCCCCCCGTGGTCTCTTCCTTCCGGGACTCTTCTGACGCTGACCCCCCGGACCCTTCTGTCTCCTTGCGGCGGGCTTTAGGACCTGGCTCCCTTTCCGGGCTGCTTACTGTGCCGCCTTCCTGTGCATTTGAACTTGGTGCGCGCGCCCAACCTTCCACTTTCCGCTTGACCGTTTCTTCGCTCTCCGATGGAGGTGTGGCCACTCCTGACTCATGCCCTCCCCCCTGCGGCGAGCCGCCGGATCCCGATGCCTGGCGCCCTTCCTCCCCACTGCGCTCTGTTGGGGACGTTGGCCCCGATTTCCAACTGCTGCTCTCTGAACCCCCTTTTGTCCCTTCTTCCTGGGGTGTCCCCCTAAGCTCCCCCCTTGCTCTGGCCACTGGCGCTCCTTTCTGTGAATCTTCCAATTCACTGGAAAGACTCGGAGATCTCGGGTCGTCGTCATCGCTCATCTTTCCTTCAGACTCCTCCCACTCGCTCTCTGTTTCCTCCCTTGCCCTCGCCTCTGCTCCTGAACCCCTGACATCCATCCCCCCCTCGAAGCCCCCCCTTCCCCCCTCCCCTCCTTCAGGTGTGGGTGCTGGGCACTCCATTGTCATGGGGGCGAATGCCGGATACAGTTCGCTTCCTGTGGCGGGCATCCAACTGAAGAGTTCCGGTTCTTCCTCCCTGCGCTCGTCGACGACGGTCACCTCCTCTTCCATCTCTGTGCCACCGTGCTCAAACCCAAGATCCTCCCTGAACACGTCCAAGTCAGTCTCTGCCTCGGTCGCTCCTGGATCCGTCGCTCGAGCTGGACCCTCCAGCCACTTCCTGCGCCACTGCTCCTCTGGTCGATCATCCCACCAATACAAGGGTTCTGAGGCCGATCCCGAGGGTGACCCCTCCGGGGAACGCGTGTCCAGTGTCGGTTCCTCGTCCGAGTCGAACCCCCGGAACGTGCTGGCGGAAAGCGTGGGTGTGAAAAGCCAGTCGTCGAAAAACTCGGCTGGCATGGGCCTGTGCGGGAAGAGGGCATGAAACTCGTCTTTGAGCAGAGGTTCCTCCAAAGCGTAGCCTGGCACCCAGCTGTTGGCACTGGCTGAGGTGCTCTCTCTGGCGAGAAGGTATTCTACTCCCTCTTCCCCCCATCTAGAGTCCAAAATCTCTGTGACCTCGTTGATGGGCTCCTCCTGTGTCACTCCCGCCTGCTCGCTCCCCTCCCGGAGCGGACTCGGTGCCGTTCCTGGCTCCTGAAATCTGTGAGGCGCCTTGTAGGGAGTGAGCACCGATCTGTGGAACACCGGATGCATTCTGGATCCCTCCGGAAGTGTCAGCCGGAAGGCCACCGGGTTGACCTGTGCCTCGACTCGGTAGGGCCCCAGTTGCTTATGCCCTAGCTTCTTCTTTGCTAACGATCTGGCCGGCACCGCGTGGGCTGCCAACCAGACCCAGTCTCCCACTTGGATCTCTTCGCCAACCCTCCTGTGTTTGTCCGCTTGCACCTTGTATGCGTGCTTAGCTAGCTCCAGCTGCCGCCGGAGCTGATCGTGGACCTCCTGTAACTCCGACGCGAACGCGTCCGCTGCCTGCGGCTCCCCCTCCCCCATTCTTTCCAGTCCCGGGAAGGTTCTGGGGTGCCTTCCATTGTTGGCGAAGAACGGCGTCACCCCTGTGGACACGTGCTTCATGTTGTTGTAGGCGAACTCGGCGAGAGGCAGGTAATCCAACCACGTTGCAGGCTGTTGGTTTGCATAACATCTCAGGTACTGCTGCATGATGGCATTGACTCGCTCCGCTTGTCCGTTGGTCTGCGGGTGTCTCGCCGACACCAGGTTGATCTTGACGTTCAGGAAGCCCATCAGCTTCTGCCAGAAGTTCGAGATGAACTGTCGCCCCCGGTCGGACAGTATAGACCGCGGCAGACCGTGAACCTTGAACACGTGATCTATGAACAGTTTGGCGGTTTGTTCCGCCGTGGCCACCTTCCCACATGGAATGAAGTGCGCCATCTTGGTGAACAAGTCCACCACCACTAGCACTGCTGTCTTGCCCCTCGAGCTGGGTAGATCCGTGACAAAGTCCAGGGCCACTCTCTCCCATGGTTCGAATGGGGTTTGCAGCGGTTCCAGCAGCCCTGCCGGCGGTCTGTGCACTGGCTTGGCCCTCTGGAAGGTGTCGCACCTCGCCACGTAGTCTGCGACTTCCCCTCTCATTCTGGGCCACCAGAAGTCTCTGGCGACTAATTCCATCGTCTTCTCCGTGCCAAAGTGCCCGGCGGTGGGCGCGTCGTGCAACTGCTGCAGTACCCTGGCGCGAAGTTCGTCGCCCGGCACGTAGATGGCCCCTTTACGGATGAGCAATCCATCGCGCTCCTGGAACTCGTCGGTCATCGCCGTGTCCCTGTGCACCTCTGCCAATTTTGCTTGCGCGAAGGCGTCGTCCTGCAATGCTTGCCGTACCGCATCCAGGTCAACCGTTGCCGAAGCGCACGCCCACGCTGTCGGTGCGAAGATGTGCATGGCCGTCGCTGGCGTCGCCTCCTCCAGGTATTGCGGTTTATGGGATAGTGCATCCGCCATGACGTTGGTGTCTCCCGGGACATACTCTATTCGGAAGTCGAAGTCCGCAAAGAACTCTGCCCAACGTATCTGCCTCTGGTTCAGGAACCGCGCTGTGCGCCAGTGCTCCAGATTCTTGTGCAGACCTGCACTGTGTGCTTAGCACCAATCAGGAAGTGCCTCCACGCCTTGAAAGCTGCGTGAATGGCGAGCAACTCCCTGTCCCAGATGGTGTAGTTCTGTTCCGACTTGGTGAGCTTCCTGGAGTAGAACGCTCCCGGCCTCCAAGCCCCCTGCGGGTCTCGCTGCAACAGGACTGCTCCCACGGCTCTGTCTGAAGCGTCCGTCTCCACCCTCATCGGTCTGCTGGGGTTGACATGCAGTAGCTGCTCTTCCGACGCGAAGAGACACTTGAGTGCCTGAAAGGACTGCTCCGCCTGCTCCGTCCAGATGAACTTCTTTTTCTTGGAGCTGAGCGTGTCTGTGATGGCCGCCGTCTGCATTGCAAACCCCTTGATAAACTTGCGATAGAAGTTCGCAAAGCCGATAAATTGCTGGACCTCCTTCCGGTTGCGCGGGCTTTTCCAATCCAACACAGCGCGAACCTTGGCGCTGTCCATGGCGAGCCCCTTGTCTGACAACTTGTATCCCAGGAAATCCACCTCCGACACGTCGAACTGGCACTTTTCCAGCTTGGCGTACAGCCTATGCTGCTGTAGTCTGCTCAGCACTTCCTTGACGTCCTTGTTGTGGGCCTGCTGCGATTCAGAAAATATCAGGATGTCATCCAGGAAGCAGACACACTTCTTGTAGAGGAGACCCGCTAACACGTGATGCATGAAAGCTTGAAAGCAGTGGGAGCCATTTTGCAGTCCAAACAGCATAACTCTGTATTCGTACGTGCCCAGGGGCGTGAACATGGCTGTCTTCCACTCATCGCCTTCCCGCACGCGAATGAGGTTGTACGCCCCGTGCAGGTCTAACTTGGTGAACACTCTTCCTTTGCGCACCGTCGCGAGGAGGTCGTCGATCCTGGGCATGGGGAAATCCGATGGCTTGGTCATGCTGTTTAAGGTCCAATAGTCCACTACGAGCCTTTTTTGGGGTGTGTCCTTCTTCTTGACAAAGAATACAGAACTGCCCCCCACTGCCTTGGACTCCCGGATGAAACCGCGCTCCAAATTATGATCTATGAACTCTCTGAATTCCTGTAGTTCATCCTCAGACATAGAATACAGCTTCCCTTTTGGCAGCGCCGCCCCTGGGAGGAGGTCAATCTTGCAGTCATATGGTCTGTGGGGGGGGTAGCTTGTCCGCCTCCTTCTCGCAGAAAACCTCCAAAAATCCTGCGTATTTGTGGGGGGCTGCTTGCAGCGTCCCCAGCTGCAGCTGTGACTCCTCTTCCTCTCCCTCCTGCCGGGGCAGGATGCAGTGTTCAGCACAATAGGAAGAGCCGAAGATCAGCTGCTGCTGGTACCAAGCCAGCGTCGGACTGTGCCTGTCCCGCCAACTCATGCCCAATACAATAGGCGTGTCCGACAGTTGGGTGACATTAAAACTGATGATTTCCCTGTGATTTCCAAGTCGCATCACCATTGGTTGCTTTTGCTTCACCACCTGCCCCCCTAGCAGCTCCCTGCCATCCACCGTGACGACCTGCAGGGGCAGCGTGGCAGGCAGCAACTGTATAGCGTGCTGATCGATGAAGTCTTGCCCTATAAAGTCCGCGTTGCTGCCAGAGTCAACGGTGATTGGCACGTCCATTGTGAGTCCATTGGGTAGCTGGAGCGATGCGGTGAGCTGCACTACTGGTTTGGGCGGGAGGGGGTCTGTGGGCTGCAAAATCTCTGGGGACTGCTTCACTGACTCGTCTGGCTGGGCCCCAGTGCCTCTGTCTCCAGCCAGACTCCGTCGTTTCCCTGCTGTGGGTCTTTGTGCTGAGTAGCTGCAGTTACCGTTGCAGAGGCTGCAGTGTGCTTGTGGATCCTTTGGGGACACTCTTTCGCCATGTGCTGAGGACTGTCGCAGATGTAGCACTTCCGGTTCCCTCTAGGAGGCTTCGCCTTGACTGCTCCCGGCGCTAGGGCTCTGGTAGCTGACTGAGCCCTGGCACCTCCAACCTCCATAGGTTCCGCTCCCCCTCCTGGCGGAGGCGTAGATTGCGCACGCGCTGCTTCCCTGGGAACGAAGGAGAACCCTCTCGCTGTTTCGCGCCCTCCATCCCTGCTCCATGGACGTTCTTCCAAACGCACCCCAACCATCAGCGCCCTCTGAACGACCTCCTGCGTGCTCCGGGGTCTCTCCCCCCTCGCAATTTCGTCTTTAACCGCGCCGCTCAAGCCTTCCCAAAAAAGGTCTCTGACTGGAGCTGAATCTCTGTCCCATTCTAGGGCACTGACCAGTGCAAAAAAGCGGGCATGATACTGCCTTACACTGGCCCTCCCCTGCTTCAGTCCGTGTATCTCTTTCCGGGCAAGATCCACGTCTATGCTTGATAAAAAGCACGCATCCATTGCTTTAATGAAGGCATCCGCACTTCGGAGCGCCGGATCCTTATCTCTCCACAAATTGCGCAGCCATGCTTTAGCATCTCCATGCAAATGGGACAGGATAAACCCCACTTTCTCTTGCTCATCTCTAAAGTCCTTGTCCAGCAGTTGCAGCGCACATTTTACATCTGCTCGAAAATTGGGGTACTGTTGTAAATTCCCAACGAAGTGAGATACTAGACCGCCTGCTCTTCTCCCCAACCCAATCCCCTCCGGTTTGGGTGTCAGTTGCCCTTGCTTCGTAAGCACTTCCAACCTGACCTGGAGATCCTTGTAGACGGCGGCTGCTTCCCCCTCTCTCTTCCTGGATGCGAGTATCTCGGCATTCAGGTGTCTCACTGCTTCTTGCAGATCTGCTATCTGCTGTTCGGCAGTCATCTTGTCTGCCGTTCGTGAGCTCACGAGTAGGCACCAGTCTTCACCCCTCTCGGCGAGGCTTTAGGTGCCAAAATTGGGAGACGGAGCTTACTGTCAGGGCTGCTTCCAGATCCCAGCTCACAGAGGATCACGCTAGCCAGCGTTCACTTTATAAAAGTCTTTATTGAGTTACAGTTTCCAATTCCAAGCTGCAGCGTGCAGCCCTACGTCTTATAAGCTAGACCGGCGAAGCTCTGTCTGAGTCCCCACCTCCTGTACACCAACTTAATACCCTAGCCTTACTCCACCTTTTCCGCCTGACCGTTCTTCTCTGGGTCCCTCTGCCCCCCCCCCCGTGGTCTCTTCCTTCCGGGACTCTTCTGACGCTGACCCCCCGGACCCTTCTGTCTCCTTGCGGCGGGCTTTAGGACCTGGCTCCCTTTCCGGGCTGCTTACTGTGCCGCCTTCCTGTGCATTTGAACTTGGCGCGCGCGCCCAACCTTCCACTTTCCGCTTGACCGTTTCTTCGCTCTCCGATGGAGGTGTGGCCACTCCTGACTCATGCCCTCCCCCCTGCGGCGAGCCGCCGGATCCCGATGCCTGGCGCCCTTCCTCCCCACTGCGCTCTGTTGGGGACGTTGGCCCCGATTTCCAACTGCTGCTCTCTGAACCCCCTTTTGTCCCTTCTTCCTGGGGTGTCCCCCTAAGCTCCCCCCTTGCTCTGGTCACTGGCGCTCCTTTCTGTGAATCTTCCGATTCACTGGAAAGACTCGGAGATCTCGGGTCGTCGTCATCGCTCATCTTTCCTTCGGACTCCTCCCCCTCGCTCTCTATTTCCTCCCTTGCCCTCGCCTCTGCTCCTGAACCCCTGACACCATGGAAGAAAGGTGAAGGTCTAGATGCTCTTTTCACACTGCGTCTGATTGGACTTATTTGGTGCGAAAAAAGCTTTAAACTCTCAATCTTTCTTCTTGGGCAAAGGCCAATTATCATGCAGGTCTGGAACTGGTAGGAATGCTCTTACATGGTGTCACAGGATAAACTGACTTCCTGTGACATCTCACAACAGCATCCTCACCTTGTCCCATACAATTGAAATCACACAGCTTAAATGCACATGTCATGCAATTTTGAACTATGGCAGAGGCCTGAGTACACTCGGACCAGTGGCAGGTTTGTGGGGGAATGGGGGTTAAATTTTAAAGTTGGGTTAAAGCTTAACGTTGGGTGTACGTACAGCAAGACAGGAGGTGGAAGGAGTCTGCCATATTCCTTTTTTGATGTGTTCTTCTGTGTTGCACCCATCTCTGCTCTTTCTTCTAGTTAAAATAGGTGTTTGCTTGCTTGCTTGCTTGCTTGCTTGTTTTTTTTAAAAAGCATCCACCTGAGTTTCTCTGCATTCTCTTAAATATTTTTTGCTGATATTGTTATTTATTAGATTTTATCATACCCACCATTCTACTTGAATTCTCTTGTAAGTGGATAGATAGCTAAAGGTCATTTGCTGCTCTGTTACTACAGGATTCACTGATGTTTCAGATGAAGAATCTTGCAGGTATGGCGATGTGCCAGGGCACTGTGTGACACAGGAATGCCCTGATGGCTATAAAGACATTGGAAATTGTGGAGAAAAGTTTCGTTGCTGTCATTACGGTAAGAATAAAGACCCTATAACGGGATCTGATTTCTGGCCCAGTTTATAATTTAGATTGTGCCAGATTCTGGACCAACCCAGCACATCCTGTATGCATGAAATGAAAAACTTTGGCAATCCTATTGACTTGTATTGGGAAACCAGGGAGCTGATTAATGCCTATTCGTTTCCTGCTTGGCAGGGGGTTGGACTCGATGGCCCTTGTGGTCTATTCCTACTCTATGATTCTATGATTCTGTTCTAGAGAGGGGATATTGCCTCCCTGCTTGAAGGAGGCAATGTTAAGACCACAAGCTCAGAAGCCCTCCCTAGATTCAAAAGATCTAAGTAATTACTGGCTAGTTGCTGCTCTCTCCTTATTATGCAATGTTCTTGAGTAGATGATCATGGACCAGATCCAGACGTTCTTGGAGGAAAGTGATTTTCTAGATCCATTTCAATTGCAGTTGAGACCTGGTTTTGGCACAGAAACTGTCGGATTTCAAGCCTTATCAAAGGAACTGTCCACTCTCCAGGCACCCGGCTTGATCTCCTGGTTGACCTCCCTGTCTGCATTCCCGGCAGGATACAGGCTAGGTCACTATCGGCGATCCTCCTCAAGCGTGAGAAGAACACACCACTCTTCCCTGCTCCCTGCCTTCCCCCAGGGAGGGGAAAGAGATAGACAGAAATGTATTTACATGCCTTTATTTCTGTCTTTGCAGCATTACAGAGAAACGCGTCTGCTCTCTTTAGACACCAACTGTAGAGAGACAAACCCCACCTCCCGTACTTCCTGTACATATCAAATGACACTCTGAGCTAACATCCGGTGCTCAGCACAGTGAATAGACTGCCCCTTTGTTCTCACGGTACAGTCCCAAACATTCCTATCATGTTTTGCTTTCCAGCCAGCTGCAGCTCGCTGCATTGCTCCTTTTCCGTAACATACTCCCCCAAAAGAATCAATGTGCGTTGCGAGCAAAGCGTGATCCAGAGAAGAAAACAAACAGTTGTTATACATATAACACTCCCCTGTTGTTTCAGTTCCACCCTTGGAACTACCTGCCACTGGTTTCTCCAGTGTAACTCTCTGGTTGTCTGACTTCCAAGGAATGAGTTCATCTGCATTACCTTGGCTAGGGAATGTAGTGTTACGCTTAGCAACTCCCTGTTGTGTCTTTGTCTCTGACTTAGACACAGCTTCAACCTGTCTTGGGTTGTTAACAATAGTAACACATGCAACAGCTAAGTTAGCAAACTCTTTAGAATACCTCTTGGGTGGTACGCCCTTTGTAACTCTCTCAGTATGAGGTCTGATCCTCTCTGCTCACTGGTTCAGTCTCAGGACTCTTTGGAAAACCAGTTCCAATAGTAAACAGTAGTTCATCCTTCATCTGTGAAGGTCTATCCATTTTGTGAGATTTCCTCTCAATGACTGTGTCAACTGAGCTCTGTGAGCTATCACTGTCATTTTCAGTACCACTGTAATCAATAAAATCATCATCATCATCATCTGAATTGCCCTCTGTGGGAAATGTGTGAACAATTACTCTCTCCTGTTCAGGAGCACTCTCTGGAAATTTTGTGAGAATCACCTGACCAGATTCAGACAAAATAACTCTGTAGAGACCCTTTTCATAATCCACAAAAATGCCTCTGGCATTCTTTACTCGACCTGGAGCTTCTGTTCTCACATGAGACCCAAAAACCTTAAAATGGGCAACAGAAGGTTTTCTATGAAACAGCTTCTCAAAAGGAGAACTTCCCAAATCTTTTGAAACCTTTCTCAACCACGTGTGACAATGAGACATTAATGACCCCGCCCAAAACTCATGTGGCAAATGTGAACTCAGCAATTGTGCCTTCATCCCTTTTTGCAATTCTTTGTTCACCTGTACACAGACACCCCTGTTCCATGCTTCTGCTGAAACAGCAACCCTGTGCCTTATCCCTTTCTTAACCAGGAACTCCTGAAAATCCTGTAAAAGAAAAACTGGCTTTTCATCTGTGAAAAGACAATCAATGTTAGCATTATGAACATTCTTAACTTTGTCACAAAACTCTTTAAACCTTTTTAAGGCGTCTTGTGGTTTCTCTAACACATATACCTGCACATAATGAGAGAAATAATCCACACACACAAGATAATATTTTGCATTGCCTCTAGATGGTGCTAGAGGACCAATCACATCAGCATACACCCGCTGAAATGCCCTGTCGACCCTGGTCACCTTCCTGGCGTCCTTTGTCACACCTGCGAGAGAAATCATGTTAGAATCAGATGAATTACATTTCATGTAATCACTTTTATCAAAAGTCAACAAATACAGTCCATCTTTCTCTCTGGCAGAAAGATACAACTCTCCATCTTTGAAGATCTTGCAGCTTTCACTATCATAGGACAATTTTAGTCCTTTCTTTGCAATCTGCGAAACACTCAGCAGATTGAACTTTAAATCAGGAACCAAATACACATTGTTAATAGTCAAGTTCAGACTCTCAAGATACACAGTTCCAAACCGGGTCGCTTCCAGCTCCTGACCGTTGGCCTGCTTCACAGTGAAGCTTTGCTTCTTAAACATCAAAAACATTTTTCTGTGCGACGTCATGTGTTTTGTGCAACCCGTGTCAATGACAAATGTGTTCTCCACTTCTGGTGTGGTTCCTTTCGACATCAAAGCCTTTGCAGGTTTCACCTGGGACTTGGTACGACTTTTGCCTGATGCCTCAGGCTTCGCAGAGCTCCCCTTAGCTCCTTTCTGTTGACGTGGCTTTTTACACTTCCGCTGAAGATGCCCAGTCTGTCCACAATTGAAACACTGGACAACGTTCAAAGCTACAGCCTGCTCTTCAGTAGCTACAGCAGTGGGGGAGTCAAAACTCCGAGCTTCTCTTCCCCTGTCTTTCACATCCAGTGCAGCGAGTCTGTCTCGTTCATTCAGAACAACTGCGCACACTCTCTCCGCCATGAGGTCCGCGGCCGGTAGGGAACCAAGCTGACTAGCAACCGTTTTATAAGTCCGATTTAGGCTGTTTATAATCATGAAGCAAAATATCTCCTCCTGTAGAGGGAAATTGCGTTCTGCCATCTGCTGGCGCAGGAATTTCATCTCTGTCAAGTGTGCTTGCACGGAGAAGCGGACATGGAGCAATGGATCCAAACTACAAGAAAGAAGATTCCACCTAAACATTAGGAAGAACTTCCTGACAGTAAGAGCTGTTCGACAGTGGAATTTGCTGCCAAGGAGTGTGGTGGAGTCTCCTGCTTTGGAGGTCTTTAAGCAGAGGCTTGACAACCATATGTCAGGAGTGCTCTGATGGTGTTTCCTGCTTGGCAGGGGGTTGGACTCGATGGCCCTTGTGGTCTCTTCCAACTCTATGATTCTATGATTCTATGATTCTATGATTCTATGATTCTATGATTCTATGATTCTATGATTCTATGATTCTATGATTCTATGATTCTATGATTCTATCTCCATCAGGCACCAGCCTCAGATTGCTCAGCTTTTCAAAATGCAGCAACGCTGAAGAACCAGCATCTCTCTGATGTGTTCTACGCAGCGTCTCCCAAATCTCTCTCGCGTTATCTAAATTCTGGATATGCACGAGTTGGTCATCCGAGACACACAGAATTATAGCCATCCTGCCTTTCACATTCTGTGAATTCCAACCTGGCGTTGGTGCTGCAGGGATGGGGTTCTCAATCACCCCAAAAATCCTCTGATTATGAAGCAGGGCTTTCATCTTTATAGACCATGATGAATAAATGTCATTAGTCAGTGGAGGTGGGTAAGGTAAGCCTCCCCCCTTCTTGGCATCCATTTTGAATCCAAGCCTCAGCTCTCACTCTCGAGCCTGTAAAATCCAAGAGTCACTCTTGGTTGTTTTCTGCCTCACCACTTGGCAGTTGAACGCAAGCTGCTTGAAAATCCTTTCAAAGAACAGCGAAGTAGACAAAACAAACTTCGTGTTCCAGCCCCTAGTCAGTAAGTTTCACTTCACTGACTACTCGTTGCTTGACAACTGTGCATACCAATGTTATCTTATTCTAGGTATGCGAGGTATTCGGCTGTTTCTCCCAGTGCTGGTTTCAGCCAAACGCAGACACTTCAGTGAACTGAAGATTGCTTCTTTACGCGTTCACTCTTCACAGCCATAAATTCACCATACCTTTGGGGCTCCGTTGCTCGGTGATCACCTTGTCTCGATGCCCAGCTATCTACTCAGCTTCCAGCTGCACGTAGCTTTATCTTCCTTCCCTTGGTGCAGAGGATGAAGAACGATCCATCAACCTCTCTTGCAGATTTCCATGGATCAGAACCATCCTCTGCTACCAGATGTTGGATTTCAAGCCTTATCAGAGGAACTGACCACTCTCCAGGCACCCGGCTTGATCCCCTGGTTGACCTCCCTGTCTGCATTCCCGGCAGGATACAGGCTAGGTCACTATCGGCGATCCTCCTCAAGTGTGAGAAGAACACACCACTCTTCCCTGCTCCCTGCCTTCCCCCAGGGAGGGGAAAGAGATAGACAGAAATGTATTTACATGCCTTTATTTCTGTCTTTGCAGCATTACAGAGAAACATGTCTGCTCTCTTCAGACACCAACTGTAGAGAGACAAACTCCACCCCCTGTACTTCCTGTACAGGTCAAATGACACTCTGAGCTAACATCCGGTGCTCAGCACAGTGAATAGAATGCCCCTTTGTTCTCACGGTACAGTCCCAAACATTCCTATCATGTTTTGCTTTCCAGCCAGCTGCAGCTCGCTGCTGCATTGCTCCTTTTCCCTGTATGCTGATCTCTGTCAGGAGAGAGACGGGGAAAATGTGTCCTTGTTAATTCTCCTCAACCTCTCAGGGTCTTTTGATACCACTGAACATGGTATGCTTCTCAAGGGGCTGTCTGAGTTGGGGCTGGGTTGCACCGCTTTGCAGTGGTTCTGGTTCAACTTGGATGGATGTTTCCAGAGGGTGATACTTGGGTAGGATTGGCCAGGGGGTGCTGGGTGTCAAGAGCAGAGGTGACCTCAGAGTACACAAGTGGGTGAGGGAGCCCAGCCAGCCAGTCTGCCAGCCCTTGGTGTTGGGAAAAGGCAGACAGGCAGTTGCCACGCTGACCTTTCTTGTCCTTGCCTGGTCGCTGAGTGGCCAGTGCCAAAGGGGAACCTTTCTGCCACACAGGCCTGGTGGCACCCGCTGCTGCCTCCCAAGGTGAGTAAGGTGCTGGCCTCACGTTCACCTTTGGCCAGTCTCCGTTGGGACACTTGTGCTGGGGGCATCCTCTTCCCAGGCCCCTGTGGGGGGGGGTGGCGTAATGAGGCACCTCCCTTTGGGGTGGGCGGGAGACCAAGAGAGGCGGCAGTGGGTGCCCAGAGTTGTCCCAAAGAGAAAAGAGAGGAAGCTGACCTATATAGCCTTAAATGCCTTTAAATGACTCAGGACTGTAATTCCTCAAATATTGCATCTCCCCATATGAACCAACCCAAAGGCTGCCAATTTCCTTTGTCTGCCTCTCCACAAGAGGGTGGTAACCCAAGAACAGGTCTTTTCTTGGGTGAATTCCCATTTATGGAATGCTCGCCACAGGCAAAAAGAAAGAAAAAAAGTGTCCTTATAAAAAGGTATTTGCTTGGTTTTTTATGAAAAATAATTTGGAAATGTTGGGTCTGGGGACATAGTTCTTAAGAAGCATAGAGGCAATTTATAAAGATCAGAAAGCGAAACTTATAATAAATTACGGATTGACAGAGAGCTTCCAAATTACAAAGGGCACAAGACAGGGCTGCCCACTGTCACCCTTATTGTTTATATCAGTACTAGAAGTACTACTTCAAAATATAAGAGAAACAGAAAAAATCATAGGAATAAAAGGCAGATAAAAGGAATATAAGGTCAAAGCCTTTGCTGATGACATAGTCTTGACATTACAAGAACCTCAATTTTCGACAGTAGAAGCACTAAAAGTAATTGAAGAATTTGGAGTGATGGCAGGATTTAAAATTAATAAAAGTAAAACAAAAATGTTGGTAAACAACATGAATGGGGAAAAGTAGACCAATTACAAAGGAAAATGGAAATAATAATTGTAAAGAAAATAAAATATCTGGGTGCCTGGCTCTCCCCCCAAAATACAAACCTATTTAAGTATAACTACAAAACAACATGGAATGAAGTAACAACAAATTTGGAAATACGGGAATGATTGAAACGATCTTTTTGTGGAAGAATAGCAGCCATTAAGATGACTGTCTTACCTAAGATGCTCTTAGGTATCTATTTCAAACCATCCCGATAGTCACAGGACAAGGTCAATTCAACAAGTGGCAAAAAATGATCTCAAAGTTTGTATGGCGGGGAAAGAAGCCTAGAATAAAATTTAAAATTCTAATGGACAGAAAGGAAAGAGGAGGTTTTTCACTACCAGATCTTAAAATATATTATGAAGCTGCATGTATAACAGGGCTAAAAGAGTGGTTCAGTTTCAAAAACACAGATGGAGGGGTTCGGAAACAGATATGGGTGGCATGCAAAAAATTTCGCCCAGCGTATCTGCCTCTGGCACAGCACCCGTGCCGTGCGCCAGTACTCCAAGTTCTTGTGGTCTGTGCACAACAAAACGTGATGCTTCGCCCCGATCAGGAAATGTCGCCATTCCTTGAACGCAGCCACAATCGCAAGCAATTCCTTATCATAGATAGTGTAGTTCTGCTCTGGCCTTTTCAGCTTTTGAGGGAAAAAAGTACATGGCTGCCACTCCCCCTCTCCATCTGGTTGTAGCAGCACTGCCCCTATTGCCCGATCAGAGGCATCTGTCTCAACTCGCAGCGGTTGCTCGGGGTTGACGTGCAGCAGTTGCTCCTCCGACGTGAAGACTCTTGATAAATTTCCTGTAAAAGTGCTGAAACCCAAGAAATGCTGAGAGCATTTGCAGATGACTTAGTATTGACGTTACAGGAGCCAGAATCTAGTACTAAAAGAGTTTTAGAACTGATTCAAGAATTTGGTCAGGTTGCAGGGTTTAAACTGAATAAGTCAAAAACCAAGGTTTTAGAGAAAAATTTAACACCAATTGAGAGAGAGAGGTTTCAGAATGAGACAGGTTTAACAGTGGTTAAGAAAGTCAAATACTTGGGGATTAACATGACAGCAAAAAATGGGAATTTATTTAAAGACAACTATGAAAAATGCTGGGTTGAAGTGAAAAAAGATTTAGAGATTTGGTCAAATTTGAAGTTTTCACTGCTAGGCCGTATTGCTGCCATAAAAATGAATGTATTGCCTAGAATGTTGTTTTTGTTTCAAACATTTCAAATTGTGGACAAAATGGACTGTTTCAAGAAGTGGCAGAGAGATATTTCTAGATTTGTCTGGCAGGGCAAGAAGCCTAGAATAAAATTTAAAATACCAACAGATGCAAAGGAAAGAGGTGGATTTGCCCTGCCAGACTTGAAACTTTACTATGAATCAGCAGTTTTTGGCTGGTTGAAAGAATGGCTGCTTCTTGAAAACGCAGACATTTTGGATTTAGAAGGTTTTAACAACGTATTTGGATGACATGCATATTTGTGGTATGAGAAGGTCAAAGCGCATAAAGCATTTAAAAACCATATTGTCAGGAAAGCATTGTTTAATGTTTGGATAAGATACAAGGACTTACTGGAAAATAAAACCCCAAGGTGGCTGTCGCCGATCGAAGCGAAAGCTCTGAAAAAGCTCAATATGGAGGTCAAATGGCCGGAATATTGGAAAATTTTGGAACAAAATGGAGATAGATTGAAATTGCAGAGTTTTGAAAAACTAAAAAACAAAGTGCGTGATTGGCTTCATTATTATTAGATAATGGAGGCATACAGTTTGGACAAGAAAATCGGCTTCCAGGTGGAAAAATCAAAATTGGAAACAGAATTGTTAGAACCCAAAACAAAGACTCTGTCAAAGATGTATAACTTGCTGTTGAAATGGAATACTCAGGATGAAACGGTGAAATCTGCGATGATTAAATGGGCACAACACGTTGGACATAATATAATGATGGCTGACTGGGAACAGTTATGGACCAGAGGTATGAAGTTTACGGCATGCAATGCCTTAAGAGAGAATATTATGAAAATGATATACAGGTGGTACATAACCCCAGTCAAGCTTGCAAAAATCTATCACTTGCCCGATAATAAATGTTGGAAATGTAAAGAAACTGAAGGTACATTCTTTCACCTTTGGTGGACGTGCCCAAGGATTAAGGCTTTCTGGGAGATGATATATAATGAATTGAAAAAGGTATTTAAATTTACCTTCTTGAAGAAACCAGAGGCCTTTCTCCTGGGCATAGTCGGCCAATCGGTGTTAAAGAAGGACAGAACTCTCTTTATGTATGCTACAACAGCAGCAAGAATACTTATTGCAAAGTATAGGAAGACACAAGATTTACCCACTTTGGAAGAATGGCAGATGAAAATGATGGACTACATGGAATTGGCGGAAATAACTGGCAGAATCTGAGACCAGGGAGAAGAGTCGGTGGAAGAAGATTGGAAGAAATTTAAAGACTATTTACAGAAATATTGCAAAATTAATGAATGTTAGAATGATGTTTGATTGAAGTTAAGTGGTTTCTAGCTGTAATGATATAAAAGAATATGGAAAAATTGGATTTTTAATAGGTAAAAATTTAATGCTACAATATATTAAGATCAGGATAATAAGGAGGGAAAGAAATTGCTGAATTAACTAATTGAATTGGATCACAAAAAAGGGAGGTATGAGGAGGTCAGGGAAATAAGGATATAAATGTAAGGTATGGAAAGATTGATTCATTATTTTTCTTTTTTTCTTTTCCTTTGTAAGTGTTTTTACTTTTTTATTCTGTATTCTGTATTTTACATTTTTCTTGTATTTTTATTTTTTTATTCTTGTATTTCTTGATTTTATGTAATTCTTTTCTCTGAAATTTTAATAAATATCATTAAAAAAAAAGAAACCCAAGTAATGCTGGACGTCTTTCCGGTTCTTGGGGCTCTCCCATTAAACCACGGCCTTCACCTTCTCCGGATCCATGGCCATGCCCTTGTCCGACGGCCTGTAACCCAGGAATTCCACCTCTTTCACGTGGAAACAACGCTTCTCCAGCTTCACCCACAAGCGATGCTCCTTGAGTCTGCTCAGGACTTGATGCACGTCCTCTACATGCTGTTTCGTTTTTCGTTGTCTGAGTACACTAGCACGTCATCCAAAAAGCAAATGCAGTTACAGCACAGCAACGGCCCAAGCACGTGATGCATGAAGGCTTGGAAACAGTGACTTCCCAACTGCAATCAGAAAGGCATGACGAGATACTCAAACGCCCCCAGCGGGGTGAACATGGTGGTCTGCCATTCATTGCCCTCATGCACTCTGATTAGGTTGTTGGCCCCCCGGTTGTTGGAGGTCCAACTTGGTGAAAATTTCCCCCTTGGTGAAAATTTCCCCCTTCTGCACCCTGGCTAGAACGTCGCCGATCCGGGGCATTGGGAAGGCCACCGGTTCTGTCATGCTGTTTTGGACCCTGTAATCAATGACCAATCTCTTCTTGTGAGTCGATTTCTTGTCCACGAAGAACACTGGGCTCCCCCCTGCTGCCTTGGATTCCCTGATGAATCCTCTCTTTAGATTTTTCTCAATAAAGTCCTTCAGGTCCTTGATCTCTCACTCCGACAGCGTGGCCCCCGGTATCAGGTTGATCTGGCAATCATATGGTCGATGTGGTCGCAACGTATCAGCCTCTTTCTCGCTGAACACCTTCTGTAAGTCCCAATAACACGGAGCAATTTCAGTCGTCCCTGTGAGGTGAGTGAGGCTGAGAGACTTCAAAAAAGTGTGACTAGCCCAAGGTCACCCAGCAGCTGCATGTGGAGGAGCGGAGACACGAACCCAGTTCACCAGATTATGAGTCTACCACCCTTAACCACTACACTGGCTCTTATTGGACAATACTAACAATAAGAAATAAAAATGTATAATATGGCCAATGTAACGAACAGTATATGTAAATGAATATAGATGGAAAACAAGAATTGTATATGCGTGGACGCGCGCAGCCCCTGGATCTGGAGCGGCTCCATCAGCATAGGCTTGGCTTTGCCTTCCCTCAGGTGGGATACCTGGAGGTCTCCGCCTACCCCAGTCAGCTGTCCAATTCCACCAGGGGGAAGGGTTGCCAAGGAGATCTGGCCAGGTAGGGGAGGGATTACCTGCCCACACAATAGAGGGAGGATCTTACCTGGGAATCCTCACTTGGCTCCAGAGCTTCTCCCACCCTACCCACCCTCAGTTAATGCATTATTTTGCAGGTTAACTTTTCTTCATAGTTTTGCAGGTTAACTTTTCTTCACAGAATGTGGGCGCTGCTACGTTAAGGTCGCTGTCAAAGGGCCGAAAAGGAATTTCCCTGCATTGGCAGGTTTCGCCTTTCCCGTAGCAAAACGTCACAACTTTGGCAGTACCAGGCCTTGGGAGGAATCCTCTTGTCCATCTTCCTCTTTGCAGCGGTGATTCCAGGGTTCCCCGTTAAAGCGGTTTCTGAAGGGAGGCTTTGACCGTATTCTGACAGGTTGTCATTGCTCTCCCCTGCGGTGGCGGCGTAACGGGGGTGGCTATCTCTGCTTGAACATATGTTCTCCAGAGCCGCCCCCCCCCACACACACAAACACTGGATAACCCTGATGCTCCCTAGGCCCCCGGCTGGAGTATGGGGAGGGCGAATGCCCAATGCCTGAGCCAAGGTCTACCCACATTTGAAATTTAATAAAGTTGTGGCCAATTTAATCCCATAGCACGTTGTCTTGAGTCATTATTCCACATGACGGGGGGACCGCTCAGGATCTGGGGACTCCGCCTGTCCAAGCAATATGTGTATGTACAGTATGTAAATAAAGAAAAAAACTAATAAATGTCATCATGGAAAAAAATATTAAAAATATATAAAAAGGTCTATTGCTGATAAAACCATACGTGACCTTTGAAATAGGTTTGTGGGAATGGGTTCTGGGTTTTTTTGTTTTGTTTTGTATTCTCATTTTGTATTTTAATGTTGTAAACCACTCTGTGATCTTCAGATGAAGAATGGTATTCACAAGTAGCAAATAAATAATTTTAATTTAATTTAATTGGCTATTCAAACCTAAGCAGAGTTTCATACTAACAGCAAGAAATAAAACCCACTCCTCCCTTGTAGAGTACAGATTTGCCTCTAAGTGAGATACCACTTCTGTCAAGCTCTAATTTTCAGTCAAATATTTATCTTTGCATAGTGTCATTTCGAAAGATTAAGTATGGAAATTCAGAACATGAAAGAAAGCGAAATGGATAGAACCATAAATCTTTGCTCAAAGATGAGGGTACCAACGTTAGTGCCTGTTGGAACTCTACTGGTACCGAGGAAGTCTTTGAAGACCACACTCTCTGCCCCTTCATCAAGAGAAGACTTTCCACCTAGAGGCTTAAGTGGATTGACCTCTGAAAATTACAAATACTCTTCTGCCAGATAACTTTTGCTAAATTAACGTAGAATTAGAAATAATGTTTTAGGGTATTATATTTAGATGGCATTTCACTTGCTTTCTCTCTGTGTGTATTTGCAGCTAGAGAACCCGTAAGAAACAGAAGGCAATGTAAGAAGATCCGTGGGCGTTGTTACAAATCCAAATGCTTTTTTGTACTTTATTCTAGAGGAAAATGTGCAGAGAATGTTCTATGCTGCATAGTATCGTAAGTATGAAGCTCCCAGATATTGTGGTGGGTTGGACCTGATGACACTTTGGGTCCCTTCCAGCTGTACGATTCTATGAAAAATACATGGTATTTAAAGTATTAATTCGCTTGCAGGTGAATTGACGATGGTGTGTTAGAAATATTCTTGCTGGCGGCTTGCACACACATTACACTTGCCCCAGATATTGTCAAGGCAAACAGTTCCTGAAGGTGGCTGTTCTTGTGCTTGTTGTTCTTACAGGGTGGGAGGATACCGGACTCGTGGAGAGAGGCCCATATTACCCTAATACCAAAACCGGAGGCGGATAAACTTGACATAAAAAACTATAGGCTGATATCACTACTTAATAACGACTATAAAATATTTGCTGAGATAATGGCAAAAAGATTGAAAAAATATTTGATAAAATCAATTCATAAAGACCAAGCCGGTTTTTTGCCAGGCAGACAGCTGAAGGACAACATAAGAAATATAATAAACATCACTGAATAGTTAGAGTTTAAAAATGAAATTCCTGCAGCTCTGGTATTTGTCGACGCCGAAAAAGCTTTCGACAATGTATCCTGGTGTTTCCTTGTAAAGTGTATGGAAAAGATAGGGATAGAGGGGCCCTTCTTGGAGGGTATCAAAGCAATTTATTCAAGCCAAAGAGCGAAATTAATTATTAATAATAACTTAACAGATTCATTTATGATAGCAAAAGGTACAAGACAGGGGTGCCCTCTGTCCCCCCTCCTGTTTATTATGGTACTGGAGATAATTGCAAATAAAATAAGGGAAACACCGGACATAAGAGGAATTAAACTCAGAGCGAAAGAATATAAATTAAAGGCATACGCCGATGATTTAGTGATATCATTAGAAGAGCCTTTAAAAAGCGTGGAAAAAGTCTTGGAAGTGCTTGAGGAGTTTGGGAAGTTATCTGGGTTTAAGTTAAACAAAACTAAGACAAAAATACTGACTAAGAACTTGGCGGAAGACTTAAGAAATCAATTAGAACAACAAACAGGAATTAAGGTAGTGAAAAAGGTGAAGTATTTGGGTATTTGGGTAACTACAAAAAACATAAATTTAGTGGAAAATAATTACAAAAAAACCTGGAGTGAGATTAAAAAAGACTTAGACATCTGGAGTAGACTAACACTCTCTTGGGAGGGACGAATGGCGGCCATAAAAATGAACATCCTTCCAAAAATACTATTTCTATTTCAGAATATTCCAGTAATCAGAGGAACGACAATGTTCAAGGAATGGCAGAGGACCCTGTCCAGGTTTATCTTGCAGGGGAAGAGAGCAAGAATTAAGTTTAAATTGCTTACAGACAGGAGAGAAAGAGGGGGGTTTGCTGTCCCGAATCTGCAATTATATTATGAGGCCGCATGCCTAGGTTGGGTTAAGGACTGGATAGTTTTGGAAAATCTAGATGTGTTAGACCTGGAAGGATTCGATGCTAGATTTGGCTGGTATGCCTATTTATGGCAGGATAAAGAAAGGGTTCATAAGGGATTCTCCCACCACATTGTTAGAGGAGCGTTGTTAGAGGTATGGAATAGAACTAAAAGACTGTTGGAAAAGGGCATACCTTGGTGGTTATCACCAGTTAATATCTGTTAATATCTGTTAATATCTGTTAATAACAGTTAATATCTGTTAATATCAGTTAATATCACCAGTTAATATTGTTTCCTGCTTGGCAGGGGGTTGGACTCGATGGCCCTTGTGGTCTCTTCCAACTCTATGATTCTATGATTCTATCTCATCACTTAAAAATTTAAACACGGGAACCCAAAGATGGACCTACGAAGATCTCCTGACTAAATCAGATAAAGGGTGGAGAATTAAATCATATGAAGAACTAAAGGATAAGTCAATAGGGTGGCTACAGGTTCACCAAATTAATGCCCTATGGAATGAACACAAAAAAATAGGGATGAGTGAGAAAAAATCAAAATTCCAGGTAGAAATATTAGAAGGAAAGAGTAAGCTTTTATCTAAAATGTACAATCAATTACTGGAATGGGATACTAAAGACGAGGAGGTGAAGGAGGTCATGATAAAGTGGGCCATAGATTTGGGATACAGTCTAGAATATGAGAGATGGGTGAAACTTTGGACTAAGGATATAAAATTTACAGCATGCGTTAGCCTCCGAGAAAATATCGAAAAAAATGATGTATCGTTGGCATATTACTCCTGTTAAGCTGGGAAAAATGTACAAGACTGGAGACAAAAGATGTTGGAAATGTAAAAAAAAAAGAGGGTGACTTCCATCATATGTGGTGGTCATGTGAAGAAGTGAAGAGGTTCTGGGGTTCTATTTACGACGAATTGAAAAAGATAATGAAATACACATTTCCAAAAAAACCAGAAGCATTTCTTCTGGGAATGGTCGGTGAGGAGATCAGGAAAGAAGATCAAACCATGTTCCAGTATGCAATGGCAGCAGCCAGAATATTGTTGGCACAGAACTGGAAATCATCTAAAATCCCAACTATTAGTGAATGGCAAAACAAGCTATTTGAGTACTCTGAGTTGGCAAAAATGACTCAGAAGGTTAGGCACCAGAGTAATAAAAACTTTATTAATGATTGGAATAAATTTATATCATACATGGAAAAAAACTTAGGTAATATTAAAATAACAGTAGGTGAACTATAGAATCTGCGAAGTAAAGACAAAAGTTGAAAGAAGGAACTGCAAGAAGGTTATTAATGTGATATAGCTTAAATCGTGGTGGAGGGAAGTCAGAATGACGATATGATAATTAGTACTTTTGGAGAAATCTATTTACGTCTCGATGTTTTACTGTCTATATTTGTTTATTTTTTGTGTTTTTTTTTCTTTTTGGTAAGTTTGTGATTTTAAAAGAGTGTATATCGGAAATAAAATTTATTTTTAATTTTTTTTTAAAAAAAGAAATATTCTTGCTGGCGGCTTGCACAAACATTACACTTGCCCCAGATATTGTCAAGGCAAACAGTTCCAGCAGGTGGCTGTTCTTGTGTTTGTTGTTGTGAATATCAATAGCAAGAATACTTTATTTTAAAAATAGAACACCACAAATCAGCAACAAATGGAGTAGTGCGCTTGTTCAAGGGCTCTAGGTCAAATTTGACTTTGTCTTATTTTTTTTCTTTTTATTCCTTTTCTCTCACAGACCAATAGGCTGAAGAAGTTATCTACATTTGCTCTTACACTCCTGCTCATTGGAATGCAGAATAAAATTGACCTGTCTGCAGCGAAAGTATCTGCGTGTGCTTCTTCCCTTTCTGCTCATTTTACTTATTTCTCTTATAAGCCCCGTTGGGTGCCCAATAAGCATGGGGCAACTTTGCCTGGCGGCGCTATGGCCCATAAATGGCAGCAAATTGCACCGTTGAACGGTCTGGTGATTTGGCTGCTCTCATGGGTCACATCATGCTCTTGCCTGGGCAACTAACTACCTCTATGAGGAACATTCTTTTTTTATTGCATTGAGATCAAAGAGGTATGAGAAAAGATTGGATGGTGGAGGGGCTCTCTTACTACTTAAATGATGCTGTGAAGCGTATCAGCTGCATCCACTCACTCCATACACAGTCAAAATATATGCAATGCTTGCAAACAGAACATGATGACACGTTTCAGGTATACTGGGCCAAGGCCGTTAGTGCTTTAAAGGTCAGCACCAACACTTTGATCGTGCTTGGAAACGTACTGGGGGCCAAAGTAGGTCTTTTAGGACTGGTGTTATATGGTCTCAGTGACCACTCCCAGTCACCAGTCTAGCTGCCGCATGTGAAGAAACAGCCTTCTTGACTATTGGGGCTGCCCAGGAGGACTCCTCTGAGTGAGTGCTTGAGGGCCCTGCTCTTGCCACTTACCATCTGGCCTGGGGCGGGGCCTGAAGCCTCATAAGGACTGTGTGCTGCTTGCTGCCTGCTGCCCAGGAGGACTCCCCTGAGTGAGTGCTTGAGGGCCGTGATCTTGCCACTGTTACGGAAGGGGGGGCATGTCTTCTTCACTACAATATATTTGCTCAATTTCTCTAGGACTCCATCACCCCTCCCCTGTCCTCCATAATCTCTCAAGTAATCCTGTCAAAATCACTCTGCCAAACCTTCCTCCGGGCAATGCCAGGTGACAGACTAAGTGTACATGGACCATTGTCTTCTCAGGATGTGCTTATCTGCGCATATCTCCAGCTCTGCATATTTCCCCCCTCCCTCCTCCATATCTCCAGCCCTCTGCATATTCCCCCTCCCTCCTCCATATCTCCAGCCCTCTGCATATTTCCCCCCTCCCTCCTCCACATGTTAATCTGTGTAACCCAACCTCTCCTTAATGTATTCATGATGTAACTGGGATGTATTTTGCACTGTATTCTGGGACATGGAGGGAGTTTCAAAAGTTCATGTCACCCCTTTCTTGGGGTTCAATCTTGCCTTGAACCTGTTGCGCAATAAACTTGGATCTTCTGCAGTTTGCTCCTGCGTCCGGCTGAGCTCATTTTTCTTCCGCAGGGACCCACGGACTTAGTCCGATGAGCTGGGTGGCAGAGTAATCCCGCACCCAGATTTTTTCGTAACAGTTGGCGCCCAACATGGGGCTTGCGGTTCTCCCGAGCTGCTGACTGGGGGCCCTGAAATCTTCAGCCGGCTCCAGGCCATTTTGCCTGGGAAGATCCTTTTGGACCCCCAGCCATCTTCTGGGCGGTAATCGAAAGCCCTAGGAGTTCAGCCGGGGAGCAAAAGAGGGATCCAGCCGGCTTAGTCATCGATCCCGGGATCAACGTTGAAGACGCGTGAGTATAGGAAAAGAAATCCAGTGCACTGGTGGGAAGGGGGTGGAATCTCCTGGCAACTGAATTCTCTGTCCTCCTCTCTATCGCTCCTTCTTGCCTTTCTCTTGGTCCGGTTAGTGAGAGAGACCGTGGACCACTGCTCAACCCAAAAGGGGGGTTCTGAGCTCTATCCCTTTTCCTTAAAATCTCCAGCCAGCCGCACCAATTGGGAGCCCGAAAGTAAGACGGTGAGACCCGGCTTGGAAAGACAACCGACTCTCCGCAACGGGCATCTCAGTTGAAAGCAAGGGGCTGGAGTTCTTCTTCCGAACTTCCCGAGCGTCCTTGCTAGGGGGCAGGAAGGGGTCTGGCTTTCTATCCCAATCCCAGCCGCACTGGTCGGTGCCACGTAACACGTGTATCGTGCGTGAGCCCGCTTCCAAAAGCAAGGGGGATTTTCAGTTCGAAATTCTATCCAGGGACCACCCGATCTGGCACCGCATGGCGCGGGCGTCCAGTAGTGCCCCTTTTCCTGAGATGTGACGATAGGTAGGAGGTTGCCAGGAGGGATAGCCCATGAGGAATTGGGCAGGACCGGCAGAGTGGAAAGAGACCCCAGGTTATAGGAAATAAGGAAATAAGGAAATAAGGAAATAAGGAAATAGGAAATGGAACGCAGGGAACCGGATAGCTAGAGCCCTCTAAAACCCACTAAGGAAGTTGCCAGGCAACTAGAAGCCCCTTCTCCTCTTTACTATACGTCCCTGTACTAAGCATACCAAACCCCTAGACATACCAATCCTAATCAACCCCTCTCTTTCCCCCTTCTCTATCCCAGACACACACACCCCAAAAAAGGAAAAAGCAAAAAAAAAAAAAAAAGCAACAACAGCAACGCATGCATCTATAAAGGGGTACCCAGTCAACCAAGCGTTGTGAGCCCTACCAGTTTGATTAACTGGTGGTGTGTTTGAAGAGGCAAGGAGGCTCATAAAACCATGTGGGACCTTCCTACTAATTTCACTTAATGAAGCCAAAGGTAGTGGCCCAACTCCTTGCAATAACCAACTAAAGGATTAGAATATATATGTTTACATGTTGTCTGTTATGTGTGTTGTCTGTTAATACATATATGAGAATATGTATGTTTACATGTTTGTTATGTGTGTTGTCTGTTCCTTCTGTCTCTGGCAGACTGCCTTTCTTAAGTGTGCATAGTTTAAACTGCAAGCTTGCTTCAAAATTTAAATCTAAGGAAGCCATGCTGGATCTTAGCAGTCCTAAATAAGAGAAAATGAGAATGAAGTGTGCAAATGTTTACCCCACCTCTTGCTTTGCCCCAACTTTTGAGATTGTGAGTCTACAGTCTTATTTTGGAAGGTGCTGATAACCTAATGTTTCTGCTGCAAAAGCCTAGCTGAGCCAACTGCTCTCTCAAGCTAAAATGCAGTGTATGTACTTCATTAAGCATATGTCTATGAAAGTATGGTGTTCCTTCTAAGAAAAAATATTTGAGTCCAGTTTTAATTTTGATTTGGTTGGACAGAAGAGTTATTGTAAGGCTCCTGATATCAGTCTCTATAAGACTTCATGGCCTCTTTTGTTAGAAAATGCCCCCTCCCCCTTGTTTCACTCTGCCTCTTTCAGTTGTTTTCTCCCTTCTTACTTCTGTGCCAGGTAAATTTACTCCCGAGTAAGCTTCCTTTAAAGGAAACTGCAAAAGGGGGGGCATAGATTAGGCTTACTATTCCTCTGCAAGTTCAGGAAAAATTGTTCACTCTTGTATTCCTTTTAAATCAAATCTATGGCTGTTTAAACTATGCTTTATAAGAGATCCTCTCCCTATCTTAGGAAAAATGTTCACTTCAGTCTTTAAAGATAATTTATCTAGGAACTTTCACTCTTTAGTCTAAGGAAGTAAACTCTCACTCAAACTAGCTTCAAGATCTGCTAAAAGGTTCTGTATAGAATTGGGTACTTTTATTTTCCTCTTCCTTAGTACATGATAGGCGCATGGCTTGTGACCTCTTCTCCAGTTGTGTCTGTGTACATAAGTATGTGTGTGTTTCTGGTAGTACAAATCTTGCTATGAACCCTGTATTTTAGGGTTGGACTAGATGACCCCAGGGTCCCCTTTCAACTCTCCCAATTTGTGGCTGTGTGGAAGGCTATGTGTCTGCAAGCATTGAAGGGTAACTCTTAAATTCTGGTGTGGTAATGGAGTTAAAATTCAGCCTAGCTTTGCTCTTTAGTTTTAAAAGGTGAGAGGTGAAGCCCAACTGGTAATATCAAGCATTTGAGTGATTACAGTGTTTATCATTTTGTCTACTATTTAAAAATCAGACTTAGAAGTCTACTCAAAGTTTAAGCACATACAAATGAATAATCAAGTAGAATTAGCCTTGACCATTCCTGTAAATAAAGGGCAGGGAATAATAATATTAATAATAATAATAATAATATTTTTTGTCTGCAAATGGTTAGGCTGAAATGGCTGAGAATGTTAAAAAAAATAAATCCTATGAATTCTGACCCTCTGGCCATTTTCCCCATATATAAGGGTGTGGCATTGTTCTGCGAATAGCCAGAGGGATATTAGCCCTTTCCTGTACATAAAGGAAGCAGTCTCGTTTGCTTGGGCTGAAATTGCTAGCTTTGGTGAATACTTAAATTGCTGAGTTTCTCTTTTTTGTTTAAAATCAAACCCTGTTTTCAAAATCTACTCCTTACCCTTCCTTTCCCTTATTCAAATGGTAATTTAGCCAAAGGATGCAACATTTTCAATAGTATAAAAGGTTTGCTGAGACATGAACTCTGCACATGCACAGAGGCTAGATCAGCTAAAGAAGAGAGAGAGAAGGGGGGAGAGGAGGTTTCTTCGAGAACTGCAGAGAGAAATTTATCCAAATGCAGAAACTTGGAACCATTGAGGGAAATCACCCTTAATGTGTCCTTGCTCCAGGGGCTACATAAGACAAAAGGGTTAAAACAAACAAACAAACAAAAAACAAAAAAACAACAACTAGCCCATCAAAAGTCAAGAGCTTTCCAGGTTCCAAATCTTAACATGCCAAATTCTTTTCACAGGTAAATATCAAAGCATTTCCCCCCTCAATGGGAATTTTAGGAACAGCATTTCCTGACAAGCTTCTCACATGAAATAATTTTCCCTTTTAACAGGATATGTGAACCCCGATAACAAAGTGTTTGTCCCTTTCTGTGAAACAAGTCTGAATCCTGGCTATATTAGTAACTTCCATCTCTTTGTGGCCTTGACACTTTTTTTTAAGTTACAAATAATCTGTTTTCATTTATTTAATCCGTTTCTCCATGATGTCTATGAAGTTAATCGAAGCACAACCAAACATTGTTTGTGGAATGGTATTTGTTTACCTTTTCGCCTGAGCATTTCTTATTAATTCTGTCATTTTGGCTAGTGCAAGGTACCTGCACAACTTTAAATTGCCATTCATTTTTCTTGGTATTAACTCATTTCCCAGTATTCCGCTATTAACATTACAGCTGACGTTGTCACATCATTTGGGATGTTAAAAATGCCAAAACAGATTACTTCAGGTTACTTTAAGTTTCTTATTAATTGCGTGTCTTAGCATTTATTTATTTTTGGTTCCTCATAGGTAATTTTGTGTGTGTGTTTTCTACTTTGGGGACATGTTCATCACATGTTGAAAGTCAGTTTCATGAAGTTCTTTTATCAGATAGCACATGGTGAATTTAAAGTTTTTCCCCCATGGTTTTCCCATTTTTTTCAGTCTAGTAGTAATCTCCGTGGTTTTGATAACATATTTAATAATAATTCTTTTCTAAATCTGATGTCTTTGTGTCAAGTTTGTTTTCATCTGACTGGTAATCTAATTTTTTGCTTTCTTTTGTATTTTTTAACCTTTGTATTCTTTACAGTTCCTCTTTCTATACATGTGGAGTAATTTTTATTTTATAATATGAAAAGAACAACAACAACAAAAACTAAGTGAAGGAAAGCAAACAAACTTAGCAGATAATAACAGTAATTATGTGGAAATGTGATAATAATATTGAAATGAATAAAATGCTTAATGTGCTAAGATTGTTATTATTTGCAGCTTCCCATGGAAACTGGAGGACATCCTTTTTGCCTTTTGCCCCTTCCTTGTCTAACTGTGTTTTTAAGTCCCCAAAACCCTGCCCCCTTACAGGATATCACTTCTACAGATGTGCAATGATGAAAAGCAGCAACAACCCCTCAACTCAGCCATCACAAGACCTGCAACACCAGAGTTTTCAAAGTGCCCACAGCTATCTTTTTCAAAGGATATAGACAGGGGAGTGGGGCTGACAAAGGGGGGGGAGTTGAATTGCAAGGACATTTTCTCACTTTTGAACCTTAAGACTGTGCTCCAGGATTCAAAAGATACATACGTAAAAGATCACAATTGTGTCAAGATATGCAACTGATATTTAATTAGTTTGTTTTGTATTAAGTGTTATTATGTAGGAATGTTGAAATGTGTCTGACAGTGTGTTATTTCCACAAGGGGGGTATTTTTGTGTGTAATTTTTATGTTTAATGTCTTATTGCTTGCACACCAATTCTCATGCATTTTATACTTTCTAATAGCTCACACTATTGTGTAGTCCAATGTTTAGATAACCACATTTCCTTGTCCCACCTGGCACTCTGCAGAGTCCAACCTTCCCTACCTATTTATTTATGTATTTAATGTTTTTCTATACATGAAGTTCCCAGATTTTTACTATTTCTTTCTTTCTGTTCCAGAAAACTATTTCAAATCTTTCTATGACTTCTCTGCATCTCTTGCAGATTCAGTACTGTCTTCAAGTAGCAATTGTTCTGTATTTATTTACTTATTATTCTTGGGTTTCCCGTATAGCTGTGAAATTAATCTAACCACAACCAAGTATTATTATCAAAACCATATTTTATCAGGTAGATTTGAAGCAACGCTCCTTATTATTATTTGAGATGTTTGATTAGGATGCCAGATGAAATTGGGTGTAGATCATGTCCTAAATTTTATTTATTTATTTGAGGACACGACTACCATATGTTATATTATTATTGATAACAAAAAACGTGTATATGCCTTGATGTAGCAAGAATGGTCCCTTATAGAGTTAAATTGACTCATTTGGACAAATGCCCCCTTAAAGAATGGCTTTGGTTTTAACATATTGATTTTGAAAAGTTGAGAACCACGGGGCAAGATAAATTCAAATTGGACTTTACTGGAATTGGACACGTGTATCCAGGCTGCAACTAGCTTTTGGTCCTTTAAGAGCAAGTGGACAACTTTCCATGAGTGCGAGACCAGAGCCTGCAATAATGAAAAATCCCATAGCTAAAGGCCAAGGCGAAGACCTCTCCCTCACGAGAGGTCCAAACCTGTGCCAGCTATGGTGAATGCCAGGCGACATGGTAAATTGAAAGCCCTGAGGGGATTCAACAGACAGGATGTGTTGCTGTACCACTATGCCGGTGTGAGACCACAGAAGAGCTAGCTTGGCACCTGAAAACACAAAAACGGTGGGGCTAAAAAAAAAAAAAGCAAACTGCATTTTTTTTCCAGTCAGTAGTAGACCTTCCTGCTAAAATGTAAGGCATACACCACTATTGAAAATGTTTCTCCCAAGAGCTAGGGTGCCACAAGTAATTTAGTAACAAAATACAACAGATGTTCTTTTATATAATACCCTATATGCAGCTACCTGCACTGCTATACTTGCAAATGACCGTAAGAGGCATGGCTTGCAAGTCCCTTTCAGGTTTGCATAAAGCCACACATCCCATTCACCGAGATTTAGGGTGCGGAGAAAAGATTTGCAAGTTCTTACAGAACTTTAATGCAAATCTATCTCCGAATGGGGGACTGTTACGGAAGGGGGGGGCAGTCTTCTTCACTACAATATATTTGCTCAATTTCTCTAGGACTCCATCACCCCTCCCCTGTCCTCCATAATCTCTCAAGTAATCCTGTCAAAATCACTCTGCCAAACCTTCCTCCGGGCAATGCCAGGTGACAGACTACGTGTACATGGACCATTGTCTTCTCAGGATGTGCTTATCTGCGCATATCTCCAGCTCTGCATATTTCCCTCCTCCCTCCTCCATATCTCCAGCCCTCTGCATATTCCCCCTCCCTCCTCCATATCTCCAGCCCTCTGCATATTTCCCCCCTCCCTCCTCCACATGTTAATCTGTGTAACCCAACCTCTCCTTAATGTATTCATGATGTAACTGGGATGTATTTTGCACTGTATTCTGGGACATGGAGGGAGTTTCAAAAGTTCATGTCACCCCTTTCTCGGGGTTCAATCTCGCCTTGAACCTGTTGCGCAATAAACTTGGATCTTCTGCAGTTTGCTCCTGCGTCCGGCTGAGCTCATTTTTTTTCCGCAGGGACCCACGGACTTAGTCCGATGAGCTGGGTGGCAGAGTAATCCTGCACCCAGATTTTTCCGTAACACCACCTACCATCTGGCCTGGGGCGGGGCCTGAAGCCTCATAAGGACTGCCTGCTGCTTGCTGCCTGCTGCCCAGGAGGACTCCCCTGAGTGAGTGCTTGAGGGCCCTGCTCTTGCCACTTACCATTTGGCCTGGGGCGGGGCCTGAAGCCTCATAAGGACTGTGTGCTGCTTGCTGCCTGCTGCCCAGGAAGACTCCCCTGAGTGAGTGCCTGAGGGCCCTGCTCCTTCCTGCCACTTACCACCTGGCCCAGGGCGGGGCCTGACAGGCCTCACTAGGACAGTTGTTACTGCCAGAGGGGCACAGAGTGTTTTTAATATGTGCACTGGGATGCACTGGGAAAACTGATCTCAGTGATCACGGGTAGGAGGAGGAGTTACGCTAAGACCAGAGGGGACAGGTTTAGTCATTGTTTGAGGACTATTCCTGCCTCCGGGTCTGGTCCTGACCGGATGGATACTAGAATCAGCAAGGGATACCCACATGACCTGAAGGTGCTGCTGTGCAATGCCAGGTCAATGATTCATAAGACCACTGCCATCCATGACGTGATCATGGATGGAGGACTTGACCTGGCATGTGTAACAGAGACTTGGTTGGATGAAGCAGATGGGCCTGTCCTTGCCGCTGCTTGTCCACCAGGTTTCTCTTATGCACAGCAACCCAGGTCATGTGGGCGGGGAGGGGGGGGTTGCAGTGATTTTTAGGAAGTCATTAGTTTGCACCAGGCGTCCTATTGGGAAGACCCAGTTTTCTGAGTGCATGTTCTGGAAGTTGGGCAATAGGGGCAGTACAGGGTTCCTTTTGGTGTACCGACCTCCCCGCTGCACCAAGGATTCCCTGCCCAAGCTGCTTCAGGTCGTGGCGGATGTTCTCCTGGAGACACCTAGCTTGGTTGTCCTAGGAGATTTTAACATCCATGCCGACACGACCTTACAAGGGGGCGCTCGGGACTTTGTGGAAAGCATGGCTTCCATGGGGCTGTCCCTGAATAAGTCTGGCCCAACCCATAGACGTGGACATGCCTTGGACCTGGTGTTTACCTCTATGGATGTTGGTGATCTGACACTAAGTAAAAGCTAAACGAAAGAAGTGCCATGGTTAGATCACTTCCTGGTGCATCTGGACTTCTCTGCGGCCCATCCCCTCTGCAGGGAGGTGGGACCAATTTGGATGGTCCGCCTCCGCCACTTAATGGATCCAAATGGTTTCCAGAGAGTGGTAGGGGATGCTTTATCCCATGTTGATGGCCTTTCAGCTGATTCCCTGGTGGCCCGCTGGAATGTGGAGTTAACCAGGGCTATTGACTGTTTGGCTCCAAAGTGCCCTCTCCGATTGCATGGAGCCCGGACAGCCCCGTGGTTTTCCATGGATCTGAGGGCAATGAAACAATCGTTGAGACGGCTAGAGTGCAGGTGGCGGATAACTCATTCTGAATCTGACCGGACACAGGTTAGAGCTCAACGTCGAGCCTACCAAGTGGTGATAGCGACGGCGAAGAAGAATTTATTCACCGCCTCTATTGCATCTGCAGAAAACAGCAGCAGGAGACTTTTTCAGGTGGTTCACAATTTAGCGGAACCACCTGCAACATCGGGGCCCAGTACGGGCCACATGTTCTCCTGCAATGATTTTGCAAAGTTTTTTTGCAGATAAAATCGCTCAGATTCGGGAAGAAGTAGACTCCACCGTGGGAGCAGGGCCGGGGTGGGAGAGTGCAAGAGTTCTGTCTAGTCAAGTTGAGTGGGATCAATTCCAATCTGTTACCTCTGAGGATGTGGACAGGCTGCTTGGATGAGTGAAACCAACCACCTGTCTCCTGGATCCTTGCCCATCCTGGCTTATAAAAGCTAGCCGGGAAGGACTGGGCGATGGGCTTCGTGGGGTGGTGAATGCTTCCCTCCGTGAGGGAGCCTTCCCAGACCCCCTGAAAGAGGCGGTTATTAAACCGCTTCTTAAAAAACCATCTTTAGATGTGGCCACGATGGCCAACTATCGCCCAGTCTCAAATCTTTCATTCCTGGGCAAGGTGATTGAGGGAGCGGTTGCCGAACAACTCCAGGCACGCCTGGAAGAAGCAGACCATTTGGATCCCTTCCAGTCGGGATTCAGGCCTCATCATGGGACTGAAATTGCCTTGGTCGCACTGGTTGATGATCTCCGGCGGGCTAGGGACAAAGGTGAGAGCCGTTTCCTAGTTCTGCTGGATCTCTCAGCAGTGTTTGATACCATCGACCATAGCATCCTTCTGGACCATCTTGAGGGGCTGGGAGCTGGGGGCACTGTTATACAGTGGTTCCGCTCCTTCCTCCTGGGCCGTGTTCAGAAAGTGGTGGTGGAGTGTTCAGAGCCCTGGGCTCTCACTTGTGGGGTGCCTCAGGGTTCTGTCCTCTCCCCCATGCTTTTCAACATTTACATGCAGCCGCTGGGAGAGATCATCAGGAGGTTTGGGCTGGGTGTTCATCAGTATGCGGATGATACCCAGCTCTACCTCTCTTTTAAATCAGAACCAGTGAAGGCGGTGAAGGTCCTGCGTAAGTGTCTGGAGGCGGCTGGAGGATGGATGGCGGCTAACAGATTGAGGTTGAATCCTGACAAGACAGAAGTACTGTTTTTGGGGGACAGGAGGCGGGCAGTTGTGGAGGATTCCCTGGTCCTGAATGGGGTAACTGTGCCCCTGAAGGACCAGGTGCGCAGCCTGGGAGTCATTTTGGACTCACAGCTGTCCATGGAGGAACAGGTCAAATCTGTGTCCAGGGCAGCTGTTTACCAGCTCCATCTGGTACGTAGGCTGAGACCCTATCTGCCTGCGGACTGTCTCGCCAGAGTGGTGCATGCTCTGGTTATCTCCCGCTTGGACTACTGCAATGCACTCTACGTGGGGCTACCTTTGAAGGTGACTCGGAAACTACAACTAATCCAGAATGCAGCAGCTAGACTGGTGACTGGGGGTGGCCGCCGAGACCATATAACACCAGTCTTGAAAGACCTACATTGGCTCCCAGTACGTTTCCGAGCACAATTCAAAATGTTGGTGCTGACCTTTAAAGCCCTAAACGGCCTCGGTCCAGTATACCTGAAGGAGCGTCTCCACCTTCTGGCGGTTCCCTCATTGCGAGAAGCAAAGCTACAGGGAACCAGGCAGAGGGCCTCCTCGGTAGTGGCGCCCGCCCTGTGGAACGCCCTTCCAGCAGATGTCAAAGCGATAAACAACTACCTGACATTCAGAAGACATCTTAAGGCAGCCCTGTTCAGGGAAGTTTTTAACGTGTGATATTTTACTGTATTTTTGGTTTTTATGGAAGCCGCCCAGAGTGGCTGGGGAGGCCCAGCCAGATGGGCGGGGTATAAATAATACATTATTATTATTATTATTAGTCTTGTCCACTCAATTCATTGAAGCTTGCCTACATTCGCAGGGGACAGACAAGTCCCTAATTTACTCTGGATTTGAGACCCATCAGCTACCCTTACCTGGTTTAGCTGACCATTAGACAGCTTCTAGGAACCACAGGTAGAGTTGAGTACAGGTTGGGGACCAAATGTTGAAGAACTACTACCCTATCTCCCCCTGCCAGAGGTGCTACCCCTCCCCTAACTCCCCATACACAGGTTAGGAGAACCTGAGATATAAGGCAAAATGTACATTCTCTATCTTCCTCATTTCTCTGTGTGAGAGAAACAAGCCTGCCCCCTTCAACGTTTTACTTTGTCTCTCTCAGTAAGAATTTCTGTGGACACCCATGCTTCTACCTTTGATGTTACAATTTTCTGTCCCTAGAAAGTGGCTGTAATATTGTGGAAAACATGTATGTGAAATGTGGCCCTGGTTCAGTCCACTGAGTTGTGTCTCCATGCTTATTCCTGGTTCTGGTTGTAACTGGTACTTTTTAATACATGGGAAAGGTGGGTGGAAGAAAGAGGACTGATAGGAAAACGGAGACGGTTGATGGCTTAAATTATTTTTCAAAGGAGATGGAAGAGACTTTGATCAGTGGCTATGATGGTTGAGTGGATCTATAGGTGCTTCTGGGGGTATGAAACCATATTTCCAATCCAGTGAATCTTGACTGCATCGTCAGTTTAATGTACTGTACAGAACTTCTTGAACAGCAAGGAAGAACCAGAAAACTGGTGCTGCTTGATAGGAACCTCAGTTATCAGTAAGATCTGAGCCACATTGAAACCATTTTTCCAACCGGGTGAATAGCAAATTCATTGCCAGATTAATGTACTCTGCCACAGTTTCCTCTCAGTTGCGTACCATGGCCTCTTGAGGGGTGGCAGTAGGAGTTTCTTTCACCACAGGCATCACAACCAGATCATTAATAAACAGTGTTTATGCATCTGTTTATAAGAGAGTTCAATAAATGAGAGGACGTTTGTGTTAGATAAATTCAGCTCCGGTCCTCCGAGCTGATACAGCTCATCTTGGCTTGATCCCAGCAGAGTATAAAACACCCAGAGTCGGCGACGAAAGGATGAGGCAGATATGGCTACATTGCTAAGCTTTATTACTAAGCTATGCAGAGAGCATACAAGTATACATCTTGCCTCTGTGAGAAGCAGAGAGCAACTCCAACAAAGAAACGACAGTACAAAGAAAACAGGAAACCAGTAAACATCACATCCCGTATCCCTTTCCCATGGGAATCCAACAGTATCTGGACTGTGGAATGTAAACATAGTCCTGTGACTCGCAGCAGCTGCTCAGTGAGGGAAACAGAAACGAACACCCCCCCTTTCTGTGTACATCACCGGGCAGCGTGTTCGTACAATATCAGTACAAACCCAACTTCTGTACATAGGTACAGTGTTGATCCCTTGGAACACCCTTGGACAATACATCAGCTGGAATTTCAATACCTGGCATATAGGACACCGTTACAAGTCCTTTCTGAACACATTCTCTAGCATGTTGCAGCTTCAAGTGCAAGTGCTTTGTGCTTTGCTTACAACCTTCAGAATTCAGCAAAGCCAAACATGCTTTGTTGTCCTGATAAACCTGGATTGGACATTTGACAGGAATTCTCATGTCTTTGCACAACTGTAACAACCATTCACAATCCACAAGTGAATAAGACAGTGCATTTAGTTCAGCTTCACAAGTACTCAAGCTAACTGTTGTTTGCTTCTTGCATGACCAATCAAATAGACCCTGATTGTACATATAGCAAACTCCAGACATACTTTTCCTGTCTGTAGTGTCACTTTCAAAACTTGCATCTGCAAATATCTCAAAACCACCTGTAATAAATGTAGGGGTTGCTCGTGCGTAAGTTGGTGCCACTCCTGGCTAGGTTGCCTTGTTAAACCTTTTCTGTCTGGACAGCCCTTCACTTCGTGGCTGTTCAGTCGCTAGCAGCATCTGTCAGTGGGCGTTTCTTAAGCCTTTTCCAGCATAAAAGCTGTTTGACCCCATCTCCTCCTACTCTCCCTGCGCGGAAGTCTTCTGCACAGGGAGGGTGTGGGTAGCGGAGGACCCATGCTCTCCTTGCTGGTTTCCAGCGAGGAGTCCTGGAGCCCCTTCGCCAATTCCCCCATCTGCCCCCCTTTATCCCTGGTGTTACGCTGATTTCCTTCCCCAGCTAGTGAGCTGCCTCCCCCCCTGCTGGGCCCTTCTCCAGCATCGCTTGAGAGCCTAGCCTCCGCCTCTGGCTCCGATGTCAGTTCCCTGACACCACCAGACTTCTGATTGTTAAATCTCAGTCTGTAATGCATAGTGCCTTTCAAATAGTGTGCTATGTGTTTCAGAGCCTAGCAAACCTTAACCGTAGGATTGTTGACTTGTCTACTTAGCAAATTACAGCTAACAGCAATGTCAGGTCTTGAACATCTGGCAATGAAGTTTAGTTTGCCTAGCACACTTCTGTACAGTGTAGTGTCAGAAAATGCTCCTTCAGTGTCATCTACCTGATAACCTGTTGTCATCGGTATGTCTACAGGTTAGCATCCATCAGGTTTAGTTTGCTTAACACAGCAGCAATTTTCCATGACTGGTGTACTAGAATATTACCATCTTGGTCTCTTTCTATTTCCAGAGATAGGTAGTTGGTTACCTCACCAAGATCTTTCGTGTCAAAGTGCTCTTTCAGTTGAGCTAGGGCGCTATTGTACATTTTGACATCCTTCCAAAAGAAAAGAAGATCATCAACATAAAACAAACAATGTTTGCTGACTTTCTATTGCAGTCCTTTCAGGGATATTCCTGCTTTCTGCAGGAGTGAAAAGTAACAAACAACACAAGCAACACGAAGACCAGTATACTAGATGAACACACATCTGTCAATCTTTGAAAGTCCGTAGAAGTACCTTTGTTCTTCTTCTTATTGTATTTGTAGCGTATGGGTTGTAAAGTGTGAAGTTTATATATTTTTCATGTACACAGGTTATTGTTTCATATTTGAATTCTTTTGTAGTTGTGCTGAAGAAGATTCCAGTGAAACAGTCAGATTATACGGGATCACTGTCCTACGTTGTTATTCACTTACTACTTCGGCACCCATGAACGCCTAAAAAGTTTTTTTATTATTTTATTGATTTTAATTTGTTTTGCTACATCAGACATTAAAACAAACGAAAAAAACATACATCACACATAAACACAAAAAAGAAATACATAAAAAAGAGAAATAATAATAAAGAAAACAAAAGAAAAAACATCTCCTAACATAAGATACCAACAAATTAGGTTACATTTACTAAATAACACACAACACTAATTGACTTCCCTTCATCTCGATTTCAGAATATATTATATGATTTTTTATCTGCAGTTTCTTTTCCTTAAGAAACTCTTTACATCACAAGTGTTACGTCATACCTACTGTAATTTTTAGATTTTTTACCTCTGTTTCCATGTATGTCATAAATTTATTCCATTCTTTGTTATACTTTATGTCTTTTTGATTTCTTATTTTATGTGTCATTTTTGCCAATTCTAAGTAATCAAATAGTTTGGATTGCCACTCGTTTATAGCTGGGATTTTTGATGTCTTCCAATTCTGCGCTATTAGAATTCTAGCAGCCACTGTCGCGTACTGAAAGAGTGTTTGGTCTTCCTTTTTGATTTCCTCTCCAATTATCCCCAGCAAAAAGGCTTCGGGTTTTTTTTATATAAAGGTAAATTTAAAGATTTTTTTTAGTTCATTGTAAATAGATTCCCAGAATTTTTTGATAGGCTCACACAACCACCACATGTGATAAAAATCACCCTCCTTGATCTTACACTTCCAACATAATTTATCACCAGTTTTATATATTTTTTCCAATTTTACGGGTGTTACATACCACCTGTACATCATTTTATACATATTTTCCCTGAGTGTTGTGCATGCCGAGAATCTCATACCTTTGTTCCATAATGCCTTCCATTTGTCAAACTCTATATTATGTCCAAAGTCCATTGCCCATCTCACCATTACCTCCTTTACTTCTTCATCCTTGGTGTCCCATTCAAGTAACAGGCTGTACATTTTCGATAGGAGTTTTGTTTTATTTTCTAGTATTTCAATCTGGAATCTAGATTTTTTCTAACTTATCCCATTCTTTTTATCTTCAGTCCATATAGAATTAATTTGGTGAAATTGGATCCATCCTGTCAATTTGTTCTTTATTTCTTCATAAGGCCTAATCCTCCAACCAGTTTCTGTTTTTACTAGCAAGTCTTCATAGGTCCATCTTTCTCCTTCGATGTTTGTTTTTTTTATTGTCAGGATATCAATTGGCGATAGCCACCAAGGGGTCTTCTGTTCCAATAGTTTTTTGTTTCTTTCCCACACTTCCAGCAGTGGTTCTCTAAAAATGTGGTTAGAAAAACCTTTATGAACCTTTCCCTTGTTACGCCATAGGTAAGCGTGCCAACCAAATCTTATGTTGAATCCTTCTAGATCTAACAGGTCTTTATTTTTAATAACAATCCAATCTTTGACCCAACAAAGACACGAGGCTTCGTAATACAACTTTAAATTTGGAACTGCGAATCCTCCCCTATCTCTTTGATCTGTAAGTAATTTTAATCTAATTCTGGGCCTTTTCCCTTGCCAGATAAATTTAGAGAGTATTTTCTGCCAATCTTTGAATACTGAGGTTCCCCTAATTATTGGTATATTTTGGAATAGGAATAACAGTTTTGGTAGTAAACTTATTTTAATCGCCGCCATTCTGCCCGACCAAGAAAGTTTTATTCTATTCCAAGTATCTAAGTCCTTCCTTATTTCTTTCCATGTGGTTATGTAATTATCTTCCATCAAATTTATATTCTTCATCGTTAACCAGATTCCAAGGTATTTTACTTTCTTAGTTACTTTAATGCCAGTTTGAGATTCAAGATGGTTTTTTACCTCCTCTTTCACATTTTTAGTCATCATTTTAGTTTTTGTTCTATTTAATTTAAAACCAGATAATTTTCCAAATTCTTCTAACAAATCTAACACGAACGCCTAAAAAGTTTTACTGCTTAGCCCACAAGATTGCATCTACTACTTTGTTTCAACTATAGACTTAATATACTTCTACGGACTTTCAAAGATTGACAGACGTGTGTTCATTTGATTTCAAATATATTAGAGAATTTACAAGTGCACACATTTTGTTTTTGTTGTACTAAATTATGTATATCATGCAACAAGAATTGGAGTGCTATCTAGAATACTGGTCTTTGTGTTGCTTGTGTTGTTTGTTGTGTTAAGTTTGCAACACGTGGGTTTGTTGTTCTGAATAGCGGTGAAAAGTAAGACATATAACCAAATTTGAAATATTTAGATATGAAGTATTGAATGGGATGGTCAAGATGTGGCCCTGCAGAGCTTAATGGACTCCTGTCATCCACACTAGCATTGACAATGCTCAGGGATGATGGGATAAAATCTAGAGGGCTACACTTTAGCTAACCATGCTGCAGGTGTTTAAAACAATGGGCCTGAAGGAAGGACAAATTCACAATTTGGACATGATCCATCTGTTATGCTTCACTCTATGCCACTCCCTGCATTTCATATTCAGTGCATTGAATCTGTCAATGGAGGCTCTCCTTTCCCTTCTATTTCGAGGCTTTGCTTCACCCCCTCCTTGAGGGTTTTTGCTTGTCTGGGTCCCCAAACTCTGTGTCAGACAACTGGACCTTCTGACAAGCAGCAAAAGAGCAGGCACAGAGGAAGGAGGAGGAGGATTCCTACAGGAGGGGGGAGCAGTTAGTCAAAGGAAAGGCTCAGATAGTGACACAGACAGAGAAATAAAGAGAGGGGAATCACCTTGTCACGAGATTAGCCAAGAAGCGTAAAAAGTATAGGAAGAAGAGGTGGGGGTTTTCCTGTTGGGGGAGAAGAGTGGGGAGCTCATTCCTGGCAACTGTGGAATCGGAGGAAGACTGAAATTAGCGGAGCTCCAACCGGAGCTTTTTGTTGAACCAATAAATCTTAATTACTGTATTTTCTGGCATATAAGACTACCTTTTAACCCAGGAAAATCTTCTCAAAAGTCGGGGATCGTCTTATACGCCAGCTACAGCAGCAGCTCCTGCAGCAACTCCCCACCAAAGGATAAAACAACAGCAAATTAAATCAGAGGACACCAAGCTCTCTAGATAAAGCAGAAATATGCCTGAAAATTGGCCCCAGAAGCCCCTGGCCACTGGGATTTCCGAGCTGGACTGGAGACTGGTTTTTTAAATTTTTATTTGGTATGTGTTGGAAGAGGGGTAGTCTTCTATGACGAGTATATCCCAAACTCTATATTTTAACTGGAAAAGTTGGGGGTCATCTTATATGCCCAGTCATCTTATACGCCGGAAAATATGGTAATTAACAGCTGGAGTCGTCTCGTGTGTGGGAGAGAGACCCAATCCTTACACTCTAGTTAATCCGGCCCCTGCAACAGTTTATTTCAATCCTTTAAAAAGCTCCCTGATCTAAGCCATGCACGTTAAGAACCCAACAATATTAGCCAATAAGTTTGGACTCTGGAGTCAAATTCCAAATGGCGATAATTGAAAGAATACTGTGTGTGGGTTTGCCCCCACCCCACCCTATGGTGGGTGGTTATATTTCAGCAGTGAAGAATGGCTCGAAAGAGGTCGTGATGGTTATTATTTAAACTGATACTGATCAGGAAATGACTCAGAGCAGGTACTGTGCTAGGTTACTTAAGCATGACTGCTGAGAAAGTAAAATGATATCATCTCGGGAGAAGGAGCACAGATCAGTGATGCAGGACAAACTGTGCACATCCAAGGTCACGGGTTCAAATCGTGACAACTCTAAGCAGGGTTGGGAAAGATGCCTGTCTCAAGACCTGGATGGCCATTGCCAGACACTAAATGCCACACATTTTTCCCCTCCAAAGGATCCTGGGAACTATGGTTTATTAAGCATGCTGAGAACTGCAGCTATGTGAGAGGTAAACCACTGTTCCCAGAATCCGTCAACACGTGGGAAGAGTATGGCATGTATGTATGTAACTTCAGTGTAGAATAGAAAATACCGAGCCAATTGCACAACTCAGTATTAAGCATCTCGCTTTATAACTCTTTTGTACCTCTATTTCAGCAAAACCAACATTTTGCTTATTCTGATGAGTGATGACCAAGATTCCAGAAACTGATGGGAGCACTGTCTTGTCTCCCTCTGAAAACATAAGGGATATTTTGAATATTCCTGCCAGACAGTCAGAAACTTTGCTGAGTTTCTTTTATTTAAGAGAGGAGAGTTTAAAGCAGGGGTAGGCAACCTAAGGTCCGGGGGCCGGATGCGGCCCATTTGCCTTCTCAATCCAGCCCATGGACAGTCCGGGAATCAGCATGTTTTTACATGAGTAGAATGTGCCCTTTTATTCAAAAAGCATCTCTGGGTTATTTATGGGGCCTGCCTGGCGTTTGAGTAGAATGTGTGCTTTTATTTAAAATGCATCTCTAAGTTATTTGTGGGGCATAGGAATTCGTTCATTCCCCCCCCCAAAAAAAAAAATATAATCCAGGCCACCACATGGTCTGAGGGACGGTGGACCGGCCCACAGCTGAAAAAGGTTGCTGATCCCTGGTTTAAAGGAACAAATGAGTGAGGGAGAAACAAACTTCTTGCGTGTTTCTCCTACTTTCTTTTAGATAATAATACTAACGATGATGATGCAAGAATATAAATCCTTACTTCAAGAGACAGGAATTGTTGTTCTATAAACTAAATTCTGGAGAGAAAGACAGCCAGACTCATCAGACTGACAAGAGGAAATGTCCTTTTTCCTTCGTATGTCCCCAGGTACTGAGCAGGTGGCAAAACCCAAGTTTGTTTGGCAACGCTTCTGATGTTATACAAATGTTTGCACAGAAATACAGAGAAAAAGAGAAAACTGTGCATACTTTGGTGAAAATAACATTGAAATGCATTTTATTAGGGGAAATTGCTTGCAAAAAATATGTACAAAATGGGCATGTTTGAAGAAATTCGCCCTAAATTGCTGATGAATTTTCAGGAGGATTTTTTTCAGATTGCTGCAGAAATGGTCAGAGCTGAATTTAAGATTAGAAAAATGAGAAAGTAAGAGATATCATATTGGTTCTCTGACACTATTGCCCAAAAACCTATGTCCCCACTGTGGAAGGACGTGTGGATCCAGAATTGGCCTCCACAGTCACTTACGGACTCACTGTTAAAACCATCTTTATGGAAGACAATCTTACTCGGCTATGGTAAAGGTAAAGGTAAAGGACCCCTGAAAGTTAAGTTCAGTCGCGAATGACTGGGGTTGCGGTGCTCATCTTGCTTTACTGGCTGAGGGAGCCAACGTTTGTTCGCAGACAGTTTTTCCAGGTCATGTGGCCAGCATGACTAAGCTCCTTCTGGCAAAACCAGAGCAGTGCACGGAAACGCCATTTACCTTCCCGCCATTTACCTACTTGCACATTGATGTGCTTTGAAACTGCTAGGTTGGCAGGAGCTGAGACTGAACAATGGGAGCTCACCCCGTCACGGGGATTCGAACCACCTACCTTCCGATCGGCAACCCCTAGGCTCAGTAATTTAGACCACAGTGCCACCCGCATCCCTACTCAGCTATGAGTGATCACCAAGGAAGAAGAAGAATACTCTGTAGTATAACATATACACTATGCTGGTCACCAGACAACAGTTTTGCTTGAACTCACAAACTCAGCATTGAATTTTAATTAATTATTGCAATTGTAGGAAATATCAGACTATTGTACCTCTCTGGCTGTGTGAAAAATGATAAAGATATAATAAGACGCTGAGATACAGAGCTAGATTGGTGGTGCTCTGTCAAAATACAACAAGCTCTTCCCATTAATTCATAAATAATTCACTCAATTCTTCCCATCTAAAAAATTGAAAATACTAGCCTCTCCTTGCAGACAGTTGCACTGGGCCTGTTGATCTTTTCGGGGGGAAATGCAGGTCATTTTGCAGGGCAGTGGGGAGCCCTCTTGCGCCTAGTTTTCACACATTGCAGGTGTGTCTATTTTCCTTTTATTTCCTAATTAAAAAAAGTTTCCTACAGGAACTAGAGGCCCTACAATAAATATTGCATTGGGGAGAAATGTCATTTCTGTTGATTGTCAAAAGTTTGAATCCAGAGATACCTTCAGCTGTAGGTTTTGAGGGTTGAACAAGATGCCAAATTACCTGTAAAGCCGGAACTGTATGCTTGGAGTAAGTCAGAACTAAGAATTTATTCATTATAGTAAGAACAGCACAGGTTGTGCTGAGAGGGAGGGAGGGAGGGAGGGAGGGAGAATTGTTGTTTTGAATGCACTCATTGTAGCACTGACATCATAAGTTGCATTAAGCACTTGGGTTTACTTATTAAAACTGCTATATAAATAGTTCCTGGTATTAACCCTGGGAGATAAATCTTCCCGGTGGAGATTAATGCGAAGAATAAAATCCATTCAAATGGTTGAATGAGCTGGCATGTAAGTATAACATTTGCCAGGCTATTAAATCCCAAGTTTAGAGAAGTTAAAGGTGACTGATCAGTAGCAGAGAAAGAACTGAAATGTATTTGTGGGTTGCAGTGCATTCAGTAGATCTCTGCTGGATCTGGTGGAATCTCAGTACCTGGACCAAATTAGTCTGATTGCAATTATTGCGAGCTATTCTGAGATCAACATTTGTTGTTGGAAAACCAGAATTCAAATATAGTGGTACCTCAGTTTTTGCACGTCTCTGTTGATGAACATTTAGGTTTTCAAACGGCAGAAACATGGACATAAATGCTTGAGTTTTCGAACACTTTTCGGAAGTCGAACATGCCACGCGGCTTCCGTGTTGAGTTTTCCATATTGAGTTTTCCTTATTGAGGCTTCTGTATTGAGTTTTCAGTTTTTGAATGTCTCAAAACTCAAATGGTCTTCCGGAAAGGATTACATTTGAAAACTGAGGTACCACTGTATTAAATCAACTCGACTCAGCTTTTGTTGTATGCAGAAGACACACACCTCTTTACCCCGGCCTTTGGCAGTTCAGGTCTTTTGTTTCCTCTGAATGGCCTTCCTTTGCTGTATCTATACTGCTCTGTCTCAGGGATTCCTTAGCTGTGATTCCTGCATTGCAGGGGGTCAGCCTAAATGACCCCCAGGGTCCCTTCCAACTCTGCTACGACTGAAACACTTTTTATAACTGCATGATTATACTGCTGTAACCTGCCTCATGTCCTTAGAGAGAAGGTGGGCAAGAAATCTTATAAATAAAAACAAATAAAACAAGTGTCCTGTTGTTTTTAAGTCGTTGGCAGTGCATTTGTTACCACAAACCAAATCACTAAGAAATCGCCTCCCCTCTACTGCCTCACTTGTAGGAAGCATATGAAGAAAGCATTCCCTGCAACATTCATCTGATGAAAATAGGGATGTCCTATTCAATAATAATAATAATAATAATAATAATAATAATAATTTTCTTATTTAAACCCTGCCCATCTGACTGGGTTGCCACAGCCACTCTAGGTGGCTTTCAACATATTAATAATAATAATAATAATAATAATAATAATAATAATAATAATAATATAAATAAATAATAAAATTAAACATTAAAAACTTTCCCTATTCAGGGTTGCCTTCAGATGTCTTCTAAAGGTTGTATAGTTACTTATCTCCTTGGCTTGGGGGTCACATAACTCCATACCCTCCAACATTTCTCTAGTGAAAATTGTTGTTGTTTAGTCGTTTAGTCGTGTCTGACCCTTCGTGACCCCATGGACCAGAGCATGCCAGGCACTCCTGTCTTCCACTGCCTCTTGCAGTTTGGTCAAACTCAGGTTGGCAGCCTTGAGAACACTGTCCAACCATCTCGTCCTCTGTCGCCCCCTTCTCCTTGTGCCCTCCATCTTTCCCAACATCAGGGTCTTTCCCAGGGAGCCTTCTCTTCTCATGAGGTGGCCAAAGACTTGGAGCCTCAGCTTCAGGATCTGTCCTTCCAGTGAGCACTCAGGGCTGATTTCCTTCAGAATGGAGAGGTCTGATCTTCTTGCAGTCCATGGGACTCTCAAGAGTCTCCCCCAGCACCATAATTCAAAAGCATCAATTCTTCGGGGATCAGCCTTCTTTATGGTCCAGCTCTCACTTCCATACACCACTCTTGGGAAAACCATAGCTTTAACTATACAGACCAATTGAGATGTCCTAAGGAAAAGTGGGACATTCCGGGATCAAATCAGAAACCGGGACGGCTTCTGTAAATCCGGGGCTGTCTCTGGGAAACAGGGACACTTGGAGGGTCTGAGAAGACAAACACAGGGACTCCTCTCTCCTCTAAAGTAAGAAAACTCTCCATGTTATGACTGAAGTCTTAATCACAGAGATACGAGCACAGCAAACTGGCACAGCTTACACAAAGAGAGGGTGACCACATGTTTTCTAGAGATCAATAAGCCACAGGTGGGGAGGTTCTGCACAACCATAAGAAGAACCCAAAAATACAAATATATTAAGTGCAGAATGGTCTGGTTGATACAATTGTGGGTTCCAGGAAAAGCACCACTGTGATTTGGGCTGTGTACCCACCATAGAGATAAATGGAATAACTGGCAAGTTTGGCCTTGGAATTCAAGACGAAGCAGGGCAAAGGCTAATAGAGTTCTGCCAAGAGAACAAGCTGGTCATCATAAACACTATTTTCCAACAACACAAGAGATGACTCTACACATGGACATCACCAGATGGGCAGCATCGAAATCAGATTGATTATATTCTCTGCAGCCAAAGATGGATAAGCTCTATACAGTCAACAAAAACAAGACCTGGAGCTGACTGTGGCTCAGGTCATCCGCTTCTTAAGAAAAATTCATTTTTTAAAAAATATTTATTAAAGTTTCACAAGTTATACAAACAAAACACAACAATACAGACAAGCACAAAAAACACACGTATAATTTCAAACCCTTATTTTCTTATAACTTACTTCTTCGACCTCCTCATACCTCCCCTTTCTGCATTCCAATTTCAAATTTTAGTTCAGCAAATCCTCACCCTTAATTTTATCTATTTTTTAACCTTTCTTTTCTTTTAACTTAATCTTTACAGCTGTAATCCACTTAATTTATAAACCAGCATCATTCTAACATTCATTAATTTTGCAATGTTTCTTAAGATAGTTCTTAAATTTCTTCCAATCTTCTTCCGCCGTCTCTTTTCCCTGGTCTCGGATTCTGCCGGTCATTTCTGCCAGTCCCATATAGTCTATCACCTTCATCTGCCATTCTTCCAAGGTGGGTAAGAAAAATTCAAGCTTAAACTAAAGAAAGTAGGAAAAACCACTGGGATGGTAAGATACAGTCTAAATCAAATCCCTTATGAATACACAGTGGAAGTGAGGAACAGGTTTAAGGATTTAGATTTGGTGGACAGACTGCCTGAAGAACTATGGATGGAGGGACGCTTCCCACAAAGGTTCCTGGAAACATTACCCTTCTACAATTCTCAGCACCCTAACAATTCCCAGAATTGTTTGCTTCAAGTGCATGTTTGCGTTGTTTTAATGCTGTAGAAGGTGCTTTAATTCCTTTTTAACTCCAACCTTCTAAAGGGTCAGGTAGGTAGCTGGGTTGGTCTGACACAGTCAAAAGAAATTTTTTAAAAAATGTCCAGTAGCACCTTAGAGACCATCTAAGTTTGTTCTGGGTATAAGCTTTTGTGTGCATGCATACTTCTTCAGATACTTTTAAATGTTGTTAGCTAGGTGTGTTTTATTTGTATTTGTTTTGATTTTTCTATCTGCTTTAATTCTGCCACCTTGAGTCCTGGTCCTGGGAGAAAGGCAGGGTGTAAATAAATATAACGCTAATAATAAAAGTACATTTAAATGTGGTTTAAGTGTATACTGCCTGTTTCACTAAGAGTAGCATAATGCACAAAGGAAATCAAGTTACACACACATGAGAACACGAGAAGAGCCTGAAGGATTTGGTCATGAAAGTCCTCTACCCTCCTGCAGTTTCCAGCCACTAGCATTGAGAGGCACTACTGCCTCAACAGTGGCAGTAGAGCATAACCATTGTGGTTAATAGCTATAAATAGGAGGAGTTTTGGATTTGATATCCCGCTTTATCACTACCCGAAGGAGTCTCAAAGCGGCTAACAATCTCCTTTCCCTTCCTCCCCCACAACAAACACTCTGTGAGGTGAGTGAGGATGAGAGACTTCAGAGAAGTGTGACCAGCCCAAGGTCACCCAGCAGCTGCATGTGGAGGAGTGGGGAATTGAACCTAGTTCACCAGATTATGAGCGGGATATCAAATCCAAACTCTTCTTCAATGTTCGGCTTCATTGCATGTCCGCACAAACATTGTGCGGCCCACGCTATCATGCCTGGCAAAAGTGCAGTTTTCTGGCAGTGCTGGATTTTGGGCACTGTGGACACCGTGCACCACAAAATTGAGAAGATCCATAATTGAGAAGATCCATTTTGGTGTGCCAAATTTTGGCCTCGCACAGGGCACCATCCTACCAAAGAAGGAATCCCATGGGTGCTTTGAACAATCAGTTACTAGCCAGTTGCCTTTGGGGCAGTGTGCGCTTTGTAGGCGGCTGACATAGGCCTGCAGAGAACTTTGTTCTGGTCTCCAGGCTGACCTATTGGTTGCTATGCCGACGGGGACCAGATCTGGGAAAGCACGTCCTTGAGTATTAAGTGACCCAAAACAAATGGGAATAGATGATGGGCAGCCAGCCTTGTTGCCTCCAGCTGTGAGCTTCTGATCTGTGACGGACATCAAGACAAGAATCAGCAGCCCATGTTGGCTAGCCTGATGCAACTAAGTTAGAAAGGATTTCCTCTGATATGGTCCCAATTTGGAAACTCCAGAGGGCTTCGTTACGTAAAAACATTCCTCTTCTCCCAGGTCTTCTCTATGATGTTTAGGGGATGGGAGTATTGTTTTGTTTGCTATCATATTACTTTTTTATTTTTTTTAAATAATATTTTTTATTGCATTTTTTCAGACAGAAATAAACAGCACAGAAGAAATCAACAAGAAAAGAGAAGATAGAAAAGAAAAGAACAGACCATTTCCAAATCTTTTTTCAATCCACCAACGGACTTCCCCACATCTCCCGCACAGTGCATTCTCAACAATAAATTTGACAGCAAATTATAACCTTATTTCGTGTGCTTCTTTTGTAACTTCAAATACATTTTATGTTTAAATTACTTATTATCCAAATTACTCATCCTTTTTTTAAAAAAAAAAAACAAAACCTTTAAGTCTTGGTTCTTTCATAATTATTATCTAATTTCATATATATTCCACTCTCGTTGCTGGGGCTAACCTTCCGGATCGTGCAAATTCCTATAGTTCCTATAACTTATAAAATTTTTGCAAATAATCCTTAAATTTTTTCCAGTCCTCCTCCATTGCTTCTTCTCCCAGATCTCGAATCCTGACAGTCATCTCGGCCAATTCCATGTAGTCCATCAATTGCATTTGCCACTCTTCCAGTGTGGGCAAATCTTGAGTCTTCCAATGTTTAGCGATAAGAATTCTTGCTGCAGTGGTTGCGTACATAAAAAATGTTCTATCCTTCTTTAACACCTTTTGGCCCACAATGCCCAAGAGGAAGGCCTCTGGTTTCTTGGGAAAGGTGTACTTAAACACCTTTTTTAACTCATTATAGATCATTTCCCAGAAGGCCTTCACTCTTGGACAAGTCCACCAAAGGTGAAAGAATGTCCCTTCAGCCTCCTTGCACTTCCAACATTTATTATCAGCCAGATGGTATATCTTTGCAAGCTTGACTGGTGTCATGTACCACCTATATATCATTTTCATAATATTTTCTTTCAAGGCATTACATGCCGTAAATTTAATACCAGTGGTACATAACTTTTCCCAGTCATCAGACATAATGTTGTACCCAATGTCTTGAGCCCACTTTATCATGGCTGACTTAACTGTCTCATCCTGAGTGTTCCATTTAAGCAGCAAGTTATACATTCTCGATAAAACCTTGGTCTTTGGTTCTAACAACTCTGTCTCAAGTTTTGATTTTTCCACCTGGAAACCTGTTTTTTTGTCCAGCTTAACCACCTCATTAATTTGGGCATAGTGAAACCAATCTTGCACCTTATCCTTTAATTTTTCAAAGCTCTGCAACCTCCAATTATCTCCAACTTTTTCTATTATTTCCCAATATTTCGGCCATCCGGCCGCTATCATATTACTTTTTTAAATATTGTAAATCACCCTGTGATTCTCAGATGAAGGGCAATAAATAACTTTAATATCAATCAATCAATCAACCAACCAACCAACCAACCAACCTTTATGGGCATACAGGATTGGCAAGAGGAGATGCTTTGAGACAAAACTATAGAGGTGACAGGTCTAATAGATTTAATAAACAACAACAATTTAGAGTGTTAAATAAGAATAATGATATTCTCCTTTCTTTCAATTCAGTGTTAAATAAGAATAATGATATTCTCCTTTCTTGTCTCTTCTTTCATTTGTGTGACCTCATCGGTGGTTTCCTCTGAAGGAGGTAAATCAGTGCCAAGAACATTACTTAGCTATAAGTTATTTACCAACTAGAGACCTGCTCAGATTTCGCCTCTTATCATCCGTGCAGATTGCCAGACTCCACTTTCAGTTGTATAAGTGCATAGCCGGCCCAAGGCTTCCATCAATTGCGCAAATCAAGGCTTACATCCAGGGCCAAGTTCACAGGTTGGAACGTTTAGGTGTTAACGGCATTAAAGCCTCAGGACAAGGCCGGATAAATGATTTGCATGTTATAGGCCATTTAAATAATAATAATAAGGTCAGACAGTTTCAAGTAGTCAAGTTGAAGCTATGGAATTTTCCTGTTGCTTCACCCAGACTCTCCTCACACCCAGTATTTCATGCACAGTTTGTGATTTCACCTTCTCCCCAAGTGAAGTTAAAAGAAAAAAAGCAACAGTGCTTACCCTCACCATTATCTTTTTCTTATTTCTTATTTAAAAGAGACAAATTCAAGAGGAAAGGCTATCAATGATGATGATGGTGATAATAATAACAACAACAACAACAACAACAACAACAACAACAACAACAACAATAATAATAATAATAATAATAATAATAATAATAATAATAATAATTTATTATTTGTACCCCGCCCATCTGGCTGGGTCTCCCCAGCTACTCTGGGCAGCTTTCAGCAAATATTAAAAATACATTAAAATGTCATACATCAAAAGCTTCCCTAAACAGGGCTGCCTTCAGATGTCTTCTAAATGTCAGGTAGTTGTTTGACATCTGATGGGAGGGCGTTCCACAGGGTGGGCGCCACCACCGAGAAGGCCCTCTGCCTGGTTCCCTGTAGCTTTGCTTCTTACAGTGAGGGATCCGCCAGAAGGCCCTCGGCGCTGGACCTCAGCGTCCGGGCAGAACGATGGAGGTGGGGACACTCCTTCAGGTGTAATACCTCCTTCTCCTGTCAGTGTCATCCGCATCCCAAATGGCCAGCCAAAAGCTGGTGCTTACCTGCCAGGTAGTGTTCAACTTATTGACGTAGTTGACCATGTCGTGAGAGAGAGGGGGGAAGATGTCGACATTGCGAGTGCCCATAAGGACCACCAGGAGACACAGAGATACCACGAACCGCCACATTTTGGAGACCGGAACCCTAAGAAGGGTGGGGTGGGGATTGGGATAAAGAATGGAAGCAAATTTAAGTTGCATGACTGTGATAAGCTGTCAAATATGAACGAACAAGAACGCTGCACATCACTCTTTTAAAAAGAGCATATCAATGTTACAAGTAGTTATGGACATGCATCTTTTTGGCTAATGCTATCTTGCCTGGGGGTGGTTTTGCATACTGCAGCCAACCGTCTTGGGCTACTGACTAACCGGAGATCTCAGCTCATTGTATATATATATATAAGCATTTAATTTGTTTTTTACTATTACATTATTATTATTATTATTATTATTATTATTATTATTATTATTATTAGCTATGATGGCTATGCTCTGCCTGCGCAGTTGGAGGCAGAAATGCTTGTGGAATATCAGTTGCTTGAAACCAAAGGAGGGAAGAAGGCTCTTGTGATCGAATCCTGCTTACATATTTTCCCCAGGCATCTGGTTGGCCACTCTGAGAACAGGATGTTGGACTAGGTGGGCCATTGGCCTGATCCAGCAGAGCTCTTCTTATGATCATTTCTCTGTTTCCAAGAGCCCCCAGGAGTTCCCTCCATCAATTAGGTCACAAGGAAGTCAATGTTTTGTTGCTGAAGTTTCGTAAGAGTGAGACAGGTTAATGGATTTTCACCGTGCATCTTGCATCACTGTTTAATTGTCACATCATTTGAAATGTGCAATTACCCGCCAGTACCCAGCAAGTTTTCCAAACTGTTAAGGACAGTTACTTATTGACAAGTAACACATGCATCTAGATTTCACAATCGTTTCAACCCTATAAATACGCAAGCAGTCTCTAGCTTCGACCTCCAAAAAATATCTGGCCTGAGAATTTGTGTGAATTTCTACTGCCCACCAGACTCCAGAGCCCACCAGATCATCAGCCATGAGGATCCTTTACTTCTTCGTTGCTGTTGTCGTGCTCCTCTTCCAGATTTGCCCAGGTAAGTTGGAAAATAACTTTGGCCTCATGTATACACACACCCCCAAAAAGATGAAAGATTTTCAGTTTGGTGGAAGAGAGGAAGGGGCACAGTTTATTTTTATTCTTAGTTTATTTGGCTTGCTTCATTCTAAAGGCTTAGAAAGCTTCCTCATCCATTTAGCTCAGTACTTTCTGTACCAAAGTAGCCTGTATGGTGTTCTTCAGATCTTCTGGGTGACAATTCCCATGTGCCTCAGCCAGGATGGCCAGTGTTCACAGATGATGGAGCATTGGCCAGCCCTGATCTACACTGATTGGCAATTGCTCTGCACAAGGTTGATGATGGACAAAGAGAAACCTACCTGGGGACTGATATCATCATCATCATCATCATCATTATTGAGGGGATTAGTTTCCTGAGTCCTAATCCATCACACACAGGCACTGAACGGGTTATCAGACTTTATTGGCTTCTTCTCTAGCACCAGCTACAGAACATCAAACAGCAAGTCTAATCCATGGTGTGTTCTCTTTCCCTCCCAGCAGGTTAACTCAAAGATTTATAGGGGCTGGGGAATGCTGGCAGCCTGCCAGCCCCATCACATGCTCCCACTTTGGGGACTAATTGTTACCATCTGAGGGGCCCCACCCAGCGATACTTACTCACAGGATCACTACTTCATGACAACTATTATTATTGCATTCTTCAAATTTATTATATACATCTTACAGTTCTGTTTTAATCATCTCATCTCATATCTCAAGATTTCCCAGTCTATCCCTCCTTGACATCCTAGTTGATCTTTATCAAGCTGCTTATATCTTTTTGCTCCACCCAATGTCATTCTACTTAATTTCCTAGTTGTTGTCTACTGCTGTGCCTAAGACAATCCCTACTTGAAAGTTTATTTTGGCTGCTGTACCTCTTTAAATATTTTCCAAAGAATTCCCCCTCTTCCCTTATCCGTGTGGTGGAATTCCACTCAGCATTGATCCAGAGCAGATTCCAATGTAGAGTTAGCAGAGTAAAAACTTAAACATGTTGCAGGATTCCTGAAAAATAGACCAGAAGCAATTAATATTTCACCCAGCAGAGCTTTACTGCTATTGAAGGCAAATGAGCATAATGGGCAATGTAGGAATCTCAACACATGGTCCCCTATCCAATTTGAAACCGTACTGGACTCTGCTTAGCTTTGCAAATATGCCAGCAATTTTATTGCAAATGTGATGGGAATTTTATTGCTGGCTTTGGCAGATGGGAGTTTCATGGAGTCAGCTGCTGGGTAGTATGGCACCTTTGCATTTTGCTGCCTGATGGGCTGCCCTAATAATATGTTCCACAGCCAGATACCTGCCCACACCCTAAGCTAATTCTCACAAGTGTGGGTTGTTTGTTGTATGTGAATGAATAATAAGCTAAGAAACAACACCCTGTCTCTTGTGTCTAGGTTATGCTCAGGGTCCTCCTCCTGATCTCAGCGATACCCTTGCCTGCAGAGCAAAGGGGCAGAGTTACTGCATTTTTGGTCCATGTCCTACAACTTTTAGTGTATCCGGAACTTGCCATGGAGGAATGAACTGCTGTACCAAGTAAGTACCAATATTTGCATGACTTCAAATATTAGTTCCGTTTTGTTTTTCTGATTTGCTACTATAAGATAGCATTGTGATGAGAGAAACTCTGTGGTTCCTCTCAATGGAGCAATGGAGAAATCTAAGATTTCTATACACAAATACATCTCCATTCATCCCCCCCCCCATTCATGCAAGAGGCATTATCACAGTCCAATGACACATTCTAGCTAGAAAAATACACTTGAGAAGGGTGCAGAGCAGGGCTGGTAAGGGGGGGGGGTGTCTCCTGGTGAAGACTCTAGAGCAGGGATGGCCAACTCCCAAGAGACTGCGATCTACTCACAGAGTTAAAAACTGCAGTCATCTACCCCATTTTGAGGGGTTCAGGTTGAGCTTTTTTAGGGTGGAAGAAGGCCCTGCTTTTTGGGGTTCAGGTTAAAGTTGTTGAACTTCTTTGGGGGGAGCCAGTGATCTACCAGTGATCTACCACAGACGTCCAGTGATCTACTGGTAGATTACGATCTACCTGTTGGATGTGCCTGCTCTAGAGAATTGGATAGAAAGGCCTGGAGGGCCTCATTTGAATGTCCCCCCCTTTGACCAGAGGTTCCTCCATCCTTGAGATAATGATTGATATATGGGCCACATGAATGTGTGACCCAGTCCACAGTGTGGAACTTCATTGCACATGATCAGAGCTGGATGACATATTATAAAAACGTGGGTTGCAAAGCATGGGCTGTGAGAGGTGTGGCCCTGGGGGGAGATTTCAAAGGCCAGATAGAAAGGCCTGGAGAACTGGCTCCCCATGTCTTGTGAAATAACAGAATCACTGAGTTCCCATGAGGATCCCATGCCCTGCACTGCAGGAATCTCAGCTAAAGCATCCCTGACAGATGGCCATCCAACCTCTGTTTAAAAGCCTCATGAAGCAGAATTGACTGCCTTCCTAATGGCTCTACCTGATGATTACTTGAAATCTCCTTTCTTGTAATTTGAAACTTGAATCCATTGGTTCGGATCCTACCTTCCGGAGCAGGAGAAAATAAGCTTTTTCCATCTTCTGTGTGTCAGCCGTTCAAATGTCTGAGGATGGCAATCAGTCTTCTCTTCTCCAGGCTAAACATACCCAGCTTCCTGACTGATAGAGAGAGGAGATTGTTAATATGAGGAATGGAAAATTGTGAAGTGATAGAGAAGATAGCAGAAAGATAAAGGATGGATATTTGGCATTTGAAATCCAGAACATGGGAAGTCCCATTGAAATTAATTAATTTGGATTATATAATTGACTATTTTGGGTTTTTTATGGGGGGTTTTGAATGTGGAAATATTTGATTTGTTATTAATATAAATGTTTTTAATTGGAAAATGAATACAAATTATTTACTATATATATATATATATATATATATATATATGCTTTCGTAGATTTTCACGGGTACAGGAATGCAGGTTTTGGTGTCTTCGGGTGTCTTCCCGTGTAAGAGTCGGGGTGTCTGGGCGACGTTTCGACGAGGTCTCACTCGTCATCTTCAGGCTGGTGCTTTCGGCTTCTTTTCGCTCTGTTCCAGTAACAAGAAGCCGAAAGCACCAGCCTGAAGATGACGAGTGAGACCTCGTCGAAACGTCGCCCAGACACCCCGACTCTTACACGGGAAGACACCCGAAGACACCAAAACCTGCATATATATATATATATATATATATATATATATATATATATACACACACACACATACCCAGCTTCCTCAAATGTTCCTCATAAGACTTGGTTTCTATACCCTGATGGTCCTACCATCAGTAGGCAGAAGAAGTTCAGAAAGCTATTACAGTGGCACCTCGGGTTACAGACTCCACTAACCCAGAAATAGTACCTCGGGTTAAGAACTTTGCTTCAGGATGAGAACAGAAATTCTGTGGTGGCAGCACGGCGGCAGCACAGCGGCAGGCCCCATTAGCTAAAGTGGTACCTCAGGTTAAGAACAGTTTCAGGTTAAGAACGGACCTTCAGAATGAAATAAGTTCTTAAACTGAGGTACCACTGTACCAGTTCCTTTGGGGACTGTACCACATTGATCTAACCTTTCCACTTTTTAATCTTTATAGGACACTTGCCTGAGGACAACTCTCTGCTCTGATTGCTCCACTCCCATCAGAACCCGTTCTTTGCAAGAAGCAAGTTCACAGTACTCTTTTTCTCCTCACCACTGCAAGGATGTTCTGAAAATGTACCACAGTTATGCACTGAATCTACAGCTGAATCACCACTCCTGTCTCTCTTGGCGTTCCTCTGCATTTCTGCCCACAATCTGTTCAGGAATGCAGTTGTCAAATGTAGAACATGCATGTTCTCCTCTTGTCACCTAGGGGCATTACTTTCACCAAGAGCCAGTTTTCTGTCATTTTACTCTTTAGATTACCACTTAATAAAAAAAAAAAAATCAAATGAGACCATGTGATCTCCCTCATTTTAAAGAGAGTTGTGGGGTCAAACACCTGCAAAGCTAAACACAGAGCTTTTGCAAAACCCAGAATGAGTGAAGACAGCCAGTATCACTATGCAAGAGTGAGGTCTGACCATATAACTGCTAAGAACCAGTTTAGGAGAAAACCAACAGCTGAATGCTGGAGTGAAAAATAACTCCAGGTAAGGTGCAAGGGCACAAGGAGAAGGGGACGGCAGAGGATGAGATGGTTGGACAGTGTTCTCAGAGCTACCAGCATGAGTTTGACCAAACTGCGGGAGGCAGTGGAAGACAGGAGTGCCTGGTATGCTCTGGTCCAGGGGGTCTTGAAGAGTCGGGCACGGCTAAATGACTAAACAACAACAAAGTGCAAGGGAGAACTCTTCCCATATTGTAAAAGAAAAGGGGGGTTTAGTAAGTGCTTCAGAGCACTGTGGTAAATGCTGAGGTTACAGAAGGTGGTTAGGATGTTGAAAGAACCCAATATGACATAGTTTTATCCTCATTAGAGTATCATAATAGAAATAGTCTTTGTAGTAAACGGGCGCCCAGCCACTTGCCCCTCCCTCACCTGTCATAATAGAATAGAATAGAATAGAATAGAATAGAATAGAATAGAATAGAATCATAGAGTTGGAAGAGACCACAAGGGCCATCGAGTCCAACCCCCTGCCAAGCAGGAAACACCATCAGAGCACTCCTGACATATGGTTTTCAAGCCTCTGCTTAAAGACCTCCAAAGCAGGAGACTCCACCACACTCCTTGGCAGCAAATTCCACTGTCGAACAGCATTTACTGTCAGGAAGTTCTTCCTAATGTTTAGGTGGAATCTTCTTTCTTGTAGTTTGGATCCATTGCTCCGTGTCCGCTTCTCTGGAGCAGCAGAAAACAACCTTTCTCACTCCTCTATATGACATCCTTTTATATATTTGAACATGGCTATCATATCACCCCTTAACCTCCTCTTCTCCAGGCTAAACATGCCCAGCTCCCTTAGCCGTTCCTCATAAGGCATCATTTCCAGGCCTTTGACCATTTTATGCCCTTCTCTGGACACGTTCCAGTTTGTCAGTGTCCTTCTTGAATTGTGGTGCCCAGAACTGGACACAGTACTCCAGGTGAGGTCTGACCAGAGCAGAATACAGTGGCACTATTACTTCCCTTGATCTAGATGGTCCTGTTGCTCCGCCATGACCTCCCTGCCAATTTGGATACAATGAAGGAACTGGAGGCCCCTCGACTGTCCTCGGGTCCAGTATTGGACCACTTTGACCGGATATCCCCAGCCGATGTGGACAGACTCCTCCAAGCTGGAAAGCCCACCACTTGTCCTCTTGACCCGTGCCCGTCCTGGCTGATTAGAGCGTGTCCAGACGAGGTGCGGGCCCCCCTGGGTGATATCATCAATTTGTCCCTTGGCACTGGGATATTCCCAGGGGAACTGAAGGAGGCAGTGGTGCGTCCGCTCTTAAAGAAAACATCATTAGATCCTTTAGATCTATCCAATTACCGCCCGGTTTCGAATCTTCCATTCCTGGGTAAGGTGATTGAGAGAGCGGTTGCTGAACAGCTTGGTAGGTTTCTGGATGAAACATCTGCTCTCGATCCATTCCAGTCCGGCTTCCGCGCTGGTCATGGGACCGAGACGGCTCTGGTCGCCCTAACAGATGATCTCCGCAGGCAGCTGGATCGAGGCGGGTCGGGGCTGCTGATTCTTCTAGACCTGTCAGCAGCCTTCGACATGGTCGATCACGAACTCCTGGACCGCCGCCTTGCCGACGTGGGGATCCAGGGCACAGTCCTTCAATGGCTGTGCTCGTTTCTCTCCGGTCGGGGACAGAGGGTGGCGCTTGGGGGGGAATTGTCATCGCGCCACTCCTTGGTGTGTGGAGTGCCTCAGGGTGCGATTCTCTCCCCGATGCTTTTTAACATCTTTATGCGCCCCCTCGCCCAGCTTGTCCGGAGTTTTGGGCTGGGTTGCCATCAGTATGCCGATGAAACCCAACTCTATCTGTTGATGGATGGCCATCCTGACTCGGCCCCAGATACACTGACCAGATGTCTGGAAGCTGTGGCTGGATGGTTACGTGGGAGCTGGTTGAAGTTAAATCCTTCGAAGACAGAGGTCCTCTGGCTGGGACGGAGCGATATGGGATTGAGGGGGCAACTCCCGTCTCTTGCGGGGGTGCAATTGGTGCCAGCATCATCCGTGAAGAGTTTGGGTGTAATCTTCGATACCTCCCTCTCTATGGAGGCGCAGATTACAGCTATAACAAAGGTGGCATTTTTTCATCTCCGCCAAGCTAAGCAGTTGGCTCCTTATCTCTCTCGCCCTGACCTAGCCACTGTGATCCATGCGACGGTCACCTCCAGACTGGATTATTGTAACTCGCTCTACGTGGGGCTGCCCTTGAGACTGACCCAGAAACTCCAGCGGGTGCAGAATGCCGTGGCGAGACTCCTTACGGGGTCTTCGCTGCGAGATCATATCCATCCGGTGCTGTACCAGCTGCACTGGCTCCCGGTGGAGTACAGGATCAGGTTTAAGGTGCTGGTTTAAACCTTTAAAGCCCTATACGGCCTAGGACCCTCATACCTACAGGACTGCCTCTCCTGGTATGTCCCACAGAGAAATTTACGGTCTGCAAATAAAAACACCCTAAAGATCCCAGGCTTCAGAGAGGTTAGGCTGGCCTCAACTAGAGTCAGGGCTTTCTCGGCCGCGGCTCCAATCTGGTGGAACGCTCTGTCACAAGAGACTAGGGCCCTGCAGGACCTGACATCCTTCCGCAGGGCCTGCAAGACAGAGCTGTTCCACCAGGCCTTTTGTCAGGGCGCAGCCTGACCCCCTCCTCTGGCAATCTGCACAAAATTTTGCTTGATGGTTGCCATTAATTTGATTTTAATTTGATTTAATTAATTTTATAATGAATGTTTTAGAATGTTGAACTATTTTGATTGTTGTTAGCCGCCCTGAGCCCAGCTTCGGCTGGGGAGGGCGGGATATAAATAAAATTTATTATTATTTATTATTATTATAGATGCTATACTCCTATTGATGCAGCCCAGAATTGCATTGGCTTTTTTAGCTGCCGCGTCACACTGTTGGCTCATGTCAAGTTTGTGGTCAACCAAGACTCCTAGATCCTTTCTTTTTTTCTTTTTTTTAAAAAGATATTTATTAAAGTTTCCATTTTTTTGCAAACAAAAGAAAAAAGAAACATAAAAATATTAAAAACACTTAAATTTCACACCTTATTTTCTTATAACTTATTTCCCCGACCTCCTCATACCTCTCCTTCTTGTATACCCAGTTTGAGTTGTTTGTGCAGCAAATCCTTATCTCAACATCTTAGATTATTATAGCTTTAAGTACTTGCTTACAAAAAGAAAGTCGTTTTATCATTACAGTTACAGCTTGAAACCACTTAATTTCAATCCAGCATCATTCAACATTCCTTAATTTTACAATATTTTTGTAAATAGTCCTTAAATTTTTTCCAATCTTCTTCTGCCGACTCTTCTCCCTGGTCCCAGATTCTGTCAGTCATTTCTGCAAGTCCCATACAGTCAATCAGCTTCATCTGCCATTCTTCCAAAGTGGGTAGGTCTTGTGTCTTCCAATACTTTGCGATGAGTATTCTTGCTGCTGTTGTAGCGTACATAAAGAAAGTTCTGTCCTTCTTTGGCACCAATTGGCCGACCATGCCCAGGAGGAAGGCCTCTGGTTTCTTAAAGGTAAAGGTAAAGGTACCCCTGCCCGAACGGGCCAGTCTTGACAGACTCTGGGGTTTGTGCGCCCATCTCACATCTATTGGCCGGGGGCCAGCGCTGTCCGGGGACACTTCCAGGTCACGTGGCCAGCGTGACAACGCTGCTCTGGCGAGCCAGAGCCGCACACGGAACGCCGTTTACCTTCCCGCTGGTAAGCGGTACCTATTTATCTACTTGCCCCCGGGGGTGCTTTCGAACTGCTAGGTGGGCAGGCGCTGGGACCGAGCAGCGGGAGCGCACCCCGCCGCGGGGATTCGAACCGCCGACCTTTCGATCGGCAAGCCCTAGGCGTTGAGGCTTTAGCCCACAGCGCCACCCGCGTCCCTCTGGTTTCTTAAGGAAGGTATATTTAAATACCTTTTTCAGTTCATTATATATCATCTCCCAGAAAGCCTTAATCCTTGGGCACGTCCACCAGAGGTGAAAGAATGTACCTTCAGCTTCTTTACATTTCCAATACTTATTATCGGGCAAATGATAGATTTTTGCAAGCTTGACTGGAGTCATGTACCACCTATATATCATTTTCATAATATTTTCTCTCAAGGCATTACATGCTGTAAATTTCATTCCGGTGGTCCACAACTGTTCCCAGTCAGCAAACATAATATTGTAACCAACATCTTGTGCCCATTTAATCATGACCGATTTAACCGTTTCATCCTGAGTATTCCATTTCAACAGCAAGTTATACATTTTTTGACAAAATCTTAGCTTTAGGTTCTAACAGTTCTGTTTCCAATTTAGATTTTTCAACCTGGAAGCCAATTCTTTTATCCTGGTTGAAAGCCTCCATTATCTGGTAATAATGGAGCCAATCTCTCACTTTATTTTTTAGTTTCTCAAAACTCTGCAATTTCAATTTATCTCCTTCTTGTTCCAAGATTTCCCAATACTTTGGCCATTTGACCTCCATATTGAGCTTTTTCTGGGCTTTTGCTTCCATCGGTGACAGCCACCTTGGGGTTTTGTTTTCCAATAAATCCTTATATCTTATCCAGACATTAAACAATGCTCTTCTGACAATATGATTTTTAAATGCTTTATGAGCTTTAACCTTGTCATACCACAAATATGTGTGCCACCCAAAAACGTTATTAAAACCTTCTAAATCCAAAATATCTGTATTCTCAAGAAGCAGCCATTCTTTCAGCCAGCAAAATGCCGCTGATTCATAATAGAGTTTAAGGTCTGGCAGGGCAAATCCACCTCTGTCCTTTGCATCAGTTAATATTTTAAATTTTATTCTGGGCTTCTTGCCCTGCCAGACAAATCTAGAAATGTCTCTCTGCCACTTCTTGAAACAGTCTACTTTGTCCAAAATTTGCAATGATTGAAACAAAAATAACATTCTTGGCAATACATTCATCTTTATAACAGCAATTCGGCCTAACAAGGAAAGCTTCAAATTTGACCAAATTTCTAAATCTTTTTTAACTTCCGTCCAACATTTTTCATAGTTATCCCTAAACAAATTTCCATTTTTAGCTGTCATGTTAATCCCCAAGTATTTCACTTTCTTAACCACAGTCAAACCTGTTTCATTCTGAAACTTCTCTCTTTCTATCGATGTTAAATTTTTCTCCAAAACCTTAGTTTTTAGTTTGTTCAATTTGAATCCTGCCACCTGACCAAACTCTTGAATTAATTCTAATACTCTTTTAGTACTAGATTCTTGCTCCTGTAACGTCAAAACCAAATCATCTGCAAATGCTCTCAATTTATACTGCTTAGCTCCGACCTGTATACCTTTAACCAACCGGTCTCTTCTAATCATATTCAACAAAACCTCCAGGACGGATATAAAAAGTAATGGGGAAATTGGGCACCCCTGTCGTGTCCCTTTTTCTATCTTAAATTGTTCCGTAACCACATTATTTACAATTAGTTTAGCCTCTTGTTCAGAATATATTGCACCTATACCATTTTCAAAACCTTGGCCTACCCCCATACCCTGTAGATGACTCCTAGATCCTTTCTTTGCTTCTCCTAGAACCTGTCTTTGCTTCTCTGGCCAGAGCAGGCGTCTGGAGCAAGGCTGGCAAGCCCGTTTACTTTTCCAGAAACAGGACAAAATAGAACTGGTAAGGCTGCCACCACTCCCTCAACCCAGGGTCACCAGAAGCCACAGCTCAAGGGAACACAATTTCCATTCTCATCCTGGGGCCAAGTTCTCAACTCAAGGTAACTCTTCCAGGTTAGCAGAGTTTGTAACCTGAGGCATTTGTAACTTGAGGTACCACTGTACCAACATTCTTTTTCTTCTTGAGTGGTGAGAAGACAAGAAGGAATAATTCAAGAACCCCTTGGGATCAGATCCAGGGTCCACCATCACAATTCCACAAGATGGAATCCAAAATGATGTAGCTGAGAAGACCACAAGATTTATATATCACTTGGTCAAGAAAAGCTTAGAGTTGCTTAGGTAAAACCAGTTAAGTTATTTGTAAGAAAAATACCAACAGAATCAAACTTTGAAACCAAAGAGACATACAATTCATAAGTAAAACCAGCACTTCTAAACTCCCTTTAAAAATGGAGAACTATTAGTGATACCACCAAACTTTTCTTTTTCTGGAAAAAGACTATCTTTATCTTTTACCCCCCAAAAAACAACATGAGTAAGAAACTTATGTGCACAATTCCCAGCTCTCAAGTGTCACCTAACGCCACCTTGGCCACCCTGATCTATCATGACATCCATTGTGCCCAGGTGTTCCAACTCCAAAGAACAGGGTCTTCTTTCCATATAACAGCGTGGCACACTGCCTAATGGTTTTTTTTTGTTTTTTGTTTTTTGTTTTTGGGTGGAGGGAGTATTATTCAGTATTTATGCCCGATGGCTGGGGAAGTTGCTATCCCCAGAACAGTATAAAAGGCTTGCACAGACCACATTGCTTGCCATTTTTCCTTTCCTTGTACAGCAGACGTCCACCTTTACCTTCTCAAAGCTATGAAGGCCTGCTACTTTCTCCTTGCTGCCCTTGCTTTGGTGATCGTTTCTAACCAAGGTAAGCAGTTATCTGAGACCCGGATAGGTTACCTTTTTAACAGTATCGTTGTGCTGGGCCAAACCTTATTCTGGACTGTTTATCTTGATTCTGCCTCTCATGCTCCTTCCTTTGATGCTCACATATGGTACCGCTGACATAGCATCACTTTTCTTATTAAATGACTAAGGACACTATATGACACACATAAGGTGATGTCGTGGCAAACAATGCTAACTCCCAAATATAAATGTAAGAAGAGCCAATGGCTCATCTAGTCCAGGCTTTCCAAAACGTGGGTCTCCAGCTGTTTTGGGACTAGCAATTCCCATCATCCCTGACCTCTCGTCCTGCCACCTAGGGAAGATGGGAGTTGCAGTCAAAAGCCAGCTGGAGACCCAAGTTTGGGAAACCCTGATCTAGTCCCTGTTCTTACAGTAGCCAACCAGATGTACATGAGAAGCTCGCATGCTGAATCCGGCCACACCAGGTTAAGGGCACTCTTAAGTCACTTTGTACTACATTTGTGGGTCCTTGGGAAAGGTGCCCTTTAAAGTCTGATGTGTGCACCTAGGTGGACACTGAACAGCAGCATGAGGGTGTGCCTGCCAGGTTTATATACCCAAGGCTTCCAATCCTTGAAATGGGGCAGGGAGGACACAGAAAGCACCTGTAAACATGCCCATGGGATGGGACACTCGTCTATGGCTGACAAAGACCCGCTTGCCCATGCTGTCATCATTCAGCAGTGCAGAAGTGGAGACACTTCTCTTCTTTCCAGAAGGTACAGTGGTACCTCGGGTTACAGACGCTTCAGGTTACAGACTCCGCTAACCCAGAAATAGTACCTCGGGTTAAGAACTTTGCTTCAGGGTGAGAACAGAAATCGTGCTCCAGCGGCGCAGAAGTAGCGGGAGGCCCCATTAGGTAAAGTAGTGCTTCAGGTTAAGAACAGTTTCAGGTTAAGAACGGACCTCCGGAACGAATTAAGTACATAACCAGAGGTACCACTGTATCGGGGGTGGGAGATGATCCACCACACCCTTCTCACGCAAAGCAGATATCTGGTTGCAGGCTCGTTAGAACCTCTTACTATTATGCAATTCAATCTCCCTCAGATTGAATTGTATGTCCCTGGTAAGAATCCCCTTTTAAATCCCTCCTAAAAGAATAAAGACACGGCAGTCTTATTCATAAGCAATAAAAGGGAAATTTGCTGACAATCAGGCAGAGCACAGTGTGATCCCTGTAGGCAGGCTTTAGGCTGAAAGTTACAAACTTACACGAACAGGTTTATCCCATAAGGAAGCTGACCTGGGGGACTGCATGGCTGGCAGCCAGCAGTTCAGTCCAGGAAGTTCGCAGGATGAAAGGAAGATGGAAAAGAGAGAGAGAGTGGCAGCATGCCTTGTCCTTTTACCAGGTCTGGAAAGGTCAAGCCCACCCACTAGTCACATGCAAGGAAGGATGCTCCAGGCCAGGAGGAACAGGAAGTTTTGCATGTCTTGCATGTCCACTCTAGCATAACAAGGAATGTTGTATTTGACTGCTCCCAGTGGATTACATCCCACAATGCACCTATCCGGGGGGAAACAAAAACAATGAAGTTATAACTGTTTAGCTTTCCCAATGCAAGTCAATGGGATTTAAAAACATTTGGCTTTGAGGACCATAAGTCTGACCAAACTGCGGGAGGCAGTGGAAGACAGGAGTGCCTGGCGTGCTCTGGTCCATGGGGTCACGAAGAGTCAGACACGACTAAACGACTAAACAACAACAATAATCTAGATTCTGGGGTTGGGTCAGGTCTGTTCCACTCTGGATCATCCCAGGTTGAAAAATCAGGCTCCCAATGAGATCAAGGGCATCCACAGCTATCGTCTGCAATTGCTCCATGGTTTACCTTTGTTGTTTCTGTTAGGATACTCCATTCCACTTTAAATACAGGCATGACTGTTGTGTGTCACATACCTGTTTACACTCCAGCACAGCTTGCTGGGAACTTCCGTTTTGTGTATAGCTATTGCTTATGCTGCTTGCTTGGACATGAAGGGGAGAAGACATGTTCTTCCTTTTGACCTGATGTATGCTGAAGAAACTGCTTGTAAATATGCTCATCACAGCATCTCCCTGCCACTTCGGTTGCGTAGAATTTACTCTGCTGATTAGAGTGGGCTCCAGCTTCTGAAGGTGGGGTCACTGACGCTGAACCAAGGACTGGAGATCGCCCAGCTTACCGACCGGGGGGGGGGGCTGGTGCCAGCTGGGGGCTTGCTAGTTGCCCTCGATTCCTTGGCTACATCCCAACAGTTTCTCATTCTTAATTTTTTTTTTAATTTATTGGTATTTTTTTGTTCAAATCTCATGTTATTCTCTCTGGGCAATAAACATAGACTTCCTTCATTCTTTTTGCACAGGAATATATGCTTCTGTATACAATGAGGAACAGTGTATACAATCTGGAGGTGCATGCACAGGCGCTTGCCCTAGTAACCCGAATAAGATCCTCGGATACTGCGATGAGGAAAAGATAAAGATGTGCTGCAAAAAGTAAGGCAAGATTTTCCCATTTACCCTGTGCAGAGCTGGGAATGCTCATAATTTGATGTTAAATATTCCCACTGACTTTGGGCTGGGTGCCTGTCAGCATGTGCAGAATTGGATGATGATGATGATGATGATGATGATGATGATGATAATAATAATAATAATAATAATAATAATAATAATAATAATAATAATTTATTTATACTCTGGGCAGCGTCCAACCAAATATTAAAATCAATACAGCATCAGACATTAAAACCTTCACTAAACAGGGCTGCCTTCAGATGTCTTCTAATTGTCAGATAGTTGTTTATTTCCTTGACATCTGCTGGGAGGACGTTCCACAGGGCAGGCGCCATTACCAAAAAGGCCCTCTGCCTGGTTCCCTGCAACCTCACTTCTCGCAGCGAGGGAACCACCAGAAGGCCCTTGGCGCTGGACCTCAGTGTCCGGGCTGAACAATGGGGGTGGAGATGCTCCTTCAGGTATACTGGACAGAGGCCTTCTAGGGCTTTAAAGGTCAGCCCCAACACTTTGAATTGTGCTCAGAAATGTACTGGGAGCCAATGAAGATCTTTTGGGACCAGTGTTATATGGTCTCGGCAGCCACTCCCAGTCACCAGTCTAGCTGCCGCATTCTGGATTAATTGCAGTTTCCGAGTCACCTCGGAAGAAGGACCCTCAATGTGCTGTGTTCAGGAGACAATGAATCAACTGGGCTCAGATTCCAAACCCCCTCCTCTCCTTTTACGTTTGGAGAGGTCAAAACTGTACTGGACTTTGCTTCTTGGCACAAACCACAGTTGCTCATGGCAGTGCTTAACGCACTCAATACCTAAAATGCCCCAAATAATTGAAAGACTGCTCCGCCCCCACCCCCACAGACCCTCTCAGGTGGTCAGAGCAGCAAAGGCTTCTTCCACCACCTTTAGAAGTTCAGGCGTGGTGGGCCCAGGAGAGTACCTTCAGTTTGGCAGCCCCTGGGTTGTCAAGCCACTTCACTTCAGAGGTGCATATGGCAGTGGTATGGAACAGGTAGGGCCACAGGTGCCAGCTCGTGAGGGTAATGGGGTGGTGGTGATGCTGTACGTGTTAGAAGAAGTAAAAGAAGAAGAAGAGTTTGGATTCAATATCCCGCTTTATCACTACCCTAAGGAGTCTCAAAGCGGCTAACATTCTTCTTTCCCTTCCTCCCCACAACAACACTCTGTGAGGTTAGTGGGGCTGAGAGACTTCAAAGAAGTGTGACTAGCCCAAGGTCACCCAGCAGCTGCATGTGGAGGAGCGGAGACATGAACCTGGTTCACCAGATTACGAGTCTACTACTCTTAACCACTACACCACACTGGCTCTCGCATCCCAAGCCGGTAAAAAGCTTCCCGGGAAGGAGGAACCAGGTTTTAATACATCAATACTCCAATTTACCAGGAACATTTGGGGGAGTAGCCTAGTCCCCCATATCCACTGACCACACACAACTGGCATATGACACCTTCATTATATAGCTTCTGCTTATTATCTGTTCATAATCACATTACAAGTACAGTGGCACCTCAGGTTACAAACACTTTGGGTTACAAACACTTCAGGTTACAGACTCCGCTAACCCAGAAATAGTACCTCGGGTTACGAACTTTGCTTCAGGATGAGAACAGAAATCGCACGGTGGCAGCGGGAGGCCCCATTAGCTAAAGTGGTGCTTCAGGTTAAGTACAGTTTCAGGTTTAGAACAGACCTCCAGAATGAATTAAGTTCTTAACCAGAGGTACCGCTGTACTTCAAAATCCTGCCAATGTATTAACATGTATACAATGCCTTTGTATATATGCAATGATAAGCAAAAATAGTATAAAAAAGTAAAAATAATGATTTTCAGACTACAAAGGACATGTGGTGTGAAGAAATACAATGTAACCAAGGAAAGGTTTAGGGCAGGGGTAGTCAACCTTTTTATACCTACCACCACAAATGCCTCTAAAATTTCCTTACTGCCCACCAGTGCTCGATGGAAGGAGGATTCAACTTCTGCCATAGAACCCCCTACCACCCACCTCAAATCCTGAAACGCCCACTAGTGGGCGGTAGGGACCAGGTTGACAACCCCTGGTTTAGGGTGAAGTCGTGTGTTGTTGTTTTTTAAAAAAAGGATATGAATATATATTGTTATGGGACATGGGTGGCGCTGTGGTCTAAACCACAGAGCCTCTTGGGCTTGCCGATCAGAAGGTTGGCGGTTTGAATCCCTGCGAGGGGGTGAGCTCCTGTTGCTCGGTCCCAGCTCCTGCCAACCTAGCAGTTCGAAAGCACATCAAAGTGCAAGTAGATAAATAGGTACTACACTGGCGGGAAGGTAAACAGCATTTCCATACACTGCTCTGGTTTGCCAGAAGCGGCTTAGTCATGCTGGCCACATGACCCGGAAAAACTGTCTGCAAACAAACGACGGCTCCCTCGGCCTGTATAGTGAGATGAGCGCCATGACCCCAGAGTCGTCCACAACTGAACTTAATGGTCAGGGGTCCCTTTACCTTTACCTTTTATATATTGTTATTATATAAGTTTTGTTATTTTTGGAAAATTAATAAAATATTATAGGTATACGGCCTCAGTCCTGTATACCTGAAGGAGCGTCTCCACCCCCATCGTTCAGCCTGGACACTGAGATCCAGCGCCGAGGGCCTTCTGGCGGTTCCCTCATTGCGAGAAGTAAGGTTACAGGGAACCAGACAGAGGGCCTTCTTGGTGGTGGCGCCCACCCTGTGGAACGCCCTCCCTTCAAATATGAAGGAAATAAGTAACTATCCTATCTTTAAACGACATCTGAAGGCAGCCCTGTTTAGGGAAGTTTTTAATATTTAATGCTGTATTGTTTTTAACATTCGACTGGGAGCTGCCCAGAGTGGCTGAGGAAACTCAGCCAGATGGGCGGGGTATAAATAATAAATTGTTGTTGTTGTTGTTGTTGTTGTTATAACATTATATAGCTTCTGGAGGATGCTGAAATGCACCCCTTAATCCTGGCTTTTGATATCGAAGGTATATATTTTTAAGAACCACCATATTTCTGTGATAGTGAATTGTTTAAAACTGTTTTGAATGTTGTGTTTTACTTGTAACCTGCCCTGGGATCTTAGGGCAGAGGACAGGTAAATAATACTACTAGGGGTAGGAGTAATAATATCATCCCTGATAAGGAGCTGTAAATTGACTTTGCACATTCTCCACACCTGTGTGAAGCATCCATTATCAGCCGAGGTCCAACAGACAATGTATTCACAAGCCAGGCTTTGTTGGAGGAAGAGACAGATTAAATATAATAACGTTTTTTTAAAAAAAGAAAGTTAAAGGAGCAACTTCTATAAAAGAAATTTTAAATCTGGGAATCAGTAGCATTATGGTTTGGAAGGATTTGTCCTTTGGTTTATACTTAGAATAACAATTTCTTTGCTCATGTAGGCCTGGCAATCTTACATTTTTGTATTTCTTTGTTTTGCAGATCGTAATTCTGGAGTTGAAGTTCTATTTCATCAATCTTCCAGCGTACAAGGACTCGGCATGTAATCCAAAGGCGAAAATTCATATAGTATAGCACCACAGAGAACTTGGATCTTTTGATTAGAATAAATACATGGGGTGTTATCCAACCAAAACTCAGAGTAAACTCTTTCAAATGAATTCATTGATTCATTGATTTGAATGACTCTATTCTGACTACTGTTGAATATCACCCATGCTGATTTTTTTTCTTTTCATGATTGATACCTCTCCTTTGATCTAAAATAGATATTTTCCTCTTACTATTGTGAAACTAATTGCGTGCTGAGGTCCCCCAAAATACCCCTACCCCAATAACTCACACATCACTCATAAATTTTTGTTTAAGGTTTTTGGCATAATTTTGGCCACAACTTTATTAAACATACAAATTGTGAGTGGTTGCTTAGGCATTGGTTATGACTAGCTGTCCCCCCCCCACCTTGGGGGACAGCACTGACTCCCGGATTCCAGTGAGAGCCAGTGTGGAGGAACAAGATCAGGGATAACTGGAGCTGCAACACAGACCCTCAGCTTCTCCCCGCATGCTCCCAGGAGCTTACGCGGCCCGCACCCTGCACCAAGGGTTTGGACAAGAGGATGGTAAGCCCCTGAATTCCTTTAACGGAATTCCCGTGCAGCAGCAGCATTGGAGGGGCAGGCACAGCCAATCCATATCCCTCCACCAACCAATTTAAACCAATGCCTAACCGCCAACCTTACAAGTTGTGACGATTTGCTACACAGTAGGCAAAAACCAAATGGCACACACTAATCAGCCAAATGGAAAAATTCCTACCAGGTCCCCGCACCAAGGCGGACGACCCCATGACAGGCATAGCAAGGTCAAAGCACAAGCCCAAAAGGGAGGGCGGGTGGGTGATCCGGTTCCCATATCGAAAGAGAAAGCAGCTTGCTGTGAACCTTGTTTAAATAACCTCTGTTCCCACCCCCAAATTGGCAACATCAATTTTACCCCAGCAACACAAACAGCCTATCCTTGCCAGACCCCTCTATCTTATCCTGCCTGGAAACTACGGGGTGTCTTGCTAGGCCCCATCCACAACATGTGCTCTCCTTTAGTGAGAACATGCTTAATTTTAGTTGTGAATCATGTATTTTTCCTCTTCAAATGAGAGATTGGCAAAAATATAAACATCTTCTTGGTCTTCTCTTTTTGAGAGACTCAGATTGCGCCCCAGGTAGATATGAATGAATGAATAAGTTTATTACGGTCATAGACCAGAAGAAAGAGGGGAAAAAAATAAAATAAAAGGCAACAATAATTTACAAGGGAATGATGGTGTCAGTTAAAAGTTGTAAAATTATACATAAAAACAATACACATATACACACACACCCACACCCACACACATATACGTACTCATATATGCACTACAGTATATGTATGGGCTTAAAAAAGGGGGGGCTTATCCAGGGGTCAGATCTTTTACTTTTTTACAGCTAATGCCCTCCGCTTGATCGCGGCTGCAGAAAACTTGGCCACTTTCAATGTTACTTCTGGGTTTTTGTCTCCTAGTAGGATTTTCAGCCGCTGAGATTCAGATCGACCTGGAAATTTCTGAACGATAGGGGAGATAAACAGTAACCTGATATCCCCGTAAAGGTCGCAGTGTAACAGCACATGTGAAGCCGTTTCCACCTCCTTCAGACCACATGGGCAAACTCGTTCAGCATAGGGTGTGCCCTCGTATCTGCCCTTTAGTAAGGCAGATGGCAATACATCAAATCTAGTAAGGGTAAACGCCCGCCTATATTTTGCGATTTGTAGGTCCATCAAATATGGGGTTAGGTTAAACCCTTTTCCATAATCTTGGATAGCTGGATATTTATCTATCTTGCTCATATGGTCCTGAAGCTCTACATCTCCTATTCGCTGGCTCACCATCATTTTAGCCTTTTCAAAGCCTGAGGCTATGAGTTCTTGTGAGGAAAGCCCCAGGCCCCTCAATTTTTCATAAAGCGACAATCTCCATTTAGACTGGAACGGGTCTAGTAGAGTCAATGGAGCCACTCCCACTGGGAAAAATATGAGTTTTAGCCAGAAGTGAATCTTCAGGATCCATATCCTGGCATTAATAGGGAGTTGGCCAACCTCCAGCCTAACGGCAGTGTTAGAGACACAGGTAGGTAACCCTAGTAGGGAACGATAAAATTTAGTTTGTACAGATTCCAGGGACTTGAGTTTTTGACAATTAAATATCTGGGTGCCATATGTCAATTGTGGAAGTATTTTTGCAACAAAGACCTGGGAGGCAGCAGGAACATATTGACCTCCTTTTCTGTAAAAGAATCTTATGATAGCTCTGGAAGATCTTTGCGCATTTACAATGGAATTCTTAATCTGATGGCACCAAGATCCCTTCTCATCAAAAATTATTCCAAGATATCTAAAAGATGTTACTTGCTCAATAGGTTGGTTATTAATTTTCCATTTATGTCGGAGTTTTCTCTTGGAGAACACCATAATTTTTGATTTGGTGTAGTTTATTATTAGGTGTTCAGCTTCGCAATACTCTGTAAGAGCTCGTAAAAGTTTTCTTAGACCCACACAAGAGAAGGAAATAAGTGCCGCATCATCCGCGTACAAAAGGACCGGGATTGGTGTATTATTTAGATTTGGGGAATGAGTACTTGCTTCCTCCATCTTTCCGACTAAGGAGTTTATATAGAAGTTAAAAAGAATAGGGGCAAGAACACAGCCTTGCTTGACACCATGGGAACTTTGGATTTCCTTTGATAGGTTCCCATAACGGTCGCATCTAACACGGATCCGAGTATTTTCATGTAGTCTACGGATAAGAAGCAAAAGACGTCTATCGATGTTTGTGACATTTAGTTTTTCCCAAAGTCTGTGCCGGGGTATCGAGTCGAAGGCTGATTTGAAATCTATAAAGGCTACATAGAGAGAGCCTCCTTTCTTTGAGGTGTATTTCTCCACTAGATGTTGCAATACCAATCCTTGGTCTAGAGTTGATCTATGTGCCCTGAAACCAGCCTGGGCTTCCTTTAGGATGTGCTCCTGTTCCAGCCAGTCCGCAAACTTTTCACGTAAGTGAGTTGCATAAAGTTTGCTGATGATGCTTAGGAGACTGATTGGTCTGTAATTGGCTGGATCAAGTTTACAGCCTTTCTTGAATATGGGAACGATGATTGCCAATCCCCAGTCCTCTGGTATTATTGCTGTTTGATCTATGCTGGTGAAAAGGGTGGCAAGGACTGGGGCCCACCAGTCAATATTGGCTTTGAGAAGTTCAGGAGAGATGTTATCTGCTCCCGGGGCTTTTCTGTGTTTGAGTGCCTGAATAAGCCTCCTAATCTCCGCGACCGACACCGGAGGCCACTCATCACCTGCCGCACACTGTATTAGTGGCTGTGTCAAAGGCAGAGCTGAATATGAAGATTGGAAAAATGCCTCCCAAGTCCCTGCAGGTATAGTATACTCCACTTCTGAGGAAGTAGGTCGCACTCCATTTGCTACCAGTCTCCAGAAGGTGGCCGAATCTCTCTCTCTGGATGCATCTATTAGGCATTTCCATTCTCTTTTCTGTGCCAGGAGTTTTTTGTTTTTGATCAAAATTTTATAATTCCGTTTATCTTCAAACCAGCCCGTGGGGAGTTGGGGTAAATTGGCAGATCTATAATTCTTGTATTTTTTCAGTAAATTTAGCTTCATATCCTGACATTCTTGATCGAACCAGGGTTTGGAGTTTTTATATATTGAGGATTGCCTACTTGGCCTGTTCCTTTTTTCCTTCAGGGGATCTTGAAGGAGTAAAATTAGCTCCTGAAATAAATTTATCTTTAATTCATGGCTTGAGGAAGTTATAAGGTTTTCTCTCTTAATGAGGAATTCCTTTGAGCATAGCCTACTTGAAATTTCCTTATGCAGTTCATCTGTCCATCTAATGCGCGAATATCTGAGCTCCAAAGCTGTAGGGCTCGAATGCTCGATTTTTTCAGCGCAGGATAAATCCTTTCCCGCAGCTACAAGTGCACTTAATGGCAGATGATCACTGTCTAAGCGCTCCTCCACTTTGCATTCCAGAACTTTGTTTTGAAGATCATACGACACGATTATATAATCAATTGTGGAGGCGCCATTGTTAGATATAAATGTGAATTCTCCGACCTTCTCCCCCTCTGTGCGGCCATTTAATATAACCAGGTCCAACTTATTGACCAAGTGTAGTAGGCATAAGCCGGCATAATTGCAGCCTTTATCCTTTGAGATTCTAGCTGGTATTGGGTGGGTTTCCTCTATAATGGGGACTGTTTCGTGGAAATGGGCACACAAAGCCTCATCAGATTGTCCAGTTCTGGCATTTAGGTCACCTGCCACCACTACAGAGGCATCAGGAAATTGATTTAGTAGTTTGTCGAGATACTGTTCTAACTGAGCCCAAGTATTTCTTATCAATCTTTTCTCTCTTTGTGGAGGTAGGTATACATTAATCAGCAGCCAGCTGTGGGTTCTCCACTGTACTTGCACAGCTGTGGCCAGATGGTCTAGTGGGTCTAGTTTTTTAAATGTGGCCCTTAGCCTTGTTGAGATTAAAGTAACTAACCCACCTTTAACTCGCCCCCCTCTAGTACTTAAAAGACCTGGGAGGGAGAACGCAGAAAAACCATTTAACTCCACTTCACTTGTGCTCCAGGTCTCCTGGAGAAACACAATGTCATGTCTCTGGATATATTTAGCAAAGGATTGGTCAGAACGCCTCTTTTGCCAACCTGCAATATTCCAAGTTAGCAAGGCAAGGTTGCACGTTGTCTTGCCAACAATTGATCTTAGTCAATTTGCCTTTGAAAGATTTTTTGGGCCTATCTTTTTATCTGTTAGTTGGATTTCATTCATTTTGGCAATGTCCATAGATGTATTATCGCCCAGGTACTCAATAGAATCAGTTGAAGGGTGCAGCGTGCTAACGTTAGTGATCAGTACTCCTTTTTTTGGCGAATCTACCTTGAGGTGTTCTATTTGACTGGTGCCAAGTTCATCCTCATCCAGGTATCTCATGCTGGTCCCAGAGCGCGTTGTGGTTGTCATAGGGGTGGTTTCCTTCTTAGATGGTAGGTTGTTGCTGTCCCTTACGCACTGTGTTAGATCTGTTGTTGTCAGGTTTATCTCTGCAGCTGCAGAGGTAATATAAGGGTAGTCTTTCGTGGTTGCCATAGGGATGGTAAGTATTTTTGCCTTAACACTGCCATACAATCATATTGGATGGCGGCTAATGGATTGAGGTTGAATCCTGACAAGACAGAAGTGCTGTTTTTGGGGGACAGGGGGCGGGCTGGTGTGGAGGACTCCCTGGTCCTGAATGGGGCAACTGTGCCCCTGAAGGAGCAGGTGCGCAGCCTGGGAGTCATTTTGGACTCACAGCTGTCCATGGAGGCGCAGGTCAATTCTGTATCCAAGGCAGCTGTCTACCAACTCCACCTGGTACGCAGGCTGAGACCCTACCTGCCCGCGGACTGTCTCGCCAGAGTGGTGCATGCTCTAGTTATCTCCCGCTTGGACTACTGCAATGCGCTCTACGTGGGGCTACCTTTGAAGGTGACTTGGAAACTACAGCTAATCCAGAATGCGGCAGCTAGACTGGTGACTGGGGGCGGCCGCCGAGACCACATAACACCGGTCTTGAAAGACCTACATTGGCTCCCAGTACGTTTCCGAGCACAATTCAAAGTGCTGGTGTTGACCTTTAAAGCCCTAAACGGCCTCGGCCCAGTATACCTGAAGGAGCATCTCCACCCCCATCGTTCTGCCCGGATGCTGAGGTCCAGCGCCGAGGGCCTTCTGGCGGTTCCCTCATTGCAAGAAGCAAAGCTACAGGGAACCAGGCAGAGGGCCTTTTCGGTAGTGGCACCCGCCCTGTGGAACGCCCTCCCATCAGATGTCAAAACGATAAACAACTACCTGAGATTCAGAAGACATCTTAAGGCAGCCCTGTTCATGGAAGTTTTTAATGTATGATATTTTAGTGTTTTTTGGTTTCTATGGAAGCCGCCCAGAGTTGCTGGGGAAACCCAGCCAGATGGGCGGGGTACAAATAATAAATTATTATTATATTATTATTATTATTATTATTATTATTATTATTATTATTATATTTCCCACTGCCTCATGAGGGACTATTTTCCATATGTGATTGAAGCGCATGCTTTTCTCTTCTGTAATCATGGATGGTATTTGCTTAAGTAAAGAAGTGGCAAAAATAAAGAGATTGTGACTCTTCCCTGAACCCTAAATCTGCATAAAGGTGGCTGTTTCTCCTGGGCTTTAAAAAAAAAAATCGGAATGGGGTGGATGTGATAACATGCAAAAGTGGCTGTGGAATAGGAGAGAGGGGAAGGCTTGGGAATGGTGTCTGTGTGTGATTTCTGTGCAAGATCAAGTTGAGGAATGGAGGAACGGAGAGGAAAAAAGCTGGGGTAGATGAAAATGGGGATATGAAGGTGATTGCAAAAAAGCAGGGGAATAGAGGAGAAGATGAAAGAACGATGAACGAAAGGAGCTCCCAGTATAGGAGGTAATGGAGGGACACTTAGGGGTTGTTTTTTGTTTAAAAATTGAAATGAAAACCAAAGAAGTGGATGCAACTCAGAAACAAACATAACAGAGACTTGTTGCTATATTCAAACTTTGTGTTAAACCAAAGTTTAAATTACTGTCAATAAGTAATTCATTTTGTCCGCATGAATCTTCCAAAGTCCATATTCATTCAGTGACTCTGGGTTCTATAAACTAAGTTAGTTCTTGGTATGAGCTTTCGTGTGCATGCACACTTCTTCAGATACACACGAAAGCTCATACCAAGAACTAACTTAGTTGGTCTTTAAGGTGCTACTGGAAGGAATTTTTTTATTTTTACTATGGCAGACCAACATGGCTACCTATCTGTATCTGGGTTCTATATTCACTGTTGGAAGTGGTATGCACCGTTTTGTTTTGTTGTTTTGTTTAAAAAATATAATAATAATCAAAAATCAAAAATCAAAATAAATAAATTTGTATACCACACTTCATCCATCTGTCTCAGGGCGGTTCACAAGAGAAAAACACACAAAGTACCTAATAAATACCTGTACTTATGGGACCGCCTCTTCTGGTATGCCCCACGGTGGACCTTATGGACTGCTAACAACAACACCTTGAAGATCCCAGGCCCCAGGGAAATTAGACTGGCCTCGACTAGAGCCAGGGCCTTTTCAGTGGAACGCTTTCCCACTGAAGACCAGGGCCCTGCGGGATTTGTCATCTTTCCACAGGATTGCAAGAAGGAGCTGCTCCAACAGGCCTTTGGGCAGGATGCATTCTGACTTACATTCCATTGTATAAAACAAGCCCAAAGGAGACCCCCAACCCACTCACAGGTCCTTGTATGATCAGTGGAAACAATTGGTCTTGGCAAGTATTAACCACTCTCAGTTCTAAACCTGATGATGGCCACCAGCCCAGATTTTAACTTGCCTGAATTAATTTTAAGATATATTTTAATTAATTGATGTCAGTTTCTATGCATATTGTGTTGTTTTTATGATGTCAGTCGCTCTGGGCCCAGCCTCGGCCGGGGAGGGTGGGATACAAATAAATTATTATTATTATTATTATTATTATTATTATTATTATTATTATTATTATGAACAAAAAACTCAAACCACTGAACCCCCTCTCCCTCCCAAAAACTAAGCAACTATGAAACAAGATGAACACTGTTGTTGGAAATAACAGACCCTCCAAGTGTCCCTATTTTCCAGGGACATCCCAGATTTACAGAAGCAACCCCAGTTTCTGATTTGATCCCGGAATGTCCCCCTTTTCCCAAGGACATCCCTATTTTCCTTGGAGAAATGTTGGAGGATTATGAGAACCCTAAGCCAAGGAGATGTGTAACTATGCAACCTTTAGAAGACACCTGAAGGCAGCCCTTTATATATATAATTTGAGGCTGTACACACACTGTATACCTTTAGTATAATTATGCAGAGGGCAGGGAGGGAAAGCTGCAAGTCCAGCTGGTATTGGCAAGGATTACTCACAGGCAAGCAGGTAGAGGAGTGCAGCCCTCTTGCAGCAAGGAGGGACCAGCCGCCGAGGCCTGGATGCGAGGCATCACACGCATGCACTGTACGTAGCGACGCCGCACATGTCCTGTAGAGCAGTTTGCCACCGGCGCTGCTCCAGCACTGTACGGACGGTGTCAGGATCCTCTGCTCGTGGCTACAGCCATGAACGAAGGATCATCCAAAGCCGGCTTGTCACCCCGACAGACATGGAACCTGGGGCGTGCCACCCCCATGCCCACTGTTGCAATGCCACTGCGCCAAGGGCACCTCCTCTGCGCCACCACTCCCCACTCCTCCATGGGTCCCCAGAGGCTCCAGGAGGGCCTGTCATGTCTCTTCCTCCCAGGGCTGGGGGTGGGGGCTGCTTTATGCAACACTATAAAAAGGGGTGTGGGGCTGGCAAGGCAGCGCAAGGCAGCGCAAGGCGCAAAATGCACCACCCCAAAAACTGTGTCCAGAGAGCATCGCTAGGGAGGGGAATTGTTGCCGCTCCGCCAGTGACAACCTGCCCATCCCAATGCCTGCTGCCTGCAGTCCCTCGTTTCAGCAGGCTGCCACCACCTTCCTCGGGATCTCCAGGGCTGTGGGCTCTGCTGGGGCTGGACAAGGCAAAGCCAAGGACTTTCCTCGTTTCCTCTCCATCACTCTGCTGCCAGAGCCCTTAGCATCAGTGGGTTGTCACTGACGGGCTGCCCTTCTGCCTCTTTGGAGGGGGAAAGCCCCCAAGAGCCTCACACATGATCCACCCGGCTCGTGAAAGCGAGTGCGGCTCTTGGGAGCTTTTCCAGGAGGTGGGGAAGGGACTGAGGGGCTGCCCTCTGTCCCTTCCCCCACCTCCCACAAAAGCCATCAAGAGCTGCATGCTCTTTAAAGAGTGCACGACTCCTGCGGGCTTTTCTACGAGGTAGGGGAATTTCCCCACCTCCCGCAGAAGCCCGCAGAAGCCGCGCACCCTTTAAAGAGTGCACAGTTTTTGTGTGCTTTACTAGGGGAAACCCGCAAGAGCCATGCAGAGTGTGTGTGCGGCTCTTGAGTGCTTTTCCTGCCTGCCTCCCACCTGCATTCACTCCATAAGATGTGCACACATTTCCCCTTGCTTTTTAGGAGGGGAGAAAGTGCATCTTATGGAGCGAAAAATACGGTATACCCCACCAATCTTGCTGTGTTTTCCAAGCCACTCTGGGCGACTCCCAACAGAATGTTATTAATAATAAAGCAATAAAACTTCAAACATTAAAACTTTCTTAAACAGGGCTGCCTTCACACTCAATCTCCCACATTCAAATATACCAAAGGGGGGCAAGTTATAGCTACGTGGAAACCACAAGTATAACCTTGGAAGAGGTTGATGGGGCATTCCCTCTCTTGGTCTTTGAAGAATTTAAATATTTTCCAATAAATGCATGCTTGTGAAGTATCAGGGTTTTCCCTCCCTTTGAGAGGACAGTGCAATGGGCGAGATTGATGGATTCCTTGTCCTTTTTATGAGCTTCCCATTCATTTATGGCCGGCTGCTTTGGAGGAAATGGGATGCTGGACTGCATGGACACTGAATTTGATTTGTTAGAGCTTTTAAAAGACCCTTCTGCATTTTCTTAGGTGAAGAAATATGAACGAAAAGAAGAAGGTAAAGAAATATTTCACACAGAAACTACAGGATACAAATTACCTCTGCAAGTTAATGGATGTGGGTTTATTAAATATGAACAGAAGTCATTACACCAGTGGCTGCTAAAACAAAGGATTAAGATCGGAATTGTGGAATTTGGACTAATTAAGAGAATTGGAGCAGGACCAAGGATTAACATCAACTCCAGAACATGGGAAGTCATCCAAAAACATTGAATTCAGAACTGATTAATTGGCTTTTTTGATTGTATTGTGATTTGGCAAAGGAAATGCTTCAGTGTCCCAGAAAATCCAGACATATGGCAGCCCATGCCGGAAGTGTAGATTTTGAGATGTTGCAAAAAAAAGTGTCCAGATTTTCACTTTTTGAAAATGTAAGAGGAAATGTAGCTAGTTCTTCTTCTAACCCCTGCTGTGAAATAATAAAGAAGAAAGAAAGGAAAATAAGATACAATAGCTAGATTTAATCTCTGCCCTGTTATATTAAGAACTTAAAGTATCATTATTATAATAATTGTCGTCGTCATCACCCACCACCAACTTTGTCTAGGATTTTTATACTTACAGTGCTACTCTGCAGCATAAAGCTGATTCAGAACATCTTCCAACAATAGCAAATATAGGAGGGCACCTCTTGCGAAAACATTTCCCACGGATCCTATTACATTGTCTTTTATTTCTAACAGGTTCACTTGCTGTATAAACAAACAGATGAAAATATATATAGATCACACAGGTATATTCTCTCCCTCCCTCTCATTCTGCTTGATAGCAAGGAAAATGCCACCTGAATCCAACATACTAAACCAATGTTTCTCATACTGTTTTAATTTTGGAAAGTTATCACACAGAACAGTATTTGCTTCTGATGAAGAGGCAGGGGGTGGCAACCTATGAGGCTTGCTGGGCACCAAGAGAAGTCGAGAAGGCACTATATTGGCAACCTCAGCTTTTAGGTGGGGCTAACAATTCATTCAATTTCACTTTCTTTCAGTTTCTGCATTTTCCAGTTTTAAGCGTGTGGAACAATACTTTAAATTTATTACATTATTGATGTTTGTGAAAACTTGGACAGAAGCTATACCCGAGGCAAATCCACACACTGAGAGGAGGCAGGCTTATTATCGTTATTATGAAACAGGTTTGAATAGTCAATAAAATAGATTTAATTTTAATTACTTTTTTATACCACTTTTTCTCCAAAGATCGCAGGGTGGTTTGCAACATAAAAATACAAAATGAGAACACAAAATACATAGCAAAAACAACAACCAACAAACCAACCACCCAACCAACCAACCAATAAGCCACTCCCACAAACACATTTTCAAGTGCACATATTGTTTAATCAGTCAAAGGCCTGGTTACAGACAGAGGCGGAGCTAGCTGCTCTGGCTTCCAGAGTGGCGTGCATGCCGTGCACCTGGGGGTGGGGCAAACCACCCAGGGGGATGGCGCAGCAATGTCACCCCCCCCAAGGATGACACCTAGGCTGGGGCGTACCCCCCCTTCCTCCGCCAGCGGTTACAGATAACACCAAGGCATGGAAAGGAGTAGGAGAGGAGCTGTATTTTGCTTATTGTGAGAAGAAGAAGAAGAAGAAGAAGAAGAAGAAGAAGAAGAAGAAGAAGAAGAGTAGTAGTAGTAGTAGTAGTAGTAGTAGTAGTAGTTTGGATTTGATATTCCACTTTATCACTACCCTAAGGAGTCTCAAAGCGGCTAAGAATCTCCTTTACCTTCCTCCCCCACAACAAACACTCTGTGAGGTGAGTGGGGCTGAGAGACTTCAGAGAAGTGTGACTAGCCTAAGGTCACCCAGCAGCTGCATGTGGAGGAGCGGGGAATTGAACCCGGTTCACCAGATTATGAGTCTACCGCTCTTAACCACTACATCACACTGGCTGCAGGGCTAGAATCTTAAGCCATGCAACCCTTTCCAGGGTTTGAACTCCACCGGACAGCATTTTGCCGAGCTCACACTGGGAAAAATAGCAGTTCTAGCTATAAGAACTGATGCAGAGTAATTCTGGTGCAAACAAAAAGGTCATCTGGTCAGGCAGGCAGTTTTCACAGTGGCAAAGCAGATGCCATAGACAGCCCCAAAGCAAAACCTGAGTGTAGCAAACATCAGCAATTGGCATCCATGAAGCCTACTGTGTTCAACAGTGGATGTTGAACACAGCCCTTGTGGCTAGTAGCCACTCAGAGTGTTATTCTCCACAAATAGGTCTCATAAGAGCATAAGAAGATTCTTTGATATCAAGCCAATGGCCAATCTTGCCCTGCACCCTGTTTTCACAGTGACTAATCTGATGCCTCCATTCTTAAGGAAATCAGCCCTGAGTGCTCACTGGAAGGACAGATCCTGAAGCTGAGACTCCAATACTTTGGCCACCTCCTGAGAAGAGAAGACTCCCTGGAAAAGACCCTGATGTTGGGAAAGATGAAGGGCACAAGGAGAAGGGGATGACAGAGGGCGAGATGGTTGGATAGTGTTCTCGAAGCTACCAGCATGAGTTTGACCAAACTGCGGGAGGCAGTGGAAGACAGGAGTGCCTGGCGTGCTCTGGTCCAGGGGGTCACGAAGAGTCGAACACGACTAAATGACTAAACAACAATAATCTGATGCCTCTGAGGAGCTACTCTCTGTTACATAACACAAGACACACACAAAATACAATGTCCAAAAACATGTTACTTAAGCCAGAGAATCATGGCTATACAAAGCATTTCTGTATAGGATCTTTATTCTTACCACGATGGCAGCAATGGCTGTCCTGACCACAACTTCCAATGATTGAAAAGTCGTGAGGACATTCCTTCGATATGCAGTACCCTGGCAAGTCACCATTCACACATGATTCCAGATCCGACACATCAGTGACCCCTGTAGTAACAGAGCAACAAATGATCTTTATCTATCTCTGCACCTACTTGGGAGCTCATGTGGAGTGGTGGGTGAAAAGTCTTTAAAAATCAAATCAAATCAAGAGAAACTCCCTTCTTGCTGTAATTGAATCTAACTTTAAACTACCACTCTCCCAACCCAATTGTGTGCATCAAGTGTACACAGGCCTTTGCCATTGTTTAAAATTGCACTACCTGTTCATTTAACACCTGCGATTTCAATTATATGGACAAGATGAGGATGCTTTTGTGAAATGTCACAGGAAGTCAGATTGCAAGACCTTGCAAGACCTTCCAAGAGCATCCCAGAGCTGAACGGTGATCATCGGACCTTGCCCAAGAAGCAATATTGAGAGCTTAAAAGCTATTCTCACATCAGCTAAGAACAAGTGGACCCGGTTTGGAAAAAAGCTTTCAAGCTCTTGGTCTTGCTTCCCTGGCAAGTGTCCCAGTGTGCCACCTGTCAGGTTAAAAACGATACTCTTCCACGCTGCCTCATGAACCACTTTATGGAATTGGCTAGCTGAAAGCAGGCTCAAAAGGTAACACAATTTGAGTATACAGGAATGTAATAGTCATACTCTATATGGGAAATGGAAAAGGTAGAACATGGAAAGAAAAATGGAACAGGAAGAAGAGTCCAGGATAAGCTTGGGCCCTACACAGTGATAGTACTTATTTCTCTCCTGCCTAAGACTTAAGTCAGGGGTAAGCAACCTAAGGCCCGTGGGCCAGATGCGGCCCAATCACCTTCTCAATCTGGCCCACGGACAGTCTGGGAAGCAGCTTGTTTTTATATGAGTAGAATGTGTCCTTTCATTTAAAATGCATCTCTGGGTTATTTGTGGGGCATAAGAATTCATCCCCCCCCCCCAAAAAAAAACAATATAGTCCAGCTCCCCACATGGTCTGAGGGACGGTGGACCGGTCCGTGGTTGAAAAAGGTTGCTGACCCCTGATTTAAGCAATTGCTTACCTGGATTGGGAATGAGTAGCAGAGCAAGAACAACATAGAAAAAGTCACAGGTCTTCATAGCTCTGAGAAGATGAATGTGGGTGCTTCTTGTAGCCGAACCAGAAAGGAAATGAAGACTGACAGGAGATGGTGTGTATCAGCATGTTTTGTATTCTTCTGGAGATTGCACCCTCTCTAGCAATTGAAGCCCTAGGCAATATACCTTGAATTACTAATTGCCTTCCCCTCTCGAACTAATGAGAAACCCATTGGGTGCTTTGCCCTGAAAGCAGCAGGTACAATTTGATATGCTCTTAAACTTTGCTGCATGGGAAGAAAATGCAAACAATTCAAACGGTAAGGGTTTTCTGGGTTGAAGAGATGCCACGGAAGCTCAAAAGCTGTACATCAGGGCAGTATTTTTCTACTAATGCTCTTCCTCAGTGAATATTATTTGAAGACATTGTGGCCATCACAATAAGGAGCCATTGATAGTCTGGATATAGTTAAATGTTAAATGATAGATAGATAGATGATAGATATACACACACACACACACACACACAACTTGTAGGCTTTTGAAGATACATTTATATAAAGATACATACAATGATAGCCCGACTTTCATACATTCTTTATACAAAAAGCAGCATGTGTCAATTTGGCCAGGACTTCGCATCTCTTCACCTGACCTGATGAGGGTGTAGGTGAAAAATATCCAGCTTAAATCCCCAAATATATCCAGTCTGCCTGTCTGGATATGCCACCATATAGGCATAAGAAGCTAATACATTAGTCAATCTGGTTCAGTATTCTCAACACGGACTGGTAAGATTTCCTCTCTAGCTTCAGTGTGGAGACTTTCACAACATTACCAGGATCTTTATGGGTCTTTAGACTGATATCATTCATGTGCCCCATTCCATGCTGCAAACTGGCAGGAAGCTGGAGAGGTAGAAAAGAATAGAGGGCTAACATAAGATAAAATTTGCAAGAATTTTCTCTAGTGTTCGGGTTATCGTCCTCTTCACATCTTCCAGCTTCCACCTTGGTTCCTTCCTGCACTTGAAACAACCTCTCCATCTGTATTGGTCCAATTCTTTTCATGTTCACATGTTTTAACTCACAAATTGATGCTCACTTTGTTGGCAAAACCCAATAGGATCTGCTCATGGACCAGTACTTACACAATAGGGAGGCTGTGGGTCACCAATAATGCTTCAAACTGTGAGGGCAGTTGAGAAGGAATTAATTATGTGATTGCTCCCAATGACATTTGAATTGACCTTCACACATAATCATAGGATCACAGAATCATAGAGTTGGAAGAGACCACAAGGGCCATCGAGTCCAACCCCCTGCGTGAAGTATCAGGGTTTTCCCTCCCTTTGAGAGGACAGTGCAATAGCCAAAAGTGATTGCTTTCTTCTCCTTTGTCTGAGCTTCCCATTCATTCATTTATGGCTTGCTGCTTTGGAGGAAACTGAGTGCTGGGTTACATGGGCTCTGAATCTGATTCAGAAGAGTTCTTTAAAGAACCTTCTACATTTTCTCAACTCCTCGCAATTCAGCAGGAAGAAGAAGACTGTATGTACCGTATCCAGGCTATAATCTTGATAGAAGTTTGCTCTTTGAAGGGGAAAAAAAAACATTTACTAGTTTTCATGGTGGTTAAATGGTGTGTGCAGATGAGTCTCTGAAAGCAACAGGGTTTTAGCATGCCAAACTTGTGGCATGGGAACAGTGTGAGCAAGAATGAAAGATTAATGGTTGGAATGGTAAGCTGAAATATCTTCCAGTGGTGTGTGATAAAGCTACATGGGGAGCACAAGCATAATGCCAGAATAGGTTGATTAACTATTCTCTTTCATGGGCGTTGAGGAGCTGAAATAAGTTTTTTCTTCTTCTTCACAAAATGCATTTCTGTGAAATATCATGGTTTCCCTCCCTTTGAAAGGACAGGGCAAGGGGCAAAGGTAATTGCTTTATTGACCATTTTCTGAGCTTCCCATTGCTCAGGAAGGAATGGGATGTTGGACTAAATGGGATCTGAATCTGATTCAGTAGAATTCTGTAGACTGTTCTGCATTTTCTTTGTTGCTCATGAGCCAAAAGGAAGAAGACAATATGTTCTGTATGGTGTTTGTAGAAGTTTGCTGCTTGGGGAAAGAAACACTGAATGGTTTTCATGGTGGTTAAAACCACCATGTCTCTGAGAGCATGTCAAACTTGTGGCATGTCAACAGTGTGAGCAGGAATGAAAGATTAATGATTATGTTTGTAAGTGATGCCAATAAAGGTTTGATGATGATGATGATGATTAATGGTTGGAATGGTGCACAATGGTGCAGTCACAATCATTTTGTTATTTTTTATTTTACTTTGAAAGGACTTATTGACTTCTATCCAATCTGCTACCCAATGAAGCTGATAATGAGTGCATAGAGTGCATAATTCAATTAATTGAATTAATTTTATAATGAATGATTTTAGAGTGTTGTTTATGCTGTACTTTTGTACTGTTTTATTGTTGTTAGCCACCCTGAGCCCGGCTTTGGCTGGGGAGGGCGGGATATAAATAATTTATTATTATTATTATTATTATTATTATTATTATTATTATTATTATCATTATCATTATTATTAACCCTAGTCTCACAAGCTTCTCAGCTACTTTGCCTGCAAGAAGACAGCATATTAATGAAAATAACATTAAAGTGTATTATATAATGAATTCAGATTATCCTCCACCAGAGCCAGGGCCTTCTCAGTGATGGCTCTGACCTGGTGGAATGCTCTGTCCCATGAGACCAGGGCCCTGCTGGATTTAACTTCCTTCTGCAGGGCCTGTAAGGCAGAGTTATTCTGCCTGGCTTTCGATTTGAACTTAGCCTGATCTTTTATTTTCCTTCCTTCCTTCCCTCCCCTTCCCCTTTTTATGAAGATTACCCACTCTGGCAGTGGCGTAGCGTGGGGGGGGCGGGGGGGCGGCCGCACCGGGCGCAACATCTGGGGGTTAGGGGGCGCAAATCTATGGGTTAGGGGGCGCAAATTACTTGCCTTGCCCCGGGTGCTGACAACCCACGCTACGCCACTGCACTCTGGGATCCCACAGCTAACTCTCCCCTGGTCTCCTCGCTGGCCCAAATAGGCCTAATTTAGCCAGCTGGCTCTGGTGATCATCTAAGGTTTATTGGATGGATTTCCCCCCTAAATAGATTTTTGAATTTTGAATTTATTGTTATTCACGTTTTATACTGTATTTTATGCTGTTTTTTGTTGCATCAGTTAAGTGTTTTAAATTTGTTGTTAGCTGCCCTGAGCCTGGTTTTCTGAACTGGAAAGGGTGAGATATGAAAAAAAAAATATTATTAATATTATTATTATTATGGATGTATGTGCGCAAAATTAGATACATGTCTGCAGTTCAGTTTTTCCTTTTCTTTTAAATTACAATCTGCTATGGAAATGTAGACAACTCAAGAATGGAAAAACGCAAAACTGAGAGAAACCAAAATTGACAGGTTTACCCACTCAAAAGTGTTAGGAAAAAATTATAAATAATCTTGCCGCTGTATCTCTTCCCACCTCTGTGTTTTCTTTACATAGAAGGCTTGAGACAACAAGGCTCAGCTTTCTGAGGCTTCGTTTTCCTTTGGGTACCTTTTGAATAACTTCTCAATCAAGGATTTAAAAACTGTGCTTGTTTTGCATGTGGGTCTACGCCTTTCCATATCCAAGTTAAGATAATGATACAGGAATATCCAAAATTGAGCATAGGAGGTGGGGGAAAAACCTCTTCCCATCAATGACTTTTTCATAACAGGGTTCGTCTGGAATGACCACTTACCTGGGAGTGCTGGGGATTAGTAGTTTGAGGCCTGAGATAGCATAGACTAAGGTCATCTTCTGCTCTGAGTGGCCATGCTGGGGGGACAGCAATGCCTCCCGCCATGGCTGCACAGTTTGATGGGAGGTGCCCCATTCAAGCAGGCCCAATGGGTCATTCAGGTGACAGTAGGTGGGGGAAGAGTAGGGGGATGTCAAGATTTATGATTTCCCTCTCACACCGAGGACGTGGCAAGCTGGCGGTTTAATTACGCTTAGATTTATTAGTCTTTACACAGTAGTTTCAGTCCGAGCTCACAGCTCAGTCATCTGCTGCTGCTGCTGATGATGTTGAACTCACTAAAGGCCAGTTTCTTCTCCAACAGTATCTCCTGAGCTCTGCGAGTGCGGCTTTCTCCAGACTGAAGTACAGAGTGTTTGAGAACTGGGACATTCGCAGGGAAACCAAAATGCTTATTTACAAAGCTATTGTACTACCAGCCTTACTATACGCTTGTGAAACATGGGCCACTTATAAACACCATCTCCAACTCCTCGAAAGATTCCATCATCACATGAACTGATATCTGTTTTCCCCATCTCTGAAAATAATATCTGAAAATAATGCAATAGAAACATTTTTTGCAGGCAACAAAACATTTCTCTCACATACAAGACCATACACACATTGTGCCCCACTCACAGAGATACACTCAAAGAGATACACTCTTCCTATCTGTCCAAATGGACCTCTCTTACTCCATCTCACAGACTACCTGTCGCACACATACATCATGTATTGAGTCTAAAGTCATTCTACTCTACAGCAATTAAGATGTTCCCACTGTTGTTGCAGTCCGAGCTGTGGTGTCCAGTGTCACATCTTGTCTGTCTTTTGGAGATCAGTTTCAGTAAATGCACCCTGATGATGTGAACGGAGTGTTTGTGTTGGGATACTGCCAGGGAGACAAAGTCCATCATGGCCCCAAGCCGTCTGCCGGACGATCCATCGATCTCCTGTAGGCACGCAGTATCAGCAATTAGCGACATGAGTTTCCTGAAATAGCTTGCCACATTCCGGAGCTCATGTACACTCTATCAGCAGATAATTCACAGCAAAAGTCACACTCAGGAGAGCACTATTTACAAGTTTGATTCAGCGTTGATCAGAACAAAGAAAGACATGACTGCCTGCGTCAGTGTCTCCAGACAGAGAGAGAAAACGAAAGCAACAGGAAACATAAACATCCTGTGAACAGGAAATGTGCAGACTCTGTGACTCACAGCCTGCTCCCTTTTAAGGTGGAACGGAAATATCCTAACAGTTTGTGGGGATGTGACTTGTGAAATAAACCAGTTGACCAGGTGGGTCCAGGGCAAGATTAATGCTTCCTTGCATGAGGGAGTGTTGACTAACCACTGCCTTATAGGACTAATTCTGTAGGATGGGCCTTGATGCCTGTGAAGGGAAAGGACTGTTTAAAAGAAATAAGAACTTGGGTGATAATTATGCTGGGAATTATGCAGTCAATTTGCTTCCTTTATCCAGCAATGACTGACAAATAAGCGATTTGGATGGTTGGCTCTGACCCCCTTTTCCTTTATATTTCTCTTTAGAATGATATAAAAATATTGCTTGATTGAGTGATAGTGGTGGCTCCTCTTTTTGTAAATTCTTTCGTCCTATTATTATTTTTTAAGTGCATGTCCTGGTGGAAGCCATGAATATCATACAACGTGACAGTAGAATAATTCTGCGAGGATTGGGGCAGGGGCGAAATGCAGCCAGCCTCCTGTGCATAGCTGTCAACTTTTCCCTTTTCTTGTAAGGAATCCTATTCGGAATAAGGGAATTTCGCTTAAAAAAAGAGAAAAGTTGACAGCTATGCTCCTGTGTACCTGTGTTCAAGCCACAAACTTCTACCACATACAGCAGTTATCACAATGTCAAAGTAATAAAAATCTCAAGGAAAGCTAGGCAATATTTTTGGGAGAAGGAGAAGTAAACATTTGCATGAGTGAACATAGTTCATTCCTGGTATAGGGCCATCATTCTCACCTTTGGAGCTGTCATTCTCATCCTGGCAATTGCAGATAGCAGCATGGCCAAAATGTTGAACACTTTCCAATAGAGTTAAAGGTCTCAGGGCACTTGATAAATGCACACACACCATTTATCTGGCGGCATTGGCTTTGATTGTGCACATTAGCAGACGATCCTGTTTCCCCACCAAAAGAAAAAAAAAAGTTTACAAGGGGAAACAATAACAAATAATCAGAGCCCAACATTCCTATGTTTCATTACAATTGGCAACATTGTCATTTCACAGTGCAGTGCTGGGAAAGAGACTTCCCCAGGGCTGGGAAGATCATGTGGAGCAAGATTGGAACTACCAGGCCAGATGGAACGCTGGACATCCTTAGATCAAAGCAGTTTCAACTCTTCATTTAGTCAACACTTTTCTAGCCTTAATTCCCACAAGGAAGCCATCTTTTGTGTGATCTCACTGTATACAAGTTGTACAAGTGATAATAAAGTATTTCAATTACTGCACACACATTCAAGTGTAAAGCATCAAGATATCTGACTGTATGTAGGCCCCTACAAGAATAGTAATCACCACCACCACCATCATCACCATCAACCAGGGCTTGAACTGGATAGGAGGATGTGCCTGTGCATGCCACCCCTGGCGCCAGCCCTCCCCCATACAAGCCACACCTCCTCCATTCAGAGTCTTTAAGAAGGTTGGAAAGGAGCTTCTGCATGTGTTTGGCTAATGACATTTGGAAGCCCCTTGGTTAAGTCCAAGGGGATGCAAATGGCACTGTGGTATAAACCACTGAGCCTTGGGCTTGCCGAATGGAAGGTCGGCAGTTCAAATCCAAATGAAGGGGTGAGCCCCCGTTGCTCGGTCCCAGCTCCTGCCAACCTAGCAGTTCGAAAGCATGCCAAAGTGCAAGTAGATAAATAGGTTCCACTCCAGCGAGAAGGTAAATGGCATTTCCGTGCACTGCTCTGGTTCGCCAGAAGTTCGTCATGCTGGCCACATGATCCAGAAAAACTGTATGCAAGCAAAAACCCATTTCCTCAGCCAGTAAAGTGAGATGAGCACCACAACCCCTGAATCGTTCGTGACTGGACTTAACTGTCAAGGGTCCTTTACCTTTACTTTACCTGGTTAAGTCCAGAACTTAACTGATGACTTACCTGGACGAAACAAAAAGCCAAGGGCAAGAAAGAGAAGGTAACAGGTCTTCATGACCATGAGAAGATGAAGACAGATGTTTGGATGGGAACTCTCTATCCCTAAAACAAGAGCCACAAAGAATAAAATATGGTGACTTCTCTCCAAAGCTGTTCATAAATTTAGTGGAACAATGGTGACTGGTGGGATTGGTAGAACAGGTGGCAGGCATCTGTTCTGTTAATTAATCAGTTTTCCACCTACTTCACTCAACAATCTTGCATTATTTCATTATTCCAGGGTACTCTTGCAGACAGATTTGAAGCAGGAGGGAAATGTTTCCTTGCTTTTGCTGGAGGGATTTATAGAGAGTGAAGGAAAGTAGAATTAGCAAGGAGTTCAGGACTGAAGAGGTTCTAGATATGCACAAAATGATAAAATGAAGAAAGTTAAAATGTTAAATGCTAAAAATGCAGAAAGAACTTTTGCAATGAAGGAAGGGAAGGGAGAAACAGAGCTCAGGTTGGTTTATGAATCCATGAAGGGGGAAAGATAGGAGCCAGTTGAAAATATTACCTCTCCTTTTCGGTGTAGCTCGCTGGTCTTGTGGTGGAGGCAATGGGTTGCCTCTTCAGCAACAGGAGGAAAGATATAAAGAGAGGGGATGTGATTTTTTTTTTAAGGCAAAAGGTTGTTGAGGAGATATGGTTAAGTGGAGGAAATATCAAGCAGTTTTCTTGACTTCTAACTAAAAGCGGCTCTGATCCAAAGTACACAATGATATAGGTGGGCAGCCATGATTCAAAGTACACAGAAGTATTGGTGGGCATCAGAAAGGGACAGGGTAGGAGGAAGGATGAAAGAAGAAAGAGGTCTCAGGGTAACCATTTGCCCAAGGACCCAACTTTTCTAAGGTTGGTTTTGTGCGTAGCTCCTGGCCAATTATTTTTAAAAGGGAGCAGTCGCAAGGCAAAGACATGAAAGCACAGGTTATATGGAATTCGAGATTATGAAAAAGCAATGCAGATGTTTGTCTGGGAACTTTATATCCCAATAAGAAAAAGCAATGGAAGAAAGCAGTAACATATTGGCTGGTCACATGGGTACCTGAAAGAGTGTCTCCACCCCCATTGTTCTGTCCAGACACTGAGGTCCAGCGCCGAGGGCCTTCTGGTGGTTCACGTGCTGCGAGAAGCCAAGTTACAGGGAAACAGGCAGAGAGCCTTCTCACTAGTGGCACCTGCCCTGTGGAACGCCCTCCCACCAGATGTCAAAGAGAAAAACAACTACCAGACTTTTAGAACACATCTGAAGGCAGCCCTGTTTAGGAAAGCTTTTAATGTTTAACAGATTATTGTATTTTAATGTTTGGTTGGAAGCTGCCCAGAGTGACTGGGGAAACCCAGCCAGATGGGCGGGGTATAAATAAATGATGATGAGATGATGATGTCCAAACCTCATGAACCAAGTTGCATGGAACTGGTAAGTGTGACATCAAAATATTAGGGAATGCACTGCTGCAACAATGTACAGCGGTACCTTGGGTTACAGACGCTTCAGGTTACAGACGCTTCAGGTTACAGACTCTGCTAATCCAGAAATAGTACCTCGGGTTAAGAACTTAGCTTCAGGATGAGATCAGAAATCGTGCGGAGGCAGTGCGAGGCCCAATTAGCTAAAGTAGTACCTCAGGTTAAGAATAGTTTCAGGTTAAGAACGAACCTCCAGAATGAATTAAGTTCTTAACCCGAGGTACCACTATATGTGCTTTTAAATTACAGTGGTACCTCAGGTTACATATGCTTCAGGTTACATACGCTTCAGGTTACAGAATCCGCTAACCCAGAAATAGTACCTCGGGTTAAGAACTTTGCTTCAGGATGAGAACAGAAATTGTGCTCCAGTGGCGCGGCAGCAGCTGGAGGCCACATTAGCTGAAGTGGTGCTTCAGGTAAAGAACAGTTTCAGGTTAAGAACGGTCCTCCGGAACGAATTAAGTACGTAACCAGGGGTACCACTGTACTTTTAAATAAAATCATTGCTTTCATTTCTCAATCTTCCTTTTTCTTTCCCAAGTATGGGGACATGGTTCACCCCTATAGTCTCTTTTTTAAGATTTAAATTGACTTCTTAGGGAGCAAGGTCTGGATACAAGTTTATTAATAACTTTTTACAAAGGACGTGTGGGTCAGTCACTTACGGACTCATTGTTAAAACCGTGTTTATGGAAGACAATATTACTTGGCTATGAGGGATCACCAAAGAAAATGAACATGTCACAGAGGAGCCCCTGAATATGAAACTTAAGATAGACCCCTTTAGGGAGGTATATATAATGAATGAAAAGCAGGTGCCCATAGCAATCCCAGAAGCATGACAGGCAGACTGCATGGCCTCCTTACATGTAGATGTTGATACTGTCTTGTGGATTCCATATTTGGACATGAGATGCACTTCCATCCACATCCCAAATGGTAATATCTCCCCAACTCATGGCTTGTGTAGTGCTTCCATTGTCCAACAATTTGTATAGCAGACCTTTGGTGGCTTATAGAATTGGCATACAGACTGTCATACAATTTCACCCCATCAGTGTCAAACATAAAAGGAGACACAGTAAACTTTTGGACTATCTGCATTATAGTTTTTATTTTTTATTAACGCATGGTCTTTGAAGATTTACACCAAATGTGCTTTTGTGATCCTTCAGCTGGTGGACAAAACAATGACAATTCCTGGATAACGCTGGTGTTCAGGTAGGAGCTGATGAATCCTCAAGCCAAGTGGCAGCAGAGATGGACCCCATCATTCAGACTCAAAACTAAGATGTTTGGAGATTATAAATTAATATTGACAAATTCACACATATCTTGATAAATTGTAAAATGCTGTTCCTGCTTCCCCCTTCTTCCTCCACTCAGCCCCACTTCTCTACAGATTTTGTGATAATAATAATAATAATACCTTTATTGTCAATGTGTTTATTCGATCTGTGTAGAATAAAATTGAGCCTCCCTCCCCCACAAACACTCAATCTCATAGCACTTTGTGTGCTTGTCCCACAATACACCAACCCCGAAAATCAGTTGCACTATATTATTTTCTGTTCATGAACTTTTAATAATAAAATTATATTTATTTATATGTATCTTTATTGTGTTTCATGACCTCCCTGATTTTGTATGTGAGCTGGAACTTGTCTGTGACTGAAATAATAAATTCATTCATTCATTCATGTATTTATTTAAATATTCTTTTGAACCTGAAAAGAAATAATTGTGAACAAAATATTATGAACATAATGAACAAAAGTCCTCTTATGTCCTACTTGCTAAACAAGTAGAGAAATATATTTATATAAAGATCTTAACCCACCAGATTTGGCAGTGGGAGCAAAACAAAAATTCAAGCATAGGAACAATACTATGGTTTTAGACCTCTCTTCTGTGTTCAGTCGTCTGAGAGCGGGCAATAAATTCCTTACTCAACTAATCAACATACCACAGATGCCCGAAAACTTTGTTGTTGCAATATTCTGCAGCGCTTCAAGTTTCCAAAGTCTCTTCTGTGCTAGCCCCCTTTGGAGCAAGTTGCAGTATTCCACCCTGGATGTAATTAAGACAGACCTGTGGCCAGATCTGATCTCTGCAGGGACCGGTGAAGATGGTGCACTGGCATAAATTGGAAAAATGTCCACCACTTTGGCATTTCCAATTAATTCACTCCTTTTGACATTCAACAAATGCACCTTGCTTTTTTTGTTGGTTGGTTGGTTGGTTGTGGTATAACTCTCACCTTACGCAGCAACGTGTTGTACTGCATTCTCCAATGTCGTTATGTTCTTTCTCACAGCTGTCTTTGCAGACGCCACCCATGTTACCACATTTTTCCTCGCCTATTACCTGAGCAAAGACTGTTCCTCCCAAAGAGAAAAAGAGGAGGAGGAGGAAGAGGAGGAGGAGGAGGAGGAGGAGGAGGAGGAGGAAGAATAAGTTACTAAGAATCCTTTTCTTTCCATTACAACTAGTGAGCTTGAAAACTGCATCTAACTAGTTATCCAGTTGCTTTCTTTTCCTCTTGGCATCATTCCATCATCTGATTGTTGGGTCTTATTGCAAATTCTGTTTTTCCTAAAAACAGTATAAACAAGGGATAGAGAGCCCCAAGGACTGTGGTACAGAACGACGGCTTGTGAAAAATGCTCTCACTGTTGCCAAGGGAAGTTGCTTCCCCATGTCTAGTTGTCATGAAGGGGCAATTATATATTTTAAGGTGGGGGTCACAGTTGGGGAGACCAGCACACTGAGACTTCCCTCCAAGTTGCACCCCATCCAGCTTTTGTTGGAGGTTTCTATTGCCACCAAAAGCAACATTTTCCTAAATTCAATTGCCATGCAGAACACAATTTCTAAGTGGGGCAGTGGTGCTTCAACCTGGCATGGCTGACCCAAGACCTGTTGGCACCTGAAGCATACCATGAAAAGGTACCATCACCCACTAGGGAAGAAGGGGTGAATGAAGGGAGGGAGGAATGAAAAATCTACATTGGGAACAACTGGAACAAATACATAGTTGTGTTTTGCCTAGTCATTTCAGTGTAAAAGTAGCAATCAATGGCCCAACAACTAGCCATCTCCACAAAGGGAATCGTTTCAGTGGAAGAAGCCTAGGGAGTTCTAGGAGAATATGAGCAAGACAGGGAAGTTAGATCCCCAGCAGTGAGCTGAATGCAAACACATTTGGAATACTGGGTACAGCTTTGGTTGCCTAACCTCAAAAGGGAGCTGGACTAATAACTTACCTGGATCAGCTGAGAGGATTAAGGCAATGGCAAGAAGGAAATAGTAACAGGTCTTCATGGCTTTGGTTAGGCAAAGGTCGGTGTTTAGCTAGGAACTCTATATCCCTAAAAGAAGAGATGCCATGACTGAAACAGAATATTTATAGCACTCTGAAAATTGCAAGGGATCCATCTATTTAAGCTAGGGCTGAGCTCACATTTCACAATAAAAAAAAAATCTGATGAGGGTGGTTCCTCCTGAAAAGTTGTGAAATAGCCTCCCAAATTCCACCACCCATGAATTTTGGGGGAAAGATGAGGCTCTAACTTGAATAGCATTTACCAGTACTTTTATTGTACTCCATTCTCTGCCCTTGGAAATAGGGGCCCCTATTTGAGGTTTCATTAGCAAAAATTGCATGACTGCACCCCCAATGCAGTAGTGGACTTTGGGCTTTATAGTTTCAGCAGCGCCCTGTGCAACACTCATTCCCCTCCTCCCGGCCACTTGCTTTCCATTGCCACTTGTTCATCATTGCTGCAGTGTCCCCTGTGGCACCCTCTTGTTCCGGAGCCCAGTGCAGGTAAACCAGTCACATGCCCCTAAATCTGCCTTTGCCCAAGGAAGTCAAAATAGCCCAGCCCCAGACCAGCTCATGAAATTATGGGTGAAAATTTGCTGTTATAAAAAGGAGAAGATCTACTCAAATTCCCTTCACTCACCAGTTTCACTACAATTCTCGATCAGTGTGACTCTTCCCAAGGTGCAGGGGGTCTTGGGCGGAAATGGCAGTGAAGTTCTCACTCTGCTAAAATCCAATCCCTTGAGTGCATCCTTTTTATAGCTACTTCACAGCAGTTACAGCCTTCCTTATGGAACCACATGATCCAAATCTCCACAGAGGATTGGCGCTCCCTGCCTGAGGCATAAAGATCAATTCTGAAGCTCTCACAAGTGCTCCAGGCAAGAACGACCCCTTCACAGGATGGTACAACTGCAACATTCTCTCATTTTGACACTGATATCTCCTCAGTCTCGGCAGAGAGCACATTTATAGTATCTCATGTGCTCTCATGTGCTCTCTATATTATGCTCTCTATATTATGAGATGCTATAAAACAGGCATGTCCAACTCCCAAGAGACTGTGATCTACTCACAGTATTAAAAAACTGGCAGTGATCTATTTACGGAGCTTAAGTTGTTGAGCTTCTTTGGGGGGGGGGTTGTAGTGGATCACAGAAGGTCCAAAGATCAACCAGGATTGACCAGTAGATCACAATCAGCCTCTTGGACGATAGTGCTGCTATAACAGCCTGCACTATTTGCCTCAGGTTATTACTATATTCATCCCAACGTGAAGGATAAAATTATGCTGATGGGTCCCAGATTGGCCTCAAAGTCCAGGATACTGTGGACTTGCAACAGCATAGGCTGTTGCAAGCTTCCTGGGGAAACACACATTGGATTTAACATAAGAAGTTCTAAGACATTATTTCACTCAATTACAACCATTTAAATAAAAATAAAAATGGTTGCATTCTGAGACCCGCATTGCCTTCGAAGACCCATTCATCCTCCGCCTCTGCCCCTTCATAAAGCAAAACATCTTTGTTTGTAAAGATTATATCTTGGCTACAGTACGTACAATGCAATCTGCTTCTTCTTGACTTCTGGGCAATTAAGAAAGCACAGCAAGGTATTTAATGGCATTTCCTGAACCCAATTCAGGGTCCATGATGTCCAGCACTCAGTTTCCTCCAGAGCTGCCAGTCATGAATTAATGGGAAGCTCAGAAAAAGTGCAGAGAAGCAGGAGTCACAGGCATACATTGGCTGCGTGTGTGTGATTTAAGCTCTTTAGAACCCATGAGAGATCATGGTGTATCAACCAACCAACCTAACAAACAAACAAACAAACAAACAAACAATACTGTTCTCAAAGCTCAATATTCTATTAGGAAATCATGGTTAATAAACACAGGTAATGTAGCCCTTCAGATGAGATCCACCTTTTGCCTGCTATGGAGGGTGAGATAAATTTCTTTTTATTGAAGAAGAGAGAGAATATACTGAAACCTCCATAACTTCCCAGATGCCTTTGCTCATATGTAGTGATGTCCACTAGCTGTTCAGTAAATAACCGGAATAAGAAAACCAACTATGTCAGATACTCCATTCTCTCTGTGCAATTAATGGTTTGCATTTTCAGTGAGGTTTGGTGTGTACAGCTTGGCTGCGATATGCTGATGCAGTTATGTTAACCAGGGTTTGAGAAGGCTGCTGATTTCAGTTTCCTCCAGTTTCTCATATCTCCATTTTCAAATTCATTTCAACACCTTTTTGCAGAAGAGTCATCGTAATTCATGCTTGCGGCAGTTGGGTTAATGCCGCCCAGAGTAATAATAATAATAATAATAATAATAATAATAATAATAATAATAATTTATTATTTATACCCTACCCATCTGGCTGGGTTTCCAGGCAGAGGACAGCTTCCAGCCAAATATTAAAAACAATACAGCATCAAACATTGAAAACTTCCCTAAACAGGGCTGTTTCAGATGTCTTCTAAAAGTATGGTACAGTGGTAATTTGGGTTAAGAACTTAATTCATTCTGGAGGTCCGTTCTTAACCTGAAACTGTTCTTAACCAGAAGCACCACTTTAGCTAATGGGGCCTTCTGCTGCTGCTGTGCCACCGCGCCGCGATTTCTGTTCTCATCCTGAAGCAAAGGTCTTAACCTGAGGTACTATTTCTGGGTTAGTGGAGTCTATAACCTGAAGCGTCTGTAACCTGAGGTACCACTGTACATTGTTTTTCTCTTTGGCATCTGGTGGGAGGGCATTCCACAGGGCAGGTGCCACAACCAAGAAGGCCCTCTGCCTGTTTCCCTGTAACTTGGCTTTTCCCAGTGAAGGAACCACCAGAGGGCCCTTGGCGCTGGACCTCAGTGTCGGGGCAGAACGATGGGGGTGGAGATGCTCCTTCAGGCAGCCATGTGACCACCACAATGTGTTACTGCTTTCTTCCATTGCTTTTTCTTATTGGGATATAGTTCCCAGACAAACATCTACATTGCTTTTTCATAATCTCGAATTCTATATAACCTGTGCTTTCATGTCTTTGCCTTGCGACTGATCCCTTTTCAAAATAACTGGTCAGATGAGCTATGCACAAAACCAACCTTAGAAAAGTTGGGTCCTTGGGCAAATGGTTACACTGAGACCTCTTTCTTCTTTCATCCTTCCTCCTACCCTTTCCCTTTCTGATGCCCATCAATACTTCTGTGTACTTTGAATCATGGCTGCCCACCTATATCATTGTGTACTTTGGATCAGAGCTGCTTTTAGTTAGAAGCCAAGAAAACTGCTTGACATTTCCTCCACTTAACCATATCTCCTCAACAACCTTTTGCCTTAAAAAAAATTACATCCCCACATTGCCCAACAATTTTATAAATGTTAGACCAGGCATCCCCAACCTTCGGCCCTCCAGGTGTTTTGGACTACAATTCCCATCATCCCTGACCACTGGTCCTGTTAGCTAGGAATCATGGGAGTTGTAGGCCAAAACATCTGGAGGGCCGCAGGTTGAGGATGCCTGAGTTAGACACTCCATTCTCTCTGTGCAATTAATGGTTTGCATTCTCCGTGAGGTTTGGTGTGTACAGCTTGGCTGCAGTATGCTAATACTGTTATGTTAACCAGGGTTTGAGAAGGCTGCTGATTTCAGTCTCTTCCAGTTTCTCATGTATCCATTTTCAAATTCATTTCAACACCTTTTTGCAGCATTTTCCCTCTTCTTTCAAACAAACAAACAAAAAGCTATCCTCCTGAAAATTCACCAGCATTTTATTGAACATTTCTCAGGACATGTACATTTTTAGATTTGACCTTTGATGGCTCATAAACCTATGTTTTAAAATGTGTTAGGGATAATCATGCAACTTTGTCTTGCCCTTTTCAAATGTAAAAGGTGACACAATAAATACTTTCCCCTTAAACAACAACTTCTTCTTCTTCTTCTTCTTCTTCTTCTTCTTCTTCTTCTTCTTCTTCTTATTATTATTATTATTATTATTATTATTATTATTATTATTATTTTCACAGCAAATATGGTTTGGGGGTCCTCCAGCTGCTGAAAAAGCTATTTCAAAGAGACATTCAAGCTGGAGTTGGTGATTCCTCAATCAGAGTTTCAGTAGATATCAGCTTTCTTTCATCCAATCAAAGGCAAAACTGAGAAGTGTGGAGATCAAAAAGGAATATAGTCAAATAGAAGGAAAAAACCATCCTGACTTTCTGCTGCTGCATTCCATCCCCATGAACAGCATTGCTTAATCTCTTTTCCTTGTGGCCTTCCTTGCACCCTGTTTGAACAAATTCTGAAACCTGGCCTATTTGGGATTGGCCATTATGGGATTGGCCATAAACCATTATGACCAAGCTTCTATTTATGGTTGTGAATTTGTAAAGAAACATTCTACATTGCCATAGCAGGTTTAGACTCCCTAAACCTGTTGCAACCCAGGCCTAGCCAATAAGCAAATTCTGCCCCTTCAGGTTCCTAGGGATAGGTTTTATAGCTATTATAAGATTGTGCATACGCGGCAACTGTTCTGGAAAAAAGGGACATCCCATTTTTCCTGTGCAAAAGGACAGTGTCCAAAATTGCTACCACAATTTTGGACCACACTCTCAGCCTAAAAAAATGCCTTTGGGGGGCAACGATCTTGCATGGCAGCCTAAAACACTTCTTTGGGGGCCCAGCACCCAAAAAAAGTGGTTTTGGGGGGACCGCGGTCTCATGCAGGTCACATGACGCACACAGGAGTGTGGCCCCAAAAGCTGGGATCCCTGTTTTGAGCCGCTTTGTATTGGAGGGTATGGATTATGCAAGCCGTTCTTTCCCAGATTCAATATGCACAAAGGCTTCAAATCAAGAGCGTTCTACCTGTTAGAGTTTGAGGCTAGTATTTTTCTTCGGGGGAAGTGATCAGGGACCACATGCATGTTTGTGGCCAAAGCTGGTGGCGAGTGAGTAAAATGCCTGAAAGTGGATGGCTCCAGCACCTTTATATTCCTTTCCCTTCTTTCTCCCTTCTCCCTTCGCTTTCTCACAAACATACATACATTAGGGTGACCAGAGGTTCCCATTTCCCGGGGACAGTCCCTAGATTTGCAAATCTGTCCCTGGACAAATTCTGTCCCTGGAATGTCCCCGGATTTGCAAATCTGTCCCCGGGAAACGTGGCAGCGGCAGCCTCAGCAGCCCGGAGCCAGCCAGGTAGCACAGTTGGCTCTGGCTGGCTTCAGGAGCTGCTCGCTGCCGTAGTGCCCACCATTTTTCCTCTCCAGAAGTCCCCATATGATGTGTCTTGTGCACAACCCATCATATGGGGACTTCCGGAGAGGAAAAATGGTGTGCGCTCCCGAAGCCAGCCAGAGCCAACTGCGCTACGAGGCTGGCTCCAGGCTGCTGACTGCCACTGCTGCCGCCACTTCCAAATGGGGAACAGGGGACTTCCAGTGGTACAGATCTTTTGCCCCCTTCTCCCTTTGTTTTGACTGATTGGGGAAGGTTTGGGAGTCACGGGAGCGCAGCGCACCGTTGCTCAGTTTTTAAAAATCTGTGCATTTATGTTTCACAGGGTGTGAAAGAAGGGCTTTGCAGCACCTTTATTATTTTTACTTGGTCTGAGTATGTCTGGTCGGGCAAGAAAGATTTACAGCAGGCAGGAACTTCTGAAGGTCGGGTTACAGTGTGAACAAGCTGTAAGAGCTGATTATTTTCGCCCAGTTAACGTTCCTGTGGGAGTAGCCAGGCCACCGGGCTCTCCATGGATTACTATGCCTCCAGGGAGGAGGCGAAGGCGGCGTAGAGACAGGAGGCAAAAGCGGGGTTGTCGGGCTGGCGTCCTGGTAAGATTGCAGAGGAGTCCATCTAAACCACCGCTCCCTAGCATATTTCTTGTTAATGTGAGATCTCTTACCAACAAGATGGACGAATTGAGGCTGCAGGCAGCAAAAAACAGCCTTGTAAAAGATTGCTGCGTTTTAATTGTCATTGAGACATGGCTTCAACCGTCCATACCAGACACAGCTATTCAGTTGGAAGGCTGTGCGGTACATCGTCATGACCGAGTTGTACAGCTAGGGAGAGGAAGGTGCTCCAGAAGGTCATAACCACAGCCCAAAGGATTATTGGTCATCCTCTCCCATCTTTGGAAGAACTGTACGGTTCCCGTTGTCTTAGGAAAGCAAATAACATCCTGCAGGATTCATCTCACCCGGGACACTGTCTGTTTGCACTACTGCCTTCTGGCAGAAGATATAGAAACATCAAGTCAAAGACAAATAGACTGAAAAACAGTTTCTATCCAAGAGCTGTGGCCCTTTTGAATGCTGTAACTCGTTAGTGTGACCTGGGAGTTTGATGGGTGTGGTGTGGGTGTGGCTGGAATGTGGTTTGTTTGGTTGTTGTTGTTGTCTTGCTTTTGTTGTTTTAAGGGATGGCATCCAATTTCGTTGCACTTTGTGCAATGTTGCACTTGTGTAATGACAATAAAGAATCTATCTATCTATCTATCTATACAATATGCATGTGTGCTTGGGCCCAGGGTCTTTTGCCTCACCATCCCCACTACTGACTCGCTGTTGCTACTCAGCTTCAAAAAAGTGTCCCCGGATTCATTGAAAAAAATCTGGTAACCATAACATACGCCGGATTTCTCAAACACACCACATACCTCTACACATCCTGACAGCCCTTCTAAACTAGGGCTGCCATATTCTGAAGTGCAAAAAAAGAGGATGCTATGGTGACTCTCATTTTAAATACCCCCTAGTATATGTAGGCTATAGATGCTATGCTATATTGCTGAGGGGAGCAGGAGAAGAAAAGAGGAAAGCTAGTCTTGAACTACCAGTTATGTCTATGTTTCATCCAGAAAATATAGCAAGGGACATTTTGGCAAATTTTTAAAATCTACCTGGACAGAAAGGTTACCCCTGAAAAAAAGGACGTGTTCTGGAAAAAGAGGACGTGGCAACCCTAATTACCAATCTAACAAGTTTTGCAACTGGCAGCCCATTTTCTGTGAGATGCAGTGATTTGAAGCGATTTGAATCAGTGATTTGGTTCAGCATAACTGCCCTTTGACTAAGTAGGGTTTCTCTTTTGTTTTGTTTTTATGCTTTATTTCAAGTAAAATGTGTAACAGAACAACAGACCTTTTTTTCCATAGGAGGCTCAATTATTTCTTTCAACGCCTGTGAGTTTTCACCATGGCGGGCTCGACATGCAGATGTTTGTTGGGGTTATCAGACTTTACGGGACCTTTATGAGGACTTCCGGAATGTTGATGCATTCCGAATTTCATATCCTTTTGGCTGTTGAGAGAAGATAAGAGCCATAGAGCAAAAAGGAAATCAGGTGCCGGAGAAAGAAGAAGGGAAAATAATAATAATTGAATCATAGAGCTGGAAAGAACATTGGAGGTCAACTATTCCAAACCCTTGTTCAATGAAGATCTGCTGTGGTCTGTCACCAGCTTTAATTTTCCCCAAATCGGTTTCAATACTCCTCATCAATACAAGATCCTGTGCTCTTCCTCTCCTTCTGAATATATGGCAAAGGGAGATTGGGTTCCCTTTGGACAGAAATTTTACCTCTTTATGAACAATGTAGATACCATCTACATCAATGTTCTCCAAAGCCAGGAAGATGGGCGGGCCCAATTACAGGTGTACTATTGGCAAAACCTGTTGGTGTTTCACAACTTTCTGACTAGTTGCAGGACCTTAGCCAGACCTAGCAGAGTAAACGCAGAATCCACGGAAGCAATTGGCAACCTGGCTGCTGACAGGGTAAACGAAGCAGGAACCAGGAACTTGTAGTTAGGTGTTTATTATATGCAGTGGACTATTTACAGGAACAGAACATGGATCTTTAGCTAGCTCTCTCTCACACAACTCTCAACTCCTACACTGACACACAGAACACTGAACACTGTATTCTGAACTAACACATTCCAGTTTAGTGTTGTTAGCCGCCCTGATCCCGGCTTCGGCTGGGGAGGGCAGGATATAAATAAAATTTATTATTATTATTATTTATTAGTAGGTCATTAATTATCACTCCCTTGAGAGAGCTTGACCAGTCATGGAGCTGTCTCCATGCCTCTGAATCTCCAGGCAGACTTACTCCTTCACATAACCTTTTGGCTATCTGCCAAACCTTAATTGACTCTGTGTGAGTAGTTGCATGTACACAGTTACAGATGGGTAGCCGTGTTGGTCTGCCATAGTCAAAATAAAAAGATTCCTTCCTGTAGCACCTTAAAGACCAACTAAGTTAGTTCTTGGTATGAGCTTTCGTGTGCATGCACACTTCTTCAGATAACTGTATCTGAAGAAGTGTGCATGCACACGAAAGCTTATACCAAGAACTAACTTAGTTGGTCTTTAAGGTGCTACAGGAAGGAATCTTTTTATTTTGCATGTACACAGTTTCCTAACATGTACCTCTATTATATTCCAGATCTATTGTTTGTAGAAAGGTTCCACTGATTCAGGTGCAGAGTCCAAGGGTTGAGTGAGGAAGCATCCCATGGAGGTTTGTTTCTGCCCTTCCAGCACTCAAGGTACTCTCTCTACAATCTAATGAAGCGAGTCTACTTCGTCATAACAGATAGCTCATGTATGCTGATGGGAGGATGGGAAGGACCGATTCCCCACTGGAATTCTTGAATTGGATTGAAATATAGCACATAAGAGGAGTAATTCTGGATTACACGACAGGCCTGTCAGTTTTCATGTGGGCTGAACCAGAGGCCTATGGGTTGCTCACAAGCAAAAGAAGCAGATTCAAATGAAAGTTTTAGCCCTACCGTTTCGGATTTGCTTTAAGACCTGTAAAACATTGTACATTGTTGTTGTTGTTTAGTCGTGTCCAACTCTTTGTGACCCCATGGACCAGAGCACGCCAGGCACGTCTGTCTTCCACTGCCTCCCGCAGTTTGGTCAAACTCATGCTGGTAGCTTTGAGAACACTATCCAACCATCTCGTCCTCTGTCGTCCCCTTCTCCTTGTGCCCTCCATCTTTCCCAACATCAGGGTCTTTTCCACGCAGTCTTCTCTTCTCATGAGGTGGCCAAAGTATTGGAGCCTCAGCTTCAGGATCTGTCCTTCCAGTGAGCACTCAGGGCTGATTTCCTTCAGAATGGATAGGTTTGATCTTCTTGCAGTCCATGGAACTCTCAAGAGTCTCCTCCAGCACCATAATTTAAAAGCATCAGTTCTTTGACATCGTACATTAATGTCCTATTTATTTATTTATTTATTGTTTGAAGTCACTGTTTTTACCTTATGCAGCAAGTCATCTTCTCATTACAGATACCATAAGCCACGTATTTGGGTCGGCACCTCTGTTCATTCTCACAATAGCCCTTCAAGCTATGGCACAATTTTTCACTTGCTTGGTCAGCAAAACCTATGCATATGAGAAGAAACATAAGAAATGGAGCAGGACTAGCAAAATACCAAAATATTTCATACTAAGCCAACATTTCTAATCGTACTGCAGCTGCCAATTGGGAAGCATGCCAAATAAAAATAAATATGCCAGCTTGAGTTAAATGCTAACCCATTTTCTCCATTCTTTATTTAAAAAGATCTACAATCATATATGTGGGAACCCAGAAAGGAAGAGGTGGCAGGAAGCCTGGAAGAAGATAATACAGCTGTTATTATAAGGGCTGCCAGGTCAGAACCATCTCAGACCCTGGGATTTCAAGAACCAAATCTGTACAAATTCAGAAAGTGTGAATTAGGAAGGCGTGCTTTTTGTCTAGAGGTGACGGAACAACTTACTTGGATCAAAAAAGAGCACCGAGACAAGGAGAAGAACAAGAGCAGGAAGGTACCAGGTCTTCATAGTTGTGACAGATCAAAGGCTGATGTTCTGTTGAGAACGCCTAGGAACTGGAAACCAAGGGGGAAACCAGACATTGTATTTCTGTGTCATTTAGTTTATATCACTCTGCAGATTGCTGTTCAAACCATAAGGATGGATTTTAAAAGAAAAGAAAGCCTCTCCTCTTCACCTAGGGGAGGTGTTGTGAGCGGGAACCAGCCCCACGCTAGCAGGGGGGCGTGGTCAGCCCCCTGCATCACTGTAGGGTTGGGTTGTGGGCGGGGTTTGAGCCACATTCAAGTGGACGTGGCAGCCTCATGTCCTCACTCTGCTGCCTGGTGCCTTCGGATCTCCCGCACACCCTCCCTTAGGTCATAATTCATGCTTTTGACCTTGCTATGGACCGTGGTTGGTTGCCCTGGTTGACCAGGGGGCCTGGTAGGAATTTTTTCCCTTTTGGCAAATTGGCACCAGCCTCTTGGTTTTTTTGCCTACCTTGTAGCAAATTGTCACAACTTTTCAGGTATTGACAGTTAGGCACTGGAACATCTGTTGTGTGCTGGAGGGCAGGTCATGGCCATCACCTACCCCTCCCCTAGCTGGGTATTTGGTTAAAGGAATCCGGAGGTCGTGGATCCTGTCCAATACCGTGCTGGTGGCTAGGGCCATGGCACGACCCCCAGTGATTTCAGAGGAAGCTTCCAGTTGTATTTGCATCAACAAGCTCCTCCCACTGGGTGTTAACCTTCAAAGGACTCCCCGCTGTGCGGGGTGGGGTCATATGTTGATTGCTGATCCAATGCCTAAGCCAATACCTCTAACATGCTGTAATCAATAAAGTTGTGGCCTTATTTAGCCCATTAACGTGAAATAAATGTGTCTGGTGTCTTATTTATCCCCATGCGGGTGGAGGGTCCTCAACTCACAAAGGAAACCTCCATGTCAAGATAATCCCAAGTTTGTTTTTTTCTGCTGAAAATGCAGACAAATCTTGGATGTTTAGATAGATAGATGATAGATAGATAGATATATATATATAGATGATAGATATTATGCATTTAATTTTGTATATAATTAGTTGGCCTTTAAAAAGAACACTGACTAACAGTGCAGACATAAGTGGGTGCCTCATGGAAGGGGCAATCTTACGCATGCAAAGATCACCTGGATCGGGACAGCCAAAATGCTTAGTCCTTGGCCTTGATCAAGTTGAGTGAAGGTGGTTTGCAGGGGTCTTCTACTCCCATTTGCTTGAATATGTGTTGAACCGACCATATAGTTGGAGATCCTGATAAAACAGGGTCGCTTCCTACACAATGGCTCAAGGTTAGAGCGTTAATGTGTTCAGGAAAACTCCTGCAAGCACCTCAAGTGGATTCTAGGAAAAATATTGGGCAAATATTGGGAGACTTTGCTTGTACGTGGAACACTTCTTCCTTATGCCTCTGTCTGCATGTTTTGGGTGGAAACCAAGACAGTAGACCATTTCAGATGAAGAAAGGCCATGAGCTACGGGTGAATAATGTAACTGATGGTGATGATTTATTGAATTTATATACCGCCCAATACCCAGAGGTCTCAGTGCAGTTCAAAGAATAAAATCAAAATATATACCCACAAAGTACATAATCAAAATAAACAACAACAACACAATAACAACCCCACTCTCAGGGGGGAAAACACATTTCAAAAGGGCATAGGATGATCAGTTACAGAAGTGAAATTGTGATGGCACAATTATTCTGAAAGGAAAGAGTACAATGTGCAGAACTCTTCAACCTTGCTTATAAGAAGCATGAGATCTGGATTTAAATATTTGGGGTTTTAATGGAGTATATCCGAGTAGATGTCATCTATTCTTTGAATTATGATTGATTTTATGCTATAGATTTCTTCAGGAGTGTTCAAGGAGCCCATCTCACCTATGTTGATCCTGTTCAGTGCCACTTCTGCCTACAAAGGTACCTCCCCACTGCTTTCCAGGCCCTGGGCATAGTCACCCCCTGCACAAGTCATACACCACCACCTCTGAAATAGTGACCTGTTTCAGGCTTTTAGCATCACCACCAGCAACAACAAAATGCATGAAGCTCTCAAACCTTCCTCCATACCTCTGGAAAATCCAGAGAAGCATCAAAATCACACCCACCCACTCACCTGTTTCCCAGTATTCCAGTCTTCGCTGGAGAAGCTCAACCAGACTTTTCTCAGAGCATATCAGCCCAAAGTACACACTGTTTCTATTTATAAGCCTCCATAGATTTTATTTCCCTCTGCAGCTATGTTACATCTTGCCCAATCACCTTCCCCAAGGGCTGAGGCTCCTCCCCTTTCTTCGATACCCAAGGGGCTAAAATCAAACAGATGAATCATTCCCTGTTGCTGTGGAATTCTGTTGGTCCTTGAGCAATTCTCTTTAACCTCTCTGGGGAAAAATGTGCAAACCTGGAGTTCAACCACGTTGACTCTAATTATCTTGTGTATTCTGTGAAGTTCTGAAGTTTATAATATAACATTATGTATATTTGACAATGTATGGTTGTGTAAGTAAATATACAGTCATACCTCAGGATAAATGTGCTTCAAGTTAAGTATTTTCGGGTTGCACTCCATGGCAACCCAGAAGTAACGGAGCACGTTACTTCCGGGTTTTGCTGTGCGTGCATGCGCAGACGGTCAAAATGATGTCGTGCGCATGCGCGGAAGCAGCGGACCCCAACCCTCGCACCTGCAGATGCCTGGACGTGAGTTGCGTTCGCTTCAGGATGCAGATGGGGCTCAGGAATGGATCCCGTTCGCATCCCGAGCTACCACTGTACTAGATAAATTAATGGGAAGGATAGAATGGGAGGCTGAAGGTGTGTTGGAAGAGAATGGTGATTGGATGGGAGTTTTGAAAGGGAGTTTGAATATTGGTGTGATGTGAAAAAGTATAATAATAATAATAATAATAATAATAATAATAATAATAATAATTTCTTATTTGCACCCCTCCCATCTGGCTGGGTTTCCCCAGCCACTCTGGGCAGCTTCCAGCAAAGATTAAAAATACATTAAAATGTCAGGATGTCAGGAGTCCAGTTCCCGGATTGAAAACACATATATAGGTGTTTGGCGCACTACTGGGCGTAACATTTACTGTGAACAGAACTTGTTTAACTAAACTATATAGGGAAGGGGCAATGCTGCCATGAACACCACAACTATGATTTAGAATGAAGCTCAAGAGATGCAGGGGTGCTGAATTTTGGTAGTTTTGCCATATGCCCATTTGGTAGTTTTGCCACATGTCCTGGCGTCAGTGTTGTCTGCTGCTCAACCTGCATAAAGATCTCTCTCTTATTTACAAATAAGAGCCTCTATGTGTTTTAGGTGGGAGCCAGGATGGAAGACCATTTGTTTTGCATGCAGAGTATCATGCAGAAAGGTCATGAGATTTTCTTCCTAGACTATAGGAGAATAATGTTATGGATGTTCTGTTACATAAGTGAAATTGTGAAGGCTGATTGCTCTGAAATGAAAGAGCACAATGTGCAGAACTCTTCATGAGGGGCATAGGAGTTGGATTTAAATAATTGGAGTTGTAATGGAGTGCATCTGAACCATCTGTTCTATCAATTACTATTTAAAAGGTTATTTGGTTTTATAGTACAGATTTCCTCCTAGATGCCCAGGATTGTGTACAGACCATTCCTATCTCAAAACCAATGAGACTTGGAATTGACTTGGAATTGAGCCACTTGGCACTAAAGCAGGGGTGGCAAACTTATAGACCTGCTGAGATTGCTGGACTCCACTTCTAATTATCCATGACCATTGGCTATTACGGTTGGGGTTGATCAGAGCAAGAGTTCAAAATAAAAATAGCACTGTTATACAGTGGTTCCGCTCCTTCCTCCTGGGCTGTGTCCAGAAAGTGGTGTTGGGGGATGAGTATTCAGACCCCTGGGCTCTCACATGTGGGGTGCTCAGGGTTCTGTCTTTTCCCTGGTCCTGACTGGAGCAACTGTGCCCCTGAGGGAGCAGGAGCACTATGCCAGTGTGGTGTAGTGGTTAAGAGTGGTAGTCTCCTAATCTGGGGAACCGGGTTCGCGTCTCTGCTCCTCCACATGCAGCTGCTGGGTGACCTTGGGCCAGTCACACTTCTTTGAAGTCTCTCAGCCCCACTCACCTCACAGAGTGTTTGTTGTGGGGGAGGAAGGGAAAGGAGATTGTTAGGCGCTTTGAGACTCCTTAAAGGGAGTGAAAGGCGGGATATCAAATCCAAACTCTTCTTCTTATTCATTTTGTACTCACAGCTGCCCATAGAGGTGCAGGTCAATTCTGTTTCCAGGGTAGCCGTCTACCAGCTCCATCTGGTATGCAGGCTGAGACCCTACCTGCCTGTGGACTGTCTTGCCAGAGTGGTGCATGCTCTGCTTATCTCCTGCTTGGACTACTGCAACACGCTCTACGGGGGGCTACCTTTGAAGGTGACCTGGAAACTACAACTAATCCAGAATGCGGCAGTTAGACTGATGACTGGGAGCGGCCACCAAGACCACATAACTGGTCTTGGAAGACCTACATTGGCTCCCAGTATGTTTCTGAGCACAATTCAAAGTGTTGGTGCTGACCTTTAAAGCCCTAAATGGCCTTGGCCCAGTATACCTGAAGGAGCACCTCCACCCCCATTGTTCAACTTGGACACTGAGGTCCAGCGCCAAGGGCCTTCTGGCAGTTCCCTCACTGTGAGAAGTGAAGTTAAAGGGAACCAGACAGCGGGTTAGGGTCAAAGAAATAAACAACTATCTGACATTTAGAAGACATCTGAAGGCAGCCCATCTAATATAGAATGCTTCTTCCCGTTCTCCTCTGGCGATCAGTCATAGCCGCGTAAGATTGTCTTTCATGAACACAGTCTTAACAGAGAGTCCATAGGTGGCTGTGGAGGCCAATTTTGGATCCACACGTCCTTCCACAGAGGGGGAGGGGACACAAAGTTTTCCGGATGGGAGCTGATCACGGTGAGGGTTTGTCAAATGTGTCTTCCCCTTAGCTTGTTTCTCCCTTTTGTCCTGAGATTGAGCATCTTCACAGTCCATGACGCCTTTGGCAAAGGCTGTTCTCCAGTTGGAGTGCTCACAGGGGGTTCCGCAATGCATCAGAGAGAGTGGCCTCTCCCGGGCCACCAACATCCACATTTTGGAGGACAGCAGAACTAACAAGAGGACCCCCTCCACTGATCATAACACATGAGAAGGTTGGTAGGGAAGAATAAAGTCTTCCGAACATGTGGGGCCTAGATCATTTAGATTTTTAAACACTGACATGACATGAGGACATGAGGACTTAGAATGTTGGAGTGAGTGTCATTCATTCCCTGAAACAAGTTACAGAAAGTTCGTGAAAGTTCCAGAAGCTGCCAGAATGCTGGATTGTTTAGGTGCAAGGTCATCCCTGTGAGAACTGTTTTCCACACATGCACAGCTTACTGGACTGTACTCAGGGACTGTTTAGTCTGCTCCCACCTCTTGGACTGAAAGGATGTGGGGTGGGGGGCAAGGTCTGCAACCAACCAGGGTAAGGTCTGCAACAGTTGAGGGAACCTCTACCGAGAAGCTTGTAAATAGTTTTCTGTAACCACTAAGCTCAAATGACAGTCAAACCATTCTGAGCGTACCTAATAGTTTCTGTGATTTGCTACTACATGTCTGTCTTGGGATTCTTACATGCTGAAGGCTGTGTGTACACCTGCTAATTCAGTGTCTGGTGATTTGGGAAACATGCCAGACCCACGTAAGGTGTTTTTGGTAGTAAAAAAACTCCAACAGGTTATGGGTAATAATAAAATATAATTAATAATAATAATTTTTATTCTTTTCCCCACCCTTCTAGGCTGGGTTTCACCAGCCACTCTGAGCAACCCACAGCACATTAAAAAATTGCAAAACATTAGAGATTTAAAATTGCAAAACATTAGACATTTAAAATTTCCCGATACAGGGTTGCCTTTGGAGGTCTTCTAAAAGTCAGATAGTTGTTTATTTCCTTGACATCTGATGGGGGGGGTGCATTCCACAGGGCGCCCAAAACAAAAATGGCTCCGGAAATGAACTGGCAACCAATTGTATCCATTACTTGCCTGGATAACTGCTGTGTGAATTCAGAAAGTGTGAATTAGGATGGCTTGCCTTTTGCCTAGAGGTGATGGAAGAACTTACTTGGGTCAAAAGAGAGAACCAAGACAAGGACAAGAACAGGAAGGTACCAGGTCTTCATAGCCATGGCACATCAAAGGCAATTGTTTCACTGGCAAATCCTAGGAAATAAAAACCAGGAGGGAAGCTGGAGATTGTATTTCTGTTTATATCACACTGCATATCGTAAGATATTGAGCTATTCCAGATGTAGGGATGAATCTTAAAAGAAAGGAAGGAAATCTTCATGTCAAAATTATCCCCACATATTTGTTCTTCTGTTGGAAATGCAGACAAATCTTTCATATCTTTGAAATAGTTACACGCTTCAGGTTTCCTAAAGTCACCAGAACATCAGTAGATACATCTAATTCATTGCCCTCACAGCCACAATCAGCTGTATACATTTTGGCTTTCATTCCTCCCTGAGGTAGTGCCTCTATTTCAGGGTTTTACCATCATGACCACCACCAACAAAATGCATGATGCCCCCAAGCCATACTCCCCAAACCCCTTAAAACTCTTTACTGTATTATTCGCCCCATAGGGCGCACCGCCCCATAGGACGCACCTAGGGTTTTTTTTTGGGGGGGGAATAAAGGAAAAAAATTATTTTCCCCCAGACACGGGGCTGGCGCGGGGGAAGCCCAAGCTTCCCCCGACCCCAGCCCCCAGAACAGCCTGCAATCCGCAAGCCTAGGGAGCGGCGTCTCCCCAGGCTTGCGGAGAGCTGTGCGAAGCCCCGGTGGACTCTTCAGCGCTCCCCAGACTTCGGAATGCAGGCAGCTCTGCGCAACCCTAGGCGCGCCGGGCTCCTGAGTGTTGTGCAGAGCTGCACAACGCCCAGGAGCTCATGGTTTCTGCAGGTCATTGGGCAAAATACTTCACTAAGTGAGTCTCTTTAACCTCATAGAATCATAGCACTGTAGATTTGGAAGGGACCCCAAAGGTCACCAACCCAACTCCCTGCAATGCAGGAATCTCAGCTTAAGCCTCCATGACAGAGGGCCATCCAACCAGTGCTTAAAAGCCTCCAAGGAAGGAGAGCCCACCACCTTTTGTGGGAGTTTGTTCCTTTGTTGGACAGCTCTTAGCGTCAGACAGTTTTGCCGTATGTTTAGTCGGAATCTCCTTTCTTGTAACTTGAAGCCACTGGTTCGAGTCCTACCCTTCAGGGCAGGAGAAAATAAGCTTGTTCCTTCCTCTGTGTGAGGGATATTTGAAGATGGCTATCATATCTCCTCTTGGTCTGCTCTTTTCCAGGCAATATATACCCAGCTTCTTCAAGAGCTCCTCATAAGGCTTGGTTTCCAGGTTGGTTGCCCTTCTCTGCATACATACCTCCTAAACAGTTTCTTCCGGATGAATGAACTAGGCTATGTTAAGATGAATGCACTAACAACCCCACTTCAGACTTTTCCATATTTTTTGTCATTGTTGGCACCCGTCTGTTTCAAGAGACAACAGGGTCAAAGCCAAACCGCCAGAGAATCACAGCACCCACTGTGGCTGCAGAGACCTGTAACAAATAACTGCTGCCTGCCATGTTGCTTTTGTTGCATTATCAGCAATTATGTGATGGCCTGCGATTCAGACTTGGATGCTGAACCTGAGGGATCCCAGCCTGTACAGAAGTCCCCGCCTCCAGAAGCAGCTGAGCCGGGGCTGGGGCATGAGCCTGATGGGTCCTCACCTGTGCTGGATCCTTAGGTGCAGGCATCAGCTGAGTCTGCTCTGACTCCTGAGGTGATGGAGGACCCATTGCCTGCAGGTGCTCCACTCTCAGCCCTGTCAGGGGAAGCTGGGGTTGCCTCTGGGTCCGGTGACCCTCCAGCCTCTCCTAAGCTACAGAGGCTCAGGGCAGAGAGGCAGAGGGAACTAAGTTCCCTCAGGAGGAGTGCTCGCCTTCAGGCCAGGAGAGGCAAGTCAACAGAGGATTGGGGTTGCCCTATGCCTCAGGGCAGATAAAAGCCAGCCAGCCCCAGGTTGCAGGAGCAACATTGTTGGTTGCTAGTACCTGCCTGAACTCCTGACCTGCCCTGGCTCCCTGCTTCCATGCCTGTCTCTGACTTCATTCGACTCCCTGCCCTGCACCCAGCTTCAACTGCTACAGACTGCCTCCACGTTGCACCTTTGACCATGGACCGGACTTGGACCTCACCTCTTGAGTAACCCATGGTACCAGCACAGATTAAGTGAATTCTCTAGGCCGCAAGTCTGGGCCTTGTATATGGAGGTCCTGGGCTGTCCAGATGACAATACCCTGCTGAGGGTCTCACTGATGTGGTCCAAAGGAAAGCAGGCCATGAGAACACAAACGTCTGGATTGTAGTCATCTAAGTTTTACTATAATAATAATAATAATAATAATAATAATAATAATAATAATAATAATTTATTTATTCCCCAGCCACTCTGGGGAGCTTCCAGCAAATATTAAAAATACAAAAATAAAATAAAATCAAACATTAAAAACTTCCCTAAACAGGGGTGCCTTCAAATGTCTTCTAAAAGTCAGATAGTTGTTTTTCTCTTTGACATCTGGTGGGAGGGCGTTCCACAGGGCGGGCGCCACTACTGAGAAGGCCCTCTGCCTTGTTCCCTGTAACTTTGTTTTTCTCAGTGAGGGAAATGCCAGAAGGCCCTCAGCCTTCATTAAAATTTATAGACCTAAACAAGGCATGCTTTCTCACCTCAGTGGGTCTACTGTGAGCTTGACTTAGTGGGATGGAACACTGTGCTTCTATTAATCAATTCAAAGTGCTGATTATGAATAGAGGATAGGGATTTTTCCACACTACTTAAACTCTGTCATTAGGATGATGAGGTGATGACAAGACACCTGCTTTGCCACAGATTCTCTCCTTAAAGACTTCCTTGTACCTTTTCTGCTTAGAACAAACTTGAAACCAAGAGTGGGATAGGAGAGCTGAAAAAATATTGCATCTGGCATGCAATGCACCTCTTGTGATTAAGATAGTACGTGGGTAAAGGTAAAGGGACCCCTGACCATTAGGTCCAGTCATGACCGACTCTGGGGTTGCGGCACTCATCTCGCTTTATTGGCCAAGGGAGCTGGCATACAGTTTCCAGGTCATGTGGCCAGCATGACTAAGCCGCTTCTCGTGAACCAGAGCAGCACACGGAAACGCCGTTTACCTTCCCGCCGGAGCGGTACGTATTTATCTACTTGCACTTTGATGTGCTTTCGAACTGCTAGGTTGGCAGGAGCAGGGACTGAGCAATGGGCGCTCGCCCCGTTGCAGGGATTCAAACAGCCAATCTTCTGATCAGCAAGTCCTAGGCTCTGTGGTTTAACGCACAGCACCACCCACATCCCATAGTACATGGGTAGATGGGTTTAAAAAACCTAGGATACAAAATTTCATTTACCAGAAGCAATGTACAGTATTTAGTGTTAACTCTGGAAGTGTTTACTTGATTCTGACTAAATTAAACCTCCTAGAGCAAAATATATCTAGGAGGTTTAGTTAATGCTAAATGAGCCACCTTACCTGCTAGAGAACCATGAACATTTGTGTCCTGGGTTTTTCAGGCTCATCTATCCATGTACCACCTGCAACCCAAGGGGCACCTTGGTTTCTAGATGTGAAATATATTGGCATTATATTCAGCTCTCCTTCCCCACAGCAGAGCTATTTGACAGGCTGACCCACCTTCTCCCCAACATAGCCTAGACATAAATAAGCATTTGGCTTACCGGAGAACGTTTAGACTCCCTAAAGGTTGAGGTACAGTCCTAGCAGTCCTCCATCTTTTCAACCTACTAAGGATCTTTAAAAAAGTATTTCAAAGATTTCCCTGTGGGGGAAATTGTCCTGGTGGCCATCAGCAAAAGTGGGTAGAGCAAAACCAAAGTGGGTGGGTACACCTCCTTCTTCTTTTTCCTCTCTTCTTTCTCTCCTTCCCCTTTCTCTCTCTCTCATACACACACACACGGAAACATTCACCAAATTTATGAAAAACAAAGGCCACAAATCATCCACCTTTACAAAGAGCTACCAAACCAATCTGTCAAGTTTTGCAACTGGCAGCCCATTCTCTGGGAGATGCTGAAAATCAGTTATTTGATTCAGTGTAGCTGAACTTGGGCAAAAAAAATGAGAGGCACAAATACAAGATGGGTGACACCTGGCTTGAGAGCAGTACATGTGAAAAGGATCTAGGAGTCTTGGTTGACCACAAACTTGACATGAGCCAACAGTGTGACGCGGCAGCTAAAAAAGCCAATGCAATTCTGGGCTGCATCAATAGGAGTATAGCATCTAGATCAAGGGAAGTAATAGTGCCACTGTATTCTGCTCCGGTCAGACCTCACCTGGAGTACTGTGTCCAGTTCTGGGCACCACAATTCAAGAAGGACACTGACAAACTGGAACGTGTCCAGAGGAGGGCAACCAAAATGGTCAAAGGCCTGGAAACAATGCCTTATGAGGAACGGCTAAGGGAGCTGGGCATGTTTAGCCTGGAGAAGAGGAGGTTAAGGGGTGATATGATAGCCATGTTCAAATATATAAAAGGATGTCACATAGAGGAGGGAGAAAGGTTGTTTTCTGCTGCTCCAGAGAAGCGGACACAGAGCAATGGATCCAAACTACAAGAAAGAAGATTCCACCTAAACATTAGGAAGAACTTCCTGACAGTAAGAGCTGTTTGACAGTGGAATTTGCTGCCAAGGAGTGTGGTGGAGTCTCCTTCTTTGGAGGTCTTTAAGCAGAGGCTTGACAACCATATGTCAGGAGTGCTCTGATGGTGTTTCCTGCTTGGCAGGGGGTTGGACTCGATGGCCCTTGTGGTCTCTTCCAACTCTATGATTCTATGATTCTACCCTTTCAACTAAGTAGGCATTTTTGTTTCTTTTCTTTACATTTTATTTTTCTGTTCACATAAAATGTACGATGGGATGGCTGATCTTTTTCAATGAAAATATTAACTATTTTTTTTCATTAAAGGGGTAGTTTTGCGCTGAGAGGGTGTTGGTTTGCGTGTTGGTTTGGGTATTGGCTTGAGTGTTGGTTTGGGTATTGGTTTGGGTGTTGGTTTGGGTGGCTTAGGTTTCCCAGGAGATGTAGGAGGCCTCTTGGTGGGTCCTGGTGGCTTTCCAATGGGTCCATGAGGTTTGACCACTTGAACCAAGTCAGGTCTGTCAGAGAAAGACAATTTGGTAAATAAGTTTGCTGTTAATAATAATAATAATATTTTTTTTTTATTTATACCCCGCCCTCCCCAGCCAAGGCTGGGCTCAGAGCGGCTTACAAGCAATAATAAAAACAAGTTGAATGATTACAACTTAAAAACAAAATTAAAATGCAACATTAAAATGAAATGTAGCCTCAACGCAGGAGGAGAAGGCAAGAAAAAAAGAAAGAGAGGGGGGGGGGAATCAAATTGGCTCCAAGCCAAAGGCCAGGCGGAGCAACTCTGTCTTACAGGCCATGCGGAAAGAAATCAGATCCTGCAGGGCCCTGGTCTCATGAGGCAGAGCGTTCCACCAGGCTGGAGCCAGAGTTGAAAAGGCCCTGGCTCTGGTTGAAGCCAATCTAACTTCCTTAGGGCCCGGGACCACTAGGGTGTTGCTATTTATGGACCTTGAGGCTCTCCGTGGGGCATACCGGGAGAGGCGGTCTTGTAGGTACGAGGGAGGGTCCTAGGCTGTGAAGGGCTTTAAAGGTCAAAAGCAGCACCTTAAATATGACCCTGTACTCCACCGGGAGCCAGTGCAGTTTGAAAAGCAGTGGGTGAATATGCTCCCATGGCAGAGACCCCGTCATTTTTTACAGTGTCTTCTTACGGCATGTAACAAAATTCAAAAAAAAGTGGGGAGAGACTGGGACTTTCAAAGCCCCACAAGATGGTTCAGAGTTTTCTTTTCTTTTCGTGTGTGTGTGTGTGTGTGTGTGTGTGTGTGTGTGTAACCAGTGTGAAGCAGCATGTGCCACTGTTGCATCACTGTTGAGAGAAGGCATTGATCCTGTGGAGTGGGATGTCAGAAAGGAAGGAGATCCAGACAGCACAGGGTCTGCTTGAGGTCTGCCCGATACCTGCCTGGTAACCTTTCCCCTAAAATCCCTAGATCCCTCTGGGCCATCTAACCTGATTAATGCATTTCTCAACCCAAGCTCAGGATGAATCCTGCTCAATAGACCCAACTTGTCTTGGGATTTGGCCGCATCTGGTGCACAGTCCAACAAAAGACAGTTAAAAGCATTATCTCAATGAGTGATCTCAGGGTTGCTAAGGACTAGGTCATTCAGCAGTCAAATAACTAGGTAAACACTATGAACTGTGCCAGTCACAGTGACAGTCCCGCCAGGGTCTCTGCTGCCAGTTTTCAGATCTCAGACTGAGTTGGACATTATAGATGCTCTTCCATATTGTTTATTAAAGCACTTATTAAATCATTACATTTTCTGTCATACAATAGGTTGGTGCTATCTTTTTTGTTTTACTATTCTAGAAATGACTGCAGATTTTATTTGAATAGATAGAATAGTGGTATTAAAGAGATAGAAATGTTTATGTTAAAAGAAATGTTTTAGCACAACCATTTTTGACTCAAACATTCTTTTTGACCCAAGAAACATTACTCATTAATGACACATTGATCTATTTAGTTTTTGTGATTCTTGTTCTCACCTCAGGCAGCAAACCCATTGCTCAGCACATGTTCCGATGGCCACATAATCACCATAGCAGTTATAGGAGGCACAGTGGCCACGAAAGGCATTGCACGTGGCCTGGTCTACTATATTACCAAAACCTATTCACATGATAACAAAAACAAGAAATGGAACAGGACTATTCATTAATTTAGTATTATATTTATTTCACTCTTAGGTTTCAGGGTGGTTCACTATATGAAATAATACCAAATACCTAGTACTAAGCTGCTATTTCTACCTCTACTACAACTGCCAATGGTGTTTTCTGTATACAGTGCCTTAGAGTGGTGGGCAGGGGGGCACACACAACTTTCCATGAGTGGCTGGGGCAACTCAGCCAGATGGGTGGGTTATAAATAATAACATCTTTGTTATTATTCTTTAAAAATGAAATATTACTAATAACTAAATAATAGTTAATTTAATAAATTTAATTTTATTATTTATACTCCTCCCATCTTGCTTGGTTGCGCCAGACATTTTGGACCATATAAAAACAATAAAACAAGCATTAAAAACTTCACAATGCAGTTCTGCCTTCAGGTGTCTTCTAAAAGTTGTGTAGTTCTTTATCTCTTTGACATCTGATGGGAAGGCATTCCATAGGGAATGTGCCACTAACCCTAACCAGAGACACCTTCTGCCTTTTTACGAAACCTTCTTCCTCACCTCAGCCTTGGCCATATCCATTGTACGAGAGCCCCCCCCCCCGCCCAACTTGTTACAATTTTTTTTTTGGGGGGGGGTTCTACCTCTATCTCAGAGAATGCCCACTCTTGGGCCACCATAACCCAAACCTCCATTGGTGTCCAAATGTCAAGGTGGCCCCATCTGTTGATCTAAACATCCAATAAGGTCTGTGGAGGAATGAGACATTATTCCAAACGATTGAGGCCTAGGTCCTTTAAGACTTTAAACACTGCTGTGTGCACTTCGAGTGGGAATTGGAAACGAACTGGCAATCAACTGTACACAATACTTGGGTGTAGTCCAAAACTGAGAGGTTTTCTTCTATCTAGAGGTGATGAAAGAACTTACCGGTACTTGGATCGGAAAAGAACACGAAGACAAGAAGGTACCAGGTCTTCATAGTTATGATAGGTCAAGGTGAGATGTTTGGTGAGGGGGTTTGTTGTACCTAGGAAGTAGAAACCAAGGGGTAAATATGAGGCTATGGGGTATCTCCACCCTCCTTTAGGTTGTAGAACTCTGTAGATTGCAACTTACTGAGTTATTCAATCCATTGGAGTGGGCTTATTTATTTACAAGAAATCAAGATTCTCCCCACAACCTTGTCTTTCTGCTAAAAATGCAGAGAAACCTTGCATAATATATGAATGGCTGTGCACTACCCCAACAAAGCAAACACTTGCAGTCATTGTATACCAACAAGGCAAGAGAGTGCCTTGGGTGAATGTGCTATGCTTCATCATTCAAAGCTTGGTGGGAGGGGCAGAAGAATTTGTGGCAACATCTTTGTGCCTTCCATGCAGTTCTGAACATATTGCTCCAGATCAGAAGCCTTGGATAGTGATTCCTGAGTGTTCTGTCTGCTGCTCAGCCTCTACTGTTACCTAGATGAATAATTAAGCTCCTCTGCAACCTTGCATATTTTTGGTAGAAGAGTGGAAGGAGGCCATTGCTATTGCAAGCAGAGTGTAATAAAGAATGGTCATGTGATTTTCTGCTTGAACTATAAGAGAATGATATAATCAATGACCTGTTGCTGAAGTGAAGTTATGATGCCACATTATTCTGAAAGCAAAGATTATAATGTGCAGAACTCATGAACCTTGCTTCATGAGAAGCATTAGAGTTATATTGAAATATTTAGGATTCCAATGGAGTGCATCGGAACAAATGCTATCTGTTCTTTGAATTGTTTTCAAAGGGGCTCTTTGTTTTTATAATACAGTGGTACCTCTTGTTACATACGCTTCAGGTTACAGACTCCGCTAACTCAGAAATAGTTCTTCAGGTTAAGAACATTGCTTCAGGATAAGAACAGAAATCGTGCTCCGGTGGCGCAGCGGCACAAGGAGGCCCCATTAGCTAAAGTGGTGCTTCAGGTTAAGAACAGTTTCAGGTTAAGAACGGACCTCCAGAACGAATTAAGTACTTAACTCGAGGTACCACTGTACACATTTCCTCCTGTGTACAGGCCATTCCTATCCTGAAATTGAGTTTTAACTTTCTTGGAATTCATAGAATCATACAATTGTAAAGTTGGAAGCGACCCCCAAGAGACATTTATTCCAACCGCTTGCAATGCCAGAATTCAACTTACATTTCTATGACACTTTATATTTTTACAAAACAAAAAAACCAAAAACAGCAACTCTCAGGGTTCTTATGGAATGGGAATTGACCCATTTTTAGCATTAAGGTATGGGTAGCTAACTTATAGCCCTGCAGAGCTTGCTGGTCTCCAACTCCCATCAACCCTGACCATTGGTTATGATGACTGGAGTTGATCAGTGCTGGTGTCCAACAACATTTGAAGGGCCACAGGTTCCTCACTCCTAAGTTAGACAACTGACCAACCCACTACACCTAACTCATTTTGAGCTGGTGAACTGGCATGGCCATTTCTCTGTTTTTATTGGGTAGAGCAGGGGTCTGCAACCTTTAAGACAAAAAGAGCCACTTGGACCCGTTTCCAAAGGGGAAAAAAACTGGGAGCCGCAAAACTCGTCATTATAAAAATAACTTTTTTCTCACTTTTTATTATTTCTTTGTTTGACCCCTCAGAATTACTCCTCCTCATAGAAATAAACGTTAAATTAACAAGTTACCTTTTTTGTGTGTGTATTCTTCACTCCCCTTCAAAACAGTGACCAGCGTACATGCCCCCTTTCAATGCAGTGACCAGCGTACATGCCACTTACAATGTAGCGGGTGGGCGGGTGGGAAGGTGACGTTGGGACAGTGCGTGACTAACGCATGCACCGCCCCCATGCGACGTCACAGCCAGTACAGTGCCCGCCACAGTGGGGAGTGTTGGGGCGCACAATGCACCTCCTCCCCTCGCTAGTATCCACCCCGGAGCCGCGGCAAAGGTGTAAAAGAGCCACATGCGGCTCCGGAGCCGCGGGTTGCAGACCCCTGGGGTAGAGGAATAATTCTGAATCGTTTCTTGGAAATGGGAAATTTTCCTTCTGTAATAGGTGCCCAGATGCCCATTGGAAATCTTCAAGCAGGGCATAAATGTCCACCCAACAAATGGTGCTCAAAGGAATAATGAACGGATCTATTTTACCCCACCATGATCACTAGCATGGTGTCCCCAAACCATACCTCCCCCACCAAGCCTCTTGAAAATCTACTATTAAAAAGTGGAGAGAGGTCTCCAAATCTTACCAACTCGTTCTCCTGTTTGCCTTCAAGTTCCAGAGATGATCAGCTAGGCATATCAACAGAAAGCGCACTCTGTTACTCCATATATGCACACCATAGGTTTTATTTCCCTCTGCAGCTATAATAATGATAAGTTATAATAATTTATTATTTATACCCCGCCCATCTGGCTGGGTTTCCCCAGCCACTCTGGGCAGCTCCCAACTGCATATTAAAACACAATACAGGATTAAACATTAAATATCGTAATATAGCAAGAGGTTGCCACTGTTATGTAAATTATGCATTTAATTTTGTATATAATTAGTTGGCCTTTAAAAAGAACACTGACTAACAGTGCAGACATAAGTGGGTGCCTCATGGAAGGGGCAATCTTACGCATGCAAAGATCACCTGGATCGGGACAGCCAAAATTCATGCATAAATTCATACAATCTGGGTTACTCCTCTATCCTTATGAAGAAGTAACTTATCTTCTAAAGGCATGTTCGCCTGAACATGATGTGCTGTCTATGTGGATGTACATGCACAAATGTCCCCAAGGCATCTCACTCCAAATGCTTAGTCCTTGGCCTTGATCAAGTTGAGTGAAGGTGGTTTGCAGGGGTCTTCTACTCCCATTTGCTTGAATATGTGTTGAACCGACCATATAGTTGGAGATCCTGATAAAACAGGGTCGCTTCCTACACAATGGCTCAAGGTTAGAGCGTTAATGTGTTCAGGAAAACTCCTGCAAGCACCTCAAGTGGATTCTAGGAAAAATATTGGGCAAATATTGGGAGACTTTGCTTGTACGTGGAACACTTCTTCCTTATGCCTCTGTCTGCATGTTTTGGGTGGAAACCAAGACAGTAGACCATTTCAGATGAAGAAAGGCCATGAGCTACGGGTGAATAATGTAACTGATGGTGATGATTTATTGAATTTATATACCGCCCAATACCCAGAGGTCTCAGTGCAGTTCAAAGAATAAAATCAAAATATATACCCACAAAGTACATAATCAAAATAAACAACAACAACACAATAACAACCCCACTCTCAGGGGGGAAAACACATTTCATAAGGGCATAGGATGATCAGTTACAGAAGTAAAATTGTGATGGCACAATTATTCTGAAAGGAAAGAGTACAATGTGCAGAACTCTTGAACCTTGCTTATAAGAAGCATGTGATCTGGATTTAAATTTTTTGGGTTTTAATGGAGTATATCCGAGTAGATGTCATCTATTCTTTGAATTATGATTGATTTTATGCTATAGATTTCTTCAGGAGTGTTCAAGGAGCCCATCTCACCTATGTTTATCCTGTTCAGTACTACTTATGCCTACAAAGGTACCTCCCCATTGCTTTCCAGGTCCTGGGCATAGTCACCCCCTGCACAAGTCATACACCACCACCTCTGAAATAGTGACCTGTTTCAGGCTTTTAGCATCACCACCAGCAACAACAAAATGCATGAAGCTCTCAAACCTTCCTCCATACCTCTGGAAAATCCAGAGAAGCATCAAAATCACACCCACCCACTCACCTGTTTCCCAGTATTCTAGTCTTCGCTGGAGAAGCTCAACCAGACTTTTCTCAGAGCATATCAGCCCAAAGTACACACTCTTTCTCTTTATAAGCACTCCATAGATTTTATTTCCCTCTGCAGCTATGTTACATCTTGCCCAATCACCTTCCCCAAGGGCTGAGGCTCCTCCCCTTTCTTCGATACCCAAGGGGCTAAAATCAAACAGATGAATCATTCCCTGTTGCTGTGGAATTCTGTTGGTCCTTGAGCAATTCTCTTTAACCTCTCTGGGGGAAAATGTGCAAACCTGGAGTTCAACCATGTTGACTCTAATTATCTTGTGTATTCTGTGAAGTTCTGAACTTCATAATATAACATTATGTATATTTGACAATGTATGGTTGTGTAAGTAAATATACAGTCATACCTCAGGATAAATGTGCTTCAAGTTATGTACTTTCGGGTTGCACTCCATTTGCTGTGTGTGCATGCGCAGACGGTCAAAATGATGTCGTGCGCATGCGCGGAAGCAGCGGAACCCAACCCTCGCACCTGCAGATGCCTGCACGTGAGTTGCGTTCGTTTCAGGATGCGGACGTGGCTCAGGAACGGATCCCATTCGCATCCCTAGGTACCACTGTACTTGATAAATTAATGGGAAGGATAGAATGGGAGGCTGAAGGTGTGTTGGAAGAGAATGGTGATTGGATGGGAGTTTTGAAAGGGAGTTTGAATATTGGTGTGATGTGAAAAAGTATAATAATAATAATAATAATAATAATAATAATAATAATAATTTATTATTTGCACCCCTCCCATCTGCCCACTCTGGGCAGCTTCCAGCAAAGATTAAAAATACAATAAAATGTCAGGATGTCAGGAGTCCAGTTCCCGGATTGAAAACACATATATAGGTGTTTTGCTCACTACAGGGCGTAACATTTATTGTGAACAGAACTTGTTTAACTAAACTATCAAGGTGGGTTGATTATGTTAGATCAATTCAATGATTTCTTTTTATAACAAGAGATATAAGCATATTGTTTCCAGATAGGGAAGGGGCAATGCTGCCATGAACACCACAACTATGATTTAGAATGAAGCTCAAGAGATGCAGGGGTGCTGAATTTTGGTAGTTTTGCCATATGTCCATTTGGTAGTTTTGCCACATGTCCTGGCGTCAGTGTTGTCTGCTGCTCAACCTGCATAAAGATCTCTTTCTTATTTACAAATAAGAGTCTCTATGTGTTTTGGGTGGGAGCCAGGATGGAAGACCATTTGTTTTGCATGCAGAGTATCATGCAGAAAGGTCATGAGATTTTCTTCCTGCACTATAGGAGAATAATGTTATGGATGTTCTGTTACATAAGTGAAATTGTGAAGGCTGATTGCTCTGAAATGAAAGAGCACAATGTGCAGAACTCTTCATGAGGGGCATAGGAGTTGGATTTAAATAATTGGAGTTGTAATGGAGTGCATCTGAACCATCTGTTCTATCGATTACTATTTAAAAGGTTATTTGGTTTTATAGTACAGATTTCCTCCTAGATGCCCAGGATTGTGTACAGACCATTCCTATCTCAAAACCAATGAGACTTGGAATTGAGCCACTTGGCGCTAAAGCAGGGGTGGCAAACTTATAGACCTGCTGAGATTGCTGGACTCCACTTCTAATTATCCATGACCATTGGCTATTACGGTTGGGGTTGATCAGAGCAAGAGTTCAAAATAAAAATAGCACTGTTATACAGTGGTTCCGCTCCTTCCTCCTGGGCTGTGTCCAGAAAGTGGTGTTGGGGGATGAGTATTCAGACCCCTGGGCTCTCACATGTGGGGTGCTCAGGGTTCTGTCTTTTCCCTGGTCCTGACTGGAGCAACTGTGCCCCTGAGGGAGCAGGAGCACTATGCCAGTGTGGTGTAGTGGTTAAGAGTGGTAGTCTCCTAATCTGGGGAACCGGGTTCGCGTCTCTGCTCCTCCACATGCAGCTGCTGGGTGACCTTGGGCCAGTCACACTTCTTTGAAGTCTCTCAGCCCCACTCACCTCACAGAGTGTTTGTTGTGGGGGAGGAAGGGAAAGGAGATTGTTAGGCGTTTTGATCCAAACTCTTCTTCTTCTTCTTCTTCTTCTTCTTCTTCTTCTTCTTCTTCTTCTTCTTCTTCTTCTTCTTCATTTTGTACTCAAAGCTGCCCATAGAGGTGCAGGTCAATTCTGTTTCCAGGGTAGCCGTCTACCAGCTCCATCTGGTATGCAGGCTGAGACCCTACCTGCCTGTGGACTGTCTTGCCAGAGTGGTGCATGCTCTGCTTATCTCGCACTTGGACTACTGCAACACGCTCTACGGGGGGCTACCTTTGAAGGTGACCTGGAAACTACAACTAATCCAGAATGCGGCAATTAGACTGATGACTGGGAGCGGCCGCCAAGACCACATAACTGGTCTTGGAAGACCTACATTGGCTCCCAGTATGTTTCTGAGCACAATTCAAAGTGTTGGTGCTGACCTTTAAAGCCCTAAATGGCCTTGGCCCAGTATACCTGAAGGAGCACCTCCACCCCCATTGTTCAACTTGGACACTGAGGTCCAGCGCCAAGGGCCTTCTGGCCGTTCCCTCACTGTGAGAAGTGAAGTTAAAGGGAGCCAGACAGAGGGTTAGGGTCAAAGAAATAAACAACTATCTGACATGTAGAAGACATCTGAAGGCAGCCCATCTTGTTTCTCCCTTTTGTCCTGAGATTGAGTATCTTCAAAGTCGATGACACCTTTGGCAAAGGCTGTTCTCCAGTTGGAGTGCTCACAGGGGATTCCGCAATGCATCAGAGAGAGTGCCCTCTCCCGGGCCACCAACATCCACATTTCGGAGGACAGCAGAACTTACAAGAGGACCCCCTCCACTGATCATAACACATGAGAAGGTTGGTAGGGAAGAATAAAGTCTTCCAAACATGTAGGGCCTAGATCATTTAGATTTTTAAACACTGACATGACATGAGGACATAGAATGTTGGAGTGCGTGTCATTCATTCCCTGAAACAAGTTACAGAAAGTTCGTGAAAGTTCCAGAAGCTGCCAGAATGCTGGATTGTTTAGGTGCAAGGTCATCCCTGTGAGAACTGTTTTCCACACATGCACAGCTTACTGGACTGTACTCAGGGACTGTTTAGTCTGCTCCCACCTCTTGGACTGAAAGGATGTGGGGTGGGGGGCAAGGTCTGCAACCAACCAGGGTGAGGTCTGCAACAGTTGAGGGAACCTCTACCGAGAAGCTTGTAAATAGTTTTCTGTAACCACTAAGCTCAAATGACAGTCAAACCATTCTGAGTTGGCAGGGAACAGCCATCGGAGCTAGAGGCGGAGGGAAGGCTCTAGAGGGATGCCGGAGAGGGTCCCAGTAGGGAGAGGGGCAGCCCATTTGCTGGGGAAGCAAATCAGCATAACACCAGTGGAGAAGGGGGGCAGATGGGGGAATCGGAGAGGAGGCTCCAAGACTCCTCACCGGAGACCAGCGGAGAGAGTACGGGTCCTCCGCTGCCCACACCCTCCCTGCGCAGAAGGCTTCCATGCAGGGAGACTAGGTGGAGACTAGGCGTCAAGAAATTTTTGTGCTGGAAGAAGTTCAAGAAACGCCCACTGACGGATTCTGCCAGCGACTGAGACAGTCACGATGCTAGAAGCTGTTCAGTCAGAAAGGGTTCAACCAGGTAACCTCGCCAGGAGTGGCGGCAACTTACGCACGAGCAACCCCTAAACCCATTACAGCAATCCGTCAGTCCCCGACGTTGCTTGTGCACAGCTCCAGAGAGGCAGCACGATGAGCCAGACCAGAGGAGCCGGAGAGACGGAGAAAGCAGCTGGAGTGCAAAGTCTGGTAGAGAGAAACCAAGACTTGGAACAGCATGTAGCTCTCCTGACAGCGCGGCTGGACAAAAGACACACTCAGGATGCACAGGTCAGACCCACCCCCATCGCAAGGAAGGTACTGGGGCTGGTACACAAGTTTGGGGGGAAACCCCAGGACTACAATGCGCTCCGAATGGAAATAGAGTACGCTTTGGAACTGCAGCATGATGACTTTGCTGACGATGGGCAGAGGGTAGCCTACATTGTGGGGCATCTGGAGGATGGGGCACGGGAATGGATCAGGCCCCTTATGGCGACGCAAAATCATGCCTTGAAGGACCTTAGGAAATTCTTCCAGGCAATGGATGCGATGTATTCCAGTGAAGGGCAGCAAAGTGTGACTTGGTGAGAACTGATGGGGTGCATGCAGGGGAGCCAGTCAGTTAGAGACTACTGGTCGCGCTTTGCAATGTTGATCCACCGGCTCGGGTGGGATCTGGACTCTGAACCTATTGTATTTAAACATTAAATACGTCCCTAAACAGGGCTGCCTTCAGATGTCTTTTAAAAGTAAGATAGCTACTTATTGCCTTGACATCTGATGGGAGGGTGTTCCACTGGGCAGGCGCCACTACCAAGAAGGCCCTCTGCCTGGTTCCCTTTAAACTCACAGTGAGGGAACTGCCAGAAGGCCCTCAGCACTGGACCTCATTGTTCTGGTCTGAACGATGTGGGTGGAGATGCTCCTTTAGGCTATGTTATGCCTGGTCCAATCAAAATTCTACCAAACACAAAGGCCACACATCATCTACCTTTACACATTATCAAAGAGCTACTAAACTGATCTGTCATGTTTTGCAACTAGCAGCCCATTCTCTGGGAGATGATGAAAATTGGTGATTTGATTTGACTAAATAGGCTTTTTTGTTTGTTTTCTTTTAATTTATTTATCTTTTCAAATAACATGTATGATGCAGTGGTAGATTTATTTCAGTGACAGGCTGAATTATTATTTTAATATAAAGGGGGATTGATGGACCAGTAGGGTCATGGTTTGATTGGCTTAGGCTTCTTGGGGGGGTTATTAGGCTTCTTGGGGTGTATACAAGGCCTCTTGGTAGGTCTTGAAGGCTTTCCAATTGGTCCATGAGGCATGACGTACTGAACCTTGTCACGTCTGTCAGAAAAAGACAATTTCATTTATTAGTTTGCTGTTACTTCATTATGCAACTCGCTACTACTTATGTACTACTTTTTAGATGAAGCTGATGGACTACATGGAATTGGCGGAAATGACTGGCAAAATCCGAGACCAGGGAGAAGAGTCGGTGGAAGAAGATTGGAAAATAATCAAAGTATATGTCAGGGGATGATTAGCTGCTTGTGCTTAAAATAGTGCCCCTTCAGAGTTTGTGCGACCCCACAAACCTCTGTGTGTGACAGAGCTCCTCAGACATGTCTGCTCTAGTCACTTGTAGAGTCCGACAGTGGCTGTCTGCGGAAGCGCTTCCAGCAAAGAAGTTCCTTAACGGAAACGCGTCTCCTGGACTCACGACGTGACAGCTTCCGGCGAAGCATAGGTCTCCCTGCAGTTGCTTCTGACACCTCCCCGCTATTTTCGCTCGAAGTGTCTCTCACCCCTTTCTCTCCCCTTCTGCTTCCTGCCTGGGCTGCTGCGTCTCTCTCAGCATTACTGAGATCCTCCTCCAGAGACCCCGCGCTCCCCCTACTGGTCCCTGCTTTAGCTGTTGACTCTCTCCCAGTCTCTGGGAGCCCTACCACTTCCCTTTCCTCCGATGTCAGTTCCCTGACATCCACCTCCCCTCCAGGGCCCCCCTCTCCCCCGCCCCTACTCTCTCCTCTGGGCGGTGAGGAGCTGAAACCCCTAAAAGAATCCTCTTCATCTTCCGACGTCTCGAACATTTCCCTCCATCGGTCTTCGTTCCGACTCGCTGAATCCTCCTCCACCTCGGAATCAGCGAACCCCTCCAACTCTTCTTCTTCGTCGGTGGTGGCGAAGTATTCCCTCCGGAACCTCGCCACTGGCTGGGGTTTCCGAGGGAATCTCTGATGAAAAGTTTCAATCAAAACCTCGTCATCTACATCCTCTGCCCTGACCCAGGTGTTTTCCGACTCCGGCTCCCCTTCCCACATTACCAAATACTCTACTTGCTCTCCCCTCCACCTGGAATCGAGAATCTCCGCTACATGGTAGCTGTGTTCTTTTTCCTCCATAGCTGGTCCCCTATTGACCCTCCCCTCTCTGTCCCCTATATACGGTGACAGCAATGATCTGTGGAACACTGGGTGCAACTTCATGTGGTTAGGTAACCGGAGTCTGAAAGCCACTGGGTTGACCTGTTGCGTGACTTCAAATGGGCCCAGTCTTTTGGGTCTTAACTTCTTACAACCTCCTTTAAATGGTAACCCTTGGGTGGACAACCACACCTGGTCCCCCACCCTAATGCTTTCTCCTTCCCTTCTGGTTTTGTCTGCCTGCCTCTTATATTCCTCCTTCGCCCTGTTTAAATTAAGTTGGAGCTGGCGATGGATCGCTTCCATTTCTTCAACGAACTGTTCTGCGGCTGGAACGCTCCAGTTCTCCCCCTCCCCCCCTGGGAAGGCTCGGGGATGACACCCGTGATTGGCCAAAAAAGGGCTCATTCCCGTGGACACGTTCTCCGCATTGTTATAGGCAAATTCTGCCAACGCCAGCTTCTCCACCCAATCATTCTCTCTGTCATTCACCTAACACCTCAAATATTGCTGGAGGACACCATTAGCTCTTTCCGCCTGCCCGTTGGTTTCTGGATGACGGGCAGTTGAGAAATTCACCTCTACATGCAATAAGCTCATGAGCTTCCTCCAGAACCTGGAAGTAAATTGTTTCCCTCGGTCCGAAACCACCCTCAAGGGGGCACCATGCAATCTAAACACATTTTCCACAAACAATTTAGCGGTTTCTTCTGCTGTGACCGCATGTGAGCAGGCTATAAAGTGGGCCATCTTGGTTAACAGGTCTACCACAACCATAATGGCTGTCTTCCCTTTGGACCTGGGCAGATCAGTCATAAAATCTATTGCCACTGCCTCCCATGGTCTTTCCGGCGTGGGTAGTGGTTCTAATAAACCTGCCGGTGCCCGCCTCTCCCCCTTGGCTCGTTGACATCGGTCACACCCTCTCACATACTCCCGCACATCTTCCCTGACCTTGGGCCACCAGAATTCCCTGGTAACCAGCCACATGGTTTTGTGTTGCCCAAAATGCCCTGCTGTGGGGCTATCGTGCAGTTGCTTGAGTACCTTTTCCCTCAATTCTCCTTCAGGTACGTATAACGCTCCCTTGTAGTACAACGCCCCGTTTCTCTCCTCAAAACCCCCGGGTTTGTCTCCCTCCCTCCTGAGACCCCTGAGTTTGTCCTGGGCATATTCATCCTGCACCGTTCCCTCTACCAGTTCCCTTAGCCCCACCAGTGCCGCCCCACACACCCAGCGATCCTCGGGAATGACATGGGTCTCTTCGGGTGCACCCTCTCCCTCCAAATATTCAGGTTTGCGTGATAGAGCGTCCGCCCTAACGTTCTCCTGGCCTGGTACGTAACAAATCTCAAAGTTAAATTTGGAGAACTCCTGGGCCCATCTCAACTGCCGTTGGTTGAGCACTCGCGCAGTTCTCCAATACTCTAGATTCTTATGGTCCGTGCGTACTTGCACCTTCTGTTGTGCACCAATTAGTAGGTGCCTCCATCTCCGGAAGGCCTCATAAATCGCAAGAAGTTCCCGGTCATACACCGTGTAGTTTCTCTCAGATTTGTTCAGCTTTCGCGAAAAGAAGGCACACGGTCGCCACTCGGACCCCTCCTTCCCTGGCTGCAGAAGAAGCACCGCCCCTATGGCTCTGTCAGAAGCGTCTGTTTCGAGTTTGCAGGGCATCAGTTGAAGAAGGAGCAAAAAGGGTTTTCTTGTGTCTGTGTGTTTCCTTGTGGCTGATTAGCTGTTTTCCCTGTGTAAAGGTCAGAGGGGGCAGGGTTTCTGTTGAGGCAGGGGATTAGCTGTGGGAGGAGCTTATCAGAGTTTGCAGGGCATCTTTTATATTTAGGGGAGCTAGTCTCAAACGTTTGTTGGGGAGATCTAGGTGTTTTTTTGTGTGTGTGGGAAGTTATTTGTCCTGTCTTCAAGCTTTTTATGATGGAGGACCTCTGTAGCCAACCCCAACGACACGATCTCAAGATGGAAGGGGAGGGAACAGCTGCAGTCGCCTGCGATTCCTGCGCAATGTTTGCCATCTTGCCAAAGGTTGCAGGCAGCTTTACCTGCAGCAATTGCATGTTGATTGCCCTCTTAAAAGACAAAGTCCAGCAACTGGAGGAACGTGTAGCTACGCTCCAAAGAATTAGAGAGCTGGAGCTCTTCTTGGAAGCAACAGAGCACACCGTCTCCACCAAGGAGGAGACAGGGGACTCCCCTGAGAAGGAGTCTAGTTCACCAACACAGGAGCCAGATATATGGAGAAACGTGACTCAAAGAAGTAGGAGGCCCAGGGTTCACTCTGATTGCTTAGAAATACACAATCGCTTTGAGGTCCTCTCCCCTAGCATGGAAGACGAAGAGCAGACTCCATTTGAGGATCTCTCCCTCATTACAGTCGATCAGGTATATGAAGACGAGCAGCAAAGTCAGTCCTCAGGGAATGTGCAGGCGACCTTGGAACGGACAGCTCACGGAAGAACCCCGACCAAACCCAAGAGGAGGCGTGTAGTGGTGATAGGGGATTCCCTACTGAGGGGAACAGAAGCAGTGATCTGTGGGCCTGACAAGATGTCTCGGGAAGTGTGCTGTCTCCCCGGGGCTAAGATCCAAGATGTAACTGAACGACTGCAAGGAATCATAAAACCCACTGACAAATACCCCTTCCTCTTGGTTCATGTGGGAACCAATGACACTGCAAGCAATAGCCTCCAGAAGATCAAAAGAGACTATGAGGCTCTCGGCAGGAAATTGAAGCAACTAAATGCACAAATTGTCATCTCATCTGTCCTCCCAGTTGAACGACGTGGCCCAGGGAGAGAGGGGAAAATAGTGGAAGTGAACAGCTGGCTCCGCAAATGGTGTAAACAGGAACGGTTTGGATTCTTAGATCATGGACTGCAGTTTCTTGAAGATGGACTTCTGGCAAGTGATGGGCTGCACCTCACAACGGTTGGGAGAAATGTTTTTGCCAAAAATCTCAGAAACCTCATCAGGAGGGCTTTAAACTGACTAATGTGGGGGAGGGAGACAGTGCTCCTGAAGGTAGGAGTCTATCAATTAATGAAGATGATCATCCAAATGTCATAGACCAAATGGAGCAAACAGCACGCGGACCTAGTGGTGGGAGGAAAAAATCCTTAAATAAGAGACACGGGGGAATGATTAATGGACTTCAATGTCTGTACACTAATGCACAAAGCATGGGAAATAAACAAGATGAGCTTGAGCTCTTGGTACAGCAAACTAAATATGACATAATAGGCATCACTGAAACCTGGTGGGATAAGTCCCACGATTGGAATGTAATAATGGGGGGATACAATCTATTTCAGAGAAACAGACCAGACAAGAAAGGAGGAGGAGTGGCGTTATATGTCAGGGATGTGTATACCTGTGAAGAGATCCAAGATTTAGATCCTCAAAGCCAAAGTGAGAGCATTTGGGTCAAAATTAAGGGAGAGAAGAATAACAGAGACCTCATTGTGGGAGTTTACTATAGATCCCCAAGCCAAACGGAGGACATAGATGATGCCTTCCTGGAACAGATGGCCAAGCATGCAAAAGGAAGGGAGATAGTAGTAATGGGGGACTTCAATTACCCGGACATTTGTTGGACGTCAAACTCAGCCAAGAGCTTAAGGTCAAACAGATTCCTCACTGGCCTTGCAGACAACTTCATTGTCCAGAAAGTGGGAGAAGCAACAAGAGGAACAGCCATTTTAGATCTGGTCCTAACCAATGTTGATGACCTGGTTAGTGGGGTAGAAGTGGAAGGATCATTAGGCGCGAGTGATCATGCTCTTCTGAAGTTTACTATACAGCGGAAAGGAGCAGCCAAGCATACTAGGACTCAATTTCTTGACTTTAAGAAAGCCGACTTCATAAAACTTAGGGAAGTGCTGGGTGAGATCCCATGGACAACAATACTAAAAGGAAAGGGAGTTCATGATGGCTGGGAGTTTGTTAAGAGGGAGATACTAAAAGCACAACATCAGGCAATACCAATGAGACGGAAACATGGAAGGTGCCTAAAGAAGCCAGGGTGGCTATCTAAAGAACTTTTAACTGAATTAAGATTAAAAAAGGATGTGTACAAAAAATGGAAAAGGGGGGAAACCACCAAAGAGGAATTCAAACAAATAGCCAGCACGTGTAGACACAAAGTCAGAAAAGCTAAAGCACAGAATGAACTCAGGCTTGCTAGAGAGGTTAAAAGCAACAAAAAAGGCTTTTATGGGTATGTTCGTAGCAAAAGGAAGAACAAAGAAACAATGGGGTCACTCAGAGGAGAAGATGGTGAAATGCAAACAGGGGACACAGAAAGGGCTGAACTCCTCAATGCCTTCTTTGCCTCAGTCTTCTCCGATAAAGAAAACAATGCCCGACCTGAAGAATTTGGAGCAAATGATTCAGCAAAGGAAACACAGCCCAGAATAACTAAGGAGATAGTACAAGAATATTTGGCTAGTTTAGATGTATTCAAGTCTCCAGGGCCAGATGAACTGCATCCAAGAGTATTAAAAGAACTGGCAGATGTGATCTCAGAACCACTGGCAGTCATCTTTGAGAATTCCTGGAGAACAGGCGAAGTCCCGGCAGACTGGAGGAGGGCAAATGTGGTCCCTATTTTCAAAAAGGGGAAAAGAGAGGACCCAAATAATTACCGCCCAGTCAGTCTGACATCAATAGCAGGGAAGATTCTGGAGCAGATCATTAAGCAAACAGTCTGTGAGCACCTAGAAAGGAATGCTGTGATCACCAATAGTCAGCATGGATTTCTGAAAAATAAGTCATGTCAGACTAACCTGATCTCGTTTTTTGACAGAATTACAAGCCTGGTAGATGAAGGGAACGCAGTGGATGTAGCCTACCTTGATTTCAGCAAGGCATTTGACAAGGTGCCCCATGATATTCTTGTAAAGAAGCTGGTAAAATGCGGTCTTGACTATGCTACCACTCAGTGGATTTGTAACTGGCTGACTGACCGAACCCAAAGGGTGCTCATCAATGGTTCCTCTTCATCCTGGAGAAGAGTGACTAGTGGGGTGCCACAGGGTTCTGTCTTGGGCCCGGTCTTATTCAACATCTTTATCAACGACTTGGATGATGGACTCAAGGGCATCCTGATCAAATTTGCAGATGACACCAAACTGGGAGGGGTGGCTAACACCCCAGAGGACAGGATCACACTTCAAAACGACCTTGACAGACTAGAGAACTGGGCAAAAATAAACAAGATGAATTTTAACAGGGAGAAATGTAAAGTATTGCACTTGGGCAAAAAAAATGAGAGGCACAAATACAAGATGGGTGACACCTGGCTTGAGAGCAGTACATGTGAAAAGGATCTAGGAGTCTTGGTTGACCACAAACTTGACATGAGCCAACAGTGTGACGCGGCAGCTAAAAAAGCCAATGCAATTCTGGGCTGCATCAATAGGAGTATAGCATCTAGATCAAGGGAAGTAATAGTGCCACTGTATTCTGCTCTGGTCAGACCACACCTGGAGTACTGTGTCCAGTTCTGGGCACCACAATTCAAGAAGGACACTGACAAACTGGAACGTGTCCAGAGGAGGGCAACCAAAATGGTCAAAGGCCTGGAAACGATGCCTTATGAGGAACGGCTAAGGGAGCTGGGCATGTTTAGCCTGGAGAAGAGGAGGTTAAGGGGTGATATGATAGCCATGTTCAAATATATAAAAGGATGTCACATGGAGGAGGGAGAAAGGTTGTTTTCTGCTGCTCCGGAGAAGCGGACACGGAGCAATGGATCCAAACTACAAGAAAGAAGATTCCACCTAAACATTAGGAAGAACTTCCTGACAGTAAGAGCTGTTCGACAGTGGAATTTGCTGCCAAGGAGTGTGGTGGAGTCTCCTACTTTGGAGGTCTTTAAGCAGAGGCTTGACAACCATATGTCAGGAGTGCTCTGATGGTGTTTCCTGCTTGGCAGGGGGTTGGACTCGATGGCCCTTGTGGTCTCTTCCAACTCTATGATTCTATGATTCTATGATTCTATGATTCTATGACCCTCAGCTTTTTTGTTAAATCCACATGTAGAAGTTGTTCGTCAGAGGCGAAGGCCTTTTTCAGTTCCTCAAACGCTCGCTCCGCCTCCCCCGTCCAAACAAACTTCTTTTTGCTGCTGAGACAGTCCGTGATGGGCGCCGTCAGGTGAGCGAAGTTTCGGATGAACTTACGATAAAAGTTTCCAAACCCTAGGAACCTCTGCACATCCTTCTTAGTCTTGGGGGTTTTCCATTCCAGCACCGCTTGAACCTTGCCGGGGTCCATGGCCAACCCCTTGTCTGACAAGCGGTACCCCAGGAATTCCACCTCCTTGGTATGAAACTGACACTTCTCCAGTTTCACCCACAGTCTGTTGGCTTGCAGCCTGCTCCGTTTCTCCCTGCTCTTCCCCCTCAACAGTTCCCACCATCCCTTGTCATTCCTTCCTCTGGGGGCAGACTCTGGCAAAGTGGCCTGGCTGTTGGCAGAGATAGCATTTCCGGGGTCCCTTTCCCTCCTTCTTCGCCCCCTCACTGGGCTTTGAAACTGCGCGCGCGCGGGCTGTTCCGATTTCCATCGGCTCTGCCGGCGGGAAAGCTGGCTCAGGAATGTCTGGAATGCGTAACTCCTTCCAACGTTCCCCTCTCCCTTCCCGCCTCTCCAAGGCTCTTGCCTCCTGGCGCGCTCCAATGGTCAGCGCAGATTTGGTCAGCTGATCCATAGACACCGCCCTGGGGCTCCTGGCCAGCTCGTCTTTCACAGCTGAAGAAAGACCTTCTTCAAATAGCATCTGAATGGGTGCTGCCGATAAATCCCACCCCAATCTGTGAATCAGCATGGTAAATTCAGTCCAGTACTCACGGACAGATCTGCTTCCCTGCTTGCAAGCCATTAGCTGTCTGCGCACTACCCCCTCCTCAATATCGCTGGAGAACATGATATCCATTGCACGAAAGAATTTCATAGTGTCCTTCAGGATATCGTTGTGCGTTGCCATCAGGGGTCGAACCCAATCTCGCGCCCCCTTCTCAAGATGCCCAATTACGAAAGCAACTCGGGATTCCTCATCAGGGAACTCATCAAACTGCACATTCAGGGCATATTGCATTTCAGTCCTAAAGGCATGGTAATCCTTGGGGTCCCCCCCAAACTTCTGCACTAATCCTGGTACCTTTCTGGGGAACTGAGTGGTTCTCCCCTTCTTGTCTGCATCTTGAGCCCTCCTCTCCTCGAGCCTCGCCGTCTGCAGCGCAAGTTGGACCTCCAATGCTCGGTATCTGTCTTCCAAGCTTGGACCAGCTCCACCCCCTGCGGCTCCGGCTCCTGCTGGGTCGCTCATGATGCCTTCTCCTGCACAGGCAGCGTACAGAGACTGTCGGACTGCTGTCAGGGGATGATTAGCTGCTTGTGCTTAAAATAGTGCCCCTTCAGAGTTTGTGCGACCCCACAAACCTCTGTGTGTGACAGAGCTCCTCAGACATGTCTGCTCTAGTCACTTGTAGAGTCCGACAGTGGCTGTCTGCGGAAGCGCTTCCAGCAAAGAAGTTCCTTAACGGAAACGCGTCTCCTGGACTCACGACGTGACAGCTTCCGGCGAAGCATAGGTCTCCCTGCAGTTGCTTCTGACACCTCCCCGCTATTTTCGCTCGAAGTGTCTCTCACCCCTTTCTCTCCCCTTCTGCTTCCTGCCTGGGCTGCTGCGTCTCTCTCAGCATTACTGAGATCCTCCTCCAGAGACCCCGCGCTCCCCCTACTGGTCCCTGCTTTAGCTGTTGACTCTCTCCCAGTCTCTGGGAGCCCTACCACTTCCCTTTCCTCCGATGTCAGTTCCCTGACAGTATATTTACAGAAATATTGTAAAATTAATGAATGTTAGAAGGTCGCTGGAATGAGGTTACATGGTGTCAGAGCTGCTACCAGGTCCCAGCTCACATAGGACCACGCCACACAGCGTCCACTTTAAAAGAGTCTTTATTGAGTTACAGGTTTCATTTCCGAACTGCAGCGTGCAGCTCTACACCTTCTGCTCTAGGTCGGCGAAGACCCGTCTGAGTCCCCGCCTCTTGCACACCAGCTTAATACCCTAGCCTTGCTCCACCTCCTTCGCCTCTCCTTACGTCTCTGGGTCCTTCTGCCCCCCTGGGCCTCCTCCCTTCTACTCTCCTCTGACGCTGACCCCCCTGATCCTTCTGCCTCCTTGCGGCGGGCTTTAGGACCTGGCTCACTCTCCGGGCTGCTTACTGCTCCAGCTTCCGCTGCATTTGAACTTGGCGCGCGCGCCCAACTCTCTACTTTCCTCTTAACCGTTGCCTCGCTCTCTGAGGAGGGCGTGACCACCCCTGACTCGTGCCCTCCCTCCTGCTGACAGCCTCCGGAACCCGATGCCTGGCTACCTTCCTCCCTGCTGCTCTCAGTCTTGAGCGTGGGTCCCGACTTCCAGCTGCTGCCGCCCTCAGTTATGAGCGTGGGTCCCGACTTCCAGCTGCTGCTCTCTGAATCTCCTCTGTTCCCTTCCTCCTGGGGTGTCCCCCCGGATCCCCCCCTTGCTCTGCTCACTGGGGCTCCCTTTTGGGAGTCCTCTGACTCACTGCTTAGGCTTGGAGATCTCGGGTCGTCATCATCACTCATTCTCCCTTCGGCTTCCTCCCCCTCGCTCTCTGTTTCCACCCTTCTCTGCGTCTCTGCTTCTGAACCCCTGACATCCATCCCCCCCTCGAAGCCCCCCCTTCCCCCCTCCCCGCTGTCAGGTGTGGGTGCTGGGCGCTCCATCATCATGGGAGGGAATGCTGGATACAGGTCGCTCCCCGTGGGTGGCCGCCAACTGAAGACCTCCGAGTCTTCCCCCTCGCGGTCGTCGACGTTGACTTGTTGCTCTTCCATCTCTGTACCGCCGTGCTCGAACCCGAGGTCCTCCCCGAACACGTCCATGTCAGTCTCTGCGTCGGTCGCTCGACCTGGCATCTCCAGCCACTTCCTGCGCCATCGCTCCTCTGGTCGATCGTCCCACCAATACGAGTTGCCTGATGCCGAACCTGCCGGTGAACCTTCTGGGGAACGGGTGCTCCGTGCGGGTTCCCCTTCTGAGTCGAATCCATGGAACGTGCTGGAAGAAAGTGTGGGTGTGAACAACCAGTCGTCGAAGAAGCTCGCTGGCATGGGTTTGTGTGGGAAGAGGGCATGAAACTCGTCCTTGAGCAGGGGTTCCTCCAAAGCGTAGTCTGGTACCCAGCTATTGGCGCTGGCCCGGGTGCCCTCTCTGGCTAAGAGGTATTCGACTCCCTCTTCCCCCCATCTGGAGTCCAAAATCTCCGTGACCTCGTTGATGTGGTCCTGGTGCTTCACCTCCCGCGTCTCCGTCCGTTCCCGGAGCGGACTTGGCGCCGTCCCTGGCTCCTGGAACCTGTGAGGTGCCTTGTAGGGAGTGAGCACCGACCTGTGGAACACCGGATGCATTCTGGAACCCTCCGGCAGCGCCAGTCGGAAGGCTACCGGGTTGATCTGCGCTTCGACTTGGTACGGACCGATCTGCTTGTGCCCCAACTTCTTCTTGGCAAGCGACCTGGTCGGCACTGCGTGGGCTGCCAACCAGACCCAGTCTCCCACTTGGATCACTTCGCCAACCCGCCTGTGCTTGTCAGCTTGCACCTTGTAGGCGTGCTTAGCTAGCTCCAGCTGCCGTCTGAGTTGATCGTGGACCGCCTGCAGCTCTGACGCGAACGCGTCCGCCGTCTGTGGTTCTCCTTCCCCCACTCTCTCCAGTCCCGGGAAGGTTCTGGGATTCCTCCCATTGTTGGCAAAGAACGGCGTCACTCCTGTGGACACGTGCTTCGTGTTGTTGTAAGCGAACTCGGCTAGCGGCAGGTAATCCACCCACGTCGCAGGCTGTTGATTGGCATAGCATCTCAGGTACTGCTGCATGATGGCATTGACCCTCTCTGCTTGCCCGTTGGTCTGCGGGTGTCTTGCTGATGCCAGATTGACCTTGACATTTAGAAAACCCATCAGCTTCTGCCAGAAAGACGAGATGAACTGGCGTCCGCGGTCGGACAGGATAGACCGTGGCAGGCCATGCACTTTGAACACGTGATCTATGAACAGTTTGGCGGTTTGTTCCGCCGTGGCCACCTTCGCACACGGAATGAAATGTGCCATCTTGGTGAACAAGTCCACCACCACTAGCACAGCTGTCTTGCCTCTCGAGTTGGGTAAATCCGTCACAAAGTCCAGGGCCACCCTCTCCCACGGTTCAAACGGTGTTTGCAGCGGTTCTAACAGTCCCGCCGGTGGTCTGTGTACCGGCTTGGCCCTCTGGCAGGTGTCGCACCTCGCGACGTAGTCCGCGACCTCTCCTCTCAGCCTGGGCCACCAGAAGTCTCTCGCGACTAATTCCATCGTTTTCTCTGTGCCAAAGTGACCGGCCGTGGGTGCGTCGTGCAACTGTTGCAGTACCTTGGCGCGAAGGTCGTCTCCTGGTACATAGACAGCCCCTTTGCGTAGGAGCAAGCCGTCCCGCACCTGGAACTCGTCCGTGGTAGCCGTGCCTCTGAGCAGTTCCGCCATCTTGTCTTGCGCGAATGAGTCGTCCCGCAATGCACGTCGCACCGCATCCAGGTCTACTGTAGCTGAGGCACACGCCCACGCCGTCGGTGCGAAGATGTGCATGGCCGCCGCTGGCGTCACCTCTTCTAGGTATTGCGGTTTTCGGGACAGTGCATCCGCCATGATGTTGGTGTCGCCTGGGACGTACTCTATTCGGAAATTGAAGTCAGCAAAGAACTCCGCCCAACGTATCTGCCTCTGGTTCAGGAACTGAGCCGTGCGCCAGTGCTCCAGATTCTTGTGGTCCGTGCAGACCTGCACCGTGTGCTTGGCGCCGATTAGGAAGTGCCTCCACGCCTTGAAAGCTGCATGAATGGCCAGCAACTCCCTGTCCCAGATGGTGTAGTTCTGCTCCGACTTGCTGAGCTTTCTGGAGTAGAACGCTCCCGGCCGCCACACCCCCTGCGGGTCTCGCTGCAGCAGGACAGCTCCCACGGCTCTGTCTGACGCGTCTGTCTCTACCCTCAACGGTTTACTGGGGTCGATATGCAGCAGTTGCTTCTCCGATGCGAAGAGATGCTTGAGCGCTTGAAAGGACTGTTCCGCCTGCTCCGTCCAGATGAATTTCTTTTTTTTGGAGCTGAGCGTGTCCGTAATTGCTGCCGTCTGCATCGCGAACCCCTTGATAAACTTGCGATAGAAGTTGGCGAAGCCGACAAACCGCTGGACCTCCTTCCGGTTGCGCGGGCTTTTCCAATCCAATACCGCACGAACCTTGGTGCTGTCCATGGCTATCCCCTTGTCCGACAACTTGTATCCCAGGAAATCCACCTCCGTCGTGTCGAACTGGCACTTCTCCAGCTTGGCGTACAGTCTATGTTGTTGCAACCTGCTGAGCACCTCCCTCACGTCTCGGTCGTGAGCTTGCTGCGAGTCAGAGAAAATCAGGATGTCATCCAGGAAGCAGACGCATGTCTTGTAGAGGAGTCCCTCCAACACGTGATGCATAAAAGCTTGAAAACAGTGAGAGCCATTTTGTAATCCAAAGGGCATAACTCTGTATTCGTAGGTGCCCAGCGGTGTGAACATGGCCGTCTTCCACTCATCGCCCTCCCGCATGCGGATGAGATTGTACGCCCCTCGCAGGTCCAACTTGGTGAACACGCGTCCCTTGCGCACCGTCGCGAGGAGGTCGTCAATCCTGGGCATGGGGTAATCAGACGGTTTGGTCATCTGGTTCAAAAGGCGGTAGTCCACAACTAGTCTTTTTTGGGGCGTGTCTTTCTTTTTCACGAAGAAAACGGGACTGCCCCCCACTGCCTTGGACTCTCTGATGAAGCCACGCTCCAGATTATGCTCGATGAACTGTTTGAGTTCCTGCATTTCATCTTCAGACATGGAGTATAGCCGCCCCTTCGGCAGCGTCGCCCCCGGTAGGAGGTCAATCTTGCAGTCATATGGCCGGTGAGGGGGTAGCTTGTCCGCCTCCTTCTCGCAGAAGACCTCCAAAAAGCTCGCGTATTTGTGGGGGACCGCTTGCAACGTTCCCAACTGCAGTTGTGATTCCTCCTCCTCTCCCTCCCGTCGGGGCAGGATGCAGTGTTCTGCGCAATAAGAGGAGCCGAAGATCAGTTGTCTCTGGTACCAAGCCAGTGTCGGACTGTGCCTGTCCAGCCAACTCATGCCCAACACAATGGGCGTGTCCGACAGTTGGGTGACATTAAAACTGATGACTTCCCTGTGGTTGCCAAGGCGCATCACCATCGGTGGCGTCTGCTTCACCACCTGCCCCCCTAGCAACTCTCTGCCATCCACTGTGACGACTTGCAGGGGCAGAGTGGCAGGCAATAGCTGTATAGCGTGCTGCTCCACAAAGCTCTGCGCTATAAAGTCTGCGTTGCTTCCAGAATCCACAGAAAGCGGCACTTCGATAGTGACGCCGTCGGGTAGCTGGAGAGATGCTGTGAGCTGCACTACTGGTTTGGGTGGGAGGGGATCCGTGGGTTGCAAGATTGCTGGGGACTGCTTCACAGATGCGTCTGGCTGGGCCCCAGTGCCTCCGTCTCCAGCCAGACATCGTCGTTTCCCTGCTGTGGTTCTCCTTGCTGCGTTGCTGCAGTCACCATTGCTGAGGCTGCAGTGTGCTTGTGGAGCCTCCGGGGACACTCCTTCGCCAAATGGCCTGGATCCTCGCAGATGTAACACTTCCTGTTCCCTCTAGGAGGCTTCGCTTTCACTGCTGCCGGTGCTAGGGCTCTGGCTGCTGACTGAGCCCTTGCACCTCCAACCTCCATCGGTTCCCCTCCCCCTCCTGGCGGAGGTGTGGATTGCGCACGCGCTGCTTCCCTCGGAACGAAAGAGAAACTTCTCGCTGCTTCGCGCCCTCCACGTCCTTCATCTCTGCACCATGGACGTTCTTCCAGCCTCACCCCCACAGTCAGCGCCCTTTGGACCACCTCCTGCGTGCTTCGGGGCCTCTCCCCCCTTGCAATTTCATCCTTAACCGCTGAACTTAGACCCTCCCAGAAGAGGTCTCTGACAGGGGGCGAATCCCGATCCCATTCTAAAGCACTGACCAGCGCAAAAAATCGGGCGTGATACTGCCGGACGCTCGCCCTCCCTTGTTTTAGTCCATGAATCTCCCGTCTGGCAAGATCCACATCAATAGTAGACAAAAAACACGCATCCATCGCTTTGATAAAGGCATCTGCATTCTGAAGCGCCGGATCTTTATCCCTCCACAAATTGCGCAGCCAGGCTTTGGCATCCCCATGCAAATGGGACAATATGAACCCCACCTTCTCTTCCTCATCTCTAAAGTCTTTTGCCAGCAGTTGCAGTGCGCACATTACGTCTGCTCTAAAATTAGGGTACTGTTGCAAAGTCCCATCGAAGTGAGCCACAAGCCCTCCTGCTCTCCGTGCCAATCCCACGCCCTCCGGTCTGGGTCCCGGTTGCCCTTGCTTAACAAGCATTTCAAACCTGGCGTGTAGGTCTCTGTAGGCGGCTGTAGTCTCCTCCTCCCGTTTCTTGGAAGCCAATACCTCTGAGGACAACTGGGTCACTGCCTCTTGCAGCGCGGAGATCCTCTGTTCTTCCGTCATCTTGCTAACCTTTGTGAGCTCGCTTACAGACACCCCTCTTCCTCCCCTAGCGGCTTCTGCTCCCGCTGCGAGGTTTCAGGTTTCTGAAGCTTTGAAGAGACGGGTCTTACTGTCAGAGCTGCTACCAGGTCCCAGCTCACATAGGACCACGCCACACAGCGTCCACTTTAAAAGAGTCTTTATTGAGTTACAGGTTTCATTTCCGAACTGCAGCGTGCAGCTCTACACCTTCTGCTCTAGGTCGGCGAAGACCCGTCTGAGTCCCCGCCTCTTGCACACCAGCTTAATACCCTAGCCTTGCTCCACCTCCTTCGCCTCTCCTTACGTCTCTGGGTCCTTCTGCCCCCCTGGGCCTCCTCCCTTCTACTCTCCTCTGACGCTGACCCCCCTGATCCTTCTGCCTCCTTGCGGCGGGCTTTAGGACCTGGCTCACTCTCCGGGCTGCTTACTGCTCCAGCTTCCGCTGCATTTGAACTTGGCGCGCGCGCCCAACTCTCTACTTTCCTCTTAACCGTTGCCTCGCTCTCTGAGGAGGGCGTGACCACCCCTGACTCGTGCCCTCCCTCCTGCTGACAGCCTCCGGAACCCGATGCCTGGCTACCTTCCTCCCTGCTGCTCTCAGTCTTGAGCGTGGGTCCCGACTTCCAGCTGCTGCCGCCCTCAGTTATGAGCGTGGGTCCCGACTTCCAGCTGCTGCTCTCTGAATCTCCTCTGTTCCCTTCCTCCTGGGGTGTCCCCCCGGATCCCCCCCTTGCTCTGCTCACTGGGGCTCCCTTTTGGGAGTCCTCTGACTCACTGCTTAGGCTTGGAGATCTCGGGTCGTCATCATCACTCATTCTCCCTTCGGCTTCCTCCCCCTCGCTCTCTGTTTCCACCCTTCTCTGCGTCTCTGCTTCTGAACCCCTGACACATGGTTTTAGCAGAAATGTTATAAAGAACTAAGTAAAAATAGATTGTTAATGGGACAAAGTGTAAAATTTAAGGTCAGATTGTGTTAAGATAAATTATAGAACAAAAATTGAGAAAGATAGAAAGGATTTGCTGAAATAGGTAATTGAACAAGAATACAAAAAAGGGAGGTGTGAGGAGGTCGATGATACAAGTAAATGAAAAGTAGAGATATAGCAATATTGGATGTGTTTTCTAAATGTTTTTGCTTTTCTTGTTGTTTTGCTGCATTGTTTTTTTCCCTTTTTTGTCTTTTTTTGATGTATTATGAACTTTTTATTGTCTTTTTCTTCTTCTTTCTGTAATTATTAAACCTTTAATAAATATCTTTTTTAAAAAAAACAGAAAAAGACAATTTCATTTATTAGTTTGCTGTTACTTCATTATGCAACTTGCTACTACTTATGCTTTTCTTTTACTTTGTTACTTTCTCTTTTTTCCAGTGTTTTCCTCTAGCATGTAATAAAAATAGCAGGGAAACAGGGACCTTCAAAGCACCACCACCAAGATAGTTCAGAGATTTTGATATATATATATTTTAAGAAAAGCTTTTCTCCCAAAATTTGGGCTCATTCTCAAATAAAAGAGCATTGTGAAGCACCATGTGCCTCTTCTGCATCAGTGTTGAGAGAAGGCATTGATCCTGTGGAGTGGATGTAAGAAAGCTAGGAGAGCCAGGCAGCATTGGGTCTACCTTCTACTGAGAAGATGCAGCTGGTGGACATTTAGTAATGGAGCTTTTACAGTTTGTCTGCTTGAGGTTTGCCCAATACCTGCCTGGTGACCTGCCCCCTGACATCCCCGGATCCCTCTGGGCCATCCAACCTGGGCCATCCAACTGTTCAACAAAAGACAGTTGAAAATGTTATATCCATGAGTGATCTCAGGGTTTCTAGGGACTAGGTCTTTCAGCAGTCAAATATCAACGTAAACACTGTGAACTGGGCTGGCCACAGTGACAGCCACACCAAGGTCTCTTCTGCCACTTGTAGGATCTGAGATCGAGTTGGACACTATGGGTGCTTTTCCATATTGTTTATTAAAGCTCTTATTAAGTCATTATGTTTTCTGTCATCAAATAGGTTTGTGATATCTTTTTTTTGTTTTACCATTCTTCAAATGATGGCACGATTTATTTGAATAGATACAATAGGGGTATGAAAGAGATTGTAGCTCACTCCTGAAGGTAACAATGCTTTAGCACAACCATTTTTGACTCAAACATTCTTTTTGACACATGAAACATTGCTCATTGATGACACATTCATTTATTTACTGCTAGTGATTCTTGTTCTCACTGCAGGCAGCAAATCCATTTCTCTGTTGGCACGCACATTCCGATGACAATAAAATCAGGATAGCGACTTCCGGTTCGGCGCCAGCGCTAATGGCTGCTCCCTCTCCGAGCTCCGGAGAGAGGACGGCTCTGCGAGTTCGGGTCTGACCCGCTACGGCAAGCGGGGGACCCCTAAAATCACAGGAACGGAGCCTGTGAACAAGGAGATTCGGTGGGCACCTGAAGCGCCCCCCTTTACCGCAGAAAGAGCCTTTTTAAAGGCTCCGGAATGACAACGGGGAGCGCGGTGCTGAGAATCGCTACCCAGCCCGCAGGGTGAAGCCGCGTCGCCATTAGTGGAGAGCGCCGATTCCCTTCCTGAATAATCTGGACAAAAAAGACCCGTGAGTAAGATTGAACCTCTATTCGTGTCAAAACTACTTGAAATTAGGCTGAAAACGGGAAAGGCGAAAATTAAGGAAGTCTGCCTTCCCCCGACTGCATGACAATTAAAGCAACGAAAGTTACTGAGCTGCATCCATATGGGATATTGTCTTTAACTGCTTGAATCCGACATTTGGACTTTGACTATCCCCTCTAGCTTGCAGGGCAGAGGGGAGGAATAAGTGATTTTATAAGCTGCATGACCAACTTAAAGGAAAGGGAACTCTCTGCAGCCTTCAACCTGGCACAAACTGCTATTAAAACAAAGGAACACTGAACTGACTTTAGACTCCTGTGAAAGTAACAAAGTGGAAATCTCATTGCTTATTTGTTACAAAGTTTTGGGACTCTGTGGACACAATATATCAGGGAAGGCTGGGACTCTATCTATTGGGAAAGTGTTGCAAGATACATATAGAAGCCTCCCGATAAATCTGCTTTTTAAATACTCTTTGCCTTTGTTTGCGGACATTTTGATTTGCTCCCTCTAGAGGGTAAATTAAAAGTTGCTACGCTTTGGGACAGTGGAATTTTCCTTTAGGAGAAGGCTCTCGTGGGAAACGACCTCGGGATATGAGTGGCCCAGCAGACGAGATAAGCACGAGAGCCAAGACAAGGCAATATCAACAACAGCTACAGCAACACAAGAAAAGAGGCTCGATCTCAGGCATAACCCCTACAGTGACAACAGGACAAGAAAAAGGTACAGCAGTCTCCATGGATGCAGTGTCGCAAGCCCTTCTTAAGATAAACCAGTCTTTGGAGAATCTAACAAAGCAGACGGCAGAAAATACCAAGAAATTGACAGAGAATTCACAGAAATTGACAGATTTAACAACAAGACTTGACCTGAATACAGAATCTATAAACAGGCTTACGCAAGAAAATTCTGCCACACGTCAAATTGCGGAGGAAGCCAGAACTATTGCCGGAGAGACCCAGGAAAAATTAGAACCGATTGCCAGGAAGGTCTATGACCACGACGCAACTCTGGCATTGTGGGAACTACAAAGAAAAGAAAGGAATTTGAAACTACGATCAATTCCAGAGGACGAAGGAGACAATCTTACGGATTTTTTAACGAAAGAGTTTGCTGATTCCTGGGAAGATCTAGAGGAAGACGAATTTAAAATTACAACAGCATTTAGACTGGGCAGAAGACAGAACAGAAAGGCGCCGAGAGACTGTCTGATTACCTTGAGATCGAAGGAGGAAAGAGACAAAATTCTAAGACTGCACTTTGAAAAGGCCTTACAAATTGGGAACTCACCGATACAGATCTTTAAAGACATTCCTAAACATATTTTGGACTTGAGAGCTTCTTATAAGGATTTGGTCTACCTATTGAAGAAGAACACCATTCTCTTCAGGTGGGAATTTCCACAGGGACTGTCTTTTGACTATAGAGGGAAGAAGGTGAAAATAAAGACGATACAGGATAAAGACAGGTTCCTGCAAAGAAATCAGGAAGACTTACAGAAAGGAACTGTAGACCCAATTGCTGAGCAAAGGAGTGCAATAGACATCCTGAACCTTTCGTTTGGACAGAACCTTCCACCACCAACAGAGGAGGAACAACAACTGGGAGCTGTTGGAGGAATACCAGAAAAATAACAAGATGGCCCTGCAATTCCTTAGTTGGAATTGTAATGGGATGAACAGCCCTTTGAAGAGACGACAAATATTCCATATTTTGAACAGAGAACAACTGGACTTGATTTGCTTACAGGAAACCCATATAACCAGAGCACACAGGAGACTGCTTATGAATAAAAAATTGGGACAAGAATTTATTTCGTCGGACAAAGTTAAAAAAAGAGGAGTTGTGATTTATGTAAAAGAGAAGTGGGCTCCAAAAATGATGTTTAAAGATGAACAAGGAAGATATTTAGCGGTGGAGATTCAGGTACAAGGAGAAAAATTTTTGATAATTGGGATCTATGCGCCAAATGAAGGTAAAGCAGAATTTTTCAAAAAACTTCATGAAACTTTGACGGATTATTTGGAATACAATATGATAATTATGGGAGATATGAATGGTGTAGTTTCTACAAACATGGACAAGACACAAAGACTGACTCTTACTAAAGAAGGGAGACTCCCGAAGACTTTCTTCGAAATGACTGAAAATATGGACTTAATAGACATTTGGAGAACAAGGAACCCTCTTGAAAGAGAGGGAACCTTTTTCTCCCATGCAAAGATGACCTGGACCAGAATCGACCAAATCTGGGTTACTAGTGGAATGGCTCCGAAGATTAAGAAGGTAGAAATCTGCCCAAAAACCTGTTCCGACCATAACGCCGTGAAGATGGAAATGAAATTTACAACAACTGGTCAGTTTAGATGGAGAATGAATGACACCCTATTTCGAGATAGAGAGATCCACATGAAGGCCCAAAAAACTCTAAAGGACTATTTTGAAATCAATCTAAAGGGCGATGTGGAAAAAAGAGTGATCTGGGACGCAAGTAAAGCTGTGATGCGAGGATTTTTGATTCAACAAAATTCAATAAAGAAGAGAAAACAGAATGAGAAAAAGGAAAAATTTTTGGAAAAGATAAAAGAAGGAGAGAAAAAATTAAGAACAAAACCAAAGTCCCAGGAGATTTTGAGGGAGATTAAGTTGTATCAAACACAATATATGGAATTGATGAACCAAGAGATAGAATGGAAAATAAAGCAAATGAAACAAAAGACATTTGAGTCCGCAGACAAATGTGGTAAACTTCTGGCATGGCAACTTAAGAAAAGACAGAAATTAAATACAGTCACAAGTCTAGAAGTGGATGGAAAAAATATATCTAAACCCAACGAGATAAGAAATTGCTTTGTGAGTTATTTTAAAAAACTCTATTCCCAAGGATTACAAAATGAAGAGGACATAGATAAATTCCTTAATAAATATGGATTACAAAAAATCTCTCATCATAGCAAGGTGGAGCTAAACCAGAGAATAACAGAACAGGAGATAGAGGGTGCCATCCAGGATATGCAACTGGGCAAATCTCCAGGGCCAGACGGACTGACTTCCAGATACTACAAATCTTTAAAGGAATGGCTAATACAACCGTTAAAGGAAGTTTGTAACGAGATCTTAGAGGGAAAAAAAGCACCCGAATCATGGAAAGAAGCATATATCTCACTCATACCAAAGACAGAGACCGAAAAGACTCAACTGAAGAACTACCGCCCAATTTCGTTATTGAATGTGGATTACAAAATTTTTGCAGACATTTTAGCAAAAAGATTTAAAAGAGTACTGATGGAGAAGATTCACAGAGACCAAGCAGGCTTTCTCCCAAAAAGACACCTCTCAGACAATGTTAGGAACATAATAGACATTTTGGAAAAGTTAGAGGTGAATATAAATACTAAAGCAGTTTTGATATTTGTGGATGCGGAGAAAGCCTTTGACAATATTTCGTGGAGTTTTATGAAAAAGAATCTTCATGGGATGGGGGTAGGACAAGGATTTGAGAATGGTATGGGTGCAATATATTCCGAACAAAAAGCTAAGCTGATTGTAAACAATGTAATAACTGAGGAACTTAAGATAGAAAAAGGAACACGACAGGGGTGCCCAATTTCCCCATTGCTTTTTATTTCGGTCCTGGAGGTGTTGCTGAACATGATTAGAGATGACCAGCAAGTTAAAGGTGTACAGGTCGGAACTAAACACTATAAGTTAAGAGCGTTCGCAGATGACCTTGTATTGACTTTGCAGGAGCCAAACACTAGTACAAAAAGAGTGTTGGAAATAATCCAACAATTTGGGCAGGTAGCCGGATTTAAATTGAATAAACAAAAAACTAAAGTCTTAGGGAAAAATCTAACAGATATGGAAAAGAATAAGTTTCAAGAAGAGACAGGTTTGACGGTGGTTAAGAAGGTGAAATATCTAGGGGTTAATTTAACATCTAAAAACTTGAATCTGTATAAGGACAATTATGAAAAATGCTGGTTAGAAATTAAAAAAGATCTAGAAATTTGGTCAAATTTGAGATTGTCAATGTTAGGCCGAATTGCAGTGATTAAGATGAATGTATTGCCTAGAATGTTATTTTTATTTCAAACTTTGCAGATTATTGACAAGATGGACTGTTTCAAGAGGTGGCAGAAAGATATTGCGAAATTTGTCTGGCAGGGCAAAAAGCCCAGAATAAAATATAAAATATTAACAGATGCAAAAGAAAGAGGGGGATTTGCCCTGCCGGACTTAAAATTGTACTATGAAGCAGCAGCATTCTGCTGGCTGAAAGAGTGGATGCTCCTCGAGAATACAGATATCTTGGACTTAGAAGGTTTCAATAATGCATTTGGCTGGCATGCATATCTATGGTATGACAAAATCAAAGTGCATAGTGCCTTTAAAAATCATATTGTAAGGAAAGCGTTGTTTAATGTTTGGATGAGATATAAAGATCTGTTGGAAAACAAAACCCCTAGATGGTTGTCACCCTTAGAGGCTAAGGCCCACAAGAAAGTTAATATGGAGGACGGATGGCCAAAGTATTGTGAGATCTTAGAACAGGATGGAGAGAAACTGAAATTAAAGAGCCATGAAAAACTAAAACCCAAAGTACAAGATTGGCTCCACTATTATCAAATAATGGAGGTTTTCAAACAAGACAGGAAAATTGGCTTCCAGGTGGAAAAATCAAAACTTGAGACAGAATTGTTAGAACCCAATACTAAAAATTTGTCAAGAATGTATAACTTGCTGTTGAAATGGAATACACAAGATGAAACAGTTAAATCAGTTATGATTAAGTGGGCACAGGATATTGGTCATAATATTATGTCTGCTGACTGGGAAAGGTTGTGGAACACTGGTATTAAATTTACGGCATGTAGTGCTTTAAAGGAAAATGTTATGAAAATGGTCTATAGGTGGTACATGACCCCAGTTAAGCTAGCAAAAATTTACCATCTGCCTGATAACAAATGTTGGAAATGTAAGGAAACTGAAGGTACTTTTTATCATCTTTGGTGGACATGCCCGAAGATTAAGGCTTTCTGGGAGATGATATATAATGAAATGAAAAAGGTATTTAAATATACCTTCCTTAAGAAACCAGAGGCCTTTCTCTTGGGCATTGTCGGCCAATTGGTACCAAAAAAGGATAGAACCTTTTTCATGTATGCAACAACAGCAGCAAGAATATTGATCGCAAAGTATTGGAAGACACAAGATTTACCCACCTTGGAAGAATGGCAGATGAAAGTGATTGACTATATGACATTGGCGGAAATGACAAGCAGAATTCGTGACCAGGGAAAGGAGACTGCGGAAGAAGATTGGAAGAAATTTAAGATTTATCTTAAGAACTATTATAAACTTGATGAAGCTTAGAATGTCGAGATTTTACAGAGAGAAAGGGTTGCAGTAATATAAGATCAGATTAAGAAAGGACTATGATGAATTAGGATGGGAAAGAACATTTATAAGTTGCTATAAAATTTGGACATGAGGATGCAGAAAGGGGAGGTATGGGGAAGTCCGAGGAAAGAAGTCTATGAAAGGATATTTTGAAACTATATTTGTTTGTTTGTCTGTTTTTCTTTTATGTTTGTTTGTTATAAAAACTTTTGTAAAACTAATAAAAATTTTATAAAAAAAAATAATAATAATGCATTTGGCTGGCATGCATATCTATGGTATGACAAAATTAAAGTGCATAGTGCCTTTAAAAATCATATTGTAAGGAAAGCGTTGTTTAATGTTTGGATGAGATACAAAGATCTGTTGGAAAACAAAACCCCTAGATGGTTGTCACCCTTAGAGGCTAAGGCCCACAAGAAAGTTAATATGGAGGTCGGATGGCCAAAGTATTGTGAGATCTTAGAACAGGATGGAGAGAAACTGAAATTAAAGAGCCATGAAAAATTAAAACCCAAAGTACAAGATTGGCTCCACTACTATCAAATAATGGAGGTTTTTAAACAAGACAGGAAAATTGGCTTCCAGGTGGAAAAATCAAAACTTGAGACAGAATTGTTAGAACCCAATATTAAGAATTTGTCAAGAATGTATAACTTGCTGTTGAAATGGAATACACAAGACGAAACAGTTAAATCAGCTATGATTAAGTGGGCACAGGACATTGGTCATAATATTATGTCTGCTGACTGGGAAAGGTTGTGGAACACTGGTATTAAATTTACGGCATGTAGTGCTTTAAAGGAAAATGTGATGAAAATGGTCTATAGGTGGTACATGACCCCAGTTAAGCTAGCAAAAATTTACCATTTGCCTGATAACAAATGTTGGAAATGTAAGGAAACTGAGGGTACTTTTTATCATCTTTGGTGGACATGCCCGAAGATTAAGGTTTTCTGGGAGATGATATATAATGAAATGAAAAAGGTATTTAAATATACCTTCCTTAAGAAACCAGAGGCCTTTCTCTTGGGCATTGTCGGCCAACTGGTGCCAAAAAAGGATAGAACTTTTTTCATGTATGCAACAACAGCAGCAAGAATACTGATCGCAAAGTATTGGAAGACACAAGATTTACCCACCTTGGAAGAATGGCAGATGAAAGTGATTGACTATATGACATTGGCGGAAATGACGAGCAGAATTCGTGACCAGGGAAAGGAGACTGCGGAAGAAGACTGGAAGAAATTTAAGATTTATCTTAAGAACTATTATAAACTTGATGAAGTTTAGAATGTCGAGATTCTACAGAGAGAAAGGGTTGCAGTAATATAAGATTAGATTAAGAAAGGACTATGATGAATTAGGATGGGAAAAAACATTTATATGTTGCTATAAAACTTGGACATGAGGATGCAGAAAGGGGAGGTATGGGGAAGTCCGAGGAAAGAAGTTTATGAAAGGACATTTTGAAATTATATTTGTTTGTTTGTCTGTTTTTCTTTTATGTTTGTTTGTTATAAAAACTCTTGTAAAACCAATAAAAATTTTATAAAAAAATAAAATAAAATCAGGATAGCATTTCGAGACCCTGCAGTAGCCCCCAGCATTATGACACATGACCTGGCTTACTATGTTAGCAAAACCTATTCACATGATAACAAAAACAGCAAATGGAAGAGGACTATTCATTCACTTATTATTTTCTTTATTACATCCAAATATCTCAAGGTGGTTCACAATATGAAATAAGACCAAATACCTAGTACTAAGCCGCTATTTCTACCTCTACCACAACTGCCAATGGTGTTTTTTGTATACAGTGCCCTAAAGTGGTGGGAAGGGGGCACACACAACGTTCCATGAGTGGCTGGGGCAACCCAGCCAGATGGGTGGGTTATAAATAATAACATTATTGTTATTGTTGTTGAAAAATAAAATACAAGTAATAAATAAAAATAGAATAGAAATTAATAAATTTGTTTTTTTATTTATACCCCTCCTATTGGGGTGGGTTGCCCCAGCCACTTTGGACACATATGAAATAGAATAAAACATTAAACATTAAAAACTTCCCAATACAGGGCTGCTTCTGATGTCCTTTTAAAGTTCTGTAGTTCTTTATAGCCTTGACATCTGATGGGAAGGCAATCCACAGGGAGGGTTCCACTAACACTAACCAGAGACACCCTCTGCCTGTTTCTGAAACCTTCTCCCTCACCACAACCTTCGCCACGTGCAGCGTGAGAGAGGGGACCCCTGTCCAGCTTGGTACATCTTTTCTTCAGGGTGGGGGTGGGAGATTCAACATCTATCACAGAGAATGCCTTCTCTCGGGCCACCACAACTCAAACTTCCAGTTGTTGTTGGCAGTTGTTGTTAGCCGCCCTGAGCCCGGCTTCGGCTGGGGAGGGCGGGATATAAATAAAATTTATTATTATTATTTATTATTGTGTCCAAATGTCAAGAGGGCCCCGTCTATTGATCTTAACAACCAATAAGGTTTGTGAGGAAGGAGACAATATTCCAAATGATTGGGGCCTTGGTCATTTAAGATTTAAACACTGCTAATGAGGCATCAGGCATAAGCCTGCATTTTATTAATGTTTGATCAGGACTTGTATATTAAAGAGAGAGCTTAGATTTTCAAAAGTTTCAAGCCAGCAGTTTACAACCTTGGTAATGTTTATTCTCCTAGACAAGGGCCCCTTTGATTGATAGCAGAAAACAATTCTCAAAGTCGTAAAAGCTGGAATTACAGACTGAGTGAGGACACTGACCCTATATGTTACAGAAGATAAAAAAGGCAGAAATAAATAATTAGGAATGAGTAAATAGTAAAATAATGCCAATGTGCCTCCCAGTAAAATGAGCCAGATCTTCTTTCCAAGGTTAAAGACCAAATGGAGAAGCATCTAGCTGGCAAGTCTTTTTTAAAAGCTGTTTCTTTCTTAAACTGAAGAGAGTTAAAGGGCAATAAATGTTGGGAAGAGCTAATGGGAAAAGCAGCTGGCTGGAGAAGGGGGGGGAATGTAAACTGGAGAGGCTTCTTTTAAAGCGGTTTTTTACTGTGTTCCTTTTTACTGAGTTCCTTTTCTACTTTACAAAGGCCTTATTCCTTTTAAAAGGCTACCTATGTTATGTATTAAATATATTGTCTTAAATGTAATTATGCAAAGGATTTAAGAAATGCTAGATTTCATATAGTTGTAAGAGTTAAATTAAGTCAGCCACCAGCCTAGCCCTGCCAGACGGAAAGACGCCATCTGAGCAGTCCTGATATATTAGTTGTCAGACATTTGTTTAGAAACCTTCAAATGAAGGAGATCTTTCAATGTTGATGTGAAACTCAAGATCCTTGACATATGTTTAAGATAAAAATTTAAGATTAACCATTTGTTTTAGAAGGCAATAGGGCAAGGAGGGCAAGAGGTGAGCTGGTAATTAAGATGCCTTGTTGAGACACATGTAAGATATATTACTACTTATTTGTCATTTATAGATGTAACAATATATAGCTCTTTGTGTTCCATATAAGGACAGGAGGATATGGGTGTATCTTCTAGGATTGGTTCTAGCAATCAGCCAATAGGAAATTCAACCAGGCTGATTGGACAGAGGTAGCCACAGGAGGAGCAAAGGGGGCTGGATTAAGGGAATATAAGTGCTGGCCATAATGGCAGGAGGCCAGGCCAGAGCTTGGTAACCATATACCACTGTGCCTCTCATTTATTTGTCTGACAAATAAATAATTATTTTAATTTCTCTATTGCTGCGTTGAATATTTCATTCCAGCTAAGCGTTAACCACAAGCAGGGTGCTACACTGTGAGCACTTTGACTGGAACTTGGAAACACCTCAGTTTAAGAATGGTTTTGGTTCAAGAATGGACTTCTGGAACAGATTAAGTTTGTAAACTGAGGTACCACTGTACATTACTTCTGGTAAATGAGACAACTTAGCCATTAGAGGGCCATGAAAAATTGTGTCCTGGGCTTTCCACTCATCTAGGTAAAGGTAAAGGTACCCCTGCCCGAACGGGCCAGTCTTGACAGACTCTGGGGTTTGTGCGCCCATCTCACATCTATTGGCCGGGGGCCAGCGCTGTCCGGAGACACTTCCGGGTCACGTGGCCAGCGTGACATCGCTGCTCTGGCGAGCCAGCGCAGCACACGGAACGCTGTTTACCTTCCCGCTGGTAAGCGGTACCTATTTATCTACTTGCACCCGGGGGTGCTTTCGAACTGCTAGGTTGGCAGGCGCTGGGACCGAACGACGGGAGCGCACCCCGCCGCGGGGATTCGAACTGCCGACCTTTCGATCGGCAAGCCCTAGGCGCTGAGGCTTTAACCCACAGCGCCACCCGCGTCCCTCCACTCATCTACCCATGTACTAACTGAAATCCATGGGGCACATCGGTTGCCAGATGTGAAATATGTTGGCATTATATTCAGCTCTCCTTCCCCACTACAGAGCTATTTGACAGGCCGACCCACCTTTTCCCCAACATTGCCTAGACATAAATAAGCATTTGGCTTACCGGAGAAGGTTTAGACTCCCTAAAGGTTGAGGTACAGTCCTAGCAGTCCTCCATCTTTTCAACCTACTAAGGATCTTTAAAATAGTCTTTCAAAGATTCCCAAGTGGGGGAAATGGTCCTGGTGGCCAACATCAAAAGTGGGTGGAGCAAAACCAAAGTGGGTGGGTACACCTCCTCCTTTTCCTCTCTTCTTTCTCCCCTTCCCCCTTTTTTCTCTCTCATACAAACACACACAGAAACATTCACCAAATTTATGAAACACAAAGGCCACAAATCATCCACCTTTACAAAGAGCTGCTAAACCAATCTGTCAACATTTGCAACTGGCAGCCTATTCTCTGGGAGATGCTGAGAATCAGTTATTTGATTCAGTGTAGCTGCCCTTTCAACTAAGTAGGCCTTTTTGTTTCTTTTCTTTCCGTTGATTCCTTTATTTATCTTTTCACATAACATATGCAATGGAATGGCTGATCATTTTCAATGACAATATTAACTTTTTTCCCCCATTTTGGGCCGAGAGGGTGTTGGTCTGGGTGGCTTAAGCTTTGCAGGAGGTCTCTTGGTGGGTCTTGGTGGCTTTCCGATGGGTCCATGAGGTTTGGCCGTTTGAATCAAGTCACGTCTGTCAGAGAAAGACAATTTGGTATATAAGTTCGCTGTTATTTCATTCTGCAACTGTCTACTACTTAGGCTTTTCTTTTTCTTTGTTACTCATTTTTCCCCAGTGTCTTCTTCTAGCATGTAATAAAAATCAGTAAGAATTGGGGGGAGACCGAGATTTGGGCAAATTCCCTGCAATAAAAGAGCATTGTGAAGCAGCACATACCACTGCTACATCAGTGTTGAGAGAAGGCATTGATCCTGTGGAGTGGGATGTCAGAAAGGAAGGAGACCCAGACAGCATTGGGTCTACCTTCTACTGGGAAGATGCAGCTGGTGGACATATGGTAATGGTGCTTTTACACTTTGTCTGCTTGAAGTCTGCCCAATACCTGCCTGGTGACCTGTCCCCTGACATCCCTGGATCCCTCTGGGTCATCCAACCTGATTCATGGATTTCTCAACCCAAACTCAGCCTCAATCCCTCTCAATGGACCCAACTTGTCTTGGGATTTGGCCAAATATGGTGCACAGTCCAACAAAAGACACTTAAAAGATCTAAACACTGCTGTGAGCACTTTGACTGGGACTTGGAAACACCTCAGTTTAAGAACGGTTTTGGTTCAAGAATGGACTTCTGGAACAGATTAAGTTTGTAAACTGAGGTACCACTGTACATTATTTCTGGTAGATGAGACAACTTAGCCGTTAGAGGTCCATGAAAAATTGTGTCCTGGGCTTTCCACTCATCTACCCATGTACTAACTGAAATCCATGGGGCACATTGGTTGCCAGATGTGAAATATATTGGCATTATATTCAGCTCTCCTTCCCCACTACAGAGCTATTTGACAGGCTGACCCACCTTCTCCCCAACATTGCCTAGACATAAATAAGCATTTGGCTTACCGGAGAAGGTTTAGACTCCCTAAAGGTTGAGGTACAGTCCTAGCAGTCCTCCACCCCTTCAACCTACTAAGGATCTTTAAAAAAGTATTTCAAAGATTCCCCTGTGGGGGAAATTGTCCTGGTGGCCATCAGCAAAAGTGAGTGGAGCAAAACCAAAGTGGGTGGGTACACCTCCTCCTCCTTTTTCCTCTCTTCTTTCTCCCCTCCCCCCTTTTCTCCCTCTCTCACACAAACACACACAGCAACATTCACCAAATTTATGAAACACAAAGGCCACAAATCATCCACCTTTACAAAGAGCTGCTAAACCAATCTGTCAACATTTGCAACTGGCAGCCCATTCTCTGGGAGATGCTGAGAATCAGTTATTTGATTCAGTGTAGCTGCCCTTTCAACTAAGTAGGCCTTTTCATTTCGTTTCTTTTCATTTTATTTATCTTTTCACATAACATGTACGACGGAACAGCGGATCTTTTTCAATGAAGTTATTAACTTTTTTTTTTGTTAAAGGGGTAGTTTTGGGCTGAGAGGGATGTTGGCATGGGTGGCTTAGGCTTCCCAGGAGATATAGGAGGCATCTTATTGGGTCCTGGTGGCTTTCCAATGGGTCCATGAGGTTTGGCCACTTGAATCAAGTCAGGTCTGTCAGAGAAAGACAATTTCCTATATAAGTTTGCTGTTATTTCATTCTGCAACTCTCTACTATTTAGGCTTTTCATTTTCTTCATTCCTCATTTTTTACAGTGTCTTCTTATGGCATGTAACAAAATTCAATAAAAAGTGGGGAGTGACTGGGACTTTCAAAGCCCCACAAGATGGTTCAGAGTTTTCTTTTCTTTTTGTGTGTGTGTGTAACCAGTGTGAAGCAGCATGTTCCACTGTTGCATCAGTGTTGAGAGAAGGCATTGTTCCTGTGGAGTGGGATGTCAGAAAGGAAGGAGATCCAGACAGCATGGGGTCTGCTTGAGGTCTGCCCAATACCTGCCTGCTAACCTGTCCCCTAAAATCCCTAGATCCCTCTGGGCCATCTAACCTAATTAATGCAGTTCTCAAACCAAGCTCAGGATGAATCCTGCTCAATAGACCCAACTTGTCTTGGGATTTGGCCGCATCTGGTGCACAGTCCAACAAAAGACAGTTAAAAGCATTATCTCAATGAGTGATCTCAGGGTTGCTAGGGACTAGGACATTCAGCAGTCAAATAACTAGGTAAACACTATGAACTGTGCCAGCCACAGTGACAGCCCCGCCAAGGTCTCTGCTGCCAGTTTTCAGATCTGAGATTGAGTTGGACATTATAGGTGCTCTTCCATATTGTTTATTAAAGCACTTATTAAATCATTATGTTTTCTGTCATCAAATAGGTTGGTGCTATCTTTTTTTGTTTTACCATTCTTCAAATGACTGCAGAATTTATTTGAATAGATACAATAGTGGTATTAAAGAGATAGTACCTTCACTCCTGCAGGTAACAATGTTTTAGCACAACCATTTTTGACTCATTCTTTTTGACACAAGAAACATTACTCATTAATGACACATTGATCTATTTAGTTTTTGTGATTCTTGTTCTCACCTCAGGCAGCAAACCCATTTCTCACCACAGATTCCGATGGCCACAAAATCACCATAGCAGTTCAAGACGGCACAGTGGCCCTGAAAGGCATGGCACATGGTCTGGTCTGTTACATTAGCAAAACCTATTCACAAAAACAAGAAATGGAATAGGACTATTCATTAATTTATTATTTTCTTTATTTCACTCATAGGTTTCAGGGTGGTTCACAATATGAAATAATACCAAATACCTAGTACTAAGCTGATATTTCTACCTCTACTACAACTGCCAATGGTGTTTTCTGTATACAGTGCCTTAGAGTGGTGGGCAGGGAGGCACACACAACTTTCCATGAGTGGCTGGGGCATCCCAGCCAGATGGGTGGGTTATAAATAATAAAATCATTGTTATTATTCTTTAAAAATGAAATATTACTAATAACTAAATAATATTTAATTTAATAAATTTAATTTTATTATTTATACCCCTCCCATCTGGCTTGGTTGTGCCAGACATTTTGGACCATATAAAAACATAATAAAACAAGCATTAAAAACTTCACAAAGCAGTTCTGCCTTCAGATGTTTTCTAAAATCTTCACTTCTTTATCTCTTTGACAACTGATGGGAAGGCATTCCATAGGGAATGTGCCACTAACCCTAACAAGAGGGACTTTCTGCCTGTTTACGTAACCTTCTCTCTCACCTCAACTTTGGCCATGTGCATTGCACGAGAGGGACTCCCTTTGCCCAGCTTGTTACATTTTTTTTTTGGGGGGGGGGGTTCTACCTCTATCTCAGAGAATGCCCTCTCTTGGGCCACCACAACCCAAACTTCCAATGGTGTCCAAATGTCAAGAGGGCCCCATCTGTTGATCTAAACACCCAATAAGGTCTGTGGAGGAATGAGACAATATTCCAAATGATTGAGGCCTAGCTCTTTTAAGACTTTAAATACTGCTGTGTGCACTTCGAGTGGGAATTGGAAACGAACTGGCAATCAACTGTACACAATACTTGGCTGTAGTGCAAAACTGAGAGGTTTTCTTTTATCTAGAGGTGATGAAAGAACTTACTTGGATCTGAAAACAGCACCAAGACAAGAAGGTACCAGGTCTTCATAGCTATGATACGTCAAGGTGAGATGTTTGGTGAGGGGGCTTGTTGTACCTTGTTGTACCTAGGAAGTAGAAACCAAGGGGGAAACATGAGGCTATGGGGTTCCTCCACCCCCCTTACTTTGTAGAACTCTGTAGATTGCAACTTATTGAGTTATCCATTGGATCTTCAGGGTAGGAGTGGGAGATTCAATAGCTATCACAGAGATTGCCCTCTCTCGGGCCACCACAACTCAAGCTTCCAATGGTGTCCAAATGCCAAGAGGGCCCCGTCTGTTGATCTTAACAACCAAGAAGGTTTGTGAGGAACGAGACAATATTCCAAATGATTGGGGCCTATGTCATTTAAGATTTAAATGCTGCTTATTTATTTACGAGAAATCAAGATTATCACCACAACCTTGTCTTTCTGCTAAAAATGTAGAGAAACCTTGCATAATATATGAATGGCTACATACTAGGAATATGCATATACTCCTTTATAGATGGGAGCAGACTCACCTACCCCAACAGAGCAAACACTTGCAGTCATTGTATACCAACAAGGCAAGAGAGTGCCTTGGGTGAATGTGCTATGCTTCATCATTCAAAGCTTGGTGGGAGGGGCAGGAGAATTTGTGGCAACATCTTTGTGGCTTCCATCCAGTTATGAACTTATTGCTCTGGACCATAAGCCTTGGGTAGTGATTCCTGAGTGTTCTGTCTGCTGCTCAGCCTGTACTGTTACCTGGATGAATAATTAAGCTCCTCTGCATCCTTGCATATTTTTGGTAGAAGGGTGGAAGGAGGTCATTGCTACTGCAAGCAGAGTGTAATAAAGAATGGTCATGTGATTTTCTGCTTGAACTGTAAGAGAATGATATAATCAATGACCTGTTGCTGAAGTGAAGTTATGATGCCACATTATTCTGAAAGCAAAGATTATAATGTGCAGAACTCATGAACCTTGCTTCATGAGAAGCATTAGAGTTGGATTGAAATATTTAGGATTCCAATGGAGTGCATCGGAGCAAATGCTATCTGTTCTTTGAATTGTTTTCAAAAGGGCTCTTTGTTTTTATAATACAGTGGTACCTTGGGTTACATACGCTTCAGGTTACAGACTCCGCTAACCCAGAAATAGTGCTTCAGGCTAAGAACAGAAATCGTGCTCCGGCGGCACAGCACCAGCAGGAGGCCCCATTAGCTAAAGTGGGGCTTCAGGTTAAGAACAGTTTCAGGTTAAGAACGGACCTCCGGAACGAATTAAGTACTTAACCCGAGGTACCACTGTACACATTTCCTCCTGTGTACAGGCCATTCCCATCCTGAAATCAATTGAGTTTTAACTCTCTTGGAATTCATAGAAGCATAAAAATGTAAAGTTGGAAGCGACCCCCAAGAGACATTTAGGCCAACCGCTTGCAATGCCAGAATCTCAACTTACATTTCTATGAGACTTTATATTTTTACAAAACAAACAAAGAAAAACAACCCAACAATCCTCAGTGTTTTTATGGAATGGGAATTGACCGATTTTTAGGGTTAAGGTATGGGTGGCTAACTTATAGCCCTGCAGAGATTGCTGGTCTCCAACTCCCATCAACCCTGACCATTGGCTATGATGACTGGAGTTGATCAGTACTGGTGTCCAATAACATTTGAAGGGCCACAGGTTCCTCACTCCTAGCTGTGTTTTCATTGGGTAGAGGAATAATTGTGAATCGTTTCTTGGAAATGGGAAATTTTCCTTCTTTAATAACTATTTTCTTTCTGTAATAATTTCAAAAAAATCTCAAGAGTGGCTGCAGGAATAGTGGATCTTTGTCTCTCACCCCTTTAACTGTATCGAACAGTGGGGGTGGTGGTCAGAGGAGAGTTCCAGCTGCACAGAGTTTCCTTTTTAGACTGCCCCTTACAAAGATGCTAGCACTATACCAATAGCACCATTAAATGGGTGTTTGGGATGAATAATGCACTAATCAGTGCTTTTTTCAACAACTAAAGGAGAAAATGTGTCATTAGCAAAGCATTTTTGAGATCAAAACAAAAAAAAACCTTCTTCTTCCCTAAAGCAGAATATCTGTACATAAGAAAAGGCTGCTAAAATGGGTCTTCTATTCCAGCATGCTCTTCTCACAATGGTTGCCCAGATGCCCATTGGAAATCTTCAAGCAGGGCATAACTGTCCACCCAACAACTGGAACTCAAAGGAATAATGAGCATATCTATTTTACCCCCCCCCCCATGATCATTAGTATGGTGTCCCCAGACCATACCTTCCACACCAAGCCTCTTGAAAATCTACCATTAAAAAGTGGAGAGAGGTCTCCAAGTCTTACCAACTCGTTCTCCTGATTGCCTACAAGTTCCAGTCCTCACTAGAGATGATCAGCTGGGCATATCAGCAAAAAGTGCACTATGTTACTCCATATATACACATCATAGGTTTTATTTCCCTCTGCAGCTATAATAATTATAATTTGTAATGATTTATCATTTATACCCCGCCCATAGAAATCATAGAAAAATCATAGAATCATAGAGTTGGAAGAGACCACAAGGGCCATCGAGTCCAACCCCCTGCCAAGCAGGAAACACCATCAGAGCACTCCTGACATATGGTTGTCAAGCCTCTGCTTAAAGACCTCCAAAGTAGGAGACTCCACCACACTCCTTGGCAGCAAATTCCACTGTCGAACAGCTCTTACTGTCAGGAAGTTCTTCCTAATGTTTAGGTGGAATCTTCTTTCTTGTAGTTTGGATCCATTGCTCCGTGTCCGCTTCTCTGGAGCAGCAGAAAACAACCTTTCTCCCTCCTCTATGTGACATCCTTTTATATATTTGAACATGGCTATCATATCACCCCTTAACCTCCTCTTCTCCAGGCTAAACATGCCCAGCTCCCTTAGCCATTCCTCATAAGGCATCGTTTCCAGGCCTTTGACCATTTTGGTTGCCCTCCTCTGGACACGTTCCAGTTAGTCAGTGTCCTTCTTGAATTGTGGTGCCCAGAACTCGACACAGTACTCCAGGTGACCGGAGCAGAATACAGTGGCACTATTACTTCCCTTGATCTAGATGCTATACTCCTATTGATGCAGCCCAGAATTGCATTGGCTTTTTTAGCTGCCGCGTCACACTGTTGGCTCATGTCAAGTTTGTGGTCAACCAAGACTCCTAGATCCTTTTCACATGTACTGCTCTCAAGCCAGGTGTCACCCATCTTGTATTTGTGCCTCTCATTTTTTTTTTTGCCCAAGTGCAATACTTTACATTTCTCCCTGTTAAAATTCATCTTGATTGTTTTTGCCCAATTCTCTAATCTGTCAAGGTCGTTTTGAAGTGTGATCCTGTCCTCTGGGGTGTTAGCCACCCCTCCCAGGTTGGTGTCATCTGCAAATTTGATCAGGATGCCCTTGAGTCCATCATCCAAGTTGTTGATAAAGATGTTGAATAAGACCGGGCCCAAGACAGAACCCTGTGGCACCCCACTAGTCACTCTTCTCCAGGATGAAGAGGAACCATTGATGAGCACCCTTTGGGTTTGGTCAGTCAGCCAGTTACAAATCCACTGAGTGGTAGCATAGTCAAGACCGCATTTTACCAGCTTCTTTACAAGAATATCATGGGGCACCTTGTCAAAGGTCTTGAGAAGAGTGACTAGTGGGGTGGGAATTTCAGGTGGGAATTCCCGCAAGGCCTATTTTTCAAATTTAAAGGTAGGAAAATAAGGATAAGATCAGCAGAAGATCGAGACCAATTCCTGAATCTCTACAGGGAAGACCTTCTGAAAGGAACAGTTGGAGAGGAACGAACATCAGAAACGAAAGAAGTAACAGACATTTTAAATTTGACGTTTGGACTGAAATCACCGACAGAAGAACAACTACTCGGAGCGACAGGCGGCAAATAGTTTCAAGATGGCCCTGCAACTTCTAAGCTGGAATTGTAATGGACTTAACCTTCCGCGAAAGAGAAAAAATGTATTTCACCTATTGAAAAAAGAACAGTTGGACTTAATTTGTTTACAGGAAACTCATATAACAAGATTGCACAGGAAACTACTCGTCAATAAGAGATTAGGCCAAGAATTTATTTCATCGGACAAAGTTAAGAAAAGAGGAGTGGTAATCTATGCAAAGGAAAAACTTTCACCGAAGTTTATGTTTAAAGATGAACAAGGGAGATATTTGGCAATTGAAGTACAAGTCCAAGGTGAAAAAATTTTGATATTAGGGATTTACGCACCTAATGAAGGGAAGTCAGAATTCTTTAAGAAGTTGCATGAGACATTATTGGACTATTTGGACTATAATTTAATTATGATGGGAGATATGAATGGAGTGGTATCTACAAATATGGATAAAGCACAAAGACAGGTAATCTCCAGAGATGGGAGATTACCAAAGACATTTTTTGAAATGACTGAAAATATGGACTTGATTGACATCTGGAGAACAAGGAACCCTCTTGAGAGAGAGGGAACCTTCTTCTCTGAAGCAATGATGACCTGGACCAGAATCGACCAAATTTGGATTACTAGTGGGATGGCTCCAAAGATTAAGAAAGTGGAAATCTGCCCAAAGACTTGCTCCGACCATAACGCCGTGAAGATGGAAATGAAATTTACAACAACTGGTCAATTCAGATGGAGGATGAATGACACCCTGTTTCGAGATGAGGAGATCCACAGAAAGGCCCAAAAAACTTTAAAGGACTATTTTGAAATAAATCTAAAAACAGAGGTAGAAAAAAGAGTGATCTGGGACGCAAGTAAAGCTGTGATGCGAGGATTCCTAATTCAACAAAATTCAATAAAAAAAAGAAAGCAAAATGAGAAGAAGGATAAGATTTTGGAAAAGATAAAAGAAGGAGAGGAGAAATTGAGATCAAAACCAAAGTCCCAGGAGATTCTGAGAGAGATTAAGTTATACCAGACACAATATATGGAATTGATGAACCAAGAGATTGAATGGAAGATAAAGCAAATGAGACAAAAGACATTTGCAGATAAATGCGGCAAACTTCTGGCTTGGCAATTGAAGAAAAGACAGAAACTAAACACAGTTACAAGCCTAGAAGTGGATGGAAAGAATATACACAAACCCAATGAGATTAGAAATTGTTTTTTGAGTTATTTTAAAAAATTATACTCACAAGGACCGCAGAAGGAGGAGGACATAGATGAATTCCTTAAAAAACATGGATTACAAAAAATCTCTCATCAAAATAAGGTGGATCTAAATCAGAGAATAACAGAACAAGAGATAGAGGGTGCCATCCAAAACATGCAACTGGGCAAATCTCCAGGACCAGATGGACTGACTTCCAGATATTATAAAGCCTTGAAAGAGTGGTTGGTACAACCGTTAAAGGAAGTCTGTAACGAGATTTTAGAAGGGGAAAGGGCACCAGAATCGTGGAAAGAAGCGTATATTACACTCATACCAAAAACAGAGACTGAAAAGACTCAACTTAAGAACTACCGCCCAATATCATTACTTAATGTGGATTACAAAATTTTTGCAGACATTTTGGCAAAAAGATTGAAAAGAGTGTTGATGGAGAAGATTCATAAGGACCAAGCAGGCTTTCTCCCAAAAAGGCATTTATCAGATAATGTGAGGAATATAATAGACATTTTGGAACTATTAGAGGTGAATATAAACACTAAAGCAGTTCTGATCTTTGTGGACGCAGAGAAAGCCTTTGACAATATTTCTTGGAGTTTTATGAAAAAGAATCTTCATGGGATGGGGGTAGGCCAAGGATTTGAGAATGGTATGAGTGCCATATATTCTGAACAAAAAGCTAAGTTGATTGTAAATAATGTGATAACTGAAGAATTTAAAATAGAAAAAGGAACACGACAGGGGTGCCCAATCTCCCCATTACTTTTTATTTCTGTTCTGGAGGTATTGCTAAAGATGATCAGAGATGACCAGCAGGTTAAAGGGGTACAGGTCGGAGCTAAACATTATAAGTTAAGGGCCTTTGCAGATGATCTAGTACTTACTTTACAAGAGCCAGACACTAGTACAAAAAGGGTGTTGGAATTAATTCAAGAATTTGGTCAAGTGGCCGGATTTAAACTGAATAAACAAAAGACTAAGGTTTCGGGGGGGAAATTAACAGTCATGGAGAGGGAGAAGTTCCAGAATGAAACAGGTATGACAGTGGTTAAGAAGGTGAAATACCTAGGGGTTTATTTGACACCTAAGAATTTGAACTTGTATAAAGATAACTATGAGAAATGCTGGTCAAAAGTTTAAAAAGATCTAGAAATATGGTCAAATTTGAAACTGTCAATGTTAGGCCGAATTGCAGTTATTAAGATGAATGTATTGCCTAGAATGTTATTTTTGTTTCAAACATTGCAAATTCTTGACAAGATGGACTGTTTCAAGAGGTGGCAGAAGGATATTTCGAAATTGGTCTGGCAGGGCAAAAAGCCCAGAATAAAATTTAAAATACTAACAGACGCAAAGGAAAGAGGGGGATTTGCCCTGCCAGACTTAAAATTGTATTATGAATCAGCAGCGTTCTGCTGGTTGAAAGAGTGGATGCACCTCGAGAATACAGATATCTTGGATTTAGAAGGTTTTAACAATACATTTGGTTGGCATGCATATCTATGGTATGACAAAGTTAAGGTGCATAGGGCCTTTAAAAATCATATTGTTAGAAAAGCACTATATAATGTTTGGATAAGATATAAAGATCTGTTGGAAAACAAAACCCCTAGATGGTTGTCACCTTTGGAGGCTAAAGCGTTGAAAAAACTTAATATGGAAGCCGAATGGCCAAAGTATTGGGAAATTTTGGAACAAGATGGAGACAAATTGAAGTTACAGAGTCATGAGAAATTGAAACCCAAAGTACGAGACTGGCTCCATTTTTACCAAATAATGGAGGTCTATAAACAAGACAGGAAAATTGGCTTCCAGGTGGAGAAATCAAAATTAGAAACAGAATTGTTAGAACCCAATGCTAAGAACTTGTCTAGAATGTATAACTTGTTGCTGAAATGGAATACACAAGATGAAACAGTTAAATCAGCTATGATTAAGTGGGCACAGGACATTGGTCATAACATTATGTTTGCTGACTGGGAATGGTTGTGGACCACCGGTTTGAAATTTACGGCATGTAATGCCTTAAAGGAAAATATTATGAAAATGGTTTATAGGTGGTACATGACCCCAGTCAAGCTAGCAAAAATTTACCACTTGCCTGATAATAAGTGTTGGAAATGTAAAGAAACTGAAGGTACTTTTTATCACCTTTGGTGGACGTGCCCGAAGATTAAGGCTTTCTGGGAAATGATATATAATGAAATGAAAAAGGTACTTAAATGTACTTTCCCTAAGAAACCAGAGGCCTTTCTCTTGGGCATTGTCGGCCAATTGGTGCCAAAGAAAGATAGAACATTTTTTATGTACGCTACAACAGCAGCAAGAATACTCATCGCAAAGCATTGGAAGACTCAAGATCTACCCACCCGGGAAGAATGGCAGATGAAGGTGATGGACTATATGACATTGGCTGAAATGACTGGCAGAATCCGTGATCAGGGGAAAGAGACGGCGGAAGAAGATTGGAAGAAATTTAAAATCTATCTTAAAAAATATTATAAAATTGATGAATGCTAAAATGTTGAGGTTTTTTAGAAAGATAAGGAGTTTACAGCGATAAAAGATTAAGTTAAGGAAAAGAATAATGAAGGAATATATCTGATAAGATTAAATTTGGGATTTGCTGAAATAATTTTGAGGTTTGGGATGCAGAAAGGGGAGGTTTGGGGGAGTCCAAGTAGCGAGGGTTATGAAAAAAAAGGATATGAAAGTATACATGTTTGTTTGTCTTTTTATTTGTTTGTATTGTCCATAAAAAACTGTAAAACCAATAAAAAAATTTATATATATAAAAAAAATTTGCCCTCCTCCAGTCTGCCGGGACTTCGCCTGTTCTCCAGGAATTCTCAAAGATGGCCAGTGGTTCTGAGATCACATCTGCCAGTTCTTTTAATACACTTGGATGCAGTTCATCTGGCCCTGGAGACTTGAATACATCTAAACTAGCCAAGTATTCTTGTACTATCTCCTTAGTTATTCTGGGCTGTGTTTCTGGGCTATCTCCTTAGTTATTCTGGGCTGTATTCTGGGCTGTGCCCAGCTGGCTATGTTTCCCCAGCCACTTTGGGCAGCTCCCAACTGAATATTAAAACACAATACAGGATTAAACATTAAATACGTCCCTAAACAGGGCTGCCTTCAGATGTCTTTTAAAAGTAAGATAGCTACTTATTGCCTTGACATCTGATGGGAGGGGGTTCCACTGGGCAGGCACCACTACCAAGAAGGCCCTCTGCCTGGTTCCCTTTAAACTCACAGTGAGGGAACTGCCAGAAGGCCCTCGGCACTGGACCTCATTGTTCTGGTCTGAACGATGTGGGTGGAGATGCTCCTTTAGGCTATGTTATGCCTGGTCCAATCAAAATTCTACCAAACACAAAGGCCACACATCATCTACCTTTACACATTATCAAAGAGCTACTAAACTGATCTGTCATGTTTTGCAACTGGCAGCCCATTCTCTGGGAGATGATGAAAATTGGTGATTTGATTCGACTAAATAGGCTTTTTTGTTTGTTTTCTTTTAATTTATTTATCTTTTCAAATAACATGTATGATGAGGTGGTGGATTTTTTACAATGACAGGCTGAATTATTATTGTAATATAAAGGGGGATTGATGGACCAGTAGGGTCATGGTTTGATTGGCTTAGGCTTCTTGGGGGGGGGGGTTATTAGGCTTCTTGGGGTGTATACGAGGCCTCTTGGTAGGTCTTGAAGGCCTTCCAATTGGTCCATGAGGCATGACGTACTGAACCTTGTCACGTCTGTCAGAAAAAGACAATTTCATTTATTAGTTTGCTGTTACTTCATTATGCAACTCGCTACTCGCTTTTCTCCCAAAATTTGGGCTCATTCTCAAATAAAAGAGCATTGTGAAGCAGCATGTGCCTCTTCTGCATCAGTGTTGAGAGAAGGCATTGATCCTGTGGAGTGGGATGTCAGAAACCTAGGAGAGCCAGGCAGCATTGGGTCTACCTTCTACTGAGAAGATGCAGCTGGTGGACATTTGGTAATGGAGCTTTTACAGTTTGTCTGTTTGGTGACCTGCCCCCTGACATCCCCGGATCCCTCTGGGCCATCCAACCCGGGCCATCCAACTGTTCAACAAAAGACAGTTGAAAATGTTATATCCATGAGTGATCTCAGGGTTTCTAGGGACTAGGTCTTTCAGCAGTCAAATATCAACGTAAACACTGTGAACTGGGCAGGCCACAGTGACAGCCTCACCAAGGTCTCTTCTGCTAGTTGTAGGATCTGATATTGAGTTGGACACTATGGGTGTTTTTCCATATTGTTTATTAAAGCTCTTATTAAGTCATTATGTTTTCTGTCATCAAATAGGTTTGTGATATCTTTTTTTTGTTTTACCATTCTTCAAATGACGGCACGATTTATTTGAATAGATACAATAGGGGTATGAAAAAGATTGTAGCTCACTCCTGAAGGTAACAATGTTTTAGCACAACCATTTTTGACTCAAACTTTCTTTTTGACACACGAAACATTGCTCATTGACGACACATTCATTTATTTACTGCTAGTGATTCCTGTTCTCACTGCAGGCAGCAAATCCATTTCTCTGTTGGCGCACCCATTCTGACAGCAATAAAATCAGGATAGCATTTCGAGACCCCGCAGTAGCCCCCAACGTTATGACACATGACCTGGCCTACTATGTTAGCAAAACCTATTCACATGATAACAAAAACAGCAAATGGAAGAGGACTATTCATTCACTTATTATTTTCTTTATTACATCCAAATATCTCAAGGTGGTTCACAATATGAAATAAGACCAAATACCTAGTACTAAGCCACTATTTCTACCTCTACCACAACTGCCAATGGTGTTTTTTGTATACAGTGCCCGAGAGTGGTGGGCAGGCAGGCACACACAACGTTCCATGAGTGGCTGGGGCAACCCAGCCAGATGGATGGGTTATAAATAATAACATTATTGTCATTATTCTTAAAAATTAAAATACAAGTAATAAATAAAAATAGAATAGAAATTAATAAGTTTGTTTTTTATTTATACCCCTCCCATTTGGGTGGGTTGCCCCAGCCACTTTGGACACATATAAAATAGAAAAAACATTAAACATTAAAAACGTCCCAATACAGAGCTGCTTCAGATGTCTTCTAAAAGTTCTGTAGTTCTTTATAGCCTTGACATCTGATGGGAAGGCATTCCACAGGGAGGGTTCCACTAACCCTAACCAGAGACACCCTCTGCCTGTTTCTGAAACCTTCTCCCTCACCACAACCTTGGCCATGTGCAGCGTGAGAGAGGGGACCCCTGTTCAGCTTGGTACATCTTTTCTTCAGGGTGGGAGTGGAAGATTCAATAGCTATCACAGAGAATGTCCTCTCTTGGGCCACCACAACCCAAACTTCCAGTGGTGTCCAAATGTCAAGAGGGCCCCATCTGTTGATCTTAACAACCAATAAGGTCTCTTTGGAATGAGGCTATATTCCAAATGATTGGGGCCTTGGTCATTTAAGATTTAAACACTGCTGTGAGCGCTTTGACTGGAACTTGGAAACACCTCAGTTTAAGAACGGTTTTGGTTCAAGAATGGACTTCTGGAACAGATTAAGTTTGTAAACTGAGGTACCACTGTACATTACTTCTGGTAAATGAGACAACTTAGCCGTTAGAGGGCCATGAAAAATTGTGTCCTGGGTTTTTCAATCATCTACCCATGTACTACGTAAAACCCATGGGGCACATTGGTTTCCAGATGTGAAATATATTGGCATTAATTTTAGGTCTCCTTCCCCCTAAGATGGCTATTTGACAGTCTGACCCACCTTCTCCCTAATATTGTTTAGACAATACAAACCTTACCGGAGCAGGTTTAGACTCCCTAATTGTTGAGGTACAGTCCTAGCAGTCCTCCATCTTTTCAACCTACTAAGGATCTTTAAAATAGTCTTTCAAAGATTCCCAAGTGGGGAAAATGGTGCTGGTGGCCAACATCAAAAGTGGGTGGAGCAAAACCAAAGTGGGTGGGTACACCTCCTCCTCCTCCTTTTCCTCTCTTCTTTCTCTCCTTCCCCTTTTTCTCTCTCTCATACACACACACAGAAACATTCACTAAATTTATCAAACACAAACACCACACATCATCCACCTTCACACTTTATCAAAGAGCTACTAAACCAATCTGTCAAGTTTTGCAACTGGCAGCCCATTCTCTGGGAGATGCTGAGAATCAGTTATTTGATTCAGTGTAGCTACCCTTTCAACTAAGTAGGCCTTTTTGTTTCTTTTCTTTTCTTTACATTTTATTTATCTTTTCACATAACATGTACGATGGAACGGATGATCATTTTCAATGACAATATTAACTTTTTTTTTCATTTTGGGCCAAGAGGGTGTTGGTTTGGGTGGCTTAGGCTTTGCAGGAGGCCTCTTGGTGGGTCTTGGTGGCTTTCTGATGGGTCCATGAGGTTTGGCAGTTTGAATCAAGTCACGTCTGTCAGAGAAAGACAATTTGGTATATAAGTTTGCTGTTATTTCATTCTGCAACTCTCTACTACTTAGGGACACATACCTGTGGTGGCCAATAGCTTGCCTTGCATGAGGACAATATCAAAAGTGGGTGAAGCAAAACCCAAGTGGGTGGGTCCACCTCGTCCTCCGTTTCTCTCTTCTTTTTACCTTTTCTCTTTCTCATATATAGACACACAGAAACATTCAACCAAATTTATCAAACACCACAAAGGCCACACATCACCCACCTTTACACATGATAAAAGAGCTACTAAAACAATGTGTCATGTTTTGCAACTGGCAGCCCATTATCTGGGAGATGCTGAGAATCGGTGATTTAATTCAATTAAGTAGCCCTTTTCGTTTGTTTCCTTTTAATTTTATTTATCTTTTCAAATAACATGTATGATGGAGTGATTAATCCTTTTCAGTGACAGGCTGAATTATTTTTATTTTCTATTAAGGTGAAGTCTCGGACCAGTAGGGTCCTGGTTTGATTATCTCATGCTTCTTGGCAGGTGTACGATGTCTCTTGCCGGGTCTTTGTGACTTTCTGATGTGTCCATGAGTTCTGGCCCGTAGAATCAAGTCACGTCTGTCAGAGAGAGACAATTTGGTATATTAGTTTGCTGTTATTTCATTCTGCAACTCTCTACTTTTCTTTTTCTTTGATACTCATTTTTTTCCGGTGTCTTCTTCTAGCATGTAACAAAATTCAGTAAGAATTGGGAGGAGACAGGGATTTGGGCAAATTCCCTGCAGTAAAAGAACATTGTGAAGCAGCACATACCACTGCTACATCAGTGTTGAGAGAAGGCTTTGATCCTGTGGAGTGGGGTGTCAGAAAGGAAGGAGACCCAGGCAGCATTGGGTCTACCTTCTACTGAGAAGATGCAGCTGGTGGACATATGGTAATGGTGCTTTTACACTTTGTCAGCTTGAAGTCTGCCCAATACCTGCCTGGTGACCTGTCCCCTGACATCCCTGGATCCCTCTCGGTCATCCAACCTGATTCATGGATTTCTCAACCCAAGCTCAGCCTGAATCCCTCTCAATGGACCCAACTTGTCTTGGGATTTGGCCAAATCTGGTGCACAGTCCAACAAAAGATACTTAAAAGCATCATCTCAATGAGTGATCTCTCGGTTGCTAGGGACTAGGTCTTTCAGCAGTCAAATATCAACGTAAACACTGTGAACTGGGTTGGCCACAGTGACAACCTCACCCAGGTCTCTTCTGCCAGTTGTAGAATCTGAAATTGAGTTGGACACTATAGGTGCTCTTCCATATTGTTTACTTAAGCACTTATTAAATATTATAATTTTTGTCATCAAATAGGTTTATGAATTATTATTTTTTACCATTCTTCAAATGACTACACAGCTTATTTGAATAGATGAGTAGTGTTATGAAAGAGATTGTAGTTCACTCCTGAGGGTAACAACTTTTTAGCACAACCATTTTGGACTCAAACATTCTTTTTGACACATGAAACATTGCTCATTAATGACACATTCATTTATTTAGTGCTTTTGATTTTTGTTCTCACCGCATGCAGCAAACCCATCTCTCACTACAGATGTCGATGGCCTCAAACGCATCCGGGCACCTCAAGAGGGCGCAGTGGCCCCCAAAGGCAGGACAGAGGATCTGCATTGTTATCATAGCAAAACCTATTCACATGAGAACAAAAGCAACAAATGGAACAGGACTATTCATTCATTCATTATTTCCATTATTACATCCAAAGGTGACAGCGTGGTTCACAATATGAAATAATACAAAATCCCTAATATTAAGCCGCTCTTTCTACCTCTAATGCAACTGCCAATGGTGTATTCTGTATACAGTGCCCTTGAGTGGGTGGAAGGGGGGCACATAAAACAATTCAAGAGTGGCTGGGGCAATCCAGCCAGATGGGTGGGGTATAAATAATATTATTGTTATTATTCTTAAAAAATAAGTTGTTAGTAATAAATAATTATAAAATAAAATAACATTTAATTTAATAATTCTAATTTTATTATTAATACCCCTCCCATCTGGCTGGATTGCCCCAGATATTTTGTACCATATAAAAACATAATAAAACATCAAGCATTAAAAACTTCTTCATACAGTTCTGCCTTCAGATGTCTTCTAAAAGTTCTGTAGTTCTTTATCTCCTTGACATCTGATGGGAAGGCATTCCACAGGGAGGGTGCCACTAACCCTTACCAGAGACACATTCTGCCTGTTTATGAAACCTTCTCCCTCACCACAACCTTGGCCATGTGCAGCGTGAGAGAGGGGACCCCTGCCCAGCTTGGTACATCTTTTCTTCAGGGTGGGAGTGGGAGATTCAATAGCTATCACAGAGAATGTCCTCCCTTGGGCCACCACAACCCAAACTTCCAGTGGTGTCCAAATGCCAAGAGGGCCCCATCTGCTGATCTTAACAACCAATAAGGTCTCTTTGGAATGAGGCAATATTCTAAATGATTGGAGCCAAGGTCATTTAAGACTTTAAACACTGTTGTGAGCACTTTAAATTGGACCTAGAAATGAACTGGCAATCAACAGCACACAATACTTGGTTGTAGTGTAAATCTGGGAGGTTTTTTTATCTAGAGGTGATGAAAGAACTTACTTGGATCTGAAAGGAGCACCAAGACAAGAAAGTACCAGGTCTTCATAGCTATGATAGGTCAAGGTCAGATGTTTGGTGAAGCGGCTTCTTGTATCTAGGAAGTAGAAACCAAGGGTGAAACAGGAGTTTTTTGGGGGGATCCTTCATCCTCCTGTGTGCTTTAGGTGGTAGAACTCTGTAGATTGCAAGTTATTGAGCTATTCAATCCATCAGAGTGGGCTTATTTATTTTCAAGAAATCAAGATTATCCCCACAAATTTCTCTTTCTGCTAAAAATGCAGGTGAACCTTGCATATTATATGAATGGCTGCACAATGGGAATATGCATATAATCCTTTGTAGATGGGAGCAGACTCACCTGCCCGAACACAGCAAATACTGGCTGCCATTGTATTCCCACAAGGCAAGAGAGTGTCTTGGGTGAATGTGCTATGCTTCATCATTCAAAGGTTGGTGGGAGGGGCAGGAGAATTTGTTGCAACATCTTTGTAGCTTTCGTGCAGTTCTGAACTTATTGCTCCAGACTTGAAGCCTTGGATAGTGATTCCTGATTGCTCGGTCTGCTGTTCGGTCTGTACGGCTACCTGGATGAATCATTAAGGTCCTCTGCATGTATGCATATTTTTGGTTGGAGGGAGGCCATTTCTATTGCAAGCAGAGTGTAATAAAGAAAGGTTGTGTGCTTTTCTGCTTGAACTATAAGAGAATGATATAATCAATGATTTGTTACTGAAGTGAAGTTATGATGCCACATTATTCTGAAAGCAAAGATTACAATGTGCAGAACTCATGAACCTTGCTTCATGAGAAGCATTAGAGTTTTATTGAAATATTTAGGATTTCAATGGAGTGCATCGGACCAAATGCTATCTGTTCTTTGATTTGTTTTTAAAAGTGCTCTTTGTTTTTATAATATAGATTTCCCCCTGTGTACAGATCATTCCTATCCAGGAATCAATTGAGTTTAAACTCTCTTGGAATTCATAGAATCATAAAACTGTCCAGTTGGAACTGATACCCAAGAGACATTTAGTTCAATCACACGCAATGCCAGAATCTCAACTTTCATTTCTATGCCACTTTACATTTTGACAAAAAACCCCCTCAGTTTTCTTAGTATTTTGAGGGCCACAGGTTCCTCACTCCTTGCTTAGACAACTGGCCAACCCACTACACTTAACTCATTTCCAGCTGATGAAAAGGAAAGGCCATTTCTGTGTTTTCTGAACTTATTGCTCTGGAGCAGAAGCCTTGGATAGTGATTCCTGAGTGTTCTGTCTGCTGCTCAGCCTCTACTGTTATTTGGCTAAATAATTAAGCTCCTCTGCATCCATGCATATTTTTTGGTAGAAGGGTGGAAGGAGGTCATTGCTACTGCAAGCAGAGTGTAATAGGATCCCCAAGAGACATTTAGTCCAATCACCTGCAATGCCAGAATCTCAATTTTCATTTCTATGCCAATTCATATTTTTAAAAAATAAATAAATCTCAGTGTATTTATAGACTGGGAATTGACCCATTTTTAGAGCTATGTTAAAGGTGGGTCATGTGATTTTCTGCTTGAACTGTAAGAGAATGATATAATCAATGATCTGTTACTGAAGTGAAGTTATGATGCCACATTATTCTGAAAGCAAAGATTATGAAGTGCAGAACTCATGAACTTTGCTTCATGAGAAGCATTAGAGTTAAATTGAAATTATTAGGATTTTAATGGAGTGCATCGGAGCAAATGCTATCTGTTCTTTGATTTGTTTTTAAAAGGGCTCTTTTTTATAATATAGATTTCTCCCTGTGTACAGATCATTCCTATCCAGGAATCAATTGAGTTTTAACTCTCTTAGAATTCATAGAATCATAAAATCGTCCTGTTGGAAGGGATCCCCAAGAGACATTTAGTCCAATCACCTGCAATGCCAGAATCTCAATTTTCATTTCTATGCCAATTCATATTTAAAATAAATAAATAAATCTCAGTGTATTTATAGACTGGGAGTTGACCCATTTTTAGAGCTATGTTAAAGGTGGGTAACTTTTAGCCCTGCAGAGATTGCTGGGCTTCCAGTTCCCATCATCCCACCCCTTTGGCTTTGATGACTGGAGTTGCTCAGTGCTGGTGTTCAACAATATTTGGAGGTCCATAGGTTCCTCACTCCTAACTAAGACAACTAGCCAACCCACTACATCTAACTCCTTTTGAGCTGGTGAACTGGCATGGCCATTTCTGTGTTTTCATTGGGTAGAGGAAGAATTGTGAATTGTTTCTTGGGAATGGGAAATTTTCTTTCTATAATAACTATTTTCCATCTGCAATAAATTAAAAAAAATCTCAAGAGTGGCTGCAGGAATAGTGCATCTTTGTCTCTTACCCCTTTAACTGTATCTAACAGTGGGGTGGGGCTCAGGGGACAGTTCCTGCTGCCCAGAGCTTCCATTTTAGACTGCCCCTTAGAAAAATCCTAGCACCATTCACTGGGTGTTTGGGATGAATCATACACTAATTACTGCTTTTTCCAACATCTAAACATAAAGGGGTAAATGTGTCACTAGCAAAGCATGAGTGAGTTCAAAACAAAAGAAGCAAAACCTTCTTCTTCCCTAAAGCAGAATGTCTGTACATAAGAAAAGGCTGCTTAAATGGCTCTTCTATTCCAGCATGCCGTTCTCACAATGGCTGCCCAGATGCCCATGGGAAATCTGCAAGCAGGGCATAACTGTCCACCCAACAACTGGTACTAAAAGGAATACTGAACATATCTATAGTACTGCACAAAGATCACTGGCATGGTGTCCCCAAACCATACCTCCCCCCCCCAAGCCTCTTGAAAGTCTACCATTAAAAAGGGAAAAAGCTCTCCAGATCTTACCAACTCATTCACCTGTTTGCCTACAAGTCCCAGTCCTCATTAGAGATGATCAGCTCGGCATATCAGCAAAAAGTGCACTATGTTTTCCCTTATATGCACATCATAGGTTTTATTTCCCTCAGCACCTGTTATGCCTGGGGCCAAAATCACTAGGTGAATATTCCCCTGCAGTTCTGGGATTCTGTTGGTCATTGGGCAAGAGGCTTTACTAAGGGAGCCTAGAATTCTCCAATGTTGACTCCAGTTATATTTTGTATGCCATGTAAAGCAAGAATGATGGTGCTTTTCAGAAGGTAGGTCCTAATAAACACTAAACTTCACGGTCATGTGTTGTTTCCAGATATTGCCAGACTAAGTTAGTTTCGACTTTTCTTTTTCCATTTCTAGTGGCTACACATCAGCTTTCTCCCAACACTTTCTAGCAAAAGCAGATATTATTTTCTGGTCTTTCAGGAGGTGAAGAGGGCAGATGGTATACATGAAAATGGCGTCACTGAACCTAAAGTTGATGATTCCTCAAACAGAGGTGTGATGTCTTGCCATCACCTGGTGCCTCTGAAAAGTCTGGTGATCAGAAATTAATATACATAAATACAAGGAAAAAAGTGAGCCATCCAGCTCATATCCCACAGCATCCCCTCCCTATGTGCTCTGGTTTTCTTTCCTGATTTGCTTGTCTCGTGTTGGCAACTGTTATCACTATTTCCATCCTGAAAAGTCTACCTACTGTTGATCCCTCTCCTTCATCCCACTACCTTTCCCCTTCTCTTCTGACTTCCATTTAATTCCCTCCTTCGTCATAGAGTGTGGTGGCAAACAGGCCTGAAATGTACAAGGGCCAGCTCAGATGCAGCAGATAACTTAGGAATACTGAAGCTATGGAATTTCTCCTATTCATGATTACCACTAGCTGGTTTTGTTTGTTTTTTTTTTTAAAAAGTTTAGACAAAAGGCCTGTATAGTTAAAGCTATGGTTTTCCCAGTAGTGATGTATGGAAGTGAGAGCTGGACCATAAAGAAGGGTGATCGCCAAAGAATTGATGCTTTTGAATTATGGTGCTGGAGGAGACTCTTGAGAGTCCCATGGACTGCAAGAAGATCAAACCACTCCATTCTGAAGGAAATCAGCCCTGAGTGCTCACTGGAAGGACAGATCCTGAAGCTGAGGCTCCAATACTTTGGCCACCTCATGAGAAGAGAAGACTGCCTGGAAAAGACCCTGATGTTGGGAAAGATGGAGGGCACAAGGAGAAGGGGACGACAGAGGACGAGATGGTTGGACAGTGTTCTCAAAGCTACCAGCATGAGTTTGACCAAACTGCGGGAGGCAGCGGAAGACAGGAGTTCCTGGCATGCTGTGGTCCATGGGGTCACGGAGAGTCAGACATGACTAAACGACTAAACAACAACAATGATATATTGAGACTCATGGCATGCATTTTTGTGATAACAGATTGCACGACTCTCGAGAGTCAACACCATGCCAATTCCTAGAATTGCTTCCATAGTCATCATGGTACAGGATGAGCCATAAAAGGAGATCACGGTATTCAACATGTGCCTTATCGTTTTTATCCCGGTAACGAAGAGTGTTGTTAGATTCTAATTTGCTGAATGTTCTCTTACGTGTTATGATGTAAAAAATCCTATATATATTTGCTACGCCCTGTGTTCAGGGCTCAGACTTTGGGAAATTATTCCTCTGAGTCAGCTTGCTAGCAAGTACTTTAGAATAAATTTTCTGAGCTTCTCCATTGCTGCGTAGTGTTATGTACTGAGTTGAATAGGATCCAAACTGAAGCAGTCTGATTGGTCCTAGAACAATAGGATCCAAATTGCAGCAGTCTGATTAGTCCTAGAACAATAGGATTCAGAATGCAGCAGTCTGATTGGTCCCAGAACAATGCAGCAGTATGATTGGTTGGCAGGAACCACCCAATCCTGCTCCAGACAGAAGTGAATCCACAACCTGATTGGCTTACAGTAGAATTCCGGAATTAGCCAATCATGTGCAGCCCATTGTGTAAATAATGTATATAAAGCAGATACTGTGAGGGGACATTCATTCATTCCTCCTCACCACTATGAGCTGAATAAAGAGCATGAAATCACTTTGCGACTCTGAGTATATTTCAGTAGTGTCTTACTTTCATTCTGAAGGATTTGCAACAATATGGAGGCTCAGTGCTTACCAGCCACGATGGTTGCATTTAGCCTCTTGTCAGAGATGGTTTGGAAACTTCAGCTGGTGCAGAATTCAGTGGCTAGGTTGCTCACCAAGGGAAGACAGTTTGAGCATATCACACCAATCCTGGTCTGACTGCACTGGCTGCCAATTATTTTCTGGGCCAAATTCAAAGTGCTGGTTTCAACTTATAAAGCCTTAAATGGCTCAGGACCACAATAATTCAAGGACTGCCTCTTTCAGTAGGATCCTACCCAGACCCTGAGATGATCGTCTGAGGTCTCTATTTGTGTGCCTCCCCCATGAGAGGTCCAGAGAGTGGCAGCATGAGAAGGGGCCTTTTCTGCAGTGCCTCCTCATTTGTGGAATGCTCTCCCCAGGGAAGTCTGCCTGGCACCTTCATTATACACCTTTAGGCCCCAGACAGAAATGTTCCTCTTTAACCAGATCTTTGGTTGATTGACATCCAATGCCCTTTTATAATGTGTTGGGGAGCAGGGGATTAGTTGGTTGTTTTTGATTATGTAAAACTGGGATAGAAATTTTCATTTAACAGAAGTAATGTACAGTATTTAGCATTAACTCTGGAAGTGCATGCTTGATTCTGACTAAACTAAACCTCCTAGAGCAAAATACACATAGGAGGTTTAGTAAACGCTAAATGCATTACTTCTAGTAAATGAGGCCCCTAAGCTGCTCGAGGGCCATGCAAATTTGTGTCCTGGGTTTTTCACACTCATCTCCCCATGTACTATCTGAAAGCCAAAGGGCACATTGGTTACCAGTTGTGCTATATATTGGCATTAATTCTAGCTCTCCTTCCCCACTACAGGGTTATTTGACAGTCTGATCCACCTTTTCTCTAATATTGCCTAGACAATAAACATTTTACCTTACAGGAGCAGGTTTAGACTCCCTAAAGATTGAGGTACAGTCCTAGCCATCCTCCACCATTTTAACCTCCTAAGGATTTTTAAAATAGTCTTCCAAAGATTCCCCTGTGGGGAAAATTGTCATGGTAGCCAACATCAAAAGTGGGTGGAGCAAAACCAAAGTGGGTGGGTATACCTCTGCTCCTTTTCCTCTCTTCTTTCTCCCCTTCCCCCCCTCTCTCTCTCTCTCTCACACACACACACACACAGAAACATTCACTAAATTTATCAAACACAAACACCACACATCATCCACCTTCACACATTATCAAAGAGCTGCTAAACCAATCTGTCATGTTTTGCAACTGGCCGTCCATTCTCTGGGAGATGCTGAAAATCAGTGATTTGATTCAACCAAGTAGGCTTTTTTGTTTGTTTGTTTTATTTATCTTTTCAAATAGCATGTACCATCGGACTTACTGATCTTTTTCAATAGCAAGCTGAATTATTTTTTTCTATAAAAAGGGAGTCCCAGAAAAAAAGGGTTTTGGTTTGGGTGGCTTGGGATTACCGGGGAGGTTTGTGAAGCTGTACGAAGCCTCTTTGTGGGTTTTAAAGGCTTTCCGATGGGTCCATGAGCTTGGGCCACCTGAATCATCTCACGCCTGTCAGAGAAAGACAATTTGGTATATTAGTTTGCTGTCATTACATTTTGCAACTCTCTGCTACTTATGCCTTTCTTTTTCTTCATCACTTACTCATTTTTTTCAGTGTCTTGTTCTAGTATGTAACAAAAATACAATGAAAATTAGGGGGCAGAAAGGCACTTTCAAAGCACAACAAGATGGTTCAGAGATTTTGATTTATTTATTTTTTAAGAAAAGCTTTTCTCCCAAAATTTGGGCTCATTCCCTGCTATAAAAGAGCATTAAGAAGCAACATGTGCCTCTGCTTCTTAATGTTGAGAAGGCATTGATCCTGTGGAGTGGGATGTCAGAAAGGAAGGAGAGCCAAGCAGCATTGAGTCTACCTTCTACTGAGAAGATGCAGCTGGTGGACATATGGTAATGGCGCTTTTACACTTTGTCTGCTTGATGTCTACGCCATACCTGCCTGGTGACCTGTCCCCTGAAATCCCTAGATCCCTCTGGGCCATCTAACCTAATTCATGGATTCCTCAATGCACGCTCAACTGGAATCCCTCTCAATAGACCCAACTTGGGATTTGGCCGAATCTGGTGCACAGTCCAACAAAAGCCACTTAAAAGCATTATCTCAATGAGTGATCTCAGGGTTTCTAGGGACTAGGTCTTTCAACAGTCAAATATCTACGTAAATACTGTGAACAGGGCTGGCCACAGTAACAGCCTCACCAAGGTCTCCCCTGCCAGTTGTAGGATCTGAAATTGAGTTGGACACTATAGATGCTCTTCCATATTGTTTATTGAAGCACTTATTAAATGATTATGTTTTCTGTCACCAAATAGGTTTGTGAAATCTTTTTTTTAAACCATTCTACAAACAACTGCATGATTTATTTGAATTGATACAGTAGTGTAATGAAAGAGATTGTTACTCACTCCTGAAGGTAACAATGTTTTAGCACAACCATTTTGTACTCAAACATTCTTTTTGACACATGAAACATTGCTAATTAAGAACACATTAATTTATATAATGCTTGTGATTCTTGTTCTCACCGAAGGCAGCAAACCGATTCCTCTGATGGGTCACACCTTCCGAGAGCCATAAAATTACCATTGCATTCCGATAGGCTGCAGTAGCCCCCAAAGGATTGGCACATGGTCTGGTCTACCATGTTAGCAAAGCCTATTCACATGGTACCAAAAACAAGAAATGGAACAGGACTATTCATTACTTTATTATTTTCTCTATTACATCCATGGACCTCAGGGTGGTTCACAATATGAAATAAGACCAAATACCTAATACTAAGCCACTATTTCTACCTCTCCTACAACTATACAATGGTGCTTTCTGTATACAGTGCCCTAGTATGGTGGGTAGGGGGGCACACACAACAATTCAAAAGAGTGGCTGAGGTATGAATAATAACATTATTGTTAAAAAACTACTACTTATAAACAAAAATAGAATATAATAAGATTTAATAATGTTAATTTTATTATTTCTACCCCTCCTAGCCACATTGAACACATACAAAGACATAACAAAACATCAAACATTAAAAGGCATTCTACAGGGAGGGTGCCACTAACCCTAACCAGAGGTACCCTCTGCCTGTTTACAAAACCTTCTCCCACACCTCAACCTTGGCCATATGCATCGTATAACAGGGGTTCCCTCTGCCCAGCTTGGTACATGTTTTCCTGGGGGGGGGGCCCAGATTCTACATCTATCACAGAGAATGTCCTCTCTCAGGTCGCCACAACCCAAACTTCCAATGGTGTCCAAATGTCAAGAAGGCCCGTTTGTTGATCTTAACAACCAATAAGTTCTCTTAGGAAGGAGACAATATTCCAGAGGATGGGGGCCTAGGTGGTTTAAGACTTTAAACACTGTTGTGAGCACTTTGAGTGGGAAGTGGAAACAAACTGGCAATCAATTGTACACAATACTTGGCTGTTGTGTAAATTTGATAGGTTTTCCTTTTATCTAGAGGTGATGAAAGAACTTACTTGGATCTGAAAAGAGCAGCAAGACAAGAAGGTTCCAGGTCTTCATAGCTTTGATAGGTCAAGGTCAGATCTTTGGTGAAGCGGCTTCTTGTATCTAGGAAGTAGAAACCAAGGGTGAAACCAGAGTTTTTTTTGGGGGGTTCCTCCATCCTCCTGTGTCTTTTAGGTGGTAGAACTATGTAGATTGCAAGTTATTGAGCTATTCAATCCATCAGAGTGGGCTTATTTATTTTCAAGAAATCAAGATTATCCCCACAACCTTGTCTTTCTGCTAAAAATGCAGACAAACATTGTATATTATATCAATGGCTGTACACTATAAATATACACACACACCTTTGTAGATGGGAGCAGACTCACCTGCCCCAACACAGCAAATACTGGCTGCCATTGTATTCCCACAAGGCAAGAGAGTGCCTTGGGTGAATGTGCTATGCTTCATCATTCAAAGGTTGGTGGGAGGGGCAGGAGAATTTGTTGCAACATCTTTGTAGCTTTCATGCAGTTCTGAACTTATTGCTCCAGACTTGAAGCCTTGGATAGTGATTCCTGATTGCTCGGTCTGCTGCTCGGTCTGTACGGCTACCTGGCTGAATCATTAAGGTCCTCTGCATGTATGCATATTTTTGGTTGGACGGAGGCCATTTCTATTGCAAGCAGAGTGTAATAAAGAAAGGTTGTGTGCTTTTCTGCTTGAACTATAAGAGAATGATATAATCAATGATCTGTTACTGAAGTGAAGTTATGATGCCACATTATTCTGAAAGCAAAGATTAAAATGTGCAGAACTCATGAACCTTGCTTCATGAGAAGCATTAGAGTTTTATTGAAATATTTAGGATTTTAATGGAGTGCATCGGACCAAATGCTATCTGTTCTTTGATTTGTTTTTAAAAGTGCTCTTTGTTTTTATAATATAGATTTCCCTCTGTGTACAGATCATTCCTATCCAGGAATTAATTGAGTTTAAACTCTCTTGGAATTCATAGAATCATAAAACTGTCCAGTTGGAACTGATACCCAAGAGACATTTAGTTCAATCACACGCAATGCCAGAATCTCAACTTTCATTTCTATGCCACTTTATATTTTGACAAAAAAACCCCCCTCAGTTTTCTTAGTATTTTGAGGGCCACAGGTTCCTCACTCCTTGCTTAGACAACGGGCCAACCCACTACACCTAACTGATTTCAAGCTGATGAAAAGGAAAGGCAATTTCTGTGTTTTCAATGGGGAGATGAAGAATTGTTAATTGTTTTGTGGAAATGGGAAATGGTGCTATATTTCACCCCTCCTTTTCCTTCTGTAATAGTTTCTGTAATAGAGTGACTGCAGGAGTGGTGGCTCATTGTCTCTAATCCCTTCAACTATCTAACATTGGAGTGGTCAGAGGAGAGTACCTGCTGCCCATAGCCTTCTTTTTAGACTGTCCCTTAGAAAAATGCTAGCACTAAACTGATTCAATGGGTGTTTGGGATGAAAAATACACGAATTAGTCCTTTTTTCAACATCTAAAGATGTTGGGTGAAAGTCACCAGGAAAGCATGATTGAGTTCAAAACTAAACAAATAAAAACTACTTATTCCCTAAAGCAGAATGTCTGTACATAAGAAAAGGCTGCTTAAATGGGTCTTCTATTCCAGCATGATGTTCTGACAATGGTTGCCCAGATGCCCATTGGAAATCTTCAAGCAGGAGTACTGCTTGAAGTACCAACAACTGGTACTCAAAGGAATAATGAACATATCTACTTTACCCCACCATGATCAGTAGCATGGTGTCCCCAAACTATACATCCCCCACCGAGTCTCTTGAAAATCTACCATTAAAAAGTGGGGAGAGCTCTCCAGATCTTACCAACTCATTCACCTGTTTCCCTACAAATCCTAGTCCTCACTAGAGATGATCAGCTGGGCATATCAGCAAAAAGTGCACTATGTTTCTCCTTATAATGCACACCATAGGTTTTATTTCCCTCAGCACCTGTTATGCCTGGGGCCAAAATCACCAGGTGAATATTTCCCTACATCAATTAATTAAAATACATTCTAGAATCAATTCAGAATCAAATTAATGGCAACCAACGGGTTAGAGTTCTATGAAGATTATAGAAGGAGAGAGGGGGTCAGGCTGTGCCTTGGCTAAAGGCCTGGTGGAACAGCTCCATCTTGCAGGCCCTGCTGAAAGATGTCAACTCCTGTAGGGCCCTAGTCTCTTGTGACAGAGCGTTCCACCAGATCGGGGCCACGGCCGAAAAAGCCCTGGCTATGGATGAGGCCAGTCTAACCTCCCTGTGGCCCAGGATCTCCAAGAGGTTTTTATTTGAAGACCGTAAGGTCCTCTGTGGGACATACCAGGAGAGGCAGTCCTGTAGATACAAAGGTCCTAGGTCGTACAGGGCTTCAAAGGTTAAAACCAGCACCTTAAACTTGATCCTGTACTCCACTAGGAACCAGTGCAGCTGGTATAGCACTGGGTGAATGTGATCCCACGGCAAGGACCCTGTAAGGAGTCTCACTGTGGCATTCTGCACCCACTGGAGTTTCTGGGTCAGCCTCAAGGGCAGCCCCATGTAGAATGAGTTACAATAATCAAGTCTGGAGGTGACCGCCACATGGATCACAGTGGCAAGATCAGGGTGAGAGAGGTAAGGGACTATCTGCTTAGCACGGAGGAGATGGAAAAATGCTGCCTTTGTTGTAGCTGCAACCTGCGCCTCCATAGAAAGGGAGGTGTCAAAGATTACACTGAAACTCTTAACAGACAGTGCTGGCACTAATTGCACCCCTGCAAGAGATGGGAGTTGGCCCCCTCATTATAATTGCTTTTAGAAAAATAAAGCATCTCTCTCTCTTTTTAAGAAGGATGCCTGAAGAGTTCCTACTGTAGCACCCTGCTTGTGGCTAATGCTTAGCTAGAATGAAATATTCAAAGCAGCAATAGAGAAATTAAAATAATAATTTATTTGTCAGACAAATAAATGAGAGACACAGTGGTATATGGATATCAAAGCTCTGCCCACTCCAGCCCTGATGGCCAGCACTTATATTCCCTCAGCCCAGCCCCCTTGCTCCTCCTTTGGCTGCCTCTGTCCAATCAGCCTGGTTGAAATTCCTATTGGCTGTTTGCTAGAACCAATCATAAAAGATACACCCATTTCCTATTACCTTTTATGGGAGACAAAGAGCTATATTTCCTTCTATCCATAAATGGCAGACAAGTAGCCATATATCTTACATTTGCCTCGACCAGGCCCCTTAATTACAAGATAATCTTTGCCCTATTGCCCTATTGCCCAATTCACTCCAGAACAGATGGCTAATGGTTTTAATTTTTATCTTAAACAGAGATCTTGGGTTCACCTTCTCACACACCATCAAAGAAATAAGAATCTAACATAAGAATCTAACATTTCTTACTTTCTAAATCCTTTGCATAATTACATTTAAGCCAATATATTTCATACATAACATAGATAGATTTTTAGAAGGAAAGGTCTTCTCAAAGTAAAAAAGGAACTTTAATAAAAACAGTTTCCAGAAGCAACTTCAGGTAGAAGCCTCTTCGGTTTTCCCAGCCAGCTGCTGTTTCCATTAGCTCTTGCCCTTTAATCTTATGAAGATGTGGCTCTCTGATGGGAGGCACATAGTATATTATCTGTTAAACAATAAATTTCACTATTTACCAACTCTTAGTTGTGTCTTTGCAGCTTGATTGTATTCTGTAATTTGTATGGTCAGTGTGACCTTTTGCTCCCAGCCTTTAATTTCCTTTTACAACCCTGAAGCGCTGCTTATAGATCAGAGGGGCCCTGTTTAGGAAGATAAACATCTGCCAAAGCACCCAGGCAGCTGCTTTATGCCTGGCATGAGAGATAGAAACATTTGCAAGTATACTTTTTTAAGCTCATTTTAAAATGCAGGTCTTCATCAGATGCCTCACTACCACAGGCCTGTCATCAAAGGAGGAATTGTGCTGGTTCATTTGTGGAAAAACATGCACAGTTCATGGCCCTTGGTTTATGGGAACAATTAGGTCAGCGTGAAATATTAAGGGTTTAAATGGAGCGCAACAGCACAAAGAACATCTGTTCTTTTAAATGATTTCCAAATTGATTTGTTACTTTTACCTCTGATTCTTCCTCAAATATGGTATACGTAGGCATTCTGGAAATTACCCGTTGATGCAAAATCCTAAGTTCTCCCTCAGATTTCTAGGACGCCCTGAAAAGATTAGATAACTGTTGTTGTTGTTGTTGTTGTTTAGTCGTTTAGTCGTGTCCGACTCTTCGTGACCCCATGGACCAGAGCACGCCAGGCACTTCTGTCCTCCACTGCCTCCCGCAGTTTGATCAAACTCATGCTAGTAGCTTCAAGAACACCATCCAACCATCTCATTCTCTGTCGTCCCCTTCTCCTTGTGCCCTCCATCTTTCCCAACATCAGGGTCTTTTCCAGGGAGTCTTCTCTTCTCATGAGGTGGCCAAAGTATTGGAGCCTCAGCTTCACGATCTGTCCTTCCAGTGAGCACTCAGGGCTGATTTCCTTCAGAATGGAGAGGTTTGATCTTCTTGCAGTCCATGGGACTCTCAAGAGTCTCCTCCAGCACCATAATTCAAAAGCATCAATTCTTCGGCGATCAGCCTTCTTTATGGTCCAGCTCTCACTTCCATACATCACTACTGGGAAAACCATGGCTTTTACTATACGGACCTTTGTTGGCAAGGTGATGTCTCTGCTTTTTAAGATGTTGTCTAGGTTTGCCATCGCCCTTCTCCCAAGGAGCAGGCGTCTTTTAATTTCGTGACTGCTGTCACCATCTGCACTGATCATGGAGCCCAAGAAAGTAAAATCTCTCACTGCCTCCATTTCTTCCCCATCTATTTGCCAGGAGGTGATGGGCCCAGTGGCCATGATCTTCGTTTTTTTGATGTTGAGCTTCAGACCATATTTTGCGCTCTCCTCTTTCACCCTCATTAAAAGGTTCTTTAATTCCTCTTCACTTTCTGCCATCAAGGTTGTGTCATCTGCATATCTGAGGTTGTTGATATTTCTTCCGGCAATCTTAATTCCGGCTTGGGATTCATCCAGCCCAGCCTTTCGCATGATGAATTCTGCATATAAGTTAAGATAACTGTTATATAATATTATATCTGCATAGTATGTAGTAGCTGATCATTTTTATATTTTTGTGGCACAGTGGCCATTGCAGAACATGGGAATGGTACAAGTACCTGCGATCACAAATTGGTAGCAGATTTAAACTCTTGCTAGGAGAAACATTGGGGAAGCAAGGGTAAGACATAGCACTATATAACACTAATAATTATCAATACAAACTGAGATTAACAACAATATCAAAATACAGGTGAAACTCGGAAAAGTTCATTTATTTCAGTAATTCAACTTAAAAGGTGAAACTAATATATGAGATAGACTCATGACATGCAAAGTGAGATATATCAAACCTTTATTTGTTATAATTGTGATGATCACGGTGTACAGCTAATGAAAACCCCAAATTATCAATCTCAGAAAATTAGAATATTAAATGAAATCAGCAAAACAAGGACTGCAAATAAAGCAACATTGGACCTCTGAGAAGTAGAAGCAAGCATATGTACTCAGTACGTGGTTTGGGCCCCTTTTGCATCAATTAGTGCCTCGATGAAGCATGGCATGGATGCTATCAGCCTGTGGCACTGCTGAGATGTTATGGAAGACCAGGATGCCTTGCACAATTAAGCCTCCATCTATTGCAGACTCCTGCTTACTTGATTGCTCACAGGAGTGCTATGGGTTGATTGCTTTTCTGGCCTAGATCATGGGGGACCCCCCCCCAGCCAGGTGAAGCTGATTACAACCGTGCCAGATGAAAGTAGCTGAGCAATTAGGCCTCACCTCCAAATTGCTGGCTACATGAACCGGAAAAACTGTTTGTGGACAAACGCCGGCTCCCTCGGCCAGTAAAGCAAGATGAGTGCCGCAACCCCAGAGTCGTTCGTGACTGGACTTAACTGCCAGGGGTCCTTTACCTTTCTAAGTTTGAAACAGGAAAAGCAAAGCATGTTTCCACATGGTATGTGCAGGAAATTACCGTATTTTTTGCCCTATAGGACACACTTTCCCCCCTCCAAAAATGAAGGGGAAATGTGTGTGCATCCTATGGGGTGAATGCAGGCTTTCGCTGAAGCCTAGAGAGCGAGAGGCGTCGGTGCGCAACAACCCCTCTCGCCCTCCAGGCTTCAGGAAGCTATCCACAAGCCTCGCACGCCCGACGGGAGGTCCCGCCATGCGCGCAAGGCTTGGGACGCCCCGTGCTTCGGGCAGATGTCCGCAAGGCTTGCAGGCAGCTCGTGCTTCCCCCGTGCCAGCCCCGTGCCTGGGGGGGGGAATATATTTTTTTCTTTATTCCCCCCCAAAAAAAAATCTAGGTGCATCCTATGGGGCGACTATTGTATCTAGTCAAAGAGACTGTGCAGGCTCTTGAAGCACTGGCAATAAAATTCTTCATAAACCTGTAAGATCGTGAATGGGTATGGGAGAAAAGTACATACTATTGCATCTTGCTACCCCCAGCAGAAGAAACAATAGTTGTATTTTAATGATGACGGCAGGGTTTGCTAAGGTGATCTAGGGATCTTGGATAATTAATGACAGCAGAGGGTGAGACAAAGAGAGAAACCCAACCGTTCTGAAGGGCTTATTTACCAAAACTTTCACCTGTGTTGCTGCAGCTATTTATTCAACTTTGGACTACATCTAGAATAGAATTTAGGGTCACTCCCACTTGAACCCTCATAGAGGTGGTCTTCGTTTCTATGCCTGGTTCAGGAGCATTTTGGTGTCATCTCTAACTCGACGGAGTACTGAAGTAGAAACATCTCCACCCAAATTCTCCTGAACCATGCCTAGAAAATGAAGACTAATCCAGAACGCGGCAGCCAGACTGGTGACTGGGAGCAGCCGCCGAGACCATATAACACTGGTCTTGAAAGACCTACATTGGCTCCCAGTACGTTTCCGAGCACAATTCAAAGTGTTGGTGCTGACCTTTAAGGCCCTAAACGGCCTCGGTCCAGTATATCTGAAGGAGCGTCTCCACCCCCATCGTTCTACCCAGACACTGAGGTCCAGCACTGAGGGCCTTCTGGCAGTTCCCTCACTGCGAGAGGCCAAGTTACAGGGAACAGGCAGAGGGCCTTCTCGGTAGTGGCGCCCTCCCTGTGGAATGCCCTCCCATCAGATGTCAAAGTGATAAACAACTACCTGACATTCAGAAGACATCTGAAGGCAGCCCTGTTCAGGGAAGTTTTTAATAATGTTTTTTTAATGTGTCCTCGTGCCAACGCTATTTAATTTTTATATCAACTCTCTAGCAGTAAATATGGCGAAAGAAAATGCCCACCCTCCCAAACTGGCAGGTATACCCCCCCCCCGGTGCTTCTGTATGCGGACGATGCAGTCCTACTTTCCTTTTCCTGCGTTGGCTTGAGGAAGCTTTTGAGATCACTTGCTGACTATTGTCAAGCGGAAGAACTAGCAATAAATTACAGCAAATCCAAAATTATGGTGTTTTCAAAAAAAAAAGAAGGAAACACAAATGGAGAATTAACAGTCAACCTATTGACCAGGTAGCAACTTTCAAATACCTGGGAATAACTTTTCAGGAAAGGGTCTTGTGGCATCAACAGATGAAAAACGCCATTGCCAATGCAGGAAGGGCCAATAAAGCCCTTACAAGATTTTTCCACGGGAAAGGGGGTAAATACGTTCCGGCGGCCTCTCAGGTTTTTGCTGCAAAAATACTCCCACAACTTACTTATGGATCCCAGGTTTGCAGTTTTAAAAATTTTGCGCCTATGGAGGCATTTCAAACAAAATTCTATCGGTGTTTATTGGGGATCCCCCCCTGTGTATCTAATATAGCTGTCCGCTTAGAAGTTGGACAACCACCCGTTAACGCGCGGTTGTGGGTTCTTAAGATACACTACTGGTTAAAACTTATTTTTTTCCCGGTCGGTATGGCTCCTTTAACACTCTTAGACACCTTTCACTCCACCTGGAAAGCTTCCCTGTTTGAAAAGATAAGAAGCTTGGGATTCTCCCCGCAGATCTTGATAGCGGCAGGATATGAGAGAGCCAGAAGTCAAGTGCTCCAACGCATTAGGGACATAGAGCTGCAATGTCACATGGGCAAAATGGATAAATACACCACAATTAGAGACTTTGGGAGAGGGTTCTCACCCGCAAATTATCTGGCTGATTTACAAATATCTAAGTACAGACACTCCTTTACCCTGGCCAGATTTAACGTTTTGCCCTCTGCCCTGTTGCTAGGCAGTTATGAGGGCAAACCATATGCGTCATGTGTTTGCCCATGTGGCTCATTGGAAGTGGAAACAAGTCTGCACGTACTGCTGCACTGTAGATACTACGAGGATCTACGCCTGACCTTTATTTATTTTTTTAAAAAGATATTTATTGCAATTCTTTTAAACAACAAACAAACCACCAGACATATAAAATACCATCACCATACACACAGAAAAAGTCAAAGCAAAGTTAAGAAATAAACAAAGAATGAAAGAAAAGTACATATAAAATACAGTTGTTCATAGGTCGTATTTTCATAATCTTTGGACTTCCTCACATCACCCTTCCCTGCGTTCTCGGTCACATAGTTATAGACAGCAATTTATTACCTTATTTCAGTTCCTATTTTATAAATCTCAGATATTATGTCCCAAATTTTAATTAACTTTGTCGTAAATTAAACTGCTTGGTTTGAACATAGTGTTGCTTCAAATTTCATCATTTCCTTGAACCTCACTTATTCTCATATATCTTACAACAAAATTACTGCTGCCGTGTTACTTTCAATCATGCATTTTCCTAGCATTCATACAGTTTATAGTGTTTTTGTAAATAGTCTTTAAATTTTTTCCAGTCCTCTTCCACCGTCTCTTCTCCCAGGTCCCGAATTCTGCCAGTCATTTCAGCCAGTTCCATGTAATCTATCAGTTGCGTCTGCCATTCTTTCAGTGTGGGTAAATCTTGGGTCTTCCAGTGCTTTGCGATGAGTATTCTTGCTGCTGTTGTTGCATACATAAAAAAGGTTCTATCTTTCTTTAACACCCCTTGGCCGACAATGCCCAAAAGGAAGGCCTCTGGTTTCTTAAGGAAGGTATACTTAAATACGTTTTTTAACTCATTATAGATCATTTCCCAGAAAACCTTAACCCTTGGGCACGTCCACCAGAGGTGAAAGAATGTTCCTTCAGTTCCTTTACATTTCCAACATTTATTATCAGGCAGATGATATATTTTTGCCAGCTTGACTGGGGTCATGTACCACCTGTATATCATTTTCATAATGTTTTCTTTCAAGGCACTGCATGCCGTGAACCTCACTCCGGTGGTCCATAACTTTTCCCAGCCAGCAAACATAATATTGTGCCCAATGTCCTGTGCCCATTTTATCATAGCTGATTAGACAGTTTCATCCTGCGTATTCCATTTCAACAGCAAGTTATACATTTTTGAAAGTACCTTAGTCTTAGGTTCTAACAGTTCTGTTTCTAATTTCGATTTTTCCACCTGGAAACCTGTTTTTTTATCTGCCTTAAAGACCTCCCTAATCTGAGCATAATGTAACCAATCTCGCACTTTGTCCTTTAGTTTCTCAAAACTCTGCATTCTCCAGGTATCTCCTTCTTTTTCTAATATTTCCCAATATTTCGGCCAATTGGCCTCCATATTGAGTCTTTTCTGAGCCTTGGCTTCCATTGGTGACAGCCACCTTGGGGTCTTGTTCTCTAATAAGTCTTTGTATTTTATCCAGACCTTAAACACAGCCTTCCTGACAATATGGTTCTTAAAAGCCTTATGGATTTTTACCTTGTCATACCACAAATATGCATGCCATCCGAAAGCATTGTTAAACCCTTCCAGATCTAGGACATTAGTGTTCTCAAGAAGAAGCCAATCTTTCAGCCAGCAGAAAGCTGCAGATTCATAATACAACCTCAGATCTGGCAGGGCAAACCCCCCTCTCTCTTTAGCATCAGTTAGTATTTTGAATTTTATTCGGGGCTTTTTGCCTTGCCAGACAAATTTAGAAATATCTCTCTGCCACTTTGTAAAACATCCCACTCTGTCCACAATCTGTAGGGTCTGAAACAGAAACAACATTTTTGGCAATACATTCATCTTTATCGCAGCAATTCGGCCCAACAAGGAAAGTTTTAGTCTTGACCAACTTTCTAAGTCCTTTTTAATTTCTGTCCAACACTTTTCATAGTTGTCCTTAAATAAATTCAGGTTTTTGGCAGTCATGTTGACCCCTAGGTATTTCACCTTTTTAACCACTTTTAGATCTGTCTCTTTCTGAAACCTTTCTGATTCCAAAGTTGTCAATTTTTTTTCCCAAGACCTTAGTTTTTTGCTTGTTTAATTTAAATCCCGCCACCCGACCAAATTCATGAATCAATTCCAAAACCCTTTTCGTACTAGATTCTGGCTCCTGTAGTGTCAAAACCAAGTCATCTGCAAACGCTTTAAGTTTATACTGTTTGGCTCTGACCTGAATTCCTTCAACCAACCGGTCCCCTCTAATCATATTCAAGAGCACCTCCAGGACCGAAATAAATAACAAAGGGGAAATAGGACAACCTTGTCGTGTTCCTTTCTCAATCTTGAACTCTTCTGTCACCACATTGTTAACTATTAATTTAGCTTTTTGTTCTGAATAAATTGCCTCTATGCCATTTTCAAACCCCCGTCCCACTCCCATCCCTTCAAGATTTTTCTTCATAAACTTCCAAGAAATATTATCAAAGGCCTTCTCCGCATCTATAAAAATCAACACTGCTTTTGTATTAATGTTCGTTTGTAAGAGTTCCAAAATGTCAATAATGTTTCTAGTATTATCAAACAAATGTCTGCCTGGGAGAAAACCTGCCTGGTCTTTATGAATTACTTCATTTAACACTTTTTTAAGTCTACTTGACAGAATGTCAGCAAAAATTTTGTAATCCACATTCAGGAGGGAGATGGGACGGTAGTTCTTAAGTTGTGTCTTTTCAGTTTCCACTTTGGGTATCAATGTGATGAAAGCTTCTTTCCACGATTCCGGTGCCTTCTTCCCCTCCATAATCTCATTGCAAACCTCCATTAATGGTTGTGTCAGATAATCTTTCAATGTCTTATAGTACTTGGAGGTAAGCCCATCTGGCCCTGGAGACTTGCCCAGTTGCATATTCTGAATGGCACCTTCAATCTCTTGTTGTGTTATTTTATAATTCAGGGTTCTATTTTCTTGAGACAATTTTGGTAGGCCATTCCTTCTCAAAAATTGGTCTATCTCAATCTCATTTTGCGGCCCTTGAGTATAAAGTTGTTTAAAGTATCTCTGGAAGCACTTTCTAATCTCCACAGGATTCTGAATGTTTTTCCCTTCAATCTCTAAGTTGGTAACCGTATTTAGTTTTTGTCTCTTTTTCAGCTGCCATGCTAACAGCTTTCCACATTTATTTGCCGATTCAAATGATCTTTGTTTCATTAACTTGATTTTCCACTCCACTTCCTGATTTATCAATTTAGAGTATTGTGCTTGGTAAAGTTTAATTTCTCTCAAAATCTCCTATGACTTCGGTTTCGATCTTAGCTTTTTCTCACATTCCCTAATTTTCTCCAAAATCTTGTCCTTTTTCTCATTCTGTGCACTTTTCTTTATGGAGTTCTGTTGTATCAGAAACCCCCTCATTACAGCTTTGCTTGCGTCCCAGATTACTCTTTTTTCCACCGTGGTGTTCAAATTTATTTCGAAATAGTCCTTCAAAGCTTTTTGGGCCTTTTTAATAATCTCCTGATCTCTGAGCAGGTTGTCATTCATCTTCCATCTAAAGGAGCCGGTTGTAGTTAGTCTCATATCCATCTTTACTGCGTTATGGTCGGAGCAAGTCTTTGGGCAGATTTCCACTTTTCTAGTCTTAGGTGCCAGACCTCTATTTATCCAAATTTGGTCGATTCTTGTCCATGTCAGTTGGGCTTCAGAAAAGAATGTTCTTTCTCTTCCTAGGGGTTTTTTTGTCCTCCAAATATCAATCAAGTCCATATTGTCAGTCAGTTCAAAAAAAGTTTTAGGTAGTCTGCCATCTTTTGTGACGTTTTGGCTTTGTGACTTATCCATGTTTGTAGACACCACCCCATTCATATCTCCCATCATAATGATGTTACTGTAGTCCAGATAGTCCAGCATTGTCTCATGCAGCTTCTTGTAGAATTCCGATTTCCCTTCATTCGGTGCATAGATTCCCAATATCAAAAACTTTTCACCCTGAGTTTGTATTTCAATTGCCAAAATTCTTCCTTGCTCGTCTTTAAAAAGAAATTTTGGTGATAGGCTCTCCTTTGCATAGATCACCACCCCTCTCTTTTTGACTCGGTCTGATGAAATAAATTCTTGGCCTAATCTCTTATTAATTAGCACTTTTCTGTGGAGCCTAGTCACATGTGTTTCCTGCAAGCAAATAATGTCCAATTGTTCTTTCTTTAATATATGGAATATCCTTCTCCTTTTTTCCGGGGAATTTCCGCCATTAATGTTCCAGCTAAGAAGTTGCAGAGACATCCTGGGCAGGTCTGTTATTCAGTAGGTGGTGGCATTTCTTTCTTCTGGTCGTCAGATCCCAAAGGTGTAGGTGCAGGCGGTGGCGGTGGCCAAGACCCAGGCCCTGTAATCCCTTTCTGAAGGTCTTCTTCATAGTCATTCAGGAACTTATCTTTGTCCTCAGGTGTTTTAATTTTCACTTTCTTCCCTCTGAATGTAAAAGATAATCCTTGAGGAAATTCCCACCTAAAAGGAATTGTGTTGCTTCTCAGCAATTTTGTTAGTTCTGTGTAGGTGGTTCTAAGATCCAAAAGTTGTTTAGGGATATCTTTATAAATTTCAGCTCTCCTACCCTGAATTTCAAGTGACTTTTCGTAATGTAGGCCTAGTATTTTATCCCTTTCTTCCTTAGATCTCAAAGTGATCAAGCAATCTCTGGGTCTATCTTTCTTCACTACTCTTCCAAGTCTGAAGGCACTCACAATTTTAAAGTCCTTATCTTCCTCCAAATTCCAGAACTTAGAAAGTTCTTTTGTCAGATAGTCCGTCAAATTCCCCTGTTCAAGTTCTGAAATTGACCTCAGCCTCAGATTATTGATTGTGCATGTAAGGTAACTTGTTCAGTTAATTTATTTAGGCTGGCAGTGTTTTGGTCAATCTTAGCTGAATGTACATCCGCTTTTTTGTCCAATGTTTCCAATTTCTCCAAGATTTTATCTAGTACTGATTCATTTCCTCCAGCTGCCATGCCTTCTAGTGAAGTCAACTCAGTTTCTACTTCTTGTGTTCCCAAAACAGTGGGAACCGATGATCTGCGCAACTGGGAAGTTAATGTTGATTGAGTTAATTGTTTAGCTTTAGCTTTGGCCGATCTTGTTTTCCCAGTGCCACTCATTCCACTCCCGTCTACGTGCCAAGGTCAAATTATGTATGCTCCCATGGGAATCCACAAGCCCAGAGAGTAAACAACAAGTTAAAGGAAGAGAGAGGAAAAATACAAGTCACAGACAATTGTAAATCCAAAGTCCACTAGGGGGAGTTCAAACAAGTCTTGAGGGAAACAAAAGAAATTTTTCCAAAAACTTATTCCAAAACTTAAAAGTTTTCTCAATGTCCAACAATGTCCAACCAGTCATAAATTTCAAAAAGACCTTCAGCTCTTCTTTAAAATCAGCAGAGTAAGTCCTTACTTAAACAATGTGTCAGGAGAAGTGCCAGTGTGATGGCCTGGGATTCCGAGTCTGAGAGCGATCCGGAGGAATCCCAGCCGGCACAGGAGTCCCCGCCTCCAGGGCCGGCTGAACTGGGGCAAGGCCTAGATGCTGAGGAAACTCAAGAGCAGGCACCAGGTGAAACCATTCTGGCCCCAGAGGTGCTGGATGACTCAGTGGCCACAGGTGAGCCTCCTCCAGGGCCCAGTAACCCTTCAGCCTCTCCTGATCTGCAGAGGCTTAGGGCAGAGAGGCGAAGGGAACTGGTTGCCCCCAGGAGGAGTGCTCGCCTTAAGGCCAGAGGAGGCGGGGCTCCTGGGGGTCGGGACCGCCCCTGACCTTAGAAGAGGATAAAAGCCCAGTCAGGCCGGCCCCAGGTTGCGGGAGCAACGTCGTTGTTGGCTTCGGACCTTCCTGTGTTCTTGATCTCTGCTCGGCCTCCTGTTCCTGACTATCCAGTACTCCTGTTCCCTGCTCGGCCTCCTGTTCCCGTCCATCCGGTGTTCCTGCTACCTACTCAGCCTTCTGTTCCAGCGTTCCTGTTCCCCGCCCGGCTCTCTGCATCGGACCTCGCCCCTCTTCGTGTGGACTCTGCTACACTCACGGTACCTTACCCCCGGGACCAGCACAGCCAGAAAACAGTGTTTCAAAGTAGCTAGTCCAAAAACACTCAGATATAACAGTTCACTGTAACAAAGACAAAGTCTGCAAACTGACAGCTCCAGTAGTTTGGCAGTCAAGTACCTGGGTTTCTTTATGTAATTTTGTAAATCCACAGGGAGAGGAAAACAAGACCAAAATCCCAAAGGAAAAGAAGTTTAAGTCCCTTAGTTCCTATAGCGACAGTTCAGATCCTGCACAGAATTAAAACTTTTGACTCCTCTTCAAAGGCTTCAGATCAAAGTCGTTGCTTTAAAATTTTAGCAGAAGAGGGAGACGGACTTCCTGGTTGCATCTCCCGCTTTATCCGATTTTTTTTGAAATTAATTTAAGTTATTTTAGTCCCTTTTACTCACGGGTTGCTGTTTCCGAATCCAATAACCCAGGAAAAAAGGTCAGCGCTCACCAACAGCAGCCATGCGGCTTCGCTCACACGGAAAGAGCGATCGACTCACAGCACCGCGCTCCCTTCCACGTTCCGGAACCCCTTATGGGGTCCCTTCTTCGTTTCGGGGGGCGCTTCTGGTGCCCGCCGAGTCCCACGGCCACAGGCTCACTCTGCCTGTGGTTTTCCAATGTGGGTCTCCGCTTCACCGTAGCGGATGACCCGTTTCCGCGGAGCTTCCCCTTCAGCAAGTGAAGGAGACCGCCATTGCCGTTCGCGCCGCCTCCGGAAGTCCTACGCCTGACCTTTATTGCCCCAGTTCTATAAAAGCGTAAAAATGACCCAGAACTCCAACGTCTGAGAGCCTTGATAGAAGACAAGGTTCCTGAAATTACGACCAATGTGGCCAAATTTTGTGTAGCCGCTATTAGACGCAGGAAACAAGAGCAGGAATTCTAACAGCTAATACTGTACAAACTTACAAAATTGTGTGTGTGTACACAAATACAACTAAAAATAAACTCCTGCATATGAAAGACAGGTCTAACACACCATACCCATTGAGGCACATTTCAAAATCCATCCAAATTAAGGGCCAAAGGAAACGTTGTGTGTCCCACCCCACCCCACCCCGGCACCTAAAGGAAGATAGTGATGGCTCAAGGTGTGTTTCCCTGAGGAGAGCATTCCATAACTGGGGAGCCACCACAGAAAAGTTCTGTTATCATATCAATACCCTCCACACCTCTCTCAGAGGGGGCACAACCAGAAGGACCTCAGGTGATGAACACAGTATCTGGGTTTTGTTCATGTGCAAAGTTGCAGTCATTGAGGTATTTTGAACTTTGAATTGAGTCCAGTAACTAACTGGTAGTCAGTACAGTTGGTTTCACATGCTTGGACCACCTTGTCCCAGTTAGCAATCTGGCTCCTGGATTCTTCACCAGCTAGAGTTTCTGACAGGTGTACAACATCAAAGCATAAAGCAAGATTAAAATCAATACAGATAATAATTAAAATGACCCCAAATAAACAGGCCTGTCAGCATTAGGTGATAACTGGAAGTCAAAAAGAAAGTGGGTGATGACATCTAGTTAGCCTTCATGGCATGTAATGTTCCCACCCACCTTAATACCTGGAAACCTACAGAATACTTATTTTTAACACTCAAACAGGGTAATGGAAGTTTGAAGTAGCTTGAAGTATTTCCAAGGCATCAGCGAAGCATTACAGCCATCTCAAAATTGTTCCCTTTGCCTGGAGACATGGTGGCAACTTCCATGCTCCACAGGGGTAGGCAGCATGAGAGTTAAAGAAAATGGAATGCGAAGGTGAACCACATAAGGAATTTAACCCAGCAATATTTCCTAAAGCCAGTATATATTTCTTATATATATATATATAAAATCATTTTTTGATACAAACAACAACCGCAAAAGACACATACAACAAAAACCATAATAACAATAATAACACAATTTGACAATTCAGATTTGAATACACTGATATACCTAAGACTACACCCTTTTTAAACAATATTTTCCCACCTCTATCTCCTCCCTCTACTTTCCACCACTATCCGTCTTATCACTTAAATATTCCTTCCAGATTTCTTCATATTTATCCATTCTTAATTTGCGTCAACATGCAATTCGTTTGTATGTAGCTAATCTGTCCATATTATCAATCCATGTGCTCAATGGAATCTTTTTGCGGCTCTTCCAATTCATCAAAACAAGGTTTTTTGCTTCTAGTATAGCACGGTACATCCATTATTTTTTTTACCCCTTGAAATCTCCCACATTTCCGGAATATAATTGAGAATTCAATTCAGTTCCCCTAAATAACAATTTCTTTTTATTACTCTCGCTATAAATATCCTCACCTCACACCAAATGATCTTATCATCGGGCAGTTAATCATCATATGTACTAAGTTCGCATTTTTACTCCCACATCTCCAGCAGTTGTCTGCACTTGTTATTTTCTTTCTTTCTTTCTTTTTTTTTGAAAATTTATTTAAACATTTTTTGATACAGAGAACAACCCGTAAAAGACACATACAACAAAAACCTGGGGGAGGGGGGATATCTATGAAGATCCAATTCTTGGGGGCAGGGAGTGAATCAAATGTACACATTATTATTTTATTTTTATTTTTTTGGCCTGGGCACCGCATAGTCCTTTCTTCCATCTGGACCCAATCAAGTACAGGGGTGGGTGGGAGTATCCTTCAAGTCACAAGAGACTCTGTGCATAAAAGAAGCTGCCTGTCAAACCAAATTCAGCCGGTGATACTTTCATCACTCTCTCTAATACACAACTCCAATTGCTCATTCAATCGTTTATTGGAAAAGGGCATCTGTGTTTTCCTGGGAGAAGGTAGGAGTGGGCTGGGGATAACTTGGGCTGCAGGGAGAGTCTTTCCAGCACAACCTTCAGTTGAGCCCAGTGTCAAATTTGCAGGGTTGAGTCCCAAGTTGGGAGAAACAGATTTCTACATGAAACCTTTGAAAGGTAGTGGGGGGGGGGGTAAACAACAGGGAATGCTTACTGGTTAATGCTCTTAATATCCTCCACATACCTCTGAAATAGTTTTCCATGGCAGTTTTGAAAGCTCTGCATCTGGGAGGGACAGAGTAGGAAAGTGAAGGATGCATACCATCACATTCCTATCCTAGATCTTATGGTATGTCTTAGTTACTCCATCTCTTCAGGAAGCCATGAAAACAAGGAAGTTCTGGGAGAGAACATTGTGCCCAGAGCACTTCATTGGCACACGATCTGTTAGGATTCTTGCTCCGTGCTTGTAGTCATGGGATTGTTGTCTATCACATGACGGTGTACATTTTCATTCCACATAGTGCGAAGTGACATAGACAGGATGTTTTGATGTTACTGTGTTCTGTGATGTGGGACTATTGTCCTTTCTCTTTGCTGTCTGACGAGAAAGAGGAAGGAGCTGAGGTAGAATGCTCCGAGTGTATTATATATAAATAAAGTAGATTAGCCAAAATGCTGTGCTTCTGAGTTTGTTACGTGAACTGCTAACACTCTGCAGGATCCTAAAGTGTGCTAATGCCACTTGGCATCAGTCGCTGTGATGTTCGGGCTGGAGAAAGCTTTTGAAGCTCCTGAATGACTTACCAGGAGGGAGAGAACATGCCAGTTGGGCATGTGTCTCTGCCAGGGTCCTATACGCGAGTAGGACAATCCTAACATGATCACCCCCCCAAAAAAAAACCCCTCTGATAATGCTACACATATAGTTGTTGAGGAAAAGGCAGTGGTAGAAGCAACAAACTATACAATTCTATGAATCTATGAATCTACATAAGATCTAAAGAACAAACATACAGGCAAGATTTTTTTTTTTTGTTAAAAAAATGGCCAGACAGAGAATCTGGGTTGACCATGGTAAGAGCTATGAGTTGTTTATTAATAGAGCATATGGCTTTAGATTGCTCTGTTTCATGGTTATATTGCACCTTTAAGTTTACTAGTGTTATATCTTCTTGTATTGTTCTTAATCATCTTTGTATCTTACAGTAATACTGCTATGCAAGATGGGTGTATAAAAAACTTTAATCATCATCATCATCATCTGTTCCGGGAAACAAATTGGTAGGCCCAGGTGCAGCCTGTTCTTAAATTCTAATTTAGCATCTGGCTTACTTTTGCGGGAGAACTTGGATTTCTACTAAGAAAGAAATACAGTAGATCCAACAAGCTTAAACTATGCTTGCCAGCATTATTTTTTTTTAAAAAAATATTGTCTGCTGTTACTCTTCTTTTAGGTATAGAGTTCCAAGCTGAACATCCTGCTTCTGCCTTATCATGATGATGAAAACCTGTCAGCTACTTTTTCTGCTTTTCTTGATAATCTTTCCTGTTCCAGGTATGTAAGGGAGCCCTAAGCTATGTTGGGGAGCAGTGATTTATAAAGGATGCTATGCTATACAATATTACAATAAAATCAGCTGAGACCCAGCCACGGTCCACCTACTCCATCATCCTGTTCTCTGCATGGTCTATCAGATTCCTCTGTGAAGCCTACAAGCTCAGAAAGAAATTCATTGCCTGTATGGTCAAAGCAAGATTGAAGAGTGATATGCTCAGAACTTCTGATCTTGGTCAGCAATTTGCACTAGCTGCAGTTTCTATACTATTTCCAAAGGTAGCCCCATGTAGAATTCATTGCAGTAATCTAAGATACCAGATGTGGGTCTATCCTTGTTCAGAGAGGAGTGCGGCTAGGTCACCAGCCAAAGCTGATGGAAGACACTGGGCACTGCTAAGGCCACAAGTGACAGCTGTGGAACCAGAAGCACTCCAAGCTATGCAGCTGCTTCTTCAGAGGAGAGCAGGTCCATACCCTGACATCCAGTCTTGGGATTCAGATGGTGTAAAGAAGAAATTGACCTCTGAATCATCAGTGAATAACTGATATTACACTTCAAAGCTCCGGATTCACAAGCACTGTAGTTTTGTGTAGATAGTCAATGTTTGGGGAATGCACTTGATCCCTGCAGCCTCCCACACTGAATGTGCCATTGGACAGATCACAGAACTACTTGGAGCAATTCAGGTTGCTTCCCAAAGTGACAGATGGAGATCTGAACCACATCATCAGGCCAGCACACTTACTTACTTACTTACTTACTTACTTACTTACTCACTCACTTACTTACTTTATTGAGTTATTGAGTTCTGATCTGTTGCAGGACGAACTGACATCGTTGATGTACCAACATGTCATTTATTCAGAGGTTTGTGCTTCAGGTTTAGATGTTCCTTACTCACTCATTCACTCTATTGCTTGTTGCAGGAAATACTGACGTTACTAATACAAAAGACTGTCAATTCCTCAGTGGTATATGCTTCCGGTTAAAATGTCCTTCATCACGTTTCAATGTTGGAGTATGTGGTCCGAACATGGTTTGCTGTGTAATGTAAGAATAATGAACCCAACACGCACAAACACACGGTTTAACATGGATGTTATGTGTTTGGGGCAGGATGGGAGTGGGAATGCCACCCCTGTGGTGGTTGTTAGTGGGACATTTTGGCCTCTGAGGCCAAACACAAAATGGCACCTTCTCAGTCTCAGTCAGGGGTGAGTGAAGATCTACACTGGAAACACGGGTGGGAGGAAACCAGCAGTGCCTCCTATTCATCAAGAGGATGCTGTAGAGGAGGCATTGCAGGGAGCAGCTGTGGAGAAGACAGATTCGCCCCTGAAGTATATTATGCCCCAGTTATTCTTCCCACCACAGAAGCAGCAACAGACAATATGTTCCTTGTGGCCAGATCTGCTGCCCCTTTGGATCCTGCCACCCAAGGCAGTCACCTCACACCTTGCCTCATGAGTGCCCTGGCCCTGTGTGGTGGTGAGCAAAGTCATACAGAGGCGAGGAGTTAGGCTAGTCCCATCAAAGCCCTTTCTTCCTCTCCTTCACCAACTGCATTTCAGAATCTGCAGACACAGGTCAGCCGACCCTCTAGCCTGATAGTGCTGACGCTAAATGCTAGATCAGCCCAGAATAAAGCCTCAAATATCCATTATTTGATTGTGAATGACAGACCTGACATAGCATATGTAACTGAGAATTGACACCCCTCCCTATAGTCAATATTCTGTTCTCCAAATATTTCAGTACTGCTTCTGAGTGATGGGAAGACACCTGATCTCTGCTTGAGGAATTAACAATTCCAGCTTTATCACAACCCTTGCCAAGAATGCACTTCTGGCTCTTCTGCAGCTGAAACACTGGGAATAAATCTCTGCTGTGAATGAGTTAAAGCTCTCATCTTAACAACAACAACAAAAACAACAACAAGGACAATAATACAAATCAGAAGGGACAAACTGTTCCTTTTATATCCCTTTCTTTCTGAACATAGTTATTAAATGATGGAGTCGTTATTAGATTATGGTGATACATTTTATAATATAGATTTTTATATATATATTGTAGTTTCAAAATATATTTTTTATTGTCATTGTAAATTTTCTACAATCAGACCATAAAATACTTGGCTGGTTTAATATTACTATTATTACCACTACTTATTAATCACTTTTCTTTGAAAAAAGAAAGCCTAAGAAACTTAAGAAATAGTACAAATATTATTACCAGTAGAATACCAAGTCAAAATAAAAACCTCAAAACATATTAGTATTTGTGGTATATATATATGTATATATGTCATGTGCAACACATCACACACACTGAAAGAGGCTGCAGGTTTCTAAATACTGTCCAACGCATGGGTGAAAGTTGTGGGGAAAGACAAACATTTTCCCAGAAAAACAAATCACCCAGACAGCATTAGATGGTCCTTCGGTGATGCCTCAAAGTCAATAGGAAAGTGGGTGATGTTATCAATGATATCCAGTTAGTGTTCATGCCTTTTCATTATAGCACACACCTGAACCCTCTGTAAACCTACAGAACACATCTTATTTTAACTCACTGATGGTGGGTGGGTAAAATGTGTGACGTCTTTTCAAAGCATCCATGAAGCATTACATCCACGTCATCCATTCCAAAATGGTCCCACCTGCCTGGAGAACTGACAGCAAATTCCTTCCTTCACAATGGCATTAGAGTTAAGGACAATGGAAATCAAGCCTGAACCCAAGCCTGAATCCATCAATATTGCCTCAAGCCACTATAGATATCATTTTTCTTTAAATAGCATGGAGTTAATTCAAAATTCGGTCCCAGTAACACAATATCGTATTCAGGAGAACCTGTGAAACCCATTAGTAGAGTGGTCATATAGATTTGTGTCGTGTTAACAACTCCCAGAAATTAATGCTATCAAAGAAGAAGAAACAAATTCATGGAGGAGAAGACTATCAATGTCTACGAGCCATGAGGGCTATATTCTGTATCTATGGTCAGAAGCAATAACATTTCTGAATGCCAATTGCTGGAAGCTTAAGAAGGGTAGAGTGCTCTTGAACTCTGGTCCTGCTTGCACAAGCATCTTGACAAAGTTTCCCACAAACATTTGGTTGGCCAATGTGAGCACAGGATGCTGGATAAGAAGGGCAATTGGCCTAAGTCAATACCTCAATGGTAGAGAGATGCTGTACATGAAGAGGCTCACAGGTCCAATCACAGCTGCAGCAAAAGATGCCACACGTGAAACACTGGAGAGCTGCTGCCAGTCATTCTTGACAATACTGACCTACATAGACCACTGACTTGAGTTGCAAAGCTTCCTTTGTAAATGTGTCCTGTATTCCTATTCAAATATGGATTATATTTTCTCTCCCATTTAAAGAATTAATAATAATAATAATGATAATAATAATAATGAGAAGAAGAAGAAGAAGAAGAAGAAGAAGAAGAAGAAGAAGAAGAAGAAGAAGAAGAAGAAGAAGTTCCAAATGCATTATACCTCACATTCTATATCAATTTTGGTATTTGGAAACTGCAGACACCTGTCTAGTGTCTTTTGGAAAGCTGTGAATTCTGGTAGGAAGCTAAGAACTGATGATGTCATATCAGTTCCGTCTATATCAGATTTTGCCCATTACAAATGCCTCAAAACAGAGGTTGGTCAGGGAACCCAATGTGAGAAGACTCATTCTCAGGGGGAGATTGAGGTTGGTTTTGCATGGGGTCCCTAGTTCAGGTGCTTGCAGGCTTGGGCGAGACTGAGGGGGAAAGTATCATAGAATCATAGAGTTGGAATAGACCACAAGGGCCATCGAGTCCAACCCCCTGCCAAGCAGGAAACACCATCAGAGCACTCCTGACATATGGTTGTCAAGCCTCTGCTTAAAGACCTCCAAAGAAGGAGACTCCACCACACTCCTTGGCAGCAAATTCCACTGTCGAACAGCTCTTACTGTCAGGAAGTTCTTCCTAATGTTTAGGTGGAATCTTCTTTCTTGTAGTTTGGATCTATTGCTCCGTGTCCGCTTCTCTGGAGCAGCAGAAAACAACCTTTCTCCCTCCTCTATATGACATCCTTTTATATATTTGAACATGGCTATCATATCACCCCTTAACCTCCTCTTCTCCAGGCTAAACATGCCCAGCTTCCTTAGCCATTCCTCATAAGGCATCGTTTCCAGGCCTTTGTCCATTTTGGCTGCCTTCCTCTGGACATGTTCCAGTTTGTCAGTGTCCTTCTTGAACTGTGGTGCCCAGAACTGGACACAGTACTCCAGGTGAGGTCTGACCAGAGCAGAATACTGTGGCACTATTACTTCCCTTGATCTAGATGGTATACTCCTATTGATGCAGCCCAGAATTGCATTGGCTTTTTTAGCTGCCGCGTCTCACTGTTGGCTCATGTCAAGTTTATGGTCAACCAAGACTCCTAGATCCTTTTCACATGTATTGCTCTCAAGCCAGGTGTCACCCATCTTGTATTTGTGTCTCTCATTTTTTTTGCCCAAGTGCAATACTTTACATTTCTCCCTGTTAAAGTTCATCTTGTTTGTTTTGGCCCAGTTCTCTAATCTGTCAAGGTCGTTTTGAAGTGTGATTCTGTCCTCTGGGGTGTTAGCCACCCCTCCCAGTTTGGTGCAAATTTGATCAGGATGCCCTTGAGTCCATCATCCAAGTCATTGATAAAGATGTTGAATAAGACCGGCCCCAAGACAGAACCCTGTGGCACCCCACTAGTCACTCTTCTAGTTATGAAGTAGTAAAAAAGGTCCACTTTACGGGGGCAGCAAGTCAATCAAATGTTTCATTTCATTTTGGTCTGAGCACTTCATAGTCCTTCCTTGCATCCGGACTCATTATCAGTCTGACCCAATCAAATGCAAGGAGTCTGGGAGGATCCTTTGTGCCACTAGATACCTGTGCTTATAAAAAGCTTCCTGCCAAGTCGAATTCAGTAGGTGAAACTTTCATCACTATCTCTAACCCACGACCTGCAAGAAGTTATATTCAGATCTACAAATTTTCTCAAGGTGACTCCAATTTCTTATCCAATCACTTACCAGAGAAGGTCATCGGTGTGTTGCTGGGAGAAGGTAGGAATGGCCTGGGGATAACTTGAACTGCAGGGAGAGTCTTTCCAGCCTAACTTTCTTCTGAGCCCATTGGCACTTAACAGTCTCTGTTGTTTGCCAGTGATGGAGAATACAGTACTGTATGGAAGTTTTCCTTGTGTTCTGTGGCAAACACAACATTTAAAAGAGGCTGGAGTTGCTTGTTATTCTGCTCTGACAACTAGCTGTGAAAATCAAATATCTTGCAGCCATTTGGTGATATTTAGAGAAAGTCATATTCAGGGAATGCTTACAGGCTAATGTCCTTAATGTTATGAACACACCTCTGAATTATTTTCCCATTGCACTTTTGAAAATATTTTGCATTTGAGACACACAGGTTAAGGTAGAGAAGGATGCACACCATCAAATATATATCACAAGTCTTATGGTATATTGTAGTTATATTTTCAGGGAGCCCTGAAAACAAGGGAGATCTCAGGGAGAATATTGTGCCCAAGGGCCAACGAAGAGGATATTGTGCCCATGGCCCATGATTCCCCAAACACTCTGAAAACGCTGCATGCACAGTTGATGAGGAAGAGGGAGGGGAAAGCAACACATCAATTTGAAAATCATTTAAAAGAACAGACATTCTTTGTGACATTATACTCCACTAGAATCCACTAAAAGCTCATTTTGGCTTTATGCTGGCATATTTCGTACATGAATATAGGGCTTACATTTGTGACTCTCCTACTTCCATATGTGTTAAACTTCATATGCTGCTTCACCCATAAGGAAAACCTCTAATATTTCGCTAGACATTTGCCAGAACACTCTTCTAGCATGACATCCATCTCCTACAGCTTTCAGAGTTTCATATTTTGCAATCTGAAAAATGGTAAAAATCAGGGGTGGACCAAGGGTAGATTAGGAATTACAGGCAGACCCCTTTATCACTCAAAGTAGCTTGGCATGGCTTCTGATTGATGACCTTTTAACAATATCAAAACAAAATCACTTTTCCTCAGACCTGAAATGAGACTCAGGGAAGTGGAGAACTATCATAGTTCCATCTCCTAAATAATAGTATATAAAGATATAGGACTCTGCAGAAATGGTGAAACTAACATTATTTAGGAATTGGGATAGCTCAGCCTGTAGAGCAAGAGGCTCTTAATATTCACCCTGAGACCTCCAGGTATACGGTGGTATATAAATTCAATCAATAAGCATAAGCATAAGAATAAGTTTAAGAATAAGAATAATAAATATGAGGGTCATGGATTTGAGCCGAATGTTGGACAAAATGGATTCCTACATTGCAGGGGGTTGGACTAGATGACCCCGTGGTCCCTTCCAATTATACAATTTTATGAATCTTTGAATTCACATAAGATATAAGAAACAAACACAGAGACAAGATTTATTTATTTATGCATCCACACTTGATTAAGAAACTGGGTTGACATCTGTAAGAGTTATTAGTATAGCACAGGGCTTTGCAATTTGGTTTCGTTCCTGGTTCCTTTGTGTCTTTAAGTATACCAGTCTCATATATTATGGCATTGTTGATTAATCATCTTTCTATCTTGCGGTATTGTTTCTGTGTAAGACAGATATGTAAAAAACTTACTTCATCACCTGTTATTGGAAACAAAGTTAAAGGCACAGAATGTTCTCAGATTCAGTATGTTCTTTAATTCTGAAAGTGTCTTTGTGGGTGAATTTGAGTTTCTTGCAAAGAATACATACCAGCCTGAAGTGTGCTCACCACCATCATTATTTTTAAAAAAGTATTGTCTGTTGTTTCTCTTATTTTCAGTTCCCAACTGAGCATCTTGCCTCTGCCTTATCATAATTATGAAAACCCGATATGTTCTTCTGTCTCTCTTCACCTTCACAATCTTTCTCAATCCAGGTATGTTATTACTTAAGACTTTCCTGAGCTCTGTTGGGGAACAGTGATTTATAAAAAGGTTTAGGCTACACAATATTAGAATAAAATTAGATCAGAACTTCCAAAGGTCCACCTATTTCATCACCCTTTTTTCTGCATGGTCTATCAAATTCCTTTGTGAAGCCTGCAAATAGGTCTTGAGGGCATCAGCACTCCCCCAACCCATAATCCTCTGTATTGGGATCCAGAAACTAATAGAGCTCAGAAAGAAATCGAAACCCGGTATGGTCATACCAAGATTGAAGAGTGATATGATCAGAACTTCTGATCCTCGTCAGCAATTTGCACTAGTTGCAGTTTCCATAATATTTCCAAAGGCAGCCCCATGTAGAATTCATTGTGGTAATCTAACATACCAGATGTGGGTCTGTCCCTGTTCAGAGAGGAGTGCAGCTAGGTCACCAGCCAAAGCTGATGGAAGACACTGGGCATTACTAAGGCCACAAGTGACAGCTGTGGAACCAGAAGCACTCCAAGCTATGCAGCTGCTTCTTTAGAGGAGAGCAGGTCCATACCCTGACATCCAGTCTTGGGAATCAGGTGGTTTAGAGAAGAATTTGAGCTCTGGAACATCAGTGAATGGCTGATAATACACTTCAAAGCTCTGTATTCGCAAGCACTGTAGTTTTGCGTAAATATTCAGAGCTTGGTGAATCCACTTGATCCCTGCAGCATCCCACACTGATGGCGCCATTGTACAGAACACAGAACTACTTGGAGCAACTCAGGTTGCTTCCCAAAGTGACAGATAGAGATCTGAACCAAATCTTCTAGGCAGGACACTTCCTTCCTTCCTTCCTTCCTTCCTTCCTTCCTTCCTTCCTTCGCTCCTTCGCTCCTTCCTTCCTTGCCTGCCTTATTGAGTTCTGCTCTGTTGCAGGAAGAAGTAACATCCATGGCGTACGAACATGTCGTTTATTCAGTGGTATGTGCTACCTCTTTAGCTGTCCTATAACACGTTTCAAAATCGGAGATTGTAGTGCGGTTTACCATTGCTGTGTAACGTAAGTATAATGAACGCAACACACCCAAACACACGGTTTCACATGGATGTCATATTTTTTTGGGACAAGGTCGAGGGAGGTAGGGTGCGAGTGGGAGTGTTACCTCTGGGGTGGTTGGTAGTGGGAAATGTGCAGGCAGGGTTGGCCTGAGAAATTTTTGGCCCTGAGGCCAAAGACAAAATGGCACCTCCCAGTCAGGCAAGAAGGGGGAAGTGAAGATCTACACCGGGAACACGGGTGGGAGGAAACCTGCAGTGCCTCCTATTCATCAAGAGGTTGCTGTAGAGGAGGCATTGCAGGGAGCAGCTGTGGAGATGACAGATTAGTCCTTGAAGTATTATGCCCCAGTTATTCTTCCCACTACAGCAGCAGCAACAGACAATATGTTCCTTGTGGCAAGATCAGCTGCCCCTTTGGATCTTGCCCCTTTGGATCTTGTCACCCAGGCTAGTCCCATCAAAGCCCTTTCTTCCTCTCCTTCAACAAATGTGTTTCAGAATCTGCAGACACAGCTCAGCCGACCCTCTAGCCGGGTAGTGCTGTTGCTAAATGCTAGATCAGCCCAGAATAAAGCCTCAAATATCATTATTTGATTGTGAATGACAGACCTGACATAGCATATGTAACTGAGAATTGACACCCCTCCCTGTAGTCAATATTATGTTCTCCAAATATTTCAGTACTGCTTCTGAGTGATGGGAAGACACCTGATCTCTGCTTGAGGAATTAACAATTCCAGCTTTATCACAACCCTTGCCAAGAATGCACTTCTGGCTCTTCTGCAGCTGAAACACTAGGAATAAATCTCTGCTGTGAATGAGTTAAAGCTCTCATCTTAACAACAAAAACAACAACAACAAGGACAATAATACAAATCAGAAGGGACAAACTGTTCCTTTTATGTCCCTTTCTTTCTGAACATAGTTATTAAATGATGGAGTCATTATTCGATGATGGTGGTACATTCTATAATATATACATTTTTTAAAATGAAAACGGGCAAAGTGCAAATGGGTCAAATGTGGAAGGGGAGGGAAATCTGCATTATGTAATTTCAAAATATATTTTTCTTGTCATTGTAAATTTCTACAATCAGACCATAAAATACTGGGCTGGTTTAATATTGCTATTATTAACACTACTTATTAATCACTTTTCTTTGACAAAAAGAAAGCCAAAGAAACTTAAGAAATAGTACAAATATTATTACCAGTAGAATACCAAGTCAAAATAAAAACCTGAAAACATATTAGTATTTGTGGGGTGTATATATATATACACCCGAAGAGCCGCCGCCGAGGATGCCGAATTTCTGCGCCGCCCCGAACTGCACCCGCAAGAGCACCCAGAGCGACCTGGCCTTCTTTCGCTTCCCGCGGGACCCCGCCCGATGTCAGCGTTGGGTTGAGAACTGCCGAAGGGCCGATTTGGAAGATAAGACGCCCGACCAATTGAACAAGCACTACAGGCTGTGCGCGAAGCACTTTGAAACCTCGATGATATGTCGGAGTAGTCCCTACCGGACTGTTTTACGAGACAACGCCGTGCCAACAATTTTCGACCTCACGAGCCATTTGAACAACCCACATAGCAGACACAGGAAGAGAATTAAAGAGCTGGTAGGTTTGCGTTGGACTGAGATGCTACAACTAAGCCGACCAGTCAGTCTTTGTTCCCTGTTGTGGCTTGAAGTCAACACAATAAAGAAGTAAGAAAGGAATTATAACAAGACAATATGCTCCCAGTAGCAGAAAAATATAATTTATTTACTATACTACTGTGGAGGCAGAAAACTGGCTCACCAATCAACCACACCAGACCCAAACCCAGACCCTCTCCACAGACATATTACAGACTCCATCCAGTAGCCAAACTATAGTGGCACCTCCGGATGCTGCACCCCCCTGCAATCCCTACACAGATCTGGCTGGCACAAGGCACAAAATCACAGCTCGACCCTATACACGAAGCCAAGCCAGAGCACAACTAAATGCAGCACAGCCATCTTCTCAGAAAAACTCTTCACAAGCTCAAGAGGTCAAGACACGAAAGCTTTAGCAACTAATCTACACTTAATGACCCACCCAGTGGTATTCAGAATATCACTCATGAAATCACTCAAGATATCCCTCAAGTAATTAAGGAACAAAAGAAGAAAAGGCACACTAATCTAGGAACTTCCTCTCTGCCCAGAACGTTGGAGGCTATACACCACACCCCTCAACAGTATTTATAGGAACTCAAACACCAGATTCTGCTCTGTTCCAGTAACAAGAAGCCGAAAGCACCAGCCTGAAGATGACGAGTGAGACCTCGTCGAAACGTCGCACAGACACCCCGACTCTTACACGGGAAGACACCCGAAGACACCAAAACCTGCATATATATATATATATATATATATATATATATATATATATATATATATATAATGTGTGTGTGTGTGTGTGTGTGTCATGTGTAACACATCACACACACTGAAAGAGGCTGCAGGTTTCTAAATGGGGTCCAATGCATGGACCAAAGTTGTGGGGAAAGACAAACATTTCCCCAGACAAACAAATGACCCAGACAGCATTAGATGGTCCTTAAGTGATGCCTCAAAGTCAATAGGAAAGTGGGTGATGTTATCAATGATATCTAGTTAGCGTTCATGCCTTTTGATTATACTACCCACATGAACCCTCTGCAAACCTGCAGAACACTTCTTATTTTAACTCACTGATCGTGGGTGGGTGAAATGTTTGAAGTCTTTCCAAAGCATCCATGAAGCATTACAGCCACGTCAATCATTCCAAAATGGTCCCATTTGCCTGGAGAACTGACAGCAAATTCCTTGCTCCACAATGGTAGTTTGCATTAGAGTTAAGGAAAATGGAATAATAATAATATTATAATATTTTATTATTTATACCCTGCCCATCTTGCCGGGCCTCGCCAGCCACTCTGGGTGGCTTCCAACAAAATACTAAAATACAGTAATGCATCAAAAATTAAAAGCTTTCCTAAACAGGGCTGCCTTCAGATGTCACGACTGAACCCACAGATTGAATTAAATCCATCAGTATTGCCTCAAGCCACTATAAATATAATTTTTCTTTAAGAAGCATGGCATTAATTCAAAATATTGTCCCAGTAACACAATATCGTATTCAGGAGAACCTGTGAAACCCATTAGTAGAGTGGTTATCTAGAGATTTGTGTTGTGTTTACAACTCCCAGAAAGAAATACTATCAAAGAAGAAGAAACAAATTCATGGAGGAGAAGACTATCAATGTCTACGAGCCATGAGGGCTATATTCTGTATCTATGGTCAGAAGCAATAACATTTCTGAATGCCAATTGCTGGAAGCTTAAGAAGGGTAGAGTGCTCTTGAACTCTGGTCCTGCTTGCACAAGCATCTTGACAAAGTTTCCCACAAACATTTGGTTGGCCAATGTGAGCACAGGATGCTGGATAAGAAGGGCAATTGGCCTAAGTCAATACCTCAATGGTAGAGAGATGCTGTACATGAAGAGGCTCACAGGTCCAATCACAGCTGCAGCAAAAGATGCCACACGTGAAACACTGGAGAGCTGCTGCCAGTCATTCTTGACAATACTGGCCTACATAGACCACTGACTTGAGTTGCAAAGCTTCCTTTGTAAATGTGTCCTGTATTCCTATTCAAATATGGATTATATTTTCTCTCCCATTTAAAGAATTAATAATAATAATAATGATGATAATAATAATAATAATGATAAGAAGAAGAAGAAGAAGAAGGAGAAGAAGAAGAAGAAGAAGAAGAAGAAGTAGTTCCAAATGCATTATACCTCACATTCTATATCAATTTTGGTATTTGGAAACTGCAGACACCTGTCTAGTGTCTTTTGGAAAGCTGTGAATTCTGGTAGGAAGCTAAGAACTGATGATGTCATATCAGTTCCGTCTATATCAGATTTTGCCCATTACAAATGCCTCAAAACAGAGGTTGGTCAGGGAACCCAATGTGAGAAGACTCATTCTCAGGGGGAGATTGAGGGTGGTTTTGTACAGGGTCCCTAGTTCAGGTGCTTGCAGGCTTGGGTGAGACTGAGGGGGAAAGTAGTTATGAAGGTCCACTTTATGGGGGCAGAGAGTTAATCAAATGTTTCATTTCATTTTGGTCTGAGCACTTCATAGTCCTTCCTTGCATCTGGACTCATTATCAGCCTGACTCAATCAAATGCAAGGAGTCTGGGAGGATCCTTTGTGCCACTAGACACCTGTGCTTATAAAAAGCTTCCTGCCAAGTCGAATTCAGTAGGTGAAACTTTCATCACTATCTCTAACCCACCACCTGCAAGAAGTTATATTCAGATATACAAATTTTCTCAAGTTGACTCCAATTTCTTATCCAACCACTTACTGGAGAAGGTCATCGGTGTGTTGCTGGGAGAAGGTAGGAATGGCCTGGGGATAACTTGAACTGCAGAGAGAGTCTTTCCAGCCTAACTTTCTTCTGAGCCCATTGGCACTTAACAGTCTCTGCTGTTTGCCAGTGATGGAGAGTACAGTACTGTATGGAGGTTTTCCTTGTGTTCTGTGGCAAACACAACATTTAAAAGAGGCTGGAGTTGCTTGTTATTCTGCTCTGACAACTAGCTGTGAAAATCAAATATCCTGCAGCTATTTGGTGATATTTAGAAAAGTCATATTCAGGGAATGCTTACAGGCTAATGTCCTTAATGTTATGCACATGCCTCTGAATTATTTTCCCATTGCACTTTTGAAAACATTTTGCATTTGAGACACACAGGGTAAGGTAGAGAAGGATGCACGTCATCACATATGTATCACAGGTCTTATGGTGTATTGTAGTTACCGCATCTCTTCAGGGAGCCCTGAAAACAAGGGAGATGTCAGGGAGTACATTGTGCCCATCAGCCAACGAAGAGCTTTCTCAGCACGTCATTGGCCCATGATTCCACAGACCACTCTGGAAGTGCTACATGTACAGTTGATGAGGAAGAGGAAGAGGGAAAGGCAACACATCAATTTGAAAATAATGTAAAATAACGGACATTCTTCGTGACATTGTACAGTGATGCCCCACAAGACGAATGCCTCGCAAGACGAAAAACACGCTAGACGAAAGGGTTTTCCGTTTTTGCGTTGCTTCGCTAGACAAATTTCCCTATGGGCTTGCTTCGCAAGACAAAAAAGTCTTGCAAGTCTTGCCAATTTTTTTTTGCTCCCCCCCCTTTTCTAAGCCGCTAAGCCGCTAATAGCCTTTTAGTCGCTAAGCCGCTAAGCCTTTAATAGCCGCTAAACCGCTAAACCGCTAATAGCGCTAATCCGCTAATCCGCTAATAGGGTTGCTTCACAAGACGAAAAAACCGCTAGATGAAGAGACTCGCGGAACGGATTATTTTCGTCTTGTGAGGCACCACTGTACTTCATTAGAATCCGTTAAAAGCTCATTTTGGCTTTATGCTGGCATATTTCGTACATGAATATAGGGCTTACATCTGTGACTCTCCTACTTCCATATGTGTTAAACTCCATTTGCTGCTTCACCCATAAGGAAAACCTCTAATATTTGCTAGACATTTGCCAGAACACTCTTCTAGCATGACATCCATCTCCTACAGCTTTCAGAGTTTCATATTTTGCAATCTGAAAAATGGTAAAAATCAGGGGTGGACCAAGGGTAGATTAGGAATTACAGGCAGACCCCTTTATCACTCAAAGTAGCTTGGCATGGCTTCTGATTGATGACCTTTTAACAATATCAAAACAAAATCACTTTTCCTTGGACCTGAAATGAGACTCAGGGAAGTGGAGAACTATCATAGTTCCATCTCCCAAATAATGGTTTATAAAGATATGGGACTCTGCAGAAATGGTGAAACTAACTTAATATTTAGGAATTGGGATAGCTCAGCCTGTAGAGCAAGAGGCTCTTAATATTCACCCTGAGACCTCCAGGTATAGGGTGGTATATAAATTCAATCAATAAGCATAAGCATAAGAATAAGTTTAAGAATAAGAATAATAAATATGAGGGTCATGGATTTGAGCCCCATGTTGGACAAAATGGATTCCTACATTGCAGGGGGTTGGACTAGATGACCCCGTGGTCCCTTCCAATTATACAATTTTATGAATCTTTGAAATCACACAAGATATAAGAAACAAACACAGAGACAAGATTTATTTATTTATGAATCCATACTTGTTTAAGAAACTGGGTTGACATCTGTAAGAGTTATTAATTAGTTATTAAAAGCACAGGGCTTTGCAATTTGGTTTCGTTCCTAGTTCCTTTGTGTCTTTAAGTATACCAGTCTCGTATATTATGGTATTGTTGATTAATCATCTTTTTATCTTGCGGTATTGTTGCTGTGTAAGACAGATATGTAAAAAACTTACTTCATCACCTGTTATTGGAAACAAAGTTAAAGGCACAGAATGTTCTCAGATTCAGTATGTTCTTTCATTCTGAAAGTATCTTTGTGGGTGAATTTGAGTTTCTTGCAAAGAATACATACCAGCCTGAAGTGTGCCCACCACCATCATTATTTTTAAAAAAGTATTGTCTGTTGTTTCTCTTATTTTCAGTTCCCAACTGAGCATCTTGCCTATGCCTTATCATAGTTATGAAAACCCGATATGTTCTTCTGTCTCTCTTCACCTTCACAATCTTTCTCAATCCAGGTATGTTATTTCTTAAGAATTTCCTGAGCTCTGTTGGGGAACAGTGATTTATAAAAAGGCTTAGGCTACACAATATTAGAATAAAATTAGATCAGAACTTCCAAAGGTCCACCTACTTCATCACCCTTTTTTCTGCATGGTCTATCAAATTCCTCTGTGAAGCCTGCAAATAGGTCTTGAGGGCATCAGCACTCCCCCAGCCCTTAATCCCCTGTATTGGGATTCAGAAACTAATAGAAATCAGAAATCGAAACCCGGTATGGTCATACCAAGATTGAAGAGTGATATGCTCAGAACTTCTGATCCTGGTCAGCAATTTGCACTAGCTCCAGTTTCCATAATATTTCCAAAGGCAGCCCCATGTAGAATTCATTGCAGTAATCTAACATACCAGATGTGGGTCTGTCCCTGTTCAGAGAGGAGTCACCAGCCAAAGCTGATGGAAGACACTGGGCACTGCTAAGGCCACAAGTGACAGCTGTGGAACCAGAAGCACTCCAAGCTATGCAGCTTCTTCTTCAGAGGAGAATGACCTCATCCAAAGCAGGTCCATACCCTGACATCCAGTCTTGGGAATCAGGTATTGAGGAGAACAATTTGAGCTCAGGAACATCAGTGAATGGCTGATAATACACTTCAAAGCTCTGTATTCGCAAGCGCTGTAATTTTGTGAAAATAATCAGAGTTTGGGGGATGCACTTGATCCCTGCAGCATCCCACACTGATGGCGCCATTGTACAGACCACAGAACTACTTGGAGCAACTCAGATTGCTTCCCAAAGTGACAGATAGAGATCTGAACCAAATCTTCTAGGCAGGACACTTCCTTCCTTCCTTCCTTCCTTCCTTCCTTCCTTCCTTCCTTCCTTCCTTCCTTCCTTCCTTCCTTCCTTGCCTGCCTACATTATTGAGTTCTGCTCTGTTGCAGGAAGAACTGACATCCATGGCGTACGAACATGTCATTTATTCAGTGGTATGTGCTACCTCTTTAGGTGTCCTCTAACGCGTTTCAAAATCGGAGAATGTAGTGTGGTTTACGATTGCTGTGTAACGTAAGTATAATGAACGCAACACACCCAAACACACAGTTTCACATGGATGTCATATTTTTTGGGACAAGGTCGAGGGAGGTAGGGTGTCAGTGGGAGTGTTACCTCTGGGGTGGTTGGTAGTGGGAAATGTGCAGGCAGGGTTGGCCTGAGAAATTTTGGGCCCTGAGGCCAAAGACAAAATGGCACCTCCCAGTCACGCAAGAAGGCGCAAGTGATGATCTACACTGGGAATATGGGTGGGAGGAAACCAGCAGTGCCTCCTATTCATCAAGAGGATGCTGTAGAGGAGGCATTGCAGGGAGCAGCTGTGGAGATGACAGATTTGCCTTTGAAATATTATGCCCCAGTTATTCTTCCCACCACAGCAGCAGCAAGAGACAATATCTTCCTTGTGGCAAGATGTGCTGCCCCTTTGGATCTTGCCCCTTTGGATCTTGCCACCCAAGGCTAGTCCCATCAATGCCCTTTCTTCCTCTCCTTCAACAAATGTGTTTCAGAAGCTGCAGACACAGCTCAGCCGACCCTCTAGCCTGGTAGTGCTGTTGCTAAATGCTAGATCAGCCCAGAATAAAGCCTCAAATATCCATTATTTGATTGTGAATGACAGACCTGACATAGCATATGTAACTGAGAATTGACACCCCTCCCTATATTCAATATTATGTTCTCCTAATATTTCAGTACTGCCTCTGAGTGATGGGAAGACAACTGATCTCTGCTTGAGGAATTAACAATTCCAGCTTTATCACAACCCTTGCCAAGAATGCACTTCTGGCTCTTCTGCAGCTGAAACACTAGGAATAAATCTCTGCTGTGAATGAGTTAAAGCTCTCATCTTAACAACAACAACAAAAACAACAACAACAAGGACAATAATACAAATCAGAAGGGACAAACTGTTCCTTTTATATCCCTTTCTTTCTGAAACATAGTTATTAAATGATGGAGTTGTTATTCGATGATGGTGGTACATTCTATAATATATATTTTTAAAAAATGAAAACGGGTGAAGTGCAAATGGGTCAAATGTAGAAGGGGAGGGAAATCTGCATTTTGTAGTTTCAAAATATATTTTTCATTGTCATTGTAAATTTCTACAATCAGACCATAAAATACTGGGCTGGTTTAATATTACTATTATTAACACTACTTATTAATCACTTTTCTTTGGACTCGATGGCCCTCGTGGTCTCTTCCAACTCTATGATTCTATGAAAAAGAAAGCCAAAGAAACTTAAGAAATAGTACAAATATTATTACCAGTAGAATACCAAGTCAAAATAAAAATCTGAAAACATTTTTGTATTTGTGGTATACAGTGGTGCCTCGCAAGACGAAATTAATCCGTTCCGCGAGTCTCTTCGTCTTGCGTTTTTTTTGTCTTGCGAAGCACGGCTATTAGCGGCTTAGCGGCTATTAACGGCTTTGTGGCTTAGCGGCTATTAACGGCTTAGCAGCTTTAAGAAAAAGGAAACAAACTCGCAAGAACTCACAAGACGTTTCGTCTTGCAAAGCAAGCCCGTAGGGAAATTCGTCTTGCGGAACGACTCAAAAAACGGAAAACTCTTTCGTCTTGCGCGTTTTTCGTCTTGCGAGGTACCACTGTGTATATATATATATATATATATATATTGTCAGGAAAAAGCAGCAAGGCAAAAGCCAGCTCCAGATGGCTGGAATGCAAAACAGGATGTTATGTTTTGCAGATGTACTGTTGGAGAAAAGGTGGAGCCTATTCTCTGTACTGAGCACCGGATGTTAGCTCAGTGTGTCATCTGACCCGTGCTGGAAGTACAGGGGAGGAGTTGAGTATCTTCTGATGGAGTCTGAAGGGAACAGTCACATTTCTATGTACTGTTGAGTGACAGGAATAAAACATGTAAAAGGACTCCTGTCTGTCTCATTTCTCCTCCCTGGGAGAATGCAGGGAGGGAGAGAGAAGCAGAGAAGCAGAGGGTGTGTTCTATCTCACGTCTAATGAGAAGAATCGCTGGGTTTGTTTACCTAGCTTGCCGGGGTCGCAGACGGAAGGTAAACACAGTATCTCGCTCAATTGCCTCGGGGGAGGCCAGGTACCTCTGCCTGTGAGCGAAGATACTAACATATATGTCATGTGTAACACATCACACACACTGAAAGAGGCTGCAGGTTTCTAAATGGGGTCCAATGCATGGACCAAAGTTGTGGGGAAAGACAAACATTTCCCCAGACAAACAAATCACCCAGACAGCATTAGATGGTCCTTAAGTGATGCCTCAAAGTCAATAGGAAAGTGGGTGATGTTATCAATGATATCTAGTTAGCGTTCATGCCTTTTTATTATACTACCCAGATGAACCCTCTGCAAACCTGCAGAACACTTCTTATTTTAACTCACTGATGGTGGGTGGGTGAAATGTTTGAAGTCTTTCCAAAGCATCCATGAAGCATTACAGCCACGTCAATCATTCCAAAATGGTCCCATCTGCCTGGAGAACTGACAGCAAATTCCTTGCTCCACAATGGTAGTTTGCATTAGAGTTAAGGAAAATGGAATAATAATAATATTATAATATTTTATTATTTATACCCTGCCCATCTTGCCGGGCCTCGCCAGCCACTCTGGGTGGCTTCCAACAAAATACTAAAATACAGTAATGCATCAAAAATTAAAAGCTTCCCTAAACAGGGCTGCCTTCAGATGTCACGACTGAACCCACAGATTGAATTCAATCCACCAGTATTGCCTCAAGCCACTATAAATATCATTTTTCTTTAAGAAGCATGGCATTAATTCAAAATATTGTCCCAGTAACACAATATTGTATTCAGGAGAACCTGTGAAACCCATTAGTAGAGTGGTTATCTAGAGATTTGTGTTGTGTTTACAACTCCCAGAAAGAAATACTATCAAAGAAGAAGAAACAAATTCATGGAGGAGAAGACTATCAATGTCTACTAGCCATGAGGGCTATATTCTGTCTCCATGGTTTGAGGCAATAACATTTCTGAATGCCAATTGCTGGAAGCTTAAGAAGGGTAGAGTGCTCTTGAACTCTGCTCCTGCTTGCACAAGCATCTTGACAAAGTTTCCCACAAGCATTTGGTTGGCCACTGTGAGCACAGGATGCTGGATAAGAAGGGCAATTGGCCTAAGTCAATAGCTCAATGGTAGAGAGATGCTGTACATGAAGAGGCTCACAGGTCCAATCACAGCTGCAGCAAAAGATGCCACACGTGAAACACTGGAGAGCTGCTGCCAGTTATTCTTGACGAGACTGACCTACATAGACCACTGACTTGAGTTGCAAAGCTTCCTTTGTAAATGCTTCCTGTATTCCTATTCAAATGTGGATTATATTTTCTCTCCCATATAAAGAATTAATAATAATAAGTTCCAAATGCATTATCCCTCGCTTTCTTTACCAATTTTGGTATTTGGAAACTGCGGACACCTGTCTAGTGTCTTTTGGAAAGCTGTGAATTCTGGTAGGAAGCTAAGAACTGATGGTGTCATATTAGTTCTGTCTGTATCAGATTTTGCCCATTACAAATGCCTCAAAACAGAGGTTGGTCAGGGAACCCAATGTGAGAAGACTCATTCTCAGGGGGAGATTGAGGGTGGTTTTGTACAGGGTCCCTAGTTCAGGTGCTTGCAGGCTTGGGTGAGACTGAGGGGGAAAGTAGTTATGAAGGTCCACTTTATGGGGGCAGAGAGTTAATCAAATGTTTCATTTCATTTTGGTCTGAGCACTTCATAGTCCTTCCTTGCATCTGGACTCATTATCAGCCTGACTCAATCAAATGCAAGGAGTCTGGGAGGATCCTTTGTGCCACTAGACACCTGTGCTTATAAAAAGCTTCCTGCCAAGTTGAATTCAGTAGGTGAAACTTTCATCACTATCTCTAACCCACCACCTGCAAGAAGTTATATTCAGATATACAAATTTTCTCAAGTTGACTCCAATTTCTTATCCAACCACTTACTGGAGAAGGTCATCGGTTTGTTGCTGGGAGAAGGTAGGAATGGCCTGGGGATAACTTGAACTGCAGAGAGAGTCTTTCCAGCCTAACTTTCTTCTGAGCCCATTGGCACTTAACAGTCTCTGCTGTTTGCCAGTGATGGAGAGTACAGTACTGTATGGAGGTTTTAGAATCATAGAATCATAGAATCATAGAGTTGGAAGAGACCACAAGGGCCATCGAGTCAAACCCCCTGCCTTGTGTTCTGTGGCAAACACAACATTTAAAAGAGGCTGGAGTTGCTTGTTATTCTGCTCTGACAACTAGCTGTGAAAATCAAATATCCTGCAGCTATTTGGTGATATTTAGAAAAGTCATATTCAGGGAATGCTTACAGGCTAATGTCCTTAATGTTATGCACATGCCTCTGAATTATTTTCCCATTGCACTTTTGAAAACATTTTGCATTTGAGACACACAGGGTAAGGTAGAGAAGGATGCACGTCATCACATATGTATCACAGGTCTTATGGTGTATTGTAGTTACCGCATCTCTTCAGGGAGCCCTGAAAACAAGGGAGATGTCAGGGAGTACATTGTGCCCATCAGCCAACGAAGAGCTTTCTCAGCACGTCATTGGCCCATGATTCCACAGACCACTCTGGAAATGCTACATGTACAGTTGATGAGGAAGAGGAAGAGGGAAAGGCAACACATCAATTTGAAAATAATGTAAAATAATGGACATTCTTCGTGACATTGTACAGTGATGCCCCACAAGACGAATGCCTCGCAAGACGAAAAACACGCTAGACGAAAGGGTTTTCCGTTTTTGCGTTGCTTCGCTAGACAAATTTCCCTATGGGCTTGCTTCGCAAGACAAAAAAGTCTTGCAAGTCTTGCCATTTTTTTTTTTGCTCCCCCCTTTTTCTAAGCCGCTAAGCCGCTAATAGCCTTTTAGTCGCTAAGCCGCTAAGCCTTTAATAGCCGCTAAACCGCTAAACCGCTAATAGCGCTAATCCGCTAATCCGCTAATAGGGTTGCTTCACAAGACGAAAAAACCGTTAGATGAAGAGACTCGCGGAACGGATTATTTTCGTCTTGTGAGGCACCACTGTACTTCATTAGAATCCGTTAAAAGCTCATTTTGGCTTTATGCTGGCATATTTCGTACATGAATATAGGGCTTACATCTGTGACTCTCCTACTTCCATATGTGTTAAACTCCATTTGCTGCTTCACCCATAAGGAAAACCTCTAATATTTGCTAGACATTTGCCAGAACACTCTTCTAGCATGACATCCATCTCCTACAGCTTTCAGAGTTTCATATTTTGCAATCTGAAAAATGGTAAAAATCAGGGGTGGAGCAAGGGTAGATTAGGAATTACAGGCAGACCCCTTTATCACTCAAAGTAGCTTGGCATGGCTACTGATTGATGACCTTTTAACAATATCAAAACAAAATCACTTTTCCTCAGACCTGAAATGAGACTCAGGGAAGTGGAGAACTATCATAGTTCCATCTCCCAAATAATGGTATCTAAAGATATGGGACTCTGCAGAAATGGTGAAACTAACTTATTATTTAGGAATTGGGATAGCTCAGCCTGTAGAGCAAGAGGCTCTTAATATTCACCCTGAGACCTCCAGGTATAGGGTGGTATATAAATTCAATCAATAAGCATAAGAATAAGAATAAGTTTAAGAATAAGAATAATAAATATGAGGGTCATGGATTTGAGCCGAATGTTGGACAAAATGGATTCCTACATTGCAGGGGGTTGGACTAGATGACCCCCGTGGTCCCTTCCAATTATACAATTTTATGAATCTTTGAATTCACGTAAGATATAAGAAACAAACACAGAGACAAGATTTATTTATTTATTTATGCATCCACACTTGATTAAGAAACTGGGTTGACATCTGTAAGAGTTATTAGTATAGCACAGGGCTTTGCAATTTGGTTTCGTTCCTGGTTCCTTTGTGTCTTTAAGTATACCAGTCTCATATATTATGGCATTGTTGATTAATCATCTTTTTATATTGCGGTATTGTTTCTGTGTAAGACAGATATGTAAAAAACTTACTTCATCACCTGTTATTGGAAACAAAGTTAAAGGCACAGAATGTTCTCAGATTCAGTATGTTCTTTCATTCTGAAAGTGTCCTTGTGGGTGAATTTGAGTTTCTTGCAAAGAATACATACCAGCCTGAAGTGTGCTCACCACCATCATTATTTTTAAAAAAGTATTGTCTGTTGTTTCTCTTATTTTCAGTTCCCAACTGAGCATCTTGCCTCTGCCTTATCATAATTATGAAAACCCGATATGTTCTTCTGTCTCTCTTCACCTTCACAATCTTTCTCAATCCAGGTATGTTATTACTTAAGACTTTCCTGAGCTCTGTTGGGGAACAGTGATTTATAAAAAGGTTTAGGCTACACAATATTAGAATAAAATTAGATCAGAACTTCCAAAGGTCCACCTACTTCATCACCCTTTTTTCTGCATGGTCTATCAAATTCCTCTGTGAAGCCTGCAAATAGGTCTTGAGGGCATCAGCACTCCCCCAACCCATAATCCCCTGTATTGGGATCCAGAAACTAATAGAGCTCAGAAAGAAAGCTGATGGAAGACATTGGGCACTGCTAAGGCCACAAGTGACAGCTGTGGAACCAGAAGCACTCCAAGCTATGCAGCTGCTTCTTCAGAGGAGAATGACCTCATCCAGAGCAGGTCCATACCCTGACATCCAGTCTTGGGAATCAGGTGGTGTAGAGAAGAGTTTGAGCTCTGGAACATCAGTGAATGGCTGATAATACACTTCAAAGCTCTGGATGCGCAAGAACTGTAATTTTGTGAAAATATTCAGAGTTTGGGGGATGCACTTGATCCCTGCAGCCTCCCAGACTGAAGGCGCCATTGGACAGACCACAGAACTACTTGGAGAAATTTAGGTTGCTTCTGAAAGTGACATATAGAGATCTGAACCAAATCTTCTAGGCAGGACACTTCCTTCCTTCCTTCCTTCCTTCCTTCCTTCCTTCCTTCCTTCCTTCCTTCCTTCTTCCCTTCCCTTCCCTTCCCTTCCCTTCCCTTCCCTTCCCTTCCCTTCCCTTCCCTTCCCTTCCTGTTGACCGCCGGTCTCCTCGATCCTTGCCCATCCTGGCTGATAAAAGCGAGCCGGGAAGGGCTGGGCGATGGGCTCTGTGGGGTGGTGAATGCTTCCCTCTGTGAGGGAGCCTTCCCAGACCCGCTGAAAGAGGTGGTCATTAAACCGCTTCTTAAAAAAACATCTTTAGACCCGGCCAATTTGGCCAACTATGGCCCAGTCTCAAATCTGCCATTCTTGGCCAATGTGATTGAGCGGGTGGTTGCTGAACAACTCCAAGCACGCCTGCAGGAAACGGACCATTTAGATCCCTTCCAATCAGGATTCAGGCCTCACCATGGGTCTGAAACTGCCTTGGTCGCGCTGGTTGATGATCTCCGGCGGGCTAGGGACAAAGGTGAGAGCTGTTTCCTAGTTCTGCTGGATTTCTCAGCGGCCTTTGACACCATCGACCATAACATCCTTCTGGACCGTCTAGAGGGGCTGGGAGCTGGGGGCACTGTCATACAGTGGTTCTGCTACTCTCACTTGTGGGGTGCCTCAGGGTTCTGTCCTCTCCCCCATGCTTTTTAATATCTATATGAAGCCGCTGGGAGAGATCATCAGGGGGTTTGGACTGGGTGTTCATCAGTATGCAGATGACACCCAGCTCTACCTCTCCTTTAAATCAGAACCAGTGAAGGCGGTGAAGGTCCTGTGTGAGTGCCTGGAGGCAGTTGGAGGATGGATGGCAGCTAACAGATTGAGGTTGAATGCTGACAAGACAGAACTACTGTTTTTGGGGGACAGGGAGCGGGTTGGTGTGGGGGATTCCCTGGTCTTGAATGGGGTAACTGTGCCCCTGAAGGACCAGGTGCGCAGCCTGGGAGTCATTTTGGACTCACAGCTGTCCATGGAGGCGCAGGTTAACTCTGTGTCCAGGGCAGCTGTCTACCAGCTCCACCTGGTACGCAGGCTAAGACCCTACCTGCCCGTGAACTGTCTCGCCAGAGTGGTGCATGCTCTAGTTATCTCACGCTTGGACTACTGCAACGCACTCTACGTGGGGCTACCTTTGAAGGTGACCCGGAAACTGCAATTAATCCAGAATGCGGCAGCTAGACTGGTGACTGGGAGTGGCCGCCGGGACCACATAACACCGGTTCTGAGAGATCTGCATTGGCTCCCAGTACGTTTCCGAGCACGATTCAGAGTGTTAGTGCTGACCTTTAAAGCCCTAAATGGCCTTGGTCCTGTATACCTGAAGGAGCATCTCCACCCCCATCGTTCAGCCCGGACACTGAGGTCCAGTGCCGAGGGCCTTCTGGCAGTTCCCTCATTGTGAGAAGTGAGACTACAGGGAACCAGACAGTAGTGGTGCCCGCCCTGTGGAACGCCCTCCCATCAGATGTCAAAGAGATAAATAATTACCTGACATTCAGAAGATATCTTAAGGCAGCCCTGTTCAGGGAAGTTTTTAATATGTAACGCTGTACTGTTTTTAACACTGATTGGGAGCCACCCAGAGTGGGGAAACTCAGCCAGATGGGCGGGGTATAAATAATAAATTATTATTATTATTATTATTATTATTATTATTATTATTATATTATATTATTATTATTATTATTATTATTATTATTATTATTATTATTATTATTGAGTTCTGCACTGTTGCAGGAAGAACTGACATCCTTGGCATACGAACATGTCGTTTATTCAGTGGTATGTGCATCTACTTTATGTGTCCTCCACCACGTTTCAAAATCGGAGAATGTCGTCGGTATTACAATTGCTGTGCAATGTAAGAATAATGAATGCAATACACAGTTTCACATGGATGTCATATTTTTTGGGACACGGTTGAGGGAGGTAGGGTGCGAGTGGGAGTGTCACCCCTGGGGTGGTTGGTAGTGGGAAATGTGCAGGCAGGTTTGGCCTGAGAAATTTTGGGCCCTGGGGCCAAAGACAAAATGGCGCCTCCCAGTCAGGCAAGAAGGGGCAAGTGATGATCTACACTGGGAACATGGGTGGGAGGAAACCAGCAGTGCCTCCTATTCATCAAGAGGATGCTGTAGAGGAGGCATTGCAGGGAGCAGCTGTGGAGATGACAGATTCACCCTTGAAGTATTATGCCCCAGTTATTCTTCCCACCACAGAAGCAGCAACAGAAAATATGTTCCTTGTGGCCTTTGGACCCTGCCACCCAAGGCAGTCACCTCACACCTTGCCTCATGAGTGGCCTGGCCATAAAGGGTTGAGGAGTAGGGCTTGTCCCATCAAAGCCCTCTCTTCCTCTGCTTCAACAACTTCATTTCGGAAGCTGGTGACACAGCTCAGCTGACCCTATAGCCTGGTGGTGCTTTTGCAGAATGCTAGACCTGCCCAGAATAAAATCTCAGTCATCCATTGCAGTGGTACCTCGCAAGACGAATACCTCACAAGACAAAAAAAACCTGCTAGACAAAAGGGTTTTTTGTTTTTTGAGCTGCTTCGCAAGACGGTTTCCCCTATGGGCTTGCTTCGCAAGACGGAAACGTCTTGCAAGTTTGTTTCCTTTTTCTTAACACCGTTAATACAGTTGCGACTTGACTTCGAGGAGCAACTCATAGAACGCGGTGTGGTAGCCTTTTTTGAGGTTTTTAAAGACTTTGGTGATTTTTGAAGCTTTTCCAAAGCTTTCCCGACACCGTGGCTTCGCAAGGCGAAAAAAATCGCAAGACGACAAAACTCGCGGAACGAATTAATTTCGTCTTGCGAGGCACCACTGTATTTGATTGTGAGTGACAGGGCAGACTCCACAAGTGTAGCAGAAACCTGGCTGCCCCCCTTCCCTATAGTCAATGTTGATTTCTGTTTTCCAAATATTTCAGTGCTGCCTCTGAGTGATGGGACGACATCTCATCTCTGCTTGTGGAATCAACAATTCCAGCTTTTTCACCACCCTTTGCAAGAATGCATTTGGGGCTCTTCAGCCCTCCCACGGATGGCAAAGAGAAAAACAACTACCAGACTTTTAGAAGACATCTGAAGGCAGCCCTGTTTAAGGAAGCTTTTAATGTTTAATAGACTACTGCATTTTAATATTCTGTTGGAAGCCGCCCAGAGTGGCTGGGGAAACACAGCCAGATGGGTGGAGTATAAAAAGAAATTATTATTATTATTAAACAAATCTTCACTTTGAAATTATTAAAGATTCTATGCTAACAACAACTACGCAATGAAGATGGGTCATAGGGTTCTTTTGAAAGTGGTGGGAGTAGCTTATTACGGGATAAAGGTCCCTTTATGATACGTTTTGAAATGCCAATGGGTCAAATGTTCTTTGTGTGTTCCTTTTCATCTAAATGTTGTGGGAGGAAATTATTGCACGACGTGCCGTAATATATTCTCTTGCTAAAGCTTAGAAGGCTTACTACTCAGATAGCAAGAGGCTGAACACAATGCTGTGCCATGTTTGCAGAAATGAGGGCACATGATCTACCTGCTTGGCTTTCAAATATCCATCAGGGCAACCATGTGGATGGATATAACATCCTCAGGGAAGCCACACAGGACAGCATCTCCCATTACCACATCAGCATATAAATATATAGATATGCAGATGACACAACATTGATGGCAGAAAGTGAGGAGGAATTAAAGAACCTTTTAATGAGGGTGAAAGAGGAGAGCACAAAATATGGTTTGAAGCTCAACATCAAAAAATCGAAGATCATGGCCACTGGTTCCATCACCACCTGGCAAATAGAAGGGGAAGAAATGGAGGCAGTGAGAATTTTTACTTTCTTGGGCTCCATGATCACTGCAGATGGTGACAGAAGCCACGAAATTAAAAGATGCCTGCTTCTTGGGAGAAAAGCAATGACAAACCTAGACAGCATCTTTTAAAGCAGAAACATCACCTTGCTAACAAAGGTCCTTATAGTTAAATCTATGGTTATCCCAGTAGCAATGTATGGAAGTGAGAGCTGGACCATAAAAAAGGCTAATCGTCGAAGAATTGATGCTTTTGAATTATGGTGCTGGAGGAGACTCTTGAGAGTCCCATGGACTGCAAGAAGATCAAACCTATCTATTCTGAAGGAAATCAGCCCTAGGTGCTCACTGGAAGGACAGATCGTGAAGCTGAGACTCTAATACTTTGGCCACCTCATGAGAAGAGAAGACTCCCTGGAAAAGACTCTGATGTTGGGAAAGATCAGCACAAGGAGAAGGGGACGACAGAGGACGAGATGATTGGACACTGTTCTCGAAGCTACCAACATGAGTTTGAAAAAACTGCGGGAGGCAGTGGAAGACAGGAGTGCGTGGCGTGCTCTGGTCAATGGGGTTACGAAGAGTCAGACACGACTAAATGACTAAACAACAACAATATTCATTTCTAGGAAAAACACCCCCTCCCATGCAAGACCTTTGTAAAAGAGAAGACTCAAGGTACACACAACAAAAGCAACATGCATACATATATTGAGGGCACAAGGAGAAGGGGACGACAGAGGACGAGATGGTTGGACAGTGTGGATAAGACTCCAGTAACACAGGCCACTGGACCTCTAATTAAATAAAAACAGATAATATGGAATCAAGGACACATGAAAAGAGGTCTGGTGTCAATTATAAGTCAGGAGCTTTTAAGTATAACTACTGGCCATTTAGAGAGCCTTAAAGCTACAGGTGAAAAGAATCTTAATACTAGTATTGAAGATTCCATATAGAACAGCATTTGGTCACCTAAACAGTTCAAACCTGCATCTGCATATATATGTGAAGGCTCTCTGAAACTTATACCCAAATAGCCTTGTATGCCAGTTCAAATTTCACACACAAACTCTGTCTTCCCAACTTTGTTGGAGGTTTGCTCCGAAGAAGAAGGAGGAGGAGGAGGAGGAGGAGAAGAAGAAGAAGATTATTTTATTTATACCCCACCCTCTCCGGCCAAGACCGGGCTCAGGGCAGCTAACACCAAATATAAAATACAGTAAAAACATTTTAAACAACAAACAAACAAACAAACAGTTGATTAAAATATAGGTTAAAATATAGCTTAAAATACAGCCTCATTTTAGTGGTAGCCCTTAAATCAATATCATAAGGGAAGAAAATGTCAAATATTCACCAGAGCCAACTATCTATGCTGGTCCTACATAGGCCAGCAAAAAGAGCCGAGGGAAAATTTATATACAAAATCCCATATAAGGGGTTCAATCTAATAATAATAATAATAATAATAATAATAATAATAATAATAAGGGGTCAGACTGAGTCCAGCCCAAAGGCCAGGCGAAACAGCTCCATCTTGCAGGCCCTGCGGAAAGATGTCAAATCCCGCAGGTCCCTGATCTCCTGCGGTAGGGCATTCCACCAGGCCGGGGCCAGGGCTGAAAAGGCGCTGGTCCTAGTTGAGAACAATCTAACCTCCTTGCGGCTTAGGACCTCCAAAGTGTTGTTATTTATGGATCTTAAGGTCCTCCACAGGGCATACCAGGAGAAGCAGTCCCATAGGTACGAGGGTCCTAGGCCGCATAGGGCTTTAAAGTTCAAAACCAGCACCTTGAACCTGACCCTGTACTCCACCAGGAGCCAGTGCAGCTGGTAAAGCACTGGGTGAATGTGAAGGCACTTTCCATTTCTTGTGGGAATGCCCACTGGTCTCAGCTTTTTGGATGGAAGTGTTTGCAGAAATATCATAGAGTTGGAAGGGACCCTAAGGGTTATCTAGTCCAACCCCCTGCAATGCAGGAATCTCAGCTAAAGCATCCATGACAGATGACCATCCAACCTCTGCTCATCCCCTGTCTTATAACTTGAAGCCATTGGCTGTGAAGCCATCACAAACATTTAAAGCTGAAATGGAGGCATGCCCACAATTAGCACTATTAATATATAGGGTGATACTCTAAAATGACTCTTTTCTAAGAAAGATCTGCCTCTGGAAATGTAGTATAAGAACTTAGTAGAACCCTGCAATTGCTGAACAGATAACTCACGAGATTTGTGTAATGGAAGGTACAAAATGAGCAGAACAAGCTTATGAAATTTGGTAGGTTTACTGATTGCTATCATGCCTGAGGAGAGGTATTTTGTGCTGGAACCTGATTTAACAGGAAGTATGGTATAAAGAGTATTGCCCTTTATTTACTCAGGTATGTCAAAATCAGCACCATAGTTGAATTAAGTATTTAGCAAGAGTAGGATTTTCCACCTCCAGGGGGGATTGGATTACCTACTGAAAGTCTCAACCTGGTCAATCATTGCTTTATCAGTTTCTGCCAATTCCTGTTCAGCTGTACAGTCTCAAGGTTGAAAGTGAGGTCACCTGGCTCTGGAGCCTGAGCCAATATGTAACAGGGTATCGGGGTGTGAGTCACAGCATGCCTCACTTTCCCATTTCAGTATATTGTATCAGTGAAAGGGCTGGCATGGGTTGCCATTTCACATAACTAGTTAACACTAAATACATTACTTCTGGAAATAAAACCCCATCTAGTAACCAACGTCCCCTTGGGTTTCAGATACTACATGGGTTGACGAGCCTAATAAGCCAGAGACACAAAGCCCCTCTAGCCTCTTAGTTTGGTCAGAATCGAGTACCATATACTTTCAGAGTTAACACTAAATACATTACTTCTAGTAAATGAACCACCATAGCCTCTAGAGGGCCATGAAAATTTCTGTCCCAGGCTTTTTTGACTGGTCTAATCATGTACAGTCATACCTCATGTTACGTTTGCTTCAGGTTGAGTGTTTTCAGATTGCGTCCGGTGGCAACCCAGAAGTACCGGAAAGGGTTACTTCCGGCTTTTGCCGCTCGCGCATGAGCAGACACACAAAATGACATGACACACATGCACAGAAGCGGCGAATCGCAACCCGCACACGCACAGACACGCAGACGCAGGTTGCATTCTGCTCATATTGCGAATGGGCCTCCGGAATGGATCCCATTCACAACCAGAGGTACCACTGTACTATCTGAAACCAAAGAGTCACATTGGCTGCCAGATGTGAAATAAATTGGCATTATTTTCAGCTCTCCTACCCCACTAAACTAAGAAGCATTTAATTGCTGCAGGGAATAAATGAGGAGGGGGAGAACCATATTAACCAGCTTGATTGACCAACCAAACAACCACCATTTCCCTTTTCATCTGAACTGGGAAACAACAGTTACCATTTTCAGAACAAGCCAGGAAATTAAATTCATTTCCAACCACACATTAATATTCCGGCCTGTTCCAAAATTGGAGACCACAGTCCCAGAAACTACCTATCAGATGGTACACTTCACAAGGTTATGAATACCCGCAGTGCTGTTTGGGAACCAATAATGATGGAAAATAGCAAACAAACAAACATCAGTTTATTATTTATATTTATCAGATAAATTACAGCCCTTAATTGCTCTGACATGGTGTAGGAAGATGATGGGGTGGAGTAACTCTTAAGAAGACCAGGGAAAAGAAGGAGGAAATTAAGAGGAAAGAAAGTTGTGGTTCGAGGACCCGCCCCCAGCGAAGTGAAATAAAGACACAAGGACACGTGATATAAGGTTAATGGGCTAGAAAAAGGCCACAACTTTATTGGTTACAGCAATTGAAAAGGTATTGGCTTAGGCATTGGATCGAAACAAGTGGGTTATTCACCAGTAGGTGGAGCCTGTTGATGCTAATCCAACTATAGGCTCACCCCTGCTGTCACCGAGGGTCGTGCCAAGGCCTCCCGCCAAGCAGGCATCAGACGGAATACACGACCCCCAGATTCCTTTAACGGAATACCCCTAAAAATTGAAGGCATAGGCGATGGCCACACCTAGCACTTCGACACACCACAACACATTATTCCAATGCCTAACCGCCACCCGAGCCAAAGGCTCGCCGCCAATACCCTCAAAGCTGCAACCAATCCCAGATGTTTTTGATGACACTAGCTAACCAAATGTCGTTCCGATAGGTGGACACCGTCATCCCGAAGCAACCAACCAAGGTAGCGAACAATAGGCACAATCACACACTCCCTCCCCACTTCCACGCCTCGCGAAATACTTCCCTGCAGAGCTGGGCAGCGATCCAGATGACTCGCGATGGGGCGAAGGAAGAATGAGGCCGGAGAAGGCTGGCGCTGCAGCAAAAGGCTGCTGAACACGCCCCCTCAGTGGCACCTGGTTGGATGGCCACCGGGGGGGGCGTGAGCGGCAGCCAGGTGAGCGGGCGGCAGGGGGCCATGCCCCCTGCTAGCTGGTGCTCGGGCCCCAACCACAACCCCTCCCCTCTCTTTCAGGGAGGAGAGTCTATCTCCACATGAAAGAATAGGACTCCGCATGAAAGAATAGGACAGCATCAGAAGGCATTGGGAAAGACCCAAAATGAGACTGGGGTGCACTGCTTGCCTGTTTGTGCCGTAGAAACCGAAACAGCTCCAATTGGGGCTTGGTTAATTATGGAAAATATATCCAGCTCCCCATCAGGCAGCCTTTATTGCAAAACAGAAATCATAGAAATGGACTTTGGGGCTTATGGAAGTTGTGTTAAGTTGGCTCAAGGCCTGTGTTGCTTAAAACCCACAACCCTTTAGAGGATTAGTTCACTCTCAGGTGGAAAATCTTACCTCGGTCACTTGGCTGTTTGCCACAGTTGAGAGCAGTAAAGGTGTTGTGTGGGTGCCAACGGAAGGACATTGCAATGTTTGTGTGTCACTGACCTCTGTGGTCAGAAAGGGCAATGGAGATTCTTTTGTACATAGTCAGATGTTCCCAAACTTCACCTTGTTCCGGAAATACTGTTTTGCAATTCTCTAAAAACCTTATATATATGGTCTCCTTTTTCATAAAGGACCTCATCTGGGCTTCAAATCATCTTCTCACTACACCGCCAAAGTGAGATAGCATCAAGCCTCAGCCATGAAGATCCTTTACCTTCTCTTTGCTGTCTTCTTAGTCTTCATCCAAATAATTCCAGGTAAGAGATGGGTGGACAATTCCAAGGTACAGAGTCCAACAGTAGGTTTAGAGGTGATTCTATAAACTGGGCAGCATGGAGTCATTCAGCTGTGAATTACACTGTATTTAATAAATGTTTTTTCCCATGTAAGTGTGCCTACAAAAGTAGAGAGCTACCACTCACTTCCTTGCAGCTGCAGGAACGGAAATCCTCAGATAAATTGGCTTACTGAGCCCATGTCAGTCCTGCTTGTACAATGTTATTTGTGCAATGGCTGTATATTTTCAAAGCTAAACAGGGTCCAGTATGGTTTCAAATTGGATTGGGGGGGGGGCTACATGTTGACATTCTGCATTACAGAGGGTTGGACGAGGTGACAGTAAGAGTAGTTCTACAGTGGAACGGTCTCCCTCCGGAAGTTGTGGACTCTCCTTCTTTGTTTTAAGTAGAGGTTGGATGGCCATCTGTCCTGGATGCTTTAGCTCAGATTCCTGCATTTGTGGTCTCTTTCCAACCCTGCAATTCTTTGATTTTTATGGTCCATGAAGTCCGTTCCAACTCTACAATTTGACGAATCAATGATTGTATGTAAGCAAACCCCAATATCTTGGGTGGGGGACATAAAATCATGGAAAGGAAGGGTGGAATGAAGTATCCTGGCACAGGGCATGGCCTCCTTCTGGAATCTTGAGCAGGAGCCAACCCACAATGCAACATTTTGTTGCAGGTCTCATCAATTGGTAATTTATTAGCAGCAGCTCTGAGGGCAGGGGAAACAACCTTTCTTCCTTTTAAGAACATTAACAAGCCATGATCACAATTAAAAAAGAAAGAAAGCAAAACAGGAACAGAAGTGCCTCCAGCACTAAAGTGGTTTGCACAGCTCAGGAGAGGGCAAGCTTCTTTCGCTGTGGAAGGACGAGGGTGTGAGACTAGCTAGGTATTGCAGGCCATTTTTGCATTTGCAAAAAAGTTTTCTGCTCTGCCCCCTGCATCTCCCCTGCTCAGCTCCTACAAGCCAACTCAGGAGGTTCTTTCCCTTTCTCTTTTTTTATTGTAATAGGAAGGGCTGGATATCCTGCAGATGATACCATGGAATGCAGGCTTGCACGAGGTTTCTGTAAATATGGACAATGCCCTCGTAGGACAGAACATACTGGGGGAACATGCCAAGACGGACGTCTACTGTGCTGCAAAAGGTAATGCAACTGTCACCAGGATGATGCCGGGCAGTGTGGTGGCAAGGTTAGCAGAGTTGAGGCATACTGCTGGGGGCATCAGATTAGCTCCACCAGTGTGCCTGGACCACCCCAACCTTTCCACTGCCATGCCATCGCCTCTGGCTTTCCGGATCTGCAGCAGTGATCTTGCTGCCAGGAAACCAGGTTTTGGGCCGTACGCCTTCCCACATGGGTCTTAATACAATCATGTTTTCAATTGGACCATTCCAACATTCTTTTCTTTCAATCCATCCATCCATCCATCCATCCATCCATCCATCCATCCATCCATATCTGTATCCTGCCTTTCTACCAATTTGTCACCAAATTATGCTCAGGACAGGGACTTCCGGGGTTGACGCGATCTGGGAATGGCGGATTCCCTCCGAGCTCCGGAGGGAATCGGCTCAGCAGGGGACGGGTCTTTGCCGTGCCGGCGACACGGGGACCCTTAAAACCGCAGGCGCGGAATGCCTGCGGACTGAAGACTCGGCGGGTGCCTTAAGTGCCCCCCCTGATTCGCGAAGAGCCTTTTTAAAGGCTGCGGAGGGGATACGGGGGGTGGCGCGGCACTGAGAGTCCATCGCTACCTCTGCTGAGCGAAGCCGCGAGCCATGACCGGAGAGCGCTGACTTCCTTCCTTGAAATTCGGCTGAAAAAACAACCCGTGAGTAATTTGGACTTGGCTTTTAAGAAATTTATCCACTGAATTTGAGACGATCGGGGGATGTGCTAAAAGGAAGTCCGCACCCCCTACCTTGCAGACGATCTAGAGCAACGAAAAAAGAACTAAGCTGGAGTGCCTACCCTGTAAAGGGTGAGTTCTAAAAAAGACAGTAACTTCCAAGATTTGGAAATTTTGAGCAGGAGAGAGGAGTGTTGGATGTTTTATGTTCTGCTGTAAACAACCCCCCTCCCGGGCCCGGGAGCGTCCTGCTTTGGAGCTGGTTTAAGAAGCGCAGAGTTTGACAGCTGTCAAAGCTGTCAAACGGACTGTTAATAGTGGAAAATTGTTACCTAAGTTACCTCTGGATTAAAAAGAGTTACAATTGATCTAAAATTGTTGGAAATAAAGAAACAATAACAAGACAGAGGACTGTTGGGGAAAAGAATACTAAGTAACCAGATTCCCTCTAGAGGGAATTCTGTGGAATTACAATGGCTGTGGATGGAAAGATACTGGGAGAAATCGAAAGGATGTTTTATTTGGTTGGAATCTTACAAGAGCAGACTACGGCTATGAGTGAACAATTGATGACCTTGACTTCTGAAACAAGTAGTCCTGCTGAATTTAAAGAGGACCTCAATGAGAAAGAATCCACAGCTGAACCAGAAATGATAATAAAAGCAGAGGAGAAGACAAAACAAGAAAAAGAAGAAGTGACGTGGGAAAATACTGAGCAGAAGCTGACGCCTGTGGAATACAAACAAGGAGACTATTGGAGTAAATCTACTATAAATCCACGAAAGATGCAGAAGACGAAAGTGGAGGCCCTGGGAGTTTATGAAATTAAGGAATTTAAAATAAAGAAATATAATTGGGGCCTCCACATAGACTCTGACTTTGATTACCTTCAAGATTCATGCCTTGTGGAAACTCTTCAGCAGCTGTTTGCAAATATGGGAAGAGACTTTGGACTGATGGTGAAAGAACTCTTTCGAGATGTGACGACTGGCATAAAGGGTTACCAACAAGACCGGCGGAGAGGGACTGAAAGAGACTGGAGGGCCTCGGACGTGAGGAACCCGGGCTAAGAACTGTTATTTTGGACATGCTTTGGGAAGGGACGCAAACCGGGGATGGGAGGGAGGGAAAAATTAAGTTCTAACAACACTCATGATTATGGGATTTGGTTAAAAAGATCATTATTCAAGACAAAATGGGAAATCGTTGGAAGGGAATTGAGGTCCAACTTAGAAAAAATTAATTTTGTTTGTTTTTATAAAAGGACTAATATTAGGACAGGGAAATGCCAATTTGCTGACATAAATTTGGAAATGGGGATGCAAGGGAGGGGGTAGGGGGAAGTCAATGACCAGGGTTAGGAAATAATATTTTCGGGAAAGTATATATGTTTGTTGTTGTTTTCTTTTATTTTTTTTTCTTTCTTTGTTTATGTGTTTATTTGTTTCTTGTGTTTTTGTTTTTGTCTATATAAAATGTGAAAACCCAATAAAAATTTTATAAAAAAAAAACAAATTATGCTCAGGACAGGTATAAGCAGTGAGAGAGAGAACGAAGCATACAAGGTAACCATGGAAAACATCATTACCTATCAATAAATCCAATAAAAACCACAGTCAAACCAAACAGAATGCAACATATTTATAAATGGTATAAGGTCGGATTATAAGTCTGAAGACATGCCTGAATAATAATAATAATAATAATCCCTATCTATATACAAACATCTCAAAGCACTTTTCTTGATTTAACACGGGGTACTACAGAGGGCACATTGAATGAGATAGCCCATTACTATCAAGGCAGCAGACATTTGATTTTTTGCCACCATACGCTTGAATAGTTTGTGCTCAATAACTTTAACTACCAAACATTTGGCCTTAAAAATCAGAGCATCCTGTGGCTCGACCTCTAATGAAGTACAAAGAGATGCTGTCAGAACAGGAAATCCAGAGAGTCCGAACATTCTTGCAGAATTCTCTGAATCACAGACTGTGCTTTTATTCAAGCTTAGCCCCAGCAAATGAGCACTGAATGGTAGAAATGTGAAGAATTGGTTGCTTTTCCCACATAAACTTTCCCCTATGCTGCGTCCTCTTTTGGTTTGAGCTTTTCAAGAGTTACATAATGTTGGATGCTGCTACTATTATGTCATGGTTCCTCTACAATTCTATGATTCTGTCTCCAGTCGGCTGCTGTAAAGGGTTGAAAACGTGGCTGTCTGACATATAAACCCCTTGTCGCCAACTGTAATCCTTGCAAGTCATTGCCATTCAATTCCCACATGAAAATGCTCCCTTTTATATACCTGCCAACCAAGTTTTCACTTCACACGTCTGAAAAAGTGGGCTAGAATCTGTGAAGTCCATTATGCTGCAGTCAATTATAGCTAGTCTCCAAGACTCCAGTTGTTTTTTTCCTGCAAGAGACTATAATGTCTACCCCTCTGCAAATTCCTAATTCTAGGAACTCATCAATAGAATCCTATTCATTTGTACCCAGAAGTACAAATGAAGTCTGGACTAGGATGCCTGAAAAACTCCTTACTCCCATCGTCATTACCAATGTAGACCATAACTTTGTGAGTCAATAATTAGATAAACTGCCTCAGTTAATATGAGATGAAGCATAACCATAACGTCACTGTCTCCTTTATTTTGTCCCATAGGGAGAGATTAGACTCAAGACAGCTCCTAACTTTATTGGTATATCGTTGCCTTAAGTTAGGTTGTACGGCTGTAGAGTGTGGGAACTGTAGAGACTTGCCATTTAAGAGTGTATCAGACAAAGTATGACCAGAGTTGGGTATTAATGATCTGTCTTTTCTTTCGGTAGTCCTTGGAGTCAATGAGCCAAGTACAGTCAATGCAAGACCTCTGATATTCTTCTCTGTCTACTTCTGAAATGGCTGAGAGCAGCTTTGGAGTCAAGGGTGAAGAGCTGCTTATCTGAACGGATTTAAGTGCTGGAGAAGATCAACCCCTTCCTCGATTCACACAGTTCTGTACGCAACATTCTGGAAATGAAACAAATTCCCAATAGTTAATAAAAGGTTTAAAAAAAGGGATTTCTCTGCTGTGACATTGAAAACCAATGGTGTTGAAAGATGGATAAGGAAAATATTTTTAAAAAATAATTAAAATAATCTGTTTTCTAGATTTATTAAAAGTTATGTATTAAATTGGAGAATATTTGTTATAAAAATACATAAATATTATAATATGCATATTTTAAAAGTCTTCTCTTTCATCCACCTTTTGGTTTGGATTGGAGCAAGACTTCCAATCATGTTAGGAGAAGAACAATGGATGTAATAGGTCTACTCTAAGCATGACTAATTATGGTTTTATGTCCATACCTCCCAGTCCCTCTCTTTCTCTGGCACTCTGCAAGTACTATGTGGCATTGCCTTATATCCCATGTTAATTGTGATCCCTGTAGATCACCACAACCTCATATGGATCTTTGGACAGACACACTAGGGTAAAAAGTCTTTGGTCATTGTGAATGCAAGCATGCAATATGGCGTGTGTTATTTGCACTGATTGATCATTCTGTGTTTTTTCTCCTGCAAAACCTTAATAAAAAAAGTTCATCTTCAACAGGACAATTTGAAGCATTTATTTTCTTTCTGTCTGTGGATAGACAAATAATGGCTTACTCTCTCCATTTCTAATTCGAAACATTTCTCCATCTCTTCCCCATTGCCAGTTCTCTTTCTTCGTAATACATAACTTACATGGATTGAAGGTGACTAAACTTTATCAGGCCAATGGCCACACTGATCCATGGACAGCCCTCTGAGGCCCACATTTCAAAGAGAGCATGGCAAGAACTGCTGCTCTGAAGGCTGCCTTCCAAAAGAGTTTCTCAAGCAGTTATTTCTCTCTCTGCCCCCTTCACACACACCACCCTTCCAAGTGTCCCTATTTTCCAGGGACAGTCCCAGATTTAAAGAAGCCATCCCAGAATGTCCCGCTTTTCCTTAAGATTGTTGCATATTTAGCAAATTAATTGTGCTGCAGAAAGTGTGCTGGGGAGACCACACGTTCAGGAAACAATGAAGAAACACAAAAATATCATTTGCTTGGCTTTAATTACAAAAACCAAAGTCTTCTTACATTAAATCTATAAGTATGACCCACCCATCAATCCATTCACCAGGATACTGAGAGAGGTCCACGCTGCTCTTTATATACTATACCCAGTTGCTGACACAGCTTAATTAACACAACTTAACAACATCTGCTATACTGCCTCTCAGCTGTAAAACTAGGTCATGATATTTATTCTGGCCTTTAAAGAGATACACATCTTGTGAAACAATAATGAACCTTAATATTTAAACAAACCATTCAACAAAGATGTCCCCATTTTCATTGCAATCTGAAAAATGGTAAAAATCAGGGGTGGACCAAAGGTAGATTAGGAATTACAGGCAGACCCCTTTATCACTCACAGTAGCTTGGCATGGCTTCTGACTGATGACCTTTTAACAATATAAAAACAAAATCACTTTTCCTCGGACCTGAAATGAGACTCAGGGAAGTGGAGAACTATCATAGTTCCATTTCCCAAATAATGGTATCTAAAGATATGGGACTCTGCAGCAATGGTGAAACTAACTTATTATTTAGGAATTGGGATAGCTCAACCTGTAGAGCAAGAGGCTCTTAATATTCAGACTGAGACCTCAAGGTATAAAGGTAAAGGTAAAGGTACCCCTGCCCGAACGGGCCAGTCTTGACAGACTCTGGGGTTTGTGCGCCCATCTCACATCTATAGGCCGGGGGCCAGCGCTGTCCGGAGACACTTCCGGGTCACGTGGCCAGCGTGACAAGCTGCATCTGGAGAGCCAGCGCAGCACACGGAACGCCGTTTACCTTCCCGCTGGTAAGCGGTACCTATTTATCTACTTGCACCCGGGGGTGCTTTCGAACTGCTAGGTTGGCAGGCGCTGGGACCGAGCAGCGGGAGCGCACCCCGCCGCGGGGATTCGAACCGCCGACCTTTTGATCGGCAAGCCCTAGGCGCTGAGGCTTTTACCCACAGCGCCACCCGCGTCCCCTAACCTCAAGGTATAGGGTAGTATATAAATTCAATCAATAAGAATAAGAATAAGTTTAAGAATAATAAATATCAAGGTCATAGATCTGAGCCTCATGTTGGACAAAATGGATTCCTACATTGCATGGGATTGGACTAGATGACACTTGTGGTCCCTTCCAATTATACAATTGGATGAATCCTTGAATTTATGTAATTTGTGTAAGATATAAGAACCAAACACAGAGAAATATTTATTTATTTCATTTTTTATTCTTTCTTTCTTTCTTTCTTTCTTTCTGCTTGACTAAGAAAGTTGGTTGACCACTCTTAAAGTTATTAATTAGCTATTAGTCTAGCACAAGGCTTTGCAATTTGTTTTTTCTTGCTTCCTTTCTGTCTTTAAGTTTACCGTTTCATATATGATTGTATTGTTGCTTAATCATCTTTTTATCTTGTGGTATTTTTGCTTTGTAAGAAAGATATATAAAAAACTTACTTCATCACCTGTTATTGGAAACAAAGTTAAAGGCACAGAATGTTCTCAGATTCAGTATGTTCTTTCATTCTGAAAGTGTTTTTGTGGGTGAATTTGAGTTTCTTGCAAAGAATACATACCACCCTGAAGTGTGCCTACCACCATTATTATTTTTTTTAAAAAAGTATTGTCTGTTGTTTCTCTTATTTTCAGTTCCCAACTGAGCATCTTGCCTATGCCTTATCATAATGATGAAAACCCAATATGTTCTTCTGTTCTGTAGAATTCATTGCAGTAACCTAATATACCAGATGTGGGTCTGTCCCTGTTCAGAGAGGAGTGTGGCTAGGTCACCAGCCAAGGCTGATGGAAGATGCTGGGCACTACTAAGGCCACAAGTGACACCTGTGGAGCCAGAAGCACTCCAAGTTGTGCACCTGCTGTTTCAGAGGAGAGTGACCTCATCCAGAGCAGGTCCATACCCTGACATCCAGTCTTGGGAATCAGGTATTGAGGAGAAGAATTTGAGCTCAGGAACATCAGTGAATGGCTGATAATACACTTCAAAGCTCTGTATTCGCAAGCGCTGTAGTTTTGTGTAAATATTCAGAGTTTGGTGAATTCTCATGATCCCTGCAGCATCCCACACTGATGGGGGACCACAGAACTAGCAACTCAGGTTGCTTCCCAAAGTGACAGATACAGATCTGAACCAAATCTTCTAGGCAGGACACTTCCTTCCTTCCTTCCTTCCTTCCTTCCTTCCTTCCTTCCTTCCTTCCTTCCTTGCCTGCCTACTTTATTGAGTTCTGCTCTGTTGCAGGAAGAACTGACATCCATGGCGTAAGAACATGTCATTTATTCAGTGGTATGTGCTACCTCTTTAGGTGTCCTCTAACACGTTTCAAAATCGGAGAATGTAGTGTGGTTTACCATTGCTGTGTAACGTAAGTATAATGAACGCAACACACCCAAACACACGGTTTCACATGGATGTCATATTTTTTGGGACACGGTCGAGGGAGGTAGGGTGAGAGTGGGAGTGTCACCTCTGGGGTGGTTGGTAGTGGGAAATGTGCAGGCAGGGTTGGCCTGAGAAATTTTGGGCCCTGAGGCCAAAGACAAAATGGCACCTCCCAGTCAGGCAAGAAGGGGCAAGTGAAGATCTACTCTGGGAAAGCGTGTTCTCCAATAAATGAGAGCACGTGTTGCGGTGTGGGCCACCAGGCCAGGCCTCTTGTTGCCAGGCCGGTTAATAGTTGTTGCCTGGCATCATGATTGGGTAAGCGGGTTGCTGGGGCAAATTGTATGTTGCAAATTGGGTGGGTGGGACCATAGTCTTTAAATATTGGTGCACTCTGGTTTCTCTTTCTTTTTGCAGAGTGCATCGGATCACCCGCCCGCCCGCCCTCTTTCCGGTTGACCTTGCTTTGCCTGTCATGGGGTCGTCTGCTTTGGAGCAGGGGCCTAGTAGGAATTTTGCCATTTGGTGATTGGCTGTGCCATTTGGTTTTTGCCTACTACTCAGCAATTCGTCACAACTTGTAAGGTTGCGGTTAGGCATTGGTTATAATATGCTGGTGGTGGAGGGGTCAGGCTGGGCCTGCCCCTCCTATTGCGCTGAAGGGAATTCCGTTAAAGGAATCCTGGGACTTGCCATGATTTCGTCCAATCCCTGTTATGGGACCATTGCCGCCCAATCCCTGTTATGGGAATCCTTGTCATAGGACCGGGCAGGCAAGCTTTCGGGGAGCTGCTGGGGTGAGCGGCGTGGTCCGACGCTTAGCTCAAATGACCCCCAAGTATGACTTTCTCTTCTACTGGCTACCGATCGGACCTCGGGATGTCAGTTCTGTCCCAGGCGGGGGGACAGATAGTCATAACCAATGTCTAAACAACCACTCACTGATTTTGTATTTTAATAAAGTTGTGGCCAAAATAGTGCCCAAAAACCAAAACTAAAATTACGTGTTATGTGTGAAGTTATTTGAGGGGTGGCCTGGGGACCTACACACGCAACACGGGTGGGAGGAAACCTGCAGTGCCTTCTATTCATCAAGAGGTTGCTGTAGAGGAGGCATTGCAGGGAGCAGCTGTGGAGATGACAGATTAGTCCTTGAAGTATTATGCCCCAGTTATTTTTCCCACCACAGAAGCAGCAACAGACAATATGTTCCTTGTGGCAAGATCTGCTGCCCCTTTGGATCTCGCCACCCAAGGCAGTCACCTCACACCTTGCCTCATGAGTGGCCTGGCCCTGTGTGGTGGTGAGCAAAGTCATACTGGGTCAAGGAGTTAGGCTAGTCCCATCAAAGCCCTTTCTTCCTCTCCTTCAACAAATGTGTTTCAGAATCTGCAGACACAGCTCAGCCGACCCTCTAGCCTGGTAGTGCTGTTGCTAAATGCTAGATCAGCCCAGAATAAAGCCTCAAATATCCATTATTTGATTGTGAGTGACAGGGCAGACTCCGCAAGTGTAGCAGAAACCTGGCCACCCCACTAACTTATAGTCAATGTTGATTTATGTTTTCCAAATATTTCAGTGCTGCCTCTGAGTGCTGGGACGACACCTCATCTCTGCTTGTAGAATCAACAATTCCAGCTTTATCACCACCCTTTGCAAGAATGCATTTGGGGCTCTTCAGCCCTCCCACCAGATGTCAAAGAGAAAAACAACTACCAGACTTTTGGAAGACATCTGAAGGCAGCCCTGTTTAGGGAAGCTTTTAATGTTTAATAGACTATTGCATTTTAATATTCTGTTGGAAGTTGCCCAGAGTGGCTGGGGAAACCCAGCCAGATGGGCGGAATATAAAAATAAATTATTATTATTATTATTATTATTATTATTATTATTAAAGAAATCCTCACTTTAAATTATTAAAGATTCTATGCTAACGGCAACTACGCAATGAAGATGGGTCATAGGGTTCTTTTGAAAGTGGTGGGAGTAGCTTATTACGGGATAAAGGTCCCTTTATGATACGTTTTGAAATGCCAATGGGTCAAATGTTCTTTGTGCGTTCCTTTTCATCTAAATGTTGTGGGAGGAAATTATTGCACGACGTGCCATAATATATTCTCTTGCTAAAGCTTAGAAGGCTTACTACTCAGATAGCAAGAGGCTGAACACAATGCTGTGCCATGTTTGCAGAAATGAGGGCACATGATCTACCTGCTTGGCTTTCAAATATCCATCAGGGCAACCATGTGGGTGGATATAACATCCTCAGGGAAGCCACACAGGACAGCATCTCCCATTACCACATCAGCATATAAATATATAGATATGCAGATGACATAACATTGATGGCAGAAAGTGAGGAGGAATTAAAGAACCTTTTATTGAGGGTGAAAGAGGAGAGCACAAAATATGGTTTGACGCTCAACATCACATTGTCAACAAAGGTCCATATAGTTAAATCTATGGTTATCCCAGCAGTGATGTATGAAAGTGAGAGCTGGACCATAAAGAAGGCTGATCGCCGAAGAATTGATGCTTTTGAATTATGGTGCTGTAGGAGACTCTTGAGAGTCCCACGGACTGCAAGAAGATCAAATGTATCCATTCTGAAGGAAATCAGCCCTGAGTGCTCACTGGAAGGACAGATCCTGAAGCTGAGACTCCAATATTTTGGCCACCTCATGAGACTCCCTGGAAAAGACCCTGATGTTGGGAAAGATGGAGGGCACAAGGAGAAGGGGACGACAGAGGACGAGATGGTTGGATAGTGATCTCGAAGCTACCAGCATGAGTTTGACCAAATTGTGGGAGGCAGTGGAAGACAGGAGTGCCTGGCGTGCTCTGGTCCATGGGGTTACGAAGAGTCAGACACGACTAAATGACTAAACAACAACAACATACATACATACCTATATTGAGGGCACAAGGAGAAGGGGACGACAGAGGACGAAATGGTTGGATAGTGTGGATAAGCCTCCAATAACACAGGCCACTGGACCTCTAATTAAATAAGGACAGATAATATGGAATCAAGGACACATGAAAAGGGGTATTGTGTCAATTATAAATCAGGAGCTTTTAAGTATAACTTCTGGCCATTTAGAGAACCTTAAAGTTATAAAGGAAAAGGCTCTCAATACTAATATTGAAGATTCCATATAGAACAGTATTTGGTCACCTAAACAATTCAAACCTACATCTGCATACATATGTGAAGGCTCTCTGAAAGTTATACCCAAATAGCTTTGTATGCCAGTTCGAATTTCACACACAAACTCTGAGTCTTCCCAACTTTGTTGGAGGTTTGCTCCGAAGAAGAAGAAGAAGAAGAAGAAGAAGAAGAAGAAGAAGATTTTATTTATACCCCACCCTCCCTGGCCAAGACCGGGCTTAGGGCGGCTAACACCAAATATAAAATACAGTAAAAACTTGTTAAACAACAAACAAACAAACAAACAAAATATAGCTTAAAATAAAGCTTAAAATACAGCCTCGTTTTAGTGGTAGCCCATAAATCAATATCATAAGGGGAGAAAATGTCAAATATTCACGAGGGCCAACTATCCATCCTTGGCCTACATGGGCCAGCAAAAAGAGCCGAGGGAAAATTTATATGCAAAATCCCATATTAGGGGTTCAATCAAATAATAATAATAATAATAATAATAATAATAATAATAATAATGATGATGATGATGGGGGGGTCAAACTGAGTCCAGCCCAAAGGCCAGGCGGAACAGCTCCATCTTGCAGGCCCTGCGGAAAGATGTCAAATCCCGCAGGGCCCTGATCTCCTGCGGTAGGGCATTCCACCAGGCCGGGGCCAGAGCTGAAAAGGTAGTTGGCCCTAGATGGAAGTGTTTGCAGAAATATCATAGAGTTGGAAGGGACCCTAAGGGTTATCTAGTCCAACCCCCTGCAATGCATCCATGACAGATGACCATCCAACCTCTGTTCATCTCCTTTCTTATAACTTGAAGCCATTGGTTGTGAAGCCATCACGAACATTTAAAGCTGAAATGGAGGCATGCCTACAATTAGCACTATTCATATATAAGGTGATACTCTAAAATGACTCTTTTCTAAGAAAGATCTGCCTCTGGAAATGTAGTATAAGAACTTAGTGGAACCCTGCAATTGCTGAACAGATAACTCACAAGACCTGTGTAATGGAAGGTACAAAATGAGCAGAACAAGCTTATGAAATTTGGTAGGTTTACTGATTGCTATCATGCCTGAGGAGAGGTATTTTGTGCTGGAACCTGATTTAACAGGAAATATGGTATAAAGAGTATTGCCCTTTATTTACTCAGGTATGTCAAAATCAGCACCATAGTTGAATTAAGTATTTGGCAAGAGTAGGATTTTCCACCTCCAGGGGGGATTGGATTACCTACTGAAAGTCTCAACCTGGTCAATCATTGCTTTATCAGTTTCTGCCAATTCCTGTTCAGCTGTACAGTCTCAAGGTTGAAAGTGAGGTCACCTGGCTCTGGAGCCTGAGCCAATATGTAACAGGGTATCAGGGTGTGAGTCACAGCATGCCTCACTTTCCCATTTCAGTATATTGTATCAGTGAAAGGGCTGGCATGGGCTGCCATTTCACATAACTAGTGGGGTAGAAGAGCTGAAAATAAAATTCCATCTAGCAACCAATGTGCCCCTTGGGTTTCAGATACTACATGGGTTGATGAGCCTAAAAAGCCAGAAACACAAATTTTCACAGCTCCTCTAGCCTCTTAGTTTGGCCAGAATCAAGTACCATATATTTTCAGAGTTAACAATAAATACATTACTTCTGGTAAATGAACCACCGTAGCCTCTAGAGGGCCATGAAAATTTCTGTCCAAGGCTTTTTAGACTGATCTAACCATGTACAGTCATACCTCATATTACGTTTGCTTCAGGTTGAGCGTTTTCAGGTTGCGTGCCACGGCGACCTGGAAGTACCGGAAAGGGTTACTTCCGGCTTTTGCCGCTCGCGCATGCACAGATGCACAAAATGACATCACATGCATGTGCATAAGTGGCGAATCGTGACCCGCAGACGCAGGTTGCATTCTGCTCATATTGCAAACGGGCCTCCAGAACGGATCCCGTTCGCAACCAGAGGTACCACTGTACTATCTGAAACCAAAGAGTCACATTGGCTGCCAGATGTGAAATGAATTGGAATTATTTTCAGCTCTCCTACCCCACTAAACTAAGAAGCGTTTACTTGTTGTAGGGAACAAATATCATTACTTAATGTGGATTACAAAATCTTTGCAGACATTTTGGCAAAAAGATTTAAAAGAGTGCTGATGGAGAAGATTCATAGGGACCAAGCAGGCTTTCTCCCAAAAAGACACTTATCAGACAATGTGAGGAATATAATAGACATTTTGGAACTATTAGAAGTGAATATAAACACTAAGGCAGTTTTGATTTTTGTGGACGCGGAGAAAGCCTTTGACAATATCTCTTGGAGTTTTATGAAAAAGAATCTTCATGGGATGGGGGTAGGCCAAGGATTTGAGAATGGTATGGGCGCTATATACTCTGAACAAAAAGCAAAGTTGATTGTAAATAATGTGATAACTGAAGAACTTAAAATAGAAAAAGGAACACGACAGGGGTGCCCAATCTCCCCATTACTTTTTATCTCTGTCCTGGAGGTGTTGCTAAATATGATTAGAGATGACCAGCAGGTAAAAGGGGTACAGGTCAGAGCTAAACACTATAAGTTAAGGGCTTTTGCAGATGATTTAGTACTTACTTTACAAGAGCCAGATACTAGTACAAAAAGGGTGTTGGAGATAATTCAAGAATTTGGTCAGGTGGCCGGATTTAAGCTGAACAAACAAAAGACTAAAGTCTTGGAAAAAAAATTAACAGTTATGGAGACGGAGAAGTTCCAGAATGAAACAGGTTTGACAGTGGTTAAGAAGGTGAAATACCTAGGGGTTCATTTGACATCTAAGAATTTGAACTTGTATAAAGATAACTATGAAAAATGTTGGTCAGAAATTAAAAAAGATCTAGAAATATGGTCAAATTTGAAATTGTCAATGTTAGGCCGAATTGCAGTTATTAAGATGAATGTATTGCCTAGAATGTTATTTTTGTTTCAAACTTTGCAGATTCTTGACAAGATGGACTGTTTCAAGAGGTGGCAGAAGGACATTTCGAAATTTGTCTGGCAGGGCAAAAAGCCCAGAATAAAATTTAAAATACTGACGGATACAAAAGAAAGAGGGGGATTTGCCCTGCCGGACTTAAAATTGTACTATGAAGCAGCAGCTTTTTGCTGGCTGAAAGAGTGGATGCTCCTCGAGAATACAGATATCTTGGATTTAGAAGGTTTCAATAATACATTTGGTTGGCATGCATATCTATGGTATGATAAAATTAAGGTGCATAGGGCCTTCAAGAATCATATTGTCAGAAAAGCATTATATAATGTTTGGATAAGATATAAAGATCTGCTGGAAAACAAAACCCCTAGATGGTTGTCACCCTTGGAGGCTAAGGCATTGAAAAAGCTCAATATGGAGGCCGAATGGCCAAAGTATTGGGAAATTTTGGAACAAGATGGAGATAAATTGAAGTTACAGAGTCATGAGAAATTGAAACCCAAAGTATGAGATTGGCTCCATTATTATCAAATAATGGAGGTGTATAAACAAGATAGGAAAATTGGCTTCCAGGTGGAGAAATCAAAATAAGAAACTGAACTGTTAGAACCCAATACTAAGAATTTGTCAAGAATGTATAATTTGCTGCTGAAGTGGAATACACAGGATGAAACAGTTAAATCAGCTATGATTAAGTGGGCACAGAACATTGGTCATAACATTATGTTTGCTGACTGGGAATGGCTGTGGAACACCGGGATAAAATTTACAGCATGTAATGCCTTAAAGGAAAATATTATGAAAATGATCTATAGGTGGTACACGACCCCAGTCAAGCTAGCAAAAATTTACCATTTGCCCGATAATAAGTGCTGGAAATGTAAAGAAACTGAAGGTACTTTCTACCACCTTTGGTGGACGTGTCCAAAGATCAAGGTCTTCTGGGAAATGATATATAATGAAATGAAAAAGGTACTTAAATGTACTTTCCCTAAGAAACCAGAGGCCTTTCTCTTGGGCATTGTCGGCCAATTGGTGTCAAAGAAAGATAGAAACTTTTTTATGTACGCTACTACAGCAGCAAGAATACTCATCGCAAAGCATTGGAAGACACAAGATCTATCCACTCTGGAAGAATGGCAGATGAAAGTGATGGACTACATGACACTGGCTGAGATGACGGGCAGAATCCGCGACCAGGGGAAAGAGACAGCGGAAGAAGATTGGAAGAAATTTAAAATCTATCTTAAGAACTATTATAAAGTTGATGAATGCTAAAATGTCGAGGTTTTGAGAAGAAAAGGAGATCACAGCGATTTAAGATTAAGTAGAAGGAAAGACTAGGGAGACATATGTTTGATAAAATTATTTAGAAGTTGTTGAAATAAATTTGGACATTGGGATGCAGGAAGGGGAGGTATGGGGAAGTCCGAGAAGTGAGGGTTAAGGAAAAAAAGGTTATGAAATTATACATGTTTGTATGTCTTTTTATTTGTTTGTATTGTTTAAAAAATCTTGTAAAACCAATAAAAAAATTATTAAAAAAAAACAACAAATGAGGAAGGGGAGAACCATACTGACCATCTTGATTAACCAACCAACCAACCACAGTGTCCCTTTTCATCTGAACTGGGAAACAACAGTTACCACTTTCAGAACAGGCCAGGAAATTAAATTCATTTCCAACCACGCATTAATATCTCGGCCTGTTCCAAAATTGGAGACCACAGTCCCAGAAGCTACCTATCAGATGGTACACTTCACAAGGTTTGGAAACCAATAATGATGGAAAATAGCAAACAAACAAACATCAGTTTATTATTTATATTTATCAGATAAATTACCGCCCTTAATTGCTCTGACATGGTGTAGGAAGATGGTGGGGTGGGGTGGGCTAACTCTTAAGAAAACCAGGGAAAAGAAGGAGGAAATGAACAGGAAAGAAAGATCTCCACATGAAAGAATAGGACAGCATCAGAAGGCATTGGGAAAGACCCAAAATGAGACTGGGGTCCACTGCTTGCCTGTTTGTGCCGTAGAAACCAAAACAGCTCCAATTGGGGCTTGGTTAATTATGGAAAATATATGCAGCTCCCCATCAGGCAGCCTTTATTGCAAAACAGAAATCATAGAAATGGACTTTAGGGTTTATGGAAATTGTGTTATGTTGGCTCAAGACCTGCATTGCTTAAAACCCACAACCCTTTAGGGAATTAGCTCACTCTCAGGTGGAAAATCTTACCTCGGTCACTTGGCTGATTGCCACAGTTGAGAGCAGTAAAGGTGTTGTGTGGGTGCCAACGGAAGGACATTGCAATGTTTGTGTGTCACTGACCTCTGTGGTCAGAAAGGGCAATGGAGATTCTTTTGTACATAGTCAGATGTTCCCAAACTTCACCTTGTTCCGGAAATACTGTTTTGCAATTCTCCAAAAAACTTATATATATGGTCTCCTTTTTCATAAAGGACCTCATCTGGGCTTCAAATCATCTTCTCACTACACCGCCAAAGTGAGATAGCATCAAGCCTCAGCCATGAAGATCCTTTACCTTCTCTTTGCTGTCTTCTTAGTCTTCATCCAAATAATTCCAGGTAAGAGATGGGTGGACAATTCCAAGGTGCAGAGTCCAACAGTAGGTTTAGAGGAGATTCTATAAACTAGGCAGCATGGAGTCATTCAGTTGTGAATTACATTGTATTTAATAAATGTTTTTTTTTCCATGTAAGTGTGCTTACAAAAGTAGAGAGCTACCGCTCACTTCCTGTTATTTGTTATTTGTTCAATGGCTGTATATTTGCAAAGCTAAACAGGGTCCAGTATGGTTTCAAATTGGATTGGGGGGGGGGCTACATGTTGACATTCTACATTACAGAGGGTTGGACGAGATGACAGTAAGAGTAGTTCTACAGTGGAACGGTCTCCCTCCGGAAGTTGTGGACTCTCCTTCTTTGGAGGTTTTAAGTAGAGGTTGGATGGCCATCTGTCCTTGATGCTTTAGCTCAGATTCCTGCATTTCAGGGGGTTGGACTGGATGACCCTTGTGGTCTCTTTCCAACCCTACAATTCTTTGATTTTTATGGTCCATGAAGTCCGTTCCAACTTTACAATTTGACGAATCACTGATTGTATGTAAGCAAACCCCCATAAAAGGATACGGTTGCTAGAGACGTCCCCCAACAAAGGGACCTCAGATGTCCCTTTTGACACCTTCCAAGGCCACCAGTCCACCCACTTCCATTATTATCATTATTAACTGGTGATATTTGTGTGTGCTTTCTTTGGTTGAAGAGGCTGCATTTGGTTGTGTGCGAGGTTAGCATGGTCCAGTGAAGGCATCAGATTGGCTACGCACAGGGATTCATTAGTGAGGTTGAAGGGCTGGGGACCCGTCCTGCTGTCCCCTTGAACTCCAGAGAAAGCAGGAAAGGAGGATTGGAAAGTGGTCCTAAGGCCTTGGCAAATTGCAGGTGTAATAATAAGCAGCGCTTCCAATGATTTACAGGGTCCTAACATATCAATTGAGCTCCCATTGCTCGGTCCCAGCTCCTGCCAACCTAGCCATTCGAAAGCACACCAAAAAGTGCAATTAGATAAATAGGTACCAGTCTGGCAGTAAGGTAAATGGTGTTTCCATGCACTACTCTGGTTTCACCAGATGCGGCTTGGTCATGCTGGTCACATGACCCGGAAAAACTGTCTGCGGACAAATGCCGGCTCCTTTGGCCTTTAAAGCGAGATGAGCACCACAACTTCAGAGTTGTCTGCGACTGGACTTAACTGCCAGAGGTCCTTTACCTTTACCTTTTTTAACATATCAATAACATTAATGTCCTATATACTTACAGAGGTCATCCCCCTGTGCATCCTTATTATTAGTATTAATAATAATTACAATATCTGGGGGGGGGGACATAAAATCATGGAAAGGAAGAGTAGAATGAAGTATCCTGGCACAGGGCATGGCCTCCTTCTGGAATCTTGAGCAGGAGCCAACCCACAATGCAACATTTTGTTGCAGGTCTCACTCAATTGGTAATTTATTAGCAGCAGCTCTGAGGGCAGGGGAAACAACCTTTCTTCCTTTTAAGAGCATTAACAAGCCATGATCACAATTAAAAAAGAAAGCAAGCAAAACAGGAACAGAAGTGCCTCCAGCACTAAAGTGTTTTGCATAGCTCAGGAGAGGGCAAGCTTCTTTCGCTGTGGAAGGACGAGGGTGTGAGACTAGGTATTGCAGGCCAGTAGCATTCACAAAAAAGTTTTCTGCTCTGCCCCCTGCTTCTCCCCTGCTCAGCTCCTACAAGCCAACTCAGGAGGTTCTTTCCCTTTCTCTTTTTTTTATTGTAATAGGAAGGGCTGGATATCCTGCAGATGATACCATGGAATGCAGGCTTGCACGAGGTTTCTGTAAATATGGACAATGCCCTCGTAGGACAGAACATACTGGGGGAACATGCCAAGACGGACGTCTACTGTGCTGCAAAAGGTAATGCAACTGTCACCAGGATGATGCCGGGCAGTGTGGTGGCAAGGTTAGCAGAGTTGAGGCATACTGCTGGGGGCATCAGATTAGCTCCACCAGTGTGCCTGGACCACCCCAACCTTTCCACTGCCATGCCATCGCCTCTTGCTTTCCTGATCTGCAGCAGTGATCTTGCTGCCAGGAAACCAGGTTTTGGGCCGTACGCCTTCCCACATGGGTCTTAATACAATCATGTTTTCAATTGGACCATTCCAACATTCTTTTCTTTCAATCCATCCATCCATCCATCCATCCATCCATCCATCCATCCATCCATATCTGTATCCTGCCTTTCTACCAATTTGTCACCAAATTATGCTCAGGACAGGTATAAGCAGTGAGAGAGAGAACGAAGCATACAAGGGAACCATGGAAAACATCATTACCTATCAATAAATCCAATAAAAAAACAGTCAAACAGAATGCAACATATTTATAAATGGTATAAGGTCGGATTATAAGGCCGAATACATGCCTGAATATTAATAATAAAAATCCCTATCTCTATACAAACATCTCAAAGCACTTTTCTTGATTTAACATGGGGTACTACAGAGGGCACATTGAATGAGATAGCCCATTACTATCAAGTCAGCAGACATTTGATTTTTTGCCACCATACACTTGAATAGTTTGTGCTCAATAACTTTAACTACCAAACATTTGGCCTTAAAAATCAGAGCATCCTGTGGCTCGACCTCTAATGAAGTACAAAGAGATGCTGTCAGAACAGGAAATTCAGAGTGTCCGAACATGCTTGCAGAATTCTCTGAATCACAGACGGTGCTTTTATTCAAGCTCAGTCCCACCAAATGAGCACTGAATGGTAGAAATGTGAAGAATTGGTTGCTTTCCCCACATACACTTTCCCCTACGCTGCGTCCTCTTTTGGCTTGAGCTTTTCAAGAGTTACATAATGTTGGATGCTGCTACTATTATGTCATGGTTCTTCTACAATTCTATGATTCTGTCTCCAGTCTGCTGCTGTAAAGGGTTGAAAACGTGGCTGTCTGACATATAAACCCCTTGTCACCAACTGTAATCTTTGCAACTCATTGCCATTCAATTCCCACGTGAAAATGTTCCCTTTTAATTACCGGTACCTGCCAACCAAGTTTTCACTTCACACATCTGAAAAAGTGGGCTAGAGTCTGTGAAGTCCATTATGCTGCAGTCAATTATAGCTAGTCTCCAAGACCCCAGTTGTTGTTTTTCCTGCAAGAGACTATAATGTCTACCCCTCTGCAAATTCCTAATTCTAGGAACTCATCAATAGAATCCTATTCATTTGTACCCAGAAGTACAAATGAAGTCTGGACTAGGATGCCTGAAAAACTCCTTACTCCCATCGTCATTACCAATACAGACCACAATTGTGTGAGTCAATAATTAGATAAACTGCCTCAGTTAATATGAGATGGAGCATAACCATTACGTCACTGCCTCGTTTATTTTGTCCCATAAGGGGAGATTAGAATCAAGACAGCTCCTAATTGTAACTTTATCAGTATATCATTGTCTTGGGTTAGGTTGTACAGCTGTAGAGTGTGGGAACTGTAGAGACTTGCCATTTAAGAGTGTATCAGACAAAGTATGACCAGAGTTGGGTATTAATGATCTGTCTTTTCTTTCGGTAGTCCTTGGAGTCAATGAGCCAAGTACAGTCAATGCAAGACCTCTGATATTCTTCTCTGTCTACTTCTGAAATGGCTGAGAGCAGCTTTGGAGTCAAGGGTGAAGAGCTGCTTATCTGAACGGATTTAAGTGCTGGAGAAGATCAACCCCTTCCTCGATTCACACAGTTCTGTACGCAACATTCTGGAAATGAAACAAATTCCCAATAGTTAAGAAAAGGTTAAAAAAAAGGGATTTCTCTGCTGTGACATTGAAAACCAATGGTGTTGAAAGATGGATAAGGAAAATATTTTTTAATAATAATAATAATCTGTTTTTCTAGATTTATTAAAAGTTATGTATGAAATTGGGGAATATTTGTTATAAAAATACATAAAGTGAAATGGATTATCTATTGCCTTATGATATGCTTTATAACATGCATATTTTAAAAGTCTTCTCTTTCATGCACCTTTTGGTTTGGATTGGAGCAAGACTTCCAATCATGCTAGGAGAAGAACAATGGATTGTAATAGGTCTACTCTAAACATCACTAATTATGGTTTTATGTCCTTACCTCCCAGTCCCTCTCTTTCTCTGGCACTCTGCAAGTACTATGTGGCATTGCCTTATATCCCATGTTAATTGTGATCTCTGTAGATCACCACAACCTCATATGGATCTTTGGACAGACACACTAGGGTAAGAAGTCTTTGGTTATTGTGAATTCAAACATGCAATATGGTGTGTGTCATTTGCACTGACTGATCATTCTGTGTTTTTTCTCCTGCAAAACCTTAATAAAAAAGTACATCTTCAACAGGACAATTTGAAGCATTTATTTTCTTTCTGTCTGTGGATCCGCAAATAATGGCTTACTCTCTCCGTTTCTAATTCAAAACACTTATCCATCTCTTCCCCATTGCCAGTTCTCTCTCTTCGTAATACATAACTTATATGGATTGAAGGTGACTAACCTTTATCAGGCCAATGGCCACATTGATCCATGGACAGCCCTCTGGGGCCCACATTTCAAAGGGAGCATGGCAAGAAATGCTGCTCTGAAGGTTGCCTTCCAAAAGAGTTTCTCAAGCAGTTATTTCTCTCTCCCTCTCCCTCTCCACTCCCCTCACACACACCACCCTTCCAAGTGTCCCTATTTTCCAGGGAGGGTCCCAGATTTACAGAAGCCATCCCAGAATGTCCAGCTGCAGAAAGTGTGCTGGGGAGACCACACGTTCAGGAAACAATGAAGAAATGCAAAAATATATTTTGCTTGGCTTTAGTTACAAAACCAAAAAGTCTTCTTACATTAGATCTATAAGTATGATCAATCTATTCACCAGGGTACTGAGAGAGGTACACACTGCTCTTTATATACTATACCCAATTGCTGACACAGTTTAATTAACACAACAACATCTGCTATACTGCTTCACAGCTGTAAAACTAGGTCATGATATTTACTCTGGCCTTTAAAGAGATACACATCTTGTGAAACAATAATGAACCTTAATATTTAAATAAACCATTCAACAAAGATGTCCCCATTTTCATTGGTGAAATATTGGAGGGTATAGTAGGATGCCCCTATTTTCATCAGTGACAGGTTGGAGGGTGTGGAGTTATGTGACCCACTGAACCAAGGAGACAAGAAATTAGATAACCTTTGGAAGACATATGAAAGCAGCCCTGTATAGGGAAGGTTTTACTATACAGTGGTAGCTCTGGATGTGAATGGGATCCGTTCCGGAGCCCCATTCGCATCCTGGGCAGAATGCAACCTGTATCTGCGCATCTGCGCATGCGTGGGTTGCGATTCACCACTTCTGCGCATGACATCATTTTGAGCGTCTGCGCATGCACGAGTGGCGAAACCCGGAAGTAACCCAATCCGTTACTTCTGTGTCGCCGTGAAACACAACCTGAAAACGCTCAATCTGAAGCGACTTTAACCCGAGGTATGACTGTATGTTTTACTATATTTTTATATATGTTGGAAGCCACCCAGAGTGGCTGGGGCAACACAGTCAGATGGGCAGGGTATAAATAATGTAATAATAATAATAATAATAATAATAATAATAATAATAATAACAACAACAACAACAACAACAACAACAACAACAACAACATACCACCCTATGCCCCCAGGTCTCAGGGCGGTTTACAGAATAAGATCAAGATATAAAACCACAAAATACATAATAAAAATAAAAACAACAACCCAATAGCCTCCCTGCTCCCCGTACAAAAATAAATAAATAAATAAATAAATAAATAAATAAATAAATCCACATTTTAAAAGGGCATAGTATGTAAATCAGATCAACCAAAGGGCTGGTTAAAAAGGAACATTTTCGCCTGGTGCCTAAAGGTATATAATGAAGGCACCAGGAAAACTTCCCTTCCAGAGATGGGGAGCCACTGCATAGAAGGCCTCTTCTCGTGTTGCCACCCTCCGGACCTCTCAAGGAGGAGGCACACACAGAAGGGCCTCAGAAGATGATCTCAGGATCCGGGTAGGTTCATATGGAAAGAGGCAGTCCTTGAGGTATTGTGGTCCTAAGCCGTTTAAGGCTTCATAGGTCAAAACCAGCACCTTGAATCAGTCCTGGAAACTAATTGGTAGCCAGTGCAGTTGGACCAGAATCAGTATAATATACTCAAACCATCTTCCTCTGGTGAGCAACTGGGCTGCTGAATTCTGCACCAGCTAAAATTTCTGAACCGTCTTCAGAGGCAGCCCTATGTATAACGCATTACACTAATCTAACCTTGACGTTACCAGAGCACAGACAACAGTAGTTAGGCTATCCCTGTCCAGATAGGGGCGTAGCTGGCCCACCAGTCAAAAGCTGATGGAAGGCACTCCAAGCCACTGAGGCCAACTGAGCTTCAAGTGACAAGAAAGGATCCAGGAGTACCCCCAAGCTACAAACTTGCTCCTTCAGAAGAAGTGTAACCCCATCAAGAGCAGCCCACCTCCCACCCATCTGGCCTACAGAACCCCCCAGTAACAGTGCCTCAGTCATATCTGGATTGAGCTTCAGTTTGTTGGCTTTCATCCAGTCCATTACTAAGACACTGGTCCAGCACTTCCACTGCCTCACCTGAAGATGTAAAGGAGAAATAGAGCTGAGTGTCATCAGCATACTGCTGACAAAGTACTCCGAACCTTTGGACAACCCTACCCAGCAGATTCATGTAGATGTTAAACAACATGGGGGATAGGATTGAGATCTACAAACCCCACATTGAAGGTTCCATAAGGCTGAAAACCACTCCCCCAGTAATACCCCCTGGGAACAAGCATCCAAGTAGTACTGGAACCAATGCAAAGCAGTGCCACCCATGCCTAGTTTGGAGAGTCGCTCCACCAGGACACCATGATTGATGGTATTGAAAGCTGCTGAGAGGTCGAGAACAATTAACAGGGACATGTTTCCCTTGCCTGTCTCTCAACAGAGGTCATCATATAGGCAGAACTGTAGCTAGGTGATCTTGCACCCCTGAAAGAACCGTCCAGATTGTGCCCCCGAGCCTTGGACAAATTAGCTCTTCTTTCTGCCTCTCCTCCAACACCCCCCTCCACCCATTCAATTCACCCTCTGTTAAAAACCATTTCTTATGAGGCAATAATAAATTTTTATATTAATGGACATATTTTTAGCTGATGTTGCACCACCCCCATCACCTGTGCCCCTGGCATGGGCCCACCTCACCACCCCCTATCTACAGCCTTGCATACAGGTTGACCAAAGTGGTTTCTGTGCCAAAACCAGGCCTAAACCCTAATTGAATTGGATCCAGAAAACCAGATGATGATGATGATGGAACAAGACATCCCTATTTTGACTAGAGAAATGTTGAGGGGTATGGCCACACACATTTTGGGAGGGTCTTGGTGAGCAGGAATGTTTCTAAATTCATCCTGTACGTTAATAATGAAGGATACAGACACACTTCATCAAGGGAGGGCATCATAGAATCATAGAATCATAGAGTTGGAAGAGACCACAAGGGCCATCGAGTCCAACCCCCTGCCAAGCAGGAAACACCATCAGAGCACTCCTGACATATGGTTGTCAAGCCTCTGCTTAAAGACCTCCAAAGTAGGAGACTCCACCACACTCCTTGGCAGCAAATTCCACTGTCGAACAGCTCTTACTGTCAGGAAGTTCTTCCTAATGTTTAGGTGGAATCTTCTTTCTTGTAGTTTGGATCCATTGCTCCGTGTCCGCTTCTCCGGAGCAGCAGAAAACAACCTTTCTCCCTCCTCTATGTGACATCCTTTTATATATTTGAACATGGCTATCATATCACCCCTTAACCTCCTCTTCTCCAGGCTAAACATGCCCAGCTCCCTTAGCCGTTCCTCATAAGGCATCGTTTCCAGGCCTTTGACCATTTTGGTTGCCCTCCTCTGGACACGTTCCAGTTTGTCAGTGTCCTTCTTGAATTGTGGTGCCCAGAACTGGACACAGTACTCCAGGTGTGGTCTGACCAGAGCAGAATACAGTGGCACTATTACTTCCCTTGATCTAGATGCTATACTCCTATTGATGCAGCCCAGAATTGCATTGGCTTTTTTAGCTGCCGCGTCACACTGTTGGCTCATGTCAAGTTTGTGGTCAACCAAGACTCCTAGATCCTTTTCACATGTACTGCTCTCAAGCCAGGTGTCACCCATCTTGTATTTGTGCCTCTCATTTTTTTTGCCCAAGTGCAATACTTTACATTTCTCCCTGTTAAAATTCATCTTGTTTATTTTTGCCCAGTTCTCTAATCTGTCAAGGTCGTTTTGAAGTGTGATCCTGTTCTCTGGGGTGTTAGCCACCCCTCCCAGTTTGGTGTCATCTGCAAATTTGATCAGGATGCCCTTGAGTCCATCATCCAAGTCGTTGATAAAGATGTTGAATAAGACCGGGCCCAAGACAGAACCCTGTGGCACCCCACTAGTCACTCTTCTCCAGGATGAAGAGGAACCATTGATGAGCACCCTTTGGGTTCGGTCAGTCAGCCAGTTACAAATCCACTGAGTGGTAGCATAGTCAAGACCGCATTTTACCAGCTTCTTTACAAGAATATCATGGGGCACCTTGTCAAATGCCTTGCTGAAATCAAGGTAGGCTACATCCACTGCGTTCCCTTCATCTACCAGGCTTGTAATTCTGTCAAAAAACGAGATCAGGTTAGTCTGACATGACTTATTTTTCAGAAATCCATGCTGACTATTGGTGATCACAGCATTCCTTTCTAGGTGCTCACAGACTGTTTGCTTAATGATCTGCTCCAGAATCTTCCCTGCTATTGATGTCAGACTGACTGGGCGGTAATTATTTAGGTCCTCTCTTTTCCCCTTTTTGAAAATAGGGACAACATTTGCCCTCCTCCAGTCTGCCGGGACTTCGCCTGTTCTCCAGGAATTCTCAAAGATGACTGCCAGTGGTTCTGAGATCACATCTGCCAGTTCTTTTAATACTCTTGGATGCAGTTCATCTGGCCCTGGAGACTTGAATACATCTAAACTAGCCAAATATTCTTGTACTATCTCCTTAGTTATTCTGGGCTGTGTTTCCTTTGCTGAATCATTTGCTCCAAATTCTTCAGGTCGGGCATTGTTTTCTTTATCGGAGAAGACTGAGGCAAAGAAGGCATTGAGGAGTTCAGCCCTTTCTGTGTCCCCTGTTTGCATTTCACCATCTTCTCCTCTGAGTGACCCCATTGTTTCTTTGTTCTTCCTTTTGCTACGAACATACCCATAAAAGCCTTTTTTGTTGCTTTTAACCTCTCTAGCAAGCCTGAGTTCATTCTGTGCTTTAGCTTTTCTAATTTTGTGTCTACACGTGCTGGCTATTTGTTTGAATTCCTCTTTGGTGGTTTCCCCCCTTTTCCATTTTTTGTACACATCCTTTTTTAATCTTAATTCAGTTAAAAGTTCTTTAGATAGCCACCCTGGCTTCTTTAGGCACCTTCCATGTTTCCGTCTCATTGGTATTGCCTGATGTTGTGCTTTTAGTATCTCCCTCTTAACAAACTCCCAGCCATCATGAACTCCCTTTCCTTTTAGTATTGTTGTCCATGGGATCTCACCCAGCACTTCCCTAAGTTTTATGAAGTCGGCTTTCTTAAAGTCAAGAAATTGAGTCCTAGTATGCTTGGCTGCTCCTTTCCGCTGTATAGTAAACTTCAGAAGAGCATGATCACTCGCGCCTAATGATCCTTCCACTTCTACCCCACTAACCAGGTCATCAACATTGGTTAGGACCAGATCTAAAATGGCTGTTCCTCTTGTTGCTTCTCCCACTTTCTGGACAATGAAGTTGTCTGCAAGGCCAGTGAGGAATCTGTTTGACCTTATGCTCTTGGCTGAGTTTGACGTCCAACAAATATCCGGGTAATTGAAGTCCCCCATTACTACTATCTCCCTTCCTTTTGCATGCTTGGCCATCTGTTCCAGGAAGGCATCATCTATGTCCTCCGTTTGGCTTGGGGATCTATAGTAAACTCCCACAATGAGGTCTCTGTTATTCTTCTCTCCCTTAATTTTGACCCAAATGCTCTCACTTTGGCTTTGAGGATCTAAATCTTGGATCTCTTCACAGGTATACACATCCCTGACATATAACGCCACTCCTCCTCCTTTCTTGTCTGGTCTGTTTCTCTGAAATAGATTGTATCCCCCCATTATTACATTCCAATCGTGGGACTTATCCCACCAGGTTTCAGTGATGCCTATTATGTCATATTTAGTTTGCTGTACCAAGAGCTCAAGCTCATCTTGTTTATTTCCCATGCTTTGCGCATTAGTGTACAGACATTGAAGTCCATTAATCATTCCCCCGTGTCTCTTATTTAAGGATTTTTTCCTCCCACCACTAGGTCCGTGTGCTGTTTTCTCCATTTGGTCTATGACATTTGGATGATCATCTTCATTAATTGATAGGCTCCTACCTTCAGGAGCACTGTCTCCCTCCCCCACATTAGTCAGTTTAAAGCCCTCCTGATGAGGTTTCTGAGATTTTTGGCAAAAACATTCCTCCCAACCGTTGTGAGGTGCAGCCCATCACTTGCCAGAAGTCCATCTTCAAGAAACAAATCCCACAAATAGGATACAGGATGTACGTATATGGACTCAGCACCCCTCACAACATCAACCCCCTTTTCAAAGTGTCCTTTCTTCTCACCCCCCCCTCGCCACAACATTGAGCTAAAGACCCAGAAGTATTTGTGAACACTCTGTAACCTGGAGTTCTGCTGAACTCACTTCTCTCTCAATGTCACTGCTACTTATTAACATATTAAATGGTTGCAATACCTGGAAAAAACCCAGCATATTTTATCCCACCTCCCTTTCCCTCCAATCCCAGGTCTTTGGTAGAAACTGCCCACTACCAGTTCAGAACAAGCTATATGTGTTCTAATACATTTTGTGACTCCTTGCGTCAATAGTTAAATAACTCAGGACATGAGTAGATTTATTGAGGTCTACCATTAGGAATGCTGAATGAGAAAGGTAATCCCATTTGGGTCAGGCCCTTCTCCAGATTTTGCAATGCTGACCAATACACAAGAACTGTGCCCCAAAATATGTATTTTACATGAAAGTTGTGTACAAAAATGCATAGTTTATGGATGAACGAATTGAAAAACATTGAAAAGTTTTAATCTGGTATAAAAACATGTGTGTTGCATGTAAAAAGTACATTTGAAATGCATGCAGTTTAAAATAAGGCCTTTCACACACTATTTTAAAAAAATTCAATAAAATAAAATGCTAGAGTGCTGCATTTGGTTTTGTAAGCATTCGGCCTTCATGGGATAGCTTTAGAAATAGATGTGAAGGTAGGCCCTTCTCTAAGTCTCACCACCCTCTCAGGCAGGCTTGGTGGGAACACAGGAAAGGGCCATCTGAGTTGGTGGTCATTACCATATCTTGAGGAAGTAAGTTCCATAGGAACATTTTAAAAAAACAACAACCCTGCAATGGATAAGGCAAAATACCCAGGTATTCCTGCATCCTATTCCTCTAGTTGCCAACAACATCCCTATGAGATGCCATCAAGCAAGACAATAGGGCAGTAGCAGTTTTCAGCTTGCATCCTATAACAACTGCCATAGAGAAGAATATGGTCTCTGCCACTGGAGGTCATGTATAGTCATCATCAATAAGAATTAGAGCTCTACATCAGATCTGGCTGAATCCTGGACCCTGAACAGAACTGAATTGATTCTGATCAACCCAGAATTCAACTAGATTGCGTTCATAGGTTGGAGTGCCCTTCTTGTGAACGTCTGCTGAAAGCAGACAACTGGAGGAGATGGACTTTGGTCTGAATCAGCAAGCCACCTCTGTTCTACTCCAATCCGAAGTCCTTTGTGGAAACAGCCCACCAACAACTAGGGAATGGAAAAAAACACCATGTTGTGTAATTGTGACATTTTGGCCACATGTATCCAAAGGGGGTGTGTATGTAGTTTTGTAATACGCATGAATACCTCTTTAATTTGTAACTCTCAGTGGATTATTAACCCCCCTTTTCCTCTTGGGTCCCACACCAACTTCATAAATAGCCAGCTCCTCAGTTGCCAAATTCTACTTGACCTGACTTTCAGATTCCTGTCTCTAGCAAGGATTCCAGTGAGCTTCAGCCATGAAGACCCTTTTCCTTATCTTTGCCATTGTTCTGATTTCATCCCAAGCTGTACCAGGTAAGAAGACCCATAGGGTCTCTATGAGAAATAGAGCTCAAAGCGAATTTGCTTGGTAGATGTCTGCTATTTATCAGCAGCCTTGGGAAGTGGTGGGTGTTTTGGTTTACAGAAGTGTTTGTGCATGTATGTGTCTTCCCAGTGAGAAGGGAATTTAAGGATGACCTCTGGCTCTGGACCTCTTTCTTCATTGTGAGAGAGCACTACAGGCCGATAGTGTCTTTGCAATGTACACTTGTTTATAAATATACAAGCAGAGCATATTGAGAGCAAGGCAGCTCCTGAAGCAGATAGCACAACCACCAATCCTGAATTGAGTTCCCAAAGAAAATCCTTTTCTGTCACCAACCCACACTCAGCACTGCTAGAAGACAACTTGGTTAGCTAAATCAAGCCAGGTTCCCTACTCTGTGTTCAACTATTCTTCCCAAATTGATTGAAGGAACATAAGTAAAGGTAAAAGGACAGGGGTCCTGACCATTAGGTCTAGTCGTGACCGACTCTGGGGTTGTGGCACTCATCTCGCTTTATTGGCCAAGGGAGCCGGCATACAGCTTCTGTGTCATGTGGCCAGCATGACTAAGCCGCTTCTGGTGAACCAGAGCAGCACACAGAAATGCCATTTATCTTCCCGCCGGAGTGGTACCTATTTATCTACTTGCACTTTGACGTGCTTTCGAACTGCTAGGTTGGCAGGAGCAGGGACCGAGCAATGAGAGCTCACTCCGTCACGGGGATTTGAACCACCGACCTTCTGATTGGCAAGTCCCAGGCTCTGTGGTTTAACCCACAGCACCACCCACGTTGGCAAGCAAAAAAAGGTTTTTTCTCGGGGGCGGGGGGATGGGGTCACAAAATTATAGGGACAGACCAGTTCTAATGATCAAAGCATTGGAACAATAAAAATGTGCCTGCCTCTAATAAAAGAGAGTGCATCTTTGTAAGTTGACACCAGTGACTTTTTAAACTAGTGAATCTATCACACGACTGACTTCTCATAGCAACTGGCATAGAATAAACCAATAACTTTATTATGGCATCTTTTCATGCAGGCATTGAGATGAGATTTGTCTGTTTGACTCCTGTTAGACTGTTTTATTGGCTGGAAATGTTAAATTGGTGTGTTTTAAATGCAGCTTTATGGATGGTTGTTGACTATGTTAGATTTCACTTTTGGTATTTCACAGCCTGAGTCAAGCACTATTTATGCCACATAACCTCTCGACAAATGACAGTCAATCAATCAATAAGGTGATGTTTGTTGTTTCCTAGGCTTGAAAATAGGTCTGAGGTGAGGATAGGAATGGAAGGAATGACTGCTGATGTCATAAAGACATTCATATCTTGCTAAAGCTGGGGAAAGGGGTACCTTTATGTAGTTTGCCCCTTCCAGCTACACAATTGTATAGGAAGTGGTATTTGGGAGACTCTTGGGGGAAAGGCTACAGTTTCACCAAGCACAGACGTCATCTTTCCAGAAGAAACTCTCCAACTTGTGCCAAAAACAAAACAAAACAAAAATCAGGAGGTGGACATGTCCAAAAGCAAGGGTGGAGGAACTCATCCTCCAGAGAACCACAAAGGGAGACTTCCTACCACCCATGTTGGTTTTTGTACCAATAGCTCTGTTCCTTTGATGTAATACAGTACCTTCCTTCAGATTGACTCGGGGAAAAACCTGACTTTTCCTTCTTCTTTTTCTGGAAAAACTCCATTCATTTCAAAGGTGATTTTGCTATAATATGCTCAGCTCTATTGGGAAACATTCAATGCAAGTAATTTTACCCCTTTCCCCTTTTATGGTGGTTTTTTTTTTTTTTTTTGGAGGAGGGGGGCAATAAATGATCACCAGTGTTTGCTTGTTTTTCTCGTGAGACAAACAGGGACATGTTTGCTTCTGCATGGTTCTAACAGATCTTGCTTTTCTCGGTTGACATTTCAGTTTATTATGCAAACCCATTTATTGCAGTGGGGAATTGGGCTCAGTCCATAGGCTGCCTTGTTTTTCCTTTTTCATCATGAGCAGTTCTCACGGATGGAATCTTTTTGGTTTGCGATATACAGGGGATGCCCAGGCGCCTGAGGATACAATTGCATGTGGCCGCGGTGGTGGTGGCTGTCAAGTTGGGGCTTGCAGACCCGGTTTCCAGAATGTGGGGACCTGCAAAGGAGGAACCATGTCCTGCTGCAGATGGTAAGTGAAGCCCCTGTATATGACATTTTTGCTGAGTTAGAGTAGCCAAAAAGAGAAGGCACCAGAAAGGAGGGCATAGATATGAATGAAAAATTATGTGTACAGATGCAAACTTAGAAATAATAGACTAGCATTTAAACAGACACACAATACATCTCGCCATTGTGGGGAAGACTATGGCTAGGGGAGGTGCCTTCTCAGTCTGCTGTTCAAATGCTAAGCTGCTGTAGATGAGCAACTTCAAGGTCCTCACTGCTCTCCATTCTTATGGGCTTGTGGGCTTGGACCAGAAAGCCCTCCAGAGAAAGGACTTATTCAAATAGAGCAGAGGTGGGGAGACTTCAGACCTTGGGGTTGAGTGTGGCAGCCCCAGGCCTCACTATATGGACTTTGGACCAAGTCTTGGACCAAGACTGTATGGACTTTGGACCACGTCTTGGACCAAGACCCCACCCCAGGCCACACGTCTTACCACCCCTCCTCAAGTGCTTCTGCCTGGCTGAAACCTGGCCTTGAACTGTAGTACAGTGGTACCTCAGGTTACAGATGCTTCAGGTTACAGACTCCACTAACCCAGAAATAATAAGAACTTTACTTCAGAATGAGAACAGGAATCGCGCAGTGGTGGTACAGTGGCAGCAGGAGGCCCCATTAGTGGTACCTCAGGTTAAGAACAGTTTCAGGTTAAGAATGGACCTCCGGAATGAATTAAGTTCTTAACCAGAGGTACCACTGTATGTCTGTTTCTTGCCTCAATGGAGAATGGAAAGATGTGTGTACACAGGAACCTCTGGTTTGTGTGTAGCTGGGATGTACACATACATATAGTGCAAAGGTGGGATACACATCCATATCTCCATCCACTTTTGTTTCTGGCTCTGTCCACCAGTGGCATGTTATCCCTAGAATGTTTCCAATGAAGGCATGAGGTCTTTGGGCAGAAAGTTATTGTCTGCCCTTGAAACAGACTCTTCTGACAGCACTTCCAATGGATAATTGTCATCTGTGGTCCTGCACAGTTTTAGCTTAAGCAACATGTAAGAAAGTATTGCTGAGAATGTCCCTAGGGTTTGGGGTGTGGCATAATCACTTAAATAAAGTTGGACAAGGGTCCCCCCCATATTTCCTGTGCCAGGAGTGAAGAGCCACTGGCCCATGGGCCTGATGACTCCTCTGGGGTTTGCCCATGCAACCTTCCCTTCCTCTTCCCTTCTATACATTCCAAAATGTTGAATGGAGGATCCGCAACACTATGTTCCAGGGCCATATTTCCGTGTGAGTGACGTGACCTGCATGGAATACCCTCCCGTCAGATGCCAAGGAAATAAGCAACTACAGTGGTACCTTGGTTCTCAAACTTAATCCATTGTGGAAGTCTGTTCCACAACCAAAGCGTTCCAAAACCAAGACTTTTGAAAACAACCCCTAAAACAGCAATTTAACATTTAATTTTATTATCTAACGAGACCATTGATCCATAAAATGAAAGCAATAAACAATGTACTGCATTTTAAAATAAATAAATCAGTATTGTAGATGATAAAAATCAAAATTATTATTATTATTATTTTTTAACCTGCATTGATGATAGTCACTGTTTGGATGGAGGTTTTTTATCCATTTTCACAGTCACACAATCAATCAATCAATCATCAGTAGCTGAACTGGGTTCCACACAGTCAAAAAACAAACAAACAAATTAACCGAAAAAGTCTCAAAAACAAAATCGCAAAATAAATAGCAAAAACAAAAAGCGCCAAACTTAATCTGCTCCGGAAGTCCGTTTGACTTCCAAAACGTTCAAGAAACCAAGGCACAGCTTCTGATTGGTGCAGGTGCCCCAGAAACAATAGCCGACAGCTGCATCGGATGTTCGGCTTCTGAAAATCTTTCAAAAACCGGAACACTTACTTCTGGGTTTTTGGCATTTGAGAACCAAGGCGTTTGAGAACCAAGGTACCGCTGTATCTGACTTTTAGAAGACATCTGAAGGCAGCCCTGTTTACACTCATTATTAGGGAAGTTTTTAATGTTTGACGTTTTATTGTGTTTTTAATATTCTGTTGGGAGCCGCCCAGAGTGGCTGGGGAAATCCAGTCAGATGGTCGGGGTATATTATTATTATTATTATTATTATTATTATTATTATTATTATGATTAATGCTTCTCATTCCAACCCCATTTACTTCAACAAGGCTTGTATGGCTAAAGTTGCTGGTGATTTGTGCTCCCTTTCTAAGCTTTCTAAACTTGACTTTCTTCTCTTTCCACAGGCCTCGCCCAGGAGCATAAGTTATCCGGCGAGATTTGAGTAGCACAAATGGCTCTGAAGGTTCCCAATCCTGGTACCTGGAGTGTTCACATGGAGTGCAAACCTTGGGAAAACCAGGGAATTTAATCTTAAAAACACACACAGCTGGTATTGCTAGTTAGGTTGCAATGGCTTCCCTGTGCAATAAAGGTGAATAATACCTTTCTGCTCCTTGTTTCTGTTTTTAATCACTTAAAACACACTCATTATTTTGCCTGACGAATCTGGGATTGAGTATGTTCCACTTGGCTGGACACTGTCTGGCCAAAGTTCGATTTACATTTCAAATTTTGCATTCTGCATTATTCCAAGCTGCTTCAAGACCTTCACAGTCAAAAGTGGGAAATGATTTTTAAAATAAATGAATATTTTTTTTAAAAAAGAGAGGGCATTTCCTATGCCTTGTTGATTTCACTGGGAGGGACATGAGCATGTAATTAATCATCATATGGAAAGCCCTTTATCGCTGATCAAGCTAAGGGAGGGAGAGAGAGAGAGAGAGAGAGAGAGAGAGAGAGAGAGAGAGACTGTATATGGGTAAAGGACTGAAGCCCTCAGAAGTAGGATTCCCTGATAGATGTTTACTGGTCCAAGGTCAGGCTGTGAGCTTCATGGATTTGAACCCTGGTCTCCCAAGTGCTGGTCCAGCACCATTAACTGCTACAGTGTGATTTTTCTCACTGGGAATGGTAGAACTTCGAGTCCTAGTTCTTTTTCCAGTGGAGTGAAAGAATGCTCTACTGGGGCTCTGGAGTGCCCACACTGCTCCTGTTACAGTAAGAGAGGAGGAAGAAAATTGCAGCATAGGAGATGAGATTGGCAACTTATTTCATCATTGTTCAAACTGGATCTGTGCAAGAGTTGAATATCAGGTTGAATATTGGGGTGTATGAGCAATCCATCATGTCGAGATACAGAGATCCCCTTTTGGCTTACAGTAGCCTGCAGCGATTATTGATTTATTTATGTATGGCATGACTCTCTTCTGCCTTGGTTCATCACTGGAAATGTTTTGATGCTAGGATAGGCTTTAAAAGGGTAAAGGTAAAGGACCCCTGACAATAAAGTCCAGTCGCAGACGACTCTGGGGTTGCAGCGATCATCTTGCTTTACTGGCCAAGGGATCCGGTGTTTGTCCACAGACAGTTTTTCTGGGTGATGTGGCCAGCATGACTAAGCCACTTCTGGCGAAACCAGAGCAGCACATGGAAACACCGTTTGCCTTCCTGCCAGAGCGGTACCTATTTATCTACTTGCACTGGTGTGCTTTCGAACTGCTAGGTTGGCAGGAGCAGGGACCGAGCAACAGGAGCTCACCCCGTTGCGGGGATACGAACCGCCGACCTTCTGATTGGCAAGCCCAAGAGGCTCAGTGGTTTAAATCACAGCACCAGGCATGTCCCAGGATATGCTTTAGAAATAGGTAAAAAGAAAGGATGTGGTGGGACCTACAAGGAAAAGGAAGTTCACAGAGGGGGAAGGGGCAAGATTTTATTAGGTCATTTGCTGCATCTTTCTCCCTAAAACAAATTGAATACTGAAGGGTATGCAACAGAAAGCCCCCTCAATGGGACTATCAATACTATATATATATGGGGGGACAGGGGTGGGATGTTTGGATCAGGAAAACAGAGCACCAACTCAGCGACTACGAATTGTATTCAGTTTTCCCCATGTTCTGCATAGATGTATCGGAATGAATGGATATGGCCAGACAAAGAATGGGAACAAAAGAACAACAAGAAGTCAGATAGTGTTTACTCAACTTCGTTTAATTGTATTACACGTGGGATTTAAAAAGAACATGGATAAAAAATCTCAGCCCCCCCATTTTTTCCCCTTTAAATATACTTAAAGGGGGGAGATTAATCATCATTATCATCATCTTTTATTTATATCCTGCCTTCCCTGGCCGAAGTCAGGCTCAGGGCGGCTAACATTGGTATAAAATCAAACAATAATTAAATTACCTTCTAAAAACAGGTCAAAATCAAATTAAAGTCCAATTAGATGGCTTTCTACGGAGTTGGTTAATTATAGCTGCGACATTTGTCTTCAGCCTCCTCACGCATTCTTACCTGAAAAGAAATGACAAACAAATGTTTAAAAAGGATTTTAAGAAATTGTTTTAAATTTGCTTTGACACATTTGACTATGAGGGTATTAAAAACTCCAGATTTCATTGTAAGAAGGATTCTGGTTTTGACTCATTGTGCTTGCTGCCTTCATTGGCAATGCCTAGTCTAGGATTGCCAACCAGGTCTGGGAAAGGTATATCTTGCTCCTGATTCTGTCTTCTTGAGGTACTTCCCCTACAAACAGTAGCCTCCATGTTTGCTACCTTTTCTGGGAGTGTTTGTTTTAGAAGCCAGACTTTGGTCTTCTTTCCCTTGCACATGACTGAGGCCTCATCTACTATATGCTCCCAGCAGTGCCAGATTTACGTATAAATTAAACAAGATATAGATTACGGCCCCACTCTGTTGGGGGCCCCAAAGAAATTAAAGGAAAAAATACATATTTTGTTATGTGCAAATGGCTTTACATAGCTATTAGGTCCATAAATTAAAGGTAAAGGGACCCCTGACCATTAGGACCAGTTGTGGCCGACTCTGGGGTTGCAGCGCTCATCTTGCTTTATTGGCCGAGGGAGCCGGCGTACAGCTTCTGGGTCATGTGGCCAGCATGACTAAGTCACTTCTGGCGAACCAGAGCAGTGTACGGAAACGCCATTTACCTTCCCGCTGGAGTGGTACCTATTTATCTACTTGCACTTTGACGTGCTTTCGAACTGCTAGGTTGGCAGGAGCAGGGACCAAGCAACGGGAGTTCACCCCGTCATGGGGATTCGAACTGCCAACCTTCTGATCAGCAAGACCTAGGCTCTGTGATTTAACCCACAGCGCCACCCGCATCCCTTAGGTCCATAAATTACCATATAGCATATATTCAACAACAAAAAACCAGCGACAATTTGTTGTTGACAAAGGACAGCCGGATATATAAAGGCCCCCATTACCTTCAGTGGCTTAGGGCCTCATCAAACCTAAATCCAGCCCTGGCTCCCAGGGAGAGAGTTTGTCAGTGTGACTTCCTCATCTGTGCTGAATTCAGCCCTCATCACTTCTTATTCCTTCTGTGCTTGCTCCTTTGATTGTATGTATGTTGTGTGTTTGTTGAATCTTTATTAGGCTTACTGGCTAATTCCTGAGTCTTCTTTAAGGTGTGTTGGCAATGGGCTCATTTATTTTGCTTCCAACATTGTAAAAAAAGACCCACACTCATTCACTGTGCCATAAGACTCCATTTTGTCAGGGCTTCTCGAAGTTAACACAGTAACTTCAGGAAGCCCTGGCTGGGATAGAGTTTTACACACAAAGTGCAAAATGTCTTCTGTTAAAGTAAAATAATAATAATTAAAAGAGCTCCTGGCCAGCCCCCAGTGTAATGAACACATGTTTCCATCCATCCATCCGCCTTCTGAAAGAGGCAGAAAATAAACATTTTCCAGGGAGCAATCTTCATGATGGCAGCAGGATTCAGCAGGGCAATAATTCTGGTGCTGCAGCTCCCAGCCAATAGCACATGACTAGATAGCTCAGTTGAAGAGTTTGGATTCGATATCCCGCTTTATCACTACCCTAAGGAGTCTCAAAGCGGCTAACATTCTCCTTTCCCTTCCTCCCCCACAACAAACACTCTGTGAGGTGAGTGGGGCTGAGAGACTTCAGAGAAGTGTGACTGGCCCAAGGTCACGCAGCAGCTGCATGTGGAGGAGCGGGGAAGCAAACCCTGTTCACTAGATTATGAGTCTACTGCTCTTAACCACTACACCACACTGGCTTGGTTAGAGCATGGTGTGGATAACTCTAAGGCTGCAGATTTCATCAGCTGTATATTCCTGCATTACAGAGGGTTGGACTAGATGATCCTTGGGGTCCCTCCCAACTTGCTTCTTTGCTTCTATCACTTTGGGAGCATATCTGTGATATTCCCCTTGCCCGAAAATTTCAGGGTCTAGAGGTGTGGGACCTCAGGTCTTGGAGCTATGAGGCGCAGGTAGGTGGAAAAAAAGTCTTGGTAAATATGATATGTCTGCCATCTCCATATTGGTCCTGTCTGGTATCTAATGCTCACCATTTTACAGCAATCTTCAAAAGAACATTTTCCATGAATACTTTCACATTCACAGCGAAGGCGGCCTTTCTCTTGGCATAGCGCTCCTCCGTGTGCACAATCATGGTGGCCAGTGAATCCTGCATATATGAAAATGATAGAAATATCAAGAGCCCAAACCAGTTCAAGATGCTGTTCAGTGAGCAAGTATGAGAAAGTGCAGAAGATGCCATCCCTCCCCACATGCAAATAAAAAAAGATTTCGTGTAGGTTAAAGGGGTAATAATTACTTGGAAAGATCTGCAGGGTTTGGAACTGTAACTGGTGACGGGCTTTCATATTCAGAAGGTGAGCCTTAGCATCTAGAGCAAAAGTAGGATTGAGGCCTTACATGGCCTTCTATCTGACCCTCTGTGTCATCAGCCTCAAGGAATTGTCATGGGCACACACAGTCAGATCAAGAGAGGAGGTGGAAGAGCTCACCAAATTAGACCTCAGCAACATGGGGGAGATGCCCAGGGTGGACGGGGAGGTGACGGCAGGATCCAAAGAGATCTTGGAACCAGGGGAGGAGAGTGGTTGGTGAGAAAATGTATAACCTGATCCCTGGGAAGGGCTGAGCAGGTTGTTGGAGTATTACATTTCTTCTAAATGTTCTAGTCAACTTGTTGCAATGCTACCTCTGGCACCTACTCCTGTGGAAGAGACACCAGATGACAGGACTGATGCTGAGCTGATGCTGATGACTCCCCTGTCTCCTAGATCAAGGAGATCGCAGAACACTCAGGCCCAATGCACTCAAGGAGTGCCCATTTGGTTGCCTGCATGAAGGACTCCTCATGCTGGTTGTGCTGAAGACTATGGCCATCCCTCTTCTCAGAGGGAAGGGACAGGGGCATGCCACTCATTGGTTCAATGTCTCAACTTGAGACATTCCTCATGCAATTTACCTGCTGTGCCTTTGAACCCTTGCCTTCCTTATGTAACCTGACTGGAACATTTTGACAGAAACAGAAACCCAAGTTGGAGTTCTTTGTCAAGTAGCTAGGGTCAGGGCACATCCTAGGCCATCTTGAATCCTCTTTCTATCTTCTGCTCTATTAGCTACCCTTCCATCTGAAAATTTGATAAGCATCCCCTCAATTCCTTCATCCAAATTGTTCATAAAGATATTGAACTACACCTGGTCTAGGACAAAACCCTGTGGCATCCACTTGTAATTCCCAGGATGATGAGGAACCATTGGTGAGCACTCTCTGAATTCTGTCAGTCAACAAATCCACCTAACAGTATAATCATTTAGCCCGCATTTTACAAGCTTTTAGCACTATGACAATAGACATTGGACCAGGCTACTGAGCAGATATGGGTCTCCCTCAGTTCCCAAAGTGTTCAGCAAATACTTCTGCAAAGCTTTTCATAACTGGGTATGAGGAAGACCAGAAGCTGGAGGTGACCCAAAGTCATAACAGTCTAGCAGCTGTTCTGCATGGAGTAGAATTTTTTAATATGAATAAAAAAATGAATAAAACATACCTAGATCTGCATAAAGCATCAAGAAAAGGACAACAAAGGGGAGCAAAGAAATCTTCATCATGGTTGAAAATTTCCAGTGGAAGTTCTGTATCTCATGGAACATGAGATGCCAGTGCAGGCAGGGATGGTCCCTAAATTTATATTCTACCCTGGGTACTCAAGTGTGCGAAGCCAAGGAAGTTTAGGAATTATTTATTGCATCTCTTGGTTTAATCAACCTTTCCAAAGGAGAGGTTCTATCAAGGGTTATCAGCAGTGCCAGCTATTAAGAATGGTCAGCCGTGACCGCCAAGTGGAGACAACATGTACAAAGGGAAATATGCCCCTGCTGGGTTCAGCCATGGGGAAAGAACACATCTTCCTTATGATCCCCTGAAACTTAATTCTTTTATTCACTATTACATTTCAATCCCATGTTTTCTTGAAGGACCTCAAGGCGCATGGTTATCCCCCATCCTCATTTTATCCACACAATAATGCTAGGAAGTAGGATAGTCTTAGAGAAGTTCACTGGTCTGAGGTCATGCAGTAGCTTCCATGGCTGAGCAGGTATTCAGACCTTGGTTTTTTCGTAGTTCACTGGGCCAGAAAGGTTGTCTACCCCAGTCTTTGCATGGGGACTTGAAGACTGGCATGAAGCTACTTTCAGCTCTAGAAGCCAGCAAGTTTCAGCAGTGAGAAGCAGTTGCAGGAGGAATTTAAGGCCTTCCCTCTCAGTATGCATTGTGAGTTTAGCTGTTTATCTTAGCGGGGCTAAGCAGTGATTATTTTGTCCTTTCCGTGACTGGCCTACAGAGGGTTCTTCTTGGCCTAACCCACTTTACGGCTGGGTAGGGACAGATGGCAATGGGTGATGGATACTTTGGTTTAGTGGTTGGTTCAATTGACTTTGGTCACAGGGCACACATGTATGGTGGGAAAGGCAAGAGGTTGGAACAGATAGTAAGTATCCTAAGACATGTTTGAGGTGAACAGGGATGCCAGAGACTCATGGGTCAAGATGCAGATCACTTGTGAAGTTAACCTATGCCACTTGGGGTTTTAAGGCCCTGAAGAGGCATGAATCAGGAATAGGTAAAGGTAAAAGGTAAAGGACCCCTGGACGGTTAAGTCCAATCAAAGGCGACTATGGGATTGTGGCGCTCATCTCGATTTCAGGCCAAGGGATCCTGTGTTTGTCCACAGACAGCTTTCTGGGTTATGTGGCCAGCATGACTAAACCGCTTCTGGCGCAATGGGACACTGATGGAAACCAGAGAGCACGGAAACGCCGTTGACCTTCCCACCACAGCAGTACCCATTTATCTACTGGAACTGGTGTGCTTTTGAACTGCTAGGTTGGCAGAAGCTGGGACAATGCAACAGGAGCTCACTCCGTCATGGGGATTTGAACTACCAACCTTCTGATCAGCAAGCCCAAGAGGCTCAGTAGTTTGACCACCTTGCCACCTGTGTCCTACATGAATCAGGAATACCTCCATCCTCACCTTAAGGGTGTGGCAGGGGGAAGAGTTGGATTTCTAGGCCAATGTTACTCCCTGCATTGTAGACTGAGGAACCGGACAGAGTTTGGGGATATTTCCCCACACATAGTTTTACTTCCATGTTCTTGTGTTATATAATTAAGTGGTCCAAGTTTTACCACATGTTTGTATTCTGCTTCATTATTTTCCATCTCAAAAAACAAAACAAAAAATCAAACCCCACTTCTGACTAGGTATGAGAGAGGAAATCGTTCAGAGAGCACAGCTTCCTTAAAATTCACACTTCTCTGAATTTGGCTGTGCAATTGTCCAACCAAACAAGGTGTACAAAAAAAAGGATATGCTAGAAAATTGTGTGCACAAAAATAAATTTATTGGTGAAAATAGCTTACACAAATGTATTATGGGTATTGATGGGGGGATGTGTATAGTATGGGAAAGGCACAGACAATTTGTACAAATTTCAACATGAGTTTCTTTAATACACCACACACACACACACACACACACACACTGATGTGCAAATAGGGCCAGTGGAACTTAAATAAGGAAACAATGAGAAATGGAAAGAAACAAAAGTTTATGGATTCATCCACCCATAAATCTGGTACAAGTCATTTATTTTGTTCCTGGAAAGGAACCAACTTTGGTTACCTGTAGATAGTGCCTGAATGGTATATGTCTTCCCAGGCATGGTCGTTTCATTCGCACATTGTGATACTAAAAGCAGTGGGTTGCATCCAAGCTGCTCATGCTATCAGCACAAGGATTTCTGCTTGCCCCTCTGTCCATGCACCCCTGAAATAGATTTCAGGATACCATGGAATGCACACAGGGAGAGGAGATGGGGGAAAGTTCTACTGGGCAAAGGATAAACCCTTTTATGGATGGGATGAGTTACTTGGATACCACCCAAAGCATGAACCAACTTTCACTCTTGCAAGTGCATGTGACGTTAAAACATTTCTGTGCAGTTAGCGTTTACTGAATGGGGAAGAACCACCTCAAGCAGACATTTTGCATTGAAATGGCGAGTGGGTTTGAAGTGAGATCAGCCTCTTCTTGGACCTTTTCTAGCTTTACCTCGGAACAATTGTTCTCTGCAAGGGAAAACATGCATGTTCAGTATACAGCTTAGGATACTGCCATCTCAGAGTTGAGACACATGCCCTATTCATGCATTCAAAATAATATTGTGTTAGTAAGGTAAAGGTAAAGGGACCCCTGACCATTAGGTCCAGTTGTGACCGACTCTGGGGTTGTGGCACTCATCTCGCTTTATGGGCCGAGGGAGCTGGCGTACAGCTTCCGGGTCATGTGGCCAGCATGACTAAGCTGCTTCTGGCAAACCAGAGCAGCGTACGGAAATGCCGCTTACCTTCCCGCTGGAGCGGTACCTATTTATCTACTTGACTTTGACATGCTTTCGAACTGCTAAGTTGGCAGGAGCAGGGACCGAGCAATGGGAGCTCACCCTGTTGTGGGGATTCAAACTGCCGACCTTCCGATCGGCAAGCCCTAGGCTCTGTGGTTTAACCCACAGCGCCACCAGACATGCCAATTTGTTTCTATTAATCTTGAAGAAAGATAGCAGGAGGTTTTATTTACCCTTTGATGTCAGTCTTTTGGTAGCACTGATCCGTTTTCAAGGTTCTAAAGCTTTTTAGTTGGAGAAATCAGAAGGAAAACCCTCATAGCTCCATCCCTGGACTGGAAGTCCCCTGTACTCATGCATTTTAGACTCTTGAAAATCAAGATTCTAAAAGGAAATGAGATTCCCCACTTCCTTTTTTTTTTAATTGCTAATTACAATAACTTAAAACAAACAGAGTAAACAACATCAACAAAACAAAAAAGAACTAAAGAAAAAAGAAAAACAGCCACAAATGAAAAAGGAAAAATATCAATCCATAATACAAAAGTCCAAACCAAAATTACATATAATATTGACTTCCCTCCACCCGTATATGATTCCCTTGTCTCATTTTATGTTTGATTGTTGTGTTATTAATATTATTTTACCTTTATACCTCTTATAACCAATTCCTTCTTATCTTTACTTTGCAAACTTCATTCATTGCATATCAATATATTTATACCATAACAACATTTTTTCATATACTCCTTTACACAATCCCACTCCTCTATCAGTTTTTGGTCTGTTTGTCCTCTTATCACAGCTGTAAGTCTTGCCAAAACTATATATTCACAAAATTTAGTTTGCTGCTCTCTTATTGAAGGGATTCCCCCCCACCCTTCCAGTTTTTTGCTATAAGCATTCTGACAGCAGCTATTGCATATGATAATCCTTTTTTTCTTAGTCGCAGGAATGTCGTTTGTTATTATTCTCAAAAGGAACGCTTCTGGTTTTTTATTACATGACATTTTAAGCATTTTTAAAAGTTCCTCTTGTATAGTACTCCAAAATTGTTTAATATGCACGCATTCCCACCATATATGGTACATCGTTCCAGTTTCTTTTTTGCATCTCCAACACGTATTAGATTTTGATTTATTTGTTTTAGCCAATTTAACCGGGGTTAAGTAACATTGGTATAACATTTTCATTATATTTTCTCTGATTGTGAAGCATGCTGTAAACTTAACATCATGTCTCCGCAATTTCTCCCGTTGTTCCAGTTGAATTGCGTGACCTATATTGAATTGTATGATCTAGATATAGAGACTCCTGACTTCCATTGCTTGGAAGGCAATTGAAACATCATGGAAGGCAATTGAAATAGCAATGGTCCCACAGACATAGCCCACTCCCAAATTAATGCAAACGTAAAAGGCCTGAGGTGGTTTGAGGTGTATTAGCAATATAGTGCAGGGGGGAAATGATGTACAAGAGGGGAAATATACATATATATACTGTATTTTTTGCTCTATAAGACTCACTTTTTCCCTCCTAAAAAGTAAGGGGAAATGTGTGTGTGGTGTAGTGGTTAAAAGTGGTAGATTTGTAATCTGGGGAACTGGGTTCACTTCCCTGCTCCTCCACATGCAGCTGCTGGGTGACCTTGGGCCAATCACACTTCTTTGAAGTCTCTCAGCCCCACTCACCTCACAGAGTGTTTGTTGTGGGGGAGGAAGGGAAAGGAGAATGTTAGCTGCTTTGAGACTCCTTAAAGGGAGTGAAAGGCGAGCTATCAAATCCAAACTACTACTACTACTACTACTACTACTCTTCTTCTTCTTCTTCTTCTTCTTCTTCTTCTTCTGGAGCGAATGCAGGCTGCGCAGCTATCACAGAAGCCTGAACAGCAAGAGGGATTGCTGCTTTCACTGCGCAGCGATCCCTCTTGCTGTTCTGGCTTCTGAGATTCAGAATATTTTTTTTCTTGTTTTCCTCCTCCAAAAGGTAGGTGCGTCTTGTGGTCTTGTGTGTCTTATAGAGCGAAAAATACGGTGTGTGTGTGTGTGTGTGTGTGTGTGTGTAGTTCTTCGTTTGCATTATGAAAACATTTTACAGGACTCGGGGGCAGGGAGAGTTGTTAGCAAATATAACTGCCATCTCAGATATCTGAAGCTACTCCCTTTTTTTACTTTTTTACTTTTTTTACTTCTTTTTTTTTACAGCAGATTGGTATCAATTTACAGTGGTGCCCCGCAAGACAAATGCCTCGCAAGACGGAAAACTCACTAGACGAAAGATTTTTCCGTTTTGGAGGTGCTTCATAAAACGAATTTCCTATGGGCTTGCTTCGCAAGACGACAATGTCTTGCGAGTTCCTGCTGGGTTTTTTCCCTCCCCCCCTTTTCTAAGCCGCTAAGCCACTTATCAGCTGATCCGATCAGCAGATAAGCCGCTAAAAGCTGCTAATAGCGCTAATCCGCTAATCCGTCAGTGGGCTTGCTTCGCAAGACGAAAAAACCGCTAGACGAAGAGAATCACAGAACGGATTCTTTTCGTCTTGCGAGGCACCACTGTATTGTGCACACAAACAAGTCAGTGGGATGCAACGGGCTACTCACTTTTTACAGCAACGTTTCTTTCTAGTGCACCTTCCAATCAAGATTGCAGGATATTTACAAGCTAGGGAGCTTGTAGGACGGACGCAGTGGCCTTTGTGATGTGCACATTTTCTCCTATTGTTTATCAGAGTGAATCCTGCACAAATGAAGGTGGGGCAATCTTTCTAAAATAATAATAACAGTAATAGTCATCTCCTCACACACTTTTCTGTCGTCTTCCTGATTTCAGAAATTTTCATATGCACGATGTTTGTCAGTGTTCCCGCCAGCATTTCTCCCACTTTATTATTTTCATGACTTAATTTCTATATATATCTGAATGCAAATGATTCCATTTCTGCTTCTTTGCTGCACTTTAAATACTGTTGCATGTTTTTCAGTCACTTTAAATTGTACACGGGTTTTGATTTTCCTCCGAAGCAAAACTAAAAGCTGGAGACGAAAGTTCAAAATCAAGCAAATAAATAAATAAATAAATAAATAAACTAACCACAGAAGCTTATGGGTCTGTATTGCAATTATGATTAGACTTTAGAAAGTCACATTATGGGTGCTTTCTTCATGCTGAGTTTGAATTCCTAAGGCCTTTTGGTGTGGGGCTGCCTGGGTGGTGTCTGGTGATCAGGGCTGTCTTTAGCAGATGTGACGCCAGGGTGCAAATATCCGTCCAGCGCCTCCAAATTACCACGGATCGTGGGGGGGGGGCGAAGCTGTGCACTGCCAGCCACTGGGGGTGGGGCGCAACTCTTCCCCATGCCTCTGTGGGAGCAATCCCTGCAGAGGTTTGGGAGGGAAGCTGCGTGCCTGCCAGCCATATAGTTGGCGGGGCGCAGCTTCCATCCTAAGCCTCTGCAGGGATCGCTCAACTCCCACGGAGGCTTGGGAGGCAAGTTGCACGCCCACCAGCCATATGGTTGATGGGGCACAGCTGGTGGGCATGCAGGAAAAGGGGAGGCCGCCGGCAAAGCTGCACAGCTCCCCCACTCAGTGGGGCGCCCCTGAGAGGCTGGCGCCCTGGCGCAATGCACCACTAAGCCGCATGGGAAAGATGGCTCTGCTGGTGATGAAGCGGCTGTACTCGCCTCCATGCCTATGAGGTTTAGCTTTAGTGAAGCAGCTGCCTTGGGTGAGGGAAGCCAGAGAGGAGATACCCCCATAGGCTCCTAGGCTCACTATCCAACCTGCTGCCTCTGATGCTAGTTTCTGATGAGATCTCACAATATTTCACTGCACTCTCATGAGATCTCATTAGTCTCTGCTTTGTGGGTGCCACCAAGCAGCTCAGGTAAGGGGGGGGGGCTTCAGCAGCAGCACAACAGCACCTTCCAGTTTCACCTCAGGTGGCAAAATGAGACCTCGGGTATAGGGCAGTATATCAATTCAATACATAAATACTCCCGGATCCCCATCTATCTCTATCTCTAGAATCAACAACAACACCTTGAAGATCCTAGGGCCCAGGGAAATTAGACTGGCCTCAACTAGAGCCAGGGCCTTTTTGGCCATGGCCCCGGCCTGGTGGAACACTCTCCCACAAGAGACCAGGGCCCTGTGGGATTTGACATCTTTCCGCAGGGCCTGCAAGACAGAGCTGTTCCGCTAGGCCTTTGGGCAGGATGCAGTTTGTCTTACTTTCCTTTGCATAAAACAAGCCCAAAGGAGGCCCCCAACCTAAGGTTACCAGATTCTTTTCAGTGAATCTGGGGACACTTATTGTTTGCTACATACATGTAAATGCTGAGAAAGCTGTAAATCCAGGGACTATTCCCGGGAAACAGGGGTGTCTGGCAACCTTACACCAACCCGCTCACAGGTCCTTGTATGATCAGTGAAAACAATTGGTCCTGGCAAGTATTAACTACTCTCAGTTCCCACCTGATAATTGCCGCCTGCCCAGATTTTAACTTGTCTGAATTAATTTTAAGATGTATTTTAATTAATTGATGTCTGTTTTTATGCATATTATGTTGTTTTTATGATGTTAGCTGCTCTGAGCCTGGCCTCAGCTGGGGAGGGTGGGATACAAATAAAAAAATATTATTATTATTATTATCATCATCATCATCATGATCATCATCATCATCATCATCATAGAATTTTAGACAAATTTTCAGCTTATCAATAAACTGTGGTGCACAGAACTGGATACAGGATTTCAGATATGGTCTGACCAAGGCAGAATAGAGTAGTACTATTACTTCCCTTGATCTGGACACTAGACTACTGTTGATGCAATCAAAAATTTCCTTAGCTTTTTTCCTTTTCTTTGTCTTTTTGCTACTGCATTATTCTGTTGACTCTTGTTAAGCTTGTGGTCTACTAAGACCCCTAGATCTGTTTCACATGCAGCGCAGTTGAGTCCCCCATCCAATATTTGAGCACCTGATTATTCATGCCTATTGTGTAGAACCTTACATTTGTCCCTAATTGAAATTCATTTTGTTGGTTTTGGCCCAGTTCTCCAATCTGTTAAGGCCATCTTGAATCGTCGTTTTGTCCTCTGAGGTATCAACTACCTCTCCTAGTTTGGTGTCATCTGCAGATTCGATGAACATTCCTTCTATTCCTTCATACAAGTAATTTATAAAGGTGTTGAATAGCACAGAAGCCAAGAAATAATCATGCAACACACCACTTTTCCCACACATTAGATATCAATGTAACAACTACCATCAAATACAGCTCTCCTATGCTAGGGTGCAATCCTATGCCTGGTTACCTAGAAGTAAATTCTGATCAAAATTGGTAGGATTTACTTTGCTGTTAATAAATGCAAATTCAGACTGTTAGATGGGGAAGATTTTGAGTCGGTGCAAAATAGCACTTATAGTGCTTTACGTAGGAGGGAAACCAAAAGCACTACATGCATTTACCATACATTTCTTAGGGTCTTTCTTTCTTTCTTTCTTTCTTTCTTTCTTTCTTTCTTTCTTTCTTTCTTTCTTTCTTTCTTTTTTTCTTTCTGTCTTTCTTCCTTAGGAGAAACTTACCTGGCTCAATAAAAAGCACCAGGAAGAAGACAGAAAAGAGTATATAACAGATCTTCATAGCGATGGAAAATTAGCAGTGGATATTTGTCTGGGAAACCTGCATCTGAGGGGACAAGGATTACAGAAGATGGAAGCAACTGTGACTTAGTTGAGCCTCTTAAGTTTAGGAAATGCTTATTGGTATATTTTGCTAGTTCCACAGCCCTTCAGTAGGAAGTTCTTTCACGAGCTACCCACCGTGACAGCCAAATGGAGACATGTTGTCCAGAGGCAATATGGTTCTGAAAACAAGATGCTAGAGGCAAGCAAGGTGTGGTGTTGTCAATGACCTTCATGCTTTGCTTGGGCACAGAAGTAATTTGTGAATCACCCTTGTAATCCTCCCAAACTCCCCTTGCTGATATCACAGAGAATATTGTCACTGGCGCGTTTAAGGGTCTCTGCTTTGTTCTCATCTTTACTGCCTTTTCTGCACTGAAAATGTTAACCCTCCCCCCACTCTCTCCTACTTAGCAGTATCCATGTATCCACGTAGTTTTCAGAAATGCTCTTAGCTGCTTTTATCTGTCACAATGCATTCAATGTTTCCATTGGGGGAGGAAGCTCCTCTGCTCTCCTTTGTTCCATTGAAGTCCCCAAGAGGGTCTGCTTTAGGCACTTATTCTCCTCTCCCTTCCCTCCCTCTGTAGTCTCCTTAGGAGGTCTCATTAAATCCTATTGCTTTCAGTACCACCTATATACAATACCCAGCTCTATATAGAATCACAGAATTTTAGAGTTGGAAATGACCCCAAGAGTCATCTAGTCCAATCCCCTGCAATACAGGATTTTCTACCACATCATACATGACAGATGGCCATCCAACCTCTGCTTAAAAACCTTCAGTGAAGGAGAATCCACCACCTTCCGAGGGAGTCCATTCTGCTGTCAAAGGCCAAACAGAGACTCCATTTCCTCAGGGTCTTACGAAAGGATAATGTTAAACAGCAATTGATGAACTCCTTTTGCCAGTCCACAATAGAAAGCGTCCTTTCATATTGTATCACGGTGTAATATGCTGGCTTGACAGTCACGGACAGAAAGTCTCTACATCTCTACAGAGGATGGTGAATACAGCACATGATCTCATGGGCTGTCCCTTGTGTCCGCTAGATGACATCGCAAGGGATCGTTGCCTTAGGAGAGTGAGAAAAATTCTCAGGGATGACTCACACCCCGGCCATCACCTCTTTAATCTTCTACCTTCGGGCAGGAGATATAGAAATATAATCAGCCGTACCAACAGGCTAAAAAATAGCTTCTAACTGTGGGCTGTTAGGCTGTTGAATGGAAAATAACATAGCGAAATTGACTTGTGAGATGGTGTGTTGTTCGATAAGAGTGTTTGGGTGGGGAGGGAGGCTCATTTACTTTCATTGTACACAGGTTGTACAATGACAATAAAGGTATCATCATCAGAAGAAGAAGAAGAAGAAGAAAGTTCTTCCTGATGTTTTGCTAGAATCTCTTTTCTTTGTAACTTGAATCCATTGGTTCAGCTCCTAGCCTCTGGAGCAGGAGAGGGCAAGCTTGCTCCATCTTCCATGTTACAAACCTTTAGATATTACATATCTACCCCAGACCTGTCTCCCTGCATCTATTCTCTTATCAACCCCAGCAAAAACACCATATGATTTTGTCTCTGTCCATTCATGAGCAACTCAACAACTGGGGTTATTTCCTTGCCATAAAATAAGACAACATAGATCTTTTTATAACTACAATTTATTTTGAACAAAGAAAAAAATCAGGAAGGTGAACCAGGACTCTTTGATTATTTCATTCTTGATATGAATCTGAGCTTTGCTTACAATCCACCCCTGTAAAAAGAAATAAGGGAGAAATGATATTGAGATCCACATAAGTATGGGACTAAAGTTCATTCTATCCTATTTCTCTGTGGATTTTTAAGGGCAAATCCATATAGCTCCTCAGAAATCTGGGCATAGATCATTACATCAGGGGAAATGGCTTGCAAAAATGTGCATATTAGTCAAAACTGTAAACAAAAATGTCTTTTTCCGGAGAAATTTGCACTAAAATGTTGAATATTCAGGGGAATTTGTTATGGCAAAATTCTGCAGAAATATGGAGTAATGAATGTAATTTTGATTTTGTTTTTTAAGAGAAACTGAAAAGACCGAAATCGACAGATCCATCTGTCCCTAGTAGCAAGTCCACTTGGGAGTGGCAGATCTTGATAAGGAGAATTGTACATGAAATACATAAAATCAGTGGGGTTTTTCTGGGGGGGACTCAGGGGTACGCAGACCCCTCAACATTTTGTGAATCTAAGTTTGGCCTCATTCAATATGAGTAGGAAAATGAGAGTACCCCTAAACATTATTTTTTTTTAGAAAAAAGCAGTGTATAAAATGCATAAGTGACATATAAAACTTCCAAGGAGAGCTTCAGAAAGATGTGTCACTTTCTGTGGGACTGGCTTCATCTGTTTCAGTTGTGCATCAACAGAGCTCTGCTCACTAGCTGGCTGCTATGAAGAGATTATTTAAAAAGAAAAGACTCAGGCATCCCTTAAAAGGTAAAGGTAAAGGACCCTTGATAGTTAAGTCCAGTTGCAGAGGACTCTGGGGTTCCAGCACTCATTTCGCTTTACAGGCCGAGGGAGCTGGTGTTGGTCCACAGACAGTTTTTCCGGGTCATGTGGCCAGCATGACTAAGCCGCTTCTGGCGCAACAGAACACCGAAACTAGAGCACCAAACGGAAATGCTGTTTACCTTCCTGCCACAGCAGTACCTATTTATCTACTTGTACTGGCATGCTTTCGAACTGCTAGGTTGGCAGGAGCTGGGACCGAGCAATGGGAGCTCCCCCCATTGCGGGGATTCGAACCGCCGACCTTCTGATTGGCAAGCCCAAGAGGCTCAGTGGTTTAGACCACTGAAGGAGTGACTCCACCTCCATCATTCTACCTGGACACTGAGGTCCAGTGCCAAGGGCCTTCTGGCAGTTCTCTCACTGTGAGAAGCCAAGTTACAGGGAACCAGGCAGACGGCCTTCTCGGTAGTGGCGCCCGCCTGCCCAGATGTCAAAAAGAACAACAACTACCAGACTTTTAGAAGACATCTGAAATCCTGTTTAGGGAAGCTTTTAATGTATGATGCATTACTGTATTTTGATATTATGTTGGAAGCCACCCAGAGTCTCTGGGGAAGCCCAGCCAGATGGGTGGGGTATAAATAACATATTCTTCTTCTTCTTCTTCTTCTTCTTCTTCTTCTTCTTCTTCTTCTTCTTCTTCTTCTTCTTTTTTCTTCTTCTTCTTCTTCTTCTTCTTCTTCTTCTTCTTATTATTATTATTATTATTATGACCACATCACCTCAGGCATCACTTAGGACACCTCGTATTGGGGATCCACAAGAGAATGGGAACAGGGCCATGTTCAGATCCCATAAAAAATTCCAGTTCTGGTCTGGGTACATTGGATCAGGCATGCTAACATGGAGTCACAGCTCCAGATTCCTTCCCCACACCTACTCACGTGTGATGAGAGCTGCTGTGCTCAATTCTGACGGAAACAGTGTGTTTTCTGCAAAAAAAAAAAAAAAAAAAACAGATAGGGGAATATAGGCAGAAATGGAATGGTGGCTTATTATTGTCATTCTCATTTACTATTTTAAAATGTTCAGATTAGAAAATATCAGAACTTTCTACAGAAAACAAACAAACGAAAACCCATACTTTTAATATAACATCACGACACTGATGATCAATGTATAGTGGTTAAAGATTGCGTTCAGAAAAAGGATTGGGTAAATGAAAAAGACCTGCATGTCTCTGAAAGAGCAGGTGCTTGGAACAAGACTTATCTCAGAAGGTAATAAAATCAGTTTTCAAGGGGCCACAACAATGAACCTTGCTGCTAGTGGACACAAGGGGAATAGTAGCCAAGAAAATCGTCAGCCATGGAAAAAAATATTTTACTTTTTATTTATTTCATTAAATTTATACATTGGTCAATTGTAAAAAAAAAAAAAAACCCTCAAAGGGGGAAATCACAACCCTACTTTAAAACATACAAAAGTTAAAATACTAAAACATATTAAACATATTAAAATCATCTCAACTTTCTAAGCATCTGGGTCGGTTAGTCTAAACTGGAATGTTTTAAAAAGGTAAAGGTAAAGGGACCCCTGACCATTAAGTCCAGTCGCGGACGACTCTGGGGTTGTGGCTCTCGCTTTATTGGCTGAGGGAGCTGGCGCACAGCTTCCAGGTCATGTGGCCAGAATGACTAAGCCGCTTCTGGTGAACCGGAGCAGCGCATGGAAACACCTTTTACCTTCCTGCCACCTTTTACCTATTTATCTACTTGCACTTTGACGTGATTTCGAAGTCCTAGGTTGGCAGGAGCAGGGAGCGAGTAATGGGAGCTCACCCCGTCATGGGGATTCAAACTGCCAACCTTCTGATCAGCAAGCCCTAGACCATGTGCCCTGGGAACCTGGCATAAACTGAACAGGCAAAGAGGGTAGTCTAATGCAAAAGTCACAATAGAAATCAGTCGGCATGGCCCAATACTTAGCAACTGGGCACAGTCTCACCTGGTGGCCCCATCAGAATGAGATTTGACGTGTTCTTTCTTCCTGAAATGGGAAACAGTTGATTGCCTTTTAGCCAACCAGCCGAACACATACACAAATTCATGCATGCAGAATACATTATCACAAAAACCCTGTTTATAAACAGTGGAGTGTGGTGGTTAAGGGTTAAACCTCCTGAATGTCCTACATCTGGGGAGGAGCTTCCCAGGAAGTGGAAGCTGTGTTGTTCTTTGTCTGTGTCTGTGTAAAAAGCACTTTCAATTTTGGTGGAGAGAGAGAGACACACAGCATGTGTCCGAGTTCCAATGGAACTGTTTCTTGTTTTGCTTGCTGTAAATAAGCGGTGTTAGAAAGAACAGTGAGTGGACCCTTTTTTCCTTCTTCTCATACGGAAGCGCAACCGCTGCTCAGCTCTGCAGCTGCCTGGAAGCAGCTTTATTGCACCGCGGAAGTGTGCCGGACAGGCAGTAAAGTTCACAGGTTATGGGCTGTTCGTTTTGCTGCTAAGTGTGAGAAAGGAATGTTACATCCAAGTACAGCTTTGAAGTCCTGCCAGACACTGAGGCAGTCAAGATTTCGCTGGTGAGGCGGAGCTGAAGGAAGCATCTTTGAGCACCGGCCAGCAAAAGCGTGAGTAAGCTATAGCCCCGGGAAAGATGGCACAGGCTCCAGAGGCTTTCACCTTGCCTTTTGAAAGGCTGACTGGTCCCAATTGGGATGAAGTACTGGCTGTTGGGAGAACAGCTCTGGAATTGCATGCAAACCCCACCACCTCAGGCTAGTGAGACAGTTTCTGAGGCAGAAGTGGCTGCAGCTCTGGAAAGGGATCAGAGTGTCCTGAGCATGCTAAGAGCAAACGTGGACGCTTGGCTGTTGCCGAACCTTGAGGGGATCAAGGAGGCCTGGGTCACTTGGGAGGCACTGCAGAAGGCGTGTGTAGCCACAGTGGGAGCCAAAGACCAAGAGGGGGCCGTGAGCCCAATGGGGGCTGAAAGCCACGTTTCTGGAAGCTGTTTTTATGCTTCAACACATCTTTGTGATGGACAGGAACAGAGGTAGAGAGCTGAGAGGAAAGCAGTCGCAGGCTGTTCCTCTGGAAACTGTGCACCCAGGAGTGGGGGTGCAGGGAGAAGCTGTGAGAGCTCTGTAAAAGCCTTTGTCTCCAAAAGATGTTTTCAGTGTGGAAGTACTGGCCATCTCGTGAGAGACTGTCCTGCAGAGGCACAGCAGGAAGGGCCCAAGGCCGTCTCCCAGAGCAACCAGAATAAGACCTCTGCAAAGCATGGGAAGAATGCCAAAAGTTCCAACTGGGTTGAGTGCAAGGAGTCAACAACATTGTTTCATCTAGCAGCTTTGATGGCTGTTGTGAAACCCAAACAGGAAGCCAGTCTCTCCTTTGCTGTTGACACTGGAGCCACGCACACTTTAGTGCCCTCAGCTGGACTTCTTTGGAACTACAAGACTGTGCAAAGTGGAAAATATGTGTCGCTGGCAGATGGAAGCAGAAGGCCACTGACTCAGTTTGGGACCCTTTATTGTTCGTTCCTAGATCATGATGTTCAGGCTTTTGTGGTTCCAGAAATAGCCAACTGCCTTTTATCCATGTCTGCTCTAGTAGCTGGTGGTTTCTGTGTTCAGTTTGCAAATAACACGTGTTCTTTTTCCAGGGATGGGAAGCAGCTTTTCAGTGTTGAGTGCAAGAATAGGCTGTTCGTGGTTGAGATGCCTATTGCTGGTGATGTTACCTGAGGTAACACAGGTGCAGTGCGCAAACATCCCACCACATGATGGCTGTTCCCATCTATGGCACCACAGACACGATCATTCAAGTTGGTCCAATGTCAAGAAGGCCCCAGAGTGTGCAGAGGGGTGGAAATTAAAGGGATATGATAAGTTTCTGGATTGCAGAGCCTGTAAGCAATCCAAAGTGAAAACATGCTCATATCCCAGGTCGAGCAGAGAGACAAGCAAGCCTTTTGAGCTGGTCCATGCAGATTTGTGTGGGCCTGTGCCAGTGGCGTCTCTGGGTGGGTCTAAATACATTTTGCTTCTCTTGGATGATTTTTCGAGGAAGTCTTGGGTTTTTCGATAAAATACAAAGGGGAAGCCCCTGCATTGATTAAGGATTGCATCACAGTGGTAGAGTTACAATTTTCTGCCAAATTGGTTAGCTTTCAGAGCGATAGAGGGGAGGAGTTTACTGGGTCTGCACTGCAGAGTTTCTTCCGCCAGAAGGGAATCAGTCGCAGGCTGACAGAACCACACAGTCCTCAACAGATTGGTATTGCTGAACGCAAGAACAGAACACTACAAGAGGCCGTGGCTGCCATGCTGTTTGATGCAGGACTCCCACAACACTTTTGGGCTGAATGTTGGAAATCTGCAGCTTTTGTGAAGAATCGTGTGTTTAATTCAGCTGTAGGGGACACGCCCTATTTTCTGCTGCACGGTAAGAAGCCCAAAGTGCATTTCTTACGTGTTTTTGGCTGTGAGGCTTGGGTCATCATCCCAAAGGCCAAACACAGAAAGGGTGGACCAAGGTCCAGGAAGATGATCTTTGTGGGATATGAACCTGGGTCCAAAGCATGGCGGTTCACATATCCTGATGGCAATCAGTCCCAGCTGCTAGTGAGCAGCAGTGCTGAGTTTTGTGAGCAAAGTGGGTGGACATGCATACATGGTAACCCAGATGTTCTTTCAGAACAGTTTCTTGACTCAGATGAGGAGGAAGAGGAGGGAACTAAACATTTTGCTGAGGAACAGAGTCCAAAGCAACAGAGTCCAGAGCAGGAGCAGCCCAAAACCCCTCCAAGGGGGTGGCCTAGAACTCCTCCACAGTCCACTGTCAATTCTGAGCCAAAGAGTGAGCCGTCCTCACCCGCAGGTCTAGCTGTGAGGTTCAAAAGATGCAGCAGGTTAGAGGGGGAGTTCTCTGACACTGGGGATGGTCTGGCTGGCCCTAGTGGGTCAGAGGGGGTACCAGAGTTTACACTGAGGAGATCAGCTAGAACCACTAAAGGTAAGCCACCTGACAGGTTTGAAGCCACAAGTGTGTGGGTTGGTGTGGCTAGGTGTGAACCTGAAACTTTGAGGATGTACAGAAGCTGCCTCATGAAGAAGCCAGCAAATGCCATGAGGCAATAGAAGGAGATGAGCTCAATGGAGTCTCTAGGTGTGCTCTCCCTCACAACGTTGCCAGCTAGCAAACAGGCTGTGAGTAGCAGGTGGGTTTATTGCCTTAAACCCACAGAATCTGGAGAACCACAGTACAAGGCTAGGTTAGTTGCCAGAGGGTTCACGGAGCAGAAGAGGCTGCATTACACAGAGGTGTATGCTCCCACCTCTGCGCATGCTCTTAGCTGTTGCTGCACAAAGAGATTGGGAGATGAGCCACTTTGATGTGGGGTTGAGAAAGGAGGGAAAGGGGGCTTATTCTGGCTCCTAAACCATGTTCCTTGGGAACCTGGCATAAACTGAACAGGCAAAGAGGGTGGTCTAATGCAAAAGTCACAATAGAAATCAGTCGGCATGGCCCAATACTTAGTAACTGGGCACAGTCTCACCTGGTGGTCCCATCAGAATGAGATTTGACATGTTCTTCCTTCCTGAAATGAGAAAATAGTTGATTGCCTTTTAGCCAACCAGCCGAACACATACACAAATTCATGCGTGCAAAATACATTATCACAAAACCCTGTTTATAAACATTCCCCCACGAAAGCAGCCAATGAATTCATTTTCACCTGCGTGATCTTCAGGTGCAGTCAATAGCTTTCACTTCTCCATAACCTTTTTAACAAATATGGCAGTTCTGTGTGATGCATTATAATCTGTACCCACCAACAGAAAGAGTTTTACTTAAAGGGGAGTCATTACTAAGTCCTAACGCCAGGGGATCCAGATAACGTGTCCTTGGGTGTGATTATAGGTGACACTCTGCTAAGAAAAGTACCATGTCCTGCTCCTTAAGGAAGCTGCTTGGGTAATATCTACCCAGCCTGTTCTGATCCCTCTAGTACCTCTTCACCTCAACCAGCTGAAGAGGGAGGCTTAGCATTGGTGGGGCATAGGGCCACCTCATGAGAAGAGAAGACTCCCTGGAAAAGACCCTGATGTTGGGAAAGATGGAGGGCACAAGGAGAAGGGGACGACAGAGGACGAGATGGTTGGACAGTGTTCTCGAAGCTACCAGCATGAGTTTGACCAAACTGCGGGAGGCTGTGGAAGACAGGAGTGCCTGGCCTGCTCTGGTCCATGGGGTCACGAAGAGTCGGACACGACTAAATGACTAAACAACAACAACAACAACAACAACAACAACAGGGCTACATTCCATGTTCTGTCCACCTCCACTCCCTTTCTTCTCCCTTTCTGCAGCTCCTCTCCAGCAGACCCTGTATTGAGAGCAGCAGTGGTGGCCAGCCGAGAAGAGAATGCCAACCACCAAGCAGAAGGCAGCCCCATCAGAAGCAGCCAGGGCTGTGCCAGCCAGGAAACATGCATAGCCATTGTCCTCTGCCCTTGTGGAACAACTCTCACCACCCCAAGTCCTCCAATCTCTGGTGCCAGTTGCAGCAGAGGGATGTGGGACGTCGCTCTCCTGTGAGAAGTGGCAGGGCTGGGTGGTCAGGCACAGTTGCTGTTCCTGTTGGGGATACCCATCCTCCCTGCCAGGGCCTGATGGCAATGGGGAGAGCAAGGGTGCCTCCACTGGCATGCCCAAGCCCTCTGCCCTGTTCAGCCCCTCCCTCAGATGCTGGCAGGATTGTCAGCTCATGTAGCCAACAGAAACCACAAAGTCAAGTGCTTCAGGCAGGACATAACCATCACCTAACTGCTGGTTCTGTGATAGTGTTGGGGAGCTGGCAGGGTGGCTGCAGGCGATAGTGATGTCAATGTGAATTTCAGGGCGCAGTGGATGGGGGTGCTGCTGTTACTTTCAGCTGGTTGAATGCCCTCCACCTGAGCATTCTGCAGATCTGCTAGGACATGGCTGCTGCAGCAGCTGCAGGGACTGGAAGTTGCCCCCCTCCTCCACCATCTAATTCAGGTGGTAGTGTGGGATGAGAGCTGGCTGCAGCTACATTGGCCAGTCCTGAGGGTGGGGCATAGGACACTCAGGATCTTATGGAGCCATAGAATTGTAGATGACCCTGAGGCATCCTATCTCACCTTTTACAGCATATCTTCAAACTGTCACATTTTCCAAGCATGTCATAAAAGGGTAAGCACTTGTCCCATCGAAAACATTTACCCTTATTAATGCTTATGCAGTCATGGGAACCATAAACTTTAGAGACCACTGCAAAATGAGAGGAAGAAAGGGAAGAGTCAACCTTTATGGCTAGCATACAATAAATTGAGAACTAACTTCTTTATGAGCATCTGACCCTATTATTCAGGCATTGGATTAAGTGTGTGTGTGTGTGTGTGTGTGTGTGTGTGTTTGCGTGTATTGAAAGATGAGTGACGCTACAATCTGTGGTGGCTGATAAAAACTCAGACCTTCATGTGATGGGTGCAAGGTCTGAAGTGGGACTATCTGTGTGTTCTGCTGGGTGCACTAGGAGACCTCCCTTTGGATGTGAATCTCAATTGCGCAGTTTCAAATTGCAGGAAGGTTTCTGAGTGGCTTCAGCTTAACACATGCAGACCCCCTCTTCAGACATTCCTGCTCAAGACAGGAGGGTCAGAGGTGGAGCTATGCAGGTTCATTGGATAGGGATAGGCCAATCCAGCCAGGTGGACAGGGTATAAAATCATCATCATCATCAGCAGCAGCAGCAGCAGCAGCCACTGAGAATCGGGGGAGAAAATTGTGAAACTACCTAAGCTGCAGTTTCTGAAACAATGCAGAAACAAAAAAAAAAGGCCATCCTTCAAGAGTCATACTTCTCTTAAATATGTGGTGTGGTTTCAACCAGCCTTGGTAATGGATGTCAATGAACTGAAAAGCTCAATCCAGATCAGACTGAGGAACTGTTAGTGGGAAATTGCTTGCTCTTGATGGGGTTACACTTCCTTTGAAGGAGTGGGTATGCAGCTTGGGGATACTTCTAGATCCACTGCTGTTACTTGAGGGTCGGATTGCAGAGTGCCTTCTATTAGCTTCAGTTGGTGGCTCAGCTGTACCCCATCTGGGCAGGGATAGCCTAACTACTGTTGTCTATGCTCTGGTAACCTCTTTACTGCAACACGTTACACATGGAACTGCCTCTGGAGATGGTTCTGGAGCATCAGCTGGTGCAGAATTCAGTGGCCAGGTTGCACGCTGGGACAAAATGATTTGAGCATGTTACTCCAAATCTGACCCAACAGCACTGCCTGCAAATTGATTTCCAGGCCCGATTCAAAGTGCTTAAATGGCTCAGGACCACAATACCTCAAGGACTGTCTCTCTCATATGAACCTATCCAGACCCTCTGATAACCCTCTTAGGCCCTTCTTCATGAGCTTCCTCCACGAGAAGTCTGGAGGGTGGCAACACAAGAATGGCATTTTCTGTGGTGGCTTCCCATTCATGGAGTGCTCTCCCCAGGGAGGCTTGGCTGGTGCCATCATTATATATCTTTACGTGCCAGACAAAAACTTTCCCCTGTTAACCAGGTCTATGGCCTTTAACTACCTGTGGCCTTTTAGAAGTGGGTTCTAAGGTGTTTCTCTACCCCCCCCCCCCGTTTTAATCCTTCTTTGTGGGTCTGTTTGTATGTTTGGCTGGTTTGTTGGTTTTGATTTACCATGGGTTGACTTGGGTAAAATAAAATGACTAATAAATTCAATTATTATTAATAATAATAGCATGGTAATGTATGCATACATTGGTAAAATTGCACACTAAAATAAATTATATTACAGGGAAGTTCATGGAATTCAGAACTATGGAGAAATGAATTTAAGATTATGGAAGAATGAGAAACCAAAATGAAATGGAAAGGTTTGTACATCCTTACCCAACACACTTTACATGCTTTGACCCCCTACCCCTCATGTTTTTGAATGTTTGAATAGGTTATTGACTTCTATTTCCCTTGTTGCATAACTCCTTTATTATTTTAAATGTTATTTGTTAATCAATGAAATGGTAAAAGATAGAAGCACAAGGAAATAAAGAAATGCTCGGCGTTACAGCAGGTTGAAAGCAGCACAATAGCATCATCATTGAACTTACTGTTCCAAAATGTTACCCAAATAAATCCAATTTTTCCACAAATCTGTTAAGTTATATTATTTTGTAAAAAGTTAGCTTAATCATAGTTACCGTGAAACAAATTTTATCAGTACTCCTGTGTGATGAAGATGGTGATGATAGCCCACCCTTCACCAGTAGGTTTCAAGGTGAGTTGAAGCAATTTGAAATCCAGTTACAAACACATCACAGTCATAGGAACAGAATGGATCCTGAAAACACACATCTCAGGTGTCAAGAGGTGTAAAGGGTTGCATCCTCCTCGTTTGCCAAAAGTGGTATAGTGAAGATGCCAGATGCACTTCTGTTGGATGGGAATTCCACAATTTAGGGGCTACAACAGAGAAGGGTCTTACTTGGGCAACTATCAGGTGTTGCCTTTAACTCTCAAAGTCCTAACTAGCTTGGGACCCAGAGCTTCATTTTGTTTAGAACAGCTTGAAACCCATAATATCTTACCTGGAGAAGCCCAAGATATCAATAAAAGAACAGCAAACAAAAGCCCAAAGAACTTCATGGCTGTTTTCCTTTGAGTTCTCTGTTTTTCTGTTGCAACCAAGCCAGGTGAATTGGTGATGGAAGCTCTGAGGGGGAGGCAGGAATGGATCAGATGAGGATGAAACAACTGAAACTCAATAAAAACAAGAAAGAGATTTCAATACATGTGTAGTAACATGCAGAACTGATTGAGACAAGTTGGTCCATCAACTCCAGCCATGTTGGCTGATGTTGATGGGATTTGGAATTCAACAACATTTTGGAGGGTGGGAACAGATTCCCCATCGCTGTTGAAACACACTAAGCACCTTTGAATCTTACCTGCCAACTTCAGCTAGTCCTTGCAAATCTGCCTGTCTGTGAACAGCAAGAACAGAATTCCTAGAAGGGGTTTGAATGCAATGCTATAAGGAACCAGACGACAATATGGTCTCTATGGAAGCTGCTTCCGAAACTGAGCTTCTGTTTTCAGACACAGTAGTCCTCTGAAGCTTGGTTGCTTGGGGAAGGGTTCAAGCAATGAAGACATTGAAAGCATGTCTTGCTTATGGACTTCCCAGAAAATTTTGAATGACTAGCTCTGGAAATAGAATGCTGAAGCAAATAGACTCTTGACCATATTCAGCATTGTTCTGCTTATGTTCTTAGAACATAAGAAGAGACTGTTGGACCAGGCCAAGTGCAGCACCCTGTTCATGGGCAGCTAGATGCTTGTGGGAAACTCACAAGCAGGATTTGAGCATGAGACCTATCCTGCAGTTTCTAGCAATTGATACTTCAGAAGTATTGCTGCCTCTTAACTGTGGATGCAAGGACTCGGGTGGCGCTGTGGGTTAAACCACAGAGCCTAGGACTTGCCGATCAAAAGGTCAGCGGTTCGAATCCCCACAACGGGGTGAGCTCCCATTGCTCGGTCCCTGCTCCTGCCAACCTAGCAGTTCGAAAGCACATCAAAGTGCAAGTGGATAAATAGGTACTGCTCTGGCGGGAAGGTAAACGGTGTTTCCGTGCCCTGCTCTGGTTCACCAGAAGCGACTTAGTCATGCTGGCGCATGACCCGGAAGCTGTACGCTGGCTCCCTCGGCCAGTAAAGCGAGATGAGCGCCGCAACCCCAGTGTAGGTCACGACTGGACCTAATGGTCAGGGATCCCTTTACCTTTACCTAACTGTGGAGGCAGAGCATAGCCATTATGGCAAGTAGCCTTCAATAGTCCTCTCCTCCATGGGTTTCTCTAATCATCTTTTAAAGTCATCCAAGTTGGTGGCCATCACTCCTGTAGGAGCAAGCCCCTACATGATAAGCCATGCATGATAAAGTACTGCTTTTAATCTGTCCAGAATTGTCCAACATTTGGCTTCATTGTACATCCACACGATGTGTGTTATGAGAGAAGGAGAAAGACTTTTCTCTATTCATTGTTCCATGCCATCTTTATTCAAAAAACTTCTATTACTTGCTTTTTCTCTAAACTAAAAAGTCCCATATGCTGTAAACTTTGCTCACATGGGAATATGGTTTCTGGGACCTCACAACCACATGCCCCATGTCATTTGTGCCAACGTGTACCATAACCACTGCTGCCACTCCATAGGCAATATCCACTATGCTTGCTCCAAGCGGTCAATTCACCCTGCCGTCTGTATTGATGTTCTGGATTACCCACAGCCAGGACCCCTCCACCCACAGAGAGTATCATTGGCACAAAAGGATAGCTGTTTGTCCCACAAAGAATGAGTACCTTCTCAGGAAATGTGCTGTTTCCTTATACCCTTACTCTTCCTGAATGCAAGGGAGCTATAGTTGTTGGAGTGGGACACAGCTATAACTTCTCTGACTCTTATTTTTTCCAGGCCTCAAGGGAACAAACCTGTTCCTGTAGAGCCCTGAGCTCATTGTACCTTAGACACACTCAGGAACAATATATTTCAGAACCTGGGGCAAACCACAAAATGGCACCTTTCACCCCACTAGACAGGGAAGAAGAGAGGAGTGAAGATCTATACGAGGAACAAGGGGAGTGGGTGAAATTAAATCAGTCCAAACCAATGGCTGAAATTGGAATTGTGGCAGGGGGAAAGGGGTCTATGTTGGCTTTTTGCAGTATAGTAACGCTGCAGAGAGCTTGCTGGGGAGACCATGCATTAAAAAGAAAGGACTCAAAAAGTACTTAAAGAAGGTTTTAATAAGAAAAACAAAAACTCCATTTACACTAAATATATTAACAAACAAACATGACGCAACTACCAACCCATCCCCCAGGGTAATGGGAGAGCTAGGTGCTGCTCCTTATATACTACACACAGATGCTGACACACCTTAATCAAATACAACTCAGCAGCACCAGCTATGTTTCACAGCTGTAAAGCTGGGTCTCGTTATCTTGCTCTGGCCCTTGCTCTGGCCCCTTAAAGACATACACATGGAGTGGAACAATGATGAACCTTTACATGTAAAGAAACCATTCAACATTTCCCCTGCGGTTCATCATTGTGGAACAAAAACATAAAGCATACTTTGTACATGTTTTTCATGTGTAACCTTTGGAAGTGCTTTAGTAAAAATGTCCGCAATTTGATTGTCAGCTGGAACATATTTAAATACAACCATTTCATCAGCAATTAGTTTCTTTACAAATTCTAAACGTAATCTTAAGACTCTAGTGCGCTGTGTGTTGGTCTCTGAACACAGGATAGCAAGTCCACTCTGGGAATCAAGGTAAACTTTTACTGGTAGTGTTACTTGCATCTGTAGGTCTGCAAATACTTGCAGATACCATTCTACATCACGAGTGGCCTGAACGCATGCACATAATTCACTCTCTGTTGTAGAGAGACAAATAATGGTTTGTGTCTGGGACTTCCATTCAAATGGACAACCATTGTAACAAAACACCATACCAGACACACCCCTGCAATTATTTTGTTCCACTGCATGAGATGCATCGCAGAAAATTTCAAAACCTTTGTCAATACATGTTGTAAACTGCAACCTATAATGTTTGGTATGTTTAAGGTACATTACCACTCTCTTAAGAGCAGAGAAACATTGTGTAGTGGGCTTTTCCACAAATTTTGCCAGAAAGTGAAAAGCATAAGTTATATCTGGTCTTGAGATTCTTTGAATGAAATTTAGCTTGCCTATAGCAGAACGATACAAAGTTTTGTTAGGAAATGGCTTATCTTCACCTGTAAAGGTGAAACCACACAGCATAGGTGTTTCCTTCCCATTTGCATTTTCTAAACGTAGCATTTCAACTAGATCATCAATTTTTGCAGTTTGATGAACCAGAAAAGATCCATTTTTGCCTTTATCAATTTGCATGGATAAGTAATTTTTAGCTATGCCTAATTCCACCACATCAAATTTCTTCTGTAACTGTGAAACTACCTGTTCATATTCCTGTTTAGTTTTTGTAGAAATTAACACGTCATCTACATACACACATATTTTTGTTACAGAGTTTGCCCTTTCCTTTATAAACACACAATTGTCTGCCTTTCCTTGTGAAAAACCAATATCTAGCAATTCTTTTGCTAAAGTTTGGTGCCAATTCCTTCCACTTTGGTGCAGACCATAAAGGGATTTATTTAATTTGCATACCAAACCTTCAGCAGCGTCTATGCCTTCAGGGACACGCATAAAAATTTGTTCTTTTAAATCTGCAAACAAATATGCAGTTTTTATATCTAGGTGATAAACAGAATGTCCACGTTGTGATGCATCTTTTAACAAAAGCTTAACTGTTTCATATTTTACACTTGGTGAATAGCACAAATCATAATCTTCGCCTGGAATTTGTTGAAAGCCCCTAGCAACTAGTCTTGCCTTGTACCTTACTTCATTTTTGTCATTCATTTTAACTCTATAAACCCATTTTGAATCAATAAGTCTCATATCTGGGGTTTCTGGTACAAGAGACCAAGTGTTATGCTCTTTTAAAGAAGCTATCTCAGAGTTCATAGCTTTATACCAATTTACAGCTTGGTGCTTAGGTAAATTCTGAACATCATTGTAGCTTTTTGGCTCAAAAACCGCCTTATTGGCATACACAGTATTAAAATGTTCATCTGCAAATCGTTGTGGTTTCTGCCTCTTTCTATCTGAACGTCTCAGTCCGGAAGGAGAGTCAGACTCCTCAGACTTAATGGGACTAAGTGAACCACTAGTTTCAGGTTGTAAATCATCACTGTCAGATTGAAGAGATGCCTGTAGTCTAAGCTCACGGTCAGAAAACTCAAGAGAATCTAACCTCCCCTCGGGTGCCTGTGACTTTAAATCAAACAAATTATCAGATTCAACAGGCTTTTTGTCTTCTTCCATTAATTCAGAAGCACCATCTCCTGCTACTGCTGCTCCTGCTTCCTCTTCTTCCTCAGTATCATTTATACCATCAGTATCTTGGAAAACAGCAACTCCATTCCAATTTACAGTTTGCATCATGCTTCTGGTAATATGAAATTTGCCAGTTGCTGGTATGTAAATTCTGTACGCCCCCTGCTGGTAGCCCATTAATTTTTCCTGAACACTACGTTCACCCAATTTCTGCTTAGCGGGATAATGCATAATTACATCTGAACCCCAAATGCGTAGGTATTTCAGATTAGGGCGTTTTTTAAACAACTTCTCATAGGGGGTGACATCTAAACCAGAATGATAACTGCGATTTCTAACATAACAAAACGCATTAAACGCTTCAGCCCAAAAATCTTTGGGCAGATTAGCATCATGCAGATAAGTTTTAACCCCTGCCTGCAGATCACGCTGCACAACTTCAACAAGCCCATTTTGCCAGGGACTTCGGGGGCAAGATAACTCATGAGCAGTCCCCTGCGCTTCCAGGAATTTCTCAAAATCCTCAGAAACAAATTCCCCGCCCCGATCAGAAAACAGATTCTTAATAGGTTTGTTAAAGTTCATTTTTACACAGTTGCAAAAAACCTTGTACTTCTCAAATGCTTGGGACTTCTCAGCTATTGCATAAGTCCAACAATATCTACTATACTGGTCTATCAGGGTAAGCCAGTACTTTGAACCTCCTAATGATGGTGGGAGTGGCCCAACTAAATCACAATGTACACACTCAAATGGCTCAGTTACTTTCCTATCTGAGCACCTACCCTTGCGTGCAACCTTAATCTTATTCTTGCAACAGGATAGACACTGCATAAAGAATTTACATGGTTTTAAGTTGAGGCCATTGACAATATTCTTTGTCTTAATTACATCAGCAAAATTCAGGTGTCCCAGAATTCTGTGTGCCTCGTGGACACACCCAGAATGTGGCCTTACATTCCTCAACCCCTGGCTTGACTGTGCTGCTCTGCAATTTATAGGCGATTGTGAGTAGGTGCGAAAATACAGTCTATATAAACCATCAGATTCCCGGGCATACAATAGATGTTTGTTGCCATCGAAAAACTCACACATAGACTTTATGAAACGCACAGTTATGCCTTGACGAGCAAAGCACCTTACTGATAATAAATTGTCCATTGACGGGCAGTAAATGCAGTTCGCTATTGTAATGTTTAAAGAGTCAAGTTTAACAGTACCCCTGCCAAGCGACTGCAGGACTTGTGAATTGGCTAAATGTACATTACCAATTTCCTCTTCGAAAGAAATAAACAAGCTTCGATCGTTGCAAACGTGCTGGGATGCACCTGAGTCCACAATAAAAGAATTCCACTTGGCACCTTTAATTCTTTTACGATCTGTAGTCCGAGCGTGAAAAGCTTGCGGCTCATTTCTGTTTCTACTATACGATGCCGGCTGCTGGGCTGACGACCGTGATTGACGAACAGAAACAGGCTTGGGAGTACTTTGCTTTCTTTTGGCTCTGCAGTCTTTTGCAAAATGTCCTTGCTTATTGCAGAACCAACAACGCTTTGCAGCTTTAAATGCAGTTGTATCACCACAGGTTTGCATATGGCGTTCCTCATTCTTTCTGGAAACAGGAGTGCTTATGGCACAAGCCTCCCTTCTATCCCTCGCCCATTAATCTTGCTGTTACCCCTTCCACAGTTAATTGTGCTGGTGGACGGCAGATATCTGGCTAGCTATACCATCAAAGTCCTCATTAAGGGAACAAAGGATGATAAAAACATACTGAATATCAGGTATCTCCATGTCCCTTTGAATTAATTCGCCGCGTATCGCCTCCAGACGTCTTAAGTGTGCTGCCAAATCACCACCAGGTTGCAACTTTGTCTGGTACAACTGCTTGAAAAACGTCAATGCAGACGCTGACTCTTTTCTAACATGCACTGCCCGGTCTTATTCAACATCTTTATCAATGACTTGGATGATGGACTCAAGGGCATCCTGATCAAATTTGCAGATGACACCAAACTGGGAGGGGTGGCTAACACCCCAGAGGACAGGATCACACTTCAAAACGACCTTGACAGATTAGAGAACTGGGCAAAAACAAACAAGATGAATTTTAACAGGGAGAAATGTAAAGTATTGCACTTGGGCAAAAAAAATGAGAGGCACAAATACAAGATGGGTGACACCTGGCTTGAGAGCAGTACATGTGAAAAGGATCTAGGAGTCTTGGTTGACCGCAAACTTGACATGAGCCAACAGTGTGACACGGCAGCTAAAAAAGCCAATGCAATTCTGGGCTGCATCAATAGGAGTATAGCATCTAGATCAAGGGAAGTAATAGTGCCACTGTATTCTGCTCTGGTCAGACCTCACCTGGAGTACTGTGTCCAGTTCTGGGCACCACAATTCTAGAAGGACACTGACAAACTGGAACGTGTCCAGAGGAGGGCAACCAAAATGGTCAAAGGCCTGGAAACGCTACCTTATGAGGAACGGCTAAGGGAGCTGGGCATGTTTAGCCTGGAGAAGAGGAGGTTAAGGCGTGATATGATAGCCATGTTCAAATATACAAAAGGATGTCACATAGAGGAGGGAGAAAGGTTGTTTTCTGCTGCTCCAGAGAAGCGGACACGGAGCAATGGATCCAAACTACAAGAAAGAAGATTCCACCTAAACATTAGGAAGAACTTCCTGACAGTAAGAGCTGTTCGACAGTGGAATTTGCTGCCAAGGAGTGTGGTGGAGTCTCCTTTAAGCAGAGGTCTTTAAGCAGAGGCTTGACAACCATATGTCAGGAGTGCTCTGATGGTGTTTCCTGCTTGGCAGGGGGTTGGACTCGATGGCCCTTGTGGTCTCTTCCAACTCTATGATTCTATGATTCTAAGACTGTCCCACATTTCTTTGGCAGTTTTCTTATTTCTTATATAGACTACTTGCTGGTCGCTGACTGCCAAATTAATTATCGCCCTGGCTTTTGCATCTCCTTTCGACCAAGCATTAGTTACAGGGTCAGGAGGGTCATCAGTTACATAGGTCCATACTTCTCTAGAGGTCAAAAGCGCCTCCACCCGAAAAGACCATAAACTATAGTTCTCATCTGTTAGCTGTGGGAAGACCAGAGCCTTCTCAGCTTCAGGAACCCGGTCAACCATTCTGGATATCTTCCAGACCCACAAAAACTACGCTAACAGGAGAAGGAGTTTTCAAACCTTTCTCAGAGTCCAAAAATATGCAGTCATCCACTCAGCAGCTGGGCCCATAACCAAAGATGTTGGCTTTTTGCAGTATAGTAACGCTGCAGAGAGCTTGCTGGGGAGACCATGTATTAAAAAGAAAGGACTCAAAAAGTACTTAAAGAAGGTTTTAATAAGAAAAACAAAAACTCCATTTACACTAAATATATTAACAAACAAACATGACCCAACCACCAACCCATCCCCCAGGGTAATGGGAGAGCTAGGTGCTGCTCCTTATATACTACACACAGATGCTGACACACCTTAATCAAATACAACTCAGCAGCACCTGCTATGTTTTACAGCTGTAAAGCTGGGTCTCGTTATCTTGCTCTGGCCCTTGCTCTGGCCCCTTAAAGACATACACATGGAGTGGAACAATGATGAACCTTTACATTTAAAGAAACCATTCAACAGTCTGATGTGAATCACGCAAGGGCAGCTACATGATACTTCCTGCAGAGTATAATTGGCATGATGTTTACTGACTTTTGAAAGAATGAGTTTAATGGATGTGGCATTATGTAAGCACATTATTCTAGAAGTAATGAGGAAGAGGAAATATGGGAAGTATAGGAACAGGAAGAGAAGAAATTAAACATTAAGGTGAAGTGGTGCAGATATAATTTTAAGGTGAATTTGTTGCATTGATATTCACTTTTCCTCCAGTGTGCTCAAGACTGCACATGTCCTACGGTGCCCAGACAAACCCCTATCAAAGAAATGACAAGTCCTAAAAGTGCATACCCGCACAAAGGCTGCTATATCCCTAAACTCCAGATCAAGTTAAAAAAGCGCCTGTCCTAATACCAAGCGTTGGGACACCAAACTTCTTGCTTGTACAACTATCTACTATAGGTAAAAAGGTAAAGGACCCCTGACAGATAACTCCAGTCCACAGATGACTCTGGGATTGCAGCACTCATCTGGCTTTACTGACCGAGGGAGCAGGCGTTTGTCCACAGACAGTTTTTCTGGGTCATGTGGCCAGCATGACTAAGCTGCTTGTGGCGAAACCAGAGCAGCGCACAGAAACACCATTTACCTTCCCGCCGGAGTGGTACCTATTTATCTACTCGCACTTTTTTGGCGTGCTTTCAAACTTCTAGGTTGGCAGAAGCTGGGACTGAGCAACGGGAGCTCATCCCGTCATGGGGATTCAAACCACCAACCTTCTGATCGGCAAGCCCAAAAGGCTCAGTGGTTTAGACCACAGCGCCACCCGCATCCCTATCTACTATGGGTATTACCCATTTATTCATATTCCATGCTTTCTCTCTTTCCAGTTTCCAATTCAGGGGCTAGCCCTTCTATTAAGCAAACTGAGGGAACTGCCTCAGGCAGGATGCATGTGGGGGCAGCAAAATGGCACCCCCATGGACCACTGTTTGCCTATTCACCCCCTCCACTGGAAACCACAGGAAGGGAGAGTACAGTTGTACCAAGGTCCTGTTTGGGGGTTTCACACATGCATCTTCTTGTCAACTATGAGAACAGAATGCTAGACCATTGACCTGATCCAGCAGGCTTCCTTTCTCATCAGTAAGTACATCTGCAATGCTCCTGTTGCCATCTGCACTGGAATCCATGTAGCAAGAAGTGATGGTATGTAGGGCTGGATGATATATCAACATATCATAGAAAACCAGTTTGAAGTTTATGTTGTGATATCGGTTTCATAATTTTTGACCTGGCAATATATTATGAATCATGGTGTCTCTCTGTGTATTGTGCAAAAATCACAATGCAGGGGAAACCATGAAGCCAGGCAATGCCTCTACATAGCTCCATCCTTATTTCATATAGCCTGATATATCATGATATATCGTGATATATGATGATATATCAGACAGTGTGATAAATTGTTGTTTAGGTGGTGATATATCACACTGTTGAAAACTAGATATTGCCCAGCCCTAGATGTTTGCCTCTATATAATTTAATCCTTATTTCAGACATCATGATATATAGATATACCACAATGTTTAGCTGATGATATATTGTGATGCTGAAAATCAGATATCGCCCAGCCTTAATGGGGAGAGAGGAGTGCGAGTGAAGGCCCTATTCTTTTCTCAAGCAACATCAAAGATAAGCACACTATGTTTCTCTGTATGCATACCTATCTAAGCTTCTGAGATTGTGTTCAGTTCGTCCTGCACCACCCACTTCTCCACATCTCAGGTGGTGACTATGTGTCTTTCAGAATTACCCAATGCACACAAAAAATCAACAGTTTAAGATGTCTGGCTTTCACACAACTTTCATTCCAGAATATGAGGACGAACAACATGAAAACTCATCTCTCTGAAAATCTTTCAATATAGATGTTTGCTGCAGCTAGGATTTCAACAGCCCCAGCAATGGGAAACCTTGAAAATCTACATTTGTTTTTGTGACATAAGATCATATAGACCTTTGGCCTATTGTGGGAGAAAATATGTGTCATGCATATGTGTGTTTCCAAGGTGATGAAGGATCCACAATTCTATTATGTCATCTGGCGGGATTTTATTTCCCATGCTTCAGAAATTGATGCGCAATTTCACCACATCAGCTCAGGAAATATGGATGCCTTGATTTATATTGGTACGTCAACATTTCTTTCTCCTATTATTTATTGTTTGTTTGTTTTGTGTTTGGTGTGATGCAATGCCCTACTTCCACAGTCTGAGGTTGATAATAATGGCAATTTAAATGGGGGGGGTGATGTTGTGTGGCCCTGGAGACACCCCCCCCCAATTGCAATGGCAAAGCAGTTTGTGTGACCACCAACATCTTCTTTGTTAACTGCAGTAAAAATGGGGGGGGGGGTGTCAATTCAGTGTATATAATTTTCTCTCCAGAAGGAACACAGCAAGTAGTTCTGATTCATATTCGAAACCATTAAAAAGCAATGGTCTGTGGATGACTGTTTTGGAAAGCCATATAAATATTTTGTTCCTGGGATTAAAAGCACCATAGCAATCCCAGTCATTGCAGTGGTTGAATTCTCAGTAAAAGTACAGTACAGTGAAAAACAATGAAAGTCTATTGGCTTCTCTTTTCTGTCCTCTCATGGATGGTTTTTGCTCTCCCAGGTAAGATTTCCTTTGATTAACAGGCTATGCCTGGTGTAAAGGATTTACATGACATATTATAGAAATGAGTGGTGCAGAAATATCCTTTGAATCATCATTTCCACAAATAGCAAACTCAAGTAGTTGCAGAAATAGGTCTCTGAAGAAACAAGTTAGTGGTTTATTGTATGTACCTGAATGACCCCATTTGTCAATGGGTTGGCATACGTTCGGAAAAACCTGGACATCTCCTTTTGGAGGAGGGGCAACATGCCCATCCAGGTGGATTTGTACATCTTAGAGGAAATGTCCAGGTTTTTTGGGTGGGTGGCTTGGGCGCAGGATGTTCTGCACATCTCAGCTGCTGCCAGCCTGAGCCGAGGAAAGAGGTGCACAAGCTAGGTGGTGGTGGCCCCACTCACCTGAGTGCCTTTTTCACCAGCTCAGGCTGGCAGCAGCTCAGGCTGCCCTCTTTTTTGCTCTTTGAGATATGGCAACCCTAATTTATCAGTCAAAATATGGGCAGAACTTTTGATAATCATCATCATCATCATCATAAAAATACTCTTTATTAATTTTGCACATAACTTCTGAAAACAACTAAACAAACACAACAGGGGAGAAATGGTTAATTACATTTTGTAGGACAGTACAGTGGTACCTCGGGTTACATACGTTTCAGGTTACAGACTCCGCAAACCAAGAAATAGTACCTCGGGTTAAGAACTTTGCTTCAGAATGAGAACAGAAATTGTGCTCCGGCGGTGCGGCAGCAGCAGGAGGCCCCATTAGCTAAAGTGGTGCTTCTGCTTAAGAACAGTTTCAGATTAAGAACGGACCTCCGGAACGAATTAAGTACCTAACCCGAGGTACCACTGTAAATATAAATGATATAAACTACTAGTGCATCTTATACTCCACAAAAGGAAAGCAAACCTTGGAAATAAGCTGAAAATGCGTTAAAAATAATAATACAAAACTCTACAATTCATACCATTTTCACTTACACCATACTTATTCCAGGAGAAGTAATAGAAGTGCTTTAAAACACTCCCCCCCCTCACTGCCTAACAATAACTCGAGAGGGGAGAAGTTAAGGCTGCGCACCAGATTCAACCAAATCGCAAATTCAGAGGAATCCATTTTCTCACCAAGCTAGGCCACAGTCAATCCGCATGACAAATAATCCAGGTAGCCAAGAAACAGGACTCTACTTTGTGACATCAGAGCAGCATGAGAGAGAGAATGGTCTTCACGTAAGACATTCCATCTTCATCACCCCCACTCCATTTAATTCCTGAGCTACTGGAACAATGTCAAATGTTTGCTTGTTTATTTTATTTTTACTTTTTTTAAAAGACACCTCTACAAATACAATATAGGTACAAATTTTTGATTCAGATATTTTTTTCATCTCAGAACTTGAACTGGAGGAGGTGAGCTACTATGCTGCTGAGATTTCTTAGCTGAGAAATACAAGTCTTGGGGGTGGGGAGACCAGAAATTCTTTACTCAAATCACCAGGAGAAGACGGTGACACCTAAATTCTTATCTGGGGTGAATTTTAAGCCAGACAAGTGAGGAACGCAACTCCCCACCTGCCTCCCAAAGTAGAACTCCTCAATTATTTGTACACACACACACACACACACACAAACAAACAAACACACACGACCAGATTTAGGTTTGATGAGGCCCTAAGCTACTGAAGATAACGGGGCCCTTTATATGTCCAGCTGTCCTTTGTCAACAACAAATTGTCACTGTTTTTTTGTGTTGAATATATGCTATATGGTCGTTTATGGACCTAATAAGTATCTAAAGCCATTTGCACATGTTGCCATGCAATCAGTCCATGCAGAATGTAGGCACCCTATACAGTGGTACCTCTTAATTCATTCTGGAGGTCCGTTCTTAACCTGAAACTGTTCTCAACCTGAGGTACCACTTTAGCTAATGGGGCCTCCCGCTGTTGCTGCAAAATTTCTGTGCTCATCCTGAAGCAAAGTTCTTAACCTGAGGTACTATTTCTGGGTTAGCGGAGTCTGTAACCTGAAGTGTCTGTAACCTGAAGCATCTGTAACCAGAGGTACCACAGTATATAGAAAGGAGCAAACCAGTGATATTTCAGGGAGCAGGCTAGCAGGCAAGGTCCATTACTTACATCATAGGAGCCTACACAACACAAAACACTGTTGCTGTATGTAGGTTTTATTTCATTTGTTTTTTATCTTATATTTTGGAAATGTACATCCAGTTTTTTTCTTTAATTTTGTGGGGGGGGGCCAAGAGCATAGGGCCCTAAACTATAGCTTGTTTAGCTTATATGTAAATACAGCACTGCACACACACACACACACACACACACACACACACACTCCGTTCCATGCTGCCTACCTAAGCTGGGCTTTCTGACAGTGGCCAGTGGAACTAATGAAGGAAAGAAGGCCGTAGACGCACAACCTAAGAGTATGCAAGATAGCAAGGGGGCAAAGAAACATCCTTTCCATCTTCACAGGTGACATCAGGCAGGAAGCAGAATCACCCAGGAAAGGAGGGATGTGGTGGTGCTGGGTGGATGAACTTTGGTACCTGGGAATAGTAATGGTGATCAGAGAGAACACATATGGGAAGGACCACATATGGGAAGGACCAAGTGCAATACTTTACATCAATGACAGAGTCTGCTTGGCTTACAGAAAGTCCCTGGTTTAGTTTGAAATGCTCTCCATCTGAAATCCTGGCATGTCACTCCCAGTCGGTGTAGACAACATGGAGTTAGCAGGACCAATGGTCTGAGTTGGTATAAGGCAGCTTTCTGTGTTTTCCCAGTTTGACTTACATTCCTTTGTATAAAACAAGCCCGAAGGAGGCCCCCAACACACTCACAGGTCCTTGTATGATCAGTGGAAATAGTTGGTCCTGTCAAATATTAACCACTCTCAATTCCAACCTGATAATTGCCACCTGCCCAGATATTAACTTGTTTGAATTAATTTTAAGATGTACAGTGGTACCTCAGGTTAAGTACTTAATTCGTTCTGCAGGTCTATTCTTAACCTGAAACTGTTCTTAACCTAAAGCACCACTTAAGCTAATGGGGCCTCCTGCTGCCGCCACACTGCCACTGCACGATTTCTGTTCTCATCCTGAAGCAAAGTTCTTAACCTGTGGTAATATTTCTGGGTTAGCAGAATCTGTAACCTGAAGTGCATGTAACCCGAAGTACCACTGTATTTTAGTTAACTGATGTCTGTTTTTATGCATATTGTGTTGTTTCTATGATGTTAGCCGCTCTGAGCCTGGCCTTGGCCGGGGAGGGTGGGATACAAATAAAATTATTATTATTATTATTATTATTATTATTATTATTAGGTCCCAAATTAAAGAAGGGGGAGAAAATTTATTCGGTTTGCATTTAAAGGCGAACTTCTCTCCAGTTCACAATTTCCGGTTTCTTCTTGGCATATTATTGCTTTTTGCAGGACTATGGCCATTGGTGGCCATTGTGCCCTGTGAGTGTTGGGCCCATGGGAGTCTTTCGACTTCTCATATTTGCTCTTTCATGGATGAATCTTGCTGCTGAAGGTAAGGTGTGTGCTTCTGTTTCTCTTTGTAGTTATTAATGTTAATGAACCTAAAGATATTGAAAAATGGATTATTTCTTTTTAAAGATATTTTCTCTCTCTCCTTTTTTTCTTTTTTTCTACTTTTTTAAATGTCTGCTTTTTTGGTATTTTTTATCACACTGTTTTTCTTTTGTGTAAAATCTCAATAAATATTTTATTTATGAAATGTCTGGCTGCTTGAACTGAGGTTCCCGCTGGGCTGAGTTACCATGGAGCCCTGAATGAAAATGAATATTGCTGGTCGTCTTTGATGTGTGAAATATTGATTAATGTAGTGCTGTTTTGTAAGGTCAAAATCCCAAATGATGAAATCCCAAATTACCACTACCACATCATTATTTTTTTTTACATGGTCATTAACAACTTCTTCTTCTTTCCTCTCTCCCTCTCTCTTTCTGCATTGGCAACTTGCATGGATAACCCATTTGATCCAAACCTCTCACGTGACCTACTCATGTGCTGGCTCGATAAAGGATTATGCTACAAGCATACCTGCCCTTTACTTTCTAGGACTACTGCACCATGCGGCAAACGTGCAGTTTGCTGCACAAGGTAGACAACTCTTCAATATTATTCTTGCAGGTTTGGAAATGCTTGCCACTATTCTTTTTAGTGGTCATATATTCCCAGCAATGTCCATGTAGTGCTTCCCTGTGATGAGTGCCTCTTTGAACATAGCTGAACTCTTTAATTTTCCCCTGTAGGGGGAAAAATCGGCTCTAAGATTTGGAGAGGGATTGGTGTTTGTGGGTCTATATAACATTTGAAATACAGGTAGGCCATTGACAGTCCAATCTCACCTGCCCCCAGGTTTTAAAACACTCCCCTTTTATAGGGATCTGTCCTAGATTTGGCCTGGAGAGAATTGGGCAGATTTGAGTTTCAGCCAAATTGAGTGAAGCAGTGGCATAGGTAGCCGCTTGGGTGCCCAGGGCAGCACACAAGTCCTGCAGCCGGGGGTGGAACGAGCCACTCATGGGGGCGCGGCAAGCTGCCCATGGGGGCAGGGTGAGCCAAGGCAGGGCACGCTGCATGGAGCCTCGCCACCGCCTCCCCCTCAGCTGTAGGCTGAGGCGGTGGGCAGACGCTGTCGGGATTCACAGAATGCTGTGTGAGCTAGTGAGTCTGCAGGCTTGAGTTTGCTAGCTGATGCAACTGGCTGATGCAATCAGCCTGCAATACTTTCTAGGCCGAATCGCCTCCCCACACCATGTCCGCATGTGTCTAAACCTGCAGAGTGTTGCTTTGCAAGTGCATTCATGAGCTGGTGAGTGGAGGGTTTGAGCCTGCAGGGTGCTGGTTTGCAAAGGGATTCCAATCTTCCTGGGATCTGCTTCCCTAGCACATTCCCTGAAGGGAACAGGCTGGTGAAACAGACTCCTGCAGCCTTCCTTCCTGATTCCCTGACCGTCAGAATTCCTGCTCCGTGATTGCAGTCATGGGGTTGTTGTCTTTCACATGATGGTGTATGTTTTGACTCCACAGAATGGGAAGTGACAGAGACAGGCTGTTTGTGTTACTGTGTTCTGTGAAGTGGGACTATTGTCCTTTGTTCTTTCTCTTTGCTGTCTGATGCTAGAGAGAGAGAGAGGGAGCCATGTTGCAGTGCTCCCTGTGTAGATTAGCCAAAATGCTGAGTTGCGGAGGTCTGTTATGCAAGCTGCGCAAACTCTGCGGATCCCTAAGTGTGCCGGTTTCTGTTGGCTTCAGTCGCTGTGATGTCCGGGCTGAAGAAAGCTAATGAAGTTCCTGAATGATTGACCAGGAGGGAGAGAACATGGCAGTCGGGCATGTGTCTCTGCCAGGGTCTTACTCAAGTGTAGGACCAGCTCCTGACACTAACTGCCCCAGACCATACTGGGCTGCCTGACACAGTGATCTGGGAGTGTCTTCACCCCAGGGGCATAGGAAGGGGGGTGCGGTGGGTGCAGGCCGCTCTGGGTGTCATCACTGAGGGGGTGACAAAATGGCCAGAATATGTGTTTTTTAAAAAATAACTCCCTGCAGGAGCACTCTCCCCTCGAGTGATTTCCAGAAACCAGAAGCATTTCTTCCTCCAACGTTGCAGGCAGAGCACAGCCTTTATGGCTAGTAGCCTTTGACAGGCCTCTCCTCCATGAATCTGCATAATCCAGCATCTTTTAAAAGCCCTAATTAAGCATTAACCTGACTCCCAATTTGATTCAGGACTGGAACCAGGGAAGCGGGCTAGGCAGAGCCCTACACTTTTGTACTTGGAATGTTCAAGGGCAGCGTTACAGTCATGGCCTCTGGCCTCCACTCCTGAATGATTGTCAGGCTTGAAGCTTATAATTCTCAGGTGTTTTTGCTTGGAGTATTTGTCACCCCCTTCATCTGGCTAGTTATCATACACATTCTGCTCAACGAAATGAGGCAATAGATGTTTTATTGTGTTTTGAATATCTTGTTGGAACCCACCCAGAGTGGCTGAGGAGACCTGGCCAGATTGGTGGGGTATAAATAATAAATTGTTATTATTATTATTATTATTATTATTATTATTATTATTATTATTATCAAGAGTTTAATGCCCAAGAATATTTTCAACAGCCTATTTCCCCCTTGATATGTTCATGGATAATATAACTCACACAGGCCATCATTCTGACTTTCTCTTTCTTTCTTTCTTTCTTTCTTTCTTTCTTTCTTTCTTTCTTTCTTTCGCATTGTAACAAATATGTGGCTGTGTGGATTTGGTAAAGGTTTTTGCTCAATGTGGTACTGCCCTTTCAAGCACTTTCAGTTTGGAATATGTGGCAGAGGAAGCCCATGCTGTGTGAAGTCCATTCCAGGAAAGTAGGCCAATCTCTCCAGGGTAAGTCCAGAGAAATGTTCATAACTATCCTTTCCAACTCCCATCTAAGTGCATTGCCAGGAGAGGTAGTGGTGGCCACCAACACAGATGGCATAGACAAATTCATGGAGGGTAAGGTTATCAAGTGTCTACTCATCCAGCAGGGCTCTTTCTAGATTGTTGTTGTTTAGTCATTTAGTCGTGTCTGACTCTTCACGACCCCATGGACCAGAGCACGCCAGGCACTCCTGTCTTCCACTGCCTCCTACAGTTTGGTCAGCTTCGAGAACACTATCCAACCATCTCATCCTCTGTCGTCCCCTTTTCCTTGTGCCCTCAAGCCTTCCCAAACCAGGGTCTTTTCCAAGGAGTCTTCTCTTCTCATGAGGTGGCCAAAGTATTGGAGCCTCAGCTTCAGGATCTGTCCTTCCAGTGAGCACTTAGGGCTGATTTCCTTAAGAATGAATAGGTTTGATCTTCTTGCAGTCCATGGGACTCTCAAGAGTCTCCTCCAGCACCATAATTCAAAAGCATCCATTCTTTGACTATCAGTCTTCTTTATGGTCCATCTATCACTTCCATACATCTCTACTGGGAAAACCATAACTATAGCTTTAACTATACGGACCTTTGTTGGCAAGGTGATGTCTCTGCTTTTTAAGATGCAGCCAAGTGAGAGCTGGACCATAAATAAGGCTGATCGCCGGAGAATGGATGCTTTTGAATTATGGTGCTGGAGGAGACTTTTGAGAGTCCCATAGACTGCAAGAAGATCAAACCTATTCATTCTTAAGGAAATCAGCCCTGAGGTCTGAGTCCTAGATTGTATTGTTTCCTAATTCTGATTACTATGGCACAGAATAATTTCCTTCATTTTGCATTTTTTAAGTGAAAAGTTTTTATTTGCTTCTCACAGATTGGAATGCAATTATAGTGATATTTTTTCTCTCCAGATTTTACACTCCTCTGAATTTTATTATGGATTTATTGATTCAAAATATGCACCAAAATGCATTCAACGATGTGTATTTTAGCATAAAATGTACTTTATTTAGATAGTTTATGGTGGTGAACCTAGTTCTAGTCAAAGGGCTGGCTGTTTTCCTTTCTGGACAAACTTCCAGGGGCTACTAGCCAATGGAGTCCAGAAGCAAACATGGGTATGAGCAGAGGCAAAGGATGATGGAACAGATTATTATTCCTAGAGGGCTGCATTTGGATCCTGGGCCTGAGGGTTCCCCATCTCTGGTGTATTTTGTGACAAAGTATTTGCTTCAATATACATTTTCAACCATTTTCTAGCCCAATTCCCTGCAATGCAGGAATCTCAACTAAAGCATCCATGATACATGGATTTCCTACATTGCAATAGGAAAAATTGCTTGAAAAAATATGTATATCAGACAAATGCAAATACCAAAATAAAAATAAGAACATATATTGAGAGGGGAAGACATTACAAATGGATGTAGGAATGAGGTGACCTGAATTTAAGATGGGGAAAAACCAGAAACGAAGAGAAGCCGTTATAGACAGATTCTTCAGCATTTTAGTGCAAATCTTTTCTAGTAAACACATTTTATATGCATCTTTGCCTAAAGCATACATTTTTGCAAGCAGTTTCTCCTAATATGCATGCTATTTTCACTAAAATATGCATATTCATGCACACTTTTCTCCAATACATACATTTTTGTAAACCATATTTGGCTGAAAAACTGCATCAGAATATTCAAAAAATTTCAAGCAAAGGTGGTGTTTCATTTCTTACGTCACTTCAGAAAGTGTGGATTGGATCATTATATCTTTAAATGGAAAATGAGTCAAATTTCCCCTCCTAACCAGCCTCACCTAACCCATTATATTCTTTAATAGGGTGACCAGAATGCTGCAGGTGTAACCAGTCGACAGCAGAGTTTATTAGGACTCCAGTGCTGAAGTCGGAAAAGTCTCAATAAAGAGAATTATGGGTGACATCAGCAGGTTTTGATGAAAAATAAAAGAGACAGCAAACCATCTGGGATCAAAATAGTGTAAAAGAAACAGCAAAGATGAGACTCAGCCATGCTATGGCTTAGAAGAATTTGTCCCATTTGGTCAAATCATATTTTGAAGCAAATGGAGACCTGAATATCTTGAGGTGTGTGTGTGTGTCTAGAGCCTTCTCTGATTCATGTACTCTCCATCAATTTGCTAGGACTCCCAAGGAATCTTGCCACCAGGAATTCATATCTTCAGTTATCCATTTCATTACTGACACAATCAATCAACCAATAAACGATTTTGATGTGAAATTGCTTTGCTGAAATGTTTGTGCATCTACTTCATTGGGTGGTTATCTAAAGTGACATTATTTAGATGTTTGGAGATACGGAACACATATCACCACTTGATTTTGCAGGTCAACAGTGTTGAATGCACCCATGCACAATACTATCTAGAAATTACCATTGCAAGGAAGAAGAAAGCTTGCAAGAAAAGAATAGTCCACCCTATGCGTGGTGTAGTTGTTAAGAGTGGTAGATTCGTAATCTGGGGAACCGGGTTCACACCTCCGCTCCTCCACATGCAGCTGCTGGGTGACCTTGGGCTAGTTACACTTCTCTGAAATCTCTCAGCCCCACTCACCTCGCAGAGTGTCTGTTGTGGGGGAGGAAGGGAAAGGAGAATGTTAGCCACTTTGAGACTCCTTCGGGTAGTGATAAAGCGGGATATCAAATCCAAACTCTTCCTCTTCTTCCTATGTATGGGATGAGTATATTTTATTGTGTCTGAATAAAGTCCTGGAACTTGTTTTGTGAGTGCAGCTGCAAAGTTTTAAAATGATAAAGGACAATGATCAAAATAAAAATGGGAACCCCCCCCCCTTGAGATGGTACTAACAACGGATCAGATATGGAACACATCACCTGGCTATGGCTAAACATCTTCCTCCAGCATCAAACACCAGCAGCTAAACTACCCCTACAACATTTCCCTGTATCCCTGCTTTTGAGCAGTGGTATAGCATGGGTTGCAAGTGTCCAGAGCCACAGGGACACTCAAGAGAGCCTCATCCAACGGAGCCATTCTTATGTTCACATGTGCTATAGGCATTCGGGGGAGGGAGAGCTATTTGTTGAGATAAAACACAAGTTTCATATGCTCTATGTCCCAATAACACGGCTGTGTCCCATGTGTTTACATGAGCCTCTGAGATGAAAAGCACTCAGTAGGGATTGGCCCCCTCCCCTGAATTCACAGAGACCTATTTTGGGATAACTTGTTTGCAGCTGTCCTGACAGAGCATACATTTTGTATTTTTGAACGTTCTGTAGGCATCAAAGATGTCCATGAAGTCCAACATCAGGCACTACCCACCTCATTCCATCTCACTGTTGAACGTCCTGTGACAAAAGTTGTCCAAGCGAATAATCTGTACTCAGTATTATCCTTGCTGTGTGTTCGTCATTGCTTTCCACTGTGTGCCATTAAAAACTCTGTGTGAAGTCCCACAGAAACAGTTTATGTACAATTCTCTACCATAACCAAACACACACACACACACACACACACACACACACACACACACACTGCATTTATTTGTGTCTAGGCATTACCCCCCCCCCAGAAGAAACCAAGAAGGAAGATAGCAAGTATTTTATTTAATTTTTGATCAGATTCAGCAAATAACCTGGTTTGCCACAGTGGTTGAATTCTCAGTAAAACAACCATGCAAGCCTTTTGGGTTATCCCTCTTTTTGTTTTACGGACACTGTTGACTTCTCCAGGTATGTTTTTATATGTCTGTGTGTGTGTGTGTGTGTGTGTGTGTGTGTGTGTATTCACATTATTAATTATCAGGGCAAGGCATCTCTCTAGAATGCTTGCATAGCAAGCCAGCTGAAGCCGGAGACCCAACAGAAAACACTGGTTTTCTAGACAACCTGCCAACCAACCACTCCTTTTGCCATTTATCACAATTATTTCAGACATGCTAAGAAAAATAATTTGTTGAAGATTCTGACATGAATTGACCTGAACTGTACCTCCTGAACTAATGTTATCCTTTAGATTTTGCATTTCTCTGAACATTGCAATGCAGTTCTTAGCTAAAAAAAAGAGAGTACCAGAAAATATAAATGCATATTTTTACCTTAGGCATCAACTATATTGCATTCTGTGTTTTGTGTGTGTAAGATATATTTTCAACAACCATTGAAAACCTTCCTTTTTCTATAACTCTCTTAAATGGATATTTTTTATCCCAGTCTACATTTGTACTGGATTTAGGATTATTTTTGTATGTGCTTTTAATCTTAAATCACCTGGAGATGTTTTAAGGGAAACAATTTATAAAGGAGATGGTATAATAGTGGTGATGAGGAGGATTGGTAGTAATGCTAGCACATATTCCACCCTTTGCAATCTCATCCAGAGGGTGCATTTGGTGTGAAGATTTTGTCTATTTCAGAATGTGGGTCCAGGGGAAAGGGAAGGTGTTAAAACCTTCTGTTGTGGTGTGCTAAAATTGCTCTTTCCCATTCACTGCTGCTGCACCACAACCACCCCACTGGCCAACCACCTTCCTAGGCTGTTGAGACTGAGAAGCAGCATACATAAACTGATTTGTATTGAAATGTGTATTATGCACATTCCTCTTCCGTTCCTAATCTAACCTTCTGTCAGCCAAGTGCATGTTTATACACTGGTGGGGATTCTACAGTAAGAGAATCTATATGGAAAAGACCAGGTATTAAATGATGGTGTCGGTGACGATAACGTTGATTGGTAAAATGATGCAGAAAGCTTACAGCTGATAAAACTGCTGTCTGCTGTGCCATTTTTCAAGCTCTATCTGGCATCAAATGAGGAACCAGGTCATGTGTTGTATATGGATTATGATGCTAAGAAGAGTTGGAAACTTTTGAGAAATACTGAAATCTCAGCTCTCATATTCCTTTCTTTCTTTCCTTCCTTCCTTCCTTCCTTCCTTCCTTCCTTCCTTCCTTCCTTCCTTCCTTCCTTCCTTAGGGCTTTCTGCTCTAAGGGACCTTGATGAGATCTCATGTTTATATATTAAGAATACTGACTGTCAAAAACACTGTCCATTGTATGCGCTGAACCTTGGATCATGTTCTGAAGGGAAGAAGTGTTGTAAAAGGTAAGCAGAATTTGCCACAATGATCCTTGCAGGGCCATCAAGCATGTTCATGTTCCGAGGAGTTGTGGTTGATGGCTCTGCATTTGAGAGCTCCTGTACTCTGTGAAGGGAAATGCTTGTCCTTTCAGACGGCAAATACAACATATGTGAAAGTAAAGAAGGTAAGTCTAGCCAGTCAGCTGTGCTGGATGCATAAATTCACATGTAAAGTACCAAAAAGGGGTGGCACATCTGGTTTTGCTGCTTAAGGCGAAACAGGAAGTGTTGCTTTGCCCTGCCACTGCTGCTGCCAGTACCGCCACATGCCCTGCCACATCCACCACTGGCAAAGAAATGACAGCATAATATCACTGAAATGGGGTGAAATTTAGCCTATAATGGATGTGATCTTGCCCAAAATTGGTGCCAATGTCAGCCACACTTCTCCACTACTGACGCCGGAGGTGAGGCAGGCTGGGCACCCATTGGCATGCGACCTGGAGGTGGGGAGGGTGTTCTGATGCCTGAAGCAGCAGCTTCACCCTGCCTAATGGCTGGGCCATCTTTGAGCACCAACATGCAAAGTTTATAACAATATTCAGTGCTTTTTTCTTTAAAAAAAATGTTTAGGGGTACTCTCATTTTCCTACTTATATTGAAATACTGCCCCTCAATGAGGCCAAACTTACAAAATGTTTAGGGGTATGCGTACCCCTGTGTCCCCTCAGAAGAAAAGCACTGACAATATTATCATTTACAGTAGGTGATCTGAAATGTGGCTACATGACAAAATTCGGCTTTCTTAGCTTTCTCTTGGGTTTCTTAACTTTTTGTTGACTTTGTGCTTTCAACCACCCCAAAACTACACATTATTGGAAAGTCTGCATTATAATGCATGCATCGGGGGAAATAACATACGAAAATGTTTTGCGAAAATTGGAATATTGGGCAAAATTAATTCAATATATGTGCATATTAGGAGAAACGTTAGTTCCCCCTAAGCTCAAAAGCGTTAGTGAATTTTGTTGACTACGTTGAGTTTTTTTTAAAAAAAAGTATCCCAAACATGCAGAAACATGACAAAGTGAACATAAGATTAGAAGGATGAGAAACTTTCCCTTAGGTATGGACTGTGATCTTAAAGTTATAGACTATCAATATGCTCTGATTTCATATTCAATTATTCAGTCATTCTATATATTATACGTGTGCACCAGCCACAAAGTTCATCTTGTATCTGCAGAACTGGGGAACAATCTGACTGATACATTTTAGGTTAACTTGTTTTCTCTTACTTTTATTGATAATCTTAATGCAAAGCTTTTGTTTTCTAAACTGCTTTGAGGTTATTACAATTAAGTAATATATATCATATATTTTGTCATATATCAGCAGTTGAGCTGAACAGAGGACAGCTAAGCAGTTAGCAAGGCTAGCATTTCCTGACTTGAGCCTGTTTTGATCACGATTTTTCCTTTCTTTCTTTTAGCATGATAAATCACATGTTTTCATGTAAGTCAAATGGCGGCTATTGCCTGGTGTGGCATTGTCTTGATAATTACAAGAAAATTGGGGTGTGTGGCAGAGGAAGTCCATGCTGCTTAAGGTAGGCAAAATTCCCTTAAGCCAACCTCAAATGTGGTTGCCATTATTTGCCCCAAACACAGAGACAGAAAGCAGGGCAAGACACAGCCATATATGGCTCAATGAGCACGTTGACAACCTGGAACAGGGAAATAGCTGGCTGCCTTTTCCTCTGTCTGCTTGATAGGCTACTTGCTCTGACTGAGCTCAGGCTCAGGGGATTGCTTGACCAGGCACAACAGCCCCAGCCCCCAGGGATCATAAGAAAAGATTCTGACAACATTATGGAATTAAAAATTGGGCCACAACTTTATTAGACTTCTGAATGTAGGAAGATCTTGGCTTAGGCCATGGGCGTGTATCCCTCCCAACTCCCCCAAGTGGGGGAACTGGGGAACATCAGGGTAAATGGGATATGGGGGTGCTCTGCGAGACGTAAATGTAGCAGGCAGCCAAGGCCATATCCCCGCACGCAGGTTAGTTCACTGACAACCTTTCAGTGTATGGCCAGTGACACCCATTATATAACCCCTTTAAGAGAGGACCCTAGCGTGAGTGAAGGAAGGATAACACTTAACAAATGTTTCCTTATCTATTATCCTAAACATCCCCACAAAATGCTTCAACAGAATTCTCTGAATGTTTGATGTGAGTACATCTTGTTTCTTTTTAAAGAAAAGACTCCTCATCTTTGAGCAAGTAGCTGAAGATGAACAGTTCTGAGAAAGGGTATCTGAAGAAGTGTGCATGCACACGAAAGCTTATACCAAGGACAAACTTAGTTGGTCTCTAAGGTGTTACTGGACATTATATATATGAGTCCCTCAGTCTGATGGCAAGTGATATGTGTCAGGAGCTCACCCTACACTTGAGTAGGACCCTGGTAGAGACACATGCTCGGCTTGCATGTTCCCTCCCTCCTGGTCAATTGTTCCGGAGCTTCAAAAGCTTTCTTCAGCCTGAACATCACAGTGACCGATGCCAACAGACATCGGCACACTCAGGGATCCGCAGAGTTTGTGCAGCTTGCGTGACAGACCTCAGCAACTCAGCATTTTGGCTAATCTACTTTATTTACATATAAACACACACGGAGCACTGCAACATGGCTCCCTCTCTCTCTAGCATCAGACAGCAAAGAGAATGAACAAAGGACAATAATAACACTTCACGGAACACAGTAACACAAACATCCTGTTTCCGTCACTTCCCACTCTGTGGAGTCAAAACATACACCGTCATGTGATAGAGAAAAATCCCATGATTGCAATCATGGAGCAGGAATTCTAACGATATAATCATGGTCTTCTTACCAGGCTGCAATCCTGGGCAAGAGACAACAGCCATTTCACCATTCTCTCCTGGAGGAGAAACTTGCTGATCATTTGCCATAGGGTAGGACTTTGTATAGAGCCCTTGGTTGCAAACATGAGTTCACCAGATGTCTTTGAAGACATCTTGTTGCCTCCCTCTGCCTTTAGGGTTCTTTTTCTAACTTATGGTGGGGGGAAGCATGCAATTTCCTCAGCACCTTTAGCTTTTGATTACTTTTTTTGTTATTTGAGCTCCAAAAGCAGTATTGCATCAATGAGAAAAATTCTAAAGGTGGGCATCAACAGTGCTATGAATTTGTTGTTAAATTACACATTGTTGCATGAGCGACTCATTTCTTTCTTTCTTTTGCAGGCAGTACTAAGTTTGGGGTTCGTCTTCTGCTTAATATACAATCTCTTTATCAAAGGGGAACATCAGTAGAAATACATACCCTGAATCTCCCATTATATAGAGCTTGGTGCTGCTGACCACTGAAATAAATACACGGTGATTTGAAACTGCATTGTAAAAATGTGTGTGAATTGATTTTTTTGGGGGTGGAGAATACTTATTTAAAGTCCACTCACTGAGTTGATTAGTTATGTCTCTGCAGTGCCTCTGCACTATCCATTGGCTCCCTTCTGTGCCTGTAAAAGTTGTGAAGCAGGCAAGGGCAAATACAAGATGGAGCATCAAAGGTGTTCCCAAAACTGGAAAGGATTTCCTTCTCTGGCAGGGCTGCCAGCAGATCACTTCATAGTCCAGTAGCTCACTGAACTGAAAGTAAAACCACTTTTCTTATAGACAATATGCACATTTAACAGAATGCACACACAGGAATTTTTAGCGGTACATCATCTCCTTTATTTGACACATTATGCACTGGTTTTCCAAAGATGTGTAACAAATCCTGCAATCAACAATGTAGGATCTCAGTCCCATGGTAACATATTCTGAAGGCTAAAGAGTAGTGGATCATCATGTACATGAGAACATAATAGTTGATGAGGTGCCAAATTCAGTTTCCGTAGTTCCTATAGGAAGATAACAGATTTTTATTTTCAGGGACATCCCTCGCACGGCATTTGCAAGAAGCAGAAAGCACAGTCTACCAGAGAATATTCATGCAGATTTTCAAGGACAAAAATAGTACTTCTGCATGAAAGAACTTATAGATATCACCATAACACAAGCTGGTGAATGTCATTATCTCCTTCAGCCTCCTCTCTTCCCCGAAACAATAACCCAGGAAGCGAAGAAGAGGCTGGGAAGGCAGTATGGATGCCTCTCAAACTTTTCCTTGAACCATCTTTTGGCTGTAATGTGCACTGATTAATTTTCATGGGTCTGGGGGATTTCCTTATTGTTCCAGAGCTGAGCCTTGAGAAAACTCATTCTTACCTGCAGGCAGTAAAAGACCTTGACATATCAAATTTCAGTGGCACTCTGTGTGATGCCAAAAAGTGGGAACCCCCCACAACTCTCACCTTCTATTGGATGCATTAGTGGTAGTGTATGCTGTGGCACCCCATGACCTCTGTGCCCAGCGTGACCACACCGGTTGCATTACCTGAGAGCCTCTTCTGCTGCCGAATTGAACCCCAACTAAGCAAAATCCCCCTTCAGATTTTCTGTCAGCACTCTGCCCCAATTAAACATGTATTTGCATTTTCAAATCGCCATTTTTCAGTGTCTGTGTATGACAAAGCACTCCCCACAAAAAGTTACTCTTCTGCTTCACATTGTTGTACAGTGGTATCTCGGGTCACAGACGCTTCAGGTTACAGACGCTTCAGGTTACAGACTCTGCTAACCCAGAAATAGTACCTGGGGTTAAGAACTTTGCTTCAGGATGAGAACAGAAATCGCACGGCGGTGACAGCGGGAGGCCCCATTAGCTAAAGTGGTACCTCAGGTTAAGAACAGTTCAGGTTAAGAACGGACCTCCAGAATGAATTAAGTTCTTAACCCGAGGTACCACTGTACTCAGGTTTCAGAGCCATTCTCTAGTTTTCACCAACGAACAGGTACCAGCTCCTTATGCAGAAAACAAACTGTGTACAGTCGTACCTCGGGTTGAATGTGCTTCAGGTTGAGCGTTTTCAAGTTACACTCCGCGGCAACCCAGAAGTAAAGGAGCGCGTTACTTCCGTCTTTTGCCACTCGCACATGCGCAGACACTCAAAATTACATCATGCTCATGCGCAGAAGCGGCAAAATGTGACCCGCACATGCGCAGACACACAGTCGCATCTTACATTCTATTCAGGATGCAAACGGGGCTCCGGAACAGATCCCGTTGACATCCAGAGGTACCACTGTATTCCAGAAGCAAAACTACTGGGGCCTGTGATGTTCCAGTGTACTGTATATGTAAATTTGAAAATTTGAAAATGCAAACACATTTTTAATTGGGGCAGAGTGGATTTAAAAAGCAAACAAACAAACTGGGAAACTTTACCCTGAACAGCAGAAGATCCAGGTGTCACACTTTCCAATTTCCATGGGTCCAATAGTGCATGGGCCTTCCTGGCACCAACCTTCAGCGGCTTCGCACGCTTCATGAGTTTCTATAAAACCGGTTTGACCTCCAAACAGAAAGAGAAAAGGCATTGTAAGCCACTCATTCATGGGTGCACCTTTTTAATATCTTCAGAAGTGAGAGCTGGACCATAAAGAAAGCTGATCACCGAAGTATCAATGTTTTTGAATTATGGTGCTGGAGGAGACTCTTAAGAGTCCCATGGACTACAAGAAGATCAAACCTATCCATTCTGAAGGAAATCAGCCATGAGTGCTCACTGGAAGGACAGATCCTGAAGCTGAGGATCCAATACTTTGGCCACCACATGAGAAGAGAAGACTCCCTGGAAAAGACCCTGATGTTGGAAAAGATGGAGGGCACAAGGAGAAGGGGACGACAGAGGACGAGATGGTTGGACAGTGTTCTCGAAGCTACCAACATGAGTTTGACCAAACTGCGGGAGGCAGTGGAAGACAGGAGTGCCTGGTGTGCTCTGGTCCATGGGGTCACGAAGAGTCGGACACAACTAAACAACTAAACAACAACAATATTCATTTCTAGGAAAAACACCCCCTCCCATGCAAGACCTTTGTAAAGGAGAAGACTCGAGGTACACACAAATTCACCTTTGCACACACAAAATAACTTCCATATATGAATTAAGCTGCAAACACAATCTCCAAATCCTCAAAAGATTCCGTCTCTGAAATTTTTTACATGTCATTTGGGATGACAGACAAACTAACATCAGTGTACTGGAAGAAGCAAATATCACTACTGTCGAAGCAATGATTCTTCAACATCAACTTTGTTGGACTGTGGTTCAGATGTCTGGTTATCGTCTTCCAAAGCAACTACTCTATTCCCAACTTAAGAATGGTGTCATTCTGGTGGACAACAAAAGAGGTTTAAATACACTCTCAGGGCAAATCTAAAAAAAAAAAAAGTAATATAAACATCAACAACTGGGAATCACTGGCCTGTGAGCACTTTGATTGGAGACTGGCTTCTACCAAAGGCATTGTGGACTTTAATGAAGCACAAACTCAGGATGAAAGGAGAAACAAGCTAAGAGGAAGGCATGTTTGGCAAACTCTCACTGTTATCAATTCCCACCTGGAAACATATGTCGCCACAGTAGAAGAATGTGTGGATCCAGAATAGGCCTCCACAGTCACTTATGGACAGAATTTACAACCATATTTTAAAACATACAGAAGTTAAAATACTAAAACACCTCAACTTTCTAAGCATCCAGGTAGATTTGTCCAAACAAGAATGTTTTCAGCAGCCTCCAAATAAAGTGAAGGTTTCTCCTTGAACCTCTACAATACACTCTCCCATATTCCTGTTCCTCGGACCTGGTCCAGGAAGGTTCCATGGTCGTCCGTATCAAATGCCAACGAGAGATCAAGAAGGAAGAGCATGGTGTCTCTCCCCCTTTCCCTCCCCCTCTCCCTCTTCCATACACATACACACAAAAAGCAGCAGCAGCAGCAGCAACAGCAACAACAATGACAACCAACATCAATTTCATTCTGCAAAGAACAAACAGCCCACTCTCTATGCAAAATAATAGTAGTAGTAGTAGTAGTAGTAGTAGTAGTAATTTTTATTTATACACCACCCTCCCCAGCCAAGACCAGGCTCAGGGCGGCTAACACCAGGTATAAAAACAATTGATTAAAATACAATTTAAAAACAAGATTAAAATACAACATTAAAATGCAGCCTCATTTCAGTAGAAACTCAAATAAAAAACTTTTGGGGGATGAAAACTTCAAATCTTCACCAAGGCCAATTATCCAGACTGGTCCTATGTGGGCCAGAAAAAAGCCAGGGAAGTCCCCAAATAGGAGTTCCATCACAGAAGGAGAAAGGAAAAAGGAAAAAGGAAAGAGGGGATGGGGATCAAGTTGATTCCAAGCCAAAGGCCAGGCGGAACAACTCTGTCTTACTGGCCTTGCGGATAACTGGACAGAACTCTCACATCCAAAATAGCAATATTAAAAGACCAATAGGGGAGGTGGCATTTCAACCTGGCCACCCTAAAGCAAAATAGCTTCCAATAATGGTATGCATACCTTGACATCCTATGCCCTTTAAAAATGTGGTGGGTTTTTTAGGGGGTAGGGGTTATGGGGCTGTTGTTTTAATTTTGATTAGGTATTTTGTGGTTTTATATTTTGATTTTATTCTGTGAACTTCCCTGAGACCTCTGGGTATAGGGCAGTAAATAAATTCAATAAATAATAAAAATAAAAATACCTTGAGAAACAAAGAACATCCCAGAAAGGACAGCAATGTAGTAGTAGATTTTCATGGTTGGGATCTCAAAGAGGACAGGGGGAGGTTTTATGCTACCAAGGTTTTATGTTATTGCAACAGCTGAATCTTTTACTATTTATAAGCCTCTGTGATAATGATAATAATAATTTTATTGTTTATAACCCACCCATCTTGCACTGATGCTCCTAATGTGCTGTGGCAGAAATTCTTGGCCCTTTGCATCAAAGGAGAGCTATTTTTGCATCGCAGCACAAGAACACAAGGTGAACCAGAGAGAGGACACCAAGTACAGTGCAGTACCTGAACACTATCCAATTTGTAGCTTTTGTGGTCTGTCTGTTAGTACAATGAGCACTTTTAGTGTTCTTTGGGAGAGTCAATAAGCATACTGGGAGATGTGCTCCACTGCGTACTTTGACCATAGCTGTCAACGTTTCCCTTTTTTAAAGGGAAATTCCCTTATTCCAAATAGGATTCCTCACAAGAAAAGGGAAAAGTTGACAGCTATGACTTTGACTTTCAGTATCATGCATGCTCCTCGCGCCTCACCCCTCCCCAAAAGAAAACTTGGGTAATTGATTTTCAGAAGGAGAGGGTTAAGGAGGCCACCACATCAGGGCCTGACGGCCAATGGGAAGATGTTCAAAGCATGGTATTATCAGCCTTCTGCTTCCCCTCAAGCTCCCCCATCTTGCTACGCCTTCCCTCCCTCCAATTTGCATTGTGGGGTTTTGCTAGTCACTTTTGTTTAGGGATGTTTTTAATATTGGACAAATCATTGTATTTTAATATTCTGCTGGAAGCCGTCCAGAGTAGCTGGGGAAACCCAGCCAGATGGGCGGGGTATAAATAATAAATTATTAGAATACTAATATTATTACCTGTTAGGAGGGGCTGAATAAGAATATTTGAAAGGCAATTCCCTGACAGGCCACAGGTTCCCTTCTCTTTTTTTGCCAACTTCAAACTGTTGGGATGAATTAGATTAGCATTTGGGAGTGGCGTGATTTGTTTGCTCTTTTGGTGTTGAGTCCAGTTAGGCGAAGATGTTGTGTTGTGGTGGTGACGGCGGCTGGTCTCAGGGTGGATTACAACAACTTAAAGTTCAAAATGCAAAACAGCTTCAACAGAGAACAATCACAGGGGTAGGCTAGGCTCTGAAAACATACATCTCAGGTGTCAAAGGCCGGGGTAAAGAGGTGCAACTTCTGAAAAGTTTTATAGCGAAGAGCCACCTCTATGTGGAGAGAATTCCACATGTTAGCGGCTGTTGCAAAGAAGGCCCTCTCCTGCCCTCCCCCGCAACTTGTTCAGGTTGCAGTACTCAAAACCCATCCAGTACAGATGGGACAGACAGTGCAATGGATGCCTCCAATTGGGGAGCTTGGAGAGAAAGATTAGATATGCTGAGACATTATTGAGCTAAGGGCACCTTGTAGGGATCTGCTAGTGGAACTTTATGATTGGGGGGGGCACGGTTTAAGCCTCAAGTATGTATTTTCACAGCATCTTAAAAAGCAGAGACATCGCCTTGCCAACAAAGGTCCGTATAGTTAAAGCTATGGTTTTCCCAGTAGTGATGTATGGAAGTGAGAGCTGGACCATAAAGTAGGCTGATCACTGAAGAATTGATGCTTTTGAATTATGGTGCTGGAGGAGACTCTTGAGAGTCCCATGGACTGCAAGAAGATCAAACCTATCCATTTGGAAGGAAATCAGCCCTGAGTGCTCACTGGAAGGACAGATCGTGAAGCTGAGGCTCCAAGACTTTGGCCACCACATGAGAAGAGAAGACTCCCTGGAAAAGACCCTGATGTTGGAAAAGATGGAGGGCACAAGGAGAAGGGGACGACAGAGGACGATATGGTTGGACAGTGTTCTTGAAACTACCAGCATGAGTTTGACCAAATTGAAGGAGGCAGTGGAAGACAGGAGTGCCTGGTGTGCTCTGGTCCATGGGGTCACGAAGAGTCAGACACGACTAAACAACTAAACAACAACAATGTATTTTCAGTGAATGCTGGACAGCAGAGCCTAGGTGCACATTCCCAAGGAGGAGTAACTTCTTCCCTGTCCTTCGCTGGGGAAACCCAGTTTGTTGCTGTGTCAGAATCCAAGAAGGGGTGCTTCCCTACCAGAATTAGCTAAACTCCTCACCTGCCTGTATTTTCTGATTTTGGTTGATTTGGTCTGCAGTTCCTCCAAGTTGTTGTATTAATAAATATGACCATTATCCTAACATTTTGCCTCATGAGCCTTCTTTGTGGGTGAGTGTGTCAAAGGGCTTTTGATAAAGTACCTCACCAAGGACTTCCGAGTAAACTTGACACTAATGGGATGAGGGAAGAGGTCATCTTATGGATCACTAGTGTTTAATAAAGAGGAAGCTGAGAGGAGGAGAAAATGAAATGCTCTTCCAATTAAGCAATGTACAATTTTGCACAAAATCATAGCACACTAATGCACTAATCTATTATCATAACACACTAATCTATGTTTAGACCATGCTTGGAATGGTGTGTGCAGTTCTGATTACCTAACCTTTTAAAAAAAATGTTGTAGAATGAGAAAGGTTGAATAAGGGAGCTGGGCATGTTTAGCCTGGAGAAGAGGAGGTTAAGGGGTGATATGATAGCCATGTTCAAATATATAAAAGGATGTCACATAGAGGAGGGAGAAAGGTTGTTTTCTGCTGCTCCAGAGAAGCGGACACGGAGCAATGGATCCAAACTACAAGAAAGAAGATTCCACCTAAACATTAGGAAGAACTTCCTGACAGTAAGAGCTGTTCGACAGTGGAATTTGCTGCCAAGGAGTGTGGTGGAGTCTCCTGCTTTGGAGGTCTTTAAGCAGAGGCTTGACAACCATATGTCAGGAGTGCTCTGATGGTGTTTCCTGCTTGGCAGGGGGTTGGACTCGATGGCCCTTGTGGTCTCTTCCAACTCGATGATTCTATGATTCTATGAAGGTTCATCTCAGCCATGTGGGACCATGCAGTCTCCAAAACCATTGCCTGAATAGAGTAACAGGACAGAGAAGGGATAATAAACTGAAGTAGAATTATGAGAAGATAGAAGTCTCATTAGTGGGTGGTTCCTTGCTCCAAGAATTGGGTAGGATGCTTCTTCTAGATGGGCACCTGCTGCCAATCCCCTCCACCAAGGAGCAGACACAGAATTTGGGGGAGGGGAGACCATGGAAAAAGGGGGGTCTTGTATTAGTTTTCCTACCCCCAACACCTTTGGAGCTCCAAAGTTGGTAGGGCCTAAAGGATGGCACCAGACGTCAGGCAGATCTCAGCATGATGTTGATGGGCCCCACCCCATCCCACCTTTCATGGCTATACTTCAATGAATCAGTACATTTCATAGTTTTATGAGCTGTGCAGCTGGCTAATGAAATCTGTGCATTGTATTTTATTAATGTCACTTAAAATATGAATCAGGCTCATGGGTGGGAGCTAAGCTTGGCTTCCGTTCAAAAGCTTGTGCATTTGCCAGCTTCTGACCAGCCACTCATTTTCACTCAGTTACTTGAGGACAGGGATGTCAGAAGTGTAACTGCTGGGAGGGGCACTGGGTGGGGCTGCTGTGTGTTGCCTGTTGCTTGGAGGAGGAGGAGGAGGAGGAGGAGGAGAAGAAGAAGAAGAAGAAGAAGAAGAAGAAGAAGAAGAAGAAGAAGAGTAGTAGTAGTAGTAGTAGTAGTAGTAGTAGTAGTAGTAGTTTGGATTTGATATCCCACTTTATCACTACCCGAAGGAGTCTCAAAGCGGCTAACATTCTCCTTTCCCTTCCTCCCCCACAACAAACACTCTGTGAGGTGAGTGAGGTTGAGAGACTTCAGAGAAGTGGGACTAGCCCAAGGTCACCCAGCAGCTGCATGTGGAGAAGCAGAGACATGAACCCGGTTCACCAGATTATGAGTGTACTGCTCTTAACCACTACACCACACTGGCTCCATTATCATGGAGATAATGATGAGCACCATGGGTCATTGCAGTCATTGCAGGATGGCCAACTGACCCAACTTGCTTGAAGAGGAAAAGAAGGGTGACTTAACAGCCTCCTTGACTCCATTCACTTTATGAGAGCTAACTCTGGATACTGACGGTGGTTTACGGGCCTCCTTGGCATGTTTACATGTATAAATAATGAAAAGCAGTTATCTGTTATGTTGCCGGTCTGATGCATGGAATCAGAGTGAGGTTATCTGTTCAAGGTAAGTTGCAGGAATTGCATCCATTGCTCTTGAACTGATACCAAACTGGTCTCTACTGATGAAGTGCAGTCATTCTTAAACTGATGTGTTGCAGATCAAAACTGAGACATCAGTCGGGCTAAAGAAGAAAGGGAAGGGAAAGCTGAAGAGAACCACTGTGAGCAATGTTCCCAGTAAAGATAGTGACCCACTAAATGTAGCCTGCTTTCATTAGAAAGTAGTTCTTAGATTTATTTTTCTTTGTACGTAGGTCCCTGCAGACGACCGCGACAAAGTCACCACGGCTTTCTCAAGCCCAATAATCTGCCGCTTCCACACAATGCAATTGTTATCATGAACATTTGACACAGAAAACACCTTTGCTGCATTTGTGGGACCCATTGCCTCATATGCAGACATGAATGCATGGATGTTTGTAAGAAAGAACTCCCCTCCAGCTCTTTTAAATATGTGATGTTCCTGCTCACTAAAGGTGTTTGGGTGGCAGAAGCTGGTGAGTGTATTTACCCAATTCTGGGTTAGGCTGGAGGAGAAGTTTAACAAGGCACCTAGCTGCACTCAGGTGGGAGGCAATATGCACTGTGGCTAAAGAAGGATGGACAAGAAAGGGCAAAGAGAACCAGCCTCGGCAACATTGTCAGTGACAAAACTAGCACACTAAACACAACCTTCTTCCATTAGAATGTGCTTATATATATATATTCTCTGTGGCATGACCCCTGTAAAACACAATCTTGAAGTCACTGCCTATCATCTGAGTAGCATCAGTTCATTGGTCTTCTATGCTCAAGATAAAATGAGCCATCTTATCATCATTGTTCTGTGAAGCATCTATCTTTTGTCATTGTATGTTCCATGAAGCATGGGTCTCTTGGAATAACCTGTTGAGGGAAGTGACAATCCCATTGGCTTTATACGCTCAGGGAAGGAACTGTAATTTGGCTTTGTCCATTAAGGAAAAGGTAATCTGTTGAAATAAGATTTTGTTCCTTGGCTTTATATTCTCAGAATAAAATGGGTCCGCCAATCTCCACTGTTGAGTGAACCATCAATCACTAGGCAATGTATATTCAGACACGTTCATTGTATGTTTCACCATCTCTCTTAAGGAAATAGTAATTTAATGATAATAATTTATTATTTATACCCCATCCATCTGGCTGGGTTTCCCCAGCCACTCTGAGAGGCTTCCCAAAAAATATTTTTTAAAAAATAAAACATCAGACATTTAAAAAGTTGGATAGTTGCATTGACCTCTTGAACTAATCTGTTGAGAGGACTTACTTAGCCTTGTATGGTCAAGATAAAAGGGGACCCCTTCTCCCCATTGTTGGGTGGAATATCAATCCCGTGGCATTTCAAGGAAGCTTATCTTGAATTATCTTGAATTATTCTGTTGAGAGTAGTATTTGTTTCTTGGTGTTTTGAACTCAGTGCAAGTTGGGCTGTCAGATTGCCTTGGCTGGGTGAACCAGTAGTCTCTGGGTCTTGTAACTCCAGGAAAGTACCAGTTATATGACTTTTTGTCTTAAGAAAAGCCTTGAGATCTTGGATGAAGTTGTTGAAAGACACATCTGTTCCTTGGCTTATTATGGTCATGGTAGAATTGACCCTCTTGAGTAAACTTTCATTACCATGGGGTGGTGCATCTAGGCTAGAATTAGCTGCTTGATCTCTTCTGTTAAGAGAAAGAATAAACAGTGATATTCTGTTATCATTTGCAAATCTAAATATATGCTTTAAAAAGTTATTTACAGCAAGGTGGGACATATCTTGGCATAAACATTTTTTTAAAATAACAATATAGAAGGTGCAAATGTCATTTTAGATAGCTGTTCATTTGAAAAAGTGAGGAATCTTACAGTGTGCTGCAGCAAAGGTATCCAACACCACAATTTCCAATATTTTTGCCCATGGTGTCACATTGCTCCTTGCTACAAATTCCAGAGAGCTTAGAGCACTTCTCTGGAGAATCAACAGTATCGTCAACACCTGGAAGGAGAAAGTGGGGTTGTTTAGCAATATCCTGCCATTCCAATAAATAAGTAGGGATGGTTCGATTTGAATATTATCAAACAAACCTGATACACTGGGTTCCGCATTGAGTCTTTGGACTTCGAGGTTCAGGGAAGAACCAATGATTTCCTCGCCTCTTTTAAGTACAGTTTTGATTTCTTGGACTAATGTGTTGAGAGAGGCATCGGACCCCTGGACTTGTATCTTCAAGGTAAAGTTGGTTCTCTGATCCTCTTGGTTGGGTGCAATAGTGATCTCTGGGCCTTTTATGTTCAGGGAAGAATCTTTTTTTTTATCTTCTCTCTTAAGGAAAGCATTAATCTCTTGGACTAAGGTGTTAAGAGAAGCAGCCTTTGCTTTGCCTTGAATGACCAGGATAAAATAGGCCTTCTCCTCATAGTTGGTTGAAACTGCAACAACATAGTGCTGCAGGGAAGTATTGAGGTCTTGGATTAATATTTTGAAATTTGGGTCTAACCCTTCACCTTCTATGTTCAATGAAATATCCTTTATTGGCCTGCCACTCTTAAGGATAAGGTAGGTCTCTCGGACTAATCTCTTAAGAGCAGCATCCTTTCCTTGGCCTTCTATACTCAGTAGAAATTGGGCCATCTTATCATCATGGTTAGGTGAAACAGTCGCTGGATCCTCTATGTCCAGGGAAGAAAGTTATTTGGTTTTCTCTCTCAAGGTAAGCCTTGATGTCCAGGACTAATCCTTTGAAATTGGTGGGAGTTGCTTGTCCTTTTATGGTCAATGTAAAATTGAATATCTCATTTTTACCTTCCGTCTCTTGGTCATGAACATTTACACTAGAATTTGTTGTTTCTTTCCTGATGCTAAAAGAAAGGATAACTGGTGAGTATTTTTTGTTATAATATGTGCAATTCTAATTCCATGTCGGGGAACTGTTTCCAGTAGATGGAACATATATCACCATAAAGAGGAATAGAACCACTCCACAAGTATTGCTGTTGCCATCCATCTTCCTCAAAAGACAATGGAGTGTGCCTCCAGCAGTGAAGTTAAACCACACTGTTAGCAGCCCTGAAGTGACCTCCCCAAGGTGCAAGCCTGGGCAGTGTGTATGGAGGTCCTGGGCTGCCCAGATGACAAGACTCCCTTCTCGGGCCCACAGATGTGGTAGACCAATATGTTTGGCACCAGCTGGGCTGCAGATTTGCCAGAGCGAGGCATACAAGATGCCATCCGACCACCATAGGGACTACACTATGGATTTGTGTAGAGTTTGATCCTTTACCTTTTCTTCTTCCAAAGATATCCCACAAGGCACTGAAGGTTTTGTATCAGAGTTTTGCTTTGCCCAGGTTGACAAGCTCCACCTGCCCCTCTAGAGCACATGCAGAAAATGCCTTCTTGATTGGTAGACCCACTTTTGGGTCTCATCCACTCAGTCCACCAGAACCTATCCTCTCATTCAAGGAAGTCCCTAACTCAGAGTTTTTGAGACCCATTGACTACTGGGTTTAGCCAGCCAGACAAAGATGTTGCCCTGGGTGTGGCCACTGTCGCATGCTGGCAGTTTACAGGAGTCTCATGTGAGAGTTGAATGCAGGGTGGGGACCAAAGATGGATAAACCTCCCCAGAAGGAGCATGACATGTCCCCCACCAGAAGTACCACCCCTCCCCTAACACCCCTTACATCCAACTCTATCAGCAGGTGATCTTGGCATAAATATGCGTAGGACCACCCTATTTGTGGGTGGCCCATATAAACCAACATTTTAAAAATGAGCAATCTAAAGTTAATATATCAAATGGCAGGTGCAAGTGTCATTTCCAATCTTACAATTTGCAGCAGTTGAGTCCTTTCCCACAATTTCCAAGATGCTGGTCCTTAGTTTTGCATGGGGCCTTTCTACAAGTTCCCACGAGTTTAAAGCACTTTTCTGGAGAATCAGCAGTGGTGTTATCACCTGGAACGATAAAATCGGGTTGTTTAGGAAAAGCCACCTTTGAAATTCTGACAAGCTGCCACCAGACATCTTGGCTATTCTTATTAAATTCTTAAACCTCTGGCACCAGTCATCTGGGCTGTTCATGATCTTTCTGCCAGTTACAGCATTTGAATACAAATGTCTATTGGAACCCATTTAATAATGACAATATATACTTATATAGTAATTGTGATTGTCTAACAGCTACAGTTGATGCTAACCTATTCTACTAATCCACTAGGTTCAGTCAATGTTCTTCTCTCCCTAGTGGAGACAGGAGAAGAGCTGCTTTCGTACCACCTAGTGGACTTGGGGAAGAGGCAAGTGTAGATCCAGGGTCTTCTTGACTTGTCATTCCATAATCCACAAGCTCTTCTTGAAACCTGATGTGTCTTAGAACAGACGGCAGGCACTGCAACCTTCCCACAGTTTGACCTCACTCCCACAATTGTCTCCCAAGACAGATGGAAGCCAACCAACTAATGTATTCTAAGGTCCTCTGTTAGCCACAAATCATTTTGTGTGTTTTCAATATATTTTGTTACCCCAATTCCCTTGGCATAAATGGACAGACTCTAGACTAGTTTTGTCACAATCAAGCAAGTACCGGTAGTTCTTGACCATTACAGTGCACATTGTTCAAATATACAAAAGGGGATTAGTTCTTGAGACAAGTATCCTTGCACTCCATGATCATTTTAAATATTTTCAAACCTACCTACTGGGCTGGTTAATGCATTAAGCCTTTGGAGGTGGATTCTCAGGGAAGAATCAGTTATTTGCAAAATTCTTTTAAGTAAAGCTACTGTGTCTTGGACTACTGTTTTGAGAGAAGCATCAGACCCCTGGACTCGCATCTTCAGAGTAAAATTATTTCCTTGGCTGGGTGAAACAACTATCCCTTAGCCTTCCAGGTTCAGAGAAGAACCAGTTTTTTTACCTTCTCTCTTAAGGAAACCATTGATCTCTTGGACTAATCTGCTCAGAGAACTATCAGTTGCTTTACCTTGTATGGTTAGGATAGCATGGGCTTCCTTTTCCCCTTTGTTGGGTGAAACATCCACCCGGTCTTTTTCCAGGGAAGTATTGATCTTCCCTGGAACGCGGGTGGCGCTGTGGGTAAAACCTCAGCGCCTAGGACTTGCTGATTGCATGGTTGGTGGTTCGAATCCCCGCGGCGGGGTGAGCTCCCATCATTCGGTCCCAGCTCCTGCCCACCTAGCAGTTCGAAAGCACCCTTAAGTGCAAGTAGATAAATAGGTACCGCTTTATAGCGGGAAGGTAAATGGCGTTTCCGTGTGCTGCTCTGCTGCCAGTTCGCCAGAGCAGCTTCGTCACGCTGGCCACATGACCCGGAAGCGTCTGTGGACAGCACTGGCTCCTGGCCTCTAGAGTGAGATGAGCGCACAACCCTAGAGTCTGTCAAGACTGGCCCGTACAGGCAGGGGTACCTTTACCTTTACCTTTATTGATCTCTTGGATAAGTGTTTTGAGTGAAGCCTGAATCCCTTGACCTTCTATCTTCAGGAAAATGTTCGTTATATGCCTGTTGCTTTTAAGGAGAATATTGCTTTGTTGGACTAATCTCTTGAGGGCAGCATTGGTCCCTTGGCCTTGTACACTCAGGAAGAATTGGACACGCAGATTGCCTTGGCTGTGTGAACTACCAGTCTCTGGGCCTTGTATTTCCATTTTCAGTGAATAATCCATTATTTCGCCTTTTTTTCTTAAGGTAAGCCTTGATGTCTTTGAATAATCTGTTGATGGAAACACTTGTTCCTTGGCCTTTCACAGTCAGGGTAAAATTGGCCCCTTTGGATGAATCTTCAACACCTTCATCTTGCACTTTTAGGAGAGAATTAGTTTTTGCTTCTCTACGGTTAAGAGAAAGAATGTTGTTGTTATTGGCAACCTTCTGTCTCAAGAGACAATGGAGTGTATCTTGGGCGGGGGGGGGAGTTAAACCACTGTGTTAGCAGCACCAAAGTGACTTCCCCAGGGCACAAACTTGGGCAGTTTATATGGAGGTTCTGGGCTGCCTAGATGACAAGACCCCCCTCTCAGCCTTGCTGATGTGGTCCAAAGGAAAGCAGAGCAATATGTTTGGCACCAGCTTGGCTGCAAGAGTTGCAGGAAGGAGGTGTACAAGGCACCATCCAACCACCTTAGGGACTCCACTGATTTGTGTATGGTTTACTACTTAATTTAGTCTTTACTTCTCCTGAAGATGTTCCACAAGACAGTGGCAGTTTAGGATTAGAGTTTTCCTTCTCCTATGTGGGTTACCTTCACAGGTTGATGAGCCCCATCAGTGCTTTATTCCCCTCTACAGCTTGTACAGAAACTACCTTCTTGACTGTTGGACCCACTACTGGTGTCATCCTCTCAGTCCACTGAAGCTTGTTTTCATGTAGGGGAACTCACCAAGGGTTTGAGACCCACCGGCTACCCTCACCAGGTTTAGCTGACCAGTCTAAGCCATTCCCGGGGTATGGCCACTGTCACATTTGTGACAGCTTCTAGGAGCCAGAGGTGAGAGCTGAGTGCAGTTTGGGGATCAAAGGTGAAAAAATTACCCCAGGAGCATGACATGTCCTCCACCAGAGGTACTGTCCCTCCTCTAACACCCCATACACCACAGGGAAAGAATAAATAGTGAGTAAATATTGCATTATTATATTTGCAATTCTAAATCCATGCAGAAGAAACTAAGATTTTCCCAGCACAGTGGGAGTTACCACTGAATAGGACCAACCTCTAAGTAGGTGGTCTTTGTAGAACAATGTTAAAAAATAACAATCTAACTAATAAATTAAATGGCAGGTGGGGAAGTCATGTTTGGTAGCTTTTTAATGGGGGGCGGGAGAGGAATCTTACGATCTACTGCAGCAATAGAGTCCTGGTCCGCATTTTCCTAGATCTTTGAACGTAGTATTGCATGAATGCTTTCTACAAGCTCCTGAGTGCTCGAAGCACTTTTCTGGAGTATCAGCTCTGACACCATCACCTGGAAGGAGAAAGTGGGGTTGTTTAGCAATAGTAGAGGGACCCCTGACCATTAGGTCCAGTCATGGCTGACTCTGGGGTTGTGGCGCTCATCTCGCTTTACTGGCCGAGCAAGCCGGCATACAGCTTCCGGGTCATATGGCCAGCATGTCTAAGCTGCTTCTGGCGAACCATAGCAGCGCACAGAAACGCCGTTTACCTTCCCACCAGAGCGGTACCTATTTATCTACTTGCACTTTGGCATGTTTTCGAACTGCTAGGTTGGCAGGAGCAGGGACCGAACGACGGGAGCTCACCCTGTTGCGGGGATTCAAACTGCCGACCTTCTGCATTGAGACTGTTGTTTTTAAGTGAATTGGGGGACTTATAAAGACCATTTTTGTTCTTAAAAGTTGCAAGTTCTGGCTGTTACTCTGTCCCCCTAGAGGAAGCTGGATATTGCTACAATAACAACTGGCTTAGAGGAAAATTCCACTCCAAAACAAATTTTCAACTGTGGGAGCGACCTTGAATTCCCTTGAGACTGTTATGGCAGATGGGAAAGGGAAGATAGAGGAAAAAACCACTAGGTCTGGTAGACAATATCAGATAGACACTACGCAGCAGTGAAGGGGTTCAACATCTGGAGCATCTGGAACACCAGGGGCCGTACTCCCACAGGCTAAACCAAAAGTTATGTCGTCCGAAGACGTTCTGGCACAGGCTCTTGGAAAAAATTAATGAATCTTTGGAAAGTCTAGCTAAACAGGTAGCTGAGACAAATAAACAGATAGCTGAGACAAATAAACAAGTAGCGGAAGCATCAAGTAAAATTGATTTGAATACAACAAGTATTAATATTTTGGTACAGAAGGTGAATACCAATACAGAGTCTATTGAAAAATTATTACAGGAATCTGCTTTGACTCGAAAGATAGCCAAGGAAGCAAAAGACATTGCAACTGCTACTCAAGAAAAGATTCCACCAGTATATAAGAAATTGGAGGACCATGATTTGACATTGTCTTTGATTGAATTAAAAGACAGACAAAGAAATTTAAGAATTAGGGCTGTACCAGAACGGGAGAAAGATAATCTGGCTGACTTTCTTACACAGGAATTCATAGATTTTTGGCAACAGGATCTGGGGAAGGAAGAATTTAAGATAGTGAACGCATTTAGACTTGGAAGAACACAAAGCAAGAACAAGGTGAGGGACTGTTTGATTACCTTTCGAACAAAAGAAGAGAGAGATAAAATTCTGAATCTGCATTATCAAAAGACTTTGGAAATGGGCGATTCAAGCGTGGTGATATTCAAGGATATCCCAAAACATCTTCTGGACTTAAGGTTCAACTACGGAGATCTAGTGGCTCTGCTGAAAAGAAATAGAATTCTTTTCAGGTGGGAATTTCCTCAAGGCCTGTCCTTTAAATATAAAGGAAGAAAGATAAAAATAAAATCAGTTGATGAAAAAGACCGGTTCTTGAAAGATCACGAGGAAGATCTACAGAAAGAAGTGGAATCTGGAGAAGAGCCAAAAGGCATATTAGACATAGCAAACTTGTCCTTTGGATTGCACGGCCCAGAGAAAGTGACACCACCTACAGAACAAGAACAGACACTCGGAGCAGTTGGAGGTAAAGTGAAGTAGCCCCATCATGGCTTTGCAACTGTTAAGTTGGAATTGTAATGGTTTGAACTCTCCTCGAAAAAAAGAGAAAGTGTGTTTCATTTATTAAAAAAAGAACAATTGGACTTGATTTGTTTACAAGAAACACATATAACAAGGGCACACAGGAAGTTACTGATTAATAAAAGATTGGGACAGGAGTTTATCTCATCTGACAAAGTAAAAAAAAGAAGAGTTGTGATTTATGCAAAGGAGAGACTATTACCGAAATTCATTTTTAAAGACGAACAAGGAAGATTTTTGGCAATTGAAATTCAAGTACAAGGAGAGAAATTCTTGATTGTAGGAATTTATGCACCGAACGAGGGGAAATCTGAATTCTATAAAAAGTTGCATGAGACTTTACTGGACTATTTGGATTATAATTTGATTCTGATGGGGGATATGAATGGAGTAGTATCTACAAATATGGACAAGGCACAAAGACAGGTAGTTACCAAGGATGGTAGATTACCAAAAACATTTTTTGAGATGACAGACAATATGGACTTAGTGGACATTTCGAGAGTAAAGAACCCCTTGGGAAGAGAGGGAACCTTCTTCTCTGAAGCCAAGATGACATGGACTAGAATTGACCAAATATGGATAACTAGAGGAATGGCACCAAAGATTAAGAAAGTAGAAATCTGCCCAAAAACCTGCTCCGACCATAATGCTGTAAGGATGGAGATGAAACAAATATCAACCGGATCCTTCAGATGGAGAACGAATGACACCTTATTCAGAGATGAAGAAGTGTATAAAAAGGCCCAAAAAACTTTGAGAGACTATTTTGAAATAAATATGAACACCAATGTAGAAAAAAGAGTAATCTGGGACGCAAGCAAAGCTGTTATGAGAGGGTTCCTGATACAACAGAATGCAATAAAAAAGAGAAGTCAAAATGAGAAGAAAGATAAAATTTTGGAGAAAATAAAAGAAAGTGTGAAGAAATTGAGAGCAAAACCAAAGTCCCAGGAGATTTTGAGAGAAATAAAATTATATCAAGTACAATATATGGAAATGATGAATCAGGAAATAGAATGGAAAATTAAACAAATTAAACATTTGAATCAGCCAACAAATGTGGGAAACTGCTGGCTTGGCAAATGAAAAAAAGACAAAAATTAAATACTATTACAAACTTAGAAGTGGAAGGAAAGAGTATACACAACCCAATTGAGATTAGAAACTGTTTCCAGAGGTACTTAAAAAAATTATATACACAAGGGCCACAGAAAGAAACAGACATAGACCAATTTTTAAAGACAAATGGATTACAAAAAATCTCCCAAGAAAGCAAATTAATGCTGTACTACAAAATATCTGAACAGGAAGTAGAAGGTGCCATTCAAAATATGCAATTGGGCAAATCTCCAGGACCGGATGGGCTGACTTCTAGATATTACAGATCTTTGAAAGCGTGGTTATTGCAACCTTTGAAGGAAGTCTGCAATGAAATATTGGAAGGGAAAAGGGCACCAGAGTCGTGGAAAGATGCGTATATTACACTTATACCGAAAACAGAGACTGAAAAGACTCAGCTGAAGAATTACTGCCCTATATTGTTACTTAATGTGGATTACAAAATTTTTGCAGATATTTTGGCCAAGAGATTGAAAAAAAAGTATTGATGGAAGAGATTCATAAAGACCAAGCGGGCTTTCTCCCGGGAAAACACTTGTCTGATAATTTGAGGAATATAATTGATATTTTGTAAAAATTAGAAGTGAATATAAACACTAAAGCAGTTTTGATATTTGTGGACACGGAGAAAGCTTTTGACAACATCTCTTGGAGTTTTATGAAGAAAAACCTACATGGGATGGGGGTAGGCCAAGGTTTTGAAAATGGTATAGGTGTAATATATTCTGAACAAAAAGCTAAATTAATTGTAAATAATGTGGTGACGGAAGAATTTAAGATAGAAAAAGGGACACGACAGGGGTGCCCAATCTCCCCATTGCTTTTTATATCGGTCCTGGAGGTTCTGCTAAACATGATTAGAAGGGACCGGTTGGTTAAAGGTATACAGGTCGGAGCCAAACAGTACAAACTGAGAGCATTTGCAGATGACTTAGTATTGATGCTACAGGAGCCAGAATCTAGTACTAAAAGAGTTTTAGAACTGATTCAAGAATTTGGTCAAGTGGCAGGTTTTAAATTGGACAAGTTAAAAACTAAGGTTTTAGAGAAAAGTTTAACACCGGTTGAAAGAGATAGGTTTCAGAATGAGACAGGATTGACTGTGGTAAAGAAAGTGAAATATTTGGGGATTAATATGACAGCTAAAAATGGGAATTTATTTAAAGACAACTATGAAAAATGCTGGGTCGAAGTGAAGAAAGATTTAGAAATCTGGTCAAATTTGAAGCTTTCACTGCTGGGTCGTATTGCTGTGATAAAAATGAATGTATTGCCAAGAATGTTGTTTCTGTTTCAAACATTGCAAAATTGTGGACAAAGTGGATTGTTTCAAGAAGTGGCAGAGAGATATCTCTAGATTTGTCTGGCAGGTCAAGAAGCCCAGAATAAAATTTAAGATACTAACAGATGCAAAGGAAAGGGGTGGATTTGCCCTGCCAGACCTTAAGCTTTACTATGAATCAGCAGCCTTTTGCTGGTTGAAAGAATGGCTACTTCTTGAAAACACAGACATTTTGGATTAAGAAGGTTTTAACAATGTATTTGGATGGCATGCATATTTATGGTATGATAAGGTCAAAGCACATAAAGCATTCAAAAACCATATTGTCAGGAAAGCATTGTTTAATGTCTGGGTAAGATATAAAGACTTATTGGAAAATAAAACCCCAAGGTGGTTGTCACCTATGGAAGCAAAAGCTCAGAAAAGGCTCAATATGGAGGCCAAATGGCCGACATATTGGGAAATTTTGGAACAAGAAGGAGACAAATTGAAATTGCAGAGTTTCGAAAAATTAAAAAACAAAGTGAGAGATTGACTTCATTATTATCAGATAATGGAGGCATATAATTTGGATAAGAAAATTGGCTTCCAGGTGGAAAAGTCAAAATTAGAAACAGAACTGTTAGAACCCAAAACTAAGAATCTGTCAAGAATGTATAACTTGCTGTTGAAATGGAATACTCAGGATGAAACGGTGAAATCTGCTATGATTAAATGGGCACAAGATGTTGGACATAATATTATATTTGCTGACTGGGAACAGTTATGGACCACAGGTATGAAGTTTACGGCATGTAATGCCTTACGAGAGAATATTATGAAAATGATATACAGGTGGTACATGACCCCAATCAAGCTTGCAAAAACCTATCATCTGCCCGATAACAAATGTTGGAAATGTAAAGAAACTGAAGGTACATTCTTTCACCTTTGGTGGACGTGCCCAAAGATTAAGGCTTTCTGGGAAATGATATATAATGAACTGAAAAAGGTATTTAAATATACCTTCCTGAAGAAACCAGAGGCCTTTCTCCTGGGCATTGTCGGCCAATTGGTGCCAAAGCAGGACAGAACTTTTTTTATGTATGCTACAACAGCAGCAAGAATACATATCGCAAAGTAATGGAAGACACAGGATTTACCCACTCTGGAAGAATGGCAGATGAAGGTGATTGATTACATGGAATTGGCAGAAATGACTGGCAGAATCCGAGACCAGGGAGAAGAGTTGGTGAAAGAAGACTGGAAGAAATTTAAAGACTATTTAAAGAAATATTGTAAAATTAATGAATGTTAGAAGGATGTTGGATAGAAACTAAGTGGTTTCCAGCTGTAATGCTTTAGGAGACACGAAAAAAAGGTTTACAAATGGGTAAAAGCTTAATGGTAAGGATTTGCTGAACTAACAAATTGAAGTGGAATACAAAGAAGGGAGGTATTGGGAGGTCCGGGGAAATAAGCGCAAGGAAGATATGTTATGGAAAATTATTTGTTTTTTTAAACTATTTTTATGTTGTATTTTGTTTCTTTTTATTTTTCATTTTCACTGTTATACTTTAAAAACTTTAATAAATATCTTTAAAAAACAACAACAAACTGCCGACCTTCTGATCGGCAAGTCCTAGGCTCTGTGGTTTAACCCACAGCGCCACCCGCGTCTCCTCTGTTTAGCAATAGCCACTTCTTCAATTCTGACATGGGCTTGTATCTTTAGGGTAAAATGTGTCCCCTGATCTCCTTAGTTGGGTGAAACAATCATCCCTTGCCCTTCTATGTCAGGAAGCAACCAGTCTTTTGAGCTTTTTCTCTTAAGGAAAACATTTATCTTCTGAATTAATCTGTTGAGAGAAAGGGCAGTTGCTTGGCCTGTTATGGTCAGGGTTGAAATGACCTTCTTGGGTGTACCTTGAATTCCTTGGGCTTGTACGTTTAGGCTAGAATTCGTTGCTTCTTCTGCCCTGCTAAGAGAAAGAATAAATAGTGAGCAAATATTTTGTTATTATATTTTCAGTTCTACATCCATTTTGAAGAAACCATGCTCTTTGCTGCAAGGTTGGGCTTATCTTGGGATACAGATGAATTGGACGACCACAGAAATAGGTGGCCCATTTAAAACAATATTGGTGACAGATTTAAAGAGTGTATTTACCTCTTCCACAAGGACCCAACAGGGAAAGATTTTATTCACAATCAGTTGTCAAAGCCACTAAGACAGCAATGTGTACCATTATCTCCATTAGTGTTTGCAATTGTTATATAACCATTAGCAATTTTGACTTAAAAAAGGAATTGAACTATCCATGGAATCAAATTTGGCTTGCATTAATTCAAAATTCCACTGTATGAAAATGATATTGCTTTATCAGAACCGGAAACATTTGTTTAAAATACATGGACTTTATTTAACATCTTTGGAGATGTTTACACCAATATATATTAAAGTACTTTTGTAACGCTTTCTTGATTCTTTTTGCAAATCACTCTGAGGGTTTTTTATAATCAGGAGGTGTATAAATCACATGAAATAAATACATAGGGATAATTTATTTGCATGACCAGGCAGCGACCACCCCAACCCCCAGGGGCCACCAGAAAGGAACCTGTTATGACAACCTGTTATGGAATTAAAATTTGGCCACAACTTTATTATTAAACTCTCAAATGTAGGAAGACCTTGGCTTAGGCCTTGGGCGTGTATCCCTCCCAGCCCCCCAGCGAGGGGAACTGGGGCTCCTCAGCGTAAATGGGATATGGGGTTGCTCTGCAAGACATAAATGTAGCAGGCAGCTCACCCCATATCTTTGCACGTGGGGTAGTTCACTGACGACCTTTCAGTGTATGGCCACTGACACCCATATTACAACCCCTTTAAGAAGGGACCCTGGAATCGCTGCTGAGGGGAGGGGGTGAGTCACCCCCCCCCATTTTAGGGAAGAAAAGATTAAAGGATTCCACCCAAGGCCTTAAACTGCCAAAGCTGTGACGAATTGCTATGGAGAAGACAAAGCCTGCCAATGCAGGAGAATTTCTTCCTGGCTCTTCAACAGCAGCCAGTCCAAAGACTTTAGCAGTGCCCACTAAACAGGAAGAAAAAAGGTTAACCTGTAAATAAGAAACATTAAACAAAGGGAGGGTTTGGTGGGTGAAGCTCCTGAGCCGACTGCCTGGCTTCTGCTGGTCTGCCCCCTATTTATGTGACTGGCCCCACCTCCCAGCAGTGTAAATTGATTAACTGAGGCTGGATCTGAGCCCCCAAGGAATAGCACTGAGAGGCAGGCCAGCCCACACAAACCGGTAAGTTTCCTGGGGTCCAAAGCACTGCGCGCGATCCCGGAAAATGCACCCACAGTGTAAAGTGGAAGTGCTCATTATTACTTCATTTCCTAAAATTTACCCACCTCTTGACTGCAGATGGCTTGCAAAAGATAAAACTGTAAGGTCAAGAGGACTTTACAAGCCTAGTTTAAAACATACAAAAGTTAAAATACTAAAACAGATTAAAATTACCTCAACTTTTTGAGTGTCTGTGTAGACTTGTCTAAAAAGGAATGTTTTTAACGGGTGCTGAAAAAAGTACAGTGAAGGCGCCGCTTGATCTCAATAGCCAGGGAATTCCAAAATGTAGATGCTGCCACATTAAGTGATTGAGTTCTTGCAAATACAGAATGAGTATGATGTGGCACTTTTAGCAGTGTCAATAATACTCCTAAATCACTCAGTTTCATAATCATTCTTATAACTCAAGTCATAAATACCTTCTAGAAAGACTTTGGAATTTTATTTTTTTTAATAGCCCAATAATTTACTTATTTGTTTAGTTGCACCCATTTTCACAAGTGACTATTGCTCACAACCATAGCAAAATAAGTACAGTGGTACCTTGGTTCCCAAACTTAATCCGTTCCGGAAGTCCGTTCTAAAACCAAGGCTCGCTTTCCCATAGAAAGTAATGCAAAATGGATTAATCCGTTCCAGACTTTTAAAAACAATCCCTTAAACAGCAATTTAACATGAATTTTACTATCTAAAGAGACCATTGATCCATAAAATGAAAGCAATAATGAATGTACTGTACTATAAAATAAATAAGACAGTATTGTAGATGGTTAAAATTAAAAAGAAAAATGTCTTGCGAGTTCCTATGGGTTTTTTTCCCTGCCCCCCTTTTTCTAAGCCGCTAAGCCGCTTATCAGCTGATCCGATAAACCGATAAGCCGCTCAAAGCCGCTAATAGCGCTAATCCGCTAATCTGTCAATGGGCTTGCTTCGCAAGACGAAAAAGCCGCTAGACGAAGAGAATCACAGAACGGATTCTTTTCGTCTTACGAGGCACCACTGTATCGGAAAGTGTGGCCTACATCTTTATTGCTGAAGCGTCTGTAACCTGAGGTACCACTGTAGACATTTCAAACAGCTTCAGTAACTAACGAAGCTAAGAAGTTTAATAAACTGGATGTTGAACTTCTTAGTGTGAAAAGCACCTCCACACCTCCCTTTAATACCACATCAGAAACAGGGCCCTGCAGAGGGAAGGAGTCAATTGCTAAATTGTTCCTGAGTGCCAAATACAGTAAGCCCACAACTTACATGGGGCTTACGTTCCAGGGAGCGCACATAAAACAAAAATTGCATATAATTAAAACACCCTGGGTTCAATGGCTGGCGGGATTGCCAAAGTCTTTTTACCTCAGATGCCTTCCCCCTATCTTAAAAAAAAATCTTTGTTTTTTATTTTATTTTTGCTGAGTGCATAAAGTTGAATGCGCACAGGTTATATGCATGTAAGTTGCAGGCTTACTGCCCAACCATTCAAAATAAAATCAAGTTCCCATCAATGACTGAGGGGAGGGCAACAGAGAAGAAGACTTACCTGAAGAAAGCATGAGCATCAGTGAAAGGGCAGCTATGAAGGCAGCATGGATTTGCATGGTTGAAACTTCACTGGGTTCTCAAAAACAGAGATGAAAAACAAACCACTGAACCATCAAGTTCCAGCGTCATTCGGAAAGCTGAATGCCCATCTATTTATAAGGCTCTATACTACACTTAGAAATATTATTTAAACCATGTACATGGTGGCATAAAGACAGGTTGCGTTATTTCTTGAAAAGATTTGGTGTGCTTGTAAGAGGAACTAAAATACGGTACATTAACATTGCATCACTCTAAGACTATACTCTGGGTTCACTGGTTTGGAAATATGGTTCCTAATGTTTTTAAGATTCTTTGTACAGATACAGTTTTTATCCTGTATGGTCAGCACACATTGCTCAAAAGCCTACTTCATAGGCCAGGGATCAGCAACCACTTTTGGCCTTTGGGCACATTTGCAAACTGTCATGGGACCCAACGCCCACTACATTGAAGAAAGCGTGTTCACCATAGCAGAGAGCACATGTTGCGGTGGGGGCCAAAAGACCACCCCACTGTTGTTTGGCTAATATTTGGCCAGGAGCTGTGATTGGGCAAAAGTGTGTTGCTGGCGAGTTTGTTATGTTGCAAACCGGTGGGAGAGGTCAGAGGGCTTAAATACAGGGCACACAGCCTGGGGCTTTCTCTTGGGCTGTGTGCACCGGATCACCCACCCACCCTCCCTGAAAAGGGGGGGATCATTATCCTCTGTCCTTGCTATGCCTGTCATGGGGTCGTCTGCTTTGAGGCAGGGGCCTGGTAGGAATTTTGTCCATTTGGCTGATTGGCTGTTGCCATTTGGTTTTTGGCTACTGCATAGCAAATCGTCACAACTTGTAAGGTTGGTGGTTAGGCATTGGTTAAAATTGGTTGGTGGAGGGGTAAGTGCCTACCCCTCCAATGGTGGTGCTGCATAGGGAATTCCGTTAAAGGAATCCAGGGGCTTGCCATCCTTTCGTCCTTGTCCCTCTTGGACTTTGTTGGTTTTACGTGACTCCCGCTAATTGATTTGCGAACCTCAATTAGCGATTTATGGCCGCCCGGCACACTTCCGCTTGGAGCTCTCCGTCACGCCTCAGCAGAGTTTCACACAGCGGTGTAAAACTGTCACGTAGCTTGGCTTAGCTTCCAGACAAACACACAGAGTACAGGTTTGTCTATTTACAGCCGTTTATTCCAACATATCTCCGGAAAAACCAGGACTGCTTGCAGCCATTATAAAACTGCTCCTTTCCCCTCACAGCATAGAGTGAGAATGGCAAACTCCTCCCAAGCTCCTCCCAAGCTTCCAAAACTGATGTCAGAATGCTGAGGCATCATGGGAACAACTTAACCTGTTAAGTTCCAAATCCCACAGTCCCTAGCATCGGACTTGGGTCGTGCAAGCCCCCAGGGGTATGAGGGTGAGAAGTGAGGGACTGATGCCCAGCTTCATTTCTCTCCAATATTGTTTCCCCTGACTGGCTTCCGCCAGAATCCGGAAGTCAGTTCTGTCCCTGGGGCAAGGACAGATAGTCGTAACCAATGCCTAAGCAACCACTCACGTGTGTGTATTTAAATAAAGTTGTGGCCAAATTCATGCCAAAAACCTTAAACAAAAATTGATGTGTGTGGTGTGAGTTATTACACGCAACAGACTGAAAACAGTTCTACGAAACTGCAAAAGTCAGAAAAGGGGAATACACTTGGGGGTAGCGACGGAGCAGGGAACCTGCCCTCAGCCTTCCCCAAATGCAGCCAGGAGCTCTTGCAGTGGCCCGAGCCCCCTTGACAGGGTGGACAAGCAATATTTAGCCCCTGATTCCTTTAACGGAATCCCTCGCAGCAGCAGCATTAGAGGGACAGGCACAGCCAATCCATGCCCCTCAACCAACCAAACCATAAACCAATGCCTAACTGCAACCTTACAAGTTGTGATAATTTGCTACGCAGTAGGCAAAAACCAAATGGTACCAGCCAATAAGTCAAATGGACAAAATTCCTACCGGGCCCCTGCCCAAAGAGCAGACGACCCCATGACAGGCATAGCAAGGTCAAAGCGAACAAGCCTAATTCGGGGGGGACGGGCAATCCGATGTATGGGTGAAAAGAGGAAGCGCTAGCCTTGTGCAAGGAGTTTTAGATCCCTTCTAGTCGGGATTCAGGCCTCATCATGGGACTGAAACTGCCTTGGTCGCACTGGTTGATGATCTCCGGCGGGCTAGGGACAAAGGTGAGAGCTGTTTCCTAGTTCTGCTGGATCTCTCAGCGGCGTTCGATACCATCGACCATAGCATCCTTCTGGACCGTCTTGAGGGGCTGGGAGCTGGGGGCACTGTTATACAGTGGTTCCGCTCCTTCCTCCTGGGCCGTGTTCAGAAAGTGGTGGGGGGGGATGAGTGTTCAGACCCCTGGGCTCTCACTTGTGGGGTGCCTCAGGGTTCTGTCCTCTCCCCCATGCTTTTCAACATCTACATGCGGCCGCTGGGAGAGATCATCAGGAGGTTTGGGCTGGGTGTTCATCAGTATGCGGATGATACCCAGCTCTACCTCTCTTTTAAATCAGAACCAGTGAAGGCGGTGAAGGTCCTGTGTGTCTGGAGGCGGTTGGAGGATGGATGGCGGCTAACAGATTGAGGTTGAATCCTGACAAGACAGAAGTACTGTTCTTGGGGGACAGAAGGCGGGCAGGTGTGGAGGATTCCCTGGTCCTGAATGGGGTAACTGTGCCCCTGAAGGACCAGGTGCGCAGCCTGGGAGTCATTTTGGACTCACAGCTGTCCATGGAGGCACAGGTCAAATCTGTGTCCAGGGCAGCTGTTTACCAGCTCCATCTGGTACGTAGGCTGAGACCCTATCTGCCTGCGGACTGTCTCGCCAGAGTGGTGCATGCTCTGGTTATCTCCCGCTTGGACTACTGCAATGCACTCTACGTGGGGCTACCTTTGAAGGTGACTCGGAAACTACAACTAATCCAGAATGCGGCAGCTAGACTCGTGACTGGGAGCGGCCGCCGAGACCATATAACACCGGTCTTGAAAGACCTGCATTGGCTCCCAGTACGTTTCCGAGCACAATTCAAAGTGTTGGTGCTGACCTTTAAAGCCCTAAACGGCCTCGGTCCAGTATACCTGAAGGAGCGTCTCCACCGCCATCATTCTGCCCGGACGCTGAGGTCCAGCGCCGAGGGCCTTCTGGCGGTTCCCTCATTGCGAGAAGCAAAGCTACAGGGAACCAGGCAGAGGGCCTTCTCGGTAGTGGCGCCCGCCCTGTAGAACGCCCTTCCAGCAGATGACAAGGCGATAAACAACTACCTGACATTCAGGAGACATCTTAAGGCAGCCCTGTTCAGGGAAGTTTTTAACGTGTGATATTTTATTGTATTTTTGGTTTTTATGGAAGCCGCCCAGAGTGGCTGGGGAGGCCCAGCCAGATGGGCGGGGTATAAATAATAAATTATTATTATTATTATTATTATTATTATTATTATTATTATTATTATTATTAGCATTTCTGGCTGTCAATCAATCAAATAGCAACATTAACTTCTTCCCAACAACAAGGGAAGCCCAATTGCATCAGTGGCCAACGGTCAATTAGCCCGCCCCCAACTTTGGAGTGTCCTGGCAACCCCCACCACAACACGTGCTCTCCATGAAGGAGAACACGCTTTCTCCAACACCCACTCTCTCTATACAAAGCAATAGAAACATTTCTTTCATTCATTCACTGAAGTTATATTTCACCTTTTCCTACAAGATAAGCACAACGAGGCATACATGGTTCTTCTCCAACTCACTTAATCCCCACCACAACCCTGTGGGATAAAAAGGGACCCATTGATGGTTAAATCCAGTCAAAGATGACTATGGGGTTGTGGTGCTCATCTTGCTTTCAGACCGAGGGAGCTGGCATTTGTCCACAGACAGCTTTCCAAGTCATGTGGCCAGCATGAATATTTTTTTTTATAATAATAATTTTTATTACATTTTTTTCCAAATTACAGATAAAACAGAAAGAAGAAAGAGCATAGAAAATAGAAAAAAAAGAAAAAACAGAAAATCACAACCATTTCAGCAACTTATTTCAGATTTCTATCGGACTTCCCCGCATCTCCCACATAGTGCATTCTTAACAATAAAATTATCAGCAAATTATACCCTTGTTTCATGTGTTTCTTTGTACTTTCAATTGCAGTTTAAGTTTAAATCCCTTATTTTCCATTTACTCTAAAAATATAGCATATTGTCGTTTTTACCCATTTAAACTTTGATTCTTTCATAAATATTATCCAATTTCATATATAATCCACTCTCGTTGCTGGGGCTAACATTCCAAGTCATACGGCATCTTAAAGTTCATATAACTTATAATACTTTTGCAAATAGTCCTTAAATTTTTTCCAGTCCTCCTCCATTGCTTCTTCTCCCAAATCTCGGATCCTTGCAGTCATTTCGGCTAGTTCCATGTAGTTCATCAATTGCGTCTGCCAGTCCTCCAGTGTGGGCAAATCTTGAGTCTTCCAATGCTTAGCAATAACGATTCTTGCTGCTGTGGTAGCATACATGAAAAAAGTTCTATCCTTCTTTAACACCTTCTGGCCAACAATGCCCAGAAGGAAGGCCTCCGGTTTCTTGGGAAAGGTGTACTTAAACACCTTTTTTAACTCGTTATAAATCATTTCCCAGAAGGCCTTCAATCTTGGACAAGTCCACCAAAGGTGAAAGAATGTCCCCTCAGCTTCCTTACACTTCCAACATTTATTATCGGACAAATGGTATATCTTAGCCAGCTTGACCGGGGTCATGTACCACCTGTATACCATTTTCATAATATTTTCTTTCAGAGCATTACATGCAGTAAACTTCATACCGGTGGTCCATAACCTCTCCCAGTCTTCAGACATGATATTATAACCAATGTCCTGAGCCCATTTTATCATGGCTGATTTAACTGTCTCATCCTGAGTGTTCCATTTAAGCAGCAAGTTATACATTCTCGATAATAACTTGGTCTTTGGTTCTAACAACTCTGTCTCAAGTTTCGATTTTTCCACCTGGAATCCTGTTTTTTTGTCTAGCTTAAAGACCTCATTAATTTGGGCATAATGTAGCCAATTTTGCACCTTACCTTTTAGTTTTTCAAAGCTCTGCAACCTCCAATTACCTCCAATGTTTTCTATTATTTCCCAATATTTCGGCCAGCCGGCCTCCATATTAGGTTTTTTCCGAGCCTTGGCCTCTATTGGTGATACCCACCTCGGAGTTTTGCTTTCCAATAAGTCTTTGTATTTTTTCCAGACCATAAATATTGCTTTTCTGACAATATGGTTTTTAAACATTCCGTATTGTCAGGGGTTCAGGAGCAGAGGCAAGGGCAAGGGAGGAAACAGAGAACGAGGGGGAGGAGGCAGAAGAAAGGATGAGTGATGACGACGACCCGAGATCTCCGAGTCTTTCCAGTGAATCGGAAGATTCACAGAAAGGAGCACCAGTGGCCAGGGCAAGGGGGGAGCCTAGGGGGACACCCCAGGAGGAAAGGGCCAGAGGGAGCTCAGAGGGGAGCAGTTGGAAATCGGGACCAGCGTCACCAACAGAGAGCAGGGGAGAGGAAGGGAGTCAGGTATCAAGCGCTGGCAGCTCACAACAGGAGGGAGGGCACGAGTCAGGAGTGGCCACACCTCCATCAGGGAGCGAAGAAACAGTCAGACGGAAAGTGGAAGGTTGGGCGCGCGCGCCAAGTTCAAATGCACAGGAAGGTGGCGCAGTAAGCAGCCCAGAAAGGGAGCCAGGTCCTAAAGCCCGGCGCAAGGAGACAGAAGGGTCCGGGGGGTCAGCGTCAGAAGAGTCCCGGAAGGAAGAGACCCCGGGGGGCAGAGGGACCCAGAGAAGAACAGTCAGGCGGAAAAGGTGGAGTAAGGCTAGGATATTAAGTTGGTGTACAGGAGGCGGGGACCCAGACAGAGCTTCGCCGATCTAACCATAAGACGTAGAGTTGCACGCAGCAGCTTGAGAATGGGAACTGTAACTCAATAAAGACTTTTACTAAATGATCGCTGGCTAGCGTGATCCTCTGTGAGCTAGGATCGGGGAGCAACTCTGACAGTAAGCTCCGTCTCCTAAATTGTGGGCATCTACGGCCTCACGGAGAGGAGAGAAAGCGGGTGCCTACTAGCGAGCTCACGAACGGCAGACAACATGACGGCTGAACAGCAGATAGCGGAACTCAGAGAAGCAGTGACACGACTGAATGCCGAGGCACTTGCATCCAGGAAGAGAGAGGAGGACGCAGCTGCCGCCTACAGGGATCTCCAGGTCAGGTTGGAAGTGCTTACGAAGCAAGGGGAACTGACAGCCAGACGGGAGGGGATTGGATTGGGAAGAAGAACAGGCGGTCTGGTCTCTCACTTCGATGGGAATCTGCAACAGTACCCCAACTTTAGAGCAGATGTAATGTGTGCACTGCAACTGCTGAACAAAGACTTTAGAGATGAGCAAGAGAAAGTGGGGTTCATCATGTCCCATTTGCATGGAGATGTTAAAGCATGGCTGCGCAATTTGTGGAGGGATAAGGATCCGGCGCTCCAAAATGCGGATGCCTTTATTAAAGCAATGGATGGGTGTTTTTTATCAAGCATTGACGTGGATCTTGCTCGGCAGCAGATACATGGACTGAAGCAAGGGAGGGCCAGCGTAAGGCAGTACCATGCCCGCTTTTTCGCTTTGGTCAGTGCCCTGGAATGGGACAGAGATTCGGCTCCGGTAAGAGACCTGTTTTGGGAGGGATTGCATGGCTCGGTTAAAGATGAGATTGCGAGGGGGGAGAGACCCCGGACCACGTAGGAGATCGTTCAGAGGGCGCTGGCGGTGGGGGTGCGGCTGGAAGAACGTCCGTGGAGCAGGGATGAAGGGCGTGGAGGGCGCGAACCAGCCAGGGGCTCCTCCTTCCTTCCCAGAGAAGCAGCGCGTGTGCAATCCACGCCTCCGCCAGGAGGAGGGGCGGAACCTATGGAGGTTGGAGGTGCAAGGGCTCAGTCAGCAGCCAGAGCCCTAGCACCGGGAGCAGTGAAAGCGAAGCCTCCTAGAGGGAACAGGAAGTGTTATATCTGCGATGATCCACAGCATATGGCGAAAGAGTGTCCCCGGAGGCTCCACAAGCACACTGCAGCCTCAGCAATGGTAACTGCAGCAACGCACCAAGGAGAACCACAGCAGGGAAACGACGCAGTCTGGCTGGAGGAAGAGGCACTGGGGCCCAGCCAGACGTGTCAGTGAAGCAATCCCCAGAGATTTTACAGCCCATGGACCCCCTCCCGCCCAAGCCAGTAGTGAGGCTCACCGCATCGCTCCAGCTGCCCAATGGAATCACCATGGACGTGCCAATTACCATCGACTCAGGCAGCAATGCAGACTTTATAGGGCAGGAATTTGTCGACCGGCACGCCATACAGTTGCTGCCTGCCACGCTGCCCCTGCAGGTTGTCACGGTGGATGGCAGGGAGCTGCTCGGGGGGCAAGTGGTGAAGCAGACGCCACCAATGGTGATGCGACTTGGGAATCACAGGGAAATCATCAGCTTCAACGTCACTCAACTATCGGACACGCCCATTGTATTGGGCATGAGTTGGCTGGACAAGCACAGCCCGACGCTGGCTTGGTACCAGAGGCAGCTGACCTTCGGCTCTTCCTTTTGTGCTGAATACTGCATAGTGCCCCGGCAGGAAGGAGAGGAAGAGGAGTCACAGCTGCAGCTAGGCACGCTGCAAGCGGTTCCCCACAAGTACGCAGAATTTTTGGAGGTTTTCTGCGAGAAGGAGGCAGACAGGCTACCCCCCCACAGACCATATGACTGCACAATTGACCTGCTGCCGGGGGCGGAGCTGCCCAAAGGGAAGCTGTATTCCATGTCTGAGGACGAACTGCAGGAACTCAAAGAGTTCATAGATCATAATTTGGAGCGCGGTTTCATCCGAGAGTCCAAGGCAGCGGGGGGCAGTCCTGTATTCTTTGTTAAGAAGCGGGACACGCCCAAAAAAAGGCTGGTCGTGGACTATCGCATCTTAAACAGTGTGACCAAGCCATCGGACTTTCCCATGCCCCGAATCGACGACCTCCTCGCAAAGGTACGGAAGGGCAGCGTGTTCACCAAGTTGGACCTGCGAGGGGCGTACAACCTCATTCGCATGCGGGAAGGAGATGAGTGGAAGACAGCCATGTTCACGCCCCTGGGTACCTACGAATATAGAGTTATGCCTTTTGGATTGCAAAATGGCTCCCACGTGTTTCAAGCGTTCATGCATCACGTGTTGGCGGGGCTCCTCTACAAGACGTGCGTCTGTTTCTTGGATGACATCCTGATCTTTTCGGAATCGCAGCAGGAGCATGACAGACACGTCAAGGAAGTGCTGAGCAGGCTACAGCAGCATAGGCTTTAGGCCAAGCTGGAGAAGTGCCAGTTCGACGTGACGGAGGTGGATTTCCTGGGCTACAAGTTGTCTGACAAGGGGCTCGCCATGGACAGCGCCAAGGTTCGAGCAGTGTTGGATTGGAAAAGCCCACGCAACCGGAAGGAGGTCCAACGGTTTGTCGGCTTCGCGAACTTCTATCGCAAGTTTATCAAAGGCTTTGCTATGCAGACGGCGGCCATCACGGACACGCTCAGCTCCAAGAAAAAGAAGTTCACCTGGACAGAGCAGGCGGAGCAGTCCTTTCAGGCACTCAAGCGGCTCTTCGCGTCGGAAGAGCAGCTGCTTCATGTCAACCCCAGCAGGCCGATGAGGGTGGAGACAGACGCCTCGGACAGAGCCGTGGGAGCAGTCCTGATGCAGAAAGACCCGCAGGGGGTTTGGAGGCCGGGAGCGTTTTACTCCAGGAAGCTCAGCAAGTCCGAACAGAACTACACCATCTGGGACAGGGAGTTGCTGGCCATTCATGCAGCGTTCAAAGCGTGGAGGCACTTCCTGATCGGCGCCAAGCACACGGTGCAGGTCTGCACGGACCACAAGAATCTGGAGCACTGGCGCACGGCACAGTTCCTGAACCAGAGGCAGATACGTTGGGCTGAGTTCTTTGCGAACTTCGACTTCCGAATAGAGTATGTCCCAGGGGACACCAACATCATGGCGGATGCTCTCTCCCGTAAGCCGCAGTATCTGGAGGAGGCAACGCCAGCGGCCGCCATGCACATCTTCGCACCTACAGTGTGGGCGTGCGCTGCGGCAACAGTTGACCTGGAGGCGGTGCGACGAGCGTTGCAGGATGACTCCTTCGCGCAAGCAAAGATGGCAGAGGTGCACAGGGGCACGGCAGCGACCGACGAGTTCCAGCTGCGAGATGGATTGCTCATCCGTAAAGGGGCCATCTACGTGCCGGGAGACGAACTTCGCGCCAAGGTACTGCAGCAGCTGCACGACGCGCCCACTGCTGGGCACTTTGGCAAGGAGAAGACGATGGAATTAGTCGCCAGAGACTTCTGGTGGCCCGGAATGAGAGGGGAAGTCGCGGACTATGTGGCGAGGTGTGACACCTGCCAGAGGGCCAAACCAGTGCACAGACCGCCGGCCGGACTGTTGGAACCGCTGCAAACTCCGTTCGAACCATGGGAGAGAGTGGCCCTGGACTTTGTCACGGATCTGCCCAGCTCGAGGGGCAAGACGGCCGTGCTGGTGGTGGTGGACTTGTTCTCCAAGATGGCACATTTCATTCCGTGTGCTAAGGTGGCCACGGCGGAACAAACCGCCAAACTGTTCATAGATCACGTGTTCAAGGTTCACGGTCTGCCGCGGTCTATTCTGTCCGACCGAGGGCGACAGTTCATCTCGAATTTCTGGCAGAGGCTGATGGGCTTCCTGAACGTCAAGATCAACCTGGCGTCGGCTAGACACCCGCAGACCAACGGGCAAGCGGAGCGGGTCAATGCCATCATGCAGCAGTACCTGAGATGTTATGCGAATCAACAGCCTGCGACATGGGTGGATTACCTGCCTCTCGCCGAGTTCGCCTACAACAACACGAAGCACATGTCCACGGGGGTCACGTCGTTCTTCTCCAACAACGGGAGGCACCCCAGAACCTTCCCGGGACTGGAAAGAATGGGGAGCCGGAGCCGCAGACAGCAGATGCGTTCGCGTCAGAGTTGCAGGAGGTCCACGATCAGCTGCGGCGGCACCTGGAGCTGGCCAAACACGCATACAAGGTACAAGCGGACAAACACAGAAGGGTTGGTGAAGAGATCCGTGTGGGAGACTGGGTCTGGTTAGCAGCCCACGCAGTGCCGGCCAGGTCGTTGGCGAAGAAGAAACTAGGGCATAAGCAACTGGGGCCCTACCAAGTCGAAGAGCAGGTCAACCCGGTGGCTTTCAGGCTGGCGCTTCCGGAGGGTTCCAGGATGCATCCGGTGTTCCACAGATCAGTGCTCACTCCCTACAAGGCACCTCACAGATTTCAGGAACCAGGAACGGCACCAAGTCCACTCCGAGAGAGAACCGAGCAAGGGGGAGTGGCACAGGAGGAGCGCATCAACGAAGTCAAAGAGATTTTGGACTCTAGATGGGGGGAAGAGGGGGTAGAATACTTTCTCGCCAAGGAGAGCACCCCGGCCAGTGCCAACAGCTGGGTGCCAGGCTACGCTCTAGACGAACCTCTGCTCAAAGAAGAGTTTCATGCCCTCTTCCCCCACAGGCCCATGCCAGCAGACTTTTTCGACGACTGGCTTTTCACGCCCACGCTTTCAGCCAGCACGTTCCGGGGGTTCGACTCGGACGAGGAACCGACACGCGACGCACGTTCCCCGGAGGGGTCACCGTCGGGATCTGCCTCAGAACCTTCGTATTGGTGGGACGATAGACCAGAGGAGCAGTGGCGCAGGAAGTGGCTGGAGGGTCCAGGACGAGCAACGCCCCCAGGAGGAAGCGAGGGAGAGACGGACATGGACGTATTCGGGGACGACACGGGTTTCGAGCACGGTGGCACAGAGATGGAAGCGGAAGTGACCGTCGTCGACGAGAGCAGGGAGGAAGAACCAGAAGATTTCAGATGCAGGCCCGCCACGGGAAGCGAACTGTATCCGACATTCGTCCCCATGACACGGCAGCACCCAGCTCCCGCACCGGAAGGAGGGGAGGGGGGAAGAGGGGGCTTCGAGGGGGGGATGGATGTCAGGGGTTCAGGAGCAGAGGCAAGGGCAAGGGAGGAAACAGAGAGCGAGGGGGAGGAGGCAGAAGAAAGGATGAGTGATGACGACGACCCGAGATCTCCGAGTCTTTCCAGTGAATCGGAAGATTCACAGAAAGGAGCACCAGTGGCCAGGGCAAGGGGGGAGCCTAGGGGGACACCCCAGGAGGAAAGGGCCAGAGGGAGCTCAGAGGGGAGCAGTTGGAAATCGGGACCAGCGTCACCAACAGAGAGCAGGGGAGAGGAAGGGAGTCAGGTATCAAGCGCTGGCAGCTCACAACAGGAGGGAGGGCACGAGTCAGGAGTGGCCACACCTCCATCAGGGAGCGAATAAACGGTCAGACGGAAAGTGGAAGGTTGGGCGCGCGCGCCAAGTTCAAATGCACAGGAAGGTGGCGCAGTAAGCAGCCCAGAAAGGGAGCCAGGTCCTAAAGCCCGGCGCAAGGAGACAGAAGGGTCCGGGGGGTCAGCGTCAGAAGAGTCCCGGAAGGAAGAGACCCCGGGGGGCAGAGGGACCCAGAGAAGAACAGTCAGGCGGAAAAGGTGGAGTAAGGCTAGGATATTAAGTTGGTGTACAGGAGGCGGGGACCCAGACAGAGCTTCGCCGATCTAACCATAAGACGTAGAGTTGCACGCAGCAGCTTGAGAATGGGAACTGTAACTCAATAAAGACTTTTACTAAATGATCGCTGGCTAGCGTGATCCTCTGTGAGCTAGGATCGGGGAGCAACTCTGACACGTATGTTTTTCCCTTGTCATACCACAGATACGCATGCCAACCTAGCGAATTATTAAAGCCTTCCAGATCTAGGACATCAGTGTTTTCTAACAGAATCCAATCTTTCATCCAGCAGAAGGCCGCAGCTTCATAATATAACCTTAAGTCTGGCAGGGCAAACCCCCCTCTCTCCTTTGCATCAGTTAGTATTTTAAACTTTATTCGGGGCTTTTTGCCCTGCCAGACAAATTTAGAAATGTCCTTCTGCCACTTTCCAAAACATTCCACTCTGTCCACAATCTGCAAGGCTTGAAACAAAAACAACATTTTTGGCAAAACGTTCATTTTTATAGCTGCAATTCGGCCTAACAAGGATAGTTTCAATCTTGACCAGATTTCTAGATCTTTTTTAACTTCTGACCAACATTTCTCATAATTATCTTTAAATAAGTTCAAGTCATGTGGCCAGCATGAATAAACCGCTTCTAACACAACAGAACACTGTGACAGAAACCAGAGCACACAGAAATTCCATTTCCCTTCCTGCCGCAGTGGTACCTATTTATCTACTTGCACTGGTGTGCTTTCAAACTGCTAGGTTGGCAGGAGCTGGGGCAGAGCAAAGGGAGCTCAACTGGTTGTGGGTATTTGAACCGTCAACCTTCTGATTGGCAAGCCCAAGTGGCTCAGTGGTTTAGACCACAGCGCCACTTGCGTCCCTTCTGGGGAATAGGTCAGCACGAGAGGGAACAACTGGCCCAGGCTTCATGGGGCTGGAATGACTCCCTTCTGAGAAAATTTTGCATTTAATATCATTCCCTTTGAGAAATCGATCCAAGTGTAGATCTGTAATGCATACAAATATGAATAAATGTATTTCTTACTACCATTCCTACAATATTATTCCAACTGCAGGCAGCTGCCTGCATTAGGATATGGGCACTGTGAGCACCATCCCACTGACATGCCTGGAACCAGAATTGTGCCTAAAATCTTGGCACGTGGGAACAACAGTTAATGTTACTAGTATATGCAGAGCAATTTACTTGTCAGACACCTTCCCCATTAGAGCAGTCTCAGAAACCTTGATTGCTCCTTTCAATGAAGTTGTATAAAAACAGCAGGTCAGAAGCAAGTTCTGCCTGGACCAGTTTGCCACCAGCTCTTGAGTGCTTCTCCGGATAAAATCCTGCTCCATTAGCTTCTAAGAAGCACAGGGAGTTGGGTCACTTCTCTGGTTGGTATCCTTATATGTAGAGCTTCTAGGTGGGTCTATCCCTTTGGAGTCATGCACATGAAGAAAAACCTCCCATAGTCTGTTGATTTAGGCATGGCAATCATAACCATGGTTCTTATGGAACCTATTGCCCCCTCAAAGCCACAAGACCAGTTTTCCTAGTGATTGGGGAAAGGTAAAATATGTTTATTCACAGGTGGTGGAGTTTGCTCCTCTGTATAGAACACTACATTTTCCATACAGTGGTACCTCAGGTTAAGTACTTAATTTGTTCCGGAGGTCCGTTCTGGGTTAGCGGAGTTTGTAACCTGAAGCATATGTAACCCGAGGTACCACTGTATATGTTAAAATACAGATATAATTACAGCATGATGGCTTCTAGCTGTGTCCTTCAGTCCTATAGATGGGGGGCAAAGAATGCATCAGAGAGACGACTCCAGCCTTGAAAGAGGGACATCTAACACCTTGGGAGCTCCTTAGTTGGTAGGGCCAAAGGGACAGTGGGAAGGATAGTGCCATGCTTCTGGAGGCTCCTGCATTGGGGTGCCCCACCACACCACACCCAAGCAAGGTGGATATAGGTCTATGTTGACTGTACATTGATGAATCAGTAAATTTCATAGTTATAGGGGTTGTGACTAAGTAATTTTCACTTAAAAGAAGCAGCAAGGATCATGGATAGAAGATAAACTTGGGTTCCATTCAAAAGCCTTTTATATTTGCCAGCATCTGACCAGCCACTCTTCCCCACTCAGGTGCATAAGGATGGGGATACCAGATGCCTTCCTTCTGGGAGAGGGACTGGGTGGAGTTGCTGTGTGTTGCCTGCTGTTTTGTCACATGGCATGTAAGGATTATTGTGCACAACATGGGTAATTGCAATCATTGAAGTGGAGGATGGCCAACCAAGCCAACTTGTGTGAGAAGACATGGAACTGATGATCTAACATCTTTCCTTCACTCCATCACTTATTGAGAGCTGACTCTCGATTAGGGTTATGGACCTCCTTGGCATCCTTATGTGTGTAGGTGATGAAAGGCAACTATGCTGGAACATGCTGGTTCAGTTCAGTGAGGTAACTTGCAGAAATTGTATCCCTAGCCCTTGAATAAGATACCAAGCTGGCCTCCACTAATGAGGTGGAGTCGTTCTTAAATTGGTGTGTTGCAGATCAAAACTGAGACGTCAGTTAGGCTGGAACACAGGAGTTAATTCAATTGTCCCCTTCTGCCTTACACAAAGGTTAGTGTGGCCATCTGACCCCACACCCCAAAAAAACCCTTGTTACTGCACTTGTGAGCTCCACCAGCTCAGAAGCAGGCATAAATGGAAGTGGGTTGGGGGGGGAGTTGTGCACTCCCAAGGGATATGTGGAAATTTCAGCTCAGGTGATATTGCTTCCACATACTCCCAAGGGATATGTGGAAATTTCAGCTCAGGTGATATTGCTTGGTGTGGTATCAAATTGGAAATTTTATAAGCCAAACTCACATCAAGGAACAGGCATTGAGGAACCTTAGGTAGAACAGCGTCTCGTTTCTAGTCTGTATACTGTAGTATGCTGATCAAATAGATGTTGGTACAGCAGATTGCTTAAGTCAGATGTGGGACGCTGATTGGCAGATTACTGTAACCGTGTAGACCTCAGTGTGGGGGAAATTTCATTTTCAATCAGTATTGACCTTAACATGAGAGGCAGAACTTAAAATAGTGCAAAAATTACCACATTAGCTCCTCCTGTTTGCTAAACATTTGGAGAGGATATGAAATGTTGGGCTGTAACCAATAGATGTGGTAGACTTGTGGAAAAGTGGCTCACTTCTGGGAGGGAATATTTGCCCAAATAAAACCAATTACTGGACAAAATGTCTTCAGGTGTCCAGAGCTGTTTCTCCTTAGTCTTATCATGGAAGACAATATTATCTTACAGGTTAATATTGTGAGCCAAGCTCATGATACTGAGACACTGGAAGGACTGATGGGGTGCTTCCCCGACAAAATGGCACAACAAAGTATTTCAAAATAGCACTTGTGGAAACATTATTTGCACTAGGCTTGAACCAAAAAGGCTGTTCAGTAATTCAGCGTCATAGCTTTATTACGCACATGGCTAAAAATGAAAACAGAGGACTCACCTTCCATTCTATTTTTTTTTTAATTAACAAACTGTTTATAATAATAATAATAATAAATTTTATTTATATCCCGCCCTCCCCAGCCGAAGCCGGGCTCAGGGCGGCTAACAACAATAAAACAGTACAAAGGTACAACATAAACAACATTCTAAAATCATTCATTATAAAAATTAATTAATTCAAGCCACTAGCAACCATTGGGCCAGAGCTCTGCGAAGATTGCCGAGGGAGGGAGTCAGGCTGTGCCCTGGCCAAAGGCCTGGTGGAACAGCTCTGTCTTGCAGGCCCTGCGGAAGGATGTCAAGTCCCGCAGGGCCCTGGTCTCTTGTGACAGAGTGTTCCACCAGATCGGAGCCACAACCGAAAAAGCCCTGGCTCTAGTTGAGGCCAGCCTAACTTCTCTGTGGCCTGGGACCTTCAAGATGTTTTTATTTGAAGACCGTAGGTTTCTCTGTGGGGCATACCAGGAGAGGCGGTCCCGTAGGTACGAGGGTCCTAGGCCATATAGGGCTTTAAAGGTTAAAACCAGCACCTTAAACCTGATCCTGTACTCCACCGGGAGCCAGTGCAGCTGGTATAGCACCGGGTGAATGTGATCTCGCAGCGAAGACCTCGTAAGGAGTCTCGCTGCAGCATTCTGCACCCGCTGGAGTTTCTGGGTCAGTCTCAAGGGCAGCCCCACGTAGAGCGAGTTACAATAATCCAGTCTGGAGGTGACCGTCGCGTGGATCACAGTGGCTAGGTCAGGGCGAGAGAGGTAAGGAGCCAACTGCTTAGCTTGGCGGAGATGGAAAAATGCCGCCTTTGTTATAGCTGCAATCTGCGCCTCCATGGAAAGGGAGGTGTCGAAGATTACACCCAAACTCTTAACGGACGGTGCTGGCACTAATTGCGCCCCCGCAAGAGATGGGAGTTGCCCCCCCAATCCCATATCGCCCCGTCCCAGCCACAGGACCTCTGTCTTCGAAGGATTTAGCTTCAACCGGCTCCCACGTAACCATCCAGCCACAGCTTCCAAACATCTGGTCAGTGTGTCTGGGGCCGAGTCAGGATGGCCATCCATCAACAGATAGAGTTGGGTGTCATCGGCATACTGATGACAACCCAGCCCAAAACTCCGAACAAGCTGGGCGAGGGGGCGCATAAAGATGTTGAAAAGCATCGGGGAGAGTATCGCGCCCTGAGGTACTCCACACACCAAGGAGTGGCGCGATGACAATTCCCCCCCAAGCGCCACCCTCTGTCCCCGACCAGAGAGAAACGAGCGCAGCCATTGAAGGACTGTGCCCTGGATCCCCACGTCGGTAAGGCGGTGGTCCAAAAGTTCGTGATCGACCATGTCGAAAGCTGCTGATAGATCTAGAAGAATCAGCAGCCCTGACCCGCCTCGATCCAGCTGTCTACGAAGGTCATCTGTTAGGGCGACCAGAGCCGTCTCGGTCCCATGACCAGCGCGGAAGCCAGACTGGAATGGATCCAGAGCCAATGTTTCATCCAGAAACCCACCAAGCTGTTCAGCAACCGCTCTCTCAATCACCTTACCCAGGAACGGAAGATTCGAAACCGGGCGGTAATTGGATAGATCTAAAGGATCTAATGATGTTTTCTTTAAGAGCGGGCGCACCACTGCCTCCTTCAGTTGCCCTGGGAATGTCCCCGTGCCAAGGGACAAATTGATGATATCCCCCAGGAGGGCCCGCACCTCGTCTGTACACGCTCTAATCAGCCAAGACGGGCACGGGTCGAGAGGACAGGTGGTGGGCTTTCCAGCTCGGAGGAGTCTGTCCACATCGGCTGGGGATATCTGGTCGAAGTGGTCCAATACTGGACCCGAGGACAGTCGAGGGGCCTCCAGTTCCTTTATTGTATCCAAATTGGCAGGGAGGTCATGGCGGAGCGACAAGACCTTCTCCGCAAAAAAGCTCGCAAATGCCTCACAGCCGTGTGTCAATTTGTTATTTAAATTTGGCTGTCCCTCAAGGGACGTTAAAGACCTAATAATACTAAATAATTGCGCTGGGCGAGAGCTAGCGGATGCAATGGAGGCCGAGAAGTATGACTTCTTAGCAGCCTTCACCGCCATCTCGTAGGTTTTCATAAAAGCCCTATAAGATGTTCTTGAGGCTCCGTCACGGGCACCCCGTCATACTCGCTCTAGCCGTCTGAGGTCCCGCTTCATTTTCCGAAGCTCCTCGGTAAACCAGGGAGCCCGGTTTCTGCAGGGTCGCAGAGGGCGCTTAGGTGCGATCTCATCGATGGCTGCCAGGAGCTGGGCATTCCAGCCCTCAACAAGCTCAGTCAATGAGTCGCCAGGGGGAGCAAGGTCCCGCAAGGCTTGGCGGAATCTCTCGGGGTCCATCAGCCTCTGCGGGCGAGCCCAAATTGGCTCGCCACCTAAGCAGGGTGGGGGTGGAAAGTCAATCCTGGCTTTCAGAGCGTAGTGATCAGACCATGGCACCTTCGTCGGAGGAGACATGATCACATCTATACCAACGCCAAAGATCAAATCCAGCGTGTGGCCTGCTTGATGTGTGGGGCCCGAAACAAACTGGGAGAGCCCTAGTGTTTCATTATTTATCTCTAGTATGTTGTTATATGTTTAAATAATTTTAACAACTTTTTTGTCTTTGTCCATGGACAAAGACAACAGGCATATAAAAGTTATGACACTGGAAGATGAGCCCCTCAGGTCGGAAGGTGTCCAACATGCTACTGGGGAAGAGCGGAGGACAAGTACAAGTAGATCCAGAGCTGATGAAGCGGCTGGGCCAAAGCCGAAAGGACGCTCAGTTGTGGATATGCATGGAAGCGAAAGGAAAGTCCAATGCTGTAAAGAAAAATACTGCATAGGAACCTGGAATGTAAGAACCATGAACCTGGGTAAGTTGGATGTGGTCAAAAATGAGATGGCAAGAATAAATATTGACATCCTGGGCATCAGTGAGCTAAAATGGACGGGAATGGGCGAATTCAGTTCGGATGACTACCATATCTACTACTGTGGGCAAGAAACCCGTAAGAGAAATGGAGTGGCCCTCATAGTCAACAAAAGAGTGGCGAAAGCTGTACTGGGATGCAGTCTCAAAAATGATAGAATGATCTCGATACGAATCCAAGGCAGACCTTTTAACATCACAGTAATCCAAGTTTATGCACCAACTACTGGTGCTGAAGAAACTGAAATTGACCAGTTCTATGAAGACTTACAAAACCTTATCGAAGTGACACCAAAGAAGGATGTTCTGCTCATTATAGGGGATTGGAATGCTAAAGTAGGGAATCAAGAGATAAAAGGAACAACTGGCAAATTTGGCCTTGGAGATCAAAACGAAGCAGGGCAAAGGCTAATAGAGTTCTGTCAAGAGAACAAGCTGGTCATCACAAACACGTTTTTCCAACAACACAAGAGACGACTCTACACATGGACATCCCCAGATGGGCAACATCGAAATCAGATTGATTATATTCTCTGCAGCCAAAGATGGAGAAGCTCTATACAGTCAGCAAAAACAAGACCTGGAGCTGACTGTGGCTCAGATCATCAGCTCCTTATAGCAAAATTCAAGCTTAAACTGAAGAAAGTAGGAAAAACCACTGGACAGGTAAGATACAATCTAAACCAAATCCCTTATGAATACACAGTGGAAGTGAGGAACAGGTTTAAGGATTTAGATTTGCTGGACAGAGTGCCTGAAGAACTATGGATGGAGGCTCGCAACATTATACAGGAGGCAGCAACTAAAACCATCCCAATGAAAAAGAAATGCAAGAAAGCAAAGTGGCTGTCCAACGAGGCCTTACAAATAGCGGGGGAGAGAAGGCAAGCAAAATGCGAGGGAGATAGTGAAAGATACAGGAAATTGAATGCAGATTTCCAAAGAACAGCAAGGAGAGACAAGAAGGCCTTCTTAAACGAGCAATGCAAAGAAATAGAGGAAAGCAACAGAATGGGAAGAACCAGAGATCTGTTCAAGAAAATCGGAAATATGAAAGGAACATTTCGTACAAAGATTACCATAATAAAGGACAAAAGTGGTAAAGATCTAACTGAAGCAGAAGACATCAAGAAGAGGTGGCAAGAATACACAGAGGAATTATACCAGAAAGATATGGATGTCTCGTACACCCCAGGTAGTGTGGTTGCTGACCTTGAGCCAGACATCCTGGAGAGTGAAGTCAAATGGGCCTTAGAAAGCACTGCAAATAACAAGGCCAGTGGAAGTGATGGTATTCCAGCTGAACTGTTTAAAATTTTAAAAGATGATGCTGTTAAGGTGCTACACTCAATATGCCAGCAAGTTTGGAAAACTCAGCAGTGGCCAGAGGACTGGAGAAGATCAGTCTACATTCCAATCCCAAAGAAAGGCAGTGCCAAAGAATGCTCCAACTACCGCACAATTTCACTCATTTCACATGCTAGCAAGGTTATGCTTAAAATTCTACAAGGAAGGCTCAAGCAGTATGTGGACCGAGAACTCCCAGAAGTGCAAGCTGGATTTAGAAGAGGCAGAGGAACCAGAGACCAAATTGCAAACATGCGCTGGATTATGGAGAAAGCTAGAGAGTTCCAGAAAGACATCTACTTCTGCTTCATTGACTATGCAAAAGCCTTTGACTGTGTTGACCACAGCAAACTATGGCAAGTTCTTAAAGAAATGGGAGTGCCTGACCACCTCATCTGTCTCCTGCGAAATCTCTATGTGGGACAAGAAGCTACAGTTAGAACTGGATATGGAACAACTGATTGGTTCCAAATTGGGAAAGGAGTACGGCAAGGCTGTATATTGTCTCCCTGCTTATTTAACTTCTATGCAGAATTCATCATGCGAAAGGCTGGGCTGGATGAATCCCAAGCCGGAATTAAGATTGCCGGAAGAAATATCAACAACCTCAGATATGCAGATGACACAACCTTGATGGCAGAAAGTGAAGAGGAATTAAAGAACCTTTTAATGAGGGTGAAAGAGGAGAGCACAAAATATGGTCTGAAGCTCAACATCAAAAAAACGAAGATCATGGCCACTGGGCCCATCACCTCCTGGCAAACAGAAGGGGAAGAAATGGAGGCAGTGAGAGATTTTACTTTCTTGGGCTCCATGATCAGTGCAGATGGTGACAGCAGTCACAAAATTAAAAGACGCCTGCTCCTTGGGAGAAAGGCGATGGCAAACCTAGACAACATCTTAAAAAGCAGAGACCTCACCTTGCCAACAAAGGTCCGTATAGTAAAAGCCATGGTTTTCCCAGTAGTGATGTATGGAAGTGAGAGCTGGACCATAAAGAAGGCTGATCGCCGAAGAATTGATGCTTTTGAATTATGGTGCTGGAGGAGACTCTTGAGAGTCCCATGGACTGCAAGAAGATCAAACCTCTCCATTCTGAAGGAAATCAGCCCTGAGTGCTCACTGGAAGGACAGATCGTGAAGCTGAGGCTCCAATACTTTGGCCACCTCATGAGAAGAGAGGACTCCCTGGAAAAGACCCTGATGTTGGGAAAGATGGAGGGCGCAAGGAGAAGGGGACGACAGAGAATGAGATGGTTGGATGGTGTTCTTGAAGCTACTAGCATGAGTTTGATCAAACTGCGGGAGGCAGTGGAGGACAGAAGTGCCTGGCGTGCTCTGGTCCATGGGGTCACGAAGAGTCGGACACGACTAAACGACTAAACAACAACAACAACTTTTTTTAAAGAACAAAGTCACCATGCAGAGCTTTTTGTAAGCCTTGCATAAGTGTTTCAAAGTCCCAGTACTTATCACATGATGTCCTGGTGATGTGAGATGACTGATAGCCTGGGTGGCTGTCCCAACTTTTAAATATAGCTCACAAATATTAAGAGATATGAAGATCTGGCTCATTGTCCAGATAAAATCCCCCACCCCTGATTATTCACATGCAAGTCTCCAAGTAATGAAAATATATTATTGTTTTTCAATAATTGTATTATTTCAGATAATAATTGCTGCAAGACGTTTATCTAGATAAACGTATTTTATCTAGATAGAAGGATATCTAGAATAGATATCTAACATAGAAGGATATGTTGTGGGCACATCAATTGTTTTGTGTTTTTTGTTCAGGCAAACATTGACGTTTCCTTGGTGTAATCTAGATAAACGTATTGCAGCAATTATTATCTGAAATAATCCAATTATTGAAAAACAATAATATCTCTTCATTACTCAGGGACTTGCATGTGAATAAATATGCCTACAGTTGTCATGTAAATTGTGTGATTTTACGAAAGGAAACTAGAAAAAGAATGGCATTAATAATGTAAACCCTTCTAATGTCAGTTGGAGGAGCAATTTCTGGGTGTAAGCTTCCAAACTATAATACCAAAACATAAGACATGGGTGTTTAAAATGCATGCATCATTTCTGATACCATTTATTGGAAAAAGAGATTTTTTTAATGATAGTTTGCAACAGTAGAAGCCTGGACCACATGAGGCATTTTCTTTCCTCTTCCCCTTACATGGTTCCCTGAAGCAACTACCCATTCTCTTTTGGCAAATATTTTGGATATCATCGACACAATCCTCCTCAATTGAACCATCTTGTATGCTCGGCATAGAAGGATATGTTGTGGGCACATCAATTGTTTTGTGTTTTTTTGTTCAGGGAAGCATTGATGTCTTGGATTAATTCGTTGATAGAAGCATCAATCCCTTGGCCTTGTATGTTCAGGGAAGCATCAGTTAGGTGGCTGCTACTTGTAAGGAAACCATGTATGACTTGGATAAATCTTTTAATAATAACAACAGTCCCTCGACCTTGTATGCGCAGGATAAAAAGGGCTTTCTGGTCTCCATCAATCCCATAACGTTCTATCTCTATGGAAGAATCACTTATTTGGCCTTCTGTCTTAAAGAAAACTATGATCTCACGGACTAATCTCCTGAGAGAACGATTGGTTCCTTTGGCATGTATGTTTAGGATAAAACGGCTCCCTTTATGCTCATTTCCTTGGTGCTGTTTGTTCAAGGAAGTTTTTCTCCCTTGGGTTAATACTTTGAGAGAAACATCAACCCCTAGGTTCAGTGAAATATCACCTAGAATCCTTTTTTTCCTAAGGAAAGCATTCCTCACTTGGCCTAATCTGCTAATATAAGCATGAGTCTCTTGACCTTCCCTATATAGAGAAGCTTTAATTATTTGGCATTGTCTCTTAAGCATATCCTTAATTTCTTGGACTAATCCTCTGACAGACGTGTCAGTCCCTTGTACATTAATGATCAAACTGTCCTCCTGGTCTACTTTGTTGGGGAAACCGCCAATATGTTTGTCTTGTATATCCAGGGAATAAACAGTTATTTCACCTTCTTTGCCAAGTAGAGCATTGATCTCTTGGACAAATCTTTTGAAAGAAGCATGCATCCCTTCAACTTGTATTGTAAGTATAAAATGCACCATTGGGGCCTTTTTCTTGGCTGAACCGTTCATCTCTTGGCCTTGTACATTAAGGAGAGAATCAGTTTTTTGGAGTCCACTGTTGAAAGAATGAGTAAAGATTGAGAAATATTTTATATTTATACTTGCAATTCTAAACACACTAAGACAGAAGTAAGCTCATTCCAACAAGGTGGGACTTCCCTCATAAACAGGAACAGAACAACTATATAAGTAGGTATCCTTCAAAAAAAAACAATGTTGAAAACATTAATAATCTAATCTAATTGTGATGCCAGGTAGAAGAGACATTTTGGGGAGCCATTCATTTGAAAAAGAGAAAATATCTTACGATATACTGAAGCAATAGACTCCTGTGCCACAATTTCTGCACTGCTCTGGATAATCAACAGCGAAGCCATCAACTGGAAATAAAACAAAAATTGTTGAGTAGAAAGCTGTTTCTTCAATTCTGACACACCTAGCACCAGACATCTTGGCGATTCTTTCCCTTTCTGCCAGGCTACTTCTGGAGATTTTCTAATAGTGACAATACTTAGCAAGTACAGTGGTACCTTGGGTTAAGTACTTAATTCATTCTGGAGGTCCGTTCTTAACCTGAAACTGTTCTTAACCTGAAGCACCACTTTAGCTAATGGGGCCTCCTGCTGCCATCGTGCTGCCGGAGCACGATTTCTGATCTCATCCTGAAGCAAAGTTCTTAACCTGAAGTACTATTTGTGGGTTAGTGGAGTCTGTAATCTGAAGCGTATGGTCAGGGGTTCAGGAGCAGAGGCAAGGGCAAGGGAGGAAACAGAGAGCGAGGGGGAGGAGGCAGAGGAAAAGATGAGTGATGACGACGACCCGAGATCTCCGAGTCTTTCCAGTGAATCAGAAGATTCACAGAAAGGAGCACCAGTGGCCAGGGCAAGGGGGGAGCCTAGGGGGACACCCCAGGGAGATAGAGCCAGAGGGGACTCAGAGGAGAGCAGTTGGAAATCGGGACCAGCGTCACCGCCAGAGAGCAGGGAAAAGGAAGAGAGCCAGGGATCAAGCGCTGGCAGCTCACAACAGGGGGGAGGGCATGAGTCAGGAGTGGCCACACCTCCATCGGGGAGCGAAGAAACGGTCAGACGGAAAGTGGAAAGTTGGGCGCGCGCGCCAAGTTCAAATGCACAGGGAAGTGACGCAGTAGGCAGCCCTGAAAGAGAGCCAGGTCCTAAAGCCCGGCGCAAGGAGACAGGAGAGTCCGGGGGGTCGGCGTCAGAAGAATCCAGGAAGGAAGAGACCCCGGGGGGCAGAGGGACCCAGAGGAGAACAGTCAGGCGGAAAAGGTGGAGCAGGGCTAGGATATTAAGTTGGTGCGCAAGGGGCGGAGACTCAGACGGGACTTCGCCGATCTAGCCATTAGACGTAGAGTTGCACGCAACAGCTTGAGAATGGAAAATGTAACTCAATAAAGACTTTTACTAAATGATCGCTGGCTAGCGTGATCCTCTGTGAGCTAGGATCTGGAAGCAGCTCTGACAGTAAGTCCCGTCTCATTAATTGTGGGCATCTACAGCCTCGAGGAGAGGAGAGAAGCAGGTGCCTACTAGCGAGCTCACGAACGTCAGACGACATGACGGCTGAGCAGCAGATAGCGGAACTCAGAGAAGCAGTGTCACAACTGAATGCCGAGGCTCTCGCATCCAGGAAGAGAGAGGAGGAGGCAGCTGCCGCCTGCAGGGATCTCCAGATCAGGTTGGACATGCTTACTAAGCAAGGGCAACTGACACCCAAACAGGAGGGAATTGGGTTGGCGAGACGAACAGGCGGTCTGGTCTCTCACTTCGATGGGAATCTGCAACAGTACCCCAACTTTAGAGCAGATGTAATGTGTGCACTGCAACTGCTGAAAAGGGACTTTAGAGATGAGCAAGAGAAAGTGGGATTCATCATGTCTCATTTGCATGGAGATGCTAAAGCATGGCTGCGCAATTTGTGGAGAGATGGGGATCCGGCGCTCCAAAATGCGGATGCCTTTATTAAAGCGATGGATGGATGTTTCTTATCAAGTATTGACGTGGATCTTGCTCGGCAGCAGATACATGGATTGAAACAAGGGAGGGCCAGCGTAAGGCAGTATCATGCACGCTTTTTCGCCTTGGTCAGTACCCTGGAATGGGACAGAGATTCGGCTCCGGTAAGAGACCTGTTTTGGGAGAGATTGCACAGCTCGGTTAAAGATGAAATTGCGAGGGGGGAGAGACCCCGGACCACGCAGGAGATCGTTCAGAGGGCGCTGGCGGTGGGGGTGCGGCTGGAAGAACGTCCGTGGAGCAGGGACGAAGGGCGTAGCGGGCGCGAACCAGCCAGGGGCTCCTCCTTCCTTCCCAGAGAAGCAGCGCCTGCGCAATCCACGCCTCCAACAGGGGGAGGGGTGGAACCGATGGAGGTTGGAAGTGCAAGGGCTCAGTCAGCAGCCAGAGCCCTAGCACCGGCAGCAGTGAAAGCGAAGCCTCCTAGAGGGAACAGGAAGTGTTATATCTGCGAGGATCCAGGGCATATGGCGAAAGAGTGTCCCCGGAGGCTCCACAAGCACACTGCAGCCTCAGCAATGGTGACTGCAGCAACGCAGCAAGGAGAACCACAGCAGGGAAACGACGATGTCTGGCTGGAGGAAGAGGCACTGGGGCCCAGCCAGACGTGTCGGTGAAGCAGTCCCCAGGGATTTTACCACCCATGGACCCCCTCCCGCCCAAGCCAGTAGTGAGGCTCACCGCATCGCTCCAGCTACCCAATGGAATCACCATGGATGTGCCAATCACCGTCGACTCGGGAAGCAATGCAGACTTCATAGGGCAGGACTTTGTCGACCGGCACGCTATACAGTTGCTGCCTGCCACGCTGCCCCTGCAGGTTGTCACGGTGGATGGCAGGGAGCTGCTAGGGGGGCAAGTGGTGAAGCAGACGCCACCTATGGTGCTGCGGCTTGGAAATCACAGGGAAATCATCAGCTTCAACGTCACTCAACTGTCGGACACGCCTATTGTATTGGGCATGAGTTGGCTGGACAAGCACAGCCCGACGCTGGCTTGGTACCAGAGGCAGCTGACCTTCGGCTCGTCTTTTTGTGCTGAACACTGCATCATGCCCCGGCAGGAAGGAGAGCAAGAGGAGTCACAGCTGCTGCTAGGCACGCTGCAAGCGATTCCCCACAAGTACGCAGAATTTTTGGAGGTTTTCTGCGAGAAGGAGGCAGACAGGCTACCCCCCCACAGACCATATGACTGCAAAATTGACCTGCTGCCGGGGGCGGCGCTGCCTAAAGGGAAGCTGTATTCCATGTCTGAGGACGAACTGCAGGAACTCAAAGAGTTCATAGATCATAATTTGGAGCGCGGTTTCATCCGGGAGTCCAAGGCAGCGGGGGGCAGTCCTGTATTCTTTGTTAAGAAGCGGGACACGCCCCAAAAAAGGCTGGTCGTGGACTATCGCATCTTAAACAGTGTGACCAAGCCATCGGATTTCCCCATGCCCCGAATCGACGACCTCCTCGCAAAGGTACGGAATGGCAGCGTGTTCACCAAGTTAGACCTGCGGGGGGCGTACAACCTCATTCGCATGCGGGAGGGAGATGAGTGGAAGACAGCCATGTTCACGCCGCTGGGCACCTACGAGTATAGAGTTATGCCTTTTGGATTGCAAAATGGCTCCCACGTGTTTCAAGCGTTCATGCATCACGTGTTGGCGGGGCTCCTCTACAAGACGTGCGTCTGTTTCTTGGATGACATCCTGATCTTTTCGGAATCGCAGCAGGAGCATGACAGACACGTCAAGGAAGTGCTGAGCAGGCTACAGCAGCATAGGCTTTACGCCAAGCTGGAGAAGTGCCAGTTCGACGTGACGGAGGTGGATTTCCTGGGCTACAAGTTGTCTGACAAGGGGCTCGCCATGGACAGCGCCAAGGTTCGAGCAGTGTTGGATTGGAAAAGCCCGCGCAACCGGAAGGAGGTCCAACGATTTGTCGGCTTCGCGAATTTCTATCGCAAGTTCATCAAAGGCTTCGCTATGCAGACAGCGGCCATCACGGACACGCTTAGCTCCAAGAAAAAGAAGTTCATCTGGACGGAGCAGGCGGAGCGGTCCTTTCAGGCACTCAAACGTCTCTTCGCGTCGGAAGAGCAGCTGCTGCATGTCGACCCCAGCAGGCCGATGAGGGTCGAGACAGACGCCTCGGACAGAGCCGTGGGAGCAGTCCTGCTGCAGAGAGACCCGCAGGGGGTTTGGCGGCCGGGGGCGTTTTACTCCAGGAAGCTCAGCAAGTACGAACAGAACTACACCATCTGGGACAGGGAGTTGCTGGCCATTCATGCAGCATTCAAAGCGTGGAGGCACTTCCTGATCGGCGCCAAGCACGGACCACAAGAATCTGGAGCACTGGCGCACGGCACAGTTCCTGAATCAGAGGCAGATACGTTGGGCTGAGTTCTTTGCGAACTTCGACTTCCGAATAGAGTATGTCCCGGGGGACACCAACATCATGGCGGACGCGCTCTCCCGTAAGCCACAGTATCTGGAGGACGCCACGCCAGCGGCCGCCATGCACATCTTCACACCAACAGTGTGGGCGTGCGCTGCGGCGACAGTGGACCTGGAGGCGGTGCGACGAGCGTTGCAGAATGACTCCTTCGCGCAAGCAAAGATGGCAGAGGTGCAAAGGGGCACGGCAGCGACCGACGGGTTCCAGCTGAGAGATGGATTGCTCATCCGTAAAGGGGCCATCTACGTGCCGGGAGACGAACTTCGCGCCAAGGTACTGCATCAGCTGCACGACGCGCCCACTGCCGGGCACTTTGGCAAGGAGAAGACGGTGGAATTAGTCGCCAGGGATTTCTAGTGGCCCGGAATGAGAGGGGAGGTCGCGGACTACGTGGCGAGGTGCGACACCTGCCAGAGGGCCAAACCAGTGCACAGACCGCCGGCCGGACTGTTGGAACCGCTGCAAACTCCGGTCGAACCATGGGAGAGAGTGGCCCTGGACTTCGTCACGGATCTGCCCAGCTCGAGGGGCAAGACGGCCGTGCTGGTGGTGGTGGACTTGTTCTCCAAGATGGCACATTTCATCCCGTGTGCGAAGGTGGCCACGGCGGAACAAACCGCCAAACTGTTCATAGACCACGTGTTCAAGGTTCACGGTCTGCCACGGTCTATTCTGTCCGACCGAGGGCGGCAGTTCATCTCGAATTTCTGGCAGAAGCTGATGGGCTTCCTAAACGTCAAGATCAACCTGGCGTCGGCGAGACACCCGCAGACCAACGGGCAAGCGGAGCGGGTCAATGCCATCATGCAGCAGTACCTGAGATGCTATGCGAATCAACAGCCTGCGACGTGGGTGGATTACCTGCCGCTCGCCGAGTTCGCCTACAACAACACGAAGCACGTGTCCACGGGGGTCACGCCGTTCTTCGCCAACAACGGGAGGCACCCCAGAACCTTCCCGGGACTGGAAAGAATGGTGGAGGGGGAGCCGCAGACAGCAGATGCGTTCGCGTCGGAGTTGCAGGAGGACCACGATCAGCTGCGGCGGCACCTGGAGCTGGCCAAACACGCATACAAGGTGCAGGCGGACAAACACAGAAGGGTTGGCGAAGAGATCCATGTGGGAGACTGGGTCTGGTTAGCAGCCCACGCAGTGCCGGCCAGGTCGTTGGCCAAGAAGAAACTAGGGCATAAGCAACTGGGGCCCTACCAAGTCGTAGAGCAGGTCAACCCGGTGGCTTTCAGGCTGGCGCTTCCGGAGGGTTCCAGAATGCATCCGGTGTTCCACAGATCGGTGCTCACTCCCTACAAGGCACCGCACAGGTTTCAGGAACCCGGAACGGCGCCGAGTCCGCTCAGGGAAAGAACCGGGCACGCGGGAGTGGCACAGGAGGAGCGCATCAACGAAGTCACGGAAATTTTGGACTCCAGGTGGGGGGAAGAGGGAGTAGAATACCTTCTCGCCAAGGAGGGCACCCCGGCCAGTGCGAACAGCTGGGTGCCGGGCTACGCCTTGGACGAACCTCTGCTCAAGGACGAGTTTCATGCCCTCTTCCCACATAGACCAATGCCAGCAGACCTTTTTCACTCCCACACTTTCTGCAAGCACGTTCCGGGGGTTCGACTCGGACGAGGACCCGATACGAGATGCCCGTTCCCCGGAGGGGTCACCCTCGGGATCTGCCTCAGAACCCTCGTATTGGTGGGACGATAGACCAGAGGAGCAGTGGCGCAAGAGGTGGCTGGAAGGTCCCGGACGAGCAACGCCGCCAGGAGGCAGTGAGGGAAAGACGGACATGGACGTTTTCGGGGACGACCTTGGTTTCGAGCACGGCGGCACAGAGATGGACGCGGAGGTGACCGTCGTCGACGAGAGCAGGGAGGAAGAACCGGGAGACTTCAAATGGAGGCCCACCACGGGAAGCGAACGGTATCCGACGTTCGTCCCTCTGCCGCAGCAGCACCCAGCTCCCGCACCGGAAGGAGGGGAGGGGGAACGGGGGGCTTCGAGGGGGGGATGGATGTCAGGGGTTCAGGAGCAGAGGCAAGGGCAAGGGAGGAAACAGAGAGCGAGGGGGAGGAGGCAGAGGAAAAGATGAGTGATGACGATTACCCGAGATCTCCGAGTCTTTCCAGTGAATCAGAAGATTCACAGAAAGGAGCACCAGTGGCCAGGGCAAGGGGGGAGCCTAGGGGGACACCCCAGGGAGATAGAGCCAGAGGGGACTCAGAGGAGAGCAGTTGGAAATCGGGACCAGCGTCACCGCCAGAGAGCAGGGAAAAGGAAGAGAGCCAGGGATCAAGCGCTGGCAGCTCACAACAGGGGGGAGGGCATGAGTCAGGAGTGGCCACACCTCCATCGGGGAGTGAAGAAACGGTCAGACGGAAAGTGGAAAGTTGGGCGCGCGCGCCAAGTTCAAATGCACAGGGAAGTGACGCAGTAGGCAGCCCTGAAAGAGAGCCAGGTCCTAAAGCCCGGCGCAAGGAGACAGGAGAGTCCGGGGGGTCGGCGTCAGAAGAATCCAGGAAGGAAGAGACCCCGGGGGGCAGAGGGACCCAGAGGAGAACAGTCAGGCGGAAAAGGTGGAGCAGGGCTAGGATATTAAGTTGGTGCGCAAGGGGCGGAGACTCAGACGGGACTTCGCCGATCTAGCCATTAGACGTAGAGTTGCACGCAACAGCTTGAGAATGGAAAATGTAACTCAATAAAGACTTTTACTAAATGATCGCTGGCTAGCGTGATCCTCTGTGAGCTAGGATCTGGAAGCAGCTCTGACAGTATGTAACCTGAAGTGTCTGTAACCCGAGGTACCACTGTACATGGTGCTTTTGAATGTCTGACAGCTACATTTATTTAGTGCAGATGGGAGAACAGCTACTCTAGAACCTCCTTGTGTGGGGTGAGAATTGATCTAGGATCCTCTGGGCTTTTTGGTCACTCTCTAAACCACAAGTTATCATTGGCATCTGGTGGGTCTTACGTCTCCCGTTTAGATCAGGATGTATTCTAAGGACCTCTCCTAACCATATAATACTTTGTAAATTTTGTTGCATAAGTTTAACTTTGCACATATGGCCAGGCTCTATACTTAAATTGACACCATCCAACAATAAGTGCTACCTCAGTTATGGTGCATATGTAAACAGGCATGCAATATGTGTGGCATTATAATACACAAAGTGTCCTTGCTACAAATAACATAGCACTAGATGCACAATCTTGTCATATACTGCAGCAATAAGGGCCTACCCCACATGATGCCACGTTCTGGTTCTCACAGTGTGGGGCTTTACTTACAAGCACCCATGCACTGTGTGCACCATTCTGGACCATTATAAGAACCGCCATCAACTGGAAATATAAAACTGGCTTCTTACTAAAAGCCATTCTTTCATCCTGGCACAAATGGCACCAGATTCCTTGGCCATTCATTCTATTTCTCCCATGATAGTGTAATCTAAACTAAAAGGGCTTTTTGATACCTTCTAATACTCACTATGCTTAGGATGCTATCCAACTAATGTGTTTCTCCTTGGCCAATGGGACTTTACCCCGCTCCTACCTATGCGCATGCCCAAATCTGCTCTAATTCCTATACTTGCCTTCAAATGCTGAGGCAGACCATAGTCACCCTGCCTATTTGCCCTTGATAGCCCTCTCCTCCATGAATTTTATCTAATTGTCTTTTAAAAACCATCCACATTTATCACCTTCACTGCCACCGGTTGGACCGAGTTCCTAAAATTATCTGCACTGCATGAAGACCTGCTTTATTTAATCTGTTCTGTTCTATCATCTGTTCCATTCTACTTACATTCCATCATTCTGCCCTTCAGCAACTGATATATAATTTGTAGTTCTGATGTATGACTTACCAGAGGAAATCAGGGGCATCAGTAAAAGGGCAGCTATGAAAGGGCAGCAAACCTGCATGGCTGAAGTTTCTCTAGGATCTCACAGGGTCCTATGAGACACGGGCACCAAACCAGTGCACTATCAAGTCCCAGTTTTCATTTATTTATGTAACTCTATACTGCACTTACACATCTGCGTTAATGTTATTTGCATAGGGACGAAAAGCCTTGTTGCATCATTCCATAAAAAGACACGATGTGCTAGCAGGAGGAACAAAAACATGGTACATTAACATTACTTTAATCTAAGACTATACTCAGGGTTCACTGGTTTGGAAATAAAGTTTGTACTGTTTTGTGTGTGTGTGTGTTTAAGATACAGTTTCCATCTTGAATGGCCAGCAAACATAGCCCATAAGCCTACCTCACAGGTCAGCAATCAGCAACATCTTTTGGCACATTTGCAAACACATGCTGCACTGAAGCACTAACTGCAAACTATTAAATTGGCTATAAAATAATCTACTTTCAGTGGAGGGAGGGGAACTGGGGACCAGGTAAAGCATTTGTGCAAATCGGTGAATCTGTGGGGGTCAAAGATTTTAATAGCAGTGAATTATTTCCCTAGAGAAGTCCAATTACACTGATTTATGCAAATGACAGTAAGTGTTTATATTTCATGTGGATTCATGCCTTCATCTATGTAAGCCTAGGGAGATACATCCATCAGATCCCAGTCAAAAATTGGGCAAGTAGGAGCACAAGCTCACTGAATACCAGTAATCCATGGGTAAGAATATCTTTCCTGTGGGTTGACATTTCTGTCACACCAGACTCTATTATTATTTTCCTCCAATACCTCTTTTCCTATATAGGACAACAAAGAAATATAATTTATACATTGCATGCATATTACAACTTTTTTTTACAATGTAGGCACAAGGAGGTTCCCTCACACATGCCCTCACTTAATCCCCACTACAGCCCTGTGATACAGTGGTACCTTGGGTTACAGATGCTTCAGGTTACAGACGCTTCAGGTTACAGACTCTGCTAACCCAGAAATAGAACCTCGGGTTAAGAACTTTGCTTCAGTATGAGAACAGAAATCGTGCTCTGGCGGCACAGCAGCAGCGGGAGACCCCATTAGCTAAAGTGGTGCCTCAGGTTAAGAACAGTTTCAGGTTAAGAACGGACCTCCGGAATGAATTAAGTTCTTAACCCAAGGTACCACTGTATAGGTCAGCATAAATGTTAGGGACTGACCCAAGGTCACTCTGTGAACTTCATGGGCCTGGAATAACTCTCTACTGAGGATATTTCAGGATCATGCACTCTGACATATAACTCTGTCCAAGTATTGCTATATAGTGCTGGTGTAAAAATCAGAGAACCCTCAGTATATATATTTGATTTAGATTATGTTTCAAATATTAGAAACATAGAATGTATCACTGAATAGTTTTTAAGTATGGCTCCAGTGTGCCTACATTTTATAACATTTTATAACCCCTGTGCTCTCTAGGCCATTAATAATAATAATAATAATAATAATAATAATAATAATAATTTATTATTTATACCCCGCCCATCTGGCTGGGTTTCCCCAGCCACTCTGGGCAGCTTCCAACTGAATATTAAAAACAGTACAGCTTCAAACATTAAAAACTACCCTAAAGAGGGCTGCCTTCAGATGCCTTTTAAAAGCAAAATAGTTGTTTATTGCTTTGACATCTGCTGGGAGGGCGTTCCACAGGGCAGGCGCCACTACCGAGAAGGCCCTCTGCCTGGTTCCCTGTAACCTTACTTCTCGCAATGAGGGAACAGCCAGAAGGCCCTCGGTGCTGGATCTCAGTGTCCGGGCTGAACAATGGGGGTGGAGACGCTCCTTCAGGTATACTGGACTGAGGCCGTTTAGGGCTTTAAAGGTCAGCACCAACGCTTTGAATTGTGCTCAGAAACGTACTGGGAGCCAATGCAGATCTCTCAGAACCGGTGTTATGTGGTCCCGGCGGCCACTCCCAGTCACCAGTCTAGCTGCCGCATTCTGGATTAATTGCAGTTTCCGGGTCACCTTCAAAGGTAGCCCCACGTAGAGCGCGTTGCAGTAGTCCAAGCGGGAGATAACAAGAGCATGCACCACTCTGGCAAGACAGTCCGCGGGCAGGTAGGGTCTTAGCCTGCGTACCAGATGGAGCTGGTAGACAGCTGCCCTGGACACAGAATTAACCTGTGCCTCCATGGACAGCTGTGAGTCCAAAATGACTCCCAGGATGCGCACCTGTTCCTTCAGGGGCACAGTTACCCCATTCAGGACCAGGGAATCCCCCACACCCGCCCGCCCCCTGTCCCCCCAAAACAGTACTTCTGTCTTGTCAGGATTCAACCTCAATCTGTTAGCCGCCATCCATCCTCCAACAGCCTCCAGGCACTCACACAGGACCTTCACCGCCTTCACTGGTTCTGATTTAAAGGAGAGGTAGAGCTGGGTGTCATCTGCATACTGATGAACACCCAGCCCAAACCCCCTGATGATCTCTCCCAGCGGCTTCATATAGATATTAAAAAGCATGGGGGAGAGGACGGAACCCTGAGGCACCCCACAAGTGAGAGCCCAGGGGTCTGAACACTCATCCCCCCCCCACCACTTTCTGGACATGGCCCAGGAGAAAGGAGCAGAACCACCGTATAACAGTGCCCCCAGCTCCTCTAGACGGTCCAGAAGGATGTTATGGTCGATGGTATCAAAGGCCGCTGAGAGATCCAGCAGAACTAGGAAACAGCTCTCACTTTTGTCCCTAGCTCGCCGGAGATCATCAACCAGCGCGACCAAGGCAGTTTCAGTCCCATGGTGAGGCCTGAATCCCGATTGGAAGGGATCCAAATGGTCCGCATCCTCCAGGCGTGCTTGGAGTTGTCTGGCAACCACCCGCTCAATCACCTTGCTCAAGAATGGTAAATTTGAGACTGGGCGATAGTTGGCCAAATTGGCTGGGTCTAAAGATGTTTTTTTAAGAAGCGGTTTAATGACCGCCTCTTTCAGTGGGTCTGGGAAGGCTCCCTCACAGAGGGAAGCATTCACCACCCCGCAGAGCCCATCACCCAGCCCTTCCCGGCTCGCTTTTATCAGCCAGGATGGGCAAGGATCAAGGAGACAGGTGGTCGGTTTCACTTGTCCAAGCAGCCTGTCCACATCCTTGGAGGTAACAGATTGGAATTGATCCCATGTAACAGGACTAGACAAAACTCTAGCACTCTCCCACCCTGGCCCTGCTCCCACAGTGGAGTCTACCTCCTTCTGAATCTGAGCGACTTTATGTGCAAAAAACTTTGCAAAAGCATTGCAGGAGATCTTGGGGTCCCTACCAGGCCCTGGTGGTGCAGGTGGTTCCGATAGATTGCGAACCACCTGAAAAAGTCTCCTGCTGCTGTTTTCTGCAGATGCAATGGAGGTGGTGAAGAAGGCCCTCTTCGCCGTCGCCATTGCCACTTGGTAGGCTCGACGTTGAGCTCTAGCCCGTGTCCGGTCTGATTCAGAATGAGTTTTCCGCCACCGGCGCTCTAGCCGTCTCAATGATTGTTTCATCACCCTCAGCTCCGGGGAAAACCACGGGGCTGTCCGGGCTCCATGCAATCGGAGAGGGCGCATCGGTGCCAGACAGTCAATAGCCCTGGTTAACTCCGCATTCCAGTGGGCCACCAGGGAATCAGCTGAAAGGCCATCAACTTGGGATAAAACATCCCCTACCACTCTCTGGAAGCCAATTGGATCCATTAAGTGGCGGGGGCGGACCATCCGAATCGGTCCCACCTCCCTGCAGAGGGGAAGGGTCGCGGAGAAGTCCAGTTGCACCAGGAAGTGATCTGACCATGGCACTTCTTTTGTTTCGCTTTTAGTTAATGTCAGATCACCAACATCCGTAGAGGTAAACACCAAGTCTAAGGCATGTCCGCGGCTATGAGTTGGGCCAAACGTATTCAGGGACAGCCCCATGGAGGCCATGCTTTCCACGAAGTCCCGAGCGGCCCCTTGTAAGGTCGTGTCGGCATGGATGTTAAAATCCCCCAGGACAACCAAGCTAGGTGTCTCCAGGAGCATATCCGCCGCAACCTGAAGCAGCCCGGGCAGGGAATCCTTGGTGCAGCGGGGAGGTCGGTACACCAATAGGAATCCTGTACTGCCCCTATTGCCCAACTTCCAGAACATGCACTCAGAAAATTGGGTCTTCCCAATAGGATGCCTGGTGCAGACTAATGACTTCCTAAAAATCACTGCAACCCCCCCTCCCCGCCCACATGACCTGGGTTGCTGTGCGTAAGAGAAACCCGGTGGGCAAGCAGCGGCAAGGACAGGCCCATCTGCCTCATCCAACCAGGTCTCTGTCACACATGCCAGGTCAAATCCTCCATCCACAATCAGGTCGTGGATGGCAGTGGTTTTATTCATCATTGACCTGGCATTGCACAGCAACACTTTCAGGTCATGTGGGTTTCCCTTGCTGCTTCCAGTATCCTTCCGGTCAGGACCAGACCTGGAGGCAGGGATAGTCCTCAAACAACGACTAAACCTGCCTCCTCGGTAATGACATGGTCTGGTCTTAGCGTAACTCCTCCTCCGGCCCGTGATCACTGAGATCGGGTGTCCCAAGACATTCCCTCCTGTGGAACCTGCCCCAGCCATCCTATTGGCCGAGGCCCACTCCCAGGCAGCCCTGACCCTTCCCCTTAAAAGGCAAGATACAAACTATATAATAACTTAACTTTATAAAATTATAAAACATTATAAAAAACAACCACCACCATTTAAAGTGCAGCAAATTAACAGCAGTTAAAACATTTAAAACCATTTTGTCACTTGCTGCAGGTAGCTGCTCAGGCCTCTAAACTGTAGTGGTGAGTGCAGGCCCCGCCCCCTAGGCCAGATGGATTTAGCAGGAGAGGGAGCGGTCTTCCCAACACTCATGGAGGCAGCAACAGCAGCAGTGTCCCAGAGGCCTTGATGGAGGCCCTCAAGCTGTGGCAATGAGTGCAGGCTCCGCCCCCTAGGCCAGATGGAGTTAGCAGGAAAGGGAGCGGCCCACCCCGCACTCACCAGAGCAGCAGCAGTCTGTCTAACCCTAAAAGTGGCACAAATGGTCATTAAGGATGTCATTACAGTGGAGTGTAAATCCGATCATCTCTTTGAAGCTTACTGAGACGGCTCAGGGAGAAGTGAGAAAGGGACAGGACTATCAACCACCCTGTTGAAGGCCTGGTTGCTAAGGAAACAGTGATAAAATAGGATAATTGAGACCCACATGTCCTGGGCACTTAGGGGCACCCCAAAGTGATTGCAGGGATGAAGTTACCAGTATGAAGCCATGTGTGTTTTACTTCTCATGACCTGTAACCCTTCTTGATGTATGTAGAAGGATGTTTAGGATATGAATATTGATAGAAGATGATGTGGCGATGGCTGCTAGCTTCAATTCTGTAGTAGCAGGGGAGGGGGATTGCTAGGTAGGGCCAAAGTATGCAACAGAGAGACAGGTCCAATCTTGGAAGAGATGTTGGTTTCCTTACCATCGCCACCAATACCTTGGGAGCTCCTTAGTTGGTTGGCCAAAGGGATGGTGCCAGACTTCAGGAGGCTGTTGACATGGTGGTGATGGGGCTGCAGCATGTCATGGCACACCACACCACAACCAGGCTGGATAGAACTGTATCTCACCGAGAAATTCCACAATTGGGTAGAACAAGAAAATATACTTGCAGAGGAGGAAGCTTGCTTTAGGGAAGGTTGATCCACTATTGACCAGTGCCTAGTACTCCATCATCTTATTGAAAAGCACTCCTCCCGTAACACAACCTCCCTTTATGCTGCTTTAATCGATTTTGAAGCAGCATTTGACTCCATATCAGGAGCTGCACTGTGGGGAAAACTGAAGGCCACCTCAACAGACCGACGTCTACTTTATTTAATTTGTATGTTACATGAAGGGACCTCACTCAAAAGCAAGGCATTTGACAAGGTGCCCCATGATATTCTTGTAAAGAAGCTGGTAAAATGCGGTCTTGACTATGCTACCACTCAGTGGATTTCTAACTGGCTGGCTGACCGAACCCAAAGGGTGCTCATCAATGGTTCCTCTTCATCCTGGAAAAGAGTGACTAGTGGGGTGCCACAGGGTTCTGTCTTGGGCCCGGTCTTATTCAACATCTTTATCAACGACTTGGATGATGGACTCAAGGGCATCCTGATCAAATTTGCAGATGACACCAAACTGGGAGGGGTGGCTAACACCCCAGAGGACAGGATCACACTTCAAAACGACCTTGACAGATTAGAGAACTGGGCAAAAATAAACAAGATGAATTTTAACAAGGAGAAATGTAAAGTATTGCACTTGGGCAAAACAAATGAGAGGCACAAATACAAGATGGGTGACACCTGGCTTGAGAGCAGTACATGTGAAAAGGATCTAGGAGTCTTGGTTGACCACAAACTTGACATGAGCCAACAGTGTGACGCGGCAGCTAAAAAAGCCAATGCAATTCTGGGCTGCATCAATAGGAGTATAGCATCTAGATCAAGGGAAGTAATAGTGCCACTGTATTCTGCTCTGGTCAGACCACACCTGGAGTATTGTGTCCAGTCCTGGGCACCACAATTCAAGAAGGACACTGACAAACTGGAACGTGTCCAGAGGAGGGCAACCAAAATGGTCAAAGGCCTGGAAACGATGCCTTATGAGGAACGGCTAAGGGAGCTGGGCATGTTTAGCCTGGAGAAGAGGAGGTTAAGGGGTGATATGATAGCCATGTTCAAATATATAAAAGGATGTCACATAGAGGAGGGAGAAAGGTTGTTTTCTGCTGCTCCGGAGAAGCGGACACGGAGCAATGGATCCAAACTACAAGAAAGAAGATTCCACCTAAACATTAGGAAGAACTTCCTGACAGTAAGAGCTGTTCGACAGTGGAATTTGCTGCCAAGGAGTGTGGTGGAGTCTCCTACTTTGGAGGTCTTTAAGCAGAGGCTTGACAACCATATGTCAGGAGTGCTCTGATGGTGTTTCCTGCTTGGCAGGGGGTTGGACTCGATGGCCCTTGTGGTCTCTTCCAACTCTATGATTCTATGATTCTATGATTCTAAGATGTAGCCCTCAGGGCCATCTCACCAATGCCATTGAAACTGAGAAAAGTGTCAAGCAAGGCTGCATATTGGCCCCATCCTTATTTAATTTCTATATCAACTCCATGGTGGGCCATTTCCAAAACATAAACTTCCACTCCTCCCAACTGGCTGGAAGACACATCTCTGTTCTTCTCTATGCAGACGAAGCAGCATTTTTTCAAGAATACCTATTGGCCTCAAAAGAGTCCTGATAGCATTAATACAGTACTGCAAGGGGGTCCAGCTAGAACTTAATTATCAGAAAACTAAAATCATGGCATTTGCCAAAAATGCTTATGAGCCGCTCCTGGAGCATAGATGGCCACAAGGTTGAGCAGGTCTCCTGCTTCAAATACCTGGGGGTAGTCTTCCATTCTGCTGGTAGTAGGAAAGCCCATGGGGACTATACTGCTGAAATTGCTCAGAGAAGCTCATTGGCAATCCTTTTTTTTTAAAAAAAAAAAGCCCAAGAGGTAGTCACTATATACCAGCAGCACCCAAATTATTTGAAGCCATGCCAACAGCACAACTTCTCCATGGTGCCCAGCTGGGTCCCTTTTCCAATTTTGCAGTGCTAGAACTTGTGCAATCCAAATTTCTAAGGTCAGTCCTTCAAGTCCCAAAACGTTTCTCTAATGCTACTCTGAGACATGAGACGGGCTTCATTAAAATGGAGGCTAAAGTGTGGGTGACCATACTTAATTATTGGCTTAAACCATCTTTATTTCCCCATGGCCTTGCCCCACTAATTATGAACGATGATTTTCAATGCACATGCAAACAGGCAGTGGCAACTAAAATCTCATCCCTGGGCTTCTCTCCAGGTCTTCTACTTAGCATGGGATACGATCAAGCCAAAGCAGTCATTAAACAATGTGTAGTGGACACAGAGCGCCAATTGGATCTAGCCAGGACCCCAACTTTTGTAGCCAAGGAATCCACAAGGTACTTTGTCTCCCCTATGGCATATCTAACTAAACTCAAAGTCCCTAAACACCGAAGGGCTTTTACCCTAGCTCAATGTCATGCCCTCCCCTCAGCCGTTATTGAAGGTAGATACAGGATGATTGACTACCCAGAGAGACAATGTTCCTGTGACTCGGGACAAATAGAAATGGTAGCGCATGTCCTTCTCCAGTGCCTGTACTACAAAGACATTCATACTATCCTGATTTCCCCATTATTTCAAAAGTACCCAGGGCACACAAGGGACATGGGTGGTGCTGTGGGTTAAACCACAGAGCCTAGGACTTGCTGATCAGAAGGTCGGCAGTTCGAATCCCCGCGATGGGGTGAGCTCCCGTTGGTCGGTCCCTGCTCCTGCCAACCTAGCAGTTCAAAAGCACGTCAAAGTGCAAGTAGATAAATAGGTACTGCTCCGGTGGGAAGGTAAACAGTGTTTCTGTGCGCTGCTCTGGTTCACCAGAAGCGGCTTAGTCATGCTGACCACATGACCCAGAAGCTGTACGCTGGCTCCCTCGGCCAATAAAGGGAGATGAGTGCCGCAACCCCAGAGTTGGCCACAACTGGACCTAATGGTCAGGGGTCCCTTTACCCTTTACCTTTACCCAGGGCACACAGGACAATTTTACACCTCCCTGCTGCTCTCGGATACTGATCCTGTGGCAACTTACAGTGTTGCTAGGTTCTGCACAGCAGCGCTCGAGAGTTCTGGATGATGACAAATCAGTTTTAATGAACATATCATAGTGCTCTGTAAATGATAGTTAAGGCCTTTATATATCAACCTTTTGTGCTCTTCCACACCCGCCCAGTGTTCCTGGACCTTCTTTTGGATTCTTTTAGCATCTTTCAATTTTTTTATAGACTTTTATATTCACCTTGTGTTTTAATACCTTTTGACTTTCTAAAGCGCTTTTCAGATTTTAAATATTGGTCTATGACCGTAAGAAAGATTTGTATTGTATCTCACTGATGGAGCAGTGAATCATGGTGATGATGGGACCTCACCATGCCAATGAGTCAACTTGCTTGAAAGGGAATGGAATGGAGAACCTAAAAGCTTCCTTGACTCTATCACTTACTGAGAGCTGACTATGGATGCGGATGATGGTTTATTGGCCTCCTTGACATGGTTTCATGCAATGAAAATCAATTATCAGTTATGGTACTGATTCAATTATGTGAGCTCTGCCATGTAAGGTACGTTGCAGAGGTTTTATCCTTAGCCTTTGAACTGCTATCAAGATGGCCTCTACTGAAGATGTGTGGTTGAAAATCGAGAGGTCAATTACGTTGGAAAACAGCTGCTGATTTATTTCTTCCCATCAAAAGACTTACACAAAAGGCATTTCATGACTTGGACGGCTTTGGGACTGTTCTTCTGACCCATCGCTTAGGACATATGCCTTCTCTTTCTCTGCCCAGTGCAAGCATCAGTGGGAAATCTGACACCGGAAAGTCATTTACTGCATTCGTGAGATCCACTGGCTCAGTTACTGATGTGAATGCATGAAAGTGGGGCAAAAGGGAGTCAGGCATTTACCAGGACTTGCCCCCTTTTAAACATGTGATACACCTGCTCTCTAAAGGTGCTTTAATGACAGCAGATGTTGGGTGTATACTAGGCTGGGCTGGGCTACAGCAAAAAAGTAAGCTCTCTGTACAAGTCAGAACCACACATGTCCTTGGGTTAAGAGGCAAAATGCAGCGTAGCTAAAGAAGGAATGACATGAAAGGATGAAAGAACCACTCTGAACAAAATTGTCAGTACGCATGTACTGTTAGAAGGTAATCCTTATTTTTGTTTTTTAGCCACAGACAGATCTCTGCACAAAGCATGTATGAAGTCACCATCTAGCAGATTATAGATGATTTATTCAAGTCTGCGGTAAAGCCTGGATGGCATTTTAATGTCCCAGTGATCATCACCTGAGGTCTTTATTACGTGAGATGGCTGACAATCTGGATGCCTGTACCCACCTTTTAAAAATGGCTCACAGAGTTTAAGATATAATACGCCTGGGCTACTGCCTTGACAGCCCCCCACCCTTGATCAAATGCACAGTTGAATAAATGTTGTGTTGCAGGATTTCCTCCCAGCATGCATCTCAGAAGCAAGAAGATTACATGTGCATAAATATGGTTATGGGTCTCATGTAAATTGTGGGTTTTATCTAAACACCCTGGAAGAGCACTGCATAAATAATGTAAATCATTCTAATGCTGCTTTGAGGAGTTCATTTTCAAATTATAATACCAGAACATAAAACGTGGACACTTAATACACATGTATCATTTCTGATGCCATTTATTTGCAGCAGTAGAATCCTGGACCACATGATCCATTTTCTTTCAATTTCCCGCTACATGGATTACTGTAACAAGAACCCATGCGATCCCAGCATTTTCTTTGGATATCATCAATGCATTCCACCTTGGATAATTCACCAGTGCTTTGGTGATCTATTTTCAGGAAATTATTGGTTATTTGGTCTTCTCTCTGAAGGAAATTATCAATCTCTTGGACTAATTTGTTGAGAGCAGCATATGTTCCTTGACCTTGTATGCTGAGAATGAAAAGCAACATCTGACCCTTATTGTTGGGTGAGCTATCAACTCTTTGGCTTTGTATGTTCAGGGAAATACCACTAATTTGGCTTTCACTCTTAAGGAAAGCATTAATTGTCTGCTCTAGTTTGGTAACAGAAGCATCAGTCCCATGGCCATGAATGCTCACAAGAAAAAAGCTCTTCTGATCCCCATTCTTGTTTGAAATATCATTTGCTTCATGTTGTTTCTCCAGGAAAGCGTTGAGCTCTTGAATTAATCGGTTGAGAGAACTATCAATTTGTTGGCCTTGTATGCTTAGGGAAGAAGCCACAATCTGTTGTTCTCCTTTAAGGAAATCTTTGACCACTTGGACTAATCTGCTGAGAGAAGAAGCAGTTCCTTGTACTTTTAGGACAAGAATAAAAAGGGCCTTCTGATCCCCATTGTTGGCTGAACCATCAATAACCTGGTGTTGTAAATTCACAGAAGAAGAGGTTATTTGTTCTTCTTTCTTCAGGAATATATTAAATTCCTCTTGTAACCTGTTGAGAGTAGGAACAGTTGCTTGGCCTTGTAGGCTCAGCATAAAAGGGAAAACTGTGGATACATCAATTTGATTGGGACTTTTGTTCAGGGAAGCATTGAACTCTAGGATGAATTGGTGGAGAGAAGCACTAATCCCTTGGCCTTGTATGCTGAGGGTAATGTGAGTCATTTCCCCTTCTCTTTGAAGGAAGACCTTGATGTTTTCCACTAATTTCCTGAGAGAAGCATCAGTCCCTTTGCCTTGTATGGTGACTGTAAAACGCATCCCCTGGTTTCCTTGTCCTTCTCCCTGTGTGTTCACAGAATAATCAGTAACCTGCTGTTCCTTGCCAAGAAAAGCCTTGATCTCTTCCTCTAATCTCATTTGAGAAGAAGCATCCCCTTGGCCTTCTATGCTCAATGTAAACGGGATCCACTGCTCTCCTTTGTTGGTTCCTTTCAAGGAAGCATTGAACTCTCCAATTTTTTGGTGAATAGAAGCACCAATCCCTTGGCCTTGTATGCTTATGGTAATGTCAGTCATTTTGTCTTCTCCTTGAAGGATGGCATTGATGTTTTCCACTAATCTCTTGAGAGAAGCATCAGTCCCTTTGCCTTGTATGGTGACTGTAAAACGCATCCCCTGGTTTGATTGACCTTGTCCTTGCATGTTCACAGAATAATCAGTAATTTGCCCCTCCTTAACAAGAAAAGCCTTGATCTTTTTGACGAATCCCTTTAGAGTAGCATCGTTCCCTTGGCTTTCTATGCTCAATGTAAACGGGATCCACTGCTCTCCTTTGTTGGTTCCTTTCAAGGAAGCATTGAACTCTCCAATTTTTTGGTGAATAGAAGCACCAATCCCTTGGCCTTGTATGCTTATGCTAATGTCAGTCATTTTGTCTTCTCCTTGAAGGATGGCATTGATGTTTTCCACTAATCTCTTGAGAGAAGCATCAGTCCCTTTGCCTTGTATGGTGACTGTAAAACGCATTCCCTGGTTTGCTTGGCCTTGGCCTTGCATGTTCACAGAATAATCAGTAATTTGCCCCTCCTTAACAAGAAAAGCCTTGATCTTTTTGACGAATCCCTTTAGAGTACCATCGTTCCCTTGGCTTTCTATTCTCAATGTAAACGGGATCCACTGCTCTCCTTTGTTGGTTCCTTTCAAGGAAGCATTGAACTCTCCAATTTTTTGGTGAATAGAAGCACCAATCCCTTGGCCTTGTATGCTTATGCTAATGTCAGTCATTTTGTCTTCTCCTTGAAGGATGGCATTGATGTTTTCCACTAATCTCTTGAGAGAAGCATCAGTCCCTTTGCCTTGTATGGTGACTGTAAAACGCATCCCCTGGTTTGATTGACCTTGTCCTTGCATGTTCACAGAATAATCAGTAATTTGCCCCTCCTTAACAAGAAAAGCCTTGATCTTTTTGACGAATCCCTTTAGAGTAGCATCATTCCCTTGGCTTTCTATGCTCAATGTAAACGGGATCCACTGCTCTCCTTTGTTGGTTCCTTTCAAGGAAGCATTGAACTCTCCAATTTTTTGGTGAATAGAAGCACCAATCCCTTGGCCTTGTATGCTTATGCTAATGTCAGTCATTTTGTCTTCTCCTTGAAGGATGGCATTGATGTTTTCCACTAGTCTCTTGAGAGAAGCATCAGTCCCTTTGCCTTGTATGGTGACTGTAAAACGCATCCCCTGGTTTGATTGACCTTGTCCTTGCATGTTCACAGAATAATCAATAATTTGCCCCTCCTTAACAAGAAAAGCCTTGATCTTTTTGACGAATCCCTTTAGAGTAGCATCATTCCCTTGGCTTTCTATGCTCAATGTAAACGGGATCCACTGCTCTCCTTTGTTGGTTCCTTTCAAGGAAGCATTGAACTCTCCAATTTTTTGGTGAATAGAAGCACCAATCCCTTGGCCTTGTATGCTTATGCTAATGTCAGTCATTTTGTCTTCTCCTTGAAGGATGGCATTGATGTTTTCCACTAATCTCTTGAGAGAAGCATCAGTCCCTTTGCCTTGTATGGTGACTGTAAAACGCATCCCCTGGTTTGCTTGGCCTTGGCCTTGCATGTTCACAGAAGAATCTGTAATTTGCCCCTCCTTAACAAGAAAAGCCTTGATCTTTTTGACGAATCCCTTTAGAGTAGCATCGTTCCCTTGGCTTTCTATGCTCAATGTAAACGGGATCCACTGCTCTCCTTTGTTGTTTCCTTTCAAGGAAGCATTGAACTCTCCAATTTTTTGGTGAATAGAAGCACCAATCCCTTGGCCTTGTATGCTTATGCTAATGTCAGTCATTTTGTCTTCTCCTTGAAGGATGGCATTGATGTTTTCCACTAATCTCTTGAGAGAAGCATCAGTCCCTTTGCCTTGTATGGTGACTGTAAAACGCATCCCCTGGTTTGCTTGGCCTTGGCCTTGCATGTTCACAGAATAATCAGTAATTTGCATCTCCTTAACAAGAAAAGCCTTGATCTTTTTGACGAATCCCTTTAGAGTAGCATCGTTCCCTTGGCCTTCAATGCTCAATGTAAACGGGATCCACTGCTCTCCTTTGTTGGTTCCTTTCAAGGAAGCATTGAACTCTCCAATTTTTTGGTGAATAGAAGCACCAATCCCTTGGCCTTGTATGCTTATTGTAATGTCAGCCATTTTGTCTTCTCCTTGAAGGATGACATTGATGTTTTCCACTAATCTCTTGAGAGAAACATCAGTCCCTTTGCCTTGTATGGTGACTGTAAAACGCATCCCCTGGTTTGCTTGGCGTTGGCCTTGCATGTTCACAGAATAATCAGTAATTTGCCCCTCCTTAACAAGAAAAGCCTTGATCTTTTTGACGAATCCCTTTAGAGTAGCATCGTTCCCTTGGCTTTCTATGTTCAATGTAAACGGGATCCACTGCTCTCCTTTGTTGGTTCCTTTCAAGGAAGCATTGAACTCTCCAATTTTTTGGTGAATAGAAGCACCAATCCCTTGGCCTTGTATGCTTATGGTAATGTCAGTCATTTTGTCTTCTCCTTGAAGGATGGCATTGATGTTTTCCACTAATCTCTTGAGAGAAGCATCAGTCCCTTTGCCTTGTATGGTGACTGTAAAACGCATCCCCTGGTTTGATTGACCTTGTCCTTGCATGTTCACAGAATAATCAGTAATTTGCCCCTCCTTAACAAGAAAAGCCTTGATCTTTTTGACGAATCCCTTTAGAGTACCATCGTTCCCTTGGCTTTCTATGCTCAATGTAAACGGGATCCACTGCTCTCCTTTGTTGGTTCCTTTCAAGGAAGCATTGAACTCTCCAATTTTTTGGTGAATAGAAGCACCAATCCCTTGGCCTTGTATGCTTATGCTAATGTCAGTCATTTTGTCTTCTTCTTGAAGGATGGCATTGATGTTTTCCACTAATCTCTTGAGAGAAGCATCAGTCCCTTTTCCTTGTATGGTGACTGTAAAACGCATCCCCTGGTTTGCTTGGCGTTGGCCTTGCATGTTCACAGAATAATCAGTAATTTGCCCCTCCTTAACAAGAAAAGCCTTGATCTTTTTGACGAATCCCTTTAGAGTAGCATCGTTCCCTTGGCTTTCTATGTTCAATGTAAACGGGATCCACTGCTCTCCTTTGTTGGTTCCTTTCAAGGAAGCATTGAACTCTCCAATTTTTTGGTGAATAGAAGCACCAATCCCTTGGCCTTGTATGCTTATGCTAATGTCAGTCATTTTGTCTTCTCCTTGAAGGATGGCATTGATGTTTTCCACTAATCTCTTGAGAGAAGCATCAGTCCCTTTGCCTTGTATGGTGACTGTAAAACGCATCCCCTGGTTTGATTGACCTTGTCCTTGCATGTTCACAGAATAATCAGTAATTTGCCCCTCCTTAACAAGAAAAGCCTTGATCTTTTTGACGAATCCCTTTAGAGTACCATCGTTCCCTTGGCTTTCTATGCTCAATGTAAACGGGATCCACTGCTCTCCTTTGTTGGTACCTTTCAAGGAAGCATTGAACTCTCCAATTTTTTGGTGAATAGAAGCACCAATCCCTTGGCCTTGTATGCTTATGCTAATGTCAGTCATTTTGTCTTCTCCTTGAAGGATGGCATTGATGTTTTCCACTAATCTCTTGAGAGAAGCATCAGTCCCTTTGCCTTGTATGGTGACTGTAAAACGAATCCCCTGGTTTGCTTGGCGTTGGCCTTTCATCTTCACAGAAGAATCTGTAATTTGTCCCTCATTAACAAGGAAAACCATGATCTTTTTGACGAATCCCTTTAGAGTAGCATAGTTCCCTTGGCTTTCTATGCTCAATGTAAACGGGATCCACTGCTCTCCTTTGTTGGTTCCTTTCAAGGAAGCATTGAACTCTCCAATTTTTTGGTGAATAGAAGCACCAATCCCTGGGCCTTGTATGCTTATGCTAATGTCAGTCATTTTGTCTTCACCTTGAAGGATGGCATTGATGTTTTCCACTAATCTCTTGAGAGAAGCATCAGTCCCTTTTCCTTGTATGGTGACTGTAAAACGCATCCCCTGGTTTGCTTGGCGTTGGCCTTGCATGTTCACAGAATAATCAGTAATTTGCCCCTCCTTAACAAGAAAAGCCTTGATCTTTTTGACGAATCCCTTTAGAGTAGCATCGTTCCCTTGGCTTTCTATGTTCAATGTAAACGGGATCCACTGCTCTCCTTTGTTGGTTCCTTTCAAGGAAGCATTGAACTCTCCAATTTTTTGGTGAATAGAAGCACCAATCCCTTGGCCTTGTATGCTTATGCTAATGTCAGTCATTTTGTCTTCTCCTTGAAGGATGGCATTGATGTTTTCCACTAATCTCTTGAGAGAAGCATCAGTCCCTTTGCCTTGTATGGTGACTGTAAAACGCATCCCCTGGTTTGATTGACCTTGTCCTTGCATGTTCACAGAATAATCAGTAATTTGCCCCTCCTTAACAAGAAAAGCCTTGATCTTTTTGACGAATCCCTTTAGAGTACCATCGTTCCCTTGGCTTTCTATGCTCAATGTAAACGGGATCCACTGCTCTCCTTTGTTGGTACCTTTCAAGGAAGCATTGAACTCTCCAATTTTTTGGTGAATAGAAGCACCAATCCCTTGGCCTTGTATGCTTATGCTAATGTCAGTCATTTTGTCTTCTCCTTGAAGGATGGCATTGATGTTTTCCACTAATCTCTTGAGAGAAGCATCAGTCCCTTTGCCTTGTATGGTGACTGTAAAACGAATCCCCTGGTTTGCTTGGCGTTGGCCTTTCATCTTCACAGAAGAATCTGTAATTTGTCCCTCATTAACAAGGAAAACCATGATCTTTTTGACGAATCCCTTTAGAGTAGCATAGTTCCCTTGGCTTTCTATGCTCAATGTAAACGGGATCCACTGCTCTCCTTTGTTGGTTCCTTTCAAGGAAGCATTGAACTCTCCAATTTTTTGGTGAATAGAAGCACCAATCCCTGGGCCTTGTATGCTTATGCTAATGTCAGTCATTTTGTCTTCACCTTGAAGGATGGCATTGATGTTTTCCACTAATCTCTTGAGAGAAGCATCAGTCCCTTTGCCTTGTATGGTGACTGTAAAACGCATCCCCTGGTTTGCTTGGCGTTGGCCTTGCATGTTCACAGAATAATCAGTAATTTGCCCCTCCTTAACAAGAAAAGCCTTGATCTTTTTGACGAATCCCTTTAGAGTAGGATCGTTCCCTTGGCTTTCTATGCTCAATGTAAACGGGATCCACTGCTCTCCTTTGTTGGTACCTTTCAAGGAAGCATTGAACTCTCCAATTTTTTGGTGAATAGAAGCACCAATCCCTTGGCCTTGTATGCTTATGCTAATGTCAGTCATTTTGTCTTCTCCTTGAAGGATGGCATTGATGTTTTCCACTAATCTCTTGAGAGAAGCATCAGTCCCTTTGCCTTGTATGGTGACTTTAAAACGAATCCCCTGGTTTGCTTGGCGTTGGCCTTTCATCTTCACAGAAGAATCTGTAATTTGTCCCTCATTAACAAGGAAAACCATGATCTTTTTGACGAATCCCTTTAGAGTAGCATAGTTCCCTTGGCTTTCTATGCTCAATGTAAACGGGATCCACTGCTCTCCTTTGTTGGTTCCTTTCAAGGAAGCATTGAACTCTCCAATTTTTTGGTGAATAGAAGCACCAATCCCTGGGCCTTGTATGCTTATGCTAATGTCAGTCATTTTGTCTTCTCCTTGAAGGATGGCATTGATGTTTTCCACTAAGCTCTTGAGAGAAACATCAGTCCCTTTGCCTTGTATGGTGACTGTAAAACGCATCCCCTGGTTTGCTTGGCGTTGGCCTTGCATGTTCACAGAATAATCAGTAATTTGCCCCTCCTTAACAAGAAAAACCATGATCTTTTTGACGAATCCCTTTAGAGTAGCATAGTTCCCTTGGCTTTCTATTCTCAATGTAAACGGGATCCACTGCTCTCCTTTGTTGGTTCCTTTTAAGGAAGCATTGAACTCTCCAATTTTTTGGTGAATAGAAGCACCAATCCCTTGGCCTTGTATGCTTATGCTAATGTCAGTCATTTTGTCTTCTTCTTGAAGGATGGCATTGATGTTTTCCACTAATCTCTTGAGAGAAGCATCAGTCCCTTTTCCTTGTATGGTGACTGTAAAACGCATCCCCTGGTTTGCTTGGCCTTGGCCTTGCATGTTCACAGAAGAATCTGTAATTTGCCCCTCCTTAACAAGAAAAGCCTTGATCTTTTTGACGAATGCCTTTAGAGTAGCATCGTTCCCTTGGCTTTCTATGCTCAATGTAAACGGGATCCACTGCTCTCCTTTGTTGGTACCTTTCAAGGAAGCATTGAACTCTCCAATTTTTTGGTGAATAGAAGCACCAATCCCTTGGCCTTGTATGCTTATGCTAATGTCAGTCATTTTGTCTTCTCCTTGAAGGATGGCATTGATGTTTTCCACTAATCTCTTGAGAGAAGCATCAGTCCCTTTGCCTTGTATGGTGACTTTAAAACGAATCCCCTGGTTTGCTTGGCGTTGGCCTTTCATCTTCACAGAAGAATCTGTAATTTGTCCCTCATTAACAAGGAAAACCATGATCTTTTTGATGAATCCCTTTAGAGTAGCATAGTTCCCTTGGCTTTCTATGCTCAATGTAAACGGGATCCACTGCTCTCCTTTGTTGGTTCCTTTCAAGGAAGCATTGAACTCTCCAATTTTTTGGTGAATAGAAGCACCAATCCCTGGGCCTTGTATGCTTATGCTAATGTCAGTCATTTTGTCTTCTCCTTGAAGGATGGCATTGATGTTTTCCACTAAGCTCTTGAGAGAAACATCAGTCCCTTTGCCTTGTATGGTGACTGTAAAACGCATCCCCTGGTTTGCTTGGCGTTGGCCTTGCATGTTCACAGAATAATCAGTAATTTGCCCCTCCTTAACAAGAAAAGCCTTGATCTTTTTGACGAATCCCTTTAGAGTAGCATCGTTCCCTTGGCTTTCTATGTTCAATGTAAACGGGATCCACTGCTCTCCTTTGTTGGTTCCTTTCAAGGAAGCATTGAACTCTCCAATTTTTTGGTGAATAGAAGCACCAATCCCTTGGCCTTGTATGCTTATGCTAATGTCAGTCATTTTGTCTTCTCCTTGAAGGATGGCATTGATGTTTTCCACTAATCTCTTGAGAGAAGCATCAGTCCCTTTGCCTTGTATGGTGACTGTAAAACGCATCCCCTGGTTTGCTTGGCCTTGGCCTTGCATGTTCACAGAAGAATCTGTAATTTGCCCCTCCTTAACAAGAAAAGCCTTGATCTTTTTGACGAATCCCTTTAGAGTACCATCGTTTCCTTGGCTTTCTATGCTCAATGTAAACGGGATCCACTGCTCTCCTTTGTTGGTTCCTTTCAAGGAAGCATTGAACTCTCCAATTTTTTGGTGAATAGAAGCACCAATCCCTTGGCCTTGTATGCTTATGCTAATGTCAGTCATTTTGTCTTCTCCTTGAAGGATGGCATTGATGTTTTCCACTAATCTCTTGAGAGAAGCATCAGTCCCTTTGCCTTGTATGGTGACTGTAAAACGCATCCCCTGGTTTGCTTGGCGTTGGCCTTGCATGTTCACAGAATAATCAGTAATTGGCCCCTCCTTAACAAGAAAAACCATGATCTTTTTGACGAATCCCTTTAGAGTAGCATAGTTCCCTTGGCTTTCTATTCTCAATGTAAACGGGATCCACTGCTCTCCTTTGTTGGTTCCTTTTAAGGAAGCATTGAACTCTCCAATTTTTTGGTGAATAGAAGCACCAATCCCTTGGCCTTGTATGCTTATGGTAATGTCAGTCATTTTGTCTTCTCCTTGAAGGATGGCATTGATGTTTTCCACTAATCTCTTGAGAGAAGCATCAGTCCCTTTGCCTTGTATGGTGACTGTAAAACGCATCCCCTGGTTTGCTTGGCGTTGGCCTTGCATGTTCACAGAAGAATCTGTAATTTGCCCCTCCTTAACAAGAAAAGCCTTGATCTTTTTGACGAATCCCTTTAGAGTAGCATCGTTCCCTTGGCTTTCTATGCTCAATGTAAACGGGATCCACTGCTCTCCTTTGTTGGTTCCTTTCAAGGAAGCATTGAACTCTCCAATTTTTTGGTGAATAGAAGCACCAATCCCTTGGCCTTGTATGCTTATGCTAATGTCAGTCATTTTGTCTTCTCCTTGAAGGATGGCATTGATGTTTTCCACTAATCTCTTGAGAGAAGCATCAGTCCCTTTGCCTTGTATGGTGACTGTAAAACGCATCCCCTGGTTTGCTTGGCGTTGGCCTTGCATGTTCACAGAATAATCAGTAATTGGCCCCTCCTTAACAAGAAAAACCATGATCTTTTTGACGAATCCCTTTAGAGTAGCATAGTTCCCTTGGCTTTCTATGTTCAATGTAAACGGGATCCACTGCTCTCCTTTGTTGGTTCCTTTCAAGGAAGCATTGAACTCTCCAATTTTTTGGTGAATAGAAGCACCAATCCCTTGGCCTTGTATGCTTATGGTAATGTCAGTCATTTTGTCTTCTCCTTGAAGGATGGCATTGATGTTTTCCACTAATCTCTTGAGAGAAGCATCAGTCCCTTTGCCTTGTATGGTGACTGTAAAACGCATCCCCTGGTTTGCTTGGCCTTGTCCTTGCATGTTCACAGAATAATCAGTAATTTGCCTCTCCTTAACAAGAAAAGCCTTGATCTTTTTGACGAATCCCTTTAGAGTAGCATCGTTTCCTTGGCCTTCAATGTTCAATGTAAATGGGATCCACTGCTCTCCTTTGTTGGTTCCTTTCAAGGAAGCATTGAACTCTCCAATTTTTTGGTGAATAGAAGCACCAATCCCTTGGCCTTGTATGCTTATGGTCATGTCAGTCATTTTGTCTTCTCCTTGAGGGATGGCATTGATGTTTTCCACTAATCTCTTGAGAGAAGCATCAGTCCCTTTGCCTTGTATGGTGACTGTAAAACGCATCCCCTGGTTTGCTTGGCCTTGGCCTTGCACGTTCACAGAATAATCAGTAATTTGCCTCTCCTTAACAAGAAAAGCCTTGATCTTTTTGACGAATCCCTTTAGAGTAGCATCGTTCCCTTGGCCTTCAATGTTCAATGTAAACGGGATCCACTGCTCTCCTTTGTTGGTTCCTTTCAAGGAAGCATTGAACTCTCCAATTTTTTGGTGAATAGAAGCACCAATCCCTTGGCCTTGTATGCTTATGGTAATGTCAGTCATTTTGTCTTCTCCTTGAAGGATGGCATTGATGTTTTCCACTAATCTCTTGAGAGAAGCATCAGTCCCTTTGCCTTGTATGGTGACTGTAAAACGCATCCCCTGGTTTGCTTCGCCTTGGCTTTGCATGAACACAGAATAATCAGTAATTTGTCCCTCCTTAACAAGAAAAGCCTTGATCTTTTTTACGAATCCCTTTAGAGTAGCATCGTTCCCTTGGCCTTCTATGTTCAATGTAAACTGGAACCACCGCTCTCCTTTGTTGGTTTCTTTCAAGGAAGCATTGAACTCTTCAATTTTTTGGTGAATAGAAGCACCAATCCCTTGGCCTTGTATGCTTAAGGTAATGTCAGTTAGTTTGCCTTCTCTTTTGAAGAAATTATTTATATTTTGCACTAATCTCATGACTGAAGCATCGGCCCCGGTGCCTTGTACAGTTAATGTAAAAAGCAATGCATGATGTCCTTGGCTTTTGCCTTTCAGGTTCACAGAATAATTGTTTATTTGCCCATCCTTGGTAAGAAAAGTTTGGATCTCATTGTATAATCTCTTTAGAGGAGCACCATCCCCTTGGCCTTGTATCTTAAATGTAAAATCGGATTTCTGGATTTCTCTATTGTGTGCCCCCTTCATCCCTTGGTGTTCTACAGTCAGGGACAAATCAGTGAAGCCATCAACTGGAAAGAGAAAATGGTGTTGTTGTTGTTAATAATAATAATAATAATAATAATAATAATAATAATAATAATAATTTATGTATATCCCACCCTTCCCGGTTCAGAAAACTGGGCTCAGGGCGGCTAACAATAAATTTAAAACACTTAATTGTAAAAGCAGCATAAAATACAGTATAAAATATGAATAAAAATAAAATTCAGTTCAGAAATCAATTTGGGGAAAATCCCTCTAATAAGCATTAGATAGTCACCAGGGCTAGCTGGCTGAATTAGTCCTACTTGGGCCAGCGAGGAAGCCAGGTGGAGAATTCGCTGTGGGGTCTCAGAGCGTGTAATCTTCATGAAAGGGTAGGGCGAGGGAAGAGAATGGAAATAAAAGATCAACCTGAATTCAAATTAAAGGCCAGGGGGAATAGCTCTGTCTTACAGGCCCGACGGAAAGAAGTTAAATCCTTTAGCGCCCTAGTCTCATGGGACAGAGCATTCCACCAGGTCGGAGACATCACTGAAAAGGCCCTGGCCCTGGTGGAGGATAGTCTGACTTTCTTAGGGCCCGGGACCTCTAAACTATGGTTATTCAGGGACCTTAAGGTCCTCTGTGGGGCAGAAGAGGGGAGGCGGTCCCGTAAAAATGAGGGCTCAAAGCCACAAAGGGCTTTAAAGGTCAAGACCAGCACCTTGAACTTGACCCTATACTCTACTGGGAGCCAGTGCAACTGGTAAAGTACTGGGTGAATATCCTCCCATGGCAGGGACCCTGTGAGGAGCCTCGCTGCAGCATTCTGCACCCGCTGGAGTTTGTGGGACAGTTTCAAGGGCAGCCTCGCATACAGCAAATTTCAGTAGTCAAGCCTGGAGGTGACCGTAGCATGGATGACTATGGCCAGATCAGAGCAGGAAAGGTAAGGGACCACCTGCTTAATGCGGTGAAGATGGAAAAATGTTTTTTTTTAAAAAAAAATGATATTTATTGAAATTTTACAGACAATAAAAAGTTACAGAATTAAAAAGAAAAAATAGAAAAATAAAAGAATAACAATAATAAAAGAAAAAGGATACAAAAATACAAAGACAAAATACATAAAAAGTAAAAAACAGTTAAAAAGAAATCAATATTTTCATGTCTTATATTTCATTTACTTGTTTCCTGACCTCCTCACACCTCCCTTTTTTGTATTCCAGTTCACATGGTTAATTCAGCAAATCCCTTCCCACTTTGTTTGAGATGCCGTGAAGCTCTGCCCGCTTCCTGCTACGGCTCCATTGCCGGAAAGTGTCTCATCCTCAAGTGGATGTCTCTGGCTCCATGAGATTCCTCCCCCCCCCCTCCGCCACACACACTCTTCATGCTCCATGTGCCAAAGTGAGAGAGGCACAAAGGCCTCTGGCACTCAGGGCTGTGGGGCACCTCTTCCTCTAGAAAAACAAATCACAGTCGGTCTGACATTCCACTGAGCTTGCTGGATTAGGGGGAGACCCCACCAAAGCCCAGGCTGCGAGCTGCTTGGCTATTTTGTTGTTGTTTTTTTATATATATAAGATATTTATTAAGATTTTTTAACATACTACAATAAAAATGGAAAAATAAAAAGAAAAATACAAAATAAAAACAGTTTTTAAAAAAACACATTAATTTTCCGTTTCTTATTTTCCTTAAGCTTATTTCCCCGGACCTCCTCATACCTCCCTTTTTTGTATTCCTCTTAGGTTTATTAGTTCAGCAAATCCTTACCATTAAGCTTTTACCCATTTATAAGCCTTTTTTCATATTCTGTTAAAGCATTACAGCTGGAAACCACTTAATTTCTATCCAACATCCTTCTAACATTCATTAATTTTACAATATTTCTGTAAATAATCTTTAAATTTCTTCCAATCTTCTTCCACCGATGCTTCTTCCTGGTCGAAGATGGAAAAATGTTGCCTTGGCTGTTGCTGTAACCTGTGCCTCCATGGAAAGGGGGGCATCAAGGATTACACCCAAACTCTTAATGGAAGGCACTGGCACTATCTCCTTTCATCTTATTTGAATTCATTAGTTCAGATGCTATCCTTTGGAGCAGCAGAAAAAAAACTTGCTCCATCTTGTTGTCTGTGACAACCTTTGAGATATTTGAAGGTGGCTAGCCTCAGATCTCTCCTGCCAACCTAGCAGTTCAAAAGCACATCAAAGTGCAAGTAGATAAATAGGTACCTCTCCGGTGGGAAGGTAAATGGTGTTTCCGTGCGCTGCTCTGGTTCGCCAGAAGCGGCTTAGTCATGCTGGCCACATGATCCGGAAGCTGTACGCCAGCTCCCTCGGCCAATAAAGGGAGATGAGCGCTGCAACCCCAGAGTTGGCCACGACTGGACCTAATGGTCAGGGGTCCCTTTACCTTTACCTTTACTAGCATCAGATCTCAGTCTCTTCTTTTTAAGGGACATTATTGCAATAAATCGGAGAGAGAGAGAGAGAGAGAGAGAGAGAGAGACAGACAGACAGACAGACAGAGAATACTCAGGCAACTACTGACCACCCAGTTTGACAATGATAGCAGAAGAAGTTCTAAAATAGATAACCCTGGGAGCTATCTTCTGATTCTGGGCTAGCAGAGCAGTCACAGCTATTGAATATCTCAGAGCACACTGAGGAGGCTGTAGGAGACAGTGTAAAGAATGGTTCCTGACACTCTTCCGAAGAGAAAGAGACATTTTATGGTGTTAGGCTATTTCCTACTGAGTGGGACATAGGCAGCAGTGTGTGGAGGTAACAGAATGTCCGGGTAAATTTGCTGTCCTCCAGGCGCAAAAAATCATGATGCAGCAGAGAAGCTGTCGTATCTTATAAAGGCCACTGACTACAATACCTTGTTTATTCATGTAGCTTCAAATGATACTTCCAGACACAGCTTTCAACTTAATAACGAAGGAATCTGAGACTCTGGGCAGGAAGCTTAAGAGTATTGGGGCACAGATGGTTTTTTCATCACTCCATGTTGAAGGTTGGGGCCAGGAAAATAGAGGAAAATACTGAAAGTAAACCAATGACTGTGCAGTTACAGATAGGTAGCCGTGTTGGTCTGCCATAGTCAAAATAAAATAATTCCTTCCAGTAGCACCATAAAGACCAACTAAGTTAGTTCTAGGTATGAGCTTTCGTGTGCATGCACACTTCTTCAGATACACAGAAGAAGATACACTTCTGAAGAAGTGTGCATGCACACGAAAGCTCATACCTAGAACTAACTTAGTTGGTCTTTAAGGTGCTACTTGAAGGAATTTTTTTATTTTGACTATGGCAGACCAACACGGCTACCTATATGTAACCATTCCCCTTTAAGTTCGCAACGGTAACGTGTGCACAGGTTCGCTAGAACCTCTATAATAATTACCCTGGTAATTTCCCCCTTTTGTTCCCTCTTAAAATACAAGACACAACACAGTCTTTATAAAAGTATAAAAGAGTTTACTCACGATCTATTCACAATATGATCCCAGATGGCAGACAGGCTTAAAAAGCTTGCATATACTTAGAACCTATCTTGTTGCAAGATAGACCTTATCTCCTCTCTTGGCTGAGAGCCAAGAGGGCATCTTTACATGCTTCCTCATCGAAGGAAAATGGCAGATCGAAGACAACAGGCATATAAAAGTTATGACGCTGGAAGATGAGCCCCTCAGGTTGGAAGGTGTCCAACATGCTACTGGGGAAGAGCAGAGGACAAGTACAAGTAGATCCAGAGCTGATAAAGCGGCTGGGCCAAAGCCGAAAGGACGCTAAGTTGTGGATATGCATGGATTCCTTGCTAATTCCTTGCATTTATCCTGTGATAGCATAGTGGAGGGGAGAAATACTTTGACATAATAGACTAGCTGGTTTTTTAAAGAAAACATATAGTGGAGTGGGTTTGGGGACAAAGAAGAGAAACAGAGCAGGTGTGCCGAAATATATTCACACCTTATTCAGGATTTGTGAAATATATGGTCAGACTAGTGTATGGCATTTAGGGTACAGGTGTCCTTAAAAGTCCAGCCAGAGCTGCGATTGGCGCATGATATGTTGCTGTGATTGTTTTCTGGTTATAGGTCTACAGTATGGGAAAGGTGAAGAAGTGGGAACATGGTGTCAAAGCCAAAACTCAACAGCACAGACTTTGCAAACATGGGGCAGGCAGATCAACCCTTCTTGCTCTCTTGGGAATACATTCAAGAGTTGGTGAATGGAGGATTCATCCCTGCTGGGTGCTTTTTAGCAAGACCCTTGCCTCTGGGGAAGACATTTCTGCATTAGACCCCTGCAGACTGTAGAAGGAAATCCTCCAATCCACAGACAATTTCTGAATGCCAAATACATCCGTTCAAAATGATATTTTGAATCACTCACCACTAAACAATTGGAGAATAGGAGATAGTGCTCAGTCACAATTTACCAAAACAGAATTTTGCAAATCCATTTGTGATAGTAGGTAATTATGACAATTAATGACATCATACCATTTTTACTACACCATGATGAATACTTCGTAGGGCTGTGTGTGTGTCTCCAGAAGGGCAGATTTAGCCTGTAGCCACCTGGTTGCCTGCCCCAATTCTTGATGTCCTCCATTCTCCTTTACTGCTATAGTTCTGCAACTGAAATCTGATGGCTTACAGTTCTGGTATTAGACTTACCTGGAGAAACCAGGAGCATCAATAAAATGGTAGCTATGAAATGACAGCAGACTTGCATGGTGGAACTTTCATTAGGATTCCTTGGAGGCCAGTGAGAAATGGACACCCAAGCAGAGCACTACCAAGTTCCAGAGTCTTTTGGAAAGCCGAGTGCTAATCTATTTATGGAACTCTATGCTACTTTTCCACGTGTACTTTAATGTCATTTGCAAAATGTCAGAGTTTTGTTGCATCATTCCTTTGCAAGGAGCAGTGTTCCAGTACGAGGAACTAAAATACGGTACATTGCCATTACATTATTCTAAGACTATACTCAGGGTTCACTGGTTTGGAAAAAAGGATTATTCTGTTTCTAAGATTTTCTTGAAAGATATAGTATTTTCCTATATGGTCAGCAGGCATAGCTCATATGCTGACCTCAAAGAACAAGGATCACCAAACTGTACTTACAAAATCATCCACCCTTCAACCTAATTTCATTGGAAGGAGGGAAAATACGGTGCCACATAATGCATCTATGCACAACTGTGCATGTACGGGGGTCAAAGCTTTTAATAAAAGTGGATTATTTCCCTAGAGAACTCCAATTATGTTTTATTTCTGGGAAGGATTAGACACTGACACTGTTTACTTTTTAATGTGGACCCATGCCTTCATCTGTGTAAGCACATGAATATATTTGTGTTCTCTTCAGGACAAATCTGGGATGGTTTGGGGCTGAAGCTCACTGAAAGCAAAGAATCCCTGTGTAAGAACATCCTTGTTGGGAACTGACATTTCTTTTACCCCAAATTCTTTGATTTATTTTCATCACACACTTTCTCTATACAATATACATCTCATTCATTCATTCATTGATTCATTCATTGCAGTCTCCCCTAAAAGTTGTATTCAGGGAGCATATACAGTTCTTCCTCACCTCATGCAATCCCCACAACAATCCTGGGATACAGGTCAGCCTGAGAGTTGGAGACTGGCCCAAGATCACCCAGAGAGCTTCTGAGAACATTTTAGGATCCTGCCCTCTGCTGAGTATTGGTATAATTCTAACTGCAGGCAACTGCCAGTATTATTGGATGTGTGCTGTGACATTCCTGGTAGCAGAATTGTGTCTAACTTTTTGGCACACAGGAGCAGCAGTTAATGCTACCAAATGGGGAATAATTTACTTCTTAGACAGTTTTTGCAGGTGAAAGGCACATTTCAATTAGAGCTGTCTCAGCAACTTGATTTCTCCTTTCAAGGAAGTTGCATAATAATAATAATAATAATAATAATAATAATAATAATAATAATTATACCCCAGCCACTCTGGGCGGCTGAATTTCCCCAGCCACTCTGGGCGGCTCCCAATCAAGTGTTAAAAACAGTACAGCATTAAATATTAAAACTTCCCTGAACAGATCTGAAGGGAGGGTGTTCCACAGGGTGGGTGCCACTACTGAGAAGGCCCTCTGCCTGGTTCCCTGTAACCTCACTTCTTGCAATGAGGGAACTGCCAGAAGGCCCTCAGTGCTGGATCTCAGTGTCCAGGCTGAACGATGGTCTGGGCTGATAAGAATGGCAGGTAGGATGCAGGGACTGCCTGGATCAGGAAGCAACTTGCTCTTGAGTGCTTCTGCAGAATAAATCCTGCTCTGCCATCTTCTGAGAAGCAGGGTCACTTCTCTAGTTGACACCCTTTTTATACGTATAGCTTCTGGGTTGCTCTATCCCTTTGGAGTCATGCACATGAAGAAAGATCTCAGTCTGTTAATATAGGCAGGGCAATGATTCCTAGTTCTGTTACGGCTGAGCCAAGTGGGACCATACAGTCACCAAACTTGGATAGTCTTGCCATTGTGACTCATGCAAAGCTGGACTTGTGTAATGTGCTCTATGTGGAGCTGTCCTTAAGGCTACCTTTTTTTTTTTTACTGGCAGCCAAGAAGCCACTAAGCCAGCCTTATAGTATTGGGTTAGGCATGCAGGCCTAACACTGTGGGATCAAGTTTCTTCAAGGAGTGCCTTTCCCCATATGGCTCTACTCTGTCACTACTATTGCCACAACCCATGAAGGTTCTTTAGTGGTGCCCTCTCTTTGCTCCCTCTAAAAGTCACTTTTCATAGAATCATAGGAGAGTTGAAAGGGACCACTTTTAGAACTTACAAAAGACTTCCGGGTTAGCGCCATCGGTAATGGCGGAATTCCTCCGAACGAGAGGAATCCGCTCTGTGGAAATCGGGTCTGGCCGCCGCGGCAAAGGCGGAGACCCTTCAAAAATCACAGGCGGGTGAAGCCTGTGAACGTGGGATTCGGCAGGCACCATTAGCGCCTCCCTTACTCACGGGGAAACCCGTTTTCGGGGTTCCGGAGTGAAGTGGGGTGAGCGGCGCAGTGCTTTGAATCGACTGCTACTTCCACGGAGTGAAGCCGTACAGCCGTTGCCAGAGAGCGCTGACTTTTTCCTGTGGACAATTGGATTTAAAAGTAACTACCCGTGAGTAGAGTGAAGAATTGGAATTTTAAAAGTTTGAATTTGGCAACGAAACAGGAAGTCCGCCTTCCTCTTTTGTAAATAGACGGAAGCAAACAGGCTGAACCTAAAGCCTTGGAAAGTTTATTGTAAAGGTCTAAATTTCCAGCATTAAAAATAGTGAACCCCCCTTGGAAGCAGGAGAAGGGGGGGAGTTTTGGACTGCATTTGCCTGCAAAAGAGAGGGAAGGAGGCTAAAGCTCCACTGCTCAGAACCTGGAAATAGGCTGCCATTAAGACTGCTGTACTTGTATTGATTGTGAATAGACCGTTCGCTGACAGCCAGTTAAATATGAGAGATACATTGTTTCAACTACCCTCTTCTGACTCTAAAAAAGAGTAAAAGGAGTAAAAGTAACTGTGAAACTAGTTTTATTGCTGCAACTGTGTTTTAAAAGGTGAAACTTTGGATTAATACAAATACAATTAGCAACTATTTCCCTCTAGAGGAAGTTTCTGAAATTGCTACAAGAGCTGGAATTTTCCAACTGTAAGATAAGACTTTGGGACTGTGGGACTGACCTTGAATTACTTAAGTGTTATGGCAGATGGAAAAGAAAAAATAGATCCGTCAATTCAAGACAAAACAACAAGGTCTGGGAAGTCTTGGCAGCGAAGAGCCTCTACATCTGGCCCTCCTGCCTCATCTGCGGCTGCACTAACTCATTCTAAATCAAGAGGAATGTCATCAGAAGAGGCTCTAGCGTTTGCATTAAGTAAGATAAATGAATCATTGGAACTACTTAATAAAAAAGTGGATGCTGCAAGTAATAAAATTGATCAGAACACAGAAAGCATAAATAGCTTGGGACAAAAGCTTAATACCAATACAGAAACCATCGAGAAACTGATACGGGAATCTAATTCAACACGACAGACCGCAGAGGAAGCCAAGGAAAAAGTTGTTGCTGTGGAAGCTAAAGTAATTCAGTTGGAAACAGAGAGAGTTCCAGACCTTCAGAGGCAACTTGAGGACCACAAGTTGATGCTTTCTATGATTGAGCTGAAGGAGAAACAGACAAACTTGAGGATCAGAGCTGTACCTGAACTGGAAAAGGACAGTTTGATAGATTTTCTCATGCAGGAATTTGCAGAATTTTGGGAGCTGGATTTGGAACAAGAGGAATTTAGAATTGTGAGGGCCTTTAGACTTGGAAGAGGAGGGAAGAAAGAGAAGAACAGAACAAGAGACTGTTTGATTACCCTCCGATCCAAAGAAGAGAGAGATAGAATTTTGGGTTGGCATTACCAGAAGACTTTGGTAATACAACAGTCAAGAGTGGAAATATTTAAAGACATCCCGAAACATCTTTTGGACCTTAGGTCCAACTACGGAGATTTGGTTGTCCTGCTGAGAAGGAACAAAATCATCTTCAGGTGGGAATTTCCCCAAGGCCTATCCTTCAGCTTTAAAGGAAGGAAAATAAAAATAAGATCAGTAGAAGATAAAGTAAAGTTTTTGAACAACTATGAGGAAGATCTGCAGAAGGAACTTGGAAAAGAGTCAAAAGTGTCTGACAGAGGATCACCAGACAGAGGATTAGAGCAAAGAGCATTGGACAGAAGATCACCAAAAAGAGGAATAGTGGACATAGCAACATTACCTTTTGGACTGGACCGCCTAGTGAACGTGACACCGACACTACCAACGGAAGAAGAGCAGGCATTGGCTGCAGTTGGAGGAAAATCAGAGTAACTACATCACGGCACTGCAAGTATTAAGTTGGAACATTAATGGTCTGAACTCCCCGGAAAAAAGGCGGAGAGTCTTTCACTTACTCAAAAAAGAACAATTGGACTTGATTTGTCTGCAAGAAACACATGTGATAAGGCTATGTAGGAAGATATTGAGTAATAAAAGATTGGGCCAAGAATTTATTTCATCAGACAAAGTTAAAAAAAGAGGAGTAGTCCTTTATGCAAAAGAGAGCCTATCACCGAAATTTATTTTTATTTTTTTTTTATAATAATTTTTATTACATTTTTCCAAATTACAGATGAGAAAAGACAGAATAAAAGAAAAGAAAAGAAAGAAGAACAAAAAGTCACATCCATTTCAATAACTTATTTCAAATTTCCATTGGACTTCCCCACATCTCCCGCATAATGCATTCTTGATAATAAAGTCATCAGCAAATTATACCCTTATTTCGTGTATTTCTTTATATTTTCAATTGCAATTTAAGTTTAAATCTCTTGTTCTCCGTTTACTCTAAAAATATAACCTGATATCGTTTTAACCCATTTAAACTTTGGTTCTTTCACGAATGTTAACAATTTCATAAATAATTAAACTTCATTGCTGGGGCTAACGTTCTAAATCATACGACATCTTATGTTTCATACAACTTGTAATACTTTTGCAAATAGTCTTTGAATTTTTTCCAATCCTCCTCCATTGCCTCTTCTCCCAGGTCCCGGATTCTTGCAGTCATCTCAGCCAGTTCCATGTAGTTCATCAGTTGCGTCTGCCACTCCTCCAGTGTGGGCAAATCTTGGGTCTTCCAATACTTGGCGATAAGAATTCTTGCTGCAGTTGTAGCATACATAAAAAAAGTTCTATCCTTTTTTAACACCTTCTGGCCGACAATGCCCAGAAGGAAGGCCTCTGGTTTCTTGGGAAAGGTGTACTTAAACACCTTCTTTAACTCATTATAGATCATTTCCCAAAAGGCCTTCAATCTTGGGCACGTCCACCAGAGGTGAAAGAATGTCCCTTCAGCCTCCTTACATTTCCAACATTTATTATCAGACAAATGGTATATCTTAGCGAGTTTGACTGGGGTCATGTACCACCTGTATACCATTTTCATAATGTTTTCTTTCAAGGCATTACATGCCGTAAACTTCATACCGGTGGTCCATAACTTTTCCCAGTCTTCTGACATGATATTGTAACCAATGTCTTGAGCCCATTTTATCATGGCTGATTTAACCGTTTCATCCTGAGTGTTCCATTTAAGCAGCAAGTTGTACATTCTCGATATTACCTTGGTCTTTGGTTCTAGCAACTCTGTCTCAAGTTTCGATTTTTCCACCTGGAATCCTATTTTTTTGTCTTGCTTAAAAACCTCATTAATTTGGGCATAATGTAGCCAATTTTGCACCTCACCGAAATTTATTTTTAAAGATGACCAAGGAAGATTTGTTACAATTGAAATTCAATCACAAGGAGAGACCTTTTTGGAAGTAGGTATTTATGCACCAAATGAAGAAAAATCGGAATTTTTCAAGAAGTTACATGAGATCCTGATGGACTATATGGAATATAACATGATTCTGATGGGAGATATGAATGGAGCGGTGTCTACAAACATGGATAATGCACAGAGACAGGTAGTCACCAAGGATGGTAGGCTACCAAAAACTTTTTTCGACATGACTGAAAATATGGATTTATCTGGAGAACGAAGAACCCTCTGGGAAGAGAGGGAACTTTCTTCTCTGAGGCTAAAATGACATGGACAAGAATTGACCAAATTTGGGTAACTAGAGGACTGGCTCCGAAGACTAGTAAAGTGGAAATCTGTCCCAAAACTTGCTCTGACCATAATGCTGTGAAGATGGAAATGAAACTGACGCCAATTGGTTCCTTTAGATGGAGGATGAATGATACATTGTTTAGGAATGAGGAAGTGACTAAGAAGGCCCAAAAAACTTTGAGACTATTTTGAGATAAATATGAACACTACTGTGGAAAAAGAGTAATTTGGGATGCAAGTAAAGCGGTTATGAGAGGATTTCTGATACAACAGAATGCAATTAAGAAGAGAACTCAAAATGAAAAAAAAGATAAAATCCTGGAGAATATAAAGGAAGGAGAGAAGAAATTGAGAGCGAAACCAAAGTTGCAGGAGATCCTGAAAGAGATAAAGTTATACCAAGTACAATATATGAAAATGATGAATCAGGAAATAGAATGGAAGATTAAACAGATGAGACAAAAGACATTTGAATCAGCAAATAAGTGCGGAAAACTGTTGGCTTGGCAAATGAAAAAAAGACAATAACTTAATACCATTACGAATTTGGAAGTGGAAGGAAAGAACATACAGAATCCAGTGGAAATTAGAAAGTGCTTCCAGAGGTATTTTAAACAACTATATACACAGGAGATGCAGAAAGAAATGGACATTGATAGATTTTTGAAAATTAATGGACTACAAAAAATCTCTCAGGGAAATAAATTAATGCTGAATTACAAAATAACAGAGCAGGAAGTAGAAGGGGCCATTCAGAACATGCAATTAGGTAAATCCCCAGGACCGGATGAATTGAGAGGTAGCAGGGCAGCAGTTGAAGAAGGAGCAAAAAGGGTTTTATTGTGTGTGTGTGTGTGTGTGTGTGTGTGTGTGTGTGTGTGTGTGTGTTCTTTGTGGCTGATTAGCTGTTCTCCCTGTGCAAAGGTCAGAGGGGGCAGGGTTTCTGTTGAGGAAGGTGATTAGCTGTGGGAGGAGCTTATCAGAGGTAGCAGGGCAGCAGTTAAAGAAGGAGCAAAAAGGGTTTTCTTGTGTGTGTGTGTTTCTTTGTGGCTGATTAGCTGTTCTCCCTGTGCAAAGGTCAGAGGGAGCAGGGTTTCTGTTGAGGAAGGTGATTAGCTGTGGGAGGAGCTTATCAGAGGTAGCAGGGCAGCAGTTGAAGAAGGAGCAAAAAGGGTTTTCTTGTGTGTGTGTGTGTGTGTGTTTCTTTGTGGCTGATTAGCTGTTCTCCCTGTGCAAAAGTCAGAGGGGGCAGGGTTTCTGTTGAGGAAGGTGATTAGCTGTGGGAGGAGCTTATCAGAGGTAGCAGGGCAGCAGTTGAAGAAGGAGCAAAAAGGGTTTTCTTGTGTGTGTGTGTGTGTGTGTGTGTGTGTGTGTTTCTTTGTGGCTGATTAGCTGTTCTCCCTGTGCAAAGGTCAGAGGGGGCAGGGTTTCTGTTGAGGAAGGTGATTAGCTGTGGGAGGAGCTTATCAGAGGTAGCAGGGCAGCAGTTGAAGAAGGAGCAAAAAGGGTTTTCTTGTGTGTGTGTGTGTGTTTCTTTGTGGCTGATTAGCTGTTCTCCCTGTGCAAAGGTCAGAGGGGGCAGGGTTTCTGTTGAGGAAGGTGATTAGCTGTGGGAGGAGCTTATCAGAGGTAGCAGGGCAGCAGTTGAAGAAGGAGCAAAAAGGGTTTTCTTGTGTGTGTGTGTGTGTGTGTGTGTGTGTGTGTGTTTCTTTGTGGCTGATTAGCTGTTCTCCCTGTGCAAAGGTCAGAGGGGGCAGGGTTTCTGTTGAGGAAGGTGATTAGCTGTGGGAGGAGCTTATCAGAGGTAGCAGGGCAGCAGTTGAAGAAGGAGCAAAAAGGGTTTTCTTGTGTGTGTGTGTTTCTTTGTGGCTGATTAGCTGTTCTCCCTGTGCAAAGGTCAGAGGGGGCAGGGTTTCTCTTTGATCCATCTTTTAGATTTAGGGGCGCTAGTCTCAAACGTTTCTTGGGGGAGACCTAGGTTTTTTTGTGGTGGGAGTTATTTGTCCTGTCTTCACACTTTTTATGATGGAGGACCGCTGTAGCCACCCCAACGACGTTCTCAAGATGGAGGGGGAGGGAACAGCTGCAGTCGCCTGCGGTTCCTGTGCAATGTTTGCCATCTTGCCAAAGGTTGCAGGCAGCTTTACCTGCAGCAATTGCATGTTGATTGCCCTCTTAAAAGACAAAGTCCAGCAACTGGAGGAGCGTGTAGCTACGCTCCAAAGAATTAGAGATCTGGAGCTCTTCTTGGAAGCAACAGAGCACACCATCTCCACCAAGGAGGAGACAGGGGACTCCCCAGAGAAGGAGGCTAGTTCATCAACACAGGAGCCAGATATATGGAGAAACGTGACTCAAAGAAGTAGGAGGCCCAGGGTTCGTTCTGATTGTTTAGAAATACACAATCGCTTTGAGGTCCTCTCCCCTAGCATGGAAGACGAAGAGAGGACTCCATTTGAGGATCTCTCCCTCATTTCAGTCGATCAGGTATATGAAGATGAGCAGCAAAGTCAGTCCTCAGGGAATGTGCAGGCGACCTTGGAACGGACAGCTCATGGAAGAACCCCGACCAAACCTAAGAGGAGGTGTGTAGTGGTGATAGGGGATTCCCTACTGAGGGGAACAGAAGCAGTGATCTGTGGGCCTGACAAGATGTCTCGGGAAGTGTGCTGTCTCCCCGGGGCTAAGATCCAAGATGTAACTGAACGACTGCAAGGAATCATAAAACCCACTGACAAATACCCCTTCCTCTTGGTTCATGTGGGAACCAATGACACTGCAAGCAATAGCCTCCAGAAGATCAAAAGAGATTACGAGGCTCTGGGCAGGAAATTGAAGCAATTAAATGCACAAATTGTCATCTCATCTGTCCTCCCAGTTGAACGACGTGGCCCAGGGAGAGAGGGAAAAATAGTGGAAGTGAACAGCTGGCTTCGCAAATGGTGTAAACAGGAACGGTTTGGATTCTTAGATCACGGACTGCAGTTTCTTGAAGATGGACTTCTGGCAAGCGATGGGCTGCACCTCACAACGGTTGGGAGAAATGTTTTTGCCAAAAATCTCAGAAACCTCATCAGGAGGGCTTTAAACTGACTAATGTGGGGGAGGGAGACAGTGCTCCTGAAGGTAGGAGTCTATCAATTGATGAAGATGATCATCCAAATGTCATAGACCAAATGGAGCAAACAGCATGCAGACCTAGTGGTGGGAGGAAAAAATCCTTAAATAAGAGACATGGGGGAATGATTAATGGACTTCAATGTCTGTACACTAATGCGCAAAGCATGGGAAATAAACAAGATGAGCTTGAGCTCTTGGTACAGCAAACTAAATATGACATAATAGGCATCACTGAAACCTGGTGGGATAAGTCCCACGATTGGAAAGTAATAATGGGGGGATACAATCTATTTCGGAGAAACAGACCAGACAAGAAAGGAGGAGGAGTGGCATTATATGTCAGGGATGTGTATACCTGTGAAGAGATCCAAGATTTAGAACCTCAAAGCCAAAGTGAGAGCATCTGGGTCAAAATTAAGGGAGAGAAGAATAACAGAGACCTCACTGTGGGAGCTTACTATAGATCCCCAAGCCAAACGGAGGACATAGATGATGCCTTCCTGGAACAGATGGCCAAACATGCAAAAGGAAGGGAGATGGTAGTAATGGGGGACTTCAATTACCCGGATATTTTTTGGACGTCAAACTCAGCCAAGAGCATAAGGTCAAACAGATTCCTCACTGGCCTTGCAGACAACTTCATTGTCCAGAAAGTGGGAGAAGCAACAAGAGGAACAGCCATTTTAGATCTGGTCCTAACCAATGTTGATGACCTGGTTAGTGGGGTAGAAGTGGAAGGATCATTAGGCGCGAGTGATCATGCTCTTCTGAAGTTTACTATACAGCGGAAAGGAGCAGCCAAGCATACTAGGACTCAATTTCTTGACTTTAAGAAAGCCGACTTCATAAAACTTAGGGAAGTGCTGGGTGAGATCCCATGGACAGTAAAACTAAAAGGAAAGGGAGTTCATGATGGCTGGGAGTTTGTTAAGAGGGAGATAGTAAAAGCACAACGTCAGGCAATACCAATGAGACGGAAACATGGAAGGTGCCTAAAGAAGCCAGGGTGGCTATCTAAAGAACTTTTAACTGAGTTAAGATTTAAAAAGGATGTGTACAAAAAATGGAAAAGGGGGGAAACCACCAAAGAGGAATTCAAACAAATAGCCAGCACGTGTAGACACAAAGTCAGAAAAGCTAAAGCACAGAATGAACTCAGGCTTGCTAGAGAGGTTAAAAGCAACAAAAAAGGCTTTTATGGGTATGTTCGTAGCAAAAGGAAGAACAAAGAAACAGTGGGGTCACTCAGAGGAGAAGATGGTGAAATGCAAACAGGGGACACAGAAAGGGCTGAACTCCTCAATGCCTTCTTTGCCTCAGTCTTCTCCGATAAAGAAAACAATGCCCGACCTGAAGAATTTGGAGCAAATGATTCAGCAAAGGAAACACAGCCCAGAATAACTAAGGAGATAGTACAAGAATACTTGGCTAGTTTAGATGTATTCAAGTCTCCAGGGCCAGATGAACTGCATCCAAGAGTATTAAAAGAACTGGCAGATGTGATCTCAGAACCACTGGCAGTCATCTTTGAGAATTCCTGGAGAACAGGCGAAGTCCCGGCAGACTGGAGGAGGGCAAATGTTGTCCCTATTTTCAAAAAGGAGAAAAGAGAGGACCCAAATAATTACCGCCCAGTCAGTCTGACATCAATACCAGGGAAGATTCTGGAGCAGATCATTAAGAAAACAGTCTGTGAGCACCTAGAAAGGAATGCTGTGATCACCAATAGTCAGCATGGATTTCTGAAAAATAAGTCATGTCAGACTAACCTGATCTCGTTTTTTGACAGAATTACAAGCCTGGTAGATAAAGGGAACGCAGTGGATGTAGCCTACCTTGATTTCAGCAAGGCATTTGACAAGGTGCCTCATGATATTCTTGTAAAGAAGCTGGTAAAATGCGGTCTTGACTATGCTACCACTCAGTGGATTTGTAACTGGCTGACTGACCGAACCCAAAGGGTGCACATCAATGGTTCCTCTTCATCCTGGAGAAGAGTGACTAGTGGGGTGCCACAGGGTTCTGTCTTGGGCCCGGTCTTATTCAACATATTTATCAATGACTTGGATGATGGACTCAAGGGCATCCTGATCAAATTTGCAGATGACACCAAACTGGGAGGGGTGGCTAACACCCCAGAGGACAGGATCACACTTCAAAACGACCTTGACAGATTAGAAAACTGGGCAAAAACAAACAAGATGAATTTTAACAGGGAGAAATGTAAAGTATTGCACTTGGGCAAAAAAAAATGAGAGGCACAAATACAAGATGGGTGACACCTGGCTTGAGAGCAGTACATGTGAAAAGGATCTAGGAGTCTTGGTTGACCACAAACTTGACATGAGCCAACAGTGTGACGTGGCAGCTAAAAAAGCCAATGCAATTCTGGGCTGCATCAATAGGAGTATAGCATCTAGATCAAGGGAAGTAATAGTGCCACTGTATTCTGCTCTGGTCATACCTCACCTGGAGTACTGTGTCCAGTTCTGGGCACCACAATTCAAGAAGGACACTGACAAACTGGAACGTGTCCAGAGGAGGGCAACCAAAATGGTCAAAGGCCTGGAAACGATGCCTTATGAGGAACGGCTAAGGGAGCTGGGCATGTTTAGCCTGGAGAAGAGGAGGTTAAGGGGTGATATGATAGCCATGTTCAAATATATAAAAGGATGTCACATAGAGGAGGGAGAAAGGTTGTTTTCTGCTGCTCCAGAGAAGCGGACACGGAGCAATGGATCCAAACTACAAGAAAGAAGATTCCACCTAAACATTAGGAAGAACTTCCTGACAGTAAGAGCTGTTCGACAGTGGAATTTGCTGCCAAGGAGTGTGGTGGAGTCTCCTTCTTTAAGCAGAGGCTTGACAACCATATGTCAGGAGTGCTCTGATGGTGTTTCCTGCTTGGCAGGGGGTTGGACTTGATGGCCCTTGTGGTCTCTTCCAACTCTATGATTCTATGATTCTATGACTTCAAGATACTACAGATCTCTGAAAGAATGGTTAATACAACCTTTAAAGGAAGTCTGTAATGAAATACAGGAAGGGAAAAGGGCACCAGAGTCGTGGAAGGAAGCTTATATCACACTTATACCAAAAATAGAGACTGAAAAGACACAGCTCAAGAATTACCGCCCCATATCACTGCTTAATGTGGATTATAAAATTTTTGCAGATATCTTGGCTAAAAGATTAAAAAAGGTCTTAGCATAAGAAATCCATAAAGATCAAGCGGGCTTTCTCCCGGGCAGACACTTGTCTGACAATACGAGGAACATAATTAATATCTTAGAAAAATTACAAGTGAAGATTAATACTAAAGCAGTTTTGATATTTGTGGACATGGAGAAAGCCTTTGACAATATTTCTTGGAGTTTTATGAAGAAGAATTTACAGGGGATGGGGGTTGGTCAAGGTTTTGGAAATGGTATAGGTGCAATTTATTCAGAACAGAAGGCTAAATTAATTGTGAATAACGTAGTGACGGAAGAATTTAAGATTGAGAAAGGAACACGACAAGGTTGCCCAATCTCTCCATTGCTTTTTATATCGGTCCTGGAGGTTTTGCTAAACATGATTAGAAGGGACCAATTGGTTAAAGGTATACAAGTGGGAGCTAAACAGTACAAACTGAAAGCATTTGCTGATGATTTGGTATTGACTTTACAGGAGCCAGAATCTAGTACTAAAAGAGTACTGGAATTGATTCAAGATTTTGGTCAGGTAGCAGGCTTTAAGTTGAACAAGATGAAAACTAAGATTTTAGAGAAAAATCTAACTGTGATGGAGAGAGATAAGTTTCAGAAGGAGACAGGATTAACACTGTTAAGAAAGTGAAATATTTAGGGGTTAACATGACTGCTAAGAACGTGAATTTATTTAAGGATAATTATGAAAAATGTTGGACTGAAGTGAAAAAGGACTTAGAAATACAGTGGTGCCTCGCAAGACGAAATTAATCTGTTCCGCGAGTCTCTTCGTCTTGTGTTTTTTTCGTCTTGCAAAGCACGGCTATTAGCGGCTTAGCGGCTATTAGCGGCTTAGCGGCTATTAACGGCTTAGCGGCTTAAAGAAAAAGGAAACAAACGCGCAAGAACTCGCGAGATGTTTCGTCTTGCGAAGCAAGCCCATAGGGAAATTCGTCTTGCAGAACGTCTCAAAAAATGGAAAACTCTTTCGTCTTGCGCGTTTTTCGTCTTGTGAGGCATTCGTCTTGCGAGGTACCACTGTATGGTCAAACTTGAAGTTATCATTGTTAGGCCGAATTGCTGTGATAAAAATGAACGTATTGCCAAGGATGCTGTTTTTGTTTCAAACATTGCAAATTTTGGACGAAATGGACTGTTTTAAGAAGTGGCAGAGAGACATCTCTAGATTTGTCTGGCAGGGCAAGAAGCCTTGAATAAAATTTAAGATATTAACAGATGCTAAAGAAAGAGGTGGATTTGCCCTGCCAGACCTTAAACTTTATTATGAATCAGCCGCTTTTTGTTGGCTGAGAGAATGGATGCTTCTTGAAAACACTGATGTGTTGGACTTGGAAGGTTTCAACAATGTATTTGGTTGGCATGCATATCTGTGGTATGATAAGGTTAAAGCACACAAAGCATTTAAAAACCATATTGTCAGAAAAGCACTGTTTAATGTCTGGATAAGATATAAGGACTTGTTAGAAAATAAAACCCCAAGATGGCTGTCACCAATGGAAGCAAAGGCTCAGAAAAAACTCAATATGGAGGCCAAATGGCCGAAGTATTGGGAAATTCTGGAACAAGAGGGAGACAGATTAAAACTGCAGAGTTTTGAAAAATTAAAAAACAGAGTGCGAGACTGGCTCTATTATTATCAAATAATGGAGGCATATAATTTGGACAAAAAACTAGGCTTCCAGGTGGAAAAATCAAAATTGGAAACAGAATTGTTAGACACCAAAGTTAAGAACTTGTCAAGAATGTATAACTTGCTGTTGAAATGGAATACTCAGGATGAAACGGTGAAATCTGCTATGATTAAATGGGCACAAGATGTTGGATATAACATTATGATGGCTGACTCAGAACAATTATGGACCACAGGTGTGAAGTTTACGGCATGTAATGCCTTAAAAGAGAATTTAATGAAAATGATTTACAGGTGGTACATAACACCAGCCAAGCTTGCAAAAATCTACCATTTGCCCGATAACAAATGCTGGAAATGTAATGAGACTTCCACCTTTGGTGGACCTACCCAAGGATTAAGAATTTCTGGGAGATGATTTATAATTAAATGAAAAAGGTATTTAAATATACCTTCCTGAAGAAACCAGAGGCCTTTCTCCTGGGCATGGTCGGCCAATTGGTGCCAAGGAAGGATAGAACTTTCTTTATGTAGGCCACAGCAGCAGCAAGAATACTTATCGCAAAGCATTGGAAGACACGAGATCTACCCACCCGGGAAGAATGGCAGATGAAGCTGATGGACTACATGGAATTGGCAGAAATGACTGGCAGAATCCGAGACCAGGGAGAAGAGTCGGTGGAAGATTGGAAAAAAATCAAATATTGCAAAATTAATGAATGTTAGAAGGATGCTGGAATGAAGTTACATGGCTTTAGCAGAAATGTTATAAAGAATTAAGCAAAAACAGATTGTTAATGGGCCAAAGTGGAAAATTTGATTGTGTTAAGATAAATTATAGAGCAAAAATTGAGAAAGATGGAAAGGATTTGCTGAAATAGCTAATTGAACTAGAATACAAAAAAGGGAGGTGTGAGGAGGTCGATGATACAAGTAAATGAAAGGTAAAGATACGGAAATATTGGATGTGTTTTTAAATGTTTTTGTTTTTCTGGTGGTTTTGTTGTATTTTTTTTGTTTTTCTTTTTATTTTTGATGTGTTGTAAGGTATTGTTTTGTTCTGTTTAACTTTTTATTGTTTCTTTCTTCTTTTTTCTGTAACCATTAAACCTTTAATAAATATCATTTCAAAAGAAAATGGAAAAGCAATCACATATTCTCACAGTTTTTATTTTCAGTTTTTCCATGGCCAGGTTCTACCAGACATCAAATGGCTGCATAAATTAAATTGTTTCTTGGAGTCCCCAAATAAAATTCTGACGACTGAGAAAGAAGCATCTGCTAGTCTTATGGAACCTCTCGCCCCTCAAAACCACTAGCTTAGTTTTTGTATTTACTTTGGAAAGGTAACAGATTTTTATTTACAGTTTGTTTGTTTGTTTGTTTGTTTTCTGTAAGTAAGAATACATCTTTTTCATATATGATGTATAACTAAAATACAAATATTACTAGAAGATGTTGTGGTGATGGCCATTAGCTTCGATTGTATACTACTGGGTGAGGGGGAACCCCAGGACCAAAGAATGCATCAAAGAGACAACTCCAACCTTGGTAGAAGGAGATCTGATTTTGATTTCCTTACCACCACCATTAACTCCTTGGGAATTCCTTAGCTGTTAGGGCCAAAGAATGGTGGGAAGGGATGGTGCCAAACCTCAGGAGGCCTTTGGAACGGTGATGACGATGGGGCCCCACCATGCCACACCCCAGCTAGGCTGGATAGAGGACTATAATTTAATTGTTGATCAATGTAACCTTCATAGTTATAGGGGCTGTGACTGGGTAATAAAATGTTTATGTTGTATTTTATGAATTTCACGTAAAAAAGGAAGCTGCCACCATGAATTGGGAGCAGAGCTTGGCTCATATTCAAAAGTTTCTTTATTTGCCAGCTTGTGACCGGATGCTCCTTTTGACTCAGGTGCATAAGGATGAGAATGCCAGTGCCCTCCCTGTTGGATGGGAGATTGGTTTGAGCTTCTCTGTGTTGACCGTTGCTTATGAGACATATGAGACATAGGGATAATGGGTCATTGCAATCATTGCAGTGGAGAGCATTCAGCTGAGCCAACCTGCTTGAAAAGGAATGGAACTGATGACCTAACCACTTCCTTAACTCCATCACTTCCTTAAAACTGACTAGTGATGGATTATGAGCCTCCTTGGCATGCTTACACATGTGGACACTGAAAGGCAGTTATGGTACTGATTCAATTCAGCGAGGTCAGTCGTTCCACCCAGGTTGCAGAGATTGTATCCCTAGCCCTTGAGTTGATATCAAGATGGCCTCAACTGGAGAGATGCAATTGATTAAAATTGAGGTGTCATTTATGCTGGAACACAGGAGTTGATTAATTTATCCCCTTCAAGTCTTACACAATAGGCATTACATTTCTGTCCCCCCAACCCAAGCATCAGTGTGGATACCTGACACGAAAAAGAATCTGGCTCAGACACATATTTGAATGCATGGAAGTGGGGCAAAGGGGAGCAAGGCATTTTCAGGAACATGCCCCCTATTCAAACCATTTTAAACATGTTTTGATGAGTGCAAGATTAAGCTCTCAGTGTAACAAAGAGCCCCAGTTCCCCTTGGTCTGAAGGCAAAATGCAGTGTAGCTAAAGAAAGAACAGCAAGAAAGGAGGAAGAGCAGCATTCTGAACAACCTTGTCAGTAAAGATAAAGGTACGGGGACCCCTGACCATTAGGACCAGTCGTGACCGACTCTGGGGTTGCGGTGCTTATTTCGCTTTATTGGCCGAGGGAGCTGGAGTACAGCTTCCAGGTCATGTGGCCAGCATGACTAAGCCGCTTCTGGCGAACCAGAGCAGCACACGGAAACACCATTTACCTTCTGGTTGGAGCGGTACCTATTGCACTTTGACGTGCGTTCGAACTGCTAGGTTGGCAGGAGCAGGGACTGAGCAACAGGAGCTCACCCCATCATGGGGATTCGAACCACTGACCTTCTGATCGGCAAGTCCTAGGCTCTGTGGTTTAAGCCACAGCGCCACCCGCATCCCACATCAGTAAAGATACTGACCCATCAAATGCAACCTGCTTCTATTGGAAGATAATCCTTATATATTTTTTCTCCTCAGGCAGATCTCTATAAAAAACAGGTTTGACGTCACATCCTAGCAGCAGGTGGTTTCTTCGAGCCTGCTTAATCTGTGGCATTACATTTAAGAGTCCCAGGGACCACCACTTGACATCTTTGCTATGTGTGATGGCTGACAGTGTGGATGGCTGTATCCATCTCTTAAAAGTGGCCCACAAGCATTGAAAGATATACAGTAAATGTCCAATTTAGTGGTTCGACAAAGTTCTCCATCAAATGGAAACTGGGGGGAAAGTCTTGTTGCAGCAATTTTTATCCAAAATGCATTTAAGAAGCAGTAAACCCCTTTCAATACAGGGGAACTTACCTGTGCATAAATATACTTATGGTTCTCATGTAACTTGTGAATTTTATCCAAACACCTAGAAGAGTAGTGCACAAAAAGGGGGCGGGATGCAAATCATTCTAAAGCCAATTTCAGGAGCACATTTGCAGAGTATGTATACGAGTCAATACCCAAACATCAGACATAGACATTTAATATACATGTATAGTTTCCGATTAGATTTATTTTGAGAAGAATTTTTGCAGCTTATATTTTGCAGCAATATAAGCCTGAAGACACGATCCATTTTCTTTCAAATTCCCGGAACATGGTTTCCTGCAACAAGAACACATGCGATCCCACTTTCTTTCTATATCATCTATTCATTACCTCTCAGTTGAAATACAAGTGCTTTGGTTTTCTATTTTCAGGAAATTAACACGTATTTGGCCTTCTGTCCTTAGGAGGCATTGATCTCATTGATTAATTGGTGGAGAGAAGCACTAATCCCTTGGCCTTCTATGTTGAGGGTAATGTGATTTATTTCCCCTTCTCTTTGAACGATGGCATTGATGCGTTCCACTAATCTCCTGAGAGAATCATTGGTCCCTTCGCCTTCTATGGTGATTGTAAAATGAATCAGCTGGTTACTCTCTCCTTTGCCTTCCATGCCCACAGAATAACGCGTTAATTGCCCTTCCTTGTGAAGAAAAGCCTTGATCATTTTGATGAATCTCTTTAGAGAAGCATCATCACCTTGGCCTTGTATCTTCAACGTGAACTGGGCCTGCTGGCCTCCTTCGCTGGGTACAGAGCCGATAAAATTCTGCCTGTTTTTAAGGGAAGTATTTACTTGTTGGATTATTTGGTGGAGAGAAGGACTAATTCCTTGGCCTTGTATATTGAGGGTAATGTGATTTATTTCCCCTTCTCTTTGAACGATGGCATTGATGCTTTCCACTAATCTCCTGAGAGAATCATTGGTCCCTTCGCCTTCTATGGTGATTGTAAAATGAATCAGCTGGTTACTCTGTCCTTTGCCTTCCATGCGCACAGAATAACGCGTTAATTGCCCTTCCTTGTGAAGAAAAGCCTTGATCATTTTGATGAATCTCTTTAGAGAAGCATCATCACCTTGGCCTTGTATCTTCAACTTGAACTGGGCCTGCTGGCCTCCTTCGCTGGGTTCAGAGTCAATAAAATTCCCCCTGTTTTTCAGGGAAGCATTTAATTCTTGGATTAATTGGTGGAGAGAAGCACTAATCCCTTGGCCTTCTATATTGAGGGTAATGTGATTTATTTCCCCTTCTCTTTGAACGATGGCATTGATGCTTTCCACTAATCTCCTGAGAGAATCATTGGTCCCTTCGCCTTCTATGGTGATTGTAAAATGAATCAGCTGGTTACTCTCTCCTTTGCCTTCCATGCGCACAGAATAACGTGTTAATTGCCCGTCCTTGTGAAGAAAAGCCTTGATCATTTTGATGAATCTCTTTAGAGAAGCATCATCACCTTGGCCTTGTATCTTCAACTTGAACTGGGCCTGCTGGCCTCCTTCGCTGGGTTCAGAGTCAATAAAATTCCCCCTGTTTTTCAGGGAAGCATTTAATTCTTGGATTAATTGGTGGAGAGAAGCACTAATCCCTTGGCCTTCTATATTGAGGGTAATGTGATTTATTTCCCCTTCTCTTTGAACGATGGCATTGATGCTTTCCACTAATCTCCTGAGAGAATCATTGGTCCCTTCGCCTTCTATGGTGATTGTAAAATGAATCAGCTGGTTACTCTCTCCTTTGCCTTCCATGCCCACAGAATAACGCGTTAATTGCCCTTCCTTGTGAAGAAAAGCCTTGATCATTTTGATGAATCTCTTTAGAGAAGCATCATCACCTTGGCCTTGTATCTTCAACGTGAACTGGGCCTGCTGGCCTCCATCGCTGGGTACAGAGCCGATAAAATTCTGCCTGTTTTTAAGGGAAGCATTTAATTGTTGGATTATTTGGTGGAGAGAAGGACTAATTCCTTGACCTTGTATGCTGAGGTCAATGTGAGTCATTTTGTCTTCTTCTTCAAGGATTGCATTGACATTTTCCACTAACTTCCTGACAGAAGCATTAGGCCCTTGTCCATCTACAGTGACAGTAAAATGAATCACCTGGTTGCCAAGGCTTTTGCCTTTCATGCTCACAGAATAATTCATTATTTCCATTTCCTTGCCAAGCAAAGCCTTGATCTTTCTGACAAATCTCTTTAGAGTAGCATCATCACCTCGGCCTTGTATTTTAAAGGTAAACGGGATCCTCGGGATTTCTTCTTCGAGTGGAGGAACATCAACATTAGGCTTTTTGTTCAGGGAATCATTGAACTCTTCGATTATTTGGCGAAGAGAAGGACTAATTCCTTGACCTTGTATGCTGAGGTTAATGTGAGTCATTTTGTCTTCTTCTTCAAGGATTGCATTGACATTTTTCACTAACTTCCTGACAGAAGCATTAGGCCCTTGTCCATCTACAGTGACAGTAAAATGAATCACCTGGTTGCCAAGGCTTTTGCCTTTCATGCTCACAGAATAATTCATTATTTCCATTTCCTTGCCAAGCAAAGCCTTGATCTTTCTGACAAATCTCTTTAGAGTAGCATCATCACCTCGGCCTTGTATTTTAAAGGCAAATGGGATCCTCGGGATTTCTTCTTCGAGTGGAGGAACATCAACATTAGGCTTTTTGTTCAGGGAATCATTGAACTCTTCGATTATTTGGCGAAGAGAAGGACTAATTCCTTGACCTTGTATGCTGAGGTTAATGTGAGTCATTTTGTCTTCTTCTTCAAGGATTGCATTGACATTTTCCACTAACTTCCTGACAGAAGCATTAGGCCCTTGTCCATCTACAGTGACAGTAAAATGAATCACCTGGTTGCCAAGGCTTTTGCCTTTCATGCTCACAGAATAATTCATTATTTCCATTTCCTTGCCAAGCAAAGCCTTGATCTTTCTGACAAATCTCTTTAGAGTAGCATCATCACCTCGGCCTTGTATTTTAAAGGCAAATGGGATCCTCGGGATTTCTTCTTCGAGTGGAGGAACATCAACATTAGGCTTTTTGTTCAGGGAATCATTGAACTCTTCGATTATTTGGCGAAGAGAAGGACTAATTCCTTGACCTTGTATGCTGAGGTTAATGTGAGTCATTTTGTCTTCTTCTTCAAGGATTGCATTGACATTTTCCACTAACTTCCTGACAGAAGCATTAGGCCCTTGTCCATCTACAGTGACAGTAAAATGAATCACCTGGTTGCCAAGGCTTTTGCCTTTCATGCTCACAGAATAATTCATTATTTCCATTTCCTTGCCAAGCAAAGCCTTGATCTTTCTGACAAATCTCTTTAGAGTAGCATCATCACCTCGGCCTTGTATTTTAAAGGCAAATGGGATCCTCTGGATTTCTTCTTCGAGTGGAGGAACATCAACATTAGGCTTTTTGTTCAGGGAATCATTGAACTCTTCGATTATTTGGCGAAGAGAAGGATTAATTCCTTGACCTTGTATGCTGAGGTTAATGTGAGTCATTTTGTCTTCTTCTTCAAGGATTGCATTGACATTTTCCACTAACTTCCTGACAGAAGCATTAGGCCCTTGTCCATCTACAGTGACAGTAAAATGAATCACCTGGTTGCCAAGGCTTTTGCCTTTCATGCTCACAGAATAATTCATTATTTCCATTTCCTTGCCAAGCAAAGCCTTGATCTTTCTGACAAATCTCTTTAGAGAAGCATCATCACCTCGGCCTTGTATTTTAAAGGCAAATGGGATCCTTGGGATTTCTTCTTCGAGTGGAGGAACATCAACATTAGGCTTTTTGTTCAGGGAATCATTGAACTCTTTGATTATTTGGTGGAGAGAAGGACTAATTCCTTGACCTTGTATGCTGAGGTTAATGTGAGTCATTTTGTCTTCTTCTTCAAGGATTGCATTGACATTTTCCACTAACTTCCTGACAGAAGCATTAGGCCCTTGTCCATCTACAGTGACAGTAAAATGAATCACCTGGTTGCCAAGGCTTTTGCCTTTCATGCTCACAGAATAATCCATTATTTCCATTTCCTTGCCAAGCAAAGCCTTGATCTTTCTGACGAATCTCTTTAGAGTAGCATCATCCCCTTGGCCCTTTATCTTCAATTTAAACATGACCCTCCTGTCTACTTCATTTGGGAAATTAATATCTGCATGAGGCTTGTTGTTCAGGGAACTATTTATCTCATTTATTAATTGGTGGAGAGAAGTACTAATCTCTTGGCCTTCTATGTCGAAGGTAATATGAGTAATTTTCCCTTCTCTTTGAAGGAAGGCACTGATGTTTTCCACTAATCTCCTTAGAGCAGCATTATTCCCATGACCTTCTGTGGTGAGAGTAAAATGAATCATCTGATTTTCCTGCCTTTGTCCTTTCATCTTCAGAGAGTAATCGTTTATTTCCTTATCCTTGCCAAGAAAAGCCTTGATCTTTTCAACGAATCTCTTTAGGGAAGCATCATCCCCTTGGCCCTTTATCTTCAATGTAAACTTGACCTGCTGGCCTCCTTCGGTTGGGAAATTATTAACCTCATGAGGCCTGTTATTCAGGGAACTATTGATCTCATTTATTAATTGGTGGATAGAAGGACCAATCCCTTGGCCTTCTATGTTGATGGTACTGTGAGTTATTTGGCCTTCTGTCTGAAGCATGGCATTGATGTTTTCAACTAATCTCTTGATATAAGCATCAACCCCATTGCCTTGTATAGTTAATTTAAAAAGCAATGTCTGATGCCCAAGGCTTTGGCTTTGAAGTTTCACAGAATAATGATTTATTTCCCCATCCTTGGTAAAAAAAGCTTTGATCTTGTTGACTAATCTCTTCAGAGAAGCATCATCCCCTTGGCCTTGTATGTTCAGGATAAAATAAACTCCCATATGTCCATTGTTGTTTGGAGAGTCAATCCTTTCATTATCCGTGGAAGTATTGTTTAGTACACCATATGTACTAATTAAGGCATTGATTTCTTGGACTAATCTTTTGACAGAAGCTTCAGTCCCTTTACCTTTTATGGTGATTATGAATCCCTCCCCATCATCTTCTCTATTGTGAAAACTGCCATTGTCTTTTTTTCCTATATTAATAGAAGTATCACTTATTTCAACATTTTTGTAAAGGAGAGCTTTGAGGTCTTCAACAAATCTCTGGAGAGAAGCACGAGTCCCTTGGACTTGTATATTAAGTGTAAAATCTGTTATCTGGATTTCTCTCTTGTGCTCAGCATTCATACGTTGGTCTTCTACTGTCCAGGGCAAATGAGTGAAGCAATCAACTGTAAAGAAATTAAAAAAGGTATTGTGAAGCAAATGCTTTTTCTTAAATTCCAACACACCTGGCACCATACATCATGTCTATTAATTCCCTTTCTGCCAGGTTACTATCAATTAAATAGAAAAGATATGTATATTCCATATATTTTCTAATTTTGATAATACTTAGCAAGCATATAGTGCTTTTGAATGTCTGATTTCTATATCTGATTGTAACTTTTCCAACTATTGCTCTCAGCTCAATCAGTGTTATTATCTACCTAGTGCAAATGGGAGAATACCTATTCTAGAACCAACCAATGGAATCTGTGCAGAGGCTAAAGTTGATCTAGGCCCTTCTGCACTTCTTGTTCACTCTCTAAACCACAAGCTCTCATTGTCATCTGCCAGGTGTTACTCCATTTTTTGATCAAAATATATTTTAAGGACCTCTTCTAGTTACATAGCATTTTGTGAATACAGTGGTACCTCAGGTTAAAAACGTAATTCGTTCTGGAGGTCCATTCTTAACCTGAGACTGTTCTTAACCTGAGGTACCACTTTAGCTAATGGGGCCTCCCGCTGCTGCTGTGCGATTTCTGTTCTCATCCTGAAGCAAAGTTCTTAACCCGAGGTACCATTTCTGGGTTAGTGGAGTCTGTAACCTGAAGCATCTGTAACCTGAAGTGCCTGTAACCCGAGGTACCACTGTATTCATAGAATCATAGAACTGTCCACCTGGGAAAAATCAACAGGATTTTATTTCTAAGACAGCTACATCATTTTCACATGTACTACTGGTTTACATCTGTATAGTCCTGCCTAAGTGTGGAAACCTGTATCTGCCACTGTGGATTTTTTTTTTTGGGGGGGGGGTTAGTGTTGGCCCTATTCTCCAATGCGTTAAAGCAACTCGAATCTGTATTTTATCTCTTGTGGTGTTAGATGCAGATTTCATGACCACCCTCTCAATTACTTCAACCAAATTGTTTATAAAGCCATTGAACAAGGGGCCCAGGAGATAACCCTGTAGTTTTTGAGAGTGGCTGGGGAAACCCACCCATATGGATGGAGTATAAATAATAAGTTGTTGTTGTTGTTGTTGTTGTTGTTGTTGTTGTTGTTGTTGTTGTTGTTGTCATTATTATATACATAGGTGAGCACTCTGGGTTTGGTCAACCAACTACAAATCTAGCCCACATTTTACCAACTTCTTTGCAATAATATCTCGGCGGACTTACTGTAATCAAGATAGGCTAGATCAACAAAATTCTCTTGATTCCCCCAAGCTATGTCTCATAGACCAACTGTTTAATTATTGGTTCTATTATTTTCTGCTATCAATGTCATGTGGACATTGGTAGTTGCCTGGGTCTCCCCCCCCCCTTTTGAAGATAGGGACATTTGCCTGCCTCCAGTCCACAGTGACAAAGAATTCTCAAGAATTCTCAAAGTCTCTGACATTACACCTGCAGTTTCCTTTAATGTTGAATTCATTTGAAATGGTTAGTTATGTATTTACCACCTCTATTCCCATCTTGCATTGCAGCTTCCACCATATATCATTTTTTCAATCTGTATTGTTACATAAAATAACGTTGCCACACATAGGCTCTATACTTAAATTGCCACCATACAGCAATAAGTGCTTTTTCAGTTATCATGTGTCAGGAACATGCCCCCCCCCCCGAGCTCAGGGGAAGCGTTAGACTCAGAAATTAGACTCAGAAATTGAACTAAGTGCACAAGGGATCAACTCTGCAGATGAGAGCAGTTTGACCTTCCCATGGAAGACTCTCAAGGGGAGGAAGAGTTCAATGACAGCCTGAGGGTTTCTAGGCAATCAGCAGATAAGCAGGGCTCTGAATCTGTGTTGAGTGGATGTGGGGAGGAGGCAGGCCAACCTCTCAGTCCCCGTTCTAGGCAACTTGAGAAGATCAGAGGGCAATGGAAGGGTAAGAGGGGAGAGGCTGGAGTTTGGCATCCTTCTTGCTGTGGGAGGGGTGAAAATTCAGACTGACCAACTATCGTAAATGAGAGCAGGCAAGAAACCATGTCTTTTTGTAAATAAACGTGCATAAGGTTGCTGGAGAATCATTACTTCTTATCGGACCTTGCTTGCCTGCCAGAGATCATTATTGCTTGGTTAGCCTCTAACTCCAACTAGGCTGGGAAAATAGGTGATATGTCTGAGGAGCAACACACTACTGTTGCTGATGCAGTTGCAGGCCCTGGGACACATGGAGATGCAACTAGTCAGCTACAGGTACTATTCCAACAGAATTTAGAACTAAAGACTCAAATTGACCAATTAGTGGGGTCATTTAATCAACAGTGGCAGGAAGTGTCAGAAGAAAAGGACAGAAGAGCCGCCAGGTTGCCTACTGGGCCCCCCTTCCAAGTTTTCAGGGAAGAACTTTGAATATTTAGTGTTCAAAAGCAGTCTGAAGTGGTTTTTTGAACAGAGAGACAAAGAATTTCGGACTGAAAGTGAGAAGGTGTTTCTCGTGGTTGGTTTGCTGGAGGGGGAGACCCTCCTTGTAGATGACACTGAGGCTTGTCAGATCTGGACTCGTTCCTGAAACTAATGGATGCAATGTTCCAGGACCCCCAATTTTGGGTGCTGCTTCCCGACAATTACTGAGTTTAAAACAAGGGAGTAAAACTGGGATGCAATACACCATGGAATTTAGTATGTTATCCCAACAATTGAGATGGGGAGAGAAGGCACTCACGGCATTATATCGAGCCGGGCTGAACTGAGACTTGATGGATGAGCTAGCCAGGTTGCCCCGCCCCTTCTTCCTTGGAAGGTCTGATAAAAACATTGCTACAATTAGATCAACATGTGATAGAACACAAGGCGTAGAGGAGGGGGCTGGGCAGACCATCGTTCAAGATGGCCAACATTCCTGACATTCCCATGCGAAGGTTTGGCAGTAGGCACAGAGAGGAACTATGGGGAATCCCATGCAGCTTGGCTCAGTGGGAGGCAGGCTCCAGATGTCGTTGGCAGAGCGAGAAAGGAGAAGAGAGAGGCTGTGCTTTGTCTGTGGCAAAGCAAATCACATATCAAGGCAGTGCCCTAGCAGAGGGGCAGTAGGGTCACTCTTAGGGGCAAGTGTGGGGGAGAAACACGGCCCTAATGAGAAGCAGGTGGGAAACGAAAGGTCCCAGTCCCTCTCGGAGGCCCAGGACTAAGAGTAAGGTTAGCCAAAGGGCCTCAACCAGGTCCAGTGATTCCTGGACTCCCCATGCTTGCCGTACTACAGTTCCTAGCATCCTTTTGGGGTCGAGATGCCAGCTAGCTAGCCCCCAGCTGGATCATGCCCTTCCAGCCGTGATGATACCCCGATCTCTGGTGCGATGTAAATCAGAGACTCAGACTTCAAAAGCCTGAACACGCTATATTAGCAGAGCATACTGTGCAAACAGAACAGGTATGAGGCTTGTGGAAACATACTAACAGCTAAAGATTTATTGAGCATAAATCAGGACAAAGAAAACATGTTGTCTCCCTTTCTTCTCCTCAGAGAGACAGAGAAAAGCAAAAGGTATACACAAACAGAAGTTTCCAGCATACTGTGCTGGAATGTAAACAGACATGTGACATGTAACAATCCCATGTGCTATTTGAGTTATCAACCTTCAGTGCTATGTGAGTTATCAATAAGATGACTGAGTGTCCAAGTTGCCCTTCATGCATCCACACAGCAAATTCCCTTTTTTGCCAGTCACGGGTGTTGGATAAAAGCAGCAATGCAAAAGCCAGCTGCAGGTGGCTGGAAAGCAAAACAGGATGTTGTGGTCTGGAACTGTACTGTTGGGAAAAAGGAGGAGTCTATTCTCTGTACTGAGCACCGGATGTTAGCTCAGAGTGTCATCTGACCCGTACTGGAAGTACAGGGGTGGAGCTGTGACTCTACTGCTGGAGTCTGGAGAGTGCAGTCACGTTTCTATGTACTGCTGAAATGACAGGAATAAAAGACATGTAAATAGACTCCTGTCTGTCTCTTTTCCCCTCCCTGGGGGAATGCAGGGAGGGAGAGGAGGAGGGTGTGTTCTCCTCACGTCTGAGGAGGAGGATCGCCGATTTACGGCCTTGCCTGCCAGGAGACGCAGAAGGGAAGGTCAACAAGTATCTCACTTGGTTTGCCCGGGGGAGGCCAGTTACCTCTGACTGCGAGCTGAGATACTGACATCCACAGACTTTTCCTGCAAAGGTGGAAAGACTGTCAGTGCCAGCAGCAGAAGAGTTCATTAAGGAGATGACAACCATGCATAGTCTATTAAAGGAGCAATTGGACTTGGCTAAAAAAGTCATACAAGAGAGGGGCAGATAAACTCAGGAAGCCAGGCAAAGAGATAAAGGTGGGGAACAAGGTGTGCCTGTCCACAAGAGATCAGCCCCAGAAATGTAGATGCAGAAAGTAGGTGGGGCCCTTTGAAGTAATAGATCAACCTGGTGACGTTCAGGTTTAGGTTGCCAGCTTCCATGAAAATACATCCTGTATTCCATAGAGCGCTGTTTGAGGAGATTTCACCCCTCCCATATCCAAGAATCTGCTGATGTTCTCTGCTGATTCTCCAGAGAGGAGGGGCGGTTTCTGCTCAGTACATATTCTGCTCCAGCCTCACATCAAAGGAGAGAGAGAGATTGAGTGTCAGAGAGACTGAGTGTTAGAGAGATAGAGTGTGTATAGATAAGGTTGCTGCTAAGAGCAGCTGTAGACACTCAGTACAGTTCAGCATTTTTGTTTAGACCTCATTTAGCTCTGTATATAGTTTTGTATATAGTTTTGTACTCTAACTGAGTGTTAGAGAGATAGAGTCTGTATAGATAAGGTTGCTGCTAAGAGCAGCTGTAGATACTCAGTACAGTTCAGCATTTTTGTTTAGACCTCATTTAGCTCTGTATATAGTTTTGTATTATAATAGTTGTAGACAGAATAAAGAAGATATTCTACAGAGCTACTCTCCAAGTTGTTTATGCTCTGCTATACTCTGCTATACTCTGCTGTGCAAGACTGTATTGTGGAAGTGAATATGGTACTCTCAGCTCTAAGCTGTGAGTCCACAGCACTTTGACCTGCTCCTGTGCAGAAGGTGGTCTCTGGAAGTGCTAGCCCAGCTCGCCTGGCCCAGTCAGGACTGAAGTGGATGAGTCCAGTCCGTGGCACTGGCTCAAGGGCGATGCTGACACTGTTATCCCGAGTAGTTCCTGCACACCTTTACCAGATCCCTAGGGGGTCACCTCCTCCCCTGGTAATGGTGGAGGGAGAAGAGGAGTCTGAAGTGGAGCAGATTCTGGACTCTTACTGGATGAGGAAGAGGCTACAGTATCTGCTAGAGTGGAAGGGATATGGCCCATCAGACCATCCTGCGAATTTGCAGAGCATGTCCATACTCCTGAACTACAGACGGGGTTTCACTGTAGCCACCCCAACAAACCTAGAGCCAGAGGGTGGAGGGAGGAAGAAGAGGAGAAGGAGGAAGAGGAGGGAATTATGGGGGGGGGGTGTTCAGGAACGTGCCCCCCCAGAGTGCAGGGGGAAAGTTAGACTCAGAAACTTAACTGCTGTGGGAGGGGTGAAGTTTGAGAGTGACCAGCTATTGTAAATGAGAGCAGGCAAGAAGCCATGTTCTGGATGTGTGTTTTTTTTTTTTTTTTTGTAAATAAACCTACGTAAAACTGCCGAGAGTCTTCTTATTGGGGCTTGCTTGCCTGCCAGACATAATTACAGCATGCATATTCGGCCAGGACTTCAACCTGTGTGTCTTATGATATACAAAGACAGATGTGTCCCTGCTACAAGTACCATTGCACTCCATGCACAATATTGTGATAAATAGCAGCAATGAGGGATGGTACCATATGATCCCATTTTTAGTTCTCATATAATCATAGCGCTGGAAGAGACCCCCATGGGTCATCTAGTAAAAGCCCCTGCAATGCAGGATACTCAGCTAAAGCGTCCATAACAGATGGCCATCCAACCTCTCCTTAAAAACTGCCCAAGGGAGTTTGTTGCACTTTTGAACAGCTCTTACCATCAGAAAGTTCTTCCTGATGTTTAGTCAGAATTTCTTTTCCTGTAACCTCAAGCCATTGGTTCATGTCCCACCCAGCAGAGCCAGAAAAAACCATCTTGTTCCATCAATCCCTTCTACAAACACCCGTGCATTCCATGCATCTATCTGGACCATTATCAAGACTGCCCTCCATTGCAAAGACAAAGTGTGGTTCTTACGCAAAAGCTATTCCTTTTACTGGTAGACTGGATTCCTTGCTAATTCCTTGCATTTATCCTGTGATAGCATAGTGGAGGGGAGAAATACTTTGACATAATAGACTAGCTGGTTTTTTTAAGAAAACATATAGTGGAGTGGGTTTGGGGACAAAGAAGAGAAACAGAGCAGGTGTGCCGAAATATATTCACACCTTATTCAGGATTTGTGAAATATATGGTCAGACTAGTGTATGGCATTTAGGGTACAGGTGTCCTTAAAAGTCCAGCCAGAGCTGCGATTGGCGCATGATATGTTGCTGTGATTGTTTTCTGGTTATAGGTCTACAGTATGGGAAAGGTGAAGAAGTGGGAACATGGTATCAAAGCCAAAACTCAACAGCACAGACTTTGCAAACATGGGGCAGGCAGATCAACCCTTCTTGCTCTCTTGGGAATACATTCAAGAGTTGGTGAATGGAGGATTCATCCCTGCTGGGTGCTTTTTAGCAAGACCCTTGCCTCTGGGGAAGACATTTCTGCATTAGACCCCTGCAGACTGTAGAAGGAAATCCTCCAATCCACAGACAATTTCTGAATGCCAAATACATCCGTTCAAAATGATATTTTGAATCACTCACCACTAAACAATTGGAGAATAGGAGATAGTGCTCAGTCACAATTTACCAAAACAGAATTTTGCAAATCCATTTGTGATAGTAGGTAATTATGAGAATTAATGACATCATACCTTTTTCACTACACCATGATGAATACTTCATAGGGCTGTGTGTGTGTGTGTGTGTGTGTGTGTGTGTGTGTGTCTCCAGAAGGGCAGATTTAGCCTGTAGCCACCCGGTTGCCTGCCCCAATTCTTGATGTCCTCCATTCTCCTTTACTGCTATAGTTCTTCAACTGAAATCTGATGGCTTACAGTTCTGGTATTAGACTTACCTGGAGAAACCAGGAGCATCAATAAAATGGTAGCTATGAATGGACAGCAGACTTGCATGGTGGAGCTTTCATTAGGATTCCTTGGAGGCCAGTGAGAAATGGACACCCAAGCAGAGCACTACCAAGTTCCAGAGTCTTTTGGAAAGCCGAGTGCTCATCTATTTATGGGACTCTATGCTACTTTTCCACGTGTACTTTAATGTCATTTGCAAAATGTCAGAGTTTTGTTGCATCATTCCTTTCAAGAAGCAGTGTTCCAGTACGAGGAACTAAAATACGGTACATTGCCATTACATTATTCTAAGACTATACTCAAGGTTCACTGGTTTGGAAAAAATGATCATTCTGTTTCTAAGATTTTCTTGAAAGATATAGTTTTTTTCCTGCATGGGTCCCAGCCAACAAAATGGCTGGGGCAGGTTACACCGGGGGGGGGGGGTTTGCACTGGGACAAGCGATCTCAGTGATCACAGGCAGTAGGAGGATTTACGCTAAGACCAGACCATGTCATTACCGAGGGGGCAGGTTTATCCCTGCCTCTGGATCTGGTCTTGACTGGACGGATACTGGATTCAGCAAGCGATACCCACATAACCTGAAGGTACTGCTGTGCAATGCCAGGTCAATGATCCATAAGACTGCTCCCATCCATGACTTGATGGAGGACTTGACCTGGCATGTGTAACAGAGATTTGGTTGGATGAAGCAGATGGGCCTGTCCTTGCCTCTGCTTGTCCACCAGGTTCCTCTTACGTACAGCAACCTTGTGGGCGGTGGGGCAGTGATTTTTAGGAAGTCATTAGTTTGCACCAGGCGTCCTATTGGGAAGACCCAGTTTTCTGAGTGCATGTTCTGGAAGTTGGGCAATAGGGGCAGAACAGGATTCCTTTTAGTGTACCAACCTCCCCACTGCACCAAGGATTCCCTGCCCTAGCTGCTTCAGGTCGTGGAGGATGTTCTCCTGGAGACACCTAGTTTGGTTGTCCTAGGGGATATTAACATCCATGCTGACACAACCTTACAAGGGGCTGCTTGGGACTTCGTGGAAAGCATGGCCTCCATGGGGCTGTCCCTGAATAAGTCTGGCCCAACTCATTGCTGCGGACATGCCTTAGACCTGGTGTTCACCTCTATGGATGTTGGTAATCTGACACTAAGTAAAAGCAAAACTAAAGAAGTGCCATGGTCAGACCACTTCCTGGTGCAACTGGACTTCTCCGTCACCTTTCCCCTCTGCAGGGAGGAGGGACAAATTCAGATGGTCCGCCCCTGCCACTTAATGGATCCAAATGGTTTCCAGAGAGTGGTAGGGAATGTTTAACCCATGTTGATGGCCTTTCAGCTGATTCCCTAGTGGCCTGCTGGAATGTGGAGCCACATGATCTCCTGCAATGATTTTGCAAAGTTTTTTGCAGATGAAGCTGCTCAGATTCGGGAAGAGGTAGACTCTACTGTGGGAGCAGGGCCAGGGCGATGTTAGCTATTTGCAGTTTAGTAGCGCTGCAGAGAGCTTGCTGGGGAGACCATGCATTAAAAAGGGACTCAAAAATAACTTTAACAAGGTTTTAATAACAAAAACAAAAACTCCTTTTACACTAAATACATCAACAAAAATGAACCAACCACCAACCCACCCCCCAGGGTAATGAGAGAGCTAGGTGCTGCTCTTTATATACTATACCCAATTGCTGACACAGCTTAATTAACACAACTTAGCAGCACCTGCCATGTTTCACAGCTGTAAAACTGGGTCTCGTTATTTCGTTAGAGCCCTGTCTAGTCAAATTGCATGGGATCAATTCCAATCTGCTACCTCTGAGGATGTGGGCAGGCTTCTTGGATGAGTTAAATCAACCTGTCTCCTTGATCCTTGCCCATCCTGGCTTATAAAAGCTAGCCAGGAAGGGCTGGGCAAAGGGCTTCGTGAGGTAGTGAATGCTTCTCTCTGTAAGGGAGCCTTCCCAGACCCGCTAAATGAGGAGGTCATCAAAAAGCTTCTAAAAGAGCCATCTTTAGATGCTGCCAATATGGCCAACTATTGCCCAGTCTCAAATCTTCCATTCTTGGGCAAGGTGACTGAGCATATTGTTGCTGAACAACTCCAGGCATGCCTGGAAGAAATGGACCGTTTGGTTGCACTGGTCAATAATCTCCCGGGGGCTAGGGACAAAGGTGAGAGCTGTTTCCTAGTTCTGCTGGATCTCTCTGTGGCTTTAGACACCATCGACCATAACATCTTTCTGGACCATCTAAAGGGGCTGGGAGCTGGGGGGTGCTGTTATACAGTGGTTCCACTCCTTCCTCCTGGGCCGTATTCAGAAAGTGGTGGTGGGGGATGAGTGTTCAGACCCCTGGGCTCTCACTTGTGGGGTGTCTCAGGGTTCTGTCCTCTCTCCCATGCTTTTCAATATCTACATGCAACTGCTGGGAGAGATCATCAGGGGATTTGGGCTGGGTGTTCATCAGTATGCGGATGATACCCAGCTCTACCTCTCTATCAAATCAGAATCTGTGAAGGTGGTGAAGGTCCTGTGTGAGTGTCTGGAGGTGGTTGGAGGATGCATGGCAGCTAAAAGATTGAGGTTGAATCCTGACAAGACAGAAGTACTGTTTTGGGGGGACAGGAAGCGAGCAGGTGTGGAGGCCTCCTTGGTCCTGAATGGGTAACTGTGCCCCTGAAGGACCAGATGCGCAGCCTGGGAGTCATTTTGGACTCACACCTGCCCATGGAGGCACAGGTCAATTCTGTGTCCAGGGCAGCTGTTTATCAGCTCCATCTCGTACACAGGTTGAGACCCTACCTACCCGCAGACTGTCTCACCAGAGTGGTACATGCTCTAGTTATCTCTCGCTTGGACTGCTGCAATGTACTCTATGTGGGGCTACCTTTGAAGGTGACCCATAAACTACAACTGATCCAGAATGTGGCAGCTAGACTGGTGACTGGGAGTGGCCACTGGGACCATATAAAACCAATCCTAAAGGATCTATATGGCTCCCAGTATGGTTCCAGGCACAATTCAAAGTGTTGGTGCTGACATTTAAAGCCCTAAACAGCCTCAATCTAGTATACCTGAAGCAGCATCTCTGTCAGCATCGCCCTTGAGCCAGTGCCACCAACTGGACTCATCCACTTCAGCCCCGACTGGGCTAGGCGAGCTGGGTAGCACTTCCAGAGACCACCTTCTGCACAGGAACAAGTCAAAGTGCTGTGGACTCACAGCTTAGAGTTGTGAGCACCGGATTCACTCCCACAAGAAGACAGTCATCGCACAGCAGAGTATAGCAGAGTCTAGCAGAGTATATAAACAACTCGGAGAGCAGCTCTGTAGAATATCTTCTTTATTCTATCTACAACTATACAAACTATATACAGAGCTAAATAGGTCTAAGCATAAATGAATGCTGCACTGCACTGAGTGTCTGCAGTGCTCTTAGCAACAACCTTATCCCTACACACGATCTCTAACACTCAGTCTCTCTCCGACACTGACTGACTGACTGACTCGGTGCTGGAGCAGAATAAGTAGAGAGCAGAACACGCCTCCTCCTCTCTGGAGAATCAGCAGACTCCTCAGGAGATTCTTGGATATGTGAGGGGTGAAATCTCCTCAATCTCCACCCCCAAAGTTCTGCCCGGACACTGAGGTCCTGTGCCGAGGGCCTTCTGGCGGTTCCCTCGCTGCGAGAAGCCAAGTTACAGGGAACCAGGCAGAGGGCCTTCTCAGTAGTGGCACCCGCCCTGTGGAAACCCTCCCACCAGATGTCAAAGGGAAAAACAACTACCAGACTTTTAGAAGACATCTAAAGGCAGCCCTGATTAAGGAAGCTTTTAAACTGAAGGAGGCGGTGGTGCGTCCGCTCTTAAAGAAAACATCATTAGATCCCTCAGATCTATCCAATTACCGCCCGGTCTCGAATCTTCCATTCCTGGGTAAGGTGATTGAGAGAGCGGTTGCTGAACAGCTTGGTAGGTTTCTGGATGAAACATCTGCTCTGGACCCATTCCAGTCCGGCTTCCGCGCTGGTCATGGGACCGAGACGGCTCTGGTCGCCCTAACAGATGATCTCCGCAGGCAGCTGGATCGAGGCGGGTCCTGGACCACCGCCTTGCCGACGTGGGGATCCAGGGCACAGTCCTTCAATGGCTGCGCTCGTTTCTCTCTGGTCGGGGACAGAGGGTGGCGCTTGGGGGGGAATTGTCATCACGCCACTCCTTGGTGTGTGGAGTGCCTCAGGGTGCAATTCTCTCCCCGATGCTTTTTAACATCTTTATGCGCCCCCTCGCCCAGCTTGTCCGGAGTTTTGGGCTGGGTTGCCATCAGTATGCTGATGACACCCAACTCTATCTGTTGATGGATGGCCATCCTGACTCGGCCCCAGACACACTGACCAGATGTCTGGAAGCTGTGGCTGGATGGTTACGTGGGAGCCGGTTGAAGTTAAATCCTTCGAAGACAGAGGTCCTCTGGCTGGGGCGGGAAGATATGGGATCAGGGGGGCAACTCCCATCTCTTGCGGGGGTGCAATTAGTGCCAGCACCGTCCGTTAAGAGTTTGGGTGTAATCTTCGATACCTCCCTCTCTATGGAGTCGCAGATTACAGCTATAACAAAGGCGGCATTTTTTCATCTCCGCCAAGCTAAGCAGTTGGCCCCTTATCTCTCTCGTCCTGACCTAGCCACTGTGATCCATGCGACGGTCACCTCCAGACTGGATTATTGTAACTCGCTCTACGTGGGGCTGCCCTTGAGACTGACCCAGAAACTCCAGCGGGTGCAGAATGCCGCGGCGAGACTCCTTATGGGGTCTTCGCTGCGAGAGCACATTCATCCGGTATTATACCAGCTGCACTGGCTCCCGGTGGAGTACAGGATCAGGTTTAAGGTGCTGGTTTTAACCTTTAAAGCCCTATACGGCCTAGGACCCTCGTACCTACGGGACCGCCTCTCCTGGTATGCCCCACAGAGAAACCTACGGTCTGCAAATAATAACATCCTCAAGGTCCCAGGCCTCAGAGAGGTTAGGCTGGCCTCAACTAGAGCCAGGGCCTTCTCGGCTGCAGCTCCAAACTGGTGGAATGCTCTGTCAAAAGAGACTAGGGCCCTGCGGGACCTGACATCTTTCCGCAGGGCCTGCAAGACAGAGTTGTTCCGCCAGGCCTTTGGTCAGGGCGCAGCCTGACTCCCTCCTCTGGCAACCTGCACATAATTCTGCATAATTGGTTGCCATCAATTTGATTTAATTAATTTTATAATGAAATATTTTTACATTGTGTGATTATTTGACTGATTATTTGATTGTTGTTAGCCGCCCTGAGCCCGGCTTTGGCTGGGGAGGGCGGGATATAAATAAAATTTATTATTATTTTTATTATTATTAATGTTTAATAGACTATTGTATTTTAATATTTTGTTGGAAGCCACCCAGAGTGGCTGGGAAAACCCAGCCAGAGGGGTGGCGTATAAATAATACATTATTATTATTATTATTATTATTATTATTATTATTATTATTACTACTACTGAAACTGATTTTCTGGATCCATTTCAATTGGGGTTTTGGCCTGATTTTGGCATAGAAATTGCCTTGGTTGCCCTGTATGATGACCTTTGTCGAGAGAGAGACAAGGGAAACATGTCCCTTTTAATTGTTCTCGACCTCTCAGTGGCTTTCAATACTATCAACCATGGTATCCTGCTGGAGCAACTCTCCAAACTAGGGATGGGTGGCATCGCTTTGTTTTGGTTCCAGTCTTACTTGGATGGTTATTCCCAAAGGGTATTACTGGGGAAGTGCTTTTCAGCCTTGTGGAACCTTCAATGTGGGGTTCTGTAGGGCTCAATCCTATCCCCCATGTTGTTTAACATCTACATGAAACTTTGGGTGGGGTTATCCAGAGGTTCGGAGTACTTTGTCAGCAGTATGCTGATGACACTCAGCTCTATTTCTCCTTTACATCTGCAGGTGAGGCAGTGGAAGTGCTGGACCAGTGTCTTGCCTTGGTAATGGATTGGATGAGAGCCAACAAACTGAAGCTCAATTCAGATATGACTGAGGCACTGTTACTGGGGGGGTTCCGTAGACCCAATGGGTGGAAGGTCATCTGCTCTTGATGGGGTTACATTTCCTCTGAAGGAGCAGGTTCATAGCTTGAGGGTACTCCTGGATCCTTTCCTGTCGCTTGAGGTCAGTTGGCCTCAGTGGCCTGGAGTGCCTTCCATCAGCTTCAGCTGGTGGGCCAGCTGCACCTCTATCTGGACAGGCATAGCCTAACTACTGCTGTCTATGCTCTGGTAACCTCAAGGTTAGATTACTGCAATGCATTATATGTAGGGCTGCCTCTGAAGACGGTTCAGAATCTTCAGCTGGTGCAGAATTCAGTGGCCAGGTTGCTCATGGAGCAAGATGGTTTAAAAATATTACACCGATCCTGCTCTGACTGCACTGGCTACCAATTAGTTTCCAGGCCCAACTGAAAGTGCTGGTTTTGATCTACAAAGCCTTATTGTAGCTCAGGACCACAATACCTCAAGGACCACCTCTTTTCATATGAACCTACCTGGACCCTGAGATCATCTTCTGAGGCCCTTCTTTGTGTGCTTCCTCCTCGAGAGGTCTGGAGGGTGGTAACACGAGAAGAGGCCTTCTCTGCAGTGGCTCCCCATCTGTGGAATGCTCTCCCCAAGGAAGTTCACCTGGCACCTTCATTACACACCTTTCGGCACTAGGCAAAAAATTTCCTCTTTGAACAGGCCTTTGGTTGATCTGTTTGACATCCTATACCCTTTTAAAATGTTCTTTTTTGGAGGAGTGTTATTGGGTTGTGTTTTTTATTCTAATTATATATGTTGAGATCTTTTCTGTGAACCACCCTGAGACTTCCAGGTATAGGGTGGTACATAAACTCTAATAATAATAATAATAATAATAATAATAATAATAATAATAATAATTGTACACAAGGGGCATACACAATTCTTCCTCACCTCATGTAATCCCCACAACAACCCTGGGATACATGTCAGCCTGACAGTCAGGGTCCGGCCGCAGGTCAACTGGAGAGCTTCTGAGAACATTTTAGGATCATGCCCTCTGCTGGATATCAGTATAATTCTAACTGCAGAAAACTGCCACTATTATTGGGTGTGTGTTATGACATTCCGAGGAAGCAGAATTTTGGCACACAGGAGCACAGTGGAGAAGAGTGACTAGTGGGGTGCCACAGGGTTCTGTCTTGGGCCCGGTCTTATTCAACATCTTTATCAATGACTTGGATGATGGACTCAAGGGCATCCTGATCAAATTTGCAAATGACACCAAACTGGTAGGGGTGGCTAACACCCCAGAGGATAGGATCACACTTCAAAACGACCTTGACAGATTAGAAAACTGGAAACCCTGAAAATCTTTTTATTGGAACTCTGAATAAGGCATAAGCTATTGTCACTCGGAGACTTTATGATATCGAATTACAACAAGAAGGCGCCCTACTCCCGGAGACGTATAGATGTTTAAAAGCTTGGCCTAATTTTGCAGCTGCCCCTTACTTAACCAACATCACTAACGAAGCCTATAGATGGGCTTTCTCTAGAGCCCGCTTTGAGACAATGCCCTCAGCAGTGCTGTACGGCAAATTCACGTGAGTTCCAATGCATGCGCGTCTCTGCCCTTGTATGTCTAATAAGGTAGAATCTGTCACACACACTCTTCTATTCTGCGAATTTTATAGTGAAGAACGAGTTCAACTTATTTTACCGCTTCTATCAAAATTTATACCCCTTCAATATTATTTGGAATCCTGCCCTGAAATTCTCCGAAAATACCTCCTGGAAGATTCCTCAAGCTCAATATCATATGAGGTGGCTAAATTTTGCACTTTAGTAATTAGGAAGCGTAAATCTCTTCTGTTGAATGGCACACTGCGAAGTTCCCTTGCGTAACCATTTTCCTTTTCTGAGGTTGTTGTTGATTTCTTCTTGTCTGATCTTTAGTGTCCCTGGCTTTGGCCGCAATAAAACTTGAAACTTGAAAAGGACAGCATGGTTTTCATGAAGCAGAACTCTGTCCTGATACCAGTACCAAATTATTTTAGTTTCTCTTCGATTTTTATAGTTCTTTAGATATACCCTCTGTTTTAATACTGTTTAACTTTCCAAAATGTTTTATAGATTCTAAATGATTGTGCTCCACCCTACTTATGCTGGTCTATGACCGTAATAAAGATTTGATATGATGATATGAAAACTGGGCAAAAACAAACAAGATGAATTTTAACAGGGAGAAATGTAAAGTATTGCACTTAGGCAAAAAAAAATGAGAGGCACAAATACAAGATGGGGGACACCTGGCTTGAGAGCAGTACATGTGAAAAGGATCTAGGAGTCTTGGTTGACCACAAACTTGACATGAGCCAACAGTGTGACGCAGCAGCTAAAAAAGCCAATGCAATTCTGGGCTGCATCAATAGGAGTATAGCATCTAGATCAAGGGAAGTAATAGTGCCACTGTATTCTGCTCTGGTCAGACCTCACCTGGAGTACTGTGTCCAGTTCTGGGCACCACAATTCAAGAAGGACACTGACAAACTGGAACGTGTCCAGAGGAGGGCAACCAAAATGGTCAAAGGCCTGGAAACGATGCCTTATGAGGAACGGCTAAGGGAGCTGGGCATGTTTAGCCTGGAGAAGAGGAGGTTAAGGGGTGATATGATAGCCATGTTCCAATATATAAAAGGATGTCACATAGAGGAGGGAGAAAGGTTGTTTTCTGCTGCTCCAGAGAAGCGGACACGGAGCAATGGATTCAAACTACAAGAAAGAAGATTCCACCTAAACATTCAGAAGAACTTCCTGACGGTAAGAGCTGTTCGACAGTGGAATTTGCTGCCAAGGAGTGTGGTGGAGTCTCCTACTTTGGAGGTCTTTAAGCAGAGGCTTGACAACCATATGTCAGGAGTGCTCTGATGGTGTTTCCTGCTTGGCAGGGGGTTGGACTCAATGGCCCTTGTGGTCTCTTCCAACTCTATGATTCTATGATTCTTCTGGGTTAAAAAGCAGTGCTTTGGTTTTCTATTGTCAGGAAATAATCAGTTAATTAACCTTTCTTGAGGAAGCATTGATCTCATTGATTGATTGGTGGAGAGAAGCATCAATCCCTTCACCTTGTATCTTGCTGGTAATATCAGATATTTTGACGTCCGCCTGAAGGATGAAATAGATATTTCAAAGCAATCTCTTTATAGAGCCATTAGTCCCTTTGCCTTCCATAGTGACTTTAAAAGGAAATATCTGGTTGCCTTGGCCTTCACTTTCCAAGTTCACAGAAAAATCATGTATATGCCCTTCCTGGTAAATAAAACTCTTCACTTTTTGAACTAACGTCTTTTGAGAAGGGTCGTTGCCTTGGCCTTGCATAGTGAATGTAAACTTGATCAGCTGGTTTCTACTAGATACAGGGACAACCACATTGGGCCTTTTGTTCACGGAAGCATTTATCTGTTGGATTAATTGGTGGAGAGAAGCACTAATCCCTTGGCCTTGGATGCTGATGGTTATGTGAGTAATTTTCCGTTCTCCTTGAAGGATTGCATCAATATTTTCCACTAATCTTCTGAGTGAATCATCAGTCCCTTGGCCTTCTGTGGTGACTGTAAAACGAGTCACCTGGTTGCCTAGGTCTTGGCTTTTAATGTTTACAAAGTAATCTGTTATTTGACCATCCTTGTCAAGAAAAGCCTTGATCTTTTCGACTAATCTCTGTCCAGAAGCATTGTCCCCTTGGCCTTGTATGTTCAAGGTAAACTTGAGCTGCTTGCCTCTTTCGCTGTGTTCATTGTCAATCAGACTGGGCCTCTTTTTCAAGGAAACATTGAAGTCTCGGACTAATTTGTGGACAGAAGTACCAATCCCTTGACCTTTTATGTTCATGTTCATGTTCATGTTAGCTATTTTCTGTTCTCCTTCAAGGATCGCATAGATGTTTTCCACAAATCCCCTGAGAGAATTATCAGTCGCTTTGCCTTCTATGGTGACAGTGAAATGATTCCCATGGTTGCCCTGCCTTTGGCCTTCCACACTCACAGAATAATCCATTGGATGTTGTTGCATTTCAAGTAAAGCCTTGATCTTTTCGACTAATCTCTGTCCGGAAGCATCGTCCCCTTGGCCTTGTATGTTCAAGGTAAACTTGAGCTGCTTGCCTCTTTCGCTGTGTTCATTGTCAATCAGACTGGGCCTCTTTTTCAAGAAACATTGACGTTTCAGACTAATTTGTGGACAGAAGTACCAATCCCTTGGCCTACTATGTTGATGGTACTGTGAGTTATTTGGCCTTCTGTCTGAAGCATGGCATTGATGCTTTCAACTAATCTCTTGATAGAAGCATCAGCCCCCTTTCCTTGTATTTTTAGTGCGAAAAGCATTTCCTCATGTCCTTTGCTTTGGCCTTGCAGGTTCACTGTGTAATCATTTATTTGCTCCTCCTTGCCAAGAAAGTACTTGATCTTTTTAACTAATCTGTTCAAGGTATCATCATCCCCTTGGCCTTGTATGTTCAGGATAAAATAAACTCCCATATGCCCATTGTTGTTTGGAGAGTCAATCCTTTCATTATCCGTGGAAGTATTGTTTAGTTCACCATATGTGCTAATTAAGGCAATGATTTTTGGGACTAATCTGTTGACAGAAGCTTCAGTCCCTTTACCTTTTATGGTGATTCTGAATCCCTCCCCATCATCTTCTCTATTGTGAAAACCGCCATTGTCTTTTTTTTTCTATATTAATAGAAGTATCACTTATTTCAACATTTTTGTAAAGGAGAGCTTTGAGGTCTTCAACAAATCTCTGGAGAGAAGCACGAGTCCCTTGGACTTGCATATTAAGTGTAAAATCGGTTATCTGGATTTCTCTCTTGTGCTCAGCATTCATACCTTGGTCTTCTACTGTCGAGGACAAACCATTGAAACCCAGAACTGTAAAGGAAAAGAAATGGTATTTTTAAGCAAATGCTTTTTCTTAAATTCCAACACACCTGGCACCATACATCATGTCTATTAATTCCCTTTCTGCCAGGTTACTATCAGTTAAATAGAAAAGATATGTATATTCTAGATATTTTCTAATTGTGACAATACTTAGCAAGTACCGTATTTTTTGCTCTATAAGACTCACTTTTTCCCTCCTAAAAAGTAAGGGGAAATGTGTGTGTGTCTTATGGAGTGAATGCAGGCTGTGCAGCTATCCCAGAAGCCAGAACAGCAAGAGGGATCGCTGCTTTCTCTGCACAGCAGTTTAGTCATGTATAATGAGATAAGAATCCAATGTCTCTCATTATACATGACTAAGCCATTTTTCACCTTCTCACCCCTTGCCTTTTCCTGTAGGACCTATTGCAGTCGTTAAGAGTCGTCAACAGGCTCATCTCAGCTATCTGCCAATCTCCCATTCCCACCACCCTTCTGAGTAATACCCCTCCCCACCTTCTCACTATATAGAAGGATCTGGCAACTTCTGTTTCAGTGTATCTGAAGAAGTGTGCATGCACACGAAAGCTCATACCAAGAACTAACTTAGTTGGTCTTTAAGGTGCTACTGGAAGGAATTTTTTATTTTGACTATGGCAGACCAACACGGCTACCTATCTGTATCTGGGTGGTAATTATTTGGGTCCTCTCTTTTCCCCTTTTTGAAAATAGGAACAACATTTGCCCTCCTCCAGTCTGCCGGGACTTCGCCTGTTCTCCAGGAATTCTCAAAGATGACTGCCAGTGGTTCTGAGGTCACATCTCCCAGTTCTTTTAATACTCTTGGATGCAGTTCATCTGGCCCTGGAGACTTGAATACATCTAAACTAGCCAAGTATTCTTGTACTATCTCCTTAGTTATTCTGGGCTGTGTTTCCTTTGCTGAATCATTTGCTCCAAATTCTTCAGGTCGGGCATTGTTTTCTTTATTGGAGAAGACTGAGGCAAAGAAGGCATTGAGGAGTTCAGCCCTTTCTGTGTCCCCTGTTTGCATTTCACCATCTTCTCTTCTGAGTGACCCCACTGTTTCTTTGTTCTTCCTTTTGCTACGAACATACCCATAAAAGCCTTTTATGTTGCTTTTAACCTCTCTAGCAAGCCTGAGTTCATTCTGTGCTTTAGCTTTTATTTTATTTTGTTGCATGCAAATGGCTTTAGATACCTATTAGGTCCATAAATTACCATATAGCATATATTCAACACAAATAAACAGCAACAATTTATTGTTGACAAAGCAAGCTGGACATAGAAAGGGCCCCATTACCTTCAGTAGCTTATTTAAGAGATCATCAATAAGGGACAGCAGCGGGACATGGAGCTGGAATAAGGGACTGTACTGCCAAATAAGGTACGCTTGACAGCTATGGCCCTGTAATGTATTTTCACGTTTCTGGAGAATCAGCTGTCCTATTAGACCACAAGCTTAATGTGAATAAATAGTGTAATGTAGAAGTGAACAAAAGCTAATGCTATTCTAGGCTGTGTCAACAAAATTCTAGTGTTCTGATCAAGGAAGTCACAGCACTACTCTATCCTGCCTTGGTCAGATCACATCTGGAATACTGTGTTCTGGGCACCACAATTTAAGAAGGATATTGACAAGCTGGAACATGTGCAGAGGAAGGCAATGAATATGATCAAGGGTCTGGAAACCAAGCCTTAGGAGGAACACCTTCAAATATCTCAAGGGCTGTCACATGGTAGATGGACCAAGCTTGTTTTCTCCAGCTCTGGAGGTAGAACCTGAACCAGTGGATTCAAGTTACAAGAAAGGAGATTCTGACTAAACATCAGGAAGAACTTTCTGATGGTAAGAGCTATTCGGCAGTGGAATGGACTCCTTCAGAATGTGGTAGAATCTCCTTCTTTGGAGGTTTTAAAGCAGAGGTTGTCTGGTCATCTTTCATGGATGCTTTAGTTGAGATTTCTGCATTTCAGGGAGATGGACTAGAATCAGTGTTTCCCAACCTTTTTGGGGCAAAGGCACACTTGTTTCATGAAAAAAATCTCGAGGCACACCACCATTACAGCCCCGTGACGTCAGTGCGCAGCGTCACGCCGGGAGGGACATGAATTGCTAGCAAATTACATAATCACCTCCTTGAGGGCTGGCTCATCTTCTCCGAAGGCAGAACCCCATTAATTAACAGCACAGACTCACACCATAGCCAAGACGAGGGGGGAAAACCTCAGTCATGCACAGTCGTGCACATGTGGGGGCTAAATGAGGACGAAGACCGGGCAGAGAGCAGGGTTCAAATCACCCCACCTGGCCAGGACAATCCCTGGGTGCTCCCTTGGGCCACTCGCCTGACCCACCTCGCAGGGCTGTTGTTGCGAGGATAACACGGGGAGAACCACGCGCGCCCCCGGGAGCTCCTTGGAAGAGAAAGCGGGCAATGAATGCAATGCACGAAATATATGAGAGGCGACCAGGTTTTGCAGGTGAGGGGCCCCTGCCAGCCTCCGCTTCCAACACCCGGCGCAACGACGCCGAAGTTTCCCCCCGGGCTCGGCTCGGGGAGCAGCGCTGCTCCCCCCCAGCTCCCCTTCGCCCTCCCGGCTCTCTCTGCCGCCCACTGGGGACCCCCCTCACCTTCCAAGTCCGGAGCGCCGGTGGAAGTTGCATGCATGCATGCAGGGCGCCGTGTTGCCATTGCCTTGCACGCCCGCCAAGGGGTCTCCCCGCGGTCCGATGCGTCCCCTCCAGCGCGGATGCAGCATTGCTAAAATAACCCCCCCCCGACGCAGCCCTACCTGGGGGGCAGCCTCCGCCTCCGCCGCTCCGCCTCCGCGGGGATCCCCGGGCTCCATCCTGCCGCCCGATCTCCGCAGGGGCGCAGGCAGGCTGCGCGGGGTCTGCGCGGAAGAGCCCCTGCCCGCCCGGCCACTGCCGCTGCGCTCATTCCATGGCCGGGAGAAGAGTGCTTCAAACAAAATGCCCGGCCCGCCAGGCCACCCTGGGAAACGTAGTTTGCGCACCCCGCGCGGGCGCAGAGCACAAGGGCGAGGGGACTACGGATCCCAGCAGCCCCCGCGCCGGGGACGGAGGGGGAGAGGCCGGGTGCAGGGATGGAGGGACAGGTGGGCGAGCGAGTGAGTGAGTGGCAGCCGCCAAGCCTTGGCCGAGAGCCAGGAAGGGCCTCCCCGGAGGAGGAGGAGGGAGGCGCAGAGCGGGAGGGAGGGAGGGAACCCCAGGGGTCATCTAGTGACGGCGCCCCAATCGAAAATTTGACTTAAAAAAAAAATCTTTCGAATTTTTAAATTTTTCCCGCGGCACACCAGGCAACATCTCGCGGCATACCAGTGTGCCGCGGAACAGTGGTTGGGAAACACTGGACTAGATGACCCTCCAAATCCCTTCCAACTCTATAATTCTATGTCTGGCTTTCATCTGACTAAAAAGAACAGACCTTCTATATAATTTGCATCTTTCACGTCATGTAGAGCCCTACTCTTGATGCTAGTCCTTCTGATGACAGTGTAGGAGTCATTATGGCAAGCCATTGATTTGAAAGAGAGAGAAATCTTACGGGAAATGGAAGCAATAGAGTTGTGGACCGCACATTCCAAGCTTGTGGTGGAGCTGTTGACATGGGGTCTTAGTGCAAATTCCTGAGACCTTGGTGCATGTTTCTGGAGAATTGGCTCTGAAGCCATCAACTGTAAAGAGAAAATGGGGTTGTTTAGCAATAGCGACTTCATCTTTCTGGCAGATATATTGGGTGTTTTTTCTCTTTCTGCCAGGGTATCATCATTTGAAGAGAAGGGTCCATTCAAAACCTTCTAATAACAACAATACTTAGCATGCATATAGTACTTGTGAACATCTGGCTGTTTCATTTGATTGTCACCCTTCCAACTATTTCTTCCAGCTCAATCAGTTTTATGCTCTACCTAGTGCACATGGGAGATTAGCTGCTCTACTACCACCTAGTAGGTTAAAAAAAGAGGCAAGTGATGATCTACTTGTCTTTTGGACTTCCTGTTTACCCTGTAAGCCACAAACTCGGCCTCCTCTGCCCCCTAAACATTGAGGGGGCTGAAGACACCTCAGCCCTATGGAGTTGGCGTATCTGTTCTGATATATGTAAAAGGTAAATGGACCCCTGACCATTAGGTCCAGTAGTGGCTGACTCTGGGGTTGGGGTGCTCATCTCACTTTACTGGCCGAGGGAGCCGGCGTACAACTTCTGGGTCATGTGGCCAGCATGACTAAGCCGTTTCTGGTGAACCAGAGCAGCACACGGAAACGCTGTTTACCTTCCCACCGGAGCCGTACCTATTTATCTACTTGCACTTTGATGTGCTTTCAAACTGCTAGGTTGGCAGGAGCAGGGACTGAGCAATGGGAGCTCACCCCATCGCGGGGATTCGAACCGTGGACCTTCTGATCGGCAATTCCTAGGCTCTGTGGTTTAACCCACAGCACCACCCGCATTCCTTCTGAAATATGACTCACCTGGAAAAACTGAGAGCATCGATGAAAGGGCAACTATCACAAGGCAGCAGATTTGCATGGCTGAAGCCTCTCTGAGATTTCAAGGAAGCCAGTGAGAGATGCACACTGAGCCAGTATGCTTTCCATTGCTATCTGAAAAGCTAAAAACTCATCCATTTATAGTGTTATGCATTATGCATTAGCATTCCTGATGTAACATGCATTATGGCCGAAATGCTTAGCGCATCGATCCTTTAAAAAGCACAGTGTACCAGAAAGAGGAACTACAATATGGTATTACTCCAAGAATATGCTCAGGGTTCACTGGTTTGGAAATAAAGTTTTACTGTTTCTAAGATTTGTTTAAAGATACAGTTTTTATTTTGTATGGTCAGCACACATAGTTTATAAGCCTATCTGATAGGTCAGGGATCACCAACCTCTTTTGGCCTGCGGGGACAGCTGAGAGCTGGTCAAGGGCACCAAATTAAAGTAGAGCCTGCAGACTATTATATTAGTTGCAAAAGAATCCTTCTTTCAAACCTAACTAAAGTGGAGGGAGGGGGAAAGGGGACCTCTGTGCACCCATATTGTAGCAATGGGCACTGGTCTGGGCTTTTTCGTATATGGTTTATTTCTATGGATCATGATATTAGTGAAGCTGGCATCTCTCAGGTGATCCTAGTATACCTCCTTTCTCATATATCCTAACCCTAATGGCTGTAGACTTCTTGGGAGAAAAGCAATGACAAACCTAGACAGAATCTTAAAACGCAGAGACATCACCTTGCCAACAAAGGTCCGTATAGTTAAAGCTATGGTTTTCCCAGTAGTGATGTATGGAAGTGAGAGCTGGACCATAAAGAAGAATTGATGCTTTTGAATTATGGTCCTGGAGGAGACTCTTGAGAGTCCCATGGACTGCAAGAAGATCAAACCTATCCATTCTGAAGGAAATCAGCCTTGAGTGTTCACAGGAAGGACAGATCCTGAAGCTGAGACTCCAATCCTTTGGCCACCACATGAGAAGAGAAGACTCCCTGGAAAAGACCCTGATGTTGGGAAAGATGGAGGGCACAAGGAGAAGTGGACGACAGAGGACGAGATGGTTGGACAGTGTTCTCGAAGCTACAAACATGAGTCTGACCAAACTGCGGGAGGCAGTGGAAGACAGAAGTGCTTGGCGTGCTCTGGTCCATGGGGTCACGAAGAGTCGGACACGACTAAACGACTAAACAACAAAAAGGGCTGTAGAAAAAATCAGAACATGAATCCTTGTATTTGCCAGGATGGTCTTGTTATCAACACCTGCAAGCCTCGTTCCATGCCCAATAAGTGTCGGGCATCTTTACCCTGAGGTGCTGTGGCCCATAGATTTGAGCAAAATACTGGACAAGGTTTTGCCCAGTATCTTGTATGTGCAATGGACTCATGGGAAAACGCTGTCCCATGAGCCCTTGCAAAGGGGGAGGCAAAGTCTATATAAGGCTGCTTCCCCTGGAGTTCAGAGCCATTTTGCTTTGAGAGCTTCCCAGCCAGCCACCCTTGGGGTAGAGCCTTCGCTGAGCAATTTTGGGTAACTGGTTGACAGAGCTAGAAATTATTTTTTCTCCATCTTACATGTGACAGCCCTTGAGCTATTTGAAGGTGGCTCGCTTCTCAGTCTTTTCTTTTCCAGGCTAAACACACCCAACTCCCTCAGGCGTTCCTCTCCTCATGAGGCTGGGTTCTCCACTCTGTTAAGATTGTCTTGAATCCTGATATTCTGTCTTCTGTGGCATTAGCCATCCCTCCAAGTTCAGTGTCATCTGCAAATTTGATAATCATCTCCTGAATTGTTCTCCAAGAACTTATTTCTTTTTCGTCTCCTCTCCTCTGTTGGCTACTTCAATGATCAGTGCCTTTTACTGTAAATGCGACACAATTGCTGAGTTATTGTGGGTTAGACTAAGACAGTGCATTCAGTTCAGCTTCACAAGTACTTAAGCTAACTGTGGTTTGCCTCCTGCACGACCAATCAAATAGACCCTGATTGTACATATAGCAAACTCCAGACGTGCTTTTCCTGTCTGTAGTGTCACTTCCAAAACTTGCATCTGCAAATGTTTCAAGACCTCCAGACTTCTGATTGTTAAATCTCAGTCTGTAATGCATAGTGCCTTTCAAATAGCCTGCGCTATGTGTTTCAGAGCTTTCAAATCCTTAACAGTAGGATTGTTGACTTGTCTGCTTAGCAAATTACAGCTAACTGCAATATCCGGTCTTGAACATCTGGCAACGAAGTTTAGTTTGCCTAGCACACTTCTGTACAGTGTAGTGTCAGAAAATGCTTCTTCAGTGTCATCTACCTGATAACCTGTTGTCATCGGCGTGTCTACAGGATTAGCATCCATCAGGTTTAGTTTGACCCTGACAAGGCCTCAGCCAAAGAAATGTGGGACAGTTTGCAAGATTCCCGTTTGAGAACCCATAGGGATAATTGTATACACATTGTGGTGGAGAGTGGAGGATGGCCTGCTAAGCCAACTGGATTGAAGAGGCATGCAATGATGACCTATGTATTATTCAACTGAGTTATTGATTATCATTTTTTCACTATTGGAGTATCTGAATGTATGAAAAAGAGATTTTATACAACTCTCAGGCACCACCAGCATTTCTTTTTATAGACTCAAGAGAAGACAGATTCAGAATGCTTTTTCAATGTTTTATTTATTCGTAAATTTGTTAATCCAGCTTTCATATGCAGTAAACAACTTCAACACACACATCCTATTCTAGAAACTGAACTCATTAAACAAATGATAGATTACAAGCCGTATTAGACTGGTTGACTGCCACCTAGCAGGCAAGATTCTGACCAAGCCAGGAGTTATATGATATGTTCTGAATACAATGATATTCATTGTCCTGTCAAGTGTGAGTCTCATGGACTTAAAATAGGCTATTTATATGATTTACTTCAGATTCCTTTTGCAATATTACCAGATGGTCTTCATCTTATCTATACCTTGTATCATGCCAGAGATTCTTCATCAACCCACGCTTCCTTATTGCCACCATGCTTTCTTGGCATGGTCTTCTACTTCCAGGTCTACAACCTCATTCAAAGCCTTAATATGATATTTCCCCACCTTAATATGATATTTTTCAACACCTTTCTCCATATAGCTCCATAGTCTCTTAGCATTAGTCTCCTACACTATTTCCCACCTAATCAATTCCATTTCTGATATATTTTGCTTAAAACAGCCATGCTTCATTTTACCTGAAGTATATTAGTTAGTATATTCCCCTTATATTTAATTTCCTAGCTTAAGGTATTGAGCAGTTTTTCATGTTCCAGAACTTTCCCCTTAACTAGTATTTTTGTCTAATACATTGTCGTTTAAAGGTTCTTTCATTAAAAAATTCACGGGGGCTTTCCTTTTAAGATTATCGCCAATAGTACACAGGTCCAGATGCTCCTTTGGCTCTAACAACCTAAAGGATTTTATACTTGATTCAGAAAGAGGATGATGGTTTATGCACCTCCATGGCACATTAACACCCATAGTTATTGAAAAGGACCTTTCTGTTTTGGTAGACTTAGTGAGATCATCTATTCAACATTACTTGCAGAAACTGTAAAGGTAAATGGGACCACTGACCATTAGGTCCAGTTGTGGCTGACTCTGGGGTTGCGGTGCTCATCTCGCTTTACTGTGGAATGGTACAGCTCAGAAGGTGATGGAATCTCCTCCACTGGAAGTTTTAAAGCACAGATTGGATAACCATCTGTAAGAGATTCTTTACTTGTGATTCCTGCATGGGGGCGGGAATTAGGCTACATGACCTCTAGGGTCAGTCCAATGATGTTTTAGTGACAGCATCTGGGAGGAACATTTGACTCATCCTGGATTGGGCTAGAGCACAAAATTAAGCCCTTGTAGAATAACAATGAGTCACAGATGCAATAGATTAGAAAGCAAGATACAGTGCAGCTAGAAAGAACAGACAGCAAGGGTAAAGAGAAGCACTTTCAGCATCATTGTCGACAAATATTCTTCTTGTTGTTGTTTAGTCGTTTAGTCGTGTCCAACTCTTCGTGACCCCATGGACCAGAGCACGCCAAGCACTTCTGTCTTCCACTGCCTCCTGCAGTTTAGTCAAACTCATGCTGGTAGCCTCGACAAATATACTTGACCATTAAATGAAACCATTGACGCTTAACAGAGGAGGCCAAAGGCCCAAACATTTTGAAATAAAAAAACCTCTCCCATACACTTTAGGGGAAGAAAATCATAATACAATTGAAATACCATGACTCTTTCCAATATGCAATGGAAAGGATTCATTTAACCAATCCTAAAAGCAGAAGCATACTGCAAGAACTTAGAAGTGCAAAACAGGGCTTTAGCCCATTTCCATCCAGAGGATACGCTAATAATAATAATAATAATAATTAATAATAATAATAATAATAGCCTCTGAAACAGACAGGAGAAGCCCCAAAAGAGTGCTAAGGGGTGTGCAGGGGAGAACATTCCATAGTGGCAAATATATAGGTGCACAGGGAACAATTCCAATATTGTAAAAAGAATCCATTTCAATCTCTGATGTGACTTTGAAAGTTTTATTCTGAAAGGAATCAGCTCACTGGGAAACCTCTGTTAAGATAAAAATAAGCTATTAGGCCTAGAAAGTATTAGATAGGACATACTTTGCTACATTTAACGTCTCCGTTATCTAGCACTGAACACAGCCTTTGCACTACAACACATTCACTATTGAAGGAAGCAACAGACTTTTCTCCTTAAACGTTAAGGGAAACATTAATCCCCGGATTAATTTATTGAGAGAAAAACTAATCCCCGGGCCAGTAATGTTCAAGGAAATATCAGTGATTTCCTTTTTGCCGGAAAGGAAAAGTTTGATCATTCGAACTAATCTGGTGAGAGCTGCTTCCGTCCCTTGGCCTTTTATGATCAGAGTAAATCGGATCTGCTGTTCTGCTAAGTTGGGTGCCCCACCAATTTGTAGACCTTCAGCATTCAAGGAATGATCTGTGATTTCCTTTTCCTTGGTAAGGAAAGCCTTGATGTTGGTGACTAACCTCTTCATGGAAACTTCTGGTCCTTGAGCTTGTATGTTCAGTGTGAAGCTGACCTTTCTGTCTTCCTTGGATGAAACCTCAGTCCCTCTGTGTTCTGTGTTCAGGAACTCATTACTGCTTTGGATTAATTTTTTAATTGATGTACTAATTCTTTGGCCTTGTATGTTGAGGGATATATCATGGACCTTCTTTTAGCCTTTTAGAAGAAACATGACATTTTGGATTAATCTCTTAATAGATGGTTCAGTTCCTTTTCCTGTTATGTTCAGGGTAAAGAGCTTTTTGTCTTCTATACTGTTTCCTGATCCACCCATCCATTCAACATCAGTTTCAGTGAAATGATCTGTGATTTCCCTTTCCCTAGAAAGGAAAGCGTTGATCCCAGTGTCTAAAAGTCTCATAGAATAGTCAGCGCCTTGGGCTTGAATTTTCAGTGTGAAGCTGACCTTCTTGTCTTCTTCCTTGGGGGAAACCTCGGTCCCTCCACGTTCTTTTTTTAGGAAAATATTGCTCTCTTGTATTAAACTGTTGGTGGAAGGACTAATTCCTGCGCCTTTTATGTTCATCAAAATATTACGGAACTCCTTTTGGGCTAGGAAAAGAAACCTGGTCTTTTTGAGTAATCTCTTAAGAGCTGATTCCATGCCTTTCCCTTTTATATGCAGAGTAAATCGGATCTGCTGTTCTGCTGAGTTGGGTTGCCCAGGGATTCCTTGGCCTCCGACATTCAGAGAATATTCTGTGATTTCCTTTTCCTCGGTAAGGAAAGCCTTGATGTCGCCGACAAACCTCTTCATGGAAACTTCAGTTCCTTCAGCTTGTATGTTCAGTGTGAAGCTGACCTTCTTGTCTTCTTCGTTGGGGGAAACCTCGGTCCCTCCACGTTCTTTTTTAAGGAAAATATCGATCTCTTGCATTAAACTGTTGGTGGAAGGACTTATTCCTGCGCCTTTTATGTTCATCGAAATATTATGGAAATCCTTTTGGGCTAGGAGTAGAAACCTGGTCTTTTCGAGTAATCTCTTAAGAGCTGATTCCATCCCTTGCCCATTTATATGCAGAGTAAATCGGATCCGCTGTTCTGCTGAGTTGGGTTGCCCAGGGATTCCTTGGCCTCCGACATTCAGAGAATATTCTGTGATTTCTTTTTCCTCGGTAAGGAAAGCCTTGATGTCGCCGACAAACCTCTTCATGGAAACTTCAGTTCCTTCAGCTTGTATGTTCAGTGTGAAGCTGACCTTCTTGTCTTCTTCGTTGGGGGAAATCTCGGTCCCTCCACGTTCTTTTTTAAGGAAAATATTGCTCTCTTGTATTAAACTGTTGGTGGAAGGACTTATTCCTGCGCCTTTTATGTTCATCGAAATATTACGGAAATCCTTTTGGACTAGGAGTAGAAACCTGGTCTTTTCAAGTAATCTCTTAAGAGCTGATTCCATCCCTTGCCCATTTATATGAAGAGTAAATCGGATCTGCTGTTCTGCTGAGTTGGGTTGCCCAGGGATTCCTTGGCCTCCAACATTCAGAGAATATTCTGTGATTTCCTTTTCCTCGGTAAGGAAAGCCTTGATGTCGCCGACAAACCTCTTCATGGAAACTTCAGTTCCTTCAGCTTGTATGTTCAGTGTGAAGCTGACCTTCTTGTCTTCTTCGTTGGGGGAAACCTCGGTCCCTCCACGTTCTTTTTTTAGGAAAATATTGATCTCTTGTATTAAACTGTTGGTGGAAGGACTTATTCCTGCGCCTTTTATGTTCAGTGAAATATTACGGAAATCCTTTTGGGCTAGAAGAAGAAACCTGGTCTTTTCGAGTAATCGCTTAAGAGCTGATTCCATGCCTTTCCCTTTTATATGCAGAGTAGATCGGATCCGCTGTTCTGCTGAGTTGGGTTGCCCAGGGATTCCTTGGCCTCCGACATTCAGAGAATATTTTGTGATTTCCTTTTCCTCGGTAAGGAAAGCCTTGATGTCGCCGACAAACCTCTTCATGGAAACTTCAGTTCCTTCAGCTTGTAGGTTCAGTGTGAAGCTGACCTTGTCTTCTTCGTTGGGGGAAACCTCGGTCCCTCCACGTTCTTTTTTTAGGAAAATATTGATCTCTTGTATTAAACTGTTGGTGGAAGGACTAATTCCTGCGCCTTTTATGTTCATCAAAATATTACGGAACTCCTTTTGGGCTAGGAAAAGAAACCTGGTCTTTTTGAGTAATCTCTTAAGAGCTGATTCCATGCCTTTCCCTTTTATATGCAGAGTAAATCGGATCTGCTGTTCTGCTGAGTTGGGTTGCCCAGGGATTCCTTGGCCTCCGACATTCAGAGAATATTCTGTGATTTCCTTTTCCTCGGTAAGGAAAGCCTTGATGTCGCCGACAAACCTCTTCATGGAAACTTCAGTTCCTTCAGCTTGTAGGTTCAGTGTGAAGCTGACCTTCTTGTCTTCTTCGTTGGGGGAAACCTCGGTCCCTCCACGTTCTTTTTTTAGGAAAATATTGATCTCTTGTATTAAACTGTTGGTGGAAGGACTTATTCCTGCGCCTTTTATGTTCAGTGAAATATTACGGAAATCCTTTTGGGCTAGAAGAAGAAACCTGGTCTTTTCGAGTAATCGCTTAAGAGCTGATTCCATGCCTTTCCCTTTTATATGCAGAGTAGATCGGATCCGCTGTTCTGCTGAGTTGGGTTGCCCAGGGATTCCTTGGCCTCCGACATTCAGAGAATATTTTGTGATTTCCTTTTCCTCGGTAAGGAAAGCCTTGATGTCGCCGACAAACCTCTTCATGGAAACTTCAGTTCCTTCAGCTTGTAGGTTCAGTGTGCTGACCTTGTCTTCTTCGTTGGGGGAAACCTCGGTCCCTCCATGTTCTTTTTTTAGGAAAATATTGATCTCTTGTATTAAACTGTTGGTGGAAGGACTAATTCCTGCGCCTTTTATGTTCATCAAAATATTACGGAACTCCTTTTGGGCTAGGAAAAGAAACCTGGTCTTTTTGAGTAATCTCTTAAGAGCTGATTCCATGCCTTTCCTTTTTATATGCAGAGTAAATCGGATCTGCTGTTCTGCTGAGTTGGGTTGCCCAGGGATTCCTTGGCCTCCGACATTCAGAGAATATTCTGTGATTTCCTTTTCCTCGGTAAGGAAAGCCTTGATGTCGCCGACAAACCTCTTCATGGAAACTTCAGTTCCTTCAGCTTGTATGTTCAGTGTGAAGCTGACCTTCTTGTCTTCTTCGTTGGGGGAAACCTCGGTCCCTCCACGTTCTTTTTTAAGGAAAATATCGATCTCTTGCATTAAACTGTTGGTGGAAGGACTAATTCCTGCGCCTTTTATGTTCATCGAAATATAACGGAAATCCTTTTTGGGCTAGGAGAAGAAACCTGGTCTTTTTGAGTAATCTCTTAAGAGCTGATTCCATGCCTTTCCCTTTTATATGCAGAGTAAATCGGATCCGCTGTTCTGCTGAGTTGGGTTGCCCAGGGATTCCTTGGCCTCCGACATTCACAGAATATTCTGTGATTTCCTTTTCCTCGGTAAGGAAAGCCTTGATGTCGCCAACAAACCTCTTCATGGAAACTTCAGTTCCTTCAGCTTGTATGTTCAGTGTGAAGCTGACATTCTTGCCTTCTTCGTTGGGGGAAACCTCGGTCCCTCCACGTTCTTTTTTTAGGAAAATATTGATCTCTTGTATTAAACTGTTGGTGGAAGGACTAATTCCTGCGCCTTTTATGTTCATCGAAATATTACGGAAATCCTTTTGGGGTAGGAGTAGAAACCTAGTCTTTTTGAGTAATCTCTTAAGAGCTGATTCCATCCCTTGCCCTTTTATATGCAGTGTAAATCGGATCTGCAGTTCTGCTGAGTTGGGTTGCCCAGGGATTCCTTGGCCTCCAACATTCAGAGAATATTCTGTGATTTCCTTTTCCTCGGTAAGGAAAGGCTTGATGTCGCCGACAAACCTCTTCATGGAAACTTCAGTTCCTTCAGCTTGTATGTTCAGTGTGAAGCTGACCTTCTTGTCTTCTTCGTTGGGGGAAACCTCGGTCCCTCCACGTTCTTTTTTTAGGAAAATATTGATCTCTTGTATTAAACTGTTGGTGGAAGGACTTATTCCTGCGCCTTTTATGTTCATCGAAATATTACGGAAATCCTTTTGGGCTAGGAGAAGAAACCTGGTCTTTTTGAGTAATGTCTTAAGAGCTGATTCCATGCCTTTCCCTTTTATATGCAGATTAAATCGGATCCGCTGTTCTGCTGAGTTGGGTTGCCCAGGGATTCCTTGGCCTCCGACATTCAGAGAATATTCTGTGATTTCCTTTTCCTCGGTAAGGAAAGCCTTGATGTCGCCGACAAACCTCTTCATGGAAACTTCAGTTCCTTCAGCTTGTATATTCAGTGTGAAGCTGACCTTCTTGTCTTCTTCGTTGGGGGAAACCTCGGTCCCTCCACGTTCTTTTTTTAGGAAAATATTGATCTCTTGTATTAAACTGTTGGTGGAAGGACTTATTCCTGCGCCTTTTATGTTCATCGAAATATTACGGAAATCTTTTTGGGCTAGGAGAAGAAACCTGGTCTTTTTGAGTAATGTCTTAAGAGGTGATTCCATCCCTTGCCCTTTTATACGCAGAGTAAATCGGATCCGCTGTTCTGCTGAGTTGGGTTGCCCAGGGATTCCTTGGCCTCCGACATTCAGAGAATATTCTGTGATTTCCTTTACCTCGGTAAGGAAAGCCTTGATGTCGCCGACAAACCTCTTCATCGAAACTTCAGTTCCTTCAGCTTGTATTTTCAGTGTGAAGCTGACCTTCTTGTATTCTTCGTTGGGGGAAACCTCGGTCCCTCCACGTTCTTTTTTTAGGAAAATATTGATCTCTTGTATTAAACTGTGGGTGGAAGGACTTATTCCTGCGCCTTTTATGTTCATCGAAATATTACGGATATCCTTTTGGGCTAGAAGAAGAAACCTGGTCTTTTCGAGTAATCACTTAAGAGCTGATTCCATGCCTTTCCCTTTTATATGCAGAGTAAATCGGATCCGCTGTTCTGCTGAGTTGGGTTGCCCAGGGATTCCTTGGCCTCCAACATTCAGAGAATATTCTGTGATTTCCTTTTCCTCGGTAAGGAAAGCCTTGATGTCGCCGACAAACCTCTTCAAGGAAACTTCAGTTCCTTCCGCTTGTATGTTCAGTGTGAAGCTGACCTTCTTGTCTTCTTCCATGGGGGAAACCTCAGTCCCTCCACGTTCTTTTTTTTAGGAAAATATTGATCTCTTGTATTAAACTGTTGGTGGAAGGACTAATTCCTGCGCCTTTTATGTTCATCGAAATATTACGGAAATCCTTTTGGGCAAGGAGAAGAAACATGGTCTTTTTGAGTAATCTCTTAAGAGCTGATTCCATCCCTTTCCCTTTTATATGCAGAGTAAATCGGATCCGCTGTTCTGCTGAGTTGGGTTGCCCAGGGATTCCTTGGCCTCCGACATTCAGAGAATATTCTGTGATTTCCTTTTCCTCGGTAAGGAAAGCCTTGATGTCGCCGACAAACCTCTTCATGGAAACTTCAGTTCCTTCAGCTTGTATGTTCAGTGTGAAGCTGACCTTCTTGTCTTCTTCGTTGGGGGAAATCTCGGTCCCTCCATGTTCTTTTTTTTAGGAAAATATTGCTCTCTTGTATTAAACTGTTGGTGGAAGGACTTATTCCTGCGCCTTTTATGTTCATCGAAATATTACGGAAATCCTTTTGGGCTAGGAGTAGAAACCTGGTCTTTTCGAGTAATCTCTTAAGAGCTGATTCCATCCCTTGCCCATTTATATGCAGAGTAAATCGGATCCGCTGTTCTGCTGAGTTGGGTTGCCCAGGGATTCCTTGGCCTCCAACATTCAGAGAATATTCTGTGATTTCCTTTTCCTCGCTAAGGAAAGCCTTGATGTCGCCGACAAACCTCTTCATGGAAACTTCAGTTCCTTCAGCTTGTATGTTCAGTGTGAAGCTGACCTTCTTGTCTTCTTCGTTGGGGGAAACATCGGTCCCTCCACGTTCTTTTTTTAGGAAAATATTGATCTCTTGTATTAAACTGTTGGTGGAAGGATTTATTCCTGCGCCTTTTATGTTCATCGAAATATTACGGAAATCCTTTTGGGCTAGAAGAAGAAACCTGGTCTTTTCGAGTAATCGCTTAAGAGCTGATTCCATGCCTTTACCTTTTATAAGCAGAGTAAATCGGATCCGCTGTTCTGCTGAGTTGGGTTGCCCAGGGATTCCTTGGCCTCCGACATTCAGAGAATATTCTGTGATTTCCTTTACCTCGGTAAGGAAAGCCTTGATGTCGCCGACAAACCTCTTCATGGAAACTTCAGTTCCTTCAGCTTGTATGTTCAGTGTGAAGCTGACCTTCTTGTATTCTTCGTTGGGGCAAACCTCGGTCCCTCCACGTTCTTTTTTTAGGAAAATATTGATCTCTTGTATTAAACTGTTGGTGGAAGGACTTATTCCTGCGCCTTTTATGTTCATCGAAATATTACGGATATCCTTTTGGGCTAGAAGAAGAACCTGGTCTTTTCGAGTAATCGCTTAAGAGCTGATTCCATGCCTTTCCCTTTTATATGCAGAGTAAATCGGATCCGCTGTTCTGCTGAGTTGGGTTGCCCAGGGATTCCTTGGCCTCCGACATTCAGAGAATATTCTGTGATTTCCTTTTCCTCGGTAAGGAAAGCCTTGATGTCGCCGACAAACCTCTTCATGGAAACTTCAGTTCCTTCAGCTTGTATGTTCAGTGTGAAGCTGACCTTCTTGTCTTCTTCGTTGGGGGAAATCTCGATCCCTCCACGTTCTTTTTTTAGGAAAATATTGCTCTCTTGTATTAAACTGTTGGTGCAAGGACTTATTCCTGCGCCTTTTATGTTCATCGAAATATTACGGAAATCCTTTTGGGCAAGGAGAAGAAACCTGGTCTTTTTGAGTAATCTCTTAAGAGCTGATTCCATCCCTTTCCCTTTTATATGCAGAGTAAATCGGATCCACTGTTCTGCTGAGTTGGGTTGCCCAGGGATTCCTTGGCCTCCAACATTCAGAGAATATTCTGTAATTTCCTTTTCCTCGGAAAGGAAAGCCTTGATGTCGCCGACAAACCTCTTCATGGAAACTTCAGTTCCTTCAGCTTGTATATTCAGTGTGAAGCTGACCTTCTTGTCTTCTTCGTTGGGGGAAACCTCGGTCCCTCCACGTTCTTTTTTTAGGAAAATATTGCTCTCTTGTATTAAACTGTTGGTGGAAGGACTTATTCCTGCGCCTTTTATGTTCATCGAAATATTACGGAAATCCTTTTGGGCTAGAAGAAGAAACCTGGTCTTTTCGAGTAATCGCTTAAGAGCTGATTCCATGCCTTTCCCTTTTATAAGCAGAGTAAATCGGATCCGCTGTTCTGCTGAGTTGGGTTGCCCAGGGATTCCTTGGCCTCCGACATTCAGAGAATATTCTGTGATTTCCTTTACCTCGGTAAGGAAAGCCTTGATGTCGCCAACAAACCTCTTCATACAAACTTCAGTTCCTTCAGCTTGTATGTTCAGTGTGAAGCTGACCTTCTTGTATTCTTCGTTGGGGCAAACCTCGGTCCCTCCACGTTCTTTTTTTAGGAAAATATTGATCTCTTGTATTAAACTGTTGGTGGAAGGACTTATTCCTGTGCCTTTTATGTTCATCGAAATATTACGGATATCCTTTTGGGCTAGAAGAAAAACCTGGTCTTTTCGAGTAATCGCTTAAGAGCTGATTCCATGCCTTTCCCTTTTATATGCAGAGTAAATCGGATCCGCTGTTCTGCTGAGTTGGGTTGCCCAGGGATTCCTTGGCCTCCGACATTCAGAGAATATTCTGTGATTTCCTTTTCCTCGGTAAGGAAAGCCTTGATGTCGCCGACAAACCTCTTCATGGAAACTTCAGTTCCTTCAGCTTGTATGTTCAGTGTGAAGCTGACCTTCTTGTCTTCTTCGTTGGGGGAAACCTCGGTCCCTCCACGTTCTTTTTTTAGGAAAATATTGATCTCTTGTATTAAACTGTTGGTGGAAGGACTTATTCCTGCGCCTTTTATGTTCATCGAAATATTACGGATATCCTTTTGGGCTAGAAGAAGAACCTGGTCTTTTCGAGTAATCGCTTAAGAGCTGATTCCATGCCTTTCCCTTTTATATGCAGAGTAAATCGGATCCGCTGTTCTGCTGAGTTGGGTTGCCCAGGGATTCCTTGGCCTCCGACATTCAGAGAATATTCTGTGATTTCCTTTTCCTCGGTAAGGAAAGCCTTGATGTCGCCGACAAACCTCTTCATGGAAACTTCAGTTCCTTCAGCTTGTATGTTCAGTGTGAAGCTGACCTTCTTGTCTTCTTCGTTGGGGGAAACCTCGGTCCCTCCACGTTCTTTTTTTAGGAAAATATTGATCTCTTGTATTAAACTGTTGGTGGAAGGACTTATTCCTGCGCCTTTTATGTTCATCGAAAAATTACGGAAATCCTTTTGGGCTAGAAGAAGAAACCTGGTCTTTTTGAGTAATCTCTTAAGAGCTGATTCCATGCCTTTCCCTTTTATATGCAGAGTAAATCGGATCCGCTGTTCTGCTGAGTTGGGTTGCCCAGGGATTCCTTGGCCTCCGACATTCAGAGAATATTCTGTGATTTCCTTTTCCTCGGTAAGGAAAGCCTTGATGTCGCCGACAAACCTCTTCATGGAAACTTCAGTTCCTTCAGCTTGTATGTTCAGTGTGAAGCTGACCTTCTTGTCTTCTTCGTTGGGGGAAACCTCGGTCCCTCCACGTTCTTTTTTTAGGAAAATATTGCTCTCTTGTATTAAACTGTTGGTGGAAGGACTTATTCCTGCGCCTTTTATGTTCATCGAAATATTACGGAAATCCTTTTGGGCTAGAAGAAGAAACCTGGTCTTTTCGAGTAATCGCTTAAGAGCTGATTCCATCCCTTGCCCTTTTATAAGCAGAGTAAATCGGATCCGCTGTTCTGCTGAGTTGGGTTGCCCAGGGATTCCTTGGCCTCCAACATTCAGAGAATATTCTGTGATTTCCTTTTCCTCGGTAAGAAAAGCCTTGATGTCGCTGACAAACCTCTTCATGGAAACTTCAGTTCCTTCAGCTTGTATGTTCAGTGTGAAGCTGACCTTCTTGTCTTCTTCGTTGGGGGAAACCTCGGTCCCTCCACGTTCTTTTTTAAGGAAAATATTGCTCTCTTGTATTAAACTGTTGGTGGAAGGACTTATTCCTGCGCCTTTTATGTTCATCGAAATATTACGGATATCCTTTTGGGCTAGGAGTAGAAACCTGGTCTTTTCGAGTAATCTCTTAAGAGCTGATTCCATCCCTTGCCCATTTATATGCAGAGTAAATCGGATCCGCTGTTCTGCTGAGTTGGGTTGCCCAGGGATTCCTTGGCCTCCAACATTCAGAGAATATTCTGTGATTTCCTTTTCCTCGGTAAGAAAAGCCATGATGTCACCGACAAACCTCTTCATGGAAACTTCAGTTCCTTCCGCTTGTATGTTCAGTGTGAAGCTGACCTTCTTGTCTTCTTCGTTGGGGGAAACCTCGGTCCCTCCACGTTCTTTTTTTAGGAAAATATTGCTCTCTTGTATTAAACTGTTGGTGGAAGGACTTATTCCTGCGCCTTTTATGTTCATCGAAATATTACGGAAATCCTTTTGGGCTAGGAGTAGAAACCTGGTCTTTTCGAGTAATCTCTTAAGAGCTGATTCCATCCCTTGCCCATTTATATGCAGAGTAAATCGGATCCGCTGTTCTGCTGAGTTGGGTTGCCCAGGGATTCCTTGGCCTCCAACATTCAGAGAATATTCTGTGATTTCCTTTTCCTCGGTAAGGAAAGCCTTGATGTCGCCGACAAACCTCTTCATGGAAACTTCAGTTCCTTCAGCTTGTATGTTCAGTGTGAAGCTGACCTTCTTGTCTTCTTCGTTGGGGGAAATCTCGGTCCCTCCACGTTCTTTTTTGAGTTTCCTGCTTGGCAGGGGGTTGGACTCGATGGCCCTTGTGGTCTCTTCCAACTCTATGATTCTATGATTCTATGATTCTATGATTCTATTCCTGCGCCTTTTATGTTCATCGAAATATTACGGATATCCTTTTGGGCTAGAAGAAGAACCTGGTCTTTTCGAGTAATCGCTTAAGAGCTGATTCCATGCCTTTCCCTTTTATATGCAGAGTAAATCGGATCCGCTGCTCTGCTGAGTTGGGTTGCCCAGGGATTCCTTGGCCTCCGACATTCAGAGAATATTCTGTGATTTCCTTTTCCTCGGTAAGGAAAGCCTTGATGTCGCCGACAAACCTCTTCATGGAAACTTCAGTTCCTTCAGCTTGTATGTTCAGTGTGAAGCTGACCTTCTTGTCTTCTTCGTTGGGGGAAATCTCGGTCCCTGCACGTTCTTTTTTAGGAAAATATTGCTCTCTTGTATTAAACTGTTGGTGGAAGGACTTATTCCTGCGCCTTTTATGTTCATCGAAATATTACGGAAATCCTTTTGGGCTAGGAGTAGAAACCTGGTCTTTTCGAGTAATCTCTTAAGAGCTGATTCCATCCCTTGCCCATTTATATGCAGATTAAATCGGATCCGCTGTTCTGCTGAGTTGGGTTGCCCAGGGATTCCTTGGCCTCCAACATTCAGAGAATATTCTGTGATTTCCTTTTCCTCGGTAAGGAAAGCCTTGATGTCGCCGACAAACCTCTTCATGGAAACTTCAGTTCCTTCAGCTTGTATGTTCAGTGTGAAGCTGACCTTCTTGTCTTCTTCCATGGGGGAAACCTCAGTCCCTCCACGTTCTTTTTTTAGGAAAATATTGATCTCTTGTATTAAACTGTTGGTGGAAGGACTTATTCCTGCGCCTTTTATGTTCATCGAAATATTACGGAAATCCTTTTGGGCTAGAAGAAGAAACCTGGTCTTTTCGAGTAATCGCTTAAGAGCTGATTCCATCCCTTGCCCTTTTATAAGCAGAGTAAATCGGATCCGCTGTTCTGCTGAGTTGGGTTGCCCAGGGATTCCTTGGCCTCCAACATTCAGAGAATATTCTGTGATTTCCTTTTCCTCGGTAAGGAAAGCCTTGATGTCGCTGACAAACCTCTTCATGGAAACTTCAGTTCCTTCAGCTTGTATGTTCAGTGTGAAGCTGACCTTCTTGTCTTCTTCGTTGGGGGAAACCTAGGTCCCTCCACGTGCTTTTTTAAGGAAAATATTGCTCTCTTGTATTAAACTGTTGGTGGAAGGACTTATTCCTGCGCCTTTTATGTTCATCGAAATATTACGGATATCCTTTTGGGCTAGGAGTAGAAACCTGGTCTTTTCGAGTAATCTCTTAAGAGCTGATTCCATCCCTTGCCCATTTATATGCAGAGTAAATCGGATCCGCTGTTCTGCTGAGTTGGGTTGCCCAGGGATTCCTTGGCCTCCAACATTCAGAGAATATTCTGTGATTTCCTTTTCCTCGGTAAGGAAAGCCTTGATGTCGCCGACAAACCTCTTCATGGAAACTTCAGTTCCTTCCGCTTGTATGTTCAGTGTGAAGCTGACCTTCTTGTCTTCTTCGTTGGGGGAAACCTCGGTCCCTCCACGTTCTTTTTTTAGGAAAATATTGCTCTCTTGTATTAAACTGTTGGTGGAAGGACTTATTCCTGCGCCTTTTATGTTCATCGAAATATTACGGAAATCCTTTTGGGCTAGGAGTAGAAACCTGGTCTTTTCGAGTAATCTCTTAAGAGCTGATTCCATCCCTTGCCCATTTATATGCAGAGTAAATCGGATCCGCTGTTCTGCTGAGTTGGGTTGCCCAGGGATTCCTTGGCCTCCAACATTCAGAGAATATTCTGTGATTTCCTTTTCCTCGGTAAGGAAAGCCTTGATGTCGCCGACAAACCTCTTCATGGAAACTTCAGTTCCTTCAGCTTGTATGTTCAGTGTGAAGCTGACCTTCTTGTCTTCTTCGTTGGGGGAAATCTCGGTCCCTCCACGTTCTTTTTTGAGTTTCCTGCTTGGCAGGGGGTTGGACTCGATGGCCCTTGTGGTCTCTTCCAACTCTATGATTCTATGATTCTATGATTCTATGATTCTATGATTCTATTCCTGCGCCTTTTATGTTCATTGAAATATTACGGATATCCTTTTGGGCTAGAAGAAGAACCTGGTCTTTTCGAGTAATCGCTTAAGAGCTGATTCCATGCCTTTCCCTTTTATATGCAGAGTAAATCGGATCCGCTGTTCTGCTGAGTTGGGTTGCCCAGGGATTCCTTGGCCTCCGACATTCAGAGAATATTCTGTGATTTCCTTTTCCTCGGTAAGGAAAGCCTTGATGTCGCCGACAAACCTCTTCATGGAAACTTCAGTTCCTTCAGCTTGTATGTTCAGTGTGAAGCTGACCTTCTTGTCTTCTTCGTTGGGGGAAATCTCGGTCCCTCCACGTTCTTTTTTTAGGAAAATATTGATCTCTTGTATTAAACTGTTGGTGGAAGGACTAATTCCTGCGCCTTTTATGTTCATCGAAATATTACGGAAATCCTTTTGGGCAAGGAGAAGAAACCTGGTCTTTTTGAGTAATCTCTTAAGAGCTGATTCCATCCCTTTCCCTTTTATATGCAGAGTAAATCGGATCCACTGTTCTGCTGAGTTGGGTTGCCCAGGGATTCCTTGGCCTCCGACATTCAGAGAATATTCTGTGATTTCCTTTACCTCGGTAAGGAAAGCCTTGATGTCGCCGACAAACCTCTTCATGGAAACTTCAGTTCCTTCAGCTTGTATGTTCAGTGTGAAGCTGACCTTCTTGTATTCTTCGTTGGGGCAAACCTCGGTCCCTCCACGTTCTTTTTTTAGGAAAATATTGATCTCTTGTATTAAACTGTTGGTGGAAGGACTTATTCCTGCGCCTTTTATGTTCATCGAAATATTACGGATATCCTTTTGGGCTAGAAGAAGAACCTGGTCTTTTCGAGTAATCGCTTAAGAGCTGATTCCATGCCTTTCCCTTTTATATGCAGAGTAAATCGGATCCGCTGTTCTGCTGAGTTGGGTTGCCCAGGGATTCCTTGGCCTCCGACATTCAGAGAATATTCTGTGATTTCCTTTTCCTTGGTAAGGAAAGCCTTGATGTCGCCGACAAACCTCTTCATGGAAACTTCAGTTCCTTCAGCTTGTATGTTCAGTGTGAAGCTGACCTTCTTGTCTTCTTCGTTGGGGGAAATCTCGGTCCCTCCACGTTCTTTTTTTAGGAAAATATTGCTCTCTTGTATTAAACTGTTGGTGGAAGGACTTATTCCTGCGCCTTTTATGTTCATCGAAATATTACGGAAATCCTTTTGGGCTAGAAGAAGAAACCTGGTCTTTTCGAGTAACCGCTTAATAGCTGATTCCATGCCTTTCCCTTTTATATGCAGAGTAAATCGGATCCGCTGTTCTGCTGAGTTGGGCTGCCCAGGGATTCCTTGGCCTCCGACATTCAGAGAATATTCTGTGATTTCCTTTTCCTCGGTAAGGAAAGCCTTGATGTCGCCGACAAACCTCTTCATGGAAACTTCAGTTCCTTCAGCTTGTATTTTCAGTGTGAAGCTGACCTTCCTGTCTTCTTCCATGGGGGAAACCTCAGTCCCTCCACGTTCTTTTTTTAGGAAAATATTGATCTCTTGTATTAAACTGTTGGTGGAAGGACTAATTCCTGCGCCTTTTATGTTCATCGAAATATTACAGAAATCCTTTTGGGCAAGGAGAAGAAACCTGGTCTTTTTGAGTAATCTCTTAAGAGCTGATTCCATCCCTTTCCCTTTTATATGCAGAGTAAATCGGATCCACTGTTCTGCTGAGTTGGGTTGCCCAGGGATTCCTTGGCCTCCGACATTCAGAGAATATTCTGTGATTTCCTTTACCTCGGTAAGGAAAGCCTTGATGTCGCCGACAAACCTCTTCATACAAACTTCAGTTCCTTCAGCTTGTATGTTCAGTGTGAAGCTGACCTTCTTGTATTCTTCGTTGGGGCAAACCTCGGTCCCTCCACGTTCTTTTTTTAGGAAAATATTGATCTCTTGTATTAAACTGTTGGTGGAAGGACTTATTCCTGCGCCTTTTATGTTCATCGAAATATTACGGATATCCTTTTGGGCTAGAAGAAGAACCTGGTCTTTTCGAGTAATCGCTTAAGAGCTGATTCCATGCCTTTCCCTTTTATATGCAGAGTAAATCGGATCCGCTGTTCTGCTGAGTTGGGTTGCCCAGGGATTCCTTGGCCTCCGACATTCAGAGAATATTCTGTGATTTCCTTTTCCTCGGTAAGGAAAGCCTTGATGTCGCCGACAAACCTCTTCATGGAAACTTCAGTTCCTTCAGCTTGTATGTTCAGTGTGAAGCTGACCTTCTTGTCTTCTTCGTTGGGGGAAATCTCGGTCCCTCCACGTTCTTTTTTTAGGAAAATATTGCTCTCTTGTATTAAACTGTTGGTGGAAGGACTTATTCCTGCGCCTTTTATGTTCATCGAAATATTACGGAAATCCTTTTGGGCTAGGAGTAGAAACCTGGTCTTTTCGAGTAATCTCTTAAGAGCTGATTCCATCCCTTTCCCTTTTATATGCAGAGTAAATCGGATCCGCTGTTCTGCTGAGTTGGGTTGCCCAGGGATTCCTTGGCCTCCGACATTCAGAGAATATTCTGTGATTTCCTTTTCCTCGGTAAGGAAAGCCTTGATGTCGCCGACAAACCTCTTCATGGAAACTTCAGTTCCTTCAGCTTGTATGTTCAGTGTGAAGCTGACCTTCTTGTCTTCTTCCATGGGGGAAACCTCAGTCCCTCCACGTTCTTTTTTTAGGAAAATATTGCTCTCTTGTATTAAACTGTTGGTGGAAGGACTTATTTCTGCGCCTTTTATGTTCATCGAAATATTACGGAAATCCTTTTGGGCTAGAAGAAGAACCTGGTCTTTTCGAGTAATCGCTTAAGAGCTGATTCCATGCCTTTCCCTTTTATATGCAGAGTAAATCGGATCCGCTGTTCTGCTGAGTTGGGTTGCCCAGGGATTCCTTGGCCTCCGACATTCAGAGAATATTCTGTGATTTTCTTTTCCTCGGTAAGGAAAGCCTTGATGTCGCCGACAAACCTCTTCATGGAAACTTCAGTTCCTTCAGCTTGTATATTCAGGGTGAAGCTGACCTTCTTGTCTTCTTCGTTGGGGGAAATCTCGGTCCCTCCACGTTCTTTTTTTAGGAAAATATTGCTCTCTTGTATTAAACTGTTGGTGGAAGGACTTATTCCTGCGCCTTTTATGTTCATCGAAATATTACGGAAATCCTTTTGGGCTAGGAGTAGAAACCTGGTCTTTTCGAGTAATCTCTTAAGAGCTGATTCCATCCCTTGCCCATTTATATGCAGAGTAAATCGGATCCGCTGTTCTGCTGAGTTGGGTTGCCCAGGGATTCCTTGGCCTCCAACATTCAGAGAATATTCTGTGATTTCCTTTTCCTCGGTAAGGAAAGCCTTGATGTCGCCGACAAACCTCTTCAAGGAAACTTCAGTTCCTTCAGCTTGTATGTTCAGTGTGAAGCTGACCTTCTTGTCTTCTTCCATGGGGGAAACCTCGGTCCCTCCACGTTCTTTTTTTAGGAAAATATTGCTCTCTTGTATTAAACTGTTGGTGGAAGGACTTATTCCTGCGCCTTTTATGTTCATCGAAATATTACGGAAATCCTTTTGGGCTAGAAGAAGAAACCTGGTCTTTTCGAGTAATCGCTTAAGAGCTGATTCCATGCCTTTCCCTTTTATATGCAGAGTAAATCGGATCCGCTGTTCTGCTGAGTTGGTTTGCCCAGGGATATCTTGGCCTCCGACATTCAGAGAATATTCTGTGATTTCCTTTTCCTCGGTAAGGAAAGCCTTGATGTCGCCGACAAACCTCTTCATGGAAACTTCAGTTCCTTCAGCTTGTATGTTCAGTGTGAAGCTGACCTTCTTGTCTTCTTCGTTGGGGGAAACCTCGGTTCCTCCACGTTCTTTTTTTAGGAAAATATTGATCTCTTGTATTAAACTGTTGGTGGAAGGACTTATTCCTGCGCCTTTTATGTTCATCGAAATATTACGGAAATCCTTTTGGGCTAGAAGAAGAAACCTGGTCTTTTCTAGTAATCGCTTAAGAGCTGATTCCATCCTGTCAGGGGATGATTAGCTGCTTGTGCTTAAAATAGTGCCCCTTCAGAGTTTGTGCGACCCCACAAACCTCTGTGTGTGACAGAGCTCCTCAGACATGTCTGCTCTAGTCACTTGTAGAGTCCGACAGTGGCTGTCTGCGGAAGCGCTTCCAGCAAAGAAGTTCCTTAACGGAAACGCGTCTCCTGGACTCACGACGTGACAGCTTCCGGCGAAGCATAGGTCTCCCTGCAGTTGCTTCTGACACCTCCCCGCTATTTTTGCTCGAAGTGTCTCTCACCCCTTTCTCTCCCCTTCTGCTTCCTGCCTGGGCTGCTGCGTTTCTCTCAGCATTACTGAGATCCTCCTCCAGAGACCCCGCGCTCCCCCTACTGGTCCCTGCTTTAGCTGTTGACTCTCTCCCAGTCTCTGGGAGCCCTACCACTTCCCTTTCCTCCGATGTCAGTTCCCTGACATCCACCTCCCCTCCAGGGCCCCCCTCTCCCCCGCCCCTTCTCTCTCCTCTGGGCGGTGAGGAGCTGAAACCCCTAAAAGAATCCTCCTCATCTTCCGACGTCTCGAACATTTCCCTCCATCGGTCTTCGTTCCGACTCGCTGAATCCTCCTCCACCTCGGAATCAGCGAACCCCTCCAACTCTTCTTCTTCGTCGGTGGTGGCGAAGTATTCCCTCCGGAACCTCGCCACTGGCTGGGGTTTCCGAGGGAATCTCTGATGAAAAGTTTCAATCAAAACCTCGTCATCTACATCCTCTGCCCTGACCCAGGTGTTTTCCGACTCCGGCTCCCCTTCCCACATTACCAAATACTCTACTTGCTCTCCCCTCCACCTGGAATCGAGAATCTCCGCTACATGGTAGCTGTGTTCTTTTTCCTCCATAGCTGGTCCCCTATTGATCCTCCCCTCTCTGTCCCCTATATACGGTGACAGCAATGATCTGTGGAACACTGGGTGCAACTTCATGTGGTTAGGTAACCGGAGTCTGAAAGCCACTGGGTTGACCTGTTGCGTGACTTCAAATGGGCCCAGTCTTTTGGGTCTTAACTTCTTACAACCTCCTTTAAATGGTAACCCTTGGGTGGACAACCACACCTGATCCCCCACCCTAATGCTTTCTCCTTCCCTTCTGGTTTTGTCTGCCTGCCTCTTATATTCCTCCTTCGCCCTGTTTAAATTAAGTTGGAGCTGGCGATGGATCGCTTCCATTTCTTCAACGAACTGTTCTGCGGCTGGAACGCTCCAGTTCTCCCCCTCCCCCCCTGGGAAGGCTCGGGGATGACACCCGTGATTGGCCAAAAAAGGGCTCATTCCCGTGGACACGTTCTCCGCATTGTTATAGGCAAATTCTGCCAACGCCAGCTTCTCCACCCAATCATTCTCTCTGTCATTCACATAACACCTCAAATATTGCTGGAGGACACCATTAGCTCTTTCCGCCTGCCCGTTGGTTTCTGGATGACGGGCAGTTGAGAAATTCACCTCTACATGCAATAAGCTCATGAGCTTCCTCCAGAACCTGGAAGTAAATTGTTTCCCTCGGTCCGAAACCACCCTCAAGGGGGCACCATGCAATCTAAACACATTTTCCACAAACAATTTAGCGGTTTCTTCTGCTGTGACCGCATGTGAGCAGGCTATAAAGTGGGCCATCTTGGTTAACAGGTCTACCACAACCATAATGGCTGTCTTCCCTTTGGACCTGGGCAGATCAGTCATAAAATCTATTGCCACTGCCTCCCATGGTCTTTCCGGCGTGGGGAGTGGTTCTAATAAACCTGCCGGTGCCCGCCTCTCCCCCTTGGCTCGTTGACATCGGTCACACCCTCTCACATACTCCCGCACATCTTCCCTGACCTTGGGCCACCAGAATTCCCTGGTAACCAGCCACATGGTTTTGTGTTGCCCAAAATGCCCTGCTGTGGGGCTATCGTGCAGTTGCTTGAGTACCTTTTCCCTCAATTCTCCTTCAGGTACGTATAACGCTCCCTTGTAGTACAACGCCCCGTTTCTCTCCTCAAAACCCCCGGGTTTGTCTCCCTCCCTCCTGAGACCCCTGAGTTTGTCCTGGGCATATTCATCCTGCACCGTTCCCTCTATCAGTTCCCTTAGCCCCACCAGTGCCGCCCCACACACCCAGCGATCCTCGGGAATGACATGGGTCTCTTCGGGTGCACCCTCTCCCTCCAAATATTCAGGTTTGCGTGATAGAGCGTCCGCCCTAACGTTCTCCTGGCCTGGTACGTAACAAATCTCAAAGTTAAATTTGGAGAACTCCTGGGCCCATCTCAACTGCCGTTGGTTGAGCACTCGCGCAGTTCTCCAATACTCTAGATTCTTATGGTCCGTGCGTACTTGCACCTTCTGTTGTGCACCAATTAGTAGGTGCCTCCATCTCCGGAAGGCCTCATAAATCGCAAGAAGTTCCCGGTCATACACCGTGTAGTTTCTCTCCGATTTGTTCAGCTTTCGCGAAAAGAAGGCACACGGTCGCCACTCGGACCCCTCCTTCCCTGGCTGCAGAAGAAGCACCGCCCCTATGGCTCTGTCAGAAGCGTCTGTTTCGACCCTCAGTTTTTTTTGTAAATCCACATGTAGAAGTTGTTCGTCAGAGGCGAAGGCCTTTTTCAGTTCCTCAAACGCTCGCTCCGCCTCCCCCGTCCAAACAAACTTCTTTTTGCTGCTGAGACAGTCCGTGATGGGCGCCGTCAGGTGAGCGAAGTTTCGGATGAACTTACGATAAAAGTTTCCAAACCCTAGGAACCTCTGCACATCCTTCTTAGTCTTGGGGGTTTTCCATTCCAGCACCGCTTGAACCTTGCCGGGGTCCATGGCCAACCCCTTGTCTGACAAGCGGTACCCCAGGAATTCCACCTCCTTGGTATGAAACTGACACTTCTCCAGTTTCACCCACAGTCTGTTGGCATGCAGCCTGCTCAACACTTCTCTGACGTCTCTCACATGTTGCTCCTCATTCTCCGAATACACCAACACGTCATCTAAGAAGGCCACGCAATTCTTGTAGAGCAAAGGCCCCAGTACATGATTCATAAAGGCTTGAAAACACGCGGAGCCTGCTTGTAATCCAAAAGGCATAACGAGATATTCAAATGCCCCCAAAGGGGTGAACATGGTGGTCTTCCATTCATCCCCTTTCCTTATACGTATCAGGTTGTACGCCCCCCTTAGGTCCAGCTTTGTAAAAATCTTTCCTTTTCGCACCCTGGTCAAAATATCATCAATCCTGGGCATAGGAAAAGCCACCGGCTCTGTCACTGCATTTAGGGCCCGAAAGTCACATACCAGTCTCGGCTTGTCCGTGTTCTTTTTATCCACAAAAAACACTGGGCTACCCCCCGCTGCCTTGGACTCTCTGATGAAGCCTCTCTTCAGGTTCTTGTCAATGAACGCTCGCAACTCCTGCATCTCCCTGTCTGACATGGCATACAACCGGCCTACAGGAAGCTGTGCTCCAGGGAGTAAATTGATCTGGCAATCAAAGGGCCTATGCGGGGGTAGTTGGTCAGCTTCCTTCTCGCTGAACACGTCGCTGAGATCAGCATACTGTGATGGCACCTTCCCCTTCTCCATCACTTCCGTCCCTGCTAGGGTGGCTTGGGCCCCTGCTGACCCCTTTTCCCCCCTGCAGTGTTCTAAGCAATGTGCGGAACCGAAGGAAACCACTCTTTGATGCCAGCCCACCAGCGGATCATGTAGGGCTAGCCAGCTCATTCCCAAAATAATGGGAGCGCCTCCCAAGGTGGCCACATTAAACGCTATCAGTTCTGTGTGCCTTGCCACCCTCATTATCATTGGGATGGTCTGCAAGCTGACGCCTCCTCCCAACAGTTCTCTGCCATCGATCGTGGTCACCTGCAGGGGGTTGCTTAAGGGGATAGTCTGTATCTGGTGTTCAGCCGCAAACTCCTTGCTCATGAAATTGCAGGAGCTGCCTGAGTCTAACAGCGCCTTTATTTTTAGGGGGTGTCCATTTTGCAACTCTAGCGACACTTCAATCACTAGAGCAGGTCGAGGAGCTTCTGGCACTGGCACTTGGGAAAGGGGCACTTTCACTGCTCTTTGGCCTGGCTGCAGTGCCCTGCTGGCAACCAGGCGTTGGCTTTTACCTGCTCCGTTTCTCCCTGCTCTTCCCCCTCAACAGTTCCCACCATCCCTTGCCATTCCTTCCTCTGGGGGCAGACTCTGGCAAAGTGGCCTGGCTGTTGGCAGAGATAGCATTTCCGGGGTCCCTTTCCCTCCTTCTTCGCCCCCTCACTGGGCTTTGAAACTGCGCACGCGCGGGCTGTTCCGATTTCCATCGGCTCTGCCGGCGGGAAAGCTGGCTCAGGAATGTCTGGAATGCGTAACTCCTTCCAACGTTCCCCTCTCCCTTCCCGCCTCTCCAAGGCTCTTGCCTCCTGGCGCGCTCCAATGGTCAGCGCAGATTTGGTCAGCTGATCCATAGACACCGCCCTGGGGCTCCTGGCCAGCTCGTCTTTCACAGCTGAAGAAAGACCTTCTTCAAATAGCATCTGAATGGGTGCTGCCGATAAATCCCACCCCAATCTGTGAATCAGCATGGTAAATTCAGTCCAGTACTCACGGACAGATCTGCTTCCCTGCTTGCAAGCCATTAGCTGTCTGCGCACTCCCCCCTCCTCAATATCGCTGGAGAACATGATATCCATTGCACGAAAGAATTTCATAGCGTCCTTCAGGACATCGTTGTGCGTTGCCATCAGGGGTCGAACCCAGTCCCGCGCCCCCTTCTCAAGATGCCCAATTACGAAAGCAACTCGGGATTCCTCATCAGGGAACTCATCAAACTGCACATTCAGGGCATATTGCATTTCAGTCCTAAAGGCATGGTAATCCTTGGGGTCCCCCCCAAACTTCTGCACTAATCCTGGTACCTTTCTGGGGAACTGAGTGGTTCTCCCCTTCTTGTCTGCATCTTGAGCCCTCCTCTCCTCGAGCCTCGCCGTCTGCAGCGCAAGTTGGACTTCCAATGCTCGGTATCTGTCTTCCAAGCTTGGACCAGCTCCACCCCCTGCGGCTCCGGCTCCTGCTGGGTCGCTCATGATGCCTTCTCCTGCACAGGCAGCGTACAGAGACTGTCGGACTGCTGTCAGGGGATGATTAGCTGCTTGTGCTTAAAATAGTGCCCCTTCAGAGTTTGTGCGACCCCACAAACCTCTGTGTGTGACAGAGCTCCTCAGACATGTCTGCTCTAGTCACTTGTAGAGTCCGACAGTGGCTGTCTGCGGAAGCGCTTCCAGCAAAGAAGTTCCTTAACGGAAACGCGTCTCCTGGACTCATGACGTGACAGCTTCCGGCGAAGCATAGGTCTCCCTGCAGTTGCTTCTGACACCTCCCCGCTATTTTCGCTCGAAGTGTCTCTCACCCCTTTCTCTCCCCTTCTGCTTCCTGCCTGGGCTGCTGCGTTTCTCTCAGCATTACTGAGATCCTCCTCCAGAGACCCCGCGCTCCCCCTACTGGTCCCTGCTTTAGCTGTTGACTCTCTCCCAGTCTCTGGGAGCCCTACCACTTCCCTTTCCTCCGATGTCAGTTCCCTGACACATCCCTTGCCCTTTTATAAGCAGAGTAAATCGGATCCGCTGTTCTGCTGAGTTGGGTTGCTCAGGGATTCCTTGGCCTCCGACATTCAGAGAATATTCTGTGATTTCCTTTTCCTCGGTAAGGAAAGCCTTGATGTCGCCGACAAACCTCTTCATGGAAACTTCAGTTCCTTCAGCTTGTATGTTCAGTGTGAAGCTGACCTTCTTGTCTTCTTCGTTGGGGGAAATCTCGGTCCCTCCACGTTCTTTTTTTAGGAAAATATTGCTCTCTTGTATTAAACTGTTGGTGGAAGGACTTATTCCTGCGCCTTTTATGTTCATCGAAATATTACGGAAATCCTTTTGGGCTAGGAGTAGAAACCTGGTCTTTTCGAGTAATCTCTTAAGAGCTGATTCCATCCCTTGCCCATTTATATGCAGAGTAAATCGGATCCGCTGTTCTGCTGAGTTGGGTTGCCCAGGGATTCCTTGGCCTCCAACATTCAGAGAATATTCTGTGATTTCCTTTTCCTCGGTAAGGAAAGCCTTGATGTCGCCGACAAACCTCTTCATGGAAACTTCAGTTCCTTCAGCTTGTATGTTCAGTGTGAAGCTGACCTTCTTGTCTTCTTCGTTGGGGGAAACCTGGGCCCCTCCACGTTCTTTTTTAAGGAAAATATTGCTCTCTTGTATTAAACTGTTGGTGGAAGGACTTATTCCTGCGCCTTTTATGTTCATCGAAATATTACGGAAATCCTTTTGGGCTAGAAGAAGAAACCTGGTCTTTTCGAGTAATCGCTTAAGAGCTGATTCCATCCCTTGCCCTTTTATAAGCAGAGTAAATCGGATCCGCTGTTTTGCTGAGTTGGGTTGCCCAGGGATTCCTTGGCCTCCGACATTCAGAGAATATTCTGTGATTTCCTTTTCCTCGGTAAGGAAAGCCTTGATGTCGCCGACAAACCTCTTCATGGAAACTTCAGTTCCTTCAGCTTGTATGTTCAGTGTGAAGCTGACCTTCTTGTCTTCTTCGTTGGGGGAAACATCGGTCCCTCCACGTTCTTTTTTTAGGAAAATATTGATCTCTTGTATTAAACTGTTGGTGGAAGGACTTATTCCTGCGCCTTTTATGTTCATCGAAATATTACGGAAATCCTTTTGGGCTAGAAGAAGAAACCTGGTCTTTTCGAGTAATCGCTTAAGAGCTGATTCCATGCCTTTCCCTTTTATATGCAGAGTAAATCGGATCCGCTGTTCTGCTGAGTTGGGTTGCCCAGGGATTCCTTGGCCTCCGACATTCAGAGAATATTCTGTGATTTCCTTTTCCTCGGTAAGGAAAGCCTTGATGTCGCCGACAAACCTCTTCATGGAAACTTCAGTTCCTTCAGCTTGTATGTTCAGTGTGAAGCTGACCTTCTTGTCTTCTTCGTTGGGGGAAACCTCGGTTCCTCCACGTTCTTTTTTTAGGAAAATATTGATCTCTTGCATTAAACTGTTGGTGGAAGGACTTATTCCTGCGCCTTTTATGTTCATCGAAAAATTACGGAAATCCTTTTGGGCTAGAAGAAGAAACCTGGTCTTTTCGAGTAATCGCTTAAGAGCTGATTCCATCCCTTGCCCTTTTATAAGCAGAGTAAATCGGATCCGCTGTTCTGCTGAGTTGGGTTGCCCAGGGATTCCTTGGCCTCCAACATTCAGAGAATATTCTGTGATTTCCTTTACCTCGGTAAGGAAAGCCTTGATGTCGCCGACAAACCTCTTCATAGAAACTTCAGTTCCTTCAGCTTGTATGTTCAGTGTGAAGCTGACCTTCTTGTATTCTTCGTTGGGGGAAACCTCGGTCCCTCCACGTTCTTTTTTTAGGAAAATATTGATCTCTTGTATTAAACTGTTGGTGGAAGGACTTATTCCTGTGCCTTTTATGTTCATCGAAATATTACGGATATCCTTTTGGGCTAGAAGAAGAACCTGGTCTTTTCGAGTAATCGCTTAAGAGCTGATTCCATGCCTTTCCCTTTTATATGCAGAGTAAATCGGATCCGCTGTTCTGCAGAGTTGGGTTGCCCACGGATTCCTTGGCCTCCGACATTCAGAGAATATTCTGTGATTTCCTTTTCCTCGGTAAGGAAAGCCTTGATGTCGCCGACAAACCTCTTCATGGAAACTTCAGTTCCTTCAGCTTGTATGTTCAGTGTGAAGCTGACCTTCTTGTCTTCTTCGTTGGGGGAAATCTCGGTTCCTCCACGTTCTTTTTTTAGGAAAATATTGATCTCTTGTATTAAACTGTTGGTGGAAGGACTAATTCCTGCGCCTTTTATGTTCATCGAAATATTACGGAAATCCTTTTGGGCAAGGAGAAGAAACCTGGTCTTTTTGAGTAATCTCTTAAGAGCTCATTCCATCCCTTTCCCTTTTATATGCAGAGTAAATCGGATCCACTGTTCTGCTGAGTTGGGTTGCCCAGGGATTCCTTGGCCTCCGACATTCAGAGAATATTCTGTGATTTCCTTTTCCTCGGTAAGGAAAGCCTTGATGTCGCCGACAAACCTCTTCATGGAAACTTCAGTTCCTTCCGCTTGTATGTTCAGTGTGAAGCTGACCTTCTTGTCTTCTTCGTTGGGGGAAATCTCGGTCCCTCCACGTTCTTTTTTTAGGAAAATATTGCTCTCTTGTATTAAACTGTTGGTGGAAGGACTTATTCCTGCGCCTTTTATGTTCATCGAAATATTACGGAAATCCTTTTGGGCTAGGAGTAGAAACCTGGTCTTTTCGAGTAATCTCTTAAGAGCTGATTCCATCCCTTGCCCATTTATATGCAGAGTAAATCGGATCCGCTGTTCTGCTGAGTTGGGCTGCCCAGGGATTCCTTGGCCTCCGACATTCAGAGAATATTCTGTGATTTCCTTTTCCTCGGTAAGGAAAGCCTTGATGTCGCCGACAAACCTCTTCATGGAAACTTCAGTTCCTTCAGCTTGTATGTTCAGTGTGAAGCTGACCTTCTTGTCTTCTTCGTTGGGGGAAATCTCGGTCCCTCCACGTTCTTTTTTTAGGAAAATATTGCTCTCTTGTATTAAACTGTTGGTGGAAGGACTTATTCCTGCGCCTTTTATGTTCATCGAAATATTACGGATATCCTTTTGGGCTAGGAGTAGAAACCTGGTCTTTTCGAGTAATCTCTTAAGAGCTGATTCCATCCCTTGCCCATTTATATGCAGAGTAAATCGGATCCGCTGTTCTGCTGAGTTGGGTTGCCCAGGGATTCCTTGGCCTCCAACATTCAGAGAATATTCTGTGATTTCCTTTTCCTCGCTAAGGAAAGCCTTGATGTCGCCGACAAACCTCTTCATGGAAACTTCAGTTCCTTCAGCTTGTATGTTCAGTGTGAAGCTTACCTTCTTGTCTTCTTCGTTGGGGGAAACCTCGGTCCCTCCACGTTCTTTTTTTAGGAAAATATTGCTCTCTTGTATTAAACTGTTGGTGGAAGGACTTATTCCTGTGCCTTTTATGTTCATCGAAATATTACGGAAATCCTTTTGGGCTAGGAGTAGAAACCTGGTCTTTTCGAGTAATCTCTTAAGAGCTGATTCCATCCCTTGCCCATTTATATGCAGAGTAAATCGGATCCGCTGTTCTGCTGAGTTGGGTTGCCCAGGGATTCCTTGGCCTCCGACATTCAGAGAATATTCTGTGATTTCTTTTTCCTCGGTAAGGAAAGCCTTGATGTCGCCGACAAACCTCTTCATGGAAACTTCAGTTCCTTCAGCTTGTATGTTCAGTGTGAAGCTGACCTTCTTGTCTTCTTCGTTGGGGGAAATCTCGGTCCCTCCACGTTCTTTTTTTAGGAAAATAATGCTCTCTTGTATTAAACTGTTGATGGAAGGACTTATTCCTGCGCCTTTTATGTTCATCGAAATATTACGGAAATCCTTTTGGGCTAGAAGAAGAAACCTGGTCTTTTCGAGTAATCGCTTAAGAACTGATTCCATCCCTTGCCCTTTTATATGCAGAGTAAATCAGATCCGCTGTTCTGCTGAGTTGGGTTGCCCAGGGATTCCTTGGCCTCCGACATTCAGAGAATATTTTGTGATTTCCTTTTCCTCGGTAAGGAAAGCCTTGATGTCGCCGACAAACCTCTTCATGGAAACTTCAGTTCCTTCAGCTTGTATGTTCAGTGTGAAGCTGACCTTCTTGTCTTCTTCGTTGGGGGAAACCTCGGTTCCTCCACGTTCTTTTTTTAGGAAAATATTGCTCTCTTGTATTAAACTGTTGGTGGAAGGACTTATTCCTGCGCCTTTTATGTTTATCGAAATATTACGGAAATCCTTTTGGGCTAGGAGTAGAAACCTGGTCTTTTCGAGTAATCTCTTAAGAGCTGATTCCATCCCTTGCCCATTTATATGCAGAGTAAATCGGATCCGCTGTTCTGCTGAGTTGGGTTGCCCAGGGATTCCTTGGCCTCCAACATTCAGAGAATATTCTGTGATTTCCTTTTCCTCGGTAAGGAAAGCCTTGATGTCGCCGACAAACCTCTTCATGGAAACTTCAGTTCCTTCAGCTTGTATGTTCAGTGTGAAGCAGACCTTCTTGTATTCTTCGTTGGGGGAAACCTCGGCCCCTCCACGTTCTTTTTTTAGGAAAATATTGCTCTCTTGTATTAAACTGTTGATGGAAGGACTTATTCCTGCGCCTTTTATGTTCATCGAAATATTACGGAAATCCTTTTGGGCTAGAAGAAGAAACCTGGTCTTTTCGAGTAATCGCTTAAGAACTGATTCCATCCCTTGCCCTTTTATAAGCAGAGTAAATCGGATCCGCTGTTTTGCTGAGTTGGGTTGCCCAGGGATTCCTTGGCCTCCGACATTCAGAGAATATTCTGTGATTTCCTTTTCCTCGGTAAGGAAAGCCTTGATGTCGCCGACAAACCTCTTCATGGAAACTTCAGTTCCTTCAGCTTGTATGTCCAGTGTGAAGCTGACCTTCTTGTCTTCTTTGTTGGGGGAAACCTCGGTCCCTCCACGTTCTTTTTTTAGGAAAATATTGATCTCTTGTATTAAACTGTTGGTGGAAGGACTTATTCCTGCGCCTTTTATGTTCATCGAAATATTACGGAAATCCTTTTGGGCTAGAAGAAGAAACCTGGTCTTTTCGAGTAATCGCTTAAGAGCTGATTCCATGCCTTTCCCTTTTATATGCAGAGTAAATCGGATCCGCTGTTCTGCTGAGTTGGGTTGCCCAGGGATTCCTTGGCCTCCGACATTCAGAGAATATTCTGTGATTTCCTTTTCCTCGGTAAGGAAAGCCTTGATGTCGCCGACAAACCTCTTCATGGAAACTTCAGTTCCTTCAGCTTGTATGTTCAGTGTGAAGCTGACCTTCTTGTCTTCTTCGTTGGGGGAAACCTCGGTTCCTCCACGTTCTTTTTTTAGGAAAATATTGATCTCTTGTATTAAACTGTTGGTGGAAGGACTTATTCCTGCGCCTTTTATGTTCATCAAAATATTACGGAAATCCTTTTGGGCTAGAAGAAGAAACCTGGTCTTTTCGAGTAATCGCTTAAGAGCTGATTCCATCCCTTGCCCTTTTATAAGCAGAGTAAATCGGATCCGCTGTTCTGCTGAGTTGGGTTGCCCAGGGATTCCTTGGCCTCCAACATTCAGAGAATATTCTGTGATTTCCTTTACCTCGGTAAGGAAAGCCTTGATGTCGCCGACAAACCTCTTCATACAAACTTCAGTTCCTTCAGCTTGTATGTTCAGTGTGAAGCTGACCTTCTTGTATTCTTCGTTGGGGGAAACCTCGGTCCCTCCACATTCTTTTTTTAGGAAAATATTGATCTCTTGTATTAAACTGTTGGTGGAAGGACTTTTTCCTGCGCCTTTTATGTTCATCGAAATATTACGGATATCCTTTTGGGCTAGAAGAAGAAACCTGGTCTTTTCGAGTAATCGCTTAAGAGCTGATTCCATGCCTTTCCCTTTTATATGCAGAGTAAATCGGATCCGCTGTTCTGCTGAGTTGGGTTGCCCAGGGATTCCTTGGCCTCCGACATTCAGAGAATATTCTGTGATTTCCTTTTCCTCGGTAAGGAAAGCCTTGATGTCGCCGACAAACCTCTTCATGGAAACTTCAGTTCCTTCAGCTTGTATGTTCAGTGTGAAGCTGACCTTCTTGTCTTCTTCGTTGGGGGAAATCTCGGTCCCTCCACGTTCTTTTTTTAGGAAAATATTGCTCTCTTGTATTAAACTGTTGGTGAAAGGACTTATTCCTGCGCCTTTTATGTTCATCGAAATATTACGGAAATCCTTTTGGGCTAGGAATAGAAACCTGGTCTTTTTGAGTAATCTCTTAAGAGCTGATTCCATCCCTTGCCCATTTATATGCAGAGTAAATCGGATCCGCTGTTCTGCTGAGTTGGGCTGCCCAGGGATTCCTTGGCCTCCGACATTCAAAGAATGTTCTGTGATTTCCTTTTCCTCGGTAAGGAAAGCCTTGATGTCGCCGACAAACCTCTTCATGGAAACTTCAGTTGCTTCAGCTTGTATGTTCAGTGTGAAGCTGACCTTCTTGTCTTCTTCGTTGGGGGAAATCTCGGTCCCTCCACGTTCTTTTTTTAGGAAAATATTGCTCTCTTGTATTAAACTGTTGGTGGAAGGACTTATTCCGGCGCCTTTTATGTTCATCGAAATATTACGGAAATCCTTTTGGGCTAGGAGTAGAAACCTGGTCTTTTCGAGTAATCTCTTAAGAGCTGATTCCATCCCTTGCCCATTTATATGCAGAGTAAATCGGATCCGCTGTTCTGCTGAGTTGGGCTGCCCAGGGATTCCTTGGCCTCCGACATTCAGAGAATATTCTTTGATTTCCTTTTCCTCAGTAAGGAAAGCCTTGATGTCGCCGACAAACCTCTTCATGGAAACTTCAGTTCCTTCAGCTTGTATGTTCAGTGTGAAGCTGACCTTCTTGTCTTCTTCGTTGGGGGAAATCTCGGTCCCTCCACGTTCTTTTTTTAGGAAAATATTGCTCTCTTGTATTAAACTGTTGGTGGAAGGACTTATTCCTGCGCCTTTTATGTTCATCGAAATATTACGGAAATCCTTTTGGGCTAGGAGTAGAAACCTGGTCTTTTCGAGTAATCTCTTAAGAGCTGATTCCATGCCTTTCCCTTTTATAAGCAGAGTAAATCGGATCCGCTGTTCTGCTGAGTTGGGTTGCCCAGGGATTCCTTGGCCTCCAACATTCAGAGAATATTCTGTGATTTCCTTTTCCTCGGTAAGGAAAGCCTTGATGTCGCCGACAAACCTCTTCATGGAAACTTCAGTTCCTTCAGCTTGTATGTTCAGTGTGAAGCTGACCTTCTTGTCTTCTTCGTTGGGGGAAAACTCGGCCCCTCCACGTTCTTTTTTTAGGAAAATATTGCTCTCTTGTATTAAACTGTTGGTGGAAGGACTTATTCCTGCGCCTTTTATGTTCATCGAAATATTACGGAAATCCTTTTGGGCTCGAAGAATAAACCTGGTCTTTTCGAGTAATCGCTTAAGAGCTGATTCCATGCCTTTCCCTTTTATAAGCAGAGTAAATCGGATCCGCTGTTCTGCTGAGTTGGGTTGCCCAGGGATTCCTTGGTCTCCGACATTCAGAGAATATTCTGTGATTTCCTTTTCCTCGGTAAGGAAAGCCTTGATGTCGCCGACAAACCTCTTCATGGAAACTTCAGTTCCTTCAGCTTGTATGTTCAGTGTGAAGCTGACCTTCTTGTCTTCTTCGTTGGGGGAAACCTCGGTCCCTCCACGTTCTTTTTTTAGGAAAATATTGCTCTCTTGTATTAAACTGTTGGTGGAAGGACTTATTCCTGCGCCTTTTATGTTCATCGAAATATTACGGAAATCCTTTTGGGCTAGGAGTAGAAACCTGGTCTTTTCGAGTAATCTCTTAAGAGCTGATTCCATCCCTTGCCCATTTATATGCAGAGTAAATCGGATCCGCTGTTCTGCTGAGTTGGGTTGCCCAGGGATTCCTTGGCCTCCAACATTCAGAGAATATTCTGTGATTTCCTTTTCCTCGGTAAGGAAAGCCTTGATGTCGCCGACAAACCTCTTCATGGAAACTTCAGTTCCTTCAGCTTGTATGTTCAGTGTGAAGCTGACCTTCTTGTCTTCTTCGTTGGGGGAAACCTCGGCCCCTCCACGTTCTTTTTTTAGGAAAATATTGCTCTCTTGTATTAAACTGTTGGTGGAAGGACTTATTCCTGTGCCTTTTATGTTCATCGAAATATTACGGAAATCCTTTTGGGCTAGAAGAAGAAACCTGGTCTTTTCGAGTAATCGCTTAAGAGCTGATTCCATCCCTTGCCCTTTTATAAGCAGAGTAAATCGGATCCGCTGTTTTGCTGAGTTGGGTTGCCCAGGGATTCCTTGGCCTCCAACATTCAGAGAATATTCTGTGATTTCCTTTTCCTCGGTAAGGAAAGCCTTGATGTCGCCGACAAACCTCTTCATAGAAACTACAGTTCCTTCAGCTTTTATGTTCAGTGTGAAGCTGACCTTCTTGTATTCTTCGTTGGGGGAAACCTCGGTCCCTCCACGTTCTTTTTTTAGGAAAATATTGATCTCTTGTATTAAACTGTTGGTGGAAGGACTTATTCCTGCGCCTTTTATGTTCATCGAAATATTACGGATATCCTTTTGGGCTAGAAGAAGAAACCTGGTCTTTTCGAGTAATCGCTTAAGAGCTGATTCCATGCCTTTCCCTTTTATATGCAGAGTAAATCGGATCCGCTGTTCTGCTGAGTTGGGTTGCCGAGGGATTCCTTGGCCTCCAACATTCAGAGAATATTCTGTGATTTCCTTTTCCTCGGTAAGGAAAGCCTTGATGTCGCCGACAAACCTCTTCATGGAAACTTCAGTTCCTTCAGCTTGTATGTTCAGTGTGAAGCTGACCTTCTTGTCTTCTTCGTTGGGGGAAAACTCGGTCCCTCCACGTTCTTTTTTTAGGAAAATATTGCTCTCTTGTATTAAACTGTTGGTGGAAGGACTTATTCCTGTGCCTTTTATGTTCATCGAAATATTACGGAAATCCTTTTGGGCTCGAAGAATAAACCTGGTCTTTTCGAGTAATCGCTTAAGAGCTGATTCCATGCCTTTCCCTTTTATAAGCAGAGTAAATCGGATCCGCTGTTCTGCTGAGTTGGTTTGCCCAGGGATTCCTTGGTCTCCGACATTCAGAGAATATTCTGTGATTTCCTTTTCCTCGGTAAGGAAAGCCTTGATGTCGCCGACAAACCTCTTCATGGAAACTTCAGTTCCTTCAGCTTGTATGTTCAGTGTGAAGCTGACCTTCTTGTCTTCTTCGTTGGGGGAAACCTCGGTCCCTCCACGTTCTTTTTTTAGGAAAATATTGCTCTCTTGTATTAAACTGTTGGTGGAAGGACTTATTCCTTTTTTTATTATTTTTTATAATAATTTTTATTACATTTTTCTAAATTACAGATGAGAAAAGACAGAATAAAAGAAAAGAAAAGAAAGAAGAACAAAAAGTCACATCCATTTCAATAACTTATTTCAAATTTCCATTGGACTTCCCCACATCTCCCGCATAATGCATTCTTGATAATAAAGTCATCAGCAAATTATACCCTTATTTCGTGTATTTCTTTATATTTTCAATTGCAATTTAAGTTTAAATCTCTTGTTCTCCGTTTACTCTAAAAATATAACCTGATATCGTTTTAACCCATTTAAACTTTGGTTCTTTCACGAATGTTAACAATTTCATAAATAATTAAACTTCATTGCTGGGGCTAACGTTCTAAATCATACGACATCTTATGTTTCATACAACTTGTAATACTTTTGCAAATAGTCTTTGAATTTTTTCCAATCCTCCTCCATTGCCTCTTCTCCCAGGTCCCGGATTCTTGCAGTCATCTCAGCCAGTTCCATGTAGTTCATCAGTTGCGTCTGCCACTCCTCCAGTGTGGGCAAATCTTGGGTCTTCCAATACTTGGCGATAAGAATTCTTGCTGCAGTTGTAGCATACATAAAAAAAGTTCTATCCTTTTTTAACACCTTCTGGCCGACAATGCCCAGAAGGAAGGCCTCTGGTTTCTTGGGAAAGGTGTACTTAAACACCTTCTTTAACTCATTATAGATCATTTCCCAAAAGGCCTTCAATCTTGGGCACGTCCACCAGAGGTGAAAGAATGTCCCTTCAGCCTCCTTACATTTCCAACATTTATTATCAGACAAATGGTATATCTTAGCGAGTTTGACTGGGGTCATGTACCACCTGTATACCATTTTCATAATGTTTTCTTTCAAGGCATTACATGCCGTAAACTTCATACCGGTGGTCCATAACTTTTCCCAGTCTTCTGACATGATATTGTAACCAATGTCTTGAGCCCATTTTATCATGGCTGATTTAACCGTTTCATCCTGAGTGTTCCATTTAAGCAGCAAGTTGTACATTCTCGATATTACCTTGGTCTTTGGTTCTAGCAACTCTGTCTCAAGTTTCGATTTTTCCACCTGGAATCCTATTTTTTTGTCTTGCTTAAAAACCTCATTAATTTGGGCATAATGTAGCCAATTTTGCACCTTATCCTTTAATTTTTCAAAGCTCTGCAACCTCCAATTACCTCCAATGTTTTCTATTATTTCCCAATATTTCGGCCAATATGCCTCCATATTGGATGTTTTCCGAGCTTTGGCCTCTATTGGTGAAATCCACCTCGGAGTTTTGCTTTCCAATAAGTCTTTGTATTTTTTCCAGACCATAAATATTGCTTTTCTGACAATATGGTTTTTAAACATTCCGTGTGTTTTCCCCTTGTCATACCACAAATACGCATGCCAACCTAACGAATTGTTAAAGCCTTCCAGATCTAGGACATCAGTGTTTTCCAATAAAATCCAATCTTTCATCCAGCAGAAGGCCGCAGCTTCATAGTATAACCTTAAGTCCGGCAGGGCAAACCCCCCTCTCTCCTTTGCATCAGTTAATATTTTAAACTTTATTCGGGGCTTTTTGCCCTGCCAGACAAATTTAGAAATATCCTTCTGCCGCTTTCCAAAACAATCCACTCTGTCCACGATCTGCAAAGCCTGAAACAAAAACAACATTTTTGGCAAAACGTTCATTTTTATAGCTGCAATTCGGCCTAACAAGGATAGTTTCAATCTTGACCAGATTTCTAGATCTTTTTTAACTTCTGACCAACATTTTTCATAATTGTCTTTAAATAAATTCAAGTTCTTGGAGGACAGATTAACCCCCAGGTATTTCACTTTTTTAACAATGTTTAGTTCTGTTTCCCTCTGAAACCCCTCTGTTTCAGTAACCGTCAAGTTTTTCCCTAACACCTTAGTTTTTTGTTTATTCAGCTTAAAACCCGCCACCCGACCAAATTTCTGAATCAATTCCAAAACTCTTTTTGTGCTAGATTCTGGCTCCTGTAATGTTAAAACTAAGTCATCTGCAAATGCTTTCAGTTTATATTGTTTCGCTCCGACCCGTATTCCTTGTACTTGCCGATCCTCCCTTATCATTTTCAGCAAAACCTCCAGGACTGAAATAAACAACAGAGGGGATAGGGGGCACCCCTGGCGTGTTCCTTTTTCAATATGAAGTTCTTCTGTCACCACATTGTTCACTATCAACTTAGCTTTTTGTTCAGAATAGATTGCCTCTATTCCATTCTCAAACCCCCTTCCCACTCCCATCCCTTCCAAGTTTTTCTTCATAAATTTCCAAGAAATGTTGTCAAAGGCCTTCTCCGCGTCAATAAAGATTAACACCGCTTTGGTGTTAATATTTGTTTGTAAAAGTTCCAAAATATCGATAATGTTCCTGGTATTATCATACAAATGTCTACCTGGGAGAAATCCTGCTTGGTCCTTATGGATTACTTCATTTAATACTTTTTTAAATCTGTTAGCCAAAACATCCGCAAATACTTTGTAATCCACATTTAGGAGTGAGATGGGGCGATAGTTCTTAAGTTGAGTCTTTTCAGTTTCCACTTTGGGTATCAATGTGATGAATGCTTCTTTCCACGTATCTGGTGCCCTCCCTCCCCCCATAATCTTGTTGCAAACCTCCATTAATGGTTGTATTAAATAGTCTTTTAAAGTCCTGTAATATTTGGAGGTAAGTCCATCGGGGCCCGGAGATTTGCCTAGTTGCATATTCTGAATGGCATCCTCGATTTCCTGTTGTGTTATTTTACAATTCAAGATTGATCTCTTCTCTTGAGATAATTTTGGTAGGCCATTATCTTTCAAGAATTGTTCTATCTCAGTTGTCTCCTCGGGTTCTTGTGTGTACAATTTTTTAAAATATTTCTGGAAACACTTTCTAATTTCTCCCGGTTTCTGAAAGTTTTTCCCTTCAACTTCTAAGTTGGTGACATAGTTTAATTTTTGTCTCTTTTTCAACTGCCAAGCGAGCAGTTTCCCACATTTGTTCGCAGATTCAAAAGATCTTTGTTTCATTTGTTTGATTTTCCATTCCACTTCTTGGTTAATCAATTTCGCATATTGTGACTGGTGAAATTTGATTTCTCTTAAAGTCTCTTTTGATTTTGGATTCACTCTTAATTTTTTCTCTCCATCACTTATCTTCTCCAATATCTTATCTTTTTTACTATTCCAAAGTTTTTTCTTGATTGTATTCTGTTGTATCAGAAACCCTCTCATAACAGCTTTACTTGCGTCCCAGATAATTCTTTTTTCCACCGAGGTGTTCAAGTTAATTTCAAAATAGTCCTTTAAAGTTTTTTGGGCCTTCTTTACGATCTCTTGATCTCTTAACAAGTTGTCATTCATTTTCCATCTGAAGGAGTCGGCAGTAGTAAATCTCATTTCCATTTTCAAAGCGTTATGGTCGGAGCAAGTCTTTGGGCAGATTTCTATTTTTGTAGTCTTAGGTGCCAGCCCTCTAGTTGCCCAAATTTGGTCGATTCTTGTCCATGACAGGTGGGCCTCAGAAAAAAAAGTTCCTTCTTTACCTAGGGGGTTTCTCGTCCTCCATAAATCAATTAGGTCCATATTGTCAGTTAGTTCAAAAAAAGTTTTTGGTAGTCTTCCGTCTTTAGTCAAATTCTGATTCTGTGACTTATCCATCAAAGTAGAGACGACCCCATTCATATCTCCCATCATAATGATGTTGGAGTAGTCCAGATAGTCCAATAATGTCTCATGCAGCTTCTTATAAAATTCTGATTTCCCCTCATTTGGTGCATAGATTCCTAATATCAAAACTTTTTCTCCTTGGGTCAGAATTTCAATAGCCAGGATTCTTCCTTGTTCATCTTTAAACAAAAATTTTGGTGATAGATTCTCTTTGGCGTAAATCACCACGCCTCTCTTCTTAACTCTATCTGATGAAATAAATTCTTGGCCTAATCTTTTATTTGTTAACACCTTCCTGTGTAACCTGGTCACATGAGTTTCTTGCAAGCAAATTATGTCCAAATTCTCTTTCTTTAATATATGGAAAATCCTTTTGCGTTTTTCTGGGGAATTCGCGCCATTAATGTTCCAACTATAGAGCTGCAGAGACATCCTGTATCAATCTGTTGTTACTCTTGTTGGGTGTCTTCTTTTTTGTCCAAATCCGAGGGTGGTGGCTCCTTTCCTAGCTCTGGTGGTGGCCAAATAGCTACCGCTCCTTTCTGCAAGTCTTCTCCGTGGTCGTGTAGGAACTTCTGGCTATCCTCTTTCGTTTTGATTTTTATCTTCTTTCCTTTGTATTTGAACGAAAGGCCTTGTGGAAACTCCCACCTGTAAGGTATTCCGTTGCCTCTCAAAAGTCCAGTTAGGTCAGTGTAGTTAGATCTTAGATCCAGTAATTGTTTAGGTATGTCCTTGTAGATTTGTACTCTTCTGTCCTGGATCTCAAGTGCTTTATTGAAATGTAGGTCGAGTAGCTTGTCTCTCTCCTGCTTAGTCCTTAAGATAATCAAACAGTCTCTAGGTCTGTCCTTCCCAGCAGCCCTTCCCAATCTAAATGCAGTTGTTATTTTAAAGTCTATATCTTCGTTTATACCCCAGAATTTAGAGAATTCTTCTGTCAAAAAGCCAGTCAAGTCCTCTTTCTCAATCTCTGGGATAGAGCGTAATCTCAAATTATTTTCCCTGTTTCGCAGTTCCACCAAAGACAGATAGGCCTGCTGGTCGGTAATATGTTTATGGAGTGGCCTTACCTCTCCTTTCAGTTCCTCCACTTCTTTAGTTACTGCTTCTACTTTCTCATTCGCAGCCTCGGCCAATTTTCGATTTTCAGATACAACGTCCTTTAGGTTTCCAATATCTTGTGAATGCTTAGCCACCTGTTCAGAAAGTTTGTTAATTGAAGATGTGGCTAAGTCAATTTTTGCAGTTTGATCATCCACTTTTTTGTTCAAAATTGCAAATTGTTGTAGCATTTCCTCTAGAAGAATGTTGGATCCCCCAGCTGCCATATCTTCACTTGTTAATTGTTCTGATTCTTCAGCTGGGGTTGTTGGTAATGGTACAGCCTGTAGTACCGCAGGGACTGAAGATCTACGGCCCTGGGAAACCAAAGTTGTTTGTACCAATTTGCCTTTCCCTGCTTTCGACGCAGCTCTTGTTTTTGGTTTACCACTCATTCCAAACTCATTCCACACCTGTCTTTGGATTCAAGGTCAAGCTGTCAAAAGTTCCATGGGAAAGACAGGCCTCAGAGTGAGTCACCAAACCACAGAGAGACAAAACAAAGTCAGTTCTCAGGAAATTGTAAATCCCAAACTCCACTAGAGGGAGTATTGTTCAGTTCATGAAAGAAGAAACAAAGTTTCAGTCGCCATTAAAGTTCCTACAGTTAGTTAAATTAATGAATATCTTTAGAGAAGAACTTTTCCTTCTTGCAGAGCCCTCTCAATTTTGCCACAGTTTCTTAAGAGGTGCAAAATACAGTTGCTTAATTGTATCCACCGGTAGTGCCTCTAAGTATCTGTTTCAACTTTGTAAGTGTATCCGCAACACAACTTTTTGCCCGCTGCAAGTCCGGGACTAGGGATTTTCAAGTCTTTAAAGTTTTGAAAGTTTTAGCGGAGAAGAAACCCCAAGTAAAATAGACACAGTCACAGAGAAATAAAGATAACTTGCCTTTCCCTTCAATTTCCGAACTTCTCCAGACGTATGCTGACTCTCATTTAAAAACCCTTTTGTACTGCTTCCAGCTTGTCAGTTTCTTTGCCTTTGATCATTAAGCACCTCCGGGAGACGGACTTCCTTTTTCTCGTCTCCCGCTTTCAGCCGAATTCACAAATTTGTAATCCAATCTCAAATAAATCCTACTCACGAGTAGTTACTTTGTAATCCAATGTAAAGGAAGAAAGGTCGGCGCTCATCGGTAACAGCCGCGCGGCTTCACTCCCGCAGAAAGAGCGATGAATCCACAGCACCGCTTCCCCTCCGCGCTTCCGGAGCCCCTTACGGGGTCCCTTCTTCGTTTTGGGGGTCGCTCTCGGTGCCCGCCGGATCCCACGGCCACGAGCTCGCTCTGCTCGTGGTTTAACTTAATGGGTCGTCGCTTCGCCGTAGCGAACAACCCTTTTCTGCGGAGCCCCTCTTTGCTGCGCAAAGAGGACCGCCATTACACGTTTCGCGCCGCCTCCGGAAGTGGAAGGACTTATTCCTGCGCCTTTTATGTTCATCGAAATATTACGGAAATCCTTTTGGGCTAGAAGAAGAAACCTGGTCTTTTCGAGTAATCGCTTAAGAGCTGATTCCATGCCTTTCCCTTTTATAAGCAGAGTAAATCGGATCCGCTGTTCTGCTGAGTTGGGTTGCCCAGGGATTCCTTGGCCTCCGACATTCAGAGAATATTCTGTGATTTCCTTTTCCTCGGTAAGGAAAGCCTTGATGTCGCCGACAAACCTCTTCATGGAAACTTCAGTTCCTTCAGCTTGTATGTTCAGTGTGAAGCTGACCTTCTTGTCTTCTTCGTTGGGGGAAACCTCGGTCCCTCCAAGTTCTTTTTTTAGGAAAATATTGCTCTCTTGTATTAAACTGTTGGTGGAAGGACTTATTCCTGCGCCTTTTATGTTCATCGAAATATTACGGAAATCCTTTTGGGCTAGAAGAAGAAACCTGGTCTTTTCGAGTAATCGCTTAAGAGCTGATTCCATGCCTTTCCCTTTTATAAGCAGAGTAAATCGGATCCGCTGTTCTGCTGAGTTGGGTTGCCCAGGGATTCCTTGGCCTCCGACATTCAGAGAATATTCTGTGATTTCCTTTTCCTCGGTAAGGAAAGCCTTGATGTCGCCGACAAACCTCTTCATGGAAACTTCAGTTCCTTCAGCTTGTATGTTCAGTGTGAAGCTGCCCTTCTTGTCTTCTTCGTTGGGGGAAACCTCGGTCCCTCCACGTTCTTTTTTTAGGAAAATATTGATCTCTTGTATTAAACTGTTGGTGGAAGGACTTATTCCTGCGCCTTTTATGTTCATCGAAATATTACGGAAATCCTTTTGGGCTAGAAGAAGAAACCTGGTCTTTTCGAGTAATCGCTTAAGAGCTGATTCCATGCCTTTCCCTTTTATAAGCAGAGTAAATCGGATCCGCTGTTCTGCTGAGTTGGGTTGCCCAGGGATTCCTTGGTCTCCGACATTCAGAGAATATTCTGTGATTTCCTTTTCCTCGGTAAGGAAAGCCTTGATGTCGCCGACAAACCTCTTCATGGAAACTTCAGTTCCTTCAGCTTGTATGTTCAGTGTGAAGCTGACCTTCTTGTCTTCTTCGTTGGGGGAAATCTCGGTCCCTCCACGTTCTTTTTTTAGGAAAATATTGCTCTCTTGTATTAAACTGTTGGTGGAAGGACTTATTCCTGCGCCTTTTATGTTCATCGAAATATTATAGAAATCCTTTTGGGCTAGGAGTAGAAACCTGGTCTTTTCGAGTAATCTCTTAAGAGCTGATTCCATCCCTTGCCCATTTATATGCAGAGTAAATCGGATCCGCTGTTCTGCTGAGTTGGGTTGCCCAGGGATTCCTTGGCCTCCAACATTCAGAGAATATTCTGTGATTTCCTTTTCCTCGGTAAGGAAAGCCTTGATGTCGCCGACAAACCTCTTCATGGAAACTTCAGTTCCTTCAGCTTGTATGTTCAGTGTGAAGCTGACCTTCTTGTCTTCTTCGTTGGGGGAAATCTCGGTCCCTCCACGTTCTTTTTTTAGGAAAATATTGCTCTCTTGTATTAAACTGTTGGTGGAAGGACTTATTCCTGCGCCTTTTATGTTCATCGAAATATTACGGAAATCCTTTTGGGCTAGGAGTAGAAACCTGGTTTTTTCGAGTAATCTCTTAAGAGCTGATTCCATCCCTTGCCCATTTATATGCAGAGTAAATCGGATCCGCTGTTCTGCTGAGTTGGGTTGCCCAGGGATTCCTTGGCCTCCAACATTCAGAGAATATTCTGTGATTTCTTTTTCCTCGGTAAGGAAAGCCTTGATGTCGCCGACAAACCTCTTCATGGAAACTTCAGTTCCTTCAGCTTGTATGTTCAGTGTGAAGCTGACCTTCTTGTATTCTTCGTTGGGGGAAACCTCGGTCCCTCCACGTTCTTTTTTTAGGAAAATATTGATCTCTTGTATTAAACTTTTGGTGGAAGGACTTATTCCTGCGCCTTTTATGTTCATTGAAATATTACGGAAATCCTTTTGGGCTAGGAGTAGAAACCTGGTCTTTTCGAGTAATCTCTTAAGAGCTGATTCCATCCCTTGCCCATTTATATGCAGAATAAATCGGATCCGCTGGTCTGCTGAGTTGGGTTGCCCAAGGATTCCTTGGCCTCCGACATTCAGAGAATATTCTGTTATTTCCTTTTCCTCGGTAAGGAAAGCCTTGATGTCGCCGACAAACCTCTTCATGGAAACTTCAGTTCCTTCAGCTTGTATGTTCAGTGTGAAGCTGACCTTCTTGTCTTCTTCGTTGGGGGAAATCTCGGTCCCTCCACGTTCTTTTTTTAGGAAAATATTGCTCTCTTGTATTAAACTGTTGGTGGAAGGACTTATTCCTGCGCCTTTTATGTTCATCGAAATATTACGGAAATCCTTTTGGGCTCGGAGTAGAAACCTGGTCTTTTCGAGTAATCTCTTAAGAGCTGATTCCATCCCTTGCCCATTTATATGCAGAGTAAATCGGATCCGCTGTTCTGCTGAGTTGGGTTGCCCAGGGATTCCTTGGCCTCCGACATTCAGAGAATATTCTGTGATTTCCTTTTCCTCGGTAAGGAAAGCCTTGATGTCGCCGACAAACCTCTTCATGGAAACTTCAGTTCCTTCAGCTTGTATGTTCAGTGTGAAGCTGACCTTCTTGTATTCTTCGTTGGGGGAAACCTCGGTCCCTCCACTTTCTTTTTTTAGGAAAATATTGATCTCTTGTATTAAACTTTTGGTGGAAGGACTTATTCCTGCGCCTTTTATGTTCATTGAAATATTACGGAAATCCTTTTGGGCTAGGAGTAGAAACCTGGTCTTTTCGAGTAATCTCTTAAGAGCTGATTCCATCCCTTGCCCATTTATATGCAGAAGAAATCGGATCCGCTGTTCTGCTGAGTTGGGTTGCCCAGGGATTCCTTGGCCTCCGACATTCAGAGAATATTCTGTTATTTCCTTTTCCTCGGTAAGGAAAGCCTTGATGTCGCCGACAAACCTCTTCATGGAAACTTCAGTTCCTTCAGCTTGTATGTTCAGTGTGAAGCTGACCTTCTTGTCTTCTTCGTTGGGGGAAACCTCGGTCCCTCCACGTTCTTTTTTTAGGAAAATATTGCTCTCTTGTATTAAACTGTTGGTGGAAGGACTTATTCCTGCGCCTTTTATGTTCACCGAAATATTTCGGAAATCCTTTTGGGCTAGGAGTAGAAACCTGGTCTTTTCGAGTAATCTCTTAAGAGCTGATTCCATCCCTTGCCCATTTATATCCAGAGTAAATCGGATCCGCTGTTCTGCTGAGTTGGGTTGCCCAGGGATTCCTTGGCCTCCAACATTCAGAGAATATTCTGTGATTTCCTTTTCCTCGGTAAGGAAAGCCTTGATGTCGCCGACAAACCTCTTCATGGAAACTTCAGTTCCTTCAGCTTGTATGTTCAGTGTGAAGCTGACCTTCTTGTCTTCTTCGTTGGGGGAAACCTCGGTCCCTCCACGTTCTTTTTTTAGGAAAATATTGCTCTCTTGTATTAAACTGTTGGTGGAAGGACTTATTCCTGCGCCTTTTATGTTCATCGAAATATTACGGAAATCCTTTTGGGCTAGAAGAAGAAACCTGGTCTTTTCGAGTAATCGCTTAAGAGCTGATTCCATGCCTTTCCCTTTTATAAGCAGAGTAAATCGGATCCGCTGTTCTGCTGAGTTGGGTTGCCCAGGGATTCCTTGGCCTCCGACATTCAGAGAATATTCTGTGATTTCCTTTTCCTCGGTAAGGAAAGCCTTGATGTCGCCGACAAACCTCTTCATGGAAACTTCAGTTCCTTCAGCTTGTATGTTCAGTGTGAAGCTGACCTTCTTGTCTTCTTCGTTGGGGGAAATCTCGGTCCCTCCACGTTCTTTTTTTAGGAAAATATTGCTCTCTTGTATTAAACTGTTGGTGGAAGGACTTATTCCTGCGCCTTTTATGTTCATCGAAATATTACGGAAATCCTTTTGGGCTAGGAGTAGAAACCTGTTTTTTTCGAGTAATCTCTTAAGAGCTGATTCCATCCCTTGCCCATTTATATGCAGAGTAAATCGGATCCGCTGTTCTGCTGAGTTGGGTTGCCCAGGGATTCCTTGGCCTCCAACATTCAGAGAATATTCTGTGATTTCTTTTTCCTCGGTAAGGAAAGCCTTGATGTCGCCGACAAACCTCTTCATGGAAACTTCAGTTCCTTCAGCTTGTATGTTCAGTGTGAAGCTGACCTTCTTGTCTTCTTCATTGGGGGAAACCTCGGTCCCTCCACGTTCTTTTTTTAGGAAAATATTGCTCTCTTGTATTAAACTGTTGGTGGAAGGACTTATTCCTGCGCCTTTTATGTTCATCGAAATATTACGGAAATCCTTTTGGGCTAGAAGAAGAAACCTGGTCTTTTCGAGTAATCGCTTAAGAGCTGATTCCATGCCTTTCCCTTTTATAAGCAGAGTAAATCGGATCCGCTGTTCTGCTGAGTTGGGTTGCCCAGGGATTCCTTGGCCTCCGACATTCAGAGAATATTCTGTGATTTCCTTTTCCTCGGTAAGGAAAGCCTTGATGTTGCCGACAAACCTCTTTATAGAAACTTCAGTTCCTTCAGCTTGTATGTTCAGTGTGAAGCTGACCTTCTTGTATTCTTCGTTGGGGGAAACCTCGGTCCCTCCACGTTCTTTTTTTAGGAAAATATTGCTCTCTTGTATTAAACTGTTGGTGGAAGGACTTATTCCTGCGCCTTTTATGTTCATTGAAATATTACGGAAATCCTTTTGGGCTAGGAGTAGAAACCTGGTCTTTTCGAGTAATCTCTTAAGAGCTGATTCCATCCCTTGCCCATTTATATGCAGAATAAATCGGATCCGCTGTTCTGCTGAGTTGGGTTGCCCAGGGATTCCTTGGCCTCCGACATTCAGAGAATATTCTGTTATTTCCTTTTCCTCGGTAAGGAAAGCCTTGATGTCGCCGACAAACCTCTTCATGGAAACTTCAGTTCCTTCAGCTTGTATGTTCAGTGTGAAGCTGCCCTTCTTGTCTTCTTCGTTGGGGGAAACCTCGGTCCCTCCACGTTCTTTTTTTAGGAAAATATTGCTCTCTTGTATTAAACTGTTGGTGGAAGGACTTATTCCTGCGCCTTTTATGTTCACCGAAATATTTCGGAAATCCTTTTGGGCTAGGAGTAGAAACCTGGTCTTTTCGAGTAATCTCTTAAGAGCTGATTCCATCCCTTGCCCATTTATATCCAGAGTAAATCGGATCCGCTGTTCTGCTGAGTTGGGTTGCCCAGGGATTCCTTGGCCTCCAACATTCAGAGAATATTCTGTGATTTCCTTTTCCTCGGTAAGGAAAGCCTTGATGTCGCCGACAAACCTCTTCATGGAAACTTCAGTTCCTTCAGCTTGTATGTTCAGTGTGAAGCTGACCTTCTTGTCTTCTTCGTTGGGGGAAACCTCGGTCCCTCCACGTTCTTTTTTTAGGAAAATATTGCTCTCTTGTATTAAACTGTTGGTGGAAGGACTTATTCCTGCGCCTTTTATGTTCATCGAAATATTACGGAAATCCTTTTGGGCTAGAAGAAGAAACCTGGTCTTTTCGAGTAATCGCTTAAGAGCTGATTCCATGCCTTTCCCTTTTATAAGCAGAGTAAATCGGATCCGCTGTTCTGCTGAGTTGGGTTGCCCAGGGATTCCTTGGCCTCCGACATTCAGAGAATATTCTGTGATTTCCTTTTCCTCGGTAAGGAAAGCCTTGATGTCGCCGACAAACCTCTTCATGGAAACTTCAGTTCCTTCAGCTTGTATGTTCAGTGTGAAGCTGACCTTCTTGTCTTCTTCGTTGGGGGAAATCTCGGTCCCTCCACGTTCTTTTTTTAGGAAAATATTGCTCTCTTGTATTAAACTGTTGGTGGAAGGACTTATTCCTGCGCCTTTTATGTTCATCGAAATATTACGGAAATCCTTTTGGGTTAGGAGTAGAAACCTGTTTTTTTCGAGTAATCTCTTAAGAGCTGATTCCATCCCTTGCCCATTTATATGCAGAGTAAATCGGATCCGCTGTTCTGCTGAGTTGGGTTGCCCAGGGATTCCTTGGCCTCCAACATTCAGAGAATATTCTGTGATTTCTTTTTCCTCGGTAAGGAAAGCCTTGATGTCGCCGACAAACCTCTTCATGGAAACTTCAGTTCCTTCAGCTTGTATGTTCAGTGTGAAGCTGACCTTCTTGTCTTCTTCGTTGGGGGAAACCTCGGTCCCTCCACGTTCTTTTTTTAGGAAAATATTGCTCTCTTGTATTAAACTGTTGGTGGAAGGACTTATTCCTGCGCCTTTTATGTTCATCGAAATATTACGGAAATCCTTTTGGGCTAGAAGAAGAAACCTGGTCTTTTCGAGTAATCGCTTAAGAGCTGATTCCATGCCTTTCCTTTTTATAAGCAGAGTAAATCGGATCCGCTGTTCTGCTGAGTTGGGTTGCCCAGGGATTCCTTGGCCTCCGACATTCAGAGAATATTCTGTGATTTCCTTTTCCTCGGTAAGGAAAGCCTTGATGTTGCCGACAAACCTCTTTATAGAAACTTCAGTTCCTTCAGCTTGTATGTTCAGTGTGAAGCTGACCTTCTTGTATTCTTCGTTGGGGGAAACCTCGGTCCCTCCACGTTCTTTTTTTAGGAAAATATTGCTCTCTTGTATTAAACTGTTGGTGGAAGGACTTATTCCTGCGCCTTTTATGTTCATTGAAATATTACGGAAATCCTTTTGGGCTAGGAGTAGAAACCTGGTCTTTTCGAGTAATCTCTTAAGAGCTGATTCCATCCCTTGCCCATTTATATGCAGAATAAATCGGATCCGCTGTTCTGCTGAGTTGGGTTGCCCAGGGATTCCTTGGCCTCCGACATTCAGAGAATATTCTGTTATTTCCTTTTCCTCGGTAAGGAAAGCCTTGATGTCGCCGACAAACCTCTTCATGGAAACTTCAGTTCCTTCAGCTTGTATGTTCAGTGTGAAGCTGCCCTTCTTGTCTTCTTCGTTGGGGGAAACCTCGGTCCCTCCACGTTCTTTTTTTAGGAAAATATTGCTCTCTTGTATTAAACTGTTGGTGGAAGGACTTATTCCTGCGCCTTTTATGTTCACCGAAATATTTCGGAAATCCTTTTGGGCTAGGAGTAGAAACCTGGTCTTTTCGAGTAATCTCTTAAGAGCTGATTCCATCCCTTGCCCATTTATATCCAGAGTAAATCGGATCCGCTGTTCTGCTGAGTTGGGTTGCCCAGGGATTCCTTGGCCTCCAACATTCAGAGAATATTCTGTGATTTCCTTTTCCTCGGTAAGGAAAGCCTTGATGTCGCCGACAAACCTCTTCATGGAAACTTCAGTTCCTTCAGCTTGTATGTTCAGTGTGAAGCTGACCTTCTTGTCTTCTTCGTTGGGGGAAACCTCGGTCCCTCCACGTTCTTTTTTTAGGAAAATATTGCTCTCTTGTATTAAACTGTTGGTGGAAGGACTTATTCCTGCGCCTTTTATGTTCATCGAAATATTACGGAAATCCTTTTGGGCTAGAAGAAGAAACCTGGTCTTTTCGAGTAATCGCTTAAGAGCTGATTCCATGCCTTTCCCTTTTATAAGCAGAGTAAATCGGATCCGCTGTTCTGCTGAGTTGGGTTGCCCAGGGATTCCTTGGCCTCCGACATTCAGAGAATATTCTGTGATTTCCTTTTCCTCGGTAAGGAAAGCCTTGATGTCGCCGACAAACCTCTTCATGGAAACTTCAGTTCCTTCAGCTTGTATGTTCAGTGTGAAGCTGACCTTCTTGTCTTCTTCGTTGGGGGAAATCTCGGTCCCTCCACGTTCTTTTTTTAGGAAAATATTGCTCTCTTGTATTAAACTGTTGGTGGAAGGACTTATTCCTGCGCCTTTTATGTTCATCGAAATATTACGGAAATCCTTTTGGGCTAGGAGTAGAAACCTGTTTTTTTCGAGTAATCTCTTAAGAGCTGATTCCATCCCTTGCCCATTTATATGCAGAGTAAATCGGATCCGCTGTTCTGCTGAGTTGGGTTGCCCAGGGATTCCTTGGCCTCCAACATTCAGAGAATATTCTGTGATTTCTTTTTCCTCGGTAAGGAAAGCCTTGATGTCGCCGACAAACCTCTTCATGGAAACTTCAGTTCCTTCAGCTTGTATGTTCAGTGTGAAGCTGACCTTCTTGTCTTCTTCGTTGGGGGAAACCTCGGTCCCTCCACGTTCTTTTTTTAGGAAAATATTGCTCTCTTGTATTAAACTGTTGGTGGAAGGACTTATTCCTGCGCCTTTTATGTTCATCGAAATATTACGGAAATCCTTTTGGGCTAGAAGAAGAAACCTGGTCTTTTCGAGTAATCGCTTAAGAGCTGATTCCATGCCTTTCCCTTTTATAAGCAGAGTAAATCGGATCCGCTGTTCTGCTGAGTTGGGTTGCCCAGGGATTCCTTGGCCTCCGACATTCAGAGAATATTCTGTGATTTCCTTTTCCTCGGTAAGGAAAGCCTTGATGTTGCCGACAAACCTCTTTATAGAAACTTCAGTTCCTTCAGCTTGTATGTTCAGTGTGAAGCTGACCTTCTTGTATTCTTCGTTGGGGGAAACCTCGGTCCCTCCACGTTCTTTTTTTAGGAAAATATTGCTCTCTTGTATTAAACTGTTGGTGGAAGGACTTATTCCTGCGCCTTTTATGTTCATTGAAATATTACGGAAATCCTTTTGGGCTAGGAGTAGAAACCTGGTCTTTTCGAGTAATCTCTTAAGAGCTGATTCCATCCCTTGCCCATTTATATGCAGAATAAATCGGATCCGCTGTTCTGCTGAGTTGGGTTGCCCAGGGATTCCTTGGCCTCCGACATTCAGAGAATATTCTGTTATTTCCTTTTCCTCGGTAAGGAAAGCCTTGATGTCGCCGACAAACCTCTTCATGGAAACTTCAGTTCCTTCAGCTTGTATGTTCAGTGTGAAGCTGCCCTTCTTGTCTTCTTCGTTGGGGGAAACCTCGGTCCCTCCACGTTCTTTTTTTAGGAAAATATTGCTCTCTTGTATTAAACTGTTGGTGGAAGGACTTATTCCTGCGCCTTTTATGTTCATCGAAATATTACGGAAATCCTTTTGGGCTAGGAGTAGAAACCTGGTCTTTTTGAGTAATCTCTTAAGAGCTGATTCCAAACCTTGCCCATTTATATGCAGAGTAAATCGGATCCGCTGTTCTGCTGAGTTGGGTTGCCCAGGGATTCCTTGGCCTCCGACATTCAGAGAATATTCTGTGATTTCCTTTTCCTCGGTAAGGAAAGCCTTGATGTCGCCGACAAACCTCTTCATGGAAACTTCAGTTCCTTCAGCTTGTATGTTCAGTGTGAAGCTGACCTTCTTGTCTTCTTCGTTGGGGGAAATCTCGGTCCCTCCACGTTCTTTTTTTAGGAAAATATTGCTCTCTTGTATTAAACTGTTGGTGGAAGGACTTATTCCTGCGCCTTTTATGTTCACCGAAATATTTCGGAAATCCTTTTGGGCTAGGAGTAGAAACCTGGTCATTTCGAGTAATCTCTTAAGAGCTGACTCCATCCCTTGCCCATTTATATGCAGAGTAAATCGGATCCGCTGTTCTGCTGAGTTGGGTTGCCCAGGGATTCCTTGGCCTCCAACATTCAGAGAATATTCTGTGATTTCCTTTTCCTCGGTAAGGAAAGCCTTGACGTCGCCGACAAACCTCTTCATGGAAACTTCAGTTCCTTCAGCTTGTATGTTCAGTGTGAAGCTGACCTTCTTGTCTTCTTCGTTGGGGGAAACCTCGGTCCCTCCACGTTCTTTTTTAAGGAAAATATTGATCTCTTTTATTAAACTGTTGGTGGAAGGACTTATTCCTGCGCCTTTTATGTTCATCGAAATATTACGGAAATCCTTTTGGGCTAGAAGAAGAAACCTGGTCTTTTCGAGTAATCGCTTAAGAGCTGATTCCATGCCTTTCCCTTTTATAAGCAGAGTAAATCGGATCCGCTGTTCTGCTGAGTTGGGTTGCCCAGGGATTCCTTGGCCTCCGACATTCAGAGAATATTCTGTGATTTCCTTTACCTCGGTAAGGAAAGCCTTGATGTCGCCGACAAACCTCTTCATAGAAACTTCAGTTCCTTCAGCTTGTATGTTCAGTGTGAAGCTGACCTTCTTGTATTCTTCGTTGGGGGAAACCTCGGTCCCTCCACGTTCTTCTTTTAGGAAAATATTGATCTCTTGTATTAAACTGTTGGTGGAAGGACTTATTCCTGCGCCTTTTATGTTCATCGAAATATTACGGATATCCTTTTGGGCTAGGAGAAGAAACCTGGTCTTTTCGAGTAATCGCTTAAGAGCTGATTCCATGCCTTTCCCTTTTATATGCAGAGTAAATCGGATCCGCTGTTCTACTGAGTTGGGTTGCCCAGGGATTCCTTGGCCTCCGACATTCAGAGAATATTCTGTGATTTCCTTTTCCTCGGTAAGGAAAGCCTTGATGTCGCCGACAAACCTCTTCATGGAAACTTCAGTTCCTTCAGCTTGTATGTTCAGTGTGAAGCTGACCTTCTTGTCTTCTTCGTTGGGGGAAACCTCGGTCCCTCCACGTTCTTTTTTTAGGAAAATATTGCTCTCTTGTATTAAACTGTTGGTGGAAGGACTTATTCCTGCGCCTTTTATGTTCATCGAAATATTACGGAAATCCTTTTGGGCTAGAAGAAGAAACCTGGTCTTTTCGAGTAATCGCTTAAGAGCTGATTCCATGCCTTTCCCTTTTATAAGCAGAGTAAATCGGATCCGCTGTTCTGCTGAGTTGGGTTGCCCAGGGATTCCTTGGCCTCCGACATTCAGAGAATATTCTGTGATTTCCTTTACCTCGGTAAGGAAAGCCTTGATGTCGCCGACAAACCTTTTCATAGAAACTTCAGTTCCTTCAGCTTGTATGTTCAGTGTGAAGCTGACCTTCTTGTATTCTTCGTTGGGGGAAACCTCGGTCCCTCCACGTTCTTTTTTTAGGAAAATATTGATCTCTTTTATTAAACTGTTGGTGGAAGGACTTATTCCTGCGCCTTTTATGTTCATCTCAAATATTACGGAAATCCTTTTGGGCTAGAAGAAGAAACCTGGTCTTTTCGAGTAATCGCTTAAGAGCTGATTCCATGCCTTTCCCTTTTATAAGCAGAGTAAATCGGATCCGCTGTTCTGCTGAGTTGGGTTGCCCAGGGATTCCTTGGCCTCCGACATTCAGAGAATATTCTGTGATTTCCTTTACCTCGGTAAGGAAAGCCTTGATGTCGCCGACAAACCTCTTCATAGAAACTTCAGTTCCTTCAGCTTGTATGTTCAGTGTGAAGCTGACCTTCTTGTATTCTTCGTTGGGGGAAACCTCGGTCCCTCCACGTTCTTCTTTTAGGAAAATATTGATCTCTTGTATTAAACTGTTGGTGGAAGGACTTATTCCTGCGCCTTTTATGTTCATCGAAATATTACGGATATCCTTTTGGGCTAGGAGAAGAAACCTGGTCTTTTCGAGTAATCGCTTAAGAGCTGATTCCATGCCTTTCCCTTTTATATGCAGAGTAAATCGGATCCGCTGTTCTACTGAGTTGGGTTGCCCAGGGATTCCTTGGCCTCCGACATTCAGAGAATATTCTGTGATTTCCTTTTCCTCGGTAAGGAAAGCCTTGATGTCGCCGACAAACCTCTTCATGGAAACTTCAGTTCCTTCAGCTTGTATGTTCAGTGTGAAGCTGACCTTCTTGTCTTCTTCGTTGGGGGAAACCTCGGTCCCTCCACGTTCTTTTTTTAGGAAAATATTGCTCTCTTGTATTAAACTGTTGGTGGAAGGACTTATTCCTGCGCCTTTTATGTTCATCGAAATATTACGGAAATCCTTTTGGGCTAGGAGAAGAAACCTGGTCTTTTCGAGTAATCGCTTAAGAGCTGATTCCATGCCTTTCCCTTTTATAAGCAGAGTAAATTGGATCCGCTGTTCTGCTGAGTTGGGTTGCCCAGGGATTCCTTGGCCTCCGACATTCAGAGAATATTCTGTGATTTCCTTTTCCTCGGTAAGGAAAGCCTTGATGTCGCCGACAAACCTCTTCATGGAAACTTCAGTTCCTTCAGCTTGTATGTTCAGTGTGAAGCTGACCTTCTTGTCTTCTTCGTTGGGGGAAACCTCGGTCCCTCCACGTTCTTTTTTTAGGAAAATATTGCTCTCTTGTATTAAACTGTTGGTGGAAGGACTTATTCCTGCGCCTTTTATGTTCATCGAAATATTACGGAAATCCTTTTGGGCTAGGAGAAGAAACCTGGTCTTTTCGAGTAATCGCTTAAGAGCTGATTCCATGCCTTTCCCTTTTATAAGCAGAGTAAATTGGATCCGCTGTTCTGCTGAGTTGGGTTGCCCAGGGATTCCTTGGCCTCCGACATTCAGAGAATATTCTGTTATTTCCTTTTCCTCCGTAAGGAAAGCCTTGATGTCGCCGACAAACTTCTTCATGGAAACTTCAGTTCCTTCAGCTTGTATGTTCAGTGTGAAGCTGACCTTCTTGTCTTCTTCGTTGGGGGAAACCTCGGTCCCTCCACGTTCTTTTTTTAGGAAAATATTGCTCTCTTGTATTAAACTGTTGGTGGAAGGACTTATTCCTGCGCCTTTTATGTTCATCGAAATATTACGGAAATCCTTTTGGGCTAGAAGAAGAAACCTGGTCTTTTCGAGTAATCGCTTAAGAGCTGATTCCATGCCTTTCCCTTTTATAAGCAGAGTAAATCGGATCCGCTGTTCTGCTGAGTTGGGTTGCCCAGGGATTCCTTGGCCTCCGACATTCAGAGAATATTCTGTGATTTCCTTTTCCTCGGTAAGGAAAGCCTTGATGTCGCCGACAAACCTCTTCATGGAAACTTCAGTTCCTTCAGCTTGTATGTTCAGTGTGAAGCTGACCTTCTTGTATTCTTCGTTGGGGGAAACCTCGGTCCCTCCACGTTCTTTTTTTAGGAAAATATTGATCTCTTGTATTAAACTGTTGGTGGAAGGACTTATTCCTGTGCCTTTTATGTTCATCAAAATATTACGGATATCCTTTTGGGCTAGAAGAAGAAACCTGGTCTTTTCGAGTAATCGCTTAAGAGCTGATTCCATGCCTTTCCCTTTTATATGCAGAGTAAATCGGATCCGCTGTTCTGCTGAGTTGGGTTGCCCAGGGATTCCTTGGCCTCCGACATTCAGAGAATATTCTGTGATTTCCTTTTCCTCGGTAAGGAAAGCCTTGATGTCGCCGACAAACCTCTTCATGGATACTTCAGTTCCTTCAGCTTGTATGTTTATTGTGAAGCTGACCTTCTTGTCTTCTTCGTTGGGGGAAATCTCGGTCCCTCCACGTTCTTTTTTTAGGAAAATATTGCTCTCTTGTATTAAACTGTTGGTGGAAGGACTTATTCCTGCGCCTTTTATGTTCATCGAAATATTACGGAACTCTTTTTGGGCTAGAAGAAGAAACCTGGTCTTTTCGAGTAATCGCTTAAGAGCTGATTCCATGCCTTTCCCTTTTATATGCAGAGTAAATCGGATCCGCTGTTCTGCTGAGTTGGGTTGCCCAGGGATTCCTTGGCCTCTGACATTCAAAGAATATTCTGTGATTTCCTTTTCCTCAGTAAGGAAAGCCTTGATGTCGCCGACAAACCTCTTCATGGAAACTTCAGTTCCTTCAGCTTGTATGTTCAGTGTGAACCTGACCTTCTTGTCTTCTTCGTTGGGGGAAACCTCGGTCCCTCCACGTTCTTTTTTTAGGAAAATATTGCTCTCTTGTATTAAACTGTTGGTGGAAGGACTTATTCCTGCGCCTTTTATGTTCATCGAAATATTACGGAAATCCTTTTGGGCTAGAAGAAGAAACCTGGTCTTTTCGAGTAATCGCTTAAGAGCTGATTCCATGCCTTTCCCTTTTATATGCAGAGTAAATCGGATCCACTGTTCTGCTGAGTTGGGTTGCCCAGGGATTCCTTGGCCTCCGACATTCAGAGAATATTCTGTGATTTCCTTTTCCTCGGTAAGGAAAGCCTTGATGTCGCCGACAAACCTCTTCATGGAAACTTCAGTTCCTTCAGCTTGTATGTTCAGTGTGAAGCTGAATTTCTTGTCTTCTTCGTTGGGGGAAACCTCGGTCCCTCCACGTTCTTTTTTTAGGAAAATATTGCTCTCTTGTATTAAACTGTTGGTGGAAGGACTTATTCCTGCGCCTTTTATGTTCATCGAAATATTACGGAAATCCTTTTGGGCTAGAAGAAGAAACCTGGTCTTTTCGAGTAATCGCTTAAGAGCTGATTCCATGCCTTTCCCTTTTATAAGCAGAGTAAATCGGATCCGCTGTTCTGCTGAGTTGGGTTGCCCAGGGATTCCTTGGCCTCCGACATTCAGAGAATATTCTGTGATTTCCTTTTCCTCGGTAAGGAAAGCCTTGATGTCGCCGACAAACCTCTTCATGGAAACTTCAGTTCCTTCAGCTTGTATGTTCAGTGTGAAGCTGACCTTCTTGTCTTCTTCGTTGGGGGAAACCTCGGTCCCTCCACGTTCTTTTTTTAGGAAAATATTGCTCTCTTGTATTAAACTGTTGGTGGAAGGACTTATTCCTGCGCCTTTTATGTTCATCGAAATATTACGGAAATCCTTTTGGGCTAGGAGTAGAAACCTGGTCTTTTCGAGTAATCTCTTAAGAGCTGATTCCATCCCTTGCCCATTTATATGCAGAGTAAATCGGATCCGCTGTTCTGCTGAGTTGGGTTGCCCAGGGATTCCTTGGCCTCCGACATTCAGAGAATATTCTGTGATTTCCTTTTCCTCGGTAAGGAAAGCCTTGATGTTGCCGACAAACCTCTTCATGGAAACTTCAGTTCCTTCAGCTTGTATGTTCAGTGTGAAGCTGACCTTCTTGTCTTCTTCGTTGGGGGAAATCTCGGTCCCTCCACGTTCTTTTTTTAGGAAAATATTGCTCTCTTGTATTAAACTGTTGGTGGAAGGACTTATTCCTGCGCCTTTTATGTTCATCGAAATATTACGGAAATCCTTTTGGGCTAGGAGTAGAAACCTGGTCTTTTCGAGTAATCTCTTAAGAGCTGATTCCATCCCTTTCCCTTTTATATGCATAGTAAATCGGATCCGCTGTTCTGCTGAGTTGGGTTGCCCAGGGATTCCTTGGCCTCCATCATTCAGAGAATATTCTGTGATTTCCTTTTCCTCGGTAAGGAAAGCCTTGATGTCGCCGACAAACCTCTTCATGGAAACTTCAGTTCCTTCAGCTTGTATGTTCAGTGTGAAGCTGACCTTCTTGTCTTCTTCCATGGGGGAAACCTCAGTCCCTCCACGTTCTTTTTTTAGGAATATATTGATCTCTTGTATTAAACTGTTGGTGGAAGGACTAATTCCTGCGCCTTTTATGTTCATCGAAATATTACGGAAATCCTTTTGGGCATGGAGAAGAAACCTGGTCTTTTTGAGGAATCTCTTAAGAGCTGATTCCATCCCTTTCCCTTTTATATGCAGAGTAAATCGGATCCACTGTTCTGCTGAGTTGGGTTGCCCAGAGATTCCTTGGCCTCCAACATTCAGAGAATATTCTGTAATTTCCTTTTCCTCGGTAAGGAAAGCCTTGATGTCGCCGACAAACCTCTTCATGGAAACTTCAGTTCCTTCAGCTTGTATGTTCAGTGTGAAGCTGACCTTCTTGTCTTCTTCGTTGGGGGAAACCTCGGTCCCTCCACATTCTTTTTTTAGGAAAATATTGCTCTCTTGTATTAAACTGTTGGTGGAAGGACTTATTCCTGCGCCTTTTATGTTCATCGAAATATTACGGAAATCCTTTTGGGCTAGAAGAAGAAACCTGTTCTTTTCGAGTAATCGCTTAAGAGCTGATTCCATGCCTTTCCCTTTTATAAGCAGAGTAAATCGGATCCGCTGTTCTGCTGAGTTGGGTTGCCCAGGGATTCCTTGGCCTCCGACATTCAGAGAATATTCTGTGATTTCCTTTTCCTCGGTAAGGAAAGCCTTGATGTCGCCGACAAACCTCTTCATGGAAACTTCAGTTCCTTCAGCTTGTATGTTCAGTGTGAAGCTGACCTTCTTGTCTTCTTCGTTGGGGGAAACCTCGGTCCCTCCACGTTCTTTTTTTAGGAAAATATTGATCTCTTGTATTAAACTGTTGGTGGAAGGACTTATTCCTGCGCCTTTTATGTTCATCGAAATATTACGGAACTCCTTTTGGGCTAGGAGAAGAAACCTGGTCTTTTCGAGTAATCGCTTAAGAGCTGATTCCATGCCTTTCCCTTTTATATGCAGAGTAAATCGGATCCGCTGTTCTGCTGAGTTGGGTTGCCCAGGGATTCCTTGGCCTCCGACATTCAGAGAATATTCTGTGATTTCCTTTTCCTCGGTAAGGAAAGCCTTGATGTCGCCGACAAACCTCTTCATGGAAACTTCAGTTCCTTCAGCTTGTATGTTCAGTGTGAAGCTGACCTTCTTGTCTTCTTCCATGGGGGAAACCTCAGTCCCTCCACGTTCTTTTTTTTTTGGAAAATATTGATCTCTTGTATTAAACTGTTGGTGGAAGGACTAATTCCTGCGCCTTTTATGTTCATCGAAATATTACGGAAATCCTTTTGGGCTAGGAGAAGAAACCTGGTCTTTTCGAGTAATCGCTTAAGAGCTGATTCCATGCCTTTCCCTTTTATATGCAGAGTAAATGGGATCCACTGTTCTGCTGAATTGGGTTGCCCAGGGATTCCTTGGCCTCCAACATTCAGAGAATATTCTGTGATTTCCTTTTCCTCGGTAAGGAAAGCCTTGATGTCGCCGACAAACCTCTTCATGGAAACTTCAGTTCCTTCAGCTTGTATGTTCAGTGTGAAGCTGACCTTCTTGTCTTCTTCGTTGGGGAAACCTCGGTCCCTCCACGTTCTTTTTTTAGGAAAATATTGATCTCTTGTATTAAACTGTTGGTGGAAGGACTAATTCCTGCGCCTTTTATGTTCATCAAAATATTACAGAAATCCTTTTGGGCCAGGAGTAGAAACCTGGTCTTTTTGAGTAATCGCTTAAGAGCTGATTCCATGCCTTTCCCTTTTATATGCAGAGTAAATCGGATCCGCTGTTCTGCTGAGTTGGGTTGCCCACGGATTCCTTGGCCTCCGACATTCAGAGAATATTCTGTGATTTCCTTTTCCTCGGAAAGGAAAGCCTTGATGTCGCCGACAAACCTCTTCATGGAAACTTCAGTTCCTTTAGCTTGTATGTTCAGTGTGAAGCTGACCTTCTTGTCTTCTTCGTTGGGGGAAACCTTGGTCCCTCCACGTTCTTTTTTTAGGAAAATATTGATCTCTTGTATTAAACTGTTGGTGGAAGGACTAATTCCTGCGCCTTTTATGTTCATTGAAATATTACGGAATGCCTTTTGGGCTAGGAGAAGAAACCTGGTCTTTTCGAGTAATCTCTTAAGAGCTGATTCCATGCCTTTCCCTTTTATATGTAGAGTAAATCGGATCCGCTGTACTGTTGAGTTAGGTTTCAGAGGGATTCCTTGGCCTCCGGCATTTAGGGAATATTCTGTGATTCCCGTTTCCTCAGTAAGGAAAGCTTTAATGTCTCTGACTAACCTCTTCATGGAAACTTCAGTTCCTTCAGCTTGTATGTTCAGTGTGAAGCTGACCTTCTTGTCTTCTTCTACGGAGGAAACCTTTTCTGGAGAATCAACTCTTATGCCACCATCTGGAAAGGGAAAATCGGATTACTTAGCAAAGGCCATTTCTTCAATTCTGACACATCTAATACCAGCCATCATGGCTGAACTTTCTCTTTCTTCTGGATTGCTATCATTTCTACTGAATGGATACTCTCTAATAATATCAGGAGTTTGGATACTCTTTTGGATACTCTCTAGTAATAACAGGACTTTGCATATTTTTAGTGCTTTTGAATTCCCGACTGCTATGTTTGAGTTTCACCATTCATACAAATCCTGTCAGTTTAATTAGTGTTCTTCTCTGCCTAGTGCAGATGGCAGAAAGTATCACCTGGTGGATTTAGAGCAGAGCGAAAGTCAATCCTTGTAATCTGAATTTCATGTTCACTCTCTAAGCTTCAATCTGTCGTTGGCATATGATGTGTCTCATTCTATACTTTAAGATTGGTATGTATTCTCTAGGCCTCTATTAGGGCTTTTCCACTGGGATGTGGGTGGTGCTGTGGTCTAAACAACTGAGCTTCTTAGGCTTGCCAATTGTGAGGTTGGCAGTTTGAATCCCCGCGATGGGGTGAGCTGCCTTTTCTTTGTCCTAGCTTCTGCCCATCTAGCTGTTCGAAAGCACACCATTGCAAGTAGATAAAGAGTTGTAGTCTTGGAGGTTTGCATCCCAACTCTTAGGGGAGTTAAATGTAGCGTGGCAAGTCCCCACCCCCATGTGAAATGAAGACACTGGACACAGTATTTAAGGTTAATGGGCATAAAAGGCCACAACTTTATTGATTACAGAATTGGAAGGTATTGGCCTTAGGCATTGGCTCCTATCAACTACCCGGCATGGCGACCGGGAAGGGTTGTCCACAAGCCGTGGGAGTCCTGTTGAAGTACGCCAACTAGGATCCCAACGGGTGTCACCGCTCTGGGGCGTGCCAGAGGCCCTTACCTCCCTAGGTTTTGGACAAGGCAACGCCCCCCGGAGTCCTCTACCGGACTACCCTTTTCTTTTTGGGGAAGGTGATGGCGTTTCCTTCCCCGCTTCATTTGCATAACAATAGACCCCTGCCAATGCCTAACCGCCAACACCAAATAAGTTGTGACATTTGCTACGAGGTAGGCGAAAAAACCAAAAGGCTCGAAGTGTGCGAACTTGGAAAAATTCCTACCAGGCCCCTTGCGGCGACCAACCGAAGTCCATAGCAAGGTCAAAGCTACCTAAAACCTAATGGGTGAGTGGGTTGGGAAAAAACCGCTCAGCTGGCAAGGGGCAAAGAGGGCTGTCCCCGGGCGTGCCTAGTCTTAAATAGGCTAGGCCCCGCCTCCCCGGTCCGCCGATTGGCGGGCCGGGTCGCCAACACGCCCGGGGATTCACAAACTTGACATGAGCCAACAGTGTGACGCGGTTGACCACAAACTTGACATGAGCCAACAGTGTGACGCGGCAGCTAAAAAAGCCAATGCAATTCTGGGCTGCATCAATAGGAGTATAGCATCTAGATCAAGGGAAGTAATAGTGCCATTGTATTCTGCTCTGGTCAGACCTCACCTGGAATACTGTGTCCAGTTCTGGGCACCACAATTCAAGAAGGACACTGACAAACTGGAACGTGTCCAGAGGAGGGCAACCAAAATGGTCAAAGGCCTGGAAACGATGCCTTATGAGGAACGGCTAAGGGAGCTGGGCATGTTTAGCCTGGAGAAGAGGAGGTTAAGGGGTGATATGATAGCCATGTTCAAATATATAAAAGGATGTCACATAGAGGAGGGAGAAAGGTTGTTTTCTGCTGCTCCAGACAAGCGGACACGGAGCAATGGATTCAAACTACAAGAAAGAAGCTTCCACCTAAACATTAGGAAGAACTTCCTGACAGTAAGAGCTGTTCGACAGTGGAATTTGCTGCCAAGGAGTGTGGTGGAGTCTCCTTCTTTGGAGGTCTTTAAGCAGAGGCTTGACAACCATATGTCAGGAGTGCTCTGATGGTGTTTCCTGCTTGGCAGGGGGTTGGACTCGATGGCCCTTGTGGTCTCTTCCAACTCTATGATTCTATGAGAACAGATTCCCTAGTCTCGCGGGGGCAATGGCCAGCCCCCGCGTCGGATGTGGGAGGGATTTCTGCCCGCAACGCCCTCTCCTCCCAGGTCGGAAATGGCTTTGTAGAACTGAGAGGTGAAACCATGGTGTGATAGTCTTTCCCAAATTGAGGCAAAATTATAGTCAGTTGTTATGGGTTGGTCTCTCCCACAAACGTGAGATGACTCTGGCTGTTATTTATTTCAGATTTATTGCTAAAACAACAAACTAGGACATAGCTCCTCTACTCATCCTCCTCCTCAAAAGATGGATTTTCCCAGGATGAGCTCCTCCCCCTTCCCCACCACAGAAGCTCCCACCTTCTCTTCCAGTATCTTTCGCCACTTTCAAGATCCTACGAGATTTGGGAGAGAATGCTTCCTGCATACCAATGTCTCTATCCTGGCTCTCACACAGCTGCCTGTCTCTCTGGCCCTGTTTTTCTCCTCCCCTTTGTTCAGAGCTCAGGTTACTGCAGCTCTCACCCTCCTCTCTGGCTTCCAGTGTTAACTGTCCTCTCCCTATGCCTGCTTCTCCTCCTCCTGTCAGCACCTGAGCTTTGCTGACATCAATGGAGCTAAACCATTGGGTTTAAGGTTTAACATGAGCCAATAGAAGATGTGAATTTCAACTAGTGTGTTTGATGTGATTCTTAATTAGGTATAATTTATTTTAGTTTTAAATTTTTGTGTCTTTTAAATTATTGTTGCAAATCTTTCTTAATTATAAGGACTAGCTAATTATGTAAATAAATAGCTAATTATGTAGAATCTCTCCTGCAGATTCCATTCTGAGTAAGGCATTAGGAGCTCAACATGGGACACCAAAAATGCTGCAAATGGGAAATTATTGTCAAAGGAAAAAGAAGGATGATTGAGGGTAATTATTTTTGCAAGTTCCTCGCAGGGACAGAGAGGCTTCACTCACAGTTCATCTTGGTACCTGACTCTCGCTCCAGCATGAAATGTGGGAGGCAGGGAGGTGCTGAGTGCATAAGCACTTCAGCTCCGAAAACCCACCTACGCTACCATTAAGAAGAAGAGGCTCTCTTGATGATTAGAGCTTCACCTCATCCCGAGGGACGAGGGTAGGGTGAGCAAGGATTACTCACCTCCGTCACTGGTGCTGTGCAATGCCAGGTCTATAGGCAACAAAACCACCACCATGCGAGATTTCTTTACCTCACAGGGGGTCAACCTGGCTTGTGTGACGGAGACCTGGGTGCGCAAAGGGAAAACAGTTTCCTTACGAGAGATGGTGCCCCCGAGTTTCTCCGCCCTCCACCAGTTGCGGACTGTGGGCCGGGGGGAGGGGTGGCATTATTAATCCGGGAAGATTGTCATTTCAGGGCTCTACCATCGCCATCAATCCCCGGCATGGAATGTGTTGGCCTAGTGTGGGTCTCCGAGGAGAGCTTGGCTGTCTGGCTGGTGTACCGGCCACCTAGCGCACCAGCAGCCACCCTGTCAGGCCATTGGAGGCGGTGGCCGGCTGGGCCTTGGAGTTCCCTAACCTATTGGTATTGGGGGACTTCAACATCCATGCTGATGCCACTCCCTCCTCACAGGCTCTGGACCTGGTGTCTTCCATGGTGACACTAGGGCTCTCCCAGTTTGTTTTGGGCCCCACACATCAAGCAGGCCACACGCTGGATTTGATCTTTGGCGTAGGTATAGATGTGATCATGTCTCCTTCGATGAAGGTGCCATGGTCTGATCACTACGCTATGAAAGCCAGGACTGACTTTCCACCCCCACCCTGCTTAAGTGGCAAGCTGATTTGGGCTCGCCTGCAAAGGCTGATGGACCCTGATAGATTCCGCCAAGCCTTGCGGGACCTTGCTCCCCCTGGCGACTCATTGACTGAGCTTGTTGAGGGCAGGAATATCCAGCTCCTGGCAGCCATCGATGAGATCGCACATAAGCGCCTTCTGCGACCCTGCAGAAACCAGGCTCCCTGGTTTACCGAGGAGCTCCAGAAAATGAAGCGGGACCTCAGACGGCTAGAGCGAGTATGGCGGGGTGTCCGTGAAGGAGCCTCAAGAACATCTTATAGGGCTTTTATGAAAACCTACGAGATGGCAGTGAAGGCTGCTAAGAAGTCTTACTTCTCGGCCTCCATTGTATCCGCTAGCTTTGGCCCGGCGCAATTATTTAGTATAATTAGGTCTTTAACGGGACAGCCGATAAAGGGACAGCCAAATTTAAATAATAATTTGACACACAACTGTGAGGCATTTGCGAGCTTCTTTTGCGGAGAAGGTCTTGTTGCTCCGCCATGACCTCCCTGCCAATTTGGAGACAATAAAGGAACTGTAGGCCCCTTGACTGTCCAGTATTGGACCACTTCAACCGGATATCCCCAGCCGACTCCTCCGAGCTGGAAAGCCCACCACCTGTCCTCTCGACCTGTGCCCGTCTTGGCTGATTAGAGCGTGTCCAGACGAGGTGTGGGCCCTCCTGGGGGATATCATCAATTGGTCCCTTGGCACGGGGACATTCCCGGGGAACTGAAGGAGGCAGTGGTGCACTCTTAAAGAAAACATCATTAGATCCTTTAGATCTATCCAATTACCGCCCGGTTTTGAATCTTCCGTTCCTGGGTAAGGTGATTGAGAGAGCGGTTGCTGAACAGCTTGGTGGGTTTCTGGATGAAACATCGGCTCTGGATCCATTCCAGTCCAGCTTCTGCACTGGTCATGGGACCGAGACGGCTCTGGTTGCCCTAACAGATGATCTTCATAGACAGCTGGATCGAGGCGGGTCGGGGCTGCTGATTCTTCTAGATCTGTCAGCAGCTTTCGACATGGTCGATCACGAACTCCTGGACCACCGTCTTGCTGACGTGGGGATCCAGGGCACAGTCCTTCAATGGCTGCACTCGTTTCTCTCTGGTCGGGGACAGAGGGTGGCGCTTGGGGGGGTAATTGTCATCACGCCACTCCTTGGTGTGTGGAATACCTCAGGGTGCGATACTCTCCCTGATGCTTTTCAACATCTTTATGCGCCCCCTCGCCCAGCTTGTCCAGAATTTTGGGCTGGGTTGCCATCAATATGCTGATGACACCCAACTCTATCTGTTGATGGATGGCCATCCTGACTCGGCCCCAGACACACTGACCAGATGTTTGGAAGCTGTGGCTGGATGGATATGTGGGAGCCAGTTGAAGAAAATCCTTCAAAGACAGAGGTCCTGTGGCTGGAACGGGACGATATGGGATTGGGGGGGCAACTCCCATCTCTTGCGGGGGCGCAATTAGTGCCAGACCGTTCGTTAGGAGTTTGGGTGTAATCTTCGACACCTCCCTTCCCTTGGAGGCACAGATTGCAGCTATAACAAAGGCGGTATTTTTCCATCTCCTCCAAGCTAAGCAGTTGGCTCCTTACCTCTCTCGCCCTGACCTAGCCACTGTGATCCACGTGACGGTCACCTCCAGACTGGATTATTGTAACTCGCACTACCTGGGGCTGCCCTTGAGACTGACCCAGAAACTCCAGCGGGTGCAGAATGCTGCAGCGAGACTCCTTACGGGGTCCTCGCTGCGAGATCACATTCACCCGGTGCTATACCAGCTGCACTGGCTCCCAGTGGAGCACAGGATCAGGTTTAAGGTGCTGGTTTTAACCTTTAAAGCCCTATACGGCCTAGGACCCTTGTACCTACGGGACCGCCTCTCCTGGTATGTCCCACAGAGAAACTTACGGTCTTCAAATAAAAACATCTTGAAGGTCCCAGGCCACAGAGAGGTTAGGCTGGCCTCAACTAGAGCCAGGGGTTTTTCGGCTGTGGCTCTGATCTGGTGGAACACTCTGTCACAAGAGACCAGGGCCCTGCGGGACTTGACATCCTTCTGCAGGGCCTGCAAGACAGAGCTGTTCCACCAGGCCTTTGGCCTGACTCCCTCCTTTGGCAATCTTCGCGGATCTCTGGCCCAATGGTTGCCAGTGGTTTAATTCGAATTAATTTTATAAGGAATGATTTTAGAGTGCTGTGTTGTGTTGTACTATTGTACTGTTTTATTGTTGTTAGCCGCCCTGAGCCCGGCTTCGGCTGGGGAGGGCGGGATATAAATAAAATTTATTATTATTATTATTATTATTATTATTATTATTATTATTATTATTATTATAGCTTAATTTGGACTAAAGTACAGGTGCATGCTAGAAGAGATGAGATCACAAACTACGGAACAGAACCAACTGCAAGGACTTTAAGGTTTGAACTTGAGAGAAGACTTCATTCAGTGCAAAAGACGGTGTAGGGTGAGGGGACCCTACAGTTTCTTTATATAAAGTTCTCTACATTCTCTACATTTATGATTCGGCAATCCTCCTTTCATTGTTAATTCAAATTATACAAGTGAGGAGGGAATAAATTGGATTATAGATATGGAATATAACATTCAACGGAACTGTGTGTGTAAAAAAAAAAAAAAAGGTAAAGGGAGGGAAGCTCTATTTTGCAAAAGGTTTACGATGGAAAATTAGAGCTGACTCTTCCCCATCCTTTATTATTTACAGAGTGAACTGAATAACCCTAAAAAGACTTGTAATTTAATTTAGTTGGAAGTATACTGTAATTGCTCATTTGTCTTCAGTTGGATGGAAGGATGAAAGGAGTCTGTGAACTTGCCCAAAAAACTGATAAGGTTCATTATTGAGTCATCTGCAGTTCAACAGACCATTCCTCTTCCCAGGCAGAAAGGAAAAAAAAGTGAAAATAGGTTATTTATTGGGACAGAGTGACTTTTGCAGCTATTGTTAATAATAACAGCGCTGCCTTCAGATGTCTTTTAAAAGTTGGATATTTGTTTATTTCTTTGACATCTGATGGGAGGGTGTTCCACAGGGCGGGTGCCACTACCAAGAAGGCCCTCTGCCTGCTTCCCTGTAGCTTTGCTTCTCACAGTGAGGGAACCGCCAGAAGGCCCTCAGAGCTGGACCTCAGTGTCCGAGTTAAATGATGGGGGTGGAGAAGTTCCTTTAGGTATACCGGGCAGAGGCCATTTAGGGCTTTAAAGGTCAGCACCAACACTTTGAATTGTGCTTGGAAATGTACTGGGAGCCAATGTAGGTCTTTCAACACTGGTGTTATGTGGTATCGGCGGCTGCTCCCAGTCACCAGTCTAGCTGCCGCATTCTGGATCACTTGTAGTTTCCAGGTCACCTTCAAAGGTAGCCCCACATAGAGTGCATTGCAGCAGTCCAAGCAAGAGATAACTAGAGCATGCACCACTCTGGCAAGACAGTCTGCAGCCAGGTAGGGTTTCAGCCTTCGTACCAGGTGGAGCTAGTAGACGGTTGCTCTGGACACAGCATTGACCTGCGCCTCCATGGACAGTTGTGAGTCCAAAATTACTCCCAGGCTGTGCACCTGGTCCTTCAGGGGCTCAGTTACCCCATTCAGGACCAGGGAGTCCCCCACCCCCATCCACCCCCTGTCCCTCAAAAACAGTACTTCTGTCTTGTCAGGATTCAACCTCAATCCGTTAACCACCATCCATCCTCCAACCGCCTCCAGGCACTCACACAGGACCTTCACTACCTTCACTGATTCCGATTTGAAAGAGAGGTAGAGCTGTGTATCATCTGCATATTGATGGACACCCAGCCCAAACCCCCTGATGATCTCTCCTAGCAGCTTCGTATAGATGTTAAAAAGCACGGGGGAGAGGGCGAATCCTGAGGCACCCCACAAGTGAGAGCCCAGGGGTCTGAGCACTCATCTCCCAACATCACTTTCTGGACACAGCCCAGGAGAAAGGAGCGGGACCACTGTATAACAGTGCCCCCATCTCCCAGCCCCTCTAGACAGTCCAGAAGGATGTTATGGTTGATGGTATTGAAGACTGCTGAGAGATCCAGCAGAACTAGGAAACAGCTTTCCCCTTTGTCCCTAGCCCACCAGAGATTATCAACCAGCAGAACTAGGAAATGGCTTTCACCTTTGTCCCTAACCCACCAGAGATGATCGATCAGTGCGACCAAGGCAGTTTCAGTCATGTAATGAGGCCTGAATCCCGACTGGAAGGGATCCAAATGGTCCGTTTCTTCCAGGCGTGCCTTGAGTTGTTGATCAACCACATGCTCAATCACCTTTCCCGAGAATGGAAGATTTGCATGAAATTTCAGATATAGCTATATAATCCCTAGTTTAGTAAGATAAGACCTTTGGAGCAGGCATTTTCAAAATGTTTTTTATGAACTGCCCTAATATACACCCCACTTGACTTTCCTGCCAATACTGAAAGCCAAACAAACAAATTAAAAACACCACTTCAAAAATAGGACTCCCAGCAGTAGGGAGTAGGGGAAAAAGAGGAGGGGCTTCCTAGGGTTCCCCCCAAAAAAACCCTACTCATCCCCCAAACATGCAAGTAGCAAAGTCCATGCCACGAAGGGAGGGAAGGAATCACAAAGAGAAGAGTAAAGTGTTTGGGGCGGAGCCATCTTATAAAGCCTGGCTTCTTCCCCATCCTGATTGGCCTGTCATCTCACTGACCCTTCCCCAACTCCTCCGCAGGGCTAAACCATTTTGAGTCTTCTTCCCAGGGGAGTTGAGATGTGGCAAATCCACTTGCGCTCAAGGGTGGGAGTGGCACTCCCAGAACGGCTTAACAGTCAGTTCCTCTTTCCAAGAAACTCTGGTAATGGTAGCTTGGGGGGGTAGGTGTGTAGGTGGCCCACAATTGAAATCCTCCCCCCCCAATTAATTTTTATTGATTCTCAAAAAAATAAAAAATACAAATTAATGCCCAGTTAATTCGAATTTAACATAAAATCCTGTAGCTGTTTAGTTGTTTAGTCGTGCCCGACTGTTCATGACCCCATGGACCAGAGCACACCAGGCACTCCTGTCTTCCACTGCCTCCCACAGTTTGGGCAAACTCATGCTGGTAGCTTCGAGAACACTGTCCCACCATCTCGTCATCTGCTGTCCCCTTCTCCTTGTGCCCTCCATCTTTCCCAACATCAGGGTCTTTTCCAGGGAGTCTTCTCTTCTCATGAGGTGGCCAAAGTATTGGAGCCTCAGCTTCACGTTCTGTACTTCCAGTGAGCACTCAAAGCTGATTTCCTTCAGAATGGAGAGGTTTGATCTTCTTGCAGTCCATGGGACTCTCAAGAGTCTCCTCCAGCACCATAATTCAAAATCATCAATTCTTCAGCGAACAGCCTTCTTTATGGTCCAGCTCTCACTTCCATACATCACTACTGGGAAAACCATATCTTTAACTATACAGGCCTTTGTTGGCAAGGTGATGTCTCTGCTTTTTAATATGCTGTCTAGGTTTGCCATTGCTTTTCTCCCAAGAAGCAGGAGTCTTTTAATTTTGTGACTGCTGTCAGCATCTGCAGTGAATAAAATCCTATGCAGGTGTCTTCAACAGTAAGCCCCACCTTGTTCTCTTATAAAGGGATGGGAATCTGACATTGCTCTAAACTCTGGCAGAGGACTAGGGCTGCAGAGGGAGCGGACCACCCCCGGAAGCACTATTCAGGTAGGGTGACATCGCGGTGGCCTCGCCGGACACACACCATGCACACGTACGCACCACACACCTGCAGGCGACGCACCACACCCCCAGAACACACTCCATGCCCCCCAGGGTGCATGCCATTCCCCCGCCTGCTCTCCGCCCCCAGTAGCGGAGCATGCAGCTTTGCCACTGGCTCTACAAAAGAAAAGAAGAAAGGTGCTCAGTTCCCTCACCTCCCCCAACCCTGGCAAGCAGGGAGTATTTTAATAGGCAACTATCAATCCGCCCTAAATAAAAACAAGGAGTAGCTGAACTATAAACCTCATGTTTATATTTTAATGCAGACCTCCAGTTCAGAAACAAGTCTTAGAAAATTCATCAGCTTTTTTGAGGTATTATTTGCTCCTCTCAGATTTCCTCAAATGTCCAACCTGTTTGGGAAACTCAGCATTTGTTTGGAGGCTTTGCTTTAAAAAGGTAAAAAATAAAAATAAAATAAACAATAGCCGTTGTAGGAGATTCAAGAGGAATTGAATGAGAAAGTGTCCAGTTATTTGATTCTGGTATATTATGTTTCTTGAACAGGTTTCGTGTACAGTTATGTAAGGCCTACACACATCGATTACCAAGAATGTTTAAAAAGGGGTGGCCGATGCTTCGGAAGAACTAGCTGTGAAGAACAGTTTGTTTTCTATGGACACTGTCAGAATGGAAGCAGAGGCATATGCTGTAAAAGGTAAAACCATAATATTGCAGGTTACGTGCCAGAGTGGAGAGTATTATGGAGGTGAAATCAATTTTTTTTTGTTGTTTAGTCATTTAGGCATGTCTGACTCTTCGTGACCCCATGGACCAGAGCACGCCAGGCACTCCAATCTTCCACTGACTCCCACAGTTTGGTCAAACTCATGCTGGTAGCTTCGAGAACACTGTCCCACCATCTCGTCCTCTATCGTCCCCTTCTCCTTGTGCCCTCCATCTTTCCTAACATCAGGGTCTTTTCCAGGGAGTCTTCTCTTCTCATGAGGTGGCTAAAGTATTGGAGTCTCAGCTTCAGGATCTGTCCTTCCAATGAGCACTCAGGGCTGATTTCATTCAGAATGGAGAGGTTTGATCTTCTTGCAGTCCATGGGACTCTCAAGAGTCTCTTCCAGCACCATAATTCAAAAGCATCAATTGGAAGATTTTAGACTGGGCGATAGCATGTCTGGAGGATGCGGAACAGCATGACCAAGGCAGTTTCAGTCCCATGATGAGGCCTGAATCCTGATTGGAAGGGATTCAAATGGTATGCATCCTCCAGGCATGGTTGAACCAGGCGTGGTTCAGCAACCACCTGCTCAATCACCTTGCCAAGAATGGAATATTTGAGACTGGGCGATAGTAGGCGGTTTAATTTAAGAAGCAGTTTAATGACCGCCTCTTTCAGCGGGTCTGGGAAGGCTCCCTCACAGAGGGAAGCAATCACCACCCTGCAGAACCCATCTCCCAGCCCTTCCTTTCTCACTTTTATTAGCCAGAATGGGCAAGGTTCAAGGAAACAGGTGGTTGATTTCACTTGTCCAAGCAGCCTGTCCACATCCTCGGAGGAAAAAGATTGGAATGGATTCCATGCAATTCAACCAGACAGGACTAGCACTGTCCCGCCCCAGTCCATAAGACTTTGCACTTCATATGGCAGCAAAAGTCAAATATTTATCAATATCAGACAATCCTTTATATTGGAAATCCTTATCTCATGTTCAAAACACATTTACACACACCCTCATAAATCTGGAAAATGCAGCATAGCAAAGAGATGGTGTGAACAGGATTGGATGATGGGGCAGAGTCTATGACAGCATAGATCAAGGGAAACAAGAATGAAGGAGGGAAGACTTGAGAGTAGGTGCAGAAGGAGAGAAAGAGAGAGGTTTAGAAAGAGAGAGGAGATGAAGCAACAAAGATCAGCCATATGGCTTTATTAGCCTTGAAGAAAAAGTCTTTAGCAGAAGTGGAGGAGAAAGCCATGCTAGTTAACGAACCCCAATTTTCACATTATGTCTGAATATTCTGATTTTGATCTATGCCTTACCTGGAGAAGCTAAGAGCATCCCTGAAAGGGCAATGATGTAAAAGATGCTGATCTGCATTGCTGAAGTTTGACTGGGAATGCCAAGTTGGAAACCAAAGAAGGGAGACCAAGAGTGCTCTCGATTTCCTATGTCATCCAAAAGACTGCATGCTCACGTATTTATAGGTCTGCAAACGGCACTTACACGTCAGCCCTAGGATTTGGTATCCTAAAAGCACTGATGTGTTAGCAGGAAGTCCAGTACTCCTCATGAAGTCTTGGAGCACCAAAAAGACGTAAAATACAGCTCAATAATTTTAGTGTTTTCATTAAATTGTATTTTTCTTCCTGTTTCCTGCTGCTATAGTTCATGGCTAAAAGTAGTAAAATGAACTGAACAGTATGTACAAATTAGTATGGTGAGCACTTTGATTCTCTTTGTCTTAAAACAAGGTTTCCTTGTTGCTGCTGTTTTAAAGAATAAGGCCACATTCAGTATTCGGGGGGGGGGACTGGGCAAAATATCTTGATTAGTTTGCTGTGCACTTTTGGTTGATGAGGCAGTCCTCAGGTTTTCTGGCACCACTGCTCCCATGACTGGCAAGAAGATGTGACCAAAAGGAGAAGAAGAAGTGTTTGGATTTGATATCCTGCTTTATCATTATCTGAAGTAGTCTCAAAGCGGCCAACATTCTGCTTTCCCTTCCTCCCCCACAACAAACACTCTGTGAGGTGAATGGGGCTGAGAGAATTGAGAGAAGTGTGCCTGGCCCAAGGTCACCCAGCAGCTGCATGTGGAGGAGCGAACCCGACTCACCAGATTACAAGTCTTCCGCTGTTAACCACTATACCACATTGGCTCTCAAATGGAGACCCTTGTTGGATCAGACCAAAGGTTTATCCAAGATCCTGTTCTGACAGTGGCCAACCAGATGCACATGGAAAGCCCACCAACAAGACATAACCACAGTAGTGTGCCACACCCACAAGTGGTATTCAGAGGCTCTAATTATCCTCTCTGGGTGTTGGACCCCTGTTGCTGCTCTAGAAAATGGAGATGGAGCTGATACTGTATATTCAATGACAAGGCAACCTGGTATTGGTTTACCTTCTTCCTTCCTCATTTGGTTTATTGTTAAAAGCAACAATGACTGCCAATGTAAGCATCTGCAAAGTAGTAGAAGACTACAATGCACGACAAATATTACAAGCTAAGTCCAAAGAATGAATACAAGCCGTGGCAACAAGGAAAGCAGCAATGCTCTCTTCAGATAATAGTGGAGGAAATCTCCAAAGTTGCACCTCATTTTGTGCTTCTTCCTAGCAATTGAAGAATATGCATGGACTGCAGCCATGGACCCCTTCTTGCCTCAGTAATTTTTCCAAGATTTTTCTTCCTCTCAGGAAAGAATGATTCCTGTACATCATACTATCATAGAATCATAGAGTTGGAAGAGACCACAAGGGCCATCGAGTCTAACCCCCTGCCAAGCAGGAAACACCATCAGAGCACTCCTGACATATGGTTGTCAAGCCTCTGCTTAAAGACCTCCAAAGAAGGAGACTCCACCACACTCCTTGGCAGCAAATTCCACTGTCGAACAGCTCTTACTGTCAGGAAGTTCTTCCTAATGTTTAGGTGGAAGCTTCTTTCTTGTAGTTTGGATCCATTGCTCCGTGTCCGCTTCTCTGGAGCAGCAGAAAACAACCTTTCTCCCTCCTCTATATGACCTCCTTTTATATATTTGAACATGGCTATCATATCACCCCTTAACCTCCTCTTCTCCAGGCTAAACATGCCCAGCTCCCTTAGCCGTTCCTCATAAGGCATCGTTTCCAGGCCTTTGACCATTTTGGTTGCCCTCCTCTGGACACGTTCCAGTTTGTCAGTGTCCTTCTTGAACTGTGGTGCCCAGAACTGGACACAGTACTCCAAGTGAGGTATGACCAGAGCAGAATACAATGGCACTATTACTTCCCTTGATCTAGATGCTATACTCCTATTGATGCAGCCCAGAATTGCATTGGCTTTTTTAGCTGCCGCGTCACACTGTTGGCTCATGTCAAGTTTGTGGTCAACCAAGACTCCTAGATCCTTTTCACATGTACTGCTCTCAAGCCAGGTGTCCCCCATCTTGTATTTGTGCCTCTCATTTTTTTTGCCCAAGTGCAATACTTTACATTTCTCCCTGTTAAAATTCATCTTGTTTGTTTTTGCCCAGTTCTCTAATCTGTCAAGGTCGCTTGAAGTGTGATCCTGTCCTCTGGGGTGTTAACCAGCCCTCCCAGTTTGGTGTCATCTGCAAATTTGATCAGGATGCCCTTGAGTCCATCATCCAAGTCGTTGATAAAGATGTTGAATAAGACCGGGCCCAAGACAGAACCCTGTGGCACCCCACTAGTCACTCTTCTCCAGGATGAAGAGGAACCATTGATGAGCACCCTTTGGGTTCGGTCAGTCAGCCAGTTACAAATCCACTGAGAGGTAGCATAGTCAAGACCGCATTTTACAAGCTTCTTTACAAGAATATCATGGGGCACCTTGTCAAATGCCTTGCTGAAATCAAGGTAGGCTACATCCACTGCGTTCCCTTCATCTACCAGGCTTGTAATTCTGTCAAAAAACGAGATCAGGTTAGTCTGACATGACTTATTTTTCAGAAATCCATGCTGACTATTGGTGATCACAGCATTCCTTTCTAGGTGCTCACAGACTGTTTGCTTAATGATCTGCTCCAGAATTTTCCCTGGTATTGATGTCAAACTGACTGGGCGGTAATTATTTGGGTCCTCTCTTTTCCCCTTTTTGAAAATAGGGACAACATTTGCCCTCCTCCAGTCTGCCTGTTCTCCAGGAATTCTCAAAGATGACTGCCAGTGCTTCTGAGATCATATCTGCCAGTTCTTTTAATATTCTTGGATGCAGTTCATCTGGCCCTGGAGACTTGAATACATCTAAACTAGCCAAGTATTCTTGTACTATCTCCTTAGTTATTCTGGGCTGTGTTTCCTTTGCTGAATCATTTGCTCCAAATTCTTCAGGTCGGGCATCATGATTTGAAGGATGAAGCAAACCCCAGGCAGTATGAGATTGGACTGCTACGATTGATCTACACCAACCCCTTCGACTCACCATCTCTCAGTGCCCTACAGACGCTGCCTCACACTTCTCCTCACCGCATCGGCTCAGCGCCCACCAGATGACTGCCCTGCTGGTGCCACCCCTGGAAGCTGGCATCTCTACGCATGGCACGAGAAAAATCCAGCGTGGACTAAAAGAGGACATTTTCTTTTCTTTCCCTTTGAATATGTAGCTTTGTATATAGCTTTGTGGGAGGTACCCTCAGTATTAGAAGAAGAAGGTATTAGGAAATATATAGATCCCTGTGCACAAATGATGCAGGTAGGGCTGTGGGGGGACATGGTTTTAGCCGGGATGGTAGTCTTCTGATTTCTGGTCATCGCTGTGCCCACACCACTTAAGGTAACTGCAATGGTTCTAGGGGTTGCTTGTGCGTAAGCCGGTGCCAACACCTAGCTGGGTTGCCTGAGTGAACCTTTCCTGTCCGGACAGCCACTCACCCGTGGCTGTCTCAATCGCTGGCAGAATCCGTCAGTGGGCGTTGCTTAAACTTCTTCCAACATAGAAGTTCTTTCACACCCAGTCTCCTCCTACTCTCCCTGCGCGGAAGCCTTCTGCGCAAGGAGGGCGTAGGCAGCGGAGGACCCTTCCTCCCCCCACTGGTCCCCAGCAAGGAGTCATGTGACTCCCTCTCAGATTCCCCCATCTGCCCCCCTTCTCCACTGGAGCTGAGCTGATTCCCTTTCCCAGAAGATGGGCTGCCTCTCCCAATCCCGGGACGCTCTCTGGGATCCCTCTGAAGCTCACTCTCTCCCTCCGGCACTGATGGCAGTTCCCTGACATCCACCTCCTCCCCAGGACCCCTCCCACCCCGGCACGATTTTCCGACACAACCTCCTCTCTCTCCTCGGTCGACGATGTGGGGAATCCCCTAAAGGAGCCATCATCCTCTTCTGAGGATTCAAAACCAGCCTCCCATCCGCTCGGATCTCTATCCGCTGGTTGACCTTCCCAGTCTGATTCTTCTCCCTCGGACACCTCCTCTCCCTCCTCTTCAGAGGCAGGAAAACCCACAAAGTCCCCTTCGTCGTCTGTGAGTCCAAATTCTTCCTCCCCAAATCTAGCTAATGGTTTGGGCTTATCCGGGAACAAACTGTGGAATTCTTCCACCAGATACTCGTCAGTGATGGATTCAGCAGGGACCCACGTGTTTTCCGACCTGGGTTCCCCCTCCCAGGCTACCAAGTACTCTACCTGGCGACCTCGCTACCTTGAATCGAGTATTTCCGTGGCTTCATTACAGTGTTCCCTCTCCTCGACTCGCGGGTGGGTGGTAACCCCTCCCTCCCATCCTGGGAATTCCCGCCCCTCCCTGTACGGTGAAAGTAGGGACCTGTGGAACACCGGATGTATCTTCATGCTGTCAGGCAACTTGAGTTTAAATGCCACTGGGTTCACCTGCTGCATGACCTCAAAAGGCCCTAGCCGCCTAGGCTGCAACTTCTTGCAGCCTCCCTTTAGGGGCAACCCTTGGGATGATAACCACACCCGGTCTCCCACCCGTATGGCCTCCCCCTCCCGACGGTGCCTGTCCGCCTGCCTCTTGTAAACTTCCTTGGCCCGCTCTAAGTTCAGCCTGAGTTGCTGGTGTAAGGCCTCCATTTCCTCCACAAATTGCTCAGCCGCCGGTACGCTCCATCCTTCCTCCCCCCGCCCCGGGAATGCCCTGGGGTGACACCCATAATTGGCCATGAAAGCCAATTATGGACACGTGTTCAGCGTTATTGTACGCAAATTCAGCCAAAGCTAATTTCTCTACCCAATTGTTCTGTCTCTCGCTGACATAGCAGCGCAGGTATTGCTGGAGTATGCCGTTCACTCTTTCGGCTTGTCTGTTGGTTTCCGGGTGCCTCGCCGTCGAGAAGCTCACCTCGACCTGTAGAAAGCTCATGAGTTTCCGCCAGAACTGGGATGTAAATTGTTTCCCGCGATCCGAGATTACCCTCAAGGGAGCCCCAAACAGTTTGGCTGTCTCCTCTGCCGTTGGTGCAAGTGAGCACGCTACAAAATGGCACATTTTGGTCAGTAGATCGACTACTACCATGACCGCTGTCTTTCCCCTTGACTTGGGCAGATCTGTCATGAAATCAATGGACACCACCTCCCAGGGCCTTTCCAGTGTGGGTAAGGGTTCCAGTAACCCCGCAGGGGCCGCCCTTTCCCCCTTAGCCCTCTGGCATCGGTTGCACCCTCGTACATATTCTCTTACGTCTTCCCTCACCTTTGGCCACCAGAACTGCCTGGTGACAAGTAGCATGGTCTCGTGCTGCCCAAAGTGCCCAGCTGTTGGGTTGTCGTGGAGTTGTTGGGTTGTCGTTGGAGTTGTGCGGTCGGACGCGTCTGTCTCTAGTCTCATGGGCTTCTCCGGATCCACGTGCAGGAGCTGCTCTTCTGAGGCAAACGCCCTCTTCAGTTTTTCAAAGGATTGCTGTGCTCCCTCTGTCCACGCAAACTTCTTTTTGCTAAGACAATCCGTAATGGGTGCTGTCAAGTGAGCGAGGTTCTTTATGAACCTCCTATAGAAGTTGCTGAAGCCTAGGAACCTTTACACATCCTTTCTGTTTTGGGGGGCTTTCCATTCCAGCACTGCCTTCACCTTGCCCAGATCCATGGCTAGTCCCTTGTCCGACAGCCTGAACCCCAGGAACTCGACCTCCCTGGCGTGGAATTGGCATTTTTTCCAGCTTGACCCACAACTGATGCTTCTTCAATCTCTGTAGCACCTCCCTGACGTCTCTGACGTGTTGCCTTTCATCGTCTGAATAGATTAAGACGTCATCCAAAAAGGCTACACAATTCTTGTACAGCAGGGGCCCCAACACATGGTGCATGAAGGCTTGAAAGCAGGCCGAGCCCGATTGTAATCCAAAAGGCATGACTAAGTACTCAAAAGCCCCCAGGGGGGTGAACATGGTTGTTTTCCAATCATCCCCCTCCTTTATCCTAATCAGATTGTATGCTCTCCTGAGGTCTAGCTTCGTAAAAATCTTCCCCTGCCACATACGTGTCAAAATATCATCAATCCTGGGCATTGGGAAAGTCACGGGTTCTGATACCAGGTTCAGGGCCCGGTAATCCACAACTAATCTGGGCTGATTAGTGTCCTTTTTGTCCACAAAGAACACTGGACTGCGATATTGAGCAGGGAGTGGTACGCAGACAGTTAATGGCTTGTAAACAGGGGAGCCGATCTGTCCGTGAGTACTGGACTGAGTTTACCATGTTGATCCATAAATTGGGGTGGGATCTATCAGCGGAACCCATACAAATGCTTTTTGAAGAAGGGCTTTCTTCGGCTGTGAAAGACGAACTTTCCTGGGCACCCAGGGCGGAGTCTATGGACCAGCTGACCAAATCCGCGCTGACCATAGGAGCACGCCAGGAGGCGAGAGCCTTGGAGAGGCGGGAAGGGAAGGGGGAACGTTGGAGGGAGTTTCGCATTCCAGAGATTCCAGAGCCACCTTTCCCGCCAGGAGAGCCAATGGAAATTGGAACAGCGCGCGCGCGCGCGCAGTTTCAAAGCCCAGTGAAGGGGGGAAGAAGGAGGGGAAAGGCGCCAGGAAATGTTATCTCTGCCAACAGCCAGGTCACTTTGCCAGAGTCTGCCCCCAAAGAAAGGAATGGCAAGGGATGGTGGGAGCTGTTGGGGGGAAGGAGGAAGAAGTCCAGGAGCAAGTAAAAGCCAACGCCTGGCTGCCACCGTCGGGGCACAGCAGCCAGGCCAAAGAGCAGTGAAAATGCCCACGCCGGAACCTCCTAAACCCGCCCTAGTGATAGAGGTGTTGCTAGAGCTGCCAAACGGACACCCACTAAAGATAAAGGCGCTATTGGACTCAGGCAGCTCCTGTAATTTCATGAGCAAGGAGTTTGCAGCTGAACACCAGATACAGACTATCCCTTTAAGCAACCCTTTGCAGGTGACCACGATCGATGGGAGGGAGCTGTTGGGAGGAGAAGTCAGCCAACAGACCGTCCCAATGATAATGAGGGTGGCAAGACACACCGAGATAATAGCGTTTAATGTGGCCACCTTGGGAGGAGCTCCCATCATTTTGGGGATGAGCTGGCTAGCGTTATATGATCCGCTAGTGGACTGGCATCAGAGAGTGGTCTCCTTTGGGTCAGCACATTGTCTAGAACACTGCAAAGAGGGGAAAGCTTCAGAAGGGGCCAGAGCCACTCTAGCAGGGACGGAAGTAACGGACAAAGGGAAGGTGCCCCAACAATACGCCGACCTGGGCAACGTCTTCAGCGAAAGGGAAGCAGACAAACTACCTCCGCATAGACCCTTTGACTGTCAAATCAATTTACTCCCTGGGGCCCAGCTCCCAGTAGGCAAGCTGTACGCCATGTCAGACAGGGAGATGCAGGAGTTAAGGGAGTTCATTGACAAAAATCTGAAGAGAGGTTTCATCAGAGAGTCCAGAGTGGTGGGTGGCAGCCCAGTGTTTTTTGTGGATAAAAAAAACACACGGACAAACCGAGGCTTGTAGTGGACTTCTGGGCCTTAAATGCAGTGTCAGAACCAGTGGCTTTCCCTATGCCCAGAATTGATGACATTTTGACAAGGGTCCGGAAGGGAAAGATTTTTACTAAACTGGACCTGAGGGGGGTGTACAACCTGATACGAATGAGGAAGGGGGATGAATGGAAAACCACCATGTTCACCCCTTTGGGGGCATTTGAATACCTCGTTATGCCCTTCGGTCTACAAGCAGGCTCAGCGTGTTTTCAATCGTTTATGAACCACGTCCTGGGACCTTTGCTTTACAAGAATTGCGTGGCCTTCTTAGATGACTTGTTGGTATATTCAGAGAATGAGGAGCAGCATGTGAGAGACGTCAGGGAAGTGTCGGGCAAACTGCAAGCTAACCAGCTGTGGGTGAAACTGGAGAAGTGTCAGTTTCATACCAAGGAGGTGGAATTCCTGGGGTACAGCTTGTCAGACAAGGGATTGGCCATGGATCCAGGCAAGGTCCAGGCGGTGCTGGAATGGAAGACACCGAGAACTAAGAAGGATGTGCAGAGATTCCTAGGGTTTGGAAACTTCTATCGGAAGTTCATCAGAAACTTTGCCCACTTGACGGCTCCCATTACTGACTGTCTCAGAAAGTAAGAGGAAATTCGTTTGGACGGTGGAAGCGGAACGGGCATTTGAGGAACTGAAAAGGGCGTTCGCTTCTGAAGAACAGCTCCTGCATGTGGATTTACAAAAACCGACGAGAGTAGAAACGGACGCGTCAGACCGGGCGGTGGGGGCGGTGCTTCTGCAGCCTGGGGAGGAGGAGTCGGAGTGGAGACCATGTGCTTTCTTTTCACGAAAGCTGAACAAATCCGAGAGGAACTACACGGTGTATGACCGAGAACTACTCGCCATTCACGAAGCGTTCCGAAGATGGAGGCACCTATTAATTGGCGCACAACATAAGGTGCAAGTGTGCACTGACCATAAGAACCTAGAGTATTGGAGAACGGCACGAGTACTCAACCAACGGCAAGTGAGATGGGCCCAGGAGTTCTCCAAATTCCAATTTGAAATTTGTTACGTGCCAGGCCCAGAAAACGTTAGGGCGGATGCTCTCTCACATAAACCTGAATATGTGGAGGGGGAGGGAGCACCCGAAGAGAGACATGTCATCCCAGAGGACCGCTGGGTGTGTGGGGCAGCATTGGTGGGGCAAAGAGAACTGGTAGAGGGAACGGAGAATGATGAATACGCCCAGGATAAGCTCAGAGGTCTTAGGAGGGAGGGAGAGAAACCCGGAGGTTTTGAGGAAAGAAACGGGGCATTGTATTACAAAGGGGCACTGTATATACCCGAAGGAGAATTGAGGGGGAGAGTACTCAAGCAGTTGCACGACAGCCCCACAGCGGGGCATTTTGGGCAACACAAAACCATGTGGTTGGTCACCAGGGAATTTTGGTGGCCCAAGGTGAGGGAAGATGTATGGGAGTATGTAAGAGGGTGTGACCAATGCCAGCGAGCCAAAGGGGAGAGGCGGGCGCCGGCGGGGTTATTAGAACCGTTACCCACACCAGAACGACCATGGGAGGCAGTGTCGATAGATTTTATGACTGATCTGCCGAAGTCCAAGGGGAAAACAGCCATCATGGTCGTAGTAGACCTATTAACAAAGATGTGCCACTTTGTAGCCTGCTCGCATGCAGTCACGGCGGAAGAGACAGCTAAATTGTTTGTAGAGCACATTTTTAGGTTGCATGGCGCCCCCTTGAGGGTGGTCTCAGACAGAGGGAAACAATTTACATCCAGGTTCTGGAGGAAGCTCATGAGCTTGCTGCACGTAGAGGTCAATTTTTCGACTGCCCGGCACCCTGAAACCAACGGGCAGGCGGAAAGAGCAAACGGTATCCTCCAGCAATACCTGAGGTGTTATGTCAATGACAGAGAGAATGATTGGGTAGAGAAGTTGGCGCTGGCGGAATTTGCCTACAACAATGTGGAGAATGTGTCCACCGGGATGAGCCCCTTTTTGGCTAATTATGGGTGTCATCCCAGGGCGTTTCCTGGGGGAGGAGGGGAGAGATGGAGCGTCCCAGCAGCCGAACAGTTTGTAGAAGAAATGGAAGCGATCCATCGTCAGCTCCAACTCAACTTAGAAAGGGCCAAGGAAGAATATAAGAGGCAGGCAGACAAAAACAGAAGGGAAGGTGAAACCATAAGGGTGGGGGGTCAGGTGTGGCTGTCAACCCAAGGGTTGCCGTTCAAAGGGGGTTGTAAGAAATTAAGACCCAAAAGATTGGGTCCATTTGAGGTCATTCAACAGGTCAACCCAGTGGCTTTCAGGCTCTGGTTACCGAACCACATGAAACTGCACCCAGTATTCCACAGGTCGTTACTGTCACCGTATAAGGGGGAGCGAGAAGGGATGTCCACACGGGGACCGGCTATAGAAGAAAGGGAACACAGCAGCCTTGTGGCGGAAATCATCGACTCCAGGTGGAAGGGTGATCAGGTGGAGTATTTGGTAGCGTGGGAAGGGGAACCGGAGTCAGAAAACACCTGGGTAATGGCAGAGGATGTCAATGACGAGGTCTTAATAGAAACGTTCCACCAGAGGTTCCCAAGGAAACCTCAGCCGGTAGCATGGTTCCGGAGGGAATACTTTGGCCCCACCGACGAGGAGGAGGAGCTGGAAGGATTCACGGACTCGGAGTTGGAAGGAGGAACAGACTCCGATGAGGAGGAGTACTTAGAGCCCAGGAACAGCAACCGGTGGTGGGAAATGTTCGAGACGTCGGAAGATGAAGGAGGTTCCTTCCGGGGTTTTGCCTCCTCACCGCCCATAGAGGAGGGAATGGGAGGGGGTGAAGGGGGCCCTGGAGGGGAGGTGGATGTCAGGGAACTGCCATCGGAAGGATGGGAGGTGGAAGGGCTCACAGAGGTTGGGAGAGACTCAGCACCTGAAGAGGGAACCAGCAGGGGGAGAGGAGGAGCTCCCTGGGAAAGTGAGCAGGAGGGATGGCTCAGAGACACTTCCAGCGAAAACAGTGGGGAGGTTTCAGGACCTCCTATAGGGACACCCACTCCTCGCCGGAAACTCTCATGCCGGGAGTCCAGAAGACGCGTTTCCGTTAAGGAGCTTTTATGTTGGAAGAGATTCCGAAAGCAACCACTGTCGGAATCTGCCAGCGACTGATGGAGCCATGCTTAAGGGGCTCCGTTACAGACAGAGGTTTGTGGACTTAACCAAACTCTGAGGGACTAGGATTTTACGCACAAGCAGCTCATCATCCCATCACACTATGCATCTCATGCAGTAAAACAAAATAATTACAGGGGTGTGTCCGGTATGGTTTTCTGCTATAACGGGTGTCCATTTGAATGGAAGTCCCAGAAACAAACCATTATATGTCTCTCCACAATGGAGAGTGAATTATGCGCATGCATTCAGGCTATTTGCAATGTAGAATGGTACCTACAGTATTTGCAGATCTACAGATACAAGTAACACTACCAGTCAATGTCTACCTCGATTCCCAGAGTGGACTCGCTATTCTGTGTTCAGAAACTAATACGCAACGCACTAGAGTTTTGAGATTATGTTTGCAATTTGCAAATAAGCTAATTGCTGACAAAATAATCGCTTTTCAGTATGTTTCAGGTGACAACCAAATTGCTGACATTTTTACTAAGGCACTCTGAAGGTCACACATGAAAGATATGTACAGAATATCCTTTAAGTATCTGTTGTATCTATTATTGTGAAGAGAATCAGAACTTACAGGGTTAAAAGTTCTGAGTGACGTCTCACATCATGAGGCGTGGTATGGTTCACAAACGGGAGTCTTTCTCTCTGTGTGTTCTCTCTTTCGGTTTTGACCGAGAAGCGAGAGATGTGCGCTTTGTCGCCGGGCTGAATTTACGATGTTGTTCTACAAGATTAAAGGCTATTGGAGATAAGAAAGAAAGCCTGCGTGCAGTCTGAGTTATTACCCACACACTGCAACAGTTTCTAATAATAATAATAATAATAATTTATTATTTATACCCCGCCCATCTGGCTGGGCCTCCCCAGCCACTCTGGGCGGCTTCCATAAAAACCAAAAATACAATAAAATATCACACGTTAAAAACTTCCCTGAACAGGGCTGCCTTCAGATGTCTCCTGAATGTCAGGTAGTTGTTTATCGCCTTGACATCTGCTGGAAGGGTGTTCCACAGGGCGGGCGCCACTACCGAGAAGGCCCTCTGCCTGGTTCCCTGTAGCTTTGCTTCTCGCAGTGAGGGAACCGCCAGAAGGCCCTCGGCGCTGGACCTCAGCGTCCGGGCAGACTGATGGGGGTGGAGACGCTCCTTCAGGTATACTGGACCGAGGCCGTTTAGGGCTTTAAAGGTCAGCACCAACACTTTGAATTGTGCTCGGAAACGTACTGGGAGCCAATGCAGGTCTTTCAAGACCGGTGTTATATGGTCTCGGCGGCCGCTCCCAGTCACCAGTCTAGCTGCCGCATTCTGGATTAGTTGTAGTTTCCGAGTCACCTTCAAAGGTAGCCCCACGTAGAGTGCATTGCAGTAGTCCAAGCGGGAGATAACCAGAGCATGCACCACTCTGGCGAGACAGTCCGCAGGCAGATAGGGTCTCAGCCTACGTACCAGATGGAGCTGGTAAACAGCTGCCCTGGACACAGATTTGACCTGTGCCTCCATGGACAGCTGTGAGTCCAAAATGACTCCCAGGCTGCGCACCTGGTCCTTCAGGGGCACAGTTACCCCATTCAGGACCAGGGAATCCTCCACACCTGCCCGCCTCCTGTCCCCCAAAAACAGTACTTCTGTCTTGTCAGGATTCAACCTCAATCTGTTAGCCGCCATCCATCCTCCAACCGCCTCCAGACACTCACACAGGACCTTCACCGCCTTCACTGGTTCTGATTTAAAAGAGAGGTAGAGCTGGGTATCATCCGCATACTGATGAACACCCAGCCCAAACCTCCTGATGATCTCTCCCAGCGGCCGCATGTAGATGTTGAAAAGCATGGGGGAGAGGACAGAACCCTGAGGCACCCCACAAGTGAGAGCCCAGGGGTCTGAACACTCATCCCCCACCACCACTTTCTGAACACGGCCTAGGAGGAAGGAGCGGAACCACTGTATAACAGTGCCCCCAGCTCCCAGCCCCCCAAGACGGTCCAGAAGGATGCTATGGTCGATGGTATCGAACGCCGCTGAGAGATCCAGCAGAACTAGGAAACAGCTCTCACCTTTGTCCCTAGCCCGCCGGAGATCATCAACCAGTGCGACCAAGGCAGTTTCAGTCCCATGATGAGGCCTGAATCCCGACTGGAAGGGATCCAAATGGTCCGCTTCTTCCAGGCGTGCCTGGAGTTGTTCGGCAACCGCTCGCTCAATCACCTTGCCCAAGAATGGAAGATTTGAGACTGGGCGATAATTGGCCATCGTGGCCGCATCTAAAGATGGTTTTTTAAGAAGCGGTTTAATAACCGCCTCTTTCAGCGGGTCTGGGAAGGTTCCCTCACGGAGGGAAGCATTCACCACCCCACGAAGCCCATCGCCCAGTCCTTCCCGGCTAGCTTTTATAAGCCAGGATGGGCAAGGATCCAGGAGACAGGTGGTTGGTTTCACTCGTCCAAGCAGCCTGTCCACATCCTCGGAGGTAACAGATTGGAATTGATCCCACTCAACTTGACTAGACAGAACTCTTGCACTCTCCCGCCCCGGCCCTGCTCCCACGGTGGAGTCTACTTCTTCCCGAATCTGAGCGATTTTATCTGCAAAGAACTTTGCGAAATCATTGCAGGAGAACATGTGGCCCGTACTGGGCCCCGATGTTGCAGGTGGTTCCGCTAAATTGTGAACCACCTGAAAAAGTCTCCTGCTGCTGTTTTCTGCAGATGCAATAGAGGCGGTGAAGAAATTCTTCTTCGCCGTCGCTATCGCCACTTGGTAGGCTCGACGTTGAGCTCTAACCTGTGTCCGGTCAGATTCGGAATGAGTTATCCGCCACCGGCGCTCTAGCCGTCTCAACGATTGTTTCATTGCCCTCAGATCCGTGGAAAACCACGGGGCTGTCCGGGCTCCATGCAATCGGAGAGGGCGCTTCGGAGCCAAACAGTCAATAGCCCTGGTTAACTCCACATTCCAGCGGGCCACCAGGGAATCAGCTGAAAGGCCATCAACATGGGATAAAGCATCCCCTACCACTCTCTGGAAACCATTTGGATCCATTAAGTGGCGGGGGCGGACCATCCGAATTGGTCCCACCTCCCTGCAGAGGGGATGGGTCGCAGAGAAGCCCAGTTGCACCAGGAAGTGATCTGACCATGGCACTTCTTTCGTTTCGCTTTTACTTAGTGTCAGATCACCAACATCCATAGAGGTAAACACCAGGTCCAAGGCATGTCCACGGCTATGGGTTGGGCCAGACTTATTCAGGGACAGCCCCATGGAGGCCATGCTTTCCACGAAGTCCCGAGCGGCCCCTTGTAAGGTCGTGTCGGCATGGATGTTAAAATCCCCCAGGACGACCAAGCTAGGTATCTCCAGGAGAACATCCGCCACGACCTGAAGCAGCTCGGGCAGGGAATCCTTGGCGCAGCGGGGAGGTCGGTACACCAAAAGGAATCCTGTACTGCCCCTATTGCCCAACTTCCAGAACATGCACTCAGAAAACTGGGTCTTCCCAATAGGACGCCTGGTGCAAACTAATGACTTCCTAAAAATCACTGCAACCCCCCCCTCCCCGCCCACATGACCTGGGTTGCTGTGCGTAAGAGAAACCTGGTGGACAAGCAGTGGCAAGGACAGGCCCATCTGCTTCATCCAGCCAAGTCTCTGTTACACATGCCAGGTCAAATCCTCCATCCATGATCAAGTCATGGATGGCAGTGGTCTTATGAATCATTGACCTGGCATTGCACAGCAGCACCTTCAGGTCATGTGGGTATCCCTTGCTGATTCTAGTATCCATCCGGTCAGGACCAGACCCGGAGGCAGGGATAGTCCTCAGACAACGACTAAACCTGCCTCCTCTGTAATGACATGGTCTGGTCTTAGCGTAACTCCTCCTCCTACCCGTGATCACTGAGATCGGTTGTCCCAGTGCATCCCCCCCTGTGGAACATGCCCCAGCCATTTTGTGGGCTGGGGCCCACTCCCCGGCAGCCCTGACCCCTCCCCCTAAAAACAAAATAACACCTTAAACAAACAAACAAAACCAATAAAACAATACAAACAAAAAATGTAAAAATTACAAAAACATCAAAATAAAAAATAATAATTCCCCAAGCCCAACCAAACATCCATCCCACCCCCACCCCCCACATACAAAAAATCCAAAGAAAATTTTTAAAAACATTTTAAAAACACTCTGTGCCTCTCCGGCAGTAACAACTGTCCTAGTGAGGCCTGTCAGGCCCCGCCCTGGGCCAGGTGGTAAGTGGCAGGGAGGAGCAGGGCCCTCAGGCACTCACTCAGGGGAGTCCTCCTGGGCAGCAGGCAGCAAGCAGCACACAGTCCTTATGAGGCCCCAGGCCCCGCCCCAGGCCAGATGGTAAGTGGCAAGAGCAGGGCCCTCCAGCACTCACTCAGGGGAGTCCTCCTGGGCAGCAGGCAGCAAGCAGCACACAGTCCTTATGAGGCCCCAGGCCCCGCCCCAGGCCAGATGGTAAGTGGCAAGAGCAGGGCCCTCCAGCACTCACTCAGGGGAGTCCTCCTGGGCAGCAGGCAGCAAGCAGCACGCAGTCCTTATGAGGCCCCAGGCCCCGCCCCAGGCCAGATGGTAAGTGGCAAGAGCAGGGCCCTCAAGCACTCACTCAGGGGAGTCCTCCTGGGTAGCAGGCCGCAAGCAGCACGCAGTCCTTATGAGGCCCCAGGCCCCGCCCCAGGCCAGATGGTAAGTGGCAAGAGCAGGGCCCTCCAGCACTCACTCAGGGGAGTCCTCCTGGGCAGCAGGCAGCAAGCAGCACACAGTCCTTATGAGGCCCCAGGCCCCGCCCCAGGCCAGATGGTAAGTGGCAAGAGCAGGGCCCTCCAGCACTCACTCAGGGGAGTCCTCCTGGGCAGCAGGCAGCAAGCAGCACGCAGTCCTTATGAGGCCCCAGGCCCCGCCCCAGGCCAGATGGTAAGTGGCAAGAGCAGGGCCCTCCAGCACTCACTCAGGGGAGTCCTCCTGGGCAGCAGGCAGCAAGCAGCACACAGTCCTTATGAGGCCCCAGGCCCCGCCCCAGGCCAGATGGTAAGTGGCAAGAGCAGGGCCCTCAAGCACTCACTCAGGGGAGTCCTCCTGGGCAGCAGGCAGCAAGCAGCACACAGTCCTTATGAGGCCCCAGGCCCCGCCCCAGGCCAGATGGTAAGTGGCAAGAGCAGGGCCCTCCAGCACTCACTCAGGGGAGTCCTCCTGGGCAGCAGGCAGCAAGCAGCACGCAGTCCTTATGAGGCCCCAGGCCCCGCCCCAGGCCAGATGGTAAGTGGCAAGAGCAGGGCCCTCAAGCACTCACTCAGGGGAGTCCTCCTGGGCAGCCGCTGTGTATACTCTGCTAAAGGGCCAAAGAGGCTGGAAGAGGTTTTGACCGGCACGGACAGCACAGTGGCGCAGCTGAGAAGAGTGCCGGACGCCATCTTGGCCGCATAATTATGAACCACAGGGGAAATGTTGAATAGTTTGTTTAAATGTTAGGGTTCATTATTGTTCCACAGTGTGTGTACCGCTTTAAAAGCCAGGGTGCATATCCTGACCTAGTTTTTACAGCTGTGTAGCAGTGTAATAGGTGCTGATAAGTCACTGCAATTAGCTGTGTCAGCAATATAATGTGTAGTATGTACTTTCTCTGACCCCTGGTTGGTTGATGGGTGGGTGATGATTATAGACACTATATAAGATGTATGTTAGAGGAGTTTTGTTATTAAATCATGCAAATATATTTTTTGCGTCTCTTCAGTGTTTCCATCTGTGTGGTCTACTCTGCACACACTCTGGCATGTTTCAAATGTCCAGTAGATTGTCTCATCCATCCCTACAAAGCTGTGCCTAGTTATCTGTACCCTATACATCTTGGAGTTCCTGGCTTTTCATCGCATACACAACTATCTATGTTCTTAATGAGCAAATCACCCACTACTAGAAGCCCATTGGAGAACTATCCATGGCACAAGAGAATAGCTGTTCATACTCCAAGGAATTGGCCCATCCTAAGGGAATGTTTCCTTCTTACTCAATGTAATGCTCTCTGTCCTTGACACCCTCCTTTTCCTTGACGCCAATGGAGCTACTCTTGTGGGAGTGGGACACAGCTATACTGTCCTGAAGGCTTAATCCAGCAACCTCTCATAGGTTTCAAGTAGGAAACCTTGAACTCAATGAGAAAAGGTGCTACTGGAGAGCCAGGAGCTAATGGCACCTTGAACACAACCACATCATCTGTCCAACCAAGAGATAGTCATACATATGACAGACAGTCCAAAACACTGGAAAGCACCCACACCCTGCACAATTGTTTTTGCAGTTTAAGTTACTTGATTTTATTTTTTTTAGGTCAAGGAAAGTAGGGGCAGCATGATGTGTACTGGCCTCCCCATCTGATAAACTCACCTCAGCACGTCTTCAGGTGTACATGTTTTTATTGTGTTATGTACTGTAGTATTGCATTCTTCAATCTGTTCTAGACGCTTCACAGGATTCGTATTAATTAATCAACGAAAGAAAAACCATTTATTGATTATGACCAGGGGAGGTCTGAGTGGTCACCTTCTATGGATAAGGCAGCAGTTCTCAAGTTCTGCTTTCTCATTTGTCCAACAGAAGGGGTACTTATTTCTTTTTCGTCTCCTCTCCTCTGTTGGCTACTTCAATGATCAGTGCCTTTTACTGTAAATGCGACACAATTGCTGAGTTATTGTGGGTTAGAATAAGACAGTGCATTCAGTTCAGCTTCACAAGTACTTAAGCTAACTGTGCTTTGCCTCTTGCACGACCAATCAAATAGACCCTGATTGTACATATAGGAAACTCCAGACGTGCTTTTCCTGTCTGTAGTGTCACTTCCAAAACTTGCATCTGCAAATGTTCCAAGACCTCCAGACTTCTGATTGTTAAATCTCTCTTTTTTTAAAAAAAAAAAAAAAGATATTTATTACTTTTCAAACAATTTCAACACAACACTACAAGAAAAAAGAAAAAAGAAAAAAGACAATACAAATACAATACAAAAACACTACATACAAAACAAAACAAAAACAAACAAAAACAATTTAAAAACACCTTAAACATTTTCAATATCCTATCTTTTATTTGCTTATTCCCAACGACCTCCTCACACCTCCCTTTTTGTATTCCACTTCTATTTATTATTTCAGCAATTCCTTTCCATCTTCCTCTGTTTTCTATCCTATAATTATCTTAACACATTCTTACCTCATTTTTTCCTTTAATTTTCTATTAATCTATTTATACTTAATTCCATATAACATTTCTACTGCTAAAGCCATATAACTGTTAGTATCTTCAGCTCACAGGCAGAGGTACCTGGCCTCCCCCGAGGCAATCGAGCGAGATACTGTGTTTACCGTCCATCTGCGACCTCCGGCAGGCTAGGTAAACAAACCCGGCGATTCTTCTCATTAGTCGTGAGATAGAACACACCCTCTGCTTCTCTGCTTCACTCTCCCTCCCTGCATTCTCCCAGGGAGGAGAAATGAGACAGACAGGAGTCCTTTCTACATGTTTTATTCCTGTCACTCAACAGTACATAGAAATGTGACTGCACCCTTCAGACTCCATTAGAAGAGTCACAACTCCTCCCCTGTACTTCCAGCACAGGTCAGATGACACTCTGAGCTAACATCCGGTGCTCAGTACAGAGAATAGGCTCCACCTTTTCTCCAACAGTACATCTGCAAAACATAACATCCTGTTTTGCATTCCAGCTATCTGGAGCTGGCTTTTGCCTTGGTGCTTTTTCCCAACAATAACTTCATTCCAACATTCTTCTAACATTCATTAATTTACCATATTTCTATAAATAGTCTTTAAACTTTTTCCAGTCTTCTTCCCCCGACTCTTCTCCCTGGTCTCGGATCTTGCCAGTCATTTCCGCCAATTCCATATAGTCCATCAACTTCATCTGCCATTATCCAACACTTCAGTGCTTTCAAGAAGCAACCATTCTCTCAGCCAGCAAAAAGCAGATGGTTCACAACAAAGTTTAGGGGTCTGGCAGGGCAAGTCCACCTCCTTCTTTGGCATACATCAATATCTTAAATTTTACTCGTGGCTTCCTGCCCTGCCAAACTCTAGAGACGTCCCTCTGCCACCTCCTGAAACAATCCATCCCATCCAAAGCTTGCAATGTTTGAAACAAAAGCAACATCCCCGAGAACACAGCAACCCTCATTCCCACCACAGCAACTCGGCCCAACAATAACAACTTCAGATTTGACCCCAAAAACCTCTCTTTCTCAACCGATGTTAGTCCTGTCTCCTCCTGGAACTCTGTCAAGCTTTCCTTTTCCTCAGGTAGGGCTCTGATCCTCAAATTCATCTGTTTCTCTTTAAGTTCAATCATAACAAATGTCAGCTTATGTTCATCAAGTTGTCCTTGTATGGATGGGACTCTCTCTCTCTCCAGTTGAATTGCTTTAAATTCAGCAGCAAGGGTTTTCTCCTTGACTTCATCCGCAGTTTGCCGTATCAGAGTAGATTCCTGTATCAATTTCTGGATGGTTTCTGTATTGGTATTCACCTTTTGTCCCAGATTATTTAAACTTTCTACCATTAAGTCTATTTTAGTATTTGCAGCATTTACTTTCACATTCATCACGTCTGTTTTCTTGTGAAGCTGTTCCAGCGAATCATTTATTTTCACTAATACGGCCGCTAAGGCCTCTTCTGTCGACATTCCGTCTATTTTTTCCTTTCCATTTGCCATAGCACTTAAAAAACTCAAGGTCAATCCCAGAGTCTCACACTTCTTTATCTTGCAGCTGGAAATTCCCCTAGCCCAGCTCTTATGGAGCAACCAATTTCTAAAGCTTCCACTAGGGGAAACAGTTTCTATTTGTATTAGTCAGTACTGTCCTCTTTTAAACAGTGTTCCAATAATCCAAAGTTAGTTTGAGTTTTCAGTTACTTTTACTCCTCTTTAAAAGCAGCCGGAGACAGTAGAAACAATGTATTCTCTTATTTCGCTACCTGTCAATGAATGTTCTAAACGCTGTCAATGAACATTCCAAAAAGACATCGAACCTGCTAGCAGCCCGTTTCCAGGGTCTGAGCAGCGGTATTTTACCTCTCTTAATTCTCTCCTACAGGCATATTCAGTCCACCACTTCTCCCCCTCTTCTCCTGTCTTCAAAGGGGGGGGGGTTAGTTCTTTGCCGATGGAGATTTTAGTCTTTTTTTACAAAAGGGTTTCCAAGACTTCAGCTTGCAGGCTCATTGCTTTAATTTATTTACAAAAGGGGAGGCGGACTTCCTGTATTGAACCTCCCCGTTTTGATGCCAAATTAAACATTTAAAAATCCAATTCTCCCACTTCAGCTCTACTCACGGGTCATTACTTTAGAGTCCAATTGTCCACAGGAAAAAGTCAGTGCTCTCCGGCAACAGCTATGCGACTTCACTCCATGGAAGAAGCAGACGATTCGAAGCACTGTGCCACTCACCCCACGTTGCTCTGGATCCCCGAAACTGGGTTTCCCCGCGAGTAGGGGAGGCGCAAAAGGTGCCCGCCGAATCCCACGTTCACAGGCTTCTCCTGCCTGTGATTTTTACGGGTTTCCGCCTTCGCCGTGGCAGTACAGACCCAAATTCCCATGGGGCAGATTCCTCCCGATCAGAGGAATTCCGCCATTGCCGGAAGCACCAACCCGAAAGTCCTGATTGTTAAATCTCAGTCTGTAATGCATAGTCCCTTTCAAATAGCGTGCGCTATGTGTTTCAGAGCTTTCAAATCCTTAACAGTAGGATTGTTGACTTGTCTGCTTAGCAAATTACAGCTAACTGCAATGTCCGGTCTTGAACATCTGGCAACGAAGTTTAGTTTGCCTAGCACACTTCTGTGCAGTGTAGTGTCAGAAAATGCTTCTTCAGTATCATCTACCTGATAACCTGTTGTCATCAGTGTGTCTACAGGGTTAGCATCCATCAGGTTTAGTTTGTCCCTGACAAGGCCTCAGCCAAAGAAATGTGGGACAGTTTGCAAGAGTCCCATTTGAGAACCCATAGGGATAAATGTATACACATTGTGGTGGAGAGTGGAGGATGGCCTGCTAAGCCAACTGGATTGAAGAGGCATGCAATGATGACCTATGTATTATTCAATTGAGTTATTGATTATCATTTTTTCACTATTGGAGTATCTGAATGTATGAAAAAGAGATTTTATACAACTCTCAGGCACCGCCAGCATTTCTTTTTATAGACTCAAGAGAAGACAGATTCAGAATGCTTTTTCAACGTTTTATTTATTCGTAAATTTGTTAATCCAGCTTTCATATGCAGTAAACAACTTCAACACACACATCCTATTCTAGAAACTGAACTCATTAAACAAATAGTTGATAGATTACAAGCCTTATTAGACTGGTTGACTGCCACCTAGCAGGCAAGATTCTGACCAAGCCAGGAGTTATATGATATGTTCTGAATACAATGATATTCATTGTCCTGTCAAGTGTGAGTCTCATGGACTTAAAATAGGCTATTTATATGATTTACTCCAGATTCCTTTTGCAATATTACCAGATGGTCTTCATCTTATCTATACCTTGTATCATGCCAGAGATTCTTCATCAACCCACGCTTCCTTATTGCCACCATGCTTTCTTGGCATTGTCTTCTACTTCCAGGTCTACAACCTCATTCACAGCCTTAATATGATATTTTCCCACCTTAATATGATATTTTTCAACACCTTTCTCCATATAGCTCCATAGTCTCTTAGCATTAGTCTCTTACACTATTTCCCACCTAATCAATTCCATTTCTGATATATTTTGCTTAAAACAGCCATGCTTCATTTTACCTGAAGTATATTAGTTAGTATATTCCCCCTATATTTAATTTCCTAGCTTAAGGTATTGAGCAGTTTTTCATGTTCCAGAACTTTCCCCTTAACTAGTATTTTTGTCTAATACATTGTCTTTTAAAGGTTCTTTCATTAAAAAATTCACGGGGGCTTTCCTTTTAAGATTATCTCCAATAGTACACAGGTCCAGATGCTCCTTTGGCTCTAACAACCTAAAGGATTTTATACTTGACTCAGAAAGAGGATGATGGTTTATGCACCTCCATGGCACATTAACACCCATAATTATTGAAAAGGACCTTTCTGTTTTGGTAGACTTAGTGAGATCATCTATTCAACATTACTTGCAGAAACTGTAAAGGTAAAAGGGACCACTGACCATTAGGTCCAGTTGTGGCTGACTCTGGGGTTGCGGTGCTCATCTCGCTTTATTGGCTGAGGGAGCTGGCGTACAGCTGGGGATTCGAACCCCCGACCTTCTGATCAACAAGCCCTAGGTTCTGTGGTTTAACCCACAGTGCCAGTCACGTCCCGCAGGAATTGTATTTCTAGTGTTAAACTTGATACGAAGTGGGCTGCTACTTATGAGGTCAATGTGGTTTTAAATAGATGACTCAAAGATGAAATTGCTAATGCAAAGGGGCTTTGAAGCACATTTACCATCTTCATGTCTGACACAAAAGGGACTTCATGATTAGAAGGGATCATTCCTGTGGTCAAACCCTAATGATAGCAATCTTCAAGTATGTGAAGGACTGACACATGGAATATGGAGCAAGTTTGTTTTCTGCTGCTCCAGAGGGTAGGACTAGGGAAGGACAGTAGGACTAGAGCCAATGGAATGAAATTACAAGAAAGGAGATTCTTACTAAACTTTAGGAAGATCTTCTGGCAGCAAAATGTTCTACTGTGGAATGGTACAGCTCAGAAGGTGATGGAATCTCCTTCACTGGAAGTTTTAAAGCACAGATTGGATAAGCATCTGTTAGAGATCCGTTACTTGTGATTCCTGCATGGGTTGCGAGAATTGGGCTACATGACTCCTAGGGTCAGTCCAATTCTACTACTCTGTGACTCTGTGATTCTATGGGCCTCTCCTTGTCTCTACCCCATTCCTAATGTTAGGTAAACATCTGACATAAAAAAGAACATTTAGAATTCAGTGACTCAGGAATTCATATGGATGTGGGTCTAAAGAGAGCCGTGCACCATCAGGAATATGCACCACAGCCAGTAGTGCTTTTTCTCACTAATGATGTTTTAGTGACAGCATCTGGGAGGAATATTTGACTCATCCTGGATTGGGCTAGAGCACAAAATTAAGAACTGGTAAAATAACAATGAGTCACAGATGCAATAGATAAGAAAGCAAGATACAGTGCAGCTAGAAAGAACAGACAGAAAGGTTAAAGAGAAGCACTTTCAGCATCATTGTATATAAATATTCTTCTTGTTGTTGTTTAGTCATTTAGTCGTGTCCAACTCTTCGTGACCCCATGGCCCAGAGCACGCCAAGCACTTCTGTCTTCCACTGCCTCCTGCAGTTTAGTCAAACTCATGCTGGTAGCCTCGACAAATATACTTGACCATTAAATGAAACCATTGGCGCTTAACAGAGGAGGCCAAAGGCCTAAAATTATTTTGAAATAAAAAAACCTCTCCCAGACACTTTGGGGAAAGAAAATCATAATACAATTGAAATACCTCATTTCTTTCCATTATGCAATGAAAAGGATTCATTTAACCAATCCCAAAAGCAGAAGCATAGTGCAAGCACTTACAAGTGCAAAACAGGGCTTTAGCCCATTTCCATACAGAGCATATTCTAATAATAATAATAATAATAGCCTCTGAAACAGACAAGAGAAGACCCAAAAGAGTGCTAAGGGGTGTGGAGGGGAGAACATTCCATAGTGGCAAAAAATTTTTTAAAAAATATTGGTGCATAGGGAACAATTCCAATATTGTGAAAAGAATCCATTTCAATCTCTGATGTGACTTTGAAAGTTTTATTCTGAAAGGAATCAGCTCACTGGGAAACCTCTGTTAAGATAAAAATAAGCTATTAGGCCTAGAATGCATTAGTTAGGACATTTGCTATAGTTTAATACTTTGCTACATTTAACCTCTCCGTTATCTAGCACTAAACACTGCCTTTGCACTTCAACACATTTCATATTGAAGGAAGCAACAGACTTTTCACCAAAGCGTTAAGGGAAACATTAACCTCCTGGATTAATTTATTGAGAGAAAAACTAATCCCCTGGCCACTAATGTTCAAGGAAATATCAGTGATTTCCTTTTTGCCTGAAAGGAAAAGTTTGATCATTCGAACTAATCTGGTGAGAGCTGCTTCCGTCCCTTGGCCTTTTATGATCAGAGTAAATCGGGTCTGCTGTTCTGCTGAGTTGGGTGCCCCATCAATTTGTAGACCTTCAGCATTCAGGGAATGATCTGTGATTTCCCTTTCCTTGGTAAGGAAAGCCTTGATGTTGGTGACTAACCTCTTCATGGAAACTTCAGGTCCTTGAGCTTGTATGTTCAGTGTGAAGCTGACCTTTCTGTCTTCCTTGGATGAAACCTCAGTCCCTCTGTGTTCAGGAACTCATTACTGCTTTGGATTAATTTTTTAATTGATGTACTAATTCTTTGGCCTTGTATGTTCAGGGATATATCATGGATCATCTTTTTCCCTTTTAGAAGAAACATGACCTTTTGGATTAGTCTCTTAATAGATGGTTCAGTTCCTTGTCCTCTTATGTTCAAGGTAAAGAGCTTTTTGTCTTCTATGCTGTTTCCTGATCCACCCACCCATTCAACATCAGTTTTAGTGAAATGATCTGTGATTTCCCTTTCCCTAGAAAGGAAAGCGTTGATCCCAGCGTCTAAAAGTCTCATAGAATAGTCAGCGCCTTGGGCTTGAATTTTTAGTGTGAAGCTGACCTTCTTGTCTTCTTTCATGGGGTAAACCTCGGTCCCTCCACGTTCTTTTTTTAGGAAAACATTGATCTCTTGTATTAAACTGTTGGTGGAAGGACTTATTCCTGCGCCTTTTATGTTCATCGAAATATTACGGAAATCCTTTTGGGCTAGGAGAAGAAACCTGGTCTTTTTGAGTAATCTCTTAAGAGCTGATTCCATGCCTTTCCCTTTTATATGCAGAGTAAATCGGATCTGCTGTTCTGCTGAGTTGGGTTGCCCAGGGATTCCTTGGCCTCCGACATTCAGAGAATATTCTGTGATTTCCTTTTCCTCGGTAAGGAAAGCCTTGATGTCGCCGACAAACCTCTTCATGGAAACTTCAGTTCCTTCAGCTTGTATGTTCAGTGTGAAGCTGACCTTCTTGTCTTCTTCGTTGGGGGAAACCTCGGTCCCTCCACGTTCTTTTTTTAGGAAAATATTGATCTCTTGTATTAAACTGTTGGTGGAAGGACTTATTCCTGCGCCGTTTATGTTCATCGAAATATTACGGAAATCCTTTTGGGCTAGGAGTAGAAACCTGGTCTTTTTGAGTAATCTCTTAAGAGCTGATTCCATGCCTTTCCCTTTTATATGCAGAGTAAATCGGATCCGCTGTTCTGCTGAGTTGGGTTGCCGAGGGATTCCTTGGCCTCCGACATTCAGAGAATATTCTGTGATTTCCTTTTCCTCGGTAAGGAAAGCCTTGATGTCGCCGACAAACCTCTTCATGGAAACTTCAGTTCCTTCAGCTTGTATGTTCAGTGTGAAGCTGACCTTCTTGTCTTCTTCGTTGGGGGAAACCTCGGTCCCTCCACGTTCTTTTTTTAGGAAAATATTGATCTCTTGTATTAAACTGTTGGTGGAAGGACTTATTCCTGCGCCTTTTATGTTCATCGAAATATTATGGAAATCCTTTTGGGCTAGGAGAAGAAACCTGGTCTTTTTGAGTAATCTCTTAAGAGCTGATTCCATGCCTTTCCCTTTTATATGCAGAGTAAATCGGATCCGCTGTTCTGCTGAGTTGGGTTGCCCAGGGATTCCTTGGCCTCCGACATTCAGAGAATATTCTGTGATTTCCTTTTCCTCGGTAAGGAAAGCCTTGATGTCGCCGGCAAACCTCTTCATGGAAACTTCAGTTCCTTCAGCTTGTATGTTCAGTGTGAAGCTGACCTTCTTGTCTTCTTCGTTGGGGGAAACCTCGGTCCCTCCACGTTCTTTTTTTAGGAAAATATTTATCTCTTGTATTAAACTGTTGGTGGAAGGACTTATTCCTGCGCCTTTTATGTTCATCGAAATATTACGGAAATCCTTTTGGGCTAGGAGAAGAAACCTGGTCTTTTTGAGTAATCTCTTAAGAGCTGATTCCATGCCTTTCCCTTTTATATGCAGAGTAAATCGGATCCGCTGTTCGGCTGAGTTGGGTTGCCGAGGGATTCCTTGGCCTCTGACATTCAGAGAATATTCTGTGATTTCCTTTTCCTCGGTAAGGAAAGCCTTGATGTCGCCGACAAACCTCTTCTTGGAAACTTCAGTTCCTTCAGCTTGTATGTTCAGTGTGAAGCTGACCTTCTTGTCTTCTTCGTTGGGGGAAACCTTGGTCCCTCCACGTTCTTTTTTTAGGAAAATATTGATCTCTTGTATTAAACTGTTGGTGGAAGGACTTATTCCTGCGCCTTTTATGTTCATCGAAATATTACGGAAATCCTTTTGGGCTAGGAGAAGAAACCTGGTCTTTTTAAGTAATCTCTTAAGAGCTGATTCCATGCCTTTCCCTTTTATATGCAGAGTAAATCGGATCCGCTGTTCTGCTGAGTTGGGTTGCCGAGGGATTCCTTGGCCTCCGACATTCAGAGAATATTCTGTGATTTCCTTTTCCTCGGTAAGGAAAGCCTTGATGTCGCCGACAAACCTCTTCATGGAAACTTCAGTTCCTTCAGCTTGTATGTTCAGTGTGAAGCTGACCTTCTTGTCTTCTTCGTTGGGGGAAACCTCGGTCCCTCCACGTTCTTTTTTTAGGAAAATATTGATCTCTTGTATTAAACTGTTGGTGGAAGGACTTATTCCTGCGCCTTTTATGTTCATCGAAATATTACGGAAATCCTTTTGGGCTAGGAGAAGAAACCTGGTCTTTTTGAGTAATCTCTTAAGAGCTGATTCCATGCCTTTCCCTTTTATATGCAGAGTAAATCGGATCCGCTGTTCTGCTGAGTTGGGTTGCCGAGGGATTCCTTGGCCTCCGACATTCAGAGAATATTCTGTGATTTCCTTTTCCTCGGTAAGGAAAGCCTTGATGTCGCCGACAAACCTCTTCATGGAAACTTCAGTTCCTTCAGCTTGTATGTTCAGTGTGAAGCTGACCTTCTTGTCTTCTTCGTTGGGGGAAACCTCGGTCCCTCCACGTTCTTTTTTTAGGAAAATATTGATCTCTTGTATTAAACTGTTGGTGGAAGGACTTATTCCTGCGCCTTTTATGTTCATCGAAATATTACGGAAATCCTTTTGGGCTAGGAGAAGAAACCTGGTCTTTTTGAGTAATCTCTTAAGAGCTGATTCCATGCCTTTCCCTTTTATATGCAGAGTAAATCGGATCCGCTGTTCTGCTGAGTTGGGTTGCCGAGGGATTCCTTGGCCTCCGACATTCAGAGAATATTCTGTGATTTCCTTTTCCTGGGTAAGGAAAGCCTTGATGTCGCCGACAAACCTCTTCATGGAAACTTCAGTTCCTTCAGCTTGTATGTTCAGTGTGAAGCTGACCTTCTTGTCTTCTTCGTTGGGGGAAACCTCGGTCCCTCCACGTTCTTTTTTTAGGAAAATATTAATCTCTTGTATTAAACTGTTGGTGGAAGGACTTATTCCTGCGCCTTTTATGTTCATCGAAATATTACGGAAATCCTTTTGGGCTAGGAGAAGAAACCTGGTCTTTTTGAGTAATCTCTTAAGAGCTGATTCCATGCCTTTCCCTTTTATATGCAGAGTAAATCGGATCCGCTGTTCTGCTGAGTTGGGTTGCCGAGGGATTCCTTGGCCTCCGACATTCAGAGAATATTCTGTGATTTCCTTTTCCTGGGTAAGGAAAGCCTTGATGTCGCCGACAAACCTCTTCATGGAAACTTCAGTTCCTTCAGCTTGTATGTTCAGTGTGAAGCTGACCTTCTTGTCTTCTTCGTTGGGGGAAACCTCGGTCCCTCCACGTTCTTTTTTTAGGAAAATATTGATCTCTTGTATTAAACTGTTGGTGGAAGGACTTATTCCTGCGCCTTTTATGTTCATCGAAATATTACGGAAATCCTTTTGGGCTAGGAGAAGAAACCTGGTCTTTTTGAGTAATCTCTTAAGAGCTGATTCCATGCCTTTCCCTTTTATATGCAGAGTAAATCGGATCCGCTGTTCTGCTGAGTTGGGTTGCCGAGGGATTCCTTGGCCTCCGACATTCAGAGAATATTCTGTGATTTCCTTTTCCTCGGTAAGGAAAGCCTTGATGTCGCCGACAAACCTCTTCATGGAAACTTCAGTTCCTTCAGCTTGTATGTTCAGTGTGAAGCTGACCTTCTTGTCTTCTTCGTTGGGGGAAACCTCGGTCCCTCCACGTTCTTTTTTTAGGAAAATATTGATCTCTTGTATTAAACTGTTGGTGGAAGGACTTATTCCTGCGCCTTTTATGTTCATCGAAATATTACGGAAATCCTTTTGGGCTAGGAGAAGAAACCTGGTCTTTTTGAGTAATCTCTTAAGAGCTGATTCCATGCCTTTCCCTTTTATATGCAGAGTAAATCGGATCCGCTGTTCTGCTGAGTTGGGTTGCCGAGGGATTCCTTGGCCTCCGACATTCAGAGAATATTCTGTGATTTCCTTTTCCTCGGTAAGGAAAGCCTTGATGTCGCCGACAAACCTCTTCATGGAAACTTCAGTTCCTTCAGCTTGTATGTTCAGTGTGAAGCTGACCTTCTTGTCTTCTTCGTTGGGGGAAACCTCGGTCCCTCCACGTTCTTTTTTTAGGAAAATATTGATCTCTTGTATTAAACTGTTGGTGGAAGGACTTATTCCTGCGCCTTTTATGTTGATCGAAATATTACGGAAATCCTTTTGGGCTAGGAGAAGAAACCTGGTCTTTTTGAGTAATCTCTTAAGAGCTGATTCCATGCCTTTCCCTTTTATATGCAGAGTAAATCGGATCCGCTGTTCTGCTGAGTTGGGTTGCCGAGGGATTCCTTGGCCTCCGACATTCAGAGAATATTCTGTGATTTCCTTTTCCTGGGTAAGGAAAGCCTTGATGTCGCCGACAAACCTCTTCATGGAAACTTCAGTTCCTTCAGCTTGTATGTTCAGTGTGAAGCTGACCTTCCTGTCTTCTTCGTTGGGGGAAACCTCGGTCCCTCCACGTTCTTTTTTTAGGAAAATATTAATCTCTTGTATTAAACTGTTGGTGGAAGGACTTATTCCTGCGCCTTTTATGTTCATCGAAATATTACGGAAATCCTTTTGGGCTAGGAGAAGAAACCTGGTCTTTTTGAGTAATCTCTTAAGAGCTGATTCCATGCCTTTCCCTTTTATATGCAGAGTAAATCGGATCCGCTGTTCTGCTGAGTTGGGTTGCCAAGGGATTCCTTGGCCTCCGACATTCAGAGAATATTCTGTGATTTCCTTTTCCTCGGTAAGGAAAGCCTTGATGTCGCCGACAAACCTCTTCATGGAAACTTCAGTTCCTTCAGCTTGTATGTTCAGTGTGAAGCTGACCTTCTTGTCTTCTTCGTTGGGGGAAACCTCGGTCCCTCCACGTTCTTTTTTTAGGAAAATATTTATCTCTTGTATTAAACTGTTGGTGGAAGGACTTATTCCTGCGCCTTTTATGTTCATCGAAATATTACGGAAATCCTTTTGGGCTAGGAGAAGAAACCTGGTCTTTTTGAGTAATCTCTTAAGAGCTGATTCCATGCCTTTCCCTTTTATATGCAGAGTAAATCGGATCCGCTGTTCTGCTGAGTTGGGTTGCCGAGGGATTCCTTGGCCTCCGACATTCAGAGAATATTCTGTGATTTCCTTTTCCTCGGTAAGGAAAGCCTTGATGTCGCCGACAAACCTCTTCATGGAAACTTCAGTTCCTTCAGCTTGTATGTTCAGTGTGAAGCTGACCTTCTTGTCTTCTTCGTTGGGGGAAACCTCGGTCCCTCCACGTTCTTTTTTTAGGAAAATATTGATCTCTTGTATTAAACTGTTGGTGGAAGGACTTATTCCTGCGCCTTTTATGTTCATTGAAATATTACGGAAATCCTTTTGGGCTAGGAGAAGAAACCTGGTCTTTTTGAGTAATCTCTTAAGAGCTGATTCCATGCCTTTCCCTTTTATATGCAGAGTAAATCGGATCCGCTGTTCTGCTGAGTTGGGTTGCCCAGGGATTCCTTGGCCTCCGACATTCAGAGAATATTCTGTGATTTCCTTTTCCTCGGTAAGGAAAGCCTTGATGTCGCCGACAAACCTCTTCATGGAAACTTCAGTTCCTTCAGCTTGTATGTTCAGTGTGAAGCTGACCTTCTTGTCTTCTCCGTTGGGGGAAACCTCGGTCCCTCCACGTTCTTTTTTTAGGAAAATATTGATCTCTTGTATTAAACTGTTGGTGGAAGGACTTATTCCTGTGCCTTTTATGTTCATCGAAATATTACGGAAATCCTTTTGGGCTAGGAGAAGAAACCTGGTCTTTTCGAGTAATCTCTTAAGAGCTGATTCCATGCCTTTCCCTTTTATATGCAGAGTAAATCGGATCCGCTGTTCTGCTGAGTTGGGTTGCCGAGGGATTCCTTGGCCTCCGACATTCAGAGAATATTCTGTGATTTCCTTTTCGTCGGTAAGGAAAGCCTTGATGTCGCCGACAAACCTCTTCATGGAAACTTCAGTTCCTTCAGCTTGTATGTTCAGTGTGAAGCTGACCTTCTTGTCTTCTTCGTTGGGGGAAACCTCGGTCCCTCCACGTTCTTTTTTTAGGAAAATATTGATCTCTTGTATTAAACTGTTGGTGGAAGGACTTATTCCTGCGCCTTTTATGTTCATCGAAATATTACGGAAATCCTTTTGGGCTAGGAGAAGAAACCTGGTCTTTTTGAGTAATCTCTTAAGAGCTGATTCCATGCCTTTCCCTTTTATATGCAGAGTAAATCGGATCCGCTGTTCTGCTGAGTTGGGTTGCCGAGGGATTCCTTGGCCTCCGACATTCAGAGAATATTCTGTGATTTCCTTTTCCTCGGTAAGGAAAGCCTTGATGTCGCCGACAAACCTCTTCATGGAAACTTCAGTTCCTTCAGCTTGTATGTTCAGTGTGAACCTGACCTTCTTGTCTTCTTCGTTGGGGGAAACCTCGGTCCCTCCACGTTCTTTTTTTAGGAAAATATTGATCTCTTGTATTAAACTGTTGGTGGAAGGACTTATTCCTGCGCCTTTTATGTTCATCGAAATATTACGGAAATCCTTTTGGGCTAGGAGAAGAAACCTGGTCTTTTTGAGTAATCTCTTAAGAGCTGATTCCATGCCTTTCCCTTTTATATGCAGAGTAAATCGGATCCGCTGTTCTGCTGAGTTGGGTTGCCGAGGGATTCCTTGGCCTCCGACATTCAGAGAATATTCTGTGATTTCCTTTTCCTGGGTAAGGAAAGCCTTGATGTCGCCGACAAACCTCTTCATGGAAACTTCAGTTCCTTCAGCTTGTATGTTCAGTGTGAAGCTGACCTTCTTGTCTTCTTCGTTGGGGGAAACCTCGGTCCCTCCACGTTCTTTTTTTAGGAAAATATTAATCTCTTGTATTAAACTGTTGGTGGAAGGACTTATTCCTGCGCCTTTTATGTTGATCGAAATATTACGGAAATCCTTTTGGGCTAGGAGAAGAAACCTGGTCTTTTTGAGTAATCTCTTAAGAGCTGATTCCATGCCTTTCCCTTTTATATGCAGAGTAAATCGGATCCGCTGTTCTGCTGAGTTGGGTTGCCGAGGGATTCCTTGGCCTCCGACATTCAGAGAATATTCTGTGATTTCCTTTTCCTGGGTAAGGAAAGCCTTGATGTCGCCGACAAACCTCTTCATGGAAACTTCAGTTCCTTCAGCTTGTATGTTCAGTGTGAAGCTGACCTTCTTGTCTTCTTCGTTGGGGGAAACCTCGGTCCCTCCACGTTCTTTTTTTAGGAAAATATTGATCTCTTGTATTAAACTGTTGGTGGAAGGACTTATTCCTGCGCCTTTTATGTTCATCGAAATATTACGGAAATCCTTTTGGGCTAGGAGAAGAAACCTGGTCTTTTTGAGTAATCTCTTAAGAGCTGATTCCATGCCTTTCCCTTTTATATGCAGAGTAAATCGGATCCGCTGTTCTGCTGAGTTGGGTTGCCGAGGGATTCCTTGGCCTCCGACATTCAGAGAATATTCTGTGATTTCCTTTTCCTCGGTAAGGGAAGCCTTGATGTCGCCGACAAACCTCTTCATGGAAACTTCAGTTCCTTCACCTTGTATGTTCAGTGTGAAGCTGACCTTCTTGTCTTCTTCGTTGGGGGAAACCTCGGTCCCTCCACGTTCTTTTTTTAGGAAAATATTGATTTCTTGTATTAAACTGTTGGTGGAAGGACTTATTCCTGCGCCTTTTATGTTCATCGAAATATTACGGAAATCCTTTTGAGCTAGGAGAAGAAACCTGGTCTTTTTGAGTAATCTCTTAAGAGCTGATTCCATGCCTTTCCCTTTTATATGCAGAGTAAATCGGATCCGCTGTTCTGCTGAGTTGGGTTGCCGAGGGATTCCTTGGCCTCCGACATTCAGAGAATATTCTGTGATTTCCTTTTCCTCGGTAAGGAAAGCCTTGATGTCGCCGACAAACCTCTTCATGGAAACTTCAGTTCCTTCAGCTTGTATGTTCAGTGTGAAGCTGACCTTCTTGTCTTCTTCGTTGGGGGAAACCTCGGTCCCTCCACGTTCTTTTTTTAGGAAAATATTGATCTCTTGTATTAAACTGTTGGTGGAAGGACTTATTCCTGCGCCTTTTATGTTTATTGAAATATTACGGAAATCCTTTTGGGCTAGGAGAAGAAACCTGGTCTTTTTGAGTAATCTCTTAAGAGCTGATTCCATGCCTTTCCCTTTTATATGCAGAGTAAATCGGATCCGCTGTTCTGCTGAGTTGGGTTGCCCAGGGATTCCTTGGCCTCCGACATTCAGAGAATATTCTGTGATTTCCTTTTCCTCGGTAAGGAAAGCCTTGATGTCGCCGACAAACCTCTTCATGGAAACTTCAGTTCCTTCAGCTTGTATGTTCAGTGTGAAGCTGACCTTCTTGTCTTCTTCGTTGGGGGAAACCTCGGTCCCTCCACGTTCTTTTTTTAGGAAAATATTGATCTCTTGTATTAAACTGTTGGTGGAAGGACTTATTCCTGCGCCTTTTATGTTCATCGAAATATTACGGAAATCCTTTTGGGCTAGGAGAAGAAACCTGGTCTTTTCGAGTAATCTCTTAAGAGCTGATTCCATGCCTTTCCCTTTTATATGCAGAGTAAATCGGATCCGCTTTTCTGCTGAGTTGGGTTTCCGAGGGATTCCTTGGCCTCCGACATTCAGAGAATATTCTGTGATTTCCTTTTCCTCGGTAAGGAAAGCCTTGATGTCGCCGACAAACCTCTTCATGGAAACTTCAGTTCCTTCAGCTTGTATGTTCAGTGTGAAGCTGACCTTCTTGTCTTCTTCGTTGGGGGAAACCTCGGTCCCTCCACGTTTTTTTTTTAGGAAAATATTGATCTCTTGTATTAAACTGTTGGTGGAAGGACTTATTCCTGCGCCTTTTATGTTCATCGAAATATTACGGAAATCCTTTTGGGCTAGGAGAAGAAACCTGGTCTTTTCGAGTAATCGCTTAAGAGCTGATTCCATGCCTTTCCCTTTTATATGCAGAGTAAATCGGATCCGCTGTTCTGCTGAGTTGGGTTGCCCACGGATTCCTTGGCCTCCGACATTCAGAGAATATTCTGTGATTTCCTTTTCCTCGGTAAGGAAAGCCTTGATGTCGCCGACAAACCTCTTCATGGAAACTTCAGTTCCTTCAGCTTGTATGTTCAGTGTGAAGCTGACCTTCTTGTCTTCTTCGTTGGGGGAAACCTCGGTCCCTCCACGTTCTTTTTTTAGGAAAATATTGATCTCTTGTATTAAACTGTTGGTGGAAGGACTTATTCCTGCGCCTTTTATGTTCATCGAAATATTACGGAAATCCTTTTGGGCTAGGAGAAGAAACCTGGTCTTTTCGAGTAATCGCTTAAGAGCTGATTCCAGCCCTTTCCCTTTTATATGCAGAGTAAATCGGATCCGCTGTTCTGCTGAGTTGGGTTGCCCACGGATTCCTTGGCCTCCGACATTCAGAGAATATTCTGTGATTTCCTTTTCCTCGGTAAGGAAAGCCTTGATGTCGCCGACAAACCTCTTCATGGAAACTTCAGTTCCTTCAGCTTGTAAGTTCAGTGTGAAGCTGACCTTCTTGTCTTCTTCGTTGGGGGAAACCTCGGTCCCTCCACGTTCTTTTTTTAAGAAAATATTGATTTCTTGTATTAAACTGTTGGTGGAAGGACTTATTCCTGCGCCTTTTAAGTTCATCGAAATATTACGGAAATCCTTTTGGGCTAGGAGAAGAAACCTGGACTTTTCGAGTAATCTCTTAAGAGCTGATTCCATGCCTTTCCCTTCTATTTGCAGAGTAAATCGGATCCGCTGTTCTGCTGAGTTGGGTTGCGCAGGGATTCCTTGGCCTCTGACATTCAGAGAATATTCTGTGATTTCCTTTTCCTCGGTAAGGAAAGCCTTGATGTCGCCGACAAACCTCTTCATGGAAACTTCAGTTCCTTCAGCTTGTATGTTCAGTGTGAAGCTGACCTTCTTGTCTTCTTCGTTGGGGGAAACCTCGGTCCCTCCACGTTCTTTTTTTAGGAAAATATTGATCTCTTGTATTAAACTGTTGGTGGAAGGACTTATTCCTGCGCCTTTTATGTTTATTGAAATATTACGGAAATCCTTTTGGGCTTGGAGAAGAAACCTGGACTTTTTGAGTAATCTCTTAAGAGCTGATTCCATGCCTTTCCCTTTTATATGCATAGTAAATCGGATCCGCTGTTCTGCTGAGTTGGGTTGCCCAGGAATTCCTTGGCCTCCGACATTCAGAGAATATTCTGTGATTTCCTTTTCCTCCGTAAGGAAAGCCTTGATGTCGCCGACAAACCTCTTCATGGAAACTTCAGTTCCTTCAGCTTGTATGTTCAGTGTGAAGCTGACCTTCTTGTCTTCTTCGTTGGGGGAAACGTCGGTCCCTCCACGTTCTTTTTTTAGGAAAATATTGATCTCTTGCATTAAACTGTTGGTGGAAGGACTTATTCCTGCGCCTTTTATGTTCATTGAAATATTACGGAAATCCTTTTGGGCTAGGAGAAGAAACCTGGTCTTTTTGAGTAATCTCTTAAGAGCTGATTCCATGCCTTTCCCTTTTATAAGAAGAGTAAATCGGATCCGCTGTTCTGCTGAGTTGGGTTGCGCAGGGATTCCTTGGCCTCCGACATTCAGAGAATATTCTGTGATTTCCTTTTCCTCGGTAAGGAAAGCCTTGATGTCGCCGACAAACCTCTTCATGGAAACTTCAGTTCCTTCAGCTTGTATGTTCAGTGTGAAGCTGACCTTCTTGTCTTCTTCGTTGGGGGAAACCTCGGTCCCTCCACGTTCTTTTTTTAGGAAAATATTGATCTCTTGTATTAAACTGTTGGTGGAAGGACTTATTCCTGTGCCTTTTATGTTCATCGAAATATTACGGAAATCCTTTTGGGCTAGGAGAAGAAACCTGGACTTTTTGAGTAATCTCTTAAGAGCTGATTCCATGCCTTTCCCTTTTATATGCATAGTAAATCGGATCCGCTGTTCTGCTGAGTTGGGTTGCCGAGGGATTCCTTGGCCTCCGACATTCAGAGAATATTCTGTGATTTCCTTTTCGTCGGTAAGGAAAGCCTTGATGTCGCCGACAAACCTCTTCATGGAAACTTCAGTTCCTTCAGCTTGTATGTTCAGTGTGAAGCTGACATTCTTGTCTTCTTCGTTGGGGGAAACCTCGGTCCCTCCACGTTCTTTTTTTAGGAAAATATTGATCTCTTGCATTAAACTGTTGGTGGAAGGACTAATTCCTGCGCCTTTTATGTTCATCGAAATATTACGGAAATCCTTTTGGGCTAGGAGAAGAAACCTGGTCTTTTTGAGTAATCTCTTAAGAGCTGATTCCATCCCTTTCCCTTTTATATGCATAGTAAATCGGATCCGCTGTTCTGCTGAGTTGGGTTGCCCAGGAATTCCTTGGCCTCCGACATTCAGAGAATATTCTGTGATTTCCTTTTCCTCGGTAAGGAAAGCCTTGATGTCGCCGACAAACCTCTTCATGGAAACTTCAGTTCCTTCAGCTTGTATGTTCAGTGTGAAGCTGACCTTCTTGTCTTCTTCCTTGGGGGAAACCTCGGTCCCTCCACGTTCTTTTTTTAGGAAAATATTGATCTCTTGCATTAAACTGTTGGTGGAAGGACTAATTCCTGCGCCTTTTATGTTCATCGAAATATTACGGAAATCCTTTTGGGCTAGGAGAAGAAACCTGGTCTTTTTGAGTAATCTCTTAAGAGCTGATTCCATGCCTTTCCCTTTTATATGCAGAGTAAATCGGATCCGCTGTTCTGCTGAGTTGGGTTGCCCAGGAATTCCTTGGCCTCCGACATTCAGAGAATATTCTGTGATTTCCTTTTCCTCGGTAAGGAAAGCCTTGATGTCGCCGACAAACCTCTTCATGGAAACTTCAGTTCCTTCAGCTTGTATGTTCAGTGTGAAGCTCACCTTCTTGTCTTCTTCGTTGGGGGAAACCTCGGTCCCTCCACGTTCTTTTTTTAGGAAAATATTGATCTCTTGTATTAAACTGTTGGTGGAAGGACTTATTCCTGCGCCTTTTATGTTCATCGAAATATTACGGAAATCCTTTTGGGCTAGGAGAAGAAACCTGGTCTTTTCGAGTAATCGCTTAAGAGCTGATTCCATGCCTTTCCCTTTTATATGCAGAGTAAATCGGATCCGCTGTTCTGCTGAGTTGGGTTGCCCACGGATTCCTTGGCCTCCGACATTCAGAGAATATTCTGTGATTTCCTTTTCCTCGGTAAGGAAAGCCTTGATGTCGCCGACAAACCTCTTCATGGAAACTTCAGTTCCTTCAGCTTGTATGTTCAGTGTGAAGCTGACCTTCTTGTCTTCTTCGTTGGGGGAAACCTCGGTCCCTCCACGTTCTTTTTTTAGGAAAATATTGATCTCTTGTATTAAACTGTTGGTGGAAGGACTTATTCCTGCGCCTTTTATGTTCATCGAAATATTACGGAAATCCTTTTGGGCTAGGAGAAGAAACCTGGTCTTTTCGAGTAATCGCTTAAGAGCTGATTCCAGCCCTTTCCCTTTTATATGCAGAGTAAATCGGATCCGCTGTTCTGCTGAGTTGGGTTGCCCACGGATTCCTTGGCCTCCGACATTCAGAGAATATTCTGTGATTTCCTTTTCCTCGGTAAGGAAAGCCTTGATGTCGCCGACAAACCTCTTCATGGAAACTTCAGTTCCTTCAGCTTGTAAGTTCAGTGTGAAGCTGACCTTCTTGTCTTCTTCGTTGGGGGAAACCTCGGTCCCTCCACGTTCTTTTTTTAAGAAAATATTGATCTCTTGTATTAAACTGTTGGTGGAAGGACTTATTCCTGCGCCTTTTAAGTTCATCGAAATATTACGGAAATCCTTTTGGGCTAGGAGAAGAAACCTGGTCTTTTCGAGTAATCTCTTAAGAGCTGATTCCATGCCTTTCCCTTCTATTTGCAGAGTAAATCGGATCCGCTGTTCTGCTGAGTTGGGTTGCGCAGGGATTCCTTGGCCTCTGACATTCAGAGAATATTCTGTGATTTCCTTTTCCTCGGTAAGGAAAGCCTTGATGTCGCCGACAAACCTCTTCATGGAAACTTCAGTTCCTTCAGCTTGTATGTTCAGTGTGAAGCTGACCTTCTTGTCTTCTTCGTTGGGGGAAACCTCGGTCCCTCCACGTTCTTTTTTTAGGAAAATATTGATCTCTTGTATTAAACTGTTGGTGGAAGGACTTATTCCTGCGCCTTTTATGTTCATTGAAATATTACGGAAATCCTTTTGGGCTAGGAGAAGAAACCTGGTCTTTTTGAGTAATCTCTTAAGAGCTGATTCCATGCCTTTCCCTTTTATAAGAAGAGTAAATCGGATCCGCTGTTCTGCTGAGTTGAGTTGCGCAGGGATTCCTTGGCCTCCGACATTCAGAGAATATTCTGTGATTTCCTTTTCCTCGGTAAGGAAAGCCTTGATGTCGCCGACAAACCTCTTCATGGAAACTTCAGTTCCTTCAGCTTGTATGTTCAGTGTGAAGCTGACCTTCTTGTCTTCTTCGTTGGGGGAAACCTCGGTCCCTCCACGTTCTTTTTTTAGGAAAATATTGATCTCTTGCATTAAACTGTTGGTGGAAGGACTTATTCCTGCGCCTTTTATGTTCATTGAAATATTACGGAAATCCTTTTGGGCTAGGAGAAGAAACCTGGTCTTTTTGAGTAATCTCTTAAGAGCTGATTCCATGCCTTTCCCTTTTATAAGAAGAGTAAATCGGATCCGCTGTTCTGCTGAGTTGGGTTGCGCAGGGATTCCTTGGCCTCCGACATTCAGAGAATATTCTGTGATTTCCTTTTCCTCGGTAAGGAAAGCCTTGATGTCGCCGACAAACCTCTTCATGGAAACTTCAGTTCCTTCAGCTTGTATGTTCAGTGTGAAGCTGACCTTCTTGTCTTCTTCGTTGGGGGAAACCTCGGTCCCTCCACGTTCTTTTTTTAGGAAAATATTGATCTCTTGTATTAAACTGTTGGTGGAAGGACTTATTCCTGCGCCTTTTATGTTCATCGAAATATTACGGAAATCCTTTTGGGCTAGGAGAAGAAACCTGGACTTTTTGAGTAATCTCTTAAGAGCTGATTCCATGCCTTTCCCTTTTATATGCATAGTAAATCGGATCCGCTGTTCTGCTGAGTTGGGTTGCCGAGGGATTCCTTGGCCTCCGACATTCAGAGAATATTCTGTGATTTCCTTTTCGTCGGTAAGGAAAGCCTTGATGTCGCCGACAAACCTCTTCATGGAAACTTCAGTTCCTTCAGCTTGTATGTTCAGTGTGAAGCTGACATTCTTGTCTTCTTCGTTGGGGGAAACCTCGGTCCCTCCACGTTCTTTTTTTAGGAAAATATTGATCTCTTGCATTAAACTGTTGGTGGAAGGACTAATTCCTGCGCCTTTTATGTTCATCGAAATATTACGGAAATCCTTTTGGGCTAGGAGAAGAAACCTGGTCTTTTTGAGTAATCTCTTAAGAGCTGATTCCATCCCTTTCCCTTTTATATGCATAGTAAATCGGATCCGCTGTTCTGCTGAGTTGGGTTGCCCAGGAATTCCTTGGCCTCCGACATTCAGAGAATATTCTGTGATTTCCTTTTCCTCGGTAAGGAAAGCCTTGATGTCGCCGACAAACCTCTTCATGGAAACTTCAGTTCCTTCAGCTTGTATGTTCAGTGTGAAGCTGACCTTCTTGTCTTCTTCCTTGGGGGAAACCTCGGTCCCTCCACGTTCTTTTTTTAGGAAAATATTGATCTCTTGCATTAAACTGTTGGTGGAAGGACTAATTCCTGCGCCTTTTATGTTCATCGAAATATTACGGAAATCCTTTTGGGCTAGGAGAAGAAACCTGGTCTTTTTGAGTAATCTCTTAAGAGCTGATTCCATGCCTTTCCCTTTTATATGCAGAGTAAATCGGATCCGCTGTTCTGCTCAGTTGGGTTGCCCAGGAATTCCTTGGCATCCGACATTCAGAGAATATTCTGTGATTTCCTTTTCGTCGGTAAGGAAAGCCTTGATGTCGCCGACAAACCTCTTCATGGAAACTTCAGTTCCTTCAGCTTGTATGTTCAGTGTGAAGCTGACCTTCTTGTCTTCTTCGTTGGGGGAAACCTCGGTCCCACCACGTTCTTTTTTTAGGAAAATATTGATCTCTTGTATTAAACTGTTGGTGGAAGGACTTATTCCTGCGCCTTTTATGTTCATCGAAATATTACGGAAATCCTTTTGGGCTAGGAGAAGAAACCTGGTCTTTTTGAGTAATCTCTTAAGAGCTGATTCCATGCCTTTCCCTTTTATAAGAAGAGTAAATCGGATCCGCTGTTCTGCTGAGTTGGGTTGCCCAGGGATTCCTTGGCCTCCGACATTCAGAGAATATTCTGTGATTTCCTTTTCCTCGGTAAGGAAAGCCTTGATGTCGCCGACAAACCTCTTCATGGAAACTTCAGTTCCTTCAGCTTGTATGTTCAGTGTGAAGCTGACCTTCTTGTCTTCTTCGTTGGGGGAAACCTCGGTCCCTCCACGTTCTTTTTTTAGGAAAATATTGATCTCTTGTATTAAACTGTTGGTGGAAGGACTTATTCCTGCGCCTTTTATGTTCATCGAAATATTACGGAAATCCTTTTGGGCTAGGAGAAGAAACCTGGACTTTTTGAGTAATCTCTTAAGAGCTGATTCCATGCCTTTCCCTTTTATATGCATAGAAAATCGGATCCGCTGTTCTGCTGAGTTGGGTTGCCCAGGAATTCCTTGGCCTCCGACATTCAGAGAATATTCTGTGATTTCCTTTTCCTCGGTAAGGAAAGCCTTGATGTCGCCGACAAACCTCTTCATGGAAACTTCAGTTCCTTCAGCTTGTATGTTCAGTGTGAAGCTGACATTCTTGTCTTCTTCGTTGGGGGAAACCTCGGTCCCTCCACGTTCTTTTTTTAGGAAAATATTGATCTCTTGCATTAAACTGTTGGTGGAAGGACTAATTCCTGCGCCTTTTATGTTCATCGAAATATTACGGAAATCCTTTTGGGCTAGGAGAAGAAACCTGGACTTTTTGAGAAATCTCTTAAGAGCTGATTCCATCCCTTTCCCTTTTATATGCATAGTAAATCGGATCCGCTGTTCTGCTGAGTTGGGTTGCCCAGGAATTCCTTGGCCTCCGACATTCAGAGAATATTCTGTGATTTCCTTTTCCTCGGTAAGGAAAGCCTTGATGTCGCCGACAAACCTCTTCATGGAAACTTCAGTTCCTTCAGCTTGTATGTTCAGTGTGAAGCTGACCTTCTTGTCTTCTTCGTTGGGGGAAACCTCGGTCCCTCCACGTTCTTTTTTTAGGAAAATATTGATCTCTTGCATTAAACTGTTGGTGGAAGGACTAATTCCTGCGCCTTTTATGTTCATCGAAATATTACGGAAATCCTTTTGGGCTAGGAGAAGAAACCTGGTCTTTTTGAGTAATCTCTTAAGAGCTGATTCCATGCCTTTCCCTTTTATATGCATAGTAAATCGGATCCGCTGTTCTGCTGAGTTGGGTTGCCCAGGAATTCCTTGGCCTCCGACATTCAGAGAATATTCTGTGATTTCCTTTTCCTGGGTAAGGAAAGCCTTGATGTCGCCGACAAACCTCTTCATGGAAACTTCAGTTCCTTCAGCTTGTATGTTCAGTGTGAAGCTGACATTCTTGTCTTCTTCGTTGGGGGAAACCTCGGTCCCTCCACGTTCTTTTTTTAGGAAAATATTGATCTCTTGCATTAAACTGTTGGTGGAAGGACTAATTCCTGCGCCTTTTATGTTCATCGAAATATTACGGAAATCCTTTTGGGCTAGGAGAAGAAACCTGGACTTTTTGAGTAATCTCTTAAGAGCTGATTCCATCCCTTTCCCTTTTATATGCATAGTAAATCGGATCCGCTGTTCTGCTGAGTTGGGTTGCCCAGGAATTCCTTGGCCTCCGACATTCAGAGAATATTCTGTGATTTCCTTTTCCTCGGCAAGGAAAGCCTTGATGTCGCCGACAAACCTCTTCATGGAAACTTCAGTTCCTTCAGCCTGTATGTTCAGTGTGAAGCTGACCTTCTTGTCTTCTTTCTTGGGGGAAACCTCGGTCCCACCACGTTCTTTTTTTAGGAAAATATTGATCTCTTGCATTAAACTGTTGGTGGAAGGACTAATTCCTGTGCCTTTTATGTTCATCGAAATATTACGGAAATCCTTTTGGGCTAGGAGAAGAAACCTGGTCTTTTTGAGTAATCTCTTAAGAGCTGATTCCATGCCTTTCCCTTTTATATGCATAGTAAATCGGATCCGCTGTTCTGCTGAGTTGGGTTGCCCAGGAATTCCTTGGCCTCCGACATTCAGAGAATATTTTGTGATTTCCTTTTCCTCGGTAAGGAAAGCCTTGATGTCGCTGACAAACCTCTTCATGGAAACTTCAGTTCCTTCAGCTTGTATGTTCAGTGTGAAGCTGACCTTCATGTCTTCTTCGTTGGGGGAAACCTCGGTCCCACCACGTTCTTTTTTTAGGAAAATATTGATCTCTTGCATTAAACTGTTGGTGGAAGGACTAATTCCTGCGCCTTTTATGTTCATCGAAATATTACGGAAATCATTTTGGGCTAGGAGAAGAAACCTGGTCTTTTTGAGTAATCTCTTAAGAGCTGATTCCATGCCTTTCCCTTTTATACGCAGAGTAAATCGGATCCGCTGTTCTGCTGAGTTGGGTTGCCGAGGGATTCCTTGGCCTCCGACATTCAGAGAATATTCTGTGATTTCCTTTTCCTCGGTAAGGAAAGCCTTGATGTCGCCGACAAACCTCTTCATGGAAACTTCAGTTCCTTCAGCTTGTATGTTCAGTGTGAAGCTGACCTTCTTGTCTTCTTCGTTGGGGGAAACCTCGGTCCCTCCACGTTCTTTTTTTAGGAAAATATTGATCTCTTGTATTAAACTGTTGGTGGAAGGACTTATTCCTGCGCCTTTTATGTTCATTGAAATATTACGGAAATCCTTTTGGGCTAGGAGAAGAAACCTGGACTTTTTGAGTAATCTCTTAAGAGCTGATTCCATGCCTTTCCCTTTTATATGCATAGTAAATCGGATCCGCTGTTCTGCTGAGTTGGGTTGCCCAGGAATTCCTTGGCCTCCGACATTCAGAGAATATTCTGTGATTACCTTTTCCTCGGCAAGGAAAGCCTTGATGTCGCCGACAAACCTCTTCATGGAAACTTCAGTTCCTTCAGCTTGTATGTTCAGTGTGAAGCTGACCTTCTTGTCTTCTTTCTTGGGGGAAACCTCGGTCCCTCCACGTTCTTTTTTTAGGAAAATATTGATCTCTTGCATTAAACTGTTGGTGGAAGGACTAATTCCTGCGCCTTTTATGTTCATCGAAATATTACGGAAATCCTTTTGGGCTAGGAGAAGAAACCTAGTCTTTTTGAGTAATCTCTTAAGAGCTGATTCCATGCCTTTCCCTTTTATATGCATAGTAAATCGGATCCGCTGTTCTGCTGAGTTGGGTTGCCCAGGAATTCCTTGGCCTCCGACATTCAGAGAATATTCTGTGATTTCCTTTTCCTGGGTAAGGAAAGCCTTGATGTCGCCGACAAACCTCTTCATGGAAACTTCAGTTCCTTCAGCTTGTATGTTCAGTGTGAAGCTGACATTCTTGTCTTCTTCGTTGGGGGAAACCTCGGTCCCTCCACGTTCTTTTTTTAGGAAAATATTGATCTCTTGCATTAAACTGTTGGTGGAAGGACTAATTCCTGCGCCTTTTATGTTCATCGAAATATTACGGAAATCCTTTTGGGCTAGGAGAAGAAACCTGGACTTTTTGAGTAATCTCTTAAGAGCTGATTCCATGCCTTTCCCTTTTATATGCATAGTAAATCGGATCCGCTGTTCTGCTGAGTTGGGTTGCCCAGGGATTCCTTGGCCTCCGACATTCAGAGAATATTCTGTGATTTCCTTTTCCTCGGCAAGGAAAGCCTTGATGTCGCCGACAAACCTCTTCATGGAAACTTCAGTTCCTTCAGCTTGTATGTTCAGTGTGAAGCTGACCTTCTTGTCTTCTTTCTTGGGGGAAACCTCGGTCCCACCACGTTGTTTTTTTAGGAAAATATTGATCTCTTGTATTAAACTGTTGGTGGAAGGACTTATTCCTGCGCCTTTTATGTTCATCGAAATATTACGGAAATCCTTTTGGGCTAGGAGAAGAAACCTGGTCTTTTTGAGTAATCTCTTAAGAGCTTATTCCATGCCTTTCCCTTTTATATGCAGAGTAAATCGGATCCGCTGTTCTGCTGAGTTGGGTTGCCGAGGGATTCCTTGGCCTCCGACATTCAGAGAATATTCTGTGATTTCCTTTTCCTCGGTAAGGAAAGCCTTGATGTCGCCGACAAACCTCTTCATGGAAACTTCAGTTCCTTCAGCTTGTATGTTCAGTGTGAAGCTGACCTTCTTGTCTTCTTCGTTGGGGGAAACCTCGGTCCCTCCACGTTCTTTTTTTAGGAAATTATTGATCTCTTGCATTAAACTGTTGGTGGAAGGACTAATTCCTGCGCCTTTTATGTTCATCGAAATATTACGGAAATCATTTTGGGCTAGGAGAAGAAACCTGGTCTTTTTGAGTAATCTCTTAAGAGCTGATTCCATGCCTTTCCCTTTGATACGCAGAGTAAATCGGATCCGCTGTTCTGCTGAGTTGGGTTGCCGAGGGATTCCTTGGCCTCCGACATTCAGAGAATATTCTGTGATTTCCTTTTCCTCAGTAAGGAAAGCCTTGATGTCGCCGACAAACCTCTTCATGGAAACTTCAGTTCCTTCAGCTTGTATGTTCAGTGTGAAGCTGACCTTCATGTCTTCTTCGTTGGGGGAAACCTCGGTCCCACCACGTTCTTTTTTTAGGAAAATATTGATCTCTTGCATTAAACTGTTGGTGGAAGGACTAATTCCTGCGCCTTTTATGTTCATCGAAATATTACGGAAATCATTTTGGGCTAGGAGAAGAAACCTGGTCTTTTTGAGTAATCTCTTAAGAGCTGATTCCATGCCTTTCCCTTTTATACGCAGAGTAAATCGGATCCGCTGTTCTGCTGAGTTGGGTTGCCGAGGGATTCCTTGGCCTCCGACATTCAGAGAATATTCTGTGATTTCCTTTTCCTCGGTAAGGAAAGCCTTGATGTCGCCGACAAACCTCTTCATGGAAACTTCAGTTCCTTCAGCTTGTATGTTCAGTGTGAAGCTGACCTTCTTGTCTTCTTCGTTGGGGGAAACCTCGGTCCCTCCACGTTCTTTTTTTAGGAAATTATTGATCTCTTGCATTAAACTGTTGGTGGAAGGACTAATTCCTGCGCCTTTTATGTTCATCGAAATATTACGGAAATCATTTCGGGCTAGGAGAAGAAACCTGGTCTTTTTGAGTAATCTCTTAAGAGCTGATTCCATGCCTTTCCCTTTTATACGCAGAGTAAATCGGATCCGCTGTTCTGCTGAGTTGGGTTGCCGAGGGATTCCTTGGCCTCCGACATTCAGAGAATATTCTGTGATTTCCTTTTCCTCAGTAAGGAAAGCCTTGATGTCGCCGACAAACCTCTTCATGGAAACTTCAGTTCCTTCAGCTTGTATGTTCAGTGTGAAGCTGACCTTCTTGTCTTCTTCGTTGGGGGAAACCTCGGTCCCTCCACGTTCTTTTTTTAGGAAAATATTGATCTCTTGTATTAAACTGTTGGTGGAAGGACTAATTCCTGTGCCTTTTATGTTCATCGAAATATTACAGAAATCCTTTTGGGCTAGGAGAAGAAACCTGGTCTTTTTGAGTAATCTCTTAAGAGCTGATTCCATCCCTTTCCCTTTTATACGCAGAGTAAATCGGATCCGCTGTTCTGCTGAGTTGGGTTGCCCAGGAATTCCTTGGCCTCCGACATTCAGAGAATATTCTGTGATTTCCTTTTCCTCGGCAAGGAAAGCCTTGATGTCGCCGACAAACCTCTTCATGGAAACTTCAGTTCCTTCAGCTTGTATGTTCAGTGTGAAGCTGACCTTCTTGTCATCTTTCTTGGGGGAAACCTCGGTCCCACCACGTTCTTTTTTTAGGAAAATATTGATCTCTTGCATTAAACTGTTGGTGGAAGGACTAATTCCTGCGCCTTTTATGTTCATCGAAATATTACGGAAATCCTTTTGGGCTAGGAGAAGAAACCTGGTCTTTTTGAGTAATCTCTTAAGAGCTGATTCCATCCCTTTCCCTTTTATATGCATAGTAAATCGGATCCGCTGTTCTGCTGAGTTGGGTTGCCCAGGAATTCCTTGGCCTCCGACATTCAGAGAATATTCTGTGATTTCCTTTTCCTCGGTAAGGAAAGCCTTGATGTTGCCGACAAACCTCTTCATGGAAACTTCAGTTCCTTCAGCTTGTATGTTCAGTGTGAAGCTGACCTTCTTGTCTTCTTTCTTGGGGGAAACCTCGGTCCCACCTCGTTCTTTTTTTAGGAAAATATTGATCTCTTGCATTAAACTGTTGGTGGAAGGACTTATTCCTGCGCCTTTTATGTTCATCAAAATATTACGGAAATCCTTTTGGGCTAGGAGAAGAAACCTGGACTTTTTGAGTAATCTCTTAAGAGCTGATTCCATGCCTTTCCCTTTTATATGCATAGTAAATCGGATCCGCTGTTCTGCTGAGTTGGGTTGCCTAGGAATTCCTTGGCCTCCGACATTCAGAGAATATTCTGTGATTTCCTTTTCCTCGGCAAGGAAAGCCTTGATGTCGCCGACAAACCTCTTCATGGAAACTTCAGTTCCTTCAGCTTGTATGTTCAGTGTGAAGCTGACCTTCTTGTCTTCTTTCTTGGGGGAAACCTCGGTCCCACCACGTTGTTTTTTTAGGAAAATATTGATCTCTTGCATTAAACTGTTGGTGGAAGGACTAATTCCTGCGCCTTTTATGTTCATCGAAATATTACGGAAATCCTTTTGGGCTAGGAGAAGAAACCTGGTCTTTTTGAGTAATCTCTTAAGAGCTGATTCCATGCCTTTCCCTTTTATATGCATAGTAAATCGGATCCGCTGTTCTGCTGAGTTGGGTTGCCCAGGGATTCCTTGGCCTCCGACATTCAGAGAATATTCTGTGATTTCCTTTTCCTCGGTAAGGAAAGCCTTGATGTCACCGACAAACCTTTTCATGGAAACTTCAGTTCCTTCAGCTTGTATGTTCAGTGTGAAGCTGACCTTCATGTCTTCTTCGTTGGGGGAAACCTCGGTCCCTCCACGTTCTTTTTTAAGGAAAATATTGATCTCTTGCATTAAACTGTTGGTGGAAGGACTAATTCCTGCGCCTTTTATGTTCATCGAAATATTACGGAAATCCTTTTGGGCTAGGAGAAGAAACCTGGTCTTTTTGAGTAATCTCTTAAGAGCTGATTCCATGCCTTTCCCTTTTATATGCAGAGTAAATCGGATCCGCTGTTCTGCTGAGTTGGGTTGCCCAGGGATTCCTTGGCCTCCGACATTCAGAGAATATTCTGTGATTTCCTTTTCCTCGGTAAGAAAAGCCTTGATGTCGCTGATAAACCTCTTCATGGAAACTTCAGTTCCTTCAGCTTGTATGTTCAGTGTGAAGCTGACCTTCTTGTCTTCTTCTACGGAGGAAACCTTTTCTGGAGAATCAACTCTTATGCCACCATCTGGAAAGGGAAAATCGGATTACTTAGCAAAGGCCATTTCTTCAATTCTGACACATCTAATACCAGCCATCATGGCTGAACTTTCTCTTTCTTCTGGATTGCTATCATTTCTACTGAATGGAAACTCTCTAATAATATCAGGAGTTTGAATACTCTTTTGGATACTCTCTAGTAATAACAGGACTTTGCATATTTTTAGTGCTTTTGAATTCTCGACTGTTATGTTTGAGTTTCACCATTCATACAAATCCTGTCAGTTTAATTAGTGTTCTTCTCTACCTAGTGCAGACGGCAGAAAGTATCACCTGGTGGATTCAGAGCAGAGCGAAAGTCAATCCTTGTAATCTGAATTTCATGTTCACTCTCTAAGCTTCAATCTCTCTTTGGCATATGATGTGTCTCATTCTATACTTTAAGATCGGTATGTATTCTGTAGGCCTCTATTAGGGCTTTTCCACTGGGATGTGGGTGGTGCTGTGGTCTAAACAACTAAGCCTCTTAGGCTTGCCAATTGTGAGGTTGGCAGTTTGAATCCCCGCGATGGGGTGAGCTACCTTTGCTTTGTCCTAGCTTCTGCCCATCTAGCTGTTCGAAAGCACACCATTGCAAGTAGATAAAGAGTTGTAGTCTTGGAGGTTTACATCCCAACTCTTAGGGGAGTTAAATGTAGCGTGGCAAGTCCCCACCCCCATGTGAAATGAAGACACTGGACACAGTATTTAAGGTTAATGGGCATAAAAGGCCACAACTTTATTGATTACAGAATTGGAAGGTATTGGCCTTAGGCATTGGCTCCTATCAACTACCCGGCATGGGGACCGGGAAGGGTTGTCCACAAGCCGTGGGAGTCCTGTTGAAGTACGCCAACTAGGATCCCAACGGGTGTCACCGCTCTGGGGCGTGCCAGAGGCCCTTACCTCCCTAGGTTTCGGACAAGGCAACGCCCCCCGGAGTCCTCTACCGGACTACCCTTTTCTTTTTGGGGAAGGTGATGGCGTTTCCTTCCCCGCTTCATTTGCATAACAATAGACCCCTGCCAATGCCTAACCGCCAACACCGAATAAGTTGTGACATTTGCTACAAGGTAGGCGAAAAAACCAAAAGGCTCGAATTGTGCCAACTTGGAAAAATTCCTACCAGGCCCCTTGCGGCGACCAACCGAAGTCCATAGCAAGGTCAAAGCTACCTAAAACCTAATGGGTGGGTGGGTTGGGAAAAAACCGCTCAGCTGGCAAGGGGCAAAGAGGGCTGTCCCCGGGCGTGCCTAGTCTTAAATAGGCTAGGCCCCGCCTCCCCGGTCCGCCGATTGGCGGGCCGGGTCGCCAACACGCCCGGGGATTCCCTAGTCTCGCGGGGGCAATGGCCAGCCCCCGCGTCGGATGTGGGAAGGATTTCTGCCCGCAACCACCTCTCCTCCCAGGTCGGAAATGGCTTTGTAGAACTGAGAGGTGAAACCATGGTGTGATAGTCTCTCCCAAATTGAGGCAAAATTATAGTCAGTTGTTATGGGTTGGTCTCTCCCACAAACGTGAGATGACTCTGGCTGTTATTTATTTCAGATTTATTGCTAAAACAACAAACTAGGACATAGCTCCTCTACTCATCCTCCTCCTCAAAAGATGGATTTTCCCAGGATGAGCTCCTCCCCCTTCCCCACCACAGAAGCTCCCACCTTCTCTTCCAGTATCTTTCGCCACTTTCAAGATCCTACGAGATTTGGGAGAGAATGCTTCCTGCATACCAATGTCTCTATCCTGGCTCTCACACAGCTGCCTGTCTCTCTGGCCCTGTTTTTCTCCTCCCCTTTGTTCAGAGCTCAGGTTACAGCAGCTCTCACCCTCCTCTCTGGCTTCCAGTGTTAACTGTCCTCTCCCTATGCCTGCTTCTCCTCCTCCTGTCAGCACCTGAGCTTTGCTGACATCAATGGAGCTAAACCATTGGGTTTAAGGTTTAACATGAGCCAATAGAAGATGTGAATTTCAACTAGTGTGTTTGATGTGATTCTTAATTAGGTATAATTTATTTTAGTTTTAAATTTTTGTGTCTTTTAAATTATTGTTGCAAATCTTTCTTAATTATAAGGACTAGCTAATTATGTAAATAAATAGCTAATTATGTAGAATCTCTCCTGCAGATTCCATTCTGAGTAAGGCATTAGGAGCTCAACATGGGACACCAAAAATGCTACAAATGGGAAATTATTGTCAAAGGAAAAAGAAGGATGATTGAGGGTAATTATTTTTGCAAGTTCCTCGCAGGGACAGAGAGGCTTCACTCACAGTTCATCTTGGTACCTGACTCTCGCTCCAGCATGAAATGTGGGAGGCAGGGAGGTGCTGAGTGCATAAGCACTTCAGCTCCGAAAACCCACCTACGCCACCATTAAGAAGAAGAGGCTCTCTTGATAATTAGAGCTTCGCCTCATCCCGAGGGACGAGGGTAGGGTGAGCAAGGATTACTCACCTCCGTCACTGGTGCTGTGCAATGCCAGGTCTATAGGCAACAAAACCACCACCATGCGAGATTTCTTTACCTCACAGGGGGTCAACCTGGCTTGTGTGACGGAGACCTGGGTGCGCGAAGGGAAAACAGTTTCCTTACGAGAGATGGTGCCCCCGAGTTTCTCCGCCCTCCACCAGTTGCGGACTGTGGGCCGGGGGGAGGGGTGGCATTATTAATCCGGGAAGATTGTCATTTCAGGGCTCTACCATCGCCATCAATCCCCGGCATGGAATGTGTTGGCCTAGTGTGGGTCTCCGAGGAGAGCTTGGCTGTCTGGCTGGTGTACCGGCCACCTAGCGCACCAGCAGCCACCCTGTCAGGCCATTGGAGGCGGTGGCCGGCTGGGCCTTGGAGTTCCCTAACCTATTGGTATTGGGGGACTTCAACATCCATGCTGATGCCACTCCCTCCTCACAGGCTCTGGACCTGGTGTCTTCCATGGTGACACTAGGGCTCTCCCAGTTTGTTTCAGGCCCCACACATCAAGCAGGCCACATGCTGGATTTGATCTTTGGCGTAGGTATAGATGTGATCATGTCTCCTTCTATGAAGGTGCCATGGTCTGATCACTACGCTATGAAAGCCAGGACTGACTTTCCACCCCCACCCTGCTTAAGTGGCAAGCTGATTTGGGCTCGCCTGCAAAGGCTGATGGACCCTGATAGATTCCGCCAAGCCTTGCGGGACCTTGCTCCCCCTGGCGACTCATTGACTGAGCTTGTTGAGGGCAGGAATATCCAGCTCCTGGCAGCCATCGATGAGATCGCACATAAGCGCCTTCTGCGACCCTGCAGAAACCAGGCTCCCTGGTCTACCGAGGAGCTCCAGAAAATGAAGCGGGACCTCAGACGGCTAGAGCGAGTATGGCGGGGTGTCCGTGAAGGAGCCTCAAGAACATCTTATAGGGCTTTTATGAAAACCTACGAGATGGCAGTGAAGGCTGCTAAGAAGTCTTACTTCTCGGCCTCCATTGTATCCGCTAGCTTTTGCCCGGCGCAATTATTTAGTATAATTAGGTCTTTAACGGGACAGCCGTTAAAGGGACAGCCAAATTTAAATAATAATTTGACACACAACTGTGAGGCATCTGCGAGCTTCTTTTGCGGAGAAGGTCTTGTTGCTCCGCCATGACCTCCCTGCCAATTTGGAGACAATAAAGGAACTGTAGGCCTCTTGACTGTCCAGTATTGGACCATATCGCCAGCCGACTCCTCCGAGCTGGAAAGCCCACCACCTGTCCTCTCGACCCGTGCCCGTCTTGGCTGATTAGAGCGTGTCCAGACGAGGTGTGGGCCCTCCTGGGGGATATCATCAATTGGTCCCTTGGCACGGGGACATTCCCAGGGGAACTGAAGGAGGCAGTGGTGCGCTCTTAAAGAAAACATCATTAGATCCTTTAGATCTATCCAATTACCGTCCGGTTTTGAATCTTCCGTTCCTGGGTAAGGTGATTGAGAGAGCAGTTGCTGAACAGCTTGGTGGGTTTCTGGATGAAACATCGGCTCTGGATCCATTCCAGTCCAGCTTCTGCACTGGTCATGGGACCGAGACGGCTCTGGTTGCCCTAACAGATGATCTTCATAGACAGCTGGATCGAGGCGGGTCGGGGCTGCTGATTCTTCTAGATCTGTCAGCAGCTTTCGACATGGTCGATCACGAACTCCTGGACCACCGCCTTGCTGATGTGGGGATCCAGGGCACAGTCCTTCAATGGCTGCACTCGTTTCTCTCTGGTTGGGGACAGAGGGTGGCGCTTGGGGGGGGGTAATTGTCATCACGCCACTCCTTGGTGTGTGGAATACCTCAGGGTGCGATACTCTCCCTGATGCTTTTCAACATCTTTATGCGCCCCCTCGCCCAGCTTATTATTATTATTATTATTATTATTATTATTATTATAGCTTAATTTGGACTAAAGTACAGGTGCATGCTAGAAGAGATGAGATCACAAACTACGGAACAGAACCAACTGCAAGGACTTTAAGGTTTGAACTTGAGAGAAGACTTCATTCAGTGCAGAAGACGGTGTAGGGTGAGGGGACCCTACAGTTTCTTTATGTAAAGTTTTCTTCTCTACATTTATGATTCGGCAATCCTCCTTTCAATGTTTGTTCAAATTATACAAGTGAGGAGGGAATAAATTGGATTATAGATATGGAATATAACATTCAACGGAACTGTGTGTGTAAAAAAAAAAAAGGTAAAGGGAGGGAAGCTCTATTTTGCAAAAGGTTTACGATGGAAAATTAGAGCTGACTCTTCCCCATCCTTTATTATTTACAGAGTGAACTGAATAACCCTAAAAAGACTTGTAATTTAATTTAGTTGGAAGTATACTGTAATTGCTCATTTGTCTTCAGTTGGATGGAAGGATGAAAGGAGTCTGTGAACTTGCCCAAAAAACTGATAAGGTTCATTATTGAGTCATCTACAGTTCAACAGACCATTCCTCTTCCCAGGCAGAAAGGAAATAAAAGTGAAAATAGGTTATTTATTGGGACAGAGTGACTTTTGCAGCTATTGTTAATAATAACAGTGCTGCCTTCAGATGTCTTTTAAAAGTTGGATATTTGTTTATTTCTTTGACATCTGATGGGAGGGTGTTCCACAGGGCGGGTGCCACTACCAAGAAGGCCCTCTGCCTGCTTCCCTGTAGCTTTGCTTCTCACAGTGAGGGAACCGCCAGAAGGCCCTCAGAGCTGGACCTCAGTGTCCGAGTTAAATGATGGGGGTGGAGAAGTTCCTCTAGGTATACTGGGCAGAGGCCATTTAGGGCTTTAAAGGTCAGCACCAACACTTTGAATTGTGCTTGGAAATGTACTGGGAGCCAATGTAGGTCTTTCAACACTGGTGTTATGTGGTATCGGCGGCTGCTCCCAGTCACCAGTCTAGCTGCCGCATTCTGGATCACTTGTAGTTTCCAGGTAACCTTCAAAGGTAGCCCCACATAGAGTGCATTGCAGCAGTCCAAGCAAGAGATAACTAGAGCATGCACCACTCTGGCAAGACAGTCTGCAGCCAGGTAGGGTTTCAGCCTTCGTACCAGGTGGAGCTAGTAGACGGTTGCTCTGGACACAGCATTGACCTGCGCCTCCATGGACAGTTGTGAGTCCAAAATTACTCCCAGGCTGTGCACCTGGTCCTTCAGGGGCTCAGTTACCCCATTCAGGACCAGGGAGTCCCCCACCCCCATCCACCCCCTGTCCCTCAAAAACAGTACTTCTGTCTTGTCAGGATTCAACCTCAATCCGTTAACCACCATCCATCCTCCAACCGCCTCCAGGCACTCACACAGGACCTTCACTACCTTCACTGATTCCGATTTGAAAGAGAGGTAGAGCTGTGTATCATCTGCATATTGATGGACACCCAGCCCAAACCCCCTGATGATCTCTCCTAGCAGCTTCGTATAGATGTTAAAAAGCACGGGGGAGAGGGCGAATCCTGAGGCACCCCACAAGTGAGAGCCCAGGGGTCTGAGCACTCATCTCCCAACATCACTTTCTGGACACAGCCCAGGAGAAAGGAGCGGGACCACTGTATAACAGTGCCCCCATCTCCCAGCCCCTCTAGACAGTCCAGAAGGATGTTATGGTTGATGGTATTGAAGACTGCTGAGAGATCCAGCAGAACTAGGAAACAGCTTTCCCCTTTGTCCCTAGCCCACCAGAGATTATCAACCAGCAGAACTAGGAAATGGCTTTCACCTTTGTCCCTAACCCACCAGAGATGATCGATCAGTGCGACCAAGGCAGTTTCAGTCATGTAATGAGGCCTGAATCCCGACTGGAAGGGATCCAAATGGTCCGTTTCTTCCAGGCGTGCCTTGAGTTGTTGATCAACCACATGCTCAATCACCTTGCCATAGAATGGAAGATTTGCATGAAATTTCAGATATAGCTATATAATCCCTAGTTTAGTAAGATAAGACCTTTGGAGCAGGCATTTTCAAAATGTTTTTAATGAACTGCCCTAATATACACCCCACTTGACTTTCCTGCCAATACTGAAAGCCAAACAAACAAATTAAAAACACCACTTCAAAAATAGGACTCCCAGCAGTAGGGAGTAGGGGAAAAAGAGGAGGGGCTTCCTAGGGTTCCCCCCAAAAAAACCCTACTCATCCCCCAAACATGCAAGTAGCAAAGTCCATGCCACGAAGGGAGGGAAGGAATCACAAAGAGAAGAGTAAAGTGTTTGGGGCGGAGCCATCTTATAAAGCCTGGCTTCTTCCCCATCCTGATTGGCCTGTCATCTCACTGACCCTTCCCCAACTCCTCCGCAGGGCTAAACCATTTTGAGTCTTCTTCCCAGGGGAGTTGAGATGTGGCAAATCCACTTGCGCTCAAGGGTGGGAGTGGCACTCCCAGAACGGCTTAACAGTCAGTTCCTCTTTCCAAGAAACTCTGGTAATGGTAGCTTGGGGGGGTAGGTGTGTAGGTGGCCCACAATTGAAATCCTCCCCCCCCAATTAATTTTTATTGATTCTCAAAAAATAAAAAATACAAATTAATGCCCAGTTAATTCGAATTTAACATAAAATCCTGTAGCTGTTTAGTTGTTTAGTCGTGCCCGACTGTTCATGACCCCATGGACCAGAGCACACCAGGCACTCCTGTCTTCCACTGCCTCCCACAGTTTGGGCAAACTCATGCTGGTAGCTTCGAGAACACTGTCCCACCATCTCGTCATCTGCTGTCCCCTTCTCCTTGTGCCCTCCATCTTTCCCAACATCAGGGTCTTTTCCAGGGAGTCTTCTCTTCTCATGAGGTGGCCAAAGTATTGGAGCCTCAGCTTCACGTTCTGTACTTCCAGTGAGCACTCAAAGCTGATTTCCTTCAGAATGGAGAGGTTTGATCTTCTTGCAGTCCATGGGACTCTCAAGAGTCTCCTCCAGCACCATAATTCAAAATCATCAATTCTTCAGCGAACAGCCTTCTTTATGGTCCAGCTCTCACTTCCATACATCACTACTGGGAAAACCATATCTTTAACTATACAGGCCTTTGTTGGCAAGGTGATGTCTCTGCTTTTTAATATGCTGTCTAGGTTTGCCATTGCTTTTCTCCCAAGAAGCAGGAGTCTTTTAATTTTGTGACTGCTGTCAGCATCTGCAGTGAATAAAATCCTATGCAGGTGTCTTCAACAGTAAGCCCCACCTTGTTCTCTTATAAAGGGATGGGAATCTGACATTGCTCTAAACTCTGGCAGAGGACTAGGGCTGCAGAGGGAGCGGACCACCCCCGGAAGCACTATTCAGGTAGGGTGACATCGCGGTGGCCTCGCCGGACACACACCATGCACACGTACGCACCACACACCTGCAGGCGACGCACCACACCCCCAGAACACACTCCATGCCCCCCAGGGTGCATGCCATTCCCCCGCCTGCTCTCCGCCCCCAGTAGCGGAGCATGCAGCTTTGCCACTGGCTCTACAAAAGAAAAGAAGAAAGGTGCTCAGTTCCCTCACCTCCCCCAACCCTGGCAAGCAGGGAGTATTTTAATAGGCAACTATCAATCCGCCCTAAATAAAAACAAGGAGTAGCTGAACTATAAACCTCATGTTTATATTTTAATGCAGACCTCCAGTTCAGAAACAAGTCTTAGAAAATTCATCAGCTTTTTTGAGGTATTATTTGCTCCTCTCAGATTTCCTCAAATGTCCAACCTGTTTGGGAAACTCAGCATTTGTTTGGAGGCTTTGCTTTAAAAAGGTAAAAAATAAAAATAAAATAAACAATAGCCGTTGTAGGAGATTCAAGAGGAATTGAATGAGAAAGTGTCCAGTTATTTGATTCTGGTATATTATGTTTCTTGAACAGGTTTCGTGTACAGTTATGTAAGGCCTACACACATCGATTACCAAGAATGTTTAAAAAGGGGTGGCCGATGCTTCGGAAGAACTAGCTGTGAAGAACAGTTTGTTTTCTATGGACACTGTCAGAATGGAAGCAGAGGCATATGCTGTAAAAGGTAAAACCATAATATTGCAGGTTACGTGCCAGAGTGGAGAGTATTATGGAGGTGAAATCAATTTTTTTTTGTTGTTTAGTCATTTAGGCATGTCTGACTCTTCGTGACCCCATGGACCAGAGCACGCCAGGCACTCCAATCTTCCACTGACTCCCACAGTTTGGTCAAACTCATGCTGGTAGCTTCGAGAACACTGTCCCACCATCTCGTCCTCTATCGTCCCCTTCTCCTTGTGCCCTCCATCTTTCCTAACATCAGGGTCTTTTCCAGGGAGTCTTCTCTTCTCATGAGGTGGCTAAAGTATTGGAGTCTCAGCTTCAGGATCTGTCCTTCCAATGAGCACTCAGGGCTGATTTCATTCAGAATGGAGAGGTTTGATCTTCTTGCAGTCCATGGGACTCTCAAGAGTCTCTTCCAGCACCATAATTCAAAAGCATCAATTGGAAGATTTTAGACTGGGCGATAGCATGTCTGGAGGATGCGGAACAGCATGACCAAGGCAGTTTCAGTCCCATGATGAGGCCTGAATCCTGATTGGAAGGGATTCAAATGGTATGCATCCTCCAGGCATGGTTGAACCAGGCGTGGTTCAGCAACCACCTGCTCAATCACCTTGCCAAGAATGGAATATTTGAGACTGGGCGATAGTAGGCGGTTTAATTTAAGAAGCAGTTTAATGACCGCCTCTTTCAGCGGGTCTGGGAAGGCTCCCTCACAGAGGGAAGCAATCACCACCCTGCAGAACCCATCTCCCAGCCCTTCCTTTCTCACTTTTATTAGCCAGAATGGGCAAGGTTCAAGGAAACAGGTGGTTGATTTCACTTGTCCAAGCAGCCTGTCCACATCCTCGGAGGAAAAAGATTGGAATGGATTCCATGCAATTCAACCAGACAGGACTAGCACTGTCCCGCCCCAGTCCATAAGACTTTGCACTTCATATGGCAGCAAAAGTCAAATATTTATCAATATCAGACAATCCTTTATATTGGAAATCCTTATCTCATGTTCAAAACACATTTACACACACCCTCATAAATCTGGAAAATGCAGCATAGCAAAGAGATGGTGTGAACAGGATTGGATGATGGGGCAGAGTCTATGACAGCATAGATCAAGGGAAACAAGAATGAAGGAGGGAAGACTTGAGAGTAGGTGCAGAAGGAGAGAAAGAGAGAGGTTTAGAAAGAGAGAGGAGATGAAGCAACAAAGATCAGCCATATGGCTTTATTAGCCTTGAAGAAAAAGTCTTTAGCAGAAGTGGAGGAGAAAGCCATGCTAGTTAACGAACCCCAATTTTCACATTATGTCTGAATATTCTGATTTTGATCTATGCCTTACCTGGAGAAGCTAAGAGCATCCCTGAAAGGGCAATGATGTAAAAGATGCTGATCTGCATTGCTGAAGTTTGACTGGGAATGCCAAGTTGGAAACCAAAGAAGGGAGACCAAGAGTGCTCTCGATTTCCTATGTCATCCAAAAGACTGCATGCTCACGTATTTATAGGTCTGCAAACGGCACTTACACGTCAGCCCTAGGATTTGGTATCCTAAAAGCACTGATGTGTTAGCAGGAAGTCCAGTACTCCTCATGAAGTCTTGGAGCACCAAAAAGACGTAAAATACAGCTCAATAATTTTAGTGTTTTCATTAAATTGTATTTTTCTTCCTGTTTCCTGCTGCTATAGTTCATGGCTAAAAGTAGTAAAATGAACTGAACAGTATGTACAAATTAGTATGGTGAGCACTTTGATTCTCTTTGTCTTAAAACAAGGTTTCCTTGTTGCTGCTGTTTTAAAGAATAAGGCCACATTCAGTATTCGGGGGGGGGGGACTGGGCAAAATATCTTGATTAGTTTGCTGTGCACTTTTGGTTGATGAGGCAGTCCTCAGGTTTTCTGGCACCACTGCTCCCATGACTGGCAAGAAGATGTGACCAAAAGGAGAAGAAGAAGTGTTTGGATTTGATATCCTGCTTTATCATTATCTGAAGTAGTCTCAAAGCGGCCAACATTCTGCTTTCCCTTCCTCCCCCACAACAAACACTCTGTGAGGTGAATGGGGCTGAGAGAATTGAGAGAAGTGTGCCTGGCCCAAGGTCACCCAGCAGCTGCATGTGGAGGAGCGAACCCGACTCACCAGATTACAAGTCTTCCGCTGTTAACCACTATACCACATTGGCTCTCAAATGGAGACCCTTGTTGGATCAGACCAAAGGTTTATCCAAGATCCTGTTCTGACAGTGGCCAACCAGATGCACATGGAAAGCCCACCAACAAGACATAACCACAGTAGTGTGCCACACCCACAAGTGGTATTCAGAGGCTCTAATTATCCTCTCTGGGTGTTGGACCCCTGTTGCTGCTCTAGAAAATGGAGATGGAGCTGATACTGTATATTCAATGACAAGGCAACCTGGTATTGGTTTACCTTCTTCCTTCCTCATTTGGTTTATTGTTAAAAGCAACAATGACTGCCAATGTAAGCATCTGCAAAGTAGTAGAAGACTACAATGCACGACAAATATTACAAGCTAAGTCCAAAGAATGAATACAAGCCGTGGCAACAAGGAAAGCAGCAATGCTCTCTTCAGATAATAGTGGAGGAAATCTCCAAAGTTGCACCTCATTTTGTGCTTCTTCCTAGCAATTGAAGAATATGCATGGACTGCAGCCATGGACCCCTTCTTGCCTCAGTAATTTTTCCAAGATTTTTCTTCCTCTCAGGAAAGAATGATTCCTGTACATCATACTATCATAGAATCATAGAGTTGGAAGAGACCACAAGGGCCATCGAGTCTAACCCCCTGCCAAGCAGGAAACACCATCAGAGCACTCCTGACATATGGTTGTCAAGCCTCTGCTTAAAGACCTCCAAAGAAGGAGACTCCACCACACTCCTTGGCAGCAAATTCCACTGTCGAACAGCTCTTACTGTCAGGAAGTTCTTCCTAATGTTTAGGTGGAAGCTTCTTTCTTGTAGTTTGGATCCATTGCTCCGTGTCCGCTTCTCTGGAGCAGCAGAAAACAACCTTTCTCCCTCCTCTATATGACCTCCTTTTATATATTTGAACATGGCTATCATATCACCCCTTAACCTCCTCTTCTCCAGGCTAAACATGCCCAGCTCCCTTAGCCGTTCCTCATAAGGCATCGTTTCCAGGCCTTTGACCATTTTGGTTGCCCTCCTCTGGACACGTTCCAGTTTGTCAGTGTCCTTCTTGAACTGTGGTGCCCAGAACTGGACACAGTACTCCAAGTGAGGTATGACCAGAGCAGAATACAGTGGCACTATTACTTCCCTTGATCTAGATGCTATACTCCTATTGATGCAGCCCAGAATTGCATTGGCTTTTTTAGCTGCCGCGTCACACTGTTGGCTCATGTCAAGTTTGTGGTCAACCAAGACTCCTAGATCCTTTTCACATGTACTGCTCTCAAGCCAGGTGTCCCCCATCTTGTATTTGTGCCTCTCATTTTTTTTGCCCAAGTGCAATACTTTACATTTCTCCCTGTTAAAATTCATCTTGTTTGTTTTTGCCCAGTTCTCTAATCTGTCAAGGTCGCTTGAAGTGTGATCCTGTCCTCTGGGGTGTTAACCACCCCTCCCAGTTTGGTGTCATCTGCAAATTTGATCAGGATGCCCTTGAGTCCATCATCCAAGTCGTTGATAAAGATGTTGAATAAGACCGGGCCCAAGACAGAACCCTGTGGCACCCCACTAGTCACTCTTCTCCAGGATGAAGAGGAACCATTGATGAGCACCCTTTGGGTTCGGTCAGTCAGCCAGTTACAAATCCACTGAGAGGTAGCATAGTCAAGACCGCATTTTACCAGCTTCTTTACAAGAATATCATGGGGCACCTTGTCAAATGCCTTGCTGAAATCAAGGTAGGCTACATCCACTGCGTTCCCTTCATCTACCAGGCTTGTAATTCTGTCAAAAAACGAGATCAGGTTAGTCTGACATGACTTATTTTTCAGAAATCCATGCTGACTATTGGTGATGACAGCATTCCTTTCTAGGTGCTCACAGACTGTTTGCTTAATGATCTGCTCCAGAATTTTCCCTGGTATTGATGTCAAACTGACTGGGCGGTAATTATTTGGGTCCTCTCTTTTCCCCTTTTTGAAAATAGGGACAACATTTGCCCTCCTCCAGTCTGCCTGTTCTCCAGGAATTCTCAAAGATGACTGCCAGTGCTTCTGAGATCATATCTGCCAGTTCTTTTAATATTCTTGGATGCAGTTCATCTGGCCCTGGAGACTTGAATACATCTAAACTAGCCAAGTATTCTTGTACTATCTCCTTAGTTATTCTGGGCTGTGTTTCCTTTGCTGAATCATTTGCTCCAAATTCTTCAGGTCGGGCATCATGATTTGAAGGATGAAGCAAACCCCAGGCAGTATGAGATTGGACTGCTACGATTGATCTACACCAACCCCTTCGACTCACCATCTCTCAGTGCCCTACAGACGCTGCCTCACACTTCTCCTCACCGCATCGGCTCAGCGCCCACCAGATGACTGCCCTGCTGGTGCCACCCCTGGAAGCTGGCATCTCTACGCATGGCACGAGAAAAATCCAGCGTGGACTAAAAGAGGACATTTTCTTTTCTTTCCCTTTGAATATGTAGCTTTGTATATAGCTTTGTGGGAGGTACCCTCAGTATTAGAAGAAGAAGGTATTAGGAAATATATAGATCCCTGTGCACAAATGATGCAGGTAGGGCTGTGGGGGGACATGGTTTTAGCCGGGATGGTAGTCTTCTGATTTCTGGTCATCGCTGTGCCCACACCACTTAAGGTAACTGCAATGGTTCTAGGGGTTGCTTGTGCGTAAGCCGGTGCCAACACCTAGCTGGGTTGCCTGAGTGAACCTTTCCTGTCCGGACAGCCACTCACCCGTGGCTGTCTCAATCGCTGGCAGAATCCGTCAGTGGGCGTTGCTTAAACTTCTTCCAACATAGAAGTTCTTTCACACCCAGTCTCCTCCTACTCTCCCTGCGCGGAAGCCTTCTGCGCAAGGAGGGCGTAGGCAGCGGAGGACCCTTCCTCCCCCCACTGGTCCCCAGCAAGGAGTCATGTGACTCCCTCTCAGATTCCCCCATCTGCCCCCCTTCTCCACTGGAGCTGAGCTGATTCCCTTTCCCAGAAGATGGGCTGCCTCTCCCAATCCCGGGACGCTCTCTGGGATCCCTCTGAAGCTCACTCTCTCCCTCCGGCACTGATGGCAGTTCCCTGACATCCACCTCCTCCCCAGGACCCCTCCCACCCCGGCACGATTTTCCGACACAACCTCCTCTCTCTCCTCGGTCGACGATGTGGGGAATCCCCTAAAGGAGCCATCATCCTCTTCTGAGGATTCAAAACCAGCCTCCCATCCGCTCGGATCTCTATCCGCTGGTTGACCTTCCCAGTCTGATTCTTCTCCCTCGGACACCTCCTCTCCCTCCTCTTCAGAGGCAGGAAAACCCACAAAGTCCCCTTCGTCGTCTGTGAGTCCAAATTCTTCCTCCCCAAATCTAGCTAATGGTTTGGGCTTATCCGGGAACAAACTGTGGAATTCTTCCACCAGATACTCGTCAGTGATGGATTCAGCAGGGACCCACGTGTTTTCCGACCTGGGTTCCCCCTCCCAGGCTACCAAGTACTCTACCTGGCGACCTCGCTACCTTGAATCGAGTATTTCCGTGGCTTCATTACAGTGTTCCCTCTCCTCGACTCGCGGGTGGGTGGTAACCCCTCCCTCCCATCCTGGGAATTCCCGCCCCTCCCTGTACGGTGAAAGTAGGGACCTGTGGAACACCGGATGTATCTTCATGCTGTCAGGCAACTTGAGTTTAAATGCCACTGGGTTCACCTGCTGCATGACCTCAAAAGGCCCTAGCCGCCTAGGCTGCAACTTCTTGCAGCCTCCCTTTAGGGGCAACCCTTGGGATGATAACCACACCCGGTCTCCCACCCGTATGGCCTCCCCCTCCCGACGGTGCCTGTCCGCCTGCCTCTTGTAAACTTCCTTGGCCCGCTCTAAGTTCAGCCTGAGTTGCTGGTGTAAGGCCTCCATTTCCTCCACAAATTGCTCAGCCGCCGGTACGCTCCATCCTTCCTCCCCCGCCCCGGGAATGCCCTGGGGTGACACCCATAATTGGCCATGAAAGCCAATTATGGACACGTGTTCAGCGTTATTGTACGCAAATTCAGCCAAAGCTAATTTCTCTACCCAATTGTTCTGTCTCTCGCTGACATAGCAGCGCAGGTATTGCTGGAGTATGCCGTTCACTCTTTCGGCTTGTCTGTTGGTTTCCGGGTGCCTCGCCGTCGAGAAGCTCACCTCGACCTGTAGAAAGCTCATGAGTTTCCGCCAGAACTGGGATGTAAATTGTTTCCCGCGATCCGAGATTACCCTCAAGGGAGCCCCAAACAGTTTGGCTGTCTCCTCTGCCGTTGGTGCAAGTGAGCACGCTACAAAATGGCACATTTTGGTCAGTAGATCGACTACTACCATGACCGCTGTCTTTCCCCTTGACTTGGGCAGATCTGTCATGAAATCAATGGACACCACCTCCCAGGGCCTTTCCAGTGTGGGTAAGGGTTCCAGTAACCCCGCAGGGGCCGCCCTTTCCCCCTTAGCCCTCTGGCATCGGTTGCACCCTCGTACATATTCTCTTACGTCTTCCCTCACCTTTGGCCACCAGAACTGCCTGGTGACAAGTAGCATGGTCTCGTGCTGCCCAAAGTGCCCAGCTGTTGGGTTGTCGTGGAGTTGTTGGGTTGTCGTTGGAGTTGTGCGGTCGGACGCGTCTGTCTCTAGTCTCATGGGCTTCTCCGGATCCACGTGCAGGAGCTGCTCTTCTGAGGCAAACGCCCTCTTCAGTTTTTCAAAGGATTGCTGTGCTCCCTCTGTCCACGCAAACTTCTTTTTGCTAAGACAATCCGTAATGGGTGCTGTCAAGTGAGCGAGGTTCTTTATGAACCTCCTATAGAAGTTGCTGAAGCCTAGGAACCTTTACACATCCTTTCTGTTTTGGGGGGCTTTCCATTCCAGCACTGCCTTCACCTTGCCCAGATCCATGGCTAGTCCCTTGTCTGACAGCCTGAACCCCAGGAACTCGACCTCCCTGGCGTGGAATTGGCATTTTTTCCAGCTTGACCCACAACTGATGCTTCTTCAATCTCTGTAGCACCTCCCTGACGTCTCTGACGTGTTGCCTTTCATCGTCTGAATAGATTAAGACGTCATCCAAAAAGGCTACGCAATTCTTGTACAGCAGGGGCCCCAACACATGGTGCATGAAGGCTTGAAAGCAGGCCGAGCCCGATTGTAATCCAAAAGGCATGACTAAGTACTCAAAAGCCCCCAGGGGGGTGAACATGGTTGTTTTCCAATCATCCCCCTCCTTTATCCTAATCAGATTGTATGCTCTCCTGAGGTCTAGCTTCGTAAAAATCTTCCCCTGCCACATACGTGTCAAAATATCATCAATCCTGGGCATTGGGAAAGTCACGGGTTCTGATACCAGGTTCAGGGCCCGGTAATCCACAACTAATCTGGGCTGATTAGTGTCCTTTTTGTCCACAAAGAACACTGGACTGCGATATTGAGCAGGGAGTGGTACGCAGACAGTTAATGGCTTGTAAACAGGGGAGCCGATCTGTCCGTGAGTACTGGACTGAGTTTACCATGTTGATCCATAAATTGGGGTGGGATCTATCAGCGGAACCCATACAAATGCTTTTTGAAGAAGGGCTTTCTTCGGCTGTGAAAGACGAACTTTCCTGGGCACCCAGGGCGGAGTCTATGGACCAGCTGACCAAATCCGCGCTGACCATAGGAGCACGCCAGGAGGCGAGAGCCTTGGAGAGGCGGGAAGGGAAGGGGGAACGTTGGAGGGAGTTTCGCATTCCAGAGATTCCAGAGCCACCTTTCCCGCCAGGAGAGCCAATGGAAATTGGAACAGCGCGCGCGCGCGCGCAGTTTCAAAGCCCAGTGAAGGGGGGAAGAAGGAGGGGAAAGGCGCCAGGAAATGTTATCTCTGCCAACAGCCAGGTCACTTTGCCAGAGTCTGCCCCCAAAGAAAGGAATGGCAAGGGATGGTGGGAGCTGTTGGGGGGAAGGAGGAAGAAGTCCAGGAGCAAGTAAAAGCCAACGCCTGGCTGCCACCGTCGGGGCACAGCAGCCAGGCCAAAGAGCAGTGAAAATGCCCACGCCGGAACCTCCTAAACCCGCCCTAGTGATAGAGGTGTTGCTAGAGCTGCCAAACGGACACCCACTAAAGATAAAGGCGCTATTGGACTCAGGCAGCTCCTGTAATTTCATGAGCAAGGAGTTTGCAGCTGAACACCAGATACAGACTATCCCTTTAAGCAACCCTTTGCAGGTGACCACGATCGATGGGAGGGAGCTGTTGGGAGGAGAAGTCAGCCAACAGACCGTCCCAATGATAATGAGGGTGGCAAGACACACCGAGATAATAGCGTTTAATGTGGCCACCTTGGGAGGAGCTCCCATCATTTTGGGGATGAGCTGGCTAGCGTTATATGATCCGCTAGTGGACTGGCATCAGAGAGTGGTCTCCTTTGGGTCAGCACATTGTCTAGAACACTGCAAAGAGGGGAAAGCTCCAGAAGGGGCCAGAGCCACTCTAGCAGGGACGGAAGTAACGGACAAAGGGAAGGTGCCCCAACAATACGCCGACCTGGGCAACGTCTTCAGCGAAAGGGAAGCAGACAAACTACCTCCGCATAGACCCTTTGACTGTCAAATCAATTTACTCCCTGGGGCCCAGCTCCCAGTAGGCAAGCTGTACGCCATGTCAGACAGGGAGATGCAGGAGTTAAGGGAGTTCATTGACAAAAATCTGAAGAGAGGTTTCATCAGAGAGTCCAGAGTGGTGGGTGGCAGCCCAGTGTTTTTTGTGGATAAAAAAAACACACGGACAAACCGAGGCTTGTAGTGGACTTCTGGGCCTTAAATGCAGTGTCAGAACCAGTGGCTTTCCCTATGCCCAGAATTGATGACATTTTGACAAGGGTCCGGAAGGGAAAGATTTTTACTAAACTGGACCTGAGGGGGGTGTACAACCTGATACGAATGAGGAAGGGGGATGAATGGAAAACCACCATGTTCACCCCTTTGGGGGCATTTGAATACCTCGTTATGCCCTTCGGTCTACAAGCAGGCTCAGCGTGTTTTCAATCGTTTATGAACCACGTCCTGGGACCTTTGCTTTACAAGAATTGCGTGGCCTTCTTAGATGACTTGTTGGTATATTCAGAGAATGAGGAGCAGCATGTGAGAGACGTCAAGGAAGTGTCGGGCAAACTGCAAGCTAACCAGCTGTGGGTGAAACTGGAGAAGTGTCAGTTTCATACCAAGGAGGTGGAATTCCTGGGGTACAGCTTGTCAGACAAGGGATTGGCCATGGATCCAGGCAAGGTCCAGGCGGTGCTGGAATGGAAGACACCGAGAACTAAGAAGGATGTGCAGAGATTCCTAGGGTTTGGAAACTTCTATCGGAAGTTCATCAGAAACTTTGCCCACTTGACGGCTCCCATTACTGACTGTCTCAGAAAGTAAGAGGAAATTCGTTTGGACGGTGGAAGCGGAACGGGCATTTGAGGAACTGAAAAGGGCGTTCGCTTCTGAAGAACAGCTCCTGCATGTGGATTTACAAAAACCGACGAGAGTAGAAACGGACGCGTCAGACCGGGCGGTGGGGGCGGTGCTTCTGCAGCCTGGGGAGGAGGAGTCGGAGTGGAGACCATGTGCTTTCTTTTCACGAAAGCTGAACAAATCCGAGAGGAACTACACGGTGTATGACCGAGAACTACTTGCCATTCACGAAGCGTTCCGAAGATGGAGGCACCTATTAATTGGCGCACAACATAAGGTGCAAGTGTGCACTGACCATAAGAACCTAGAGTATTGGAGAACGGCACGAGTACTCAACCAACGGCAAGTGAGATGGGCCCAGGAGTTCTCCAAATTCCAATTTGAAATTTGTTACGTGCCAGGCCCAGAAAACGTTAGGGCGGATGCTCTCTCACATAAACCTGAATATGTGGAGGGGGAGGGAGCACCCGAAGAGAGACATGTCATCCCAGAGGACCGCTGGGTGTGTGGGGCAGCATTGGTGGGGCAAAGAGAACTGGTAGAGGGAACGGAGAATGATGAATACGCCCAGGATAAGCTCAGAGGTCTTAGGAGGGAGGGAGAGAAACCCGGAGGTTTTGAGGAAAGAAACAGGGCATTGTATTACAAAGGGGCACTGTATATACCCGAAGGAGAATTGAGGGGGAGAGTACTCAAGCAGTTGCACGACAGCCCCACAGCGGGGCATTTTGGGCAACACAAAACCATGTGGTTGGTCACCAGGGAATTTTGGTGGCCCAAGGTGAGGGAAGATGTATGGGAGTATGTAAGAGGGTGTGACCAATGCCAGCGAGCCAAAGGGGAGAGGCGGGCGCCGGCGGGGTTATTAGAACCGTTACCCACACCAGAACGACCATGGGAGGCAGTGTCGATAGATTTTATGACTGATCTGCCGAAGTCCAAGGGGAAAACAGCCATCATGGTCGTAGTAGACCTATTAACAAAGATGTGCCACTTTGTAGCCTGCTCGCATGCAGTCACGGCGGAAGAGACAGCTAAATTGTTTGTAGAGCACATTTTTAGGTTGCATGGCGCCCCCTTGAGGGTGGTCTCAGACAGAGGGAAACAATTTACATCCAGGTTCTGGAGGAAGCTCATGAGCTTGCTGCACGTAGAGGTCAATTTTTCGACTGCCCGGCACCCTGAAACCAACGGGCAGGCGGAAAGAGCAAACGGTATCCTCCAGCAATACCTGAGGTGTTATGTCAATGACAGAGAGAATGATTGGGTAGAGAAGTTGGCGCTGGCGGAATTTGCCTACAACAATGTGGAGAATGTGTCCACCGGGATGAGCCCCTTTTTGGCTAATTATGGGTGTCATCCCAGGGCGTTTCCTGGGGGAGGAGGGGAGAGATGGAGCGTCCCAGCAGCCGAACAGTTTGTAGAAGAAATGGAAGCGATCCATCGTCAGCTCCAACTCAACTTAGAAAGGGCCAAGGAAGAATATAAGAGGCAGGCAGACAAAAACAGAAGGGAAGGTGAAACCATAAGGGTGGGGGGTCAGGTGTGGCTGTCAACCCAAGGGTTGCCGTTCAAAGGGGGTTGTAAGAAATTAAGACCCAAAAGATTGGGTCCATTTGAGGTCATTCAACAGGTCAACCCAGTGGCTTTCAGGCTCTGGTTACCGAACCACATGAAACTGCACCCAGTATTCCACAGGTCGTTACTGTCACCGTATAAGGGGGAGCGAGAAGGGATGTCCACACGGGGACCGGCTATAGAAGAAAGGGAACACAGCAGCCTTGTGGCGGAAATCATCGACTCCAGGTGGAAGGGTGATCAGGTGGAGTATTTGGTAGCGTGGGAAGGGGAACCGGAGTCAGAAAACACCTGGGTAATGGCAGAGGATGTCAATGACGAGGTCTTAATAGAAACGTTCCACCAGAGGTTCCCAAGGAAACCTCAGCCGGTAGCATGGTTCCGGAGGGAATACTTTGGCCCCACCGACGAGGAGGAGGAGCTGGAAGGATTCACGGACTCGGAGTTGGAAGGAGGAACAGACTCCGATGAGGAGGAGTACTTAGAGCCCAGGAACAGCAACCGGTGGTGGGAAATGTTCGAGACGTCGGAAGATGAAGGAGGTTCCTTCCGGGGTTTTGCCTCCTCACCGCCCATAGAGGAGGGAATGGGAGGGGGTGAAGGGGGCCCTGGAGGGGAGGTGGATGTCAGGGAACTGCCATCGGAAGGATGGGAGGTGGAAGGGCTCACAGAGGTTGGGAGAGACTCAGCACCTGAAGAGGGAACCAGCAGGGGGAGAGGAGGAGCTCCCTGGGAAAGTGAGCAGGAGGGATGGCTCAGAGACACTTCCAGCGAAAACAGTGGGGAGGTTTCAGGACCTCCTATAGGGACACCCACTCCTCGCCGGAAACTCTCATGCCGGGAGTCCAGAAGACGCGTTTCCGTTAAGGAGCTTTTATGTTGGAAGAGATTCCGAAAGCAACCACTGTCGGAATCTGCCAGCGACTGATGGAGCCATGCTTAAGGGGCTCCGTTACAGACAGAGGTTTGCGGACTTAACCAAACTCTGAGGGACTAGGATTTTACGCACAAGCAGCTCATCATCCCATCACACTATGCATCTCATGCAGTAAAACAAAATAATTACAGGGGTGTGTCCGGTATGGTTTTCTGCTATAACGGGTGTCCATTTGAATGGAAGTCCCAGAAACAAACCATTATATGTCTCTCCACAATGGAGAGTGAATTATGCGCATGCATTCAGGCTATTTGCAATGTAGAATGGTACCTACAGTATTTGCAGATCTACAGATACAAGTAACACTACCAGTCAATGTCTACCTCGATTCCCAGAGTGGACTCGCTATTCTGTGTTCAGAAACTAATACGCAACGCACTAGAGTTTTGAGATTATGTTTGCAATTTGCAAATAAGCTAATTGCTGACAAAATAATCGCTTTTCAGTATGTTTCAGGTGACAACCAAATTGCTGACATTTTTACTAAGGCACTCTGAAGGTCACACATGAAAGATATGTACAGAATATCCTTTAAGTATCTGTTGTATCTATTATTGTGAAGAGAATCAGAACTTACAGGGTTAAAAGTTCTGAGTGACGTCTCACATCATGAGGCGTGGTATGGTTCACAAACGGGAGTCTTTCTCTCTGTGTGTTCTCTCTTTCGGTTTTGACCGAGAAGCGAGAGATGTGCGCTTTGTCGCCGGGCTGAATTTACGATGTTGTTCTACAAGATTAAAGGCTATTGGAGATAAGAAAGAAAGCCTGCGTGCAGTCTGAGTTATTACCCACACACTGCAACAGTTTCTACCGCTGTGTATACTCTGCTAAAGGGCCAAAGAGGCTGGAAGAGGTTTTGACCGGCACGGACAGCACAGTGGCGCAGCTGAGAAGAGTGCCGGACGCCATCTTGGCCGCATAATTATGAACCACAGGGGAAATGTTGAATAGTTTGTTTAAATGTTAGGGTTCATTATTGTTCCACAGTGTGTGTACCGCTTTAAAAGCCAGGGTGCATATCCTGACCTAGTTTTTACAGCTGTGTAGCAGTGTAATAGGTGCTGATAAGTCACTGCAATTAGCTGTGTCAGCAATATAATGTGTAGTATGTACTTTCTCTGACCCCTGGTTGGTTGATGGGTGGGTGATGATTATAGACACTATATAAGATGTATGTTAGAGGAGTTTTGTTATTAAATCATGCAAATATATTTTTTGCGTCTCTTCAGTGTTTCCATCTGTGTGGTCTACTCTGCACACACTCTGGCATGTTTCAAATGTCCAGTAGATTGTCTCATCCATCCCTACAAAGCTGTGCCTAGTTATCTGTACCCTATACATCTTGGAGTTCCTGGCTTTTCATCGCATACACAACTATCTATGTTCTTAATGAGCAAATCACCCACTACTAGAAGCCCATTGGAGAACTATCCATGGCACAAGAGAATAGCTGTTCATACTCCAAGGAATTGGCCCATCCTAAGGGAATGTTTCCTTCTTACTCAATGTAATGCTCTCTGTCCTTGACACCCTCCTTTTCCTTGACGCCAATGGAGCTACTCTTGTGGGAGTGGGACACAGCTATACTGTCCTGAAGGCTTAATCCAGCAACCTCTCATAGGTTTCAAGTAGGAAACCTTGAACTCAATGAGAAAAGGTGCTACTGGAGAGCCAGGAGCTAATGGCACCTTGAACACAACCACATCATCTGTCCAACCAAGAGATAGTCATACATATGACAGACAGTCCAAAACACTGGAAAGCACCCACACCCTGCACAATTGTTTTTGCAGTTTAAGTTACTTGATTTTATTTTTTTTAGGTCAAGGAAAGTAGGGGCAGCATGATGTGTACTGGCCTCCCCATCTGATAAACTCACCTCAGCACGTCTTCAGGTGTACATGTTTTTATTGTGTTATGTACTGTAGTATTGCATTCTTCAATCTGTTCTAGACGCTTCACAGGATTCGTATTAATTAATCAACGAAAGAAAAACCATTTATTGATTATGACCAGGGGAGGTCTGAGTGGTCACCTTCTATGGATAAGGCAGCAGTTCTCAAGTTCTGCTTTCTCATTTGTCCAACAGAAGGGGTACTTATTTCTTTTTCGTCTCCTCTCCTCTGTTGGCTACTTCAATGATCAGTGCCTTTTACTGTAAATGCGACACAATTGCTGAGTTATTGTGGGTTAGAATAAGACAGTGCATTCAGTTCAGCTTCACAAGTACTTAAGCTAGCTGTGCTTTGCCTCTTGCACGACCAATCAAATAGACCCTGATTGTACATATAGGAAACTCCAGACGTGCTTTTCCTGTCTGTAGTGTCACTTCCAAAACTTGCATCTGCAAATGTTCCAAGACCTCCAGACTTCTGATTGTTAAATCTCTCTTTTTTTTAAAAAAAAAAAGATATTTATTACTTTTCAAACAATTTCAACACAACACTACAAGAAAAAAGAAAAAAGAAAAAAGACAATACAAATACAATACAAAAACACTACATACAAAACAAAACAAAAACAAACAAAAACAATTTAAAAACACCTTAAACATTTTCAATATCCTATCTTTTATTTGCTTATTCCCAACGACCTCCTCACACCTCCCTTTTTGTATTCCACTTCTATTTATTATTTCAGCAATTCCTTTCCATCTTCCTCTGTTTTCTATCCTATAATTATCTTAACACATTCTTACCTCATTTTTTCCTTTAATTTTCTATTAATCTATTTATACTTAATTCCATATAACATTTCTACTGCTAAAGCCATATAACTGTTAGTATCTTCAGCTCACAGGCAGAGGTACCTGGCCTCCCCCGAGGCAATCGAGCGAGATACTGTGTTTACTGTCCATCTGCGACCTCCGGCAGGCTAGGTAAACAAACCCGGCGATTCTTCTCATTAGTCGTGAGATAGAACACACCCTCTGCTTCTCTGCTTCACTCTCCCTCCCTGCATTCTCCCAGGGAGGAGAAATGAGACAGACAGGAGTCCTTTCTACATGTTTTATTCCTGTCACTCAACAGTACATAGAAATGTGACTGCACCCTTCAGACTCCATTAGAAGAGTCACAACTCCTCCCCTGTACTTCCAGCACAGGTCAGATGACACTCTGAGCTAACATCCGGTGCTCAGTACAGAGAATAGGCTCCACCTTTTCTCCAACAGTACATCTGCAAAACATAACATCCTGTTTTGCATTCCAGCTATCTGGAGCTGGCTTTTGCCTTGGTGCTTTTTCCCAACAATAACTTCATTCCAACATTCTTCTAACATTCATTAATTTACCATATTTCTATAAATAGTCTTTAAACTTTTTCCAGTCTTCTTCCCCCGACTCTTCTCCCTGGTCTCGGATCTTGCCAGTCATTTCCGCCAATTCCATATAGTCCATCAACTTCATCTGCCATTATCCAACACTTCAGTGCTTTCAAGAAGCAACCATTCTCTCAGCCAGCAAAAAGCAGATGGTTCACAACAAAGTTTAGGGGTCTGGCAGGGCAAGTCCACCTCCTTCTTTGGCATACATCAATATCTTAAATTTTACTCGTGGCTTCCTGCCCTGCCAAACTCTAGAGACGTCCCTCTGCCACCTCCTGAAACAATCCATCCCATCCAAAGCTTGCAATGTTTGAAACAAAAGCAACATCCCCGAGAACACAGCAACCCTCATTCCCACCACAGCAACTCGGCCCAACAATAACAACTTCAGATTTGACCCCAAAAACCTCTCTTTCTCAACCGATGTTAGTCCTGTCTCCTCCTGGAACTCTGTCAAGCTTTCCTTTTCCTCAGGTAGGGCTCTGATCCTCAAATTCATCTGTTTCTCTTTAAGTTCAATCATAACAAATGTCAGCTTATGTTCATCAAGTTGTCCTTGTATGGATGGGACTCTCTCTCTCTCCAGTTGAATTGCTTTAAATTCAGCAGCAAGGGTTTTCTCCTTGACTTCATCCGCAGTTTGCCGTATCAGAGTAGATTCCTGTATCAATTTCTGGATGGTTTCTGTATTGGTATTCACCTTTTGTCCCAGATTATTTAAACTTTCTACCATTAAGTCTATTTTAGTATTTGCAGCATTTACTTTCACATTCATCACGTCTGTTTTCTTGTGAAGCTGTTCCAGCGAATCATTTATTTTCACTAATACGGCCGCTAAGGCCTCTTCTGTCGACATTCCGTCTATTTTTTCCTTTCCATTTGCCATAGCACTTAAAAAACTCAAGGTCAATCCCAGAGTCTCACACTTCTTTATCTTGCAGCTGGAAATTCCCCTAGCCCAGCTCTTATGGAGCAACCAATTTCTAAAGCTTCCACTAGGGGAAACAGTTTCTATTTGTATTAGTCAGTACTGTCCTCTTTTAAACAGTGTTCCAATAATCCAAAGTTAGTTTGAGTTTTCAGTTACTTTTACTCCTCTTTAAAAGCAGCCGGAGACAGTAGAAACAATGTATTCTCTTATTTCGCTACCTGTCAATGAATGTTCTAAACGCTGTCAATGAACATTCCAAAAGACATCGAACCTGCTAGCAGCCCGTTTCCAGGGTCTGAGCAGCGGTATTTTACCTCTCTTAATTCTCTCCTACAGGCATATTCAGTCCACCACTTCTCCCCCTCTTCTCCTGTCTTCAAAGGGGGGGGGGTTAGTTCTTTGCCGATGGAGATTTTAGTCTTTTTTTACAAAAGGGTTTCCAAGACTTCAGCTTGCAGGCTCATTGCTTTAATTTATTTACAAAAGGGGAGGCGGACTTCCTGTATTGAACCTCCCCGTTTCGATGCCAAATTAAACATTTAAAAATCCAATTCTCCCACTTCAGCTCTACTCACGGGTCATTACTTTAGAGTCCAATTGTCCACAGGAAAAAGTCAGTGCTCTCCGGCAACAGCTATGCGACTTCACTCCATGGAAGAAGCAGACGATTCGAAGCACTGTGCCACTCACCCCACGTTGCTCTGGATCCCCGAAACTGGGTTTCCCCGCGAGTAGGGGAGGCGCAAAAGGTGCCCGCCGAATCCCACGTTCACAGGCTTCTCCTGCCTGTGATTTTTACGGGTTTCCGCCTTCGCCGTGGCAGTACAGACCCAAATTCCCATGGGGCAGATTCCTCCCGATCAGAGGAATTCCGCCATTGCCGGAAGCACCAACCCGAAAGTCCTGATTGTTAAATCTCAGTCTGTAATGCATAGTCCCTTTCAAATAGCGTGCGCTATGTGTTTCAGAGCTTTCAAATCCTTAACAGTAGGATTGTTGACTTGTCTGCTTAGCAAATTACAGCTAACTGCAATGTCCGGTCTTGAACATCTGGCAACGAAGTTTAGTTTGCCTAGCACACTTCTGTGCAGTGTAGTGTCAGAAAATGCTTCTTCAGTATCATCTACCTGATAACCTGTTGTCATCAGTGTGTCTACAGGGTTAGCATCCATCAGGTTTAGTTTGTCCCTGACAAGGCCTCAGCCAAAGAAATGTGGGACAGTTTGCAAGAGTCCCATTTGAGAACCCATAGGGATAAATGTATACACATTGTGGTGGAGAGTGGAGGATGGCCTGCTAAGCCAACTGGATTGAAGAGGCATGCAATGATGACCTATGTATTATTCAATTGAGTTATTGATTATCATTTTTTCACTATTGGAGTATCTGAATGTATGAAAAAGAGATTTTATACAACTCTCAGGCACCGCCAGCATTTCTTTTTATAGACTCAAGAGAAGACAGATTCAGAATGCTTTTTCAACGTTTTATTTATTCGTAAATTTGTTAATCCAGCTTTCATATGCAGTAAACAACTTCAACACACACATCCTATTCTAGAAACTGAACTCATTAAACAAATAGTTGATAGATTACAAGCCTTATTAGACTGGTTGACTGCCACCTAGCAGGCAAGATTCTGACCAAGCCAGGAGTTATATGATATGTTCTGAATACAATGATATTCATTGTCCTGTCAAGTGTGAGTCTCATGGACTTAAAATAGGCTATTTATATGATTTACTCCAGATTCCTTTTGCAATATTACCAGATGGTCTTCATCTTATCTATACCTTGTATCATGCCAGAGATTCTTCATCAACCCACGCTTCCTTATTGCCACCATGCTTTCTTGGCATTGTCTTCTACTTCCAGGTCTACAACCTCATTCACAGCCTTAATATGATATTTTCCCACCTTAATATGATATTTTTCAACACCTTTCTCCATATAGCTCCATAGTCTCTTAGCATTAGTCTCTTACACTATTTCCCACCTAATCAATTCCATTTCTGATATATTTTGCTTAAAACAGCCATGCTTCATTTTACCTGAAGTATATTAGTTAGTATATTCCCCCTATATTTAATTTCCTAGCTTAAGGTATTGAGCAGTTTTTCATGTTCCAGAACTTTCCCCTTAACTAGTATTTTTGTCTAATACATTGTCTTTTAAAGGTTCTTTCATTAAAAAATTCACGGGGGCTTTCCTTTTAAGATTATCTCCAATAGTACACAGGTCCAGATGCTCCTTTGGCTCTAACAACCTAAAGGATTTTATACTTGACTCAGAAAGAGGATGATGGTTTATGCACCTCCATGGCACATTAACACCCATAATTATTGAAAAGGACCTTTCTGTTTTGGTAGACTTAGTGAGATCATCTATTCAACATTACTTGCAGAAACTGTAAAGGTAAAAGGGACCACTGACCATTAGGTCCAGTTGTGGCTGACTCTGGGGTTGCGGTGCTCATCTCGCTTTATTGGCTGAGGGAGCTGGCGTACAGCTGGGGATTCGAACCCCCGACCTTCTGATCAACAAGCCCTAGGTTCTGTGGTTTAACCCACAGTGCCAGTCACGTCCCGCAGGAATTGTATTTCTAGTGTTAAACTTGATACGAAGTGGGCTGCTACTTATGAGGTCAATGTGGTTTTAAATAGATGACTCAAAGATGAAATTGCTAATGCAAAGGGGCTTTGAAGCACATTTACCATCTTCATGTCTGACACAAAAGGGACTTCATGATTAGAAGGGATCATTCCTGTGGTCAAACCCTAATGATAGCAATCTTCAAGTATGTGAAGGACTGACACATAGAATATGGAGCAAATTTGTTTTCTGCTGCTCCAGAGGGTAGGACTAGGGAAGGACAGTAGGACTAGAGCCAATGGAATGAAATTACAAGAAAGGAGATTCTTACTAAACTTTAGGAAGATCTTCTGGCAGCAAAATGTTCTACTGTGGAATGGTACAGCTCAGAAGCTGATGGAATCTCCTTCACTGGAAGTTTTAAAGCACAGATTGGATAAGCATCTGTTAGAGATCCGTTACTTGTGATTCCTGCATGGGTTGCGAGAATTGGGCTACATGACTCCTAGGGTCAGTCCAATTCTACTACTCTGTGACTCTGTGATTCTATGGGCCTCTCCTTGTCTCTACCCCATTCCTAATGTTAGGTAAACATCTGACATAAAAAAGAACATTTAGAATTCAGTGACTCAGGAATTCATATGGATGTGGGTCTAAAGAGAGCCGTGCACCATCAGGAATATGCACCACAGCCAGTAGTGCTTTTTCTCACTAATGATGTTTTAGTGACAGCATCTGGGAGGAATATTTGACTCATCCTGGATTGGGCTAGAGCACAAAATTAAGAACTGGTAAAATAACAATGAGTCACAGATGCAATAGATAAGAAAGCAAGATACAGTGCAGCTAGAAAGAACAGACAGAAAGGTTAAAGAGAAGCACTTTCAGCATCATTGTATATAAATATTCTTCTTGTTGTTGTTTAGTCATTTAGTCGTGTCCAACTCTTCGTGACCCCATGGCCCAGAGCACGCCAAGCACTTCTGTCTTCCACTGCCTCCTGCAGTTTAGTCAAACTCATGCTGGTAGCCTCGACAAATATACTTGACCATTAAATGAAACCATTGGCGCTTAACAGAGGAGGCCAAAGGCCTAAAATTATTTTGAAATAAAAAAACCTCTCCCAGACACTTTGGGGAAAGAAAATCATAATACAATTGAAATACCTCATTTCTTTCCATTATGCAATGAAAAGGATTCATTTAACCAATCCCAAAAGCAGAAGCATAGTGCAAGCACTTACAAGTGCAAAACAGGGCTTTAGCCCATTTCCATACAGAGCATATTCTAATAATAATAATAATAATAGCCTCTGAAACAGACAAGAGAAGACCCAAAAGAGTGCTAAGGGGTGTGGAGGGGAGAACATTCCATAGTGGCAAAAAAAAATTTAAAAAATATTGGTGCATAGGGAACAATTCCAATATTGTGAAAAGAATCCATTTCAATCTCTGATGTGACTTTGAAAGTTTTATTCTGAAAGGAATCAGCTCACTGGGAAACCTCTGTTAAGATAAAAATAAGCTATTAGGCCTAGAATGCATTAGTTAGGACATTTGCTATAGTTTAATACTTTGCTACATTTAACCTCTCCGTTATCTAGCACTAAACACTGCCTTTGCACTTCAACACATTTCATATTGAAGGAAGCAACAGACTTTTCACCAAAGCGTTAAGGGAAACATTAACCTCCTGGATTAATTTATTGAGAGAAAAACTAATCCCCTGGCCACTAATGTTCAAGGAAATATCAGTGATTTCCTTTTTGCCTGAAAGGAAAAGTTTGATCATTCGAACTAATCTGGTGAGAGCTGCTTCCGTCCCTTGGCCTTTTATGATCAGAGTAAATCGGGTCTGCTGTTCTGCTGAGTTGGGTGCCCCATCAATTTGTAGACCTTCAGCATTCAGGGAATGATCTGTGATTTCCCTTTCCTTGGTAAGGAAAGCCTTGATGTTGGTGACTAACCTCTTCATGGAAACTTCAGGTCCTTGAGCTTGTATGTTCAGTGTGAAGCTGACCTTTCTGTCTTCCTTGGATGAAACCTCAGTCCCTCTGTGTTCTGTGTTCAGGAACTCATTACTGCTTTGGATTAATTTTTTAATTGATGTACTAATTCTTTGGCCTTGTATGTTCAGGGATATATCATGGATCATCTTTTTCCCTTTTAGAAGAAACATGACCTTTTGGATTAGTCTCTTAATAGATGGTTCAGTTCCTTGTCCTCTTATGTTCAAGGTAAAGAGCTTTTTGTCTTCTATGCTGTTTCCTGATCCACCCACCCATTCAACATCAGTTTTAGTGAAATGATCTGTGATTTCCCTTTCCCTAGAAAGGAAAGCGTTGATCCCAGCGTCTAAAAGTCTCATAGAATAGTCAGCGCCTTGGGCTTGAATTTTTAGTGTGAAGCTGACCTTCTTGTCTTCTTTCATGGGGTAAACCTCGGTCCCTCCACGTTCTTTTTTTAGGAAAACATTGATCTCTTGTATTAAACTGTTGGTGGAAGGACTTATTCCTGCGCCTTTTATGTTCATCGAAATATTACGGAAATCCTTTTGGGCTAGGAGAAGAAACCTGGTCTTTTTGAGTAATCTCTTAAGAGCTGATTCCATGCCTTTCCCTTTTATATGCAGAGTAAATCGGATCCGCTGTTCTGCTGAGTTGGGTTGCCGAGGGATTCCTTGGCCTCCGACATTCAGAGAATATTCTGTGATTTCCTTTTCCTCGGTAAGGAAAGCCTTGATGTCGCCGACAAACCTCTTCATGGAAACTTCAGTTCCTTCAGCTTGTATGTTCAGTGTGAAGCTGACCTTCTTGTCTTCTTCGTTGGGGGAAACCTCGGTCCCTCCACGTTCTTTTTTTAGGAAAATATTGATCTCTTGTATTAAACTGTTGGTGGAAGGACTTATTCCTGCGCCTTTTATGTTCATCGAAATATTACGGAAATCCTTTTGGGCTAGGAGAAGAAACCTGGTCTTTTTGAGTAATCTCTTAAGAGCTGATTCCATGCCTTTCCCTTTTATATGCAGAGTAAATCGGATCCGCTGTTCTGCTGAGTTGGGTTGCCGAGGGATTCCTTGGCCTCCAACATTCAGAGAATATTCTGTGATTTCCTTTTCCTCGGTAAGGAAAGCCTTGATGTCGCCGACAAACCTCTTCATGGAAACTTCAGTTCCTTCAGCTTGTATGTTCAGTGTGAAGCTGACCTTCTTGTCTTCTTCGTTGGGGGAAACCTCGGTCCCTCCACGTTCTTTTTTTAGGAAAATATTGATCTCTTGTATTAAACTGTTGGTGGAAGGACTTATTCCTGCGCCTTTTATGTTCATCGAAATATTACGGAAATCCTTTTGGGCTAGGAGAAGAAACCTGGTCTTTTTGAGTAATCTCTTAAGAGCTGATTCCATGCCTTTCCCTTTTATATGCAGAGTAAATCGGATCCGCTGTTCTGCTGAGTTGGGTTGCCCAGGGATTCCTTGGCCTCCGACATTCAGAGAATATTCTGTGATTTCCTTTTCCTCGGTAAGGAAAGCCTTGATGTCGCCGACAAACCTCTTCATGGAAACTTCAGTTCCTTCAGCTTGTATGTTCAGTGTGAAGCTGACCTTCTTGTCTTCTTCGTTGGGGGAAACCTCGGTCCCTCCACGTTCTTTTTTTAGGAAAATATTGAGCTCTTGTATTAAACTGTTGGTGGAAGGACTTATTCCTGCGCCTTTTATGTTCATCGAAATATTACGGAAATCCTTTTGGGCTAGGAGAAGAAACCTGGTCTTTTTGAGTAATCTCTTAAGAGCTGATTCCATGCCTTTCCCTTTTATATGCAGAGTAAATCGGATCCGCTGTTCTGCTGAGTTGGGTTGCCGAGGGATTCCTTGGCCTCCGACATTCAGAGAATATTCTGTGATTTCCTTTTCCTGGGTAAGGAAAGCCTTGATGTCGCCGACAAACCTCTTCATGGAAACTTCAGTTCCTTCAGCTTCTATGTTCAGTGTGAAGCTGACCTTCTTGTCTTCTTCGTTGGGGGAAACCTCGGTCCCTCCACGTTCTTTTTTTAGGAAAATATTAATCTCTTGTATTAAACTGTTGGTGGAAGGACTTATTCCTGCGCCTTTTATGTTCATCGAAATATTACGGAAATCCTTTTGGGCTAGGAGAAGAAACCTGGTCTTTTTGAGTAATCTCTTAAGAGCTGATTCCATGCCTTTCCCTTTTATATGCAGAGTAAATCGGATCCGCTGTTCTGCTGAGTTGGGTTGCCGAGGGATTCCTTGGCCTCCGACATTCAGAGAATATTCTGTGATTTCCTTTTCCTCGGTAAGGAAAGCCTTGATGTCGCCGACAAACCTCTTCATGGAAACTTCAGTTCCTTCAGCTTGTATGTTCAGTGTGAAGCTGACCTTCTTGTCTTCTTCGTTGGGGGAAACCTCGGTCCCTCCACGTTCTTTTTTTAGGAAAATATTTATCTCTTGTATTAAACTGTTGGTGGAAGGACTTATTCCTGCGCCTTTTATGTTCATCGAAATATTACGGAAATCCTTTTGGGCTAGGAGAAGAAACCTGGTCTTTTTGAGTAATCTCTTAAGAGCTGATTCCATGCCTTTCCCTTTTATATGCAGAGTAAATCGGATCCGCTGTTCTGCTGAGTTGGGTTGCCGAGGGATTCCTTGGCCTCCGACATTCAGAGAATATTCTGTGATTTCCTTTTCCTCGGTAAGGAAAGCCTTGATGTCGCCGACAAACCTCTTCATGGAAACTTCAGTTCCTTCAGCTTGTATGTTCAGTGTGAAGCTGACCTTCTTGTCTTCTTCGTTGGGGGAAACCTCGGTCCCTCCACGTTCTTTTTTTAGGAAAATATTGATCTCTTGTATTAAACTGTTGGTGGAAGGACTTATTCCTGCGCCTTTTATGTTCATTGAAATATTACGGAAATCCTTTTGGGCTAGGAGAAGAAACCTGGTCTTTTTGAGTAATCTCTTAAGAGCTGATTCCATGCCTTTCCCTTTTATATGCAGAGTAAATCGGATCCGCTGTTCTGCTGAGTTGGGTTGCCCAGGGATTCCTTGGCCTCCGACATTCAGAGAATATTCTGTGATTTCCTTTTCCTCGGTAAGGAAAGCCTTGATGTCGCCGACAAACCTCTTCATGGAAACTTCAGTTCCTTCAGCTTGTATGTTCAGTGTGAAGCTGACCTTCTTGTCTTCTCCGTTGGGGGAAACCTCGGTCCCTCCACGTTCTTTTTTTAGGAAAATATTGATCTCTTGTATTAAACTGTTGGTGGAAGGACTTATTCCTGCGCCTTTTATGTTCATCGAAATATTACGGAAATCCTTTTGGGCTAGGAGAAGAAACCTGGTCTTTTCGAGTAATCTCTTAAGAGCTGATTCCAAGCCTTTCCCTTTTATATGCAGAGTAAATCGGATCCGCTTTTCTGCTGAGTTGGGTTGCCGAGGGATTCCTTGGCCTCCGACATTCAGAGAATATTCTGTGATTTCCTTTTCCTCGGTAAGGAAAGCCTTGATGTCGCCGACAAACCTCTTCATGGAAACTTCAGTTCCTTCAGCTTGTATGTTCAGTGTGAAGCTGACCTTCTTGTCTTCTTCGTTGGGGGAAACCTCGGTCCCTCCACGTTCTTTTTTTAGGAAAATATTGATCTCTTGTATTAAACTGTTGGTGGAAGGACTTATTCCTGCGCCTTTTATGTTCATCGAAATATTACGGAAATCCTTTTGGGCTAGGAGAAGAAACCTGGTCTTTTCGAGTAATCTCTTAAGAGCTGATTCCATGCCTTTCCCTTTTATATGCAGAGTAAATCGGATCCGCTGTTCTGCTGAGTTGGGTTGCCGAGGGATTCCTTGGCCTCCGACATTCAGAGAATATTCTGTGATTTCCTTTTCCTCGGTAAGGAAAGCCTTGATGTCGCCGACAAACCTCTTCATGGAAACTTCAGTTCCTTCAGCTTGTATGTTCAGTGTGAACCTGACCTTCTTGTCTTCTTCGTTGGGGGAAACCTCGGTCCCTCCACGTTCTTTTTTTAGGAAAATATTGATCTCTTGTATTAAACTGTTGGTGGAAGGACTTATTCCTGCGCCTTTTATGTTCATCGAAATATTACGGAAATCCTTTTGGGCTAGGAGAAGAAACCTGGTCTTTTTGAGTAATCTCTTAAGAGCTGATTCCATGCCTTTCCCTTTTATATGCAGAGTAAATCGGATCCGCTGTTCTGCTGAGTTGGGTTGCCCAGGGATTCCTTGGCCTCCGACATTCAGAGAATATTCTGTGATTTCCTTTTCCTCGGTAAGGAAAGCCTTGATGTCGCCGACAAACCTCTTCATGGAAACTTCAGTTCCTTCAGCTTGTATGTTCAGTGTGAAGCTGACCTTCTTGTCTTCTTCGTTGGGGGAAACCTCGGTCCCTCCACGTTCTTTTTTTAGGAAAATATTTATCTCTTGTATTAAACTGTTGGTGGAAGGACTTATTCCTGCGCCTTTTATGTTCATCGAAATATTACGGAAATCCTTTTGGGCTAGGAGAAGAAACCTGGTCTTTTTGAGTAATCTCTTAAGAGCTGATTCCATGCCTTTCCCTTTTATATGCAGAGTAAATCGGATCCGCTGTTCTGCTGAGTTGGGTTGCCGAGGGATTCCTTGGCCTCCGACATTCAGAGAATATTCTGTGATTTCCTTTTCCTCGGTAAGGAAAGCCTTGATGTCGCCGACAAACCTCTTCATGGAAACTTCAGTTCCTTCAGCTTGTATGTTCAGTGTGAAGCTGACCTTCTTGTCTTCTTCGTTGGGGGAAACCTCGGTCCCTCCACGTTCTTTTTTTAGGAAAATATTGATCTCTTGTATTAAACTGTTGGTGGAAGGACTTATTCCTGCGCCTTTTATGTTTATTGAAATATTACGGAAATCCTTTTGGGCTAGGAGAAGAAACCTGGTCTTTTTGAGTAATCTCTTAAGAGCTGATTCCATGCCTTTCCCTTTTATATGCAGAGTAAATCGGATCCGCTGTTCTGCTGAGTTGGGTTGCCCAGGGATTCCTTGGCCTCCGACATTCAGAGAATATTCTGTGATTTCCTTTTCCTCGGTAAGGAAAGCCTTGATGTCGCCGACAAACCTCTTCATGGAAACTTCAGTTCCTTCAGCTTGTATGTTCAGTGTGAAGCTGACCTTCTTGTCTTCTTCGTTGGGGGAAACCTCGGTCCCTCCACGTTCTTTTTTTAGGAAAATATTGATCTCTTGTATTAAACTGTTGGTGGAAGGACTTATTCCTGCGCCTTTTATGTTCATCGAAATATTACGGAAATCCTTTTGGGCTAGGAGAAGAAACCTGGTCTTTTCGAGTAATCGCTTAAGAGCTGATTCCATGCCTTTCCCTTTTATATGCAGAGTAAATCGGATCCGCTGTTCTGCTGAGTTGGGTTGCCCACGGATTCCTTGGCCTCCGACATTCAGAGAATATTCTGTGATTTCCTTTTCCTCGGTAAGGAAAGCCTTGATGTCGCCGACAAACCTCTTCATGGAAACTTCAGTTCCTTCAGCTTGTATGTTCAGTGTGAAGCTGACCTTCTTGTCTTCTTCGTTGGGGGAAACCTGGGTCCCTCCACGTTCTTTTTTTAGGAAAATATTGATCTCTTGTATTAAACTGTTGGTGGAAGGACTTATTCCTGCGCCTTTTATGTTCATCGAAATATTACGGAAATCCTTTTGGGCTAGGAGAAGAAACCTGGTCTTTTCGAGTAATCGCTTAAGAGCTGATTCCATGCCTTTCCCTTTTATATGCAGAGTAAATCGGATCCGCTGTTCTGCTGAGTTGGGTTGCCCACGGATTCCTTGGCCTCCGACATTCAGAGAATATTCTGTGATTTCCTTTTCCTCGGTAAGGAAAGCCTTGATGTCGCCGACAAACCTCTTCATGGAAACTTCAGTTCCTTCAGCTTGTAAGTTCAGTGTGAAGCTGACCTTCTTGTCTTCTTCGTTGGGGGAAACCTCGGTCCCTCCACGTTCTTTTTTTAAGAAAATATTGATCTCTTGTATTAAACTGTTGGTGGAAGGACTTATTCCTGCGCCCTTTAAGTTCATCGAAATATTACGGAAATCCTTTTGGGCTAGGAGAAGAAACCTGGTCTTTTCGAGTAATCTCTTAAGAGCTGATTCCATGCCTTTCCCTTCTATTTGCAGAGTAAATCGGATCCGCTGTTCTGCTGAGTTGGGTTGCGCAGGGATTCCTTGGCCTCTGACATTCAGAGAATATTCTGTGATTTCCTTTTCCTCGGTAAGGAAAGCCTTGATGTCGCCGACAAACCTCTTCATGGAAACTTCAGTTCCTTCAGCTTGTATGTTCAGTGTGAAGCTGACCTTCTTGTCTTCTTCGTTGGGGGAAACCTCGGTCCCTCCACGTTCTTTTTTTAGGAAAATATTGATCTCTTGTATTAAACTGTTGGTGGAAGGACTTATTCCTGCGCCTTTTATGTTCATCGAAATATTACGGAAATCCTTTTGGGCTTGGAGAAGAAACCTGGACTTTTTGAGTAATCTCTTAAGAGCTGATTCCATGCCTTTCCCTTTTATATGCATAGTAAATCGGATCCGCTGTTCTGCTGAGTTGGGTTGCCCAGGAATTCCTTGGCCTCCGACATTCAGAGAATATTCTGTGATTTCCTTTTCCTCCGTAAGGAAAGCCTTGATGTCGCCGACAAACCTCTTCATGGAAACTTCAGTTCCTTCAGCTTGTATGTTCAGTGTGAAGCTGACCTTCTTGTCTTCTTCGTTGGGGGAAACCTCGGTCCCTCCACGTTCTTTTTTTAGGAAAATATTGATCTCTTGCATTAAACTGTTGGTGGAAGGACTTATTCCTGCGCCTTTTATGTTCATTGAAATATTACGGAAATCCTTTTGGGCTAGGAGAAGAAACCTGGTCTTTTTGAGTAATCTCTTAAGAGCTGATTCCATGCCTTTCCCTTTTATAAGAAGAGTAAATCGGATCCGCTGTTCTGCTGAGTTGGGTTGCGCAGGGATTCCTTGGCCTCCGACATTCAGAGAATATTCTGTGATTTCCTTTTCCTCGGTAAGGAAAGCCTTGATGTCGCCGACAAACCTCTTCATGGAAACTTCAGTTCCTTCAGCTTGTATGTTCAGTGTGAAGCTGACCTTCTTGTCTTCTTCGTTGGGGGAAACCTCGGTCCCTCCACGTTCTTTTTTTAGGAAAATATTGATCTCTTGTATTAAACTGTTGGTGGAAGGACTTATTCCTGCGCCTTTTATGTTCATCGAAATATTACGGAAATCCTTTTGGGCTAGGAGAAGAAACCTGGACTTTTTGAGTAATCTCTTAAGAGCTGATTCCATGCCTTTCCCTTTTATATGCATAGTAAATCGGATCCGCTGTTCTGCTGAGTTGGGTTGCCGAGGGATTCCTTGGCCTCCGACATTCAGAGAATATTCTGTGATTTCCTTTTCGTCGGTAAGGAAAGCCTTGATGTCGCCGACAAACCTCTTCATGGAAACTTCAGTTCCTTCAGCTTGTATGTTCAGTGTGAAGCTGACATTCTTGTCTTCTTTGTTGGGGGAAACCTCGGTCCCTCCACGTTCTTTTTTTAGGAAAATATTGATCTCTTGCATTAAACTGTTGGTGGAAGGACTAATTCCTGCGCCTTTTATGTTCATCGAAATATTACGGAAATCCTTTTGGGCTAGGAGAAGAAACCTGGTCTTTTTGAGTAATCTCTTAAGAGCTGATTCCATCCCTTTCCCTTTTATATGCATAGTAAATCGGATCCGGTGTTCTGCTGAGTTGGGTTGCCCAGGAATTCCTTGGCCTCCGACATTCAGAGAATATTCTGTGATTTCCTTTTCCTCGGTAAGGAAAGCCTTGATGTCGCCGACAAACCTCTTCATGGAAACTTCAGTTCCTTCAGCTTGTATGTTCAGTGTGAAGCTGACCTTCTTGTCTTCTTCCTTGGGGGAAACCTCGGTCCCTCCACGTTCTTTTTTTAGGAAAATATTGATCTCTTGCATTAAACTGTTGGTGGAAGGACTAATTCCTGCGCCTTTTATGTTCATCGAAATATTACGGAAATCCTTTTGGGCTAGGAGAAGAAACCTGGTCTTTTTGAGTAATCTCTTAAGAGCTGATTCCATGCCTTTCCCTTTTATATGCAGAGTAAATCGGATCCGCTGTTCTGCTGAGTTGGGTTGCCCAGGAATTCCTTGGCCTCCGACATTCAGAGAATATTCTGTGATTTCCTTTTCCTCGGTAAGGAAAGCCTTGATGTCGCCGACAAACCTCTTCATGGAAACTTCAGTTCCTTCAGCTTGTATGTTCAGTGTGAAGCTGACCTTCTTGTCTTCTTCGTTGGGGGAAACCTCGGTCCCTCCACGTTCTTTTTTTAGGAAAATATTGATCTCTTGTATTAAACTGTTGGTGGAAGGACTTATTCCTGCGCCTTTTATGTTCATCGAAATATTACGGAAATCCTTTTGGGCTAGGAGAAGAAACCTGGTCTTTTCGAGTAATCGCTTAAGAGCTGATTCCATGCCTTTCCCTTTTATATGCAGAGTAAATCGGATCCGCTGTTCTGCTGAGTTGGGTTGCCCACGGATTCCTTGGCCTCCGACATTCAGAGAATATTCTGTGATTTCCTTTTCCTCGGTAAGGAAAGCCTTGATGTCGCCGACAAACCTCTTCATGGAAACTTCAGTTCCTTCAGCTTGTATGTTCAGTGTGAAGCTGACCTTCTTGTCTTCTTCGTTGGGGGAAACCTCGGTCCCTCCACGTTCTTTTTTTAGGAAAATATTGATCTCTTGTATTAAACTGTTGGTGGAAGGACTTATTCCTGCGCCTTTTATGTTCATCGAAATATTACGGAAATCCTTTTGGGCTAGGAGAAGAAACCTGGTCTTTTCGAGTAATCGCTTAAGAGCTGATTCCAGCCCTTTCCCTTTTATATGCAGAGTAAATCGGATCCGCTGTTCTGCTGAGTTGGGTTGCCCACGGATTCCTTGGCCTCCGACATTCAGAGAATATTCTGTGATTTCCTTTTCCTCGGTAAGGAAAGCCTTGATGTCGCCGACAAACCTCTTCATGGAAACTTCAGTTCCTTCAGCTTGTAAGTTCAGTGTGAAGCTGACCTTCTTGTCTTCTTCGTTGGGGAAAACCTGGGTCCCTCCACGTTCTTTTTTTAGGAAAATATTGATCTCTTGTATTAAACTGTTGGTGGAAGGACTTATTCCTGCGCCTTTTATGTTCATCGAAATATTACGGAAATCCTTTTGGGCTTGGAGAAGAAACCTGGACTTTTTGAGTAATCTCTTAAGAGCTGATTCCATGCCTTTCCCTTTTATATGCATAGTAAATCGGATCCGCTGTTCTGCTGAGTTGGGTTGCCCAGGAATTCCTTGGCCTCCGACATTCAGAGAATATTCTGTGATTTCCTTTTCCTCCGTAAGGAAAGCCTTGATGTCGCCGACAAACCTCTTCATGGAAACTTCAGTTCCTTCAGCTTGTATGTTCAGTGTGAAGCTGACCTTCTTGTCTTCTTCGTTGGGGGAAACGTCGGTCCCTCCACGTTCTTTTTTTAGGAAAATATTGATCTCTTGCATTAAACTGTTGGTGGAAGGACTTATTCCTGCGCCTTTTATGTTCATTGAAATATTACGGAAATCCTTTTGGGCTAGGAGAAGAAACCTGGTCTTTTTGAGTAATCTCTTAAGAGCTGAATCCATGCCTTTCCCTTTTATAAGAAGAGTAAATCGGATCCGCTGTTCTGCTGAGTTGGGTTGCGCAGGGATTCCTTGGCCTCCGACATTCAGAGAATATTCTGTGATTTCCTTTTCCTCGGTAAGGAAAGCCTTGATGTCGCCGACAAACCTCTTCATGGAAACTTCAGTTCCTTCAGCTTGTATGTTCAGTGTGAAGCTGACCTTCTTGTCTTCTTCGTTGGGGGAAACCTCGGTCCCTCCACGTTCTTTTTTTAGGAAAATATTGATCTCTTGTATTAAACTGTTGGTGGAAGGACTTATTCCTGCGCCTTTTATGTTCATCGAAATATTACGGAAATCCTTTTGGGCTAGGAGAAGAAACCTGGACTTTTTGAGTAATCTCTTAAGAGCTGATTCCATGCCTTTCCCTTTTATATGCATAGTAAATCGGATCCGCTGTTCTGCTGAGTTGGGTTGCCGAGGGATTCCTTGGCCTCCGACATTCAGAGAATATTCTGTGATTTCCTTTTCGTCGGTAAGGAAAGCCTTGATGTCGCCGACAAACCTCTTCATGGAAACTTCAGTTCCTTCAGCTTGTATGTTCAGTGTGAAGCTGACATTCTTGTCTTCTTCGTTGGGGGAAACCTCGGTCCCTCCACGTTCTTTTTTTAGGAAAATATTGATCTCTTGCATTAAACTGTTGGTGGAAGGACTAATTCCTGCGCCTTTTATGTTCATCGAAATATTACGGAAATCCTTTTGGGCTAGGAGAAGAAACCTGGTCTTTTTGAGTAATCTCTTAAGAGCTGATTCCATCCCTTTCCCTTTTATATGCATAGTAAATCGGATCCGCTGTTCTGCTGAGTTGGGTTGCCCAGGAATTCCTTGGCCTCCGACATTCAGAGAATATTCTGTGATTTCCTTTTCCTCGGTAAGGAAAGCCTTGATGTCGCCGACAAACCTCTTCATGGAAACTTCAGTTCCTTCAGCTTGTATGTTCAGTGTGAAGCTGACCTTCTTGTCTTCTTCCTTGGGGGAAACCTCGGTCCCTCCACGTTCTTTTTTTAGGAAAATATTGATCTCTTGCATTAAACTGTTGGTGGAAGGACTAATTCCTGCGCCTTTTATGTTCATCGAAATATTACGGAAATCCTTTTGGGCTAGGAGAAGAAACCTGGTCTTTTTGAGTAATCTCTTAAGAGCTGATTCCATGCCTTTCCCTTTTATATGCAGAGTAAATCGGATCCGCTGTTCTGCTGAGTTGGGTTGCCCAGGAATTCCTTGGCCTCCGACATTCAGAGAATATTCTGTGATTTCCTTTTCGTCGGTAAGGAAAGCCTTGATGTCGCCGACAAACCTCTTCATGGAAACTTCAGTTCCTTCAGCTTGTATGTTCAGTGTGAAGCTGACCTTCTTGTCTTCTTCGTTGGGGGAAACCTCGGTCCCACCACGTTCTTTTTTTAGGAAAATATTGATCTCTTGTATTAAACTGTTGGTGGAAGGACTTATTCCTGCGCCTTTTATGTTCATCGAAATATTACGGAAATCCTTTTGGGCTAGGAGAAGAAACCTGGTCTTTTTGAGTAATCTCTTAAGAGCTGATTCCATGCCTTTCCCTTTTATAAGAAGAGTAAATCGGATCCGCTGTTCTGCTGAGTTGGGTTGCCCAGGGATTCCTTGGCCTCCGACATTCAGAGAATATTCTGTGATTTCCTTTTCCTCGGTAAGGAAAGCCTTGATGTCGCCGACAAACCTCTTCATGGAAACTTCAGTTCCTTCAGCTTGTATGTTCAGTGTGAAGCTGACCTTCTTGTCTTCTTCGTTGGGGGAAACCTCGGTCCCTCCACGTTCTTTTTTTAGGAAAATATTGATCTCTTGTATTAAACTGTTGGTGGAAGGACTTATTCCTGCGCCTTTTATGTTCATCGAAATATTACGGAAATCCTTTTGGGCTAGGAGAAGAAACCTGGACTTTTTGAGTAATCTCTTAAGAGCTGATTCCATGCCTTTCCCTTTTATATGCATAGAAAATCGGATCCGCTGTTCTGCTGAGTTGGGTTGCCCAGGAATTCCTTGGCCTCCGACATTCAGAGAATATTCTGTGATTTCCTTTTCCTCGGTAAGGAAAGCCTTGATGTCGCCGACAAACCTCTTCATGGAAACTTCAGTTCCTTCAGCTTGTATGTTCAGTGTGAAGCTGACATTCTTGTCTTCTTCGTTGGGGGAAACCTCGGTCCCTCCACGTTCTTTTTTTAGGAAAATATTGATCTCTTGCATTAAACTGTTGGTGGAAGGACTAATTCCTGCGCCTTTTATGTTCATCGAAATATTACGGAAATCCTTTTGGGCTAGGAGAAGAAACCTGGACTTTTTGAGAAATCTCTTAAGAGCTGATTCCATCCCTTTCCCTTTTATATGCATAGTAAATCGGATCCGCTGTTCTGCTGAGTTGGGTTGCCCAGGAATTCCTTGGCCTCCGACATTCAGAGAATATTCTGTGATTTCCTTTTCCTCGGTAAGGAAAGCCTTGATGTCGCCGACAAACCTCTTCATGGAAACTTCAGTTCCTTCAGCTTGTATGTTCAGTGTGAAGCTGACCTTCTTGTCTTCTTCGTTGGGGGAAACCTCGGTCCCTCCACGTTCTTTTTTTAGGAAAATATTGATCTCTTGCATTAAACTGTTGGTGGAAGGACTAATTCCTGCGCCTTTTATGTTCATCGAAATATTACGGAAATCCTTTTGGGCTAGGAGAAGAAACCTGGTCTTTTTGAGTAATCTCTTAAGAGCTGATTCCATGCCTTTCCCTTTTATATGCATAGTAAATCGGATCCGCTGTTCTGCTGAGTTGGGTTGCCCAGGAATTCCTTGGCCTCCGACATTCAGAGAATATTCTGTGATTTCCTTTTCCTGGGTAAGGAAAGCCTTGATGTCGCCGACAAACCTCTTCATGGAAACTTCAGTTCCTTCAGCTTGTATGTTCAGTGTGAAGCTGACATTCTTGTCTTCTTCGTTGGGGGAAACCTCGGTCCCTCCACGTTCTTTTTTTAGGAAAATATTGATCTCTTGCATTAAACTGTTGGTGGAAGGACTAATTCCTGCGCCTTTTATGTTCATCGAAATATTACGGAAATCCTTTTGGGCTAGGAGAAGAAACCTGGACTTTTTGAGTAATCTCTTAAGAGCTGATTCCATCCCTTTCCCTTTTATATGCATAGTAAATCGGATCCGCTGTTCTGCTGAGTTGGGTTGCCCAGGAATTCCTTGGCCTCCGACATTCAGAGAATATTCTGTGATTTCCTTTTCCTCGGCAAGGAAAGCCTTGATGTCGCCGACAAACCTCTTCATGGAAACTTCAGTTCCTTCAGCCTGTATGTTCAGTGTGAAGCTGACCTTCTTGTCTTCTTTCTTGGGGGAAACCTCGGTCCCACCACGTTCTTTTTTTAGGAAAATATTGATCTCTTGCATTAAACTGTTGGTGGAAGGACTAATTCCTGTGCCTTTTATGTTCATCGAAATATTACGGAAATCCTTTTGGGCTAGGAGAAGAAACCTGGTCTTTTTGAGTAATCTCTTAAGAGCTGATTCCATGCCTTTCCCTTTTATATGCATAGTAAATCGGATCCGCTGTTCTGCTGAGTTGGGTTGCCCAGGAATTCCTTGGCCTCCGACATTCAGAGAATATTTTGTGATTTCCTTTTCCTCGGTAAGGAAAGCCTTGATGTCGCTGACAAACCTCTTCATGGAAACTTCAGTTCCTTCAGCTTGTATGTTCAGTGTGAATCTGACCTTCATGTCTTCTTCGTTGGGGGAAACCTCGGTCCCACCACGTTCTTTTTTTAGGAAAATATTGATCTCTTGCATTAAACTGTTGGTGGAAGGACTAATTCCTGTGCCTTTTATGTTCATCGAAATATTACGGAAATCCTTTTGGGCTAGGAGAAGAAACCTGGTCTTTTTGAGTAATCTCTTAAGAGCTGATTCCATCCCTTTCCCTTTTATACGCAGAGTAAATCGGATCCGCTGTTCTGCTGAGTTGGGTTGCCCAGGGATTCCTTGGCCTTCGACATTCAGAGAATATTCTGTGATTTCCTTTTCCTCGGTAAGGAAAGACTTGATGTCGCCGACAAACCTTTTCATGGAAACTTCAGTTCCTTCAGCTTGTATGTTCAGTGTGAAGCTGACCTTCATGTCTTCTTCGTTGGGGGAAACCTCGGTCCCACCACGTTCTTTTTTTAGGAAAATATTGATCTCTTGCATTAAACTGTTGGTGGAAGGACTAATTCCTGCGCCTTTTATGTTCATCGAAATATTACGGAAATCATTTTGGGCTAGGAGAAGAAACCTGGTCTTTTTGAGTAATCTCTTAAGAGCTGATTCCATGCCTTTCCCTTTTATACGCAGAGTAAATCGGATCCGCTGTTCTGCTGAGTTGGGTTGCCGAGGGATTCCTTGGCCTCCGACATTCAGAGAATATTCTGTGATTTCCTTTTCCTCGGTAAGGAAAGCCTTGATGTCGCCGACAAACCTCTTCATGGAAACTTCAGTTCCTTCAGCTTGTATGTTCAGTGTGAAGCTGACCTTCTTGTCTTCTTCGTTGGGGGAAACCTCGGTCCCTCCACGTTCTTTTTTTAGGAAAATATTGATCTCTTGTATTAAACTGTTGGTGGAAGGACTTATTCCTGCGCCTTTTATGTTCATTGAAATATTACGGAAATCCTTTTGGGCTAGGAGAAGAAACCTGGACTTTTTGAGTAATCTCTTAAGAGCTGATTCCATGCCTTTCCCTTTTATATGCATAGTAAATCGGATCCGCTGTTCTGCTGAGTTGGGTTGCCCAGGAATTCCTTGGCCTCCGACATTCAGAGAATATTCTGTGATTACCTTTTCCTCGGCAAGGAAAGCCTTGATGTCGCCGACAAACCTCTTCATGGAAACTTCAGTTCCTTCAGCTTGTATGTTCAGTGTGAAGCTGACCTTCTTGTCTTCTTTCTTGGGGGAATCCTCGGTCCCTCCACGTTCTTTTTTTAGGAAAATATTGATCTCTTGCATTAAACTGTTGGTGGAAGGACTAATTCCTGCGCCTTTTATGTTCATCGAAATATTACGGAAATCCTTTTGGGCTAGGAGAAGAAACCTGGACTTTTTGAGTAATCTCTTAAGAGCTGATTCCATCCCTTTCCCTTTTATATGCATAGTAAATCGGATCCGCTGTTCTGCTGAGTTGGGTTGCCCAGGGATTCCTTGGCCTCCGACATTCAGAGAATATTCTGTGATTTCCTTTTCCTCGGTAAGGAAAGCCTTGATGTCGCCGACAAACCTCTTCATGGAAACTTCAGTTCCTTCAGCTTGTATGTTCAGTGTGAAGCTGACCTTCTTGTCTTCTTTCTTGGGGGAAACCTCGGTCCCACCACGTTCTTTTTTTAGGAAAATATTGATCTCTTGCATTAAACTGTTGGTGGAAGGACTAATTCCTGCGCCTTTTATGTTCATCGAAATATTACGGAAATCCTTTTGGGCTAGGAGAAGAAACCTGGTCTTTTTGAGTAATCTCTTAAGAGCTGATTCCATGCCTTTCCCTTTTATATGCATAGTAAATCGGATCCGCTGTTCTGCTGAGTTGGGTTGCCCAGGAATTCCTTGGCCTCCGACATTCAGAGAATATTCTGTGATTTCCTTTTCCTGGGTAAGGAAAGCATTGATGTCGCCGACAAACCTCTTCATGGAAACTTCAGTTCCTTCAGCTTGTATGTTCAGTGTGAAGCTGACATTCTTGTCTTCTTCATTGGGGGAAACCTCGGTCCCTCCACGTTCTTTTTTTAGGAAATTATTGATCTCTTGCATTAAACTGTTGGTGGAAGGACTAATTCCTGCGCCTTTTATGTTCATCGAAATATTCTGGAAATCCTTTTGGGCTAGGAGAAGAAACCTGGTCTTTTTGAGTAATCTCTTAAGAGCTGATTCCATGCCTTTCCCTTTTATATGCATAGTAAATCGGATCCGCTGTTCTGCTGAGTTGGGTTGCCCAGGAATTCCTTGGCCTCCGACATTCAGAGAATATTCTGTGATTTCCTTTTCCTCGGTAAGGAAAGCCTTGATGTCGCCGACAAACCTCTTCATGGAAACTTCAGTTCCTTCAGCTTGTATGTTCAGTGTGAAGCTGACCTTCATGTCTTCTTCGTTGGGGGAAACCTCGGTCTCACCACGTTCTTTTTTTAGGAAAATATTGATCTCTTGCATTAAACTGTTGGTGGAAGGACTAATTCCTGCGCCTTTTATGTTCATCGAAATATTACGGAAATCATTTTGGGCTAGGAGAAGAAACCTGGTCTTTTTGAGTAATCTCTTAAGAGCTGATTCCATGCCTTTCCCTTTTATACGCAGAGTAAATCGGATCCGCTGTTCTGCTGAGTTGGGTTGCCGAGGGATTCCTTGGCCTCCGACATTCAGAGAATATTCTGTGATTTCCTTTTCCTCGGTAAGGAAAGCCTTGATGTCGCCGACAAACCTCTTCATGGAAACTTCAGTTCCTTCAGCTTGTATGTTCAGTGTGAAGCTGACCTTCTTGTCTTCTTCGTTGGGGGAAACCTCGGTCCCTCCACGTTCTTTTTTTAGGAAATTATTGATCTCTTGCATTAAACTGTTGGTGGAAGGACTAATTCCTGCGCCTTTTATGTTCATCGAAATATTACGGAAATCATTTTGGGCTAGGAGAAGAAACCTGGTCTTTTTGAGTAATCTCTTAAGAGCTGATTCCATGCCTTTCCCTTTTATACGCAGAGTAAATCGGATCCGCTGTTCTGCTGAGTTGGGTTGCCGAGGGATTCCTTGGCCTCCGACATTCAGAGAATATTCTGTGATTTCCTTTTCCTCGGTAAGGAAAGCCTTGATGTCGCCGACAAACCTCTTCATGGAAACTTCAGTTCCTTCAGCTTGTATGTTCAGTGTGAAGCTGACCTTCTTGTCTTCTTTCTTGGGGGAAACCTCGGTCCCACCACGTTCTTTTTTTAGGAAAATATTGATCTCTTGCATTAAACTGTTGGTGGAAGGACTAATTCCTGCGCCTTTTATGTTCATCGAAATATTACGGAAATACTTTTGGGCTAGGAGAAGAAACCTGGTCTTTTTGAGTAATCTCTTAAGAGCTGATTCCATGCCTTTCCCTTTTATATGCATAGTAAATCGGATCCGCTGTTCTGCTGAGTTGGGTTGCCCAGGAATTCCTTGGCCTCCGACATTCAGAGAATATTCTGTGATTTCCTTTTCCTGGGTAAGGAAAGCATTGATGTCGCCGACAAACCTCTTCATGGAAACTTCAGTTCCTTCAGCTTGTATGTTCAGTGTGAAGCTGACATTCTTGTCTTCTTCATTGGGGGAAACCTCGGTCCCTCCACGTTCTTTTTTTAGGAAATTATTGATCTCTTGCATTAAACTGTTGGTGGAAGGACTAATTCCTGCGCCTTTTATGTTCATCGAAATATTCTGGAAATCCTTTTGGGCTAGGAGAAGAAACCTGGTCTTTTTGAGTAATCTCTTAAGAGCTGATTCCATGCCTTTCCCTTTTATATGCATAGTAAATCGGATCCGCTGTTCTGCTGAGTTGGGTTGCCCAGGAATTCCTTGGCCTCCGACATTCAGAGAATATTCTGTGATTTCCTTTTCCTCGGTAAGGAAAGCCTTGATGTCGCCGACAAACCTCTTCATGGAAACTTCAGTTCCTTCAGCTTGTATGTTCAGTGTGAAGCTGACCTTCATGTCTTCTTCGTTGGGGGAAACCTCGGTCTCACCACGTTCTTTTTTTAGGAAAATATTGATCTCTTGCATTAAACTGTTGGTGGAAGGACTAATTCCTGCGCCTTTTATGTTCATCGAAATATTACGGAAATCATTTTGGGCTAGGAGAAGAAACCTGGTCTTTTTGAGTAATCTCTTAAGAGCTGATTCCATGCCTTTCCCTTTTATACGCAGAGTAAATCGGATCCGCTGTTCTGCTGAGTTGGGTTGCCGAGGGATTCCTTGGCCTCCGACATTCAGAGAATATTCTGTGATTTCCTTTTCCTCGGTAAGGAAAGCCTTGATGTCGCCGACAAACCTCTTCATGGAAACTTCAGTTCCTTCAGCTTGTATGTTCAGTGTGAAGCTGACCTTCTTGTCTTCTTCGTTGGGGGAAACCTCGGTCCCTCCACGTTCTTTTTTTAGGAAATTATTGATCTCTTGCATTAAACTGTTGGTGGAAGGACTAATTCCTGCGCCTTTTATGTTCATCGAAATATTACGGAAATCATTTTGGGCTAGGAGAAGAAACCTGGTCTTTTTGAGTAATCTCTTAAGAGCTGATTCCATGCCTTTCCCTTTTATACGCAGAGTAAATCGGATCCGCTGTTCTGCTGAGTTGGGTTGCCGAGGGATTCCTTGGCCTCCGACATTCAGAGAATATTCTGTGATTTCCTTTTCCTCAGTAAGGAAAGCCTTGATGTCGCCGACAAACCTCTTCATGGAAACTTCAGTTCCTTCAGCTTGTATGTTCAGTGTGAAGCTGACCTTCATGTCTTCTTCGTTGGGGGAAACCTCGGTCCCACCACGTTCTTTTTTTAGGAAAATATTGATCTCTTGCATTAAACTGTTGGTGGAAGGACTAATTCCTGCGCCTTTTATGTTCATCGAAATATTACGGAAATCATTTTGGGCTAGGAGAAGAAACCTGGTCTTTTTGAGTAATCTCTTAAGAGCTGATTCCATGCCTTTCCCTTTTATACGCAGAGTAAATCGGATCCGCTGTTCTGCTGAGTTGGGTTGCCGAGGGATTCCTTGGCCTCCGACATTCAGAGAATATTCTGTGATTTCCTTTTCCTCGGTAAGGAAAGCCTTGATGTCGCCGACAAACCTCTTCATGGAAACTTCAGTTCCTTCAGCTTGTATGTTCAGTGTGAAGCTGACCTTCTTGTCTTCTTCGTTGGGGGAAACCTCGGTCCCTCCACGTTCTTTTTTTAGGAAAATATTGATCTCTTGTATTAAACTGTTGGTGGAAGGACTAATTCCTGTGCCTTTTATGTTCATCGAAATATTACGGAAATCCTTTTGGGCTAGGAGAAGAAACCTGGTCTTTTTGAGTAATCTCTTAAGAGCTGATTCCATCCCTTTCCCTTTTATACGCAGAGTAAATCGGATCCGCTGTTCTGCTGAGTTGGGTTGCCCAGGGATTCCTTGGCCTCCGACATTCAGAGAATATTCTGTGATTTCCTTTTCCTCGGTAAGGAAAGCCTTGATGTCGCCGACAAACCTTTTCATGGAAACTTCAGTTCCTTCAGCTTGTATGTTCAGTGTGAAGCTGACCTTCATGTCTTCTTCGTTGGGGGAAACCTCGGTCCCACCACGTTCTTTTTTTAGGAAATTTTTGATCTCTTGCATTAAACTGTTGGTGGAAGGACTAATTCCTGCGCCTTTTATGTTCATCGAAATATTACGGAAATCCTTTTGGGCTAGGAGAAGAAACCTGGACTTTTTGAGTAATCTCTTAAGAGCTGATTCCATGCCTTTCCCTTTTATATGCATAGTAAATCGGATCCGCTGTTCTGCTGAGTTGGTTTGCCCAGGAATTCCTTGGCCTCCGACATTCAGAGAATATTCTGTGATTTCCTTTTCCTCGGCAAGGAAAGCCTTGATGTCGCCGACAAACCTCTTCATGGAAACTTCAGTTCCTTCAGCTTGTATGTTCAGTGTGAAGCTGACCTTCTTGTCATCTTTCTTGGGGGAAACCTCGGTCCCACCACGTTCTTTTTTTAGGAAAATATTGATCTCTTGCATTAAACTGTTGGTGGAAGGACTAATTCCTGCGCCTTTTATGTTCATCGAAATATTACGGAAATCCTTTTGGGCTAGGAGAAGAAACCTGGTCTTTTTGAGTAATCTCTTAAGAGCTGATTCCATCCCTTTCCCTTTTATATGCATAGTAAATCGGATCCGCTGTTCTGCTGAGTTGGGTTGCCCAGGAATTCCTTGGCCTCCGACATTCAGAGAATATTCTGTGATTTCCTTTTCCTCGGTAAGGAAAGCCTTGATGTCGCCGACAAACCTCTTCATGGAAACTTCAGTTCCTTCAGCTTGTATGTTCAGTGTGAAGCTGACCTTCTTGTCTTCTTTCTTGGGGGAAACCTCGGTCCCACCTCGTTCTTTTTTTAGGAAAATATTGATCTCTTGCATTAAACTGTTGGTGGAAGGACTTATTCCTGCGCCTTTTATGTTCATCGAAATATTACGGAAATCCTTTTGGGCTAGGAGAAGAAACCTGGACTTTTTGAGTAATCTCTTAAGAGCTGATTCCATGCCTTTCCCTTTTATATGCATAGTAAATCGGATCCGCTGTTCTGCTGAGTTGGGTTGCCTAGGAATTCCTTGGCCTCCGACATTCAGAGAATATTCTGTGATTTCCTTTTCCTCGGCAAGGAAAGCCTTGATGTCGCCGACAAACCTCTTCATGGAAACTTCAGTTCCTTCAGCTTGTATGTTCAGTGTGAAGCTGACCTTCTTGTCTTCTTTCTTGGGGGAAACCTCGGTCCCACCACGTTGTTTTTTTAGGAAAATATTGATCTCTTGCATTAAACTGTTGGTGGAAGGACTAATTCCTGCGCCTTTTATGTTCATCGAAATATTACGGAAATCCTTTTGGGCTAGGAGAAGAAACCTGGTCTTTTTGAGTAATCTCTTAAGAGCTGATTCCATGCCTTTCCCTTTTATATGCATAGTAAATCGGATCCGCTGTTCTGCTGAGTTGGGTTGCCCAGGGATTCCTTGGCCTCCGACATTCAGAGAATATTCTGTGATTTCCTTTTCCTCGGTAAGGAAAGCCTTGATGTCACCGACAAACCTTTTCATGGAAACTTCAGTTCCTTCAGCTTGTATGTTCAGTGTGAAGCTGACCTTCATGTCTTCTTCGTTGGGGGAAACCTCGGTCCCTCCACGTTCTTTTTTAAGGAAAATATTGATCTCTTGCATTAAACTGTTGGTGGAAGGACTAATTCCTGCGCCTTTTATGTTCATCGAAATATTACGGAAATCCTTTTGGGCTAGGAGAAGAAACCTGGTCTTTTTGAGTAATCTCTTAAGAGCTGATTCCATGCCTTTCCCTTTTATATGCAGAGTAAATCGGATCCGCTGTTCTGCTGAGTTGGGTTGCCCAGGGATTCCTTGGCCTCCGACATTCAGAGAATATTCTGTGATTTCCTTTTCCTCGGTAAGAAAAGCCTTGATGTCGCTGATAAACCTCTTCATGGAAACTTCAGTTCCTTCAGCTTGTATGTTCAGTGTGAAGCTGACCTTCTTGTCTTCTTCTACGGAGGAAACCTTTTCTGGAGAATCAACTCTTATGCCACCATCTGGAAAGGGAAAATCGGATTACTTAGCAAAGGCCATTTCTTCAATTCTGACACATCTAATACCAGCCATCATGGCTGAACTTTCTCTTTCTTCTGGATTGCTATCATTTCTACTGAATGGAAACTCTCTAATAATATCAGGAGTTTGAATACTCTTTTGGATACTCTCTAGTAATAACAGGACTTTGCATATTTTTAGTGCTTTTGAATTCTCGACTGTTATGTTTGAGTTTCACCATTCATACAAATCCTGTCAGTTTAATTAGTGTTCTTCTCTACCTAGTGCAGACGGCAGAAAGTATCACCTGGTGGATTCAGAGCAGAGCGAAAGTCAATCCTTGTAATCTGAATTTCATGTTCACTCTCTAAGCTTCAATCTCTCTTTGGCATATGATGTGTCTCATTCTATACTTTAAGATCGGTATGTATTCTGTAGGCCTCTATTAGGGCTTTTCCACTGGGATGTGGGTGGTGCTGTGGTCTAAACAACTAAGCCTCTTAGGCTTGCCAATTGTGAGGTTGGCAGTTTGAATCCCCGCGATGGGGTGAGCTACCTTTGCTTTGTCCTAGCTTCTGCCCATCTAGCTGTTCGAAAGCACACCATTGCAAGTAGATAAAGAGTTGTAGTCTTGGAGGTTTACATCCCAACTCTTAGGGGAGTTAAATGTAGCGTGGCAAGTCCCCACCCCCATGTGAAATGAAGACACTGGACACAGTATTTAAGGTTAATGGGCATAAAAGGCCACAACTTTATTGATTACAGAATTGGAAGGTATTGGCCTTAGGCATTGGCTCCTATCAACTACCCGGCATGGGGACCGGGAAGGGTTGTCCACAAGCCGTGGGAGTCCTGTTGAAGTACGCCAACTAGGATCCCAACGGGTGTCACCGCTCTGGGGCGTGCCAGAGGCCCTTACCTCCCTAGGTTTCGGACAAGGCAACGCCCCCCGGAGTCCTCTACCGGACTACCCTTTTCTTTTTGGGAAAGGTGATGGCGTTTCCTTCCCCGCTTCATTTGCATAACAATAGACCCCTGCCAATGCCTAACCGCCAACACCGAATAAGTTGTGACATTTGCTACAAGGTAGGCGAAAAAACCAAAAGGCTCGAATTGTGCCAACTTGGAAAAATTCCTACCAGGCCCCTTGCGGCGACCAACCGAAGTCCATAGCAAGGTCAAAGCTACCTAAAACCTAATGGGTGGGTGGGTTGGGAAAAAACCGCTCAGCTGGCAAGGGGCAAAGAGGGCTGTCCCCGGGCGTGCCTAGTCTTAAATAGGCTAGGCCCCGCCTCCCCGGTCCGCCGATTGGCGGGCCGGGTCGCCAACACGCCCGGGGATTCCCTAGTCTCGCGGGGGCAATGGCCAGCCCCCGCGTCGGATGTGGGAAGGATTTCTGCCCGCAACCACCTCTCCTCCCAGGTCGGAAATGGCTTTGTAGAACTGAGAGGTGAAACCATGGTGTGATAGTCTCTCCCAAATTGAGGCAAAATTATAGTCAGTTGTTATGGGTTGGTCTCTCCCACAAACGTGAGATGACTCTGGCTGTTATTTATTTCAGATTTATTGCTAAAACAACAAACTAGGACATAGCTCCTCTACTCATCCTCCTCCTCAAAAGATGGATTTTCCCAGGATGAGCTCCTCCCCCTTCCCCACCACAGAAGCTCCCACCTTCTCTTCCAGTATCTTTCGCCACTTTCAAGATCCTACGAGATTTGGGAGAGAATGCTTCCTGCATACCAATGTCTCTATCCTGGCTCTCACACAGCTGCCTGTCTCTCTGGCCCTGTTTTTCTCCTCCCCTTTGTTCAGAGCTCAGGTTACAGCAGCTCTCACCCTCCTCTCTGGCTTCCAGTGTTAACTGTCCTCTCCCTATGCCTGCTTCTCCTCCTCCTGTCAGCACCTGAGCTTTGCTGACATCAATGGAGCTAAACCATTGGGTTTAAGGTTTAACATGAGCCAATAGAAGATGTGAATTTCAACTAGTGTGTTTGATGTGATTCTTAATTAGGTATAATTTATTTTAGTTTTAAATTTTTGTGTCTTTTAAATTATTGTTGCAAATCTTTCTTAATTATAAGGACTAGCTAATTATGTAAATAAATAGCTAATTATGTAGAATCTCTCCTGCAGATTCCATTCTGAGTAAGGCATTAGGAGCTCAACATGGGACACCAAAAATGCTACAAATGGGAAATTATTGTCAAAGGAAAAAGAAGGATGATTGAGGGTAATTATTTTTGCAAGTTCCTCGCAGGGACAGAGAGGCTTCACTCACAGTTCATCTTGGTACCTGACTCTCGCTCCAGCATGAAATGTGGGAGGCAGGGAGGTGCTGAGTGCATAAGCACTTCAGCTCCGAAAACCCACCTACGCCACCATTAAGAAGAAGAGGCTCTCTTGATAATTAGAGCTTCGCCTCATCCCGAGGGACGAGGGTAGGGTGAGCAAGGATTACTCACCTCCGTCACTGGTGCTGTGCAATGCCAGGTCTATAGGCAACAAAACCACCACCATGCGAGATTTCTTTACCTCACAGGGGGTCAACCTGGCTTGTGTGACGGAGACCTGGGTGCGCGAAGGGAAAACAGTTTCCTTACGAGAGATGGTGCCCCCGAGTTTCTCCGCCCTCCACCAGTTGCGGACTGTGGGCCGGGGGGAGGGGTGGCATTATTAATCCGGGAAGATTGTCATTTCAGGGCTCTACCATCGCCATCAATCCCCGGCATGGAATGTGTTGGCCTAGTGTGGGTCTCCGAGGAGAGCTTGGCTGTCTGGCTGGTGTACCGGCCACCTAGCGCACCAGCAGCCACCCTGTCAGGCCATTGGAGGCGGTGGCCGGCTGGGCCTTGGAGTTCCCTAACCTATTGGTATTGGGGGACTTCAACATCCATGCTGATGCCACTCCCTCCTCACAGGCTCTGGACCTGGTGTCTTCCATGGTGACACTAGGGCTCTCCCAGTTTGTTTCAGGCCCCACACATCAAGCAGGCCACATGCTGGATTTGATCTTTGGCGTAGGTATAGATGTGATCATGTCTCCTTCTATGAAGGTGCCATGGTCTGATCACTACGCTATGAAAGCCAGGACTGACTTTCCACCCCCACCCTGCTTAAGTGGCAAGCTGATTTGGGCTCGCCTGCAAAGGCTGATGGACCCTGATAGATTCCGCCAAGCCTTGCGGGACCTTGCTCCCCCTGGCGACTCATTGACTGAGCTTGTTGAGGGCAGGAATATCCAGCTCCTGGCAGCCATCGATGAGATCGCACATAAGCGCCTTCTGCGACCCTGCAGAAACCAGGCTCCCTGGTTTACCGAGGAGCTCCAGAAAATGAAGCGGGACCTCAGACGGCTAGAGCGAGTATGGCGGGGTGTCCGTGAAGGAGCCTCAAGAACATCTTATAGGGCTTTTATGAAAACCTACGAGATGGCAGTGAAGGCTGCTAAGAAGTCTTACTTCTCGGCCTCCATTGTATCCGCTAGCTTTGGCCCGGCGCAATTATTTAGTATAATTAGGTCTTTAACGGGACAGCCGTTAAAGGGACAGCCAAATTTAAATAATAATTTGACACACAACTGTGAGGCATCTGCGAGCTTCTTTTGCGGAGAAGGTCTTGTTGCTCCGCCATGACCTCCCTGCCAATTTGGAGACAATAAAGGAACTGTAGGCCTCTTGACTGTCCAGTATTGGACCATATCGCCAGCCGACTCCTCCGAGCTGGAAAGCCCACCACCTGTCCTCTCGACCCGTGCCCGTCTTGGCTGATTAGAGCGTGTCCAGACGAGGTGTGGGCCCTCCTGGGGGATATCATCAATTGGTCCCTTGGCACGGGGACATTCCCAGGGGAACTGAAGGAGGCAGTGGTGCGCTCTTAAAGAAAACATCATTAGATCCTTTAGATCTATCCAATTACCGTCCGGTTTTGAATCTTCCGTTCCTGGGTAAGGTGATTGAGAGAGCAGTTGCTGAACAGCTTGGTGGGTTTCTGGATGAAACATCGGCTCTGGATCCATTCCAGTCCAGCTTCTGCACTGGTCATGGGACCGAGACGGCTCTGGTTGCCCTAACAGATGATCTTCATAGACAGCTGGATCGAGGCGGGTCGGGGCTGCTGATTCTTCTAGATCTGTCAGCAGCTTTCGACATGGTCGATCACGAACTCCTGGACCACCGCCTTGCTGATGTGGGGATCCAGGGCACAGTCCTTCAATGGCTGCACTCGTTTCTCTCTGGTTGGGGACAGAGGGTGGCGCGTGGGGGGGGTAATTGTCATCACGCCACTCCTTGGTGTGTGGAATACCTCAGGGTGCGATACTCTCCCTGATGCTTTTCAACATCTTTATGCGCCCCCTCGCCCAGCTTATTATTATTATTATTATTATTATTATTATTATTATAGCTTAATTTGGACTAAAGTACAGGTGCATGCTAGAAGAGATGAGATCACAAACTACGGAACAGAACCAACTGCAAGGACTTTAAGGTTTGAACTTGAGAGAAGACTTCATTCAGTGCAGAAGACGGTGTAGGGTGAGGGGACCCTACAGTTTCTTTATGTAAAGTTTTCTTCTCTACATTTATGATTCGGCAATCCTCCTTTCAATGTTTGTTCAAATTATACAAGTGAGGAGGGAATAAATTGGATTATAGATATGGAATATAACATTCAACGGAACTGTGTGTGTAAAAAAAAAAAAGGTAAAGGGAGGGAAGCTCTATTTTGCAAAAGGTTTACGATGGAAAATTAGAGCTGACTCTTTCCCATCCTTTATTATTTACAGAGTGAACTGAATAACCCTAAAAAGACTTGTAATTTAATTTAGTTGGAAGTATACTGTAATTGCTCATTTGTCTTCAGTTGGATGGAAGGATGAAAGGAGTCTGTGAACTTGCCCAAAAAACTGATAAGGTTCATTATTGAGTCATCTGCAGTTCAACAGACCATTCCTCTTCCCAGGCAGAAAGGAAAAAAAAGTGAAAATAGGTTATTTATTGGGACAGAGTGACTTTTGCAGCTATTGTTAATAATAACAGTGCTGCCTTCAGATGTCTTTTAAAAGTTGGATATTTGTTTATTTCTTTGACATCTGATGGGAGGGTGTTCCACAGGGCGGGTGCCACTACCAAGAAGGCCCTCTGCCTGCTTCCCTGTAGCTTTGCTTCTCACAGTGAGGGAACCGCCAGAAGGCCCTCAGAGCTGGACCTCAGTGTCCGAGTTAAATGATGGGGGTGGAGAAGTTCCTCTAGGTATACTGGGCAGAGGCCATTTAGGGCTTTAAAGGTCAGCACCAACACTTTGAATTGTGCTTGGAAATGTACTGGGAGCCAATGTAGGTCTTTCAACACTGGTGTTATGTGGTATCGGCGGCTGCTCCCAGTCACCAGTCTAGCTGCCGCATTCTGGATCACTTGTAGTTTCCAGGTAACCTTCAAAGGTAGCCCCACATAGAGTGCATTGCAGCAGTCCAAGCAAGAGATAACTAGAGCATGCACCACTCTGGCAAGACAGTCTGCAGCCAGGTAGGGTTTCAGCCTTCGTACCAGGTGGAGCTAGTAGACGGTTGCCCTGAACACAGCATTGACCTGCGCCTCCATGGACAGTTGTGAGTCCAAAATTACTCCCAGGCTGTGCACCTGGTCCTTCAGGGGCTCAGTTACCCCATTCAGGACCAGGGAGTCCCCCACCCCCATCCACCCCCTGTCCCTCAAAAACAGTACTTCTGTCTTGTCAGGATTCAACCTCAATCCGTTAACCACCATCCATCCTCCAACCGCCTCCAGGCACTCACACAGGACCTTCACTACCTTCACTGATTCCGATTTGAAAGAGAGGTAGAGCTGTGTATCATCTGCATATTGATGGACACCCAGCCCAAACCCCCTGATGATCTCTCCTAGCAGCTTCATATAGATGTTAAAAAGCACGGGGGAGAGGGCGAATCCTGAGGCACCCCACAAGTGAGAGCCCAGGGGTCTGAGCACTCATCTCCCAACATCACTTTCTGGACACAGCCCAGGAGAAAGGAGCGGGACCACTGTATAACAGTGCCCCCATCTCCCAGCCCCTCTAGACAGTCCAGAAGGATGTTATGGTTGATGGTATTGAAGACTGCTGAGAGATCCAGCAGAACTAGGAAACAGCTTTCCCCTTTGTCCCTAACCCACCGGAGATTATCAACCAGCAGAACTAGGAAACGGCTTTCACCTTTGTCCCTAACCCACCAGAGATGATCGATCAGTGCGACCAAGGCAGTTTCAGTCATGTAATGAGGCCTGAATCCCGACTGGAAGGGATCCAAATGGTCCGCTTCTTCCAGGCGTGCCTTGAGTTGTTGATCAACCACATGCTCAATCACTTTTCCCGAGAATGGAAGATTTGCATGAAATTTCAGATATAGCTATATAATCCCTAGTTTAGTAAGATAAGACCTTTGGAGCAGGCATTTTCAAAATGTTTTTTATGAACTGCCCTAATATACACCCCACTTGACTTTCCTGCCAATACTGAAAGCCAAACAAACAAATTAAAAACACCACTTCAAAAATTGGACTCCCAGCAGTAGGGAGTAGGGGAAAAAGAGGAGGGGCTTCCTAGGGTTCCCCCCAAAAAATCCTACTCATCCCCCAAACATGCAAGTAGCAAAGTCCATGCCACGAAGGGAGGGAAGGAATCACAAAGAGAAGAGTAAAGTGTTTGGGGCGGAGCCATCTTATAAAGCCTGGCTTCTTCCCCATCCTGATTGGCCTGTCATCTCACTGACCCTTCCCCAACTCCTCCGCAGGGCTAAACCATTTTGAGTCTTCTTCCCAGGGGAGTTGAGATGTGGCAAATCCACTTGCTCTCAAGGGTGGGAGTGGCACTCCCAGAACGGCTTAACAGTCAGTTCCTCTTTCCAAGTAACTCTGGTAATGGTAGCTTGGGGGGGGGTAGGTGTGTAGGTGGCCCACAATTGAAATCCTCCCCCCCCCCAATTAATTTTTATTGATTCTCAAAAAAAAAAATTAATGCCCAGTTAATTCGAATTTAACATAAAATCCTGTTGCTGTTTAGTTGTTTAGTCGTGCCCGACTCTTCATGACCCCATGGACCAGAGCACGCCAGGCACTCCTGTCTTCCACTGCCTCCCACAGTTTGGGCAAACTCATGCTGGTAGCTTCGAGAACACTGTCCCACCATCTCGTCATCTGCCGTCCCCTTCTCCTTGTGCCCTCCATCTTTCCCAACATCAGGGTCTTTTCCAGGGAGTCTTCTCTTCTCATGAGGTGGCCAAAGTATTGGAGCCTCAGCTTCACGTTCTGTCCTTCCAGTGAGCACTCAAAGCTGATTTCCTTCAGAATGGAGAGGTTTGATCTTCTTGCAGTCCATGGGACTCTCAAGAGTCTCCTCCAGCACCATAATTCAAAATCATCAATTCTTCAGCGAACAGCCTTCTTTATGGTCCAGCTCTCACTTCCATACATCACTACTGGGAAAACCATATCTTTAACTATACAGGCCTTTGTTGGCAAGGTGATGTCTCTGCTTTTTAATATGCTGTCTAGGTTTGCCATTGCTTTTCTCCCAAGAAGCAGGAGTCTTTTAATTTTGTGACTGCTGTCGCCATCTGCAGTGAATAAAATCCTATGCAGGTGTCTTCAACAGTAAGCCCCACCATGCTCTCTTATAAAGGGATGGGAATCTGACATTGCTCTAAACTCTGGCAGAGGACTAGGGCTGCAGAGGGAGCGGACCACCCCCGGAAGCACTATTCAGGAAGGGTGCCATCGCGGTGGCCTCGCCGGACACACACCATGCACACGTACGCACGCTGGGCACCACACACCTTCAGGCGGCGCACCACACCCCCAGAACACACTCCATGCCCCCCAGGGTGCATGCCATTCCCCCGCCTGCTCTCCGCCCCCGGTAGCGGAGCATGCAGCTTCGCCACTGGCTCTACAAAAGAAAAGAAGAAAGGTGCTCAGTTCCCTCACCTCCCCCAACCCTGGCAAGCAGAGAGTATTTTAATAGGCAACTATCAATCCGCCCTAAATAAAAACAAGGAGTAGCTGAACTATAAGCCTCATGTTTATATTTTAATGCAGACCTCCAGTTCAGAAACAAGTCTTAGAAAATTCACCAGCTTTTTTGAGGTATTATTTGCTCCTCTCAGATTTCCTCAAATGTCCAACCTGTTTGGGAAACTCAGCATTTGTTTGGAGGCTTTGCTTTAAAAAGGTAAAAAATAAAAAATAAAATAAACAATAGCCGTTGTAGGAGATTCAAGAGGAATTGAATGAGAAAGTGTCCAGTTATTTGATTCTGGTATATTATGTTTCTTGAACAGGTTTCGTGTACAGTTATGTAAAGCCTACACACATCGATTACCAAGAATGTTTAAAAAGGGGTGGCCGATGCTTCGGAAGAACTAGCTGTGAATAACAGTTTGTTTTCTATGGACACTGTCAGAATGGAAGCAGAGGCATATGCTGTAAAAGGTAAAACCATAATATTGCAGGTTACGTGCCAGAGTGGAGAGTATTATGGAGGTGAAATCAATTTTTTTGTTGTTGTTGTTTAGTCATTTAGGCATGTCTGACTCTTCGTGACCCCATGGACCAGAGCACGCCAGGCACTCCTATCTTCCACTGACTCCCACAGTTTGGTCAAACTCATGCTGGTAGCTTCGAGAACACTGTCCCACCATCTCATCCTCTATCGTCCCCTTCTCCTTGTGCCCTCAATCTTTCCTAACATCAGGGTCTTTTCCAGGGAGTTTTCTCTTCTCATGAGGTGGCCAAAACACTGGAGTCTCAGCTTCAGGATCTGTCCTTCCAATGAGCACTCAGGGCTGATTTCATTCAGAATGGAGAGGTTTGATCTTCTTGCAGTCCATGGGACTCTCAAGAGTCTCTTCCAGCACCATAATTCAAAAGCATCAATTGGAAGATTTTAGACTGGGCGATAGCATGTCTGGAGGATGCGGAACAGCATGACCAAGGCAGTTTCAGTCCCATGATGAGGCCTGAATCCTGATTGGAAGGGATTCAAATGGTATGCATCCTCCAGGCATGGTTGAACCAGGCGTGGTTCAGCAACCACCTGCTCTATCACCTTGCCAAGAATGGAATATTTGAGACTGGGCGATAGTAGGCGGTTTAATTTAAGAAGCAGTTTAATGACCGCCTCTTTCAGTGGGTCTGGGAAGGCTCCCTCACAGAGGGAAGCATTCACCACCCTGCAGAACCCATCTCCCAGCCCTTCCTTTCTCACTTTTATTAGCCAGAATGGGCAAGGTTCAAGGAAACAGGTGGTTGATTTCACTTGTCCAAGCAGCCTGTCCACATCCTCGGAGGTAAAAAATTGGAATGGATTCCATGCAATTCGACCAGACAGGACTAGCACTGTCCCGCCCCAGTCCATAAGACTTTGCACTTCATATGGCAGCAAAAGTCAAATATTTATCAATATCAGACAATCCTTTATATTGGAAATCCTTATCTCATGTTCAAAACACATTTACACACACCCTCATAAATCTGGAAAATGCAGCATAGCAAAGAGATGGTGTGAACAGGATTGGATGATGGGGCAGAGTCTGAGAAGGGCGACAGCATAGATCAAGGGAAACAAGAATGAAGGAGGGAAGACTTGAGAGTAGGTGCAGAAGGAGAGAAAGAGAGAGGTTTAGAAAGAGAGAGGAGATGAAGCAACAAAGATCAGCCATATGGCTTTATTAGCCTTGAAGAAAAAGTCTTTAGCAGAAGTGGAGGAGAAAGCCATGCTAGTTAACGAACCCCAATTTTCACATTATGTCTGAATATTCTGATTTTGATCTATGCCTTACCTGGAGAAGCTAAGAGCATCCCTGAAAGGGCAATGATGTAAAAGATGCTGATCTGCATTGCTGAAGTTTGACTGGGAATGCCAAGTTGGAAACCAAAGAAGGGAGACCAAGAGTGCTCTCAATTTCCTATGTCATCCAAAAGACTGCATGCTCACGTATTTATAGGTCTGCAAACGGCACGTACACGTCAGCCCTAGGATTTGGTTTCCTAAAAGCACTGATGTGTTAGCAGGAAGTCCAGTACTCCTCATGAAGTCTTGGAGCACCAAAAAGACGTAAAATACAGCTCAATAATTTTAGTGTTTTGATTAAATTGTATTTTTCTTCCTGTTTCCTGCTGCTATAGTTCATGGCTAAAAGTAGTAAAATGAACTGAACAGTATGTATAAATTAGTATGGTGAGCACTTTGAGTCTCTTTGTCTTAAAACAAGGTTTCCTTGTTGCTGCTGTTTTAAAGAATAAGGCCACATTCAGTATTCGGGGGGGGGGAACTGGGCAAAATATCTTGATTAGTTTGCTGTGCACTTTCGGTTGATGAGGCAGTCCTCAGGTTTTCTGGCACCACTGCTCCCATGACTGGCAAGAAGATGTGACCAAAAGGAGAAGAAGAAGAGTTTGGATTTGATATCCCGCTTTATCATTACCTGAAGGAGTCTCAAAGCGGCCAACATTCTGCTTTCCCTTCCTCCCCCACAACAAACACTCTGTGAGGTGAATGGGGCTGAGAGAATTGAGAGAAGTGTGCCTGGCCCAAGGTCACCCAGCAGCTGCATGTGGAGGAGCGGAGACGTGAACCCGACTCACCAGATTACGAGTCTTCCGCTGTTAACCACTATACCACATTGGCTCTCAAATGGAGACCCTTGTTGGATCAGACCAAAGGTTCATCCAAGATCCTGTTCTGACAGTGGCCAACCAGATGCACATGGAAAGCCCACCAACAAGACATAACCACAGTAGTGTGCCACACCCACAAGTGGTATTCAGAGGCTCTAATTATCCTCTCTGGGTGTTGGACCCCTGTTGCTGCTCTAGAAAATGGAGATGGAGCTGATACTGTATATTCAATGACAAGGCAACCTGGTATTGGTTTACCTTCTTCCTTCCTCATTTGGTTTATTGTTAAAAGCAACAATGACTGCCAATGTAAGCATCTGCAAAGTAGTAGAAGACTACAATGCACGACAAATATTACAAGCTAAGTCCAAAGAATGAATACAAGCCGTGGCAACAAGGAAAGCAGCAATGCTCTCTTCAGATAATAGTGGAGGAAATCTCCAAAGTTGCACCTCATTTTGTGCTTCTTCCTACCAATTGAAGAATATGCATGGACTGCAGCCATGGATCCCTTCTTGCCTCAGTAATTTTTCCAAGATTTTTCTTCCTCTCAGGAAAGAATGATTCCTGTACATCATACTATCATAGAATCATAGAGTTGGAAGAGACCACAAGGGCCATCGAGTCTAACCCCCTGCCAAGCAGGAAACACCATCAGAGCACTCCTGACATATGGTTGTCAAGCCTCTGCTTAAAGACCTCCAAAGAAGGAGACTCCACCACACTCCTTGGCAGCAAATTCCACTGTCAAACAGCTCTTACTGTCAGGAAGTTCTTCCTAATGTTTAGGTGGAAGCTTCTTTCTTGTAGTTTGGATCCATTGCTCCGTGTCCGCTTCTCTGGAGCAGCAGAAAACAACCTTTCTCCCTCCTCTATATGACATACTTTTATATATTTGAACATGGCTATCATATCACCCCTTAACCTCCTCTTCTCCAGGCTAAACATGCCCAGCTCCCTTAGCCGTTCATCATAAGGCATCGTTTCCAGGCCTTTGACCATTTTGGTTGCCCTCCTCTGGACACGTTCCAGTTTGTCAGTGTCCTTCTTGAACTGTGGTGCCCAGAACTAGACACAATACTCCAGGTGAGGTATGACCAGAGCAGAATACAGTGGCACTATTACTTCCCTTGATCTAGATGCTATACTCCTATTGATGCAGCCCAGAATTGCATTGGCTTTTTTAGCTGCCGAGTCACACTGTTGGCTCATGTCAAGTTTGTGGTCAACCAAGACTCCTAGATCCTTTTCACATGTACTGCTCTCAAGCCAGGTGTCCCCCATCTTGTATTTGTGCCTCTCATTTTTTTTGCCCAAGTGCAATACTTTACATTTCTCCATGTTAAAATTCATCTTGTTTGTTTTGGCCCAGTTCTCTAATCTGTCAAGGTCGTTTTGAAGTGTGATCCTGACCTCTGTGGTGTTAGCCACCCCACCCCTCCCAGTTTGGAGTCATCTGCAAATTTGATCAGGATGCCCTTGAGTCCATCATCCAAGTCGTTGATAAAGATGTTGAATAAGACTATGATGCTATTGTGTGTCCCTGGACACTTTCCATATGAAGAAGAAGCATGAAAAATATTTAAAATCCTCATTTTGGGATCACAGCAACAGGAGTGAAATCCCATTAGTTTACTCAAATGGTGAGGTGCATGGCAGAAATTTTAGCTTTGTCACATACAGTCAGGAGGGGTGGGACAGGCATGGTTCAGGGTCCTTAATATAAGTAATATACAATATATCTCTGTATCCAGGGAACTTTGAAAAGTTCCTTCAGCTAATGTACTGCCCAGTGCTTCAGCTAATGTACTGCCCAGTGTTTTGAACATTAAGTCTCGGACATTAGGTTTTGGAGAAGCTAAGGAAATCAAGTCTCTTAGAAGACAGGGAAGTTGTAATGTGTTCTGCTGTGGTTTTTCTCTCTTGCTGTAGAATTTGAGATCCCCTTCCGGCTTCAACCATGTGGACTGGCATTATTCACCTTGCCCATTCAAAAATGAACTAAAACCTTTAATAATTCTTGACATTTGTCAGTGGTAATCCTAAGGAATGTTTGGGTGGTGGAGAATGCTGTTTCACCATTGGCATCTAAGTAAAAATATAAAAAGTTATGGTATTATTATTATTATTATTATTATTATTATTATTATTATTATTATGTATTGGAGTTCTCACCCTGGCCACTAAGGGTATTTTGTATATAGTTTTCACTTAGGTCCACGTAAATTAATTTAGGCGGGAAACCCTGGGTTGTTGTTGTTACAATGTTGACAACTGGCTGCCTATAAAAGCAGGCCGGCTGAGCTGTTTGCAGTTCGGTTCAGTTCTAGCTGATTTCTCCACTTGGAGAAATCTCTGTGTCGACTACTATGTCCACCCACAACTTAATAATGGCAGCGAAGGTGGGATCAGATGGACATCAGAGCACAGCCAGATTCAGACACTCACTGAGGGGAATCACTGAGCTGAAACACTGAGCGAAATCGCTGAACAGAACCCAATTAAGAGCTGACTGTACTGGCTAGAGCACTGTGTTCCATCCATCATCGGAACAATGGTTCACTTGTGCCTCTACTGCCATTTGCCCCAGCTTCTGAATCATGGGACTCCTACCTTGCTCGGCTCACCTGCTACCTCCAAGAAAACAAGCTGATGGAAGGGTCAAAAGAGCATAAGCGGGGCCTATTCCTCAGCCTCTGTGGGCCTAAGGTGTTCAGGACAGCCCAAGTTTTGGTCTCGCCACTAGCAGTCCACGCAGTGCCATGGGACGTGCTAAAAGAGAAGCTCAAAAACCACTACACTCCAAAGCTGTCCAAAATTGCTGTTGCAATGCGTTCTACCACCAGGACCAGGCAGAGGGGGAGTCGATCAACAGCTACATCGCCACCCTCCGAAAGGCCACACTGCACTGTGTGTTCTGAGACTTAGAACTCAAATCAAATTGTCTGAAGGGTTTGGAACAACCGTCTGCAATGGCGTCTTCTCGCCAAGCCAGACCTCCCACTGCAGAAGACCATTGAGGAACAACCATCTGTTACTATGAAAGTAATATGTTAAGAAAGTAATATATTAAGATGCTATTATTGAGAGAGAGTTTACTAAATATAGTAAAAGCTGAATTGCATAAAGGCTGTGTGTGACCAGCGACACACTTAGTCAAAGTCTTGCATGCCCTGTTAAAATGCACTCAGATTATTGGTTGAGGTTTTAATGAGTAAAAACCAACTTTTAAAGAATTCTGAATTAAGAACTAAGAATATAATATATTATGGAACAGCCCTCTTTTTGGCTGGCTGGACAGCTAACCATCCATAAATTAACAGCAAGAATAGGGACCTGGAATGTTGTTTGTGCTTTTTTAGTATGTCCCTCCCGTGAAAGATACCTCCTTGGACATCTATTAATTGAAAATTGAGATGGATCTGAGTGTACATGCCAGGAGAGGTCTTAGGCAAAATAATTTTTATTTCCCTGTTCACATTAGGCTGTGGAAAGTGTTCCAGAAGAAACATCTTATATGAGAAAGGGAGATATTGAAGCTCTTTGTGTTGATTGAACCTCCAAAGTTGTCAAATGCATTAGTGACAGCAGAATTAAGATGTTGATAGACAAATACCTCAATGCTTATTGATACAGTTACCCAGTAGGTGATTCCTCCTAGGTTTCTCTAAGGGTGAAAGGCAATATTGAATAAAGTTACCTTATGTATGTTTCCTGTGAAGGAAAAGTGATTTTTAATGTTTGCATGCAAATTGATGTATTAAGGTAAATGGAGAAAGTATGTACAATGAACCATGGTGAATAATTGGAAGAGGAAGAATTTTGTGTTCTGATTGTAACTGCATTTTTCCAGAACCATTTCTATCTGAAGTATGTAAGGTGTAAATGAACTTTTATATGAATGTATCAAAAGACTTTCAAGTTTATATTTGTGACCACCCAGGGGGAAAAGATATGAATTATCTGGGCATTAATTTTGAAATTTCCGAGTAATATCTGCCAGTTTCTGACGCCTGGTGGGGATTATATGCAATTCCAAGACATATGTTCTCTTGGAAAATTGTGCCTTTTATTGTTTAATAATATACAATCTTGCAGGAAGTGCAGAGAAAGTGGAACTTGGGTTTTCAAACAAAAATGCTAAGTAAAACAGAATGTTGTGAACACTGGCCCAACTGAATGTAAAAGTGCATTATAATTTGTATGTCTGAATTACATAAATGTGCAGAATTTTATTATTATCAAACATGGTTACAGTGACGCAAATTCAGGCACACTCCAGTTTAATATTCCTGTAACTACTTGATAAGAATTTTCTGTGTGTGTGAATCCATGTAGGAAGAGTGTTGGGGTGAAATAGCAAATGTGTGTATTGGGAAACTGGGACCTTAATTCATAAAGCAAATAACACCAAGCAAGCTTTGTCCTTCAGCAGAATACACTTAAGATACAGTGTACACAAAGCTACAGTGATACACAAAAGCTACAGAGCTTTTCTCTAGTGTAAGATTTGTTTACATCCTCTGTAGCATACGCAAGCAGGACCAAAAATGCAGGCAGAATCAGAAAGGATTCCATCAAAAAAAAAAAAAAAAGGAAGGAAGGAAGGAAGAGGAAGAACACAAATGTACAATCAAAGTCCTCACCCCCCCATCAGCTCTGCATAGGATTGAATTAAATAGATATGCAAAAAAGTTGAGTTGCACTCTGTCTCCTTCTGTGTGTGATATATACAGATGCAGAAATGAGTTTATATTTAGTCAGCATGAGTTGCTTATTCCTCCTGTTTAATAGGAATACCCTTTCTGTCATCAGATGTTTTCTTATAAGAAAATTCAGCCATACAGCAGGTAGCACTTAACTTATTGTTGTACCATAATTATAACTGAACCACTGTCCCAAGTCAATTAAGTACGTGAATAAGTATATCAAGATTAAATCATTTGCAGATAAATAATAGATAATAATAGGGAAAACTGGGAAGGACTGTCCTACAGTTTATTCAAAAGGTCAATCAACTTTCAAATGCAGCCCAACAGAACACCCTTTCACAGTAAATATTCTGCAGAAAGAGTTTAAGATAGAAGCATATCTTAAAAGGCAAAGGTAGGATAATCACGGTAATATGCTACCTTCCAAGAGGATCTCATTCTTTTGTGATTTAATCTCTGCTTGCAATTTGTGTGTGTGTATTCTACAATCACATTTAACCCTGGAGAAGAGCCAGCATCTGGTACATGTTTTTTTATGTGTTTTTAAGCTTTTTGTTTGTGTGAATGATTTCAGATGCCAGATCATCACCTGTGTTACCTTGTTAACGTACTTCATCTTTGTGTCAGTGGAGAGAGAGAGAGAAAGAGAGAGAGAGAGAGAGAGAGAGAGAGAGAGAGAGAAGGAAAAAAAATAATAATGATGATGTTGGGACTGAAGAATTTAGAAAGGACCTAAGAAAAGGAGGTGAAGTGGACAAAATGACAGTACAAAAGGGTGTTTCAGTATATAAGATCATATAGTGATAAAGTGGGCATAGCGCCTTTGGTCCTGAGGGCATCAGAGTACAGGGATGGAATTGGCTGAAGAAACAGAAGGCATTAATGGGGTAATGGGGCCCTTTGGATGTCCAGCAGTCCTTTGTTGGGCTCAAAATGTCGTTTTGTGTGTGTATTGAATATACGCTATATGGTGATTTGTGGACCTAGTAGGTACCCAGAGCCATTTGCACACGGCGAAATATGTTTTTTATCAAGGTAATTTTATCAAGGTAATTGTTAGACCCTGATGATGACCAACCCATAGCCTATTTGTCTCAAAAATTAACCACTACTGTTGGGTTGAAATAAACGACAGACGAATGGCAAGTGTCATCTGGGAGGCATCTCCCGAGCATGTCTCGGGGAATCCCTTTTATTGAATATTACAGCATTGCCACGTATGTGCTTGTTGCTGATTGGTTAACACAAATACATTGCAAGAGTTGCATATAAGACATTAATCATCAATAGATTAAAGGTTGGGAAAAGGAACACAGAGTTGGACAGGCGTGAAAACCTCCTTATTAAACAATTACTAATGATTGATATGGCAAAGCTTAAACTATTACTAATGATTGATAGTAGATGTGGTCAACCATGCTTTAAGAACAGGTCAATATATGATGTTTCATGAACTCAATGTGAACTCAATGTGAACTGAACATTCCAGGGTGGTGAGAAAAGAATGTACAGAAAGAAAACTTCCCATCATCTCCCCCTTTCTTTTCTTATTTGCGAGGTGTTACTATATGATTTCAGGGTGAATAGGACAAAAATACTTCGGGATACGTGGTATGCCAGCGCATGCCCAAAGTAAGTTCACCCACATCTCCCCTATTATTTACAGCTGGTGCTGCCACTTCGCAAAGTAGGCAGCAATAAATTTATTAGGTGGCTGAGGGGGAGAGAAAAGCTGAGACCAAAGACGTATGAGACCAGGAATGCATTGGATGAAGCAGCATAGCAAAATTAATATACATATTATGACAATAGCATATTGAAAAAGATTACGAAGCCAATTCAGATTTGGCAACCAACCAGTGAGCCACTGGGTGAATTAATCCCAGAGGCCAGAAAATCCAACGTCCTGTTTAATGTGGTTCCAACGCTCTATCAGCATGTGAAATGCCCCACAAGAGGGGATAAGACACTGGATAAAGTTTATTCGAATGTAAATCACGGCTATAGGGCTTTACAGCTGCCACACTTGGGCCAGTCTGACCATATGTCTCTGTTCCTGGTGCCAGCATATATCCCACTCAGGAAACGGGCTCCTACAATATTAAAATCTGTTAAAATCTGGCCTGAAGGTGCTATTCACCAGCTGCAGGACTGTTTTGGGAGAACCAATTGGGACATTTTCGATCGTCCGGACCTGGAGGAGTACACGGCGGCAGTACTGTGCTATATCAATCACTGCACAGACACTGTCACAGTAAATAAATCCATCCGGTTTTATCCCAATCAAAAACCCTGGATGAATGGAGAGGTCCAGTGCCTGCTGCGGGAAAGGAACAGGGCTTTCAGGTCGGGCGAGGTGCAGCTTTACAGTGTGGCAAGAGCAAACTTGAAGAGGGGTATTCGACGGGCAAAACTGGATTATAGGCAGAGGATTGAGGATAATTTAAGAAGCAACAACATAAGACAGATGTGGCAGGGGATTCAGCATATTACCAACTACAAACCTAACCTTGGCGCTGTCGACGGTGACCCTTTGCTGGCGGAGGAGCTTAACCTCTTCTTTGCTCGCTTCGAGAAGGAGCCACCTGAGACGCCGGTATTACAGCCACCAGCCCATAGGGGCCCCTCATTCACTGTAGAGGAGCACGAGGTGAGACAAGTATTGAGGATGGTGAATCCGAGGAAGGCGGCTGGACCTGATGGCATCACTGGAAAGGTGTTGAAGGGCTGTGCGGATCAGCTGGCGAGGGTCTTCACTAAGATCTTCAATAAGTCCTTACACCAGTCTATTGTCCCACCCTGCCTGAAGTCGTCAACTATTGTCCCTCTGCCTAAAAAATCCACAATCAGTAGTTTGAATGACTACAGACCAGTTGCACTGACTCCAATCATCATGAAGTGTTTTGAGAAACTGGTGCGCCGTCATATTATTTCCTGTCTTCCATCAACTTTTGACAACTACCAGTTTGCATACAGGGCAAATAGATCCACAGAAGACGCTATCACCATCACTCTCCATGCTGCTCTGTCCCATCTGGAGCGGCCGGGGAATTATGTGAGGCTGCTGTTTGTGGATTTTAGCTCTGCTTTTAACACTATCCTCCCCCATAGACTGGTGTCCAAGCTAGAGACGATTGGACTCCCCAACTCCACCTGTCTCTGGGTTTTGGATTTTTTGTCAGAACGTTCTCAGAGGGTTAGAGTAGGGTCACATGTGTCCACAGCCCTTAGCCTTAACACCAGCTCACCACAGGGTTGCGTGTTGAGTCCCCTGCTCTATGCTCTCTATACGTATGACTGTACAGCCATCTACTCCAGCAACAAAATCATCAAGTTTGCTGATGATACTACGGTGGTGGGGCTCATTTCAGGAGGGGATGAGTCCGCCTATCGGGACGAGGTGGAGCGGCTCTGTGTTTGGTGTGGAGAGAACAATCTGGCTCTCAATACGGCTAAGACCAAGGAATTGGTGGTGGATTACAGGGGGAAAAAGGCGGACATTCAGCCCTTGTATATCAACGGGGAACGGGTGGAGAGGGTGGCGGAATTCAGGTTTTTGGGAGTGACTATGGATCAGGGCATGACTTGGAGCGCAAATACCACTGCTCTGGTGAAGAAGGCCCAGCAGAGAATTTATTTCCTCAGACTTTTAAAAAAGAACAATCTGAGTGAGAGACTGCTGGTGTCCTTCTACCGAGGCTCCATAGAGAGCATACTTACATACTGTATTTGTGCTTGGTTCTCCAGTTGTACAGCTAGGGAGAGGAAGGTGCTCCAGAAGGTCATAATCACAGCCCAAAGGATTATTGGTCACCCTCTCCCACCTTTGGAAGAACTGTACGGTTCCCGTTGCCTTAGGAAAGCAAACAACATCCTGCAGGATCCATCTCGCCCGGGATACAGTCTGTTTGCACTACTGCCTTCTGGCAGGAGGTATAGAAACATCAAGTCAAGGACAAATAGACTGAAAAACAGTTTCTATCCAAGAGCTGTGGCCTTTTTGAATGCTGTAACTCGATAGTGAGACCTGGGAGTTTGATGGGTGTGGGTGTGGGTGTGGTTGGAAGGTGGTTTGTTTGGTTGTTGCTGTTGTTTTGCTTTTGTTGTTTTTAAGGGATGGCATCCAATTTCGTTGCACTTGTGCAATGTTGCACTAGTGTAATGACAATAAAGAATCTATCTATCTATCATCTATCTATCTATCTATCTATCTATCTATTTTGCAAATGAGAGATTTGCTTTTGAATGGCTTTAGAATTATCAATAATATTGAAACAGCACATATCATCCACTTGTTCACAGCCATAATGATGAAGCATCAACAAATAGTCAATAGCAGCACGATTTTGTAAAAGTCCATGCTGGAGTTCACTCTGTTCTTTATGCAAAAAGTGAAGAGCTTGTGAAGTAAAATTCAAAGCTTTTGCTGCAGAGCAAGCTAAAGAATTAATGTTCATACTATTCCGTAGAGCCAATCCAGGGACTCCTAAGAGAGAAACAGCTAAAGAAATATATTCAGATCTACTGGGAAGAGAAACAGAATCATCACAATCATTAGTCAATTCCACAGAGTGGCGATATCGAGAGCGGGACAGATGATGCTTTTTAAGTAAAATGATGGACAAACGGCTTAAGCAGCAGGGTGTGCCATGGCTGATGTTTGCTGGAATATAATTGAATGTATAGCCTGGGCACAACCAGAACCAGCCTTCAGGCAGCTCTGTATATTTATATACATAGGAAATATTTACATAATTAGAGCAGTTAAAATTATCCTTGCCCATTTTCACACAGTTGGTTTTTGTGCAATTGACCATACGGGCACAAGTGACATTAAAGGAAGCCACTTATGGGGTCAACAAATCAATGGCCAGAGGTGGGCATCGGCGCACTTGGGTACCCCAGTTATGGTAACCGGAATAACCAAGGGTGCGGAGAGAATCATTTTGGGGTAGGGATGAATAAAACCAGGTATCATTTTGCAGATCAGAAAGGTCATGACAAACAGGGATAAGGCAAGAGCCAAGGATCTCACCTATTGATACCTGCTGGGTTAAACAAAAGGAAGAAACATTGAGGGTTTATGCAAAAGATTCCCACACATTTATTGGTGTGGAACCACCGCCATTAGGAGCGGAAGCAGAGAGGGGCAAAAACAAAACGCTGAAAATGAGCACTATCATGGAATTTATATTAAGGCAGGAGATGAGACACAGAAGCAATCAGGGGTTGCGTCTAGCTGCTTTTCCTTTCTAAGCTGCTCAGCTTGAAATGAGAGTGATTTTATCTGGCCCCACATCACCGGTCCATTGCGATTTCCCCGCTTGCGAGTCCTGGGGGGGCTGGGCGCCGCATCCTGGGTGATCTGGAGTTGGCAGTCGAACCGCGGTATCGGGTTTTGCAGGGCCTGTTGCCATGCCATGGTAGAGGCGGACGCAGCGTGCGGGAACCCAGCGAGCACCCTGTGGAATAGAAACTGCAGTGTAACCCTTTCCCCAGGTAATCAGTTTTACTGGTTCACTCCATTCGTTGGAGGGTAATATTTTATAACGGACCAGCGGGGCTGGAAGTATCTCCTTTTGCTGGAAATGTCTTTGGAGGCGAGTATAGGGTTGATGATCCTGTATGGAGACATTCAAATGATTGAGAGTAAAGAGAACACTAGCCAACCAGCCTTCCTTTTCTGAAAGTAAGGCTGGAACTCCGGCCTTCTTTTCCTGTCGAATCAAGGCAGTTTTTAGGGTGCGGTTGGCACGTTCAACAATTACTTGGCCTCGAGAATTGTAGGGGATGCCAAATAAATGGTGAATATTCCAAGTTTCACAGAACTGAACAAGACTGTCCACTACCAAATTTATTGGCTGTGAGGAGAAATGGTGCAGAGCTTTAACTGCAGCTGCTAACTCAGAACGCTGAGCAGACTTTTGTGGGAGAGTATAGAGGCTGTGCCATTCCTCATTTTGTTGCCATGCGACCACCCCCCTGGAGGGGGCTCCATCAATAAAAACAGTAGGGGCATCCAAAGGGACAGGAGACAATATGGAAGAGAAAGATAGGAAAAATTGTCTACTCATTTGCAGGCGAGGGTCGGCGGGGACATGGCAGTCCACCAGGCCGACGAAATCGGCTAAAGCGCACTGCAAATCCATGCTGGTGGAAAGAACATTCTCCCATTGCTCCAAGGGCATGGGCACAATAATTTGGCGGCAATCGGTGCCAAAAAGGCATTTGCATCAACGGCGACCCTTGCTGATGAGCTGAGCAAGAAGTTCCACTAAAGGAGTCACCGTGTTTTTTGGCGTATGATGTAAATACAACCATTCAATAATATGAACTTTTGATGGGCCTGACTGAATAAGGGCTGCAAAAGGTTGGACAGAATCTGTCATTATGACTACATCTGGCAAAACATTAAGAATTGCTCGGTCAACCCAGTGGAGACGCATAATTTCCTTTAACTGGGCAACGGTTTTCTGTTGAGAGGAGGTCAAGGTGATTTGCTCACCAGGAGATTGATGGCCTTTTAAGGCTGAAAAGAGCAGCCGTAAAACTTCAAGAGGGATTTTAAAATATGGTCTTATCCAATTGATATTGCCCAGCAATTGTTGTAGCTGGACATATTTCATTGTTTTCGGAACATGAAGTTCAGGGACTATGGGAATGTAATAACTAGCTATCATTTTGTATCCCAGGTAATGAAAAGGAGAGGATTTCTGCACCTTTTCAGGAGCAATTTGCAAACCATAAAGTGACAAACAGGCTACCATATCATGTTTCCATTGAGGGGGAAGGTGAGGCCCAATAATTAATATATCATCCATGTAATGCTAAATTAAGAGGTGTGGATACTGCAGACGGAAAGGCTGGAGGGCTTGATTCACATAATATTGGCACATGGTAGGGGAATTCAACATTCCTTGCAGTAAGACTTTCCATTGATACCGTTCTGTGGGCTGGCTGTTATTTAACATAGGAACAGTGAAAGCAAAGAATTTACAATCCTTCTCCTGTAAGGGGATGGAGAAGAAACAATCTTGCAAATCTATGATAGCCAATTGATAAGAATGGGGGATCACATTCGGATTAGGCAGACCACACTGCAAGGGCCCCATGGGTTCAAGGATGTCATTAATTTTCCTTAAATCCTGGAGAAACCTCCATTTCCCACTTCTCTTTTTTATGACGAAGATGGGGGTATTATAGGGGCTAACAGAAGACTCAATATGGTCTGCCAATAATTGTTCATTCACCAATTGTTTTAAAGCAAGTAGCTTTCCCCCTGTTATGGGCCATTGTTCCACCCATACAGGGGTGGTGGATTTCCAGTTGAGGGGAAGTGCAAGCTTACTCATTAAATTGAATGGTAGCTTGTAATTGTTGTAGTAAGTCTCTGCCCCACAGATTGAGGTGGATTTTCAGCACACAGGGCTGGATGTATGCAATGGTTTGAGAGCTATCAGGCAGAGAAACAGGCAGCCACTGCACGCTTTTGGAAGAGGTTTGAGGTCCACCCACACCCCAAACTGCAGAGGCAGACTCAAGGGGCCACGTGGGGTCCCAGCAACTACTGGAAATTACAGAAAGGTCTGCGCCCGTGTCAATCAAGCCTTCCAGAACTTTGCCATTGATTTTATACTTACAAAGAAGTTTCTGTTCACCAATCCTCTGGATTACAGCTAACAGCTGTGGAGAGAAGGGAGAGAGCTCGTGCAAATTACTATCCATAATAGAAGCAGTAGGATGAGAAGGGAGCACCACGAAATGCGCCCAAGGCTCACACTTTTTTAACTGCATGGGCATATGGCTCCAAAGTTGAACCATGATTGTGCCCACATAGTCAGGATCTAGGACTCATGGAATAACCAGGATTCCTTCTTTGGCCACAGAGAATTTCGGTAAAATTAAGCCTGTGAACTTAGGTGGAAGTGGACCCGCCAATTGGGTGGGCATGAGCACAATTTCACCAGGTAAAACAGTGTCTTTGGTTTCTTGATTCATTAAATCAATGGTGAAATCAGAGCGTGTATCCTTTGAAAAAGTTTCAATAGTGGAAGCTAACAGCGGAAGGCTCTCTATTTGTCCTGGCCCGAGAGCAGGGCCCCTATGGAGTTTCCCGAACTCCTGCACTGATTTGCCCAATGATAGCCTTTCCCGCATTTTGGGCATTTTTGGGAAGGTTTAGCCTTATTGGCATCACCATTCCTGTTTGCTCCTCCGCCAGGGGCTCTGCATTGTTTAGCAAAATGACCTGGGTGTTTGCAATTGAAGCAATTGCCCGTAGGCTTATTGCCAGTCTGGATAGCACCGGTAAGCAAAGACATCGCATGGCTCTGGCTGCCAACATCTGCACAGGTTTGAATCATGTCAACCAGGTCATATTTGGGGCGATGTATGATTGACTGCAAAGCCTTCTTGCAATCGGCGTTTGCATTTTCAAAATCCATTTTTTTTCAACAATTCATTTTGAGCTGTAGGGTCATCAATCTGCCTGGTGATTGATTCTTTCAATCTATCTATAAATTGATGGTAAGGCTCCAAATGTTGTTGTTTAATATTAAGAAAGGAGCTCAGCGGCTACCCTGAGACAGGGACTTTCCGAAAGGTGCGTTGCACACAGGTCGCAGTGCGACTGAAATGTAAAGGTGTCAATTGCGCCTGGGCTGGTATATTATCATACGGACCAGCGCCAAAAAGTTGATTGGCTGAATGTTGTGGATCAGCCAGGGCTGATGCGCTATGCTTAAATTCACTTTCAAAAACCACATACTGAGCTGGAGATAAAAGCATGTGCATCAAATCTCTCCAATCTTGAGATAGAATTGTGTAACCATTTGCTAACCCCTCCAGCATCCCTAGAACATAAGAAGATTTTAGGCCAGAATCAATAATGGCTTTCCTTAATTCTCTCAGAACAGAATAAGGAAGCGCCTCATACATAGCCTGCTGTTGTGCAGTGCCGGGGTTCACATAGGAGATAGGGAAAGCAGATGGCATTTCACCAGCCCATCCAGCCTCTTCCTCTAAGGAGAGGAGCCCTTGCCGCCTAGCTTGAGAATGCACGGCGCGCACAGCTCCTGTAGGAGAGTGTGCAGGGGCTGAGGCAGGCAAAGGAGGGATGTGGGGTGGATGTGGGCTGAGGCATAGGGAGGGAGGGAGGGAGGTTGGCAAGGTTGAGATAGAGGCAGAAGCTTTGGGTAAGGTGGGGGATTGTCTGCTGTGGCTAAAAGAGCAGGGGCCAACGGAGATGCCTGAGGTCCTAATTTAGCGACGGCATCTGCACATTTGTGCCAAGTGAGCAGACAATGAATCGAAGCCCTCGGGTCTGCGAAGAGGGTTTTTCCAATCTTTTGCCAAGCTTCTGAACCCAGAGAGCCTGACTCTGGGAACCATGGGCACTGGCAAGCAATCTCACATAACAATTGTTCAATTTCTTTCAAAGAAATATGAGCATCCACCATCCGCTGTCTAATGAGATGGAGCAGCTCCTTGGCGTGCTCCTGCTGGAACTTTGTCAGTCCCCCCCCCCCATACTCACGAAGTAGCGCGCTGAGACTTTTCCAGTCGAGTGAAGTACGGAGGCTGCGTAAAGGGATCTGGCACGTCGGGGTAACCAGATGTTGGGTTGAAATAAACGACAGAAGAATGGCAAGTGTCATCTGGGAGGCATCTCCCGAGCATGTCTCGGGGAGTCCCTTTTATTGAATATTACAGCATTGCCACGTATGTGCTTGTTGCTGATTGGTTAACACAAATACATTGCAAGAGTTGCATATAAGACATTAATCATCAATAGATTAAAGGTTGGGAAAAGGAACACAGAGTTGGACAGGCGTGAAAACCTTCTTATTAAACAATTACTAATGACTGATATGGCAAAGCTTAAACTATTACTAATGATTGATAGTAGATGTGGTCAACCATGCTTTAAGAACAGGTCAAGATATGATGTTTCATGAACTCAATGTGAACTGAACATTCCAGGGTGGTGAGAAAAGAATGTACAGAAAGAAAACTTCCCATCACACTACGAAACAAAGTTTGCCTCCCTGCATGCGAACAGCAGTGACTGCTGCCACTCTGATTACAAAAGCTGACAAGTTCACCTTTGGACAGGAAACCACGTGCATCTTCCTCACGCTGGGCCAGCATTGTTGGATATGAAAAGAACTTATTTTCTATCTCCCTTTGCCAAGCACTTCTCCTGCCCCCGCAGTTGCAGCTTCGAGTTACTGAGGTTCTTAACCCGGTTACGCCACCACCTATGGGAGAGAATGGGCCTCCAACACCTGACTGCATATATTCCAGCAGGCCTGATTTGAAGGATGAAGCAAACCCCAGGCAGTATGAGATTGGACTGCTACGATTGATCTACACCAACCCCTTCGACTCACCATCTCTCGGTGCCCTACAGACGCCACCACACGCTTCTCCTCACCGCATCGGCTCAGCGCCCACCAGACGACTGCCCTGCTGGTGCCACCCCTGGAAGCTGGCATCTCTACACACGACACAAGAAAAATCCAGCGTGGACTAAAAGAGGAAATTTTCTTTTCTTTCCCTTTGAATATGTAGCTTTGTATATAGCTTTGTGGGAGGTACCCTCGGTATTAGAAGAAGAAGGTATTAGGAAATAAATATATCCCTGTGCCCAAATGATGCAGGTAGGGCTGGGGGGGGGGACATGGTTTTAGCCGGGATGGTAGTCTTCTGATTTCTGGCCATTGCCATGCCCACACCACTTAAGGTAACCCAGTGGCTAATGAGAGAATGGGGTGCCCGCAACACACAGAAATGGAAGCCTATTCTGCAAAACCGAACCAATTGCACAGTCTGCACCCGGAACCTCTTGCACTCTGTGACCTACAGATGCTTTGGGAGGAGTACCCCTCCTCCTTGTGCCTTGGAATGAGTCCTCAGTTACGGCCCCGATTTTGGCTTCCGCCGGATTTTGGGCTGCGTTAAATTTGACAGAAGGAGCCTGTGGCTTTAACATCTCTGACCATGGCTCTGACCATGGTATAGCTATTTGACACATGGCAACAGAAAGAGAGAAAGTAGCCCATGTTCCTGTCCCAACCTGAAACGGATGGGACATGTCTTGGTTGACTCAATGGCTTCTGAACCTTGGGTGGCTTAGAGGACTTGTAATGATGTTAATGGACTAATCTTGCTTCTTTTCTGCTCCTGTATACCCTGCTTAATGCAATGCTTGCAGAATATGATGCATAAAATGATGTTATGAATGATTCAGCCCCAGATTATAGCACTGACACGAGAATACCGGCCAGTACCTTGGGACGAGCCAAAAGGCTGTCCAAAAGAAGAGTAGAGAATGAAGGAATGGGTTTCCAAAACCCCAAAACTGACTGTGCAGGCAGTTTTAAATTGCACTGAAATCCCTATTTTTCCTTAGCTAAAATGCATAAACTCAAGCCGTTGAGTAAATCCATAACAAGAACAGAGCTCTCTCCCTTATCAGTCCGTGGTGGCAATGAGTGACCTTGCCAAGTTCCAGTACAGCAGGGATGATGCGTGTGTGCTTTATCTTACGTCCTGAACACACTCTGACACACAAACCCAGGTCCGGGAACAAACGCCAGAGCGTGTTTCTGGAGATGATTACATCTTCCCAGATAAGAGTAGGAAGAGGAAGATCCTTTTATGGTCAGAAGTACAGGAAGGAAGATCCTTTTATGGTTGAGAGTACCAGAGCAGGAACATATGTGAAGTCAACCTGCGTATACATGTTGACATGGCTGGGGAAGGGGGAGAGAGTGTCTGGAGGATATAAATACTGCATGAAACTTGTCATTTCTTTGGACTTGCTGTGGACTTGATCACGCAAGTGCCTTCTGCTATCCGGAGAGCAGAATAAACTCTTTCTTAGAATCAACCTCAGGTGTCATTTGACTACCTTCCTCCTGTCCCGGAGCAACGCAGACCCAATCGGTGAATTCCAATAAGGCTACACAATAGCGTCTTCTCTCAAAGCCAGAACTCAGACTGCAGAAGACCATTGAGGAGGCTGTGGCCTCAAAAGCTGCTGAACTCTTCACCCAGGAGATTCTCAAGGACAGCAGCCTGCATCCTGATAAGAAGCTAATCCCAGTGCACCATGAGGAGGCTAGCAGTAATGAAGCATCCCCCAGCAAAGACAATGACGTATACCAGACGAAGCAGGAGCGCAAGAAGTTCAAAAGGAGGTACAAGGATAAAATCAGAATGTGCTGGGTGTGGAGGCAATCATTTCCATATCAAGTGTCAATTCAGGTTTTGAATTTTTTTGCTATGCATCTCATGCAGTAAAACAAAATAATTACAGGGTGTGTCTGGTATGGTTTTCTGCTATAACGGGTGTCCATATGAAAGGAAGTCCCAGAAACAAACCATTATATGTCTCTCCACGATGGAGAGTGAATTATGCGCATGCATTCAGGCTATTTGCAATGTAGAATGGTACCTACAAGTATTTGCAGATCTACAGATACAAGTAACACTACCAGTCAATGTCTACCTCGATTCCCAGAGTGGACTCGCTATTCTGTGTTCAGAAACTAATATGCAACGCACTAGAGTTTTGAGATTATGTTTGCAATTTGCAAATAAGCTAATTGCTGACAAAATAATCGCTTTTCAGTATGTTTCAGGTGACAACCAAATTGCTGACATTTTTACTAAGGCACTCTGAAGGTCACACATGAAAGATATGTACAGAATATCCTTTATGTTTCTGTTCCACAGTTATGAACCACAGGGGAAATGTTGTTTAAACGTTAGGGTTCATTATTGTTCCACAGTGTGTGCACCCCTTTAAAAGCCAGGGTGCATATCCTGACCTAGTTTTACAGCTGTGTAGCAGTGTAGTAGGTGCTGATAAGTCACTGTAATTAGCTGCACCAGCAATTGTCAATGATATATAATGTGTAGTATGTATTTTAATTTGCCCCCTGGTGGGTGGGTGGGTGGGTGATGATTATAGACACTTTGTAAGATGTCATGCAAATATATTTTTGTGTCTCTTCAGTGTTTCCATCTGTGTGATCTACTCTGCACATACTCTATGGCATGTTTCAAATGTCCAGTAGATTGTCTCATCCATCCCTACAAAGCTGTGCCTGGTTATCTGTACCCTGTACATCTTGGAGTTCCTGGCTTTTCATCGCATACACAACTATCTATGTTCTTAATGAGCAAATCACCCACTACTAGAAGCCCTACACCCCTTGGAGAACTACCCATGGCACAAGAGAATAGCTGTTCATTCCCCAAGGAATTGGCCCATCCTAAGGGAATGTTTCCCTCTTACTCAAAGTGATGCCCTCTGTCCCTGACACCCTCCTTTTCCTTACGCCAATGGAGCTATTCTTGTGGGAGTGGGACACAGCCATACTGTCCTGAAGGCTTAATCCAGCAACCTCTCATAGCCTTTCAAGGTCTGAAACCTAGACCTCAAAGAGAATAGGTGCTACTGGAGAGCCAGGAGCTAATGGCACCTTGAACACAACCACAACATCTGTCCAACCAAGAAAAACGCCAGAAAGCACCCACACCCTGCACAATTGTTTCTGCAGTTTGTTACTTCATTTTTATTTATTTTTTTAGGTCAAGGAAACTAGGGGCAGCATGATGTGCACTGGCCTTCCCATCTGATAAACTCACCTCAGCACGTCTTCAGGTGTACATGTTTTTATTGTGTTATGTACTGTAGTATTGAATTATTCAATATGTTCTAGACGCTTCACAGGATTCATATTTATTGGTTAATAAATGAAAGAAAAACCAGGGGACCGGGGGAGATCTGAGTGGTCACCTTCTATGGGTAAGGCAGAAGTTCTCAAGTTCTGCTTTCTCATTTGTCCAACAGAAGGGGTACTTATTCCTTTTTTGTCTCCTCTGTTGGCTACTTCAATGACTTTCACAGGCATTGGTACCTTTTACTGTAAATGGGACACAATTGCTGAGTTATCATAGAATCATAGAATAGAATCATAGAATCATAGAGTTGGAATAGACCACAAGGGCCATCGAGTCCAACCCCCTGCCAAGCAGGAAACACCATCACTTCTGACATATGGTTGTCAAGCCTCTGCTTAAAGACCTCCAAAGAAGGAGACTCCACCACACTCCTTGGCAGCAAAGGAGTTGAACAGCTCTTACTGTCAGGAAGTTCTTCCTAATGTTTAGGTGGAAACTTCTTTCTTGTAGTTTGGATCCATTGCTCCGTGTCCGCTTCTCTGGAGCAGCAGAAAACAACCTTTCTCCCTCCTCTATATGACATCCCTTTATATATTTGAACATGGCTATCATATCACCCCTTAACCTCCTCTTCTCCAGGCTAAACAGGCCCAGCTCCCTTAGCCGTTCCTCATAAGGCATCGTTTCCAGGCCTTTGACCATTTTGGTTGCCCTCCTCTGGACACGTTCCAGTTTGTCAGTGTCCTTCTTGAACTGTGGTGGCCAGAACTGGACACAGTACTCCAGGTGAGGTCTGACCAGAGCAGAATACAGTGGCACTATTACTTCCCTTGATCTAGATGCTATACTCCTATTGATGCAGCCCAGAATTGCATTGGCTTTTTTAGCTGCCGCGTCACACTGTTGGCTCATGTCAAGTTTGTGGTCAACCAAGACTCCTAGATCCTTTTCACATGTACTGCTCTCAAGCCAGGTGTCACCCATCTTGTATTTGTGCCTCTCATTTTTTTTGCCCAAGTGCAATACTTTACATTTCTCCCTGTTTAAGTTCATCTTGTTTGTTTTGGCCCAGTTCTCTAATCTGTCAAGGTCGTTTTGAAGTGTGATCCTGTCCTCTGGGGTGTTAGCCACCCCACCCCCCCAGTTTGGTGTCATCTGCAAATTTGATCAGGATGCCCTTGAGTCCATCATCCAAGTCGTTGATAAAGATGTTGAATAAGACCGGGCCCAAGACAGAACCCTGTGGCACCCCACTAGTCACTCTTCTCCAGGATGAAGAGGAACCATTGATGAGCACCCTTTGGGTTTGGTCAGTCAGCCAGCTGCAAATCCACTGGGTGGTTGCATAGTCAAGACCGCATTTTAACAGCTTCTTGACAAGAATATCATGGGGCACCTTGTCAAATGCCTTGCTGAAATCAAGGTAGGCTACATCCACTGCGTTCCCTTCATCTACCAGGCTTGTAATTCTGTCAAAAAACGAGATCAGGTTAGTCTGACATGATTTATTTTTCAGAAATCCATGCTGACTATTGGTGATCACAGCATTCCTTTCTAGGTGCTCACAGACCTCACAATTGGCAAGCCCAAGAGGCTCAGTTGTTTAGACCACAGCACGACCCACATCCCAGTGGAAAAGCACTAATAGAGGCCTACAGAATACATACCGATCTTAAAGTATAGAATGAGACACATCATATGCCAATGAGAGATTGGAGCTTAGAGAGTGAACACGAAATTCAGATTACATGGATTGACTTTCACTCTGCTCTGAATCTACCAGGTGATTCTTTCTCCCGTCTCCAATAGGTAGAGAAGAACACTAATTAAACTGACAGGATTTGTATGAATGGTGAAACTCAAACATAGCAGTCGGGAATTCAAAAGCACTAAAATGCAAAGTCTAGTTATTATTAGAGAGCATCCAAAAGACCATTCAGTAGAAATGACGGCAATCTAGAAGAAAGAGAAAGTTCAGCCATGATGGTGGGTATTAGATGTGTCAGAATTTAAGAAATGCCGTTTGCTAAGTAATCCCATTTTCCCTTCCCAGATGGTGGCATAAGAGTTGATTCTCCAGAAAAGGTTTCCTCCGTGGAAGAAGACAAGAAGGTCAGCTTCACAATGAAAATACAAGCTGATGGAACTGAAGTTTCCATGAAGAGGTTTGTCGGCGACATCAAGGCTTTCCTTATGAAGGAAAAGGAAATCACAGAATATTCTCTGAATGTTGGAGGCCAAGGAATCCCTGGGGGACCCAACTCAGCAGAACAGCGGATCCGATTTACTCTGCATATAAAAGGTAAAGGGAAGGAATCAGCTCTTAAGAGATTACTCAAAAAGACAAGGTTTCTTCTCCCAGCCCAAAAGGATTTCCGTAATATTTCAATGAACATAAAAGGCGCAGGAATAAGTCCTTCCACCAACAGTTTAATACAAGATATCAATGTTTTCCTAAAAAAAGAACGTGGAGGGACCCAAGTTTTCCCCCAATGAAGAAGACAAGAAGGTCAACTTCACACTGAACATACAAGCTGAAGGAAGTGAAGTTTCCATGAAGAGGTTAGTCGGCGACATCAAGGCTTTCCTTACCGAGGAAAAGGAAATCACAGACTATTCTCTGAATGAAGGAGGCCAAGGAATCCCTGGGGGACCCAACTCAGCAGAACAGCGGATCCGATTTACTCTGCATATAAAAGGTAAAGGGATGGAATCAGCTCTCATGAGATTACTCAGAAAGACCAGGTTTCTTTTTCCAGCCGAAAAGGAATTCCGTAATATTTCAATGAACGTAAAAGGCCCAGGAATTAGTCCTTCCACCAACAGTTTAATACAAGATATCAATTTTTTCCTAAAAAAGGAACGTGGAGGGACCAAGGTTTTCCCCCGTGAAGAAGACAATAAGGTCAGCTTCACACTGAAAATTCAAGCCCAAGGCACTGAACATACTATGAGACTTTTAGCCACTGGGATCAAAGCTTTCCTTACTAGGGAAAGGGAAATCACAAATCTCCCTGAATGCTGAACATCTACAAATTGGTGAGGCACCCAACTCATCAGAACAGCAGACACGATTTACTCTGATCATAAAAGGCCAAGGGATGGAAGCAGCTCTCACCAGATTAATTCGAATGATCAAACTTTTCCTTTCAGGCAAAAAGGAAACCATTGATATTTCCTTGAACATTAGTGGCCAGGGGATTAGTTTTTCTCTCAATAAATTAATCCAGGAAATTAATGTTTCCCTTAATATTTAAGGTGAAAAGTCTGTTGCTTCCTTCAATATGAAATGTGTTGAAGTGCAAAGGCAGTGTTCAGTGCTAGATAACGGAGAGGTTAAATGTAGCAAAGTATCAAACTATAGCAAATGTCCTAACTAATACATTCTAGGCCTAAAAGCTAGTTTTTATCTTAACAGAGGTTTCCCAGTGAGCTGATTCCTTTCAGAATAAAACTTTCAAAGTCACATCAGAGATTGAAATGGATTCTTTTCACAATATTGGAATTGTTCCCTGTGCACCAATTTTTATTATTATTTTTGGAATTTGAAACCATTGACGCTTAAAAGAGGAGGCCAAAGGCACAAACTTATTTTGAAATAAAAAAACCTCTCCCATACACTTTGTGGAAAGAAAATCATAATACAATTGAAATACCATGACTCTTCACAATATGCAATGGAAAGGATTCATTTAACCAATCCCAAAAGCAGAAGCATAGTGCAAGCACTTACAAGTGCGAAACAGGGCTTTAGCCCATTTCCATCCAGAGCATACGCTAATAATAATAATAGTAATAATAATAATAGCCTCTGAAACAGACAGGAGAAGCCCCAAAAGAGTGCTACGGGGTGTGGAGGGGAGAATATTCCATAGTGGGGGGGGGAGCGAGATGAGCACCGCAATCCCAGAGTCAGCCACAACTGGACCTAATGGTCAGTGGTCCCCTTTACCTTTACAATTTCTGCAAGTAATAGATGATCTCACTAAGTCTACCAGAACAGAAAGGTCCTTTTCAATAACTATGGGTGTTAATGTGCCATGGAGGTGCATAAACCATCATCTTCTTTCTGAGTCAAGTATAAAATCCTTTAGGTTGTTAGAGCCAAAGGAGCATCTGGACCTGTGTACTATTGGAGATAATCTTAAAAGGAAAGCCCCCGTGAATTTTTTAATGAAAGAACCTTTAAACGACAATGTATTAGACAAAAATACTAGTTAAGGGGAAAGTTCTGGAACATGAAAATCTGCTCAATACCTTAAACTAGGAAATTAAATATAGGGGGAATATACTAACTAATATACTTCAGGCAAAATGAAGCATAGCTGTCTTAAGCAAATTATATCAGAAATAGAATTGATTAGGTGGGAAATAGTGTAGGAGACTAATGCTAAGAAACTAAGGAGCTTTATGGAGAAAGGTGTTGAAAAATATCATATTAAGGCTGTGAATGAGGTTGTAGACCAGGAAGTAGAAGACAATGCCAAGAAAGCATGGTGGCAATAAGGAAGCGTGGGTTGATGAAGAATCTCTGGCATGATACAAGGTATAGATAAGATGAAGACCATCTGTAATATTGCAAAAGGAATCTGGAGTAAATCATATAACTAGCCTATTTTAAGTCCATGAGACTCACACTTGACAGGACAATGAACATCATTGGATCCAGAACATGTCATATAACTCCTGGCTTGGTCAGAATCTTGCCTGCTAGGTGGCAGTCAACCAGTCTAATAAGGCATGTAATCTATCAACTATTTGTTTAATGAGTTCAGTTTCTAGAATAGGATGCGTGTGTTGAAGTTGTTTACTGCATATGAAAGCTGGGTTAACAAATTTACGAATGAATAAAACATTGAAAAAGCATTCTGAATCTGTCTTCTCTTGGATCTATAAAAAGAAATGCTGGTGGTGACTGAGAGCTGTATAAAATCTCTTTTTCATACATTCAGATACTCCAATAGTGAAAAAATGATAATCAATAACTCAATTGAATAATAAATAGGTCATCATTGCATGCCTCTTCAATCCAATTGGCTTAGCAGGCCATCCTCCACTCTCCACCACAATGTGTATACAATTATCCCTATGGGTCTCCCCACCACCCATTCTAACCCACAATGGGCAGGAAATTGAAGCAATTAAATGCACAAATTGTCATCTCATCTGTCCTCCCAGTTGAACGACGTGGCCCAGGGAGAGAGGGGAAAATAGTGGAAGTGAACAGCTGGCTTCGCAAATGGTGCAAACAGGAACGGTTTGGATTCTTAGATCACGGACTGCAGTTTCTTGAAGATGGACTTCTGGCAAGTGATGGGCTGCACCTCACAACGGTTGGGAGGAATGTTTTTGCCAAAAATCTCAGAAACCTCATCAGGAGGGCTTTAAACTGACTAATGTGGGGGAGGGAGACAGTGCTCCTGAAGGTAGGAGCCTATCAATTAATGAAGATGATCATCCAAATGTCATAGACCAAATGGAGCAAACAGCACGCGGACCTAGTGGTGGGAGGAAAAAATCCTTAAATAAGAGACACGGGGGAATGATTAATGGACTTCAATGTCTGTACACTAATGTGCAAAGCATGGGAAATAAACAAGATGAGCTTGAGCTCTTGGTACAGCAAACTAAATATGACATAATAGGCATCACTGAAACCTGGTGGGATAAGTCCCACAATTGGAATGTAATAATGGAGGGATACAATCTATTTCAGAGAAACAGACCAGACAAGAAAGGAGGAGGAGTGGCGTTATATGTCAGGGATGTGTATACCTGTGAAGAGATCCAAGATTTAGAACCTCAAAGCCAAAGTGAGAGCATTTGGGTCAAAATTAAGGGAGAGAAGAATAACAGAGACCTCACTGTGGGAGCTTACTATAGATCCCCAAGCCAAACGGAGGACATAGATGATGCCTTCCTGGAACAGATGGCCAAACATGCAAAAGGAAGGGAGATAGTACTAATGGGGGACTTCAATTACCCAGATATTTGTTGGATGTCAAACTCAGCCAAGAGCATAAGGTCAAACAGATTCCTCACTGGCCTTGCAGACAACTTCATTGTCCAGAAAGTGGGAGAAGCAACAAGAGGAACAGCCATTTTAGATCTGGTCCTAACCAATGTTGATGACCTGGTTAGTGGGGTAGAAGTGGAAGGATCATTAGGCGCGAGTGATCATGCTCTTCTGAAGTTTACTATACAGAGGAAAGGAGCAGCCAAGCATACTAGGACTCAATTTCTTGACTTTAAGAAAGCCGACTTCATAAAACTTAGGGAAGTGCTGGGTGAGATCCCATGGACAGTAATACTAAAAGGAAAGGGAGTTCATGATGGCTGGGAGTTTGTTAAGAGGGAGATAGTAAAAGCACAACGTCAGGCAATACCAATGAGACGGAAACATGGAAGGTGCCTAAAGAAGCCAGGGTGGCTATCTAAAGAACTTTTAACTGAGTTAAGATTTAAAAAGGATGTGTACAAAAAATGGAAAAGGGGGGAAACCAGCAAAGAGGAATTCAAACAAATAGCCAGCACATGTAGACACAAAGTCAGAAAAGCTAAAGCACAAAATGAACTCAGGCTTGCTAGAGAGGTTAAAAGCAACAAAAAAGGCTTTTATGGGTATGTCCGTAGCAAAAGAAGGAACAAATAAACAGTGGGGTCACTCGGAGGAGAAGATGGTGAAATGCAAACAGGGGATACAGAAAGGGCTGAACTCCTCAATGCCTTCTTTGCCTCAGTCTTCTCCGATAAAGAAAACAATGCCCGACCTGAAGAATTTGGAGCAAATGATTCAGCGGAGGAAACACAGCCCAGAATAACTAAGGAGATAGTACAAGAATACGTGGCTAGTTTAGATGTATTCAAGTCTCCAGGGCCAGACGAACTGCATCCAAGAGTATTAAAAGAACTGGCAGATGTGATCTCAGAACCACTGGCAGTCATCTTTGAGAATTCCTGGAGAACAGGCAAAGTCCCGGCAGACTGGAGGAGGGCAAATGTTGTCCCTATTTTCAAAAAGGGGAAAAGAGAGGACCCAAATAATTACCGCCCAGTCAGTCTGACATCAATACCAGGGAAGATTCTGGAGCAGATCATTAATCAAACAGTCTGTGAGCACCTAGAAAGGAATGCTGTGATACCAATAGTCAGCATGGATTTCTAAAAATAAATCATGTCAGACTAACCTGATCTCGTTTTTTGACAGAATTACAAGCCTGGTAGATGAAGGAAACGCAGTGGATGTAGCCTACCTTGATTTCAGCAAGGCATTTGACAAGGTGTCCCATGATATTCTTGTCAAGAAGGTGGTGAAATGCAGTCTTGACTATGCTACCACCCAGTGGATTTGCAGCTGGCTGACTGACCAAACCCAAAGGGTGCTCATCAATGGTTCCTCTTCATCCTGGAGAAGAGTGACTAGTGGGGTGCCACAGGGTTCTGTCTGGGGCCCGGTCTTATTCAACATCTTTATCAACGACTTGGATGATGGACTCAAGGGCATCCTGATCAAATTTGCAGATGACTCCAAACTGGGAGGGGTGGGGTGGCTAACACCGCAGAGGACAGGATCACACTTCAAAACGACCTTGACAGATTAGAGAACTGGGCCAAAACAAACAAGATGAACTTTAACAGGAAGAAATGTAAAGTATTGCACTTGGGCAAAAAAAATGAGAGGCACAAATACAAGATGGGGGACACCTGGCTTGAGAGCAGTACATGTGAAAAGGATCTAGGAGTCTTGGTTGACCACAAACTTGACATGAGCCAACAGTGTGACGCGGCAGCTAAAAAAGCCAATGCAATTCTGGGCTGCATCAATAGGAGTATAGCATCTAGATCAAGGGAAGTAATAATGCCACTGTATTCTGCTCTGGTCAGACCTCACCTGGAGTACTGTGCCCAGTTCTGGGCACCACAGTTCAAGAAGGACACTGACAAACTGGAACGTGTCCAGAGGAGGGCAACCAAAATGGTCAAAGGTCTGGAAACAATGCCTTATGAGGAACGACTAAGGGAGCTGGGCCAGTTTAGCCTGGAGAAGAGGAGGTTAAGGGGTGATATGATAGCCATGTTCAAATATATAAAGGGATATCATATAGAGGAGGGAGAAAGGTTGTTTTCTGCTGCACCAGAGAAGCGGGCACAGAGCAATGGATCCAAACTACAAGAAAGAAGATTCCACCTAAACATTAGGAAGAACTTCCTGACAGTAAGAGCTGTTTGACAGTGGAATTTGCTGCCAAGGAGTGTGGTGGAGTCTCCTTCTTTGGAGGTCTTTAAGCAGAGGCTTGACAACCATATGTCAGGAGTGCTCTGATGGTGTTTCCTGCTTGGCAGGGGGTTGGACTCGATGGCCCTTGTGGTCTATTCCAACTCTATGAATCTATGATCTTTCACTGTGCATTATCTGCTGTTAAGAGCGTGCATCAGTTCTGGAATGTGGCAAGCTATTTCTGGAGCTCGTGTCGCTAATTGCTGATACTGCGTGTCTACGGAAGATCGACGGACGTCCGGAGGCGACGTGGGGCCATGTTGGACTTTGTCTCCCTGGCAGTATCCCAAGAACAGGTTATGGGCCCAGATTCACGGCACTTACAGGAGAGTAAGACTGCGAAAGACTGCATTGAGGTATGTGGGAAAAGTGAAAGAAAATAAGGCTTTTCTGTTTGCCGCGGCAAGAGAGAGACTTTAATGTCCGGCTGGCTTAATTGGCCTGGGAGTCGAGCCAAACAGAATTTGTGATTAATGAGCTGCCGAGATAAGAAGTCTCTGAAGTGAAATAGACTCACGGCTCAAGTAAAAAGCTGGAATGGAGTTTTTCCAAGCTTCTCAAGCTGCTGAGTGCCCAAAGCTAAATGGCCACAATTACAAGACCTGGGCTGTGTGGTGTGAAAGTTTACTATGACAGTTTGGAATGTGGCATACTGTGTCTGAGGCCCCTCCAGTTCCTCTGACAGATAGATGGAAGGCCCAAAATTTAAGGGCGATAGACGTAATAGTCTTATCCTTCTCTCTGGAGGAAATTAAAACGCTGGCTGGCAATGCGACAGCACGTCAGATGTGGAATGCTTTGAAAGTAGCTCATCTGCCGGTCATCCCAGCCCAGAGTTTGACTGCATCAGAGGTCCTGGCTTTTTCCCAGAATGAGAGTGTATGCAGGGATGCCGAGGGCACCGGTTGCAAGCTGCAGGGGGAGCTGACAGTGATGTCATCCCAGGCAGCATTCCAGCCTCCATTGGGAGCCAAGGAGTCGGCAGCTGAGAGCTCTGTTTCTCATGGGAGCCAAGGTCATCCTCACAGATACCGGAAGGCCAGAAGTAAACAGAGACAGATGCCTGCAGATGGCCAGAAGCAGAGGGAGGGTGAAGAGCCCACGCCAGTGGAAAACAAGGCTTTCTTTGCTGGCACAGCTTCACCAAAGGCTAAAGGCAAGTCTGATGGCCAGGAGCAGGGGGGCAAGCAGCAAAAGCCCACACCGGTGGAAAACAAGGGTTTGCTTGCTGTAAAGACTGCTCCAACAGCCAAAGGCAGATTTATTGTTGATTCAGGTGCGAGTCGCCACGTCACGAAGGATCGGCACCTGTTTATCTCCTTCAAGCCTCAAGAAGGTGAGATCCACCTGGCTGATGGAAGGACGTTGCAAATTGCAGGAGAAGGGACTGTGAAACTTGCAAGTCTGCACACTACCATCAGTAATGTACTTTTTGTTCCAGGAGCTGCGAGCAACTTGCTGAGTGTTCCACAGCTTACTGGGCGTGGTTTTCAGATTTCCTTCAAGAGGAGCGTCTGTGTCATCAGTAAAGGCAAAGAGGACTATTTGCATGCAAAGTTTATGGATGGTTTGTTCCATATAACTTATGAGGACACTGCTGTTGTATCTAATGCTGATTCTTGTTGTGTTGCACAAACTAACAAAGTTCTTCATGCAGGTTGCATTCACGATGCGCATCGAAGGTTTGGTCACCTCTCTTGGAAGGCACTGGCCAAGATGCCAGAGGTGGTTGAAGGTTTGAACATCAAACCCTGTAAATTTCACAGGAAATGTGTATCTTGTGCAGAGAACAAGGTGAAGGTTGCTCCAAAAGGCAAGGAGTCTAGCAGGCAGGCTTCCAAACCCTACCAGCTAGTGCATGCAGACCTGGTTGGGCCACTTGCGCCCTCTTTAGGGGGAGCAAGGTACTTCATGGTTCTGATTGATTCTTTTTCCAGGTACATTCATGTGTTTTTGCTCGAACAGAAATCACAAGCGTTTCCGAAGTTTAAGGCATTCTGTGCTTGGTTGGAAAATGTGCACGGTAAACATATTGCCTGTTTGTTTACCGATCGGGGCGGGGAGTTTACTTCTCAGCAGTTTGAAGCTTTCCTGACTGAGAAGGGAATCCAGCATGACATGTCAACGCCCAGATCGCCAGGGATGAATGGGCTTGTGGAGAGAGCAAATCAGACATTGCTGCAAGGAATCAAAACCTTGTTGCATGATGCCAATCTCCCTGATAAGTTTTGGGGGGAAGCTCTGGGGAATTTTGTTTACAGTTTTAATCGCAGATTGTCATGAGAAGAAGCCCAACATCAAGCACATGAGAATCTTTGGATCTGACATGTGGGTACGCACCCCACAAACCAACAAGCTTGGGAAGCGTGGGGCACATGGTTTGTTCATGGGGTACGAAAAAGGTGCATACAGGGTATGGATGACTAACTCTAAGTCCATAAAGTTCACAAGGAGTGTTGAGTACAATCCTAAGTGGGGGGAAAATGTGGGAATTTTCCAGAGTTACCCAGAGGAGGATGAAGGTGACGTCAAGCAAGCAGCTAAAGCTGAGGAAGCTGCTGAAGATGATGATGATGATGATGATGATGATGATGATCAGAGTTCGGATTCCAGTTCAGTGGGCGGCGATGCTGCTTGTGTCAGTGACAGTGATGACACAGCAGACTGATAAGATCATGCATCAGTTCTGGAATGTGGCAAGCTATTTCTGGAGCTCGTATCGCAAATTGCTGATACTGTGTGTCTATGGGAGATCGATGAACGTCCGGAGGCGACATGGGGCCATGATGGACTTTGTCTCCCTGGCAGTATCCCCCATGGTGTGATAGTCTCTCCCAAATTGAGGAAAAATTATAGTCAATTGTTATGGCTTGGTCTCTCCCACAAATGTGAGGCGACTCTGGCTGTTAATTATTTCAGATTTATTGCTAAAACAACAAACTAGGACATAGCTCCTCTACTCATCCTCCTCCTCAGAAGATGGAGTTTCCCAGGATGAGCTCCTCCACCTCCCCCAGCACAGAAGCCTCCACCTTCTCTTCCAGTATCTTTCACCACTTTCAAGATCCTATGAGATTTGGGAGAGAATGCTTCCTGCATACCAATGTCTCTATCGTCGCTCTCACACAGCTGCCTGTCCCTCTGGCCCTGTTTTTCTCCTCCCCTTTGTTCAGAGCTCAGGTTACAGCAGCTCTCCCCCTCCTCTCTGCCTTCCAGTGTTAACTGTCCTCTCCCTATGCCTGCTTCCCCTCCTCCTGTCAGCACCTGAGCTTTGCTGACATCAATGTGTTGAATGGTTTCTTTAAATGTAAAGGTTCATCATTGTTCCACTCAATGTGTATGTCTTTAAGGGGCCAGAGCAAAATAACGAGACCCAGCTTTACAGCTGTGAAACATAGCAGGTGCTGCTGAGTTGTACTGATTAAGCTGTGTCAGCAATTGGGTGTAGTATATAAGGAGGAGCACCTAGCTCTCCCATTACCCTGGGGGATGGGTTGGTGGTTGGGTCATGGTTGTTGATGTATTTAGTGTAAATGGAGTTTTTGTTTTTGTTATTAAAACCTTGTTTAAGTTATTTTTGAATCCCTTTTTAATGCATGGTCTCCCCAGCAAGCTCTCTGCAGCGCTGCTCAACTGCAAATAGCCAACACAATGGAGCTAAACCATAGGGTTGAAGGTTTAACATGAGCCAATATAAGATGTTAATTTCAACTAGTGCGTTTGATGTGAGTCTTAATTAGGTATAATTTATTTTAGTTTTAAATTTTTGTGTCTTTTAAATTATTGTTGCAAATCTTTCTTAATTATAAGGACTAGCTAATTATGTACATGCGGGATGTGGGTGGCATTGTGGGTAAAACCTCAGTGCCTAGGACTTGCCGACCGTATGGTCGGCGGTTCAAATCCCCGCGGCGGGGTGAGCTCCCATCTTTCGGTCCCAGCTCCTGCCCACCTAGCAGTTCAAAAGCACGCCTAAGTGCAAGTAGATAAATAGGTACCACTTTATAGCGGGAAGGTAAACGGCGTTTCTGTGTGCTGCGCTGGTGCTGGCTCGCCAGAGCAGCTTCGTCACACTGGCCAAGTGACCCGGAAGTGTCTCCGGACAGCGCTGGCCCCTGGCCTCTTAAGTGAGATGTGTGCACAACCCTAGAGTCGGACACGACTGGCCCGTACGGGCAGAGGTACCTTTACCTTTTAATTATGTAAATAAATAGCTAATTATGTAGAATCTCTCCTGCAGATTCCATTCTGAGTAAGGCATTAGGAGCTCAACATGGGACACCAAAAATGCTGCAAATGGGAAATCACTGGCAAAGGAAAAACAAGGATGATTGAGGGTAATTATTTTTGCAAGTTCCTTGCAGGGACAGAGAGGCTTCACTCACAGTTCGTCTTGGTACCTGGCTCTCACTCCAGCATGAAATGTGGGAGGCAGGGAGGTGCTGAGTGCATAAGCACTTCAGCTGCCGAAAACCCACCTATGCCACCATTAAGAAGAAGAGGCTCTCCTGATAATTAGAGCTTAATTTGGACTAAAGTACAGGTGCATGCTAGAAGAGATGAGATCACAAACTACGGAACAGAACCAACTGCAAGGACTTTAAGGTTTGAACTTGAGAGAAGACTTCATTCGGTGCAAAAGACGATGTAGGGTGAGGGAACCCTACAGTTTCTTTATATAAAGTTTTCTTCTCTACATTTATGATTCGGCAACCCTCCTTTCAATGTTAGTTCAAATTATTCTTGTACAAGTGAGGAGGGAATAAATTGGATTATAGATATGGAATATAACATTCAACAGAATTATGTGTGCAGAAAAAAGGGGGTAAAGGGAGGGAAGCTCTATTTTGCAAAAGGTTTACAAAATGGAAAATTAGAGCTGACTCTTCCCCATCCTTTATTATTTACAGTGAACTGAATAACCCTAAAAAGACTTGGAATTTAATTTAATTGGAAGTATACTGTAATTGCTCATTTGTCTTCAGTTGGATGGAAGGATGAAATGAGTCTGTGAACTTGCCCAAAAAACTGATAAGGTTCATTATTGAGTCATCTGCAGTTCAACAGACCACTCTTCTTCCCAGGCTGAGTGGAAAAATAGTGAAAAGAGGTTATTGGGACAGAGTGACTTTTGCAGCTATTGTTAATAATAATAATTTATTTATACCCCAACCATCTGGCTGGGTTTCCCCAGCCCCTCTGGGCGGCTTCCAACAAAAGATTAAAATTCATCAGATATTAAAAGCTTCCCTAAACAGAGCTGCCTTCAGATGTCTTCTAAAAGTTGGATATTTGTTTATTTCTTTGACATCTGATGGGAGGGTGTTCCACAGGGCGGGAGAGGGGGAGGACGGAATCCTGAGGCACCCCACAAGTGAGAGCCCAGGGGTCTGAGCACTCATCCCCCAACATCACTTTCTGGACATGGCCCAGGAGGAAGGAGCGGGACCACTGTATAACAGTGCCCCCATCTCCCAGCCCCTCTAGACAGTCCAGAAGGATGTTATGGTTGATGGTATTGAAGACTGCTGAGAGATCCAGCAGAACTAGGAAACAGCTTTCCCCTTTGTCCCTAACCCACCGGAGGTTATCAACCAGTGCGACCAAGGCAGTTTCAGTCCCATGATAAGGCCTGAATCCCGATTGGAAGGGATCCAAATGGTATGCATCCTCCAGGCATGGTTGAACCAGGCATAGTTCAGCAACCACCTGCTCAATCACCTTGCCAAGAATGGAATATTTGAGCGTAGGTGGTTTAATTTAAGAAGCAGTTTAATGACCGCCTCTTTTAGCGGGCCTGGGAAGGATCCCTCACAGAGTGAAGCATTCACCACTCTGCAAAACCCATCTCCCAGCCCTTCCTTTCTCACTTTTATTAGCCAGAATGGGCAAGGTTCAAGGAAACAGGTGGTTGATTTCACTCGTCCAAGCAGCCTGTCCACATCCTCGGAGGTAACATATTGGAACTGATTCCATGCAACTCGACTAGACAGGACTCTAGCACTCTCCCACCCCAGTCCATAAGACTTTGCACTTCATATGGCAGCAAAAGTCAAATATTTATCAATATCAGACAATCCTTTATATTGGAAATCCTTATCTCATCTTCAAAACACCCTCATAAATCTGGAAAATGCAGCATAGCAAAGAGATGGTGTGAACAGGATTGGATGATGGGGTAGAGTCTGAGAAGGGCGACAGCATAGATCAAGGGAAACAAGAATGAAGGAGGGAAGTGTTGAGAGTAGGTGCAGAAGGAGAGAAAGAGAGAGGTTTAGAAAGAGAGAGGAGAGGGAGCATCATAGATCAAGCCATATGGCTTTCATTTCAAATTCAAATTCAAAAATCCTTTATTAGGCATAACACACCACACATTAACAAACAAACATCATATACAGACTGTATAAAATACGGGCTCAGCGAACACAATTTATCCTAGTCCTATTCTTAACTCCAAGAAATAAATCGATGTACATAGATAATATAATACAACACAGCAACATCACTTACCATTAAAAACCACTAAGTCTCTTTATCATGGCCCATTCTTTCTTCGTGGACAGCACTTAAAAATTCAGCCGCTATTAAAGTAATTTGATCATCGCTGTCCGCCAGCAGGTCCTGAACAGCTGGTTGTTTAAAGATCTGTCTATTAATTTTTAGGGCCTCAAATAATTGTTTTCTGGCATAACTGCCAAAATCACAGGAAAAGAATATATGCTATCGGGTTCCTGTTTTCTGCATTTGCAGAGACGCTCTAACTCTGGGATAGCTAAGTATCTTCCTCTCACTACCACCGAGGGAAACATGTTGAATCTGGCCAACATAAATAGCCTACACGATTCATGTTTCTTCAGATTTGTCATGTATCCCTTTTGGAAATCTCTACACAAAGGGAGATTTAAGTGCATAGGAGAGCAGGTGCTGTGCTTTGCAACCTCAAGCATGGCGAGAACACTTTTTTCTGTGAGAGTCTTCCTGATAATTTCCCATGTATCTTTGGGATCAGAGATTTCAAAGTCAGTTAGAGTGAGCCCTATCGAATCCAGTTTTTTCTTACAAATCAATGATAGATTGTAGATTACACTATCACTTAAAAGATCGTAAAGTAGAGAATTTGGGGATAGCGCTCTATAATGGAGGAAGATCCAATATTTCAAGGTCCTCAACCATGCTCTTACTGATAAAGGCAATATTCCCAGCTCACAACATATTGTTTCATATTTTACAGAGTTTGCAAGTCCTAATAATGACCTCAGAAGGGATGCGTGAAATTTATCCAACCTCTTGAGGTCACCTGAAATCCACACTGGTGTGCTGTATAGAAGTTGGGCACAAAGTTTCATGTCAATCACTTGCAATACAGCTGGAATAAATCTGTTTCCTACTGGAGAAAAAAAGTAGGATTTAATATGGTGGGCTGTCACTTTGGCCTTAACTATTGCAGCACATATATGTGTATTCCAATTCATATTATTTTTAAATGTGATTCCCAGATAATTGAAGTGCTTAACTTCCTGTATTAAATGTCCATTAATTATACAGCCTTTTGGCTTCCCTCTCTTTCTAAATTGCATAATCTTTGTCTTATCATAATTAATTTTGAGATTATTGAGAGAGCAGTAGTTTGAGAAACTCTTAAATAATTTTTTTAAACCCAAAACAGAGAGTGAGATAATTACAGCATCATCTGCGTAAAGTAATAAGAAAAGTGGGCTATTGTTTAAATAAGGAGTATGAGTGGTTGCGTTTTGAAGAAATAATGGTAGGTCAGATAAAAATAGATTAAATAGGGTAGGGGCCAGGATACAGCCTTGCCTAACTCCTCGATTATTCAGAATAGGTCCTGCAAGTCTACCATCTTTTGATACTTTAACATATATTTGGTTATTAGAATGTAAACTTTGAATCAGTGTAAGTAGATATGGGTCGATACCAAGGTGTTCTAGTTTAGTCCATAATTTGTTACGGTCGACCGAATCAAAGGCACTTTTTAAATCCACAAATGCCACAAAGAGTTTTCGTTTATTTCTCATGACATATTTATCCACAAGATGACTTAACACTAGACACAGATGGCGTCTGAGACAGCAGCCTAGTAAGAGCTCCCGCCTTCCGTTAAGCTTTTAAGTAGTTTTTAGCCACTTCCTAATTCTAATTTTATATTTTTAACGTTTTATTGGCTGCCTCATCACCTCTCCTTGTTTTTAGTTTATTGTTTTATTGTTTTACTGCTTGTTTTACTGCTCAACCTGAGAAAGACGCTGAGAAACAAGGAGCGGCTGAAACTGAAGGCCAAACCAGCAGTGCGGAACTGAGAAAGGACTTTAAAAATAAACTCATTGATTCGCTGGCGTCTGCAGAATTAAAAGGAGTTTAAACAGAGGATTCCTGTACAAGAAGGAAGATTAATAGCTGAAGGAAACTTGCTGTGAACTTTTACTGCAGCCGAGTGAGTATAACTCCCTAAAGGAAAAGAATGTGATTAGAGAGAAATCCTTGGGAGGAAAGAAAAATTGCTTACCTGACAAGGGCCTGGGGAGGCCTTGGAACCTCTCCCTTTTACCCAAAACTGACTTGCGGGGAGCCCTGTGAAGGAACTAATGATGCTAGTTTAGTTTAATTAAGTTTTTAACTCAAAGTTTTAAGGTACTGAGACCCTGAAAGAAGATATATATATATATATTAAAATCCTTTTTAAGCATCTTGATTATTACCGGGGGAGTGCCAGAGCCTCTGCGGTAATCACTTTGCGGCAATTGAAGAAGTAAACTCACCCCTGCTTCTCCACCACGTTGTCTTTCTTCTCTTTTGCAATTACCTCCTGTCTATTTATCTCAGTCAATGCATTGTAGCATGTTTATTACAACAAAAAGAAATAATTTACAACTTTAAAGAAACAATGGTCTCGACCAGGAGCGGCTGCAAAACCTCAGGCTTTTCTCTGAAGGCTGTAAGACCCACCTTTAAAAGAGCCACTCTAAAGAAAGCACAAACAAAAATCACTCGCTTCTACATGAACAGAGCAAAATGTGGAACAAATGAGGAAACGACTGAAATGAATGAGAATAAGAACAAGAAGGGAAGAGAAGTTCTACTCTCTCCTACCAACCTCTCTTACAGCCATAGTGAAGGACTGGTTATGCAAAGAAAGGAGTGTACTAAAAGCAGTGATAAAAGCCTGAATATATTGGAAGCAACACAAAATATCCTTGATACAGCCGACAAAGCATCCCCGAAACTGAAAGCCAAATCCCAAGTTCCCCCCGAACCATCGTTAGATCAAAAAATGGAGGAACTAATGTTAAAACAAATTTTGGAATTGGCCTCGGGAAATATTAAACCTTCGAAAGACTCTTATCCTCATTCCCACGAGACAAATGAAGAGGGTCTCTCAATCATCAAATGGCTAGTGCTCCTTACTGAGGACATTGAATCCATAAAGTCCTACTTGGACATTTCCACAAAAATTCTTACCATCATGGCTGACTCCTGTAAAACTCTCTGGAGAAAACCCGGAATGCCTGCAGAATTGGAAAGTAATCATGGCCTTGCCTCCACCCTATGTAGGAGTGGCCCATTAAGGAAGGGTAAGAAAGCCTGCAGAGCTAATGCTTGTAAAAGGAGATTCATAGCTGTAAAAAATGGTAAAAAAGTAAAAACATAAAAAATCTTAAGACAGTGTATTATTAAAAAAATGGTTTTTAAAAAGCTTTTTAACCTACTCGAGAGCACAACAGCCTCTGGGACTAGAGGGAACCCGGTGAAGTCTTCAGCTAAGAAGTCAGTTAAACAGGATTTGCCCCCAAACGTCTGTGCTGATAAAGCTCTGGATTGTCTAAAACCTTCAGCGCTTGCTCCACCACCAAGCTCTAAGCAAGATTTATTGCCCCAAGATCCATGGTCCTATGTTTTAACCATAGACAACTCCAAAGCCAATAAGGAGAGCATTCCAACAAATAAGAACTGGAAGCTGGTGTTGCTTCAAAACAAGCTTGTTTTTTCAAGCTATCCTAAGCCCCCAGGATTTTTATCTCAAGAGGATCACAAAGTCCATCTACTGAACTTCCTTAAGGCATACATGCCAGGTACTTTGAGTAATTCATCGGAGTTGGACCAAGTGGAATATCTATATTTCGATGGCTTGCTTGCCAGGGCGGTGGCTACATTCCATGATCGGAGATTGGCAAAACTGATATATAAACACAGAGAACACCTAAAGACAAGTGGTGTAAAAATATCAAGGTACTTTAAAAATGAGGCCTCTCCTATCCCACTAGTCCCCAGTTCTGCAATCTCGACTGCAGCACCTCATCAAAAGGCTGAATACCACACTTTAATTGATATAAAAGCCACTGAGGACTCGCCTAATCACCACCCAGAGTTACTTACTAATGATCTTCAAAGACCAGACTCTCCCGGGACTTTATATGAGGCGAGCCAAGGTAACGGGTTCGAAAGTTTTGAAAATAACTTAATTTACTCCTACTGCACTCTCCCCCAAGAAACTCAGAACAAAGTACTTTATAGACTGAATAACCTTCGTTCTTGTCTGACAAATCTGACGAAGGACCAACCGGGACCACACAACCAAAACATATCTGATTATGTCCCAGATCAGGCTTCTTATGGCTTTCATATTAGCCTTGAAGGAAAAGTCTTTAGCAGAAGTGGAGGAGAAAGCCATGTTAGTTAACGAACCCCAATTTTCACATCATCTCTGAAAATTCTGATTTTGATGTATGGCTTACCTGGAGAAGCTAAGAGCGTCCCTGAAAGAGCAATGATGTAAAAGATGCTGATCTGCATTGCTGAAGTTTGACTGGGAATGCCAAGTTGGAAACCAAAGAAGGGAGACCAAGAGTGCTCTCGATTTCCTGTGCCATCCAAAAGATTGCATGCTCACATATTTATAGGTCTGCAAACGGCACTTACACGTCAGCCCTAGGATTTGGTATCCTAAAAGCATTGGATGTGTTAGCAGGAAGTCCAGTACTCCTCATGAAGTCTTGGAGCACCAAAAAGAAGTAAAATACAGCTCAAGACAGTAATTTTAGTGTTTTCATTAACTGAACAGTATGTACAAATTAGTATGGTGAGCACTTTGGGCTCTTTGTCTTAAAACAAAGTTTCCTTGTTGTTGTTATTTTAAATAATAAGGCCACATTTAGAATTCGGGGGGGGGGGGCGGACTCCAACTGGGCAAAATATCAGGATTAGTTTGGCATGCACTTTCGGTTGATGAGGCAGTCCTCAGGTTTCCTGGCACCACTGTTCTCATGACTGGCAAGAAGATGTGACCAAAAGGAGAAGAAGAGTTTGGATTTGATATCCCGCTTTATCGTTACCTGAAGGAGTCTCAAAGCAGCCAACATTCTCCTTTCCCTTCCTCCCCCACAACAAACACTCTGTGAGGTTAGTGGGACTAAGAGACTTCAAAGAAATGTGACTATGCCAAGGTCACCCAGCAGCTGCATGTGGAGAAGCGGAGACGTGAACCCGGTTCACCAGATTACGAGTCTTCTCCTCTTAACCACCGCACCACACTGGCTCTCAAAAGGAGACCCTTGTTGGATCAGACCAAGGTTCAGCCAAGATCCTGTTCTGATAGTGGCCATTTGGTTTATTGTTAAAAGCAACAATGACTGCCAATTTAGCAGTCATAGAAGCAATGATGTAAGCATGTACAAAGTAGTAGAAGACTACAATGCACTACAAATATTACAAGCTAAGTCCAAAGAATGAATACAAGCCGTGGCAACATGGAAAGCAGCAATGCTCTCTTCAGATCATAGTGGAGGAAATCTCCAAAGTTGCACCTCATTTTGTGCTTCTTCCTACCAATTGAAGAATATGCATGGACTGCAGCCATGGACCCCTTCTTGCCTCAGTAATTTTTTCAAGATTTTTCTTCCTCTCAGGAAAGCATGATTCCTGTACATCATACTATGATGCTATTGTGTGTCCCTGGACACTTTCCATATGAAGAAGAAGCAGGAAAAATATTTAAAATCCTCATTTTGGGATCACAGCAACAGGAGTGAAATCCCATTAGTTTACTCAAATGGCGAGGTGCATGGTAGAAATTTTAGCTTTGCCACATACAGTCAGGAGGGGTGGGACAGGCATGGTTCAGGGTCCTTAATATAAGTACTATACAATATATCTCTGTATCCAGGGAACCTTGAAAAGTTCCTTCAGCTAATGTACTGCCCAGTGCTTCCTCTCCCTGGAACACATTATCTCTTGAAGAATAAGGCACTGTGCTTTTCTTTCATCATTCTCCTTCTCAAAGGGACATTAATCCAAAAAGCGTACATGTAAGAAAATGTTAAGTTTTGAACATTATGTCTTGGACATTAGGTTTTGCAGAAGCTAAGGACATCAAGTCTCTTAGAAGACAGGGAAGTTGTAATGTGTTCTGCTGTGGTTTTTCTCTCTTGCTGTAGAATTTGAGATCCCCTTCCGGCTTCAACCATGTGGACTGGCATTATTCACCTTGCCCATTCAAAACTAAAATAAAATCTTTAATAATTGTTGACATTTGTCAGTGGTAATCCTAAGGAATGTTTGGGTGATGGGGAATGCTGTTTCACCATTGGCATCTAAGTATAAATATAAAACGTTACGGTAAAATAATAATAATAATAATAATAATAATAATAATAATAATAATAATAATAGTTATGTATTGAAGTTCTCACCCTGGCCACTAGAGATATTTTGTATATAGTTTTCACTCAGGTTCACGAAAGTTAATTTAGGCTGGAAACCCTGGGTTGTTGTTACAATGTTGACAGCCGGCTGCCTGCCTGCAGTCTGCGTCGACTGCCATGTCCACCACCACCACCATAATAATAATAATAATAATAATAATAATAATAATAATAATAATAATAATTTATACCATCTGGCTGGGCCTCCGAAGTCACTCTGGGTGGCTCCCAACAGAATATTAAAAACATGATAAAACATTAAACTTAAACATCTGTCCTCAGATGTCTTCTAGAAGTCAGATAGTTGTTTATTTCCTTGACATCTGATGGGAGAGCATTCCACAGGGCAGGCGCCACCAAAACTCATAGCAATGAATGGGAATGGGGAAAGCACAACTTTGTTCTTAAGAGATATAATTTGGTCCTGAATAACTACTGGAGGTTGAACTAAAATGCAGAGCAGGTTTAACACAGATAGGGTAGCTTTTCATAGCAAATGTTGGATGTGTATCTCAAATGTCACATAGGCTCCTAGCCTCCTGGATTATGTTCAGAAAGTAAGTGAGCTAGTATCTTTGTTATACATAGTTACAAGCCTGCTAAATAGATGGCCTCTTCTGCATTTCCTTTCAGGCAGTTCCCATCCATCTAGAATTCTTGGGTAGCATCTCCAGCAGAATCGGAGAAGTCTAAGTAACCTCAAATCCCGAAAGGCAGGAAATCTGCTCATATACCATCCATTCAGCCCCTGCACCAAACCCACTAATCATGGATTGCCTATCATCAACGGGGACAGTCTGTCGCCCAGTCAATGACAGCATCCCACTGAGAAGTTTTTTTATAATACCTCAGAGAAATGTGTTAATATAGATGAAGTGGTGGCTTTTGGCCAACCGATAGCCAAATGGCATTTAAACCACTTTGGGGAGTCTTTGCAGAAAACATGTTCAGAATTTCTGGTATACCCATAGAGAACAAACATGGAGGATCTGATGGTTTCCTTAACTTTACAAATAAAAAGCTTTCTGAAACTTTGCAAATCCCCTGCATTAGTGGATTCACATCTCACAAGAACACAAACCCACACACATTTTCCAGCAACATATTACATTTTATTCAAAATAGTATAAAGGGTTGTTGTTTTTTCAAAAAATTCAATTCCACTGAAGTATTTTCTGGAAGCGAAACAACAGCAGATCATCTGGGTAATATCAGTTGCTGAAATAAGTAAATGTTTCTCTCCACCTTACCCTGTACCAAATCTGCAGAGAGAGAAAAATATATATTCTGTGATCACTGGGTTTATGTGTTAACACAAAGAGACAGTACACACACACACACACACACACACACACACACGGGGGGGGGGGAGAACACTCCATAAGCAACAAACTTTCATATCACAAAAATGCCAGTGACTTGTTTATTAATTTTGACAATTTTTCAAATGAAAATTTACAAATGAGCAAATTTGACTGAACATTCAACTAATATGCAGCACTAAATCTGACTTTTAAAATGCATGGGGGGGGGTGAAAAACAAAATAGCACATCTGCCACTGGATTGGGACTTTCAGGCTGAACACTTCCCCCACCCCTGACCTCGATACAGTGTGTCTTCTGTAAAAAATGTAGTTTAGTGTTACATGCGAGGTGCCTTGGAATAATTTCCATTCCCAGGATTGTGATATAAATAAGTTAATTTTTTTCCCTACTTATTCTTATTTGTTCTTTTTCATTGAATCATATGTTAGCATTCTTGGGCTTGAAGCCCCATCAACCCCCATCAATGCAGATATAGATTGTGGGACTTGTAGTCTAAAATGTATGGAGGGCACCAGGTTGGAGATGGATGCACTTTTGCCTGATTTGGTTCACTGTTTGCAAATAGGCAACACCTGTGAATTTTTTTAGGTGAAAATTCATTAAAAAGCTCCACAGTTCCTTTATTTTTGAGATCCCACCCCCAAAGAAAAACCTCAACAATTTTTCCATCCCCCAAAAAGCAGCTCAAGAACTCCACCCCCCCCCAAAAAAAAACAGTTCTGTCTGAATATTCACATTTTGAAACATGGCAACCCAAGATTAACTTGCTTTTAATGTTTGATTTTATATGGGATGTAAAATTCTTAGAAATTACGAACGATAAAGCCATGTAAGATTCCTGTTAAATCAAACAAACAAATGAATCCTTTGATTAAACAGTACGTGGTTGTTCTGGCTTTTTATTGCCAACTTCATTAATTTAAAAAATAATGGAGCAATGGGAGACCCACAAACGCCCTCTTGACCTGTGTGGATGAAAAGTGGTATATAACCACAAATAAATATATAAAAATGTCACCAAACATATTTGAAAGACGGAACAGCTTAATCATTCTCACTCCAAGTTGAGGGGTGACTTCTGAGAGCATGCCATCAGATTATAACATGAGGAACAGAGATGTGAAAACTGAAATACATGTTCCATTAGAGTTCATAGATAAAATATTAATCTTACTGTAAACAGCATAATGTGCCTTCTCCACATGTTCCTTGGACTGGGTAAGGTGTGTTGCATTCAGGCTCATTAGTGCAAAATCCTTTAATTGCACTGCAATCTTCAGTAGATTGTACTGGCTCTGTCCTCACTGCATGTCCTAGAAAAAGAAAACATTGATTAAGGGATTCCTCCATTCTTACTTGATAATTAAAGATCACCACCTGCTGCTGCTGCTTTGGAATGGAACGGACTAGCCTTTAAAGCTACAATAATAATAATACTGAAGTTGAGCATGCATTTTCCTCTGGTTTTCTGGACTTTGGGGTGACAATGTGTTATATGAGAGGTTTTTGCTTATGAAAACACACATATGGAGGAAAATGATGAACAGAAATTTGTATGTGAAAATGCACACAAATGTATGTTCACAGCTTTGTGTGGATTCATATTTTTTAAAAATCAGAGATTGGTGCAGAAATACGAGCAGGAGGGTTATTCAGTCTATGAAGTATTTTGTTCTGGGTTTCTTGGGGGAGAGCGCAGTAGGAGTGAATTAAGTTATTTTCAAAGCTTTCGAGCCCGTTACCTTGGCTCGCCTCATACAAAGTCCCGGGAGAGTCTGGTCTTTGAAGATCATTAGTGAGTAACTCTGGATGGTGATTAGGCGAGCCCTCAGTGGATTTTATATCAATTAAAGTATGGTATTCAGCCTTTTGATGAGGTGCTGCAGTCGAGGTTGCAGAACTGGGGAGTAGTGGGATAGGGGAGGTCTCATTTTTAAAATACCTTGATATTTTTACACCACTTGTCTTTAGGTGTTCTCTGTGTTTATATATCAGTTTTGCCAATCTCCGATCATGGAATGTTACCACCGCCCTGGCAAGCAAGCCATCAAAATATAGATATTCCACTTGGTCTAACTCCGAGGAATTACTCAAAGTACCTGGCATGTATGCTTTAAGGAAGTTCATTAGATGGACTTTGCGATCCTCTTGAGATAAAAATCCTGGAGGCTTAGGATAGCTTGAAAAAACAAGCTTGTTTTGAAGCAACACCAGCTTCCAGTTCTTATTTATTGGAATGCTCTCCTTATTGGCTTTGGAGTTGTCTATGGTTAAAACATAGGACCATGGATCTTGTGGCAAAAAATCATGCTTAGAGCTTGGTGGTGGAGCAAGCGCTGAAGGTTTTAGACAATCCAGAGCTTTATGAAAAGGGTTTTCTTGTGTGTGTGTGTTTCTTTCTGGCTGATTAGCTGTTTTCCCTGTGTAAAGGTCAGAGGGGGCAGGGTTTCTGTTGAGGCAGGGGATTAGCTGTGGGAGGAGCTTATCAGAGTTTGTAGGGCAGCAGTTGAAGAAGGAGCAAAACGGGTTTTCTTGTGTGTGTGTGTGTTTCTTTCTGGCTGATTAGCTGTTTTCCCTGTGTAAAGGTCAGAGGGGGCAGGGTTTCTGTTGAGGCAGGGGATTAGCTGTGGGAGGAGCTTATCAGAGTTTGTAGGGCAGCAGTTGAAGAAGGAGCAAAAAGGGTTTTCTTGTGTGTGTGTGTGTGTCTGTGTGTTTCCTTGTGGCTGATTAGTTGTTTTCCCTGTGTAAAGGTCAGAGGGGGCAGGGTTTCTGTTGAGGCAGGGGATTAGCTGTGGGAGGAGCTTATCAGAGTTTGTAGGGCAGCAGTTGAAGAAGGAGCAAAAAGGGTTTACTTGTGTGTGTGTGTGTGTGTGTGTGTGTGTGTTTCTTTCTGGCTGATTAGCTGTTTTCCCTGTGTAAAGGTCAGAGGGGGCAGGGTTTCTGTTGAGGCAGGGGATTAGCTGTGGGAGGAGCTTATCAGAGTTTGTAGGGCAGCAGTTGAAGAAGGAGCAAAAAGGGTTTTCTTGTGTGTGTGTGTTTCTTTCTGGCTGATTAGCTGTTTTCCCTGTGTAAAGGTCAGAGGGGGCAGGGTTTCTGTTGAGGCAGGGGATTAGCTGTGGGAGGAGCTTATCAGAGTTTGTAGGGCAGCAGTTGAAGAAGGAGCAAAAAGGGTTTTCTTGTGTGTGTGTGTTTCTTTCTGGCTGATTAGCTGTTTTCCCTGTGTAAAGGTCAGAGGGGGCAGGGTTTCTGTTGAGGCAGGGGATTAGCTGTGGGAGGAGCTTATCAGAGTTTGTAGGGCAGCAGTTGAAGAAGGAGCAAAAAGGGTTTACTTGTGTGTGTGTGTGTGTGTGTGTGTTTCTTTCTGGCTGATTAGCTGTTTTCCCTGTGTAAAGGTCAGAGGGGGCAGGGTTTCTGTTGAGGCAGGGGATTAGCTGTGGGAGGAGCTTATCAGAGTTTGTAGGGCAGCAGTTGAAGAAGGAGCAAAAAGGGTTTTCTTGTGTGTGTGTGTGTTTCTTTCTGGCTGATTAGCTGTTTTCCCTGTGTAAAGGTCAGAGGGGGCAGGGTTTCTGTTGAGGCAGGGGATTAGCTGTGGGAGGAGCTTATCAGAGTTTGTAGGGCAGCAGTTGAAGAAGGAGCAAAAAGGGTTTTCTTGTGTGTGTGTGTGTGTCTGTGTGTTTCCTTGTGGCTGATTAGTTGTTTTCCCTGTGTAAAGGTCAGAGGGGGCAGGGTTTCTGTTGAGGCAGGGGATTAGCTGTGGGAGGAGCTTATCAGAGTTTGTAGGGCAGCAGTTGAAGAAGGAGCAAAAAGGGTTTACTTGTGTGTGTGTGTGTGTGTGTGTGTGTGTGTGTGTGTTTCTTTCTGGCTGATTAGCTGTTTTCCCTGTGTAAAGGTCAGAGGGGGCAGGGTTTCTGTTGAGGCAGGGGATTAGCTGTGGGAGGAGCTTATCAGAGTTTGTAGGGCAGCAGTTGAAGAAGGAGCAAAAAGGGTTTTCTTGTGTGTGTGTGTTTCTTTCTGGCTGATTAGCTGTTTTCCCTGTGTAAAGGTCAGAGGGGGCAGGGTTTCTGTTGAGGCAGGGGATTAGCTGTGGGAGGAGCTTATCAGAGTTTGTAGGGCAGCAGTTGAAGAAGGAGCAAAAAGGGTTTTCTTGTGTGTGTGTGTTTCTTTCTGGCTGATTAGCTGTTTTCCCTGTGTAAAGGTCAGAGGGGGCAGGGTTTCTGTTGAGGCAGGGGATTAGCTGTGGGAGGAGCTTATCAGAGTTTGTAGGGCAGCAGTTGAAGAAGGAGCAAAAAGGGTTTTCTTGTGTGTGTGTGTGTGTTTCTTTCTGGCTGATTAGCTGTTTTCCCTGTGTAAAGGTCAGAGGGGGCAGGGTTTCTGTTGAGGCAGGGGATTAGCTGTGGGAGGAGCTTATCAGAGTTTGTAGGGCAGCAGTTGAAGAAGGAGCAAAAAGGGTTTTCTTGTGTGTGTGTGTTTCTTTCTGGCTGATTAGCTGTTTTCCCTGTGTAAAGGTCAGAGGGGGCAGGGTTTCTGTTGAGGCAGGGGATTAGCTGTGGGAGGAGCTTATCAGAGTTTGTAGGGCAGCAGTTGAAGAAGGAGCAAAAAGGGTTTACTTGTGTGTGTGTGTGTGTGTGTGTTTCTTTCTGGCTGATTAGCTGTTTTCCCTGTGTAAAGGTCAGAGGGGGCAGGGTTTCTGTTGAGGCAGGGGATTAGCGGTGGGAGGAGCTTATCAGAGTTTGTAGGGCAGCAGTTGAAGAAGGAGCAAAAAGGGTTTTCTTGTGTGTGTGTGTGTTTCTTTCTGGCTGATTAGCTGTTTTCCCTGTGTAAAGGTCAGAGGGGGCAGGGTTTCTGTTGAGGCAGGGGATTAGCTGTGGGAGGAGCTTATCAGAGTTTGTAGGGCAGCAGTTGAAGAAGGAGCAAAAAGGGTTTTCTTGTGTGTGTGTGTGTGTGTGTGTGTGTGTTTCCTTGTGGCTGATTAGTTGTTTTCCCTGTGTAAAGGTCAGAGGGGGCAGGGTTTCTGTTGAGGCAGGGGATTAGCTGTGGGAGGAGCTTATCAGAGTTTGTAGGGCAGCAGTTGAAGAAGGAGCAAAAAGGGTTTACTTGTGTGTGTGTGTGTGTGTGTGTGTGTGTTTCTTTCTGGCTGATTAGCTGTTTTCCCTGTGTAAAGGTCAGAGGGGGCAGGGTTTCTGTTGAGGCAGGGGATTAGCTGTGGGAGGAGCTTATCAGAGTTTGTAGGGCAGCAGTTGAAGAAGGAGCAAAAAGGGTTTTCTTGTGTGTGTGTGTTTCTTTCTGGCTGATTAGCTGTTTTCCCTGTGTAAAGGTCAGAGGGGGCAGGGTTTCTGTTGAGGCAGGGGATTAGCTGTGGGAGGAGCTTATCAGAGTTTGTAGGGCAGCAGTTGAAGAAGGAGCAAAAAGGGTTTTCTTGTGTGTGTGTGTTTCTTTCTGGCTGATTAGCTGTTTTCCCTGTGTAAAGTTATACCCATCTTTTAGATTTAGGGGAGCTAATCTCAAACGTTTGTTGGGGGAGACCTAGGTTGTTTTTTTTGTGGGGGAAGTTATTTGTCCTGTCTTCAAGCTTTTTATGATGGAGGACCTCTGTAGCCACCCCCAACAACACGATCTCATGATGGAAGGGGAGGGAACAGCTGCAGTCGCCTGCGATTCCTGCACAATGTTTGCCATCTTGCCAAAGGTTGCAGGCAGCTTTACCTGCAGCAATTGCATGTTGATTGCCCTTTTAAAAGACAAAGTCCAGCAACTGGAGGAACGTGTAGCTACGCTCCAAAGAATTAGAGAGCTGGAGCTCTTCTTGGAAGCAACAGAGCACACCGTCCCCACCAAGGAGGAGACAGGGGACTCCCCTGAGAAGGAGGCTTGTTCACCAACACAGGAGCCAGATATATGGAGAAACGTGACTCAAAGAAGTAGGAGGCCCAGGGTTCACTCTGATTGTTTAGAAATACACAATCGCTTTGAGGTCCTCTCCCCTAGCATGGAAGACGAAGAGCAGACTCCATTTGAGGATCTCTCCCTCATTACAGTCGATCAGGTATATGAAGACGAGCAGCAAAGTCAGTCCTCAGGGAATGTGCAGGTGACCTTGGAACGGACAGATCACGGAAGAACCCTGACCAAACCCAAGAGGAGGCGTGTAGTGGTGATAGGGGATTCCCTACTGAGGGGAACAGAAGCAGTGATCTGTGGGCCTGACAAGATGTCTCGGGAAGTGTGCTGTCTCCCTGGGGCTAAGATCCAAGATGTAACTGAACGACTGCAAGGAATCATAAAACCCACTGACGAATACCCCTTCCTCTTGGTTCATGTGGGAACCAATGACACTGCAAGCAATAGCCTCCAGAAGATCAAAAGAGACTACGAGGCTCTCGGCAGGAAATTGAAGCAACTAAATGCACAAATTGTCATCTCGTCTGTCCTCCCAGTTGAACGACGTGGCCCAGGGAGAGAGGGGAAAATAGTGGAAGTGAACAGCTGGCTTCGCAAATGGTGTAAACAGGAACGGTTTGGATTCTTAGATCACGGACTGCAGTTTCTTGAAGATGGACTTCTGGCAAGTGATGGGCTGCACCTCACAACGGTTGGGAGAAATGTTTTTGCCAAAAATCTCAGAAACCTCATCAGGAGGGCTTTAAACTGACTAATGTGGGGGAGGGAGACAGTGCTCCTGAAGGTAGGAGTCTATCAATTAATGAAGATGATCATCCAAATGTCATAGACCAAATGGAGCAAACAGCACGCGGACCTAGTGGTGGGAGGAAAAAATCCTTAAATAAGAGACACGGGGGAATGATTAATGGACTTCAATGTCTCTACACTAATGCGCAAAGCATGGGAAATAAACAAGATGAGCTTGAGCTCTTGGTACAGCAAACTAAATATGACATAATAGGCATCACTGAAACCTGGTGGGATAAGTCCCACGATTGGAATGTAATAATGGGGGGATACAATCTATTTCAGAGAAACAGACCAGACAAGAAAGGAGGAGGAGTGGCGTTATATGTCAGGGATGTGTATACCTGTGAAGAAATCCAAGATTTAGAACCTCAAAGCCAAAGTGAGAGCATTTGGGTCAAAATTAAGGGAGAGAAGAATAACAGAGACCTCATTGTGGGAGTTTACTATAGATCCCCAAGCCAAACGGAGGACATAGATGATGCCTTCCTGGAACAGATGGCCAAGCATGCAAAAGGAAGGGAGATAGTAGTAATGGGGGACTTCAATTACCCGGATATTTGTTGGACGACAAACTCAGCCAAGAGCATAAGGTCAAACAGATTCCTCACTGGCCTTGCAGACAACTTCATTGTCCAGAAAGTGGGAGAAGCAACAAGAGGAACAGCCATTTTAGATCTGGTCCTAACCAATGTTGATGACCTGGTTAGTGGGGTAGATGTGGAAGGATCATTAGGCGCGAGTGATCATGCTCTTCTGAAGTTTACTATACAGCGGAAAGGAGCAGCCAAGCATACTAGGGCTCAATTTCTTGACTTTAAGAAAGCCGACTTCATAAAACTTAGGGAAGTGCTGGGTGAGATCCCATGGACAGCAATACTAAAAGGAAAGGGAGTTCATGATGGCTGGGAGTTTGTTAAGAGGGAGATAGTAAAAGCACAACGACAGGCAATACCAATGAGACGGAAACGTGGAAGGTGCCTAAAGAAGCCAGGGTGGCTATCTAAAGAACTTTTAACTGAATTAAGATTAAAAAAGGATGTGTACAAAAATGGAAAAGGGGGGAAACCACCAAAGAGGAATTCAAACAAATAGCCAGCACGTGTAGACACAAAGTCAGAAAAGCTAAAGCACAGAATGAACTCAGGCTTGCTAGAGAGGTTAAAAGCAACAAAAAAGGCTTTTATGGGTATGTTCGTAGCAAAAGGAAGAACAAAGAAACAGTGGGGTCACTCAGAGGAGAAGATGGTGAAATGCAAACAGGGGACACAGAAAGGGCTGAACTCCTCAATGCCTTCTTTGCCTCAGTCTTCTCCGATAAAGAAAACAATGCCCGACCTGAAGAATTTGGAGCAAATGATTCAGCAAAGGAAACACAGCCCAGAATAACTAAGGAGATAGTACAAGAATATTTGGCTAGTTTAGATGTATTCAAGTCTCCAGGGCCAGATGAACTGCATCCAAGAGTATTAAAAGAACTGGCAGATGTGATCTCAGAACCACTGGCAGTCATCTTTGAGAATTCCTGGAGAACAGGCGAAGTCCCGGCAGACTGGAGGAGGGCAAATGTTGTCCCTATTTTCAAAAAGGGGAAAAGAGAGGACCCAAATAATTACCGCCCAGTCAGTCTGACATCAATACCAGGGAAGATTCTGGAACAGATCATTAAGCAAACAGTCTGTGAGCACCTAGAAAGGAATGCTGTGATCACCAATAGTCAGCATGGATTTCTGAAAAATAAGTCATGTCAGACTAACCTGATCTCGTTTTTTGACAGAATTACAAGCCTGGTAGATGAAGGGAACGCAGTGGATGTAGCCTACCTTGATTTCAGCAAGGCATTTGACAAGGTGCCCCATGATATTCTTGTAAAGAAGCTGGTAAAATGCGGTCTTGACTATGCTACCACTCAGTGGATTTGTAACTGGCTGACTGCCCGAACCCAAAGGGTGCTCATCAATGGTTCCTCTTCATCCTGGAGAAGAGTGACTAGTGGGGTGCCACAGGGTTCTGTCTTGGGCCCGGTCTTATTCAACATCTTTATCAACGACTTGGATGATGGACTCAAGGGCATCCTGCTCAAATTTGCAGATGACACCAAACTAGGAGGGGTGGCTAACACCCCAGAGGACAGGATCACACTTCAAAACGACCTTGACAGATTAGAGAACTGGGCCAAAACAAACAAGATGAATTTTAACAGGGAGAAATGTAAAGTATTGCACTTGGGCAAAAAAAATGAGAGGCACAAATACAAGATGGGTGACACCTGGCTTGAGAGCAGTACATGTGAAAAGGATCTAGGAGTCTTGGTTGACCACAAACTTGACATGAGCCAACAGTGTGACGCGGCAGCTAAAAAAGCCAATGCAATTCTGGGCTGCATCAATAGGAGTATAGCATCTAGATCAAGGGAAGTAATAGTGCCACTGTATTCTGCTCTGGTCAGACCACACCTGGAGTACTGTGTCCAGTTCTGGGCACCACAATTCAAGAAGGACACTGACAAACTGGAACATGTCCAGAGGAGGGCAACCAAAATGGTCAAAGGCCTGGAAACAATGCCTTATGAGGAACGGCTAAGGGAGCTGGGCATGTTTAGCCTGGAGAAGAGGAGGTTAAGGGGTGATATGATAGCCATGTTCAAATATATAAAAGGATGTCACATAGAGGAGGGAGAAAGGTTGTTTTCTGCTGCTCCAGAGAAGCGGACACGGAGCAATGGATCCAAACTACAAGAAAGAAGATTCCACCTAAACATTCGGAAGAACTTCCTGACAGTAAGAGCTGTTCGACAGTGGAATTTGCTGCCAAGGAGTGTGGTGGAGTCTCCTACTTTGGAGGTCTTTAAGCAGAGGCTTGACAACCATATGTCAGGAGTGCTCTGATGGTGTTTCCTGCTTGGCAGGGGGTTGGACTCGATGGCCCTTGTGGTCTCTTCCAACTCTATGATTCTATGATTCTATGATTCTATGATTCTATGACAAATCTGAAGAAACATGAAACGTGTAGGCTGTTTATGTTGGCCAGATTTAACATGTTTCCCTCGGTGGTAGTGAGAGGAAGATACTTAGCTATCCCAGAATTAGAGCGTCTCTGCAAATGCAGAAAACAGGAACCCGATACTCTAGAGCATATATTCTTTTCCTGTGATTTTGGCAGTTATGCCAGAAAACAATTATTTGAGGCCCTAAAATTTAATAGACAGTCCCTTGCGGGACCTTGCTCCCCCTGGCGACTCATTGACTGAGCTTGTTGAGGGCTGGAATGCCCAGCTCCTGGCAGCCATCGATGAGATCGCACCTAAGCGCCCTCTGCGACCCCGCAGAAACCGGGCTCCCTGGTTTACCGAGGAGCTCCGGAAAATGAAGCGGGACCTCAGACGGCTAGAGCGAGTATGGCGGGGTGCCCGTGACGGAGCCTCAAGAACATCTTATAGGGCTTTTATGAAAACCTACGAGATGGCGGTGAAGGCTGCTAAGAAGTCATACTTCTCGGCCTCCATTGCATCCGCTAGCTCTCGCCCAGCGCAATTATTTAGCATAATCAGGTCTTTAACGTCCCTTGAGGGACAGCCAAATTTAAATAACAAATTGACACACGGCTGTGAGGCATTTGCGAGCTTTTTTGCGGAGAAGGTCTTGTCGCTCCGCCATGACCTCCCTGTCAATTTGGATACAATAAAGGAACTGGAGGCCCCTCGACTGTCCTCGGGTCCAGTATTGGACCACTTCGACCAGATATCCCCAGCCGATGTGGACAGACTCCTCCGAGCTGGAAAGCCCACCACCTGTCCTCTCGACCCGTGCCCGTCTTGGCTGATTAGAGCGTGTCCAGACGAGGTGCGGGCCCTCCTGGGGGATATCATCAATTTGTCCCTTGGCACGGGGACATTCCCAGGGCAACTGAAGGAGGCAGTGGTGCGCCCGCTCTTAAAGAAAACATCATTAGTTCCTTTAGATCTATCCAATTACCGCCCGGTTTCGAATCTTCCGTTCCTGGGTAAGGTGATTGAGAGAGCGGTTGCTGAACAGCTTAGTGGGTTTCTGGATGAAACATCGGCTCTGGATCCATTCCAGTCCGGCTTCCGCGCTGGTCATGGGACCGAGACGGCTCTGGTCGCCCTAACAGATGACCTTCGTAGACAGCTGGATCGAGGCGGGTCGGGGCTGCTGATTCTTCTAGATCTATCAGCAGCTTTCGACATGGTCGATCACGAACTCCTGGACCACCGCCTTGCCGACGTGGGGATCCAGGGCACAGTCCTTCAATGGCTGCGCTCGTTTCTCTCTGGTCGGGGACAGAGGGTGGCGCTTGGGGGGGAATTGTCATCGCGCCACTCCTTGGTATGTGGAGTACTCAGGGTGCGATACTCTCCCCGATGCTTTTCAACATCTTTATGCGCCCCCTCGCCCAGCTTGTTCGGAGTTTTGGGCTGGGTTGTCATCAGTATGCCGATGACACCCAACTCTATCTGTTGATGGATGGCCATCCTGACTCGGCCCCAGACACACTGACCAGATGTTTGGAAGCTGTGGCTGGATGGTTACGTGGGAGCCGGTTGAAGCTAAATCCTTTGAAGAAAGAGGTCCTGTGGCTGGGACGGGGCAATATGGGATTGGGGGGGCAACTCCCATCTCTTGCGGGGGCGCAATTAGTGCCAGCACAGTCCGTTAAGAGTTTGGGTGTAATCTTCGACACCTCCCTTTCCATGGAGGCGCAGATTGCAGCTATAACAAAGGCGGCATTTTTCCATCTCCGCCAAGCTAAGCAGTTGGCTCCTTACCTGTCTCGCCCTGACCTAGCCACTGTGATCCACGCGACGGTCACCTCCAGACTGGATTATTGTAACTCGCTCTACGTGGGGCTGCCCTTGAGACTGACCCAGAAACTCCAGCGGGTGCAGAATGCTGCAGCGAGACTCCTTACCAGGTTTTCGCTGCGAGATCACATTCACCCGGTGCTATACCAGCTGCACTGGCTCCCGGTGGAGTACAGGATCAGGTTTAAGGTGCTGGTTTTAACCTTTAAAGCCCTATATGGCCTAGGACCCTCGTACCTACGGGACCGCCTCTCCTGGTATGCCCCACAGAGAAACCTACGGTCTTCAAATAAAAACATCTTGAAGGTCCCAGGCCACAGAGAAGTTAGGCTGGCCTCAACTAGAGCCAGGGCTTTTTCGGCTGTGGCTCCGATCTGGTGGAACACTCTGTCACAAGAGACCAGGGCCCTGCGGGACTTGACATCCTTCCGCAGGGCCTGCAAGACAGAGCTGTTCCACCAGGCCTTTGGCCAGGGCACAGCCTGACTCCCTCCCTCAGCAATCTTCGCAGACCTCTGGCCCAATGGTTGCTAGTGGCTTGAATTAATTAATTTTTATAATGAATGATTTTAGAATGTTGTTTATGTTGTACTTTTGTACTGTTTTATTGTTGTTAGCCGCCCTGAGCCCGGCTTCGGCTGGGGAGGGCGGGATATAAATAAAATTTATTATTATTATTATTATTATTAGATCTTTAAACAACCAACTGTTCAGGACCTGCTGGCGGACAGCGATGACCAAATTACTTTAATAGTGGCCGAATTTTTAAGTGCTGTCCACGAAGAAAGAATGGGCCATGATAAAGAGACTTAGTGGTTTTTAATGGTAGGTGATGTTGCTGTGTTGTATTATATTATCTATGTACATCGATTTATTTCTTGGAGTTAAGAATAGGACTGGGATAAATTGTGTTTGCTGAGCCCGTACTTTATACAGTCTGTATATGATGTTTGTTTGTTAATGTGTGGTGTGCTATGCCTAATAAAGGATTTTGAAAAAATACGAGCAGGAGAAATCAGAGAAACCAAACACCTACAGATTAGTTACAGGTAGGTAGCCTTGTTGGTCTGCCATAGTTGAAACAAAATTTTTAGAAATCCTTCTGAATGTGTATCTGAAGAAGTGTGCATGCACAAAAAAAGCTCATAGCATTAAACACTCACAAACTTAGTTGGTCTCTAAGGTGCTACTGGAAGGATTTTTTTTAATTTTGCTTCACATACAGATTAATTCATCACAAGGGAAGGGGTTCAAATATTGTTCTGCGAATGCTTCCTCCCTTCCAAAGAAGGGTTCACCTATCCATTTCACACTCCTTCCTTTTGCCTGTACTGAGCGATTTTCTCCCCTGAGTTTTCTGTGGATACATATTCATCAGCCCATCCCACTTTGCATTTTGTATGGTGTTCAAAGTTAGATGCCTATCAATTTAGAGGAACGGGGAACCCATTATTTTAGACATCCACCTCTCAAACTCATCTACACACACCCTTATAAGCGAGAGCAGGCAGCATGGTAAAGAGATGGCTTGAGCAAGACAGGATGATGGGCAGGTGGAAGAGTCCAAGGAGGACAGCAGCAATTGTTCAACTGAAAGAAGAATGAAGGAGAGAGAGGAGAGGTGTGTGAAGAGAGAATGAGACAGATCTAGAAAAGGAGGAGGAGAGAGCAAGGTAGACGAGGGCATATAGTGTTCATCTTAATCTTCAGGGGAAAGTCTTCTGCAGAATTGGAGGAGAAGGCTATCTTGGTTATTGAATCCCAATTTTTACATCATCTCTGAACATTCTGATTTTGATGTACGGCTTACCTGGAGAAGCTAAGAGCATCCCTGAAAGGGCAATGATGTAAAAGATGCTGATCTGCATTGCTGAAGTTTGACTGGGAATTTCAAGTCAGCAACCAAGGAAGGGAGACCAAGACTGCTATCAATTTCCTGTGTCATCAGAAAAAATGCATGCTCACGTTTTTATAGGTCTGCAAACGGCACTTACACGTCAGCCCTAGGATTTGCTGTACTAAAAGCACTGGATGTGGTAGCAGGAAAGTTTTGGTCCACTGCTCCTCATGAAGTCTTGGAGCATGAAAAAGAAGTAAAATACAGTAGCTTGTACATTCAGAGTGCAGCCAGATGGAAACATGATTTTTTATTTTTTTCAATGTCTATTTAAAAAAAAAAAATGCCTGTATTTTCTTTCCGCTTTCTGGCTGCTATAGTCCATTGCTAAAACTAATGAACTGAACTGAGGAGTGCATGCAGATTAGAACATTGAGCACTTTGTGCCTCTTTGTCTTAAAACAGGTTGCTATTTGGTTTTTGTTATTTTAAAGAACGAGGCCACATTTAGTAACACAGCACAGCAAAAACCTCCCCCTGGGCAAAATCTCTGGCTTAGGTTGCTATGCACTTTGGGATAATGGGCAGGGCAGTTTCCTGGCAGTCCTCAGTGTCAGGAGCCCAGGCTGCAGTCTTGATAACACAGCACGTAAGTCGTATTTTACATGAAGACTTATTGCAATACAAACAATTAGCCTTGGACGTCTAACTGAATGTCTGTGACTTATGAATCAGTTAACCCTTCTGAAGAATCCTTCCTGGTTCTGCAGAATATCCTCAACCTATGACCATTACATTTCAGGATTTGCTTCCTGTCTAATACCTTTCCCATACGTCCTATAGGTCTGCAAATGGCACTTGCACATCAGCCCTCAGATTTAATATTCCTAAAGTCATGGATGTGATAGCAGGAAGTCTAGGTCCAGTGATCCTCATTAAATCTTAGTACACCAAAAAGAAGTAAAATACAGTAGCTTGTACATTCAGAGTCCAGCCAGCTCGAAACATGATTTTTATTGTTTTCAATGCCTTTTTAAAATTATATTGCCTGTGATTTTCCCCGTTTCCGGATGCTATAGGTAAAGGTAAAGGTACCCCTGACCATTAGGTCCAGTCGCGGACTACTCTGGGGTTGCAGCGCTCATGTCGCTCTATAGGCCGAGGGAGCTGGTGTTTGTCCACAGACAGCTTCTGGGTCATGTGGCCAGCATGACTAAGCTGCTTCTGGTGAACCAGAGCAGTGCACGGAAACACCGTTTACCATCCCGCCGGAGTGGTACCTATTGATCCACTTGCACTTTGACATGCTTTTGAACTGCTAGGTGGGCAGGAGCTGGGACGGAACAACGGGAGCTCACCCCATCACGGGGATTCAAACCACTGACCTTCTGATCAGCAAGTCCTAGGCTCTGTGGTTTAGACCAAAGCGCCACCCGCATCCATTCTGGATGCTATAGTCCATGACTAAAACTAATGAACTGAACTGAACCGAACAGTGCATGCAGATTAGTACATTGAGCACTTTGTGCCTCTTTGTCTTAAAACAAGTTGTTTTTCATTCTTTTAAGTATAAGGCCACATTTACTAAAATGCAGCAGTGTTTTTTTTAAAATAATTTTATTAGATTTTAAAACAATTTTTAACATATTCAAAAAACTCAAATTACATTTTACATACTCAGTATACCCCGCCCCCCGCAAATTTCCCCATGTTCCCTTTTTGGTTTTGAATGTCATTGAATGTATTATTTTTGTTCTGCATATAGTTTTATATCCCTTCTGTGATAAAGCGTGTTCTCCCTAACAGAGAGCACGTGTTGCGGTTGGGAAAAACAGGCCACCCTGTAGTGACTAGGCAAATTTGGAGGAACCCAAGCCTTTAAGTGGTTAAATTGGGTTGCTGGGGAATTTTGATTGTTGCCAATTCGGAGGAGGGGTCAGAGGCTTTAAATACAGAGGCCAGGCGATGGGACGTCCTCTTGGCCGTTTTGCACCAGATCACATGGAGCACTTTGACAATCTTCTCATTGTCTGGTTACATTTCTTTATTTCCCCTTTCCTTTTAATCCTCTCTAGACCCTTAAATAATTTAATTCCCCGCTTTTCCTGTTCGATTTCCCACCCCACCCCTTACCCTGCCCTGTGGGAAGATTCTCCCTGTATCTGTGGCTTGCCTTTCCCAATGGGGAGAGAGCCCCCATTAGGGGCTTTCTTTCACAAAAAGGTTTCCTCCATTTCGCTTGTTGAAATTGTGGGGCTAGTCAGGGCTGTTCCCAGCTTAGCTGGTATCACTTTCGTTTATAGTATCCCTGAAGGTTGGCTTTATTTTGAGTGTGTGCAGTGCTGTTGGCCAAATTTTAAGCTAGCCTTGGGTGGGAGCACTAATTTGAGTTCTTTTAATATTGCTATGAGACTAAGATTCTCAAGAGCTGAAGCAGGGAGGCCTATTCGGCCTGCACATAACTTCCAAGCCTAAGTCTGCTACAGGTAGCAGTTAATTGTTAAGTCTCTGACACGTGATTCATTCTCTCTATGTATCTGCTTCCAGGCCCAGTTGCTGCTAATGTATATCTGAGGCAGACAGAGGGCCCCAGAGGCTCCCTGTGCCTCCAAGGACTATGAGCACTCTGTATATGCTCTGGAACTATGCTGTTTCTGAACAAGTTTATTTTCTTTAAGTTTGTTTTGCTCTGATAGTGGCGACTGCCTTTTTAGAGATGACCTGGGAGACAGGGTTCATATACCCCTCTTAGCCATTGTTATAACAAAATAAAACAAACTGCTCCTTTTGAGCTATTCTGTTGCTGGGTAGTTCGGCCCATTTGTGATAAAAGAACTTTGGGTTTCTTGAAGGGGTGCTTCCCTCTAAAAGGGCAAGCAGGGGTACCTGGACAAGCTGTGGGCTACCTCAACTTTGCTATTTCACTGGAAACTTTTATGCCTGCCCTAGAAGGTGATCCTAGGGCTTTGCCCTAGAATTCGATGGCCTGGAAGCGTTTCTGGCCTGAATAGTGTCCCCATGTGGTCCATGAAGCATTGGTTTCACTGGGTCAGCGCATAGTGCCGGTAATGCCTAGGTTGCAGGATTGGTCCCTGTATGGGACAGCTGCATGCTCCCCCATTGCTCTACCTGGACACTTAGGTCCTTTGGGTAGTTACCTCACTGCGAGGGATGTAACGGGTGCCACATTTGCAATATGCAACTGGGAGAAAGCACCTTTGCGTGCCCGCATTGCAGTTTGCTCTGTGTGTTGCAGAGCACGGCGCTGCACGGGCTGCAATTGCATTGCATTGCTAGGAGATTTGCAGTTGCATTGCACGGAGGGTGTGTAGTTGCATTGCACGGAGTGTGAAGTTGCATTGCACGGAATTTGTTGTTGCATTGCATGGAGTGTGTTGTTGCATTGCACGGAGTGCGTGTGCATTGCACGGAGTGTGTAGTTGCATTGCACAGAGTGTGTAGTTGCATTGCACAGAGTGTGTGTACATTGCATGGAGGGTGTAGTTGCATTGCACAGAGTGTTTTTTTTTTTGCATTGCACGGAGTGTGTGTGCATTGCACGGAGTATGTAGTTGCATTGAACGGAGGGTGTGTGCAGGGCATGGAGTGTGTAGTTGCATTGCATGGAGTGTAGTTGCATTGCATGAAGGGTGTGTGCATTGCAGGGAGTGTGTTTTGCATTGAATGAAGTGTGTAGTTGCATTGCACGGAGGGTTTGTGTGTGCATTGCACAGAGTGTAGTTGCATTGAATGTAGTGTGTAGTTGTATTGCACGGAGGGTTTGTGTGTGCATTGCACGGAATGTGTAGTTGCATTGCATGGAGAGTGTGTGCACTGCACGGAGTGTGTTTTTGCATTGCACAGAGTGTGTGTCTGAAAAGGAAGCTGGCTCGGTGGCAGATTGGTTGGGACTCCTTCAGGGGTTCTGGCCAGCATCGGCCCTGTAAATTCACATATCATGATGGCAGCACAAGATGCCCCCTGCCTAAGCGGGGGCTGGAAGCTGGCAAGCAATAGCTCAATATCTTTTGCCCATATTCCCATTTTATTTAGGGATCCAGTTGGATATCGTTGCTAAAACATGCCACTTGCCTATGGAGAAGCTATCTGCCTTGAAGGAAGTTATTTTGTAATACTTCCCCTGTAGCAAGTGATGCTTCATCAGATCCGATCTTGCTGGGTCACTTAATTAATCTTCCCACTAGGCCACGCTGCCTGCGGCCTGAGGTCCCCTTACCTTTGTGTACGCCTATCAAGTGTGGTGAAGGCAGATATCAGGTGATGGTAGCAATTCCTGACCTGAATGTATGCAATAGTAGTTCGCCATGGCAGGATACCTTGAACCTGCACAGGGATTTTCAGGTTCAGGCTGGTGCTGCTGGATCTTTGCCCTTTTGTTTTTATTTCAAGGGCTGCTGGTGAGCAAAGCTATGGCCTCAAGCCCGGTGTGGTGAGGCAATCATGTGACATAACTTTTCTTGAGTTTCCCCCATTGTAGTAGCAGTTCACATGTGGCCCGAGGAGTTCAGTGACCATCGGATCTGCTTTTGGTCTGATAACCAGGTAGTGGTGAGCGTCTTGGCAAAACAGTCCTCACGCTCTAGCACAGTCTCCGCCCCTCCGCTCATGCTTTCGAGCTGCGCCACTTAAGGTTTAATACTGTGCTTTCTACTCTCCAAATTACGGGATCCTCTAATGATGTCGCTGACACTCTATCCGATTTTCAGATGAAGCGCTTCAGATCCTGGGCTCCAGACACTCAGCTATTGCCAGACTTTTCCAGACCACCTGTGGCATTTTGACAACAATTAGTAATTACAGAGAGCGGCAGTTTCCATTTCCCCTTCTGCTTTTACCTATTAGGGGAAGGCCTGGATGGATTTCTTAGCCTTAAGCTGGCAGTTCTCGGCCATTCAGAAGAATTGGCCCCCATCCTCTGAGCAGATCCTGCAGTATTTGGTCCACCTGCTGCAAATTGGGCATGCGGTTATAACTAAAAAAATCTGGTCCGCTGCAATGTATGTTACACTGAAGCTTTATTTTTCAGAGACCCTTGTATAAGGTTTATAGTGAGCAGGCCCTTGGAAGGTTGGAATAGGCTCCAACCTCATAGGGCAGTGGGCAGGAAGTCGGTCAATTTTTACCTATGCAGTATCTGCAACAAGTTAAAACTTGTTTGCTGGTTAAAGATCAAGGTGAGACTCCTTTCAGTAGTCCATTGCATTTTCGCACTGAGAGTTGGGAAAATGGTTGTTGGAGCCAGCACGGGGCTGAGAGTCCAGAGGCTTATTGCTTCAGGACTTTTCCTTACCTTTTGGAGCTTGTCATTAGAGTTGGGAACGCTAAAACAGACTTAGTGGGCAGGAGTGCCACAATCAGGCTTCCCGCCACAGGTGAGGAGGGCCCTTGCCCGGTTATGGATAAGAGAATATTTGGCTTTTTATTCCCTGGGGGCTGGCCCGCTCCTAGTGCTTGAAAATGGGTTCCAGTTAGCCAGGCATCAATGTGCTTACGTTGTGCACCAGTTATTACGGCCTGCGGCTTGCTTACCGCTGAACACGCCTCATTCCTTACGATTAGGTGCTGCTGCAAAGGCTGCACACTGGGGGCCTGTCAGTAGACAGGATTGTGAATACAGGTCATTGGAAGTCTGACGCTGACAAGGGTTATATCAGGAAGTGTCACAATGATGTCTGTGCTGATGCTTGTCTGTTATTTCCTTTTCCTTCCCCCCCTTCTTTTTTTGTTTTTTGTTTTTTGTTTGTTTGTTTTTCCTTTTTTCATAGGAGCAGCTGTGCACATTTAGGCCACAGCATTGTACACTAGGCTGGCAAGCATGTTGACGAGTTTGGACTGGGGCGCCATTTCAGTCTTCCTGCCCATGTGAACATATACTGGATCTCCAGATGGGGAATGCTTTGGGAGGAGATCCTTCCTTTGGTGCGGTCGAGTGTGACCTGTGCAGGTCCTCCCGCAGTGCTGGTGGTACAGCTGGGCGAGAATGTTTGCTGTTTTCCTCCAGCATAAGTTTGCATTCCTGCATGCAAGAGGGCTTGGATTGAGTTGATGGCAGCTCCCCCTGGACTCAAAATAATTTAAGGCATTGGTTCAAGGTGGTCTGGAGCACCTGTCCCCTCCAATGCACAAAGATATTCCATTAAGGGAATCCAAGGATTCGCCATGCTTTTGTCGACCCCTTTCGATGGTTAGGGCCATGCCAGAGTCCCTGGGAGCATTTGGGGTGAGCTTGAGTCTGATCCTGGTTCATTGCTCCCCCATGCTGTTTACTGGAACTGACGATATGGTGGGGCCCAGTCAGTGCTGCCCTGCTGAGGTCAGGTGCAGCTAGTCGGGAACCAATGCCTAGACAAACTACCACCGAGAAGGCCGGAAAGCGTGTTAATAAGGCAGTGGAAATAAAATACAGGTCGTTGGAAATCGAATGCATTCAAAGGTTATGTTCGTTAACATTATTGGTGTTTTGCTTGTTTTATCTTAGGTTTAGCAGCTGTCCGCATCTGGATGGTGGGGCACAGCATCATCCACTGGGCTGGTGTAGCAGCACGACAGTCGGAAAAGGGTCCAGGTCTTGGCCTTCCTCCACATATTCAGTTGTCTTGGCTGTCCAGACGGGGAATGCGCTGGCCGGAGCTCCTGCCTCGGATCCGTAGGCAGTTGTAAGGGAAGGACCCCCATCGGCCATTGTGGTGCAGCTGGGTGAGAACGACCTGGTTTCTACGGACTGTTTTTCCCTGCATGCTGCAATTTTGTCGGACTTGGAGGCGCTGCGGGCAATGGTGCCAACAGCGAAAATATTTTGGTCAAGGCTGCTACAAAGGCGTGCTTGGAGGGGCAGTCGTTGCCCAGCCGCCACTGAGAGAGACAGAAAATGCATCAACTCCGCAATGTCAAAAAAGATCTTGGAGCTGGGCGGAGATGTGATTTTTCATCCTGAGATTTCCTCTCAGAGGCCATCCTTTTTCCGAGCTGATGGCGTGCACCTTGCTGCTTCAGGGAATGAGGCTTGGATAGGTGCGGTGGCCGCCAAGCTGAGGTCTTGGCTGGGGCTGTGAGTGGTTTGGCGGTGAGCTGAGGGCTCCATGGCGGTTAGGCATTGGTTAAATTGGTGCTTGGAGGGGTAAGGTGCCTATCCCTCCAAATGATGCGGAAAGGGAATTCCGTTAAAGGAATCCAGGGGCATGCCATTCTTTCGTCCTTGTCCGTGGAGCCGGACTTGGGCCGTGCAAGCCCCACCGGAACATGAGGGTGAGAAGTGTTGGATTGATTCCCAGCCTCATTTCTCCCCAATACTTGTTTCCCACGCTGGCTTCCGGTGGTGTCCGGAAGGGACCAGCTCTGTCCTTGGGGGCAAGGACAGATAGTCATAACCAATGCCTAAGCAACCACTCACATTTTTTGTATTTGAATAAAGTTGTGGCCAAAATTATGCCAAAAACTTAAACAAAAATTGAAGTGTGCAGTGTGAATTATTTTTGGGGGTGGCACTGTGGGACTCAACACGCAAAATAAATTTATTTCTTAATATGTACTTAGTCTCTTGTCTTTATTTATATTTACTATTTGTATTTGTCTATTGTAAGTGTACAAGTGAGTTCATTTCAATATATTGTTTCTGTATATATATCTTAAAAGGTTCCAAATCATTTTTGAAGTCCTTACTGTCTTTGTCTTTAAGTCTCTCCGCTTTGCCATTTCCGTGTATTCCATTAACTTTTCTTGCCAGTCTGATGTAGTGGTTAAGAGCGGTAGTCTCGTAATCTGGGGAACCGGGTTCGCTTCTCCATTCCTCCACATGCAGCTGCTGGGTGACCTTGGGTTGTCACACTTCTCTGAATATACGTTGTCACACTTAAATATACGTTGTCACAATTAATATATGTTCTTCTTGCTCTCTTATTCTTTCTTTTATCTATGGTGACATTTTATTTATTTATTTGTACTTATATGCCACTGTTCACACACAGAAGCACATAAATCTGCCCTTCTTCTGCTTTTCATTTTAAAAAGAAAACAAAACAGTGGGGAATAATATAATGTTATATCAAAGGGTTAATTTGCTTGCTTGACTTAACAGGATTTTTATATCTCTTAATCATTCATACTCTCTAAGACGTTGGCACTGAATGGAAAATATTCCTTTAACTATTGATAAAAATAAATGTTAAAAGCGAGTTAACCTCAAGATAAGAAATGTGCCTCTCTCTCTTCTTCTGCTCTTACCAGTCATGAAGCTGGTGATCATTTGTTTACCAATTACTTTACTTTACTTTACTTTACTTTACTTTATTACCATTACTACAACCTAGCTTCCTGCTGAGTCAACCAATGGACTTTCTGGATCCTCATGACCTCCCTGACATGAAGGCGAAGCAAAGAAAAATCCACTATAAGGTGGTACATGGGCATACATGGTTCTTTGGTTTAGCCCAATCCATATTTGGTTCACTCCTGAACACAAAATAGAAGCTAACACTTCTTGGGGAAACACACTGTTGGTCTGATCTCGAAGAATCTTCTGTTCTACCAGTCATGTCACCAGTGCTGCCAGAAAACATGAGGACTGCCAGGAAACCATCAAGACCCATTAACCCAAAGTGCATATGAACTTAAATCAGAACAGTTCCAACAGTTCTGCATTTACTAAATGTTACCATGTTCCTTTTATATGCCTGTTGTCTTTGTCCATGAGAGTCCCATGGACTGCAAGAAGATCAAACCTCTCCATTCTGAAGGAAATCAGCCCCGAGTGCTCACTGGAAGGACAGATTGTGAAGCTGAGGCTCCAGTACTTTGGCCACCTCATGAGAAGAGAAGACTACCTGGAAAAGACCCTGATGTTGGGAAAGATGGAGGGCACAAGGAGAAGGGGATGACAGAGGATGAGATGGCTGGACACTGTTCTTGAAGCTACCAGCATGAGTTTGACCAAACTGCGGGAGGGAGTGGAGGACAGGAGGGCCTGGCGTGCTCTGGTCCATGGGGTCACAAAGCGTCGGACATGATTAAATGACTAAACAACAACAACCATGTTCCTTTAAAAAAAGAAAAACCCTTTTCAAGTGCTCACTGTACTAATTTCAATGTACTGCTCATTTCATTTCAATAGTAGTGTGTGATAGCAGCCGGAAATAGGAAAGAAAATATGGACAATAAAAACTATGAAAATAATAAAAAAGCATGTTTTTAGTCCACTGAATCCTGAATATACAGTATGTTCAAGTTGATCTACTTTCCTTCCTTCCTTTGGGTACATTGTGATTTCATGAGGAGCAGAGGACCAAGACTTATTACTATCACATCCATTACTTCAGGAATACTGTGTCATCAAGTTTACATGCACACTTATAAAGATCTGAACAAACAGATTTTTGGATAACACAGGAAATCAACAGCACTATTGGTCTTCCTCTTTTGGTTTCTGACTTGAGATTCCCAGTCTTCAGCAATGCAGTTTGGCATCGTTTACATTGTTGCCCTTTCATGGATGCTCTTAACTTTTCCAGGTAAGGCATACATCAACATCAGAAATATCGAGACCTAAAGAAATATAGACTTGCGGTTCGAGGACCTGATCCCTGCATAGTGGAATGAAAACACAAGGACACGTGATATAAGGTTAATGGGCAAGAAAAGGCCACAACTTTATTGATTTCAGCAAGTGAAAAGGTATTGGCTTAGGCATTGGATTACATCAGTTGACTCCACCCACTTGGAGAGGGGTGAGTCTAAAAGGGGGGTTTATTCTCCAGTAGGTGGAGTCTGTTGATGCTAATCCAACTATAAGCTCTCCCCTGATGTCTCAGAGGGTCGTGCCATGGCCCCCTGCCACGCAGGCATTGGACAGAATACACGACCGCCGGATTCCTTTAACGGAATACCCAAAAATTGAAGGCGTAGGCAATGACCACACCTAGCCCTTGCACACACCACAACACATTATTCCAATGCCTAACCTACCCACCAATACCACGAAGGTTGTGACAATTGCTACGAGGTAGGCGAAAAAACCACAAAGCCTAATGCCAAATGGAAAAATTCCTACCAGGCCCCCCGGACAACTAGGACGACCAACCTAAGGTCCATAGCAAGGCCAAAAGAAAACAGACCCTGAGCTCTAAGGGAGTGGAGGGTGGGTGACTCGCGACGGGACGACGAAGATTGAGGCCGGGTAGCTGGCGCAGCAGCAATTTACGCTGCCGTCCACGCCCCTTCGAAGGCACCTGGTTGGGTGCCTGCCCATGGGTGTGGGTGCCAGCCAGGTGAGTGGGAGGCAGGGAGCTAACACCCTCTGCTTGAGGTGGAGACCGGCTCCCACCCACAACCACTCGCCTCTTTTGCAGGAGGAGAGTCTTTATGCAAAACTGGGTAACAAGAATGAATGTGGCCTTCTCATAGGAGAAGTTATATAACAACCGGCAAAGGAAAGCTGAAAGGAGACCCCATATTTGGAAGGGGCAAAGTGTAAGCTGAATAATCCATCTACTCCTACCTTTGGGATAAATTAATATGCCAGTTTCAGTTTCTCTGCTCTGTTTACCCCATTTCTGAAAGAATTGCTGATTCTTTTCTAATTTTCACACAAAGCTGTGAACAATCATTGGTGTTCGTTCTCACCCAAAAGATGCTTTTCTGTTCATAGTTATACTCAATCTATGTGTTTTTGCAAGAAAACTCTCCTGATGTAAGGCATTATTATCCAAATATTTCTCTAAAATAAATCCAATAATAGCTGCATTGTTTTCTACTCCTCCTCCTGATTTAGATTTGCCCCTGAGGTTTCAGGGTTGTGATAAAACCATTTAAAAAAAATAAACACTTAAAAAAAATCTGTAAACTAAATTGTGACGTAGCAAGGCATGTGTGCTGCATAGTAGGATGGCTGTGTTTCAGTTCATACATCGGCTCAGGAAATGCAAAGGAAGGAAGTTCACATTAGACTTCTGCACCAAATGAATTTCTCCCCATCCGGATCTCACCCATCCCAGGAGCTCTGTGTGCATGGGGGAACATATAGTCCATCACTTTTCAGTGTCACCCCTGAAGTGCAATGTACAATGCTGAGATAATATCCATCACCTACCATACAAATGCTTCATTTGATGCATCTGAACATTCAAAACGCCAAAACATGCTGAGCTTTATTGCTAATATTGTTGCACAAAACCCCAATCTTTGAGTGGTGCAAATTCCAGGGGTTACAAGTGCTTACCCTGGGTTTATGTTTCCTTCTGAAAATGAGGCACAACCGTGTTGTTATTATTTCATTTCATTTATTGAATTTATATACCGCTGTATACCCAGAGGTCTCAGGGCAGTTCATTATATTGCGATATATGGTTTATTACCACATATGCAGTGGTACTTCTAGTTATGAACTTAATTTGTTCCGGAGGTCCGCGATGGGGTGAGCTCCCATTGTTCGGTTCCAGCTCCTGCCAGCCTAGCAGTTCGAAAGCACGTGCAAGTAGATAAATAGGTACCGCTCCAGCAGGAAGGTAAACGGTGTTTCCGTGCACTGCTCTGGTTTCACCAGAAGCAGCTTAGTCATGCTGGTCACATGACCCAGAAAAAAACTGTCTGCCGACAAATGCCGGCTCTCTCGGCCAGTAAAGCAAGATGAGTGCTGCAACTCCAGAGTCGTTCACTACGGGACTTAACTGTCAGGGGTCCTTTACCTTTAACATTTTTATGCCACTTAATTGTTCACACAAAGAAGAGTCTTAGATGATGGTTGCATGGTCTGGGGGAGTTTGTATGGGGAAGAGGAGGCCCTTGAGGTATTACAGTCCTGATCTGTTTAAAGTTTTATAGGACAAAAACAGCACTTTGAATTGGCCCCAGAAACTAATTGACAGCCAGTGCAGTCAGGATTGCTGTTATATGCTCAAACCACCTTGTTTCAGTAAGCAACCTGGCTACTGAATTCTGCACCAGTAGAAGTTTCTGAACCATCTTCAGAGGCAACCCCATGTATTACATTGGAGTAGTCTAACCCAAAGGTCAGCGTAGCATAGACAACAGAAAAAAATTGTCTGCAGACAAACACCGGCTCCCTCGGCCAGTAAAGCGAGATAAGTGCCTCAACTCCAGAGTCATTCACTACTGGACTTAACTGTCAAGGGTTCTTTACCTTTAACTTTTTTATGCCACTTTATTGTTCACACAAAGAAGGGTCTACTGAATTCTGCACCAGTAGAAGTTTCTGGATCATCTTCAGAGACAACCCCATGTATTAAATTGGAGTAGTCTAACCCTAAGGTTAGCGTAGCATAGACAACAGAAGTTAGTAATAATAATAATAATTTATTATTTATACCCCGTCCATCTGGCTGAGTTTCCCCAGCCACTCTGGGCGGCTCCCAATCAGTGTTAAAAACAATACAGCGTTACATATTAAAAACTTCCCTGAACAGGGCTGCCTTAAGATGTCTTCTGAATGTCAGGTAATTATTTATCTCTTTGACATCTGATGGGAGGGTGTTCCACAGGGCGGGCGCCACTACCGAGAAGGCCCTCTGTCTGGTTCCCTGTAGCCTCACTTCTCGCAATGAGGGAACTGCCAGAAGGCCCTCGGCGCTGGATCTCATTGTCCGGGCTGAAAGATGGGGGTGGAGACGCTCCTTCAGGTATACAGGACCGAGGCAGTTTAGGGCTTTAAAGGTCAGCACCAACACTTTGAATCGTGCTCGGAAACGTACTGGGAGCCAATGCAGATCTCTCAGAACCGGTGTTATGTGGTCCCGGCGGCCACTCCCAGTCACCAGTCTAGCTGCCGCATTCTGGATTAATTGCAGTTTCCGGGTCACCTTCAAAGGTAGCCCCACATAGAGCGCATTGCAGTAGTCCAAGCGTGAGATAACCAGAGCATGCACCACTCTGGTGAGACAGTTCGCGGGCAGGTAGGGTTTTAGCCTGCGTACCAGGTGGAGCTGGTAGACAGCTGCCCTGGACACAGAGTTAACCTGCGCCTCCATGGACAGCTGTGAGTCCAAAATGACTCCCAGGTTGCGCACCTGGTCCTTCAGGGGCACAGTTACCCCATTCGAGACCAGGGAATCCCCCACACCAACCCGCTCCCTGTCCCCCCAAAACATTACTTCTGTCTTGTCAGGATTCGACCTCAATCTGTTAGCTGCCATCCATCCTCCAACCGCCTCCAGGCACTCACACAGGACCTTCACCGCCTTCACTGGTTCTGATTTAAAGGAGAGGTAGAGCTGGGTGTCATCTGCATACTGATGAACACCCAGCCCAAACCCCCTGGTGATCTCTCCCAGCGGCTTCATATAGATATTAAAAAGCATGGGGGAGAGGACAGAACCCTGAGGCACCCCACAAGTGAGAGCCCAGGGGTCTGAACACTCATCCCCCACCACCACTTTCTGGACACGGCCCAGGAGGAAGGAGCGGAACCACTGTATGACAGTGCCCCCAGCTCCCAGCCCCTCTAGATGGTCCAGAAGGATGTTATGGTCGATGGTGTCAAAGGCCGCTGAGAGATCCAGCAGAACTAGGAAACAGCTCTCACCTTTGACCCTAGCCCGACGGAGATCATCAACCAGCGCAACCAAGGCAGTTTCAGTCCCATGATGAGGCCTGAATCCCGATTGGAAGGGATCCAAATGGTCTGTTTCCTCCAGGAGTGCTTGGAGTTGTTCAGCAACCACCCGCTCAATCACCTTGCCCAAGAATGGAAGATTTGAGACTGGGCGATAGTTGGCCAAATTGGCCGGATCTAAAGTTGTTCTTTTTAAGAAGCAGTTTAATGACCGCCTCTTTCAGTGGGTCTGGGAAGGCTCCCTCACAGAGGGAAGCATTCACCACCCCGCAGAGCCCATCGCCCAGCCCTTCCCAGCTCGCTTTTATCAGCCCGGATGGGCAAGGATCAAGGAGACAGGTGGTCGGTTTCACTTGTCCAAGCAGCCTGTCCACATCCTCGGATGTAACAGATTGGAATTGATCCCATGTAACAGGACCAGACAGAACTCTTGCACTCTCCCGCCCTGGCCCTGCTCCCATGGTGGAGTCTACCTCCTTCTGAATCTGAGCGATTTTATCTGCAAAAAACTTTGCAAAAGCATTGCTGGAGATCTTGGGGTCCCTACCAGGCCCTGGTGGTACAGGTGGTTCCGATAGATTGCGAACCACCTGAAAAAGTCTCCTGCTGCTGTTTTCTGCAGATGCAATGGAGGCGGCGAAGAAGGCCCTCTTCGCCGTCGCCATTGCCACTTGGTAGGCTCGACGTTGAGCTCTAACCCGTTAGGCTATCCTTTTCCAAGGAGGTGCCACCAGCCAAAGCTGATGGAAGGCACTCTGGGCCACTGAAGCCACCTGACCTTCAAGCAACAGCAAATGATACAGAAATGCACCCCCCCCCCAGCTAAGTACCCGCTCCTTCAGAGGGCGAGTAACCCCTTTAGAAGTCTTTGTGATGCTTTGGTCTGTTGTCTTGTTGGTAAATCATCACTTGAATGCTGCATTGTAACTCTGTTGGTTTATTTCCACCCTTTAGAACATTTTGTGTAATGTCTCTATTAACAACATAACCCTGGAAATCATAAAATAAATCTCTTTTCTTTCTTCAGAGTTGAGTAAAGTGGAGAGAAACATAAGCTTATTTCTGCAACTAAAAATACCCAAGCAACTAGATTGATCTGTTATTTGGCGGCTCCAGAAAATACTTCTATGGGATAGATTTTTTAAAGGGGGCGGAGGAGAGAATCTGTACTATTTCGAATAAAAACTTTGCTGGGAAATATATGTAGACTTGTGTGCTTGTGAGATATGGATCGCCAGTTATGGCCAATTTGTAAAGCGACAGAAATCTATTTATTCGTAAAGTTAAGGAAATTGCCATGTTTGTTGGCAATATATCAAAAATTGTGCTCAAGTTAAATAAAAAATGGTGCTGAAGTTAAAGCAGTGCTAGGTGTTGAATTTTTTTGCGCCTAGAACAAGTGCCTCTTTGACCTCCCCCCCCCCATGCCGCTAGCCACACATTCTTATCAGCGCTAGGAGGACTTTCTTCTATTTTCCTGTTACATTTTTTAAGCTCAGATCTCAGATGGTTTCACGCTCTATTTTTTTGGTTTTATTTTGTATATTTTGAAACTCACATTTCATGTACAATATTCACTGGATGTTCAGTCAAATTCATTCCTTTGTAAATTTTCACTTGAATGCAGGAATAAAGCTGCTTTGCTTATTCCCACACTCCAGGCATTATGTGTAATGTCCCAGTTAAAACTAAACCCCGGATTTTATGAAAGAAATCTCTTTTCTTTTTTCAGTGTTCAGTGGAGAGAACCATCTGATTCTTTCAGCAACTGACAAAAGCCAAGCAACTGGATTAATCTGTTATTGACCTCCAAAAAATACTTCAATGGAATGGATTTATTTTGGGGCGGGGAACTATAATATAATAATAAATATGTGACATGTTGCTGGGAAATGTGTGGGGGCTTGGGTTGCGTTTGCAGTGCAATAAACTGTTACCAAAGTGCTAAGCTGTCATTGATTAGTGGGGCAGACACTGATTAGTAGATTTCCTCTCTTGGCAGACTGCTAGTGCCTTACAATTCCCTTTAGTTTATTAATTTTGTTTATTAATTGTTTATTAATTTTGTTTATTTGTAGTTTATTAATTTTGACAATTTCTCAAATGAAAATTTACAAATGAGCAAATTTGACTGAACATTCAACTAATATGCAGCACTAAATCTGACTTTTATAATGCACGGGGGGGGGGAATGAAAAACAAAACAGCACATCCACCACTGGATTGGGGTCCTCAGGCTGAATATTTCCCTCACCCCTGACCTCGATACAGTGTGTGTGCTGCAAAAGATGTAGTTTAGTGTTACATGCAAGGTGCCTTGGAATAATTTCCATTCCAAGAATTGTGATATAAATAAGTCTTCTTTTTTTTTTTTTTTACTTCTTCTTTTTCAGAACACTGAATCATATGTTTGTGGTCTTGGGCTTTAAGACCCATCAACCCCCATCGTGCATGCACACGAAAGCTCCTACTAATAACAAACTTAGTTGGTCTCTAAGGTGCTACTGGACTGAATGTTTTTATTTTGTTTCCCCATCAGAGCAAATAGGGATGCTGGGACTTGTAGTCCATAATGTATGGAGGGCACCAGGTTGGAGACGGATGCACTTTTGCCCGATTTTGTTCCATGCACAATTGGGGGTGTGTGTGAAAATTCATTTAAAACCTCCACAATTCCTTTTTTAAAAAATCCTTCCCAAAGAAAAACCTTAATAATTTTTCTGTCCCCCAAACTGCAGGTCCTAGAGAAGGGGGAACATTGTTTGATTAAGGGATTCATTCATTCTTACTTGATAATTATAGATTGCAACCTGCTGCTGCTCCTTTGGAATGGAACGGATTACCCTCTAACCCTCTAATAATAATACTGAAGTTCAGCTTTCATTGTCCTCTGGTTTGCCTTGTGTACTTTCTGGTGACAATGCATTGCTTGTGAAAAGACATACATGGAGGGAAATGATGAACAGAAATTTGTATGTTAAGTGAAAATGCACACAAATGTATGTTCACAGCTTTGTGTGGAATCATTTATTTTATTTTTTTAAATCAGAGACTGGTGCAGAAATGCGAGCAGGAGAAATCAGAGAAACCAAACACCTACAGATTAATTCATCACAAGGGAAGGGGGTCGTATATTATTCTGCTAATGCTTCCTCTCTTCCAAAGATTCGCCAGCCCATGCCACTTTGCATTTTGTATGGTGTTCAAAGTTAGATGTCTATCAGTGTTAGAGGAACAAGAAACCCATTATTTTAGAAATCCACCTCTCAAACTCATCTACACACACCCTTATAAGCGAGAGCAGGCAGCATGGTAAAGAGATGGCTTGAGCAAGACAGGATGATGGGCAGGTAGAAGAGTCCAAGGAGGACAGAAGTAATTGCTCATCTGAAACAAGAATGAAGGAGTGAGAGAAGAGGTGTGTGAAGAAAGAATGAGAGAGATCTAGAAAAGGAGGAGGAGAGAGCAAGGTAGATGAGGGCATGTAGTCTTCATCTTAATCTTGAGGGGAAAGTCTTCAGCAGAATTGGAGGAGAAGGCTATCTTCGTTATTGAATCCCAATTTTCACATCATCTCTGAACATTCTGATTTTGATGTACGGCTTACCTGGAGAAGCTGAGAGCATCCCTGAAAGGGCAATGATGTAAAAGATGCTGATCTGCATTGCTGAAGTTTGACTGGGAATTTCAAGTCAGAAACCAAGGAAGGGAGATCAAGAGTGCTATCAATTCCCTGTGTCATCAAAAAGAATGCATACTCACGTATTTATAGGTCTGTAAATGGCACTTGGAAGTCAGCCCTAGGATGTGCTGTACAAAAAGTACTGGATGCGGTAGCAGGAAAATTTTGGTCCACTGCTCCTCTTGAAGCTGTGATAGGAATTTTGTGGTCTTAGATATATGGTAATGTTCATAACCGCACATATACGGATCAGCACAGGAAGGCCAACCTGGAACCATTTTGATTCCTAAACTGACCAAATGTTTTCTCTGCAAGGTCAAAATGGAAAAGCCTCCCCATTGTCTTTTCCTTCACAAATCCTGTCTTAAGGGTATGTCTGTGTTTGAATAAGGGTGTGAACCTGTGACCTGGCCCAGGAACTATTTACCACTACAAAAGACTGGCCAGGCTCCGCAAGCAATCCAATCAAGTAACCTGCCAGACAGGAAATAAACAAGGATAAGAGAAAAACAAGATTGAAATTTCTGTTTTTTAAGACCACCTTTTCTGTGATGTATCTGAGGGGTGGTCTTAGGTTACACCCCTTCTGTGATGTATGTATAATGTTTCTGGGGGTGGTCTTGATCTACAGGATGGGAATTTCAAAAGTCTTTATAAGCCCTTGCACAGCATTTTTTGGGGTCCTCCTCCTTTCCTGCATGTGAGGGGAGCACGCTTTTGCAACAGATCAATAAAGATCAAGCTTACTAGCTGCTTTGCTTCTCAATAGTCCCTGGTTGACCTCTGTATTTCTCTCCTACCAATAGGAAACCTATGTAAGGACTCTATATGGGCTCTTGGATACCCCATAAGGGAAAATGGCATATTTTTATGTACAACAGATGGCGACCACGCACGAAGGGACTTTTGGTTACCCGGATTCTGGAAGCGAGGAAGGACTGGTGGTCCAGCGTGCACCAGGCAGTTTGCCAAGAGGAATAACCAGTCCTCCATCGATCCCAGGGTCTGGAAATAACTGGAGGTTCAGTGGGGTTAACCAGAGGAAGCAACGCTTGATCAGGCCGGCCTTAAACAACCTGTTAAAAGATCCCGGGATCACCAGGACAGCACTTGCGAAGTGAGTATAAGTAGGAAAAAATGGGTAGTGGGGTGGGATTCTGCAAACCACAGCAAACCTATACTTCTCAAATCCTGACTTCTTTCTTCACTTTAACTCGTGAAAAAATTGCCTTCTCTTCCTTTCTGTCCTCTCGATCTCAACACCAGCCCTAGCCCTTCGGAGTATGCCCAAGCAAAAGGTTGTGTGTGATTTCTTCCACTTAATTCTATATGCCAACCTATTCCTTCGGAGTTATGCCCAGAAAGGTTGTGCAATTTCTTCTGCACTGAAAACTATGATTCCCAAAACTATTAACTCCCAGCGCAGCCGCACCTCTGCCATGGCGATCTGTGTTAAAAATGACCTGTGAATAGAGAACGCAAGGGCGCTGAATTCCTTTCCATCTTTCATATTCCAGAGTCTCAATCTGGCATTGCAAGTGTGCAAGCGTTCAGTAGGGACTGTGGGTTAGATTGTAAGAGGCAGGGAGGTTGCTGTGGGTTCCAGAACAGATATTGAGTGAGAGAGGTTTCCCCTTCGGAGTTTTGTCCAGGTATTCCCAGGTTCTCCTTCGGAGTTTTGTCAAGGTATCCCCAGGTTTCCCCCCTCGGAGTTTTGTCCAGGTTTCCCCTTTTCCAGACCCTTCGGAGTTTTGCCCAGGTCCAAACCCCTTTTAATTGAAAATGGGTGCACCTCAATCAAAAGAAAAATAGTCCTCAGACCCCTGGCATGAAAGAAGCCCAATTGGTGCTTACGTCCCGCCTGGACTCTGACAGCCCCCTTCAATTTGTGTTTGAGAAACGCTTTTCCTGTGTTTAAATTGTACTTAGGTAACATTCAGCAGCTGATTATCTTAAATGTGCCATCTAAAATAAAAATGCAAGCTTGCTTCAAAATTTTAAATCTAAGGAAGCCATGTTGAGCCTTATCAATCTTAAACAAGACAAAATTGAGAATGAAGTGTGCAAATGTTTGTTATTTGAGAAAGGCTCTAAAAGAGAGTTTTCTAAAAGGACTGACAAAACCCGGGACCAGGAGGAAGGGACGCTGGATGAAGATTGGATTGTTTTTATTTCTCTTTTTACTATCAGGATTGTTTTATAAAATTGATGAATGTTAGAAAAATGTTGGAACGAAATTACTTGGCTCTAGTAAAAATGTTTAAAGAATTTGGGTTAATGGGCAGGTCGGTTTCCTGGCAGTCCTCAGTGTCAGGAGCCCAGGCTGTCATCTTGATAACACAGCAAGCAAGTCGTATTTAGCTTGAAGATTTAACACACAATTAGCCTCGGAAGTCTAACTGAATGTCTGTGGCTTACGAATCAGTTGACCCTTCTGAAGAATGCTTCCTGGTTCTGCAGAACATCCTGAACCTATAACCCTTACCTTTCTGGGTTTGCTTCCTATCTAATACATTCCCCATAAATCAAGTCTTTGGGTTCAGATGATTAACTGCCTCCTCTTCCAGTGAGGAAATGCTATTCCTCCTGTTTTCCAAGTCTGCCTGTGCTTGAGCGAGCTGACTTTTCATCCCCCCACTCTCTGCTAACGCCTTATCAACATTCCATTCTGTGTCAGAAAGAGCGGGAGGAGGACTGCTCCCAGCTGTCTGAGTTAGTACTCATGCTGTGTTTCTCTACATGGGGCAGATGTGTTCATGACTCTCAGGCACATATGGCAGTGGTTTTCAATCTTTTTGAGTCCACAGCTCCCTTGACCACCCATATTCGGCTTCTAAAAAACGTTCACAAACCCGAACACTTACTTCCGGGTTTGCTGCATTTGGGAGCCGATTTGTTCAGGAGTCAAGTCGTTTGAGTACCAAGGTACCACTGTACAGGCAATCCCCACTTTTCTGCGGGTTCCGCTCTGGTCCCCTGTGCACCTCACCAGGATGCAAGTAAGTGGGGATTCTCCATTGCGCCCTGCTCATCTCCGGCACTATTTTCAGCGTGCATGTAAGAAGGGACATGCATGCCAATTGTGCAAAACTGGAAATTCCCCCTTTTTGCTTTTTACTAGTGCTTGCTTTTACTAGTGCTTTTTACTAGTGCTCGCCCTCTGAAGGAGCTGGTACTTAGCTGGGGGGGGGGCATTTCTGTATCATTTGCTGTTGCTTGAAGGTCAGGTGGCTTCAGTGGCCCAGAGTGTCTTCCATCAGCTTTGGCTGGTGGCCCAGCCTTGCACCTCCCTGGACAAGGATAGCCTAACTTCTGTTGTCTATGCTACGCTGACCTTTGGGTTAGACTACTCCAATGTAATACATGGGGTTGTCTCTGAAGGTGGCTCAGAAACTTCTACTGGTGCAGAATTCAGTAGCCAGGTTGCTCACTGAAACAAGGTGGTTTGAGCATATAACAGTAATCCTGACTGCACTGGCTGCCAATTAGTTTCTGGGGCCAATTCAAAGTGCTGTTTTTGTCCTATAAAACCTCTCATATAACGCATTGCCACCCCAAAGTACAGAAAACCAGAGGAAAATGCATGCTCAACTTCAGTATTATTATTATTGTAGCGTTAAAGGGTAGTCCGTTCCATTCCAAAGCAGCAGCAGCAGGTGGTGATGATCTATAATTATCAAGTAAGAATGGAGGAATCCCTTAATCAATGTTTTCTTTTTCTAGCACATGCAGTGAGGACAGAGCCAATACAATCTACTGAAGATTGCAGTGCAATTAAAGGATTTTGCACTAATGAGCCTGAATGCAACACACCTTACCCAAATAAGAATAAGTAAAAAAAAAAAATTAACTTATTTATATCACAATCCTGGGAATGGAAATTATTCCAAGGCACCTTGCATGTAACACTAAACTACATCTTTTGCAGCACACACACTGTATCGAGGTCAGGGGTGAGGGAAGTATTCAGCCTGAGGGCCCCAATCCAGTGGTGGATGTGCTGTTTTGTTTTGCATTCTCCCCCCCCCCCCGTGCATTTTAAAAGTCAGATTTAGTGCTGCATATTAGTTGAATGTTCAGTCAAATTTGCTCATTTGTAAATTTTCATTTGAGAAATTGTCAAAATTAATAAACAAGTCACTGGCATTTTTGTGATATGAAAGTTTGTTGCTTATGGAGTGCCCCCCCCCCGTGTGTGTGTGTGTGTGTGTGTGTACTGTCTCTTTGTGTTAACACATAAACCTAGTGATTACAGAATATATATTTTTCTCTCACTACAGATTTGGTACAGGGTAAGGTGGAGAGAAACATTTACTTATTTCAGCAACTGATATTACCCAGATGAACAGATTGATCTGCTGTTGTTTTGCTTCCAGAAAATACTTCAGTGGAATTGAATTTTTTGAAACAACAACAACAACCCTGTATACTATTTTGAATAAAATGTAATATGTTGCTGGAAAATGTGTGTGGGTTTGTGTTCTTGTGAGATGTGAATCCACTAATGCAGAAGATTTGCAAAGTTTCACAAAGCTTTTTATTTGTAAAGTTAAGGAAACCATCAGATCCTCCATGTTTGTTCTCTATGGGTATACCAAAAATTCTGAACAAGTTTTCTGCCAACACTCCCCAAAGTGGTTTAAATGCCATTTGGCTATCAGTTGGCCAAAAGCCACCACTTCATCTATATTAACACATTTCTCTGTGGTATTATAAAAAACTTCTGAGTGGGATGCTGTCATTGACAGGGTTAGGGTTACGGTTAGGGTTAGGGTTAGGGTTAGGGTTATGGTTAGGGTTAGGGTTACTGTCCCTGTTGATGATAGGCAATCCGTGATTAGTGGGTTTGGTGCAGGGGCTGAACGGATGGTATATGAGTGGATTCCTTTCCTTTGGGCCTTTGAGGTTCCTTAGAATTCTCTGATTCTGCTGGAGATTCTACCCAGGGATGGATGGGAACTGCCTGAAAGGAAGTGCAGAACTGCCCTTAGAAGAGGCCCTCTGTTTAGCAGGCTTGTAACAAAGATACTAGCTCACTTACTTTCTGAACATAATCCAGGAGGCTAGGAGCCTAAGTGACATTTTAGATACACACCCAACGTTCAAGTTGTAAATGTGCTTCATCACCCAGCCTTTCCCTTTAATGTGAAATTGGCTTTTGCATGACTCACCCCTCCACCCTTGAGAGGTCAGAGGGCTGTGTACAGGTTACAAGCTTTGACTAGTACCTGTTTATAGGAACATTTGCTATGAAAAGCTACCCTATCTGTGTTAAACCTGCTCTGCATTTTAGTTCCACCTCCAGTAGTTATCCAGGACCAAATTATATCTCTTAAGAACAAAGTTGTGCTTTCCCCATTCCCATTCATTGCTATGAGTTTTGGTGGCGCCTGCCCTGTGGAATGCTCCCCCATCAGATGTCAAGGAAATAAACAACTATCTGACTTCTAGAAGACATCTGAGGACAGATGTTTAAGTTTGATGTTTTATTATGTTATTAATATTCTGTTGGAAGCCACCCAGAGTGGCTGGGGAGGCCCAGCCAAATGCTATACATTGTTGTTGTTGTTGTTGTTGTTGTTGTTGTTGTTGTTGTTCTTTTGTTGTTGGTGGTGGACATAGCAGTCGACACAGAGATTTCACCAAGTGGTTCTTTATACTAAGCTGGAACTAAACTGAACTGCAAATAGCTCAGCCAGCCTGCTTTTATAGGCAGCCAGATGTCGATATTGTAACAATAACAACCCAGTGTTTCCTGCCTAAATTAACTTACGTGGACTTGAGTGATAACTATATACCCCTGGTGGCCAGGGTGAGAACCTCAATACATAATGCCCCTCCCCACCAAAGTAAGGCATTTGTTACAATCATAGTGGTTCCATTACATACAGCAATACCCTAATTGGTTTCAGTAAGGCACATAAGCATATTAATTGACCCTATAGCTTTACATGTGCAGTTTTTCTGGTGAACATAGTCTTTTAAATAAGCGGGCACTTGGAAACCCTGCCAGACCACCGAGGGCCAGTACCAGAGTCTGGGTGGCCGCCCGATTCTGGAAGCGACTGTGGTGTGACCAAATGTGGTATTGACCCCGAGTTCCCTGGCTCTGCTGCTGTCGAAGGAACCGCCACAAGCAAACTTGGTGGATAGTCAGGCACGGCAGTTCTCCAAGTCTCTGGATAGCCAGGCAGACCCACTGAAACAGCTTGGCTCCATGCCCACAGTTTGTGAGGAAGATGTAGGTAGAGCCTCGCCTTCCATTAGTGACCGCACTGGAGCTGGGGCCACAGTTGGGGGCACAGCAGTAGTGTTCAAATCCCCAACCCTGCACCTTAGCTGGTCTATGTGCCGGCGCCACAAGCGTCCATTCTCGAGTGCCACCTGGTACAAACGGGGCCCCATGACTCCCACTACAATGGCCGGCACCCATGGAATGTCCCCCACAAAGTTCCAAGCAAAAACCTGATTCCCTGGAATAATGGATCACGGCACGTTAGTACAGCCTGGGGGCTCAGCCACACCAAAGTCCAGACGGTCAGGTGGAGACCGGAGGTGGCAGCCCATAAGCAGTTTGGCCGGGCTCCGGCCTGTGGCTACATGAGGGGTGACGTGCTGCACGAGCAAGTATTCAGTGACCCGCTCATGCCAGCCCCTCTGTTCCAGGCACGCCAGTGCCTCTTTTGCTGAGCACACCATTCTCTCTGCCTGCCCATTGCTGGCCAGGGGAAATTGTGCTGTTAGGGCATGGCAGATGTTGATGGTGCAGTCCTGGGCAGATGCAGAGGCTACATCGGTGGCCAATACTGGTCTGCTGGGAGGTCCTCATTTAGGAGGAGTAATGAAGCAGGAGCCGGGTCTTCCACAAGCGCTGGAAGAGGGCAACGACTGAGAGCGTCGGCGTGGCCCATCGATTTTCCCGGGCAATGGACATGCTGGTAGCTGTAAGCTGCCAGAAGGACAATCCATTGCAGCATGCGTGGCGAGATGACCGGTGGAGTTGGTCGATCACCGGCGAGGGGGCCCAGGAGCGGTTTGTGGTGATGAGGTTGAAGGTTCTCCTGTGGAACCTCTTTACTCCAGCCACAAGTGCCAGTGCCTCCTTGTTGAGCTGGCTGTAATTCCATTCAGCTGGAGACAGCATGCAGGAGAAGTAGGCAAGCGGTGCTTCCCTACCATCTGGAAACTGTTGACTGAGGACGGCGCCGATGCCAAAGGGCGAGGCGTTGCAGGCGAGGACTAGCGGCCTGGCTTCACTGTACTGTACCAGCACAGTGTCTGATGAGAGGAAGGCTTTGACTGCGTCAAAAGCCACCATTTTTCGATGACTCCAGGACCACGGTACCTTCATGCTGAGGAGGCGGTGTAGAGGCTTGGCTAGCATTGCTTTGTGGGGCAGGAACATGTTGCAGAAGTTCAACAGCCCCAGGAACACCTGCAACTCTGCCTTGCTTTTTGGAATCAGGGCCTGCTGAATGGCTCGGATCTTGGATGCCGTCAGGTGAAGACCAGAAGCATCAATAAGGTAGCCCAGGAATAACACCTGTGGAACGGCAATCTGGCACCTCCCCCCCCCACCTTGAGCCTGACCTCCTGGAACCTGGTCAGCACGGTGCGGATGCGCTCAAACAGCTGCTGATTTGAGTCTGTGGATACCAACACATCATTGAAATGTGGTACCGTGCCTGGAAGCCCCTGCAGGAGATGCTCCATGAGGCTTTAAAAGATGCCAGGAGCCACACTCACCCCGAACTGTAGCTGGCAGCACCGGAACGCCCCTCGGTGGGTGACGATCGTCTGAGCCTCAGCATAATCGTCGCCAACAGGCAGGAAACCCAGGGTTTCCCGCCTAAATTAATTTACGTGGACCTAAGTGGAAACTATATACAAAATACCCCTAGTGGCCAGGGTGAGAACTTCAATTAATAATAATAATAATAATAATAATAATAATAATAATACCATAACTTTTTATATTTTTACTTAGATGCCAATGGTGAAACAGAATTCTCCACCACCCAAACACTCCTTAGGATTACCACTGACAAATGTCAATAATTATTAAAGATTTTATTTTATTTTTGAATGGGCAAGGTGAATAATGCCAGTCCACATGGTTGAAGCCGGAAGGGGATCTCAAATTCTACAGCAAGAGAGAAAAACCACAGCAGAACACATTACAACTTCCCTGTCTTCTAAGAGACTTGATGTCCTTAGCTTCTGCAAAACCTAATGTCCAAGACTTAATGTTCAAAACTTAACATATTCTTACATGTACGCTTTTTGGATTAATGTCCCATTGAGAAGGAGAATGATGAAAGAAAAGCACCGTGCCTTATTCTTCAAGAGATAAGGTGTTCCAGGGAGAGGAAGCACTGGGCAGTACATTAGCTGAAGGAACTTTTCAAGGTTCCCTGGATACAGAGATATATTGTATAGTACTTATATTAAGGACCCTGAACCATGCCTGTCCCACCCCTCCTGACTGTATGTGGCAAAGCTAAAATTTCTACCATGCACCTCGCCATTTGAGTAAACTAATGGGATTTCACTCCTGTTGCTGTGATCCCAAAATGAGGATTTTAAATATTTTTCATGCTTCTTCTTCATATGGAAAGTGTTCAGGGACACACAATAGCATCATAGTATGATGTACAGGAATCATGCTTTCCTGAGAGGAAGAAAAATCTTGGAAAAATTACTGGGTCCATGGCTGCAGTCCATGCATATTCTTCAATTGGTAGGAAGAAGCACAAAATGAGGTGCAACTTTGGAGATTTCCTCCACTATGATCTGAAGAGAGCATTGCTGCTTTCCTTGTTGCCACAACTTGTATTCATTCTTTGGACTTAGCTTGTAATATTTGTAGTGCATTGTAGTCTTCTACTACTTTGTACATGCTTACATTGGCAGTCATTGTTGCCTTTAACAATAAACCAAATGAGGCAGGAAGAAGGTAAACCAATACCAGGTTGCCTTGTCATTGAATATACAGTATCAGCTCCATCTCCATCTCCATTTTCTAGAGCAGCAGCAGGGGTCCAACACCCAGAGAGGATAATTAGAGCCTCTGAATACCACTTGTGGGTGTGGCGCACTACTGTGGTTATGTCTTGTTGGTGGGCTTCCCATGTGCATCTGGTTGGCCACTGTCAGAACAGGATCTTGGATGAACCTTTGGTCTGATCCAACAAGGGTCTCCTTTTGAGAACCAGTGTGGTGTAGTGGTTAAGAGCGGAAGACTCGTAATCTGGTGAACCGGGTTCACGTCTCCGCTTCTCCACATGCAGCTGCTGGGTGACCTTGGGCTAGTCACACTTCTTTGAAGTCTCTTAGCTCCACTAACCTCACAGAGTGTTTGTTGTGGGGGAGGAAGGGAAAGGAGAATGTTGGCCACTTTGAGACTCCTTTGGGTAGTGATAAAGCAGGATATCAAATCCAAACTCTGCTTCGTCTTCTTTTGGTCACATCATCTTGCCAGTCATGGGAGCAGTGGTGCCAGAAAACCTGATGACTGCCTCATCAACCGAAAGTGCATGCCAAACTAATCCTGATATTTTGCCCAGTTGGAGTCCCCCCCCCCGAATTCTAAATGTGGCCTTGTTCTTTAAAATAACAACAACAAGGAAACTTTGTTTTAAGACAAAGAGCCCAAAGTGCTCACCATACTAATTTGTACATACTGTTCAGTTAATGAAAACACTAAAATTACTGTCTTGAGCTGTATTTTACTTCTTTTTGGTGCTCCAAGACTTCATGAGGAGTACTGGACTTCCTGCCAACACATCCAATGCTTTTAGGATACCAAATCCTAGGGCTGACGTGTAAGTGCCGTTTGCAGACCTATAAATACGTGAGCATGCAATCTTTTGGATGGCACAGGAAATTGAGAGCACTCTTGGTCTCCCTTCTTTGGTTTCCAACTTGGCATTCCCAGTCAAACTTCAGCAATGCAGATCAGCATCTTTTACATCATTGCTCTTTCAGGGACATTCTTAGCTTCTCCAGGTAAGCCATACATCAAAATCAGAATTTTCAGAGATGATGTGAAAATTGGGGTTCGTTAACTAACATGGCTTTCTCCTCCACTTCTGCTAAAGACTTTTCCTTCAAGGCTAATATGAAAGCCATATGGCTTGATCTATGTTGTTCCCTCTTCTCTCCCTTTCTAAACCTCTCTCTTTCTCTCCTTCTGCATCTACTCTCAACACTTCCCTCCTTCATTCTTGTTTCCCTTGATCTATTGATCATGCTGTTACCCTTCTCAGAATCTGCCCCATCATCCAATCCTGTTCACACCATCTCTTTGCTATGCTGCCTTTTCCAGATTTATGAGGGTGTGTGTAAATGCGTTTTGAACACGAGATAAGGATTTCCAATATAAAGGATTGTCTGATATTGATAAATATTTGGCTTTTGCTGCCGTATGAAGTGCAAAGTCTTATGTGACCAAATAAAGTTCATTGGCAGAAAATATTGAAGAACAAACAAGGGGAGTCAGGGAAAAGGTTTGCCCTGGAAGGTGATTGTGTGACCTGTGAGAGCCCTGAAATAACAGAGACAAGACACCAGACATTGGTTTAAAATCAAGCCAAAACTTTATTGGCTGCTGTAGGCAAGGCAGGGTTGACATAGCTGTAGGGCAAGGTTCAGTTCTCCATTCCACTTAGCACTTACTGATATGGTACAAGCTGTTGGGAAGTACTAAGCCCCTTCCTGGATGTCACCCCGCATTGAAACCTTGAATACTGCAAGCCAAGCAGCCAAGCCAAGTGAGGATTTCAGACCAGAAAACTGGGAGAGTCAGAAAGGATAGAGGAGGAACTGGAGAAGGGATGGGAAGAGTAGGAGAAGGAAAGCTTTCCTGCATTACTGAAGAAACTGTCCCAGGGATGAGGAGGTGTCACTGCCGTGGCCAAGGAGGCAGGAAGGTGAGGGCAGCAGCCAGAGGCAAATCTGCTATCCCTTCCAGATTGCCATTTGAGGCAACTGCTTCTCCAGAGGATTGGCCCTGTTCACTGAAGGAAACATGTAATCCATTACGTTCCAGTGTCATTCCCAAAGTGGAAAGCTCAGTGCAGACATAGTAACACCTTATGAATGCTGAATTTAAATCATCTGAAAATTCAGAAGGGCAATACATGTTGAGCTCTGGTATTCTTATGAGAGGGTTAAAAGGTAGTCCACTGAAGGTCAAAGAAGCAGTTGCAATGGCGGGTGATAATGGGGTCAGGAATGGCAGAATATGGAAATGCCTTCATACAATAAAATAAAATTTCTCTTTCTAGGATTTGTCCATGGAGGGGAACCTCGTCAATGTGAGACTATTGGTGGGACTTGTGGGACTGAATGTGAGAGGATCATGCGGAGCGCAGTTTGTCCTGGAGAGACCATATGCTGTGTACCGTAAGTTTCCTTCCTGGTTTTTCAAATCCATGGAACTCAAATGGAACATGTATTGATAAAATAAAATGCTTAAAGCAAATTAACCTCGAAATTTAAAACGACCTGACTTCTTTCTTTCTCTCTCTCATGTTTAAATTTATGCCCATTGATTAATTATTCATCTTTATTGCGGTCCATAACAGAGATTCAGAATACAGATTCACACAGGAAACCCCCTGGGAAAGGAAGACCAAGAGAATATTTGTTTAGTTTTAAGTATGATGGTCTTTGAAATGTATGACTACCAAAAGAAACTTTGCCATGGCCACTGTGATATCATTAGACTTGAAGTCCAGAAGATATTTTGTATAGTAGGCTTCAGATTTACCCGGCCGATTTGCCACTAGGCGTTTAACGTTGATTATCTGCTCCCAGTTAGTGGGCAACATTTATTTCATATCCTTTTTCAATTGCATTTTTTTCAATACAAAACTTTGTAAAGCTTAGAAGGGACTGCTAAGTTTGGAGGGCAGCAGTTGAAGAAGGAGCAAAAAGGGTTTTCTTGTGTGTTTCTTTGTGGCTGATTAGCTGTTTTCCCTGTGTAAAGGTCAGAGGGGGCAGGGTTTCTGTTGAGGCAGGGGATTAGCTGTGGGAGGAGCTTATCAGAGTTTGGAGGGCAGCAGTTGAAGAAGGAGCAAAAAGGGTTTTCTTGTGTGTTTCTTTGTGGCTGATTAGCTGTTTTCCCTGTGTAAAGGTCAGAGGGGGCAGGGTTTCTGTTGAGGCAGGGGATTAGCTGTGGGAGGAGCTTATCAGAGTTTGCAGGGCAGCGGCGCGTGCCTAGCGGCGCGTGCAGTTATATCCATCTTTTAGATTTAGGGGAGCTAGTCTCAAACGTTTGTTGGGGGAGACCTAGGTTTTGTTTTGTTTTTGTGCGGGAACTTATTTGTCCTGTCTTCAAGCTTTTTATGATGGAGGACCTCTGTAGCCACCCCCAACGACACGATCTCAAGATGGAAGGGCAGGGAACAGCTGCAGTCGCCTGCGATTCCTGCGCAATGTTTGCCATCTTGCCAAAGGTTGCAGGCAGCTTTACCTGCAGCAATTGCATGTTGATTGCCCTCTTAAAAGACAAAGTCCAGCAACTGGAGGAACGTGTAGCTGCGCTCCAAAGAATTAGAGAGCTGGAGCTCTTCTTGGAAGCAACAGAGCACACCGTCTCCACCAGGGAGGAGACAGGGGACTCCCCTGAGAAGGAGTCTAGTTCACCAACACAGGAGCCAGATATATGGAGAAACGTGACTCAAAGAAGTAGGAGGCCCAGGGTTCACTCTGATTGTTTAGAAATACACAATCGCTTTGAGGTCCTCTCCCCTAGCATGGAAGACGAAGAGCAGACTCCATTTGAGGATCTCTCCCTCATTACAGTCGATCAGGTATATGAAGACGAGCAGCAAAGTCAGTCCTCAGGGAATGTGCAGGCGACCTTGGAACGGACAGCTCACGGAGGAACCCCGACCAAACCCAAGAGGAGGCGTGTAGTGGTGATAGGGGATTCCCTACCGAGGGGAACAGAAGCAGTGATCTGTGGGCCTGACAAGATGTCTCGGGAAGTGTGCTGTCTCCCCGGGGCTAAGATCCAAGATGTAACTGAACGACTGCAAGGAATCATAAAACCCACTGACAAATACCCCTTCCTCTTGGTTCATGTGGGAACCAATGACACTGCAAGCAATAGCCTCCAGAAGATCAAAAGAGACTACGAGGCTCTCGGCAGGAAATTGAAGGAACTAAATGCACAAATTGTCATCTCATCTGTCCTCCCAGTTGAATGACGTGGCCCAGGGAGAGAGGGGAAAATAGTGGAAGTGAACAGCTGGCTTCGCAAATGGTGTAAACAGGAACGGTTTGGATTCTTAGATCACGGACTGCAGTTTCTTGAAGATGGACTTCTGGCGAGTGATGGGCTGCACCTCACAACGGTTGGGAGAAATGTTTTTGCCAAAAATCTCAGAAACCTCATCAGGAGGGCTTTAAACTGACTAATGTGGGGGAGGGAGACAGTGCTCCTGAAGGTAGGAGTTTATCAATTAATGAAGATGATCATCCAAATGTCATAGACCAAATGGAGCAAACAGCACGCGGACCTAGTGGTGGGAGGAAAAAATCCTTAAATAAGAGACACGGGGGAATGATTAATGGACTTCAATGTCTGTACACTAATGCGCAAAGCATGGGAAATAAACAAGATGAGCTTGAGCTCTTGGTACAGCAAACTAAATATGACATAATAGGCATCACTGAAACCTGGTGGGATAAGTCCCATGATTGGAATGTAATAATGGGGGGATACAATCTATTTCAGAGAAACAGACCAGACAAGAAAGGAGGAGGAGTGGCGTTATATGTCAGGGATGTGTATACCTGTGAAGAGATCCAAGATTTAGATCCTCAAAGCCAAAGTGAGAGCATTTGGGTCAAAATTAAGGGAGAGAAGAATAACAGAGACCTCATTGTGGGAGTTTACTATAGACCCCCAAGCCAAACGGAGGACATAGATGATGCCTTCCTGGAACAGATGGCCAAGCATGCAAAAGGAAGGGAGATAGTAGTAATGGGGGACTTCAATTACCCGGATATTTGTTGGACGTCAAACTCAGCCAAGAGCATAAGGTCAACAGATTCCTCACTGGCCTTGCAGACAACTTCATTGTCCAGAAAGTGGGAGAAGCAACAAGAGGAACAGCCATTTTAGATCTGGTCCTAACCAATGTTGATGACCTGGTTAGTGGGGTAGAAGTGGAAGGATCATTAGGCGCAAGTGATCATGCTCTTCTGAAGTTTACTATACAGCGGAAAGGAGCAGCCAAGCATACTAGGACTCAATTTCTTGACTTTAAGAAAGCCGACTTCATAAAACTTAGGGAAGTGCTGGGTGAGATCCCATGGACAACAATACTAAAAGGAAAGGGAGTTCATGATGGCTGGGAGTTTGTTAAGAGGGAGATAGTAAAAGCACAACGTCAGGCAATACCAATGAGACGGAAACATGGAAGGTGCCTAAAGAAGCCAGGGTGGCTATCTAAAGAACTTTTAACTGAATTAAGATTAAAAAAGGATTTGTACATAAAATGGAAAAGGGGGGAAACCACCAAAGAGGAATTCAAACAAATAGCCAGCACGTGTAGACACAAAGTCAGAAAAGCTAAAGCACAGAATGAACTCAGGCTTGCTAGAGAGGTTAAAAGCAACAAAAAAGGCTTTTATGGGTATGTTCGTAGCAAAAGAAGGAACAAAGAAACAGTGGGGTCACTCAGAGGAGAAGATGGTGAAATGCAAACAAGGGACACAGAAAGGGCTGAACTCCTCAATGCCTTCTTTGCCTCAGTCTTCTCCAATAAAGAAAACAATGCCCGACCTAAAGAATTTGGAGCAAATGATTCAGCCAAGGAAACACAGCCCAGAATAACTAAGGAGATAGTACAAGAATATTTGGCTAGTTTAGATGTATTCAAGTCTCCAGGGCCAGATGAACTGCATCCAAGAGTATTAAAAGAACTGGCAGATGTGATCTCAGAACCACTGGCAGTCATCTTTGAGAATTCCTGGAGAACAGGCGAAGTCCCGGCAGACTGGAAGAGGGCAAATGTTATCCCTATTTTCAAAAAGGGGAAAAGAGAGGACCCAAATAATTACCGCCCAGTCAGTCTGACATCAATAGCAGGGAAGATTCTGGAGCAGATCATTAAGCAAACAGTCTGTGAGCACCTAGAAAGGAATGCTGTGATCACCAATAGTCAGCATGGATTTCTGAAAAATAAGTCATGTCAGACTAACCTGATCTCATTTTTTGACAGAATTACAAGCCTGGTAGATGAAGGGAACGCAGTGGATGTAGCCTACCTTGATTTCAGCAAGGCATTTGACAAGGTGCCCCATGATATTCTTGTAAAGAAGCTGGTAAAATGCAGTCTTGACTATGCTACCACTCAGTGGATTTGTAACTGGCTGACTGACCGAACCCAAAGGGTGCTCATCAATGGTTCCTCTTCATCCTGGAGAAGAGTGACTAGTGGGGTGCCACAGGGTTCTGTCTTGGGCCCGGTCTTATTCAACATCTTTATCAACGACTTGGATGATGGACTCAAGGGCATCCTGATCAAATTTGCAGATGACACCAAACTGGGAGGGGTGGCTAACACCCCAGAGGACAGGATCACACTTCAAAACGACCTTGACAGATTAGAGAACTGGGCAAAAACAAACAAGATGAATTTTAACAGGGAGAAATGTAAAGTATTGCACTTGGGCAAAAAAAATGAGAGGCACAAATACAAGATGGGTGACACCTGGCTTGAGAGCAGTACATGTGAAAAGGATCTAGGAGTCTTGGTTGACCACAAACTTGACATGAGCCAACAGTTTGACGCGGCAGCTAAAAAAGCCAATGCAATTCTGGGCTGCATCAATAGGAGTATAGCATCTAGATCAAGGGAAGTAATAGTGCCACTGTATTCTGCTCTGGTCAGACCACACCTGGAGTACTGTGTCCAGTTCTGGGCACCACAGTTCAAGAAGGACACTGACAAACTGGAACGTGTCCAGAGGAGGGCAACCAAAATGGTCAAAGGCCTGGAAACGATGCCTTATGAGGAACGGCTACGGGAGCTGGGCATGTTTAGCCTGGAGAAGAGGAGGTTAAGGGGTGATATGATAGCCATGTTCAAATATATAAAAGGATGTCACATAGAGGAGGGAGAAAGGTTGTTTTCTGCTGCTCCGGAGAAGCGGACACGGAGCAATGGATCCAAACTACAAGAAAGAAGATTCCACCTAAACATTAGGAAGAACTTCCTGACAGTAAGAGCTGTTCGACAGTGGAATTTGCTGTCAAGGAGTGTGGTGGAGTCTCCTACTTTGGAGGTCTTTAAGCAGAGGCTTGACAACCATATGTCAGGAGTGCTCTGATGGTGTTTCCTGCTTGGCAGGGGGTTGGACTCGATGGCCCTTGTGGTCTCTTCCAACTCTATGATTCTATGATTCTATGATTCTATGCTCAACGTATGTGTTATGTTATTTTTACACTCACTTTCATTAATATACATTTTCTCTTCAACTTGATGTCTCACTAAGAGTTTTCTAATATGGTTGCAACAAAACTTAAAATACCACCATATACTTCCCATTTCCCCAAGCAGTAAGAATCATGTATGATTTGGGCCATTTTTAAAGCATTTGCTTTATTTACAAGTAATGAAGTGCAAACCATCCGAAACCTTGTGCCCTTTAGATGTTTCGGATTACAAGTTCCCATATCCCTGTCCATATTGTAGGTATTGTAGTCCAAGACAACTTAGATATGAGTCAATGTTCAGACACCTTTAGAAAAAGAATAAGGAAATGAACTTTTTTTATGATTACCTGGAGGAGTTGGGGTAGGTGGGTGAATGCGAATAAGTGGAAAACTTACTTTAATGCTATTGATTATATTTCATAGCCCCTAACATCAACATTAAACTATGTTTTTAGCCACACACACAATGCACATACCCTCAAACATTTCTCTGATGGAAATGGAAATGTCCTATTCCATCATAATAATAATTATATCATTTATACCCCGCTCATCTGACTTAGTTGCCCTTGCCACTCTGGGCAGCTTCCATCATACATAAAAATGTAATAAAACGTAAAACATTTTAAAACTACTCTATACTGGGCTGCCTTCAGATGTCTTCTAAAGGATATATAGTTACTTATGTCCTTGACTCGTGGGTCATATAACTCCATACCTTCCAATGAAAATAGGGACATCATACCACGCCCTCCAACATGTCTCCAATAAAAATAGGGATGTCCTCAGAAAAAGTGGGACATAGCGGGATCAAATCTGAAACTGTGAATTTGGGACTGTCCCTAGAAATGAGGGACACATGGAGGGTCTGCAGTACATTGAGGCCATGTGTGGTGAGATGTTTTTTAAAAAACAAGATCCATCTTTCCTTTTGAGAATCCATCCAAGGGCCCCATCCCATTGGTGCATGGAACCAGAGACAAATGTGGGTGTGGCAACGAGAATAATTCTGACTTTTGTATGCATGCATGCATGCATCTCCCTATCTTCCTTCCAAGCAAGAGGAAGGGATTAGTTCAAGGACACGTTCCTGGCAGGCAAAGCAGATCCAGTATTTTGTGTTACTTTGAAAGAGAATGTGTAGATCAAGCTGCCAAGGGTCAGATGGAGAGGTCTGGAAGGCCACATTCAGACCCTGGTGTTGAGTTTCTCTCCCACCCCCCACCCCAGTTCAGCCTACATAAATGTGTCTGTGTGTACTCTCTCTATTAACACTTAAACATGTGAATCACTAAAGAAATGTCTTTCCTTTATTCAGAAATCCTTCCAATTAAAATGGAAAGAAACACCTGCTTCTTTTAGCAACGGATATAACCCAAAAAATGAGATTGACGTGCTGCTGATTTGGCCTGCGGAAATACTTCCACGATGTGGGAATTTTGTGAAAATGTGTGTACTATTATGAATAAATATTTGATATGTTGCTGGAAAATGTGTGTTGGTTTATGCCTTTCTGAGACATGGATACCCATTGTGGACAATTTGCAAAGCTACAGAAATCTTTTTATTTCTAAAGTTCAGGTCATCCATGCCTGTTCTTTAGAATCATAGAATCATAGAGTTGGAATAGACCACAAGGGCCATCGAGTCCAACCCCCTGCCAAGCAGGAAACACCATCAAAGCACTCCTGACATATGGTTGTCAAGCCTCTGCTTAAAGACCTCCAAAGAAAGAGACTCCACCACACTCCTTGACAGCAAATTCCACTGTCAAACAGCTCTTACTGTCAGGAAGTTCTTCCTAATGTTTAGGTGGAATCTTCTTTCTTGTAGTTTGGATCCATTGCTCCGTGTCCGCTTCTCTGGAGCAGCAGAAAACAACCTTTCTCCCTCCTCTATGTGACATCCTTTTATATATTTGAACATGGCTATCATATCACCCCTTAACCTCCTCTTCTCCAGGCTAAACATGCCCAGCTCCCTTAACCATTCCTCATAAGGCATCTTTTCCAGGCCTTTGACCATTTTGGTTGCCCTCCTCTGGACACGTTCCAGTTTGTCAGTGTCCCTCTTGAACTGTGGTGCCCAGAACTGGACACAGTACTCCAGGTGAGGTCTGACCAGAGCAGAATACAGTGGCACTATTACTTCCCTTGATCTAGATGCTATACTCCTATTGATGCAGCCCAGAATTGCATTGGCTCTTTTAGCTGCCCCGTCACACTGTTGGCTCATGCCAAGTTTGTGGTCAACCAAGACTCCTAGATCCTTTTCACATGTACTGCTCTCAAGCCAGGTGTCCCCCATCTTGTATTTGTGCCTCTCATTTTTTTTGCCCAAGTGCAATACTTTACATTTCTTCCTGTTAAAGTTCATCTTGTTTGTTTTGGCCCACTTCTCTAATCTGTCAAGGTCATTTTGAAGTGTGATCCTGTCCTCTGGGGTGTTAGCCACCCCTCCCAGTTTGGTGAGAGGGCTCCTGTGCTTGAATCCTGCTTGCATATTTCTCACAGGCATCTGCGTTCAGCCTCTGTGAGAACAGTATGCTGGACTAGACGGGCCATTGGCCTGATCCAGGAAGCTCTTATTACATTCTTATGTTAGGGTGTGAACTGTTACTTTAGGTCTCATATGAGATAGGAGATGTACCAGGGTCATGGAAAGTTCAGGAAGGATACCTTTCATATTAAACTTATGCCAGCTTCACTGTTTTGAAAGTCCAGACTAGTAACCCTTGTTATAATAGGGGTACATAAAGACCTTCATGGCGTCCAAATTTCCCCCTCCCTCCACTGAAACTAGGCTTAAAAGGAGAATTCTTTTGTAGCCAATAGAATAGTTTGCAGTCCATCTTTCAATGTGATGTGTCCCTTGACATTTTGTCCAACTTGCAAATGTGCCCACAGGTCAAAAGAGATTGGTGATCTCTGGTCTATGAGGTAGGCTTACCAGCTTCATGTGCTGACCACACAGGTCCACAATTGTATCTTTAAACAAATATTGCTGTTCTGAGAGTTACTCAGTGAACCCTGAGTACAGTCTTGGGAGAATACAACATTAATGTACCGTATTGTAGTTCCTCTTTTGGGCACATCATGCATTTTAAAGGAATAATGCAATAAGCATTGGTGCCAAAATTCATGTTGCATCATGTGTATATATGAAACCTAAGCATGGAAACCCTATAAATGGAAGAGTCTTCAGCTTTTCAGATGACACTCTAACTTGACTGTACACTGAAGCGTTGACCATGCAAAACTGCTCTCTTTTCATAGCTGCCCTTTCACTGATGCTCCTGGTATCTTCAGGTAAGTCATACATCAAAATTACAATTAGACATAAGTTATGGAACTAAAGAATAAGAGGACTAGTGAGATAAAGGGAAACACAGGGACCAATTAAACCCAGCACCTTGTTTTTCACTGTGCTCAATTAGAAACCAGGAAGCAGGTCATTAAACTTTGCAAATAGTGTTCAGTTGCAGGGGGTGTTTTTGGAAAGGGGGAATAAGATAAACAATGAATTCTTTAGGGTCTTTTGCGTTCATTCCATATGGTCTCAATTTGCCTAAGAATTTAATTTTTAACTGCTATTGATTTTCTTTTCTTTTTCTTGATAATATTTTTTATTAGTTTTCAATTACAATCCAATAATAACCTCATTATAACAATACCATTTTATAATAAAATTGTTAATACCAATCATTCAAATACTGAATTATATAATTTTGAAAAGGTGGCCCCCTGCATCCTAGAATTGATGGTTTGGGGATTTTCTTTATTTCTGCATTCCAAAATCTTATTAATTTAAATTACATTCTGGTCATTATCAATAATCCCTTATACAACAAATGCAATATTAATAACTTCTATTTGTGTTGTCACATTAAATGATTTACAAAATTATAAGTAAGGGACTCAAACTATATGCTTGTTCTTCCTGTGTGTGGCAATTATTCTGTCTGTGGTGTTTCTTCCTGTTCTTGTAAAATGTTATGTCTATTTTGCCCCTGTTGTTGCTGTTATCTGTCATGCCTTGGGCAGAGCTGATATCTCATTGTTGTCCCAGAAATTTCTCCCCCACACTGTCCTGTGCTTCGATGTTTTCTAACTTTAGACCTGGTGTTCACTTCTATGGATGTGGGTGATCTGACTCTAATAATAATAATAATAATAATAATAATAATAATAATAATAATAATTTATTATTTATACCCCGCCCAGCTGGCTGGGCCTCCCCAGCCACTCTAAGTAAAAGTGAAACAAAAGAAGTGCCATGGTGAGATCACTTCCTGGTTGTTTGTATTGCAATAAAAAAAAATAATTGCATGTATTTTCTTTCCACTTTCTGGCTGCTATGGTTCATTGCTAAAACTAATGAACTGAACTGAGGAGTGCATGCAGATTAGTACATTGAGCACTTTGTGCCTCTTTGTCTTAAAACAGGTTGCTATTTGGTTTTTGTTATTTTAAAGAACTGAAGGGAGAGGGGAGGGTTGCTTTCTATATGCTTTCTATACCTTGTACCTTGTACCTAAGAAGGATCTTCATATGTACCTAAGAAGGATCTTCATATTTTCTGTCTAAGTCAATTTCTTAGCTAGAAATAACTTCACCTGCAAAAAGGGCCCCCCGAAGGAATGCAAGATAAGACAGAGACTGTAAGCTAGAAATAGCCTCGCTTTTTTACTTTAGGAATGCAAGACACAGACGGGAGGAGACGGGAGGAGACGGGAGGAGACGGGGGGATGCAGGACGCTTGTATAGGGAACAATAGGGAGAGCTGTTTTAGAAGGCTATAGACATGCTAAAAATAAGTTGAAAACTTTCCAGTTGATTGGGAAAGTTTCTGGAGGGCGTGGGGGAGGAGGGAGAAAGCCCACTCAAGGTATAAGAAAGTCTGCAGAGGTGTATTTTCGGGGCAGTCAGTTTTCCAGAATTTATTCTGCTGGCTGTCTCCTGTGCACAGAGAATAAAACTGCTTTCCTCCAAAGAAGGATCTTTCCTGGTGTTTTCTTTTACTCTCTCTCTGGATCTGAGGACGCGGGCCAACGATTCCCTGGCATGGACTAGGCTCAGCCTACATCTTGGTTCCCTGACCGGGAATCTGCCCCACCTCAGAGGGCTGGAGAGAGCCAGGCTCGACCTGGTGGACAGCTCAGATCGGTGATTGCAGCTTCCACGCGCACCCTGCCAATTTGTGGGGGGAACCAGCCACACCGCTCCAGAGCAAGGACCCAGGTCGAGGGAGGAAAGAGGACTGGCCAGGGAAGGGACTCTGCAGCAGAAAACGGTAAGCCCAAGGGAAAGGGCGTGGCCGTGGGCCCAAGGGAAAAGAGGGAGGCCTGATCAGCCTCACCTGGTTATGCAGTAGTGTGCAGCCAGGAAGGGGAAAAAAGGGCGTGGCAGTGGTGTGCCACCAACAAGGTTTTTTTTTTTTTTTTGGTAAAAAGAAAAAGCAGCAAAGGGTGCTGCTAGGGCCCCGGTCGAAGTCTAAGCGCTGCCGGTTATGGTTGGTTGTTGGTTTTGTGCCCAGAAAAAGCAGCAAAGGGTGCTGCTAGGGCCCCGGTCGAAGTCTAAGCGCTGCCGGTTATGGTTGGTTGTTGGTTTTGTGCCCAGAAAAAGCAGCAAAGGGTGCTGCTAGGGCCCCGGTCGAAGTCTAAGCGCTGCCGGTTGTGGTTGTGGTTGGTTTTGTGCCCAGAAGAAGCAGTAAAAGGTGCTCTTGGGCCCCGGTCGAAGTCTAAGCGCTGCCGGTTGTGTTTTTTGGGGGGGAAAGGGATTGGGGGAGGTGCATGGGTTTTGTTTTTGTTTTTGTCTTTTTTCTGAATGTGCGTGTGGGGACACTCCAGTGAATGTTTTGAGTGTGTGAGACGTTGACAGCAACGTCTGGCCTGTGACTGAGTGAAAATAATAATGTTAGGAGGGCTGAGTGTCCCAGTGTCCCCAGGATCCCAGAGTCATGGGAAATAAAAGAAGTAAAACAATCCTTGAGACACCACTACAGAGCTTTCTGGAAAACTGGAAAAGTGCCATGAAAGCAGAAGAGTGGAGATGTAAACTCAAAAAAAGCAGACTCCAACATTTATGTGAAGTTGACTGGACTTTGTATTTACCAGAATGGCCTCCTGGAGGATCCTTTGATCCAAACTTGGTCAACATTTTATGGAGTAACATTTTCAAGGCTCACACAGATCAGATTCCCTATATTTCTATCTGGAAAGCCAATGTGGATCAAAATCCCTCATGGCTTCGGAAAAATAGAATTTTGACTGCCCAAGTCAAACTGTGTTCAGTACAATTACAAGTTAAGAAGCCACCAGTTTTGCCAGTCCTAGAAGAGGAGATAATTACCTCCCCACCACCACCATATGCAGCCACTGCGCCAAGGCAACCAAATCTGGGAGCAAATAGGGCTGTTTCTCCGCCCAGTGCCCAGACTGAGGACCCAAATGAGAAGATTCCCCCCTCTGCCCCTCCCCAACCAAGCAAGGAAGGTGAAGAGAAAGGTGATGATGATAGTGATGATGATGAAGGCTTCAGAAAAACTCTAGATAAAGAGATAAGATGGACTAGTAAGCAGTTTGACAGAGTGTTCCAGTATGTAGAACCGTTTAAAACAGAACTGGATGTGGCCCCCTGGGTTCTAGAAGCAGCCCAGTGCCAGGATGAGAATTGGAGAAAAAAGCAAAAGGTTTTGAGAACAGCGTGGGACAGGGCAACAAAACATGTAGACTCTTAAATCGAAGGCTTTGTCCAAACCCACTGTGGTGGCCCCTCTCAGGCAAGTGTATGATCCTTTGGAACAGCCAAATGATCAGGGTGTTCGACCCCCAAGGACCTTTACCATTCAGCATGTCCCTTTTATAAGCTCCGATATTTGCAATTGGAAAAATCAAAATCCTTCTTTTGAGGAAAATCCTGCAAAAATAATTAGACTTTTTGAAGGTGTGTTCAAAACCTATATGCCTACTTATGATGATGTAAGTCAGCTTTTGGACACAATTCTGACCACTGAGGAGGTCCGCAAGGTAAATGCCTGTGCCAGAGAACAGCTCAAGGCAGCAAATAATACTGACGCTGCAATTGAGGTCTCTTACCCCAGAAGGACCCCCCCCCTTGGGATTACAATACTACAGAGGGAAGGGCGGCCTTAGAGACTTATCTCAGAAATGTTTTAGAAGGCATGAGACGGGCAGCGAAAAGGCCTACAAATATGGCGAAATTATCTCTGTTCTTGCTAAAAGACTGTTGCAGCTAGAAGCAAGTGAACTAACTGTTTCTAACATTCATTCATGAAAGTAACAGGACATCAGTTTTTTTTTCCTTGTGCCAGGTGCTTGGAGTAGCTTATCTCTTGGCAGCTATCTCAGAAGGACACTGCTGCATTTAGCCAGCTACCCTGAACCTCACACTTTCTGGATTTACAGTCAAGCGACATAAACCCGAAGGCCAAAGAGTTACCCACCCCCTGCCCCAAAGTACTAACCTGGAAAAGTGACTTTCTTAAAAAAGCAAGTGAATACTTTCTGTGAACTTTGTCAAGTTTTTCTTTTAAGGTGCAATTTTACTCTGAAAGGAGCTGCGGCATAGGAATTGATACTTTGAGGAATTTGAAACTTTGCCAGAAGCAAGGAGTGCATTGTTCTTTCTACAGACACTGGCAAATGAACTGAAATTTGCAACATGGCTTAGAGTTCTGAAGCCCGAGCACACATGAGAATGCAAGGGACAGAGGAGGCCCCTGAAGCCTACTTAAAGAGGCTGAAGGAAGCCTACCGCCAGTATATCCCTGTGGACCCAGATGAGGCTGCCAATGCCCCTATCATAAAAACTGCCTTTGTAGCCCAAGCGGCGCCCAATATCCACCCAAAAAAATGAAGGTTTTTTTTATGGGCCACACCCTTGAATGGATGCTGGAATTAGTCCAGACCATTTATAATTAGAGGGAAAAAGAGACCCAGAAGAAAAAGAAGAAGTACCAGGCAAAGAAGTTGATGGCCCTGAAGACGGGAAGTCCACCGTTAGGAGAAGAAGAGGAGGGCGAGGCCGCTTAGGAAAGAATCAGCGTGCCATCTGCCGAAAGGCACCTATTTCTTCTCCCAGGCTAAAATGAGGAAATGTCAGATGCTACTACATCCGCGTTAGAAATTCCAAGTCACCACAGCCCTCAACCCAGCTACCCTATTACCGGTAGGAGAAGGTGAGGAGCCCACGCATGACTGCATTGAAGTAATGAATGAGGTGTATTCTAGCAGGCCTGACCTTAAAGATGAAGCAGATCCCCAATGGCCATCATGGTTTGTAGATGGAAGCAGCTTTGTTGAGACTGGACAGCGGAAGGCAGGCTATGCAGTGGTAGCCCTGGAAGACCAGGTGATCGAAGCAAAGTCACTCCCACCTGGAACATCGGCCCAGTTGGCAGAGCTAACTGCGCTTACCAGAGCCCTGAGCCTGGCAAAGGGACAGAAGATAAACATTTATACAGATTCTAAGTATGCATTCCTGACTTTACATGCCCATGGAGCCTTATGGAAAGAAAGAGGTTTGCTTACCTCCAGAGGAAGCCAGGTGGCCCACCCACAAGCCTTATTGAACCTTCTGGATGCTGTATGGGAGCCCAAGGCAGTGGCAGTTATCCATTGTTATGGACACAAGACTGGACCAGGGGAAGTGGCCAGAGGAAACCGATTGGCAGACAGAGTAGCCAAGGAAGCAGCCCGAGAACTGGCTCCCGCCTCGGTTATTGGAGCACTGGTCCCAGAAGAGATTTTAAGCATTACTGACAAGCCAGCTTATACGAAGCAGGAAAGGGACACTGCAGATGCTCAGGGGTTAACGTTGTCCAACGAAGGATGGTACCTTACCCCTGATGACAGGATATGGATTCCGGAGTCCCTTTCTCGGCAGGTTACTCAGAGATACCATGGTTCAACCCACATAGGACCAGATGCTACAACCAAGCAGCTGGAAAAATGCTTCTATATAGCCCACCTTTACCAACTGGCAGCCCAGATCTCCAGGAAATGCCTGCTGTGTCAAAAGAATAATCCCAGAGCCGGACCACTGGCTCCCCCAGGGATTCAGCACAGTGGAACTGCACCTATGGAAGATCTTGTCGTGGACTTTACTGAATTACCCCGTTGTGGACTGCACCGCTACCTGCTGGTAGCAGTGTGCACCTACACCGGATGGGTTGAAGCATGGCCCACAAAGACTGAAAAGGCACTTGAAGCAACCAGGTGCCTGCTTAGGGAAATCATCCCTCGCTATGGACTGCCAAGGTCCATAGGATCTGACAATGGACCAGCATTTGTTCATGCAGTCCTACAGGGACTGGCTAAAGCGCTCCAGATCAACTGGAAGCTGCATACTGCTTATAGACCCCAGAGTTCTGGAAAAGTAGAGAGACTGAACAGAACTCTAAAGAATCAGCTGTCCAAGCTGACACAGGAGACCGGGTCTAATTGGGTGACCATGTTGCCCTTGGCATTACTCAGGGTCCGCAGTCTCCCGTCAAAACGGACCCATTTGTCACCTTTTGAAGTTATGTTTGGGAGACCAGTTCCATATGTTAGAATGTTAACTCCATATGTTAGCCAAGATGTGCAATTGAATAATTATGTACAGTCGCTCTCCCGAGTTCTTTCTTATCTCAACAGGTGGACCCAGGCTCGCACCCCATGTGTGTTAACTGAACCGTTCCATCAGTTCGAGCCAGGTGACGAAGTGTGGGTGAAAGACTGGCAGCGAGCCCCCCTACAGCCCTGCTGGAGGGGACCCTACCCTGTGCTACTGCTGTGAAGGTTGCCGGCATCACCCCGTGGGTCCACCATACTCGAGTGAAGAAAGCCATTTCAGACTGGACAGTAACACCAGATCCAGAGAATTCCCTTCGGCTGACCATCTCCAGGCGCCCGGTAGACAACCGCCCTGCTGATACCACTCCGGAGGCTGGTATCTCCACGCACGGCTGAAGAATTGGATGGGAGGGGCGCCCGCGGGCAGCGTCCCCAACGTAAAAACTTGCTCTCCAGCAAATTCAGAGGCACCAATCGGACTTTTGGTATTGGGCCCGGAACCCCTTGATATAGTCACCCCAAGTGTCAGGCCATTGCAGGGGTGGACATATTCCTGTGGGTGCATGCTGATATATGAAGAGGGAGGAGCCCCTTTTGGGTATAATATCTTGAAGAGACACCACGAGAGCCCAGTCCACCCACAAGGGATTGTAGGGAAATTGCTCCATATAGTAGGTGCCTCAGCAGAGAAGTGGAGAGGCACCCCTGAGGCCCGGCAAATAATTGAATACGAGTATCAGTGGGCCCTTCAGTTGTAAAAAGAAAACTAGAAATGACCCCGGAATTTTGGTGGGAGGAACCATGGAGATATTGGGTTTGGTGGGTAGGAGTGATATGTACCGCCCTTGTCATATGGATGCTCTCGTATTTCTGTTGGCATGAGCGCCATAGGTTTTGTGGCAGGAAGCGATCCCCCTCCATCCCCTTGATGATCCTTCTCCTATTTATGATGGGAGAATCTATTCCCAAGGCCGAATGCTTCCAGGCCTTAAATCGTAATAGCATTTTCCCCACACAGGAAATGAGAAAACAGGGGGCTCAGAGTCTCTATAACAAGTGGCTTCAATTGGCAGAAATAGTAGCCCATGAAGTAAATAAAACTGCTTGTTTAGTTTGTACCCTTGGACCCTTAGATGGAGGAGGAGGAATGCCCATGCTTTTGTGCTGCCCTGAACCTGACAGGTGGAGTATGTTGCTTCAACATTTCAGACCATGGCGAGGCTATCCGTGATCTGGCAGCAAGAATTGAAAAGGTAGCACATGTCCCTGTACAAACCTGGGAGGGCTGGGACATGTCTTGGTTGGACGGCATCTTCCCAGGTGGATGGATGGGGAGAATATTTACTATGGTGATAGGTCCAATAATGCTTCTATTGCTTTTCTGCTTCTGTATGCCCTGCTTGATGCAATGTATGCAAAATATGATGGAGAAGATGATGTCTCGCATGATGGGACCTCGTGTGCTTGCTTTCATAAGAGATTATAGACCCCTACCCCAGAACGAACCTAAGTATTAGGTTGTTCATAAGAAGAGGAGGGAGTGAAGGGAGAGGGGAGGGTTGCTTTCTATATGCTTTCTATACCTTGTACCTTGTACCTAAGAAGGATCTTCATATGTACCTAAGAAGGATCTTCATATTTTCTGTCTAAGTCAATTTCTTAGCTAGAAATAACTTCACCTGCAAAAAGGGCCCCCCGAAGGAATGCAAGATAAGACAGAGACTGTAAGCTAGAAATAGCCTCGCTTTTTTACTTTAGGAATGCAAGACACAGACGGGAGGAGACGGGAGGAGACGGGAGGAGACGGGGGGATGCAGGACGCTTGTATAGGGAACAATAGGGAGAGCTGTTTTAGAAGGCTATAGACATGCTAAAAATAAGTTGAAAACTTTCCAGTTGATTGGGAAAGTTTCTGGAGGGCGTGGGGGAGGAGGGAGAAAGCCCACTCAAGGTATAAGAAAGTCTGCAGAGGTGTATTTTCGGGGCAGTCAGTTTTCCAGAATTTATTCTGCTGGCTGTCTCCTGTGCACAGAGAATAAAACTGCTTTCCTCCAAAGAAGGATCTTTCCTGGTGTTTTCTTTTACTCTCTCTCTGGATCTGAGGACGCGGGCCAACGATTCCCTAGCATGGACTAGGCTCAGCCTACAGAACGAGGCCACATTTAGTAACACAGCACTGCAAAAAACTCCCACTGGGCAAAATCTCTGGCTTAGATTGCTATGCACTGTGGGATAATGGGCAGGTCAGTTTCCTGGCAGTCCTTAGGCTGCCGTCTTGATAACATGGCACGCAAGTCGTATTTGGGTTGAAGATTTAATATAGACATTGAAAAGAATTAAAATCATGTTTCCATCTGGCTGGACTCCAAATGTACAAGCTACTGCATTTTACTTCTTTTTGATGCTCCAAGACTTTGTTCAAATTTGTTCATTTGTAAATTTTCATTTGAGAAATTGTCGAAATTAATAAACTACAGGTCATTGGCATTTTTGTGACATGAAAGTTTGTTGCTTATGGAGTGTCCCCCGAATACGTGTGTGTGTGTCTGTGTACTGTCTCTTTGTGTTAACACGTAAAACTAGTAATCACAGAATATAATTTTTTCTCTCTCTGCAGATTTGGTTCAGGGTAAGGTGGAGAGTAACTTTTGCTTATTTCAGCAACTGATATTACCCAAATAAATAGATTGGTCTGCTCTTGTTTGGCATCCAGAAGATACTTCAGTGGAATTGAATTTTTTGAAACATCATCAACAACAACCCTGTATACTATTTTGAATAAAATGTAATATGTTGCTGGAAAATGTGTGTGGGTTTGTGTTCTAGTGAGAGGTGAATCCACTGTTGGGGAGGATTTGCAAACTTCCAGAAAGCTTTTCTTCAGTGAACAGGGCCAAACCTCTGGAGAGGCAGTTGCCACAAGTTGCAATCTGGAAGGGGTAGCAGATTTGCCTCTGGCTGCTTCCCTCACCTTCCTGCCTCCTTGGCCACAGCAGTGACACCTCCTCATCCCTGGGACAGTTTCTTCAGGAATGCAGGAAAGCTTTCCTTCTCTCACTCTTCCCATTCCTTCTCCAGTTCCTCCTCTATCCTTTCTGACTCCAGATTTTCTGGTCTGAAATCCTCACTTGTTTGGGTGCTTGGCTTGCAGTATTCAAGGTTTCAATGCTGCGTGACTTCCAGGGAAGGGGCTCAGTACTTCCCCATAGCTTGTACCCCATCAGTAAGTGCTGATGAAGTGGAATGAAGAGCTGAACATTGCCCTACTGCCATGTCAACCCTGCCTTGCCTACTGCAGTCAATAAAGTTTTGGCCTGATTTAAACCAATGTCTGGTGTCTTGTCTTTGTTATTTCAGGGCGGTCACAGAATCACCTTCCAGGGCAAACCCTTTTCCTGCTTGACCTTGCTTGTTCTTCAATATTTTCCCGCAATGAACTTTATTTGGACACATCAGACTTTGCACTTCATATGGCAGTAAAAGGCAAATATTTATGAATGTCAGACAATCTTTTATATTAGAAATCCTAATCTCATGTTCAAAGCACATTTACACACACCCTCATAAATCTGGAAAATGCAGCATAGCAAAGAAATGGTGTGAACAGGATTGGATGATGGGGCAGAGTCTGAGAAGGGCGACAGCATAGATCAAGGAAAACAAGAATGAAGGAGGGAAGTGTTGAGAGTAGGTGCAGAAGGAGAGAAAGAGAGAGGTTTAGAAAGAGAGAGGGGAGGGAGCATCATAGATCAAGCCATATGGCTTTCATATTAGCCTTGAAGGAAAAGTCTTTAGCAGAAGTGGAGGAGAAAGCTATGCTAGTTAACGAATCCCAATTTTTACATTATGTCTGAGCATTCTGATTTTGATCTATGCCTTACCTGGAAAGCTAAGAACATCCCTGAAAGGGCAATGATGTAAAAGATGCTGATCTGCATTGCTGAAGTTTGACTGGGAATGCCAAGTTGGAAACCAAAGAAGGGAGACCAAGAGTCCTCTCAATTTCCTCTGTCTTCCAAAAGATTGCATGTTCACGTACTTATAAGTCTGCAAACAGCACTTACACGTCAGCCCTAGGATTTTGTGTCCTAAAAGTACTGGATGCGATAGCAGTAAGTCCTGTACTCCTCATAAAGTCCTGGTGCACCAAAAAGAAGTAAAATACATGAAATATACTCAGAGTCGCGAAGTGATTTCATGCTCTTTATTCAGCTCATAGTGGTGAGGAGGAATGAATCAATGTCCCCTCCAAGTATCTGCTTTATATACATTATTTACACAATGGGCTGCACATGATTGGCTAATTCCGGAATTCTACTGTAAGCCAATCTGGTTGTGGATTCTCTTCTATCTGGAGCATGATTGGGTGGTTCCTGCCAACCAATCATACTCCTGCACTGTTCTAGGACCAATCAGACTGCTGCATTCTGAATCCTATTGTTCTAGGACCAATCAGACTGCTGCATTTTGGATCCTATTGTTCTAGGACCAATCAGACTGCTGCAGTTTGGATCCTATTCAACTCAGTACATAACAATACACTAACTTGTACATTGATAGTCCAGTCAGCTCAAAACAGTATTTTTATTGTTTTCTGTGTTTTTATTAAATTGCCTGTATTTTTCTTCCTGTTTCCTGCTGCTATAGTTCATGGCTAAAACTAATGAACTGAACAGGATGTACAAATTACTGTATTTTTCACCCTGTAGGACGCACTTTTTCCTCTCCAAAAATGAAGGGGAAAAGTGTGTGCGTCCTATGGGGCGAATGCAGGCTTTCGCTGAAGCCTGGAGAGCGAGAGGGGTCGGTGCGCACCGACCCCTCTCGCTCTCCAGGCTTCAGGAGACCCCGCCGCCAGCCCCACAAGCTCCCCACTGTCCCCGGACCTGATCTGAAGGCGGGCTATGGGGAGAAGAGCGCTACTCCCCACTGCCGGTCCCACAAGTGCCTGGGGGGGGAATAAATATTTTCCCCCTTTATTTCCCCCCCAAAAAACCTGATGCGTCCAATGGGCCGGTGCGTCCTATGGGGCGAAAAATACGGTAGTATGGTGAGTACTTTGAGTCTCTTTGTCTTAAAACAAGGTTTCCTTGTTGTTGTTATTTTAAAGAATTAGGCCACATTTAGAATTCGGGGAGAAACTCCAAGTGGGCAAAATATCTGGATTAGTTTGGTGTGCACTTTCAGTTGATAAAGCAGCCCTCAGGTTTTCTGGCACCACTGCTCCCATGACTGGCAAGAAGATGTGGCCAAAAGGAGAGCCTTGTTGGATCAGACCAAAGGTTCATCCAAGATCCTGTTCTGACAGTGGCCAGGCGGATGCCCATGGGAAGCTCACCAATAAGACATAACCACAGGAGTGTGCCTCACCCACAAGTGGTATTCAGAGGCTCTGTGTTATGAAGGCTGGGACTGGACTCCTGACCTTAAGTCTCTGAGAAGACAGAGAAGTTGTAATATGTTCTGGTGTGGTTTTTCTCTCTTGCTGTAGTATTTGAGATCCCCTTCAGGCTTCAACCATGTGGACTGGCATTTTTCACTTTGCCCTTTAACTGAAATTTGTCAGGGATAATCTTCATGTGTGTTTAGGTGGTGGGGAATGTTGTTTCACCTTTGGCATCTAAGTATAAATATTAAAAATTATGATGATGATGATGATGATGATGATAATGATGATGATGATGATAATAATAATAATAATAATAATAATAATAATAATAATAAAATTTATACCATCTGACTGGGTCTCCCCAGCATTCTATGCGGCTCCCAACAGAATATTAAAAACACGATAAAACATCACACATTAAAACTTCCCTAAACCGCGCGGTCCTCAGATGTCTTCTAGAAGTCAGATAGTTGTTTATTTCCTTGAGATCTGATGGGAAGCATTCCACAGGGCAGGCGCCACCAAAACCCATAGTAATGAATGCGAATAGGGGAAGCATAACTTTGTTCTTAAGAGATATAATTTGCTCCTGAATAACTACTGGAGTTGGAACTAGAATGCAGAGCAGGTTTAACACAGATAGGGTAGCTTTCCATAGCAAATTTTCATATAAACAGGTACCAGTCAAAGCTTGTAACCTGTACACAGCCCTCTGACCTCTCAAGGGTGGAGGGGTGAGTCATGAAAAAGCCAATTTCACATTAAAGGGAAAGGCTTGCTTTGTGATGAACCACATTACAACCTGAATGTTGGGCTCCTAGCCATCTGGATTATGTTACAGGAAGTAAGTGAGCTAGTATCTTTGTTATATGTACTTACAAGCCAGCTAAATAGCTGGCCTCTTCTAAGGGCAGTTCTGCACTTCCTTTCAGGCAGTTCCCATCCATCCCTGGGTAGCATCTCCAGCAGAATCAGAAAATTCTAAGGAACCTCAAAGGCCCAAAGGCAAGGAATCCACTCATATACCATCCATTCAGCCCCTGCACCAAACCCACTAATCACGGATTGCCTATCATCAACAGGGACAGTCTGTCGCCCAGTCAATGACAGCATCCCACTGAGAAGTTTTTTATAATACCTCAGAGAAATGTGTTAATATAGATGAAGTGGTGGCTTTTGGCCAACCGATAGCCAAATGGCATTTAAACCAATTTGGGGAGTCTTGGCAGAAAACTTGTTCAGAATTTTTGGTATAGCCATAGAGAACCAACATGGAGGACCTGATGGTTTCCTTAACTTCCTTCATCCTGGAGAAGAGTGACTAGTGGGGTGCCACAGGGTTCTGTCTTGGGCCCAGTCTTATTCAACATCTTTATCAACGACTTGGATGATGGACTCAAGGGCATCCTGATCAAATTTGCAGATGACACCAAACTGGGAGGGGTGGCTAACACTCCAGAGGACAGGATCACACTTCAAAACGACCTTGACAGATTAGAGAACTGGGCCAAAACAAACAAGATGAATTTTAACAGGGAGAAATGTAAAGTATTGCACTTGGGCAAAAAAAAATGAGAGGCACAAATACAAGATGGGGGACACCTGGCTGAGAGCAGTACATGTGAAAAGGATCTAGGAGTCTTGGTTGACCACAAACTTGACATGAGCCAACAGTGTGACGTGGCAGCTAAAAAAGCCAATGCAATTCTGGGCTGCATCAATAGGAGTATAGCATCTAGATCAAGGGAAGTAATAGTGCCACTGTATTCTGCTCTGGTCAGACCTCTCCTGGAGTACTGTGTCCAGTTCTGGGCACCACAGTTCAAGAAGGACACTGACAAACTGGAACGTGTCCAGAGGAGGGCAACCAAAATGGTCAAAGGCCTGGAAAAGATGCCTTATGAGGAACGGCTAAGGGAGCTGGGCATCTTTAGCTTGGAGAAGAGGAGGTTTTTTTTTTTTTATAATAATTTTTATTACATTTTTCCAAGTTACAGAAAGAACAGAAGAAAAAGGAGAATAGAAGAAAAAAAGAAAAAAGAACAGAAAATCACATCCATTTCAACAGCTTATTTCAAATTTCCATTGGACTTCCCCACATCTCCCGCATAATGCATTCTTGATAATAAAGTCATCAGCAAATTATACCCTTATTTCGTGTGTTTCTTTATATTTTCAGTTGCAATTTAAGTTTAAATCTCTTATTCTCCATTTACTCTAAAAATATGACATGATATCATTTTTACCCATTTAAACTTTGATTCTTTCACAAATGTTAGCAATTTCATATATAATTAAATTTCATTGCTGGGGCTAACGTTCCAAATCATACGACGTCTTATGTTTCATAGGAGAAGAGGAGGTTAAGGGGTGATATGATAGCCATGTTCAAATATATAAAAGGATGTCACATAGAGGAGGGAGAAAGGTTGTTTTCTGCTGCTCCAGAGAAGCGGACACGGAGCAATGGATCCAAACTACAAGAAAGAAGATTCCACCTAAACATTAGGAAGAACTTCCTGACAGTAAGAGCTGGTTGACAGTGGAATTTGCTGCCAAGGAGTGTGGTGGAGTCTCCTACTTTGGAGGTCTTTAAGCAGAGGCTTGACAACCATATGTCAGGAGTGCTCTGATGGTGTTTCCTGCTTGGCAGGGGGTTGGACTCGATGGCCCTTGTCGTCTCTTCCAACTCTATGATTCTATGATTCTATGATTCTATGAAATAAAAAGCTTTCTGGAAGTTTGCAAATCCTCCACAAGAGTGGATTCACATCTCACAAGAACACAAGCCCACACACATTTTCCAGCAACATATTACATTTTATTCAAAATAGTACACAGGGTTGTTGTTGTTGTTTCAAAAAATTCACTTCCACTGAAGTATTTTCTGGAAGCCAAACAACAGTAGATCGATCTATTCATCTGGGTAATATTAGTTGCTGAAATAAGCAAAAGTTGCTCTCCACCTTAGCCTTAATAAAATCTGCAGAAAGAAAAACATATATTCTGTGATTACTGGGTTTATGTGTTAACACAGACAGTACACACACACACACACACACAATCAAACATATGGGGGGACACTCCATAAGCAACAAACTTTTATATCACAAAAATGCCAATGACCTGTACATTATTAATTTTGACAATTTCTCAAATGAAAATTTACATATGAGCAAATTTGACTGAACATCCAACTAATATGCAGCACTAAATCTGACTTTTATAATGCACAGGGGGGAATGAAAAACAAAACAGCACATCCGCCACTGGATTAGGACCTTCAGGCTGAACACTTCCCTCACTCCTGACCTTGATACAGTCCAAATCCTTCTCGTTCCAAGTTGAGGAGTGACTTCTGAGAGCATGCCATCAGATTATAACATGAGGAACAGAGACGTGAAAACTGAAATACATGTTCCATTAGAGTTCATAGATAAAATATTAATCTTACGCTGTGCAGCATAATGTTCCATTACCACATGTTCCTAGGTTTGGTTGAGGTGTGTTGCATTTAGGCTCATCAGTGCAAAATCCTTCAGCATTACGGCAATCTTCACTAGTTTCTACTTTATTTGGCCAAGCTGCAGATCCTAGAGAAAGGGAACATTGTTTGATTAAGGGGTTCACTCATTCTTACTTGATAATTATAGATCGCAACCTGCTGCTGCTGCTGCTGCTTTGGAATGGAACGGATTACCCTTTAACCCTCTAATAATAATACATTGGTACCTCAGGTTAAGTACTTAATTCCTTCCGGAGGTCCGTTCTTAACCTGAAACTGTTCTTAACCTGAAGCACCACTTTAGCTAATGGGGCCTCCTGCTGCTGCCGCCCCACCAGAGCACGAATTCTGTTCTCATCCTGAAGCAAAGTTCTTAACCCGAGCTACTATTTCTGGGTTAGCAGAGTCTGAAACCTGAAACGTATGTAACCTGAAGCGTATGTAACCTGAGGTACCACTGTACTGAAGTTCAGCATGCATTGTCCTTTGGTTAGCGTTGTGTACTTTCTGGTGACAATGCATTGCTTGCGAAAACACATATATGGAGGAAAATGATGAACAGAAATTTGTATGTTAAGTGAAAATGCACACAAATGTATGTTCACAGAGACTGGTGCAGAAATGCAAGCAGGAGAAATCAGAGAAACCAAACACCTACAGATTAATTCATCACAAGGGAAGGGGGTCATATATTATTCTGCTAATGCTTCCTCTCTTCTAAAGAAGGGTTCACCTATCCATTCCACACTCCTTCCTTTTGCTTGTACAGTACTGAGAGATTTTCTCCCCTAAGTTTTCTGTGGATACATATTCACCAGCCCATGCCACTTTGCATTTTGTATGGTGTTCAAAGTTAGATGTCTATCAGTGTTAGAGGAACAAGAAACCCATTATTTTAGAAATCCACCTCTCAAACACATCTACACACACCCTTACAAGCGAGAGCAGGCAGCATGGTAAAGAGATGACTTGAGCAAGACAGGATGATGGGCAGGTAGAAGAGTCCAAGGAGGACAGCAGCAATTGCTCAACTGAAACAAGAACGAAGGAGTCAGAGGAGAGGTGTGTGAAGAGAGAATGAGAGAGATCTTGAAAAGGAGGAGGAGGAGAGAGCAAGATAGACGAGGGCATGTAGTCTTCATCTTAATCTTGAGGGGAAAGTCTTCTGCAGAATTGGAGGAGAAGGCTATCTTGGTTATTGAATCCCAATTTTCACATCATCTCTGAACATTCTGATCTTGATGTACAGCTTACCTGGAAAACCTAGGAGCATCCCTGAAAGGGCAATGATGTAAAAGATGCTGATCTGCATTGCTGAAGTTTGAGTGGGAATTTCAAGTCAGAAACCAAGGAAGGGAGACCAAGAGTGCTATCAATTCCCTGTGTCATCAAAAAGAATGCATACTCACGTATTTATAGGTCTGTAAATGGCACTTGGAAGTCCGCCCTAGGATGTGCTGTACTAAAAGTACTGGATGTGGTAGCAGGAAAATTTTGGTCCACTGCTCCTCTTGAAGTCTTGGAGCATCAAAAAGAAGTAAAATACACTAACTTAAACATTCAGAGTAGCCACATGGAAACATTATATTTTTATTGTTTTCAATGTCTATTTTAAAAAACATTAATTGCCTGTATTTTCTTTCCACTTTCTGGCTGCTATGGTCCATTGCTAAAATTAATGAACTGAACTGAAGAGTGCATGCAGATTAGTACAGTGAGCCCTCAGAGAGAGGGGGAGGAGGACTGCTCCCAGCTGTCTGAGATAGTACTCATGCTGTGTTTCTCTACATGGGGCAGATGTGTTCATGACTCTCAGGCACATATGGCAGTGGTTTTCAATCTTTTTGAGTCCACAACTCCCTTGACTAACCATATTCGGCTTCTAAAAAATGTTCACAACCCGGAACACTTACTTCTGGGTTTGCTGCATTTGGGAGCCGATTTGTTCAGAAGTCAAGTCGTTTGAGTACCAAGGTACCACCGTACAGGCAATCCCCACTTTTCTGCGGGTTCCGCTCTAGTCCCCTGTGCACCTCACCAGGATGCAAGTAAGTGGGGATTCTCCATTGTGCCCTGCTCATCTCCGGCACTATTTTCAGCATGCATGTAAGAAGGAACATGCATGCCAATTGTGCACAAGTGGGAATTCCCCTTTTTCACTTTTCACTAGTACTTGCCAAATGAAAGAATCCTTCCATATTGATGGGTTTAAAATGTAAGCATGCGGCCCAGGTGCAAGAAATTCTAGAAGCAGAAGGAAGAATAAAATGGCAGGCAATATTAGGTCAAAACAGATGTCAGCTGGACATAATTAGTGGCAGTCATAGAGGAATGCCATCAATGTTGACACCTGCCTTCACTTTGCAATTTTATATCTTACTTTCTATTAACTTGTTTTATTTATTGCAAGATCTTTTGTTGAGCAGCATGCAAATAATGTCAGTAAATAAATGCTTTATTATTTGGAGCAGCGGGTGGTGACTGGGTGATTTTCCATAGCTACAGCTACAAGCGAAGTCTAGCAACTGGTTCACACCCCAATCTATAAGCTAAAAGGTAAAGGTAAGGGACCCCTGGACAGTTAAGTCCAGCCAAAGGCAACTATGGGGTGCAGCGCTCATCTAGCTTTTCAGGCCGAGGGAGCTGGCATTTGTCCACAGATAGGTTTCCGAGATATGTGGCCAGCATAACTAAATTGCTACTGGCACATGGAGGATTGTGACAAGTGCCATAGCACACAGAAATGCTGTTTCCCTTCCCAGTGCAGTGGTACCTCTTTATCTACTTGCACTGGTTTGCTTTCGATCTGCTAGGTTGGCAGAAGCTGGGACAGAGCAACAGGAGCTCATTCCGTCACACGGATTCGAACAGCCGACCTTCCGACCGGCAAGCCCAATGGTTTAGTGGTTTAGACCACAGCATCACCTGCCTCCCCCATCCCCCAATCTATAAGACTGATATATAGTAGAGGTGTAAGAGAAACAATGAGTTATGTAAGCAAGATATTGCAAAAACCAATTTAACACTAAAGGCAAAGGTTGTGTTGCAAACCATGTGTACAACCTGAATGTCTAAAATTTCACTAACACTCTTGGTTATGTGGGCAGGAAGCAAGTGAGCTTGTTTTTTGTTATGCTGGTGGGTAGTTAGAAACTTGTGAAAGAGGTGACCTCCTCTAAAGTCAGTCTTACACCTCCATGCAGGCAGTAACTATGCATCAGAAATTTGAGGGTTGCAGTTCATTGGCATTTTTGTGACATGAAAGTTTGTTGCTTATGGAGTGTCCCCCCATATGTTTGTTTGTGTGTGTGTGTGTGTGTGTGTGTACTGTCTCTGTGTTAACACATAAACCCAGTAATCACAGAATATATGTTTTTCTTTCTGCAGATTTCATTAAGGTTAAGGTGGAGAGTAACATTTGCTTATTTCAGCAACTGATATTACCCAGATGAATAGACTGATCTGCTGTTGTTTGGCTTCCAGAAAATACTTCAGTGGAATTGAATTTTTTGAAACATCAACAACAACAAACCTGTATACTATTTTGAATAAAATGTAATATGTTGCTGGAAAATGTGTGTGGGCTTGTGTTCTTGTGAGATGTGAATCCACTCTTGCGGAGGATTTGCAAACTTCCAGAAAGCTTTTTATTTGTAAAGTTAAGAAAACCATCAGGTCCTCCATGTTGGTTCTCTATGGGTATATCAAAAATTCTGCAAAGACTCCCCATTGCTACCAAAGTGGTTTAAATACCATTTCGCTATCACATGACCGAAAGCCACCACTTCATCAATATTAACACATTTCTCTGAAGCATTATGAAAAACGTCTCAATGGGATGCCTTCATTGACAGGGCAACAGACTGTCCCTGTTGATCATAGGCAATCCTTGATTAGTGGGTATGGTGAAGAGGCTGAACCGATACCTATTATGGATGGCATATGAGTGGATTTCTTGCCTTTGGGCCTTTGAGGTTCCTTAGAATTCTCTGATTCTGCTGGAGATGCTACCCAGGGATGGATGGGAACTGACTGAAAGGAGGTGCAGAACTCCCCGTAGAAGAGGTCATCTATTTAGCTGGCTTGTAAGTACATATAACAAAGATACTAGCTCACTTACTTCCTGTAACATAATCCAGGTGGCTAGGAGCCCAACATTCAGGTTGTAAATGGGGTTCATCACCCAGCCTTTCCCTTTAATGTGAAATTGGGTTTTGCATGACTCACCCCTCCACCCTTGAGAGGTCAGAGGGCTGTGTACAGGTTACAAGCTTTGACTGGTACCTGTTTATATGAAAATTTGCTATGGAAAGCTGCCCTATCTGTGTTAAACCTGCTCTGCATTCTCGTTCCAACTCCCGTAATTATTCAGGAGCAAATTATATCTCTTAAGAACAGAGTTATGCTTCCCCCATTTGCATTCATTACTATGGGTTTTGGTGGCGCCTGCCCTGTGGAATGCTTCCCATCAGATGTCAAGGAAATTTGAGAATTCCTGGAGAACAGGCGAAGTCCCGGCAGACTGGAGGAGGGCAAATGTTGTCCCTATTTTCAAAAAGGGGAAAAGAGAGGACCCAAATAATTATCGCCCAGTCAGTCTGACATCAATAGCAGGGAAGATTCTGGAGCAGATCATTAAGCAAACATTCTGTGAGTACCTAGAAAGGAATGCTGTGATCACCAATAGTCAGCATGGATTTCTGAAAAATAAGTCATGTCAGACTAACCTGATCTCGTTTTTTGACAGAATTACAAGCCTGGTAGATGAAGGGAACGCAGTGGATGTAGCCTACCTTGATTTCAGCAAGGCATTCAACAAGGTGCCCCATGATATTCTTGTAAAGAAGCTGGTGAAATGCGGTCTTGACTATGCTACCACTCAGTGGATTTGTAACTGACTGACTGACCAAACCCAAAGGGTGCTCATCAATGATTCCTCTTCATCCTGGAGAAGAGTGACTAGTTGGGTGCCACAAGGTTCTGTCTTGGGCCTGGTCTTATTCAACATCTTTATCAATGACTTGGATGATGGACTCAAGGGCATCCTGATCAAATTTACAAATGACACCAAACTGGGGGGGTGGGGGTGGCTAACACCCCAGAGGACAGGATCACACTTCAAAACGACCTTGACAGATTAGAGAAGTGGGCCAAAACAAACAAGATGAACTTTAACAGGGAGAAATGTAAAGTATTGCACTTGGGCAAAAAAAAATGAGAGGCACAAATAAAAGATGGGTGACACCTGGTTTGAGAGCAGTACATGTGAAAAGGATCTAGGAGTCTTGGTTGACCACAAACTTGACATGCGCAAACAGTGTGACGCGGCAGCTAAAAAAGCCAATGCTGTTTCTCTGAAATAGATTGTATCCCCCCATTATTCCATTCCAATTGTGGGACTTATCCCACCAGGTTTCAGAGTATAGCATCTAGATCAAGGGAAGTAATAGTGCCACTGTATTCTGCTCTGGTCAGACCTCACCTGGAGTACTGTGTCCAGTTGTGGGCACCACAGTTCAAGAGGTACAATGACAAACTGGAACGTGTCCAGAGGAGGGCAACCTAAATGGTCAAAGGCCTGGAAACGATGCCTTATGAGGAACGGTTAAGGGAGCTGGGCATGTTTAGCCTGGAGAAGAGGAAGTTAAGGGGTGATATGATAACCATGTTCAAATATATAAAAGGATGTCATATAGAGGAGGGAGAAAGGTTGTTTTCTGCTGCTCCAGAGAAGTGGACACAGAGCAATGGATTCAAACTACAAGAAAGAAGATTCCACCTAAACATTAGGAAGAACTTCCTGACAGTAAGAGCTGTTTGACAGTGGAATTTGCTGCCAAGGAGTGTGATGGAGACTCCTTCTTTGGAGGTCTTTAAGCAGAGGCTTGACAACCATGTCAGGAGTGCTCTGATGGTGTTACCTGCTTGGCAGGGGGTTGGACTCGATGACCCTTGTGGTCTATTCCAACTCTATGATTCTATGATTCTATGATTGTATGAAATAAACAACTATCTTACTTCTAGAAGACATCTGAGGACCGTCTGGTTTAGGGATGTTTTAACCATTTCACCAATGGTGAAACAACATTCCCCACCACCTAAACGCACATGAAGATTATCCCTGACAATAAAGCTTTAATAAAGCTTTTATTTTATTTTCGAAAGGGCAAAGTGAAGAACGTCAGTCCACATGGTTGTAGCCTGAAGGGGATCTCAAATACTACAGCAAGAGAGAAAAAACACAGCAGAACATATTACAACTTCTCTGTCTTCTCAGAGACTTAAGGTCAGGAGTCCAGTCCCAGCCTTCATAACACAGAGCCTCTGAATACCACTTGTGGGTGAGGCACACTCCTGTGGTTATGTCTTATTGGTGGGCTTCCCATGGGCATCCGGCTGGCCACTGTCAGAACAGGATCTTGGATGAACCTTTGGTCTGATCCAACAAGGTTCTCCTTTTGGCCACATCTTCTTGCCAGTCATGGGAGCAGTGGTGCCAGAAAACCTGAGGACTGCCTTATCAACTGAAAGTGCACACCAAACTAATCCAGATATTTTGCCCACTTGGAGTTTCTCCCCGAATTCTAAATGTGGCCTAATTCTTTAAAATAACAACAACAAGGAAACCTTGTTTTAAGACAAAGAGACTCAAAGTGCTCACCATACTAATTTGTACATCCTGTTCAGTTCATTAGTTTTAGCCATGAACTATAGCAGCAGGAAACAGGGAGAAAAATGCAGGCAATTTAATAAAAACACAGAAAACAATAAAATTACTGTCTTGAGCTGACTGGACTATCAATGTACAAGTTAGTGTATTTTACTTCTTTTTGGTGCACCAGGAATTTATGAGGAGTACTGGACTTCCTGCTATCACATCCAGTACTTTTAGGACACAAAATCCTAGGGCTGACGTGTAAGTGCTGTTTGCAGACTTATAAATACGTGAACATGCAATCTTTTGGAAGACAGAGGAAATCGAGAGCACTCTTGGTCTCCCTTCTTTGGTTTCCAACTTGGCATTCCCAGTCAAACTTCAGCAATGCAGATCAGCATCTTTTACATCATTGCTCTTTCAGCGATGCTCTTAGCTTCTCCAGGTAAGGCATAGATCAAAATCAGAATGCTCAGACATAATGTGAAAATTGGGATTCGTTAACTAGCATGGCTTTCTTCTCCACTTCTGCTAAAGACTTTTCCTTCAAGGCTAATATGAAAGCCATATGGCTTGATCTATGATGCTCCCTCTCCTCTCTCTTTCTAAACCTCTCTCTTTCTCTCCTTCTGCACCTACTCTCAACACTTCATTCTTTATTCTTGTTTCCCTTGATCTATACTGTCGCCCTTCTCAGACTCTCCTCCATCATCCAATCCTGTTCACACCATCTCTTTGCTATGCTGCATTTTCCAGATTTATGAGGGTGTGTGTAAATGTGCTTTGAACATGAGATTAGGATTTCTAATATAAAAGATTGTCTGACATTCATAAATATTTGCCTTTTACTGCCATATGAAGTGCAAAGTCTTATATGTCCAAATAAAGTTCATTGCGGGAAAATATTGAAGAACAAGCAAGGTCAAGCAGGAAAAGGGTTTGCCCTGGAAGGTGATTCTGTGACCGCCCTGAAATAACAAACACAAGACACCAGACATTGGTTTAAATCAGGCCAAAACTTTATTGACTGCAGTAGGCAAGGCAGGGTTGACATGGCAGTAGGGCAATGTTCAACTCTTCATTCCACTTCATCAGCACTTACTGATGGGGTACAAGCTGTTGGGAAGTACTAAGCCCCTTCCCTGCAAGTCATGCAGCATTGAAACCTTGAATACTGCAAGCCAAGCACCCAAGCCAAGTGAGGATTTCAGACCAGAAAATCTGGAGAGTCAGAAAGGATAGAGGAGGAACTGGAGAAGGAATGGGTGGGAAGAGTGGGAGAAGGAAAGCTTTCCTGCATTCCTGAAGAAACTGTCCCAGGGATGAGGAGGTGTCACTGCTGTGGCCAAGGAGGCAGGAAGGTGAGGGCAGCAGCCAGAGGCAAATCTGCTACCCCTTCCAGATTGCAACTTGTGGCAACTGCCTCTCCAGAGGTTTGGCCCTGTTCACTGGAGGAAACATGTAATCCATTACGTTCCAGTGTCACTCCCGAAATGGAAAGCTCAGTGCAGACATCGTAACACCTACCTTATGAAAACTGAATTGAAATCATCTGAAAATTCAAAATGTTGATCTCTGGTATTCTTATGAGATGGTTAAAGGTAGTCCACTGCAGCTCAAAGAAGCAGCTGCAATGGTGGGTGATGATTGGGTCAGGAATGTGGAAATGCCTTCATAAAATAAAATAAAATCTCTCTATCTAGGATTTGTCCATGCAGGGGGTACTCCTACATGCTTCGAGGTTGGTGGGAAATGCAAGTCTAAATGCGAGAAGGTCGTGAGTGAAGCAACTTGTCTTACAGGCGTGCCATGCTGTGCACAGTAAGTTCTCTTCCTAGTTCTTCCATGGAACTCAAATGGAACATGTTTCTTAAAGTATTGATAAAATAAAATGCTTAAAGAAATTAGTCTCGAAATTTAGACTTCTTTATAAAGGGCTGACTTCTGGTATCTTCTCAAGGTTGTATAGTTACTTATCTCCTTGACTTGTGGGTCACATAACCCCATACCCTCCAATGAAAATAGAGACATCCTACAATGCCACCCAACATGTCTCCAATGAAAATAGGGATGTCCTCAGAAAAAGTGGGACATTGCTGAATCAAATCTGAAACTGGGAAAGCTTCTGTGAATCTGGGACTGTCCCGGGAAAATAGGGACACATGGAGGTTCTGCAGTACATTGAGGCCATGTTTAGTGAGATGTTTTTTAAAAACCAAGAGCCATATTTCCTTTTGAGCATCCTTCCAAGGGCCCCATCCCATTGGTGGATGGAGTCAGAGACAAATGTGGGTGTGGCAACAAGAATAATTCTGACTTTTGTATGTGTGTATACATCTCCCTGTCTTCCTTCTGTCTTGCCAAATGCAAGATGGTTCTTTTAAGATTAGATTCAGAATCAATACAAACGCAAGTGGTTGAGAAGATTACAGATTTTATTCCAAACAGTAAGCAGTATATACATTACCAAGCACGCACTGCAATCAGCCACTGGGAAGCCCTGTGGCGAAGTGGCAAAGTTACCCCCAGCCTATGCAGAGCTCCCAACTGGCATGCTAAGAAACTAGGTACCGTATTTTCCGCTCTATAAGACACACCAGACCAGAAGACGCACCTAGTTTTTGGAGGAGGAAAACAAGAAAAAAAATATTCTGAATCTCAGAAGCCAGAACAGCAAGAGGGATCGTTGCGCAGTGAAATCAACAATCCCTCTTGCTGTTCTGGCTTCTGGGATACCTGCGCAGCCTGCATTCACTCCATAAGACGCACACACATTTCCCCTTACTTTTTAGGAGGGAAAAAGTGAGTCTTATAGAGCAGAAAATACGGTATTTTATAGATGCTGTGCCCTGTTAGGATAATACAGGCTCAACTATGAGCGATTCTACATCCAAAGACAAAAATGCCAGGCTATACATCAGAGGCTTTGCTGACCAGTGTCACCAACTATGATGGGATGATTAGCTGCTTGTGCGTAAAATCGTGCTCCCTCAGAGTTTGTGCGGCTCCACAAACCTCTGTGTGTGCCAGAGCTCCTCAAACATGTCTGCTCTAGTCACTTGTAGAGTCTGACAGTGGCTGTCTGCGGAAGCGCTTCCAGCAAAGAAGCTCCTTAACGGAAACGCGTCTCCTGGACTCACGACGTGGCAGCTTCCGGCGAAGCATGGGTCTCCCTATGGTTGCTTCTGACACCTCCCCGCTGTTCTCGCTGGACGTGTCTCTCACCCCTCCCTCTTCCCTGCTAGTTCCTGCCTTGGCTGCTGCGTCTCTCTCAGCATTCATGAGATCCTCCTCCAGAGTACCCTCTCTCCCCCTGCTGGTCCCTGCTTTAGCTGCTGACTCCCTCCCAGCCTCTGGGAGCCCTACCACCTCCCTTTCCTCTGATGTCAGTTCCCTGACATCCACCTCCCCTCCAGGGCCCCCTTCCCCCCCGCCCATACTCTCTCCTCTGGGCAGTGAGGAGATAAAACCCCGAAAAGAATCCTCTTCATCTTCAGACGTCTCGAACATTTCCCTCCATCGGTCTTCGTTCCGGCGCGCTGAATCCTCCTCCGCCTCGGAATCAGAGAACCCCTCCAACTCTTCTTCTTCGTCGGTGGTGGCAAAGTATTCCCTACGGAACCTCGCCACTGGCTGAGGTTTACGAGGGAATCTCTGATGAAAAGTTTCTATTAAAACCTCGTCATCTACATCCTCTGCCATGACCCAGGTGTTTTCCGACTCCGGCTCCCCTTCCCACATTACCAAATACTCTACTTGATCTCCCTTCCACCTGGAATCGAGAATCTCCGCTACATTGTAGCTGTGTTCCTTCTCCTCCATTGCTGGTCCCCTATTGACCCTCCCTTCTCTGTCCCCTTTATACGGTGACAGCAACGACCTGTGGAAAACTGGGTGCAGCTTCATGTGGTTCGGTAACCGGAGTCTGAAAGCCACTGGGTTGACCTGCTGCGTGACTTCAAATGGGCCCAGCCTTTTGGGTCTTAACTTCTTACAACCCCCTTTGAATGGCAACCCTTGGGTAGACAGCCACACCTGGTCCCCCACCCTAATGCTTTCACCTTCCCTTCTGTTTTTGTCTGCCTGTCTCTTATATTCCTCCTTAGCCCTGTTTAAGTTAAGTTGGAGCTGGCGATGGATCGCTTCCATTTCTTCAACGAACTGTTCTGCAGCTGGAACGCTCCAGTTCTCCCCTTCCCCCCCTGGGAAGGCTCGGGGATGGCACCCGTGATTAGCCAAAAAGGGGCTCATCCCCGTGGACACGTTCTCTGCATTGTTGTAGGCAAATTCTGCCAACGCCAGCTTCTCCACCCAATCATTCTCTCTGTCATTCACATAACACCTCAAATATTGCTGGAGGACACCATTAGCTCTTTCCGCCTGCCCGTTGGTTTCTGGATGACGGGCAGTTGGGAAATTAACCTCTACATGCAGTAAGCTCATGAGCTTCCTCCAGAACCTGGAAGTAAATTGTTTCCCTGGGTCTGAAACCACCCTCAAGGGGGCGCCATGCAACCTAAACACATTTTCTACAAACAATTTAGCGGTTTCTTCTGCTGTGACCGCATGTGAGCAGGCTATAAAGTGGGCCATCTTGGTTAACAGGTCTACCACAACCATGATGGCTGTTTTCCCTCTAGACCTTGGCAGATCAGTCATGAAATCTATTGCCACTGTTTCCCATGGTCTTTCAGGTGTGGGTAGTGGTTCTAATAAACCTGCCGGTGCCCGCCTCTCCCCCTTGGCTCGTTGGCATTGGTCACACCCTCTCACATACTCCCGCACATCTTCCCTGACCTTGGGCCACCAGAATTCCCTGGTAACCAGCCACATGGTTTTGTGTTGCCCAAAATGCCCTGCTGTGGGGCTATCGTGCAGTTGCTTGAGTACCTTTTCCCTCAATTCCCCTTCAGGTATATATAACGCTCCCTTGTAGTACAACGCCCCGTTTCTCTCCTCAAAACCCCCGGGTTTGTCTCCCTCCCTCCTGAGACCCCTGAGTTTGTCCTGGGCGTATTCATCATGCACCGTTCCCTCTACCAGTTCCCTTTGCCCCACCAATGCCGCCCCACACACCCAGCGGTCCTCTGGAATGACATGGGTCTCTTCGGGTGCTCCCTCCCCCTCCAAATATTCAGGTTTGCGTGAGAGAGCGTCCGCCCTAACGTTCTCTGGGCCTGGCACGTAACAAATCTCAAAGTTAAATTTGGAGAACTCCTGGGCCCATCTCAACTGCCGTTGGTTGAGCACTCGCGCAGTTCTCCAATACTCAAGATTCTTATGGTCCGTGCACACTTGCACCTTATGTTGTGCACCAATTAGCAGGTGCCTCCATCTCCGGAAAGCCTCATGAATAGCAAGATGTTCCCGGTCGTACACCGTGTAGTTCCTCTCGGATTTGTTCAGCTTTCGCGAAAAGAAGGCACACGGTTGCCACTCTGACTCCTCCTTCCCCGGCTGCTGAAGAAGAAGCACCGCCCCTATGGCTCTGTCAGATGCGTCTGTTTCGACCCTCAGCTTTTTTTGTAAATCCACATGCAGAAGTTGTCCTTCAGAGGCGAAGGCCCTTTTCAGTTCCTCAAATGCTCGCTCCGCCTCCGCCGTCCAAACAAACTTCTTTTTACTGCTGAGACAGTCCGTAATGGGCGCCGTCAGGTGGGCGAAGTTTCGGATGAACTTACGATAAAAGTTTCCAAACCCTAGGAACCTCTGCACATCCTTCTTGGTTTTGGGTGTTTTCCATTCCAGCACTGCTTGAACCTTGCCGGGATCCATGGCCAATCCCTTGTCTGACAGGCGGTACCCCAGGAATTCCACCTCCTTGGTATGAAACTGACACTTCTCCAGTTTCACCCACAGCCTGTTGGCTTGCAGCCTGCTCAACACTTCTCTGACGTCTCTCACATGTTGCTCCTCATTCTCCGAATACACCAACACATCATCTAGGAAGGCCACGCAATTCTTGTAGAGCAAAGGCCCCAGTACGTGGTTCATGAAGGCTTGAAAACACGCGGAGCCTGTTTGTAATCCAAAAGGCATAACGAGGTATTCAAATGCCCCCAAAGGGGTAAACATGGTGGTCTTCCATTCATCCCCTTTCCTTATACGTATCAGGTTGTACGCCCCCCTTAGGTCCAGCTTTGTAAAAATCTTTCCTTTCCGCACCCTGGTCAAAATATCATCAATCCTGGGCATAGGAAAAGCCGCCGGCTCTGTCACTGCATTTAACCGCCTAAAGTCACATACCAGTCTCGGCTTGTCCGTGTTTTTTTTATCCACAAAAAACACTGGGCTACCCCCCGCTGCCTTGGACTCTCTGATGAAGCCTCTCTTCAGGTTCTTGTCAATGAACGCTCGCAACTCCTGCATTTCCCTGTCTGACATGGCATACAACTTGCCTACAGGAAGCTGTGCTCCAGGGAGTAAATTGATCTGGCAATCAAAGGGCCTATGCGGGGGTAGTTGATCAGCTTCCTTCTCGCTGAACACGTCGCTGAGATCTGCATACTGTGGTGGTACCTTCACCTTCTCCATTACTTCAGTCCCTGCTAGGGTGGCTTGGGCCCCTGCTGAACCCTTTCCCCCCTTGCAGTGTTCTAAGCAATGTGCTGAACCGAAGGAAACCACTCTTTGATGCCAGCCCACCAGCGGATCATGTAGGGCTAGCCAGCTCATTCCCAAAATAATGGGAGCGCCTCCCAAGGTGGCCACATTAAACGCTATCAGTTCTGTGTGCCTTGCCACCCTCATTATCATTGGGACAGTCTGCAAGCTGACTCCTCCTCCCAACAGCTCCCTGCCATCGATCGTGGTCACCTGCAGGGGGTTGCTTAAAGGGATCGTCTGTATCTGGTGTTCAGCAGCAAACTCCTTGCTCATAAAATTGCAGGAGCTGCCTGAGTCCAACAGCGCCTTTATTTTTAGGGGGTGTCCATTTTGCAGCTCTAGCGACACTTCAATCACTAGAGCAGGTTGAGGAGCTTCTGGCACGGGCACTTTCACTGCTCTTTGGCCTGGCTGCAGTGCCCCGACTGTGGCAACCAGGCGTTGGCTTTTACCTGCTCCGTTTCTCCCTGCTCTCCTCCCTCAACAGCTCCCACCATCCCTTGCCATTCCTTCCTCTGGGGGCAGACTCTGGCAAAGTGGCCTGGCTGTTGGCAGAGATAGCATTTCCGGGCGCCCTTTCCCTCCTTCTTAGCCCCCTCACTGGGCTTTGAAACTGCGCGCGCGCGCGCTGTTCCGATTTCCATCGGCTCTGCCAGCGGGAAAGCTGGCTCCGGAATGTCTGGAATGCGGAACTCCTTCCAACGTTCCCCTCTCCCTTCCCGCCTCTCCAAGGCTCTTGCCTCCTGGCGCGCTCCTATGGTCAGCGCAGATTTGGTCAGCTGATCCATAGACACCGCCCTGGGGCTCCGGGACAGTTCGTCTTTCACAGCCGAAGAAAGACCTTCCTCAAATAGCATCTGAATGGGGGCCGCCGATAAATCCCACCCCAATCTGTGAACCAGCATGGTAAATTCAGTCCAGTACTCACGGACAGATCGGCTTCCCTGCTTGCAAGCCATTAGCTGTCTGCGCACCACCCCTTCCTCAATATCGCTGGAAAACATGATATCCATTGCACGAAAGAACTTCATAGTGTCCTTTAGGATGTCATTGTGCGTTGCCATCAGGGGTCGAACCCAGTCCCGCGCCCCCTTCTCAAGATGCCCAATTACAAAAGCAACTCGCGATTCCTCATCAGGGAACTCATCAAACTGCACATTAAGGGCATATTGCATCTCTGTCCTAAAGGCATGGTAATCCTTGGGGTCCCCCCCAAACTTCTGCACCAATCCTGGTACCTTTCTGGGGAACTGAGTGGTTCTCCCCTTCTTGTCTGCATCCTGAGCCCTTCTCTCCTCAAGCCTCGCCGTCTGCAGCGCAAGTTGGACTTCCAACGCTCGGTACCTTTCTTCCAAGCTTGGACCAGCTCCAACCCCTGCTCCTCCGGTTCCGGCTGGGTCGCTCATGATGCTTTCTCCTGCACAGGCAGCGTACAGAGACTGTCAGACTGCTATGATGGGATGATTAGCTGCTTGTGCGTAAAATCGTGCTCCCTCAGAGTTTGTGCGGCTCCACAAACCTCTGTGTGTGCCAGAGCTCCTCAAACATGTCTGCTCTAGTCACTTGTAGAGTCTGACAGTGGCTGTCTGCGGAAGCGCTTCCAGCAAAGAAGCTCCTTAACGGAAACGCGTCTCCTGGACTCACGACGTGGCAGCTTCCGGCGAAGCATGGGTCTCCCTATGGTTGCTTCTGACACCTCCCCGCTGTTCTCGCTGGACGTGTCTCTCACCCCTCCCTCTTCCCTGCTAGTTCCTGCCTTGGCTGCTGCGTCTCTCTCAGCATTCATGAGATCCTCCTCCAGAGTACCCTCTCTCCCCCTGCTGGTCCCTGCTTTAGCTGCTGACTCCCTCCCAGCCTCTGGGAGCCCTACCACCTCCCTTTCCTCTGATGTCAGTTCCCTGACACCAACACATCAAAATACCTTTTCACAAGGGATATTGAAAGCAATAAAACACAGAAGCCAGAGTCAGGAAGGGACCAGAGGCAGAAAAGCTGACCATGCCAGATCACTATCTCCTCAAAGTACAATAATCTTCTGCGATAATTATCCCATACACCTTCCAAGCAAGAGGAAGGGATTATTTCAATGACACATTCCTGGCAGGCAAAGTAGAACCAGTATTTTGTGTGACTTTGAGAGAGAATGTGTAGCTCGGGCTGTCAAGGGTCAGATGGGGAGGCCTGGAAGGCCACATTCAGACACTGGCTTTGGGTTTCTCCCCCCACTCTGGTTCAGCCTATAGAAATGTTTGTGTGTCTGTGTGCTCTCTCTGTTAACACATAAACCTGTGAATCATTAAAGAAATCTCTTTCCTTTATTCAGAACTCCTTAAGATTAAAATGGAAAGAAACACCTGCTTCTTTCAGCAAAGGATATAACCCAAAGGATGAGATTGACGTGCTGCTAATTTGGCCTGCGGAAATACTTCCATGATGGGGGGATTTTGAGAAAATTTGTGTACTATTATGAATAAATATTTGATATGTTGCTGGAAAATGTGTGTTGGTTTATGCCTTTCTGAGACGTGGATACCCCTTGTGGACAATTTGTGAAGCTACAGAAATCTCTCTTTTTTGTAAAGTTCAGGTGGTCCATGTTTGTTCTCTTCATGTATACCACAAATTGTGCTCAGGTTAAATAACACTTTTCTGCCAAGACTCACCATTACTGCCAGTTTGGTTTTAATGCCATTTGGCCTGCAACAATAACAACACATTTCACCAAGGTATTAGGAAGAACCATGATTAGTTACTTTGAGGAAGAGACCTATCACAGATGTTGATTTCCTGCCATGGCAGGTCTCTGGTCTACATGAGCTTTCACGTTTTTTGCAATTCTCTGATTCCGCTGTTCATTCTACCCACAAATCCCAGTTGAATGGGAACTGCCTGCATGGAGGCGAAGAACTGACCTTTGAGGAGGTCACCCATTCTTCAAGTCTGTAGCTACATATAATATAGCTAGAGGGTAATTTACTTCCAGAGGAATAACTCACATGTATAAAGGCCTGAGTGACATGTCACACACACTCCTGACATTCAGATTGTTGATGTGGTCATACAGTCTTTTCCTTTTAATAAAAATTGGGGTTTTGCAAGTTTCATGACTCATCCTTCTGCCCATTGATTGATAGGTAATAGGGGTGTGGACCATTCTCAAGACTGGGATTGTCATGAATGATCCAGCTTCAATGAAAGATTTACAGTCAGATAAAGAAAGCAGGCAGAAAGAGAGGGAGTTAACTGCACAACAGGAGGTTTATAGCCCAGAGACAACTCCCCAGACCTTAGGAAAGCCAGCTGATAACAAAAGTGCTGGCAGCCTGTCAGTGGGCTAGTGAAGTACAAAATACAGAGACTAGAAGTGAAATCAGCTCAGAGGGAGGAAATGACTATGGAAGAACATTTCCAGAGAATAAGGAAGGGGAGGGAGCTCACCCCCTTTCTCTAAGGTCTCAGCGTATGGGGGAGGGTCCTCAAGACAGAATACGTCACAAGAGGAAGTTCACCTGTTTCTGGTGGCGCTGGAAACACCCGACTTAGAATCATAGAATCATAGAATAGAATCATAGAATCATAGAGTTGGAAGAGACCACAAGGGCCATCGAGTCCAACCCCCTGCCAAGCAGGAAACACCATCAGAACACTCCTGACATATGGTTGTCAAGCCTCTGCTTAAAGACCTCCAAAGAAGGAGACTCCCCCACACTCCTTGGCAGCAAATTCCACTGTCAAACAGCTCTTACTGTCAGGAAGTTCTTCCTAATGTTTAGGTGGAATCTTCTTTCTTGTAGTTTGGATCCATTGCTCCGTGTCCGCTTCTCTGGAGCAGCAGAAAACAACCTTTCTCCCTCCTCTATGTGACATCCTTTTATAGAACTTAGAAGGGACATCTTTGATTTATGAATGGATGACTGCAATAGCCACTTCAGAGAACTCTGTTTGTTTTTGCATTAAATCTTCTTTTTTAATTAACTATGCTTGTTGTTATCAAGAGTCCCTGACAGGAATTGTATCTGTAGCGATAGAAATGCACCCGGTCTGTGTTACACCTGATCTGTGTCTTCTTTCCAATAGTTATTCAGAAGGAGATTAGGGACCCAGCTACATTAGGTGTGGGTTGTTGTTTTTTAAGTGCATTAAATACGTTATAACACTGCGATGGAGAGTTTGAACATTCGGCAAATCGATTTCCCATTATAAGCTTTACAATGCTTTTTCCTGAAACACTTCTTTTGCTTTTTCTAGAGCCAACCTAGGTCTGTTAAAAACAAAGTTTTCTGCTCCTCCAATTCTTCCTAGGGGATTTGGTATGCGCCCAATTTATCCCCCACTCGAGGGTGGGAGCAAAACTGCTTAAGAATAAGGCACCATCGGTTTCCTTCCATTACTCACCTTCTAACAGGAACTTTAATCTGAAGAGTTTGTGTAGTAGTGCACCTCAGAACAGCACACACTGGTGAACATTAGGTCTTTGATATTACAGAAAACTAGGAGAGCATTCTGTGATTATCTTCCTTCCTTTCTCTTCCCCTTGAAAACCCAAATGGCACTTACACGTCAGCCCTAGGATTGAAGATTACCAAAGTAAAGGTTGTGATAGCAGGAAGTCTTGGTCCAGTGCACCTTATGAAGTCTTGGTACACCATTGTACATTCAGAGTCCAGCCAGATGGAAACATGATTTTCTTGTTTTCAATGTCTACTTTTAAAAAATTAATTGCCTGTATTTTCTTTCCATTTTCTGGCTGCTATGGTCCATGACTAAAACTAATGAACTGAACTGAACAGTGCATGCAGATTAGTTCATTGAACATTTTGTGCCTCTTTGTCTTAAAACAAGTAGTTATTCTGTTTGGGTTTGTTTGTTTTTAAGTAGAAGCACAGGGAATCTTGACCTCACTCTTGGTCTCCATCTCTTGGTATCTGACTTGAGATTCCTAGTCTTCAACAATGCAGTTTGGCATTGTTTACATCATTGCTGTTTCATGGATGCTGTTAGCTTTTCCAGGTAAGGCATACATCAAAATATCAAGTCCTAAATATCAAGTCCTAAAGAAATATAGACTTACTGGGGGGGGGCAAAAAATGGAAAGTGGTCTTCTCCAAAAATTCTGCTGAAGACTTTACTTTGTTCTCTCTCACTCTACTTTTCTAGATCTCTCTTTTTCCCTTCCACATGTCTTCCATTCTTCTTTCACTTGATGAGTTCATAATACTGCTGTCCTTCTTGGAGTCTCCCATGACTTTGGTAGGCTGTCTTCCTTTTGTTTAAAGGGGACTTTGAACATGAGAAGCAGATGTCAAAATAAAGGATAATTTTTTTAAAAGAGATAGAGAGAGAATGAGAGAGAGAGACTAGCCTGTTTTATATTTTATCACATGCTGGATTTAGAGGATGGAAATATATTGCATGCAGCCTACTTCCTCTTCCCTCAAACTAATAACACTATATTTAGGTTAAAGGGTATTCCATTCTGTTTCAAAGAATTGGTAGCCATTGACTAATGATGATGGGACCAGATATGTCAGAATATAGGAATGCCTTCATCAAACAAACTTCTCTCTCTAGGATATACCTGTGGAAAAGATCCACCAAAGAATGAAAAAGCTTGCAAAGGCAAGGGTGCAGTCTGCACTACCAAGGATAAATGTCCTGCCCCCCACCGTCAGAACATAAAATGTGATATAGGCAGATTTTGCTGTGCAATGTAAGTTCTCCCCCCTCCTTTTTCAAATTCATGAAATTCAACTTATGCACTCAGATTTTATATCCCTATTCCCAATGTTATTATTTAAAGTGCTCCCAGCCCACTCTTCAACTTGGAGTGGGAAGGCGTTTACTGTCCCTTCTTTCCAATATATTTGGTGAAATTTTTACTTGTTCATTTGTTTGTGCTTATATCCCATGTTTCTTCCACACAGCTCGGGAGGGTGTGCATAGTTCTCCCTCACCTCTATTTATTTATTTATTTATTTATTTATTTATTTATTTATAATTTTTATAAAAAATCAGTGGGAAATACAAAATCAAATCAACTGCAGAATTTTCAATCAATTGGTTCATTTGATTGATTTAACAGGATTTTTATACTGCTTAATCATTCATAATATTTAAGCAGTGCCTAGAGCAACTGCCCCTGTGACACCCCCCCCATTCCACTGGCTACACATTCTTATCTTATCGACACTAGGAGGACTTTCTTCTATTTTCCTGTTTCATTTTTTAAGCTCAGATCTCAGATGGTTTCGCTCTATTGTTTTTAATTTTATTTTGTATGTTTTGAAGCTCACATTTCATGTACAATATTCATTGGATGTTCAGTCAAATTCATTCCTTTGTAAATTTTCACTTGAATGCTAGAATAGAGCTGCTTTGCTTATTCCCACACCCCCGGAACATTATGTGTAATGTCTTTGTGAAAACGAAAACCTGGAAATTATGAAAGAAATCTCTTTTCTTTTTTCAGGGTTAGTTAAAGTGGAGAGAAACATCTGCTTCTTTCAGCAACTGTCAAAACCCAGGCAACTCAATAAATCTGTTATTGGCCTCCAAACAATACTTCAATGGAATGATTTTTTTTCGGGGGGGGGGGAGCTGTAGTATGATAATATAATAATAAAAAAAATATTTAACATGTTCCTGGGTAATGAGTGGGGTCTTGTGTCCTTGTGAGACATGGCTCACCAAATATGGAGCAAAACTCTTTAAGAATGGATGTCAGGGGTTCAGGAGCAGAGGCAAGGGCAAGGGAGGAAACAGAGAGCAAGGGGGAGGAGGCAGAAGAAAGGATGAGTGATGACGACAACCCGAGATCTCCGAGTCTTTCCAGTGAATCAGAAGATTCACAGAAAGGAGCACCAGTGGCCAGGGCAAGGGGGGAGCCTAGGGGGACACCCCAGGAGGAAAGGGCCAGAGGGGACTCAGAGGGGAGCAGTTGGAAATCGGGACCAGCGTCACCAACAGAGAGCAGGGGAGAGGAAGGGCGTCAGGTATCAAGCGCTGGCAGCTCACAACAGGAGGGAGGGCACGAGTCAGGAGTGGCAACACCTCCATCGGGGAGCGAAGAAACGGTCAGACGGAAAGTGGATAGTTGGGCGCGCGCGCCAAGTTCAAATGCACAGGAAGGTGGCGAAGTAAGCAGCCCGGAAAGGGAGCCAGGTCCTAAAGCCCGGCGCAAGGAGGCAGGAGGGTCCGGGGGGTCGGCGTCAGAAGAATCCAGGAAGGAAGAGACCCAGGGGGGGGGCAGAGGGACCTAGAGAAGAACAGTCAGGCGGAAGAGGTGGAGTAAGGCTAGGATATTAAGTTGGTGTACAAGGGGCGGAGACTCAGACGGAGCTTCGCCGGTCTAACCCATAAGACATAGAGTTGCACGCAGCAGCTGGAGAATGGAAACTGTAACTCAATAAAGACTTTTACAAAGTGATTGCTGGCTAGCGTGATCCTCTGTGAGCTAGGATCTGGAAGCAGCTCTGACAGTAAGCTCCGTCTCCCGTTGTGGGCATCTACAGCCTCGCGGACAGAGGAGAAGGAGGGTGCCTGCGACTCAGCTCACGAACGGCAGACAATATGACGGCCGAACAGCAGATAGGAGAACTCAGAGAAGCAGTGACACGTCTGAATGCCGAAATACTTGCATCCAGGAAGAGAGAGGAGGATGCAGCTGCCGCCTACAGGGATCTCCAGGTCAGGTTGGAAGTGCTTACGAAGCAAGGGGAACTGACACCCAAACGGGAGGGGATTGGATTGGGAAGAAGAACAGGCGGTTTAGTCTCTCACTTCGATGGGAATTTACAGATGTACCCCAACTTTAAAGCAGACGTACAGTGTGCACTGCAACTGCTGGACAAAGACTTTAGAGATGAGCAAGAGAAGGTGGGATTTATCATGTCCCATTTGCATGGAGATACTAAAGCATGGCTGCGCAATTTGTGGAGGGATAAGGATCCAGCGCTCCAAACCGCGGATGCCTTTATTAAAGCGATGGATGGGTGTTTTTTATCAAGCATAGACGTGGATCTTGCCCGGAAGGAGGTGCATGGGCTGAAGCAAGGGAGGGCCAGCGTAAGACAGTACCATGCCCGCTTTTTTGCATTAGTCAGTGCCTTGGAATGGGACAGAGATTCAACTCCAGTCAGAGATCTATTTTGGGAAGGCTTGAACAGTGCGGTTAAAGATGAAATTGCAAGGGGGGAGAGACCCCGGACCACGCAGGAGGTCGTTCAGAGGGCGCTGGCGGTGGGAGTGCGGCTAGAGGAACGTCCATGGAGCAGGGACGAAGGACGTGGAGGGCGCGAACCAGCGAGAGGCTTCTCCTTCGTTCCCAGGGAAGCAGCGCGTGCGCAATCCACACTTCCGCCAGGAGGGGGAGCGGAACCGATGGAGGTTGGAGGTGCCAGGGCTCAGTCAGCAACCAGAGCCACAGCACCGGGAGCAGTCAAGGCGAAGCCTCCTAGAGGGAACAGGAAGTGTTACATCTGCGAAAGAGTGTCCCCAGAGGCTCCACAAGCACACTGCAGCCTCAGCAATGGTAACTGCAGCAACTCAGCAAGGGGAACCACAGCAGGGAAACGACGGAGTCTGGCTGGAGAGAGAGGCACTGGGGCCCAGCCAGACGTGTCAGTGAAGCAGTCCCCAGAGATTTTGCAGCCCACAGACCCCCTCCCACCCAAACCAGTGGTGAGGCTCACCGCATCGCTCCAGCTACCCAATGGACTCACCATGGACGTGCCAATCACCATTGACTCAGGAAGCAATGCGGACTTTATAGGGCAGGACTTTGTCGATGAACACGCTATACAGCTGCTGCCTGCCATGCTGCCCCTGCAGGTCGTCACGGTGGATGGCAGGGAGCTGCTAGGGGGGCAGGTGGTGAAGCAAACGCCACCAATGGTGATGCGACTTGGAAATCACAGGGAAATCATCAGTTTTAATGTCACTAGACTGTCGGACATGCCTATTGTCTTGGGCATGAGTTGGCTGGACAGACACAGTCCGACGTTGGCTTGGTACCAGCGGCAGCTAGTCTTTGGCTCCTCATACTGCGCTGAACACTGCATCCTGCCCCGGCAGGAGGGAGAGGAGGAGGAGGCGCAGCTGCAGCTGGGGACGCTGCAAGCAATTCCCCACAAATACGCTGGATTTTTGGAGGTCTTCTGCGAGAAGGAAGCGGATAGGCTACCCCCCCACAGATCATATGACTGCAAGATTGACCTACTGCCAGGGGCGGCGCTGCCCAAAGGGAAGCTGTATTCCATGTCTGAGGACGAACTTCAGGAACTCAAGGAGTTCATAGATCATAATTTGGAGCGCGGCTTCATCCGGGAGTCCAAGGCGGTGGGAGGCAGTCCTGTATTCTTTGTTAAGAAGAAGGACACGTCCCAAAAAAGACTTGTAGTGGACTACCGGATCTTGAACAGTGTGACCAAGCCATCGGACTTCCCCATGCCCAGGATCAACGACCTCCTCGCGACGGTACGCAAGGGTCGCGTGTTCACCAAGTTGGACCTGCGTGGGGCGTACAACCTCATTCGCATGCGGGAGGGTGATGAGTGGAAGACAGCCATGTTCACGCCCCTGGGCACCTACGAATACAGAGTTGTGCCTTTTGGATTGCAAAATGGCTCTCACTGTTTTCAAGCTTTCATGCATCACGTGCTGGCGGGGCTCCTCTACAAAACGTGCGTCTGCTTCTTGGATGACATCCTGATATTTTCTGAGTCCCAGCAGGATCACGACAGACACGTCAAGGAAGTGCTGAGCAGACTACAGCAGCATAGGCTTTACGCCAAGCTGGAAAAGTGCCAGTTCGACGTGACGGAGGTGGATTTCCTGGGCTACAGGTTGTCGGACAAGGGGCTCGCCATGGACAGCGCCAAGGTTCGTGCCGTGTTGGACTGGAAGAGCCCGCGCAACCGGAAGGAGGTCCAGCGGTTTGTTGGCTTTGCGAACTTCTATCGCAAGTTTATCAAGGGGTTCGCTATGCAAACGGCGGCCATCACAGACACGCTCAGTTCCAAGAAGAAGAAGTTCATCTGGACGGAGCAGGCGGAGCAGTCCTTTCAGGCACTCAAGCGTCTCTTTGCGTTGGAAGAGCAGCTACTGCATGTCAACCCCAGCAGGCCGATGAGGGTGGAGACGGACGCATCAGACAGAGCCGTGGGAGCAGTCCTGTTGCAGCAAGACCCGCAGGGGGCCTGGAGGCCGGGAGCGTTTTACTCCAGGAAGCTCAGCAAGTCTGAACAGAACTACACCATCTGGGACAGGGAGTTGCTTGCCATTCATGCAGCTTTCAAGGCGTGGAGGCACTTCCTGATCGGCGCCAAGCACACGGTGCAGGTCTGCACGGACCACAAGAATCTGGAGCACTGGCGCACGGTGCAGTTCCTGAACCAGAGGCAGATGCGTTGGGCCGAATTCTTTGCGAACTTCGACTTCCGAATAGAGTATGTCCCGGGGGACACCAACGTCATGGCGGATGCCCTATCCCGTAAACCACAGTACCTGGAGGAGGCGATGCCAGCGGCTGCCATGCACATCTTCGCACCGACGGTGTGGGCGTGCGCTTCGGCGACAGTTGACCTGGATGCGGTGAGGAGAGCGCTGCAGGACGACACCTTCGCACGAGCCAAGATGGCAGAGGCGCAAAGGGGCGCGGCGGCGACCGGCGAGTTCCAAGTTCGCGATGGATTACTCCTCCGTAAAGGGGCCAACTACGTGCCGGGGACGATCTTCGCGCCAAGGTACTGCAGCAGCTGCACGACGCACCCACTGCCGGGCACTTTGGCACAGAGAAGACGATAGAATTAGTCGCCAGGGACTTCTGGTGGCCCAGAATGAGAGGGGAGGTCGCGGACTACGTGGCGAGGTGCGACACCTGCCAGAGGGCCAAACCAGTACACAGACCGCCGGCAGGACTGCTGGAACCGCTGCAAACCCCGTTCGAACCGTGGGAGAGAGTGGCCCTGGACTTTGTCACGGATCTGCCCAGCTCGAGGGGCAAGACGGCAGTGCTAGTGGTGGTGGACTTGTTCTCCAAGATGGCACATTTCATCCCGTGTGCGAAGGTGGCCACGGCGGAACAAACCGCCAAACTGTTCATAGATCACGTGTTCAGGGTTCACAGTCTGCCGCGGTCTATACTGTCCGACCGGGGCGGCAGTTCATCTCGAACTTCTGGCAGAAGCTGATGAGCTTCCTGAACATCAAGATCAACCTGGCTTCGGCTAGACACCCGCAGACCAACGGGCAAGCGGAGCGGGTCAATGCCATCATGCAGCAGTACCTGAGATGTTATGCGAATCAACAGCCTGCGACGTGGGTGGATTACCTGCCTCTCGCCGAGTTCGCCTACAACAACACGAAGCACGTGTCCACGGGGGTCACGCCGTTCTTCGCCAACAACGGGAGGCACCCCAGAACCTTCCCGGGACTGGAAAGAATGGGGGAGGGGGAGCCGCAGACAGCAGATGCGTTCGCGTCGGAGTTGCAGGAGGTCCACGATCAGCTTCGGCGGCACCTGGAGCTGGCTAAGCATGCATACAAGGTACAAGCGGACAAACACAGGAGGGTTGGCGAAGAGATCCATGTGGGAGACTGGGTCTGGTTAGCAGCCCACGCAGTGCCGGCCAGGTCGTTGGCGAAGAAGAAACTAGGGCATAAACAACTGGGCCCCTACCAAGTCGAAGAGCAGGTCAACCCGGTGGTTTTCAGGCTGGCGCTCCCGGAAGGTTCCAGGATGCATCCGGTGTTCCACAGATCGGTGCTCACTCCCTACAAGGCACCTCACAGATTTCAGGAACCAGGAACGGCACCAAGTCCGCTCCGAGAGAGAACCGAGCAAGGGGGAGTGGCACAGGAGGAGCGCATCAACGAAGTCACAGAGATTTTGGACTCTAGATGGGGGGAAGAGGGGGTAGAATACCTTCTCGCCAAGGAGGGCACCCCGGCCAGTGCCAACAGCTGGGTGCCGGGCTACGCTTTAGACGAACCTCTGCTCAAAGAAGAGTTTCATGCCCTCTTCCCACACAGGCCCATGCCAGCTGATTTTTTCGACGACTGGCTTTTCACGCCCACGCTTTCAGCCAGCACGTTCCGGGGGTTCGACTCGGACGAGGAACCAACACGCGACGCACGTTCCCCGGAGGGGTCACCCTCGGGATCTGCCTCAGAACCCTCGTATTGGTGGGACGATAGACCAGAGGAGCAGTGGCGCAGAAAGTGGCTGGAGGGTCCAGGACGAGCGACGCCCCCAGAAGGAAGCAAGGGAGAGACGGACATGGACGTATTCGGGGACGACCCGGGTTTCGAGCACGGCGGCACAGAGATGGAAGCGGAGGTGACCGTCGTCGACGAGAGCAGGGAGGAAGAACCGGAAGACTTCAGATGGAGGCCCGCCACGGGAAGCGAACTGTATCCGACATTCGTCCCCCTGACACAGGCGCACCCAGCTCCCGCACTGGAAGGAGGGGAGGGGGAAGAGGGGGCTTCGAGGGGGGGATGGATGTCAGGGGTTCAGGAGCAGAGGCAAGGGCAAGGGAGGAAACAGAGAGCGAGGGGGAGGAGGCAGAAGAAAGGATGAGTGATGACGACGACCCGAGATCTCCGAGTCTTTCCAGTGAATCAGAAGATTCACAGAAAGGAGCACCAGTGGCCAGGGCAAGGGGGGAGCCTAGGGGGACACCCCAGGAGGAAAGGGCCAGAGGGGACTCAGAGGGGAGCAGTTGGAAATCGGGACCAGCGTCACCAACAGAGAGCAGGGGAGAGGAAGGGCGTCAGGTATCAAGCGCTGGCAGCTCACAACAGGAGGGAGGGCACAAGCCAGGAGTGGCCACACCTCCATCGGGGAGCGAAGAAACGGTCAGACGGAAAGTGGAAGGTTGGGCGCGCGTGCCAAGTTCAAATGCACAGGAAGGTGGCGAAGTAAGCAGCCCGGAAAGGGAGCCAGGTCCTAAAGCCCGGCGCAAGGAGGCAGGAGGGTCCGGGGGGTCGGCGTCAGAAGAATCCAGGAAGGAAGAGACCCAGGGGGGGCAGAGGGACCCAGAGAAGAACAGTCAGGCGGAAGAGGTGGAGTAAGGCTAGGATATTAAGTTGGTGTACAAGGGGCGGAGACTCAGACGGAGCTTCGCCGGTCTAACCCATAAGACGTAGAGTTGCATGCAGCAGCTGGAGAATGGAAACTGTAACTCAATAAAGACTTTTACAAAGTGATTGCTGGCTAGCGTGATCCTCTGTGAGCTAGGATCTGGAAGCAGCTCTGACAATAATGTACCATGGTTTTCTTCCATTACTCACCTTCCAACAGGATGGTGGACAACTTGTAAAGCTGCAAAAATCTTTTTACAGTGGTACCTCAGGTTGAGTACTTAATGTTAGGATATTTCCGTTCCACCTTAAAAGGGAGCAGGCTTTGGGGAGTAACAGAGTCTGCGCATGTCCTGTTGACAGGATGTTTATGTTCTGATATTCCTTTCGATTTCAGTTGGCCAGAGATGCTGACACAGAACGGTCACGTTTTCTTTTGTTCTGTTAAACGCTAAATAAAGTCTGTAAATTATGCTCTTCTGCTCTTCTGCGGTACAAGCTTTTGACTGTGCTTTCTGCTGAAAGAGGGTGCACCAAGCCCTGGAATGTGGCTAGGAATTTCTAAGGCTTTGTGCCCCTAACTGTTGGATCTGCGTGACTACGGGAGGCCGATGGTCGTCCAGAACTCCGGCTTGGGGGCCATGATGGACGTTATCTCCCTGGCAGTTTCCCAACAACAAGGTTTCGGGCCCAGATTCACGGCACCTACAGGAGAGTAAAGCTGCAACAGACTGCGTTTGAGAGGTATGAAGGGGGGAAAAGCGAAAGCAAAGGGACGCTTTTCTGTTTTACCTCGCAAGGAGTCTTTGATCTCCGGCAGATTAATTGGCCTGGGAGCCGAGCCAAAGAGGCTTCGTGATTAATGGCTGCCAAGATAACGAGTCTTTGAAGGCATAAATAGACTCACGGCTAAAGTAAAAGCTGGAATGGAGTTTTTCCACGCTTTTGAAGCTTCAGAGGCCACTCAGTGCCCAAAGGCAAATGCTGAATGCCCTAAGTTGGATGGGCAGAATTATGAAACCTGGGCAAAATGGTGTGAGAGTTTGCTGCGTCAGTTTGGGGTGTGGCATGTCGTTTCTGAGCCCCCTCCGGTTCCTCTGACAGAGAGATGGAGATCAGCTGATTCAAGAGCGATGGACGTAATAGTCCTATCCGTATCTCTTGAGGAAATTAAGACGCTGGCTGGCAACACCACTGCACGTGGAATGTGGACTGCTTTGATGAAAGCTCACAAGCCAATAATCCCAGCCCAGAGTTTGACTGCATCGGAGGTCCTAGCTGTTTCCCAGAATGCGAGTGAATCCAGGGATGCTGAGGGCACCGGTTGCAAGCTGCAGGGGGAGCTGACCGTCACGTCATCCCAGGCAGCATTCCAGCCTCCAGGGGGAGCCAAGGAGTCGGCATCTGAGAGCTCTGGTTCTCGTGAGAACCAAGGCCATCGCCTTTGCAGAGGCCGGAAAGGCAAAGGTAAACACAGTCAGCCGCCTGCAGATGGCCAGGAGCAGAGGGAGGGTGAAGAGCCCGCGCCAGGGAAAAACAAAGCGTTGTTTGCTGGCACAGCTTCACCAAAGGCTAAAGGCCAGAAGCAGGGGGGCAAGCTGCAAAAGCCCACGCCAGTGGAAAGCAAGGTTTTGCTTGCTGGCACAGCTTCACCAAAGGCTAAAGGCAAGTCTGCTGGCCAGGAGCAGCAGGGGGGCAAGCTGCAAAAGCCCACACCGCTTGTGGAAAACAAGGGTTTGCTTGCTGTAAGGACTGCTCCAACAGCCAAAGGCAGATTTATTGTTGATTCAGGTGCGAATCGCCACGTTTCGAAGGATCGGCATCTCTTTATCTCCTTCAAGCCTCAAGAAGGTGAGATCCACCTGGCTGATGGAAGGACGTTGCAAATTGCAGGAGAAGGGACTGTGAAACTTGCAAGTCTGCATACTACCATCAGTAATGTACTTTTTGTTCCAGGAGCGGCGAGCAACTTGTTGAGTGTCCCACAGCTTACTGGGCGTGGTTTTCAGATTTCTTTCAAGAGGAGCGTCTATGTCATCAGTAAAGGCAAAGAGGACTATTTGCATGCAAAGTTTATGGATGGTTTGTTCCATATAACTTATGAGGACACTGTTGTTGTGTCTAATGCTGATTCTTGTTGTGTTGCACAAACTAACAAAGTTCTTCATGCAGGTTGCATTCACGATGCGCATCGAAGGTTTTGTCACCTCTCTTGGAAGGCACTGGCCAAGATGCCAGAGGTGGTTGAGGGTTTGAACATCAAACCCTGTAAATTTCACATGAAATGTGTATCTTGTGCAGAGAACAAGGTGAAGGTTGCTCCAAAAGGCAAGGAGTCTAGCAGGCAGGCTTCCAAACCCTACCAGCTAGTGCATGCGGACCTGGTTGGGCCACTTGCGCCCTCTTTAGGAGGAGCAAGGTACTTCATGATTCTGATTGATTCTTTTACCAGGTACATTCATGTGTTTTTGCTCAAACAGAAATCACAAGCGTTTCCGAAGTTTAAGGAATTCTGTGCTTGGTTGGAAAATGTGCACGGTAAACGTATTTCTTGTTTTTTTACTGATCGGGGCGGGGAGTTCACTTCTCAGCAGTTTGAAGCTTTCCTGACTGAGAAGGGAATCCAGCATGACATGTCAACGCCCAGATCGCCATGGATGAATGGACTTGCGGAGAGAGCAGATCAGACATTGCTGCAAGGAATAATAACCTTGTTGCATGATGCCAATCTCCCTGATAAGTTTTGGGGGGAGGCTTTGGGGAATTTGGTTTATTCTTTTAATCGCAGATTGTCATCACCCATTGGTTGTACCCCCTATGAGAAGATGTTTGGCAAGAAACCCAACACCAAACACATGAAAATCTTTGGTTCGGACATGTGGGTACGCACACAACAAACCAACAAGCTTGGGAAGCGTGGGGCACATGGTTTGTTCATGGGGTACGAAAAAGGTGCATACAGGGTATGGATGACTGACTCTAAGTCCATTAAGTTCACAAGGAGTGTTGAGTACAATCCTAAGTGGGGGGAAAATGTGGGAATTTTCCAGAGTTACCCAGAGGAGGATGAAGTTGATGTCAAGCAAGCAGCTAAAGATGAGAAAGCTGCTGATGATGATGATGAGGATGAAGATGATGATGATGAGGATGATGATGATGATGATGATCAGAGTTCGGATTCCAGTTCAGTGGGCGGCGCTGCTGCTGCTGCTGGTGTCAGTGACAGTGATGACACAGCAGACTACGAGAGCGCAAAGGCCTCAGTCAGACCATCTGATGCGTCTGACAATGAACTGGAAGAACCACTGTTCACCATTGGTCACTTTTCTCCTAAGAAAGAGGAGATGAGTCCAGAAGACTTGCGTCTAGTACGTAGATCTGAAAGGGCGACCAAGGGCAGACCTCCAAAGAGGTATGCTGATGAGTTTGCTAAGACAGCAACTGCTCAGAGAAGGTATGGGAACCTTCAAGCTTCAAAGAGGTTCAGGAGTTAACCTCTAAAGATGCTGAGCCTTGGCTAAATGCCATGAAGGCTGAAGTTGATTCCTTGAACAGGAACCAAACTTGGGAATTGGCACCGGTAGTCCCAGGAATGAGACTGGTTGGCAGCAAATGGGTCTTCAAGGCCAAGACAGACCAGAATGGCAAGGTAGTTAGACACAAAGCCAGATTGGTTGCCAGAGGTTTTTCACAGGTACCAGGACAGGATTACCACGAGACCTACTCTCCCACAGTCAAATATGAGAGCATTCGGCTGATGCTCAAGATTGCTGCGGAGGAGAAACTGCATGTTACCCATCATGACATTAATACAGCTTTTTTGTACGGGATTTTGGGGGAGGAGCTGTTCATGCTTCTACCTGATGGGATGGAGATACAGAAGGGAATGGTCTGTAAACTGCGGAAATCCTTATATGGTCTCAAGCAGAGTGCCAGGTGTTGGAACACAAAACTCACTGAGACATTGCTTTCTCTAGGTTTTCACCAGGGCAAAGCTGATCCATGTGTGTTTGTCAAGGAGGAGGGGCAAAACAAACTGTATTGTTTATGTTTTGTTGATGATCTTCTGATTTTTTGGAAGAATCAGGCTTTTTACCAAAGCACCCTAGCTCAGCTGAAGGAGCACTTTGACATGAAGGATCTTGGTGAGGTATCCAACTATCTTTCTCTGCAGGTGGAGAAGGACCAAGCAGGTAATTTTCTGGTACACCAAACACAGAAAATTGCTGATGTGTTAACCAGGTTGAATTTGGTTGATGCAAACCCAGCAGACACACCGATGGTGACAGGTTACCAGGTAGACAGTACTGCTGAAGCGTTTTCTGACACAACGCTGTACAGATGCATTCTAGGCAAGCTGAATTTCATTGCCAGATGTTCAAGACCTGACATAGCTGTAAGCTGTAATTTGCTTAGCAGACATGCCAACAATCCTACGATTCAGGATTGGAAAGCTCTGAAGCGCATAGCCCGCTATTTAAAAGGGACTATGCACTACAGGCTGAGGTTCACCAGTCAGAAGACTGGAGGTCTTGAAATCTTTGCAGATGCAAGTTTTGGAAGTGACACCACGGATGGTACAAGCACTTCTGGAGTATGCTACATGTACAACCACTGCCTGTTTGACTGGTTGTGCAAGAAGCAGACAACAGTGAGCCTAAGTTCCTGTGAAGCAGAACTCAATGCTCTGTCATTTTCACTCATGGATTGTGAATGGTTGATGCAACTGTTTAAGGACATCAGAGTGTCTGTGAAATGTCCTGTACAAGTGTATCAAGACAATAGATCGTGTTTGGCTTTGCTGAACTCCGAGAGTTGCAAGCAGAGAACCAAGTACTTGCAGATTAAGCTACATCGTGCAAGAGAGTGTATTCAGAAAGGACTGATTCAGGTGTCCTACATGGCAGGAAATGAAATTCCTGCTGATCTGTTGTCTAAGGTTGTTAACAAAGAACAACTTAAGGTTTATGTACAAAGGTTGCAATTGGGTGAACCACAGGTACAACAGGTTACACGAAAAGGGGGAGGATGTTAGGATATTTCCGTTCCACCTTAAAAGGGAGCAGGCTTTGGGGAGTAACAGAGTCTGCGCATGTCCTGTTGACAGGATGTTTATGTTCTGATATTCCTTTCGATTTCAGTTGGCCAGAGATGCTGACACAGAACGGTCACGTTTTCTTTTGTTCTGTTAAACGCTAAATAAAGTCTGTAAATTATGCTCTTCTGCTCTTCTGCGGTGCAAGCTTTTGACTGTGCTTTCTGCTGAAAGAGCGTGCACCAAGCCCTGGAATGTGGCTAGGAATTTCTAAGGCTTTGTGCCCCTAACTGTTGGATCTGCGTGACTACGGGAGGCCAATGGTCGTCCAGAACTCCGGCTTGGGGGCCATGATGGACGTTATCTCCCTGGCAGTTTCCCAACAGTTAATTCATTCCGGAGGTCTGTTCTTAACCTGAAGCCCCACTTTAGCTGGGGCCTCCTGCTGCTGCCGCTCTGCTGGAGCACGATTTCTGTTCTCATCCTGAAGCAAAGTTCTTAACCCGAGGTGCTATTTCTGGGTTAGTGGAGTCTGTAATCTGAAGCGTATGTAACCTGAAGTGTATGTAACCCGAGGTACCACTCTACTTGTAAAGTTAAGGAAAGCATCAATTATACCATTTTTATTTTACACATACAGTGGTACCTCGGGTTACATATGCTTCAGGTTAAATATGTTTCAGGTTACACACTCTGCTAACCCAGAAATAGTGCTTCAGGTTAAGAACTTTGCTACAGGATAAGAACAGAAATCGGGCTCCGGCAGCGCAGCGGCAGCAGGAGGCCCCATTAGCTAAAGTGGTGCTTCAGGTTAAGAACAGTTTCAGGTTAAGAAAGGACCTCCGGAACGAATTAACATATTTTTCGCCCTATAGGACGCACTTTTTCCCCTCCAAAAATGAAGGGGAAATGTGTGTGCGTCCTATGGGGCAAATGCAGGCTTTCACTGAAGCCTGGAGAGTGAGAGGGGTAGGTACGCACCGATCCCTCTCGCTCTCTAGGCTTCAGGAAGCTGTCCGCAACCCTTGGGAGCCGGCGGGAGTAAGTGAAGTAAGTGAAGTAAGTGTTCCGGTTTGTGAACGTTTTTTAGAAGCCGAATATGGGTGGTCAAGGGAGCTGTGGACTCAAAAAGATTGAAAACCACTGCCATATGTGCCTGAGAGTCATGAACACATCTGCCCCATGTAGAGAAACACAGCATGAGTACTAACTCAGACAGCTGGGAGCAGTCCTCCTCCCGCTCTTTCTGACACAGAATGGAATGTTGATAAGGTGTTAGCAGAGAGTGGGGGGATGAAAAGTCAGCTCGCTCAAGCACAGGCAGACTTGGAAAACAGGAGGAATAGCATTTCCTCACTGGAAGAGGAGGCAGTTAATCATCTGAACCCAAAGACTTGATTTATGGAGAATGTATTAGACAGGAAGCAAACCCAGAAAGGTAAGGGTTATAGGTTCAGGATGTTCTGCAGAACCAGGAAGCATTCTTCAGAAGGGTCAACTGATTCGTAAGCCACAGACATTCGGTTAGACTTCCGAGGCTAATTGTGTGTTAAATCTTCAAGCTAAATACGACTTGCGTGCTGTGTTATCAAGATGATAGCCTGGGCTCCTGACACTGAGGACTGCCAGGAAACCGACCTGCCCATTAACCCAAAGTGCATACCAACCTAAGCCAGAGATTTGCCCAGCAGGAGGTTTTTGCAGTGCTGTGTGTTGCTAAATGTGGCCTCATTCTTTAAATTAACAAAAACCAAATAGCAACTTGTTTTGCGATTAGTACAGAGGGCTCACTGTACAAATCTGCATGCACTCTTCAGTTCAGTTCATTAGTTTTAGCAATGGGCCATTACAGCCAGAAATTGGAAAGAAAATACAGGCAATTAATTTTTTTTTAAATAGACATTGAAAACAATAAAAATAATGTTTCCATCTGGCTGGACTCTGAATGTTCAAGTTAGTGTATTTTAATTCTTTTTGGTGCTCTGTTGTAAATAAAAACATGTCCTTTTCCCTTATGGGGTATCCAAGAGCCCATATAGAGTCCTTACATAGGTTCCCTATTGGTAGGAGAGAATAACAGACACCAGCCAGAGACTATTGAGAAGCAAAGCAGCTAGTAAGCCTGATCTTTATTGATCTGTTGCAACAGGGTTCTCCCCTCACATGCAGGAAAGGAGGAGGACCCCCAAAAATGTTGTGCAAGGGCTTATAAAGACTTTTGAAATTCCCATCCTGTAGATCAAGACCACCCCCAGAAACATTATACATACATCACGGAAGGGGTGTAACCTAAGACCACCCCTCAGATACATCACAGAAAAGGTGGTCTTAAAAAACAGAAATTTCAATATTGTTTTTCTCTTACTCTTGTTTATTTCCTGTCTGGCAGGTTACTTGATTGGATTGCCTGCGGAGCCTGGCCAGTCTTTTGTAGTGATAAATAGTTCCTGGGCCAGGTCACAGGTTCACACCCTCATGCAAACACAGACATACCCTTAAGGCAGGATATGTGAAGGAAAAGACAATGGGGAGGCTTTTCCATTTTGACCTTGCAGAGAAAACATTTGGTCAGTTTAGGTGGCGCTCCAATCAGGTGATGACTGGCACCTGAATCAATTATCCAGCGATGCTCTTAGCTTCTCCAGGTAAGGCATAGATCAAAATCAGAATGTTCAGACATAATGTAAAAATTGGGATTCGTTAACTAGCATGGTTTTCTCCTTCACTTCTGCTAAAGACTTTTCCCTCAAGGTTAATATGAAAGCTATATGGCTTGATCTATGATGCTCCCTCTCCTCTCTCTTTCTAAACCTCTCTCTTTCTCTCCTTCTGCACCTACTCTCAACACTGCCCTCCTTCATTTTTGTTTCCCTTGATCTATACTGTCGCCCTTCTCACACTCTCCTCCATCATCCAATCCTGTTCACACCATCTCTTTGCTATGCTGCATTTTCCAGATTTATGAGGGTGTGTGTAAATGTGCTTTGAACATGAGATTAGGATTTCTAATATAAAAGATTGTCTGACATTCATAAATATTTGCCTTTTACTGCCATATGAAGTGCAAAGTCTGATGTGTCCAAATAAAGTTCATTGCGGGAAAATATTGAAGAACAAGCAAGGTCAAGCAGGAAAAGGGTTTGCCCTGGAAGGTGATTCTGTGACCACCCTGAAATAACAAAGACAAGACACCAGACATTGGTTTAAATCAGACCAAAACTTTATTGACTGCAGTAGGCAAGGCATGGTTGACATGGCAGTAGGGCAATGTTCAGCTCTTCATTCCACTTCATCAGCACTTACTGATGGGGTACAAGCTGTTGGGAAGTACTAAGCCCCTTCCCTGCAAGTCATGCAGCATTGAAACCTTGAATACTACAAGCCAAGCACCCAAGCCAAGTGAGGATTTCAGACCAGAAAATCTGGAGAGTCAGAAAGGATAGAGGAGGAACTGGAGAAGGAATGGGAAGAGTGGAAGAAGGAAAGCTTTCCTGCATTCCTGAAGAAACTGTCCCAGGGATGAGGAGGTGTCACTGCTGTGGCCAAGGAGGCAGGAAGGTGAGGGAAGCAGCCAGAGGCAAATCTGCTACCCCTTCCAAATTGCAACTTGTGGCAACTGCCTCTCCAGAGGTTTGGCCCTGTTCACTGGAGGAAACATGTAATCCATTACGTTCCAGTGTCACTCCCGAAATGGAAAGCTCAGTGCAGACCTCGTAACACCTACCTTATGAAAACTGAATTGAAATCATCTGAAAATTCAAAATGTCAATACATGTTGATCTCTGGTATTCTTATGAGATGGTTAAAGGTAGTCCACTGCAGCTCAAAGAAGCAGCTGCAATGGTGGGTGATGCTGGGGTCAGGAATGTCAGAATGTGGAAATGCCTTCATAAAATAAAATAAAATCTCTCTATCTAGGATTTGTCCATGCAGGGGGTACTCGTACATGCTTCGAGGTTGATGGGATTTGCAAGTCTAAATGCGAGAAGGTCATGAGTGATGCAACTTGTCTTACAGGCGTGTGCTGTGCACAGTAAGTTCTCTTCCTAGTTCTTCCATGGAACTCAAATGGAACATGTTTCTTAAAGTATTGATAAAATAAAATGCTTAAAGAAATTAGTCTTGAAATTTAGACTTCTTTATAAAGGGCTGACTTCTGGTATCTTCTCAAGGTTGTATAGTTACTTATCTCCTTGACTTGTGGGTCACATAATCCCATACCCTCTAATGAAAATAGAGATGTCCTCAGAATAGGGATGTCCTCAGAAAAAGTGGGACATTGCTGAATCAAATCTGAAACTGCGAAAGCTTCTGTGAATCTGGGACTGTCCCGGGAAAATAGGGACGCATGGAGGGTCTGCAGTACATTGAGGCCATGTTTAGTGAGATGTTTTTAAAAATCCAAGAGCCATATTTCCTTTTGAGCATCCTTCCAAGGGCCCCATCCCATTGGTTGATGGAGTCAGAGACAAATGTGGGTGTGGCAACAAGAATAATTCTGACTTTTGTATGTGTGTATACATCTCCCTGTCTTCCTTCTGTCTTGCCAAATGCAAGATGGTTCTTTTAAGATTAGATTCAGAATCAATACAAACGCAAGTGGTTGAGAAGATTACAGATTTTATTCCAAACAGTAAGCAGTATATACATTACCAAGCGCGCACTGCAATCAGCCACTGGGAAGCCCTGTGGCGAAGTGGCAAAGTTACCCCCAGCCTATGCAGAGCTCCCAACTGACATGCTAAGAAACTAGGTACCGTATTTTCCGCTCTATAAGACGCACCAGACCAGAAGACGCACCTAGTTTTTGGAGGAGGAAAACAAGAAAAAAAATATTCTGAATCTCAGAAGCCAGAACAGCAAGAGGGATCGCTGCACAGTGAAATCAGCAATCCCTCTTGCTGTTCTGGCTTCTGGGATACCTGCGCAGCCTGCATTCACTCCATAAGACGCACACACATTTCCCCTTACTTTTTAGGAGGGAAAAAGTGAGTCTTATAGAGCAGAAAATACGGTATTTTATAGATGCTGTGCCCTGTTAGGATAATACAGGCTCAACTATGAGCGATTCTACATCCAAAGACAAAAATGCCAGGCTTTACATCAAAGGCTTTACTGACCAGTGTCACCAACACATCAAAATATTTTTTTCCCCCAAGAGATAGAGAGAGAATGAGAGAGAGAGACTAGCCTGTTTTATATTTTATCACATGCTGGATTTAGGGGATGGAAATATCTTGCATGCAGCCTACTTCCTCTTCCCTCAAACTAATAACACTATATTTAGATTAAAGGGTATTCCATTCTGTTTCAAAGAATTGGTAGCCATTGACTAATGATGATGGGGCCAGATATGTCAGAATATAGGAATGCCTTCATCAAACAAACTTCTCTCTCTAGGATACCCCTGTGGAAAAGATCCACCTAAGAATGAAAAAGCTTGCAAAGGTAAGGGTGCAGTCTGCACTACCAAGGATAAATGCCCTGCCCCCGACCGTCAGAACATAAAATGTGATATAGGCAGATTTTGCTGTGCAATGTAAGTTCTCCCCCCTCCTTTTTCAAATTCATGAAATTCAACTTATGCACTCAGATTTTATATCCCTATTCCCAATGTTATTATCTAAAGTGCTCCCAGCCCACTCTTCAACTTGGAGTGGGAAGGCGTTTACTGTCCCATCTTTCCAATATTTTTGGTGAAATTTTTACTTGTTCATTTGTTTGTGCTTATATCCCATGTTTCTTCCACACAGCTCGGGAGGGTGTGCATAGTTCTCCCTCACCTCTATTTATTTATTTATTTATTTATTTATTTATTTATTTCTAATTTTTATAAAAAATCAGTGGGAAATACAAAATCAAATCAACTGCAGAATTTTCAATCAATTGGTTCATTTGATTGATTTAACAGGATTTTTATACTGCTTAATCATTCATAATATTTAAGCAGTATTATTATTATTATTATTGTTACATTTTATATTCTTCAAGTGAAAATCAGAATATAAAATTACAAGATAAAAATACAAAAAAACACAATAGAAGCAAGAACAATGTTCTCCCTTTGGGTTCACTTCCCTAGGGTGACTTCACACAGTGGTGTAGTGTGGGTTGCCAGTGCCCAGGGGCATGCGGAGGGTTTGTCTGGAAAGGTCGCTTCCTGGTTCATGTGGAGAAGCTGTTTTCAACAGAGCCGAGTGATGGAAGTGGACAGCTATAACTGAAGCAGCACTGGATGTTGAAATGTTGTGTGCCTAACAATTTTTGTGCCTAGAGCAACTGCCCCTGTGACACCCCCCCCCCCATTCCACTGGCTACACATTCTTATCTTATCGACACTAGGAGGACTTCCTTCTATTTTCCTGTTTCATTTTTTAAGCTCAGATCTCAGATGGTTTCGCTCTATTGTTTTTAATTTTATTTTGTATGTTTTGAAGCTCACATTTCATGTACAATATTCATTGGATGTTCAGTCAAATTCATTCCTTTGTAAATTTTCACTTGAATGCTAGAATAGAGCTGCTTTGCTTATTCCCACACCCCCGGAACATTATGTGTAATGTCTTTGTGAAAACGAAAACCTGGAAATTATGAAAGAAATCTCTTTTCTTTTTTCAGGGTTAGTTAAAGTGGAGAGAAACATCTGCTTCTTTCAGCAACTGTCAAAACCCAGGCAACTCAATAAATCTGTTATTGGCCTCCAAACAATACTTCAATGGAATGATTTTTTTTCGGGGGGGGGGGGGCTATAGTATGATAATATAATAATAATAAAAAATATTTAACATGTTCCTGGGTAATGAGTGGGGTCTTGTGTCCTTGTGAGACATGGCTCACCAAATATGGAGCAAAACTCTTTAAGAATGATGTACCATGGTTTTCTTCCATTACTCACCTTCCAACAGGATGGTGGACAACTTGTAAAGCTGCAAAAATCTTTTTACACTGGTACCTCAGGTTAAGTACTTAATTCATTCCGGAGGTCTGTTCTTAACCTGAAGCACCACTTTAGCTGGGGCCTCCTGCTTCTGCCGCTCTGCTGGAGCACGATTTCTGTTCTCATCCTGAAGCAAAGTTCTTAACCCGAGGTGCTATTTCTGGGTTAGTGGAGTCTGTAATCTGAAGCGTATGTAACCTGAAGTGTATGTAACCCGAGGTACCACTCTACTTGTAAAGTTAAGGAAAACATCAATTATACCATTTTTATTTTACACATACAGTGGTACCTCGGTTACATATGCTTCAGGTTAAATACGTTTCAGGTTACACACTCCGCTAACCCAGAAATAGTGCTTCAGGTTAAGAACTTTGCTTCAGGATAAGAACAGAAATCGGGCTCCGGCAGCGCAGCGGCAGCAGGAGGCCCCATTAGCTAAAGTGGTGCTTCAGGTTAAGAACAGTTTCAGGTTAAGAAAGGACCTCCGGAATGAATTAAATACTGTATTATTTGCCCTATAGGACGCACTTTTTCCCCTCCAAAAATGAAGGGGAAATGTGTGTGCGTCCTATGGGGCAAATACAGGCTTTCGCTGAAGCCTGGAGAGCGAGAGGGGTTGGTCTCGCTCTCCAGGCTTCAGGAAGCTGTCCGCAACCCTTGGGAGCCCGCGGGAGTTCCTGCCGGGCTCCCACGGCTTGCGGAGAGCTGCCTGCAACCCGAAGCCTGGGGCACGCTGAGCAGATGCACCCCGGGCTTCAGGTAGCTCGTGGGAGGGCTCCCACGGCTTGCGGAGAGCTGTCTGCATCCTGAAGCCCAGGGCGCGTTGAGCAGTCATGCCCCAGGCTTTGTGTAGCTCTCCGCAAGCCGTGGGAGCCCGACAGGAAGTCCCACCAGGCTCCCATGGCTTGCGGATAGCAGCCTGTTCTGGGGGCTGGGGTCAGGGGAAGCTCAGGCTTCCCCCGCCCCAGCCCCGCGCCTGGGGAGGGGAATATTTTTTTTCTTTATTTCCCCCCTCCAAAAAAAGAAAAACTAGGTGCGCCCTATGGGGCAAAAAAGACGGTACTTAACCTGAGGTACCACTGTATACCAAAAATTGTGCTGAAATTAAATCACACTTTCCTGCCAAACATTGCAAATGCTGCCAATCTGATTTTAATGTCATTTGGCTATCAGATCACAGGAACCCTTTCAATCAATATTAATACGTTTCACCAAGATATTAGGAAGAACCTTCTGATGGGATTACCTAGTTTACAAAACAACAGACTGTTACCAAAGCTGTTAAGCTGTCTTTCATTAGTGGGGCAGAGGCTGATGGATTCCTATCACAGATGTTATATTAGTAGATTTCCTATCTTGGCCGGTGGCTGGTCTACGCAACCTTTTGGGTTCCTTGCAATTATTTTATCCTACTATAACTGCAATGCACAAATCCCAGATGCATTGGAACTTCCTTAATTGAGGTGTAGAACTCACCTTAGAGGAGGCCATCTATTTCACATTCTTTTGTGAGTGACAAATTCATGATAACCTGTAGAGATCCCAATTCTCCTTGGTCCTGTATACCTGAAGGACCGTCTCCACCCCCATCGTTCAGCCCAGACACTGAGATCCAGTGCTGAGGGCCTTTTGGCAGTTCCCTCATTGTGAGAAGTGAGGTTACAGGGAACCAGGCAGAGGGCCTTCTCGGTAGTAGCACCTGCCCTGTGGAATGCCCTCCCATTAGATGTCAAGGAAATAAACAACTATCTGACTTTTAGAAGACATCTGAAGGCAGCCCTCTTTAGGGAAGATTTTAATATTTAATTTAATATTAATTAATTAAATTAATTAATTTCCCCAGAGTGGCTGGGGAAACTCAGCTAGATGGGTGGGGTATAAATAATAAATTAATTAAAAAAAATTAAAAGGGTATCTGGGCATCCTGATTCGAGAGTTGGTGGCTAATGTGAAGCTTCTGTGAACCTCTATGCTGCAACAAAAAGCTGAAATGCTGAAATGCTGAAATGCTGAAATGCTGAAATGCAAAGCACATTTCCCTATCCAGTAAACCATTAATCTATCTTTGGGTTAATGGATTTACAGTATTTCCATTTGGTATACCTTGTTTTCTTGACACAAAGGGCCATGGATGTCCTAAAATACAGTCCTGCAGTTGATGCTTGAGCTCCAGAAAGTTCATTGCCAACACACTGAAGAAAACTTGAGACAAGATAGATGGGTAACAGGTGATATTTATTGAAATGCAACAGCTATAGAATCTGCAATCAGAATAATTCAATGAAATTAACCTAAACCAATGAGGTTTAGTTGGTGAGGTGCATTGACGATGCAACTCTCCCAGCTCCTGAACCAGCTGCAAGCTGCACACTATGATCACGCAGCAAGGTCTGAGGAAACTCCTTCCTCCTCACTGTATGCTCCTTGGGTACATGAACTTGACATGAGCGTTGTGGCCCTGTTGACCAATGTTCACCCCGATGAACCTGACAGGGCCAAACACCACTCTTTTCTTAAAAACAAACTGTCCACTGTACTAATTTGTATGCAATGTTCAGTTCAGTTCATTGATTTTAGCCATGAATGATAGCAGCCGGAAAGAGGAAATAAAATATGGGTAATTTAATTTTTTAAAAATTGAAAACAATAAAAATGATGTTTCCAGCTGGCTGAACTCTGAATGTACAAGTTAGTGTGGTTTTTTTGTTTGGTGTTTTTTTTTTGGTGTTGTTGTTTTTTTTGGTGTACCAAGACTTCATGAGGAGAACTGAATCAAGACTTCCTGCTATCGCGTCCATTACTTTAGGAGTATTAAATCCTAGGGCTGATGTTTAAGTTCCATTTGCAGACCTATAAATATGTCAGCATGCAGGAAATCAAGAGCACTATTGATCTCCCTTTGATCTCCCTTCCTTGGTTTCTGACTTGAAATTCCCAGTCAAATTTAAGCAATGCAGATGGGCATCTTTTACATCATTGCCCTTTCAGGGATGCTCTTAGTTTCTCCAGGTAAGGTATACATCAAAATCAGAATGTTCAGACATAATGCGAAAATTGGGGTTCATTAACCAGCATCGCCTTCTCCTCCAATTCTGTTGAAGACTTTTCCTTCAAGATTAAGATGAAAACCATTTGCCTTGATATACCATGCTATCTTTCCTCTCCCTTTTCTAGATTTCTTTATTTATATCCCCCCCACACACACTTCTCCCAACACTTCCCACCTTGATTCTTCTTTTTGCACTTCTCTTGGGAGGAGAGGGAACGCAGGAATGCAGGAAGCAAGGAGGACTAACTGGAGAATGAAAATGGGGTGGAAGGGAAGAGGACAGAAATCAAGAAAGCCAGAAACCAAAGAGGAGAAACTGGAGAAGGAATGGGGAGAGGGGGAGTGGTAAAGATTTCCTTCATTCATGAAGAAATGGTCCCAAGGATACTGAGGTGTCACTTTTGTGACCAAGGACACAGTAGGCTGGATGTTGAGAGCAGCACCCAGAGGCAAATCTGCTACCCTTATGAGAGTGCCGCTTGAGGTAATCCCCTAAAATGTTGTTTATGTATGAAACAGCAACAGCCGGTATCTTATATGTGCAGAAATGAAAGGAAGAAGAAGTTCTATCCAAAACAGAATGGACAAGTAAGATAATGGAGTATGCACAACTGGCAAAATGAACAGCAAAATTAAGAGAATCTAATGATGAGTGTTTTGTTGAAGAATGGATGCCTCTTCGGGGCTATTTTAATATATATTATAATTTAGGGAACTTGTGAACAGGATTTGAGCAAAAGGAAGTAATTAGATTATAATATTGTGGTTATGATTTGATAGGGTGCAGCAGAAGGAGAGAAACAACAACTCCATTGAAGAAGATGTAGGAAGTTGACAAAAATAAGAGAAAAGATGAAATTGTGTTTTGACTATATATGTTAAAGATGCTGAAACTTAATAAAATATAATTGGGGTTAAGTAGATTGCCACTTGTCATTTCAAGACAAAAAGGCCTAAAGTACTCACTGTCCTAATTTGCAAGCACTGCTCAGTCATTAGTTTTGGCAATGAACTAAAGCAGTTGGAGACAGGGAACAAAATGCAGACAATATGAGGGGCGAAAGCTTTGAAAACAATAAAAACCATGTTTCCAGCCCACTGGGCCCTGAATATGTCCTCACCTTAATGTAGTTTACTTCTTTGTGGTATACTGTGACTTCATGAGGAGCACTGGACCCAGACTTCCTGCTATAAAATCCATTCCTTTAGAAATATTATGTTATGGGGCTGATGTGTAAGTGTCTCGTGAAGACCTATATATATGTGAGCACACAGTCTTTTGGAGGACATGGGAGATCAAGAGCACTCTTGATCTCCCTCTCTTTCTTCTTGGCTTGAGATTCCCAGCCAAACTTCAGCAATGCAAGCAGAAATCCTCAACATTGTTGTCCTATCGTGGCTGTTCTTAGCTTCTCCAGATAAGGCATTCAGCAAAATCAGGCATGCCCAGGCATAAAGAAACTGGGGATCAGGAACTAGCATGGCCTTCTCCACCAATTCTGAAGACATTTCCTTCAAGATTCAAATGAAAACCATATGCTCTGATCTATACTGCTCTCTCTCATCCTCCTTTTTATACCTCTCCCATCTGACACTTGTCCCAACACTACTCTCCTTCATTCTTCTTTCACTTGATCCATTGATAATGTTGCTGTCCTCCTATGGAGTTGCATTTTAGTTGCACTGGACACTGACCCATGGGGACGTCACAATGATCCCACAACTATGATTTAGAATAGAATGCGCAAGGCTGGGGTGCCCAATTTTGATAACATAAAGGGTGCTGTTGAAAATTGAGACGCCAATGCTCCTCAGACTGCTCTATCTGCCCTATCAGCCTATCCTTCTCAATCCATCTCTTTATCTTGTAGTCTTCCATGGGTTTATAAGGGTGATTGCAGATGCATTTGAACCCGAGAGGCAGTAACCTATTATATGCTCCTCTCACATTGATCGACACCCAGCTTTTAATATCATATGAAATGCAAAGTGGCTTGTGTTGGCCAACATGTATCAAAACAAGACACATAGGATAAATTCTGTAAGAGGGGAGGAAAGAAAGAATAAAGGAATTAAAGAACAGTCCATCTTTAGGGCAGAGGAAGTGGAAGCAGAAGAATTCTTTGGCATCATCTTTGGGATGAATGAATCTATCACTGTTTGGTTTCTCTCCATTTTTCAATCGTATGTTCTGGTTACCCAAATTCTGATTCTTTTTTAAAAAGTTCCATACATAGCTATTCCCTAAGATCTGCATTCTTGTGTTTGTTTCCCCCTTACTATGTTGATGAGGATTTGTTATTCATCCTTCACCTTGAGGTTCCCAGGTGAGTTTCAGCAGTTCACAATTTGATGCCCCCCACTTCTACTGGAAAACTGAATTGCAAGAATTGGAGACATGTGAACTGCATAGGATTTCCGTGTTGCATTCAATCACTGACTCAGGAAGTGCAAAATCAGGCAGTTTGCATTAGATTTGTGTCCCACATTAATTTCTCTCCAGTCCTATCTGTCTCAAGAGCTCACTAGTTGTAAACAGGCAATCCATTTACTCACAGCGCCTTCCCAAAGCCTCAGTGCAGAGATAGTAATTGTCATCTGTCTTAAAAATTCTGCATTTGAACATTTGAATGTACAAGATGTACTGAGTTGCCTTGTGTTGTTGTTGGAAGGTTAAGCCTCGTTCCAGGTATATTCTTCAGGGGATGACCTTCCCCGACAGTGTGTGGCTCAGAGAATGGTGAAGGAGGGAGGGAGGAAGTGCCCAGAGGAGGAAATGCCTCTTGTGGGTCTTGAGAGAGGGGGTGGGTGGGAGCAGAGGCTATAAAAGTCTTCTCCCAGTAGGCTGAGGGCCATTTTGTCTTCTGAGCTTCCCACCAACCCACCCTCAGTTTAGAGCCATCACTGAACTACTTGCATCACTGGTTGACAGGACCAGAAAAGAAATTTCTCTCTCTTCTTTGATTGGCCCTGGGTTGTGGGCTTTCTGCCTTTCCCTCACTGAAATTATGGCTTACATTTGCAAGCTCCTTGTAAGTTCATTTGTATCGAGGTGGAAATGGCATTGGGCAGGATGAGCATAGCTAAGGGGGCCCCCATAGGAGTCGTGAGAGGCGGATAAGCTATTGGAAGCCCTAAGCTCAGGTTGGGGTCTCTGCCTGGTTGGAGTCCTCACCATGGTCATCCCGTGGAACCCTGGAGGCTTGGCTTGCACCACACAAGGGTTCAACTCTGGTCAACTCCCATGGAAGGGGCTTGGCATTTCCCAACCCCAATAGATCCCACCCCACCAGCAGGGGCTGAGTGGGATGAGGAACTGCTACTTGCCTGATTGCCATGCAACTTCATTGTACACCTGTTGCCCCTTCTCCTGTAATGTCACTGCTCACACAAGTCCCAGAATGCACCTACCAGGACAAAGTATGTGCCACGCCATTCCAAAGAAGTGGAAACAAGTGAACATTGGGCCAAAATAGAGGGATGCCTTAATCAAACCATGTTCCCTTTCTCTAGGATATGCCTGCCAAGCATCTGAAATGATAAATACTGTTGACATTTACAAAACTCATGGCTGAGTGCCTCCTTTTTAGATGTTCTTCTCTAAATGTTCATGCCAAGTGAGGTGCAGCACTTAGCAGCCAAAGAGAAGACTTTCGGAGTGGTGGAGTCCCACCTATCAAGCATTACCCTTGGGTATGTTGAGAACTAGATAGACATTGTTCTGTTTCTCCATTTTGATTTTGTAGCTCAGCTCTCAGGTGGATTCATGGTTCTACAGTTTTGTTTTGTTCCTCAATTTGTTACATGTGTTTTGAAATTCAAGTTTGATGCTGAGTATTAGTTGAATATCCAGTCAGGTTTACTCACGTATAATATGAATTATGGAATACTACTGCCTTAAATGATTAAAATTAATAAATTCCAGGTCAGTGGCGTTTTTGTGAAATGCAAGGGTGTGTTTTTTTTCCATAGGGAGTTTATCTCAAAGAATATTATGTCTCCTGTCTCTGTCAACAGATAAAAAGACTCACAAAATAAATCCATTTTCTTTATTCAGAATGGTTGAAGAGTAAACAGAAGAGAATTGTCTGCGGATTCCAGCAACTAATATTTCCCAAACAATGACATTAATCTGCTGCTATTTGGCAAACCAGAAAATACCTGCGTGGGGTGGATATTTTGAAGGGAAGGAAACAATAATGTTTCAAATAAATATGTGATATGTTGCTGGAAAATGGATGTGGGCATGTGTGCTTGTGAGATCTCCTGCTATCGACAATTTGCGAAGTTAGAAAAAAAAAATTCCATTTCTGAAGTTATGGAAACCATGATTAGGGTTGCCATATTTCTAACAGTGAAAGTTTTTGAGCTTTTTTATTAAACCCCCCCCCACCTAAAATCACCAGAATGAAACTGCTGACACTGGTTGCCATAGGCTGGCATGCATCTGGATTTTCCAAGACATTTTTGCGATTTTCATCCAGACACTGCTTCCAACTGCAGTATTCTGGAAATGTCTAGATATTCCATATATGTCCAGATGTATGGCAACCCTAACCATTATCTCTCCTTAGCCCTGTACAGTATTTAGCCTTGGTACACCTTGTTTATTTGAAGAATGATGTATGCTATGAGACTTTTGCTGCTAGGTTCAGAAGTGAACCAGAAAAGCCTGGCAAAAATTAATCCCTCCCTTGGGGTTATTTTGGACACACAGCTGTCTATGGAGGCGCAAGATGATTCTGTGTCCAGGGCAGGGTGTATGCCAGCTGAGGCTCTGATCCTGCCCTTATTGCCACGCCAACTCTGCCTTCCCTCCTGCTTGCAATAAAGATTGGGCCTTATTTTCATTCAACACCTGGTGCCCCGTTCCTGTTATTTGCTACACTTCATCATCACAGGATGCACCTGAAAGGGCAAAGGATCTACTTACTCTTCTTTAGCCTTCTCCACAGCCTCACCGGCTTCCAGGAACATGACAAACTGCTGCTTACATCTTCTCCATGCCTTCACCATGGCTGGAGTGAATGCATATGAGATTCTAAGCTTCTCAGTACTCCATCTTTTTTCTATCTTAGGCTTCACAAACTCCCAACAGATCACTATTCCAATGCTGGTGCCACGTATGCTTCCCTGTACTAACAAAGGAAGCTGGAAAGTGTTGCAAGCTAATAACAAATGTTTTATGAATTCTTAACCCAAAAGCCCTTCAGCATGATCAAACTTCCATAACAGGAAACTGGACTAGAGGGGCCATTGGCCTCATCCAGCAGGCCCTTTTTCTGTACCCACTCATCACTGCAATGTCATTGTGTTTGTCACAATTTAAAATACAGGATTAATAATCCTCTCTGATTATTTCATTTTCATTTCATTTATTAAACTTGGTAGTCGCCTGTCACCCGAAGGTCTCCAAGCGATTTACAACATCAGAAAATATATAAAATACATACTGCCCTAGCGGGAAAAAGTTTGGGGAATCATATAATACTTTATTATTTCATATATCATAATATATTTCATGATATATTTCATATATCATGAAAACATATTCAAAAAAAGAAAGCAATAATAACACCCATTAATTAACAAATAAGTAAAAATAAGCAAAAATATCAACCTCCCCCAGTCCAAAAATTATTCCCATCAAACCGACATTTTTTCACCTGTAACCTCTCCACCCCATCCAGTAGCCTGGTGCAAAGATCAGTGCTTGCACATCGTATTGGGTGAGTCCAGAGTCCCCTAGGGATGGTCAGGAAGCTTCATGGGTGAGCAGTAGCAAAGCAATGCAGGAAGATGGTAGCAAAAGTTTTACCTGCTTTGCAGTTGAGCTGACTACTATCTCTTTCTCATAGGAGCCAACTCAAGGGGGTAGTGGGTGCATGAGCATGCACAAGGTCAGTGAGAAAAGCTGTCAGGTGCCTCCGAGAAAGAAGCAGTTCAGCTCCACCCTCTGCAGCCACTGAATGAGGCAACCTCTTCAGCGGGGGCTCAGATGCAGAGTGCCTCCAAGTCTGAGCCCCTCCCCACAGAAAAGGGTGCCTTGCTAGCTGCAGAGAGGAGGAAGAAGAGGGGCCACTGTCGCTGCCCACCACAACACGGACCTGCAATGTCACATGCACATGCCTGCAAGTTGTCTGCTTCAGAGGCATAATAGAACAGGAAGGAGAGAACATAAAGGAAAGATTAATAATGGGAATAGCAAATTGGCTTGGACTGGATGAAGAAGAAGTTGGAAAGACAATTGATAAGGCTTTCAGGATTAAATACAAGATAGAAAGAGGTAAAAAAAAACTTCCAGGTGATTGCCTTGTCTTTTTGAATTCAAGAGAAATGAAAGATTTGATTTTAAGAACAAACAGAGAAAGGAAGCTGTGTATAAATGAAAAATTCATTATAATTTATAAGGAAACACCCAAAAGATTTCTGAAACATAGAGAAGAATATAAAGACATTACCCTAATCCTGAGAAAGAATGAAATTTGGTACAAGTGGGAATTTCCGGAGGGGATTTCCTTTTTTTACAAGGAATTAAGATTAAATCTACTCAGGAGATAGGGAAATTCATGAGAAGATATGGTAAAGAGTTGGGGAAGAAGGAAGAAGACACACCACTGGAAGAAGAAGAGAAAGAAATTTAAGGAATAAAGACTTGGTATTTAATTGCTGATAACAATGGGTTTGAAAATGATATCATGGAATGTGAATGGTTTAAATAATAAAGTGAAGCGGTATAAAATTGAACACATATTATTAAAAGAGAATCTGGACATAATGTGTATACAAGAAACACATGTTGCAAAAAACCCCGAAATAATTCTGAAAAATAAAATATTAGGGAAAGAGTATATCTCAGCAGATGACAGTAAGAAAAGAGGGTTGGCTATGTACATAAAGGAAAAATATGAATCGAGCCAGATTTTCAAAGATGAAAAAGGAAGGATAATAGCAGTTGAAATGGTAGCACAAGGCAAAAAATTGATCAAAGTGGGAATTTACGCACCAAATGATAAAAAGTGGGTTTTTATAAAGAATTAGAGGAGAAATTGTTTGCATTTATGGACCAAAGAATAATATTAATGGGAGATTTTAATGGGGTAGTTTCCCTAGAGGTGGATAGAATGGAAAGGGAAAAGGTAACAAATCAAGGGAAACTGCCCAAAACGTTTTTTTACACTGGTGGAAAATAATGACTTGATAGACATTTGGAGATTAAAACATCCACTAGAGAAACAATTCAGTTACTTCTCAGAATCAAATCAGAGTGCTGGACGGCTTGATTACATCTGGATTTCTAGAGAGTTGGCAACGAGAGTAACAAAAACAGAAATTCTTCCTAAAACTGTTTCAGACCACAATGCATTAACAATGGAAATTAAAGGAAGAGAAGAAACTATATTTAGGTGGAGAATGAAGGAATATTGGACAATCAAGTAATATTGGAAAAGGCACAAAAGACATTGAAGGATTATTTTGAGCTTAACTTGAATAAAGGAGTGGATATAAATACAGTATAGGATGGCTCAAAGGCAGTAATAAGAGGATTTTGGATACAACAGAACTCAATTCAAAAAAGATTAAGAGAGAGAAAAAAGGAAGAGATATTAAAACAAATAATATGCAATGAAAAGAAACTAGCAAGTAATCCTAAAGACAGTCAAGCTAAACATAATATAAAAATGCTACAAATACAATTCTCGATACTGAAAAACCAAGAGATTGAATGGAAAATTAAATTATTAAATCAAACGAGCTTTGAGTTTGCAAATAAACCAGGTAAACTGTTAGCCTGGCAGCTAAGGAAGAGACAAAAGCAGAATACGATAACAAAACTTATAGTGGAAGGGAAAACAGTAGAAAATCCAGGTGTAATAAGGAAGAACTTTCAAAGTTTTATAAACAATTATATAAAAAAGAAAAAGAAGATGAGGAAAAAATTGAAGAATTTCTGGAAATGAATAGGCTGCAGGAAATTCCCAACGAGAAAAAAACCCAGCTCAATACCAATATAACAGCAATAAAACAAGCAATAATTGGAAAGGCACCAGGACCAGATGGCTTGACAGCCAAATACTATAAGAAATGTTTGGTGCAACTGTTAGCCCCTTTAATGGAAGTGATGAATAATATCTTAGGGGGAAATAAAATTCTGTAGACTTGGAGAGAGGCCCATATCACGTTGATACCTAAACAAGACACAGATTTAACCCAAGTTAAAAATTATAGACCAATCTCGCTCCTAAATAATGGCTATAAAATATTTGCTAGTATTTTACCAATAGGCTTAAAGAAGTATTGGGAGAGGAGATTGAAAAGAATCAAACTCGATTTCTACCTGGTAGACAGCTGAAGGATAATGTTAGAAATATAATCAATATAATTGAATATCTGGATTCCCGGAGGGATAAACAAGTGGTATTAATGTTTTTGGACACCGAAAAGGCATTTGATAATGTGTCTTGGTATTTTATGAAAAGAAATTTGGAAATTATGGATATGGGAATGAAGTTCTTAAATGGAGTTAAGGCTATATATTCTGATCGACATGCCAAATTGATAATTAATAATAATCTTACGGAAAAAATAGAGATAACGAAAGGGACCAGGCAGGGGTGTTGCTATCGCCATTATAATTTATAACAATATTGGAGGTCTTGTTGAAGAAAATAGAAGCAAAAAAAAGAAATAAAAGGTATTGGGATTGGCTCTAAAGAGTATAAGTTTAAGGCTTTTGCTGATGATGTGGTATTGACTTTAGAACAACCAATGTCCAGGGCAGCAGAAGCACTGGACAAGATAGAAGAATATGGGCAACAAGCAGGTTTTAAACTCAATAAAACTAAGATGAAACTATTAACTAAAAATATGGACAGTAAAGAAGTCACTTACACATCAACCCCATAAAAGAATGGATTTTATAGCAGGAAGTCTGGGTCCAGTGCTCCTCATGAAGTCACAGTGTACCAGAAAGAAGTAAGCTACATTAAGGTGAGGACATATTCCATATTCAGTGGTTCAGTGGGCTGGAAACATGGTTTTTATTGTTTTCAAAGCTTTCCCCCCTCAAATTGTCTGCATTTTGTTCCCGGTCTCCAACCGCTATAGTCCATTGCCAAAACAAATGACTGAGCAGTGCATGCAAATTAGGACAGTGAGCACTTTAGATCATTTTCTCTTGAAGAGATTTTCTTCTTTCTTTTTTAAGGAATATGATAAAATGCTGTACAGTTGGAATTCTAACAATGCCCCCACCTGGTTCTGGCGGATACATCAGTATGAACTCTGGATGCTTGGACCACGGTTGAGTTGGTGTCTTGCAGAACCTCCAGTTGGCTTTATTTATTCAATAATAATAATAATAATTTACAATAATAATAAAATAATAATTTACAATAATAATAAAATAATAATTTCCAAAGGTAATGTTTTGACTCTTCTTTGGTGTGCATTGGGAAAGGATAATTAGAGCTCCTGAATATTGCATTTTTGGAAAAAAAACATGGTTGTGGTCTGTCCTCTAGTGGACTTTCCATAGGCATTGGGCTGCCCACCATCAGAACAGGATTCTGGGTGTGATGACCCTTTGGTCTGATGTAGCGAGAATATCTTTATGTTCTTATTTTCTTACCACATCTGACAACAATGCTGCCCGAAACCTGGGGACTGCCAGGAAACCATCTAAACCTATTAGAATACCAAGTTAATCTGCAAATTTTGCCCAGGTGGAGCAAAATTTAGGATTAAGGATTCCAACCCTGGTGCATTTTAATTAAATGTGGCCTTACTCTTTAAAAAAACAAAACAGAACAGAACACTCTTCAAGAGAAAATGATCTAAAATGCTTATTTTCCAACTAGCAAGTACTGCTATGTCATTACTTTATCATTGGAGTATAACAGTTGGAGACAGGGAACCTAATGCAGACCATTTAATTGGAAAAAATGAAAAAAAAACATATTTCCAGCCCAGTGGACCCTGAAGATGTCTTCAGCTGAATGTACTTTACTTCTTTTTGGTAAACTGTGACTTCATGAGGAGCACTGGACTTCCTGCTACCATATCTATTCTTTTAGGAGTAATAATACAGGACTTCCTGCTATCGCATCCAGTATTTTTAGGACACCAAATCCTAGGGCTGATGTGTAAGTGCCGTTTGCAGACCTATAAATACGTGAGCGTGCAATCTTTTGGATGACACAGGAAATCAAGAGCACTCTTGGTCTCCCTTCTTTGGTTTTCAACTTGGCATTCCCAGTCAAACTTCAGCAATGCAGATCAGCATCTTTTACATCATTGCTCTTTCAGGGATGCTCTTAGCTTCTCCAGGTAAGGCATAGATCAAAATCAGAATGTTCAGACATAATGTGAAAATTGGGATTCGTTAACTAGCATGGCTTTCTCCTCCACTTCTGCTAAAGACTTTTCCTTCAAGGCTAATATGAAAGCCATATGGCTTGATCTATGATGCTCCCTCTCCTCTCTCTTTCTAGACCTCTCTCTTTCTCTCCTTCTGCACCTACTCTCAACACTTCATTCTTCATTCTTGTTTCCCTTGATCTATACATTATTACCGTATTTTTCGCCCTATAGGATGCACTTTCTCCCTTCCAAAAATGAAGGGGAAATGTGTGTGCGTCCTATGGGGTGAGTGCAGGCTTGCTCTCCAGGCTTCAGGAAGCTATCCGCAAGCCTTGGGAGCCCGCGGGAGTTTCCGCTGAGCTCCCACAGCTTGCGGAGAGCTGCCTGCAGCCCGAAGCCTGGGTGCGCTGAGCAGTCGCGCCCGGGCTTCGGGTACCTCTGTGCAAGCCGCGGGGCCCTCCCACGGCTTGTGCAGAGCTGCCTCTATCCCAAAGCCCGGGCTGGCTGAGCAGTCACGCCCAGGCTTCGGGGAGCTCTGCGCAAGCTGCGGGAGCCCTCCCACGGCTTGCGCAGAGCTGCCTCTATCCCGAAGCCCTGGCGGGCTGAGCAGACACTGATGTGTAAGTGTCTTTGGGAGACCTATAAATAAGTGAGCACACAGCCTTTTGGAGGACACGGGAATCAAGAGCACTCTTGGTCTCCCTCTCTTGCCTGCCTCTTGACTTGAGATTCCTGGTCAAACTTCAGCAATGCAAGCGGACATCCTTATCATTGTTGCCCTTTCATGGATGCTGTTAGCTTGCCCAGGTAAGGCATTCTTCAAAATTAGAAATCTCCAGGCATAAAGAAAGACAGAATGATGCTGAAAATGGGAATCAAGAACATAAGAGTCCTGAGGGGAGGATTAGTCATTGAATGCCCTCAGATCAGGTTGGTGTCTTTGCCTGCTTAGAATCCTCACCCTGGTCATCCAGCTGAACTCAGGAGGCTTGGCTTGCACCACACCCCCGGGTTCAACTCTGGGTGACACCCATGGAAGAGGCTTGGCATTTACCAACCCCAATCTTCTTCTTCTTCTTCTTCTTCTTCTTCTTCTTCTTCTTCTTCTTCTTCTGCTGCGATCACTTGTAGTTGATAAGATTGTCTTCCATAAACGCAGTTTTAACAATGAGTCCATAAGTGACAGTGAAGGCCAATTCTGGATCAACATGTTCTTCCACAGTGGGGACATTGTTTTCCGGGCGGGAGTTGATCCCGGTGTGGATTTGCCAAGCGTGCCTTCCTCTTAGCACGTTTCTCCCTTGCATCCTGAGTTTGAGTGTCTTCAAAGCCCATGACACCTTTGGGAAAGGCTGTTCTCCAACTGGAGCACTTGCAGGCCAGTGTTTCCCAGTTGTCAGTGTTTATACTGTTTATACTACATTTTTTTAAAGTTTTGCCTTGAGACAGTCTATAAACCTCTTTTGTTGACCACCAGCATTACGCTTTCCATTTTTAAGTTCAGAATAGAGTAGTTGCTTTGGAAGACGATCATCAGGCATCCGCACAATATGCCAATAGATCCCACCCCACCAGCAAAGGCTGAATGGGATAAAGAACTGATACTTGGCCAATTGCCATGCAACTTCACTGAACACCTGATGCCCCTGCTCCTGTAATGTCACGGCTCACATGGGTCACAGAATGCATCTGCCAGGGCAAAGAATATTCCATGCCATTCCAAAGAAGTGGAAACAAGTGAACCATGAACTTTGGGGCAGAATGCAGGGATACCTTAACCAAACCATGTTCTCTTTCTCTAGGATATGCCTTGATAACAGAAGAGGTAATAGAGAGTGCTGAGTCCTGCGTGAAGGATGGGGGGGAGTGCATTTCTGCAAAAAAATGTTTCCTTACTCCAGACTCTCCTCCCGTCCCATCCATGGGGATATGTGAAGAAGGCATCTTATGTTGTCTACCGTAAGATACTTCCTTTTTCTTTTTCCAATCCAGGAGCTCAAACATGTCCCTCAATTTTCATATCTCTTTCCCCCCCCCATGCTAAAATTTGAAGAAATGCTCTTAGAAGCCACTCTTCAATTTACAGTGGAGAGGATTTTGCTGTCCTGACATTCAAACGTGCATGGTAACATTTTTATTTATTCATTTGTGCTCATATAACACATTTCACCCACATGGGTCAAAGCGGCATACATAGTGTCAGAGCCGCTTCCAGGTCCCAGCTCACAGAGGACCACGCTAGCCGGCAGTACTGTACAAAAGTCTTTATTGAGTTACAGTTTCCATTTCAAAGCCGCAGCGCGCAGCTCTACGTCTTAGAAGCTAGACCGGCGAAACTCCGTCTGAGTCTCCGCCTCCTGTACACCAACTTAATACTCTAGCCTTACTCCACCTCTTCCGTCTTTCCTTTCTCCTCTGGGTCCCTCTACCCCCCGTGGTCTCTTCCTTCCTGGACTCTTCTGACGCTGACCCCCCGACTCTTCTCCCTCCTTGCGGCGGGCTTTAGGACCTGGCTCTCTATCCGGGCTGCTTACTGTGCCGCCTTCCTGTGCATTTGAACTTGGCGCGCGCGCGCAGCCTTCAACCTTCCTCTTGACCGTTTCCTTGCTCCCTGATGGAGGTGTGGCCAATCCTAACTCCTGTCCTCCCTCTTGCGGCGAGCCGCCAGATCCCGATACCTGGGACTCCTCCCCCCTACTGCGCTCTGGTGGGGACGCTGGTCCCGATTTCCAACTGCTGCTCTCTGAGTCCCCTCTGGTCCCTTCTTCCTGGGGTGTCCCCCTAGGCGCCCCCCTTGCTCTGACCACTGGCGCCCCTTTCTGAGAATCTTCCGACTCACTGGAAAGACTCGGAGATCTCGGTCCGCTGTCGTCGCTCATATTACCTTCGGATTCCTCCCCCTCGCTCTCTGTTTCCTCCCTTTCCTGTGCCTCTGCTCCTGAACCCCTGACACATAGGTTTCCCCCAAGTCTACTATATGTAAAAAATAAAAATAACAGTGGGAAATACAGAACCCAAACAACCGCATAACATTTAATCAATGGATAAATTTAATAGAATTATTTAGCAGGTTTCATATAGGGCTTAATGATTCATAGTCTCTAAGCCGTTTACTTTTATCTATTTCATTCATTTTTTAAAATTTGTATACCACCTTCCATCCGAACATCACAGGGTGGTTCGCAACATACAAATGCAAAATGAGAACAAAAAATGCATGATGAAGCAATAAACTCCCTCTTCAAAGCAATAACCCCCACCTTCCACACAGTGGCAAAGCTGCATGCCCCGGCACCGGGGACGGAAAGCAGGTGGGGGCGTGGCTGGCGCATGTCCCAGGGGGCATTGCACATGTCCTGGGGGTGTGGCACACCGCACCACGGGGCGTGTTGTGCTTCCTGGTGGCGTGGCACGTCGCCCATGGAGGAGTGGTGATGACCTCAGGAGATGACCTCGGCAGTCAATGGACCACTGGCTTTTGGTCCATTTCCAGGCACATTCCAAAGTAGTCATTATGATCTTGAAAGCCCTTCATGGATTGGGACCCTGCTACCTAAAGAGTCGCTTGCATCCATATCAGAGCCATTTTCAGATGTTATTTTCTGAATGTCATTGCAAAATCCCCCCGTATGGCACACAGTAACCAGAGAGAAGTCTTTCTGAGTGGTGGAGTTCTACCACTCAAACATTACCCTCTGGGTTTGTTACTTATAGAGGAATAGATGGACATTGTTTTAACCCACCCCCTTTTTTTTGTAGCTCAGCTCTCAGGTAGATTCATGGTTCTACATTTTACTGTTTTCATCCTCAATTTGTTACATGTGTTTTCAAGTTCCAGCTTGATGCTAAGTATTAGTTGGAGTCAGGTTTACTCATTTATAATTTTCATATGAATGATGGAATACTACTGTCTTAAATGATTACAATTAATAAATTCCAGGTCACTGGCATTTATGTGAAGCAAATGTTTTGGGAGCCTATCTCAAATAATATTATCTGTCTTGTCTTTGTAGACAAACAAAAGACTCACAAAATAAATCCATTTTCTTTCTTCAGAATGCTTACAGACGTAAGCAGAAGAGAATTGTCTGCGGATTCCAGCAACTAATATTTCCCAAACAACGATATTAATCTGCTGTTATTTGGCCACCAGAAAATACCTGTGTGGGGTGGATATTTTGAAGGAAATAATAATGTTTCAAATAAATATGTGATATGTTGCTGGAAAATGGATGTGGGCATGTGTGCTTGTGAGATGTGGAGCCCCTGCTGTGGAGAATTTGTGAAGTTAAAAAAATCTTTCTTTCCATTTCTGAAGTTATGGAAACCATGAGGCATTCCATGTTTATTTACAAAATGTATAGTAAACTTTGTGCTGATATTACAATGCATTTTCCTGCCAGAACTCACCATTATTACCAGTCTGTTCTAGGTTAGCTTTCAGATTCTTTGAAATTATTGATTGCACCAAAAATGCAACCCACAAATCCTAGATGCAGATGTCAAATTGACCTTACAGGAGGTCACCTCTTTTGCAGGTTTGCCCAGATCAAGGGAAGTAATAGTACCAATCTATTTTGCCTTGGTCAGACCACACCTGGAATACTGTGCCAATTCTGGGCAACACAATTTAAGGACAGTCTGTTGACAGGCTAGAACTTGTGCAGAAGGCAGGTTTAAAGCCTCATTGTGCATATTGTGCTCTAGAAGGCTTAGTTTGGTCACTAAATACATTACTTCTGGTAAATGAGCCACCATGGTCACTAGAGGGTCATGAAAATATGGGTCGGATCTTTAGCCTTAGTCAGAGGTAACTGGCCTTTCTCCAGGCACTTGGCTGAGATCCTGTTGACCTCCCCGTCTGTGTCTCCCGGCAGGATACAGGCGAGGTCTCTTTCGGCGATCCCTATCAGTGTGAGAGGGACACACCTCTCCTCCCTCCTCCCTGCTTCCCTCAGGGAGGGGAAAAGAGACAGACAGAAATCTATTTACATGTCTTTATTTCCAGCAGTACAGAGAAACAGGTCTGCACTCTCCAGTCTCCAGCAGTAGAGAGAGATAAACTCCACCCCTGTACTTCCAGTACAGGTCAGATGACACTCTGAGCTAACATCCGGTGCTCAGTACAGTGAATAGACTGCCCCTTTGTTCCAATAGTACAGTTCCAAACATCAACATCCTGTTTTGCATTCCAGCAACTTGCAGCTGGCTTTCGCATTGCTGCTTTTTCCTGACATCCTGAGCTTTTTGGACTGGTCTACCCATGTACTATCTGAAACCAAAGGGGTGTATTGGTTGCCAGGTGTGACCCCCCCCCCCGCTCTCCTACCCAATTATTGGTTTTGTCCTTCTCTTGAAACTGTTTCAGAATGATGGTCAAAAACAAATAAGTACATAATCCTTTCTAAACACATTTTAAAGTGGCTTGGATGAAAATGTCTGAAGTTACCTATTTGGTATTTGGCAGAGTTAATCCCTTCTATAGGGGCTACCAGGTGAGATGAGCACAATGGCACTTTTTCTTCTCACACCGTCTGGCCTGCTCTCACTTAGATAAATTGCCCCCACCTCACTGAACAACCCTTTACCCAAAGGTTTCTTTTCCTTTCCTCTTAAAATTCTAACCCAGAGTATCCTGCGGGGGACCTTTTTGAGGGGATATTTAGTAAATTGGAGTCTCATACGGGTTTTCTTTAAATAAACAATAAAGATTTATTTAAGGCAAGATAGTACATAACACAAATAGATTAAACTTAGGTTACTTCAGGCATAAAGTACAATTACACTTTAATTCGTCCTCAGTTGTTTATGCATTATAGGTTTGGTTCCTTTATATGGTGATACTTTCTTTCCGTTATCCACCCCCTCTAACAATCCTGCTCCTGAGGTACCTTAAGCAATAGACCAAAGGGCTCTCCACACCCCCTCCCTTCACTGAATTTGGGAGCTTCTTCTTTGGGAGCTTCTGGAAGAATCTCTCCCTTCCAGACTAGATTCTAGTCCCAAGTAGGCTGTTCCTTTCCAGCTACTACTTGTCCTGGCTCAACCTCTGCCTCCCAGTAAAAATCTGGTCTATTCTTCCTACAGGACACCACACTCTGTCCTTCACAATAAACTCAGAGTGGAAGTTGTCCCCCCCCCCCAGAACCAACTCTTTCTCACATTCACTCTTTCTACCTGAATCTGTCTCCCTACCTCTCTCCAGACCTCTCCAACCTCTATTCCAACCCACTTTAACCAACTCTCTCAACCAACCACTCTGTCTATCAAAGTTTTCCCCAGTGTGGAAAACCCTAAAATTTGTCAGAGTTAATCCCACGCATTAGGACTACCATGTCCCCAAATGCCATGTCCCATCTCAAAAAACAAGGATATTATATCCATTTTCATTCCACAATGCAACTTGATGGAGTTTCTAGAGATCTGTAAAATCCCAGTTAGATCTAGATTTACAGATTGGACCCACAAATGACATCTCGGGGAAAGGGCCCATCACAGCTCTAATGCACGCACACTACAGTTTACAGAATCCCATTATGTGTTTATTAAGAACCGAGTCATAGAATCAAAGAGTTGGAAGGAATCTCAGAGGCCATCTAGTCCAGTCCACTTGAATGGAAAACAAATATTAAATTTATGCTACAGGGACTCTCTTCTGTTGTGACAAGATACTTTGGGAGCTAATCAGTGAGACCTTCTGATTTTTCGGAAGAAAATGTTTATTGGTGTGGCACTGAGTGGCTTCTTCCAAGTACACATTTTCTAGGTGCATATATATTTGCAGAAAGAAAGAAAGAAAGAAGATGTCCCAACACAACTGTCCCATTCGCTAAATGTCAGCTGCTTAACTAGAACTGGTTTATGTAAGAATTGGGGGATTAGGGTAGGGATGCAAGAGCTTAAAATAAGCCAATTCAGACTGGATCCAAATTAATGAATTTTAATTCAAGACCAGAGAAGATTGAAGGGTCTTTACATAAGAGACAGCCTTTTCAGTTGTGGCCCCTCCTCTCTAATTTGTGAAATGCTTCCTGTAGTGAACCAAACTTGCACCAACTTCTCCTAGAAATTTTCTTCTGGGAATTTTAATAGTTTGCTGCTGGTTAAGATAGACATTTTATATTGGGGTGAGTGTTGTTGCTCTGAGATTGATTGGTGCATGCCTTTATTTTTAATTCTTTTGTGTTTGGCAGTCTAATGTAGAAACCATGTAAGAGATGCACAAGAATTAAAAACAGTCAGCTCTAGAATTTTTAACATCTTAGAAAACATCTAAGAAACTGAAATAGCAACAGAGTCTGAAACACTCCATTGTTTCTCAGAGGCTGGAGCCTAGGATGGGAAACTGCCTGGCATTAGGTCACACAACTGATCCGCTTGATTTGGCATCACCTACACCAACAGCAAAAGGGACGCGGGTGGAGCTGTGGGTTAAACCACAGAGCCTAGGACTTGCCAATCAGAAGGTCAGCGGTTCGAATCCCCACGACAGGGTGAGCTCCCGTTGCTCGGTCTCTGCTCCTGCCAACCTAGCAGTTCTAAAGCACGTCAAAGTGCAAGTAGATAAATAGGTACTGCTCTGGCAGGGAAGGTAAATGGTGTTTCCGTGTGCTACTCTGGTTTGCTAGAAGCGGCTTAGTCATGCTGGCCACATGATCCAGAAGCTGTCTGTGGACAAATGCCAGCTCCCTCGGCCTATAAAGCGAGATGAGCACACAACAGCAAAAATATGATCTAATCTGTCTGCAAGAAACCCATGTGGCGGAAAAACATAAAAGAGTATTAATAAATAAAAGATTGGGGCTTGAGTTTATTTGCATCAAGTAAAGAAAAAAAGAGAGGGGTGGTATGTAAAACCTCATCTGGAGCCAAAACTGCTTTACAATGATGAAAAAGGTTGAACAGTGATTATAGAGGTTAAGATCAATAATGAAAAAGTGATAGTTATTGGAATTTATGCACCAAATGAAAGAAAATCCGAATTCTATCAATTCCTAGAAGAAAAAGTCATAGAATATTTAGGGGCGGGGGAATTATATTATTAGGAGATTTTAATGGAGTAGTAAATCCAAACATGGACAGAACAATAAAGAAGAAAGAAAAGAGGCAGAACAAACTCCCAACTACATTTTTCCAATTAATAGAACTCCTGAATTTGTTTGACGCTTGAGGTTTAAGAATCCAACAGAGAAAAAAGAATCCAACAGAGAAACCCATCCAAGGACAATTTCAGACCACAGCGCAGTCTGGGTTAACTTTAAAGGAAAAGAAGAAAAGGTTAAAAGGTGGCAACTTAATGAGAGTATGCTAAACGATGAAAAAACTGTACAGAAGGCCAAGCAAATCTTAGAAGAATATTTTAAGTTTAACTTAAATCAAGGAGTAGATCTAGAGACGGTTTGGGACGAGGGTAAAGCCGTCATAAGAGGCTTCTTTATCCAACAAAACTCATTCCAAAGGAAAATAAAGGAGAAGAAGAAAATGGAGATCTGGGAGGAAATTAGAAAAAAAGGAAAGGATCCTTTTCCAAAAACCAGATGATGAACTAATTAAGCAAAGTATAAAAAATTTACAGACACAATTCTCCATGATAATAAATGAAGAGATAGAATGGAAGATAAAATGGTTGAGACATAGAAATTTTGAGTTTGCAAATAAACCTGTCAAACTTCTGGCCTGGCAATTAAAGAAGAAAAAGGAAGATAGAATTATCAATAAAATTAAAATTGAAGACAAATGGATTCAAGAACCGAAAGGAATTAGTAAAAACTTTGCTAGTTTTTTTGGAAAACTATATAAAGAAGGTCCAGAGACTCTAGAAAAAATAATTGATTATTTGGGCAAAAATAAACTACCAATAATACCTAAGGAAAAAACTGAAATCTTGAATTCACCAATAACAGCTATGGAGGTGCAACAAGCTATACTGGGATCAAAATTAGGAAAGACACTGGGACCAGATGGTCTCCCAGCTAATTACTATAAAAAGTTAGAACAAGCATTATTTCTTCCCATGAAAGACCTAATGAATAATATTCTGGCAAATGGAAAGCTACTGAAAACCTGGAAGGACAGCTTTATTACTCTTATCCACAAACAGGGAACAGATGCCTCAAACATGGTCAATTACAGACCCATTGCACTGCTAAATAACGATTACAAGATATTCGCAGACATTCTTGCAAATAGATTAAAAATGGTGCTGAAAGAGATAATTCATAAAGACCAAACCGGATTTCTTCCCAGACGATTTATGCAATCCAATATTAGATGTGTGATTAATGTATTAGAATATTTGGACATTAAAATTGATAAACCAGCAGCTATTATGTTGGTGGACGCTGAAAAGGCTTTTGACAACGTGTCCTGGAAGTTTATGAAAAAATTAATGGAAGAAAGTGGACTGGGAGAAAATATTTGTAAAGGAATAAATGCCATCTATTCGGAACAATATGCAAAATTGATCATCAACGGAAGAATTACTGAGGAGTGCAAAATAAACAAGGGAACCAGACAGGGCTGCCCACTGTCACCACTGATATTTATCTTGGTGATGGAAGTCTTGAACAATCAAATAAGAAAAGATCAGCTTGTTAAAGGTATCACTCTGGGAAACAAAACATATAAAATTAAAGCTTTTGCGGACGATTTACTTGTTATGACTGAAAACCCTAAAGAAAGTCTGAAAAGAGTGCTGGAATTGATTAAAGAATTTGGAGAAGTGGCAAGCTTTAAGCTGAATATAACAAAAACAAAAATGCTTGTTAAAAATGTAACCACAGAAGAAAAGGACGACTTAGGAAAAAATATTGGAATATTGAAAATCTCTTCAAAAGTGAAATACCTGGGTATTTGGATCACCCCCAAGAACATAAACTTATTTCAGGATAATTACACCAAAACCTGGTTAGAGATTAGAAAAAACTTGGCAACCTGGAGTTAACTAAAATTAACATTCCTGGGTAGGATTTCCATTATAAAGATGAATGTGCTTCCAAAATTAATCTTTTTATTTCAAATGATTCCAATACTGGGCGAAGCAGGTTGTCTCAAGATATGGCAAAGAGAAATTTCCAAATTCCTGTGGGAAGGGAAGCAGCCTAGGATTAAACACCTGATCTTAATAGACATAAAAGAGAGAGGAGGCTTTTCCCTACCTGACCTAAAACTTTACTACGAGGCAGCCTGTTTCACCTGGCTAAAAGATTGGTGCACGTTGCAGGATCCGGACCTCCTGGACCTAGAAGGCTTTGACAACCGTTGGGGATGGCACGCCTACCTAATATATGGAAAAGCAAAAATTCATAAAAATTTTACCAACCATATAATAAGAAAGTCACTCTTTGCTGTATGGAAAAAAAATAAAGACCTGATGGAGCCTAAAGTCCTGTGGTGGACTTCTCCTGCATCCTCCGCGATTGGACCTAATGGTCAGGGGTACTTTACCTTTACACCAACAGCAGAAGCTGTCTGGGGTTTCAGACAGGCTTCTCTCCCAGCCTTAAGTGGAGATGTCAGAAATTGAACTGGGACCTTCTGCATGCAAACCAGATACTAGACCACTGAGATTTTCATTGTCTTTCTAAACTTTATGAGACTGGGAAGAAGGTAGCATTTTATTTGTTGTTTGCAGGATGGGAGAACAGAAAGTCTGGAAGCACAGGAAACAGGAATTCCACTTTGTTAAGTCATTGGTCCACTAATCTCAGCATAGTCGCCACTGACGGTCTGTGACTCTCCAAGGTTTCAGGTAGTGGATTCCCCCCACCATTCTACCTGCAGATGCCAAGGAATAAACAAGATGCTCTTCCACTGAGCTCTGGTTCTTCCACCTGTCATTTCTGCCTCTTTGTGTCACCCCTGATAATTGCCACATGATAACTTGTGAGGATGCAGCAAATGCTGAGGGGCCCAGCCATGCTGTCCCTTCTTAATATGCATCACTGAAGGCAATAAAAGGTAAAGGGACCCCTGACCATTAGGTCCAGTCGTGGCAGACTCTGGGGTTGCGGCACTCATCTCACTTTATTGGCCGAGAGAGCCGACATACAGCTCCCAGGTCATGTGGCCAGCATGACTAAGCCGCTTCTGGTGAACCAGAGCAGTGCACAGAAACGCCATTTACCTTCCCACCAGAGCAGTACCTATTATCTACTTGCACTTTGACATGCTTTCGAACTGCTAGGTTGGCAGGAGCAGGGACCGAGCAACGGGAGCTCACCCCATCGTGGGGATTCAAACCACCAACCTTCTGATCGGCAAGTCTTGGGCTCTGTTGTTTAACCCACAGCACCACCCGCGTCCCACACTGAAGGCAATATTTACCCATAAAATAGGTTCAATACATTTCCCGCCCTGTGTGAGATAGCATATATGGAATTTATTTTACAATGAAATGAAAATTAAAATGCAGTCTCTTTGTTCTCCTGCCAGTAGAGATAGATGGATCTGTCAGTGTGGTTTAATCTGTTTCTCTCTTTTTTTCCCCAAGCTTGAATTCAGTGCTCTACATTTCTAATATTAAAAGGCTAAGGGTTCCGAAAAATAGGTACTGTGTCACACAAAAAGATCGAAGCCTTCCCTAGGTCTCAGGTTTCAACTCTCAGGGTCTGGATGCTCATGACCTGGAACCAGAGGATGCTTTAGGGGCAGCCAACAGTTCAGGGGATCCAGGGAAGGGGAGCACATAACCAGAAACGGAGGTGTTCCTGTCTCTTTGGACACAACAGGCTCTAAGGCAACAGGAACAGCAGGAAATGCACTCCAGGAGACTGAAATAGGCAAGGGAACACAGTCCAGCTCACTAGTGGACCAGGTGGAGCTCACAGAACTCATTAGAATAGTTCAATACCTATGAATAACTGCACAAGTGGTGCTCTGGTTTACATGTTACAGCAAGGGTTTCCTGGATCACGTTCTCCAAGTTGGTGGTAGTTATCTCCACATGGACTCACATGGTATTCTCTTTAAATACAAAACAAACATAGCAGTCTCTTTAAATACAAAACAAAGAGGAAAAGCTCTTCACAAATATTGCCATCCAAATCGATTAAATTGCCATGTTTTTGTGTTTTTATATTGTCAACTGCCCTGTGATCCCTGGATGAAGGGCGGTATGGAAATTAAGCAAACAAATTAATGCATGAAGGCATTCAATAAAACTTTCCCAGATTTCAATAAATTCATTCCAGTTCTGTCTTCTTTCCTTTGGTCTGGTGTAATATGTTAATTTTGCCTAAGAACACAGTCCCATAGTTGAGCAGTTTTGCTCTTCAAAATTTTGTTGTGTTTGGCCATTATTCCATTTCTAGGGTGAAACCTTATGAAACAGGCTAAACAGAAAGGAAATAGATCACAAAAAAGCAATAGAAATGATCCAGAGAGGAAGGACAACACTAGACATCCCTTCCCTCCATAGTAAATGGAGATAGCACAATCGCTAATGTGTTCTCCTACAAAGGAACTGTAAATATTAAAAGTAGAGAGTAAATCCACCTTCCCCCCACACAGAGAGACACAGTCAGGAAGCCTTGTTGTACATCATGAATAAGCTAATGAGGAAATATGCACCAAGTACTTTAGGGAACCAAGGAACTCTCAAATGCAGATAAAGTCCCAGTTTATTCCTGAAAATAAATTTGTGGCATGGGCAGTCATGCAGGTAAGGGACACATGAAAATCCACTAGTTAACAGCAGTTCATTTACAAATCCACTATACATGGAGCATGCAAGAGCGCGCACGCACACACACACACACACACAAAACCAAGGAAAGGGAAAAGGATCTTCCTTGATTTGGAGAACCTTAGCAGGACTATCATGGAATGATTCCCAAGCTTGAATGTTATCCAAAGACACAGAGGCTATTTATTGGAGTTGTGACAGAAGATACTTTTTATATACCACATAGGCAGAATTTCACAGAGAAGAAAGCTGGTTGTTCAATGCAGAACATCATGATCCTTGGAAGAAGGCTATGCCCGTGGCTGACATGGTCCAAAAGCTTATGTGGGTGACTTTGCATGCCTACTCACATGCAGAACTGCTCTGAGAGTGAATATATGCAAGGCTACCTGTGTACTAAAAACAGAACAGCATGCCAAATTCTGCCCATTCCCACCCCTATTGAATTCTGTGGTCTCCACAGATCATGCAAGTTGAGAACATTTGCCTAATTTGTGTGTGTGCGCTCTCTCTCTCTCTCTCTCTGTGTGTGTGTGTGCTTTCTTTCTACAGCGACATTACTCTGTGAAATCTACTAACTTGGGATAAGTTCTCTGCTTCATCTGCAGTTATTGTCTTTGGAAGGGTGGCCATCAAAGAACTTCATTATATCAAATCATTCATCGAAAGATAAGCTTCTTTACTGTCCTGATGCCCAGTCTGTCAAAGTGATTTGCTGAAGCATGTGTGAATGCTTCCATACCATGGCTCTGACACAATGGGCCCCTCTGTCTATTTGTACCTCTCTCTAGGCCTTCTTACCTACCTACCTACCTACCTTACCTTTATCCCTCCTTCTTTCTGCCAACCATGTGCAACCCTTGCTGTTATCCTCATAATTAAGAGGGCCTATCAACTGATAGCACCCACCGTTCTGCCCACAGTAATGGAGTATGCTCAGTCACGTGTTCTTTCAAAGAATCATAGAATTGCAGAGTTAGAAGAGGCCTTGAGGATCATCTAGTCCAACCCACTGCTATGCAGAAATATGAAGCTGTTCCGTATAGGGATCAAACCTGCAACCTTGGCGTTATGAGCATCACACGCTAAGCGAGACATCTGTTACTCCACCAACCTTTGCCTCTGGCCATACCAGGCACTAACACGCAGCCTCACCCTTGGCTCACGAGACAATGAGACATTCAAGCAAAGAAGACTGCCCACCTCTGACAAAAAGGTTGCCACGCCACGTAGTCTGAGCTGATGCTGAGGCTCTTGTACCTGTGAGTTCTGCCTGAACACATCTATTGCGCTGTGTGTACTTGGAGAACTTGAAAAAAATTGGGAAGGGGGGCAGGTAAGCCTCACTCTGCATAACCACAGGACACGGCACATGCACACCATTTGAAAGGCAATTCCCACTGACTTTAGGGGTGCCCTGTCCCCTCAGATATTTTATTGGGAGTGTCGAAGGGACCCCCACCCCATATGCTTTGACATGTCCAGAATGCCTAGTCTGTGCACATCAGGGAGCACAAAATACTTTCAAAGTACTTTTCGCATGGTGCCTAAAATAGATAAAGATAAAGCTACTGGAAAGGCCCTTTTCTTATGTTTCCACTCTCTGTATCACCCATGGAGGGGGCACTCAGAAAAACATCAATGATTTTTTTGGCATGCAGTGTTTTGTTTATCTATTCATTAAAAGCGTTTAAATGCTTTAGTGCTGCCCTACATGGAGTTAAGTACTGATAGAACAAGAGGGAAAAGAATTGTGATACAACCGTACCTATAATAAATTTCATTTCATTTCTTTCTGCTGCCTCTGATCAAAGGATACAGTGCAGTTCAATGACGCCAATCCACCACTAATCCCACTGCACAACTGCACAACACCTGGTGCCTCCCTCCTCCCTCTGCATCTTTGGCAAGTGCCAGTGAGACTCCGTTTTGAAGTTGAGAGAAGAGTTGTGCTCCACCACTGCTGTGCCACTGACTGCTGCCGCCTTGCAAGATGCAGCTACAGTGGTACCTCAGGTTACATATGCTTCAGGGTACATACGCTTCAGGTTGCATACTCCACTAACCCAGAAATAGTGCTTCAGGTTAAGAACTTTGCTTCAGGATAAGACAGAAATCGTGCTCCGGCAGCGCGGCGGCAGCAGGAGGCCCCAGTAGCTAAAGTGGTGCTTCAGGTTAAGAACAGTTTCAGGTTAAGAAAGGACCTCCAGAACAAATTAAGTACTTAACCCGAGGTACCACTGTACTGTATCTCCTCCTCCTCCTCCTCCTCCAAAACATGTTTATTATTTTACATTCACTTACATTAAGATCACATAACATACAATTTACATCAGAATCTATTTATTTATCTTGGCGACTTCACTTCCTTACATCGGTGATGGTCTAATTCTCCCTCCCCCCCCCCCGCTGCCTGCCCAACCTTATCCATTGACGTAAACCCTTTCTTACAATCTTTTACAAGGTGTGACTGTCTTCATGGCATGCACCAAGTCTTGGGTTGGCAAAAGAGTACGGGTTGGGGCACCATCTGCCTGTCTCAGAAACCTGGAGGATTATTCCAAAGAACAGAGACTCTGGCAAAAGCCAACAGACGGTACATTTACAAATTATTCTTTGGGTTGTTTTTCTTGGTATATCGTGGAGCCTCCATCATGTTGACCTGCTGTTATACAAGCAGCACCGCAAAATGGGCCAAATG